>NC_071511.1:25037500-27537500 GCF_027887155.1 Malaclemys terrapin pileata | reverse complement strand
GCTGGAGAGAACCAGAGGGAGAAGGTCAGGTTTCTGTGGGAAACATTGAGATAGGATATGTAAGAAGCATGATGGTCCATGGGAAATGCTCGAGAGTCCCTGGTATGGATAGGCAATGTGGAACCCTGCTAGAAAAAAAGAGTATCCCAGGAGAAGGCCTTGAAAGGCAGTGCTCAGCTGATGGAGCAAAAAAGGAACTCTGCAATCTCCAGAAGCAGGGATGAAGAGCAGAGAACTTCACTGTTGCCCAATAGGGGCAGAAGCACCATTTGTTTAGATGATTTGTTTGGCTAGTTATTTGGATTTTCATTACCCTGGAAGTGGACTGAACTGAAAGGAGACCTGGCTGGGGGGATAGGCTATGGATGACCAACTGAGATGAGCCATAATAGGGCCAAAGACATAGTCTACATGGAGTGCTAGAAATGACCTCCTGCAGCACCATGCTCTGACAGTAGAGGGCACTACAGTGGTGAGTGCAGCTTGCTCACACACCAGTATTTGGAGCAGCTTCTCCTTTCTCCTCATGTGAGTTGGGGCCTGGATTCTTGGTGCTTGGTATTTCCGCTTAAAATGACTCTTCACTGTGCCCCATACACAACGATGCTATCCCTTGAGAAATCAGTGATACTACTGCAAGCTGGAAAGGATCGTAGAGCCCAGTACGCAGGGCAATAAAATAAATAAACCCCAGCCAAGTAATGATGCACCAAAAATAATTGCGTAACAGAAGAGGGATCTTTATTGGGAACAGGAAAATAGGATCTGAGGAAGGAGAGGTTGAGGTTAACTAATAAGTAACTAACATGTAAAAATAAACCAATTCCTCACTTCCAAACACTCAAACTTTTCCAGTCCCAGCTCCCTCCTTGCAGCTTCTCAAGGTGAATGGCATGGCTGATGCTGTGTGTCTTAAGATGGAGTGTTGCATTTCTGTGGTGTTGGCTGGCAATGAATGGGAGTCTGGAGACCTGGATGCTAGTCTTGTTCTGCTATGCGGTCTGGGGCATATCAGTTCATCTCTGTGCCTCGGTACTATCCTATCTCTAGTCTGTCCTGCCTGTTTAGATTATAAATTATTTGGGGGCAGGGACTGCTTCTCATCATGTGTCTGTAAGGGACTATCCCAATGGGATACAAATCTCAGTTGGAGCCTCTAGACTCTCCTGTAATACAAATAATAATTGTCGCTGCTTGCTTAAATAAATAATTGTGTTGATTGCATTGTTGCACACCTCAATAAATATGTTTTTAAAATTGGTTTACATTTTACCCAGTAGCACCAGAACCCTCAGTCGTGGACCTGGACCACATTGTGCTAGGTGCTGTACAAACATAGACCAAAAAGACAGTCCCTGCCCCAAAGAGCTAACAATAACTATTAAAGTTTGTTAACCTGGAATTCAGTTTACTTTAATTACTGTGACTTCTTTGGTTGTCTTGGCCCAAGAATACTGGCGGCTGGGGTTACCAGCTGTCCTGATTTTATAGGGAATGTCCCGATTTTGGGGTCTTTTTCTTGTATAGGCTCCTATTATCCCCCCACGCCCTGTCCCGATTTTTCACACTTGCTGCCTGGTCACCCTCCTGGCGGCTGAAGCTATTTGTAGGTAAATACCAGTCTACTACTTCACAAATGTTCTGCAATTTGTTTGTGGAGGGACTGCTTGCTGCTGAGGGGTCACACTGTGCATCATGTTTTATGTTTAATATTGGATTTCTTTTATGCTGAAATGTCCTGTAAGTGTGGTGGTGGTGATGAAGTAATTCTTGAGAACCATTTTCTCATCCATTTCACTGTATGACCTTTTAAATCCTCTTGCTGGACTTTTAAAAGGTTCATTTAGTTTGGTTAACAATACAGATGCAAGTCCAAGTATTGGACTGTTTCATAGATTAAGATCATCAGATCATCTATTCTGAATTCCTCATCAAATTTTACCCACGCACCCTATATTAAGCCCAATAACTTGTTTTACTAAAGTACATCTTCCAGAAAGGCATCCAGTCTTGACATTACCTTTCCTATCCTTTTATATTCACTGCAATGTGTATAAAACAAACATAACAAACAAACATACATCCCACACACAGCTATCTGTGGCATCTAATATTCAAGCACCTATATGCATCTTCATAGATCATGATTTTCCTTGCTTTTTTATTAGTGGGTTTTCTTTTTATAAATCTAAGATGTTTACTAAAGCAATAAAACAGCCAAATTACTAGTTACTAAGTTAATAAGAATATCAGTCTACTTAAGCAAATGAATTCATGTAAAGTTGACTTACCTAACAGAAGTAGGTATGTTCTGTTAAGTTTCTCATAGAAATTACTGTGACACTGGCACACCAGGTGTCAGCTCTTGCCAAGACTCTAGGTCTCAGTTGAGCACTGTATGTTAGGCCAACTCATCTGTATGTTAGTATTGTTCGAGATCGGTGTTAGGCTTGTGAGAATGTGTTTAGACTAAATAAAATGCTTGTAAGTTGCAGCATGCATTAATCTTTCATGTAATGTCTATATCCCAGGGCATAAAGTAATATGTAAGTTTTTTGATTTTTTTTTAATAACTGTAAAAATGCCTGCTCTGAACTTTTGAACCCAGGCAGGAGGAGTGGTTCCCCCAAGGAGGACTATCAAAACTAAATGTGCCATTGTGGAACATCATGATACAAAGACTTAGTCTGTACGGAGGCAATTAGCAATGTGCAAAAGGGCTTGTCCAATCAGTTTGAATTCTGGAAGGAGGAAATAAAAATAGCTGATATGAAAATATTTCCTCTTTCTTTGTTGTTTGGACTGTCTCAGGGCTCGAGTTAGGAAACGAAAGCAGAGATTCCCAGCATCAACCTGGGTTAGCCCTAAAAGATGTTCAGTGCTGAAAGAGTACATCTCTGTCACCTTTTGGAACCATAAACTCATTTGTATATATATATTGACTGCTTTAACCTGTAAATAACTCTTTAATTCCTTTTTCCTAGTTAATAAATCCTTAGTTAGTTTACTATAGGATTGTCTATGAGCGTTGTCTTTGGTGTGAGACTGAGGTACAAATTGACCTGGGAAAAGTGATTGGTCTCTTGGAACTGGAAGCAACCTGAATCTTGGTGATCTTTGGTGTCTCACAACCAACTTCCCTGGGTGTCAAGAAAGACTACAATGCCCCCGCAGTCTGGCTGTGACTCTATGGTATGACTGTTCTAGTGCTTCAGGAGTTCACATTTGTTACTGGGTTGGTGAAATCTAAACGGTTTGGGGTGTCTGCTCTTCTTTTTGACAGTCTGCCCTGAGGCTGCACCCATTATTGTGAATCGTTCCGTATCCGTGACGATACCATCTACCTTCTGTATCAGATTACTACCACAAATTTGTTAACGTGAAGTTTTAATGAGGGCACTAGCTTTTTGAAATCATCGTACTCCGAAGTGATACTTCATTTTTAACCATTTTTCTTATTTAAACTAGAAGTAACGCTGTGTTGGGCTGGCAATTTAAAGGATCAGTTTTTAGACCTTAAATTTCTTGAAAGAAAGCAGGTAGCTTCCTAGAGTTCTGGTTAGGAGGAGAATTTAAAACAGTGTAACTAGAATGAGAGTCCTCAGAATGGCAGCAACCTGGATAGAAATAAACCCAGAGGGATTAGTGTTGAACTGATGAGCAGGTCAGTGCTGTTTGATCAATGGCTGGTGTTAATGGGTACACCGCTTGGTGACCTTGCAGCTTTGCCACTGGAGTACTACTAGTGAGTATCACACATGGGCATCTGTGCAGTCGATATAAGAGAGGCCAATGTAAACCTGTGGTGTGTCACATTTTCACATTTTGGAATCTGACTGGTTTCCAGAATAAAATGTGTTTTTAGGTGAGTGCATGTGTAATAAAGCAAGGAGGTGCAGATAGAATTTACCAAGTGTTTGTAATGAACAGAAATTATCCACTTCATAGGGTATCCTTTATTTGTTAGTCTTCCCAAATTACACCGCTGAGTTTGGAACTCTCTGCCTGAGTTGGTGGTTGTTATCTGATATACAAATGTTTGCCATGAAGTTTTTCTTTAATTGCAGCAAGGATCCAGCTAACTGTTACTCCACTGACCTACTCATGATCCAGATTATCCCCCTAGATGGATAAACCAATCAAGTAACAGGGAACTTCATGAAGATTCATTTGTTCTGCTGAGGATGTGGAGTTTGTCCCATCCTCCTCATGGAAGGGGTAACAGTTCCTTCCAAAAGAACGTACCAATTTTGATGTCAGTCTCAGGGAATCTGTCAGAGGCCAGGGCTGTCAGCATGGAAGCCTTGTGCCTCTGCACTGCCTCCAATCCCTTTGTAGCTCAGCCCTAACCTCCTCTGTCATCTGAACTCAATTGCTTCTCTTGCAGCAGCTGTTTCGCAAACCAGTTTAAAAAGGATACACAGCTTTCATCTCGGATAACTTTTCCCTGTATTCTCCTGGATTCTGTGGGTAGGATATGGTGAGCATAAGACCCTTCTTCCAGCCAGTTCTCTTGCCTACGTGCATAGTTCCAGCCTTACGGAGGGCTTATAGAGTCTGTCAATGGGAATGTGATATTGCTGGGTTGCTGAACCTTCTTCCCTGTGACCCCACTAGGAATCTCCTATTTGTCATCCCTTCGCATGTTTATAAGACTGTAGCAGTGTTTTCTTAATTGCCCAAAGCAGTGATTAGCAAGCATCCTAAGGTTTTAATTTTCATTTTATTATGATCCATTTTCTATTGTCTTTACTATGCAGTGCAATTTTAGTCTAGTACCTTTCATATTTAAATAAAAAAAATAAGTAACTGAGGGTGTTGTTCATGGGGAGTGGGATTGCAGAGATGTGACTGAGGGTAGCATCTGGCCTGCAATATATTAAAATATTACTGATGCATACACAAGCCAAAACAAACTCAGCTTGACTGGCTGAGTTTGCAGGGTTGGGACTAGGCCGAGTCTACATGCAACCTGAGCACAGATTTAACTAAATTGGTTTAGAAACCAGTTTAGTTAAATCAGTGCAAAGTCCTTTTGTGAAGGTTCTTCTAATTAAGTGTGCTCTATCTTGATTCAGCTTGTCAGTATTTGACTTAAGGGGTTGCACTGATTTAACTAAATTGGTTTCTAATTTAGTTAAATAGATGCAACTTGTGTGTGTAATCAAGCCCTTTGGAAAAAAAATCTTCTTATTTGTAAAGTAAGGGAGGTGAGTGAGGTAATATCTTTTATTGGACCAGTTGCTGTTGGTGGCAGGCACAAGCTTCTGAGCTTCCCAGAGCTCTGCCTCAGGAGAAGATAACTTGTAAAGCAAAAAAGTTTGATGCAGCAATATTCTATTTTTCCAACCCCAAACATTTCAAAATCATGAGTCAGGCCTCAAAAAAATTATGAACTTGGCCTAAAAATCGTAAGTGAAACCCTGCAAATCCGCAGATATCCACTTTATATCCTCAGACATCCACATATGTGGATATCCGTGGACCATTTTTGCGTCTTACATATGGATGCGGATCCAAATTTTATATGTAAAGCCCTGTAAATCTGCGGATATCCGATTTATAACTGCATATCATTTTTGCAGATTGGATGTGGATATACATTTTATATCAAATTTTTAATCATAAACTTAAAAGTACACTTTGGGTTGGGGGTGGTGGTGTTTTTATTTGACATCTGGTTTTTGAGCCTGTGGCATTCTAGCTTCACATTTTTGAGCCCTTCTCCACAATCAGGAGGGCTAGAAACTTTCACTTAAAAATGAAAGCTGAGATCCTCATGCAATCTCTTGATTCCAGCAGCTGGGGCTTCAAGAAAGATACTAAATATTGTGAAACTCATTATAAAATCACAAGAGTGGGCAACACTGAGAATAGACACACAGTATATATGGAACTCTGCAATACTGTTCTTACAAAGCCTTTTACCAGAGAAGAACAGCTATTTAAATAAGAGTAGAGCAAAAACTAAGTTACTGATAAGGGGGAAGAGGTGTTTTCTGCTGAGATCTGAAAGTACTGTAAATAGAGAGCTGGTGAAGCAGAGGACAGGTGTTCCCTGTGATGGACTGTAAAACAGAAGGCTTTCAGGTCAATGGTGGTGAGATTGTGGGCAGTGATAAAGAATTAGGCCAGTGCTAGATGAGGAGAAGGGAAGTGTGAGGATATGCAGAGACTCTAAGTCTGAAATAGGCTGGAGTGTCTCTATAAACAAGGAGGGCAATTTTGAACTGGATCCTGACATGAAAGGGAGGCAATAGGATTGTTTGTGGAGTCCTGATGCAATTGTGCTTTGCGTGAGAAGATGGGGAGCACCATTCTACCCATACTGGACTCTGATGACCTGGGGCTCAGAGAGGGAGGGAGTTAGAAGCACAGATGAAGGATTCAGTAGATGTATGGTATTGCCATTAAAAAGATGGATTTTCCAATACTTAAAACATAATTTTGAAGATTATCAGATCGTTTTTTTATGCTTAGAATTCGGAGATGTGTGGTATCTGTTGTAACTGTTAGCAAATATTAACGTTTAATGCCTTGTAGTAAAAAGTTGAGGCAGTGACAAATTAAACAAAATGTTTAGGGACTGATGGTGACAGATTTGTAGATGGAAGAAGCCGGTGGAAGAATAAAAGTCAGGGTTATGATTATGGACAACAGGGAAAATGGGAAATCTGATTCAAGCAGGTTTGAGTTCTGTTTCAGCAAGAATATTCTTGCCCAAGAAGACCCACTTCCGTCTTTGACACATTTTCTTTTAAACTTTATTGTGCAACATTGTCAGGATGTCCTTTTGATCTCTTTGTACTGTCACATGATCAAGTTCCAAACTGCTAATTGGGAGTACCTTTAGAACTTAATTTTCTCCATTTCTATGGAGGGAGATCTCAATATATCCTACTGGTCTGAGAATTCTAGTTTTTAATGTGGATGTAAGACTTAACTTAACTTGTAATGCATGTGGTATTTTTTAACAGAGCTTCATATTGACTTATGAGGTCATACCACCTTACATGGGTCATAACACCAGCATTTCATGTCTTATTCTAAAATATAACCACTTGGATCACATACCATATTGTACCCACCTTCCAAACGTAAAGTATTAGCACCCTGTTTTTTGACTGATTGGAGATGGAATGAAAGTATTTCCTGGGATACATGATGAAACAGACATTATGATGGGTGTTTCCTATATGATTCAGATGGTGGCAGGGGATGGTAACCTGAAAATGCTTCATCCCTGGTTCTTTTTGATATTGACTGTCGATCACCACTGTAGGTTGCCTATAACTAGACTTAACACAAGATGACATTCATAATACCCTGGTGGTTTCAGAGCCCTAGTAAGATGACTATTAGGGCCTGAATTTGTTAGCCTGCTTGCTTAAAATGGAGAGATCCATTAAAAAGTAATGGGCACGGTGGTCTGACAGTTGTGTTTCCTGCAACTTTAATGTCATTGGGGTGGTTAATAATGCATTCACTTCTAGGTTATACTTTGACAAATATTTTACATAAGCATAAATACTCTCAAATGGTATTTTCTTTTTATTTGAAATGTATCTTTAAACAAGCTTTATTTTCACACTCAAAATCTTGTATGCCAATCCCCAATAAGCAAACCATGAGTGTTTTACAATTTCATGTCATGTAAGCTGCCATTTATTGTGCAGGTTGTAGGGAACTGGATGTATGGAATCATGGTATTGTATGCAACAGTCAGAATACTAATCTCCATGTTGTGGCTGTTTTCTAGTAGTTCCAGTGTCAAGTTGCCCAATAATTTTGAGCAAATAAATCTTCAGTCAAGATTACTACTCTAGGGCCTCGCCATGTGAGATGCTGAATCCATCACTACCTCTGATCCAAATAATGTTCTGTCTGAGGGGGTCCTGGGTAATAGATCAGTTCCTGCCTTTCAGGCAATAGGTTTCTTTACTGAACCAGAACAAGTGGTGATCTAAGACTGCAAAATATTCGCACAAACAACCCCTGATGATAGGCTGGTAGGAAGGAAAATTTGCTGGTTTGAATGAGGCAAAATAATAATCTCGCTTGACAAAGATATTTAAATAAAGTTATTTTATTTATAATAGCCTTTCAATGCAATCGATTTGTCAACCCACCTATATTCAAGATAGAAGCCAAGTAAATCCTATAGGCTGGATTTGAAAGATTCCATAACGTATCTAGTATTTCCTAACATTATTAGAAGTCTTGTATGGACCTGTTTGCCACCCTTTGACTAACTAGTTTCACGGGCAGATGATGGCTTATGACTGGATATGTGATAGCGCTTGCAATAGCTCATCTAAAAATAAAGTACTACAGAATTCTGTTAGTTGGTCATCACACTATTGCTTCCAGTAGTGATACTGAAATGGTTTTGGGCTATTACTGTGTGAGACTGTAGTTTTTCATTAGGTTGACTTTGGACATCACTATGACTAAATACTTGAGACAGTCTAATATCCTGAATTTAAAACACTGGCTTTGGTTTTTTTCTCAAGCTGATGCTAGTCTATAATAATTTAGTAGAAAACATTACTCTTCTTTGCTTGTTTCTTTATATCCATCTTTTTCCTATGTAATTTTGAGATAATTTCTCTGTGGCTTTGAGGATCAGTCAGTGTACATGATTAGGGCTGCTGGTTTGTCACAGTGTAGAAAAAGTCCCAGAATTGTGATTTCTTGGTTTTATCCATGACTTCTGTTTGCTGTGACAACCTCCAGGAAGGCTCTAGGTGGGATGCCCCACCAAACTAGTGCAGAGGAAAGGCCTGGAGTGGGGGTTGGAGAGCAAACCTGTCCCACATGCCGCAGCTTGGCTTCTGTGTCCTGTGAGCTGGGCCTGGCTTCTCGCTCTGGGCATTGTGACCTGGTGGACAGGGTTGCAGTGCCACTCACTCAAATCTGGCCTGGTGGTTCTCCTGTCATGAGAGGGTTGTCAGTTCCAAACCTGAGTGCAGCTGCGACCCCATGCTCTAATTCACAATGTCTGGAGAGGGAACCCAGGCTTAGCCCTGCAGGACACAGGAGCTACCGCAGCCCATGCCCAGGGAAAATGGGGGGCCAGGCTTGCTGTCTGCCCCTCCCTTCCCCCAGCCCATGCTGGGCCAGGATTAGGGTTGCGGTGTATGGCAGATGGTCGGTGCTCCTCACTTGCAGTCAATTGGCTTTTTTGATTTTTGTCAATGAGGCTTCCCCCATACTGAGGTTGCTTAGTACCATTTTTTGCCTATGACTCAGTTCAGATTTGTAGTTGACCACAATCCCCATCACTGAATTACCACGTGCTTGGTATCAAAAATATTTTGTTGTAATGAATCCCAAATCTGAAATGATTTAAATAATCTTCTAAGTTCATATCTTGGAGGATAGTCATTCAAAGGGTGCTAAGTTAGAGGAATTTGCATGGTTCAGATTCATCATCTGAAACAAATTATGCCAGGTTAGTGATTTAGTTTTTGTAATCTACAGACAATCCTAGATTCATCACTTAAGCGCGTTATCACTTTTGCTCTTTATTTTTTATCATAGGTATCCCATTGTAGCTTTTTTTGTCACAATATTCTGTCCATTGTGTTATATTTCTCAGTTATGATTTCTCATTTTAGTCACTAGCTTCTGTGTTTAAATATTTTGAACGCAATGAAAACATTAACTTGTATGACGTAACACTAGCCTTTGGTGTAAAAGATAATTCATTTGCTGCTGGAAGAGTTCATTTTCCAGCCTGACACTCAAAAGAAACAAAAAGCAGTCTTTTCAATAGTTGAAAATTTAAAATAAATTAAGCCTATGTGAAATGGAACTAACAGACTAGAGCTAGAGTGGACTGCTTAAATTGAATTTGGTTAGCTATAAACATCATTAATATCTTAAAGCATTCTAGCTTGCCCATGCAGCATGAGCTCTCATAGGCTGGGATGTGATAATGCTCTGCTCTTTTACATTTTAACTCCATGCAGCGATGCTAAAGCCAGCTGAACACAGTCTTTGTGCAAGCTAAATTAACTATGCATTCCTTGTGGTTTTAGGGCACACTGTGAGGTTTATTTTGGGTTGAAATATGCCGAAGATAATGTGTAGTCAAAATATTGACCTGATAGTATATTTTGAGGGGTTTGTGCTTTTCTATACAGCTTTTTATTTTAATGCTATTGTTCTCCAGCAATAGTTTTAAACATAGCTTGTATTCTATCCTATGAATACTCTTGTGAATAAAAATTTAAATATCTATAGTGAATCACAAACAATAAGTTATATATGGAAAAGTAACATTACATAGCTTTGGACATAACATGCCACATTTTTATAATTGAATTCTCTATAATATGCTATAAATCCTATTTTTTTTAAAGTCTGAAAGGCACTAACTCACGCACATTATGTGGTATTGTATTCACTAAATCCTACGAGTAGTGATACTTGACCTTAATCTTTGTCCTAAGTGGGTTGGGATCAGTCAATAATTAGCATTCCCGTACCAATAAAACACTTAGTCTCATACACTAGGGAGCTTCATAAAATTCCAACAATACATGTGCATATGTTAGGTCTGCCACAGAATAGTCTAATATGTAGACATATACACACATGCACTCAGACATCCAGTTCACTTGAAACAAATAAAAGCTGTGTTCTTATGCCAGATAAAACCAAGCCAAAGATTTTTAAAGCATTATTTTATCAATCCTTCTACCATTGGTGTGTTTCCAAATAATAATACTTAGCATTTATATTGTGCCTTTCATGTGAGGGTCTTAAAGTGCTTTGTGAGGCTTAGATATGATCATTATCGTATCCCTCTCGTTCACTTCTTTCCATTTTACATGTGTAAACATATGTGAAAGAAGAAAGAATGGAGAAATGAAAGTCACATGCAAGTTAAAGGCAAGAAAGATCTGTCAATACAGTGCACTCACTATATTATGTTTATTGTATACAGCAACCATATCCCCTCATGTTCTTCTGCTTCTTCCTTCTTTCCTCCCATTTCTTATTTGGGTCGCGTTGGGACTAAGTATATTTCAGAGAAGAAAAAAAATCATGGTATCATTTATTTTATAAAATGAAAGGATCATTACACAAAACATACCTATTTCAGAATTACAATCTCTGTGCCTTCAGCTTCCCAGAAGTATGCCACAAAGTGTGAATGTTAGCAGCTGTGCAATCCAACTAGGACATATCTTTCCATTGCTTTGCAGTATATGCATCTTCTAACTCTTATGGAATACAGGCAAATAAAATGAACTCTTGTGGGTGTTTTTTTTTCTTTTTTTAATTTCACGTAGCTGTAGCTTGCATTTTTCTGCATAGGTTTCTTTGGCCACTTTTTAGGTTTTTGCATTTATTTTCTTATCTGGGTAGGGCTCACTGTTGAGAGGATGTGTCAGAAAAAAGAAATACAATAAACATTTGTATTAATTACTTGACTTCCTCCTACTCCCCACCCCTGTTCCATATGCTTCCTTAGTGCCTCTCTTAATTGCTTTCTTTAAGCTCAAAACTGTGTCTTTCATCAAAGATCTCAAAGAATGTTGCAAAGCTGAGAACGACCCTTTTCTTTTCTTCCCACCTCACTCTTTTACATGTGCAAATATATTTGAAAGGAGAGAGGGAAGGGCATTGGAATCACTCCGATGGTTCCTTACTCCACCTGTTTACCAAAATTAACCGTTAGTCTCCATTTTCTATTCTGGCCTATGTATCATCTCTCACCCCACCCTTATCCCTTGAACTATCTTCCATTTCTTGCTCACCAAGTAAACTCCCTCAGTTCCTTCTTTAAAATGCTGTTCTTTTGTGCAGGCTTCTAACATTCATCTCCCCTCTGACCCTTTGAAAAGCTATCTGGAGTATCATATATTCTAGTTAGATTTCAACCTCTGGGAGGTGGGGTAGGAACTTTTTCATGTGTTTGTAAAGCACTGTGAACTCTTTTGCTTGATCATCTATGAATGAGAAAAAGGTGAGATGACTTTACATCCTTGGAAAAGGAGGGGGGGAACACCCAAGTTATTAGACAATGTTACGATTACCAGATAGCAACTGTGAAAAAACGGGACAGGGGGTAATAGGTGCATATATAAGAAAAAGTCCCAAAAAACTGGACTGTCACTTTAAAAACGGGACATCTGGCCACCCTAGACAACGTTTAGCTCAGCGTGGGGAATCACTCCCTGAGACTACCATTTAGTGAAAGCAGAGTGGCTTCAAGGTTCCATTGAGATAGGGTCTTCATTCTTATAGGCAATAATGTACTAGTATTTGCTTCTGAGACTCCAAGTTAGTTACAGAATACAAATATGATACAAGTTTTGTCACCTTGCATCATTGCGTAACATTTTTGTCTGTATGCATATTTTCTAGAGGCACATGGCACTTCTGAAGGCTTCTCTCAGATTCAGCAGTGATAAAGGCACGAATGAGACATTTTGGGGTTCACCCAGGCCAGTAAGTGGTTCGGTCACCATCTGCCAGGGTGTCTTGTGACTGTACAGCTCTGACCCCAACAGCCTGCTAGCATGTCACAAGCATCACCCTGGGTTTGCCCAACCTGGTTACTCCTTGCAGGATGACCTTAAAACACTTCTTGCCCCGAATTCACCTCAAAATCATGCTACTTGCAGGGATCAGTCCCTCTCACGAGACCCTCACAGAGGAAGTGTTAGGTTCACTGCCTTTGCAGAGACAGTAAAACAGAGTAACCTGTTTGCTTTTTAGAAGCACACACTTTACTGAACTTACACAGCAGTGAAGATTTATAATGAAAGTAAAAAAAGTTTATTAACAAAAGAACATGGATTAAGTGATACCAAGTAGAAGGGATAAAGGTAGAAATGGCTAAAGCAAATAAAAGTGAAAACATATTTCAAAGACTAAAACTTAATCTGCAACATACTGTCTTTTGTTCAATATGGTTCCTCTCACCTATAGTCTCCTTTTCAGCGTTCACTGAGCAGCCTGGCCAGGACCCATCACAGAGATCAACTCACTTGGTTCTTTTGTCTCCTAAGGTGAAGGATAAAGATGGAGTCTCTTTCTGTTCCTTATTATTCCCCAAGGGATGTCTGTCTTACAAGTCAAGAAGGCCTCCTGGGGATTCAATCTCCTGTGTGTCTATGGGGAGCAGGGGTCCTGTTAAATCATTCTCTCTCTCTCTCTCTCTCTCTCTCATTCAGGATAACGTCTGCCAGTTTAGCTCGATGGCTTTGTTGACGACTAATATGGAAGTGAGGTAAACCCACAGTCCTTTGTCTAGGACCTCTTTATCACCTTTACCTAGACTAGGCTGTCTAGTCTTAAATATGTCCTAGTAACATCATACAGAGGGAATTCATAACTTCACATGTGTTAACACATGCATTTTACAATAATATTAACAATCAGCATGTTATTAGCTTTCATATGGTACCTCACAAGGCATATTTTGTACAAATACTATTGCAGTGGTGCGTGTAGTGTGTGAATACAGGGGTGCCTAGGGTCACTGTGAGTAAACCAGTATAACTACAAAATGATTTCAGAAGTTAAAAGTTGATAGCCATGTATGCATCTTTTTAAATTTCAGGTGACTTCATCTCCTGTCTCACTCCAGACTATCACTAGGTTATGCGAAATTGTGAACCACAACGTAATGTCATCTATTTATGGATATTTTCACCTCAGGATTTTTTTAAATGACTTGGTTAACATAAAACTGGAATAAGATTCTTCCTTTCCATTTACCACCTACAGCTTTCATTTTACCTACAACAATCAATGTAAATAATTTAAAAACAAATCAACACCCCACAATACCTTTCGGTAGACAACTTACCTTCCCTCTTCCCCCACCCCCAACGATCATTATGAGCCCTCAATTTAGAAAAAAAGTATTTCTGCTTTGTGATACTTCCATTGCCATTATAACTTCCACATCATGGTGGTATAATGTTGAAGCTGGATGTGTTGAATGCAGTGATCTCCATGCCTTGAATAGGAGGAGTAGTCAGGCTAGGATACTACATCCACATGCCCATTGTGAAATATGTATTTACACTGGCTTATGATGATGATGATGCATGTGTTAAACCATGATTACAACACAGAATAATACAGGTTTACAGTCAATTTAGTGCATGACAGAAAAGTTCCAAAAAGCTGCATGAACATTCTAGAGTACATAAGTGAATAAGATATTGAAAATATTTTACAGTGTAGTAATGGAACATGGATATCTGGTGACAAAAACAAACTGGCCATTGCTATATTGTTTAATAAGTCTTTATAGTGTGTGGGGAGGGGGCAAAGTAAATTTTTCCTGTATTATGACAGTACAAATATTCAATTATGCACCCCCCACACACTATTAATTGTGAATAAGACCTTGTATAAAATATATAAGAAATGTTAAATAAAAAATCCATAGAGTCAAGACTTAAGTAATTCAGTGATATTGTAAGCCTCTATCCTATTAGCTAGTGATGATTTTTCACATATATTTTATGTTGCAATTTTCGAAATATCCGTCAAACATCTGCAAATACATTATATACTTTAAAAATGTTTTGAAGGCTTCAGCTAACTGTTTTGAAGAACCAAGCCAGTTCATATTTAAACCGCATTGTAAACAGTGTACTTTATGTTGGACTAAGCTACAAAAAAACCCAGTTTTCATATAAAAATATGCTTGTGTTCTAGGAGTTAAAGCCATACAAACTACTTTCCTGACATAAAATTTAAAAATTGCATAACAAACGTGTGTAGGAGAAGCATCTGTGCAGGTCTACAGTCTCATAGTGTACTGAAAAGGTTTTATTGTTTATAGGACATGTTCAAAAGGGTGTATAATTCATTATACATGGTTAAAAGAAGAACACGAGTACTTGTGGCACCTTAGAGACTAACAAATTTAATGCTCTAATAAATTTGTTAGTCTCTAAGGTGCCACAAGTACTCCTGTTCTTCTTTTTGCGGATACAGATTAACACGGCTATTACTCTGAAACTATACATGGTTAGTCATCCATACATGGTTTTTACATTTTGCCTGTAGGTAGCCTGAGCACCTGGTGATATGGCTGTATATTTAAACCATTTCTTACCAAATGTTCATTGGATCACACAGTTTTTAACATTTGCAGACCGAGGGGATCGTTAATGCACAGTCATATGGGTAGCACCAAACCACAAAATAAAACTTTCATTTCCCCTCCTAACCAAGGTAAGAGTGAAGATGAAGATGTGGGTAATCTACTTCACATGAGGGAATGAGAACTGTAGTGGGTAACAAATGCTAAAAGCCAAGCTTTTCCAATAACTGTACAAATTTGCCTTAGAACCTTTTATCTTTTTTTCTTAAATCTTCAGTTTTTCCTGAGATTTGGTCATCTTGTTAAACAGCAGTTACATTTTGGCCAGGACACACGTTCTATGGCAATCAGGTATGGGAAGGGGATAGTAATATTTACAGCAAGCTGTTCAGCACACTTGTAAAAGTTAATGTGAAAGCAAAGTACCGGTACTGTGTAGCAAACCGCAAGGGAGGAAAGGCTAAACAAAGAAAGTACACTGTGTACAAAGGAATATGGTCTAATTAGACATGAATTCCAACTACCGAGCTAGGTGAACTAGAATTCTGGCTACTGTGCAGTACCTGAGCTCTCTACCACAGTGTAAGCATGACTCAGCCCCTGCTCAGATCATCTTTAATGCCTGGTATGCTTATTTATGTTAGAGTTCAAATGCTATTTTAAATCTTTAGTTTTTGGAGGTAGAGGGTTACAAGCAAAATGGGGGGGGGAGTGAGGGAGGGGATAGAAGAGAAGAAAAACAAGGAGAGGGGAGGTTAAAACACACCAAAATACCTGGATCAATCCTTCCTGCTCCCCAGCTGCTCTCTCTGGAATAGCTTGTGCTCCTATGCCCACTTCACTAAGGGGATTCCTCCACAAGCACAAATTAATAATTCATTCATAGGCTCCAGTCCCTTAGCCTGCATTGATTTACTTATGCTGCATTTCCTTTCATTCATAAGCCTTTCCCCGTCCTGATCTCTCGGAGAGCGACTCGCTGCAGCGCTCAGCCAGGGAGGACGCTGCAAACGTGCCTTCGTGCCCAAGGACATGCACCATACGACTCAGTTCAGGGTGCGAACCTGACCTCAGCCCGGAATCCGCCGCTCCTGCGTCTCAACATGCCCCTTCGCCACGGATCCGCTCTGTCGTCTTTTCATCCCGTCCTCTTCCCCCTCGCGGCGACTCTGCGGCCGGGATGCTCAGCTGGTTTCGGCGCGAGGGGCTGAGCTCCAGCCATCCGTCTCCTCTGTAGGGCTGGGTGACAGATGCTTGTCCTGCAGCAGTGCACGGTCTGACTTGGCCAGGGCTCCGGGGGGTGTACGCAGCCCCCCTCGCGCTCCTGCCAGCCCTGCTGAGCCCTTCCAGCTCAGCCCCTAGGGCAATGTGCACTGCTCTCTTCAGCTTCCCCCCGGGAAGGGCTGAGTCGCGCTCTGAGCTCCTCCAGACTTTGCCAGACCCTGGCCCTTGGCCCTTGGCCCCTCTCCTGTGCCTGCTTTGCGCTCTCTGCGCTATCCCACTAAAAGGCGGCTCCACTGAACCAGTGCATTGGCTCACTTGATCTGGGATGAAGGCTGGAGCTTCCCGGCGAGGGAAAGGAGACCTGTAGGCAGCTTCCCATTCGTAAAGTGAGCAGTCATTGCAAGGAGGCAGCCTCCCCGCTTGGAATCAATAGAGGCTGCTTGCTCGCCGCGAAGGGCACTTTGGAGCAGCAGCAGGGCACTGAAGTAACTCCAGCACACTGCTGACTGCGGAGTTGTAAAGAACTACATGCAAAGTGGCTGCAGCAGGGCTGGAAAACGCTTCGCTGTTACCAAGGACACAATAGTTTTTTCAAGTCATTAGAGCTTTTTTCTCTGGTCCTCTCCTTCCATTATCCAGAGAGGGCCATTCCTGGGAGGGATGAGGATGGAGCTGTGATTTTTTTTTTCTTCCCCAGCGCTGCTTTGGTGGGGGGTGGGGGAGAGAGGCTTTAGCAAGCAGCTCTGCTGCTGAGATCAGCTCTGCTCGAATTTCCCCAAGTCTTCTCAGCCTCGGAGAGAAACCATGATTTTGAACCTACTCCGGGCTTTTTGGGGGGTCTTCTTTATTTTCTGGACAGCTTTTAACACAGCCCTAGTGGATGTGGTCGGATCGGAGCAGCAGATCCCCTTGTCGGTGTAAGTGTTTTCATGTTTTTGCTCTCCGACCACGCTCCAGGGGTGAAAACTTGGAACCCCGGTGCCCAAGTTTTTGTTGTTGTTGTTGTTCGTTGCAGATGTTTGACTGTTCAGAGCATTTTATTCCCTTGCCGGTTCTGTTTTGAAGTCCAGTGCCAATGATGCTTGGATTTTATTTTAGGGGTGGGTAGTAAACTGGTAGAGAAACTAAAGTTAAAAGCCTTTCTGTGTTGGAGGTGATGCATTTACTCACTCTAAATATGCTGATTTCTCAGCTTCCAATGCTATCCCGCTATTTCATCTTCCTTCTTGCAGCCAGTTAGTATGTTAGAGATTATGCAAAAACCTGTCTCTTTACAAATTAGTTTATTTATTTTTAAGTGCAGTTTAAGCAGCTTGAAATCCAAAGCCTTACCTTGGTCTATGATGTGAACTACATGTATCTTGGGGCTTGCACTTGTGAATAGCTCCTCTGTTCTTTTGATCTGATGTTATTTCCTAACAGTGCTTTTTAAGGCAACATTGCTTAGGTTCTTCAGAGTGCAGTTGAGGCTGTAGCTGTGTGTGTGTGTGTGTGTGTGTGTGTTGCCTACTGTAACATGTGTATTACATTTCTTCCTGTCTTTTTTCCCCTGCTCCCCACAGTGTAAAGCTCTGGGCCTCAGCTTTTGGTGGGGAGATCAAATCCATCGCAGCTAAATACTCAGGTTCCCAGCTTCTGCAGAAGGTAAGGATCTCTCCAGTTGTAGTAAGCAATGGTTTTAAGCACAGAAAATGGAGTCAGATTTAGTTTTCTAAACAAGCGGGAGAGCAGCACATCCTTTGGTCAGAGGGCTTTTTTTGCTTTGCATACAGTTCCTAGGCCCTGTTGTCTCCTTGCACTGCACTGGCTAGAGACTTCCTGATTATCTGGTGATTTTTAATGGATTTCAGTTCCAAAGCAAAATTACTTACTTGTGAAGTGCACAGTGAAGCCTAGAACATAGCTATTTTGTCTTCTTGTTACTATGTGATGATGTTATTTCAGCATGGAAACAGCTGCTTCTCTGTGAAAAATGTTAACTTCATTCAAGGAGCAGAATTAGTGCATATTTTATCATTCTTTGCATCTTGTGTTGTAAGCATGCAGTCCACTGTATTAGGGAAAGAAGACTACCATTGTTTATCATCTCTGCTGTTTTTGCAATCCCATTATTTCCCAATCATCTCTACCCAGTGCTGGGATGTATTACATCATTACAGATAAGGGGAATGAATGTGGTTATCTTCTTGCTCAGCTGCACAGCTGGGTCATATCCTAGTGAAGTAATGCAAAAACTTGAGAAATTGGTTTATGTCTACATAATTCTGAAGCGTAATGAGAACACAGAATTGATTATAAGACTTTAATATAAAGTTGCACAGTTAAATTAAAATAGATTCATCTTCTGATAAAAGTTCCATATTGAGATAACTTGTTTTTATAGTGGTTGATTAATTAAAAATTATGAGAGAGGTTAAAAGACTTAGGTATTGCAGTTGTGCAGCATTTAATATATGATCCTCAAAGCATGATATTGGAATCCAATAATTTCCAGTATATGAATGCCAATGATTCAGTTTATCAGGAAACTTTTTCCAAACAGGACTTTAGTCCAAGGTAACAAGTTTTGCATGCTGTGTGGTAATTGTTTATGGCACATATTTTGAAAGTATTTATATCCTTTGGAAGTTATGCAACAGACAGTATGTATTACATTGGCAATTCAAAAAGTTTATGCTAAAAATTAAAATTGCAGCAATATCTTACTGATTATTAAGGATATAACAGTACTTACTGTATAAGGAATTGATGCTTTCAGTATTGTGGTTCCCAGTATTGCAAAAATTGAGTTTCATTAAGTTAAAATATATAGCTCTTAAGAGCAAAAGTATTTGGCGTCTTAGTGCTTCTCAAGGCCATTACATTGTCTGAATGTAGCATTTTCGGTATACAGTTATTTTAATCTAACCTTTGAGACACTCTGCATTCATTGTAGTCCTACTTAATATTTTATACTTACTTTAAACACTTCTTTGTATAGTTTGTGCCATCATGCTTCCTGCATAAACAGTTTTGTAATCAGAAAACACAATAACGTTACCTTTTTCAACTGCTGACCAGTATCTAATCAAAACATATTTTATGTTTTGGAAATTATCTAATATTGTTCGAATATGTTAATTTTTAATCGAGCATTGCCAGATATGTCATTTTAGTTAATATGGTCTTATTTAACTTTGTCCACTAGTGTAAACCTTTGTGCGCATACACAACATGATTTTAAAAGTTTATCTACTGAAGATAAACTGTCCAATGTTTGATTGCAAAATTCAGAACACATTTTGATTCTCAAAGCTAAGACCATAGAATCAGTATAGATTCTTAATCATTCTTCTCTTCTTCACTTAGATACTGATGTGACCACTTCTGTAATAATGTATTTTCCTTTGTTTCCCCCCCCTAAAGTAGTAAGATTTCTTTCTGTTGGTTGTTATGCTGTAGGTGACTGGAAGCTACCTCAATGCTCATTTTACCTTTGCATCAGCATCCTTTCTAATTCACCAGCAAATCTGTTTCTGTTGTTTTTACAGCTTGACCATTGTGGGTTTATTCCTTGATATTTGTTTTTAATTTCTTGCCTCTTTGCCTTTATTCTGGTATTTCATAATATGATAGGTATTTAGGGCTGTATTGCAGACAGTAGGATTTTCTTTCCCTCCAGCATCTTGATGGCCATAATTGCGTTTTTAATTTTATTTTAAATTCCATTTGGGACCTGTTCGCTAAAACTTTGCATTTCTCTGCATTGATGGTAGTGGATGAGCCTGGATGGTAGAATGCTTTTACAAATATTCTTCTGTAAAGTTTTATACTTCAGCTTTCTTCAGTTTATTTGTGCAAATGAACACATATCAAGCTTGAAGATTTAAAAGTATAAATGCAAATAATTTTCAATGCACATAAGTCAGTGGTGGAATAAATCACAACATTTGACAAAGTGATAATACATCTGTGTCCCAAACATGAACATTTTTTCCAGTGTCCAACAATTTAAGGATCCATTTAGAATTTATTATGACAGAATTGGGTTTCTAGAGTTAGTACATTTTAAAATAATGTTGTGAGTTTACTTTAATTGTTGTTTATCACATTATCTGTGAATGAAATAATACGTTATGATTAGGAATATAAAATATTAGCAGATGGAGTTATAAAGCATTTATAAAGGCACTATACCTGATTGGTATAAATTTCTAAGTTGCAAAGTATTCTGAAGTCTTTCTAAATGAAAAATTAATATGAAAGGTTATTCAGTTCATTTTGTCTTAATGTGGAATGAGCAAAGTTATTTCACAGGAATACATTTGAAATTGAGACTATATTTAGACATAATGCTTCTTGACTATTTTATATATTGAGGATCATAGGACAACTTGCTAAATTAAATTTTAATATGAAAGTTAAATAGGTTACTCTCTAAGGCCAAACTTCACAAAGATATTACAATTAATAGTTAGTAATTATTCTAAAGTATTGTTACTTTAAGCATTACTGTTTTGAATTTTTGGTAGCAACTTGCGTAGAAGTGATGGTTATTCATCATTCTGAAGCAATCTCTATGTAAATAAATATACATTTGTGCTTACAGCTATATAACTAAGTTGAAATATCTGTAGACGGGGGCATTTCAGCATTATGTTACATTGCTACTTCTATAGTCTGGCTATATTGTTATGCCCTTGTAAAAATATGGGGCATATGATGATGATGGTGATGATTTCCTCCAGATTCTACTCTAGATGAAATTTAGACTGTTCATATATGTTTAACTTGCAGAATTCAAGACTAGCTGTTTTTAAACAAATTAACCTTTTTATGAATATAATTGATTTTTATACTGCATTATTTATCTTTAAAGGAAATGAACATATTGGGTACTCAGAACATACCCAACAGAGAAAACAGAACACTATTGTTGCTTAGCTGTTTTTAACGTAGGGAGGTTTTACAGTTTATCATTTAGATTTGGTATCATAAAATAAAGTGTCTGCATGCTGCTGTAGAGACTCGCATACTCTTCAACTAGTTAGCAGATACTGCTGGGTCCTGGGATTAGGTTCAGTTTAATTAACTGTCCTGTGTGATATGTGCTATTGTTTCCCTTATACTTTCAGAAAGCCTTAGCTTCACTTTTCATTTTGACATGCTTTTAAAAGCCATATCTCTATAATATTGTGATTATGGCTAATTAGAACTGCAACAGATATGCTAGCATAGTCTGCTGGAATAGCCAGAATTTTTACATGCAGGATTCAAATCAGGATTTAAATGCAGTGGAGATGCTTATTTAACCTGCTGTAATAAGAATTCTGGAAGAGCTTTGTTTGGAAACACTGCTGTTCACATTCTAAAGTTCGAAGTCATAAAGGTTTCCAATTTAATACTGTTGCAGCAGAATGGTGGTAATGAAACACAGGTGATGCACCTTCCTTTAATGTTAAAAATAATTGGGGTTTACGCAGTAAAGCTCTTCAAGCTCCTGTAGAGCGTCTGGTTCTTTAGCCTGGTTTACGCTTTCTCAGGTTTCTATAGGGGAGTCATTTTTTTCATACACAGCGCACTGACATTCCTTTCTTGAGGCCAGAATTGGCAATATTCCATTTAATCAGTTGATATAGGGGCATTATAAAAACAGCCATTTATTTATCAGCACGTGCTATTTAGGTTTCTTGCTAAATACAAGTTTATCCAAAGCTTTCTTTTTCTTATGGAAGGTGTTAAACTGAACCTTCATTGTTACTTAACTGCCTATTATCTTAAATTCTAACTGTGTGTATTGTATGACTATGTCAACCGCTTACTTCAAGTACTTCCATATAATGGAGCCTCCCAAATCATTGCATTTTCTCAAAGCATTTTTCCAGTCAACGTAACATTCCTGTTTTTAAAGTTTTAAAATTGCATTTTATTTTCCTGAATAGATTTTGGTGCTGTATCTTCTTAGCTTCTTACAACTATGGAAATGTCAGTACAACCTTATTATAACAGGGTGATTTAGATCAATTAGTATTCAGCTGGTGCATCTGACTCATGCAGTACATCTATCTTTAGTTTTAAAACACATAATGGTGACAAAGTTCACTTTATATTGATTCGGAGAAATTTAGTTCAATTATCTTGACATTAATTGCATTTCTTACCCCCCTCGTGCGGCTCACTTTTTTAAAACCTTGATTTTATTATTATTTTTAATTCAAGGTAATACAAATGCTATTGTTTGTATTGGGGTAAGGGTCAGTAATATTGTTGATAGTGCAAATTAAAGCAAAGGCATAAATGATTGTCTTGTTGGACATTAGCTTTAAATTTTATGCCGGTTTTGATTATTCATTTTGATCTTGCAAAGAAGCAATATTGAGTCTTCTTAGTAAGAAGTGAATAATATCAAAATAATGTTAGGAGTAAATATGCTTGTGATTTTAAAAAAAGGTAAATGTTATTAATCATATAGTACCAACATCACATTAAGTAAATTATAATTATATAGCTTCAAGTTTGTGCTCAGCAAAACTTCTGGGTGCCTCATATAACTAAATAAAAATTGTCATTACAAAATGATAGAGAGATACATGCAAGGATATAAAAACAGTTTAATCCTAGATTTTTACTTGAGTCATTTTAAGAAATTGCTTTTTTTTTGTATGCATCACTTGATATTCCATCTCCTTTTAATCTGTGCATTTATTTGAGCCACATACCCCAGAAAGCTACTCTCCACACCAAACTGATTACCAAGCATTTAATGAGTTTGGATATTACATAGAGACATAAAAGTGAATTCCCTTGGAAGGATGCTTTTTGTTTCCCTTTCCTCAAGAAAAAAACAAAACACAGAGATGCTTATGTGGTACCAATTTGCAGTCTACTGCACTGAAGAAGCTGTAGCACACCGTAAAAATTTTCGGAAAAGGTCCTTATTTAATCTCAGTTATGGATCTAGTTGTAATATATAGATACACTCTCTCACTTTCCATAGCTCGATGTTTTCTCCTCAGTCAGACAGAGGATTCTCTCTTCCCTTTTGGGGGTGAAAACCTGGTTCCATTGAAGTAAATGGCAAAATTCTCATTATCTTCAGCAGAGCCACAATTACACCCTGAGTGTCTAGCCTCCCTAACCGACAGCACTGGAATGTGAACCATAGTTTAATGATCTACCATATAGTCTATTTTTGCCTGAGTCTCAATAGTGATTTTTAACATCTTTTTTTTAACTAAAAGAAAATGTTATTTCAAGCCATACTGCATTCGCTGCTTATTCACATCAGTGCTGTCTACATTTGTATAGGTTTTGCAAGCACAGAATGATCCCATTGCTTTTATTATTAAAGGTGAAAGTGTTCTGCTGTTGATATACCATGGAAATATGAGATTGTTTCAGTAAGTTTACAGTACATGCATTGTACTTTGAATGGTGTCTTTTAATATTGAAATTTTTAAGTGGACAATCCAACTGGAAAACATTAGCTCTTGAAAGGAAATGAATGCTAATTTCCTCACTTAATGCATTTATGGTTGTTTGTTTTCACATCCTGTATTGGAAAATGCTAACATTTCAAGGTTAAAAGAGCCAGTCTCCATGCAAATTACTTTGACAATGACGACAGGTAGAGCCATGAACAGATGCTGCATTGTAATAGTGATTCACTTTTAAGCAACTGCTAATCAATACTCTACACTTGCAAATGTCATTACCATTCTATAGGGTATGACACTTTAAAATAATAAATGGTTAACATATTGTAGAACACGGACATTATGTACTGATAGGAAGAACTATACCCTAGGTTGCTATAGAAATTCACCAAAAGGCCTGCATAAAATGTTATGATTGCTACTACATGCACTTACAAGGTCCCATCACCATAGTAGCTGTGAGCACTTTACGTAGTTTAGATTATATATAATATTTTTCCAAAATATAGTGGCTATTTTCTGTGACCCACTTTGGCACCTAGCCACCTACTCTAAGAGAACCAGGGACCCAGATCGATTTCCAGAAGGAATGGACTCAGACGAGCCCCTCTGCAAACAGACAGCCCCCAAATCTCAGTGACCCATCTTCAGTGCATTGCTTCTGAGTGCAAGTGTCATGACACTGCATGAGGAAAGAGATACATTTTAGGATAGCCGGTGCCTACATCTAGATGACATAGGTATTGGTAGCAACTAGCGTCTCAAATTTTCAGCCAGTTCAGTGAATGGACAGCCAGTGCAGGCTCTATAGAACACAGGTGTGGTATGATCTCCTAAATCTGTCCTGCTTAAGAGGCAGGCAACTGCATGCTGTACTAGGTGGAGCTGCTGCTGCCTGGCCTTCAGTGGTAGCCCCAGAGAAGTCTAGGCTTGAGGTGACCAAAGGAATTGGTAATCATGGCAGGGTCCACATTTGAGAGGAAAATTATGTAATCTCTTAGCTGGCCAAAAGGAAAAGACTATAAATTTGTTCATAAGAGATTTCCCCTTCCCCTTTTTAATCATACTGTTGCTATTTGGGAATGCAGGAGCACAGATGAGCTTATAGTAAGGTCACATGACTGAAAATGACTGTGACCCAAGAACCTCTTAATGCCTTCTGGCAAGGGAGTGCAGAGGGGTTACAGGAAGCTTCTGAGTCTGGTGTATACGTTCTAGTTCACCAAACAGTGTCATGTGAGGTCTCTCTCTCTCCCCCCCCCCTCCCAGGGCCGGCTCACAACACTTTGGCACCTGAAGTGGGGAGCTCAAATGACGCCCCCATGCCCCCTCGCTTGGGCCAAAACTTTGAAAGGTCTCAATTCTGCCTTCTTCATGTTCTACTCCTCTCATGGTACTGCTCTTCTGCCTACCCCGTTAAAGGAGAGCTAACACCTTAAAATGCTTTGTTCAAAAATTTTAAGTATCACTTAACTTTCGAACGCCTGAACAGCAAATGTAACTTTTCTTGTCTGCATAGTAAACACTGGCATTTTTATCTGTTTGAATAATCAAAGTGGTGCTTTCCGTGCCTTCTTGGCAGATTTAAACAGCTTTCTGAAAGTACACAGTCTGGGCCAGCTCATGCTTTATTGAGATGGTTGCAAGGCCGACCAGCCTCTCCTGTGTCATTGTGGAGCGTAGATGTGTTTTTATGTGTTCTCCACTGGCAATTGTTACAGAAAGTGTTAGAAGTATGCGCAGAGCAACAAAAGCATTTGGAAAGAGGGTGGTCATCTTATTTGTGCACATATATTCCAGAACAGCCTTTAGCGTTGATCCTGCTGAAATGTATCTTGAAAGGGCTTTCAGTTCATCACCTAAATCACTCGCATCAATATCGTGCATGTCATCATGTGTCAACACTGTCTCTAGAGCCCTGCATTGCTGGTGTAGGTCTTCTTCAGGTATAGTGAGGAGTTATGGAATATCATACAACATTCCAAATATACTGCTGAGTTCCTTGAGCTGCATGAAATGTTTTTCAACTGACTGTATTGCACAATCTAGCACCTGGTTAAAGAATTCAACATTGAATTGTTGTTTGGAGTCTCTTATGGGATTATCCTGTGCCTCGTAATCAAAATGTTGTTTTCTTTGGTGACTCTTGTATTCTTGAAGGGTGGGAAAATAGCTTCAGTGTGAAGCTCCTCTGCCAACTTCTGTGCACACTTCAGAACGTTTTGAAATCCGTCATCTGACCGGTAAGACTGTAGGTATGACTTTGCTTTGTCCAGTTGTTCCATTGCTCCGGATATATCAAGGTCAACACCTTGGAGTCTCTTGCTTACAATATATATTTCAAACAGTATGTCATGCCACAACACTAAGCCACACAGAAATTTGAAGTTATGTATGTTTCTGGTGATTCCATTTCCCTCTGCCACTGTTCTCCCACGAACAGTTCCTGTCATAACATTATCCTCCATAATGGCAACTATGGCATCATCTATCGTCCCAATTTGGTGTTTGATAGGCTTTATCGCCTCCATTCAACTGCCCCATCGTGTGGCACTCAGTGGTTTCAGTGTCAGAGAGGATGTTCGCAGATGTTGCTTCAAAATTTGCCATCGATGAGTTGATGCAGAGAAAAATATATAGATGCTTTGAATTACATTTAAAAAATTCAGCAGCCTCACTAGAAGCTGATACTGCATCACTGACCACCAAGCTCAATGAATGAGAACTACATGGGACAAAAAAAGCTCGAGGGTTTAACTCTCGGATCCGTGTCTGCACTCCTCTGTTCTTTCCTCTCATGTTGCCACCGTTACCGTAGCCCTGACCTGTCATGTCAGCTATCACAATTTCCGTATCTTCCAGCTTTTTAAGAAGCACATTTGTCAATCCAGCTCCTGTAGTATCATCAATGTCAGTAAATTCTAGAAAATGCTCTCTGACAGTCACCATTGCAGGGACATTTTCACTAGGTTCCGTTGTTGTTACAAGACGCACCATTAAAGTAATTTGTTCTGTATGGCTGATGTCAGGTGTGCAGTCCAGAATAACACAGTAATATCTTGCTGACTTCAGATCTGCCACAATCTTCTGTTTGACTTTTGTTGCCAGTAATTGTATGAACTCATTTTGAATTGTTTTTCCAAGGTAGTGGTGTGTGTACATTTCTTGGATGGTGACTCTTCTTAGATGCTCCTGGAATACAACTTCGAACTCAGCCATCAGCTTCACAATTTTAAGGAAGTGTCCATTGTTTGGCACATACAGCTGATCTGAAGTGCCCCCTTAGTGCTATGTTTGGGTAGCAAGCATTCTCACAATGGCAATGAGCCTTTTCAGAACATTTTGCCAGTAAAGAGAGACTGATGCAATCTTCTCTTGATGCTGATCATTTATGGTGACCTTTAACCTTAGTCTCATCTCAAGCTCTTTCCACATATGGAATGCTCTCTCGTGATTTGCTGCCTTCTCATGGCATGCCAGATTTCTAGCCAGATTTTTCCAGTCCTTTGTTCCTGTAGAACCCAATGTGGCTGGAACATTAGACTGGAAGAGTTTGCAACAAAAACAGTATGGAGCATTCTGGGTTTTTGAGTACATAAGCCATGGCCTCTCCACTTTGTCACAATTGGGAATTTCACACCAGTAATGTGTTGGATGGAAACTTCTATTTTCATTGTCTTTGGGGAACATGAAGTTTTTCACTTGCTGTGGCCCATGCAGTACAAGGAAGTCCCTCAGGCTACTGCTCAAATGGGTCCACAGTCCTGGATCATCTAGACTTAAGGAACTAAACTCAGCAGCAGCTGTTTCTTGTGCCACCACCACACTCTCTGATCTACACTTTTCTTCAGGAATGTGCATGGTTACATCCATTTGCGATGGAGATATGGATGTTGCAGTAGCAGCCAGGTCACCTGCACTCTGACTAACTGGAAGATCAGGCATCTCCTCACCATGCACATCCTCCCTGGGGCTGGAAGGCTCACCATGTGTCTAAGTATCTCAGGAGAGCTCCTTCCTGCTTAGACAGAAAAGCTTCCTTTGTTTGCTTTCTTTTTCTGAATGCTGTCCCAGAGGGGCGTTTTCTTCTTTCACTCATGACTGCTGTTCTGTGCCAGCTCTAGTGGCTCTCAACACTCAATTGATGGGGACAAATAAGCAGGCTGGTAGCAGGGCCTGAGTGAGGGAAGATATCAGCGTCTTAAAGGTCTAACTGGCTCCTACTACTTCAGTTGACTGCCTGTTCTTCTCAAGTGGGTTCAGGGAAGCAGCAGGAAACGGGAAGCTCCATGAGAAGCTGGAGTTAATCAGTCCAGGCTCCTGGGGGTGCTAGAGAGGTACATAAGAGACTCCTCCTCCTCCCTCTCCCTGCAGCTCCTGCTGCTTTCTGTTATTCCCTCTCACCTTTTCAACGGCCTGCCTGTTATGTCTCTTGTGCCCTCCTTTCTCCAGCACAGCACTCCACCTTCTCTGTGCCTCTAGAGCAGAGAGAATACATATGCACCAGCAACAGACACAATTTTCTACACTCTGGGTCCTAGTGGCGCCCTCTCCCACAGTCTGGCACCTGAGGCGGCCGCCTCAGTTCACCTCATTGTAAGGCCAGCCCTGCTCCTTCCCTCCCCGCGCCAAAAGCCAGTTTTACAGTGGCCATCAGTATCACCGTGAAATGCATGTACAGATGTTCTGTAAGGAGCTGTGTATGTACACTGAAAATATGTTTTTAAAATCTGTCTGGGGTGTTGGTCATCAGCAAAGATGAAAAACCGGTTTTCTGTCTGACAACAGGTCTTTATCCATCTATCTGTTTATATGTAAATTTGAGTATTGTCTCGTTCACAGTGGGACTCCTGTCACCAGTCTGAATTGAAATGCAACTGAAGGATTGTAAACATTTCAGGAAGGAGCTAATAGGAAGAGAACAGCAGCTGGGGGAGAGAAACTTATCTTGAGGTGGGCTTCAAGGGGTTTGCTTTACTATATTTTGGGGGCAAAGAAGATGCCTGGGCATCCCTGACCTAGGAAGTAAATGGACAGTGGATTTCATGAAAGTGGGATCTCAACCAGGCTTGAAAATGCTGGGAGAAAGAAGCGTTTTTAGACAGGAACTTTACCACTTAGTTAAGCTTATTATTTAGCCAGCGTGTTATGATTTTTTTATATGTAACCACTTGTTTCCAATATTTGTACTCACTATCACTTGATAGTAAACTTGGTCTTGTTTTCACCATAAATATATCTAAGCATTGTGCTGGTAAGCAAAGTGATGGTCCTGAGTTGAATCTTACAAGTTGGTGCATACTGTTCCTTTGGAAACAGCAGGCCTGTGTTGTGAGATGCTACCGGTGTGGTGCCTCTGCTTTCTCCTGTTGATATCACTCGGCTGCGTGCGTGTATTCCCTCTGTGTGCTGCCCCAGCTCTGCGCAGATAGCTGACACAGCAGACCCGACGAGAACCCCCAATAACCACAGAGTCTAGTAAGGTACAAAGGCACCTCGGCCAGGTTTATTGCAACCCTGACACAATTGCAGTTCCCCGTAGATTACTTAGTCTACCGGGCATACTGCTAGAAAGTGCCGCTCGGCAATGGACTCAGCTCAGTGGTGGGACTTTCCACTGCCCCCTCAGCCGGACAAAGACACCACCCCAGGGATACATTCTTATACACAGGTACAAACAAGTTACACATCACTCCTGACGTATTGAGGTGCAGCCCCTCTACGCAACAAGGTACAACCCCTCTACGTAGTAAGGTGCCGCCTCTCACCTTGTACATGTTGGTTCGATCAAAACAACTCTATCCATCATTTTACCCTTTTGCCCCTGTCATTGGGATGGGTCGGCCTGTTCCCTGTTATCTGTGGAATGTTCCGGTATAGTGTATCTTGGTACCATGTTTATACTGTAACTATGCTAAATGAATATATATTTATGCAACATTAGCCCTTTCCTTGCCAGCTTCTGTGAGCAGGGCCTGCCTCTGGCTCACAGCTTAGCTTTGCTTTATGTTAGCAAAGTCTTGACCATTACTTTGGTTCAGGCCTTAGGCCTCATACCGGACCTCTGATACCAAGGTTTATATCTCAGGGCCTCCTCTTATTACAATATATTCATACAGTGAACGCTATCCCAATAATCAGACCAACGCACAGTATTGTTGAACATTGAGATGTCCTAGAGGCACTTAGAGAGTGAGTAGTCATCATCTTATTCCTTGGATGAGATTAATGACCCCTTTGTGATGCATCTTACTTCAGTAAAAGTCATAAGGATAGGCTATTCCTGTGTCCCACAGAAAAGCACACAACACTGTTACTTATCTAATGAGCTGGGCATATGATTTTGAAAAAGTCGGTGTGGATAATTCCATCTTTCTAAATGTGATGGCCCTACAGCACTCTGAACCATATTATCTGCTCTTTGAGTTTATCTCAGAGGTGAACATGCTTATACATATGGTTGTAAAAGATGTTTTTCCTTTTGAATAAATTCTTAGTAGTTTCCTTTTGGTAGAAGTTTTCATAAAACCCCTCATAAAAAGAGTTTCCCTTTATGGATCTATGGAAAGGTGAGCTTGGCAGACTCCTCTGAAGCGTATGTATATAGTGGAGTCCACACCATATTAGTACTATTCTTCTGGTATGTCTAAGTAGCTTCTACTCTTATTATTGTTTGTCAGATTATCTCGATCAATATGAAAACTGATTAGAATCTAAATCATAATCAGGAATTGTGTGTGCTTTCAGTTAGGGTGGATTTGATTTAAATCAAATTGATTTAAATCACTAGTCAGGAAGACTCGATTTAATCCTGGATTTCTACATAGAAGTGCATTCTTGTTGCTTGTTATAACCTTAATACGTATTCTTCCCAATTCAGTGATAGACGTAGGTTTCATTTTTAGAAGGTACACACTATACATTTTTAAACAGTGATTTATTTTGAAAACTTTTCAGATTAGTTGTACAGCTATATCAGAAAATGAATGATTGGTTATTTCATTTATCAAAGGTAATTGAAGCAGATATTTATGAAGTCATTGGGAGGTGAACTATCTCCAATTCAACAGGTTAATCATTAATATTTGGAGGATTTTCTTGTCATGCTGTATTAGGAGGAGAACATCACCAGGCAGATATTTAAATTGTTTTATTTAACTAAAACAACAACGTTATGTATTCTGGATTTTTTTCTTCAACAGCAAACATATAATATTTTAACAAAACAAGCATATGAATTTTTGAATTTAGTTAAACATTCAAGTTTTTTAAAATCAGGTTTGTTTTTGTTAAAATTGTTTATCTAAAATAGTGAAATGAAATGTTTAAATAAACAAAAATTAAATCGACTATGTCAACCGGGTCAACATGAGAAACTTAAAATATTGGCTTCTGCAGCTACCTCAGTTGTCTTCATCTTCATTTTCCTGTTTGTTCATAATCTGGAAAAGAAAAACAAGCTTTCCTGCTTTTTCAGGTCCCAAACGATTTCTCAATTTGGAATTAATTAATCTAAAGGAAGAAAATATTCTTTCTACTCTGTCAGAAGAAGCAACTGCTGTTAAAAGTGAGATTATCACTTCAACAGTCTCTGAATCCCAGTGCTTAAGTGACTTTAACCAATTCACTGGTGTGACTTTCTTTAAAACATCATCAGCAAACATATATTTCTTGAATGATTCTTATTCCCAAACTGGGTCTCTTTTACGGCCTGCTGCCATTATAGGTTTTCCCTTCTGGTGAGAGAATAGTATGGTAGATCTTAAATCAATGAAGGCTACACTCAGAAAGACCTCAAGACTTCTGGAATATGCTGCTCAAACAGTTTCACTTATGTTTCTACTGCCTGTCCCTCCCTTCTCACATTTATCTCCAGACTTCTTCTCCTTGTCCAAATCTATTCCGCCCCCAACAATCTTATATTTATTGAACTTTTTGAAACTTTGCACTTTTAGAGAGAGGTAAGGGATAGACTCTGTGTACACAAATTTGCAGAGGGACAATAAGGTTGAGGTCTGTTATTTCTCACCTCTATATATCTATATCTATATCTATATCTATATCTATATCTATATCTATATATTATAAAAAAACATTTTTGCTGTTAACAAGTATGTTATCTCTGGAGACACAAAGTCACAGTTTGAGAACTGAAAAACCAAGCATCTCTGATGGTATCTTCTAGACTGAGCACTGAGTACCATTGGGGAGATAGAAAGATTAACCTAAATAATCTATACAGAAGCCCCTGGAACCCTATAATATTGGGTCCCTAATCCATGAACTATTGGAACTCATTTACAAAACTTTTCTTAAACATTACATGAATATATTGTTTTATACTATAGAATTAGAATTTATAATCCCTACTCCATGATGAGATATCTTTGAGCTATAATGTATCTTAATTAAAACTATCTTTAGCTAGGTTTTTTCCTCCAAAAGCATATTATCAAAAAAATCATATTTAAATAAAAAAAATCCGATTTATTTTTTTTAATAAAAAAAAAAAGATTGGTTTTTATCCACTCTGCTTTCATTACTAACAACTAGGCAACCTTGTTCTGAGAAAGTTGTGTCTTATGCCTAACTCCACTGATTCACTTTCATAACAAAACTCTGACTGAACCTTTCTTAAGATTTACAAACCTTTAGATGGTTATTTTTTTTCACTTCTGTTTTATAGCTGGAATTAGAACTGGAATTTCTGAAAAGTTACAAGAAAGCTTTTCTGGTGATATTTCCGTCGTGTTGCAAGGATGACAATACAGTAGTTTCTCAATATATTTTAGACAGATTCAATTTGATTACACTTAGGAAAAGCATCCAAAATAAATCTGAAATTCCAGTTTCTCAGCATTTTTCTAATCAATAGCTTAGCCTTTTGGCAAAATTTTTGAAGTCAGTTATTTTGTGGCATTTGTACTCTAAATATAGAAAATTTGATGGCCTTTACTAATTTTGCTTTGTCCTTTAACTTGTATTAAGCTCTGTGAACAGACATTTAATTTTTGAATACATTTGTCAAAGTATTAGCCAGATTTTAAATAAGTTAAAAAGAAAATACAGATGCTGATTCAATTGCACATTAATATATTCTGCAGTCATATCAAGGCATAAAGGAAAATGAGAACTCTTTCTTCTGCCATTCTGCTTCTTTTCCCTTGATACGTTCTGTCCTTGTTTACCTTGCTACCTTGGTGTGTGCCTGCTGTCTTTAATCATTTTTTAACAGTTTGCGTTAGCTTTCTGATACTGACTGCTCCATGCCCATTGTCTTGTTTTGTTAGAGCGGTGCTGTAAACCCATTTTCCCATCAGGTGCAATGCTTTTTTAATGGTAACCTAGATAGTTTCAGTAGATTACTTTAGAAATCATTATGGGGTTGTAAAGATGGTGGTGAAAACCTCATGTTTTTACAGTTTCAGAATGTTTGTACAGATTTCTGGAATACGGAGCATGCCCTACCTTTCCATCACCCATACTGTACTATACCAGGCATTTAATTGGTGCCAGGGCGGGTGTTACAGGGATCCTACTATATTTCCTGTAACTTGGGGTAGCCTATCTTCAGCCTACCTCTCAGGACTGCAGCTCACTCTGAGGCTTGGTCTACACTACCCCCCCCAATTCGAACTAAGGTACGCAACTTCAGCTACGTGAATAACGTAGCTGAAGTCGAAGTACCTTAGTTCGAACTTACCTTGGTCCACACGCGGCAGGCAGGCTCCCCCGTCGACTCCGCGGTACTCCTCTCGCCGAGCTGGAGTACCGCAGTCGACGGCGAGCACTTCCGGGTTCGACTTATCGCGTCCAGACTAGACGCGATAAGTCGAACCCAGAACTTCGATTTCCAGCCGTCGAACTACCTGGTAAGTGTAGCCAAGGCCTGAGTCCTACCACCCTCCTACCACCCCTGTGAGGGGGACAGATGTTGCAGAAGAGTGGGGACCTCCCATGAGCCTAAAGTCTATCAGCAAAATCCCAGGTATTTTACCTCTATTAATTGTTCATTTTATCCTTTTAATCACACTGGAAACTGGCCACAAGTTGCAACTAATTAACAAATCCACCAAGTTACCTCTGTTAGCAGTACCAAGTGCATTTGTACTTAACCCACTGTGGCTTGAAGGTGCTGTGAGGAAGGGGAAGAATTTCCTTGTCCTCTGCCAGTTGGCCCATGGGAAAGAGAAGTTCCTTCCTGTCCGTCAAATGGCTGATCAGCTAGACATGCAGCATCTGTCAGGCTGGATTCCTGTTCCTAGTTCAGAGTGGGCAGGGTGGGGCTGCTGGAATGGAGGCTCCATGTGGCCCCTGTTCTGGGTTAAATCTTGGGAGCTAGGGAATACTGGCCAGTCATTCCCTCTCCCAGCGAACTGGCCAAGGGGTGCCAGAGACTCCGTGGCTGGGAAGGAGCTACCTGGTGTCCCTCAGCAAGTGCCTCCCTTGCTGTGGGGATGGTCCCTTTTCACCACCAGCACTATCAAGTTCCCCCACCCATTGAGGCAGGTAGGTGGCATTTCTCTTACCACATCTAACGAAGCCCACAAAGGTACAAGCAGATTTCCTCCAAAATCATAAATCAGCGAAGTTTCAGTTGAACCTGGGCCCAGATTGTCCAAAAAGTTCATGAAGCTGATTTGAATTCCAGATTTTAATAACTCATTCCAAAACTATTAAACCCTTCTGGATTAGCCTGGCACATTCTAATATATTAACCCCTAAAACTGCAACATAATTTAATGAAAAGGTATTTTAAATATGGCTTCATATTTACTTAGTTTTTTTCCTCTTGTATATTAAATATTTATTGAGAGATTATTATTCTTCCCAGCTCTGCATAATTTAGTCTTTTCACCTATGGGGATCCTGTTTAGAGTGTTAGAATTATGTTTGTCTTTAAATATTTGGGTCAGTGAAAGTAGCTGTGATAAATGAAGGGGGGGAGGGAGCTCCTTTTTATGGACCCAGCGAGCCAGTTAGCTATAAAATTCCTCTTAGTAGCTGTTCTCTACTTGCTTTACCTGTAAAAGGTTAAAAGTCTCAATGCTATGCACAAGTAAAAAGAAGTGAGTGGGCACCTGGCCAAAAGAGCTAATGGGAAGACTAGAACTTTTTTAAAATTGAAACAAGACTCCCCTTTTGTCTGTCTGTTGTTGTTCTCGGGGAGAGGCAGATAGGGCTGCAACTATGCTGTAAGAAGCTTGGGGCCAGGTATGAAAAATGATTGGTATCATACCTAGAAACTACTCATTTGAAACCCCAGATATGTAAGTAGATCAGGAAATGTCTAGGAAGACGCAGTCAGGTTTATCTCTTTTTATTTCTTTATGGCTTGTGGATTCCTCTGTGCTAACCCCAGATGCTTTTGTTTGCTTATAACCTTTAAGCTGGACCTCAAGAAACTATTCTTGATGTTTAATCATTGTAGTTGCTCTTTTTAAATCTAGCAATGGCCTAAGTTCCCAGATGTATTTTCTTCCTTTTCTTTTTTAATAAAATTTACCTTTTTTTAAGAACAGAATTGGATTTTTGGTGACCTAAGAGGTTTGTGCATATCATGTTGTTTAATTAGCTGGTGGCAACAGCTGATTTCCTTTGTTTTTTCTTTCTCAGCTCTTCCCCGGAAGGGGGGTGAAAGGGCTTGAGGGTACCCCACAGGAAGGAATTCCCAAGTGCACCTTCATGGGTTCTCAAAGGGGTTTTGCACTTGGGTGGTGGCAGCATTTACCAATCCAAAGTCAGAGAAAAGCTCGGAGTTTAATATAAGCCTGGAGTGGCAAGTATTAATTTTTAGAGTCCTGGCGGGCCCCCATCTACTGCACTCCAAGTGTCAGAATATGGAATTAGCCTTGACAGTAGCGTTCAGAAAAACATGATTTCAAAGTTTGATAGGTGCACGTGGGTGGGAGAGACTGAGAAGTTGTATACAGAAAATATTCTGGTTACAGTGATCGCACAGTCAAGAGATAATAAATTATCTGTAATTAGGAACGAGGAGATTTGTTTTGCCTAGTTTCAACCCCACTTGAAGTGTGTGAGTTTGTAAGCTTAGCTGAAAGTTGAATGTTACTGGGTTTGGGTCTTTCTGAGGGGGAAAGGAGGAAGTGGAAAGGAGCAGAGGAAGAATCCAGTGGAAAAATAGTTGGAAAGTAAAGCAGAGCAAAGAGTGGGAAATGAAAAAGAAATACAGAGAGATGGTGTAAAATAGAGCAGGGACAAGAAAAACACAATTATTAAAAGCATACTATTCAATTATGCTTGGAGGTCCTGATCAGAATGAGGAGCCCATTGTGTTTTGCACTGTACTTACACAGCAACTGACACACAGATTTCTAGAAAAGGATCTATACCTGGTGAGGGGGAAGAGGTGGAAAACCCATCTATGGAGAAAATATTGTCTAGAAAGTAACCTCTTGTGCCATCCAGCTTTTGTGAAATTGTTTCTTTTCCCAATAAATAAGACATTACTTTAGCTTAAGAGAGAGCGAGATTTGCAAACATGAGTTAATTTTGCAAACCTATAAGTGGGTTCGCCCATCCCTGTAGTCAGTTGTTTTACAAACAGGGTATAGTAGGAATTAAATCCCTAGGAAGAAGGGGGTGAAATACTCATTGAAAACAAATTGCTGCAAGCACATTTAATGCTAGTTAGAATTATTTATTTTATAATACTATAAAGAAACAACTCTATAAAGACATTTTAATTTCTTTTCACTTATGGTTAATTGTTATATAAAATAAGTTATTTTTCTCTTCAAGGCAGTGGGAAGCTTTATGTAAAATGCTAAATTCATGCTTTTGTGATTCTTGTAGCTGATAAGTTCTCTCTCTCGTTATACTTGCATATTTCTGGCAGTATGTTTTCTTTTTTAATGGGAGCTCCATTGTGTTAGGCACTGTTTAAGCATGTAATGAGAGAGTTCCTGACCTGAAGAGCTGGATATCTACATAGACAGCACAAACAAAGGGCAGGAGAGAGTAAGTATTGCTTCTCCATCTGTAAAATAGGATTAATAAGGCACAAAGACTTTGATTCAGCGAAGGACTTAAGCATGTGCTTAACCTTTAGTTTTCATAAATTCAGAGTCCAAGGCCATAAGGGACCATTGTGATCATCTAGTCTGACGTCTTGTATAACACAGACCATAGGACTTCCCCAAAATAATTCCTGCAGCATATTTTTTTAGAAAAACATCCAATCTAGATTTTAAATTAGTCAGTGATGGAGAATCCACCACAACCCTTGGTAAATTGAATCATGGTTAATTAACCTCACTGTTAAAAATGTATGCTTTATTGCCAGTCTGAATTTGCCTTGCTGCAACTTTCAGCCATTTGTCTGTGAGATTGAAGCCTGTTTCTTCATATAGATACTTATAGGCTGTAATCAAGTCACCTTTTAACCTTCTTCTTAAGCTAAATAGATTGAGTTCCTTGAGTCTATCACTGTAAGACATGTTTTCTAATAATTTAATCATTCTCATGGCTCTTCTCTGAATCCTCTCCAGTTTATCAATATCAACACCAGAACTGGACACAGTGTTCCAGTAGTTGTTGTATCAGTGTTAAGTACAGAGCATAAAATAACTTCTCGACTCCTACCTGAGGTTCCCTTTTTTGCATCCAAGGATTGTAGCAGCCTTTATGGCCACAACATGGCACTCGGAACTCAGTCTTTTTCAGAGTCACAGTTTCCCAAGATAGTGTCTCCCATCCTGTAATATGGTCTACATTCTGTGTTCCTAGATGTATATATTTACATTTAGCCATATTGAACCACACATTGTTTGCTTGAGCCTAGTTTACCAAGTGATCCAGATAGCTCCGCATCAGTGACCTGTCCTTTTCATTGTTTACTACTCCCCCAATTCTTGTCATCTGCAAAATTTGTAATGAGGATTTTCTTTTCTTTCACGTCATTGAAAAAATATTAAATAGTGTAGAGTCAAGAACCTGTCCCTGCAGGAACCCATTAGAAATATACCGGCTTAATGAAGATCCCCCACCTATATTTTGAGATCTATCAGTTAGCCAGTTTTTAATCCATTTAACTTGTGTCATATTAATTTTATGTTCTATTTTTTAATCAAATGTCCTGTGGTACCAAGTTAAGCGCGCCTCACAGAAGTCTAAGTATATCACATCAACACTATTAATTTACTTAATGGGCCTTCAGTAAGTTGGGAGATCCTGATTCCATTGACTTATATAGGGATAGGATTTCACTTGTGGACTTTAGAATGTGTTTAAAGTTAGTCATGTGCTTAAATGCTTTGCTGAATCTGGGCCACAGAGGTTAAGTGACTTGAGCAAGGCCACACACATTCTATTGCAGAGCCATAAATAGAACCCAGCTCTACTGAGTCCCAGTTAAGTACCTTCCTCTCAACAGGAAGTAAACAGTACTGTGCAATATGTGCAATATTGATGCACCTGGCTTCGGCAGCGCTTTGGTGTAATTCTGCAGCAGCATCAATTAAATAAAAAAAATGGTGATTTTAATTTAATTATATGTGAAAATGAATATTATACTCTGTTCACCATTATTACTTATTTTGATATTAATTTAAACTTATTTTATGCTGTTGCCAGTTTTCGATATGCAAAGGCTTTTTGCATCAACAATATATAATTCCACCATAAAAGTTGTAGCGAAGCTGGAGGTTGGGGCATTTGGCACCTATTGAGGAGTGAGTTGTGGTACGATAAACATAATCTGGAAATGTCTACTAAGATGTTAAGAAGTAAAACAAAATGTTGACACTTACGTTATCTTTAGGTTTCAGAGTAAACAACCAGTTGAGGTGAATGGGGAAGTTAATACTTCTCAGAACTATTATTTCAGGCAGTCTATAGACTCCAGATGAAAACAATCTGTTTATACATGATTGCCATTTTCAATGTTATTTTACAACTCTGAATGCCAACAACAGTCCAAAATTTTCAAAGTTGGGTACCTACAATCCATATTTAGGTTCCTGAGTAAGTGGTCTGAGTTTCAGAATAGCTGAGCTCCTCCAACAATCACACTTATATAAATTAAGGAGCCTAACTTTAAGCACCTTTGGACATTTTGGGCTATGACTTTTCTTTAAATGAAAGTTTGGATGCTGGAGCACAATTCTGTGGTGAAATGTGGAATGGACAGGGGTGGGGTGTGGATTCCTAGATAACTTCTGTAGTGTTGCAATCACTGATATACTTCATTATTATTTTACCAGTTTTTTATAAAATATGCTTAGAAAGTGAAATCCTCTTGAGGATTAATATGTATTTTTCTGTCCTATATTCGCACAGAGAATTCAGGGGGATGCCATCACTCACCTATACTTTTACTTTAAAATTGTACTGTAATTCGTAAAGCTTGATGGAAGTTTGAAATATGAAGTGAGTACTCAGGCTCTTTGTTACAATGCCATCTATATAACATATCTCTTGTATTGTGCTTTGTTGAGGCAGAGGATGGAAATATTGTAAAAGGCACAATATGGGTAGGAGGTAATAAATCTGTTGGATGCAGATAGTCCATGGCTGCAAGTCATAACATAAAGCTTTACTCCTATCCTCCTCCTAGTTTCCTTTATCAGTGAAAATGTCTATTAATGTAGTATGATAGCATCATGTACAAACAGTGGTCATAGATTTTGCACAGCTGTCATAAAATGATAGTCATTTGGCTTCAAGGATGGTACAGCTGAAGTTTGAATATTCTTGATTTAGATCAATGGTGCATGGTAGCTATAAAAGATCTAATCTGTTGCAAACCTGAGCAGAGTGATCCACTACAAGCCAGGCTTTCATTCACATAGAATGTAGACTCTCTCTTTAAGAAAACTAGCCACTAATTAAACCATATTAAGTGGCTTGACATGCAGTCTAGCAGTGTATTCAATGACCCAATATGAAAATACTAGCTAGAGTCAGTAGGGGAGGACATTCACTCTGTAAGATCCTGACTAAAGTTTGAAAATATCTTTGGATGCCACTGTAAAAAGTACTTTCAGGTAGCAGACTGGAGACGTAATTAGCATATAGTATTCCTCTGCTTTAGGAGAGCACACTGGATGTTTTCTCTTCCTTGTAGCAGTATAGGTAGAAGCTCATTGCCAGTTTGTATAGACACTTTAAACTGAAGAGAGCATGGAACAGCAGAGCGAGAAAGCCAACCCACAAATCCTAACTGTACAGCACTGAAGTTACTTAAACACTGCAGTTAACAAAGAAAATAAAATATATACTTAGGGTGAAATGAATGGGAAGCAACAGGGGCATAGAAAAGACAGATCAACTGCAAGGCAGAGAAAGGACCCCCACATTCCCATGACACAAACTGAAAGGAGTTTTGTAGTCCAGGAAACCAACATGCTGCTCTTGAGACCTGATAACTCCTGCTGAGAACACCATTTATCTAGGGGAAAATCTATATTGAGGCAGCAAGTATGGGAGGCTTTGTCTGACTGAAAGCCTGTACTGTAAATGCGGAATTACTATTTTGGGGAAGCAAGTCTGTATCGGAGCAGGAAATAATGAAAACTAATATGGCAACTAGAATGATGGCATAATATAGACTAGGACGTGAGAGATATGGCCTGATCCCTTTGAAAGTATTAGGAGAAATGAAGAAAGAGTGGTGCTGAACCAATGAAATCCAGACTACCAGAAGAAAGAGCAATTGTGTTGGCAGTGGATATGGAAACCCAGAGATTGGCAAATCCTAGAGCAGAGGCTGTCTACTGACCGCACAGTAAACTTCCAACCCAAGTTGGAGATTAAAACACTGTTGCAACTTGTAACACCAAAGCCTGTAAAAGACACCAAAAAAGCCTTACTGACTTCAAACAGAGGTCTAAGTTTACTTTTATCTCGACAGATGTAATTCCCAGGGAAATCAATGCCTTGTGTTTTGCAAAAGCATGCATACAGCTTAAAAGACTAAATATCAAGGAATGTTTTTCTGTTTATATGCAACTGTTTCTTATAGTTTTGCACAAGGTACTGAAATATTTGGGAGGTAAACCTGGTGAGTCATAGGGCCTCAGAGTGAAAGAGTATCTGATGAATGTAGTCTTTTTGCCATCTGAAAATGATTTCTGAACAAATTTAGATTTTTAATGTATTTATTATTTGTCCGTATAAAATAATTTGTGAAAGAACTTTAGCCTAGGGAATGTTCACAAAAAGTTAAATTCAGCTAATAATTTATTGGTTGTTCATTATTTATAGTGGTATGATGGTCACCTGAGATGCATTATATTGTTTCTGTTCCTTGATTGGGATGTCTAAAGCAGGAGAATACCAAATAATTCCAAAGAAGTGGGCTGTAGTCCACGAAAGCTTATGCTCTAATAAATTAGTTAGTCTCTAAGGTGCCACAAGTACTCCTGTTCTTCTTTTTGCAAATAATTCCCCCAAACACTTGTTTTTGAGGTGAATGCAGCTATTTCCCAAACATTCATGCAGAAAAAAAAATTGTATGAATGCTCATGAATAGATAATGAAAGAGGCACAAAGTGTACAGCTTTTTGGAACCTGAACAAAGCGTTGCAAATGCCATTTTGCAGCATCCCCCTAACTCGAGTAATTAACTGTCACCTAAAAATCAGTGCTGTCTCCTTTCATTCACCCATATGCTTCCTGAATCACTAGTTTATTACACACGGTATTAGGTTTGAAAGTTGTTATACATTTTGGTGTGTTCTTTAAAACGGCTATTTTTTTTTTAAAGAGGTAAAGTAGGGAGATAGTCTTCTAATTTATATGCAGCATGTAAATGAAATTGTAGCCTCTCCAGACATCTAAAATTTAAAGGCTAAAATGGGTTTGTCAGGAAGTCCTTTATTCTTTAAAACTCCAGTGAACAGGCATGGGGATTAGCTGCAGCCATAATTTATATTCCTGGCCAATCTAGAAAATTAACTAGGGGTTATGCAGTGTCAGTAGTTGGATAGGAAAATTCCAAGGAATATGTAGTTACCTGTTGAAGTAGTAATGTGTATTCACTAAGAGATTCTCTTCTCTCAGAGTTAGTATTCAAATGATTCAGAATGGTGATGGGGAAACTGTGTCAGTGGAGAGAGGATCATCCTTTGGATAAGGTGTAAAACTGAGGTTAATGACCACTTAGCAAAGATTTCTTTATAGTCCTTTTCATAAGAATAGGTGTGTTAACCACAGTGTCTTGAAACATTTCCAGATCACTTAGCTACATTCATTCTATCTGAATTTCCCCGGCAATTTTTATAAGATGCAGTATTAGTCTTGACTTCCCACACTCTTCATTGTTGTGTTGTGTGCTGAGAAACAGGTACTGCATTATTCTCCAAAATTTGAATGTGTTTCCGTGGAAGGTGCAGATATAGCTATTTGTAGGAGCCAGCAATGCAATGTCATACAGGCAAAACCTCATGGAAGTTTAGCCTGAGCAAAAAATGCAGCAGTAGGCCCTAAAAGACCAGGCCTGCAAATACATACACATGTGAGTAGCCTAAGTTAGTTCCATGTGACTGCTTCTCTGTGTAAAGTTACTTATGTTTAACAATTTGATTGGCATATATATATATATATATATATATATATATATATATATACATTTATATAGTTTTCAGTAAGCTAACACAGCACCCTCCAATAGCCTCCAGTAAAACACACATCCCAACAATACCCTTTAGAACTGAAAAATGACCACTCCACATGCAAACCCTCAGCTCTTACCTGATGTTTCCTTCCTTAGAAACATAGGTAATAAGGTAAGTCTTGTAGTGTGCCTAGAAGGACGGCAAAGCAGGGCTATTTTGGATTGGACTAAGAACTGGTTTCATAGCTAATGATCCCTCCCAGAGTGCTGTTCCACAGTCTGGCCCTATATAAATGCAAGACATTTAAAATTGCGGGAAGAGTTCCAGCTCAAGCACCTCTACAGATCACAACTGTGACTGTATGCCACATGACAGAGGCTCTCCCTCAATTAGGCAGATCTCAAGCTATTTAGGACTTTATAGATAGGCTTGGAAAGATAAGATTTATGTTAGTAAACGTTGGGTTCACAGGACACACACAAACTGGTGAAAAATATTCCCATTGATAATCGATGTTTACTGATCGGCAACATAAAAAAATGCTGCTTGAGAACTTACAAGAGTTTGATTTAAGGATATTTACTTTGAATATTTTCATGTGATGTTGACAGTTTGTGTTTTAACAGTTATACATTTTTAACTTTTTTGAATCTCAATGTCTGCTGTCATTAAATAAATGTCTGACCACATCCATTTTCTCACTCACCCATAATTTGCCACAATTGTGAAAATGTCAAATTCTGCTGCACCAATTTACACATCAAACTTGACACTTTACACTTTCGCAGTAAGTAGTAGCCCAAGATTCCAGACAAAAGTTTAAGTTTCTGGTTAGTTTTAATTTTAGAGCATTCCACTAATGCAGTCTTGAGGGGACAAAGGCATGGTACATGCTTGTGAGGACTGCATCTAAATGAAATCCAACAGCAGCCAGGGATCCAATAGAACCCTTAGATTGTGTACCCAAATAACAAATTGCAGGCAAACCATACACTGTAGATTTGGGATTACAAGTACTATAGGCCAGATGATGAAGCCCTTATTCCCACTGGTGAGCTGCTCCCCAGTGCGAGAATGGACTTCACAATATGTCCCTATCTAAATGCACGGTGTTACTAACGTGTTGTTTCAAATAATGCACATTCTGAAAGGGTTATGATCTACTTGCATTCTTTAAAAATTTATATTATATGCAAATGATGTCTTGTTTTCCCCATTAGAATTCCATACCATTATTATTCTTATATATATATTACACACACGCACATATATATAATATATAGATAGATAGATAGATGTAAACAAGTAAGAATAATAAAAGCATGGAATTCTAATGGGGAAAAACAAGACATTATTTATATTATATGCAAATATATAATTTTAAGAAGTATTTATTTGATTGAGCGGTGGGTCAAGTTCTTAAAGAACCAGTGTCCACATCACAAAAAACATCATTGTAACTGGCAGTTACTGGCTTCCCATTTGGTGACAGTCTTGCCATAGAAGCCAAGAATTGAATAGGTCCCAAATCTGAACAATGTGTCTTCAGTCTCCAAAAGGTTAGGGATTTGAATTAAAGTTTGACAAAAGTGGGACAATTCAGAATTAACACCACCACTTCATCCTTATTAAGGATAAATTAATTAACTCAACATTTGAAGTCTCATGATTACAGAAGAAATTGGGCCAGAGCTGATCTCAGTTAAGCTGGAGTAAATCTGCAACACTTCCGATAAAGTATTAAATCTGAAGTTCTGAGACATTTTTGATCAAATATCTAAGTTTTTTTCAGTCACAAGTATTTACTGATATAAACTGTTAAATGCAGATTTTTAAAGTTTTGTTTACCAATCTGAATATTATAAAAATAGCTGATTGTAGGAGTCAAGATTAGTTCTACATCACCAGCCGAAGGGTAAGGCCATGACTGTTAACATTAACAATAGGATGTAAAAGGAAGTGGAAATATTATTCCACAGGAAAGTGAGAGATTGCTGAAATGATAGCAGGTATTTTACATTCAAATAAAAATTGCTTGCAGATACATTAAGGACATGTGAGCAGAGCTGTTGCTGTGTGCAGTATGACTTCCATGCCTGTTTATAGATGTTAAATCAGTATGCATTCAACACCCTGCTAATTATATAAATTACGAAAGGAATGGCTCTGCAGTCTATATATATTTTCTTTTATGTACACAATAAACATACACAGTAATGAGACTTAGCTTTAGTGAGGGCTCACTCCTTTAGAAAAATAGGTGGTGTGTTAGAGGATGCAACATTCCTTAAGATTGGAAATATGATCAAATGCTATTGCTTATATACCAAAAGTAATTATAAATTTCTTTGAGTGCTGCACATTAAATCAAAATGTAACTTATTTTAATGGTACAAATGCATGCACTGTGGATGATTTGACCCTTTCTTCTTGGATCAGTGAGAAATCATCAGAATTGGAAGACAGATTTTGTTCTATTTAATCAGTTAAATGGAAGAGGGAGTTGTATTTCTAGTCAAATGAGATGAACTGAAAGAAAACCGGACTCCTTTCTCTCACTTAGTGATTTCAACATAAGTCTGCCTAATTTCTTCTGCTCCCTCACCTCCAAAGGAGCTGGCAATCCTTATTCCTTTTGCGATATGATGAGCTAAGGTCTGACCGACACATTATTTTTTAGATCAATCTAGCTCCCTCTCTCGGACGTAAAAAATTCACATCCCAGAGTGCCATAGTTAAACTGACCTAATCCTCGGCATAGACATGGCTAGATCGATGGAAGACTTTTTCAGTTGACGTAGCTACTGCTCATCAGGGAGGTGGATTACCTACGTTAACGAGAAAAACCCCTTCCATTGATTTAGGAAGTTTACACTATGGCACTACAACAGCGTAGCTATGGTGCTGCAACTGTGTCACTGTAGCGCTCAAAGTGTAGACAGCCTAAATCTTGAAAAGCTACTGAGAGGCAAAGTTACAGTGCTCCAGTTTGCCACTCTTGTAATTTTTCCAAAGTTGGAGACATTTTGACAAATCCAGGAAATATGGGGGGGAAAAAAGAGAAGTGTATGTGAGAGGTGGTGGCGGGGTTGGAGGGATAGGACAAAACCACACACAAATCCTAATCCCACCCCTGCAGACATAATTTGTTCTGTTGATTTCAGTGACAAAAAAAAATCAAAATCAAATTCAAACTTTGAATTTGAGGTGCTTCACCAACTATCTGCTCTTTTGTCTTATCACATTTCTGTCAATGATGCCAGCTTTGATTGCTCACTTGTCTACTTCTCCATCAAGCGTATTTCTGCTTTCTTTTTGAATGGAATGCTCACCCTAAACCAACCTGTAAAGCTACAACCCTGTACTTAAAGTTCCTTCTTAAGACCCACTTCTCTGTGAGACCTCCAATACCTTGCTAGTTGATAGTGACTTAGAAGTTAACCAGCAAGAATTAATGAATTCATCATAGGTAGTCTATGTAATTATGTATGCTTATTGCTGTTACCCACATCCTCCCTTCCCTCTGTTTTACACCTACTTGCTAAGTCTAGTCCATTCCGTTTTTATGAAACTTCTTACTCTTTAGTAATTGTCCATGTACTTGCATCTGAAGAAGTGAGGTTCTTACCCACGAAAGCTTATGCTCCCAATACTTCTGTTAGTCTTAAAGGTGCCACAGGACCCTCTGTTGCTTTTTACAGATTCAGACTAACACGGCTACCCCTCTGATACTTGTCCATGTACTGTACATCACTGAATCAACGTATTCTCATGCTTTGATCTTCACTAATCATGACTATTACAGCTCTCTCCTCAGTAGCCATATATCCTACTTCTTCAGACTCAAGTATGTCCAGAATGTGCTGCTACATATAGGCCCATGTAGCAAGACGTGCAATCCCATCATTTCACCCTCAAATTACTCCACTTGTTTCGGGAGCAAACTCAGAATGTTCCTGATTTATGTTTAAAACTCTTGATGGCCTTGCCCCCCATGGATCTTGTCTTGCTTTACTTCTCTCCCTGATCTCTCTCTGCTTATTTAGGTGTCAATCCTGCTAACAAGCCCATGCTTGACTTTAAACATATTTACAGAAATGGAACTACTCGTAGAAATAAAATTAAACACGAGTGTTTGCAGGATTGAGACTGATGATTGCCTTTTTTCTGTTCCTTCCCATAATCACACCATTTTTTTTTGAAAGCTTTCTCCTTTTCAGCACCATCTAGAGTACTGTGACATTCAGGGTTGAGTGAAACCTTGTTGAAGCTGGTGAGTGCAACAGCTGCCTTTCATTCATGATCAATAAAAAAGGTAACTAAACTTCTTTACAAAATAGCTGAAATAATAGGAGTTACTGTCCAAAACACAGGCTATATGCAAGGCCAGTCAGGAATCGAGCTATAAGCATGGATGGTTTTTACTGGGGCAAAATGCAAAATCTAGGGGGCTGTGTATTATTTAATAGAGCGGGGTGTGAGTGCAACAGTGAAGCAGACAGAAAAGGCCTCACAGGGAAGCACCAGAGAAGCTAGCGAAGCACTTGTGTGATCTTGAGGAAAACGCTGAGAGCTTTTGAGTAGAGTACTGGCTAGAAAAAGCCCTAGAATTTTGAGCAAAGAAACTGTCTCCTTGTGTTGATTCCTGCTGTGTTCAGGGAATCAGGACTTTCTTTATCAAAGACTCCATTAACAATTTCTCCTCCGAAAGGAAGCAACTTTCAAGACCCTGAATTTTGGCTAACCACTTGAGTCAAAAAGGGTATCAACACCCTTCATATACCTCCATGTCTCAGCTTCCACTCCATCTTTAACATCACATTTTAAAACCTCCTTAACCTTGTGACACGGTGGGAAAGCCAGGAAAGAGTTAAGGACTGCTTGCCTGTATCATGAGTCAGCAGGGCTTTAATGGAAGGCCAGTGTCCCTTTTCTGAAGGCAGAGAAAAGGCAAAGACAACCTGTTTTGCTCTCGGAAATAGATTTTTTTGTTGTTTTTATTTGAATTAATACATTGTGCCCTGAGGGTATGGCCTGAATTTTTCCTGGGCTGCTGAGTGAGCCCATTAGTGTACAAACCCTTGCCTATGTCTCTTAGAGTATGTCTATGCTAGGAAAAACAAACAAACAAACAAAACAACCAACAACCGGTGACAGCAAGTCTGCTGGGTCAGCAGACTTAGGCTTTTACTACAGGACTAAAAATAGCAGAGTAGATGTTCTCTTGGGTTGGAGCCCCGGCTCTGAAGCCCGTTGGGAGGAGAGGGTCTCAGACCCCAGGCACAAGCCTCAGCAGGAAGGTCTACACTGCTATTTTTAGCCCTGTAGCTCAAGCCTGAGTCAATTGACCCAGGCTCCGAGACTCACTGCCACGTTGTTGGTTTTTCTGCAGTGTGGACATATCCTTAAATTCTCTCACCCTGTTACTGGCCTTTTGACTGAATGCTTTAATATATTCATTATGCAACGTCCTTTCACCACATTTTTTGGCAATTTATACTATATATTATTCATTGCCCTGTTTTAGGTAATGGTGTAAAGCGTTTTGTGATATAGTTTGATGAAAGAAGCTATAAAAGTTATAATATCATCTTAATAGGATGAATTAACCAAAATGATGAATTAACTCACCATATTGTATCTCTGAGAATGTGTACTTTATCACTGTGGTGAGTTAAGGGACCTGGCTGTGTACACATATATGAATTTGGTTTGATATTGTGAATTCTTTGTATGTACCTATATCAAACTCCATTTTGTTTTCTAAGCACCATTTTGATTATAAGACTGTTCTGTGCCTTCATCTTGGCTCTGTAGACTCCATATTGATCTGGAACACCCAGGAAGTGTCAAGAGAAATTCTTGCTCCTGGCAGAAGGTTAACAGTGGAGTGTTGTTATACCTTGATCATCATTCATTCAAATGGAAGCACTCTTGGACGAAGAACTGTCTTCTGTCCAGGGCAAAACAGTTTTTCAGGAAGTTTTTCAGACTTCTGGTGGATGGTGGCCAAGCAACAGAGCACCAGCCAGAGGGATAAAGGGTTGAGGCAGACCAGGGAGTCCCCTAACAAAGGGGACTGGAAGTCCGTAAAAGTAAGGTTCTCTCAATGGCCATTTTAGAGAAGAAGAGACCAGAACCAGAAGGCAAGACTGTACAGAAGAAGAAGAGGGCCGGGGAGGAAAGATCCTAAACTGCATCTATTTGCTTCAACTGCCACATGACCCTGAAAGCTTAAAGTATAAACCAGAGTGCCCCCAAGGATGGAGCTCTGAGAAGGGTTTGTTTAAGCTACTGGGTGTCTTGGCATTCAAAGTGGTTGGGCCACAGGGTCCCACTTTCAGAAGGGGTACCCAGGAGCGGTGCCAGGGTTTTTGGCGCCCTAGGCTGGGGTCCTTCTGCACTCCTGGTCGTCGTCGTCAATTCTGCGGCGGGTGGGGGGTCTTTCTGCGCTTCCGGTCTTCGGGGCACTTCGGCGGCGAGTCCTGGAGTGAGTGAAGGACCTGCCGCAGAATTGCCGCCGAAGACCCGGAGCACGGAAGAACCCCCCCGCCGCCGAATTGCTGCCAAGGGTGGCAAAATGCTCCCCCCCCCCAAATCCTGGTGCCCTACTAAATGGAAGCGCCGGCCCTGGGGGTGCGGTACCAGATGGTATCTGTGCCTAGAAAGTATGCCAGAGAGGCAGGAAACGGAGATGGTGGCTGGAGCCAACCTAGTGACTAAGTGGAGTTTAAAAGCATGCAGGCTCAGCATGTGGGTCCAAGCATATCAGTTTGGTTAGAGTCCAGCTGGGTGAGGTTGACCCGGGCTGTGACAATCACTAATACAGGTTCCTGATAAGTGATTACTTCGGCTGTATTTTTACTCTACCACGATAGCCAACAGACTCTCAAAGCAGTTGGATTTTTCTAATACTTTAATTTTAGAAGATGTCAATAGTACACATTTCTTTGTGGCTTATTTATTTTTGTAAATTGCATAGCCATATTTATTAAAGATTAGATAGCAGAAACTAAGGGAGACATTCACATGTATTTTTTTTTCTGCGTATTCCTTGTATAAATTAAACAAATGCTGCAGCTCTCCAGTGAAAACCTAACTTAAGATGTTGTAATGCAGGCATTGCCCATCTGGGCATGAAGAGTTTCTCTGCTGCTATTCTCATCTTTCTAGAACTTGGGAAGAAAGAGATACCCTGCTGTGCTATACAAGTATTTATGATACCCTGTTATGGAACTTAACAGCAAACTAAATAATTCAAGCAATAGCTGAAGTTGGATGTCAGGGCTCACTATAACAGTTACCTGTAACATATTTGTTTCTTAAAAGCGATTGAAATTTCTATAGTAAGGATAAAGTTTGTATGGCAGGAGACAGAGCTTTCTCAGGGACCAGCTCAAGACTGTGGAATGAACGACCATCACAAAACTCACCACCTTCTGCTCTAATTGCAAGAGGCATATCTTTGATCTTGCTTTCTCTAATACATGTGAATGCTTGCTCTCTCTGTGCTATATAAATTATTATTTAAAAAAATTGAAAACAAAACACACTACTGCACATACTTCTCCCCCGGGGGAGAGGATGAGAAGGCAAACTGTGACAGATGGGTAGTCACATTGTTTAATGCACTTGCATACTATAGTGATGAATGCGGTATAAGAACCTATATAGAACAGCCTTGGAAAACAACTCCGTACTTAAAAATGACTTTAGAATAAGAAAATTTCACATGTAAACAGCAAATAAAATAGAGATTAGAACAAGAGGATTTAATGGATCTTCTGTAGTCCAGTCTGTGGTTTGGTCCTTAACTCTAGTGTCACAATTTTTTGATCTCTCTTTAAACTTCCTGAAGAAAAGCACCTTTCCACATAAAATTTTGCAGGTGTAACTCCCTTTCCAAATTCAGAAAAGTGATATCCCACATTTCGAAAATTGTTCTTGTCAACTCAGGCCATTTTTCAGTCATAATATAAAAACTTCTGATTTGTCTTGCATACTAAACCTCAGTCAGAACTTGAGCACAGTAACATTTTTACTAAATTGGCGTGTAAACATTTTTAGTTGCCTCCAGTTTTAGTTACCTAAATAAAAATTTAAATGTAGTAAGTTTTGATGCAAATCAGCCAACATATGGAAATTTCACAAAAAGCAAAAATTCTGGGTCATGAAATGGCACAGAATAAACTGCAAGTATTTTTCATTAGATGTCATATTTTTTCCATCAATTGCGAAAACATTTAGACTACATGAATAAATACATAAATAAATAAAATTCCAAATATTACTGTTGCAAAGCTGTCTTTCGAAATATAAACTAACTGCTAAAGCCCTCATCCTACAATTGGATCCGCATAGATGGATCTTATTGCAGGATTCGGGTTCAGATTTGTGAATTTGTCTTGCTGATTTTTCCTAATCATGGATTATTTAGCTTTGTTTTCTCTAGAGAGTCCCATTAGGGACAGCATAGAGTGGGTGAACCTAGGACTAGGACCTAGGTCTGAGCTGCTTGTTCCATCTCCTATCAGGATTTCTATCCTAATGTGAGCTTAAAAACTAAAAATTAGTGTGCCTTCATCTTCCTTCAAGACAGGAAAGGTATGTTGGTTGAATTCTTTGCATTTGCACAAGGCCTGTCCAGTCATATATAAACTTTTGTATAAACTTAAAGTTATAACATGGCTAAGTGAACCATATTAAATCATAGAAAATTGCAAATGCTTCCTGGGGGAGCATTTCTCCTGAGCGTGCCTTGGAGTGGTTCCTTCGTTATTTTTATTTTTATCAGTTACTAGAGCGTTGCTTGCAGAAGCTAGGTGCTTAAAATAGAACACCACAAAGCCATTATTATGACATCAAGTAGCATCTAGGAGCACTTAGCTGCTGTGTATAAGAATGTAATACTCATATTAGTATTACATATTACCATATTAGTATTGGTAAACAATTTAGAAAAAAAAATCATACTAAAATTCAAAAATGAAAACAAAAGCTGACCCAAGCAAATATCTTTCATTGGGCCATGGAACTAGTGAGTCTTGGGCTGTGGCAGACCTCAAGGGAAGCAATTTCTGAAAGGGGAAACAACTATGAATATAAAGTGAAGAGTTGTTAAATTTCAGAGATTGCATCATAGCAGGACAGATAGCATCATGGATATCAACATATCTGTCTTCACAATCCTACTTGGACAGTTTCAGAAGAGTCTTATTGTACCTCTCAACATCCTGTGGTTACCAAATCTAAGTTTAGATAAATGCTATAAGGTAAAAAAGAGGCTTGTTTTTTTTTGTTAGACTTTATACATCAATTACTGACTTAATTCTGAGGATCTCATTGGACAATTTGCTGTAGTTTCCCCATTGTTATATCCGAACTCCAGGTGAACATTTTCTGTAAAGTTTTTGAAATGTTTGGGTATTCTTTTTCTTCTAGTTTCTGTCTGGAATGGGAAACGACAGCATGTTGTGGGATAGGCCAATCTTATAATATTTATGGCATGGATTGGGACTGCAGTGTGATGAAAGTCTCATCGGAAAGCCTTTTCTCATGAAATTTCCCACCTAATTCATGGTTTGGGTTGTTTGAATCAAATCAGATCAATACAAATCTTTGGCCACATCTAAACTTAACCCAAAGTCTGCAACTTTTGAGATTCATCCTTCACTAGCTGATGTTCTATGACACACGGGAAGCTGACTTGCTACAGTGGTCTGAAAATGTGTAAAAAGATACAATGTAATGTTTGTTTTTTAACCTTTGAAATATACTGATTCAGTTCTCCAGTACTGACAAGTCTCTATATAATAGCCACCTTTCCAGTAGTAGATATGAGATATTCCAGTCTCAGCAGGGCTATGCCCTAAGATCTGCTTCCAGTGCCAGAATATTGTAAACAAAAGTGGCCACAAAATGAAGAAAAAAACTAGCCAAAAAAACTAACCAAACCAAACCTCTTCAGACCGTTCTGCAGCTCAACACTTTTCAGAGGAGTGAAAACCAGGACACGTGTAAGTTTCAAATTCAAAGGAATTAAAGAAGTTTCAATAGTTCATGCAAATATGGTACAAAATACTCTAGTGATCAGTTGTGCAAAGGAAAAAGAGAATGTTAGTAGCTTGAACTTTCCTTTGATATTGTCCCCACTTAGTCAAATGCTTGTCAATATCAACATATATACACATACCCAAATGAAAAAAATGTCTCTCTCTTGATCAGCTTTCATTGTATATTTGAAATTATGGTCTGTAGACCACATTTCTATATTTGGAAAGTTCTCTCTCTCCCCCTATACATGTCTGTCTATAAATGTCTGTTTATGCCTGTGTCTGGCTGTGTCTGTGTGTTTTGCTTCTTCCACAGGACAACATGTTTATACTGCTGATTACTGCATGTGTCCTATTCAGCTAATACTATAAGGTAGATTGTTGAAGTGCCAGAGTCTGAGAGCATAGGGCCAGATTGGGAACCTCTTACTTGAATGGACATCAACAAGGCTAATTGCCTGGGCAACTGCTCATCAGTGTGAGTTGGGGGTTCTCAATCAGGCCCATAGTGAATTTGTAACTGTGAAGATTTCCTTTTGCCAGTGTCTTTATAACACAGCCCATGCACTGTAGAGTCAAAACTTGCCTTCTTCAAGGGGTTTAATTTAGTAATGAGGAAATTAACAATAACGCAACTTAAAGTTCAGCTCAAGTTTTCTCTCTGGGATTGGCCTCTGCTAAGGCTCCTATTTCTGGATTGCACAACCCATATGCCAGATTCTTTCTCATGCCCACCTGTATGGGAGTAAGTGGTAGAGATGGTTACAAAATGTTTTTTTTTTTTAGACGTCCTAGAAACTTAAAAAATATCCAAAGCCATTTTTTTACAAACTGACCAATATTTCAGCCAGTTCTCCAACAACAAGCCACCTCTCTTGGTGAATCAGCAGAAGCCACTTAACCTTTCCTGAGCAGGAGGAAAACCTGCTAAATGGGTGGGAATTTTAAACAAACACCGCCAGCCTGCTACATGATGCCTTCCTTACCAGAGCCATGCACAGAGCATTCCTTCTAGTTTCCTTTCTCCTGTACAATCCCTTTAGGATTCAAATCTCAATGAGCCCTGTTGTTGGCTGAATACATGTACCCAGGCTTTTATTACTGTAATGAGCCGGGCAACAAATGGCTGTCCCTGGAGGTGCATCAGTGTCTGGGCTCACCATGACATCAGTCTTCCTTCTTTATGAATGGCAAAGATTGTGTCATCATCAAGCTGTAGTGACACTTCCCCCCATCCCAAACTGCTGAATGTACTTTTTCTGTGTTATCTCCATCTAGCCAAGGAAGTCAGGTTTGATGGCTTTATGGTAAGTAGAAGGGTATGATGTGAAGCTTTTGTGTCTCTTGTCATAAAAAGAGTTAAATGGACAGCCCGTGAGAAGTCTTCCAACTGAAGAACAGTGCTTTACTGGTTGAAGGTAACCTCTGGATCGTCATCCAGTCCTGTTCTAGACTGAGAAGCACTGTGCAGAGATGAAAACTCTTCCCCTTCCTGTGCTTTGGCTTTATTAACAAAGGAATAGAAAAATAAGATAAAATTCAGTACAAACCTTGACTTGAGCTTGGCTACTCATAGGTTTGTCTCTTGGGACTGCTCAATCCACAGCCTAGATTCTCTCTACAGCACTACTTCCACCCGCCTTATGTCAACATAGGGTATGGAGTAACCTGCCTCAGTGAGTCTGCAGAAGCCTCTTAATTTTTTTCCAGCAAGGCCTTTCTTTTTTTCTTCCCACGCCCTTAAGTGAATTGGGTGTTTACCAGTTTCTGCCATTTATTTCAGTCTTGTGCTGGTCTGTTCTGAGTGTCATGTTGATGGATTTGGCTTCTTTCTCTATTTTGTGTAATATTTATTCTCTTTTTTTCTCATTCTACGTGGTGTCCATATTAATTCTTGTCATGGAAGTGTGTTGGTAGTCCTTAAAACATGTCCTTAATATGTTCATTATCATCATTCTACCATATTTGATGCTTTAGATTGATTTGATCTATTTTGAATTTCTGATGTTGCAAGCAACTATTTGCAATGGACTCTGAAGATCTTCTACAGGCATTTACCTTGGAATGAATTGCTCTTCTTACCAATTTATGCTGTAGATTTCCATGACTCTGCTCCATAAAGGAGGACAGACATGAGGTGGCTGTTAAAAATTCATATTTTTATGTCCGTGCTAATCATATTACTTTTCCAAATCTTTTCAAGTTTGACAGTTATTTGCTGCTTTTGATACTTGCTGTTTGACATTTTGCATGGTGTCATCATTATTGCACATCTCATTTCTTAGATAAAATGACTTACTTCATCTAGTGTTTCTTCATTCACCACTCTGATGGTTACTTTTTGGACACAGATATCCATATATTTTGGCTTCCCCTTGTTGATGAACAAACCAGCTTGTTTTGCTGTATCTGCTAAAAGCTGGGCCTTTTCTTCCTATTATGTGATGCGTTGAATTAAGCAGGACAATGCCATCAGCAAAAATGAGGTCATCAGTTGTACTTTGTAATTTCTCTATAAAATTCGTTGGTTACTTTCCTCATGACATAGTCAATGACCAGTGTCCCCACTATTGTTTACATCATACATCTTTGTCTTACTCTTGTTGTCACTACCAACCCAACAGGGTCCACACTTGGAAACAGGGTGGATGTTTCAGGAAAATATTACCAGCCCATTATAATAATGTCTCAGAAAAAACCCTCATTGGATCCATAGTAGACCTCTGTTAGCTTGATACATTTCCTACTCTTTCTTCATTCTTTAAGCTCCTTCATAGAAGTTACGAGAAGTCCAAGCTTAACATTAATTAATACACTGTAATCAGTGTAAAACGACATTGTTCTTTAAGGTATTAATTTTTGTGAATTTTATTTTGAATAAGATTTATTCTAGTTTTTTTCTTTTGTGCTTCACAACAGTAAGGGATTTCTATAGTATTTTGTAGTTTATGGTCTGACAGTGATGAGATTTTATTCTTGCATTTACCATTTTTTGTCACAGGATGGCAGCATGAGTAAGACACTAAGAAAGAACCTGGCATCTTTGTTGACATGTTCTAAAGATTTTTGCAGTGATAGCTTGTTGCACTTGCTGATGAGGGATCAGACAGAATTTTATATCCTGAAGGCTGTGATTTTATGTTTCCAAGACACTTACATTGCTTATGGAATGGTGAAAGTCATGATGGGAACAAGTGGAAAAACCTCCTCCTTTCAACTGAAAGATAAGAGTTCTCGTCCGTTCTGGATTTGTAGGCAGTGTAAGTCCAGTTTTCATATGCTGGTCTTTTAATTCCCAGATTTGAATAGTCACACAGATGTTCATTTTGAGCATACTCAGGTGGGATCTGAATATCCTCTTTTGAACTCTATATTTGCAAATAAGGTTGTGTGTCTTTCACAAAATTTATAGAAAAGCCTGGATCTCAACATCCCTGAATATTCGGAAAGCTTAGATCCAGATTGGAACCTGCCTTTCAGATTGGAATGTGTGCTTGTTTTCTGGGTCATATATTACAGACTTTACTAAGGGAGAATTTCCAGAAAGGTCAGGGCCAGAACTGTAGGATTGGGCCCTCTGTAAGGAACTTGTAGCATACCTAGGGCAGATGCAGTGACTGCACCTGTGAAATGTACCTGTTGGGGAAAAAACAACAACCATTTGTTGTCAATAAATGACACCCGACTGAAAAAGCACTGTCTGCTGGCATAAATTGCTCTTTTGCAGATGTAAATATATGTTTTTGTTGGTGCAAAGATTTATTTTGCTGGAAGATGAGAATCATCTGTTACTCACCTTTGAAAACATAAAATACAAAAAGGCTAGAGAATAAGCTAAGGAAGTAGATGACTCAGAAGCCTTTTCCATCTCATCAGCTATTACTCTCAGTAATGTTAAGGCAGTTATTACCTAGAGATACTGTTCCCTGTTAAGCTTAACAGCCATCCTTCCATCTGAACTATATTCTCTTCTGTAGTAACATTCTACCTGCCTGATACTTTTAGAAACTACTACTGGAATCTTCCGCAGCAGGGAAGCATTTTTATGCAAAAGACTGCTGGGGAAATTGGTGCATTTATGAATCTCCTGCTAGCAGCAAACTCCACACTTCTCCTGGAACAGGGATTCTTCCAAGATCACCATTCCAATGTTAGGGAAGGTGTGAAGGAAATACTTTTCTTTATCTCCTCACTTCTGAGAAAAATTAGTACAGACTGCAGGGAATTTAACTTCTCCTTCCTCCCTGCCCCCCAAAGCTCTTCAAAAGAAGAGTCCAGATATCCAATGAATGGAAGAGAAGTTCTCTATCTACTCTTAGCAGGAACCGCACCATTAGGTCCTTCAAGTGAAAAAGAGGGAGAAAACAGGCTTATGTTTTTTCTCTGGAGTCATAGAGACATCTTTGAGAGAATGGCTATTCCCTATTACCTCTTTACAAGCAAGTGCTGCTATAAAGAAGACCATTAAAGAGAAGGTTTGGGTAATATACTCTGCCATAAAAAATAAACCACACAGCCACTGATGTCTTTGATCAGTTTCATGCCTCTGACCTATTTATCTTTTGGGGATTTTCTGGGCCCTTCTAGAAGCACCAGCGTTCTTCTATTTTTCTCTTCAACCCTGCAGCAAACCCAACCTCGTGCTGAAGAGGGCTGCATGTTGCTTCCTCCAGGTCCTATCAGTGCTATTCTTGAGTCAGCTCGAGAAGTCACTGAAGAGCAATATGACACTGTTCTTGTCATTAAGGATCTGAGCATACTTCCTCTGCTGTGCTTCCAGCTGCCAGTAATTTTTAGAGGATTTAACTACAGATTTACATTTACAGACTGTATTACTTTGCCCATTTTATTCTTTGAGTGGTTCATGTCCTTCCCGTTCATTTTCTGTGTATTGAATGTTATTTCACTCTAAGTAGTTTGATGTTCTGGTTAGTAATATATTTGTATTCACAAAAAACATGGGAACAATTTCATCTATTGATGCTGTACAATATGCCTATTGGATGTACAAGTAGCATTTGAATATATCTGCCAACCATTGTTAGGCCTCTTCAAATGATAATGTGGCCATCTTATTCTGTGAGGCTTTAGACAGCATGAAAATGAATCTAGGAACTTCAGAGACCTGTTCTTTGCACTAGCAGCAACCAGAATCAAAAATAGTTATTACGGCTTTGAACAATTTATGCCAGGAAGCATAGGCTCCGACTCCTGGGTGCTCCGGGAGCACCCATGGAAAAAAATAGTGGGTGCTCAGCACCCACCAGCAGCCCATCGATCAGCTCGTCCCCCACCCTCCCAGCACCTCCCGCCCGCTGGGGATCAGCTGTTCAGAAGTGTGCAGGAGGCACTGGGTGGGGAGGGGGAGGAGTGAGGGCGGGCAGGCTCGGGGGAAGGGTGGGGGCAGGGGCGGGAAGAGGCAACTTAGAAAGACGGTGCCTCAGCCAGGAAGCCTCTACATTGCAAGAGTAACAGATAATAAAAATGTGTGCACCTACAGTTTTCAGTAGCATTAATTCTGGATTAAAAGATTGGAAACTACAGTTCGCCAGATGGTATTGGGAAACTCATTCCATCTCCAGTGACAGTGCAGTGGGGAGAGGGGGAAAAGCAGAGAGAGACATACCAGGTGATTCTGAGAGTGGCGTAAAAATGCCATTAAGGACTTATTTCACGGACTGGATTTAGGTGACCGTATCTCTGCTCCAACAGCAGCTGGCAGGGCTATTGGAAAGGTGCTACAGGGGAAACAAGGAGCTAGTGTCAGAGTGGTAGCCGTGTTAGTCTGGATCTGTAAAAAGCAACAGAGAGTCCTGTGGCACCTTTAAGACTAACAGACGTATTGGAGCGTAAGCTTTCGTGGGTGAATACCCACTTCGTCAGACGCATGTAATGGAAAATTCCAGAGGCAGGTATAAATATGCAGGCAAGAATCAGTCTGAAGATAACGAGATTAGTTCAATCAGGGAGGGTGAGGTCCTCTGCTAGCAATTGAGGTGTGAACACCAAGGGAGGAGAAACTGCTTTTGTAGTTGGCTAGCCATTCACAGTCTTTGTTTAATCCTGAGCTGATGGGGTCAAATTTGCAAATGAACTGAAGCTCAGCAGTTTCTCTTTAGAGTCTGGTCCTGAAGTTTTTTTGCTGTAAGATGGCTACCTTTACATCTGCTATTGTGTGGCCAGGGAGGTTGAAGTGTTCTGCTACAGGTTTTTGTATATTGCCATTCCTGATATCTGACTTGTGTCCATTTATCCTGTTACGTAGTGACTGTCCAGTTTGGCCAATGAGGAGGTGCAGGTGAATGAACCGGTGATGATGTAGCTGATCTGGTTAGGTCCTGTGATGGTGTTGCTGGTGTAGATATGTGGGCAGAGTTGGCATCGAGGTTTGTTGCGTGGATTGGTTCCTGAGTTAGAGTTGTTATGGTGCGGTGTGTGGTTGCTGGTGAGAATATGCTTAAGGTTGGCGGGTTGTCTGTGGGCGAGGACTGGCCTGCCTCCCAAGGTCTGTGAAAGTGAGGGATTATTGTCCAGGATGGGTTGTAGATCACTGATGATGTGTTGGAGAGGTTTAAGCTGAGGACTGTAGGTGATGGCCAGTGGAGTTCTGTTGGTTTCTTTCTTGGGCTTGTCTTGTAGCAGGAGGCTTCTGGGTACACGTCCGGCTCTGTTGATTTGTTTCCTTATTTCCTTATTTCCTTGTGCGGATATCGTAGTTTTGAGACTGCTTGGTGAAGATCTTGTAGGTGTTGGTCTCTGTCTGAGGGGTTGGAGCAAATGCGTTTGTACCTCAGCGCTTGGTTGTAGATGATGGATCGTGTGGTGTGTCCGGGGTGGAAGCTGGAGGCATGAAGGTAGGCATAGCGGTCGGTGGGTTTTCGGTATAGGGTGGTGTTAACGTGACCATCACTTATTTGTACTGTGGTGTCTAGGAAGTGGACCTCCCGTGTAGATTGGTCTAGGCTGAGGTTGATGGTGGGGTGGAAAGCTATTGAAATCATGGTGGAATTCTTCCAGAGTCTCCTTCCCATGGGTCCAGATAATGAAGATGTCATCAATGTAGTGTAGGTAGAGAAGGGGCGTGAATGGACGAGAGCTGAGGAAGCGTTGTTCCAGGTCAGCCATAAAAATGTTGGCATATTGTGGGGCCATGTGGGTGCCCATGGCGGTGCTACTGGTCTGGAGGTGTATATTGTTACCGCATTTGAAATAATTGTGCGGGAGGATAAAGTCACAGAGCTCAGCAACCACTTGTGCTGTGTCATCATCAGGGATACTATTCCTGACAGCTTGTATTCTATCTGTGTGTGGGATGTTTGTGTAGAGCGCCTCCACATCCATGGTGGCTAGGATGGTGTTTTCTGGGAGATCACCAATGCATTGTAGTTTTCTCAGGAAATCAGTGGTGTCATGAAGATAGCTGGGAGTGCTGGTGGTATAGCGTCTGAGCAGAGAGTCCACATATCCGGACAGTCCTTCAGTGAGAGTGCCAATTCCAGAGATGATGGGGCATCCAGGATTTCCTGGTTTGAGGATCTTGGGTAGTAGATAGACTAACCCCGGTCGTGGCTCTAAGGATATGTTGATTTGTTCCTGTGTTAGTGTAGGGAGTGTCCTGAGTAGATGGTGCAGTTTCTTAGTATATTCCTCAGTGGGATCTGAGGAAAGTGGCCTGTAGAATTTGGTATTGGAGAGTTGTCTGGCAGCCTCCTTCTGGTAGTCAGACCTGTTCATGATGGCAACAGCACCTCCTTTATCAGCCTCTTTGATTATAATGTCAGGGTTGTTTCTGAGGCTGTGGATGGCATTGCGTTCTGCACGACTTAGGTTATGAGACAAGTGATGTTGTTTTTCCACAATTTCTGCCTGTGCACGTCGGCGGAAGCATTCTATGTATAGGTCCAGACTGTGGTAATGGATGGGCTAGTATTGTATACCAATTAATAACATTGTTTAAAGACTCCAAAATACTTGAAATCACAATTAGTTTCTGTATTTGAAAATGTCCTTTTTATACCAATGAAATTGTTCAGAAATAAGGAAGTGATTTAGCAGTGGGGGAGGGAGTCCCACCATCTCTGCCTAACCTGTACTCATCCTCCGCTAGGTCAGAGCAGCTTGGTAGCTGAGTTTAAATGCCTTGATGATGTTTTTATCACTCTTCACTTGCGTTCTACTGCAAGAATGGAGCTCCCTTTTGGCATGGTTCTCTTTTCACATATTACTTCTGTTGCATTTATGTAGTTGCTTATAGTTGTTAAGCAGGTGACTGATATATTGAGAGTATGGTTTGCTTTTCAAAGATGTCACCAAGTTCCACTATAAAAAAAATAGAATGTCAGAAGTGAAGAGACGTCAACATTGGCTTACGTTATTGATAGAAATAGCAAAAATGCCTTAAAAATTCATAAAAGGGGACCAAATTAGCTGAAATGCAATGTTCAGAGTACGGTATCATTTGCTGGCATGTTTAATCTGTCACTATTTAAAGGAAATAAGTACATGGGAAATTCTATAATGCAGAGTTCGTGAAATGATTGGTCCTAAATTCTTACTCACAATAAGATCCATTTGACTATTACAGAAATCTTTTTTACTTTATAAAATGGAGTCAAAAGGAATTAGCATATAAATACAGAATAGGAGAGGTGGACTTTATATGAAGTGATGAAACAAGTGGATAAGTATTGAATCTTGTCACACAGCTTTTGATACAGGTGAAAAGTCAAACTGCTCTTGTCTAACTTTTATTTATATTGCATTTCATCATTCAGCTATCTGATGGCTCTGAAACTTGTTGCTCGAGTTGGTTAGTCTTTCAGTTACAGTGGGTGTTCAGTCATATCGCAGCTTTGATGAAAACAGCAGTGTTCTACTTGAAAACAAACAAACAACCTTTGTCTTTCAGCCACCTGCTACTGGCAATTTCTGTACATACACACAGAGACATTGTAAAGTTTGTTGGGTAGAACATGTAATTTTAAAAGTAACAACACAGTTCCAAAGAAAATTACCAGCTTAAAACTGGGAGTGCAGCATTTTCATGTTGATGGATGTGGTGAATACTGTCCCTTTTCTTGTCTTCTCTATAATTTTGTGGCATCCGAGGAAAGTGTTGTTGTAGCCTTAGTGTATACAGACTGCAGTGCTTGGATTCTAGGTTAGCAATGTAATTCTCTGGCTGGAGCACACCGATCTGAATTATCTGGTGTGACTTGGCTTGCTGCTTCTGTGGTCTTTTACTTACCTCTACTGTCATGTGCTTTGTGTGTCCTTGCAAAGTCAGCACTTAGATTACACATGCCAGAGGCTACTTCATTTTCATCTTTTTTTGTGAGAAACTTGCTCCTGGCTTATTTGAAATCCTATTCTATTGATTCTTCTCACAAGCATAATGAAAAATGCACTGACAGTAAGAGGGTTCTTGGTGAACCTGAGTAAAAATATGTCTCAGCAATACATCAACAGGTAAGGCGGGGCCCGATCCTCTGCCACGAAGCCCTCAGGCTATGGAACTTTTGTATAGCCCACGACATCTGCCTATGGGCCTTCCATCTACCTGGAGCCCGGAACTCATGGGCAGATCACTTGAGCAGGGACTTCTCCTCTCAGCACAAGTGGTCTCTCCACGCAGAGGTGGTGCACAGACTTTTCCAAGTGTAGGGAACTCCTGTTTGCGACTCGGCAGAACCATCGCTGCTGTCCCTGGTTCTGCTCTGAGAGGAAGGGGGGGCTGGGACAGGGCGCTATCTCCGATGCCTTCCTCCTATCCTGATCAGGCCAGTTTCTCTATGCCTTTCCCCTGTTCCTGCTGATCGGCAAGGTCCTGGAAAAGATAAAGACGGACAAGGCCCGGGTCCTTCTGATTGCCCCGGCATGGCCCAGGCAGCATTGGTACGGTACCCTCACGGGCCTGGCTGTCGCCCCGCCATGGCCATTGCCGTCCTGCTTGGACCTACTCTTCCAGGACCAGGGCCGCCTCCTGCACCCCAACCTAGTGGAACTCCACCTCATAGCATGGCTGCTCAATGGTTAGGCCCGGAGGAAAGCACATGCTCGGAAGGGGTTCAGCGCATCCTCTTCGAAAGCAGGCAACCCTCCATGCGCCAAGCCTACTTGGCAAAGTGGTCTCGGTTTTCCAGATGGGTCATTTCCCGGTGGCCGCTCCGATCCAGCTGATTCTGGACTACCTTCTGCACCTTAGAGCCCAGGGCCTGGCGCCCTCTTCAGTCAAGGTGCAGCTGGCGGCCATATCGGCCTTCCACCCGCTGATGCAGGGCCACACGGTATTCTCCCATGCTATGACTGGCCAATTCCTTAAGGGGTTGGATTGTCTCTTCCCGTATGTTAGGCCCCCAGTCCCACAGTGGGACCTAAACCTGGTGTTGGCCCGTCTCATGGGGCCCCTGTTTGAGCCGCTAGCTACATGCTCCTGGTCTCACCTCTCGTGGAAGGTGGCCTTCCTGGTTAAGATCACGTTGGCTAGGCGGGTCTTGGAACTCAGGGCCCTGACCTCCGAGCCCCCGTATATAGTGTTTCATAACGATAAGGTCCAGGTTCGCCCACACTCTTCGTTCCTCCCGAAGGTGATCTCTGCCTATCACATGGGTCAGGACATTTTTCTGCTGGTCCTCTCCCCCAAGCCCCATGCGTCCAGTGTGGAGCGCCACCTCCACACGCTGGATGTGAGACGGGGTCTGGCTTTTTACCTGGAGCGGACTAAGCTGTTCAGGAAGTCCTCGCAACTGTTCATCACCTTGGCCGAGCACATGAATGGTCGGCCCATTTCCACTCAGTGGGTCTCCGTGCATCCATACCTGTTATGACCTGGCAGGAATCCCTGCGCCACCAATTGTGAAGGCACACTCGACTAGGGCGCAGGCTTCGTTGGCTGCCTTTTTGGCCCATGTCCCCATTCAGGACATTTGTAGGGCTGCCACATGGTCTTCGGTTCACGCATTCAGCTCGCATTATGCGATCGTCTCCCAGACCAGGGAGGACACCGGGTTCGGCAGGGCCGTACTCCGTCCCGAGAGTTTGTGAACTCATTCCCACCTATAACAGATATAGCTTGGAATCACCTATTGTGGACTACACATGAGCAATCACTGGAAGAAGAAAAGACTGTTACCTTTTCCATAACTGGTGTTCTTCAAGATGTGTTGCTCATGTCTATTCCACATCCCGCCCTCCTTCCCCTCTGTCGGAGTTGTCTGACAAGAGGGAACTGAGGGTTGGGGGAGTGCACAGCGCCCCTTATACCGCGCCATGGAGGCGCCACTCCAGGAGTCGCTAGGGGCGCTCCCCTACGGGTACTGCTAGGGGAAAAACTTCCGACACTGGTGCCCGTGGCGAGCACGCACACCTCTTGTGGAATAGACATGTGCAACACATCTCGAAGAACACCAGTTACGGAAAAGGTAACTGTCTTTTCTTCAGATGCATGGAGAAGTGGGTTTTTTACTCATGAAAGCTTATGCCTAAATAAATCGGTTAGTCTTTAAGTTGCCACCAAACTCCTCGTTGTTTTTGTGGATACAGACTAAGACGGCTACCCCTCTGATTTTTGATCAAAGACTGTTTTCACTGAAAACAATGTGAAGTGTGTGTGTGTGTGTGTGACACTTTCTGCTGTTGTGCCAAAAAATATGCATACAGAAAAATATTAGAGGTGCAAAATCAGTCAAAATAGGTAAAATTTTCATATGAAATTCCACTGAGAATGAGATGTTGAATATTGCTATTCTAATTGTAAGCAAATATGGAAATTGTTACCACAAGGTATTACTAATGTTCAGTTGTATGCCTGTATTCTCAAATAGGAGTTGATGGAAGAAAATAGTTCTGTATTTCATTTTTTTTTTTGTAATGTCTGTTTTAAGATAGTCGTTATTATCTGGCTTTTTGTTTTGGTCTTCTGTATAATACTGGATTTTGGATCAATGTATTAAACTTTAAATTACCATAAAAAAACAATACTGGAAGAAGATAGGGATTTAAATGCAGCAGAAGATAGTGTCCAACACAAAGCAGATGAATGCAGACACTAGGCCCAACACTCATGACAGACATTTTGGACTTTTGTTTATAAAATGAGTTAGGGTATTTGAATGTTAATGTTCACCTACAATTTTAAAAAATAAAATCCTACTATAAGAGAGTTCTTTCCTGAGATTATCTTCTTGTAATCACAGAAATGGCTAACAAATTCTGTTAATCTCTTCCATGATATGAAAAAACATTTTAATAAATTTAGAAATGGAGAATCAGAATTCAGTTGATTCAGCTGAAAAACTGAAATATCGCTTTTGGATATATGTTTGTTTAAATGAATTGAAAATGATCGCTTAGCAACATCACAAAGAAAGATCATCATTCTACAATGTTTTCATCCATGCAAATTCTATTTCTATATATTTTTTACATCTAGTTTGCGTGTACAGCTAACTTCCTAAAATCAAATAACAGCATACCTGTGCAATCTTTGTTTCATGTGACTAAGGTGCTGATACTGTTTTGGGATGTCCAGAAAAGATTGGTAGCTAGCTTTAATTATTTTTTTTAATACTAAAAAGGTAAGTTCCTTTCTAGACCTCACTATGCACCAGCCAGCAGAACAGGTTGGATGTGCAAGGGGTAGTATTCTGCACCCTTTAAGGGCTGTACTAATTTATTTTCCCTCTCTCCACCCACAAAGCACAGTAGGGGGGCACTGGAGGCATTGTGCCTTAGTGAGTGGTCTCCAAAGTGGGGTGCGCAAGAGGATACTTTGGGGTGCGCAGTAGAAGGAGCGCCGCTTCGGCAGTGGGGGCGCAGGGTCTGGAGGCTGCCTGGCAAACCGTGAAGCCGGATCCTGCGTCCCCGGAGCCCGGGAGGGGAAGTGCCCAGCCGGCGGCTCAGGGTCTGGAAGCCGGTAGCACTCAGGCAGCTCGGCTTTAAACAGAGCAGAAGAGTCAAGGTAGGGAGCACAGCAGCCGCGGGAGGGGAAGTGCCCGACCAGCGGTATTTTTCCCGGACATGTTCGGCTTTTTGGCAATTCCCCCTGGATGGGGGTTTGATTACCAAAAAGCTGGACATGTCTGGGAAAAACCGGACATATGGTAACCCTATGCACCAGTCCAGGTGGAAGAGGCTGAATGGGGAGGTTCTCTGTGTATGCATCTGGGCTAAGTTCCTCTGGGCAGCATCCACTGGCTTCTTGAACTCCTCAGAGCTGTGGGCATTGTTCTCTGCTCAGCATCCCCCTCTGTATCCCTTGTGTTGACCCTGTGACCTGCACCCCATCCCTGTTTTTTCATTCTTGCCCTTACTCATGATTATGTGGAACTAAGATTTAGTCACGGGTATTCTTAGTAAAAGTCATGGGCCCGTCACAGGCAATAAACAAAAATTCACGGCCTGTGACCGGTCCATGACTTTTACTAAGAATATCCCCTACTAAACGTTAGGTGATCTGGGGGACTCCAGGGTGCTGCTCTGGGGGAAGGGCTCCGGGGCACTGCTGCTGCTCAGGGTGGGGCAGCTCTGGGGCGCACTGCTGCTCCGTCAGCCCCAGGGCCAGCTGCCCGGGGCCACCTGAGCAGCGGCCGATGTGGCTAGCCTTGGGCCATACCAGCAGCTCAGGTGGTCCTGGAGTCAACCACCTGGGCCACTGCAGAAGTCACGGAGGTCCCAGAAAGTCACGGAATCTGTAACTTTCATGACCTCCATGACGGACTCACAGCCTTAATCATGAGAGTTTTGGGCTCTGTGGCATCTCTTTCACCTGAGGAGGTGGGCCTTTCATTTGGGTGGCCTCTACCATCCCCAAATGGCTTTTTTTTTTTTTTTTTTTTTTTAAAAGAGGCCAGTGAAATTAGTTAGGGTTTGCTCCTGCCTCAGCTCCTATTGAAGTGCAGGAGGCAATCAACACTTTACAGAATAAGCCCTATATGGGGCCCGATCCAAACTCCACTGAAGTTAATGTAAAGACTCCTGTTGACGACAATAGACTTTGGATCAGGCCCTTAAGCCTTTAGTGGGTTGCAACAGATTGGTTTGATTGTAATGTAAGATGACACGGAATACTGAAAATCTACTCTGAATTGAAATAATGAAACATGAAGTGTCAAATGTTTTTTTTTTAAAGTAGTTAAATAGGGTACCTTCACACACTGTATAGGGCCCCAACCCTGAAATGATTGCTGGTATTAAGCCGTCTGTGGACTGACAAGTACCACATTTGCCAACTGTTAGATAGATGGGTTGCTATGCAGAAGGAAATGCAAATTCTATGAATAAATACATGCAGTGCTGACCATCTTTTATTTCATACTGTCACTATATTTCAAAGGGCAAGTGCAAGGTTGAAAATGTCACTTCTTTGTTCGATGTGTGCCTGGTGGTCTTGAAGAGCATTGCCAGGATTCTTTTATTATGTTCATTCATCCATGCGTCTTGCTAAAGACGACAGTACTAAATTATAGTACCCCACACTGTACACCATTAATCTTAAGTAAGTAACTTATTACAGGTTATTAGCTGTTCACCTTGAAACCTGTGAATGGAAACTGTATATGAATAGAAAAAAAGCAGTTGCTAAATTCAGAAAGTGTCATTTTTTTCAGTTGTTTTAGATGTTACTTGTGCGGTAACCCAGTTCAATAGTATACTGGTATTTTATAGAAGTGATTTGAGGAAAGGTGTTCTTCCTTTCCCTTTATCCATTCCTATTATCCTCCAGTGCTCCAAATCACACTATTTATTGGGGTGGGGCGGGGACTTATCAGCTTCATTGCAATACTATGTATTAAAATCTGGAGTCTGAGAAGCTTACTGAATTTTTCAGACTATTTTATGGAAAAAGATAGTCATCTGTGCATTTCTTTAGCATGTCTACAAGAAGAATTCAACATTATTTTTGATCTGCAAACGTATTAAATACCGTTATCTGTAATTGGATAAATCAATTGGGTTGATGATGTACATCAACATGCTTCTGTTAATCCAAGGCATCAGGAGGGCTTTCTTGATAAACATGGACATTTATTAGTAGATGGAACTTGAACTGTCTTTCAGACAGGGCCTAATGCATCTTTCCACTGGAATAACTGAATAAGGGAGTGACAACTGTGCATTTGCAGTTTGATTCTGATTCTTCCATTGGGTGAGGGAGGCAGGATTTGCTTCTAAGCCTGGGGGTCACTGAAGGTAACGGGCTTCCCCCTACAGCCTTTGCACTACTGCAGTCTCCCTTCCTTGATTCCTTGCTCTGGCAGAGTAATCATCTGTGAGGCAGAGGAACTGAAAAACAGGTCTACTTGGCTCAGGTGTAACAGCAGCCACTGGAGTTTGTGTATGCTGACTCCTGCCATATGACAGGTATATAACCTTTTGTAACAATGACTTAAATTATGTCACGGGGGTCAGGAAATAAAGATACTTAAAATATTACTAAACAGTTGTTAAATGTTCACCTTATTGAACAATTGTATGAGAGACTCACGTGGTTGGATGTATAAAGGCAGACAAGGGTCTTTGTTGTTAAATCTTCAGCTGGAGGTTAGGATATCTCTTGCACATTCCCTGCTCTGCAACAGTCTGGGTCACTTTGGGCAAGCCATATGAGACTGAATTTTCAAAAGAGCTCAGGGCTGGAGTTTCAAGTCCATGGCTGGGGGTAGATTTTCAAAGTTATGCTCTTGTTTAGGAACATAACAAAAGACTAGATTTTCAGTAGTGCTCAGCACCCATTGTGCATGCAAGGTAGTGAGTTCTTTTGAAAAGCGGGCCTCTTTAACTGTCTAAATGGGAGCTGAACTCTTGAAAATCTGGCCTTTCTTCTCTGTGTGCTTTGATTTCTGCATCTGTAAAATTGGGATATTTATCCATGGGGTGTTGTGGAAAACACTTTTAGAGTCTTGCATGGAAGATGTCATAGAAGTGCCAAGTATTATTATCTTTATACACACTGTATCTTAGAATCAGAAAGGGATTCAGTTTAAAAATAGTCTGCCAGAGCCAGTTGCTGCTACTGAGACAGCAACACAAAGCTTCTGTTAATCCATTGTGGTTTTCACAATTTGAGGAGAATAGGTTTTTGACTTGCTTTTAGCTGTTACAGCCAGAGGCAGCCTTATTAGCTTGTTTTTTTTTTTTTTTTTTTTAGAGAATCTGGTGGAATAAAGAACACACAACTTTCTTTCATACTATAAAATCTATATGCTCGTTTTGTATTTACGAGCACTCCTAAGAATCTGTGATCACTAACACCCTGCCTAAACCCAACCTAGGCAATGGGGACCCTCCCTCATTTCCCTAAAGCAAAAGTTCTCATTCTGGAGGTCGTAACTATCCTGCCCTTTCAACATTGCTAAATCGGAGGCAGGTCCTGGTTAGATTTTGGTGAGATGGGATGGGTGTCCTGGGGTAGTCCTGATATGAAAAAGCTTAAGAACCACTGCCCTAAATCAATGAACTAGGTAATTCTGAAATTTGCCCCACTATGTTCTGGCATGAGATTACTGCTACTGCTAATTCTTAATTTTTATAGAACCACACTTGCCTACAATCTATATTTCAGAGATCACTTTTACTTTGCTACCTGGCCACTAGAAAGCAGGTAGGACTGTGGCATTACAATGAATGTAATATCTTCTCGTTCTCTCTTCTGTAGGGCAATGTACACTATTGTGTGTTTTTGTGTTCCAGTATCCAGGGTATTCTAAAGAAAACACACACACACATCTTGCAGAATTTGTATAGAAGACAGGTATAGAGAAGAATTGCTGCATGCTTCTGCTGATTATATAATAGGTTGATACCTGCTGAGTATGAACATTTCATTTTCTAAACTGTTACTAGAACAGTTCTGGACTAATTGCATTAAAACATTTTCTTTAAAATTCAGCCCAGTTTTAGAGATTGAGAAAATATTTCTAAAGATAAGTCCAGTGGCCAGTGACCTGCTTGTATGGGCAGATTTATATTTCATCAGTGCTGTCATTTATTTTACTTTGTGGTTTAACCATAACACAGCATTTTAAGACATTTATACAGGACGTGTCTAGATCATTTACTTCCATAAGGCAGGATAAATTGAGGATTTTATTTTAAATCTTTGTTTCTCCATTATTGGTTTATTTGAAAGTACCATTTCTGAGCTTTGTAAATGATTTGAAAGACAAAATTTGAGGAGTTGAGAGAGAAATATTGTAAATATAATTTTTTTTTAAATAAGTAACAGTTGGAATATACTTAGGGTTTTGGGGGTTCAGTGTTCAAAACCAACATAGCTGGCATAAAAATCGGTGCTTAAATATTCTCTCAAATGAACCAAATATCAGTTTTTATGATATATATTTTTTTCTACTGCAAGCTGAACATCACAGCAGCTGCATTTGAAATTAACCTCAAAAGTGACTTGTCTCTATCTTTCTGTAGCTCTAGTGATATTTGGTTATATTTGTCCTGATTTTCTGGCTCTTTTACAATTGAGAAAATGCTCTTTTAAAACAAGTTCTTTTTAGTATTTGGATTTATTAAACTTTCATCTGAATTTTGCTTCACTGGTGCATCAAATAAGGATGCCCCAGATGGGTTGTACTGTACAGAAAAATGATCCCTGGCTCATGATGTAATGTTTCTTCAGTTTTTGAAAGTATTATATAAAAGTAATATATAATATATAGGTCTATGAGAAATGAATATTTCTCTTTCTGAGAGGTCCAGTGGCTCTTACCATTTGGAAATGACTTTTTCAGGGCCAGTACTTCTGTCTCTGTGCAATTTGAAGAGCAACGCAATGATAAAAAAACTGGACAGAGAGAGTGATTCTACACTGGGAAAACCTGAACCTGCAATTCTTTTGTAGTGGAAGTTGTAGTATAGAAAAGGCAGAAGTGTTTTAAATGTCAGGAAAGTACCTGTGTCCTGTCTGCATTACAGCGTTCACCTTTGCTGTCTTTGTTGGAATTTTATGGGTCTGAATTTTCAATGCACTCTCCCAGAGAGCATAAAAATCAAGGAAAGTATCATCTCTACAGCATATCGGCTCCTAGCACAGTAATAAAGCCTGGCTGGGAGTCAGAGGTGAGGTTGCCCAGAGCAGGACCCAACCAAGAAGCAGCTATTGCATGTGATGTGTTCCCTTGTTATCTCATTGAAAACACTGATGCTAAATCCAGCAGAAATGAATGTTTCTCATCTCATCATTAACTGCTTCTTTGCACTCCACTGTCCACAGAGGGTGACATAGGATGCAGGCATGGTAGGAGCAACAGAATGGCTCCTGAGCAAGCCACGAGTCCAGGGATAGATAAGGAAGGAAGGGGAGGTGTTCAGGAATGAGGATGGGCTCCCTATGCAGATGCCCCTAGATCTGCTGGATTGGTTTCCTGCAGGAATCCAGGTTTCTCTGAGCTCCTTTGCCTATATAGGGTTTGCAGACAGTGCCCCAGCCCCCTGCCTCTCTCCACCCACCCACAAACTTTCCCCTTTTGGGAGAATACAGTGGTAACTTTGAGTTAAAACTCAGAATCCTTGGTGTTTCTTCTCTTCTGGCATTTCTGCAGGGGGTTAGTTTTTGATTCATAAATATCAAGGGATGGTCATCTGTCACCTTAAGGAATTAGGAATGGCATAAATAGAAAGAGAATTCTTTCTCGGGTGTATCACTGGTCAATCTTGCCCACAAGCGTAGGGTCTAATTGATTGCCATGTTTGGTATCGGGAAGGAATTTTCCCCCAGGTCAGGTTGGCAGAGACCCTGGAGTTTTTGCACCTTCCTCTGCAATATGGGACACAAGTCACTTGCTGTGAATTAGAGTAAATGGTGGGTTCTCTGTAACTTGACGTATTTTAAATCAAGATTTGAGGACTTCAGTAACTCAGCCAGAGGATATGGGGCCTGCCACAGGAATGGGTAGTTGAGGTTCTGTGGCCTGTGATGTGCCGGAGGTTGTATTAGATGATCATGATGTTCTCTTCTGGCCTGAACGTCTATGAGAACATACGTTTCCTGGATAAGAAAAAATATTTGGTGTGGCAATTTCCATTGATCAAGATGGCTGGCAACTTATGGGCCATATATTACAAGAAAGACACACATTTGTTTAGATGAGTGCTTGGATCCGCTTTGTCGGCCACCAGGTGTGGACTTTTGCCCAATAGTTATGCTTTTAGTCTGTGCAGCTGCGTCCTGTCTTAGGCCTTGGCTACACTTGCGAGTTACAGTGCTGTAAAGCCACCCCCAGCGCTGTAACTCACTCCCTGTCCACACTGGCAAGGCATTTGCAGTGCTGTATCTCTGTGGTTGCAGCGCTGCATGTACTCCACGTCCCCGAGAGGAATAGCAAGTATTGCGCTGCCACTGCGGCGCTAGTGTGGCTGCCCAATTCGCTGTGAATGGCCTCCAGAATTATTCAGCAGTATCCCACAATGCCTGTTCTAGCCACTCTGGTCATCAGTTCAAACTCTACTGCCCTGGCCTCAGGTGACCCACCCTTTACATTCCCCAGGAACTTTAAAAATCCCCTTCCTGTTCGCTCAGCCCGGCGTGGTGTGGAGTGCTATCAGTGAATCTTTCCAGGTGACCATGCCTCCATGCACCAAGCGAGCCCCAGCATGGAGCAATGGCGAGTTGCTGGACCTCATCAGTGTTTGGGGGGAGGAAGCTGTCCAGTCCCTGCTGCGCTCCAGCTGTAGGAATTACAATACCTTCGGGAAGGTATCAAAGAACATAATGGAAAGGGGCCATGACCGGGAAGCCCTGCAGTGCAGGATTAAAGTGAAGGAGCTGCGGAGTGCCTACCGCAAAGCCCGCGATGCAAATGGCCGCTCGGGTGCTTCCCCCGCGACCTGCTGATTCTACAAAGAGCTGGATGCGATACTTGGGGTTAACCCCACCTCCACTCTGAGCACCACCATGGACACTTCAGAGCCGGTGGGGGGAGGGAGGGAGGAGGAGGAGGAGGAAAACGGGAGTGATGGTGGTGGGCCAGATGGAGACACCCCGGAATCCCTGGAGCCATGCAGCCAGGAGCTCTTCTTGAGCCAGGAGGAAGGTAGCCAGTCGCAGCGGCCGGTACTTGGTGGAGGACAAACAAAAGAGCAGGTTCCCGGTAAGCGGGTTTTTTTTTGGGAACGAATTTTTTCGGTGCGGGCTCTTTGGGAGAGGAGGGTTAGGCATGCATTCCTAGATGCGGAATAGTGCATTGATGTGGTTTATCACATTGCGGTAATTGGCCTCGGTAATCCCCTCGAATGTCTCATCCGGAACGTGTGCAATGCGCTTGCGCAGGTTTATCGGGAGAGCCACCATGGTCCTTGTCCCGGCCAGGATAATGTGTCTGCACCACTGTGCCGCGAGGGGCGGGGGGACCATTGCTGCACACAGGCAAGCTGCATATGGGCCAGGGTGGAAGCCGCATTGCAGTAGAAGACCCTCCCTTGCTTCCCAGGTCACCCTCAGCAGCGAGATATCGTCCAGGACGTACTCCTGTAGAAAATGTTGGGACAGTGTTCAGTGTAGCTGCCCCCTGAAGCTGTTGGCTCTCCCCAAGGCACAGAAACCCAGAGGACGGTGCATCCCTGAAACAATCAGTCCCCCTTATTCACCATTTTGAGGCTCCCGTAGGATATGTGTGCTCTGTTTCGGATGGGAAAATTATGCAATTGTGTAGACCCTGCGTGTTTTCTACTCCTTATGTGCGGGGGAAATCATTACTCTGTTTGGTATAAACAATGCTGCCTCTGTTAAATGTTGCATTTTGTCTATACAGCAGCATCAACCTTGAGACCTCAGCCGTCCCTCTTATTGCCTGCTCAGAGACTGCAAAGACTCAGGAAGAGACTGCGAAAAAGCAAAGAAGACGTGCTGCAAGAAGTGATGCAGCAATCTATTAAAGAGAATGAGAAAGCACAGAACTGGAGGGAGATAGAAAGCAGGATCTGCCAGGAAAACCCAGCGCACCAGCGGCAAAGCACGGAGCACCGGCAGCAAAGCACGGATCGGCTCATAAGCATCCTGGAGTGCCAAGCAGACGCTATCCAGGAGCTCGTAGCCATGCAGAAAGAGGAGCAGTACAGCCATCAATGTATAAATCCCAGTGAAGACTCTGCCTGGGTGCTGCTGCTTATGTGAATAAGCAGAATGTTAGGAAGAGACTATGTTGGGACTCTGTCCATAAAATCCAGAACACCTGCAGTGTGTTGTCCAATGTGTTTATTATGAAAGTTAGAAATGAAAAGGGCACTTCGTCTTTTGGAAAACATAGATTAAAATGTTAAGACAATATGAGATATAAAAGCCATTAGAGGATCACGGTTTGACAACATTTTTCATGGTTCTCTTCTATTTTAGGAAAACAAGCAGCGCTGGAACAATTTGTATAGTGGGGCACTGAGAGCAATTGAACCAAACTGTAGACCCTGTATATGATGGAAACCACTTCAAGCCAGGGGGTGTGGCAGCCCCCCTAATCCCAGCACCTGTGTTTTTAAATCAACCTGCCAATGAAATGTTTCCCCTTTTTTGTCCCATAAATGTGGAGTTTCCGTTCCCTGAAAAGAACCCTGGGCTAAGGCACATGTTGAACAATTTTTAATTTTGCACCAGTATAAGTTTCTGTTGACTTAGGGAGGTTTATACTATTGGTGAAGGGAGATTCTCAGTTTCCCGGTGAGTCCCAGAACTCTTAGTCCCTGAAAGGTCCAAAATATCTGACTTCAAAGTGAACACACTTTTAAATTTAAAAGAGGTATTTCAGTTCATTTTTAGAGGGTTTAAAATGTATTAGTTTTATTTTTTCTCTCCTTCTGAGCCCTGCACTTGTGGGACTCTTAGTAACTAAGGAGTCTGGCTTTACAGGCAGATACGCAAAAATGGTCCCAATGAAATTTTAAAAACTCTTTAAAACATCCCCAAAATAGTAATGTTTTTAATGTATAGAATAGGGTAGCCTGGTATAAAGCTTTTATCAGTATGAGTTTGGAATGACCTGCATAACTGACTCATGCATACTCTTCTTAGCAATGTGGCAATCCCAAACTTCTGTAAATATTTACCCAGAAGGCTACTTATATGATTTGTAAAGTATTAGGCATGTGTTTAACTTTTAATCATGTGAGTAAAGTTAAGTGTGTGCCTAAGTATTGTCAGAATGGAGGTCTTAGATATTATACATTAAAAATATATCTTTCAGGGCCCTAGAATTCCTATTTTATATTTCCATCCATTTTTTGGTGTATGTGGAGTATGTGCTTATGGGGGATTGTGTATATTTGGAACTGTCTGCACTTTTTTTATTTTTCGAGGCGGTAAAATATGTTTTTATTAAGGTGTGTGTGTGCACTGAGATGTGTGGTGATGGTACTTTCTATAAATCTCAACGAGGTATAAATTCATATATTATATGTATTGATTTCTGATTTTCTGTTTTTGAAAAGAACAGCAATAAGCAGCATTTGGGTATGTAATTTCTCTCTGAGTTTTGTGTTTAAACAAACAGAAAAGTGAGGCATGTTAGTGTGGATCCCATTGTGCAAGCAACCAAACGCTGAGATGCTTATTAATGTTCAGGAATGGGCTCTGCATACACACAGAAAAAGTGAAAACTGGTATAAGCAGAGGCAGGAGGGTTCTACCCTTAGGGCCAGGTCCTCATCTGGAATATATTGTCATAGCTACAGTGGCCTTGTCTACACTTATAGCAGAGTGTAGGGCATGTGTAATGACACGCTGCAGTGAGAAGCAGGCCACATCCACACTGAGGCGTGTAGCTGCAACTGGCAGTGAAAGGCTTTGGTGGGAGGAGGCAGTAGAGAGAGGGACTTGCAGCTGGGAACTGCCAGGGCTTTTCTCTGCAAAAGGCTCTGGCAGCAGAACACTACATTGCAGTGTAGTGAGGGAGGCACTGTGGAGAGCGGTGTAGGGTATATACCTTAAAGGTCTGGCATCTCTGTATTCTACTTGCCTAAGCAGTGTCTCACCGTCTATGCTGCTATTTATACAGGTGGTAGCTGGGCATGGAGCGTCTACTCTACACGCCACCATAAATGTAAACATAGCCAACGAATAACTTCAAATAGATGTATAAATATAGTGCTCTTCTATTGAAGGCGGGTGGTGGCCTCAGTTGAGTACCTTTTTAGTTTGTTTGAGTACCGCCTCCCCTCGTTGGTATATGAGTGGAAAGTACACTCAACAGAAGTCCATTTGACCTTTGTCATGTGATTTCACTAGATTGTTGGTACATGGGTGAAATGTAGTCATACCCAGTGATCTGATGTTTTCAAACTATCTGATTTATTCTGAGATTAGGGTCAATGTGAATGTTACTTTGGAAATATGACAAATATTCCAATGATTTGTTTATCTGCATACACTTTAAAGGTCAAAGTACTGTTTTATGTGCATAAAATATACTGCTTCTGGGGGGAGATAAATTATTGTTCTGATGAATTTAGACTTTGATAATATCCTTCTAGATGAATAGGTCTTTGTGTTTATCATGAGTGAAAAGGTTCAGTAGCTTATAGGAGTCTTACATTTTGTTGCTGTTTGAATAAATTATTTAGAGGTAAGGAAGGTCTTTTGGGTCTTGAGTATGCAGAATTACTGTTTCTAAGTGCTTCTGTGTACTAACGTATCAAAGGCAGGCATCTGGAAATATAAATGAATGGTTAGTTAATGCCCAGAAGCATGCAAGCATTTGGCTATTCAACTCTTTTCAGTAGCCAGGAGTCAAGCAGGAAGAAAAAAATTATTTCACGTTTTGTTTAGCTAAGATGATAATTAATACCTTACAATAAATAGCCATCCTATTAAAAGAATATGGTCAACAGTTGCAGGGAGGGGGGGAGAGAAAGCAAATTATTATCACACATCACTTTGTGCTGAACTCTCCAACTCATGCCCCAGACTTATCAGGAAAAGTAGGGATTAATTTGCAGGCTTCCCATTACCTCAGTGGGGTCCTTTATGTCACATTTAGATGCAGAAGATCTCTGTCACCCTTTTGCTCTCTTCACAAATGCCCTAAACTAAGGTCTGCCCTCTCAGATCCATTGCCTGTCTCTTTTTCAGAGTGATAAATCACTAGTGTCAGCATTCCCATGGCCATTATGAATTTGTATCGCTTAGCAATACACTTAACAATGTTTACCTTGCATTTTGCAATTTTCATTTGGTGGTTTATTTAAAGTATTCCTGTACTTTCACTCTTCTTTCCAAAATCTGGTAACACTGTTTACTACGGGTTGGTTGCCAACATAAACCAGGGTTGAAAGACATACATTTGAATTGGCAAAGTGTAAATTGTTTACATAGGGGATTTATGTTTGCTTTAAGTCAAAATTTTGACATGTCCTCTTATGTAAGCCTTGAATCTTGGGCACTCATGCTTGTCCTTCAGAAATGGCATTAAATAGAGACCCCTTCTGTTTATCCCAGGAGGTTAAAGTGGGGGAAGGAGCAGGGAAGAGATCTTCCATCTGAACTGTTTTACATCTTCACAAAGATCCAGGTTTGATTTGAGGTGAAGATTTGGACCATTTCTTATTTTATCTGAACTACAGATGGAGTCCTAATAAAGCCCTGGATCCAGACACAATATCTTGAGTAATTTAATAATTTTACATGTTAAATAATATTTTACCGTGGTCTGTGGAAGTTCAGATTTGGATGTGAGTTTTACATCTTGGGACTATTTCTAATTCGTACCAATATTCATACCCCTACTCCACCCAATGTGTTATAGCTCATTATAGGCCATGGTAACATGCTTAAATTTTCCAAGGGACTGTGTGTCAGCATACTGTAGTATGACTACATTTTTGGAATATACTATATAATTGGAAAGAATGAATGTGCAGTTTAAGGTTCTGATCTTGCAAAGGAATCCACCCATTTGAATGGCCGTTTAGATCAATGTAAGGGCATCCTTTTTAGAACAGAGACTCCTAATGCTTAAACAATTTTTCGAATCTATGGTATATGCATTTACTCTGATTTGAGCCCTGCATTCTCATAATAGAATTACATTATAGAATGCAGAACATAGTTTTTACCCTTACATTTCAGTGCAGAACCCAAGGAAATTAAACTGAAGCTAGTGGTAATAAAGATGCATATTTTAAAAATATTATGATACGAAATTTGAAATCATAAGTCAAAATACACTATATAAAAAGAATTTATTGTCATTTGTCAGTGTTCTATGATATGCCAATGAAATGGTAGGTTGGGAATGGGAGGATGCTTTCCAGACGGGTAGATACAGTGCATATGCATACACATTTCCATAAGTGAGGTATGATTCAATGCCAAGTTGTTATGGCAACTGAAATAGGCTCAGACATCTGAGGGATAGTGTGCTTGTAATAATTAGAGATCACGGTTGAGCAAACTTCAGTGGAAACAATTAATCTTTTGTAAAGTACAGGTAATTTAGTCAGATGTGGCATAGTGCGTTAGAAATCTTATTTCCACATGCCAAGGAGGTTTGAAGACGGAAGAAGCCCGAGGGGTTCGTCTTATGTAGGGCTTGTTCCTTCCTAACTGTTACCTTATACTTAAGTTTTTTCCCCTCCAAATATTAGTCTGTTTTTAAAATATATTTACACTAATTTCTCCTATCGCTGCTCAGAGTATCAGTTTTCATATACTGACAGAGCTTTCAGTGTTTGGCTAAAAATAATAGAGCTTCACCAAAGCAAACATCTATGAAGGGATTTTTATTAAATACACCCTTAGAATATCCCAAATTTGCAATTTTGTAAGGATTGTAAATTGCTTTCACGTGGGGGCAGCAGACCCTAACTATTTCTTAGAGGTGCTATGAGCTCATCTTTGGGACTTCAGGACACTTTCTTTATATAGTTCCAAAATAAAATAAAAATATATATTAAGCTGATTTAAAAAACTGACTTTAAATAAACAGTGAAAGAAATACTGTGTAGCGCTGGTGAACCAGTCTCCATTTTCTCCTCAAAACTGCAACAAAACTGAACTTTCTGTTCAAGAAGTTTGGTTAATTTTTCTGTTCTGACTTCAGTTTTTTTCTATTACATCTTCACTTCCTGATTTAAGTTTCAAGAAAACTAAGGGAATATACATATGGTAGAATATTTCCAATATAGTCTAAAGTAGGACATACCAATCTGTTCTTACAAAACTTCCCACCTATTTCATGATGTCTATAACCTTTAGTTGAAGTAAACGCTTCAACTTTTGCTCAACATGTCTGAACCCTAGAACCTGGATTGTAGTAAAATCTAGGAGTCAGAATACGCATGGATTGAGGGAGCTCAAGTCCCTCAAGCTCAAGTCTACTAATTTCTGAAAAACTGAGTGTAGCATTGGGAGCAGCGTCTGAGGTTTTACTGTCTAGTCGGCTTGCTTCCTAGAATGAACACGCCTTGCGTGGGGTGATCCACAGGGAGTAGCTCAAAGCTCCCAGGTGCCTGGCCAGGGGCAGGACATTAGCACAGCAAGGGAGGGGCGTGGCAGTGACATCACAAAGGCCTTTTGCAGGACCTCAGACTATTGGTCAAAGGTGGTGACCTCACAGAGAGATGCTGACATCAGCCAGGCAGGACAGAGGCGAGTGGCCCGGGAAAGCTCAGAGACCCCTGTGGCTTTGCTTCAGCAAGTCTCTGTCTCGAGGTCTCTCTTTGAGGACTGAGAGAACATTCGGGTTCACGTACGTGAGCGGCAGGAGGAACCTCTGTCGAGTTTTCTCCTTCCCTTTTAGTGATTGTACTAGAAAGCAGACGTCCCTGTGTAGAAGGTAAGAGCCTCCTTGAGGTTTGAAACCTGTTCAGTCTGATCCATCGGGTATTGGTATTCTTTACCCCACTGTTATCTCTCACTGTCCTTCCTCCTCCTCCTGTTCTGATCATGGGTTATGATTTTCTCTTTTATGCTTTTATATTTCTTTGCCCTTGTCTACACCACAAGTGAGAATTCATTCAATTGCTGGCTACCAGTATTTAAAACAAAACAAAAACCCACTGCCACCAAAAAACTTTTTCTAAGTTAATGTTTTCAAATCCTTATTGCCTTTTCACATATCCTACATATTTCCCCATGGAAATAGAAAAAGGAAGTAATAGGTGAGTTGGAATCAGGTGCTGGGATTTGCTTTATTTCAGTTCCACAAATTAGTGAATATAAGATATTACATTTTTCAAATGTTAGCCTAAAGAAGTCACCTGACTTTATTTCTGTCATCTTTAGGGGAATTCTGGCAAGTTCATTCTGTTACATCATAACTGATGCAAAAAGGAGAACTTGCGGTCTCTGTCTCCTTGTCCATTCCCACCCCCGACTATGCTTCTGTTACTTACTGTCTGTGTCAAACTGTATGGAGAGAGTCCCTGGATTAATCTAATGAAAAAAATGCAACGTGCATCATCACATCTTATATTTAAAACATGATGGTTTGATTTTCATTTTTGTAAGATGTTCTTTAATGCAAAAGTTATTTGAGTTACATGTCTCCCGCATTGCATAGTACGTTATACTAACACACATATTCTGGTGTGCATTGTATAGGACTAGTGTATACCTGATTTTGAGGGATGATTTACTTTTATGCTGCTTCTTTCTTGTTGGCGTTTATACAGTATATATGGAAAAGGAAATAAAATGGGCATTGAACTTTCACTATAAATTACACTGGATTATTTATTTCTAATAGTTATGTTCTCAAGTAATTTTCCACAGAGTTGTGGATTACGTTTACATTATTTGAATTAGGTTTGCATTTCACAATAAAACAATTTGCTGGAATCTACCTATTTGGAAAGGTGGAGGAAAAATAATTTATTAACAGAGAAATCCATTTACACATGACTCAAACTTACAAAAGTGGAAATGCAGGTTAGGACTGAAACTCCTGGTGTCTGAAGAATGGGTGCTATCATCTGCTATGTGTACTGAAGTATGTGTATGTGGGCACAATATGTTGAGTTCTGAATGAAGTATAATTTACAATTTGAATGTCTTGGGTTGTGTTAGTTTCCATCAGGTCCTTGCTCATTATTTATCGTTTTGAGTTTTTGTTTTGTTTATATATAAAGAAAATTTCATATAAATGTAACATGATGAGGCTTTGAAGTGCTCACTCATTTGTTACATTGCATCCTTCATATACCAGTGGTGGCACTTGGGTTGAAACTAGCCTTTTCCATTCCCCTCTGTCATTGCCACTATTTCCTTCTGCTCTAAGGCATTGAGATTGACTGTTGTGCCCTACTTGAGAAGGGTGGTTCTTAAGGTTTTTCTTGGGCACCCTTGTTTCCTAACATCGCTTGGTTTCCACTTGCTTCATGTTGGAGTCTGTGTGGTGGCATCAGGTGTACATGTTCTAAATATATCCGGCACTTCCTTTTGATTCTGGCGGAAACAAACTACTAGTTGATTTCTCTGATCTCTTCAATGGTGATGAAGTCTTTCAAACCAATCCCCAGAATCTTTCATAGGCACTTATTTTTGAAGGGTCTAGTTTTCTGTAGACCTCCAGCACTCACAGCTATATGTTAGCACTGAATTTAAGTTTGAATTATTCTCAGAGCTGTATCTCTTTGATTTCCTTATGTTGTTGAGTTTAGTAAATGCTGTGGGTGCCTTTCATTTCCTTGATGAGTTTGGACTGTTAGTCTAATTTACAGTATGTTTTGTAAATATGTTTCTATACAATGTTTAAAAGGTTATTTACCTAATTAGACTTGAGTTGCTTCTTAAGATTTTTCACCTGACCTGCAGCTAGAATGGCAAAGCTGGGCACTGTTGTAATTAATAATTTTAAAAACTCTAATAATACATAGTTTTCCACGTTTTTTCTTTATTAATTGTGAACAGAACTAAATCGACTTGAAAGAACAACTGACATTTACAATACTTACACCATGCTTATTATGTGAGAGACTCTAACTGTAGTATCATTAATCAAGCTGTCCGGTACAACATGAAAGTCCTATTTTTTTTTACATAAGGAGGAACTTTATAAAGAAATGGAACCCCTGTGATGAATAGACACTGGACACCAATTACTCTGATGCTATTAATCATTATATCCATATTTAACAGGGACCGGGGGCCCGTAAAGTTAAATAAACTTATGTGGAAAGAAATGTACACACTTTATTCACTTTCACATGCAGCTCACAAAGTTGTTTACAAATCCCATAGGTTTTAATAAAAAATCATTAAAAAGACTGTAATCAATGAGCACTGCAAAGTTAATTTAAGCAGAAATGTTTATAACAGATTATTGTAATCTGCCTGCTAGTACTGATTTTGATTCAGTCCTAGCACTGAATTCCCAAATATATCCTATAGCAGAGAATAAAGGACTATAAGACACATATTCCTCTTCCTACATTCTTTCAAACTTTCCTGTCTTTTCTGGTTTGTGTTAGATGAAGGAGAAGAGTATAGGTGAGAGATGGGATGTGTTAGCTGAGAAATTATCTATCTATGCAAACCTTGAGCATATACATAGTGATGATTTTGTCTTTAATAACCTTTTGTTGTTAAAACTCAATAAATATTCTATTTTTGAAAAGTTTTTAGTCTTGGTATATACCAAGCAGATTTCTTCTTTGTAAAATTGTCTCCTGTTTTAGTGTGGGATATTTAGGATACATTTAATAGAGATTTGCAAACAATTCTATTTTTCTGGTTTGGAAGTTAGTGTTATTGATTGCAATTGCCTACCTTAATTAAATATTTATTGAAAACTTGTATACAGTAGATCAGTGATAGTACAATTTTTATTCTTGTGTTCATGCTTTTTAAAATAATGTCTATAATTTTCAGTTTGAAATTATGTAAGTCTGAACAGTTTAAAAATATGTTACATGTATATAGCATCTTCATCTCAAATGATCCCAGAATACTTTACAGATAGCACCCCTGCAATGCAGTCACTCTTATAGAAGGTGGCAGCTAACCTAAACATAATAATAACAGAATCACAGAACTGTAGGGCTGGAAGGGACCTCAAGATGTTATTTAGCCCATCCCCCCATGTTGAGGCAGTACCAAGTATACCTAGATCATCCCAGATAGGTATTTGTCTAACCTGTTCTTAAAAGCCTCTAGTGACAGGCTTTTCACAACTTCCCTTTTACCTATTCTAGTACTTAATTCTTCTTATAGTTAGAACATTTTTCCTAGCATCTAACCTGAAACTTCCTTGCTGCAAACTAAGTCGATTACTTCTTGTCCTACCCTCAGTGGACATGGAGAAAAATAGAGCAGCATCCTCTTTGTAACAGCCTATTACATAACTGAAACTATCATGTCCTCCCTCATTCATCTTTTCCCAAGACTAGGTATATCCATAGATCAGTGTAGCAGTGCAGACACACCCCTGCGGCGCCTTCTGCTGGTCTCTCAGGGAATTAGCTCGATTTCCAGCCCGGATCCACCTTACCACTGGCCCCCGTGTCCCTCCCTGGACTCCGGTGCCTTGTTAGCTGGGGTGCTGCCCCCTGGCAGTAACCCCTCAGTCTTAGGGTCACTATTCCCACCTCACCTCAGTATAAGGCTACTGCCAGTCATCATCTAGCCCTGCTCCCTGGGGCAGACTGCAGTATATGCCACTCATCACAGGCAAGGTTGGGTTTTGACCTGCTGTCTTGGCCAACCCCTGGGCTGCCCTCTGCAGCCCCCAGTACCTGTTGGCCTTATGCTAGGCTGCAGCCTGAGGCTTTCCAGGTTGGAGCTCCCCAGCTCCTCGGCCTTTCCCCAGCCCTGCTCCACTCAGGTACCCTATCTCTAGCTCCCTGCAGCCAGGCCCATCTCCCTCTACAAACAGAGAGAGACTCTGTTGAGCTCCTGGCTCCCAGCCTCTTTATACAGGCCAGCTGGAGCCTGATTGGGGCGTGGCCCAGCTGCGGCTGTTTCCCCAATCAGCTTAGGGTTTTCTCTCTCAACCCCAGCCCTTTCCAAGGGCTGTCTTTAAACCCCTCAGAGCAGGAGTGGGTAACCACCCCGCTACAATCAGGTTTTCTAAATCTTTTATCATTTTTATGGATCTTCTCTGGACTCCTCTCCAGTTTGTCCAAATCTTTTTTTAAAGTATTGTACCCAAAACTGGAAGCAGTACTCCAGCTGAGGCCAAGTGCCAAGAAGAGTGGAACAATTACCTCCCTTGTCGTACTTACACCCCAGAATATTAGCTTTTTTTGCAGCTGGATCGCATTGTTGACTCATATTCAATTTGTGATCCACTATAATCCCCAGATCTCGTCCTGCAGTAGTACTGCCTAGCCAGTTATTCCTCATTTTGTATTTGTGCATTTGATTTTTCCTTCCTAAGTATAATACTTTGTACTTGTCTTTTTTGAATTTCATCTTGTTGATTTCAGACCAGTTCTCCAATTTGTCAAGGTCATTTTGAATTCTGATCTTGTCCTGAATAGTGTTTGCAACCCCTTCCAGCTTAGTGTTATCTACAGATTTTATAAGCATATTCTCCACTCCAACTTATTAATGAAAATACTGAATAGTACTGGATCCAGGACAGACCCCTGTGGGACACCATTAGATACATCGTCCCACTCTGACAGCAAACCATTGATAAGCTGTCTTTGAGTACAGTTCTTCAACCAGTTGTGCACCCATTTCATAATAACTTCATCTAGATCACATTTCACAAGTTTGCTTATGAGAATGTCATGTAGGACAGTGTCAAAAGCTTTACTAAAATCAAGATTAATGCTACTGCTTCCCAATATTCAGTAGGCAAGTAACCTTGCCAAAGAAGGAAATTAGGTTGGTTGGGCATTATATGATCTTGACAAATGTTGGCTATTACTTATCACCTTGCCTATTATCCTGTAGGTACTTACAAATTGATTATTTAATAATTTGTTCCAGTATCTTTCCAGGTATCTGAGTTAGGCTGAGTAGTGTATATTTCCCCAGGTCCTCTTTGTTCCCCTTTTTAAATATACGTACACTGTTTGCTCTTCTCCTGTCCTCTGGGACCTCACCCACCTTCCACGAGTTCTCAAAGATAACTGCTAATCGTTCCAAAATTGCTTCAGTTAAGTACCTTCCTTAAGTACCCTTGGGTGAATTTTGTCAGCCCTTGCTGACTTGAATACATCTAATTTACCTAAATATTTTAACCTGCTCTTTCCTTATTCCAGCTTGTGTTCCTTTCCCCTTGTTAATATTAATTGTCTTAAGCACCCAATCACAATTAACTTTTTGTAGAGAAGACAGCAGCAAAATTGGCACCAAAATAACTCAGCCTTCTTGGTGTCCTATGTTATTAGTTCTCTTTCCTTGCTAAGTAATGGACCAATGCTTGCCTTCATCTTTCTCATGATCCTAATATATTTATAAAACCTCTTATAGCATTTTATATCCTTTGTTAGGTGTAACTCACTTTGTACCTTAGCCTTTCTGATTTTATCCCTACATGTCTGTTATTCTTTTGTACTCATCCTTAGCAATTTGTCTATGTTTACACTTTTTGTAAGACTCCTTTTTTGCTTTTCAGGTAATTAAAGAACTCCTAATGCAGCCATTTTGGTGTCTTACTATTCTGCCTTTCTTTCCATTGCTTTGGGATAGTTTGCTGTTGTGTCTTTAATATTGTCACTTTAAGAAACTGCCAGCTCTCCTGAACTTTTTCCTTTAGTTTTTCTTCTCATGGGACCTTACCTACTAGTCCTGAGTTTACTAAAGTCTGTTTTTTTTAGAGTCCATTGTCCTTATTCCGCTGCTCTCACTCCTTCCTTTCCTTAAAATCGTGATGCTTATCCATTCATGATTACTTCAACCATGTTATTTTCCACCTTCAAATTCGCACCTAATTCACCCTGTTACTCAGAATCAAATCTAAAACGGGTGCATCCCTGGGAACATCCTTCACTTTTTGAAACCAGAAGTAGTCCTCAACAGATGCCAAAAACCTGTTGGACATTTTGTGTTTTGCTGTATTGGTTGCTCAACAGATATCTGGGTAAGTTGAAGTCCCCCACTACTGGTATTTGTTCTAGAAATGCCTCATCCACTACCTCCTCAGGGTTTAGTACCCTAACATGATATTTCCTCTGTTTTCCTCCTTTTGTCTTCACCCAGAAACTCTCAATTGGTGTGCCTCTCACTTCCTGGACCTCAGAACAAGTGTATATATTCTTGATGTATAATACAACATCACCTCCCTTTCCCCTACTGCCTGCCCTTCCTGAGCAAGCTATACCCCTCTATAGCAATATTCTAGTAATGAGATTTAGCCCATCAAGTCTCTATCCATTCTTCCTGTTTTATTCACCATACTCTTTGCATTTGTGTATAGATATCTAAGATGTTAAGGTGATTCTCCCAGAGTTCTCTCTCTTGTTACTCCTATGAATGTTGTAATTTTCCATTCCCCACCACCACCTTCCAACTCGCTACCTTCATCTTTTGTTATATTTTTCCAATGGGTTTTTGTCACCTGCAGCCTTTGAACCTAGTTTAAAGCCCTCCTCACTAGGCTGGTGAGTCAGTGTCTCAAGATGTTCTTCCCTTTCTTTGTCAGGTGGCCCTCATCTCTTCCCAGTAGTCCTCCTTCATGGAACAGCATCCCATGATCGAGGAAGCCAAAAGCCCTCCTGTTGACACCATCTGCACAGCAATGGCATCAGCTCCAGGATGCCTCTGTCCCTGAGCAGTCCCTTATCCTCAACTGGGAGGATGGATGAGAAAACCACTTGCATCCCTGACCCCTTGGTCCCAGGGTTCTGTAGCTACTATTGATCATTTCAGAGTCATACCTGGCAGTATCATTAGTGCCCACATGGATGAACAACATTGGCTAATGGTCAGAGGTCCAGATGAACTTTGGCAACCTTTCGGTCATGTCTCAGATATGGGCTTCAGGCAGGCAGCACAGCTCCTGGGACGTCAGCTCAGGTTGGCAGATGGATGCCTCTGTCCCCCTGAGAAAGGTGTCCCCAACCACCACCATACTTTGTCTCCTGATGATGGGGTGGGGGATGGCCATGAACCTCCCAGCGTTGGGAGCAGATGGCTCCTCTTCCTCAACAATGGGTTCTTCTCCTCTCCTCTTGTTGCCAGTACTGCATACCTGTTCTCGGCCTTGAAGCATGGGGAACTTGGATGGGGGAGGTGGAGAGCTGCCCGCTGTTTTGAGGTGGTCAGCAGCAAGTCTCCTGCTTGCATAGTAGCCAGTTCTCCTTCCACCTCTGGTGCTGCTGTAGTCTTTTCTAGTTAGCTGCACAATATGCAGTACATTAGGAATGGAAAGAGAACTTTGGCTAAAGGACACCAGGGCAACTCCATCTCTCACAGAAAGTGCCATGACTGCAACAGCATGGGATCCTTACAGGCTATCAGTTTGGAAGTAGGTCTGTATAAAACGTTTTATATCTCGTACCCACTTGAAATAAGATTTAGTTGAGGTTCTCATGTGACCATAAATTCAATCTCCAAAATAATTCATTAACTTGTGTTTGCCCAGTGCCACCCCTGACCCACACAAACCAAATCTAAACAGTAAAAAATATGGGGAAATTAAGTTCAGGTCTGTTAATCTTATCCATCTCAGATTTCTTTTTATTATAATAGTGTAAGTATTTGATTCAGGAGAGGCCTAAATCAAAAATCTGTATCCCAACTCCCTTGAGCTTTGCTGATTAGCTCTTCTCTATTGTTGCAGAGAGAGGGCTCTGTTCTGGGTCTGAAACTCCAAGGTTTAATTTTACTCCGATGAACAGTGAACTATAGTCAGATATCTTTTATTTATCCTCTGCTCAGTGCTTTTGCTGGTGTTTTACAAATGATCACTTAAGTCTTCAGGAGTTCTCAGGAGTTATTTTCCTTTCTTGTGCTGCAGTAAGCAAATGTTACCATCTGAATGTTAGTCTGCAGAGAAGAAATCAATCACAAGAGACCACTTTCCAACCAATCATCCACAGAACATTCAGCTACTGCTGAGCAAATCCCAGTCAAAATTAATTGCTAAAATTATATAATTACAGCTGCTCTGACTGAGACTAGACCACAGCATCTGTTCCAGCCTCAATTGCCTCTATTCCTGCTTTGAAAAGAAAATAATTTAAAATAACCCAACTTCAGCACTGGTACCTAAGTGCAGTGATTCTTATCCAGGTATATGTAGGGTCAACAAGCCCACAAACAGTATTACCAGCCCCAAGCATTTAAAAATCATGAGTCAGGCCCTCCAGTATCATGATATCGGATTAAAAATCATGAGATTTAAAACATAATTAAATTTGGGATTCTCTCTTTGCTATCTGGTTTGAGTCTGTAGATTTACTATTTTTCAAAGTTTACTCTGCAACCACGAAGGCTAGATATTTAGGTATGTATGTATTTTGAAATGAAAGCTGAAATTCTCATGTAATAAGATGACTCCCAGGATTGGGCCTTTAAGAAAAACTTCAAATATTGCAAGACTTGCAGTAAAACTATGAGAGCTAGCAGCACTGCTCTCTTCTGGTGACTCCAGTGATTTCAGGCATAGCACGTACTAAACCTAATTTATTGTCCAACAACACTTCATAAAACTCAGATACATCAAACTCATAAACAGCCTGTTGATTGGGAAAAGTTAAATGTTCCAAACTACAAGGTATCTGATCTATATATATTTCACAAGCTTTTCTTTTCTAAGTTTCATTTTCTATAATTGTTCTTTTTCTAGCATGTTCTAGTAATTATCTGTCTAAAGCTCTAGTTACCCAACTTGTTACTGTAACAGAAACACCACATATGAATGAAAATCTTGAATCTTTGTAGCTCTTGGATTCACAAACGTAATAAAAACATGAAATAATTCCCAAAGCCTGAATTAAGTACTGCCTTCCCCTAAAACAGCAAGAAAGAATGCAGGAGGTTCTCATTTAGTGCAAAATATCAACTCGGACTCAGCATGTGATGTATAATTTCATTTACTGCTCTGTGCTGTTGAAGAAACCCTTTGTTATATTTTCTTTTAAACTTATAATAAATGTTGACAATATTTATAACCCTTCCCTCCCTCTGCATTGTGTGGAACAAGGTTAAAATTAGATTTCAGAATAAGTGCAATCAAACAAAACCTCATTTAATACAGTTAGACTTCTCCACAGCGTCAGTCTTCAGAGCTGTTGAATGCCAATGTTATACCACGCGAATAAGGTATTTTACTGACTTAATCATAAATGGACTTTTTTCGGCAGTTTTTGCAAATGAGTAAAAATAAATTGCAGATATTACTTCTGATGATTTTATGCACTCATAATTTTTTATAAAATGAAGTTAAGCCTTAACAAATTTTCTTGCTTATGGTATCTTTTAAGAAGACTGTGCATACTCAACTGTTTGACTTCTATCTCTACAGTAAGTTATACTGTGTCACATTAATTACAGCTAAGACCATCCTCCTAATTTAGATAGTTATCCTTTTTCAATTAAAAAAGCCAGAAAAATACTAAATACTTTTAATGGTCCCAAGTGAACAAGGGGTTATCTCGTCTGCCCCTCTCTTTGCACAGATGTTCAGGAGCAAGAAACATACTAGGTTGCTTTAATCTGATGTCTCAAGATACTGGCTCAGGTTTTCAGTGGGTCACTCTAATTCTTGCTGTAGAATTTGTGGGAACACGCATTTGTATGCATAAAACCCCATAAAAGTGCATGGTGGCTACGAGACAAATAAGACACTGTTCTTGTGCAGAAAAGCTTTGAAACTAAGGGTGCAAAGCTGCAAATGCTTTGTGACTATAACGCTTATTATCATCAGTCGACTTAAATTTTTGTAACCTTCATGTTTGCATTCCCAGACAAAGCAACCACTTGTTTCTTTTTCCTACCTCAATTAAATGGCCCCTGAGCCAGAACCCTGTGAACCTGAGTCAGCTGGCATGGGCCAGCCCTGGGTGTCTTATTGCAGTGTAGACATCGCCTTAGTGACTATTATCAATACTCTGCAGATCGGGTCCTAAAATGTAACTTGGCATGAAATGATAAGAGACATTAGGGCCAGGGGAAGAAAGGTGACAGCTTTTAAGATAGGTTGGAAATGCAAGTGTCAAAAAGGCGTGTGTATATATGTGTTTTTGTGTAACATGGTTTCTTTGAAGGGAAGACTTGAGTTCATATTTACAAAGCACTGCTTTTATAGCCCTCTGTAAATTTGGACCATTAAGCTGGAATATATTTACCCACTTTTTAGAGCAACTATTTACACTAAAGTATTCAAATTACTCCTGGAAGATTTGGAGAGAATTTTTGAACAGATGTTGAAGATTGTTTTAAAGCAGGTGAAGAAAGCCAGGGGAATTAGCTGGGGGTTCGGTGCAGGGAGGAAATAAGGGAGTTAGCCATGCTGCTGCTGGAGGAGTTGGCTTGGGAGAAGGAACTGTGGGATCATTGGAGTAGCCCATAGATATGTTAAAGATTTTGTTTGCCCTGTGAATGTGTCTGGTTGTGGCTTTGTGTGTGTTTGAGATGTGTGCTGCTTGCTGAGGGAAGCTAGACAGCTGTGAACTACGCTGAAAGGAATGTGTGGTGTATGTCTGAGGCTCAAAGGCAACCAAATGAATTAGTTGGAGAGTAATGGGGATGAAATGTAATAACTGAAGCTGTGTGTTTTTGTCCATATGTATTGTATGTTATAGGACACACAGAAATTTATCATATCTCACATAATTTTAAGATAACTTTTCAAGTAATTTCTCTTCATATTGCCTGGTTACTATAATTGTATCCCTGGTTTTTAAAATAATGGATCTTTTTCTCTTTTTGAATGTACATTTGGCTGTATTTGGATCTATAGTTTCTGTTAACTCCTTGTCATTTTGAAAATATACAGTTATTAAATAAACACAAAAATTAAGGTGTACAGAGCAGAAAAGAAAAATTTATAAACTGGTTCTTGGCTTTTCTTTTCTTTTTATTGTATGAGAAAAACTGGATTCAGTGGTGTTTCTGCTTTAGAGTTGCTTTTTCCTGCAGGATCAGAATTTCCTCCTGAAATTGTAAGTGATAGAATTCAATTTAAAATTTCAAAGAAAAAAAGTACTTAATGAATGAATGAATGAAATGTAATGTAGGGATACATGGTCCCTGTATGATATGAGGAAGTTATTACTGTATATGTATTTATACTGTGCCAATGTGCCTAGTGCTGGACCAGGATCAAGGTCCGACTCACTGTTGTAGTGATGAGTGATGTGGAGAAAGTGGAAAAGGAAAAATTATTATTTACTTATTCCCATAATACAAGAACTAGGGGTCACCAAATGAAATTAATAGGCAGCAGGTTTAATACAAATTCAAGGAAGTTCTTCTTCATGCAGCGCACAGTCAACTTGTGGAACTCCTTACCTGAGGAGGTTGTGAAGGCTAGGACTATAACAGCGTTTAAAAGAGAACTGGATAAATTGATGGTGGTTAAGTCCATTAATGGCTATTAGCCAGGATGGGTAAGGAATGGTGTCCCTAGCCTCTGTTTGTCAGAGGATGGAGATGGATGGCAGGAGAGAGATCACTTGATCATTGCCTGTTGGTCCCTCCCTCTGGGGCACCTGGTATTGGCCACTATAGGTAGACAGGATACTGGGCTAGATGGACCTTTGGTCTGACCTGGTACGGACGTTCTTATGTTCTTTTGTAGGAGTTTTGCAATCCAAGGCCCTAATCTTGCAGTTATCTCCAACCAAGTGCAGGAGTCCACCCATGTGGAGATAATTTCAGGATCAGGCCCCAGATTGAGGCAGAGTGCAACAAGTGAATGTGACAAACAGGCAACAAGTGGTTAATGCAGATTCTGTTACTGTGCATAGGTTAGCTATCACATAACCTGATGGTTCCAAATCTTCTGAAGCTTTTTTTAATTACTCTGAAGATTGTAATACTGTCTAAATCCTGTATAGTTCTGTATGCACACTCAAGTGTTTGAACCTTATATGGCACACTCAAGTTGCATGAACTTTCTATGGCCAGGTATACTACCATCTGGGCTGCCTGTTTCTTGAAAGCTTTTGGCACCCTTTCTTACTGTCTGACTTAAGTTTTTCTGCCAGGCCCGTCCTTCATAGATTCTGTTATATGATAACCACATGTACAGTTTCTTGACTCCCTCTTTTAAAGCTTGCATTTGCCATTTTGCCTGTTCTACTCCTCTGCAGAGTTGTATGGTTTTCTTTGCAGCAGGACCCCAAATATTTGCATAACAAAGACTCGACACAGTCCGAGTGCTGTCCTCTGCATTGGGAAGCTGACCAGTTGCTGAGCCATCTGAGGATTCTGGGGGCTGGAGGGCGTGTCACAAAGTTAGCCTAAAAGCTGTTGAGTAATCATCAGACACCAGGCCATATGAGAGATGACAGGCTGTTTAATAACAGGCTGTTTAATAACAGGCTGTTTGCTGCCTTGGGTTTTACTGGCAGAAGACCACAGGGATGGAATGTCTGTGAGTGGAGTCCCGTCTAACCGTCTTCATGGCTTGCTCAGACGCAACAGTAAATGGTCACTATTTTGATATTTGTTGAGAACTCTGGATTACTTCCATATTATCATCAGTCTCTACAGTGTGAAGTTTTTGTGGATAAGTTTGTTTAACACTTGCTGTGCTGCATTGCTCCGGGGACACAGAGCAAATCATTAATGAGGAATGCTACTGCTGTCTCCCACAGTAGGAACAAAGCAGGCAGGCAGGGGTGGATATGTGTGTGTGACAGAAGGAGAGACTCTCTGTGCTGTGCAGAGCCAGGGAGGGAGGCGGGGGCTGAGGTTGGGGTCTCCCTTTCTCCCTGCCTCAGGACTGGACAGCATGCCCATACACTCACTCTCCCCCAACACACCCTGTCTGACCCCCCCCCCCCACACACACACACCATACACACGCTCCCTGTTACACACACTCCCCCCACACTTCATTTGAAAAGCTGCTGGTAATCTATGATGCCCAAGGAACTTTGGGATTGAGAAACCTGCATCATGTGATGCTGTACCTGCCCCATGAGGCATTGCAAATCCTTCCCAAATCACCCTGTGGCCAGTTGCATAGTGGGATAGCTACCAGAATGCATTGCTGTCTTTGTCGTTGCAAGAGCTGCTAGTGTGGATGTGCTCCGGCAACACAAGGAGCTAGTGTGGACATGCAACAGCGGTTTTAATTAAAATGCTTTAATAAAGTTTTGGTGCAAAAAGTTGCCAGTGTATATTCTGCTGTACCTGTCTTCTACTGTAAAATGGGTTTGCCAGGGCTTAGAACAGTGTTTTCTTTAAGTATATCACTGTAGCATAAATATATTCTAAACAATACCTTCATAGGTAGGTTAAATTGAGCCTGATGCTGTAGCCATTCTCTACATAGAACTTCCACAAACACAAGCTCTGGGTGATGTGACTTCCTATTCATAGGTAAGTAACTGTGTGACAGTTAACTTTTAACTAATGCTGACTTTAACTAATACTGAATTAATGTACTGGCCAAGAAACATTTCACACAAGTGTGAGTGAATTTAACTCAGATTTGATCAATATGAAGCACAACTTGTATTTTTTGGATATATGTGGAATCCAAAACTCACAGATGGACAGCAGGATGCCTTCTCCTATCCATTCTTTTGGGGGGCTCAGGGGGTTGAAGCTAGGAAGGTCTTACTGAGCTGCCATCTGGGTCATTGTTGCTCCTATCTTTTTAATGAGTAGCAGGCACAAGCAACACTCTTCTGGCCCTGGTTTTACCAGCCCTTTACTGTTCCAGAGCTGAATTGCCTTAAAACACTCTGGAAACATTGTTCTCACATGAGCCTTCAAGAATCTCACAGGTGGTATAAAACCATGCATTATTCATAATTTTTTTAGTTTTGTTTAGGCATTTTCTTACAGCCCCTAATACAGATGATAGAAATATCGAAACAGATCTCCAAAAATATAAGAAAATATGCTTTTAAAAATTAAGCTTCTGTCAATTTACATTGGAATTTTAAACTATCCTCAATTATTTACTGAAGGGAGATATTGGGAGAGAAACAAATGTTCATATTAAATTCTCCTGAGGTGAAATTGTGTTTATTGAACTACAGCTCCCAAAATACCTTGCACATTATTCATGAACTGTTAATCACAAGCTGGCTACAGATAATTTTCTAGGAGATCTTGGAGAAAATGTTGCCATTTAGGTGACAGGGCTCGACAAAAGGAACATGTGAGCATAGAATGTAGATTGATTGAGAATTGAATTAGTTTAACTACTACTTAGAATTAAACCTGTTCTGAATCAAGAATGTATTGTAAGCCTGGGAGGCAAATGTACAGATCTATGCCTAACACATGCAGGCATGTCTAGTGTTACATATCCACAAAGAATAGAGAAGGAATCTAAACAAGCTAAAATAAGTATAGTGTAAAAAATAACGTAAATAAAATTCGATTGAATCTGATACAATAGCATCCTTCAGTCTACTCCATGGTATAGTCAACATAATTCTCTCTGGAGCGCTCAAGGACAGCTTTTGATAATTTGTGTCAATTTCTATTAGACCATTTAAATCAAGTAATGTAAAGTGAGATTATACAGGAAACCATGCTCTTGGTTTGACATAGTTAATTAAGTCCCAGGCAGACTGCGAAGAGCTACAAAAGGATCTCACAAAACTGGGTGACTGGGCAACAAAATGGCAGATAAAATTCAATGTTGATAAATGCAAAGTAATGCACATTGGAAACCAGAATCCCAACTATACATACAAAATGATGGGGTCTAAATTAGTTCTTACCAACTCAAGAAAGAGATCTTGGAATCATTGTGGATAGTTCTCTGAAAACATGTGCAGCAGCAGTCAAGAAAGAGCATTGGGAATCCTTAAGAAAGGGATAGGTAATAATATTGCCTCTGTATAATCCAGGGTATGCCCACATCTTGAATACTACGTGCAGATGTGATTGCCCCATCTCAAAAAATATATGTTGGAATTGCAAAAGGTTCAGAAAAGGGCAACAAAAATTATTAGGAGTATGGAATGGCTTCCATATGAGGAAAGATTAATAAGACTGGGACTTTTTAGCTTTGAAAAGAGATGACTAAGGGGGGGGGGTATGATAGGTGTCTATAAAATCATGACTGTTGTGGAGAAAGTAAATAAGGAAGTGTTATTTACTCCTTCTCATAACACAAGAGCTAGGGGGCCACCAAATGAAATTAATAGGCAGCAGGTTTAAAAGAAACAAACAGAAGTATTTTTTCACATAACCCATGGTCAACCTGTGGAACTCCTTGCCAGAGGCTGTTGTGAAGACTATAACAGGGTTCAAAAAAGAACTAGATAAGTTCATGGAGGATAGGTCCATCAATGGACCTGGCTATTAGCCAGGATGGGCAGGGATTGTGTCCCTAGCCTTTGTTTGCCAGAACCTGGAATGGGCAACGGGTGATGGATCATTTGATGATTACCTGTTCTGTTCATTCCCTCTGGGGCACCTGTCATTGTCGGAAGACAGGATACTGGACTAGATGGTCCTTTGGTCTGATCCAGTATGGCTGGTCTTATGTAAAATTTTACATATTATATTTGTTTCAGAAAATGATAATATTAACCAGGTATTACGCAAGTACACACACATTTATAGCATTAAAATGCATTTTCACCACTAAAATTCATATATAAAGATAAAGTAAATGGACTTCTGGAAGGCTCTGCTTAAGCTATTTTGATTATCAATCTGACAGATTAGATACGGTATCAAAAGCATTTTTGATAACTCTGAGGTTAGCTTTTCTTAGTGAGGTAATTCTTTTTCTCACACATAGAAGCAATTTTCTCTTCTGGGATCTTACTGATGAGTCAGACCAGAGGATCCCGCTGGCATGAGAAGACGTCCGAAGAAGTGAGGTTTTTACTCACGAAAGCTCATGCCCAAATAAATCTGTTAGTCTTTAAGGTGTCACCAGACTCCTTGTTGTTTTTATTTGCAGTAAGTTTGAACAGTCTATTGTTGGAAAACCTGTAAATTATAACTACACTGGGCAAGCTCCATGCTTAAAAAAATTAAAACACCTTCTCTTTGGCTGTGTTACCATAGCATTTTTTGGCGATAACAGTGGGAGCACTAGTGTAGATGATTTTATATGAAACAGTGGTAGTAAAACCATCTGAGCCTGGGCTAGGCTAGCACTTCCACTGTTACCACAATCAGTGAAGCTGCACTGGTTGTACTGCCATGGTGGGTGATTTCTTGAAAAATGCTAGTAAAGACAAGGCTTTTGAAATGTTAATTTTCACTTATGCAAATTCACCTGTCAGTAGCACATTGAATGTGGAAGACCCAACTCTTTTCATAGAGTGGTTCCTATGGTTTCGGAGGTATGCTTTGTCGGTTTGCAAGCTATGAATATTTATGCTATTCAAAATCCTCATCTGTGTTGCACTTTATATAATTTTTACTTAATTTCACATTCAAAGATGTCATTTCCATCCATGGCCTAGGTAGATATCTTCATTGGCAATCATTTTACGGATGCACAGAAGAGCTGTCCTGATTTACAAAACCATGAACACAGATGGGTTCCTGATGCTCTTTAGTAGTTACTGTAGAAAATAGCGTACAGTATATGCCTAATACATTATTTACTGACAATAAATACCAGACATGGTTATGGTAAATGAGACCTTTAAATTATTTATGAGAACCAGTGCTAAATGTTTTTTTCTTTCTTTGTGTTTGTAAAAAAGCTATTGTACAACTGTTGGTAAACACTTTTTTAAAAAAAATTCAAGATATATAAAATAAATTGTCTGGTTAAGTGGATCTGTTATTCACTTAAAACAATTGGTTCTTCAGAATGCACTTCTGCATGTTTTTACTTTCAGTCTTTTGAAGTCACTATAGTAGTATTTTATCGAGTAGCATTTCCTGTGGCTGTCTTGCTATCAAGTGAGCTGTGTGTGTAAAGGGGACAGGAACAGACTTACTTTTTTTTCACAGTGTACATTTTTTTTCTGATATTTTTCTCTATGTGGCAACGCTACAAAAGGTGGAGAATGATACTGTGGCCAGGTGCTTAACCTGTGGCCTAAGATACATGGTGCATAACATTTTTATGAAGTGAGAAGTCCTCTCAACTTGCATTCAGTAATTAGAAGATGAAGGGAGACTCAGCATGATGCAGGACTAGATCTGGAGTGTGTGACCGGTTCGGTCACAGAGACCCCTTTGGGACTGTCCCCTGATGTGCTGGAATTACCTCTGAGCCCTTTTTCCCTACCAGCTTAGGACTCCAGAACCCTGCCTTGTTGAGCCAGACATGCTAGCCTGCTGCAATACAGACCCAGGTCTGGTCCACGCCCCCAAAACTGCAGGCTTTAAGTGAAAACCACTCAGCAGGTCACCTATTTCCAGCACCCAGACCCCCAGTTTCCAAAGGGATCCAAACCCCAAATAAATCCGTTTTACTCTGTATAAAGCTTATAAATTGTCCGCCCTCTATAACACTGATAGAAAGATATGCACAGCTGTTTGCTCCCCCAGGTATTAATAATTTACTCTGGGTTAATTAATAAACAAAAGTGATTTTATTAAGTATAAAAAGTAGGATTTAAGTGATTTCAAGTAATAACAGACAGAACAAAGTAAGTCACCAAGCAAAATAAAACAAAACATGTAAGTCTAAGCCTAATACATTAAGAAACTGATTACAGGTAAATCTCACCCTCAGAGATGTTCCAATAAGCTTTTTTCACAGACTTCTTCCTAGTCTGGGCCCAATCCTTTCCCCTGGTACAGTCCTTGTTAGTTCCAGCAGGCATCTTAGGTGAAAAGCAGGGGCCTTCTCATGACTGGGACCTGCTTTGTTCTCTTCCACCCCCTTTTATAGCTTTGGCACCAGGTTTGAATCTTTTGTCTCTCTGGATCCCCACTCCTCCTTCTAAAGACACGAGAAGTCATTCTTCCGCTCTACTCTGCTCTGGTTAGGCCTCAGCTGGAGTATTGTGTCCAGTTCTGGGCACCGCATTTCAAGAAAGATGTGGAGAAATTGGAGATGGTCCAGAGAAGAGCAACAAGAATGATTAAAGGTCTTGAGAACATGACCTATGAAGGAAGGCTGAAAGAATCGGGTTTGTTTAGTTTGGAAAAGAGAAGACTGAGAGGGGACATGATAGCAGTTTTCAGGTATCTAAAAGGGTGTCATAAGGAGGAGGGAGAAAACTTGTTCACCTTAGCCTCTAAGGATAGAACAAGAAGCAATGGGCTTAAACTAGGTTGGACATTAGGAAAAAGTTCCTAACTGTCAGGGTGGTTAAACACTGGAATAAATTGCCTAAGGAGGTTGTGGAATCTCCATCCTCTGGAGATATTTAAGAGTAGGTTAGATAAATGTCTATCAGGGATGGTCTAGACAGTATTTGGTCCTGCCATGCAGGCAGGGGACTGGACTCGATGACCTCTCGAGGTCCCTTCCAGTCCTAGAATCTATGAATCTATGAAAATGGAAAAGCACCAGATTTAAGGTGGATTCCACCATTCTTCCTGGGCTGGCTTACAGGAACACAGGCTTGCAGGTAAACAAACCCATTCACAGTTCATTGATTCTGAAGCACTCTTAATGGCTTCCACTTAATGTGTTTACATCAGTAATACAAGTTTATCTTATTCTCCTAGTTCCAGACATAGAAATAATACATGCAAACAAATAGGATGAACACACTGAGTAGATCATAAACTTTGTAATGATACCTTATTATAGACCTTTTGCATGAAGCATACTCCAGTTACATCATATTCACACTTATAAACATATTTCCATAAAACATATGGAGTACAACATCACAAAGCTATATGGTGCATAACATTTTTATGAAGTGACAAGTCCTCTCAACTTGCATTAAGTAATTAGAAATAAAGGGAAACTCAGCATGGTGCAGGATTGGATCTGGAGTAAACGTATCCTACTCCTATTCACCGGTCACTTCATTAGTTTTCTGTTCGCTGTCACAGTGACTATAAAACTACTCTCCTGGATTAAAAAATAATTTTACTGTGTTTCTCCTTTCTTCCTCTATTTTAATGGCTTTCATTTTGTGTGTGTTCCTGTTTGTATTTTGAGACTAGTGAGTTCTAAGGTGCCTCCATTCCAAAACATCAAATGAACAGAATCTGTTAGAGGTTAGACTGACTTTTTCAATAATGAGCATGCTGACCATTTGGACTTACAAACACTTTGTATTTTATTTATCATTTTAACACAATTATTTTTTAAATTGTGAGTGTGCTTAATGTGCTAATTTGTGATAAAAATTATATTAAAATGTTTTCATTGCCTTTTTTACTGAGAACACAGCCACTTACGTAATAAAACTAAAAGCATTTTAAAAATCTGATTCTGTATTCACTTTTTCATGTTTTCTTTGTTTCCATTTGAGTCAGGCTAGACAGTGAAACTAGACTGGACTGTTTGTAGTCAGTTGGATCTAACTCTTAGAATCTGGTGTGAATCCTTGCAATGGCTTCTTCAATATTTGCTTAAAATATATGCTGATTGGGGAAAATCCATTTAAGTAAGGCTATTTGTTTGCAAACTCAGTTGCTAGAATATTCATGTAAAGCTCATACAAGAGTTGTGAACACAATTAAAGTAAACATATTCAAAAAAGTTATGAACAAATATTTATGGAATCTTGTAGTCTGTGTCCAGTTTTAATATGCAATTAGCACTTTTGGATGAATACTCCCATTACATGCTTTTGCTCTTTTTATCAAGAGTCCATTTTGTTTAAAATAAAAAAGTTTAGCTAGTAAATTCTCAGCATATTGTATTACTGCCACAGATCCTTAAGAAGAACAGGAGTACTTGTGGCACCTTAGAGACTAAGGTGCCACAAGTACTCCTGTTCTTTTTGTGGATACAGACTAACACGGCTGCTACTCTGAGATCCTTAAGATTAATTTATCTTATTAAACTAAGCACAAAGACAGCTTTCTTTTGCACTGGGTTTTTCTGAATGTCTGCTTTTTCTTTCAAATTACTCCGCTTCCCCCCCCTTCCCCCCGACAACAGCAAGGTGTAACATTAGAGTTCAAAAATGTTCTTGCATATACGTGCAATTTTGAAGTGTTTTCACACATGCTAATTTATAAATATTTCAGAACACTTAGAGGAACCGATATACATTTTTTTCAGGGGTTGAGGCTTTTACAGTCCTGTGATATGCACAGACTTTACAGTGGAGTATTTGCATATGTTTGGTTTGGAAAGATTAAAGAAATAGTTCCTCTTTGCTGTTTTATCAGGGAACAATTTCCCTTCACAATGTAGTGGATACACAAAGGGGGAATTCTTAATTTTGGGACAAATCTTAACTATATAATTACTTCTGAAGAGCTTCTGTAAATGATCTTAGTGTTTGAAATTCATTCTAGTAAGGTAGTTGAAGAGTTACATTTTGATCATTTGCATCTGTATTTACAAACAAAACAGCTAATGAGGATAAAAATATACCTCTTTCCATCCTTGAAATTGAAACTGAAAAATTTAGTGATCCTTCTAATATAGGGAATGGAATACCTTTGTCTCCATGAGACTGTCGTGGCCTTGTTTCTCTGTGTGCACTTGTTCAGATGGCTCTTCTGTTACTCCAAATCTGATGCAAGAAGAGCTGGTTGAGAAACTGCTAAGCAGTGAATTACAGGCAAGTCTCATCTTATGCGGGGGTTCCGTTCCGCGGTAAGCGCGTAAAGGGAAAACAGCGTATAGTGAAACACTCATTGAGTTCAGTGGCGGGCAGAATCGCCTGCACTACAGATGCAGTTTTTATATTGTTGTTTTTCTTTTTTTCCCCCGTTTTTGCCGACCGCACAAAGCTGAATTCGTGCATGCCTAAGATGCGACTTGCCTGTATGTTGCTTTTATACTCTGCCACTAGGTGAAATGGATAAGAGTGGACATTGACTCATCCATGTGTATTCACAACACTTGGCTAGCTAGACGGATTTGTTCACACTATGTCATCTTTCCATAAACTAGAAATTGGAGGCGCTTGAACTTCAGCAGTTACTAAAGAGAACGGTTATGAAACCTGAACACATCTAAAATGGAGATTCACACTAGCTACTCCTAGAAAGCGTTTTTCATTGAATGAGCTAAAAATGAATTCTCCCATTGTCAAGTTTTCACTACTCTGTTGCATTTCACTACTTTATTTGCAGTCACATGAAATTGGCAGTCTGTGGTGGTAGATATGTTTAAATTTTAATCTCAAATGATAGAATGGCGCAGTATCGTTCATTTATGCCGTTTGTTCAGCTGCTTGAGTATAAAAAGTTTGTGTGAAACTTTAGTTTATACTTTGTATTAATGCAACTGTTTGTAGGCTGATTGTTGAGTATTCAGCTGAGGAAGACTGTTGGTGTTTTTTTTGTTTTTTGTTTTTTTTAATTTATTGATGACCTCTGTCCATGGCTAATGTTTATAATCATGTGCAGTGCTGTTCGCATAGTTCCCTAAGCAAAGCACTGATACGCTGAGCAGCTCTGCTTGCATTATTCTAAAAAGATACTACCTGTATATGCATTTCAACTACTGCTTCTGAAATAGACCAAGTAAAATGTTTTCTATTCTGACAACTGTGTAAAAATGACATTGATGCTTCCTGTGTTTCATGACTTCCACGTCAAATGGGCTCAATTTAAAATAAAAGATTATTTTTCTCACTTGGTAGCCTTTCAAACTCCTCCTGGAGACTGAAGGTCAGGCTGGGCTCTTTCTGGTTCATGCGTCATTACCACTAATGAAGACTCTTTAGCTGGAATTTCATTAACAGTTCTGTTAATGATACATGAATCAGAGTGGAATCCAAATTTCTTCCATAACTAACTGAAAATAAAAAGCAGTCATCACTTTCTTTTGTAAATGAATGATCAAATATGACTCAGAATATACTGAGGGTTAGGTTAGAAGGAGTTATGTAGATGTGGTAAATTTTGACAATAACCACATTTTATGGGGATGGTCCAACTGCTCACACTTCTTTATAGTATTGGCATGCTGTCTGGAAAACATTAAAAAAAAAAAAAACAACCAAGAAATTGCTGTGTTTCGATCCTTGAGGGTCAAAACCCTAAATCTACTAGAAGGCATAGGTGACTACAAGTCTCTTTAGATTTTCTTGTAAACTATCAAATCAAATTAAATGTTCATCTTCTGCAGATCCTTTGACAGCCTGCAGCTCTCTGATAGATAATCAGGATAATAATTTATCCAGAAAAAAACATTACAATATTAAAAATGTACCTTAGCTGGAAAATTATGTTTGAATTAACTGATGAAGTAATGGACCCAAAAGGCATGGTGATTTAAAAAACAACAACCACCTAGTAGTGAGTCAATTACAGTAGCCTTTGTAAACTAAACAGCCATCAATATCTCTGGTTCTAGACAAATAGTAATTTATCCTGCATGCTTAATTTGCACTTCAACAGCAGCATAGTGACAAAGGACAAAAAGCAAATGGAATGTGCCATTTGTTTGAGATCCTCAGGACAAATGACAGTTGCTGCAGAGAGAAAAGGGGGAAAAATCGAAAAGGTCTATGTGTGGTGTGATATTTCTGCTGTTTATAAAAACAAAGTTAATCGTTGGTTGGTTTGTCTGCCTCCTTGTTTTTCCACTTTTGAATAGGAGCGGCATCCTGAAAGATACTGAGTATCTCTTGCACAATGCTGAACACTTTCAACTCCTGTTTAATTGGGAGTTAAAGGCACACAACACAATATAGGACTGGCCCCTACTAAAGAGAGCATGCAGTGTTAATGGATTGAGCTAGGAATATTAATATCTTTATGAAAAATACCATACATTAGTGACATGCCTCTTCACGTAACATTTACATTGATATTTACCAGCATGGGTTAAAGCTTTTCTTCACCACTACATCAATAATGCAGTTAAAATTCAGTAATTTTATCCTTGGTAGCAGTTTACTGTGCTTTAATGGATGTGTTGATAAGAGTCTGTCTGGAGAAGATAACAGCCTATTTCCTGTTCTGTTCCCATGGCCATAATCACAGATGTGTTTGTTTACTTGCATTGCTTAAGGAATCTTTGCTGAATTAAGGAGATGACTGTGACATGCTTCTAAAACTAAGAAGCATATTTTGTCTGTGTGCTGAATTTAGGGATTGGCTATTTAACTAGCAATCATATTCCTTATGACTCTACAAATGCAGAAAATGACACTAAATTGTCAGTGTTCCCCAATAAGGGAAGAGGAAAGGCCTAATAACATTAGAACAGAAATAATGATGAGACTGTATTTACTTTTGAAAACTTTAGCACGGTCCCTTTAGGGTTATCCATGTTTACATTTATTAGAAGTCAGTGTAAAATTAAGGTTATGGGAGAAATTGCATTATTTCTCCATTAATAATTTTAGACCCTTCTGAGCAACTTGATTTGATCCATTTTGTAGGAGGCACGTGTAGTTCTCACAATGGTCATCATATTACCTGACATCTTTCAGACACCTTCCTAGCTGCCGTTGTGACGGGCACTCTATCTATATAATAAAATTCCACTCTGTGTCACTTTGAAGCCTAAAATGTCTGTAAAGTCACTGTGAAGCAATGGAAGCAGCCACAAATATGGTTGGAGAAGCTGTTTTTGTTCAGGTTTCAGAGTAGCAGCCGTGTAGCCTGCTTTTTTTGTTCAGAATACGGTACGCTCCTGTTTATTGAATAGCCGGGGGAGTTCCAAAACTTCATATAGCTAGGCGTTGGGATACATGAAAGTACATTGAGCAGCAGTTTCACTGTATGTAGACCTATGTTAATCACCTGCTAATGACTTCTCAGTTAGCCTCTTAGCTCTTGTTAGCATTAATCAATGTCTTTGTACTTAGAGTTAAAAACAGCTTAATTGAATTTATTAAAACACCAAAATTGTATTAAAATTATGTCCACAGTGGTTTTAATAAACTTAATAAAGTTGTTTTTACTTCTTAATAAAATGCAAAACACAAGTAATGAAAGTACAAAGCTATTGATAAGTGTTAACAGGTGCTAAGAGACTAATTGAGAAGTTATTAGTGTGTGACTGGCTAACATTCAGGTAAATAGGATTTTCTGGAAAAGGGAATTTGGATAGATGGGAGTGTACTTAAGTCCCAAGCAGACTGCAAAAAGCTACAAAGGGATCTCACAAAACTGGGTGACTGGGCAACAAAATGGCAGATAAAAGTCAAAGTTGATAAATGCAAAGTAATGCACACTGGAAAACAATCCCAACTATACATATAAAATGATGGGGTCTAAATTATCTGTTACCACTCAAGAAAGAGATTGTGGAGTCATTGTGGATAGTTCTCTGAAAACATCCACTCAATGTGCAGCGGCAGTCAAAAAAGCGAACAGAATGTTCGGAATCCTCAAGAAAGGGATAGATGATAAGACAGAATATATCATATTGCCTCTATATAAATCTATAGTATGACCACATCTTGAACACTGTGTGCAGATGTAGTTGCCACATCTTTAAAAAGATATATTGGAATTGGAAAAGATACAGAAAAGGGCAACAAAAATTATTAGGGGTATGGAATGACTTCCATATGAGGAGAGATTAATAAGACTGGGACTTTTCAGCTTGGAAAAGAGATGACTAAGGGGGGGATATGATAGGTGTCTATAAAATCATGACTGATGTGGAGAAAGTAAATAAGGAAGTGTTATTTACTCCTTCTCATAACACACGAACTAGGGGTCACTAACTGAAATTAATAGGCAGCAGGATTAAAACAAATAAAAGGAAGTACTTCTTCACACAGTGCACAATCAACCTGTGGAACTCTTTGCCAGAGGCTGTTATGAAGGCCAAGGCTATAACAGGGTTCAAAAAAGAACTAGATAATTTCATGGAGGATAGGTCCATGAATGGCTATTAGCCAGCATGGGCAGGGATTGTGTCCCTAGCCTCTGTTTACCAGAAGCTGGGAATGAGCGACAGGAGACGGATCACTTGATGATTACCTGTTCTGTTCATTCCCTCTTGGGCATCTGGCATTGGCCACTGTCAGAAGACAGGATACTGGGCTAGATGGACCTTTGGTCTGATCCAGTATGGCCGTTCTTATGTTCTTACTGTATCATCAAGTTGAATTATCACTGGGTATTGTGGTCTATTTCTGTCCATTTTTTAAGTTCTCAGCGCTTTTTACTTCATGAACTGCACTTATGTTGAGTTTTGAATTTGTGCCATGCCAAGAGTCCTAGACCAGTGGCTCTCAATCTTCCAGGGTCTGATTTGTCCTGCATACCCCAAGCTTCGCCTTACTTAAAAACGACTTGCTTACAAAATCCGACATAAAAACACAAAAGTGTCATAGCACACTATTACTGAAAAATTGCTTAGTCTCTCATTTTTACCATATAATTATAAAATCAATTGGAATATAAATATTGTACTTACATTTCAGTGTATAGTTAGTATATAGAGCAGTATAAACAAGTCATTGTCTATATGAAATTTTAGTTTGTACTGACTTCGCCAGTGCTTTTTGTGTAGCCTGTTGTAAAACTAAGCAAATACCTAGTTGAATTGATGTACCCCCTGGAAGACCTCTGCCTAGGGTATATATACCCCTGGTTGAGAATCACTGTCCTAGATGGTTGTAATATCAGCCATAACTCAACCAATCAGTAGCCTACTTTACAGCTAATTTGCATGCAACAGTTTCATTGCTTATATTAGGGAGACTGCACGGATGATGAATTATTTGACCCAGCTGCCACACCCAGCACATACACTAACCCCAATCACACACAGCCCCTCACCACAGCATTTACCCCTCATTCAGCACCCACACAAACCTCACAGAATAACCCCTTTAGACACAAATCAACACAACCACCCACCCTCCCAGCATTCATTGTAGCCCCAAACATAACTCTGAAGCTTAGAATGTCTGAGTTAGTGTGAAATCTCTAGAAACACCTACAAGAATGGCCGAGAGCTCTTCTTTGTTTAGAATATTACCAGGTTCAGTTATCACTGAGATTCCCAGTCTGCTGTCCAATTTTTAAGTTCTCAGCTATTTTCATCTGTTTTACACACATGACTTTACAAATGATGCCTGTTTGACAGCACAGGCTTTCAGCTACTGAAATTATCAATATAATGGACAGAACCTGTCCACCTGTAATTCAGGCCTAAGAGTGTCTGTGCTTTTGTCAGCTGGTAGTCTGTCTATCTTTTGTCCTTTTTTTTTTCTTCTCCCTACCTGACTTGATGCCCAGTTATGCAACCCTTATGCTAGTTCTGCGCTACAAACTTACATGTAAGGCTGGCCCTAGACCAGTGGTTCTCAAACTTTTGTTTCACGGACCACTTGAAAATTGCTGGGGGTCTTGACACACCACTTAATGATCTTTCCAAATGTTGTTTGTACCGTTAGCTAACTATTGTAAAAGCGCTTTGGATAAAAGCGCTATATAAAAAAACCCCTTATTAATAAATGTTTTTTGTTCTACAAATAAAAGCACACAACTCATATTTTAATATCAGTAGTCTTACCTTTCTAATGCAATGTATCTGCCCTCTCTCCCCTGCCGCGGCAGCCCCCACGCTGGGATGGGAAGGAGGGGGGTCTCTCCCTCTCTCCCCCACCACAGCAGCCACAGAGCTGAGGCTGGGAAGGAGGGCTGTCTCTCCCCGGCAGCCACAGCCCTGGAGCTGAGGAAAGTCAGCTCTTTCTCTGGCCGCAGCAGCCCTGCATGTCCCAGATTCGCCCCACCCCCTCTTCTCACCCCATTGCCCCCCCCCCCCCCCAAGGCCACCACCTCACCTTACGTGTGTGTCTTCTCCAGGGTCCAGACACCTAATTAGTGAAGCCATGCCTGCGCGACTCCACTAATTAGGTGGGTGGCCCTTCACTCTCTCATGTCTGGCTGCCCAGGCACGCACTTTAGAGGGAATTATGATGGACCACCTGAATGGAGCTCGTGGACCACTGGTGGTACACGGACCACAGTTTGAGAGCCTCTGCCCTAGACTATATGGTACCCCAGGTGAGGAGCATTTTCAGTCCCCCCCTCCATTTGTTAAATTTTTGAATACCTTATTTTTTATTTCATTTGTAGCCCATTTCACGACTTTGATGCATGATTTGCCTGCATGATTTATCTCTGTCATTTAAGATGATTCATTTGCATGCTAGGATCTGTAAATTTGTATTTATTCATGCCATATATAAGCAAATAAAACAATTAGTTTCCTCTAAGCTTTATAGAAACTTCTTAATTTTAAGAATAACTGAAATGTACTAACATCAAGAAATTGAAGGGAGCACCAACACTGGGAGGACCAGTATTAAATAGTGTTCCAGCAGGCGACAGCCTTAGAACCTTAACCCTAGTCGTTTAGTTCAAAAGGTCGCTTTTCTTGCGTTTGCCCTTGGGAACTGAAGCACAGTGTCAGAAAGATCCAAAGACTGGCCAATGGCATTTTCAAGTGATACAATAGCAAGCAATGTCAGTCTCTCGTTGGCCGTTGTCAGTCGAATATATGTTTTAATCAGCCTGAGCTTCGAAAAGCTGCACTCACCACTCGTGACTGTGACCAGCAGTGTGAGCAGAATCCTCGAAGCTATCCACACATTAGGAAAAGTTTCAGAGTAGCAGCCGTGTTAGTCTGTATCCGCAAAAAGAAGAACAGGAGTACTTGTGGCACCTTAGAGACTAACAAATTTGTTAGTCTCTAAGGTGCCACAAGTACATTAGGAAAAGTGTCTTTCAGCTCTTCATCATGAATGAATTGGAGAACTTGGATGGAGAGTACTTCCCATGTGGCAAAATATGACGGATGTTGTCCAGTTTGACATAGAGGTCTTTATCATTGATGTCCAAACATTCCCCAAGTGTCAGCGTCCGGTGAAGGTCCATACAGTTGTTCAAGAGTGTTTTTCTGTTCACCTGCAGCTTACTAAGGTCATACAATCTCCCCTGCCCCAGGTCTTTTTATGGTCCTTCATTTGTCCAAACCTTTATTTGATGGACATTCGAGCAGTGTCAACATGCGAGGGGAAAAAAACCTCCCTCTTGAATTTTTCTTCCAAGCTTCCCATCAGGGGAAGTCATGCCTGACTAACCTAATTGCTTTCTATAATGAGATAACTGGCTCTGTGGATGAGGGGAAAGCAGTGGATGTGTTATTCCTTGACTTTAGCAAAGCTTTTGATACGGTCTCCCACAGTATTCTTGCCACCAAGTTAAAGAAGTATGGGCTGGATGAATGGACTATAAGGTGGATAGAAAGCTGGCTAGATCATTGGGCTCAACAGGTAGTGATCAATGGCTCCATGTCTAGTTGGCAGCTGCTTTCAAGCGGAGTGCCCCAAGGGTCGGTCCTGGGGCCAGTTTTGTTTAATATCTTTATTAATGATATGGAGGATGCTGTGGACTGCACTCTCAGCAAGTTTGCAGATGACACTAAACTGGGAGGTGTGGTAGATACGCTGGAGGGTAGGGATCAGATACAGAGGGACCTAGACAAATTAGAGGATCGGGCCAAAAAAAACCTGATGAGGTTCAACAAGGACAAGTGCAGAGTCCTGCACTTAGGACTGAAGACTATGCACTGCTACAGACTAGGGAACCGAATGGCTAGGTAGCAGTTCTGCAGAAAAGGACCTAGGGGTCACAGTGGACGAGAAACTGGATATGAGTCAACAGTGTGCTCTTATTGCCAAGAAGGCTAACGGCATTTTGAGCTGTATAAGTAGGGGCATTGCCAGCAGATCGAGGAACGTGATCATTCCCCTTTATTCGACATTGGTGAGGCCTCATCTGGAGTACTGTGTCCAGTTTTGGGCCCCACACTACAAGAAGGATGTGGAAATATTGGAAAGAGTCCAGCAGAGGGCAACAAAAATGATTAGGGCTCTGGAGCACATGACTTATAAGGAGAGGCTGAGGGAACTGGGATTGTTTAGTCTCCAGAAGAGAAGAATGAGGGGGAATCTGATAGCTGCTTTCAACTACCTGAAGGGGGGTTCCGAAGAGGATGGAGCTCGGCTGTTCTCAGTGGTGGCAGATGACAGAACAAGGAGCAATGGTCTCAAGTTGCAGTGGGGGAGGTCTAGGTTGGATATTAGGAAACACTATTTCACTAGGAGGGTGGTGAAGCACTGGAATGCATTACTAGGGAGGTGGTGGAATCTCCTTTCTTGGAGGTTTTTAAGGCCCGGCTTGACAAAGCCCTGGCTGGGATGGTTTAGTTGGGAATTGGTCCTGCTTTGAGCAGGGGGTTGGACTAGATGACCTCCTGAGGTCCCTTCCAACCCTGATATTCTATGATTCTATGATCACCTCATCTCTTCCCTTGTAACCAAATTGTCTCTTCTTCTGATGAACACGAGTTTCCTGGAAGACAGGCTCAACTCCTAAGTTTTCCGCCATTTCTTTGGCAGCAGTGATGGTATCCTCAAATCTGTTGTCTCTGTAAGCCACAGTGAAATCAAGGCAGATTCTTTTCAAAGTAGTAGCAGTCATGATGTCCATTGACTGAGTTTGTAATGCCTTGCTTACATTTACTTGAAACAGGATATCATGCCAAACCACAACTGAGACCAGAAATTTGAAGTCAGTGAGACGGTTTGCCAGGACTTCCGCCTTGTGTTGAATTCTGGCCTTGGCTTTATTCAGTTGTGCCAGTTCTTTCAGGGCGATGTAAACCTCAGTCACTTGGTACCTCATTGGCCTTATGCTGTCAATGCAGCTCTCCCAGTGAGTGTCACTTAGCGGCTTCATGGTGAGATTTGTTACATTGTCTGAGGATTTTCCACCTGATAGTTAATCCTGAAAACAGGACGTATACCCTTTACAGTACTCCGAAGAGAAATACTGAATCAAAAGAAGATGACGCTGCATCTGACGCAACCAGGTTAAGGGAATGGCAACCGCAAGGCACGAAGAAAGCTCTTGGATTTAGTACAAGGATTCTTGCCTGGATACCACTCTTTCTTCCCTTCATGTTCATGCCGTTGTCATAGCCTTGATCGCAGCAGTCCTGAAGCTTTATTTTATTCTCTTTCAAAATGTTCATAAACAGTTCTGTTCGGCCTTTTCCAGTAGAGTCATTCACAGATTGGAAACAGATAATGTTCCTTTACTTAGATTACAGCCATCCTCCTCATCAACAAATCTTACTGTAAATGACATCTTTTCACCGCGACTAATGTCGGGAGTGCAGTCCATTATTATGGCATAGTACTTTGCCTTGCTGAGCCTCATCAATATGTTATCAAGCACCTTCCTTGCCATAAGGTCAATCAATTTGTTTTGAATTGTTTTGCTGCAGTAATGGTCTATAGCTTCTTTATTAACTAATCGATGTAGGTGCTTATGCATGACATCATCATATTTCCCAAGGAACTCTACCAAACTTATATGTTCCGTGTACAACTTATCTGACGAGACCCAGAAAGCCAAATTATTCTTTGCAAAGAAGAGGATAATTGAGATCAACGCTTGATCATGTTCCTCCAATGCTGTGTTTCTACATTAATAATGCACTGGTTTTCTGCGTCTGTGCATTTATTCAGTTTGAACCTGGACTCAATCTCCATCCATTTGGAGAAGGCCACAAAATGACCAGGTGACTTTTCATGTTGCTTCAGAGCATCAGCTAAGTGATGCCAGTAATTGTACCCGGAAAGCGCAAGCAACAATTTGCTATTGTCAAATATTTTGCAACAAAACCAGAACACTTTGTCAGTTGATTTTGAGAAAACTAGCCAATGCTGCTTCATCATTTTTCATCATTCTCAAGCACTCTTTTCCAGTGTAACTTTGAGAAGTGTCACTTCTGCTCATTTATTGGAAACATCATATCTTCAATTTTGCCCGGCCCGTTCAAAATTGTACGATAAATATCGGCAGAGTTTAGGATCGTCGGCCATAAAGCAAGATCTAATGCATCAATTTGTGGTGTGCAATTTTTCTCACTGCTGTTTCTGTCATCATGCAAGACTGATTCTTGTTTATCGTTTCTCTCCTTTTCATGTAAACCAGGTTTTTCTTTGTCATTACTCTCCTTTTTCATGTCATCCACATTCTTCTTTATCATCACTCTCCTTTATAACTGGACGATTCTCCATCACTTTCCTCACATTTCCCTTCTTTATCTTCAGTTAAATCTGCAAAAGTCTATAATCCATAGTCTTAGAAAGTCATCAAAATCACGTGTTAAGCATGGCAAAAGAAGTAAGTATTTCTTTTATATTGTTGTGTAGTTAGGGGTTCAATAGATATCTCTGGCACCTCATTAAATATGTCCTTTATTAGTCATTATTTACACTCTTCAAGTCTTAAAACATAAGTACAGTTTCACAATTACATAATAAAACAAGGTTCACAATATCGCAGCTGGGCTTTCATGTCACTTGGTTCTCATATTTCACTGACTGACTGGCAACACCCTGCACCTTATATACCCGTAAGGTCATGGTTGACAACATTCTAGGAGGTTCAAGGAAAATGTAATTCTCAGAAAGTCTGGAAGGTTCCATGAGAGTCTGCAAATGTCCAGAACACTCTAGGAGGTTAGTGAAAATTGAGTCCGGAATCCTGAAACATTTTACTTCTGACATTCTATTTTCACTTTTAAAGCTAACAACAAAAACCACATCCCAAGCTCGGTGCCCCCCAATCCCAGCATGCCAGGCAGTCATCTGGGTCACCCCTAAATCCAGCATTTTAAGTATAGACCTGCCCTCAGTCACATGTGTAGCCCCTTTGAATTAGTAGATTAATCTCATGAGTAACGGTTGCAGAATTGGTCCTGTGATCTGGAAACAAACGGCCTGCTTTCATTGAAGTTAGTAGAAAACTGGCTTGATCTAAAATCGGAGATGAATTAGCTGTTTACATATGTATATGTATTCAATGCCCATTGACTTTAGAGGGTAAGATTTGGTCCTAAATGTTGACTCATAGTTTTGGAAAACTCAAAATAACCTATGAATCAACAATTATAAATTAGTGCTACTGATTCATCTGGTGGTGTTCATATCATTCTTACAAGTACTGTATTTTCCACATCCATCTTACTTAGTGTTACTGAGGCAACAGTTTGTTTTAACGCAACGGTCTAGCAACGTGTAATCATTACCTAACTCTCTGCTTTGTGCATTGTAAAAGTCAACTTGCCTCTGTCCCATGCAGATTATCAATTTCAGAGCCACAGAATAAGCACTGGAAAGGCAAGCATTTATTTCCAAAGCTAGCTGAATGCTGACATTGAGTCAGATGTTGCTCCTACTGTATTCAATAAGGGAACGCTTTTTGATTTCAATAGTTGAAATATGTGTTTCTTTTTATAATGAACGTGAGGAAGTCAGTGTTTTGTCTAAGAAGTGGCCCTTGAAGTGTTATAGTACAGCAAAATTTTTAAAAAAATTATATAATTTCCCTTTTTTCTATTCAACGAGTTCTTGTTTTTCATCAAAATAGTATTACAATGGCTAACAAGCTGCACCGTCTATAATTAATTTTGATAATTATGTGTGTTAGAGTAATCCCAATATTTTACATTGTTTAAAATATGATTTAGTTTATTTAACATACAGTTGAGATTCAACCATTTTTATTTAAAATAAAGGATGTGGAGTTAGACTTTCACAATTAAATGCTGTCCTTTGGAGTAATGTCAACAACTTAACTTAATTTAGTGAGCAAAAGAGGTTTAGGATGAAACATAATAGATTTCTTCTTTATCCAACAGACCTGCAACACTGTAGTTGCCTCGTTTAAAATACCTTTATCTTTTGTGATGTGTCTGAACAAATATGTAGGGAATGAAAGAATGCTGAATGAGATGTTTGGCACTAGTTCTGTGCATTGGACAGGAATAACAGCCAGAGATACCTGTCAACCACACCCACCCACTAGATGGCAGGAGGAAGATGGGGGAGGAAAACTTCTTAAATCCTAGATTAAGGGTACGTCTACACTACCTGCCGGATTGGCAGGTAGTGATTGATCTATTGGGGATTGATTTATTGCGTCTACATCGATCCCTGATCACTCTGCCGTTGACTCCTGTACTCCACCGTGGTACGAGGCGGAAGCAGAGTCGACGGGGGAGTGGTGGCAGTCGACCCCACGCCGTGAGGACGCATGATAAGTCGACGACCTAAGATACGTCGACTTCAGCTACTCTATTCTCATTGCTGAAGTTGCGTATCTTAGGTCGATCCCTAAGTTCAAGCATAAATGGTTGACCAAAAAAAGAGTAGCCTAGCACCCCAGGCTGACAGTCAGCAAACAGATTCCAATAGACAACAAGAGGGAGTGACTTCCACAGCTGAGGAAACTTCATGAGAATCATTTGCGTCCAGTTCTGAAGAGTTCACATTTTGGGGACTTTCATCAGGAACACTTCAGCTGATTCCAGCCACTGTAATTACATTGGATGTGGTGCACTTTGTATCCTTTTCCTTAGATGCTGACCCTTTGTCATTACTCTGTAACTGGAATGGACAACACTAAATGGTGGCTTTGTACCATGCAACTTTACTCTTATATTCATAGCTGTCTTTATTATTTCAGTGCGACGGATCCTGCAGAATTATGCAGGCACAGAGTGGGTGTTACTCCTAGAATGATAGACTAATATGCATTTACAATGTATTTGCTTTTTTTTTTTTAATTAATTTACTGTAACTGAGGTCAGGATAAAACCGCACTGTAATCAAAACCTTCATCCCCAGTAACTACAATCCCAGTTTTTTGTAGGAACAGTCTGATGTGTAGCAGAGTAGCACACTAATGGAAACACTGAAACAACTACAACAAAAGCCTTTTATTTTCAATCAAACCAATTAGCACAACCTACTTCCTGAAAAAAACCCTCAAATAGTGAAAGTAGCTATAAATTGAATTTGAAGCAGCAAACTGACATAGAGGCAAATATATGAATATGGCCATTTCAGTGTTTAAATCTACTAAAACCCTATTATATACTACTATTTTTGCCTACATATTGTGTCCACGGTTCCAAAAAGAACCAAAGAACCCTGCTAAATTTCACACAGGCAATGGATTCCAGCTGCCCTGAGAAAAACATTTGTTGAGGATTTCTAAAATGTTAAAGAACTGATGAGATTGGCACTTACCTTGTTTTACAGAAAGAATGAACCAGAAGAGTTAGCGAAAAAATACTTTTAAGGCAGATTGCATGCTGAGAAGTTTGTTTGTCTTTCCAAGAGTGCTGGAATGGTTACATACTTTTTGCTACATTTAGGCAATTGAAAAGGGTTACAATTTAATCCGAAATACTATTTCCCCCCTAAATTTATCTCCTTTGGAAAGAAGACTAAATGGGTTGCTATTTGCTTATTATCTTAAAGCTGCCACATGGATTCATACATGACAGATAAAAACACAGTGATTTAAGAATCTAACCTGGCCCATGTCACATGACGTAACAGGCTTCCCTTAGCACAATACTGTCTACATTTGAAAGGATCATTTTTGAAGACAGTCAGTTCTGTGGTTGATGATCTGGTTCTGGTAAAGATTTTATAGCATGTTTAAATAATTTCACAGCCATGGCATTCCAGGAGTACTTTAAAACCTCTTCCCGTCTGACTGTGTGAAAGCGGTTGCAAATGTTTAGCCTCATTAAGCTTGTTTTTCTTAAAGTACAGGAAACACAATAAAAGTGTTAGATACACATGTGAGAGATTAACCTGGCATCATATTGCCTCAATATAATTCCCCTCTGAAATAAAGGGAGGAGTTCTGGGTTAGGAATGTGTATTAAAATAATTTTAGTTGTAAACATTTGTAATAAGGTGTGTTAATTAGAATTTCTGTGTGGAATAATTTATCTGTAAACTACTTCATAGAAGGACTCCATGATAAATTAAATGATGTAACTTGCCATCCTTTTTAAATCATAAATTGAATCAATTGCTAGAGTCCTGTAAAACACAACAGATAATGACAGGGACCTATAATGAGTTGGACAGTCTGTTTTTAGGGTTGTACATACATCTATATTACCAATAATTAATAACATTTGTTCAATATTTATTCACATGGAAAGCATAAATGTTGGAAAGGAATTATGAGGGTCTGCAAAGAATTAAGAATCAGTAAATTTTAGTTCACTAGAAAACCCAATGTGAAACTGAAGCTGTATAAATTGATTATTTTCAGAAAATACTATGAATTGTCAAACCAACCCTGAGAGATAGACCCACTAACATGCAAACAAACTTCACACCTTGGTCAGCATATGCAAAGCAGGCTCTGCTAATTTCCTATATTCTATAGGGCTGACACCTATATAGGATCAAAGGAACTTTTACATTGTTGGAAGGGAGGGGGGAATATTTGCAGTTTCAGGGAAAATAAGGGATTTCATTAAACAAGATATAGGGTAAAATTTTCAGAAGGCAAGGAGTACTTGTGGCACCTTAGAGACTAACAAATTTATTTGAGCATAAGCTTAAGTGGGCTGTAGCCCACGAAAGCTTATGCTCAAATACATTTGTTAGTCTCTAAGGTGCCACAAGTACTCCCGTTCTTTTTGCGGATACAGACTAACACGGCTGCTACTCTGAAACTTTTCAGAAGACCTTACTCCACCCCCCCCCCCCCCATTGCTTTAATTGCATTGTTTTGAACTGGTAGAGTTGAAATACTGTAACCAGGGCCGGCTCTGGCTTTTTTGCCGTCCCAGGCAAAATAAGCCACCCGCCGCACCCTCCCACCCCCCTAGCGCGGCAGGGGAGGGCGCCGAGCCCGGCCGGGGCTCCGCTCTCCCCGGTGGCCAGAGAGCCCGGCCGGGGCTCCGGCTCTCCCTGGCGGCCAGAGCACCAGGGGGAGAGCAGAGTGCCGGCCGGGACTCTGCTCTCCCTGGTGGCCAGAGCGCCGGGGGAGGGCGGCAAGCCCGCCGCGGATCCGCTCTCCCCGGTGGCCGGAGCACCGCGGGAGAGTGGCGAGCCCAGTCGCGGCCCTGCTCTCAGGCCGGAGTGCCGCGCCGCCCCCCTCCAGGTGCCGCCCCAAGCACATGCTTGGTGGGCTGGTGCCTAGAGCTGGCCCTGACTGTAACACTCTAGTGTGATTGTAGTTACATTGCTTATATTCGTTATAATACAGGACTAAGCTATACTGGTATAAGGCACCATTATAACTGTATAACTGCATCCACGCTAGGGGCTTGTCTATACTGGCAATTTACTGTGCTGCAACTTTCTCGCTCAGGGATGTGAAAAAACATCCCCCTGAGTGCAGCAAGTTTCAGCGCTGTAAAGCACCAGTGTAGCCAGTGCACCAGCACTGGGAGCTACGACCCTCGTTGAGGTGGTTTTTTTAGAGTGCTGGGAGAGCTCTGTCACGACCACACAAGCCACGTTAAAGCACTGCCACTTTAGTGTTGCCAGTGTAGACTAGCCCAAGGAGTTGCACCACTTTAACTATATCAGTAAAAAGAACCAATAAAATCACAACCCTAACCAAAATAGTTTAAATCAGCTCAAAATTACTTACTTAGGCTCTGAAGTTCCATTGAAAGTAAATTATACTTTGGCACCTAAATCACTTACATGCTTTAAAAATGGGAATTAGATTCCTAAATCATTTAGGCACTCCTATAATGTCCATACTGTACAATGACTCTTATCACTGGGAAAGGGAAATAACCAGAAGTGGGTTACTGATTGTCTACTCAGAAGTCGACCTCTCAATGTGTAGACAGACCTAGAATTATGTAAGTGCAGTAGTGAACTAGATACTTCTAGTTCTCTACAGAATTGTTTAGAAAACATTCCAGGTTAGTTTAAGAAATACTAAGATTAGTCCTTGTGTTATTGCCCAAAATAAAGTAATATGGCCAGAGCCTCTTCTACACAGACAAGTGTTCAGGGACAGGCAGAAACTTTGATGAATGAACACAAAGACAGGGGTTCTAAAATTTAATTCACACTGGTCTCTGCATACAGTGCATGGCCTTGCCAAAACAGACTGCTGCTAGAGCCACACTGGCTCACATGCTTTGGGACTGTCTCAGGATACAATCCTTTTGGCTAGAGGTAGGTAGGAGGATTAGTCTGATGATGGATACCTCCTTAAAAATTATTTTCCAGAATAGTTTTGGGATATAGCCCATCATGTTGGAAACTCTCCCTCTCACAGAAAGCTTTGATTCTCTAGAGCAGCGCTTGTAGCCAAATGACTCACGTTGTTTAGTTGGAAGAGCAGATGGCTCCAGGGATAGAAGCTTGCCTCAGTGACTTGGCTGATCTGGCAACTAAAGAGCAGGTAACGTTTGGGAGAAGAGGGTCAGCGGACAAATCTGAAAAGATTTGGTCTAGTGTTTTAGAAACCTTTTATTAATTACTAGTGGATGGAAACCAAGACGTTGCACTCCTTTCCCTGGCCTCTCGCCCCTTCCTCCTCTCCTTTCCTCCCTTCCCATCCCCTTACTTTTTTGTTGCTTTGTCTTTTTTTCCTGTTCTCCCCTTATTTTGTGGGGAAAAAACAGAACTAAATAAAACGATGGAAGAGTGTTACTTGTCTGGTTTATCTGTACCAAATGTGAAGGTTTTGATCTAATTAGGAAAGTTTGGGTGCAGACATAGATCTAGGTCTATGTTTTTTTGTACCGTAGATTTATTTAAGATAATTTTGTTCTTAGTATGTCCTGGCATAATTCTCTGTAGTCTTGGGCAAGTCATTTCACCTATTTAAGCCTCTCCTTCCCTGACGGTTTAAAGGGGATAATGAAACTTAATTGTGTCAAAGTCAGATTTAGGACTCACAATTTGTTAGACCACTCTGTTTATTACCAAAGTGCCCTGCTAATACACCCAGATAATGTGAGCACCATGCAAGACTCAAACTATCTTCTTTATACAGATAAAAGGGCGCGAACTTAACAAGATAACAAAAGGAAGCAGAACTGATAAGTTTACCTGGGGTTAGATATACATATCTTATATCCTTACTATTACCGATCTCCTGTTAATGTCCCACCATTAGCTTAAGTGGGCCCATTGTTTCATACCTTAATGTTTCTCTTCCTGACAACTATATTTCAACATTCTTTATTCCTGCTTAAAGAAACATACAGCATTCCTTTAATCCATTCTATTTTTACAATATAATTAATTCTACTTTCACAATTGCTTTGATATTTATGAATGAAAATTGTTTTCTGAGAACAAAATAAGAAGTGGCATTTATAGTTAAAGAACGTAGAGGGGTAAAGGCCATTAGTTTACTACTGAGAAACATGAGGAGGTGTTAGATATGTTTTTTAGATAAAGGGTGAGGCAGTAGATAAAGGGTGAACCTGCATTCCCTGCTTTGATACAAAAGTTCTTGTCAAAGTGATACCACAGCATAAACTTCCCCAATATCACTGAAAAAACTTCTGGCATTTAGGCTGTTAGTATAAAATGTCAAGTGACTCTCTGAGATGGACTCATTTGATTGTGTGCTTAGATCAAGAAGGTATTTTTCCAACCTGTGGGCTAATATTTTGGTGTACAGAAATTGCAATCCGTATTAAAGAGGAAGATACGGAATGAAGGGGGAGACAACCCACAGTTTGAAAGATATTTTCATTTTTGAATATCACAAAATTGAATCTCAATGGAGAATGTCAGGAAGAGGCCACTTGGAGAGAGGATATTCAAAATTAGTATATGGTATTTGGCTAAGCTATTTTGTGAATCTTCTATAAATGGAACAGGAAGTCAATCTACACCTCAGACTACACTAAAGACAGTAATCTAACATATTATATATGCTTTCTAATGTTGTTGGGCATTTGATTTACATCTAAGAATTAGAAAAATAAAAGTTTATAAAATGGTGTTTTTTCTTCTCAAGTACTTTCCAATGAACCCTAGTTTTCAAAGCAACACACAGAATGATGATGATAATGAAGAGATTGTGTTTTTGTTTGTCCCTTAAAGAATATCTTAGGTCTTTATGTTTTGTGCTTGTTCCCCTTGCCATACAAGAAGTGATTCAATATGTAGAATGGCAAAGTTTGCTGAATAATGTATCTGAATAGTATTCAACTACAATAGCTTGTTAAATATTGTGTATTTAAAGTATTATTTGACAAATATGGCCACCATATTATATTATATAGTGAAAGTAGAGGTATTTAATATACCAAACAGTAAAAGCATAAGAAGGAACAAAAAGTCATTTGAATTATAATGAAGTGGTGAATAATTCACAGTACATTAGTTTTTAGCCATGGGATCATATAATGAGTATTATTTTACAAGGCTAAAAGTTAATGTTGTGAGCAACTCCCCTCAAGTGCTTTGTGATTTGCATATTCTTTCTCCATGTTAACTGCCTTGGAGTTTGACCCTCAGTACCCAAGTATCTCTCTTAAAAGAGGGGACTTTTGTTTTGGTCTTTATCATGAGACATTTTCTTTCACATACTTTTTGTGCAGTTGACCCCTTACAGTTTGTAATTTTGGTGATCAGCTGCATACTTTTAGTCCTGTGCAGAATTGTGTAGAAAGCATCCATATTTGTTTAAGAAGTGGAATTATTTTCGGTGCTAATTCCCATAATAAAATAAAGCCAGATTCTCATCTCATAAGGGCAGCTTTTTGTGGTTCCACCAGTGCAAAGCTATCAAAAGTCAGATTTGGTGCTTACAAATGAATTCTCACAAGGCATAGGGCCAAGATAGAGGCTGCTGATAGCAGCACAATTAGATCAGCCCTCAAGCTGCACAGTGACCGCAGGACTGTCGTGGAATAAAGCCACCCTTAAGTCACCTTTGCATGATCTTGAGTTTTGTCAAGCACCGCATGTCTGGAGCCAAGGACTGAGCCTCTGAAGTCTAGTAATGGGAACAGTTAGCAACATACATATTGATTCTTTGCATACATAACTCCCAAAGACACATAATTCCCATAGCGTTATATGGAATAGTTAGGATCAGGGCCATAAGAAATATTTATTATGCAAAACAAATAAACAAGGATGAGGCTTCCTGGAGTAATTTAATAGGGACTGCATATTTGCATTTATTGGGGGTTAGGGTCTGTCTTCCTGAGGATTTTTAATGCCCTAGAGTGCTATTTATAGGGCTGTAACAATACCGTGATGTTGGTATGGCCTCATAACCAATTCCCTGAGGCACTAGAGCAACATGAGAACATTAATATAAGTACAGATTACATGTAAAAATCCCATTAAAAGCACATTATTTAGATTACAAAATCAGGCACTCGAAAGTTAGGAAATGCTTGGTTTACAGTAGCCAGTGCAATGTTAATTGGGTCTCCTTGTATGCCCATCCTGTGTACTGAACGATGCAGGGATCCCGTGGGAAAACTAGTATGTGTTTATATAGTTAAAGACCATATCATATGGCATACATATAAAGGCCAAAATAAATGTGCAACTGTCAATTTGGCTCTTCCTGGCATTTGAATGCTTGACTTTGCAACCTAAATAATGGTCTTTAATGTAGTTACAAATTCTATCATAGAAAATTATGTATATGCGTAATTATCAGTGGGGTTTGAACCTGGCCCTTTCAGCACAGACTGCTAGCACTTGAGCTATAGAGCTAATATTAGCTGCTAGCAAGAGAAGGGAGTTATCCTGGAGCAGGGGTATGGACTGTTGGGTCCAGGTCATGGTACAGGTGTAGTTGGAGAGGGGAAAGGAGAATAGGGAGGAAGGACCTGGCCAGGTCTCTTCCCTCCCCCTGTGGAGTTCGGGGAGCTCCTGCTCCATGTAGTACCCCCAAGGGGGGGGGGGGGCTGCTGAGGGACTGCTGATGTCATTTGCTGGGTCTGGAGAATGGTTGGGTGGGGAAGGGTGGACCATTTATTTCCTCCCCCCAGTGCTGAGAGTTGAGAAAGTTCTGTCCCATGTGCTGCTCACAGTGGGTGGGTAAGGAATCGGTTGCTGTGGCCAGGTGCTTGAACTGGAGAAGGGGTGCTTTATTGGGTAAATGGAGCCCACCCAGGTTTGTTCTGTGCTCTCCTTTCTGAAGATTCCTGTCTCATGTGGTGTCCCCAAAAGGGGACGTAGGCCACTGACACCATGAACTGGGTCCAGCAAGAAGAACCGAGGCTGGCTCTCTTCCTGCTTCTGACCCTGCTCCAGCTGCTCTGGCAGCTCCCAGCTGCTCCCAGCCCAATGTGTGGTGCGGTGGTGTTAGTGCCAGCTCAGCTTTAGGATTTTCATGTTATTGTTTTGTCAGTCTGCCAAAATGTTTCTGACAAATGCAAGTGAAAGGAGGGAAATGGTTTAAAAGAAGAAGAAAAAATTCACTCTATATATCTAAACAAAAGCTGAACAGAATTTCATGGGACAAAGAAAAAGCACTTTTGTAGTCTGAGGGCACCTCCTTGCCAAATATCAAAGGCCTATTTCAAACAACAGAAGTCTGAGAGGTTCTCAGAGAGAAAGGTCAGAATCTTTTATAAGGGAAGGTGCTAGGCAGTCTAAATATAGGGATTGCTACCCGCTCCTATGATAGAAACACTGCTACTAGAAACAAAAATTGAAAAGCAGCAAAATTACTAACTTTTGATCCTATGCACAATGCTGTTAAGATTATTATTTAATATTTGTGTATTGTGATATCCCCTAGAGTTCCCAATCAGGGATTACACCCCATTGTGCAAGGCACTGTACACACATGCAACAAAAAGACAACGGCTGCCCCCAAAAGCTTGCAATCTAAGTATACGATGAGAGAAAACATCTGGATACCACAAAGAGGCATGGGAGCACTAGATAGCAATGAGACGATTATGATTAGCGTAATAAGCAGTGGTCACAGCACACCAGCTGCCAAGCCAATATGAAGCAAAGTTTGAAGTGGATTAGGTATTCATGAGTTTAGCTTCTCGGATTTGCTGTCCTAAGGCTTACAAGTCAATTTATTACATTTTTAGCTGGATAAATTAGAAAAGATTTGTTGGCTGAAGTGACATTGAATGTATCTTGGAAACTCACTAGGGAAGACTGAGGTTAGGTTGGTGAGAATAAACCAAATTGCTTTTACATCCATTCATTTTAAAATAGTGGAATTCTGTGCACTAGCAGATTTAATCTGCTAGTGTTTTCTGGGGGGGTTGTTTTAGGGGTTTTGGGATGGTAAGGAGAATGGTTTAGAATAGAACTAGAGTATTTTATCGAAATGTAGACTTAAATGTAATGAAACCGCCTATTCAAAAATAGGTTCTACATATTGAAGGGAGGGCAGAAAATTAATTTATTATTAACGAGCTTGGCTTTTGCTAAGTGGCTAGAGTGATTCTTGCAAATGCCTGTTGACTAATACATGGTTGGTCAAATCTCACACCCCTGATTTAAGCGAAACTCACATTTGCCTGAATCAGGAGTGCTTGTGCCCAAACTGATTTAACCCCCAATGTGCAGACATCCATAAACAAGCTCTTGCAAAAGCTTTATGAAAAGTGTCATTCAAATATTGATTATAGGTATATGGAGGCATATAATTCTGTCTCACTATGGACTACAGTTAGGTTGTAACTCCTTGCATTATGGACTCTGATGTCCACTGTTTGCAGAACAGCAAGCATGGTAGCTAAACTCTAAAACAGTGTTCCCCAAACTTTTTCTGTCGTGCCCCCCCCCCTTACCAGTAATGAAATCTGCCTGTACCCCGCCGGGGGCCACGGTTTGGGGGACCACTGCTCTAAAACGATAGCAGTGGTGGTTAGTGAGTATATATAGTATATCCAGATGATTTTAAATGCAGTAGAAGTTGATAGTTTGCTAACAACCTACAGTCTAAAATATTTTACATGGCTTCATTGGGCCTGCTTGCATTAGTAAGTGTTTGCAGCAGACAGCCCATAGCGTTAAACTTGTTGGGGCAGGGTTTGTGTGATCTTCTATGTCCATAAATAGCCATCCATCTAATACATTCCTTTTTAGAATTTATACATAATAATTATTCTTGCCTTTGTTTTATATATGATACACAGATGAAAAAGATTATTAAAATCAATTTTTTTCACCGTCTGATAAAATCTAGCTTAACTCAAGCTGCAGCAACCTCAAGTTGTCCTTTGAATGTGTGTGTGAATGACAGCTCCCTAACAGGAAGTAGCTGCATCAAAAATTGTGTGACAAACAAACCTAGAATCTCTGTGTGCTGGAATTTCATACTGAAAGAAGTGTCAAAAGTAATATCAATATTTGTTATAATTTTTTTAAAAAAGCGAATCTGCAAAAAACATAGGTAGCATTTATAATTTTACATTTAATTTCAAACGATCTAAATGTTGATATACATATTTTACAGCCTATTGTGGATTGGAAGTACTGGAGCTGTGTGGAAAGGTCTCAGCTAGCAATTTATGCCCTAATTTTGTGTTAATAAATTAAATATGAACATTTTTATTTTTCTTTGTTTATAATTGCTCAAAATGAACATACTGTAGCTTATGGATTGTTCACCAACTATGCACTTAGACTGTTTTTGACTATTTGTATTTACTATCGTATTAGGACTGAGCATCAGTCAGTTTTATTCTCATCCAAGGCCTGAATTCAGGAAAGCACTTAGGCATGTGGTTAACTCTAAGCACATGCTTAAGTGCTTTACTGAATAGGAGTGCTCTTCTTAATGAGGCACAAGTTCTTATACGAGCCAGGTTCTCAGCAAGGCAACGCACCACCCTGCCTGGTATTCATAAAAAGGTGACCTAGAGTTGGCTATCATTCACACCCATCTTCCCCAATAGCCTCGCATGCACCTAAAACTGTTGATCAACAGAATGTGCTCAAGTCCACCCCTATCCAGGACTGCACTTTAAGCACGTGCAGTGTTGTCCTGAATAAGGGATGTGTTCCTGAATTTGGGCTTCAGAATCAAATGGCGCCTCTGTCACCTGCCATGGCCTAGAATGAAGCTGAGAGTGACTAAGTTGATCAGAGGACTCCAGTGAACATCAGTTTCCCCACAATTATCTTCCCCAAAAAAGATTAGGGACACAGTGAAAATTTAGGTGGATCTTCCTATGGACATCCATCATGTGGTTCTGGTTAATTTTCCATAATTTCATAAATGGTATTTTCTGTAATTTTGTAAGTGGTATTTTCACAAAAAAAGATTTTACCACTGGATGTAAGGAAGTCCAGGGCAACGTGCTAGTGGAGTAAGAATGCTGCTACTGCCACTCTCAGATCTAAAATGTGGTGCATACTGATGGGGTGGAAGAATAAAGAAAGAGAGGTTTATTTTGCCTTATAGAGTTTTATGTATGTATGCAGTGCTGTTGTAGCCATGTCAGTCCCTGGATATTAGAGAGTCAAGGGTGGGTGAGGCAATATCTTTTGTTGGGCCAATTTCTCTCTCACCAACAGAAGTTGGTCCAATAAAAGATACTACTTCATGCACCTTGTAGACTTTTAAACATTTTCAGTTTTAGCTTCAGTCATTTTGCTACTGCACGTTTTAAAAGGACTTCAGAATGCAAAGGATTCTCCGTAAGACAAACTAAAATGATTTAAGGAGAAAAATATATTGCCCTATGGCGTGAGATATTAATTCTGAACTTTTGACTAGATTCACAGCTTTATGTCCACTTCTGAAAAAATGTAATGCATGCATTCAAAGGTCGTCCATTACAAAACTGGTATTTCTCAGTAAATAAAATATTATTTAACTTGAAAAAAAGTTTGGGGAATTTTTAAGGGGGAAGGTACACTGCGGAATTGGAATTTAACAAATGCACATTACATTGCATGCCTTAGGAGTGTAGATAAATTTGGGGAAGCTAATAGAATGAATATGATCCTCAATTCAGATTTGTCTAGAGACTTAATATTATTTTTTGGGGTATTTTGCTCAAATCCAGAATGTAGCAACCTCTTCCTTGCCCAGCAAACAGCAAAGACTGCCTTAGTAGCCAGAAGAAAAATGGATAAAAATGGCAGGTCCTCTTGATCTCTAAATACCTTCTGTTTATTTAAATGAAGTAGCAAACCTTGATACTGAATTGTGATAAATTTGTGCCTGGGTAAATGTAATCTTTTCTAGATGTTTGATGAGGTAGTAATGTAGCAACAAAACGTACCAGGATGAACATTAGGAGGCTATAAAAACAAAAAATTATGCCTTGACACCATCATGGAAGTGGATGCTTTTCTTAATAAGCCCCAGGCCATGTCTTAACCAGGTTCTCAGAACATGTTACCCAGTCTGGGTCTTAGGAAAGGGTGACCTATAGTTGGGTGTCATTCATACCATCTCCCCCAGTAGCCTCACATGCACCTAAAACAGCGTTCTGTGCTTAAGTTCAGATGACCTAGAATATTTTTCTTATATTGCACTAATTTTAAGGACAGTGAAACAACTGATAGGCCTCGCTAAAAACAATTAGTTTAAATTAGGCTAAATGTGGGAGGGAAGGAGAAATATATGATGTAGATCCCTCTTATGTTAATTCCAATATCGGATGCTCAGCTGCAGCCCATGTTTGAATAAGTGAGCTGAAACTTTAAATTTCAAGCTCCAATATGTAGATTTACATGAATGCAGCTGCAGCCCAGAAGTATGCATATATCTAAATATATCCACATGCATGCAGGGTGGGGCTGTTGAAAGTGTCTGACCTTACCACCAGCATCTTTTTTTAAATGCAGAAAACCTGCTATCATAATTGAGATGTCCATTGGAGAACACTGTCATTTGTATTTTATGTCATTCGTACTTACCATGGTATATCTTGGTTTTAATGATAGCTATACTGAAAGATCCCAGTTACCTTGCATGTTAGAATTTGTTGGTATTTGAATAACGTGTGAGTAGTTCTAATATTAATGTGTTCATCTTTTTTTCTTAAGCTGGCCTCTTGAAAATATCCATTTTTCCATTCTGGGTTTTTCTCGTTTCTGGTCTGCCTTGGTGTAAGACATTTGAAACAAGAACAGGAAAAATATTCTTACACGTTTGACAGTTTGATAGCCTGCTGTGCTAAGTCTTTAACCTTTTATCACTGCTCACCCCCACATAAGTGCTACTAGTCCGTGCCCAGCTTACAGCACAGTAATTTGCTCTGCTTATTTGCAGAAGAGTGCAATCAAGTCTCCCTGAGTGTTGGCAGTTGTAGTGCCAGCAGGTTTCTCACCCTTCAGTATTACTTATTGTAGGCCTCAGTAGGAACGTGTCAAGTTTAACTCTTGCTGTCTTGCTGTAAGGATGTAGCAGTTTTGTTACACTCAGAAATTTGTTGTCCGTGTGCAGCACCAGAGAAGCATATACTTCTAGTGATTTGTAGTCTGACAATGTTGTATAGATTTCTTCTGTAGGTCATATGTTGTCCATTGGTCAACATTACATCCAAATTGGCATGTGGCATAAATGGACATGACTCTGTTGGCTTTAGTGTAATTGCACTCTATTTAAATAGCATTGAATTAGATCAACTATGAGAGGAGAAAAAACAGAAAAATATGATTTGAATGTGACAATACAGGGTTATTTGCAATGTTGTTGTAGCCATGTTTATCCCAAGATATGAGAGAGACCAGGTGGACCAACTTCTATTGGTGGAAGGTACAAGCACTTTACAGAGCTCTTCTTCAGGTCTGGGGAAAGAAACAAATTGTGTCTTGGCTAAATACAAGACACATCTCTACTGCTATGATGATCAATACCCCCATAAGACACCTTTCAAAATTCCTGGGTCCCACATGTACCTATCACAATTGTGGTGTATCTTATCCAGTGCATCAAATATCCCAACAACTATGTTGGTGAAACCAATCAGTGCACTCTTGAATGACCTCACACAGAAAAATAAGACGATAACCCTATATCCTCTGTGAGTGAACGCTTTTTGCAAAGTGATCACTCCATATTTGATTTCTCCATTCTCGTCCTCACAGGAAACCTGCACAACACGTTCAAAAGACAAGCATGGGACCTTAAATTCACCATGGATTCAACAGAAACAGTACAACAACTTGTAACACACCCTACTGCCTGCTAACCCTTAATTGCTCACTTCACTTTAAGTGATCTCCCACAATGTGTTAACCCCTTAAATTTAACAATCTGTCCCAAGATGTATTTAACTCAGACACTCTGGTTTCTTTCCCCAGACCTGAAGATGAGGCTCTGTGAAGCTTGAAAGCTTTTACTTTCCAGCAACAGAAATTGGTCCAAGATATTACCCCACCTCCCTTGTCTCTCCTATACGGGGTAGAGAAGAACCTTCTGATGTTAATGTTTATATTTCCTTTTTGGTGACATAGAATCATAGAAATGTAAGACTAGAAGGAACCTCAATAAGTTATCTAGTCCAGTCCCCTGCACTGAAGGAGGACTAAGTATTATCTAGACCATCCGTAGAGGGTGATTGTCATGCTGTTCTTAAAAACCTCCAGTGACAGAGATTCCACAACTTTCCTATGTAATTTGTTCCAGTGCTTAACTATCCTTATAGCTAGGAAGTTTTTCCTAATGTCTAACCTAAAATCTCTTGCTGCAACTTCAGCCTATTACTTCTTGCCCTATTCTCTATGGATAAAAAGAACAATTTATCCTCCTCCTCTTTATAACAACCCTTTACATACTTGAAAATTATCGAGTCCCTCATCAGTCTTCTCTTCTCCAGACTAAATAAATCCAGTTTTTTCAATCTTTCCTCATAGGTCTTGTATTCTAGACCTCTAAATTTTCCTTACTGGTCGATAGCCATATTTCAGAGCTGCCACCGAACTCCAGTCCTGGGAAGGGGATGCTACTTGACCTCCTCTTGTCTTTTCATCTGTCAGTCAAGCAGAGAGACCTCTGCATATAGAGTAGAGATCTTAGGGGAGATGCAACAGAGACCCCATAGATGGCAGTGAGAGTGTAGTCTCAGATTGCACCTCCAGTGAGGGGCTGGATCAGGGGTTAGTGGCCACAAAGCAACTATATGTTTGCTACTGAAGTGGGAGATGGCTGGGGGAATTTGATGATCAAGATTTGACTATTGCACCAAGGCCTGGAGCAGACAGTCCATGGAGCTGTGGCCACCCCCACCTTCCCATCTCTGCTGAGCAGCGAGTCAGAGATTAGAAATGAAGTGGATGCTTTTGTGCTATTCCTACCACATCGAGAACGTGCTGAACCTATTGACTTTTGTCAAATCACCTCCTGAGAGTTAATTGAAGCTGCAGATGCAAATTGTGAAGTTTGTGTTGTATGAATAGGCAAATAGGCAGAGATACCTATGAGCAGCTATTTGTTTGCAAAATCATGATTTCTTTGTGCATAGATAGAGTACGCATATGGCTTACATGTAGTTTCTAAACCTCAGACCCTCCCAAAGTGTTTGTTGCAAAATTTAATAGAGTGAAACATAGTGACATTGAGATAATCTTTTAACACTGATTAGGTACAAGGAATTATTTGTATTTGGGATAGACAGAAATCAACAAAAAAAAGTGGTTGCTGGAGGAGTTCATTTGGTTTAATTCAGTGGATTAAAATGTTTGTCTCTGAAGAGTGACTCCCTCTGCCACTTTTATATGTTGACAGCCGTGAGCTGATGCTGCAATAAAAGCTTGTGGTAATTAAGAATATCAAAAAAGGCCTCAACTTAGTTAAAAACGCATAGTTCATCCACCTAAAATCTCCCCAGGATTTCAGTAGAAAATAAATGTGACTTCCTAGATATTAGTTTTTAAAAACAATTTAAAAAAATAAATTTTATTTACATTTTCTTTTCAAACGGTACAGTATGGAAGCAACACAGGGTAAATTTCTCAGGCATGCCAGGCAGACAGCATTTGTTATGTTTGAGTACACTTTTTCAATATATTTTATATTGAAATAAAGTAAATATTCATCAAGCATCCTTACCCCCTCCTTCAAATACCTCCCTCCAAAATGCACTTTTCCTACCAATTACTCTCCAGCCTTGCTTTTTATTGTTCAGCATCCACACTGTGCTATGTACTTGAAAGACAGGAATTAAAATTTCCCCTTCCAAAGAGTTTATAAATGTAATAAGCAACATACAAGGGAGGGATAGGGCATGGCATATTTGTTAAGTTGTGATGTCCCCCAGGGATATCCAAGATTGTGAGGCATCTCACCACCACCTGTCCCTTAGTATGAGTGCCGGCTGTGGATCAGATCCCTGAAGCCACCAGCCTCTGGCAACACAAGCACTACCTTCCAGGCCTGCACAGGCATTGCTTTCTCAGTCCAGATTAGCCACAGGCCCACAACAACCTCTGAGTGTTCCCTGTAATGTACTGCCCCTTATCCAGTGAATGTTCACAGAATTACCATGTCACTGTTCCCAAAGTAACAGTATACCACAGCATATTACCAGCCCCAGCAGCCCGAAGTCCTGGTGGCAGGCCGGCCCACCCCAGCCTGGGCCACGGAACAGCGGGAACTGGAAGCAGGCGGGAAGGGGCCTGGCGACGGAGTGTGGCCAGGGTCACACTGGGCTGTTTGGGGAGGCAGTTCCGCTAAGAGTACAGTGTAAAAATGATGTAAAGTGGGAGTTTGGAAATTTGCTAAGGGCTATGGTTAAATTATATTGGTCATGTACTATATTAACCAAAAGCTTCCCCAGGATGTCTTTGTCCATCTGTGAAGGGGTTTACCAGACCCTTTGAGGCACTCCAAAGGACCCTATGGTCTTACTACACCCTGCTCCAGAAAAAGGCAATAGAGTGGGGTCCTCCAAGTGACCTAGAGAAGCTGCAGGGGAGACAGCCAATCAGGGCCCAGCAGGCTAGTATAAAAAGAACTGCAGGGCCAAAGTGAGTTCAGTTCTTTGCTGGAGCTGGAGGAGTGTGGATGGTTTGCCTAGCTGCTGAGGGAGCTACAGGACCTTGGACAGAGCAGTGCTAGCAGAGACTGTGGGAGCGAGAAGGAGCTCCTAGCTTGCTGCTGGGACTCAATCAGGACAAGACCATGAGGGAAGGATGAAGAATGTGCTGGGGCCACAGGGAAGTGACCCAGGGAATTGTAGAAGCGGCATAGTGTACCTAAAGGGACCTGGTGCACAGCTGTCATCTATGGGGTCTGTGGGCGTGCCTGGGTTCCCCCCCCCCCCCATTGGGGAAGTGACTGGGACTTTGATATACCCCAGAAGGGGAACTGAACTCTTTTTTTTAGTGGCCCAGCAGTAGTGCTGGGGGCAGAAAGGCCTAGAGAGGGTGAGAACATTGCCTCCTGGAGGATGGCTCGATACTATGGCCAAGACCATTTAAAGATTGCGGGACTAATTAAGGACTTGAGCACAAGGAGGGCTACAGAAGCTGAAAGGCCAGGCATACGTACTCTGCCAAGGGGAGCTTTTGAGAGGTGTGCCTTCCCTCTATGCCATCTTTCATTTTTATATTGGTGGATGGTAAGTGCATATGTGGGATTACTTTAACTATGTGTAGGCTTTCAAGAATAACAGAAAAGTATCTGATTTAAAAACCTAAATGTGTTCAAAATCATTCTTGGGAGCAATCAGTAAGTATTAAAATGGTCCCCTTCTTCGATGACTTTTGCCTTCAGAGGCTCCCAAACGTATACTCTAGCATCAGGTTCACCAAGAAAGATTAAAAAAGTTGTGTCCGATAGTTAAGTTTAACTTTCGTAGGGTGCAGTTTTGTCATAAGTACATTTTCATCCAAAGTATCCTGCTGGGTTGTATGTCCTTTTTAATTGTTGCAAGTTTTTTTTCCACTTCTGTAGTGTTTTCTACAGATTCTAAATGCCTATAACATATAACCAGGCTTGGCAGAATTCAATTTTTAAAAAATAATTTAAATGGATAATATCAACATTTTTTTTGAAAGCATTTAATTTTTTTCCACATTTGCACAAAATTAGGGGTTTTAAGCACTTTTATTTTTAGCTATATAAATTTTCACAGTTACAGGAAGTTATGGGGGGAGAATCAGACAATTATTTAATGACAGTAGGTGTTGAGATTCAGAAAGTTGAAGCTTTATAACTGTTAATGCACAAAAGTAAGTATCCTTAAATGAAACTCTGATAAGTTCTCAAGGAGCATTTTTCTTACTTTGTCTATCTGTAAATTTTGATTATGATCAGTGAAAAAGTACCTTTTCATCGGCTTTTGTGTGTAGAGTGAAATTGACATTTACTGACACGAATCTAATCTTTCCAGCCTACTTCTAGCTGCCTGTTTCATAAATATTGTTTAGTGATATATTTTTGATATTTTTTGTCATAGGATTTTGACTGTTTCTTCACAAGAATACGTTTTGTCACTAAAATAAGTCATTGTCCTTTAGTATTGTCACTAAAATAAAATCCGATAGTGACCATTAAAAAGTCAATATTTATCAACAGTTGCTACTCAGCAGTATCTGAAATGCCACATTTATTGCCTAATTTAAATCCTGTTAGTTACGATGATGTCGACAGTGATCTCTCTTATCGTTTATATACATGGTATTTCTAGCTTTTTAACATATAGTGGTTGCCATAATTTTCTAATACGTAAAATTAGCAAATAACAGTAGCATCTCAGCTGCTACTATTTGGAATGAGTTGGCAGATATTAACTTCTTAATGGTGACTACTTTACATCATAGGGTGGGAAATACACCTCTACCCCGATATAACGCGGTCCTCAGGAGACAAAAAATCTCACAACGTTATAGGTGAGACTGTGTTATATCGAACTTGCTTTGGCCCCCCGTTCCTTGTTCCCTGACTGCCCCCTCCAGAGACCCCTGTCCCTAATCACCCCCAGGACCCCACCCCCCTACCCAACCCCCCTGTCCCCTGACTGCTCTGATCCCTATCCACACCCCACCGCCCCCTGACCGCCACTCACCGGCAGTGGTGGGAAGCTGAGCAACGTGGCTCCAGCCCACTCCACTCCGCCACTCTTATAATTTCTTCTACTTATTCTTGGGAAGGCTGCAAATGTTGAGTTAAACGTCTGTTTATCTAAGGCAAAATTGGCACATTTTAAGGTCATCCACTGCACGGGGTTCTGGGAAATCTATTATAAAAGAGAACATTTAATGCTCCAGTAAACACCAAATTAATTACATTGATGGTACATGAATACCAAAAGAAAGTGAGCATAATTAATGCTACTTCAGCAAATACCAAAGGAAATATTGATGATAGTGCTAATGTATTATGCAAAAGTTTCTTTATGTAAAACAATATAATACCATCTCTCACTGAGCTTGTGTAGTTTAATTTATACTTTAATGTAGATATAAACTTAAATTGCTGATAAAAACATATCAGATTTGTGTTTTCCAAGTAAAATATGAAAACATGGCCTGAATTAGTTGTAGTTCAATATTATAATTTAGGTCAGAAGAAAGGTAGAGCTCAGGAAGGCACCATGAAGGTGTCTTCTAGAGTTTATAATGAAGCATTAAGAGCTGGAGCTGTCTCATCATGATCAGTAATCTGGTGAGTGACAATCACATGAAAATGTCACATTAGTGGCATTATGCTTTCTCTTGTTTACAATCTCAACCTTAATGCATTCCCACCCTGCCTGTCACAGAATACTGTAAGAGCAGCCACTGTAAAATGAGCTGTCTACTGCCAGAATGCATTTTCTCACCCAGAAACAATGTAATAAGAAATATAATTAGATTTCTCTGATTTTTAGCTGAGCATAATAAAATTATTTAAGGAGTTTTTCACCTTTTTTTTTTTTTTTGCAGATGTTAGCACTTTATAAATTTGCATTGGAATCTTACTTTAACCACTAAGACTGACTTTCAAGCAACAATAAGCAGGGTATAGTTAACTACTGAAGCAGAAATCTAGAGTCAATGAGTAATTATTAAGAGCTTTCCAGAATATTAGCTGTTTCAGTTTCTGCAGTGATGGAATAGTTCATTAGACATTCCTGTTTCTGGCAACTCCTGAGAATTGATTCTGATACGAAACAGCCAGCTATTTTGATCAATACTGTAATTACTCTTATTGATGGATTGTTTTACAATGGTAGTCATCATAGCAATATGTCTGCTCAGGAGGTATCAAGAGTGTCCACTGCATGCAGTAATGCACCACAAATATCTGATTCAAATCAACACACTATTGAGGCTGGGATGACAAGCGTGAAATTAATTGTTCCACTTCATGTAAGACCTGCATTCTTCTTTTGAGAGAGTAATTTGTTGCTGTGTGTCGCTTGAGAACAGTACAGCCTCAGAGCAGTGTTAGGTGTGTGGTTTGGGGTTTTGTTTTGGGTTTGTTTGTGTTTTTTGTCTTATTCTTCACCACCAACTATTCATTCTTTCTCCTAGGAATCAAAAAGATTTTTTTTTCCCGATGATTCAGCAAGATTCAATACTTTTTTCTTCTTGTGGGATGGGGTGGAAAGTGTCTGTCTCGATAAAAGAAAAAAATTATGATGCCAAGCAAATAAAAAGTTTAAAAATTCAGGATGGATAAAAAATATTGGGCAAAATACTGAGGTGAGAAAATCCAAAATTCTAATATATACACACACCCCTATATAATATATGCAACAGCAGGGTACCCACTGTCTGGAAGCAGAAGTGTAGTTCCAGCGTCACTTGTAGTACAGAAATACATGTTTCATGGATGTTTATACTAAAACTTGTAATCTGAAAATTGCTTGGTACTGAAGGCAACTTTATGACTAGATCCAATTAAAATATTTTTTCAGGAGCATAGAAATTGGCATCTCAGACTGCACCATTGGCCTGTTGATTGTTGGAAGCTAAGTCATGTCATGAGTTGATATTGTAGTGATATCTATTGTAAGTTGCACAAAATGGCATTATTCCCTCACTTCTTTCTTTTGTTTTTTTAGGTCAAACTCCATTTCATACTTCAGATCTGGTCAAATAATATGGAGATTATTCCAAATACTAAGCAGGCTATGTTTGAACTCAAAGGATTTAAACTTACCCAGTTCTTTCATGTAATCATCTGCCGAATGTCTAGTTTATCAAAGCCTCTAGCTATAAAGTGGGCAGACTACTTAGATTTATTTATAGAGTCTTTAGTAGTGCTTAAAGCACCATTGTGAAAATAAAAATGGTGCCTTTCTATTTTTGTTCCTGTTGCCTTCAGGAAACCTCAAAGCAGAAACTTCAATAACCTACAAAGTTTTTATAAATGCTACACTCCATTTTTTTTTTTTTTTTAAGAAGATAGTATCACAATAATAACCAGGTGTGACGGGTTGGATCACAGAAACCCCCTTCGGAGCTGCCACCAGATGTGCAAAGACTACCCCTGCTTCTGTTTTCCCTGCCAGCTCAGGACTCCAGCACCCTGTCTTGCTGAGCCGGACACTCCCGTCTGGCTCCAGACACAGACCCAGGGTCTGAATCTCCTGTCCGAAAGCTGCAAGTTTACCTGAAAACAGCTCACAGTAGTGTGCTTGTCTTTAGCACTCAGATGCCCAACTCCCAATGGGGTCTAAACCCAGATAAATCCGTTTTACCCTGCATAAAGTTTATGCAGGGCAAACTCATAAATTGTTCGCCCTCTATAACACTGATAGAGAGATATGCACAGTTGTTTGCTCCCCCAGGTATTAATACATACTCTGAGTGAATTACTAAATAGAAAGCGATTTTATTAAATACAGACAGTAGGATTTAAGTGGTTCAAAGTAGTAACAGACAGAACAAAGTAAGTCACAAGCAAAATAAAATAAAATGCGCAAATCTATGCCTAATCAAACTGAATACAGATAATCTCACCCTCAGAGATGCTTCAGTAAGTTTTTCTCAGACTGGACACCTTCCAGGCCTGGGCACAATTCTTTCCCCTGGTGCAGCTCTTGTTGCAGCTCAGGTGATAGCTAGGGGATTCTTCATGATGGCTTCTCCCCCTCTCTGTTCTCTTCCCCCCTTTATATATCTTTTGCATAAGGCGGGAACTCTTTGTCTCTCTGGGTTTCCACCCCCACCTCACTGGAAAAGCACCAGGTTAAAGATGGATTCCAGTTCAGGTGATATGATCACATGTCACTGCAAGACTTCATTACTCACTTGCCAGCACACACGTATACAGGAAGACTCACAGGTAAATACAGCCATCTGCAGACAATGGGAGTCATCAAGATTCCAAACCATCATTAATGGTCCACACTTTACACAATTACAATAGGCCCTCAGAGTTACATTTTATATTTCTAGTTTTGGATACAAGAGTGGTACATTTATACAAATCAGATGATCATACTCAGTAGATTATAAGCTTTGTAATGATACCTTACAAGAGACCTTTTGCATGAAGTTACGTTACATTCACTTATTACCGTATTTTCTCTAAAACCATCTCAGTTACATTATATTGACTTATTATCAAGTTTTTATAAAACCATATAGACTGCACAACGTCACACCAGGTATGAGTGGCCTTGTTTGAGTGCTGCAAGAACCAATTTGAATCGTCAGACTAACTCAAAACAGACAAATTGCCATAGCAGATTAGACTAGTAGTCCAGTATCCTGGCTCTGATGCTGACCAATACCGGATGCTGTTGACAAAGGTGCTAAAATCACCATAATGGTGAAACTATGGAAAAACCTTACTATAAAGAGAGCTTCTTCCTACGGAGTTGGTTGGCTTATGCCCTTGACGCATGAAGGTTTATCTCCCTTCTAATTTTTAAAAATCCTATCTAAAGTAATTCTGTTCTCATTATCATATTTTCAAATACTTCTGAGCCCTTGGCCTCAATGAGTTCCATAGTTTAGAGATGTGGTGTTTAAAATATTTGTAAACTGAAATATTTTTCTGTTTCCAAGGATATCCCCCTTTTATTGCATCGACGGAGTATCAATAAGGGTGCCTGATTTGCTTTCTGTCATATATGACAGACACATATATAGTACAATCATTAATTGTACGTGTCTCTCATGTCCTCTCCAAGCTAAGCAGTCCTAATTTTTTCAGTCTTTCCTCGTACTGAAGGCTTCAGAGGTCTCGGAATTTTTTAAATAACCAATCTCTGAACCTCCTCTACTTCCACATTCACCTGTTTGAAATAAGGTGACTGTAACTGAGTAGAATATTCCAAATGAAGGCATCCCATTAATTTAATAATGAAAATATTGTAATGTTAAAAAATTAAATGTTAGAAAAAAAATGTTTTTGTGTCTCATTTCTTCTACAGGCTAGCAGTTTACTTTTTTGATTATAATATTGAGGAGAACTTTCAGTGAGCTGATCACAGTGACTTCCTGGTCTTTTTTCAGCGTGGGTACATTAAAGTCCCAGGCTATCAGCTCACCCCTTCCGCGCCACCGAGTCAATGCCTCCGTCCACACAGAGCCAGCTGAGGCATTGGAGCCTTAATGTAGTGCCCAACAATATGTACAAATAGTTGACATTACAATATGCATTACCTTGTCAAGATTGAATTGCATCTGCCATTGTGTTGCCCATTTACCTGTGTTATGTCCCGCTGCAGTTCTCTGACCTTACTAGTCCTGATTAACACAAATAATTGTGATCTGCAGGTACACATAACTTTTTAGAACTAACTTTCCAGTTTCACTTGATTCTGTAGTACTTTGTCCTGGCTTTACTAGAAGAATAGGTATAAGATACCAAAAAGGAGGTTGTTGGAGGCAGGAGCTGTCTCTTGTATTTTGTTTTTGTTCTGTGTTTGAACAACTTCTGGCACAAGGGATCTTGATCCATTACTGGGGCTTCTAGGCTTTACTGCAGTAGAAATAATGTTTTCTTTTTCCCTGTGATTTTTTCTATCTGATAAGAAAAACCAAAACAGTTCCTACGAGATTTGCAGACTCAAGATGTTTGGCTAAGATTTTGGATAAAGGGCTAAATTTTGGTTGCTTATCTGCATCTCAAATTTTTGAAATTCACTTATGTTTTAATAACTGACCACAGCTTAAACACCTTGTGATAGTGGCAATCACGCTCCGTTTCTCTTTCTTACAGCCTTATATAACTGAAGCAGACAACAGCTAGACAGTGCCTTTTAACCTTGCATTCAGAGAGGTGGGAAGTGTCTAAGATTTTTTTCCTACTATTTGCATAACATATCCATATTAAGTTTGACTTTCCAGTTATTGTTCAGTGCTTAGGCAAAATTTTGAGTAGCATTCTCCCCCACTTTTTTTTTGTTTGTTTGTTTTTTTGGCGCTCATCAGTGTTAGACTTCTGTAGTATCAAGGATTGATGAAAGAAAAATGATCTAACAAAGTGACTGGAAAAGTTGATACTTATAACTGACAATGCCTCCATTAGTATTGAAAAGACTTTCTGCCCAGCTGAGAAAGTGTTTGCAAAATATTGACTGAACACTTGCCTAATACCCTAGATGATGCCCTTGGTAGTTTTATAATAAATCATGTAAGAACATAAGAATGGCCGTACTGGTCAGACCAAAGATCCATCTAGCTCAGTATCCTGTCTACTGACGGTGGCCAATGCCAGGTGCCCCAGAGGGAGTGAACCTAACAGGTAATGATCAAGTGATGTCTCTCCTGCCATCTATCTCCACACTCTGACAAACAGAGTTTAGGGACATCATTCCTTACCCCTCCTGGCTAATAGCCATTAATGGACTTAACCTCCATGAATTTATCCAATTCTCTTCTAAACGCTGTTATAATCCTCGCCTTCACAACCTCCTCAGGTAAGGAGTTCCACAAGTTGACTGGAAAATATGAACTGGAGTGAAAGTGCATTGATGGGGTATGTATCCTTGTAAAATGTATTGAATGTAAGGCAAGATTTTTCTCTAGCCTTCATTGTGTGAAGCTGCAATGACTAGTCTAAATTGGTTAACTTTGTGATGAATTTACTGAAAAACATTTTGGGCCAAATATCCAGTTCACTATGGTTGTTACAGCTGCAATTGAGAGCAGAATTTGGGCCTTTTTGTTTCAAGAAAATTCCACCTTCTTTGCTGCCACAGCTCTCAGCCCTTGCAGTGGTAAGCAAAGCTATTGAAATATATCTCATTTGCATGGGTCCCATGGCACTAACAGTAATCTGTTCACAACAATAATAATCACTCAACAGAAGAGCTTTTTAAAGTGATTTTATGATGAGCATAATAAGCATATATCATAAAAGTGATGTGTAAGAAACATGCATAATTAAAATTCCATTTAATTAAAACAAATTATTTCACTTTATTTTTGGAACTGCACTGAAGGATTTTTTTTTTTTTTAAAGACAAGAATTTTTCAAGTAACAGGAGCTATTCAGATCTGATCCATTCTTCCAACCACTATTAAAATTCCTTATGCAAAGGCTTTAAGTTGCTGAGCATGTCATCAGATTGTGGGAATAATGCAAAAATTGGAAGTATTTAGGGCTGGATGAAATAGTTTTGTTAAATGAGCTCTCCCATCCAGAAATAGGAGGGAGATTGTGTTGTGTGAAGTAATTGAAATAACCCCCCAAACCCATGAGTAACTCGCTTATTCAAAACTCAGCCTATGTTGATTGAAAGTTTTTGCTGGGTCAGTTTATTGTTCTGACATGATAATGTGACGAGACTGACTGACCTTTGTCTTGAGGTATGTTGGAAGCTGAAAATCAAAATGTAATATAGGCATGTGGCCATATGTGAATTAAAACCAAGCAAAGTAGTTCTACAAACATCTGTAAAATAAAACTCTGCAGAGTTTTGTAAAATTCCAGGGACATCCAGTTTTGGCCTCTACTCCATCTCCAGGGGTCTTGCTGTGGCAGGTCCTGGTGGATAATTGTTTGAATGAAACCTTTTGAGTTTCACCCATCATTAAACATGTGTGAAGTGAATGAGTAGCCCATATAACAAAACCCACCATCATGATGGCCACTAATTGGCATCTTTGTTATTGGCATACTCAGGAGAGAGAGGCCACAGTTTTAGTGACCATGGAAATGCAACTAGCTACATTTCACCCCTCCAGTTATTAAAACATGCATGGATACCCTCCAGGTTCTGTACTTGTTTCTATAAATAAACAGGACTTCAGTGTGCAAGCCTCTTAGTCTGGCATCTGACACAACACTAAATGTGCTTACAGTTATTTTTCAATCAAAATCTACAGCATGTTTACAGTTGCTGAATATTGCTGATTTCTGTCAGTGTTAAATGCACGGTATTAATTAAACTGAAGAGTTTTCATGTAATTTCTAACATCAATTTTAATAGAAGTGGAGTGAAGCTTACTATTAAACTTTCCAATATTTTACAACACTGTGTGCTGTTCCTGGGAGCCAGGGATTTTGGCTGCCATAATGAGGTGACACAGAGGAAGTTATTAAATAGTATTAAGAAATAGTAAAAGTTTATATTTTTGTGTAAAAAATAGAGATGTTTATCATACAAATTCATATATTTTTCCCCCTTATTGTATGTAATAATTTGCTGTTACTTTTCCTGGGGGAAAGGGAAGCGCCTGTTTTTATACATTATTTCATGCCTACCTATAACCAGTTCCTTTTCATGGTACGTTGCAATGAATTCAGTACGACTCATTTCAAGATAAATGTCAGGTATTCTTCAGTGGACAACAACAGACACAAACAAGGTTTCCCCCACCTCCACCCCTCCTTATAGATTATACCAAAGGTAACAGAAAAAGATCAAACTGTCTTTTGCTCAGGTAATATACTGTACCACTATTTGCTGACTATCCTAAATATAGCAGATTTTCTATTGATCTGTCTACATCTTTATTACCATAATCTTATCTGCTTTGTTGCTGTTACAGTATATGATCTGTGATCACACAGGTTTTATTTTTATCTGCTACATCAGAAGTAGTGCACTCTCAGTCACTTACAGTTCTAAGATTTTCTACATTTATTGATTTTTTTTTTTTAAAGCTTGCTTTATGGAATTATAAGGAGTGGAAATTCAAAGGTTTGCTTGTTTGATAAACATCTTACAACTCCAGCGTCTCACAGAAAGGAAATATCACCCCATAAAGAAAATAAAGGGGGAAAATCACAAAGTACATGTTTTTTTTTTGTTTTGTTTTTGTTTTTTTTCTCTTTAGGAATCATTGCAGCCTGGTTTACAGGGCAGAATAAAAGGAATGTTGGACCTATGCTACATATGTTGTCGTTACACTTCAGATACAGATAATGGGCACTTATGTAGCCAGCTTTATCGCAGGTAAAATTTTTCTAAGTGGAGAACAAATACCCACTCCTTTAATTTCAATGAAACCCTCTCCGTTTCTAAATGGCTAAAATAAAGTATTAGCTTATGGAAGGAAATTCTCGTTACTTGAAATTCCTTGGAAATGGTGTGGTTCGTGGACTTCCTATTGATCTGGAAATGTTAAACAACATTTTCAGACAAAATGTTTTTATTTTTTTCAACCCAGGGACTCTAGTAGTGGCCATTTTTAATTCAGTTTTATATGCTTCAGTGTCAATCAGGATGGCAGGAGAATACAAGACTGGTGCCCAGACAAACCAAATGAAAAGGAATACATATTCCCCCACTAGGATGGACGTGTGTGTGTGGGACATAGTGGGACAGAGTGAGTGTGGGAAGGGGGGGAGATAGAAGGTGCTTCCCACTCCATGTTAGAAACAGGAGGCTCTTGAACATTTTGCAGTGATGGCAGGGCAGCCCGGTATGGGCTGATTCTGGAGAACAATAAGGAGACCTAAGGTAGTGTCTTTCTTCAGCAATGTCTTTCTGCTCTTCCCCAGCCATGACCATATGATCTTCCACCAGGCTGCTGCTGGTCTTCTGCCACAGGGTGCATTCCTGGAGAAGCAAGGATCTATTTATATGGATAAATAATAGCCTCTCCACATTCTCTGAGCCTGTCAGAGATTGTATTACCAGTTATTTACTCTAAAAAAGTGGTCTGAGTAGATGTTTGATGGGTAGGAGAGGTGAGGGACAGCCAGTTGTTGCAATGCTTGGCCACACATCCCTCTTCAGCTGCTAGTAATGAAGAAGGTCTGAGTTAATGGACGTTTGCAAGGGATCCTGGACATATCTGTGTAACCTTCTCTATGTTGCTGCTGCTGCTGCTCTCTTCCTTGAGGGGTGAAGAGCAGGGCCAGCTTTTTGCCGCCCCAAGCAAAAAAAAAAAAAAAGGGAGTGCCGCTGCCGAAGCAAAACAAAAATAAAAAACCAGAGTGCCGCCCCTTGAAAAGAGACGCCCCCAAAGGGCCGGAATGCTGCCCTTTCAGAAGTGCCGCCCTAAGCACATGCTTGGAATGCTGGTGCCTAGAGCCGGCCCTGGTGAAGAGGAAATGTGAACGAGTCCTTCAAGCTATCCCCAAAAGGAACAATTGCTCTCTCCCTCAGTGCATATGGTGATACTCCCTTCCTGCTGTAGAATTTACCTTTAGTTGCCTTATCTCTGTTTTATTTTTCAAATGGAGCGTGCTTGCCTCATTCCCATGAAATACTTAGACTTTGAAACACCATTTTCCAACTGAAAAGTGTTCTCTTGGAAAGTTATTGACCAGTTCTAATTGTGAGACTTGAATGCATGGAAAACTGATTTTATCTGGAGTCCTTTTTTACTGGTGGACCTTGAAGAGAAGAGTGAGGGTTTGATCACTGACTGACTGTGGTTGAACTTGGATGGACTATGTAAAGACCTTATATTGATATCCTAAATGAAGTCTCTGAGTCTCTGTCAAGGATCCAATTAATTATGTGTTGTATCTCCCCACTTGCTAGCTAGAACAATAAGTAGGGAGCATATAGAGACCTATTTTATGCCTCCATGCAGCAGCCTCTCCAGCTAATGACAGTATCATCCAGAGAGCTGCATATAATAGGCAGTTGAATTCATTGATTGCCTCTGTAGTTACCCTGGTTCATGCCTACAGCTATCTGCCTTGATGCTGCATTGCTGCTTCTTATCTACTGTATTTCTTCACTGTTGCAATATAGTCTCTTGGCAGCAGCTAGTCCTTGCTAATAACAGTTGGTATCTAGGGGAGGTAGGTGCCTTCTAATTTGGAGTACACAGTTGGAGGGTATAATTCCATTATAAATTGCAGGTTATGGTTCAAACATGTGCAGGAATGGTGAGCACACCTATGTATTGCTCCAGTTTTTGTTTTTGAATATGCCACTTTAGGAGTATTTGTACCCTAAAAAGGTGGTGATCTGGGTTAGTGTTCTCACAGTATCTAGGGGAGCCGTCCCAACATTTACGACAGTTATTCAATTTAAGGAATTATCTGCTAATTTATAGACAAACAAGGGGTAAATATATGGACCAGGAGTTGTTTTTAGACCTGGGCTTCTCTGTGCTCCCATCTTACCTCTAACAAAATCTAAAGTAAAAGAGCTCACCTGTCCAGCTCAGCCTTTTTTAGATTACCAATAATACTTCCAAAAAACTCTAAAATATTCCAGTTCATTTAAAAAAAAAATCCTAACTACCCCCCTTCTGCCACAACTTGGCCACATAGCTATTGTACTACATTATCCAAAACCCATGTGCATAGGTTCCAAATTCACAGTACCCTCCTGGATGCTGGATGCTCAAGCTTTTGAAGGTGTCTCCAATGTAGGGAGCTCCAAATACAAGTAGTAGCTTTCTATTTAATTGGACATCATAATTGCAGAAACCTACAATTCTCAAACAAGATAAGGTTCCTTAAACAATAAATGGAGCATTATATTATACACCAGTCCTCTGTGAATGACATAACATTAATTTTATGATCACTTTTATTTATTTATTCTCCCTAAGGAAAAATAAAGAATACTCATGCCTCCTAAGCTCAAACACACCTCTTAAAGAGACAAAGTCATTTTAAACATCCTTTTCGCACAGTGAACTTCCTGTCCCATATATCCTGCTATGTTCCAAGACTATTTCAGGGCACACCAAAACCCAAAAGCCTGCTAATTAACAAAAACTAAAATCTCTCCATTCATTCATATTTGCACAGAACACATACTGACAGAGACCTGCATTTTGTGTCGCATGCATTTCCTACCCCTTACCTAGGAAATCCTAGGCTCCTGGGAGGACAGTGGGAGTTTTGCCATTAACTTCAATGGATCCCGGACTACACCCAGTATTTTTAAAGTAACTAACTCAGACCATTGAACTAATAGGGGTGATCTTGAGCAGGTGTAAGTTTTCATAGCTCTATTGGCTTGGGTGGCGTTATGGCAACTTACATCAGCTGAGGATCTGCCCTGTAATACCTAACTAACTGGTTCGAGGCTTCCATGCCTCACAATAAGTATTGTTGTGCCCTTATTTATACCAAAGCATCTATTTATTGTTGGCAGTATGTGTTTGGCAGCTACATTATGTACCCAGTTCTGCTCTCGGTTACATGGGTGCAGCTCACGAGAGTACTAGCTAGTACAGCAACTACTAGTTTAGAAATTTTGCATAGCAAATTTCATACCATATACAGTGTGGCTTTCTATAAAACAATTCTGCCTTTTATTACATATCTGGGTACATCTCTCATGAGCTGCAGCAACCATTGAATAGGAAGATGCCATTTTTACAGTCATTTTTGTGACCATACCCACTCTTAAAAAGTGTTTTTTCCCAACATGGATATCTTACATGAATGTATGTTCTCTGACAAAGGACTTGGTATAGTTATGAAAGCTAAAATGTATCTAATGTGATGGCCTGTCCCTTTAAAGTTTGAGCACTCTCCCTCATCCCCATGAAAAGCCTCACTTTTGATTTGGTTTCAGTTTTGCTGTCAGAAGAACAATAAAATCTTCACAGCAGACAGCTGTGTTTCAAGCTCTTTCTCTGCTGGGTCCAAATATAACACCTAATGCTGCTTTTAAAAATGCTAATTTGTCTCCTGTCAGGAAATTGCTGTATCGGTCACACCTACATCTTCAAGTGACATATTTGAAGCCACATGAATGTCTTGTGTAACTGCTTTTTTCCGATGTCGCAGATTGAAGATTTGAATTTTCATAGCCACTTCTCAACTAGAAATAGCATGTTCTAGAAAGAGTGTAAGACTTCAGTTAGCTCCTTCTTTGTGCTTTTTAATATTGTAGTTTATTGCCTTAAATATGCTTTAAGCCAGGGAACATAGAAAATCTGAATGCTACAATTCAGGAGGAAAAGCAGGTATTTTAATGGGGGTGTGGTGATTAAATAGAAGCTATTAAGTAGACAAATTATATCATCATTCACTCTAGTTAAAGATCTGAGGCCAAATTCTACCCTCATTTATGCATTTTGAATTGCAGCCTCACCATCTAACTGGCCCACAGGACCACCAGGAAATCTCCTGGAATGTCCACAAAATGGTCATTGTCAGTTGAAAGTTGCCTATCTCTTTAAATGTATTTAGCCTAGAGACAGGATTTTTTTCAAGGCTTTTTCTTTCTTGCTTTTCTCCTCAGAGTTTTGGACTAGACTGTTAGCCACCTAACTTTAAAGTGCAGGCATGCTGGAGTGCATCATAATACACAAAACAGTTTAATGTGCCACTACTATAAAAGCAGTTAGCCACTAGCCCAGTGGTCTCCAACCTTTTTACGCACAAGATCGCCTTTTGAATTTAAGTGCAACCCAGGATCTGCTTCGCCCCTTCCCTGAGGCCCTGCCCCCTTCCCTCCGTTCCCCCATCTTCCCCACCCTCACTCATTTTCCCGGGGCTGGGGCAGGGAATTGAGGTGCAGGAGGGGGTGTGGGCTCTGGGCTGGGGCCGAGGGGTTCGGATTGTGGGAGGGGGCTTTGGGTGCAGGAGGGGTTGAGGGGTGCAAGCTCTGGGAGGGAGTTTGGGTGAAGGAGGGGGCTCCAGGCTGGGGCAGAGTGTTGGGATGTAGGAGGGGGTACGAGGTGTTGGCTCTGGGAGGGGGCTGGGGCAGGAGGGGGTTCAGGGCTCAGGTGGAGGTACGAGGTGTTGGCTCTGGGAGGGGGCTGGGGATTGGGGTGTGGGCTCCCGCTGGGTGGCACTTACCTCGGGCAGCTCCCGGTCGGTGGTGCAGCAGGGATAAGACAGGCTTCCTGTCTATCCCAGGCCCATGCCGCTCCCGGAAGCGGCCTGCACACCCCTGGCAGGGCAGGGGTCTCCGTGCGCTGCCCCTGCCTGCAAGCACTACCTGCCACAGTTTCCTGTTCCCGGCCAATGGGAGCTGCGGGGGTGGTGCTTGCAGGTAGGAGCAGCGTAAGGAGACCCCTGCCCTCCCCCTCTGCAGGGGCCGCAGGCCAGGGGCATGCTGGCTGCTTCCGGGAGTGGCGCGGGGCCAGCGCAGGCAGGGAGCCTGCCTTAGCCCTGCTGCGCCACCAGACTTTTAGCACTCAGATCGCATTGACTATCAGTGGCTTCAGGATTGACCAGTTGTTCGTGATCTACCAGCAGGTGACCACTGAACTAGCCTGAAGACATTTGATGGGGGACAGAGAGATCTTTCTGTGAGCGAATGAGTGATGTAGCTCGTAGCAGGCTCCCCCTAGGAACAAGTATCTCTGCCTCTGGCTGAGAAGATGAGTCCATTGAGCTGGGAAAGTTGCTGATGCAGCCACAGGTGCAAGAAACGGTTCTAAAAAAAAAAAAAAAAGCCAAGTCAGCTGCTAACGGAGTTAAGTGTGATGAAAGGCTGTGTAAGTTATGTGGTTGTGGAATCTCTTCTCTCTCACTAGGCTCTTTATGACAATGTTTGGCACTAAATTCCATTGACTTTGGTGTGGTGCACGTGTGTAACTGAAGGAAGAATTTGGTCCATTAGTCTTTATTTGAGGACTAATGAGCTTTTGATTTAGCCACATTAATGATCTATGAGCTGAAAATAATGGCACAAGATGTCTCAGCGTAGCAACAGACACTTCGGGTTGGTTTTTATAATATTTAAAAATAACCATTTTGGGTCATTTTTAGCTAAATGAACAAAACCTCTCCCCCCACCCCTTTGTCCTTTTGTAGTAAAAAATGTCCTAATCCATGTTATGGACAATTAACTTTGGAAATATGAGGAAAAAATATAAATAAAGAGCATGTAGAAATGTGCCTGGTTACTTTGTTTTGAAAAGTGGTCACCATTCATGTGCAGCAACATTGATTCCAACAAAAAATTTCCTAGTGTATATTTATGGAGTGAGCATGAGAGCCAAATTGGCCTGGTAAAATGTAATGGCTTCTCTTGGTCTGTTGGTGATTCACATATCAAATATAGAGTAAACAATTGGCAACTGTGATTCATGCGGCTAGAATTACCTCAGGGAGGTGTCCATATCCTCAAAGATTTAGTGGGAGAATGACCCTGAAAAAATCTAGCTCTGTAGTCCTCACTCAGGCAAAACTCCCAGTGGGAACAATGGGAGATTTGTCTGAATGAGGATTGCAGGATGAAGCCCTGAACTGGAACAACTTGTTCACCAGTGATTTCTGTGATGGGGATTCAGCATGCTAAAAGAAAAAAGAACACTTCCAAAAAGGTAGGCTTAATATTGTCTTATGACTTCAGCAATGTATAGCAGCAGTATCAGAAACATTGCATCATTCAGTTGAGTTCAGAACTGCTCAGGGCTGTTAATTAGGTGCAAGCTGCATATTTTAAAACATCTTTTGTTCAATATTTGCAGTAAATGAAAACTTGAAATATTGTTAATGCACAAGAAATCAGTAAATCCGTAAAGTATTAGAATATAGTGTTACTGCAGCAAGACAGTGCACCTCTGAATATTTTCAGTCTTCACTTCAGCCAAAGGAATGCTGAGAAGAGGTGTAAAACATGGTTATGAACTTTCCGTAATTTTATGTAAAGCTGTTACATGCTGTTTTGTGAATTCTAGTTTTTTATCATCGAAATTATATTTACAATATTTTGAAATATTTATTTCATGCTACCTACACATTCTCTGCAGTTTAAAAGACCATTCCTGGAGTTTTTACTCATGTGAAAAATCTTTACCTATGCAGGAGTCCCACTGATGTCAGTATGACAACTCAGGTGGGGAAAGGGTTACAGGATTGGGCCTGTGTTTTTGTTTGCATGTGGAACAATGTGAAAGTGATTTATTATACACATATATACACCAGATTATGCCAGTCTTGCAAAACAACTACTCAACCATGCACCTCCGATAAGTAATTTTTTTTTTCTGGATGATTAAATAATCTTTTTTATTATTAGCATCACAACAAAGGGTGAGATTTTGTGCCTGGGCTGGTAAATTTTCATGACACCTTTTCAGTGCTACTGAATGCAACATATTAATACTTGCTGTATACTTTTAATAATACAATACACACTGCTGTACTTCACTTTGACACTTTGGTTAATATAGGAAATTCTTTACCCATCTGCTAATATTTATGGCATATGTGCAGCTTGTTTATGTGCCTATCCTGGGTTTTGTTTAGATTTTTAACTTCCAAAACATTTGATAAAGTCAGGTGTGTGTTTCTAAGAGATCTTATAGGAGTGCAAACAGTTTGTTTAGACTTTTTCCATATTATTTTTGGATTGGAAGAATCTGACCCAGAAGAAAATTGCTTATGCAGTTAGATTTTGTTGTTTCCCATTAGGATGGATTCCACGCTTGGCTCTTGAAGGAAAAACTGATGATTTATGCAGGCACATAAAGGTCCATGGCTAATGCGTATGTGAGTATGTGCTATGTACAAATGAAATGCAGGCAACCATAATACATAGACTAAATAGAGGCAATTGTGAAATCCAGACCCATAATTTCACCATGGAGTCTGGGTGACATAAACCTCAAGAATGAGGTTTGTAATGTGCTGTCACCAGAATCCCGAAGGGGAATTACAGTTCTATAATTCCAAATTGTGTGATTTTTTTTTTCCTAAACGTTGTTAAACACGTGGATCTCATCTCCTTTTTCACATCAAACTAGCCCGTTCCTTTCCACCATCTTCATTCTTAAAACTACACCATCTCATTCCTTTTTCTTTTCCAGCTGTCTCTTTCCATGTACTAGTAATCCCTTTTGTTTCCAGTGGTCAAACTACTGCAGGAGAAACTCAAGATCAGAGAAACTGCTATAACTGGGGCTTCTTAGTAGTGTGTTTTTTGAAAATCAAGAGTGTGATGTCTCACTAGTCATAATTTATGAGCTTAATGTCACTTACAAATTAGACGGCTTTTTAAGGCATGGTTTGCTTGATTCAGTGGAATCCAGGTAGAGAGATGAGGGAATCTTGTGTGACCCTCATTGTATGTATTAATCAAACATTTGAAGGTTTTGTGGTTTTATATTACAGTGTAATTAAGTAAAAGTTTGAAAATACTATAGTGCTAACCTGTCCATCTTTTGGAGTTCTGTGCCTGTCTTATTGGGGCATTGACTTAGTTATCTAAATCTAATATTGCTTCATTTGAAGACATTCCGTTTTTTTTTATTCTTGAGTTTCGTTGATCAAAATGGCATTAAGATAGATAGGATTTTTTTTTTCTGAATCGGTCCCAAAGATATATTATGATAGTGACAGAAGCTTTGACTGAGTTTTGAGACAGATAGTTACTATATATTTGGGAAGTGGACAGCTATTTTTACAATAGCATAATAGATTATGTGTACACACATTTCATGGTAGATGAGCACAAAAAGGATTGTTTAATTTGTCTAAATATATCAAGGTCAGGGTGCATAAAAATCAATGATATTTAAAAAAATGAAAAAACGGATTTTTTTGATAAAATGCTTTTTGAGGGAAAAACCTATCTAAAGATACATTATAGCTCAAAGATCTCTCTTCATGGAATAGAGATTATAAATTCTAATTCTATAGTATGAAACAATATATTCATGTAATGTTTAAGAAAAGTTTTGTAAATGAGTTCCAATAGTTCATGGATTAGGGACCCAATCTTATGGGGTTCCAGGGGCTTCTGTATACTGGTAGATTATTTAGGTTAATCTTTCTATCTACCCAATAGGATTCAGTGCTCAGTCTAGAAGACACCATCAGAGATGCTTAGTTTTGCAGTTCTCAAACTGTGTATTTTTGTCTCCAGAGGTAACATACTTGTTAACAGCAAAAATGTTTTAAATAAATAAATAATATATAGAGGTAAGAAATAACAGACCTCAACTCTATTGTCCCTCTGAAAATTTGTATACACCGAGTCAATCCCTTACCTCTCTCTAAAAGTGCAAAGTTTCAAATAGTTCAATTAATAGAAGATTGTTGGGGGTGGAATAGATCTGGAAAGGAGAAGAAGTCTGGAGATAAATGTGAGAAGCGAGGGACCTATGCTTGTTTTGTTAAAAAATTATATGTTTGCTATTGAAGAAAATAAATCCAGAATACGTAACATTGTTTTAGTTAAATAAAACAATTTAAATGTCTGTCTGGTGATGTTCTCCTAAGGCAGCATGGCAAGAAAATCCTCCAAATATTAATGATTAACCTATTGAATTGGAGATAGTTCATGTCCCAATTACTTCATAAATATCTGCTTCAATTACCTTTGGTAAATGAAATAACCAATCAATCATTCATTTTCTGATATAGCTGTAAAACTAATTTGAAAAGTTTTCAAAAATAAATCGCTGTTTAAAAATTTATACCTTCTAAAATGAAACCTACATCTTTCTCTGAGTTGTTAAGAATATGTATTAAGGCTATAACAACCAACAAGAATGCCCTTTTATGTAGAAAACCATGATTAAATCGAGTCTTCCTGACAAGTGATTTAAATCATGATTTAAATCAATTTGATGTAAGTCAAATCCACCCTGATCAAGGTATCTTGAAATCACTGTCATTGTATTTTCCCTGCTGCTACGAATCTTGGTTCTGTGCTGCATTTGCAAATTATGAACATTATCTTTTATTCTATACGTGTGACATTTTACTTGGAATTCTTTCTAGTTTCAAGGAAAAAGTTGAGCCTGAAAGGACACAGTATTTTTAAATAAAGAAATATAAATATTTCCTTCATGTTTTTACAGTTTTTAAATGAGGCTTACATCATTAGCTAGCCAAATTGTGGAACGCCTGTAATGATTAGCTAGTGCTCTTTCTACATGTAGAATATATGTGATGTACATATTGCAGAGGGAGAAGTAGTTAGATTGGTTTTGCTATTATGATTTACTGTTTGTATTACAGTACTGCCTATAGTCCCCAACTGAGATTGGGGTCCTATTGTACGAGGTACTTCACAGACACATAGACATAGTAAAATGTAGTCACTTTCCAAAGATCTTGCAGTTTAAGGCCCTAGTTCTGCAGTTGATAGCATGTGGACAGACCGCTGTGACACACAGAACCCCACTGAAGCAGTGGCGGAGTTAATAGGAAAGAAGGAACAAGGGGGAGGAGAGGGGGCTGAGGCTGACTGCCCCTCAACAGCCTTTAGGTGTTTGTGTGTTACTCTTTCAAGTCAATTGATGTATTTGAAGGTGGCGCCACCAATGACCCATTGCCCTCCAGCTCCGCCACTGCTGAGACCTGGCTCTGCTAATGCTCTGAAATCATAGGACTTTGCACAGTTATTGCGATCTGCCTGTGTAGTTGCAGGGTTGGATGGGGAAAGTGAGGCGATGAGAGATTACCTGACTCGTTTGAGGTCAGACACTAGAAGTATATGGCAAAGCTGGGAATAGAGCCGAAATATCCTGAGTCCGAGTCCAGTGTCTTAACAACACCATTTTTCTTCTCCAAAATGCAGCTTTTATTTTAAACCTCAATGTTGGTTACGCTAACTTTCCTAACTAAAAATACTTTTAAGAATGAATTTTTTCATGTTTGTTCTCAGCTCAGAGGTGTTTTTAATAGTTTCTGTAAACTTATTGCCAAATATATTATGAGTGAACTCTGCAGAACTCAACAAACAATGTAACTTGTAAGTATCCTGAAAGTTGTCGATGGAGAAACCATTAGCATTAAACTTGGTTTGTTTTGTAGATCTCATTGTAGAGACTTTAGTCCAGGGGTAGGCAAACTACGGCCTGCGGGCCGAATCCAGCCCCTCAAGGCTTTGGATCTGGCCTGCGGGATTGCCCCTCCTGCCCCCGCCCCCCAAGGTGCTGCGGGCCTGGTGTTGCTGTCAGAAGCAGCCCCTGGGCGGGGGGGACAGAGGGCTCAGTGTGTGTTGCCCTTGCCTCCAGGCACCGCCTCCCGCAGCTCCCATTGGCCGGGAATGGGGAAACGTGGCCAACGGGAGCTTCGGGGGAGGTACCTGGAGGTGCGGCAAGGGCAGCATAACCAGAGCCCGCCGCCCTCCCACCCCCAGGGACCACAGCGCTTCCTGGAGCGTCGCAGGGCTGGGGACAGGGCAGGCATGCAGGAAGCCTGCCCTGGCCCCGGTGTGTGCCGCTGCCACCCCAGAGCCGCTTTAGGTAAGTGGCGCTGGGCTGGAGCTCGAACCCCTCCTACACCCCACACCCCAACTCCCTGCCCTGAGCCCCCTGCTGCACCCCGCACCTCTCCTGCACCCTGAGCTCCCTGCTGTACCCTGCACCCCTGTGCACCCCAACCCTCTGCCCTGAGCTCCCTGCCGCACCCCGCACCTCTCCTGCACCCTGAGCTCCCTGCTGTACCCTGCACCCCTGTGCACCCCAACCCCCTGCCCTGAGCTCCCTGCCGCACCCCATGCCCCTCCTGCACCCCAACCCCCTGCCTTGAGCCCCCTCCCGCAATCAGCACCCCTTTCCCTGAGCACCCTCATACACCCTGCACCCCTCCTCTGCCCCAATCCCTTGCCCTGAGTCCCTTCCTGCACACTGCACCCCCTCCCACACCCTGCACTCCCTCCCGCACCCCAGCCCCCTGCCCCGACCCTGCATACAATTTCCCCACCCAGATGTGGCCCTCGGCCCAAAAAGTTTGCCCACCCCTACTTTAGTCTCATTTAGAGACTTAAAAATCAAGCCTAGTACCTATGTGTTGGCTATGCAGTAACAGCATATCCTGGAGCAGAATGGTGATTTGTCACTTTCCATACAACTGGTGAAATGATACCTGAAATAATATGTTCATTTCTAGGCACTTTAATACTAGAACAGGGGTCGGCAACCTTTCAGAAGTGGTGTGCCGAGACTTCATTTATTCACTCTAATTTAAGGTTTCGTGTGCCAGTAATACATTTTAACGTTTTTAGAAAGTCTCTTTCTATAAGTCTATAATATATAACTAAACTATTGTTGTATGTAAAGTAAATAAGGTTTTTAAAATGTTTAAGAAGCTTCATTTAAAATTAAATTAAAATGCAGAGCCCGCCGGACCGGTGGCCAGGGCCCAGGCAGTGTGAGTGCCACTGAAAATCAGCTTGCGTGCCACCTTCGGCACACGTGCCATAGGCTGCCTACCCCTGTACTAGAATATGTAGGCAAACTGGAGACAGAGAGAAGAGGAACAAAATAATGAGGGGTCTGGAAGTATTAATTTATATATTAAAAAAAAAAGATTGAGAAGAAAAAGTATTTTCTAATACACACACACTCTCATGGAGGATAAGCAACAACTGAGAATACATGATGAATATTTACAAGGATATGAAGGCTGCAAACACAAAGGAGGGAAAATAATGATTGGACAAGATGGCATATACCCAGATGCAATAGGAAAAATCTAGGTTAAAATATCAGGGTCTAAGAGTGAGAGCTGCTAGACTGTGGAATAATTTCCTAAAGGGGGAGAGAAAAGTCCCATTGCTTGAGGTACACAACAATAATTTTGAAAAGCAGTAAAGAATATTCCGTTGGAGACAACTCTTTGTTGCTCTAGATGTCCTAATACAAATTATATTTGGAAAAAGTCCTGAGATTTAATAAGAAAATGGAAGCCGTATGATCTTGTGTTTTATGTAGGATGATTGGAGTCAAGATCTGGACTGTTACTGTACCACTGATTCACTATGTGGGTGTGATCAAATAACTTAACTTCCTGTCTGTTTCAGTTTTCCTATCTGTAAAATGGGTCACTGATTCTAGTGTAAGGTGCTTTGAGGTTATTAGAATAAATGTATATGTGCAAAGTATTCGTATGTATACATTTTAATACCCTCCCCACAAAAATCTGCCTTCATTCACTAAAATATTTCGGGGTGTTAGATTGGAAGGAGCAGCATCAAAAGAATGGGAAGGCACTTTCCCAAAGGGATTCAAATTGAGGTGGAAATATATTAATAATACTCTTCACACATTCCTTTTGTCCAAAGATCTCTAAGCATGATATGATTTAATCTTCAAAAGACTCCTATGAGATGAAGAGTTATTGTATCCATTGTTACGAGTGCAGAAATGAGGGTATAGACAAGTTAAATGAATTCAGTCACAGTAAGTCTGTGGCTGGGAAGAGAACTTACATCTTCTGGTCTTCCTAGTCAAGTTTCCCTCCTTTGGCACTTTCTCATTGTACTTCTGAAAGGAGAAGAACCAGAAAAGGAAAAACGTCTTAAAATAGAGGAATCTGAACTTCTTAAGGAGAATACCAACATTGTGTATGTGTATTATATAGAAGATCTTTGAATGGAAAACAGCTTTGATACTGTTATAAGAATTCTTTAACCAAAGAGTTGTCTTAAATAAATTCATTGATAACTTCAAAACATCATGTCCCCCCTGCCCCCATGTGATATGCTGCAATATGTTAATATTATTTAGAAAGTTACACTGGGGAGAGGATTCTAAAGAAAGCCAAAGATGACCAAAATTTGTCTGCTTGTTAGTGAAATTATTATTTGGGAACAAAGGTTTTTCTCAGGGCAGGATTATAGCTGCAATGTGCTAATTAAAGGCCTAAAAAGATGGGGATTACAGAAGATATAATAGTAAAATATCCAGGAGCAGTCACATAGGGACATTAGATTCTTGTAAGTTGTACTGTTTGATTTGGCACATCTCTTCTTGTCATCCCGCCCGCAGTAATAAGAGGCTTTTCTGAGGGCAACACTGGAGCATGCCACATGCTGTCCCTGTGGCTTTTCTTTTACAGGAGGTGATTGTACCTATTGGATCACCTGAGCCAGATGGGAAGGAGAAAGTAGGCTATCCCTGGTCTCCTTCGTGGGATGTTAATGGATCACTAAAATGATAGAATATAGGTGACATCTTTAGCGGCTAATTATGTAATAAACAATTTATTTCTGAAAGGTGACTAATTTCAAATGTATACAGGCTGTGTAGGCTCAGTCTTTTTTGGCAGAAGATTATATCTGGTGTGATCATCAGCCCAGATATGAGAAGAACTGAACGATTCCAAAATTGATAACTAGTGACTACATACTTAATGGAATACTTTAGTATGCTGTAGAAAAGTTACCGTGCGTTTTTAAATATTGAGGACCAGAAGTTGAAAACAGTACACCCTGACCTTCTGTACTTTCCTTAATTTTTTTGCACCTGTATTATATAAGCATCTTGGCATGTTATAGTGGCATGTATTCTTCAATATCATATAGGTGGATGCAAGCACCAGCTGTCACTTGAAACTTAGTCCAGCAAAAGTGGGTTTATTCAATTATCCGAACTTGGGTAACGTCGGGAATGAACAGCACTTTTCTACTAACACTATCACTAAAAGCTCCTTTCTACAAGAAGAATGTAAATATGATGCAGTGTGATTAGGATATCTTCATGTTTATCCTATAAGGATTTTTAAATGCAGTATTGACAGCGAGCTGCAGTGCTGACAGGAATCGAATTAACATTCTTTAATGTACACTGTTATTGCAAAGTGATTTAATTCGCTGCTATAAATGATCTCTCGTAAATGTATAATTTTATGTTTCTGACTTGCAAGGAACTAATGATGAAGAGATTGGCAGCATCTTCAGACTTGGACTCTTCAAATCTTCAGTTGTAACAGCAAAATATGAGCCAAGTGCTAATTGCTGATTTAGAATAATTTAAAACGCTTTAAAAAACCAACCCCCAAAATAAACCCCTATAAATGTTCCAGATTGAACTGAGGCTCCTCAGTGTAGGTCTGTGGACAGTATTCCACAAATGTAACATGGCAACTTTAGTACCTTAAGTTGGTGGTTTTCAACCTTTTTTCATTTACGGACCTCTAAAAAAATGTGAATGGCGGTGTTGGACGCCTCTGGAAATCTTAGACCGTCTGCGGACCCACAGGTTGAAAACCACTGTTCTATGGAAATGACAACCTTTCGCAGACCCCTTAGACATCCGCAGACCACAGGTTGAGAACCACTGCCTTAGGTCCATAAAAGATACTGAGTAATAATTAGCTTATATATGAATTAGCAAGACACTCGCAAGCTTTGACTATTACTTGTTGCACCTGATTCCTGCTGGTGACCTTTTCCATTGTCAAAAATCACATGTGATGGGTGTCTGTACTGGATACATAGAAAATGACCAGACTTCTATTGCATGCAAAGGGGGAGTAAGGGAGTGTGATGCATCCCATTTTTCGCCTGCTTGACTACCTGGGTAGCAACGCAAGGAGAGACATGGCCTCCGAACAATTGCTGCATACCTTTTTCTTTGCATATGTAGGCAGGCTCCATTCCCCCAACATGCAAGTTAGCACACCTGTGCTAGCACTTCCAAAGATGTATGCTACACCAGGAACAGACCTTGCAGAGAGTGCTTCCCCCTCTGAGCAAAGGGCGAAACTGGAAGGCAGAATGTGACTCTGAGAGTGAGAGATTGCCTCTACTCTGCTTCTGGGAAAGCATATTGATGGCACTCAGGGCAAAGCCATTTCAAGCTTTTACAAGTCCTCAATTAACTTCTTTGCTGGTATGTGTTTGGAACTCAATACAGGGTTTTGTGTGTCACCCCTGAGGATTAATTTCACATAGATGTTCTTTCAAGGTGGGTCATGGTGTTAATAAAAAGCTATAAAACCCCATTTTATTTTGGATGAATAAAAGGCATGTTGACCATATTACTATCTAACAGGCTCTCTGGTTATTTTAACCTAAACACTGAAGGTTGGTCCTTTTATTTTGGGACTGGGACCAGAGTTCTCAGTTGATAATCTATTTAATTCATTCCCACAAACAGTTGAATGTGCCAATGGAAATTATCTTCAATATGGCATAAAATCTGAAATTTAAAAATAGTACGGAATCAAAAAATCCCACCATAGTACCCTTCGTATAATATACACTGTTTTAGAATCAGAAATTCCAAAACAAACATTAAAAGGTTAACTCATTTAAATGTTTGAATAGTCTTATAATAGAGAATACAATGATCACATAAAATAGATTTTCAGTTGGGGGAGGGGAAATGTATTTAGAGCAACCTACACATAAAAGACTTGTGAATTGTTTTCATTTTGCTGTTTTAAAAAAAGAAAGAAAGAAAGAAAAAAAATGTGGATGCTCCTCTTTGGAAGCCTTGAAGATATCTTGTATCTTTCAGTATTGGCTATTATGCATTCAGGCACCTCAGGAACAAAGAAATGACAGAGTAATAGATGGCCTGGGTTTAACTAAGTAGGTGATGGTACAGATGAGGCCTGATAAGCTTAACACTTCATCTCTGTGCTGCCACTGTGGGTTGCAAGGAGATTAGAACTGTCTTACTGTGAGGAGGGCAAGCTCCACAAATTCACTCATACATGGCAGTTCTGTAATGAGGTGATACTTCATTCCTTAAACTACTGAACTAGAACTGCACAAACAGATGTATGCCTCTGGCAGTCTTGTGTATGCTGCACATGCTCTGCAGTGCCTCCAAATGCAAACAGAATATCTGGTTGCCACAATTACATTTTATTGAGGTACACGGTTCTCTGCAGATCTGCCTTAATAAGAAACAAATTATATTTTGTGGAATGAAAGCAAGCTTCCAGATGAAGCCCAGGATGTTTGCATTACAAGTGGGAATTTGAGAAGAACTTACAGATACCAATTTTCCTTTGGGTTAAAATGTCCAATCTAGTATTGGCACCGATTGTGTCCCGCCATTGTCTTGTGCAGTGTTTACAGTCACACTGACTGATTGGCAAAAGCCCCACAAAATGAAGATTTGACGCCAGATTGCAAATCTTTAATGCAGCCTCTGGAGAAGCACTGAAGCTCGAGCTCAGTCTCCAAGTCGTTAAATTTGTTGAGCTTGATGGCGTTAGGGTCGGTAACATTAAAGCACATATTTGTCAGAAGTGACAGCAGAGGCCCTGATTCACAGGGTACTTAACTCACACGCTTGGTTATGTAAGTTCCTTTCTTGTTTACCACAGTGGGGCTACTCACAAGCTTAAGTGTCCTCCCGATTTGAGGCCGGAGCTTTGTGTTCAGCAGAGAGGAGTTATCGATAGATTGATCGCCAGTAACCAGTGATTTGGGGTGGGTTTTTTTTGTTTTATGTTCTACGTTCAGAGCTGATTAGCAAAATGGAGGTGGATATCTCAAAAGTGTCTTCAGATAAATGTTTCTGAGCAAAGAAAAATAGTGACTTATGATGTTTGCTGTATATTATATGGGGAAAATGCTCATATTAAAAATATAATTTATAGAGCTACTCACTGAATATCATTATTGCAATGATATACTATTAATTGTAGCAACTTCGATTCTTAAGCTTGCTGTCTACAGAAATTAATCTTTAAGAGTTCAAAAACAGTGAATATTAACAGATTCTGTTCTTAAAAAGTAATGACTTTCTCTCTTGGAACCAGAAAATCATCTGGCATGTTAGATAACTTGTCATCTTGTCTAGTTGCTTGTATATACAGGTCCCAGTCCTGCAAGGTTCTGAGCACCGTCTAGGAGATGTTAGGGCCATCAACTCTCATTAATTTCAGCAGGAAATGGGGTGCCTTCATCAGACCCACTATAGTTAAGTCTAAATCTTTCTATTCGGTACTATAAAATGTTTCATTAACTGCTGTAGATTTAAAAAATCAACAGAGGAACATCATTTTAAAGAATTAATGTTCTGTATTATGCAACATTGAAATACATACAGCAAATGTATGATAATATTTATGTATGTCTGCCTATACTCAGTTTTAAAACAGGGATAGTTGTGTTGAAAAAATGTGCTGCAGAAATTTGAAATAGGGTATTTTCTAAAAGCACGAAAAATTCCAAATGGTTGTAATTCAAATAGTATTGAGAATCTTTTGTTTCCGTTTAGATAGCTCATGGCACACACTTCTGCTCTGAGTACATGTGGTGTTTTTTGTATATGTGTGTGCAATCCTGATAATATTTTTTTAAAAGTGCCATAAACAACGAAGTGTACTATAACTACTTATCCAAATATATTCTCTTTCCAATTAAAGATCCTTTAGGTGCTTAAACCATTCTTTCTCTAAATTCTTCTGGCATACAGAGAAAAAAAGGAAATTTAATTACTGTTAGCCTGAAAAAGAGCAAACTGCTCTCTTTAGGACTTCGTAGTATTGATTTGACTATTATTAGTGGGTTCTATTCTCTCTTCATGCAGATTGATGCATCTTTAATTCATTAGTAGTGGTTTATTGACTAAGCAAACCAAAGCTGTTTCGGGTACTTTACAGTGCAAAGGCTACATAATTTTTTCTGAGAAATACACCGCCGTATAACTTCTCTTCATGTCTGTGAGTGCTATAGACTGAAATGAAATGAAATAGTTTGTTTCTGTACTGTATGCTGGCAGTCTAGCATGTTACTATGTTTTGTAATTTATTTTTTGGTGAGGTGAAGTCTGGTGATCCTGGTGTAATCAGTTCTTGGGTTTCAAAAATACTTCCTCGGGCTGCAGGAACAAAACAAAAGCTGCTTAAGGGCCTCCATATTTGTATAAATAAACTGTACTGAAGTGTCTCTCTAAATGTGTTAGAGATAAATAATGTGGCTTACATTGTAGAACACAAAGCCATATTTGATTTACATTTAATTAAAAAAAAAAATCCTGGATAAAGGTTGTTTCAGTTAACAGAAGCCTTCCCAACATGAGCTGTACAGTACCCAGGTGCTGAAATGTTTCAAGTGTAACCACATACTTACAAACAAACACAAAGGCAATTTTGCCCCAGCCCTGCAGCCAGTTAATTTATTTATTGGACCCTTTTGTGGAGAGAAGAGCAGGGAAGATGTTTAAATATATTTTTGCTATGTAGGACCAGAGCTGGTGCTACAAAAATGGGCAGAACCGGGGGATCTATCTCCTAGTCTGCAGTTGACACATTTGCAAATCCCTGTGGCATGAGTGGAGAGCTATATGCACTTAGCAAAGAGAGATTAAATCTCCTTGGAGTGTTGTTTCCCATTAACAGATTTAGTTGCATGTGTTGTAAGTCTCGAAACAAGGTTGGGAAGAAGGTTTTTCCCAACTGCAAAGTTTTTGCCAAACAATGTGTTCACTGTTTATGTTGATGGATTGTAATACCCGCTGATAATATAGTGTGTATGTGTTGTGGTACAAAGGCCATCATGCTGTAGATTATTCATCAGATTTCCCCAGAAAACTAGCAAGAGCTACAACTTGAATAACGAGCTCTGGCTGTTTTCTTTGTGCATAGGTCATTTCCTTAATGAGGTTTCAAGCTTCATCTCCTTCATTTTTAACTAAAAGGGAGAGAGAAAAAATAGTGTTGAAGGGGAAAAATGTGTTGAGAATCAACAATGGGCAAATACCACACTAACAAAAAGCACCATATAGTTAAGTGGTCCAAATAGAAATCTTTAATTAGAGGTGTGATCTAACATATTAACTAGTATCTTGCTCTTTAAGGACATTTATTAAATATTGGATTGAATATAGCATTGCCAGTCGGGTGACCTGGTTTCTATTCTTGACATGGCTAGCAGTTTGTGACTTTGGACATGTGATTCACAATTTTGATAACAGTATAGGTTAAAATCTTCAAACCTCAGCTCCTCCATTTAACCTGCTAAATCCTGATTTAGGCATCTGAAAATGGCCTGATTTTTTTTTTTTCAAAGATGCTGTGAACCTGCAGCTCAGTTTTCTTCAGTGGGATTTGTAGGTGCTTCGCTCTTCTGAACATAAGGTCACTTTGTATTCAGGTGTCTAAATTAGGAGGCTAAATCTAAGTACTCAAATTCAAGTATTCTGGGCGTGTACTTTTGTTAATAGTTACAGGGGCCATCTTTTGGAAGCTAGTTTAAAAAGAAAAATCAGTGGTGAATACTTTTATCCGGGGTGGGGGAGGAGAAAGGCGCAATTATGTAGTGGTACAGAAAGATGGTCAATACTATGTCCTTAAGAAGTAAGCAGTGAAATAAGACTAACCAAAGAGTGAATGATGAAGGTCTGCACTATGTAGAGAGTGAAAATTCAGAAGAATATTATTCAAGCATACAAATGTAAATTATAGTAAATGTTACAGATGTGAACATGATATGAATTGATGGAATAGGTCACCGCTTCTGATGGATAGTTACAGTTAACTATTATAAACTAGTGACTTTGACCCCAACCTCAATAAGAGGTTTTTGATGAGTGAATATTTGCCTTTGGAATGCTTCCGATTATAAAGATATGTAGTGTTATAATTAATGGCAATCTTTATCCATGAAGAATACTCCTGAACTCTTCCTTAGTCTGTCTGACCCTCCCCCTCCCCCCCACACCCATGCCCCAGTTTCTTTATATTTCTCAGTTTATTTTATCATTGGTTCTGACGGAGTTTTGAAATGTAGGAAGGTAGTTTTGGCTGCTCCACTTAGGTGGGAATGAAAATAGGTATTGTGTGATAATACTATACTGAAGTACTGAGTCCCAGTACAATAGGCAGATATAAAACAGAACAGTTTGACAGAGAGCTGGAACAATAGTGAGGCAGACATAATGATGAGGAGGGTAATGCGATAGACATAACAAAGAAAAGCTGATTGAAAGAATTAGTCTGTGGATGTACCCCATAACCTTACAGCCCACAGCAAGTTATCACTTCTGGTCTTCATTGTTTCCTATTGACATAATGGTGTCTAGTTCGAGAAGGCAGATGTGATTTGGCATGGAAAATAAAACACTGCAGTACCTCACTCCAGCTGAGGAATTAATGAAAAAATAACTGTTCAGTTTCCTACTCATGACTCTCCTATGCAAAGGAAAAACAGCATTCCAGGGAGGGGAAGAGCAAGCCATTTTGCAGACTTCTGTGGGGATTAAGTTGGACCTGCTACACCTTGAGAATGATGGAAGCTCCTAACATACATCCTATGCTTTGGAAATACCATTTACTAATGTTGTTGCTGAACAAAATACCCTTACATACCCTTCTCCAGTTCTCCAAGAGCACCCCCTTTCAAGTGAGATCCTGCAATCCAACCACTCTGTCTGGGGCTCTGCAGTACATCCTCCTTGGCTGCCAATGCTGTTCCCTAGCAAGTCCAGCTGGGCTTGGACCCAGACAAAATTCTTTTTCAGGGGGTTGTGACCGGTGGTAATATGCAATGGCACAGAAGCAGTATTTTCAAAACCAGATACGATTTTTGGGCAGAGGTTTATGACCTTTTCTTAAACACACTAGGGAAATATAACCTAGATGGAGCTACTACTGAGTGGGTGCATAACTGGTTGGAAAACTGTTCCCAGAGAATAGTTATCAGTAGTTCACAGTCAAGCTGGACGGCCGTATCAAGGGATTGGTTCTGGGGTCCAGTTCTGTTCTATATCTTCATCAATGATTTAGATAATGGCATAGAGAATACACTTAGAAAGTTGGGGACGATACCTAGCTGAGGGGAGGGGGTTGCAAGTGCTTTGGAGGATAGGATTAAAATTCAAAATGATCTGGAGAAATGGTCTGAAGTATATAGGATGAAATCCATTAAGGACAAATGTAAAGTAGGGAAGGAACTTGGGAAGGAACAATCAGTTGCACACGTGCAAAATGGGAAAAGACTGCCTGGGAAGGAGTACTGCAGAAAGGGATCTGGGGGTCATAGAGGATCACCAGCTACATTATGAGTCAACACTGTTGCAAAAAAAAAAGCAAACATCATCCTGGGCTGCATTGGCAGGAGTGTTGTAAGCAAGACATGAGAAGTAATTCTTCTGCTCTACTCTGTGCTGATTAGACCTCAACTGGATACCAGTTATGGGTACCACATTTCAGGAAAGATGTGAACAAATTGGAGAAAGTCCAGAGAAGAGCCAGAAAAATGAACTTAGTTTCTGCCTTTCAGGGAGGTGGATTACCTACTCCAATGGGAGACCCCTTCTTGTCGACTCAGGTAGTGTCTACACTAAAGCAGTACAACAGTACAGTGGGCACATGTCTTCACGTCCCTCTGGGATCGAATCCTGAAGTACAACCGCTTTCTCACTGGATCTCTGCATTACAACCTCCCTGGCTGTCCATGATGTTCCCTAGCAAGTCCATCTGCAGTGTTTTAAATGTAGACAAGCTCTGGGTCTCTGTCAGCTTCCGGCTGAGCTGACCACTTTCCCCCTCCCTTTCTGTCAGGGGCACCATTTTAACTCCTCAGAATCCTTGGATCTCAGCCCTAGGGCTGGTCTGCACTGTGGGGGAGGATCAATCTAAGTTACGCAGCTTCAGCTACATGAATAATGTAACTGAAGTCGACATACTTTTCACTGAGGTGGAGTACCGGAGTCTACGTTAGAACGATTGGTCGATTTATCATGTGTGAAAATATAAAAGTTTTATAGCCAATGTTCCTTTAAAAAGTTACTCCTATTAGATTTAGATATATGCTAGAAGGTTTACCTAATTCTTTTTTTATACTCTGATTATGAAGTGTTTCTTCATTTAAAAGAATGCTTTTCATTTTTGTCCGCATGGTTGAAAACTGTGTCTGGTGTCTTCATTACTGACTTTATTCTGAAAAAATGGAGTAACTCTGCCATCAAATTTAAACTGGGGCTCTGATTTTCAAAAGAGTCTCAGCTGGGCTTCTTGGGTTTTCTTTCTTTCTTTCTTTTTTTTTTTGTCCACGTTTTTGCTTTGGCAGGTAATTACAGGAACAATTTTGTGAGTAACCTGAGATCCAAATAGGCCTGATCAGGTGATTAGGTCTAAGTACTATAAAATGTATCTGAAGATGTTTGTTTGCACAATTATGTGCAAGCCCAAAATCTGAGACCATCTCTGGAAAGCAGAAGTCCATGATTACATTGAAATGACTAATTCAGTTTGGCTTACAGCCTGAGGAGCAACCATTTACCAAATTCCAAAACCTGACAATACATTAAGAGATTGTGCATTATTCACTTGTGGCGAGATCTGTGAGAATGTGAAAAAACCCAGCGTGGTGAATTAGCTTTCTTTTTCTGCAGAAAGGTTCTTAGATTCTAATGGCAATGAACATACTGTTGTTGTTAAGGTATTATGTTTAAGAAAATTATCACCTCGCATTTCTTGCCCCCTCTTAGCTGCAGGATACATACCACCCTATACCCTACTTAAGGAACTGAACCTAACATTTGCCATATCCATTTGGACAGATCTAGTCTTGTATCCTGCCTCTCTCAGTAGGCTATGACTGATACTTCTGAGAAAGGGGAAAGTACTCATAATTGCACATACAAAGTTTTAGATGGTCCTTTCAGACATGGAGTGATCATCAGACACCCCAAAGTATAATTACCCTTATCTTAGCTTGTAGATGAATTGAGTTATTTTAAAACACAGTTCCTCTTTAGTTGTCCATATGCAGAAGTCCATCTCAATCTGCTTCTTTCTGATTGATTGAAGAATAAAAAACTGAAGTGAAATCATAAGCTTGGAGGGCCTTGTTTAGTATCTGATTGTCGCTCTCTGCATATCTAATCAAAATACAGTATAACACCTGACAAATCACCTAGCAGGCTGATAGCTAGGAGTGGGTTGGCTTCCTTCCCTCCGCCTTCACTAGTCAAATTTCCATTGTTAAATGATCAGTTTCCTACTATTTCCAGTTGGCAGCAAAGGGCCTTACTCCTACTGAGTAGTTCCTCACATTAAATCAGTGGAATCATTTGTGGAGAGAAGTACTACTCAATGTGAGTAAGGTTTCCACTGTGTGGAAGACAAGACTGTCCCTACGTTTTAGAACAGAGCAATTGGACTATTGAATTACTGGTTCCAAGGTGCCTCAATGAACTCAAGACACCAGTTAAAAAAAAAAAAATGGAGACCAGAAAAGGATTCTAATGGAAGCTATTGAAATTTTGCTTAGGACTTTTCCTCCTCCTGCATTACCCATGAATTCAGGCCCTTTTTGAGACAGAACTGGGTGCTTTTAAGCACTACAGACATAGGCTGAGAATGAGGTTAGGTGGTATTCTGCCATAGCACTTTTCTCCTATGAGTTTGAAATCATAAACTCTGAGCAGGCAAGTGGATTTGTTGAAAGTTGTAGTATAACCAAACTCTGTTAAGCGCTAAAACCCTAACAACCAACTGCGGGGCGGGGGGAGCAAGGGAGGCTACCAGCAAAATGTAATCATGAGTAGCAGCCCAGATTGCTGGCTCCTTTGTGGAAAGAGAATCAAAATATACTGCCACTCCTTTTTTAATAGTTGAAATATAGAAATAACGTAAAAAGGAGGACAAATTTCTGAGGCCTATGAACACCTAGCATAATTCCTATTTGATTGTGTGGTGACTCAGGTATTCACAATATGGATCCTGGCTTCCCCCTTACTGCAGATGGGAAGTAGTCAGTGCCACCGGGGGCAGGTTACTCCCCTTCCCACACTAACTCAGCTGTTCTGGCTCTAGGTCTGAATCAAGACTGTCCCTATTCTGCAACCCTTGATATGGCAGCCTGTGCAGAGGGCTAAAGGGAGGCACCTCCTGCGAACATGGACTGCAGGTCACAGCTGTGTGCTGAGAGAAGTACCAGGTGTTCTGGTACTCCATTGATGAGTGTAGTATAATTACGTATACAGAATAGAGCACCAAAACACTAGCTTTTTGTTTCAGTCCCTTGATTGAAATTGTGATCAAGATAATGCTTTATTGACTTGGTTTCGTAGAACTTAGAACACAGAAAATGAGAAGACTAGGTCAGATAAAAATATCTTTGAAGAGTTTAAATGCATTGGGGATACAATGCATAAAATGACAGAGACTCGGTAAGATACTTAAATTATATGCAAATATTTAAAAAGAATAATAATAATTATTTTGCCTCAGTCCACTCAGGAAGATGTAGCTTCCAGGGATATCTGGTCTTTGCCTGCAGAGTGCCAGGTAAAGCTATGCATAATTAATAATAGAATGAACAACAAATACATCACTGTTCTGCATTCTAAAGGCAGATGCCTCTTCTGAGGCAACTAAATGAGTAGGCTAGGAAGTAATTGTGGTATCTCAGATACCCATATCTAGTAACAGTTAAACATGAAAAGCTAGCATAGAGAGTCCTGATGTCATTTGATAAAACAAATAAAATAACTCCTCTGAGGATAGGAAACAAGTATACTATCAAACTGGTCAGTATTGATGGATTTCACCAACACCAAGAAACCCAGCAAAGGCTAATAGGAATGTGTAATGTGCTGTAACATGAACTCTCAGTTATGAAGGAGGTTTGAATATCAAGGAGTAAGGAACATACATGTTTAGAAGAAAAACATTGTGACTCAGTTTTTTTGTGTGGATCTGGTTAAAGTTAGTAATGTTATATGTGGTCTAGTTCTAGTAGATAGGACACTGGACTGGGAGCCGGGGGACCTAGGTTCTCTTTCCAATTCTGCCATGACCTCTTGTGTGACATTGGGCAGGTCACTGTGCCTACATATGCCTCATTATCACCAGTGTAAATGGAGATAATGATAGTTAACTTCCTTTGTAAACTGCTTTAAGATATGTGCTGGAAAAACAGGATCACCATAATACTGAGAAAATCTTAAATGTCTTGCTAAGAACAGTTTTAAGCTTGTCAATTTTTGGTATCTCTTTCACAGTAGAGCCTTCTGACAAGGACTCAGCACAGTGAAAATGTGCTGAAGCCAAATTATATGCACACTTAATGCTGGACAGCCACTTTTCTTTCACTTCAAATTTCCTTTTACTCAAAGGATACGTATTTAAACAACTGTAGTAGTTGCAGTTCATCTAGAAGCCAGGTTGTATTTTTACAGTTCCTCTACTGGGAATGGATGTACCATCTCTCAAGTGCAATAAAATTGATGTGTTGGCCTCTAGCATGATAGAACTATGTGTAATTTCTAGGGACATAAACTGTGTATCAGTTTGAACAATTTTTTTTTAAAACAATATAATGTTTGCAAAATGTTATGATAGTTTTGCCACACCAAGAGAGATTTAGTACTACTGATAATATTTCACTCAAAATAGTGTCTTATTCTGTGTGTAGTACCCTGGATTTCAGTCGGACTACTTTTACTACAGTCTATTCAGTGTGAGTAAAGGTAACACAGTCTGGCCCATTGTAGTTAAAGGATGATTTCTCAAGCTAGTCTCATTTTTAACCCCATCCTACCCTCAAAGCACTGAATAGTAAAATCGAACAGTATTATTGTTGTACAGTCGTCATAAATCAAATTTAAATATGAGAAGTGTAAAAAAATCAGTGAAAGTTGTGTGTAGAATAGGTAGTGAATCATTCCCATGATCACAGGTGAAATGAGTCAGCAGAAAAAGAGATCAAATGTTTCCTAGTCTATGAAACTTATAGTATGTTCTCAGCATAGTGTTTTCTGGATTCTGGAGGATCTTAACTAGGTAACTTGAACCTAAAGGTAGCCCTTTCTGATTATTCCTGTGGCTAGGGGTTAAAAATTCATTGAGACCCTGCCCTCCGTTTTCTAACACTGACATAGCTTTTGGCTCTGTAACTAAAGATTCTTCTTCGAGTGATTGTTCACGTCCATTACACATTAGGTGTGCGCGCGCCGTGTGCACGGACGTCGGAAACTTTTTCCCTTAGCGGCTCCTGACGGGTCGGCAGGGCCCCCCCCTCCCACCAGAGCGGCGCCCAGCTCTAGGGTATATATATCCCTGCAGACCCGACCCCTTCAGTTCCTTCTTACCGTCCGTGGTGGCGTTGGAACAACTCTGTCTCTCGTCTCAGAGTGTCCCTTAGCATAGTCATTAGCGTTATCTGCAACAGTTATCAGTTCCTTAGTTGTTAGTGTTAAGCTTAGTAGTTAACAGTTCTTTAGGAAGTCCTTGAAGTTCTTGTTGTGGGTGTTTGGTCAACCCCGGCACCGGCCCTGGGCGGCGGGGCATGCTGCACGCCCAAGGCTTCAAGGCTTGTGCCACGTGCCGTAAGCCTATGCCATTGAGCAACCCCCACGACTCGTGTCTCCGCTGCCTGGGGGAAACCCACCAGAAAGAGCGCTGCAAGATCTGTAAGGCCTTTAAGCCCAGAACTAAGAAAGAAAGAGACTTTCACCTCAAGCAGCTGCTCATGGAGACGGCGTTACAGCCCTCCACTTCGGCGGCACTGTCTGCCTCAGTGCGGAGCGCCCCGGCATCAGTTTGGGAACCGGCACCGGCAGGTCACCCGAAGCCTACGGCACCGACCCAATGGGGGCATTTACGGCACCGGTCGTCTTTGCCGGCAAAACCGAAGGGCCAACCCAAGGCCTGAGGACGCTCCCCACATAAGAGGGCAGCGCCAGCGAAGACCTCGAGTGTGCCTAAGGCCGTTACGGCCCCGGCAGTGGCTCCGGCGCCGAAAGGCCCGTCGATCCCCGGGATAGGCGCGTCAAGTGAGGAAGAAGGGCTGGAGGAGCTCTTGGAACAGCCCTCCACTCCAGACACATTTGAGGCAGCAAAAGACCTCATTGAATTGTCCGTTGAGGGCCCTCCACAAGCTAAGGACGCTCCGCCGAGAGTGCCATCCAGAGGCAAGCCGGTGATGGTGTGCCCATCACAGTCGCCATCTCGGCACCGTTCACGGCACCGGTCCCAGTCGAGTTCCGCCTTGGTGGACTCCCGGTTGCCCTCCGCACAGAAAGCGCCACAGCCGTCGGGCCTCAATAAGCGGTCGGCACCGACTTAGCAGCCATACTCGAGTCGGCTACACGTTCCCCGAGACCAACCACCCGTAGTCGTTCCCGGTCCCGTGGTCACCGGTACCGACCCAGGTCCAGGTCGGCGAGACGCTACTCCAGGTCCTGGTCGCGGAGACACTACTCCCCAAACCCAGACCAGCACCGTTCCACGGCACCGCCGTGGCCTTCAAGATCACCGTCCGTGGTGTCGGAGACTGACTCGGGCCGGTACGGCGGGTATGCCCATAGGACACAGGCCAGCAGAGACTACAAAGCCTCTGGTCATCCCCAATGGGGCCAGCCAGGCCAATGACCATTCTGGACACCCTGGGCCTACCACCAGCAAGGCCCCCCATCTAGGGCCTCGAGATCTGGGCCATCAGCGTACCGATCCCGCTCTCCGCGGTGCCGCCGCCCTTTCACAAGGAGGCAACGATCTCTAGACTGCAGGAGCGGGAAGGAGTGGACTCGGCACCGAGCACGGTACCGTCCCAGTCCCACGCCGTGGGACAGGCTCCAGAGGAACAACCAGTCGATGACGGGTTGCAGGAAGGCGAGGATGGGCAAAAGGCCCCGACCTCTTCCTCCTCGCCGGATGAGGCAGTGGCGGGCACGACAGTGTCTGGCCCTCCCCCGATTGATCATCGGGCGCACCAGGACCTGTTCTGCCGGGTAGCCCTCAATCTGGGCTTGCAAGCGGAGGAGACTCTAGAGCAGGAGGACCCCATGGTCGACATCCTGAGCCCGGAGGGCCCCTTCAGAGTCGCTCTCCCGATTATACGGACAGTCCAGTCTAACTATAAGACGGTATGGCAAACGCCGGCCTCCAGTGCACCAACTGCAAGAGGCGTGGAGAGAAAATACTTCGCCCCATCTAGAGGGTTCGACTTCCTCTTTTTGCATCCATCTCCTTGTTCGCTGGTAGTCTCTGCGGTCAACGAACGAGAGCGTCATGGCCAGCAAGCCCCTGCACCCAAGGGCAAGGAGGCGAAATGCTTGGACTTATTCGGGAGGAAGGTCTACTCGTCTGGGGGCCTCCAGCTGAGGATCGCTAATCAGCAGGCAATTCTAAATAGACACAACTTTAATTCTTGGGCATCAGTCTCCAAGTTCAAAGAATCCCTACCTCCGGATGCACATCCTGAGTTCACGGCCCTAGTGGACAAGGGGATGGTGGTGGCCAAAACTTCGTTGCAGGCCTCCCTCGACTCAGCTGACAGCGGCTAGGACAATCGTGTCAGGGGTAGTGATGAGGCGCTCGGCATGGTTACAGGCTTCAGGCCTTCCGCCAGAGGTGCAGACCACCCTGCAGGACCTTCCGTTTGAAGGGTCAGGCTTGTTTTCAGACCAAACGGACGCCAGGCTACATAGCCTCAAGGACTCGTGAGCGACTCTAAAGTCGTTAGGAATGAATACCCCGGTGACACAGCGAAAACCCTTTAAGCCTCAACCACCACAGAGGCAGTACCACCCTCGCCCTCGGCACGAACCGTACCGCGGTCGTGGCAGGGATAACAGGCGAAGACGTAACAATACGCCTAACCAAGGCCAAGGTCATGGCCAGGGCAAGCCGCAGCCAGGGAATAAACCAGGCTTTTGAAGTTACGCTCGAGGACAGCGTACCACTTCCCATTCCGGATCCACCTATAGGTTTCAAGGACCACCTGTCCCATTTCTACCTTGCATGGTCACGCATAACATCGGACCGCTGGGTCCTGTGCACAGTGGAGGTGGGCTATACCCTCCAGTTTTCCTCACCCCCTCCCTTCCATCCCCCTTCCCCGTCCCTCTTCAGGGACCCCTCTCACGAGCGACTTCTCATGCAGGAGATGCAGACCCTCCTCACAGTGGGAGCAGTGGAAGAGGTCCCACCAGACCTAAGGGGAAAAGGATTCTACTCCAGGTACTTCCTGATTCCCAAGGCAAAAGGGGGCCTCCGTCCCATTTTGGACCTGCGCGGACTAAACAAGTTCCTGGTCAGAACGCGTTTCTGTATGGTCCCCCTTGGAACTATTATCCCATCCCTGGATCCGGGGGATTGGTACGCTGCCCTCGATATGAAAGATGTGTATTTTCACATCGCCATCAACCTGGCCCACCGGCGGTTCCTGCGCTTCACCGTCAACCAGCGCCATTTTCAATTTACGGTCCTGCCCTTTGGCCTAGCATCGGCACCGCGAGTGTTCACGAAATGCATGTCCATGGTAGCAGCCTTCCTTCGGAAAAGAAGGATGCGCGTGTTCCCGTACTTGGACGACTGGCTCCTCGCGGGCAGGTCGGAGGCCGAGGTCCGCTCTCACGTGACGCTGGCCTTACAGATGTTCGGCAGGCTTGGCCTACTGGTCAACGTGCCCAAGTCCACGTTAACTCCCACACAGAGACTGGACTTCATAGGTGCAGTCCTGGACTCGGTGACTGCACGGGCAAGTCTCCCAGAGTCGCGGTTCTTGGCAATTCAAGGGGCCGTAAGCTCCGTCCAGAAATTTCCCACGACAATGGCAAGGTGCTGCATACAGCTCCTGGGACACATGACAGCCTGCACACACGTAGTCAGACATGCCCACCTCAGGCTCAGACCTTTGCAGTTGTGGTTTGCCCAAACGTACCGCCCCAACAGAGACCCCTTGGATCTGGTGGTGATGATCCCGGCTCGGGTGTTGAGCTCCCTCCGCTGGTGGCTCGAGCAACAGCAGGTTTGCGAGGGGATCCCCTTTGCTGCCCCACAACCCACTCTGACGTTAGTAACAGATGCATCGGACCTGGGTTGGGGGGCGCACCTGGGGGAACTGCGGACCCAAGGGTTGTGGTCCAGGGAAGACAGATTGCTTCACATCTGAAGGAGCTGAGGGCGGTTCGCCTCGCCTATCAGACCTTCCACGCCACCATAGAAGGTCACAGCGTGGCAGTTCTGACAGACAACACTACCGCCATGTTCTATATAAACAAGCAGGGCGGGTCCCGGTCCTCTCTCCTCTGTCGCGAGGCACTTCATCTATGGGACTTCTGTATGGCCCATGCGGTCCATCTTATCGCAATGTATCTCCCAGGGATCCAAAACAGGTTAGCGGACTGCCTCAGCCGATCCTACCACATGCACGAATGGGCTTTGAGGCAGGACGTCTTGCATTCAATCTTCTGGAGGTGGGGTTTTCCCCGGGTGGATCTTTTCGCCGCCAAGGACAACAGGCAATGCCCTCCGTTTTGCTCTTTCCAGAACCTCAGCCCGGGATCGTTGGCAGATGCCTTCACGATTCCGTGGGGAGGGAGCCTGAGGTATGCCTTCCCTCCATTCCCACTCATCCACAAGGTCCTCCTCAAGACCCGCAGGGACAAGGCGACAATCATTCTCATCGCCCCGGCGTGGCCACGACAGCATTGGTTCACGACCCTGCTGGAATTGTCCATAGCCGACCCGATTACCCTCCCCCTCCATCGTGACCTAGTCACACAGGACAGGGGTCGCCTGCTCCACCCGAACCTATCGTCGCTACATCTCACGGCGTGGTATCTCTCTGGCTGAACGATGCGGAACACAGGTGCTCTCACCAGGTACAGCAAATTCTCCTTGGTAGTAGGAAGCCCTCCACAAGAGCGACCTACCTGGCTAAATGGAAGAGGTTCTCCCACTGGTGCAAGCCTCAGCACATACAGCCTCTGCAGGCCTCAGTTCCATCGATCCTGGACTACTTACTGCACCTCAAGCATCAGGGGCTCGCCCCCGCCTCGATTAAAGTGCATTTGGCTGCCATATCGGCGTTTCATCCGGGGGAGTTGGGAGTGTCAGTGTTCTCCAACCCCACAGTAGCTCGATTCCTCAAGGGGCTGGAGAGGGTGTTTACCTACTCGCGCCCACTGGTCCCTGCGTGGAGTCTGAACCTAGTCCTGACTAAGCTCATGGGGCCGCCCTTTGAACCCCTAGCCGCTTGCTCCCTCACGCTCCTCTCGTGGAAGGTGGCGTTTCTCGTGGCCATCACATCGGCCAGGAGGGTATTGGAATTGAGGGCCCTCACTTCAGAACCCCCTTATACAGTTTTCCATAAGGATAAGGTGCAACTGAGGCCGCACCCCAAATTCCTTCCAAAAGTGGTCTCGCAGTTTCAAATGGGACAGGACATTTGTCTACCGGTGTTCTTCCCTAAGCCCCATGCGGACCCTAGCCACTGCAGCCTGCATACCCTCGATGTTTGGAGGGCATTGGCGTTTTATCTGGAGCGGACCAGGTCATTCAGCAGAACACCTCAGCTGTTTATTGCCGTTGCGGAACGTATGAGAGGCCTGCCTATCTCGACACAACGCTTGTCAGCATGGATTGTGCATTGTATACGCACGTGTTATGAGCTCGCCAACGTACCAGCCCCAGAGATCCGGGCTCACTTGACTAGGGCCCAAGCATCCTCGGCGGCCTTCTTGGCGCAGGTTCCTATCCAGGAAATCTGTAAAGCGGCCACCTGGTCGTCCGTGCATACGTTCACAGCCCACTACACGATCCACCATCAGGCCACAGAGGACGCAGTGGTTGGACGGGCTGTGCTACAATCAGTTGTACCTTGACTCCTACCCACCTCCAATGGTAAGCTTGTGAGTCACCTAATGTGTAATGGACGTGAACAATCACTCGAAGAAGAAAGAACGGTTACTTATCTTCTGTAACTGTTGTTCTTCGAGATGTGTTGTTCACGTCCATTACACTTCCCACCCTCCTTCCCCTCTGTCGGAGTCTCCGGCAAGAAGGAACCGAAGGGGTCGGGTCTGCAGGGATATATATACCCTAGAGCGGGGCGCCGCTCTGGTGGGGGGGCCCTGCCGACCCGACAGGAGCCACTAAGGGAAAAAGTTTCCGACGTCCGTGCACGCGGCGCGCGCACACCTAATGTGTAATGGACGTGAACAACACATCTCGAAGAACAACAGTTACAGAAGGTAAGTAACCGTTCTAACTACGTTAACAGCTGCAAATTGTATTAGCTTTAAGCTCGTTACAATCTAGCAGACTCATTCATTGATTACATTCGATTGTCAGGGCATCCCGAATATAGAATTAAAAAGACTTCAGATAAGCCAATTAACTTGTGTAGCACTTCAAACCAGTATCTCTGTGCCAAAGGGCGGGGGGTGTCACTGACCATGCTTCCATGGCAGATTGTCTGAACTGAGTTTAAAGAGTTCAGACAAAAATATACTGTGTAGTTCAGCCTGTTTAGTGAGTGATTCACTACTGAAGATTATAAGGCACCAATATCTTGACTTCTAGCGACAAAAGCCCTGTTTAATTATACATATGAGTGTTTGGGTCAGATTCAGCTGTGAGGCCTAGTTGGAGTCTTATTTTGCTTTGTGCTACATTATTTAGTGCTTTATCCTACCTCATCAAAGGGTATAACAGGTTGTTTTTATTGGTGTACTGCTACAAAGGCAGAGTAATTTATAAGTAGCATTTTGCCATTTACTGCACTGAATGGTGAAGTTTTGTGAAATTTAGAACAACTAATTCTATAATATATAATGGGGAAAGAAGATGTATGCCCATTTTAAATTAGCATCAAGTACTGCCCTAAATGCCAGAGGTGTAATGGGAACATGATGATGATGATGATGATGATGTTGATGACTTTTCTTACAGCAGAATCTTGCCAAAGACCATCCATACTAGGATGAAGTTGTTCTTAAGAACCATCCTAAACACATTTGGCCAAATTTCATTCCATGTATAACTTCACTTAAGTCAATGACGTTACATTAGCTATTGAGTTTTGTATTTCAGTATTTCCCATAGCTTCACATTTTGTGGTGTACCATGGTTATCATTGTTCCTAAAAGCTATTGGTTGCTTATGCCCTGAAGCCTATCCGTTTATGTTGATTATTAATTTTAGCTGTCTACCTTTCATGTTAGCATACTGTCAATTTCTATATGTATTAAATTGTCATAGGAAAAAATGGAAAACAGCGAGGCCATGGGAAAAATCTCATAAAGGTGTTTCTACAGTGTGTGAGGAAAGGCGTTCCCTCTTCTCAAATGATCAGGTATAGTTCTGACATTTTGAGTTCATTAAATTCCTGACTGGTCATGCTGTCCTCTTGCTGAGTAATTTTGCAGTCCAATAGTATGTAACAAATATTGACTAGATCTATGAAGCTGGCCAGGCTGTGCCGTCTGTCCCAGCATGGGTTTCTGATTATATCAGTTGCATAAGAGGAACCAGTGTTGTAATCAGTATCACTTTTGTTATTACTCCCTGTGCATACAATATGAATTTGTATGTGTGCAATGAAATGGAAAATGGAACTTTAATCTGAGATCCACACCTAGTTCAGGGCCAGTGGAGGCTTGTCCCTCCTCAAGACTGCTAAAATGTTGTCACCCCCTCTTCATGAGTTTCCACATCTGCCTTTCGTTCCTTGTCTCTAGAAACACCATGTGTCACAAACTGTGTCAGCAAATGTAGAATGTAGGTGATGACTGTCTAATTCATGGTAAATGTGCTGTTGCTGGTTTTTGAGTACTTGTGGCCCAGTCTGAGGCTCTGACACATTTTTCTCTAATCATTGCTAATCCCAGCTAGGTTTGATAAATTAATGATGTAGGATGAAATACTGCCCCCATTGAGGTCAATGGCAGAACTCTATAGGGTCAGGATTTCAACCAAGATTTTTAGCAGAAACTTTCAGAGACATGCAGATAAAAGTAGTTTAGTAGATGACTGTTGCAGATTAATATATGTAGCTCCTACCCCGTGCTTGGCGCTGGTTATTGAACTGCTGCCTCCTAAGGGAGAGACCTCTTCTGCTCATACTGATCCTCTGAACTTCTGATTTAAATCAGTTCCCTTATAGTAATAACAGAGAGAATTCCAAACAGTACAACTAAACCCTAGGGGAGTGTAGGTCTCTGGTAGGTCAAAAATGCACAAACAGCAGATTGTAGGCCTGTGTGTGGTACAGGATAACAGAACTCTAATCTCTGAGGGGTGGGGATGTGTTCCCTTGCAAAACTGAAATTTAAATATTATGAGGCTTAGAAATCTCAGCCTATAAATCAGTTCTCGGGTAGTAACAACTGACAAAATACAGATAATTAGAGAATTACCCTGTGGGCCTCTGGCAGAAACATGCATGTTTGAGAACGAGAGAGAGAAGGTCTTAGATTTTCATTTTAAATCAGCAGCAGTGTGAGGAAAAATATCAAATAATAATGCTGTTCCTACTAATTGGAGGTATTTTAAGAATATTAAAGAATAGGAGGCCAACACCTGCAGTCTGATAGACAGAGGACAGGGAAGAGAATGTTTGAGGGGTTTAATTATATTTTAAAAGAGTTCACAGGGAACCCAAGAGCACACAATAATGCATGCTCTTACCCTGGGAAACTGAGTAGCATGTTAATGCTCCTGAACACATGGGGAACTAGAGGAAATACAATGTGGCTTCAGCCATGGGAGTACCTCTAGGACTGTAACCTACCTAGTCTGAATCTTGAACTACATCATGAAAAGCTTCCTCAAATTTTCACTGTTCCAATTGTGGATTTTCAGGATGAACTATATGCCAACCCTAAGAAGCTTAACTATATTGTTGAAAGCAACAGAGGGTCCTGTGGCACCTTTAAGACGAACAGAAGTATTGGGAGCATAAGCTTTCATGGGTAAGAACCTCACTTCTTCAGATGCAAGTCACTTGCATCTGAAGAAGTGAGGTTCTTACCCACGAAAGCTTATGCTCCCAATACTTCTGTTCGTCTTAAAGGTGCCACAGGACCCTCTGTTGCTTTTTACAGATTCAGACTAACACGGCTACCCCTCTGATATATTGTTGAAAATACACAATATTGTCTTGATTGTCCATGGACTTCAGAAACCGTACACAGAGCAATATATACATTAATTTTTCCCCCTAATATCCAATATACTCTTCATGTAGCTTAGAAGTAGGTGAATTTTAAATGTAAAGGAGTGATGGAGGATTTTCTGCATGGTATATCATTTATTTGAGGTGTAGTCAACCTTTGTGCTAACAATGAGTTCCTGTTCTGGTGAGTTTTCATAATCAGAATTGACGTTGTAATGCATCTGGTACTAGATCAAAAAGTCTGACGGGTTCCCTCTTTTGAGAACGTCTTCATACGCATGGAATTTGGAGATCAGTGAAGTCATGCTATCCTTCTCCCTTCTTTCACAATATTTGAGGCTGGTATTAGTAACTTGGTTTTGGCTTTCAGTAACTTATGCCTGCATTTCTGTAATTTCATGTTAAACTTGCAAAAGTGCAGCAGTTCAGATTTGAATATTTCAAAGATTTAAGTTAGGTTTTTTATAAAGTGTATGGGCTAAAAATATGCATGCTGCTGCTCATGACTCGGGCTGTGTGAATAATTGATTTTTTTTGTTTAATGTCCAAACAAAAAAATTGAAGGAAAAAAAATAGTTTCAGATTGATTCAAAATGAAAACTTGTCAGTTTGTTTCAGCAAAACAAAATAAAGAAAAAATGTTGTGGGTTGAGCAAAACATTTTAATCAACCTGGAACAAAGAGTTTAATTTTTGAGGATTTTTTACCTTTAATTTTTTAAATAAAATTGAAGTAAAAATTTGAAACAAAAAATAGTTTAGAATCAAGTAAAAATATTTCATTTTTGGAAATATGAGAACAAAATATTTTTACTTGTGTGAAAGGTTTTTTTTTTTTCCCTTACCCCCTTTCCCCCCCCCAACCACAATAATTTGGTGAACTCAACATGAATTTGCTAAATATTTCAGTCAACCCTAATCTGATTTTTTGGTGAAACATGTTTTGTCCAAAAAATATTGCCTAGCTCTGCTATCCATCACTGCAGAGCTCTACAAAACTGTTAAGTACAACTAGCATCCACACTAAACGTGAGTATGCAGTGTAAGGGAACAGAATAGTATCCTGTTAAATGGCTTGTGAGAACACAATAAGTGCCACAAGAGAGAAGTTTTAAAAGCTGCCAGAAATCAGTCAGAGCAGAAGTATGCATGTAGCTAGCCCTTGAGGAATTTGTGCATATTTTGTAAAATGGGTTTTGTGACCCAACTACATGCTGCTATCCTTATACATGTGTGCATATATACACCCCTTCTATTTGCCTGACACATTCTATCATCTTTCACTCTTCGCACAACAAAAACAAAGTGAAGAAGCCACATGGGACAGTTGGGTCACAAATAACCATTTTACAAAATATGCAACACCTGCAAGATCTAGCTACATGCATACTTCTGCTCTGACTGGTTTCTGGCAGCTTTTGAAACTTACCTCTTGTGGCACTTATGGTGTTCTCACAAACCATTTAAAGGGATATCAGTGTTCCTAGACACTGCATTCTCCTATTTAGTGTGGATGGTAGTTGTACTTAGCAGCTTTTTAGAGTATACAAGGCTGTGGTAACTCACGGAGGAGGACTCACCATAAAGGACAGCACAGGCAGAGAGCTTAAGAGTGAAATAATTTAAATATTTAGGATCAGTGGCTGCTGACGATGGTGCCCCCCCTTCTCCCCGAGTGATGCCTGTCATCATGTTAAAGCTGATTTGAGTAAATGAAGGAGCTGACCCCAATTCTCTGTGATGAAAAGTGTATAAAACTGTAATTTGATCTTAATGTACAGAACAGAGACTTGGCAAGCCATAAGAAAGGAAATCTGTATGCTCTCCACCATGGAATGAGATGTCAAATGGTTGGACACTCCATGATAGGAAACGAAATGAGGTTGTCAGTGGCCCAATGCGGGTCGTTCTAATTGAAGACAAGTTGAGGGAGGCTAGGCTACATTGGAATGGTTGAACATATCTAGCAGATATCTGAAAGTTATATCAGTAGGATGGTTCCTGTAATGATTGTGGATGGAAGATGACCATGGGAGAGGCCAAAGTCTTGGTACCTGGACTGGATATCAGTAGACCCCAGAGAGACCAATCTGCATGACAGCCTGGCATATGGTCATGAGTTTTGGAAGAAGCCAAATAACAATCATCAATCCCGAATAGGGAAGTGGCAAAATGAAGAAGAGTTTTGTAGAGTATTAGATGGAGCCTTTAGATCAAATTCATTTAGTGCCCATAATATGTATTTAGCCAAGCTAAGGACAGTGTACGTCTTTAAAAATAATGTTTGGTGAATATTTCATTTATTTATTTACCTATTTAAGGAAAGTTACTAGAGAGCAATTATCTTTCTTTCAGTGAGAGATGATCGAGATGAATGTGTGCATGCACAACAACCTCTGTTCCCTATTGAAAAAATAACCTATCTTTGACTAATATATAGCTTCTTTCCAGAGCTGTCCTGCTTCGAAAAGGTATTTTCCTGTTGTCGTGCCCACCCATGCTTCCTATTATTTATTGACATTCCACTACCAATTATTTGTATTGTGCAGACTACTTCCAACCTCAGCTTTGTGTAGGTTGATTTCTGGTACATTATTACTAGATGTTCAGTTAGGCAAGGTTTAAAAAATGACCCAAGTATATGAACAACATTAAAAGTTCTGACAGTGAAATAGTGTTTTTCTTTTCCTTGTGCTTGTGTGAAATGATCTGGTAAAATAGAAGCTGCAGAAATAATGCATTTTTTGTGTCTGTTTTCTCAAATGATAAATGCTCTTGGCTCTGTGGAGGATTTCTTGGCTCTGTGGAGGATTTCATACTAAATGATGATTTCACTAACAGAATCAGAGTTTCAAATATTTCTTGTAATGTAGCAAATCAAAAGTTGCTTGGACTATTTGTACTCAATCTTCTTGAGAACTAGAAATCCACTTATCAGAGGAAGTGTTCAGCTGTGACCCTAACCTTTCATGAAATGATGTGCTACTCCCCACTATTTACTTACTGTTAAGCTATTGAGACTGTTTTCCTTCTTAGCAATGTAAATGTATCATTGCAGGCTTTAGAAATAATACTGGTCAGATCATTTCAATGTCTTATGAACTGAAGTAAAGCACAGAATATTGGAAAACCTATTTATTTAAAATATTATGTACAGTGCCACCAAATATATTCACAGAGTGCAGAGAGAGCAGCTGAACAAGGTGTTGCTTTGAGAAACCATCCAAGGTTGTAGCACCATGAGATTTTACACCCCCCACCCCAAAAGGGGGACATAGAACCCTGTTTCCTGTCCCTAACCCTTGTAATCGTGGTGGTTTGCTTAGTTGCAGTTTTGATGGGACAGCTGCTGTTTTTTTCAAGATTGCATCAGAGTGGAAGAAATAATCATATTTTATATGAAATTCATTTGAAATTAAATAAATTAGCCAATGCAACAATACAGAAGTTCACAGCTGCAAAGGTCCTGTTAAGACAATGATGGAAGTCTGTGGTTCAGACTGTATCTAGTGCAGTGGTGGGCAACCTGCGGCCCATCAGGGTAATCCGCTGGCAGGCTGCGAGACAGTTTGTTTACATTGACCGTCCGCAGGCCTGGCTTCCCGCAGCTCCCAGTGGCCGGAGTTCACCATTCCCGGCCAACGGGAGCTGCAGGAAGCAGCGGCCAGTACGTCCCTGCAGCCTGCGGGCCGCAGGTTGTCCACCACTGCTCTAGTGGAAGGAGAAAAATCTATTTATAATTGTGGCTGTCACTTAAGTTTTATTGTTCTCCACATATTTTTAACAGTTCAAACTTTCTGTATTAATATTTACCATAAAGCCAATTTGCTTCTAGATCCAATCTACGTTCCCAGTCTCATGCATAGTGAGCATTGTAGAAAAATTGTATAGACGTGCACAAATTAAACTGGACTTCTTCCCATTAAACACATTCACTAGGGTGCCAGGATACTAAAAACAGCTGGTGTTCTTTCCAACCACAAAATGTCTCCATTTTTGGAATCTGCTGCCTTTGGCAGCAAAGATAATATAAGAAGTACTTTTAAGGCAATGAAACTGCTGATGCAAAATACATATTAAATAAACTCCTTAGCTGCCAAGATCCTGCACATAAGTATATACTCCTAGTTTGATGCAAATATTCATAGAGGCTTCCAACAGTCAGCTAGACATGTGTCATCATAAAAGATGTGTGGTCTTTTCAATGAGAGCTTAAATAATATCCTTGATTTGCTCCAACTCTTTCTGTATGTTGAAATATATTCATGTATAAGGGGGTTTTATGGGTCACCATACCCCTAAGGGCAGCTGACCATCTACAGGAGCCATTACCTTGTATCCCTCTGCTTTGGTCTTAGTGGATTTCAGTGGTCTGGGTTCTTAGTTATGATGTGGTGGTGCCTCCACCTGACTATTTAAGGTAGTCAGGAACCCTTCTGTACCTCCCTATGTGGTTTCAACCTGTTCCAGTACTTACCCTACGACTAACCTGATATGTCGTACACATACTCTTCTGAACCACCAAACAATGTACACTTTATTTACAAAGGGAAATGTAGAGGACTTCTATAAGGAGAAGGAGATGATGGATTTGGAGTGGGTACACCAGTACCACTATATAACCCCCCAAGTAACACAACTCCCAGGGTGAATTTCCCTGGATTTGTGAATTTAGTTTATTTCACATCAGTGGGCTCCGTAATATGGAGGAACCCACATACCTTGAGGCATTGCAGGCCTGTAGATGCTTGTGTGTGGCGAGGTGATGAAGTTATCAATTCGCCCAGGGGACTAACCGCTGTGCAGCAGCAATAGGCGTTACTCACAGTGGGAAAAAGCCTCCACGGTGTAGGGTCTCTTCGGTGTTTCCAAGATCAGTTGTCCTCTCCCAGAGTAGTTTGCCAACCCCCTTTCAGGGCAAATAGGCAACATCATTGCAAAGGGAGACAGCCAGGGGAGTGCCAGTGTTCCCTCCGGCAGGTGGAGGCAGTCAGGGAGCACCTGCACTCCCCTGAGGCAGACTTTCCTCCTCTCATCCCCCCTCCAATTGGCTTAGTCAGCCTTCTATCCCGCAAGGTTTGCCCAATCACCGTTGGTGAAGTGAGCACACTGCAGTCTTCCCTGTCTCTCATTTACCCGCAACAAACTTGGCTCCCTTTTTCATCAGACCCATTACAAATGTTAATTAAGACAAGTGAAAGTACAGTAACTCCTCACTTAGAGTCATCCCGGTTAATGTTGTTTCATTGTTACATTGCTGATCAATTAGGGAATATTAGGGTTACCATACGTCCGGATTTTCCCAGACATGTCCGGCTTTTGGGGGCTCAAATCCCCGTCCGGGGGGAAATCCCCAAAAGCCGGGCATGTCCGGGAAAATCGGGAGGGCTGGGTGGTGCTCGGCCGGGGCCGGCGGTGCGGGGCCGGTGCGGGGCCGGGGGCATGGTGCCGGGCCGGGAACTAGGGGCGCAGTGCCGGGCGCGGGGCCGGACGGGGAGCCGGGGGCGCGGTGCCGGGCCGGGGGCCGGGCTGGGAGCCGGTCAGCCGGGCCCGCGGGGAGCCGGGCCCGCGGAGAGCCGGGCCGGCGGGGAGCAGGTCAGCCGGGCCCGCGGGGAGCCGGGCCCGCGGGGAGCCGGGCCGGCGGGGAGCAGGTCAGCCGGGCCCGCGGGGAGCCGGGCCGGCGGGGAGCCCGGGGGTGCGCTGGGCCGCCGGGGGCCGGCAGTGCTGGGCGGGCTGGGGGTGGTCGGCCGGGGCCGGCACCCCAGGGCCCGAGCCGACTCCCCCCCCCCACCCCCCTTACCTGCTTCAGGCTTCCCGCGAATCAAATGTTCGCGGGAAGCAGGGGAGGGGGCGGAGACTTTTGGGAGGGGGCGGGGTTGGGGCGGGGGTATGGGCGGGGCTGGGGCGGGGCCGGGGGCCGTGGAGTGTCCTCCATTTGGAGGCACAGAATATGGTAACCCTAGGGAATATGCTTGTTTAAAGTTGTGCAATCCTCCCTTCTAACGTCTTTGGCAGCTGCCTGCTTTGTCCACTGCTTGCAGGAAGAGCAGCCCGTTGCAGCTAGCTGGTGGGGGCTTGGAACTAGGGTGCAGCCCCCCCCATCAGCTCCCTGCTCCCCTAAGTTCCCTGTGCTGCAGCTGCCCAGCAGGCTACCAATTGCTGGCAGTTCAGCTGTCCCTCCCCCCACTGCCATGTGCTGCTCCTGCCCTCTGCCTTGGAGCTGCTCCCCTCCTGTTTGCTGAGCAGTGGAGGGGGTGGGAGGTTAATGTCAGGGTGTCTCTCTCCGCCCTGCTCCTGCACCCCGCTTACCCCTTCTCCATATAGAGCAGGGAGTGGACATAGACAGAGAGAGCTTGGGGCAGCAGCTGCTTGTCCGAGACCAATACAGGTTCGAATGAGGATTCGAGTGGAAGAGGAAAATTGAGACAGAGGCAGAATGAAATTCAAAACAGGTGGCCATTTATTAATGGGGGATAAATCACAACTTGGGCTGGGGAGGAGCACCTTTACCAACTAACAGTACAACTTCAATTGAAATAGGAACAAGTAACCAACCAAAAATATCACCAGAGCAGTAATATAAAACAGTCTATATACACTTAACAACAAGGAATCAGATAATTTACAACCAGCTATTTACTGACAAAGCAGAACAAACATACAAAACTGAGTAAACTGAGTAACAATTCGTCCTCTATACGCTACACATGAGATTTGGTACCAAGTAGTAAAGAAAAAGGGCCTAACAAACAGAATATCTACAAAATTAATATGTACAGGCTACCCCTCTGATACTTGATACCACACTCCAGGCGCAGCTGACCGGCAGTACAGACACCAGGGACATGATGAGATGTAACTCGAGATGACACGACACGAGCCAGCTAAATCCGGAGGAGATCCTGGCTGAAAGGGTGATTAGGCCTTCCAGCTAACACGCGGACACTCCTGCTGATTTAGGCGAGGGACATAGTTTTGTTCGAAGACCCTTGCACGTGCTAGCATCTAATTGGTTCCCCGCTCCTACACCAACCAGGCTCCGAGCTGGTGCCCTCTACGTAAGCAGACACTGCACCCGGCACGCTAAGCTTATGCACATGGCACACTGGAATTGTAGCACACGGTACCAATGTGACCCACAATTGACCAGGCGGAAGGTTCAAGAATGGTCACATGGCCCCAATGTGTTGCACATGACACCAAGGCGCTGCACACGACACTGATGTGACCTTCTGACCGACAATTGGCCATCCAGACGCCATGACAGAGCATAGGGCTGCGACACTGCTGTCTCAACTTCCTGATCCACTTAAAAAGGCAATGCACTTAAGAGTGGGTCAGCTTACTTAAAGGGGCAGTGTGCATCTCTCTCTCTCCCACACACAAGGTGTGTGTCTGTCTCTGTCTGCTATGCTGTCTCCCTTCCCTCATGTTCGTGCTGCCTTGTGTGAGAGGCTACATTAACAACAATGTGTTAACCCTTGAGGGCTCAGCCAAGTTCTAGTTCATTATTTAGCAGTAAGGCATTTCCTGGAAAATATCCCACCCTCTTCCACCCTCTAACTTCACCACCCCAACCAAGCTTCACAATCATCATAGCTGTGAACAGTATTAAATTGTTTGTTTAAAACCTATACTGTGTGTATATGTATATAATATATAGTCTTTTGTCTGGTGAAAAAAATTTCCCTGGAACCTAACCCCCCCTATTTACATTAATTCTTATGGGGAAATTGGATTCGCTTAACATCGTTTTGCTTAAAGTCACATTTTTCAGGAACATAACTACAACGTTAAGTGAGGAGTTACTGTAACATGTATGAACAGACATCATTGTAAAATTGTAGACTTATGTTACACATTAGTTTGCCTTTTCTCCATGTAAAGCAGAAGAGAGTCGAAATCATCCACTTTTATTTTAATAGTCTGTAAATCCGTCTTTTTAAAAAGCACTAATCGCTCAAAATAGAGATTTTTTTTTTAGAAATAGTTTCTCACAACAGACTGATAGAATATATCTCATAATACCGGAGTGACAAGATAAATTGTTGATGTCTTAGAGCTGCATCAGTCAGTTTCCACAAACAATAATTTTCTGGTTTTCTTCACTTGATAGAACTCATTGATCTAACCTTGTTATGACCTGAAAACAATCTCCTCAAGCAATTCATTTAAGAAGACTTTCCAGGAACTCAAAGGTCAATTGTTAAAAAAACACTTTTATCAGAATCGGATATGTTAAACACTGATCATGCAGCCTGAAATAAGCATTTCAGGGAATTGCCTCTCTGCGTGCTGACCTATTGATATAATAAGCACCGCAGTTCTTCTAGGCAGTCTTTTTAGACCTGGATTAATCAAAAAATATCACTGAGGAAAGCAGGCAGCTTTTAATGGAATCAGTTTTAATGGAATCAGATTTTTCAGCATACTACTTTTTAGCACAATTGATATATTTTACAATGTTGTGTCACTGCCTACAGTGGACTCTGTTCTTTCGCTTGCTCTGATCAGTGAAAATGAAGTAGTTACTGTGCATGGATAACAAGCTACTTTATGCTCATTTGATCAAAGTGGGTAGAAGAACACAACATTGGGATTAGTTAATTATGTAAAATGGCATAAATACCCTTGGGGGATAGTAGCCTAAATTCTGCTTGTTCTATTAACATGGCAGATTTTTTTAAAAAAAGCAGCATCAAGTTTAAATGAAGCTTTTTAAAACTAGTTAGAGTTTAATTAATAGACTCCTTTTGAAAAGTCTATTAGAACAAAATTGCACAATGGTAAGTCTTTAGTATGTACTGCTGAAATGGCAATGTTATAGAAAATCTGAAATTCATAGTGCACCTAGAAGTTAACTGAGAAATCTTCTATTTCCCCTGATCTTCATGATATTAATTCCATGGGCAAGTTTTAGTTACAAAACTTGTTAGACAGTAATTAATGTCATTGGCTCAAATATTTAGTTGATTCCAGGAGCTGCTTCTTTATTGATCCTGTTCATGAAAGTTTCTCCCAAGGGTATTGATCAAAAAGATTATATAGTTCACAGAAGGTCCCATCTAAATAGGTCATTACAGACATGTAGTCAGGCTTAAGTGAGTATAGACCATTGTTTTCTGAAAATTTTAGTATGGCAAAAAAGAACCCTTCTTGCTATATGTTTCCTGAGCTTGTGCTTACTGTCCATCACTGGAATTTACTCTCGATCTTGAAGAGCTACCTGAATTCAAGTATTATCAACTTTTTTTGTTGTTGCACTTTCTCTGGAGTTTCAATATGGTGTTAAAAATACTTGTGGCATTCAGTCTTCCCTTGGACTAACTGTGCTAACACCAGTGGAGTTGAGCGGGTGTTACCAAAGGTGGGAAACTTAAAAACATAACAAAAAACCTTCTTAGTGTAGTTAGGTCTTCAGAGAGTGATGAAAAGGTTACCTTGGGGCACAAAACGATCATACAATCATACTATATATTATATTGTCCCTCAACTTGCTTTTCTTTCAGGCATCGATTACTCTTTTTGCAAGAATGTTGACATTAGAAATGGAAAATTATTTTTATATGATTGCAAACAAAAATAAATGCTACAAAAAAAATCTGCAGATATTGGTTTGAATGTTTACTTTAATTCACTTCAGCTGCGTTTACTTCCTTTTCATGTTTCTTTAGTATGAACACTTGTGCAGTTCACCTTTCCTAGCATGAATGGTCACAGAAAATGATATTTTGGGCTCATAAACTCAAATGTCTCAGAAACCAAATTCCAAGAAACTTGATTGTAAAGTGTTATTTACTTGTTTTCATTCCCTAAATCAGTCAATTTCATGTCACTTTTATGTGACTAATGAAACTGATTAAAATTTTTCTATTTGGGATTTTGAATTTTGACCTAATTATAGAATAAGAGAAAAATCACCAAAAATAAAATAAATAAAAAAATGAATAAAATAAATAGGATTAAGTTGAATAAATTCAAGGAAACCTTTTTTTGTTTGCAGCATTCCATAAGCAGAAATAGGCAAACACTTGTCAAATATTTTTGTAACAAATTAACTGTTTACTCATGTTTAGTATAAAACAAGATCAAACTTATTTGCAACTGGGTCAAGTTACAATATATACATTGTGAGAGAGAGTCCTGTGGCACCTTATAGACTAACAGTGAATACCCACTTAATCAGACGCATGTGGTGGAGATTTCCAGAGGCAGATATAAATATGCAGGCAAGAATCAGTCTAGAGATAACGAGGTTAGTTCAGTCAGGGAGGATTAGGCCCTCTTCTAGAAGTTGAGGTGTGAACACCAAGGGAGGAGAAACTGCTTTTGTAGTTGGCTAGCCATTTGGTCTTTGTTTAATCCTGAGCTGATGGGGTCAAATTTGCAACTGAACTGAAGTTCAGCAGTTTCTCTTTGGAGTCTGGTCCTGAAGTTTTTTTGCTGCAGGATGGCTACCTTTAACTCTGCTATTGTGTGTCCAGGGAGGTTGAAATGTTCTCCTACAGATTTTTGTATATTGCCATTCCTAATATCTGACTTGTGTCCATTTATCCTTTTATGTAGGGATTGTCCAGTTTGGCCGATGTACATAGCAGAGGGGCATTGCTGGCGCATGATGGCATATATTACATTGGTGGACGTGCAGGTGAATGAACCGGTGAAGTTGTGGCTGATCTGGTTAGGTCCTGTGATGGTGTTGCTGGTGTCAATATGTGGGCAGAGTTGGCATCGAGGTTTGTTGCATGGATTGGTTCCTGAGTTAGAGTTACTATGGTGCGGTGTGTGGTTGCTGGTGAGAATATGCTTAAGGTTGGCAGGTTGTCTGTGGGCGAGGACTGGCTTGCCTCCCAAGGCCGATGAAAGCAAGGGATCGTTGTCCAGGATGGGTTGTAGATCACTGATGTTGCGTTGGAGAGGTTTTAGCTGAGGACTGTAGGTGATGTCCAGTGGAGTTCTGTTGGTTTCTTTCTTGGGCTTGTCTTGCAGCAGGAGGCTTCTGGGTACATGTCTGGCTCTGTTAATTTGTTTCCTTATTCCTCGTACGGGTATCGTAGTCTCTGCCAGCCTGATCCAGATAAAAGAGGGCTTCTCTGGTGCTGCCCAGGGTATAAATACCTGCCACTCTCTTGGTCAGCAGGCAGGTAGTGCTCTCTGCCCTCCCCCCAGCTCTTTCCTGCTCCCTGTAAACTTTCCCCCTGTACTATGACTGTAGGGTGGAATCCTTAAAAGGGCAACAGCCTTTTGCTTCTGGCCAGGATGCCATGTTGAGCTGTGGTGAGTGCATTGTCTTTAAGAAGATACCCTATCTCAGAGGATTGTGTCATCTTATGATGCAGTAACTGGGAAGTGCAATACTGAAAATATGTAAACATCTGGTTGCATCCTTGATTCAGCAAAGCACTTAAATATATGCTTAAGTCAGAGGGACTTAAGCCCTCACTTAAGAGCTTTTTGAATCAGGGCTGCAAGAAGCATGTGCCATGTCTATTGTACATTTTATGGCTTGGTGGTCAAAATTGAAAATATCAAATTTGAGCTGCAATGCCTCGCTTTTAGTCACATGACAGTACTTCTATTTCCTGACCAGTGAGCATAACTCTTACAATGAGATTTCCTGGAGGAATTTGCTTCCTGTGAGTGGGCATGTGAATGTCAAATAGGAATATTCATATGAGTAAAGTTGTGCACATGCTTAAGTGTTTGCAGGATCAGGGCATTAATTTGCTAATTTTGAAAAGTCTTAACTTTTACTGGCAGTGCCTGAGCTTAAGAATGGTACATGGAGCGTGTAGAGTGTAGAGATTTAAAAAAAACAACCCTAATTTGTAGTGGAACATAACCACAAGCCAAATGATATTGCCTTTCTTCACTTTGAATGTGAGCTCCTCAGATCAGGGATTTTGGTGCATATATGTCTCTATAATATAGTCTAGCATTAAAAATAATACATTCAACAGTAAGCATTCATATATTTCTCATATATAAACTCATTTCTCATTAGTGTTTATTTTTTAAAGTGTCCCACCATGATGCTCGCATGTCTTTGATAAGTAGTTGTGTATCTTATTACTGTAACTCCTATGCATCCTCCTAGTATCTTAAATGAACTTTGATGGTAAACTCTTCAGAGCAGGAACCTCACATTACTTATCTGTTCGTGGAGGCACCTAATAATAATAATAATAATAATAATAATAATAATAATAATAATAATAATAATAATAATAATAATTAATTAATTAATAATATGCTTGCTTCTGTTCCTGATGAAGCTATGGAATGGAATAAAATAATGCTATAGAATAATTAAATATAATTAATAATATGAAAAGGATATAATTCATGATATTAAATTTGATGGGTTCATCCCTAATTACATACTATCGTATTCCTCTTGCCATAATGGGAGTTTTGCCAATTACTTCCTTCATAAGCAGCAAGAGAAAACCCTTAAAGAGAGGGAGTCAGATTACAAAACTATAGCCTGATTATGAAAACCTTTATGGCTGAGTGTATTGACTATAATGGGATTATTCATGGTGGGAGGGGAATACACTACCATCTTCAGGACTGATTCCAAAGAAAATACAGTTGTTTTATTATTATTGTAAACACCGATACAGAAATAAAATTCAAAATGTTGACATGCAGAAAAGAACAAAAGGAGGCCGCAAATGAATGGCTGACATGCTTTTGGGATGTATTTGTCTCTCCATACCTGTCTAATTCTTATTCATGCTACCAAGAGTTACTTGTGCATAAACGTGCATTGAAAAGAGAGGAGACCACAAAGTAGGATTCGTCCTCGTTTGTTCCTGTGAAAGGGCACTTTGCTGTTTAGGGATAGCCGTATGCATGTATATAAAGTTAAGCACATGCTTACATGGTTTTCTGAATCAGGGCCTAAGAAGAGCTAGATTATTCAAGTTCTGTTTAATTTTAGTTGAAGGAGGCTAGCTCTGGGGACCTAAAACTAGAGGGGACTAGGGACATATCACTAGTTTAAAATAAGGTCTTTTTGTTTATACTATTTGCTGTTATGTATGTTTGAGCAGTTTTGGTTTCTTTCTCCACAGTGGAAGGGATGGATACATTTTATTCTATTTTTTACCACTGGTGTTCTGGATCTAACAGATCCATCTCAGTAAAAGTGTTTTTGCATTAACTAGCTCTCCAGTACCCAACTGAATACCAAGGAAATGTACAAAAGCCAGAAAAAATGGAGTATGCATCGAGTTACAAGTTGTCAGAATTTCAAGTAACTTCCTTTTACAATTCTACTTTCTTGTAGAAATACAAAGAATACGAGAAGGATGTTTCAATAGAAGAAATTGATGGCCTTCAGCTTGTGAAAAAGCTAGCAAAAAGTATGGAAGAAATGTTTCATAAAAAGTCTGAAGCTGTACGGGTAAGTAGCAGATCATTTTGATTTAATATTTTGTGCAGTTGTACAAAATGTGTCAGTAGCTTAGAATGTTGCATCCATGGTAATTGAAGGTGATGGTGTAAAAAGTAGAAGTGTTTTTAAGGTCCAGCTCTCAGAAGTAGATGAAAGTTGATTATACCATCAGTAAGATAAATTTGGCAGTGCATTTACCTATGATAATCATGTAAAAGCTTTGCATATGTGGCAAGCTTTGAAGTACCAGTTTATTACAAATATTCTTAATGTCATATTTGCTGATAAAATAATGGTATACATATATCTTTATATCAACAAAACCAAACCAAAGCAGAATTAATTGCAGTACCTTGTAGAACTATAAAAATAATATTTGAAGGGACCTGCCTAGTCTAATCTCCCTTGATTGAACAATCTGATTCCCCTTCCCCCCCATCTGTGGTAAATGTGTAACAAAGGATGGCAAGTGTGTCTACTGTACATCATTTTCTGCTTGTCTCATATTGCTGAAACTCCTTTCCACAGCAATGTTTATAAAGGGTGGAGTGGCAGTTTGTGTTTTCAGTCATATATGCTGATTTTAGTGACAAAAATAAATGTTTTTACCACTTTTGATTCCCGTTAGCTTTGCACATTCTGTTTCTTCTTGGGTATCATCAACAATTGTTCATTAACTTCCATTCGTTTATACATGTGCAAAATGCCACCCACCTGCATACATGGGTAGGGGAAATCGATGGGGCCGGTGGTGAAAGAGGGTCATTTCCAGAGGCAAGGGATGGAGACCCTCAGCAAGGGGCAAAAGGTAGCTGCTCCTCTGGGAGTCTGTGGCATTCATTGGCTGGCTGGGGGAGAGGGGTCCCGATTGGCCAGCCTTTCCCAGCTCCCAGGATTTAGCCCAGTGCACGGGCCATGTGGAACCTCTTTTGGCTCTGTTCCAGCAGGGTTACTCACCAGCTTGCAGCAGCAATTCTCGTCCTCCTCCCCAGGATGTAAAAGAAGATGGGTGAAAGTGAATAGACAGGTCACGAAGATATTCCTGGACATAGGGGGTTCAGTGATACAGCACAGGAACATCTGTTACAATTGGCCAGAAGTTTTCCAAGTTGATTGTGTACATTTGTTAAATGGAGGTGCTGACATGGGGTACACTCAGCGGTTCTCAAACTGTGGGTCAGGACCCCAAAGTGGGTCAGGGCCCCATTTTAATGGGGTTACCAGGGCTAGCGTGAGACTTGCTGGGGCCCAGGGCTGAAGCTGAAGCCTGAGGGCGGCGGGGCTCAAGTTCTGCCTTCCCGCCTGAGGTCATGTAGTAATTTTTGTTGTCAGAAGAGGGTCGTGGTGCAATGAGGTTTGAGAACGGTTATAAGGGTATGTATTGGGCAGGAATTGATACCAGGAGGTGTGCGATGTGGTTGTGTGTGTGTGTGTGTGTGGGGGGGTGACAAAGATAGTCACTGGTTCCCCCTGTAGTTAGTTTCCTGTGCAGTTAAGGGAGGTAAAAGAACTGGAATTTTGGTGATGGGCCTTGGACTCATGTGATAGGGTGAGACCTTATGGCCCTCTTGGGCTGAGGTCCTTGCCCTGCTGCACCCTCTGTCTCCTTCAGGGACAGAGGGTGCTAAGACTCAGAGAGAGCTGAGTCATGCGGGTAAGCTGAGGAGACTCTACCCCACATTACGGGTAAGGTGCCCAGCACTGGAACCAATTAAATGGCTAGTATAGGAGAGTATCGGTGGTGGGTGGGTAGCTCCCCTACCTTGTGATAGAGTTTAATACAAGTTGTGGCCTGCCACTAAATTCTATGCATTTTGTCCTCATTTTGCTGCTGTGTCCACATCAATGCACTGAAGGTCCTGCGGTTCCAGAAGTGTCACTGAAAGCAGCAGTTGAAGACACTGGAGTTTCATGGTGTGACTGAAGGCAAAATTTGACCTGTAGAACTGTTTTTTTTGTGCATGATCAGAAAAAGTAAAGAATTCTGCTAGACTTCCAGATTCAAGGTTGAGTTTTCTGGGTTGACTGTAAAATAAAATGTCTTTTAACCTATAAACTGAGCACACTTGACAGGGAGGCTCTGAGAGATAATATACATGATACCCCACAATGCTATTTTTACTGCCCCTTTTTAGAGCAGAACCTGCACTTGAATATCTTCTGCAGGGAGTTGCACAATATTGACTGTGAAGGGATCAGTTTCCTTATTTCCTAGCAGAAGGAGTACTGCTTTGAGATCAGGAAATGTGGAAAAAAGCATCAAGAGAGCTCCACTAAAGCATTTCAGTGCAGCACTGATATTTGTAGCTAACAGAGAGTCGCAAACTACAGGTAATGAAAGACTGTCTGTTTACAGGAATGGGGAATCAGTAGGAAAGAGCAGTTGGTGTCTCAGTTACAGCACTGCAGTGCATGCTCTCTAATTTGAATTTTTGTGGTGTTTAGAAATGTTTTATAGACATGATCTTGATATCTCCTTTTATAGACATAGTCTTGATATCCAAGAAATAATGTTTTATATGGACCATAATGCATTGCTCTGAGTAACAGTCTGCCAGAATTCTATGAAATTAAAGCATGAATACAGTATGGTGAGAAGAGGCTTTGGTGCAATAAGAGGTGGCTAGAACCCAGAGTTCCTGATACACATATGTTTTGTTCTCCTTAATCTTTAAGAAAAAAAAGTTTGCAAAACCAAATTTGGAAGGGTTTTTATTATTATTGAAAATCTGCTTAGCTCTGATTGCAAGATAATAGCTTTACTGGAAACGGTTACATAACATGTAGCCATCTTGGATATTTTGAGGTGACAGTTAGAGGGATGAATAAGATGCTTATTCCTGCTGAGGCTTAGTGAGTGAGTGCTATGTTTTTGAAGTTATAATAATACATTTATAATGTGAAGGATGGCAGTTTGCCAGTTGCACTTCTTGAAAAGCTCTGAAATCCTGTAGTACAATGCTAGTTCTACACAACTTGTATCTTGTGCAGCAAATCTACAGTTAGCTCATCTATGCATCCACTTGAGACAAAAAGCATGCTGCATTCAACTGATCCTGGAATAATGTTTTTTTAATGTAAATATTGCAGGATTCTGGTATTTATTTAGATTAATAAGAAACCGGTACAAGAAGAACCTATGCCAAAGATCAGTGCTCATTCCAAAACCTAAATTTCAAAATTGCAACCAAAACATTAACTTCTAGAGCTCAGACACTCATAATCCAGTAAGCCCCAATATAATGGAAACACTGCAGAATTCCCCCCATCCGACATAATTGGGGCATCCATCAACATGGTTCAAAATCCAAATGTTCATACAATGTTGCTGCTCTAATGGTACCACAATTTGATACAGTCCTAATTACTAATTGAATTAACTGCAAGTAGTCAGCTCTGCCAGAAATCTACATTTTGATTGAAATAGTATTTCAAGTGACTGGCACATAATAATTATTTCAAACAGCATATTTTCAGCATTTGGCAGAAATAGTGATCGGAGGCAGTCATCATTCAGAAAATCCTAGTAATGTAGACTGTTTAATCTGTGTGAAATAGGTCCTGATAAAACTTGAAAATACAGAAATAGAGTAATAAGTCCTTCAGATATATTTTAAACACATCAACTTGTTCTCAGCTACTAATCAATGTTGAACATTTTTCCTTCTTTTATATTCTGGCTTGATTTTATCTTTCTTTCTCATCACTTTTCATAGTGATTAGTTGATTCAGTGTGATTTTTATCATACTCATCACTACTTGAATTACTCTTCAGTATGCAATTATCCTATCACAGAAAGTCCTATTTTCATGCTGTCAGATGTGTAAAGTAAATGGGAAACTAAAAGTGCTAAATCTTTTGTCATCTACTTGGTGAGGTATGTTTTTCTAGGTAACTTTCTTTATTATGCTGAAAATTTACAAATAATTCTAGATCTAATTAACATTAATGTATGGTTGCTGTAGTTAAGGATGTTCTCATTAACTAATATATCCCGGATGATTAATGCAATAGTTGGTAGTTGGGTTAAGATTTAGTAATTTTGTTGTAAAAATTGTTATGCAATGCTTAAGTTGAAGTGAAACTAAGTGGGACTGATACAATGCTGCTCATTTTTAATTGTCTTTATAATTAGGGTGACCAGGTAGCAAGTGTAAAAAATAAGGACGGGGGTGGGGGGTAATAGGTTCCTATATAAGGAAAAGCCCCCCAAATCAGGACTGTCCCTATAAAATTAGGACATCTGGTCACCCTATTTATAATAGTGAAGAACATGTTCTAGTGCAGTGGTTCTCAGCCTTTCCAGACGGCTGTATCCCTTTCAGGAGTCTGATTTGTCTTGCATACCCCCAAGTTTCACTTCACTTAAAAGCTACTTGCTTACAAAATCAGACATCAAAATACAAAAGTGTCACAGCACACTATTACTGAAAAATGGCTTCCTTTCTCATTTTTACCGTATGATTATAAAATAAATCAATTGGAATATAAATACTGTACTTACATTTCAGTGTATAGTATATAAAGCAGTATAAACAAGTCCTTGTCTGTATGAAATTTTAGTTTGTACTGTAAAAAATAAGGATGGGGGTGGGGGTAATAGGTTCATCTATATGAAAAAGCCCCCAAAATCAGTAGTGACTTCAGTAGTGCTTTTTCTATAGCCTGTTGTAAAACTAGGCAAATATCTAGATGAGTTGACATACCCCCTGGAAGACCTCTGTGTATCCCCAGGGGCACAGGAACCCCTGGTTGAGAACCCACTGTTCTAGTGTATCTCAAAGTCATCTACAGTCAGGCTTGGAAAAATCTTACTGCTTATACAAATGGGACAAATATATTGGGCAATTAAATAAAGGTTTAGTTTTCCAGTCAAGCCAGTGTAGGTTGTGTATTAACTTCTAGAGTCTTGCAAATTTTACTCCTGGGGGAATTCTGTGCCAAAAAAATAAAAATTATGCGCACAATATTTTAAAATTATGCATATTATATTTGTTAAAATAACATATTATCACACCAGTTTCAATTATTTTGGTAATTCATTTCAAAATACCTATAAGCAACTATGTCTGTAACCATACAGACACAAAAATATTCCTCTAGGAGTAGAGACTTAAAGAAATCCTTACGACAGCCCAGTTCCTGTTTCTATGCCCTCTCCCCTCCCAAGAGCCCATCAGGACAACCATACACCCGCACCCGCTACCCATCCTGAGCCCAGCTGTGGGGTGTCCCCACAGCCCAGACACTTGCACTCTGTACCCCTCAGAGCCAAGGGATCCAGAGGGAGAAAAGAGCCTGATGCTGAGTCCAAGGCTTGTATGGAGTTTCCTGCACGCTGCCTCCTTCCTTCTGGGCATGCCGGGAACTGCAGCTGTTGGGAACCCTCCAGCTCCCTCCTCTTCCCCAGGGCATGTCTTCTGTTTTCAAGCTGGGCTCTGCTGGGTTCAGCGCTCCCTAATGGCAGCCAGCATCTATGTAGTCCATTTCTGGGGGGGGAGATAATTCTGCACATAACATTTAATTTCTGCACAAATTCTGCATTGTCCAGTGGCACAGAATTCCCCCAGGAGTAAAATTTAGCAGTAGCTGCAGGACACAGTTTAATTCAATTGTAAGAGAGGGAATATGGGTAGCAAGCTATAAACTGGCAGCAATGCAAAGGGAAACAGAAAATACCTCAGCCCTAGGCCCCTTTGATGGTCAAACTCAGAGCATCTGACCACGTCTAACGAGCCCACTTCCTCGCAGGAGTCCCACTCTTGCAATGTTAGGTTGCCTTTAGGCGATCTTGTATTGATTTATCAAGTTATGGTAAAATTGCAGCCAGTTGGCCAAATTTAATGTTTGTCAGAAGTCCCCAAACTGTGGGGCGTGTCCCCGTAGGGGGTCATGGAGGAACATTTGGAGGGGTGCGTCTGGGGCCTGGGCCAGCCCGCACAGGGGGCGGGAAGGGAGCGCCACCTAGCTGCCGGCCCCGCAGCTGAGGCTCTGTCCCCAGCTGTGGCCCCAGACTTAGCCCCCTCATTGAGTTGTGACCAGCACATTCCTGCAGCCCGCGCCGGTTTCCGCAGCTCCCATTGGCTGGGAATGGTGAACTGCAGCCATTGGGAGCTGCGGGCAGCCAGGCCTGCGGGCAGTCAATGTAAACAAACTGTCTTGCGGCCTGCCAGGGGTTTACCCTGATGGGCCGCAGGTTGTCCACCACTATTATGGGTAGTAGAAAATAAATAAACAAACAAACCAAAGAGGATACAGAGAGTTTGTGAAGGGTAGTATATAAAGTGCCGTAAAATCAACTTTATTATTGGGGAACATTCCATCAGCTTTTACTAAAACTTGGGATACATCATTAAAGTTCCACTGAAAGTAAACAGAATCCTATCAAAATGATTCTTGCTTTACATTTATAAGATGAGAAATCAAATATTGAGGAATGTTTTGCTTTAAAATAAATATCCTTGACTAGAAGAAAATGTGTTAAATAAAACAATTTTTATTAAGTTTTTTTCTTCGTATAGCTACGTGGTGTTCATTGCAGAACAGATTCCCATTATAGTTGTACTGTGAAAAGTAATTGCTGTTGTACAGTAATTCAATTTTTGTGCATTCACGCATCAGTAAACCAGTGGGGTTTATCTAGAGAAACCTGGGACTTTAAAGCTTTCTATCACAAAATTTCACATGCATAGACACATTTTTCCAAGGAGCAAAATATCAGCATTTGCATTTAATAAACATTTACAATAGAGTATGGATTTTTCCACAGATGATTTTTACATCAATCTTCGAAACTGCTAAGAGATACTATTAGGATGATTTTGTTTTTATACCACATAGCATATGAGGGGTGTGTGTGTGTGCATATGAATATAGTATACAAATATTGACTAGGTCCAAAGAAAATAACAGTAAAATAGTGCCCAAGTTATAACTGGTTATTAAAAACAGGGATTAGAATATCTTGGTGATGAATGTAGAATGAACATGGATGGACGAATAGACAGACAGACTGTGGTAAATAGCCCAAAGCTTAGGGCAATAGTTCATAACTGAAGGAACTATTTTTACCCATAGGCTATATTTTACAGTGTGCGCCCTGAGCCAATTTGTTTGATAAAGCTCAGGAAATAATTCACACTGAATAATTTATTCAGTGAATGTAGCCTTTATTTACAAATTGTCCCCAAGCAGCTTACAATTTTCTTGAATGTATTTAGTTTTGAATAATTTTTGGTCTGTAAATTGTTGGCAAGCAACCCAGTTAAAGGTTGGAGATGAGAGCAGATGGGAGCCTGTTGTGAAACAGATTTCGGGAGTGTGGGGAGGAAGCTGTAAGGAAGAGAGTATATTTTGGAGATCCTGCAAAATTGTAGGGGAGATGGAAAAATGAAAGGGAAGAATAGCATGGTGATAGAGGGACAGAATATGTGAGAATAGTAGGAGAGAAAAGCATGTGATAAACGGGGAAAAAAAAGAAAACTGTTTTAAAAAAAATAGAATAAAACCCTCACCATACAACTTTGTTAGTGAATTTAACTTAATTCATTTAGATGGTATTTTATTATTTCCATGACAGATGTTATATATCTCTTTAAGTTTGACTGAAAGATGTTTGGTCTTAAAATAGCTGTCAATTTACTTTTGGTTTTGTAGATACATGACTGGAATTATTTGTATTGTCTACATTTTTATTTGTAATTCTAGTTGGTGTTTTTCATTTGTTTTGTTTTTGTCCTTTTCTTTCTCCGGGCAATTTAGATATCTCTTCAAAGTGGATGTTGTGTGACTGTAATTTTGAAGTATGATTGGGATTTTTCCCTTGCTGCTACATGAACTTGTTATAGACACCTAATTGAGTGCCAGTTCAGTTTCCTGAGTCTAGCAGTGAGTTTTTGATCACATATATCCCATTGAGGAGTGCTGTATCAATCCTCTTAAGTGCTACAACAGCATTCAAATTGGCTAGGCTTGGTGATTTGCCTTGAATTCTACACTCCCTGAATGCTGCTAAATCATCTCTGCCTAGGATTACTTTTGTCCCCTGGCTCTCAATGGTAGTTTTTAAACGAGCAAATCAAATGTCTTTGAAATGTACCAGATTGCCCAAAAGAACATGTTTAAAAATAATATACAAGAGCTTTAACCTCCTCTCTGCAAATGGTTCTGTTTTCTACACTGTTGGTATAGATGCTCTTCATTTTGAAATAACAATGCTGGCCGTTGTGTATGATGGATTTTTCCAGGTCTAATCAGGGCCACCTTCTTTTTTTATTCTGATGCTACTCTGAAAAGTGGCTGTGTAAAAATGTCTGCTGTTTCTTAAAGATGTTAGGATCATATTTGCTCAGTAAGTAAATGGAAAAGTTGGTTTATGTAACTTGGAGCCCCTCAGGGCTCTGAAAGTCAAACTGAGTTCTTTCCTGCTGACGCACAGACTATTAATAGAAAAGGATCTATGGGTAAGGCTAAGATTTTGTCCCGGATATTTTTAGTAAAAGTCACGGACAGGTCACGGGCAATAATGAAAAATTCACGGAAGCCCGTGACCTGTCCCTGACTTTTACTAAAAATATCCATGACAAAATGGGGAGCCTGGGCAGCTGCGCCAGGGCTGGGAGCTCCAGGTGCCCCCTCCACTAGCGGCTCTGAGCTGTGGGTATTCCCCCTGCCTCCCGCAGGGGCCCCAAGCTGTGGGGATTCCCCCTGCCGCCAGCAGCTGCCAGGAGCTCCCCTGCTGCCCAGGGCATCTGGCAGTGGCAGAGGATCTCCCCTGTTGCCCGGAGCGGCGGGGGGTCTGCCTGCCATACACAGCAATTAGGAACTGCAGGGGGCTCCTCTCACCTGGGCCAGCGTGGGTACCCCACAGCTCCCTGCCAGTGCTGGCTGAAGTCACGGAGGTCTTTGGAAGTTATGGATTCCGTGACCTATGTGACTAAATCGCAGCCTTATCTATGGGTAAATTGCTCAGATGTATATGAAGGCAGAATTTATTCCCCTTACTTATGTCTGTGAATCCCCATTGTCTTTGGTAGGCTTGCACAAGGGTAGCCAAGGGCAGAATTTACCGCACTGTAAATCTTAACAATTTTGTTGATGTGATACCAACTCCTTTCTCAACAGAAGTCTTGGCTTTATGTGGCTAGTAGGAGTAAAAAGTAATAAAAATATTTCTACGTGCTGAAGCAGATATGACTGAATATGTAAGGAGTAGATCTGTTGAGTAAAAAGGTGCCATTTTAACATAGTTAGTTTTCTTACCAAAACCAAATTGAAGGCTTTAGCACTATGGTGGTTGTGTTTTTTGGAATGTTCAGTATCACATCAATCCATTCTGAACATGAGGTGCACTACGCATTCATAATCTTGGGAAGCAGTTAAAAAGCTTGATTTGTATACATACTTCATATTATCATATTGAATATGTATTTGACTTATATGGGTAGGAGCATTTGGAGGTGGAAGTGAGTCTACCAGTCACACCTCTTATATGTAGGATGGGACAGCTAGCCAGCTATCTACCTCCTAGAAATACTGAAGGGGAGTGTGATGTAAGAACACCAGTCCTTCCTCCTTGGTAACAAGGGAGTGTGTGGGGGAGGGTCTGGTTTATCCCAACAGGCAGTCAGCCCTCTCTAGTGCAGACAGAGTTAAATATAAAATAATCAATTTAATATTGCATCCATTTAATTTTTTATCAGATGAGTGTGTATACATATATGCATTTGAGTCCCTTTCAGCTGGGACCTCTTAAAACTTAATTATTTTGTACAAATGAGATCTTTTAAAATTTGTATTGTGGGGGAAGTGAGGAAGATTAAGCTCATGTCCAAAATGAAATGTCCCTTCTAATCACGTTTTCCATACCCAGTGTGTATTTTATTACACCGTATTTTTTTATTCTGTTTAAAATGATTTCCTGTCTCTTTGGTCAAGGCTGGATTGGAAACAGCATCCTTGAGAAGAAAAGCAAATGATCATTCATGCTTTGTATCTGTCTAAAATTACAATACAGAAAGAATGCCCTGAACCTGAAAATTAATTACACCTTACCAAACTCACTATGTCCATGTGTATAATAAATACACGATCAATGCATTAATTATATGCCCTGATTCAGGTAATTTGCACTTCCAGAATTAGAACAGGGGAATGTGAACATCAGCATGCATTATATAAGATAGTGTTGCATTTGGATCATTAGCAAAGATAAAATGGCACAATGCAACATGTGCTATTTTGATATTTTTTAAATATTTAAGACAGTATTTTTAATAATCAGACTAGATGAATAAATAATGCTATTAAATTAATACAACTGCTGGAGGAAAGAATTGTAAATGGGTTGGAGGTGGAAGGAAATTATGGTGTATCAACCTAATGTCACTATAAATAGTTCCAAATGACAGAATAAATACATAATGAATAAAAGAGAGACGACTATAATTGTATTAATTAATGCCAACAAATTAAAGGTTTTCAGCAATATTTTTGTATGCACATTTAGTATTTTAACTCTAATTGTTCCTAGTTGGTTTGATATTGGATTTTTATTCACAATTTGCCCAATCTCCCATATAGAAGTGACAAATCTCTGTTCTGAAAAGAGTTTAGACCTTTATTTACATTTGGCAAATTAGGACATATTGGGAAAATGAAAAGGTGGTTAGTAATTTACTGATGATTTATGGTGCATTCAGCAGCGTACTGCACAACCCTTGATAACCATATCTTAAACAGTATTTAAAAACACGGCAAATATTTTTCTTGTTTACTGCTACCGGGCTGCTTAACGCTTTTGCAAATATGGAAAAATAAAAGCCTTGTTCATATAAAGTGCCAGACAGTGCCTTCAGTTGCAATTGTTTCTTAATTTACTTGGGACCCATTTTTCTTTGATGTTTGGATTTGCAGTTCATTTAGCTCCCCACCAATTACATGCATGTGTAGACAGACGTTTTTGAGTTATACATAAGAAGTGAACTCCGAGATGGAAAGGAATCAGTTGAAAAGGGATACTTTCACCTCTCGAACTACTGTTGTAATTGTAACATCCACAACAATAGAAATTAGGGGCTTTATAAGTTACTACAGTTCCAAGAAAATAATAGTTGGCATGTCAGTGCAGTCATCTCTTAATGATTCACAAATATTAACAAATTTATTGTGATACCCTAGAGAGAAGTTTTGTCTGCCAACCCAAAATGTTTGCAAATCATGAGTCAGGACCACAAAATCAAGAGCCTTTCCCGAAGCGGTGCTGCCTCCTAGAAGGTGCTTTCTGAAATAATAAATTTGGGTTTCTCTTTATTTGACCTCGTTCTGAGTCTTTAGGGTGCATGTGGTTCATGTTTTCAAGTTTTTCTCTGTAACCTTCAGGGCCAGAAACGTACCTTTTTAAAAGAAATTCAAAGGAGATTTTCACATAATCACCTAATTCTAGGATCTGAGACTTTAAGAAAAATATCAAATATTGCAAGAGTCATGACAGAATTGTGAGAGTTGGCACTAATGGCCTGTCCTCTGTCTCAGAAGCTAATAGTTACTTTGGAGCCTGTCTGTGTCTGTCTGAAAGAGAGAATCCCTGTTCCCTAGCATTCTGTATCTGCTCCCATTTACATTACTCGCTCTCTAGAGGAGATAGGTTTGTCTGAACCTTTGCTTGGCCACCCTGAAACCTCACTATGGGCCAGATTTGTGTCATTTAGTCACTGACACACAGTTAGGGTGACCAGATACCAAAGATGAAATATCGGGACGCCGGGGGAGGGGGGGGCGGAGGGGCGGAGCAAAAAAAAAAAAAAGCCGCCAGAGCCCCGCCCCAACCCTCTCGAGCCGCTGGCTGCCCCGCCCCCCGCTCTGCAATCAGAGATGCAGCGCTCGGCTGCTCCTCTGCCCTAAAAACCAGCCTCCCTCCCGGCACGGGCTTGTCCCGCCTCCGCACACAAAGGCTGGTGCAGGAGGCAAAGTCCTGCGGGGTGGGGCCGGGAAGGCCGCAGGAGCAGGGGGCAGCGAGAACACACCCGGGGACGGGAGAGCCCCGCAAAGGAGGCACAGACCCCCCCCTTCCCCACCCTGTAGCTGCTATAAACTCCAGTGAACAAACCGGAGCGCTCCCCGCTTGGTGAGTGTGGGACTGCCGAGCCGCTTCCTTCTTCCCCCGCCGCCTCCGCTCCACTCACGGGCGGGAGGTTTCGGATTACAGCGCCCGCACCACGGACCCCCCACAGCCGCCGTGCCAAGAGAGAGGCGCAGACTCGGAGCAACTGCCCGACCCCCCTCTTTCCATCCCCCCTCCACACATCCCTCCTCCGCTGGCCTCCAGGCGCAGCTGCTGTACCGCACCACCCTCTTAATCTTCATGGCGGCCGCGCCACACACGCTGGTGTCTGGCCTCCCTCCAGCGCTTGCGCCACCGCCATACAGCTGATCAGCGCGCAAGCGGTGTGCGTGGGGAAGGGGCGGGGCCAGGGGAGCTATCCAATCGGGGAAGGAGGGGGCGGAGTCGGGGCGGGGAAGGGGGCGCAAGCCGGAGTGGAGGGCAAAAATTGCTTCTTTGTCCAGTGTCCCGACCAAACATCGGTCGGGACGTGGGACAAACAAGTAAATATCGGGACAGTCCCGATAAAATCGGGACGTCTGGTCACCCTACACACAGTGAGGCTGCTGCCAATTACCATTATACAGGGATGTGGTGGTGCCACCTGCTCCGTGTGTGTGTGCTTTGAGAGTGGGATGGGCAGGTAGAGCCGAGGATCTGCCTCCTCCATGCACCCACTGGAATGGATGTGAACTCCCTGGAGCACAGGTGTGCTGTTATTCTTCCTAGCCTTTGCTGAGGGAGCATGCACCCTTCCCCTTTGTCCTTTCTGTACATCAAGGACTGTCTGTCTCTCTTTGCATATACAGTCTGAGCCTCATCTGTCAAGCCTTACTCATATGAGAGATCCTTACTCGTACTAGTAGCACCATTAAAGTTGAGAAACTTTGTATGATACACCTTCCTGAGTGACAGCTGGGTAACCTTAAGAGTATTGGTAGATCTTTGTCTAATTCAGGTGTCTCAGGGAGCCCAATTATCGTGGATCACAAAAGGCTGTTCTCCGGACAGGTAATATAAATAGTCGATCTGTCTTTTCACACTCAGACTCAGTGAATTTCAATTGTTTGATTTTTTCATAAGATAGAAAGAAAAATAATACAAACTGCAGGAAGGTCGTTCACATGCATTATAGTCATTTTATCCATAATAGTTAAGAATTCATTCATCCTAAGCACTTAGAATCAGTAGAACTTTGCAAAATAACCTTTCCCCTTCACAGTGATATGACTCTTTGCAATTCCAAAGCACTAACCTGTAATAGTGAAAATCTAATAAGTATGTATTTTTTCAATGTTGGAAACTGGATATTATTTCCTATTGACAGTGTTAGGAAATTTGGGGTATGTACTTATCTGGATTTTCTGAGTTATGTACATAATCCCTTATATTCAGTATCAAGATAGCACTATATTCTAAACTACACATTTTCATTGCTGCGGGTATGTTATTCTCATTAATGCTATATCCACCTAAAACATAAACACCTGAATAACAGCCAGTATTTTGATTATCCCAAATTAAAAAAAAAAAAGTCTAACCATTGTTAAGGAAGTTTTTGAATTTCTCTAGCATGTTCAAATATAGAAAAAAATTCACATAAGTAGGAGGGAAGAGAGAGCAGAGACTTGGAAGAGGAAAACTAAAAGCTTTTGCAGTTAGAAATGATTATTCAGGATTCATCTCCAATACTATAAAAGATGTGAAAAATGCTTAAAGCTGCTGCATTAAAATATAGAACACTTATCTCCACAAACCGGCAGAGGAAAAATCAAACTAACCACCTCACAAAATAAGTCATTTATCAAACTTCACTGCAGAAATGTGTAACATTAAGCCTTCATCATCGACAACATAAAAAAGCTCTGCACACAGCAGGAGGGAAAACAATAAAGGAGAGACTTTTAAGAAGAATTAACAAGAAGAAATTAGCCCCATGTATCCTGCTTTTTTATCACAGTTTAGGGTATTAGCATATTTTAATATTTTCCATTAGCATAACTAATGATTTTAACAAAGATGCTCATGTTGCCTGGCTGGTGTTCATTTGTGTGATTTATACTAACTACTTGAAACGTTAGCATTTTTAAAGCGAATATTTAATCCCAGATTTATTATACACAAAAAGCTTTTGCACAGCTTTCTCCTGAACATTTTTCCAGTTTAGACTTTTATATCCTCTTTTAAATACACATTGTTTAACTCTACATTTGGAATTAATTACAATTATTCCTGATCTTTATAAATATTGGCACTTAAATCAAATGTCAGCAGCATTTCCTGTATATCAAAGATGGATGAAATGGGGGATTGTTTTTGCAAAATCTCAACAGTTGGGTTTTGGTTTAGGAAAAACAAACCAGGATTGACTTGGATGCTGATCCCATTTTATCTGAGCAGTAGTTTGCGCAGTTTGAATAAATGGTTTCAGTGTTTTAAATTACTATTCGTTAGTAGAGAGATGTATGAAAATGAATTTGTTTCACAATGCCTTGAGAACTGGGGTTTTGTTTGCTGGACAAAAATCGGGAATAGTTTGGATCCAGGACTACTAAATTTTAGTCTGAACCCCCAGAGTTCAAAATGGTGAAAGACACCAGAGAAATGGCTGAGATTTGGCTTTGTTCAATTTTAAATTCCGTGGTCGTGGTAATTTCTTCTTTGCATATTTAAATACATCACTTGTATAGACACACAGTAAATTGTGTGTGTTGTCTAATACTATTTTTGGAATAATAGAACTTTTGAAATTTGACACACTATATTTTACATATATATCTCCTCTCCGTGGCTGTGGGGAGTTAGATCTCGCTAGGGAGTGGTCATAGGGAGACTCTGGTGGTGGTTTTAGCGAGTTAGTGTTGATCTGTGTTGCTCATGGGGTAGGGTTGGAACACACAGAAAGAAGATATTTATACATACAGAGAACATGAAAAGGTGGAAGTAGCCATGCCAACTGTAAGAGGCCAATCAATTGAGATGAGCAATTATCAGCAGGAGAAAACTCAATTGATTGGCCTCTTACAGTTGGCATGGCTACTTCCACCTTTTCATGTTCTCTGTATGTATAAATATCTTCTTTCTGTGTGTTCCATTCTATGCATCCGAAGAAGTGGGCTGTAGCCCACGAAAGCTTATGCTCAGATAAAATTGTTAGTCTCTAAGGTGCCACAAGGACTCCTGTTCTCTTATTAATAGAAATGACCATGTCAACAATCAGAGGGTAGCCGTGTTAGTCTGTATCTACAAAAACAACAAGGAGTCTGGTGGCACCTTAAAGACTAACAGATTTATTTGGGCATAAGCTTTCGTGAGTAAAAACCTTGGTTGCATCCGAAGAAGTGAGGTTTTTACTCACGAAAGCTTATGCCCAAATAAATCTGTTAGTCTTTAAGTGCTACCAGACTCCTTGTTGTTCATGTCAACAATGTCATATTAAATTGTAACTTTGGGTGTAGAAGAAAAATGGTTTGCTGGGCTAACAAATTTAAACCGAAGCTCTTTTCCTTTGGCTACCCTACTCCCTACTGTATCCATGGGGGGGGGGGGGGGGGGGGAGGGAGGGGAACTTTAAAACTTATTAACTTGGTTGCATTTTTGTAGGAAGTTCTAGGAAGTGTTTGACGCAACCAAGAGCCTGAATATTTATTTGCCTATGTTACATTGGGAATAGATTATAGATCATGGCTGTAACATGGGTTCCTAACTGTGGGGATTGTGAATATGTCCAGGGGAGTCTTTGTGTTTGGCAGTATGATGGGTGAGGTAATCCCCAATTTTTTCCTATTGTAACATTAGGATTACAGTATGGAAAAAAGGCTGAGAAGCTCTGCTTGGAATTTGTTTGCATATGTAGAAATATTGCAGAGTTTTAGTAAAATGATAAGTAGACACATGATTTTACTAGCTGTTAAAAAAAATCTAGATGCTTGTATTTTAAATAGTTTTGGAGTATGTAGATTGGATACGCACAGAGTGTAACTCACTTTTAAACTGAGGCGATTCTTTTACTTTAAGATTTTATTCATTAGCTACTTTTAGTCTATAGCACTGTTTTCTACAGCAAACCAGTGAAATGAATTGGCTTATTTAAAGTAGCATCCTGCTGTCAGTAGCACGAAACATGATTATATAACGTCAACTGAAGTGCATATTTAAAAAATAAATTACATTGAAAAGAGCAAACAGCTAAATCACAGAGAACATTTTATAGCTCATTTTACTGTCCATATGAATAGATAAAGCTACATATTCTCCCGCAGGCATTAAGATATATTCTCTTGGATCAAACACATTTTCTATGCTTTAAGTAGGTACAGCATATCTCATATGATCGCTTTTAGCAATGCTATGTAAGTACTCCCTGAGGACAAATAGTACCAGTAAATCGCAATCAAAATGGTACTGGTGGGAAGAAGTAAACCGTTTCATACCTGTACTATAAATTGTAGTTTTAGTGATAATTCTGTGCTTTATTGTGAAGGTTGAATTACAGCAATCACTGGAGTACAAAGTGCTTCAGTAAGGTTATATTGTTGTTCCTTCTGTTGCTGGGCTGGTCGTTTCAGAGGGATAAAATACCACAATAAGAACAAAAAAGAAAATGAACTGCTGTATACCTGTGCATGTGTATTTACTTCTTTAGTCCAAGCTTCTTTTGAAACACAATCATCACTACAGAATCATACAAAAATTGCACTTAAAAGAAATTTCATACCCTTTTACTTAATTCTTCCAACATTTCTCTTCTTTATATTCACAACAGGCCAACCGGCACTCAGTTAGAAGATAATGCCAAGTTGTGATTAATAGCAAGAATATCAACTTGCTAATGTCCCTCCATCTAAAGTTTTCTAATATCCTAGAAAAATAACTTGTAAAACATTTAATTTATCAGACTTTGTGTCTGATAATCTAATCCTTTGCAGTTAACTGATGTTTGTTTGGCCTACTGTTGTAATAGTGAGAATTCACATGTTGAGATCAAATAGTTACCCTTCTGAATGCATGAAAATACATGTGGCTTTTCAGATGCTGTTGAGTCTCTGTTCTCTAAATTGGAAATATTTTGATGTCAAGGAAAACCAAAACCTCACAACAAAGGTTGCACAAGCATGTGGAAAGAAACAAATGAGTGAGGGGGAAAAAATCTCCACTGCACTACTGAAACCACAATGAACACAATCCAGCAGCGTAGAAAGGCTCCCGTTCCCAGCCATTGCAGAGCCAGTAGGAAGGGCCTTATAGCTATTGGTTATTTTCTGTGACTGCACAGAAGAGTGGGTATTACTTAACAGGAGATGCAGCATTAATTTCCTGCTTATTATGTAAAATGATCTGCCACAATATTTTGTGTTGTTTCTCCTCCTGGCTCCAACCACTTTTTCTGTGGCCCAAAAGCTGTCAGATATTTGGCTGCGGGAGAGAGGTGACCTTAAGAGACCTATCTAGTCACTTTATCCCCCTGTAGGATCCCATAGTGACTTTCTTCCCAGTTTTACAGTCCTCCCTGCATAGCATAGATTGGGAATTTGTGGACAATAGTGTCTTTTAAATGCTTTTCAGATAGCACACTCAGTACAGTAGAATTAAGTCTTTAATCGTCAGTGGTAGCTTATTTGGTAATGATTAATATTTTGAAAGGAAACTGAATTTTGTTAGGGAATTCACATTTTTATTACTCTTATTTCCTGTGTTTTGTGGAGAGGTTCTAGTTTAGCGTTTTGTAAATGTGCTAGCAAATAAATGACTCTACCCTATATGCAGTTCTGGTCTCCCATGTTTAAGGAAGATTAATTTAAACTGGAACAGGTGCAGAGAAGGGCTACTAGGATGATCCAAAGAATGGAAAAACCTACCTTATGAGAGGAGACTCAAAGATCTTGGCATATTTAGTCTAATTAAAACAAGGCTGATGGGAGATATGATTTCTTTCTATAAATACATCAGAGGGATAAATATCAGGGAGGGAGAGGAGTTATTTAAGTTAGTGCCAATGTGGACACAAGAACAAATGGCTATAAACTGGCCATCAACAAGCTTAGGCTTGAATTTAGACAAAGGTTTCAAACCGCCAGAGGAGTGAAGCTCTGAAAGAGTCTTTCAAGAGGAGCAGTGGGGGTAAAAAACCTAATTGGCTTCAAGATTGAGCTTGATAAGTTAATGGAGGGAATAGTCTGATGAGATTGCCTACAATGGCATGTAGACTTCTTGTAGTAAATATCTCCAACGGCCGGTGACAGGATAGTGGGCTAGATGGACTTTGGTCTGACCTAGTATGGCTGTTCTTATCAGACACTAGATGGAGAGGGCTCTAAGTTCTACAGAGAATTCTTTCCCAGGTGCCTGGCTGGTGGGTCTTGCTGAGAGTCTAAGGGCTTGTCTTCACTACCCGCCCAGATCGGCGGGTAGAAATCGATCTCTCAGGGATCGATTTATCGCATCTCGTCGGGACGCAATAATCAATCCCCGAATCGACACGCGTACTCCACCAGCCCAGGTAGGAGTAAGCGCCGTTGATGGGGGAGCTACGGCGGTCAATTTGCTGCCGTCCTCACAGCGGGGTAAGTTGGATCAGATACGTCGAATTCAGCTACGCTATTCCCATAGCTGAATTTGCATATCTGAAATCGATCCCCACCCCGTAGTGTAACGTAGCCATAGTTAAGCTGACTTAAGTCCCAGTGTAGACACCACTAGATCAATGGAAGAATTCTGTCAACCTACCAACTGCTTCTCGAGGAGGTGGATTTACTACAGTGACAGTCACTGTAGCAAGTGTCTACATTACATTGGAGTAGCTGCAGCTGTGCTGCTGTAATGCTTGTAATGGAGACATACCCTTACATTGAGAGTTTGATCATGTCTTTTGATACCTAAGGATACAGTGCAATGTATTGTAAAAATGAGTTACTCTGCTTGAGAATGTACATGCAATAGAACACTTTGCAAGTTACGTGGCAGCGCCCAGCCATGCAGCATTGCCAAGCCCATGAACTCGGAATTCCTTCTCCCCTTTGTGTACATATCCCGGAGTCTGATCCCCTTCCCCTCTGTTCACTTCCTCCCTGAGGCCTGCCTCCATGATACCATGGAGCTGAAACTGGAATCCTCCTCCTATCTAGCATTGAATTTCCAGCTCTCCCCTCCATGCTTAGAAATAGAAGGGGTCCTATGCTGATGATGTCACATCTGCTCATTTGAGCAAACCCAAAGCTCTGTAGAGAACAAGCTCTAAGACTGATAGATGAGTAAAGCAAAGCTCTTCAGAGTGAAAGAGTTTTGTGTCAAAGTTGTGAACATCATGAAAGAAGACACTATGCCCCTCAGTCTAGGCATGCGAGGAAAGAAGGTACAAGACCTTTATGGGGTACAAATGGTTGTACAGGGCAATATTCCCATCCAGAAACGTAACATATGTGTATATGTTTAATTGGCTTTCCTAGTTACATAGAAGCATCTTTAGCCCATGAGTAGGAGGTGGGATACTTACAAAGGTGGAAGGGTGGTGGAGAATCTGGGGAACAGGCTAAAAATAGTACTAATACTACTTTGAACTTGTATGGAGCCTTCCATACAAAGAATTCAAAACATTTTACAAACATTGATGAATTAAGTCTCATAATACTGCTGTGTGATAGGTAGATATTATTATCCCCATTTTACAGTTGGGATTTTAATTTAATACAGAGAGAATTTGACCAGGCCAAGATCACATAGGAAGACTGTCATGCCTAATATAAAATTAAGGTATACTGATTTATAGTTCTTTGCTTTAATCACAAGACCATCCTTACCCATATTGTATTTCCATTGCTGGCACTGGCTAGGGAGATTTAGGTGGCCTTTTAGATGAGATACTTGCTCCACGAGCAAGAATTGTTCAGATATTATTTCTTGAGAAACCTCCTCTAACATTTAGCAGTGATGAAGAAATGCACAAAATGGCAGCAGTCATCCCATCATGGAGTAGTCTGATGATGAAAATGAATTTCTGCAGACAGCCCAACCTACATAGCCCAACCTCCATAGGGCATCATGATTGATTGAGTCAAAGGCCTTGGTTAGGTCGATGAATGCCATGAACAGTTCCTGGTGTTGCTCTCTGCACTTGTCCCAAATCTGTCATGCCACAAAGATCATGTTGGTTTTGCCTCGGGATGGCCTGAAGCCACACTGTGATTCAGGGAGAAGTTCCTCAGCAAGGGGGAGGAGGTGGTTGAGTAGGATCCGGGCAAGAATCTTCCCTGCGATGCAGAGGAGAGCAATACCTCTGTAATTCCCACACAAAGATTTGTCCCCTTTCTTGAATATTGAAATGGCTCAGAGACCGAACCATTTACACCGGTGTCAAGCAGGGCTGTGCCATTGCTCCAACACTCTCTTCTCTATTTACTTGCCGTGATCATGATTCTCATTTGCGACCACCTTTCTGACGGAATCGGGAGTGAGTATCGTATGGATGGCCAACTCCTTGATCTTCGATGTCTCTAAACAAAATCTAAGATCACGAGAATTGGCATCACTAACCTTCAGTATCCAGATGACTGTGTCATTCTTGCACATACAGAGGCTGATCTGCAAAGCACCTTAAAACTTTTTGCAGATGCCTATCACAGCCTGGGTGTGTCTCTCAACATTGGGAAAACCAAGGTACTCTACCAGCCCTCATCTTCACAAACTATTCTTTGTACTCCACAAATCACCATCAGTTGAGAACCTCTGGAAAATGTGGACCGTTTTCCGTACCTTGGCAGCCACCTCTCCCAAACAGCCAACGTTGACACAGAAATTGAATACAGGATCCGCTGCTCCAGCACATCTTTTGGAAGACTACTCAAACGAGTCTTCAATTATAGGGATCTACACATAGGTACCAAGATCTTAGTTTACAAGGCAGTTGTCATCCCCACCATTCTCTATGGATGTGAGACCTGTGTAACCTACAGATGACATCTCAAGCGGCTGAAGTGGGTCCAGCAGCGCTGCCTCAGGAGGATTCTCAGGATCAGCTGGGAAGATCAACGCACTAACATCAGCGTTCTCTTTGCAGCCAATGTCAGTAGTATAGAAGCGCAGGTCATGAAATACCAACTCCGCTGGGCTGGCCATTGTTTAGGTATGCCTGACACTTGCCTCCCAAAGCAAATACTCTTCTCTCAGTTAAGTCAGGGAAAGAGGGGTCACAGAGGGCAGCAGGAGCGTTTCAAAGGCATACTGAAAGTACATCTTAAAAAGGGAGGCATCAACCCAACAAACTGTGAGGCGTTGGTGTAGAACAGAACACAGTAGTGCCACACCATACACCAGGCCACAGCTCACTTTGGGGAGAACAGATGTGCTCACGAGACAGAGAAGTGACAAAGTAGGAAAGAAAGGGCACAACACTCCAGCCAACAGCTGTGTCTCCTCCAAGATTACATCTGGCACTTCTGTGAGAAAATCTGCAGGGCAAGAATTGGGCTCCTCAGTCACTTAAAAAAAAACCCCTTGGCAGACATCATCCTCGCATTGAGGGATAGCCGAAGAAGATGAAGAAATGGCTAATCTGTATTTAAAACTGTTTAAAAATCTTTCATAGTAATTTACAATTTTAGTATCTCATTTTCCATATAGCCTTCTATTGTGTTTGGAACTCTCGTTGCTATGACAACAGATGAGTGCAGAAGATACATTTTCCCCTAATTTATCCTTTGCTGTAAGAATTTTTTAAAGATTTTATTTAAAAGCTACTTTATTTTTTATTCACATGTTGATGAGAAGTATCTCAGAAGCAAATCACCTATTTATAAATACTTTCCAATCCTTATTATACTCTCATGAAAGTCACTGTGGGCTCTAGTCTGTTGTCATTTGTTTAACTTGGAATCTGTGACCACTGTGGTTATCATGCTGGAGTTATATTGTTGGTTCATCCGCTTTTGGAACCTTCCTCTTAAATAATGGCTAATAAATGACACATCAGAAAAAGGTGAAGTCTCTCCCATCACAAATGAACTAAGACACTTCTGTATTGTGGATAGCATGTGAGAGGGCTGAGAAATGGGGAAGTTCTTACCTGGACTCAATCGGGGATCAGTTTATGCCCTGAAGCTTGATATTTAATCATTCTTTTTATTGCAACTTGGATGTTCTTTCAGATATGACTTGCCATCACTACAAGTTACTAATGCAATCAGCATTGCCAATAAAATCAAGAAAATCTACTGTTAAGGGTGAATTATAGGCATAGCTGCACACATTAAGTAGTCTTCCTGTAGACGTGGCTCTTTAAAATATTGTCTTCTGGTTTTGTTTTGTTTTTAAATCCCACTCACTTACTGTAGGACAGGAAAAATGTAAAGGCCTGGGTCTACTTCACTAGATTACGTCTCTTGTAATGTTTAAGTGATGTGAAGTCTTTTCTTTCCTTGATGCATATACATAATTCCCACTAAGGATAGCGGGATTTATACAGGAGCAGCTAGTGGAGAACAAGTTTTGTGTGAATTTCCTTGTGCCTTTAACACCCCCCACATAAAAAAGGGACTACGCAAGATGTCAGTTATAGGCCTACCTGCACCTCTGTCCCTTCCCCGGTATCTGAGTGTACCCCTCTTACTTTACATTCACGTCTGTCTTACCTAAAGGGTTTTTGGGGACCATCAAAAGGTGAAGTCAAGGGCCTAAAGATCAAGGCCCTAAAATTGAGACACCCCCTCAAAATGCAACACAGGAAAATTTCTAATGAAGTTTTTTTAACGATTCACAAATGAAACTGGACTTTGAATGAAAAAGGCCTTTGAAAGCCAATACTTAAAGAAGATAAAGAAATGCTAACATTAAAGCATGCTCTCCAGCCCCAAATAGATTAAGGGGGTCTGGTGATAAACACATACTAAATATGATGTTCAAATATAAACGATGAATTGCTAAATGGTAAGATTGAGCTTTGCTGTATTGTAATGGTTTATAATTATGGTTACTGAATGAGTATAGATAAGGTAACACTTGGGTCAAGGCTTTGCTGGCATAAGCGTGGTTTTGCCAATTCTTCTTTTACATAGAATGCTGACAGTAGGGTGACTAGACAGCAAATGTGAAAAATCGGGAGGGTGGGGGTTAAATAGGAGCCTATATAAGAAAAAGACCCCAAAATTGGGACTGTCCCTATAAAATCAGGACATCTGGTCACCCTAGCTGACAGAACAAAGGTAACGTGTTGTACGTGAAGTTTTGAGGTTAAAACAAACCTGTACAACAAGAAGCCGTTTACTTGGAAGACCAGGGAACAGGGTGACACAAAATACATGACATGGACATAAAAAAAAAAAAAGGGTGTGTGTGTGTGCGAGGATTTAAATTGAGTTTTATGTAACCCGTACATAACGCATGCACAAGGGTTGCTGTACGAAAAGTTGACCGGAGAAAAATTACGCATGCACAAGAGTTGCTGGGGTCAATGAAAAGTTGACTGGAAAAAAATTACAAGTGAACACAAATCAGAGATACAGCCACCCAGAAATGGAAGGAATGGGACTGAAGGACAGAGCGAAGGCTCAGAGGAGGCAGCCACCATCTGAAGTATAGGAGGAGATCTCAATGCTCTGGAATATGGTAACCTGCTCCTCTACTTATTCTCTGGTGTTATGGTCTGCCATAAATATTGGTTCAAACACTTTAAGTGACAATAATTCTATCTGAAATTGTATAAATAAAGGTGAAAATTGATTACGCCCAAATTGGGTGGACTTGTGACTCAGTTTTCTAATGTATCCCCCGACAAGATTTACCGTCCCCGATGGCAAGCTAGCTAGGCCTAACTTCTTCGAACACTCCAGCGGTGCTTGTGTCTCATCCTGCTTCCTTTGAACAATGGCCTTTTCTCCTGAGAGTGTTCTTTTTAAAGTGTCACAAGTTCTTTTGATCTCCAGTGTGTGAAGCCTTTTCCTTTCCTGGCATTGTCTCTTAATAACCCTCAATTGTTTATGGAGAAGTTTATCTTAAGCAATTCTCTTTCCTTCCTGCTTATTTTTCATTATAGACCCTTTTAAATTAAACCAGTTTATTTATACAGTAAACATCCCATTAATCAGCTCAGAACGCCGTATGCATCAGTTACCACTAAGCCATTCCAGTTTCATCACACACGCATTTATACATGTAATATTACTACTGAAAAGCAATTTTATAGTCTGTAAACCAGAGTTTGACGGAAGCCAACAAGTAGTCTAATTTAAAATAGTCAAGATAATTTTTTCTGGTCATCAAAATGCAGATGATCTGGTACATATAATACATTTAATATAGAAGATAGTTTGATTCCATAAGCAGGAGCTTATTTTTATATAGATCAAAGTATTCCTCTCACTAGATTCATTTAAGATGTGTTTCTGTACAAGAACATATCAACTATCTCATTCTTTCTGTTACTCCTTGAGTATATGTAACCTGTTTTAGCAGTCTTCTCTGATACTCTGTTCTGCTTTGAAGAGATACTTGATTGTCAGAAATATACCTCATTGTTCCATTTCTCTTCCAATAAACATGCTGCAGTTTACAAAACCTCTTGCTGTTTATTTTCCCCGCCCCCACAGGTAAGCATGTAATGCATAGCATTTGGAATGTCATAAACAGGTCTTGTGTTTTGTTTAGCCAGCAATAGTAGCTTTACACCAAGGGATTGGTGGCTAATACAAATAGTACTTCTACCAGAGGGATTGCATTGTAGTTCTGTAATGGAAACGTTGACTTGGAACTCTGAAGCTGTTTTTGTTTTCTGAATGCCAGAACAATCTGGTTTTAGTTTGTTACAAAACCAAAGTGTTGGATGTAGGTCTGTTTTTTTTTTATTGGATCCCTAGGAAGTTAGGAAATTCATGGGGGGAGGGGGGAGGAAGGGGGACTGTTTTTGCTTTAACTCTCTGTGCTTTGAACATTCGCATTCTCAACGGGAAAATGTGTCCTGTTCTCTGGGAGGGAGGTAGCTTCTTCTCTGAATTTTGATTCAAAGAATTCATTCTCTCTGTTGTAGCAATGCCATCTGTCACTCTTTCTTCTCACATCCCTTAATGGCCTAGTTGACTCCTTGCCAGACTGTTGGCTTCTTATCTTTTTAAAGAACTTCTTGCTGTTTATCTCTATTTTATTGCACTCCTTTAATTTTGGACCTTCTAACTTTTTCTTTATCCTTCTTCCCTGATCTCTTGAATCTCCTCCTATAAACTATTCTTTTTCTTCTTATCAGGTTTAAGTCTCTACTTCATCCACATGGCTATTTTTTGTCTCCGACATTTCACCTTCCATACCTCATTCCTTATGATTTCCCTCAGTTTGTCACACATTTTAATCAAAATGTTTTGTTTTCTTTTGTCCAGAATTAAATATTTTTTGCATTTCCACCCTGTCAGACCGTTTTCTTTGTCATCCAAAACTTAATGAGACTGTGAAGACTGCTTTCCTGATTTCTAAATTCTATTTTGTTGTTAGATTAGAATACATCATCTCTTTCTTCAGCCATATAGATCAACTGAGAGAAGACCTGCTTCTATCATTTCAAGATGTCTGCATATCTTTGAAGAACTGAAAATGAGGATAGCATGAGAGAATGCTTCTGTAAGAAATAGGGTAATGTAGGAGACAGCATCAACACAGTCATCTATCTCTTCAATAGTATATCCAGTAGTGAGGTAGTTATCATCTAAGCAGAAATGAGAAGTACAGAGTAGCTCAATTCAGTATCTATGAGAAATGAAACAATGTTATGGTATTATTAAAGTGCTTTAATAATTTAACCCTTGTGCTGCCTCAGATGGCTGAAAAGTATCCTTGTCAATTCATTGGACTGTGCAAAAAGGAATAATTTTAGTATGCTCGGCTTTGATAGATATTTCCCAGTTCTAGACTAGATTTTTAAAGAAAAGAATGTTCAGTTTTCATTTAGTTAATGGCAAGCTCTGAAAATCAGGGTTTATAATACAAGTGCTAGCCTAGTTTTACTGCTAATCCTTTGAGTGCCATAAATAAAAACAAGTATTAAAGAATAGAAGGTGCAAAATTCTGAGTGATGCTGTCACACACTCACCTCTTGATACTGCTGGTCCCTGGATGAAGCATAAGGGAAGAGGCTATTTTAAAGGCAGTGAAGAGACCGAACATCATTTCTGTTTTAAATAATGTAATGCTGTATACTGCGTGTAATATATTCCATTGTATTAAAATGGTTCATGTGTAAAAATGTAATCGGAGTATTCTGTTAGTTCCCAATCTGAGGGCATGTACTATGTACTAGTAGTATTCTATCAGTGTGTAGTGCAGTTATTATAAAAATCCATAGGAGGGATGTTCTGTACAATGCCGGAAATTTAAAATCTTTCCTGTTCTGCAGAAGATTGCCTTCTCTGCATGGTGAAATCTATTGAGTAAGATTGAGTCCCTGTATAAAAAGACCCTCCTTAGCTGCAAGGCAAGTGGAATTTTAAGGCCTCACAGCTGTACAATGTGAACATCAGGACTGCATTCTCATACTGTCAAAATGATGGGGTCAAGTTACAACACTCCGTATTTTCCATTTTAAAAATAACTAGAACTAGAAATCAGCAGTGCAGAGGGCTGGACTAGATGACCTTTGAAGGTCTCTTTTAGCCCTTCGTGCCTGATTCTATGATGTGTAATGCAGTCCTAAAGATTCATTCCACAGTGGAAAGGTTTAGAGTCACATGACAACATACTAGATTTCTCCTCATAAAACGAAAAGCTAAGATGATTATATTTGCTATAAAATATTTTTTCTTTGATCCTATAACAGAACCTTTTATACTGTAGTTTACAAATAAGACACTGTGCAGCATCCTAGTATCTGAGCCTTTAATATAGCAATGCTCTCATAAAGTCGATACTTTACGAATACCTGTAGTTTCAGTGCATTTCTGTTTGGAGACATTGGGTCCCAACCCTGCAAGTGGGTCCACGGATCCCACTCGGCATAATCTGTGGTCAGATGATATTCTCATGCCTTATTTCTCTGTATACTGTGCAGAAACTTCTAGTTCACAGAGATAAAAATAAACTTTTCACTAATTTTAAACATTTTCGGGTTTAAGTAGTGAATGAATTTTAATAGTGCTCTAGTAAAACTCTTGCAAGGCCATTATAACATTGGATAAATTCACAGGCTTTCATTGATTGTGACACTGCTGATTTAAATCGTGAGCAAATCTTTATTGCAGTATAGAATAAAATCACACACGGACACTTAAATCTCAGTGTTTTCCTTATAATGTAATGTAATATTACAAGAATGTTGGCTTCTGCTGAATCTTATCACTGTAGAGTCGATATCTCTAGTGTAGAAAAGTCTGATACAGTATATAAAACACCATTTGAATCAGTGTCAGCACCTCAGAAAAATCATCTATTTTTTCTAATTTTAAGAAGTTTTTATAATCTCATAAAATGTTACAAGAAGAACAGGAGTACTTGTGGCACCTTAGAGACTAACAAATTTATTAGAGCATAAGCTTTCGTGGACTACAGCCCACTTCTTCGGATGCATATAGAATGGAACATATATTGAGGAGATATATATACACACATACAGAGAGCATAAACAGGTGGGAGTTGTCTTACCAACTCTGAGAGGCCAATGAATTAAGAGAAAAAAAACTTTTGAAGTGATAATCAAGCTAGCCCAGTACAGACAGTTTGATAAGAAGTGTGAGAATACTTACAAGGGGAGATAGAATCAATGTTTGTAATGGCTCAGCCATTCCCAGTCCTTATTCAAACCGGAGTTGATTGTGTCTAGTTTGCATATCAATTCTAGCTCAGCAGTCTCTCCTTGGAGTCTGTTTTTGAAGTTTTTCTGTTGTAATATAGCCACCCGCAGGTCTGTCACTGAATGACCAGACAGGTTAAAGTGTTCTACCACTGGTTTTTGAGTATTTTGATTCCTGATGTCAGATTTGTGTCCATTAATTCTTTTGCGTAGAGACTGTCCGGTTTGGCCAATGTACATGGCAGAGGGGCATTGCTGGCACATGATGGCATATATCACATTGGTAGATGTGCAGGTGAACGAGCCCCTGATGGTATGGCTGATGTGACTAGGTCCTATGATGATGTCACTTGATACAGAATTTAAATCAGTGGTCCAGAAGGAAAAGGCTTGGCAATCTATTACCAGTCCTTGTGTCATTCAGTAACTTCCTGTTTTGGAAGTAATGTAGACTGAATGATCTGCCAGGAAACTTAGGAGGCAATTCTTGGGAACTTTCTGCACCAAATACCTTGCAAGATCACTGATGCTAAGAACTATTCTAAGTCAAGCCATTTACTTAGGCACTTAAATATGGATGTAAGAGCCCGGTTTAGGCATCAATTTTGAAAATGTTGGCTGCAATGAAATGGTTATTGGGTACATTTACCACTGCCCTCTACTGGAGAGAATCAGTAATTGTGCCCCATTCTTTGACACACAAAGGAAATTATTTTTTAGTTTGAGTAGGGCTTGTGTTAAAAAGATGGATCTGTTGCTGTGAAATTGAGTAGTCGGGGTGTGCAGTACAGCGATAACTGTAAAGGTCCTAGGTGGCCATCTATTTGTTATGATAATATTTGCAATAGGCATGCAACATTAATGGCTTACCAAGAGTATAGTATAGCTGATCTCAGTATCACATCTTTCTGAGTTGACTTTCTGATAGCAGTTAAAGTTGTTAAAGAATAATATAAGGATCTGAATGGTAGTGGGAAGGTTTCCACAAGATGAAAGTGGGCAAAACATGAACATGATTGAAGCTCATCCTGACCACATGTGACTGCTCATTGAATGGGACAGTGGCCGGTCAAAAATTTGTTATAGAATAATAGGCACATAATTTAACATAATGGTGACCTCTGCCTACTGCCATCATGTCTGTTTTAGCTGGTTCCAGGTGTCAGTCAGGTTTCATGCATTTCTTCAGAAATGTTCTCAAAGCAGATAGGTGACAGGCTGAATAGCTGGAGCCAAAAGCAGTAAATGTTTTCTCAAAGGTCTCACAAGCATAATAAATAACATAGGAACATAGGGAAAGTATGGAACCTTGGTGGTGATAGCAGGACAAGAGCCTGGGAGTAGACTCAGATTGATCTCTCACTATTTTTTATTCTGTCTTCCAGTTATAATACAAACAATTTAAATGATTCTGTGTTGCTCCAATGTCCTCAGCCACATTAAGAACACTTGAGGATTCACAGCTTCAAAAGCAGAAGATAATTAATTGCTCTTACTCGTACAGTTTCTGTACCATTATTCAGCCTAAAGCTACATTTGAAGTCATGCAAGTCTCCCATCCATCCATCCATCCATCTACCCACCCATACCACATTTAAATTGAAAGAAACCATGTTGAAAGAACATTAAGGTTGCAAAATCAAGCACTCAAAATTTAAGAAACCTACACCTTTAATTCAGCCCCCTTGTGGATACGTATTTTTTTTATGAGGCACCATATTGATTCCCCATGTGAGTCATCAGCAGGATTTAGACCTTTAGATGCACAGCACAGACAATTTACCACTTGATCTAATGGAGTAAATGGTAGCAGTAGTAGACTGTTACCCACTTTGTGGATGAGTCACCACACAGTTTCCCCAGTGGGTTTCATAGCAACTTGCTGACTGCAGAGGAATGTAGAGACTGAGGATCCTGATTCAGTTCCAGGTTATGTAGGGAAGTGTACTCTAGTGGCTATTGACATTAACCTCGTGCTGCTAGGCTGTCTCTGTCCCCATCCAATCCTCAACCCTCATCTCAGATCCTACACCCTTTCCTCTTTGTTTCCATGCAACCCTCCATCTCCACTCTGGCTTCTGCTTTCCCTCTGCTCCTCCCAACACCCCCCGTCCCGTCCCCTTTCCTTTCTGCTCTTCTCTAACTGCCCCTCTCTCTCTGCTCTAAGCCAGCCAGCCAACCTCCCCATTCCTCCGACTGGTCCCATTCCCTCTCTGCTTCCTCGACCCCATTTCTCATTTCTCTTTATTCCATTGTGACTGCTTCCTCCTTCTCCATTCTCTCTCTGCATGTGCATCAGTAGGACCACTGAGAGCACAGAAAAAAACAATCTTCCTGCTCTCTGTTCAATGCTGCAATGCCCTCTGGCAGTTGGGAGGAACAATTCCAGGGAAAATCCTGCTTAGCTTCTACAGCTGCAGGCTCTGGGGATGGTGCATGCACAATGCGGTTGACTTGTAGAAGCTGTGAAGAGATGGAGTGTGCTCATTATTGATGGAATCTTCAGAGAATCTGCCAAACTGCAACAAGTCTCTATTGAGTACGTGTAAATGGAGGGGTTTGTGTGTGTGTGTGTGTGTGTGTGTGTTTAGGTTTATGATTTGATCAAATGTGGGTGGATTTTAATGGGTATGGGAAAAGGCACTTTCCTGACATGAGCAAACCCCTTTTCCAGTAAAATTTCAAATTCCTAAGCATGGAGACACTAAATATTTTTCAACAAAACTGTTGTAAGAATTTAAGATGGGACAAACATATTTTTATCTAATCTCATTCTGAAAAATGGCTGAACCACTTTAGCTGAAACTTTCCAAAAAATTGAGCCTGAGGCCAGCCTAAATGGTTAAAGTTTAGTTACGTGATAAGCAACTGAAAACAGGGTCTTATAATTGGAAGTGACACGCAACTTCTGCTCATACATGCACATGCTCTCAAGTAACGTAAGAGGTCCTGAGCTTTTATTCTGATGTATTTGGATTATTAAACAGAAGCAACCACAAAGATCTTAGATGTTAAAAGTCTTTCCCATTTGTTACAAAGTGGAAGTAAAACAATATTATTGTGAACATTAATCCATAGAACAATTTCACTGTAAACAAAAGTTCACTAAAAATTGAACTCCAGTTTGTACTGAACCTATATGTAACGTCACTAAATGAAATGTTCGTTGTATCTGCATTCACCGTCAGTTGGTTACAAAGCTCTGGTGGAAAAATAGTCTTTAAAAATCTAATAAACACAAAAAACTATTAATCAGTCAGCATCACCAGCCATGGTCTGTGAGTTTTTGCTCTAACTTAATATATTTTGTTTAATTTCAACTTTCTTCAGAAGAGGCCTGTCAACTTCCCTGCGACCTCCCACGCAGCCGTGGCTTCTGTTGAAAATATCCAACCTCCCCTTTGCACTAGTTAATTATTTCTGATGTTATTTATTTATGCATAGCCTGGAATAGAAGATTTGTGCAAGAATTTCACCCTATTCTGTAGGTGTCATTGTATTAGCTAAACGTATTTCATTCTTTTTGTGTGGCATGGTGTATGAATTAAATTATTCAATCATTGTAATAGGTTGTTTTGGCCCAGTAATTACACAATAGCAATAAAATAACTGAGATCCTGAATCATTCTTTATACTAGACTAAAATAAATACAAAAAAAAAAAAAAAAAAAAAAAAAAAAAAAAAAAAAACCAAAAAACCCAGAATCAAGCACCCTTGGTTTGTATTTGTAAAATTGTTTAAAGTTTTTTATTCTCTTCATTCACCTTTTATAGCCCTTAGGGTCTCTTTTTGAGCATTTGACATAGCATCACATATCTGATTAAAAGCTGTTAAGCCACCGCGCTTTACCTTTCATGTTATTGACAACTTTAAGAACTTAGAGCCAAAATTATTGTTCAGGTCAGTACAAAGACACTGCTGATACTGTATTTCATACTTAATGAATCTTTATGGGCATCAAGGTCTAACCTTGGCACTGCTTAGTGAATCATAACTTGGCAGTTTCTGAGTGTGTGCACTGCTGTTCTAGCAAAAGCCAATGGAAATAAAGTTGGCTGGTTACGGGTATGGTCAATTATTTAAAATGGTATTTTGGGAGTTTTTGGTGAAGAAAAAATATCCACACTCTATCAAGGTAGACAATACTTGCCCCAAATTTTGGTAAATGGGGCTCTCTCTATTGTGAGTTTTCATGCAATTCTGAGTCTTCCTGACATATAAGTATACAATTCTGTCTATCCTTTCATCTATGGATCTCCAAGCACTTTAAACCTTAATGTGAACAGCAATATGTTCATTTTATAGATGGGTAAACTGAGATGAAGTGTTTTGTCCATGATCATGCAGTGCCAGGTCCTAAGATCTCACCTTTGATGTTTCCATGCATAGCTCAACAGCTCCCTATTCCTTTTGCTGGGCTCCTGTAGCCAGGAAGGTCACTCCACAGCTCTATTGTGTCTTAATGGAGTTCCAGGTATCCATTCTCCCTTTCCCCTCTGTCCTAAATGGGTTATTTTGGGGGAATTTACATCTGTTTAATTATAATTCAGTGTCCTCAAATCACTTGGTGAGAGAATTTGTTCTTTTAGATCTAAGGGTCAGGCATCTTTCTCTATTCTTCATGATGTGTGGTGTGTGGTGATTGTCTGCGTGGCTCATCGTCTGACAGTTTTCCCCAGAAACCTGCGGCTGGTAATTGTAAGCTGTGAGATTGCAAATTGGCTCCCAGGTTACAGGTTAGATGTTTGCACATTTTATGAGTGAATCCATATATTGTCATGGGAGAAAACCTAATATGCCGCCTATATAGATGGTGCTCACGTCTCAGGACATACTTGACATGAGAGTTGATTCTACAGCTATGTAGAATATTCTAGGAGAGGGAATCATTGTCAGCTATATATTGTCTGTGCCTTTTGTGAAATGTGTAGAATAGTGCAAGCAAAAGAGACCATTTAAATGACTTGTTTAAATTACAATGCAAACTAGAAATGCAGTGTATACGTACTGTGTGAGGATATTGAGTCCTCTGTAAATATTCTATCTTCAAAGAGATATTTTGAAATAGTTGCAGCTAAAAAAATTATTGTGAAGCACCTTTCGCCCAACAACTGGAACTGCCACCTAATCATTCTTGGAACAAGTCAAAGCTTAAGCCGGAACATATTCAAGAAACCACTGGAAAATGTTTGGAAGCTAAGTCATCTCAAATTTTGAGCCTCTTTACTGCCATGTAAAAAATCTGTCTTCAGTGGAGCAGGAGAACCATAAGCGGATAATATGGTTTGGTGTATCTTTTAATTTTGGTATTGCAAGCTCCTTACCTAGAGGTAACCTAACTTTAAAAAATTAAGAAATATAACATTGTAATATGAAATAACTTTTTACCAGAGCTCTGTGAAATCTTCCAGTTTTAAATTTGCACTACCCTTTGAATTTAATTTTGTCTTGGTTTGAAATAAACCTAAAATCTCTAGGAAAAAGGTTCCATCTCACCTGGTTTCATCATTTTTAATAATGAAAATGATGAATCAGCCAATACAACATTCACTCCCCATATAGATCCAGCTTCTGAATTTAGTTACCTTCTATACAGATATGATTGGGAGCAGTCCTCTTCCATCATTTTCTCTCTCCTTCCTCCTATTGAAAATAATTTTTCTATGCCCAGGAAGCAGTGGGTCTTTAGTATGTTTTGCAGAACTAGTCCTGCTGGCCACTGGCAAATTTGGAGTAAACTAGATGCCTGCTAGCTTGGGATTGCTTCCATAAGTACAGCTATAGAAGACATACTTAAGGTGATAATCTTTGTACATTTTAATTAATATAGTTTCATTCTTTCAACCTGCCCACTTCATGGTATATATTCTTCTCCACCTGAAGGCTATCTGTTTTTTTTTTTCTGCAACGTCCACTGTTCCGGATGGGAGAGGCGAAGCCAAGTGATCTGCTGTTTCTATAATTCTGAAGACAAACAGAAGGGATCAAAAGTCCACTGGACTTCCCCAACTCTGAGTAGAGATGCTATAAAGATCAGCTGGGAAGAAGAGCCTTGGAGGTCGGGGAGAAATCCATGCCTGAAACACATCTGAAACCAGTGATGCTCTAGAGAGGGTTAAGGATGGTTCTCTGGAGCCCCTTGTTAAAATTCTGCCTTCAACTTGAAGGGTAAACTGGGATGATTTCCTTGTCTCTGACAGAGCTCATTCCATTAAACACTGTTAAATTGTACATGGAGGTGATGACTGCTGTCTTCATAGCTCATAAAAATATTTCTGAAGAGAAATTCATTTTTTGCCTTTTGAATGGACAAAATTACTACCAGGGCTTCTAGATGCTACAATTATACAAATAATAAATAATACAATAGTAATATTCTAATGAAATAGGTGCATTCCTTCCCTATTATTGAAGCTTCACAATCAATGAGAGTAAGTCAGTTTGCTCTGAAAGAAGAAAAAGGGTTCTGGCTCTTATACAATCCCAACTTTTTAGCACAATACTGTTTTAATTTTCAAGCACTTCCTGATTCCAGCAGAGAACAGAAGTGGCAAAATCCTATAGAAGAGAGATGAGATATTCTCTCATTACATAATGACCCAAGTGGAACCAAAAAGTATCGGAAATCTCATCAGACTTTCTCTTCATGAAATTTTCAACCTGCGTTTGCAGACCTGAGAGTTTGAGTTTTTTGGATAAGGTTCAGTTTACCTTCTGCATGTTCGGTTGAGATTTTCCCATCACTAGTAAAATGCAGATACGTTTATATGACAGAATATGTAATCCACAACACGTAAGTTGTAGGAGACCGTTATCATTTTATGGATTAAGTTTAGCATAATCACAAACATTAATATCAAATCAGTCACTTTCTTGTCATTCATCAACTCTCTTCTCTGCTAGAAAGGTCAGCAGTCAGAGTTCCAAATATTTCATCCATGCCAGGACACAAGTGACAAGATATAAATAAAGGCTGTTTGTCCTGCAGTATCTGACTCCCTTGCACAGCAAGTGTCATAAGCAATTCTGTTGATGACTTTGGAGTTACCTCTGGGTCTGTCATAAGTATGCGCCTGACTGAACTCTGTTGTTTTCCTGAACACAATTTCCTCTTTGCTAATTGTTGATTCTGGCAAGCTTGTACACTTTAAGGGATGGTTTGTGGGGGGAAGTTAAGTTTCTATGTAGATTTCTTAGAGCGTATGCGGGTGTACAGTATGTGATAAATGTACAAAGTTATAAGCAACCAAAAAATGCATGCATCTGCTGCGTACTAAAAACCTACAGTTATATGTATAAACTGGCATTAACAGGAAGAAATCACATATAACTGTACAGTGAATCCAGGTAGCTCAGTTGGTAGAGGATCAGACTTTTAATGTAGTGGTTCTGTGTTCAAGACAATGCAGAAAAGGCAAAAGTGTTCAATAAATATTTCTGTTCTGCATTTGGGAAAAAACAAATAATGTAATTTCATCATCTGTCGTATCACTTTCCATTTCACTAGTGTCTTAGGATGTTAAGCACAACTACTAACATTAGGCATTTTTAAATCAGCAGATACAGATCTCTTTCATCCAAGAATTTTAAAAGAGCTGGCTGAAGAGCTTGCTGGTCTGTGAATGTTGATTTTTCAATAAGTCTTGGAACACTGGGAAAGTTCTAGAAGACCTGAAGAAAGCTAATCTTGTGCCAATACTTTAAAAGAGTAAATGGGATACCCAGGTAATTATAGGCCTTTTAGTTTCACATTGATCCCAGCCAAGATAATGGAGTGGCTGATATGGGACTTGATTAATAAAGAATTAAAGGAGGTTAATTCTGCATCACTGACCACTTTTAAGTTGAGACTGGATATTTTTATTTAAATATATGCTCTAGGAATTATTTTGGGGAAGTTGGATGGTCTGTGTTATACAGGAGATAAGACTAGATAATCATAGTGGTCCCTTCTGGCCTTGGAATCTATGACTCTATTAATCTGATTGGGTGAAGTCTTTTTCTGTTGGCTGTTCAGGTGAACTGTGAGCAGCGAATCATTTCTGTTTTCTGTGCGTGCTTTCCCTCTGTGGAGGCAGTGTGGTCTGGTGGATGAGGCACCAGTCTCGGAAGCAGGAGAGTTCTGTATGTTCCCAGCTCTGGTGCTGCCTTGCTACATGACCTTGGACATCACAATATGGTGATTTGGTGGTGATGTGGAGAAGTTCCTGCTTGTTGCGTAAATGGTTATAGGTTCAAATACTGCTGATTCTCTTGCATAAGTTGTAGAATTCTCTCAAACAGAAGTTATGGGCTTGGTGCAAAAATTACTGAGTGAGGTTCTATGGCCTGTTTTATACAGGAGGTCAGATTAAATTATCATAATGGTCCCATCTGGCTTTAAAATCAGTGACTTGCCTACTTGCAGATGCAACAACCCGTTTTTCATGAAAAATGTTGTTTAATTCCACAAATACCGTATGGTGTGCCTGTCCTTGGTGTGGCTTGCCTGTTGAAAGGGATTTTGAGAATTTTAGTCTCTATATAAGTTACATACCAAAAGTCTGTGCTAAAAAATTGTAGTAGAATTGCAAAGTTAAGCACTCAAAAGTTAGGAAGTAGAAGAAATTACTCAGGCAGGCCTGGATCAATGATAGTGGTTGAAAAGGAACAGAATTATTAATACCACCTTTTAGAAAAGTTGAGTCTGTAACTCATGGTTCACAGCCTAGTGCACTAGGGTTTTGGGGGGGTATTTTAATTGGAGAAAAGAGCAAGTGAAGGACATCTTTCTTGTGTCCATCTGGATGTTCAGGTCTGCGTGGCATTTGAAGTGAGACTCTGGAGAGTTTGTTTAGGGTGGATGGACTACCGAAGATTTTAGCAGCAAGCCTCTAGCAAGCTCTCCTGAGACTAACACAGAGTACAGATAGCAATTTTTTGACAGATGAAGAACTTGGCTAAATCTGAAAGGATTTTCAGGGAGATGGCAAAAGGGCACCTCCTTGATCCCAGTGCTATTGCTTTCCTTCCAAATTTCATGTTGCAAACAAATGATGAATTAAAAATCTTCAGAACATGTCTGAAAACAATTTTATAGGGGGAAGTGTTAGCCAATGTACCACACCTCTTATAATTTAAATACTTTAGATGGTGAAGTTGTGGTTCCCCAAGATCTTAGTAACTAGAGATATACCTTAGTAAAATACCTCAAATCCTGAAGATCTTTGAATTTCAGGGAACATCAGTAACTAAACTATGGGTATGTTTTTCTTTGCAGGGTAGACCCATGGAGCTCGGAGCCCAGGCCCAATTGACTTGGGCTCACTGGGCTTGGGCTCCAGGGCTAAAAATAGTAGTATAGACATATGGGCTTAGGCTGGAGTCTGGACTCTGAAACCCAGCCAGGTGAGAGGGTCTCAGTGCCCAGGCTCCAGCTCAAGCTCACATGTCTTCACTGCCATTTTCAGCCCTGCAGCCAAGCCTGAGTCAATGTACCTGGGCTCTCAGATTTGGTGCCATGGTGTTTTCTTTGCAATGTAGACATACCCATGGATCTGTAATTTGCAAATTACAACAAAGAGTTGAACCTGAACTCTACCCAAATTTGGAGTATTTAACATTCAGGTCTGTTTCTGAAATGAGTAATTAATAATTGTAACTAAACTATTTAACTCTCCATCAAAATATTTTGGTAGTTTATTTTCAAGAATTGGTGATCCTTGAATAATTTCTCATCATCTGTCATTCACAAATAATGCATTTTTCTGTTTTAATATGTCCAGTGGTCCAGTAAGGTTAAGAAATATACATTGCAAATATAAGGCTCTTCCTGTATAATTCTTAAACAAGAGCTTTCTAAAATATTTACATACAGTTATATTAAGATACAAAGTATACATAATCAAATAAAACACTTCCTAATTGTAAATATGGCAGAATGCCAATGTATTGTAGTGTTTGGCATTACAATTTAAAGAGGAAAGTTAGTTGGAAGTGATACTAATATTAGTTCTCTCCCTTTTGGGCAATAATTTCAGTTTATAAATGGTCATAGGCAGGAAAAAAAGTAGAAAAAATATATGTAAAATCTGCTAAGTGAGCTGGAGTGTAAAGGATTCCTATAATGATTTCAAGCCAGGTTGGGGTTATAAAGGTTAAACATAGAATCAGAAAAACCTAGATACTAATTTTCAAATTTTAATTTTGTTACATGAAGAAGATTTGAATGTTAACAGCTAATCGAAAGCATTTAATATTACAGTTTAAGGTTAGCAAAGACGTTTTTGTATACATCATTAGCAATGTAATTGCTGGAAGCAATTAACTTTCTTACGGAGCTAAAATACTTTTTATATCCATTCAATTGTTCTTTTTATTGTTCTTGAACATAAAACACAATACTATTCATTCTGGAAAAGCAGCATCTCTACATTTACTTTAGCTCATCTACATGTATAAAAATAAGACATTGAAGTTTAATTCCTTATTTTCTGCCACTGAGTATCATTTTGTGAAGCAGAAAACGTTGCTTTTTGGCTGTATATTCAGTGAAAGTGACTGTACTACCAAGGTTACTAAAGAACACTGCATTTCTTCTTTAAAATGTTATCAGTCATTGTCATGGCGGTTTATCATTAGCACAGACTTTGATGGGTTTCCATTGCATTATAATGAAATGGTGAACATAAGGTAAGGTAGCGAGGGAGGCTAAACTGACCAGTACTGTAGTGTATAATACATATGCTTGCTCACTCCTATGGGAATATTTATTTTTTTATTTTTTGCTGTCTTTTTTTCTATGTCTAAACTGTAAAACTCTGGCTCTGACCAGTGAGTTCCACGTGAGCACAAGGATCCTGCAGGAAACTAAATGCAGGATTTGGGCCGTTTTTTGCTGTCAGTAGGGGATGGGACTCAAGGAAATCAGGAGGAAAGTTATGTATGAAGCAAACATGGAGATGATTAGTAATTAGAACCAAGGCCACAGATAGTTTTGTGCTCCATTGGAAATTCTCTTTCTTTAGTTATTTCATGGCTAACTACTGCAACTGCACTTTAAAAAGAAGGGCAAAGTTTATTTATTACAAACAGAAAAATTAACTTAAGCAGTTTTGAAGATTATCCTTGAGATGACCTGTTGGGATCTGGTTCTAGATACTTTGCAATATTAGCATTTGGGGGTCAGGTGTTTTGATTCCATCACAACCATACAAGGGCTTCTGGGACAGGGCCAGCTCTAGGTTTTTTGCCGCCCCAAGCAAAAAAATTTTTGGCTGCCCCTCACCCCAGCCCTGGGCTCCTCCCCGCATCCCCCTGCTGCCCCAGTCCTGGGCTCTTCCCCCCCCCCCCACCCGCACCCCCTGCCGCCCCAGCTCTGGGTTCCCCCCTTCCTCCCCACCAGTGCCCTTCCGCCTGCTGCCCTAGCCCTGGGCTCTCCCCCGCCCCACCCGCACCCTCTGCTGCCCCAGCCCTGGGTTCTCTTCCCCCCCCTCCCCGCACTCTCCTGCTGCCCTAGCCCTGGGTCACTGGTAACTCGCTCCCAGGGTGGGTCATCAGCATCCCACTCATGACACTAGCAGAGGCGGAGGCTGCATCCACCCGACTCCTTCCCGGCGCCGAGAGGGGCCCTGACTCCGCCTGCTCCCCCCTCACTTCCAGCCGGTCTGGCACTGACAGGGTTGGGGTAAGCAGCGGGGCTCCCGGGCCGCGCCTCAGCCCAGGGTCCCTCCAGCCAGGACTCCGGCCTCCAGGACCAGCCGGGACTTGGAAGGGCAGAGCCGGGCAGCCTCAGAGGGAGCAGCTGGCAGGGAATGGAGCCCCGGAGAACGGGACGTGGGCCCCGCACGGCAGTGCCCTGGGCCCCTGTCCCCTCTGCTGCTCCTGGCCGCCCTGCTGCAACCCCTGGGCGGCTCAGGCTGCTTCGCCCAGCCCCCGCTGCGGTGCTGGGTGGCAGCCGCCCTGCAGCACTTGCAGGCGGCTCCGTGTGCCCCGCGGGGTGGCCCCCAGCCCAAGTGTCCCATGCTCCACGTGTCGGAGCCTGCCGGATGGCCCGCCTGGGCCTGGCGGCATAAATCACAGCAGCCCCAGGGCGCCCCCCATGCATGACGCGCTGCTGCTGCTGGACCCCAGTCTTGGGGCCAGCTTTGGCCACCCCTTGCAGCTCTTCCACCTGGACTTCGGCGTCAGCTTGGGGGCCAGGACAGCATCTACGTGAGTGAGCGCCCGCAGGGCTGGCTCCCCCCTCCAAAAAAAGGATGGCCCAAATGCCGCCCCTGCAAATGTGCCGCCCCAAGCACCTGCTTGCTTTGCTGGTGCATAGAGCCGGCCCTGCTCTGGGATTTGTAGTTCCAGCAGTGTTAGCTCCAGGGATTGGACTGTGCTGGTCCCTGCTGTCATAGGTGTGGGGATGGGGTTGAGTCAGCTATTTCTTTGCAGGAGATGCCCATTGGATTTGAAAGAACAGCAACATAAACTGGCAATCTCTTTTAGTTAGGCAATGAAGTGGAGGGAATCCTGAAATTTTAAATTATAATTTTCTGGAGTTTGGATCTTGAAGTAAAATTTTGGAGATAGATCTAGACCTGTTGGTAGGGATCTGAGCATATTCAGGGGCATTCCTTTTTGGTCTTTGTTCTTCACGTTGTTTTTCTTATGAGCGTTGCCATAAGATGTTGCATCATCTCTCTCTCAAGACTGATAAAGCATAAGTAAGGGACAAGTGAGTGGAAAATAACCTCCTTGACTTAAGGATCTACTTGCTAGTCAACCACTAAAATGATTACATGCCTAAATAGATACTAATGGGTATGTAGTTGGAGTTATGATTGTGCTAATGTGCTATGACTTTGTGCCAGAAAATGTTGTAATTTGATACTGTACATACAGCATGGCTATGAAGAGTTAGTTATGGGCCTACGGCCTCTTCTCCATCCACCATATCTCATTAGGTAGTACAGCATGATTGAGTTCAGTGCTACTTTCGGATCAAAATGTTGTAATGCACTTGAGACCTTGGAAAGAGCGGAGTTCGTACGCCATGTTGTTGCATCACTGTTATTTTTGAGAGACTCAGCACCATCATTGACAGGATTAGCTCTTTAGCTGGAGCAGCTGAAATAATACTGTTGAACTGACAATGATGGAGACAGTGCTATCTGCAGACAAGATGTTGCTGAATGTGACAGTAGTAGTCCATGAGCTCCAGTGTGTTCCTCTGGAAACCCTTAGTGTTTAGACTTTCCTTTTGGAAGTTAGTATCTCCGTGGTTTGAAAACAGATTGTGCTGAAACTTGGTCTGCAGAGTCTCATCTTCCTGGGGATATTTTTCTGTGCAAAAATAATTCAACTGCATTAGGCTGCAATTATTGAACTGGCAAAAATAAGGGGGTTTAGCTTGGTTTCACAGGATTTTTGCCAAGTTGCAGAGAGAAACTGGCTTAATTAAAAAAAAATGTAGGCAGCTGTAAGCTGATTAAACTCTTTTGGTATATTAATAAAGATATAAAGCACCCAGTATACTTCACTTTGAATAACAGTCACTGTATCTGATCAATGGGAGCATTGCTAAGTTTTTTATGGCTATTTTAAGTTTTCTTAGCTATTTCTACAGTGGGCGGGATTTCCTTTGAAGTGAATGGCACACAAGTTTGATTTGTTTTAATGGAATTTGAACTAGCACAAATATCTTAGCAGTACAGTACTTTTTTTCTGCATTTACATCTCATACTTGTTAAGAGAAAAAGAAGTTTTACAGCTCCTGGTACAATAGTGTTGAGACACAGAAGTAATGTAAAACATGAAATTAAGCTCTGATATAGTGCTTTTCATCAGTAGATCTCAAAGTGCTCTACAAATGAGTTAAATATCATTATCTCAATTTTACAGACAGGAGCGAAGAGAAATAAACTATTATAGGTTTAATAGCTTATCCAACATTACTATCTTTGAAAGGTACTCTTTCAGTACATTTAATTGAGAAGATCTTCAGTGTATATTTTAATGGAAATACTACTTTCAAAGATGATCTAAACAACAGTTGGAAAAAAAAGATGAAAATAACTTTAAGGATCTGAACAAGCTGCAAAAAACACAAGGCGATTCAGTGTTCAGGCTCCCAACAATACCTTTGCTTCATCTCCATATGTCTAAGCATTATACCTAAGAGTTGCAAGTAATGTTTCCTTCACCTGGTTCACAATAGAAAGAAGGGAAGCCTCTTTCCATGGAGAAAACAGCAGGACAGGATATAAAGGCCTGACTGGCCAACCATAGCATTGAAGAAAGTGTACCTGGGTAGCACACTGTCAGACCCATCATTCCCAGAAGGGACATGGCTCGCGGGCAGCAAATGCTAGTGTAGTATGTACTATACCTCTGCTCAGAGCAATAAGCAATATTATGTGGCAGCAGGGTGGATTAATTCAAATCAGAGCAATTTAAATCACCAATTTTAATTATAATTTAAATCAGCAAGCTGGAAATCTTGTTTTAAATAATCAATTTTATTCATGCTTTGTATTTGTACTTTTTAGTTATTTTCCTAAATAAAGGTTCATTCTCATTCATTGGTAACTGTTAAAACATGTTGATTTGCAACTAAAGGTAGCTTTTACACCAAATTTGTTTTGTTTTTTACTAACTAGGATGATACAGAATATTTATACACATTTATTTAAGCAATTATGTAGCTTAACTTAAATTGCTTCTTAATTTGTACATTTTTATTATGGTAGAAAATGGTGAATGATGCATTTATTATTTTCTAGATGCTAATTAATTTCTTGTGATTTGTGTCAAGCTCTGTTGGGACAAAAATTTAAGTTAAATTAAAAATGTAGAAAAATAGTATTTTAAAATGACATTTTTATTAAACAAAGCTACCTTAAAAGTGCTAGATACATAACTGACATAGTACACTAAGGAAGTATTAACTGTAGTTAGTGAATTGGATTGATTTTCTGGTTACGATGTCCTTCAAGATCTTAGAATTGGTAGATATTGTTCTCAGATCTAGATTTTATTCATAGATGGGAAGAAAAAAACAAGCTTTCCTGCTGTTTCAAATCCCAGTAGATTTTTAAAAAAAATTGAATGAACTAGTCATTGGACTGAACTAATTGAATACATTTGAAATGAAGAAAAGGGTTTCTCTGCATTTGCAGGCGAGGCTATTGCTGTCAGTCAAAAGCTGGTTTAACACTTTACCAAACTGTCGTTCCAGGTGCTTAGTCAGTGACCTCCACCATGTATGTTTCATGGCAACAAACATGTATTGCTTAATATTATTTTTAAAATTATTTTAAGTGATTTTAAGTGATTACAGTAAGATTATGCCTTAACATAGGTTGTCATAATTTCACATTTAATTTTAAATAGGTTTATTTTTAAAAAATAAACCTGTATTTAATTTAAATTAAAACAAATATGATTGTTTTACTTTTATTAAATAATTGATTTTTATCCACTCTGTGTGGCAGCCTGCCCTGAGCCATCTTGCCCTACACACACAGGATGAGTTCTGTGGCAGATGGTAGCTGGCAGTGCTGTGCTCTACCACTCCTCATTTTCCTTCATAGTTGCAGAGATAAAAGCAGGATAATGCCACTGAAGTTCATTAAAGCCAATGAAATTATACATAGAATGAAATTGGTCCTTTGATTTTAACATAAAATATGGTCATAATTATTATCTAGATGCTCATAATCAGTGATGGAATTCCATTAATATCTTTGGTAGTTGTGGTCCTTGAGTGTATTTTTACAAAAATTAAGGATGTAAAATATGTAAAACATATACAAATATTTACTTATGCTGATATAGCATAATTCATTTGAATTTCAAAGAAGTAATTTTAATCAAAACTTATCAAATATAATTATTCAATTTCACTTTTTTTTGTGAACGAAGTGGGTTGTTTTCTCTTATAACATGACAGTAACCAATGTATTCCTTATAAGTTAGCATGTTAAAATAGATATTTTAATTTGATCTTTGAGATCAGAATTGTGATTAGAATGTTTAGAAGTTCTGTGACTACAGTGCAAAAGTAATTTATGGTTCCACTTCAGCAGGAGTGACTACAGTACCTTGGATTTGTTTCTAGGTAACATCATCCAGTGGACAGGGTAGGCATAGATCTGGGAATCAGGATACTTGGGTTCTATTCCCAGGACTGACACCAACTTGAGTGTCATGTTGAGCAACCCCCTCAACCTTCCTGACCCTCCATTTTCCCATCTGTGAAATGGAGAGGCTGAGACTTGGCAACCTATGTAAAGTGCATAGAGATCTACAGATGAAAAGAGGTGTGTGGGTGGTTGGTTGTGTGTGTGTGTGTGTGTGTGTGTGTATAAAAAGATACGAAATGCCATAATTAAATTGCTTGTGCCACCTTAATGTGGCCCCCTTGTGCATAGCCATTATGACACAGTCTTTATGTATGTAAGCACATACTATTTTTTCCATGGGGGAGACAGACTCTTTGTTCTCAGTTCTGGTGCCTGGACCTGGCATGGCCTGCAACAGCCTAGAGTTGCAATTGCAGAGAAAGGCCTGCTTAGCCTCAGGCTGTAGCATGAATCTTAAGGAAGTTTAGTTGCTGAAATTTAAAAAGTCTCTAGTGAGCATATGTGAACTAATTTTTCAAAGGCTTGTAACTTGGCCATATTTGGCAGATGTTCATAGGGATTTGCTTTTAGCCATCCCTGACACAAAACCACCCCTACCCAATTTCAAGTTCCCACTCCTAAGCATGGGGGCACCAAACCTCTTCAAATAAAATTTCAGCAGAATTTTTTGACATGGGCAAAACAAAATATTTTCCCCTAGCCTTGTTCTTGGAAAAGGTTGACGGATCTTGGCTGAAATTTTCCAAAACAATTCAGCCTGAGTCTGACACCTGGCATGTAATAAATCAGCCCAAACTGTAAAGTTTGGCAAAGTTGTAAGCTGAAAGAAAGGTCCTGTAATGAAGTGTCAGGCAACTTTTGTATTAAGCAGAGCTACCAGCCCCACCTATGATACAGCTAAAAATATAAGCACTCTAAAAATCAATAAAGGCACATTTAACCCATTTTTGTGAAGAATATTTTTCTAGTAATATGTTTGCTCTCTACTCTTAAGTAACCCGTTCTTCCACAATACCTAAGGTATGCATAAAGACTAAACTTTCCAATCCCTTGTTCTTATGCATATTTTTCATCTTTAAACAAATCTAATTTCTTGGACAACGTTCACTGGAGTGTAGTTATAAATATGCAGGCAAATCAGGTGTTGTATTTTCAAATCTAAGATGACAAGCCCTGCATAGTATGTATATTATCATTTCACCTAACTTGCCTCTGCATTAGACTTATGTCTTTAGTTGAGTATTATGCCCCTACAATGAGAAGGTTGCCTAAGTATATCTACCACAGCAATCAAAAGGTGCCAATATTTCCTCTGAAAATTATTTGCTATGTAGTATCAAGCAAGTTGTTCTTGTTTGTGATATAATATTTTTTCTATCTATACTAGATCTTAAAAGGTAATTATTAAATAGACATAATAAAAATGTACATTTTAAACCTTTAAGAATTATGCGGCTGTAGCAATATTTTACTTTGATAGTACAATACTAAACAACACAAGGCTTGGAAAAGATATCAGTGATGTGGAAGGAACACTTCACAAATAGACTGCTAATGGGCAAGAACTACTTACGTATCAAATTCAGTCAGCACTCCCACTTTGACCATTCATGATTTTTTGGAGATGTTATTAGGATCTAGGCTTATAAAAGTAGTAGATTGAAAGGTTCATGAAATGAGCCCAATGAAAATAATAGAAATAGTCCAACAGCCAAAGGTGTGGAACGCAAGTACTTCACTCCGTCAAAGGGGTACGACTTTTTGTTTTGCCACCCAAGCCCATGTTCCCTGGTAGTCTTGGCGGTAAATGATCTAGGCATTTTTGTAAACAGCTGAGTAAAGAAATCTGTTTGATGGGTGATGGCAGGGATAAAAAACAAATAAGACATTAAACTGTATTCATGTAGGGACAGAAAATAACATGGAAAATATTATAATGATACTATACAGACAAATGGTACCATAAGTCAGTACCCTGAAAACTGTGGTGTTCAGTTTTGGTCACCACTTCTCTTTAGTGATTCAGGATCTAATAAAGGCTAAAAAGAAAGAGCATGAGATGCTTCTGGGAATAAGAAATGTGTAGTGTAACAGTCACACTAGTTAGCATGAAAATTGTGGGAGCTATAATTTCTCAAGTTTAGAGCATAAATTGGTTCGGGTCAAGAAGAATCTACCGCCCCAAATACTCAATGTAATGCAGCACAGTTGACCAGATTCATTATGGGCTGGTGTGCATACTACTCTACAGCATCCGGGTATAGGAAGGACGCTGAATTTGATGGATCTTTGTTCTGTCATAGTATGTCCAACACTGTCTTAGCCTTTTGGATGAGCCTGGTCAACAGTGTTTGCCCTTTGCACCAGCTCAAGTAAATCATGTCCACTGGATGCTTTATTTTTTGTGTGTGACTGAAATCAGGGAAATTTCATGTAGATATTAGTTATGTAACAAATACTTTGCAGCGCCTAGTGGCCTTCCTATGTGAATCAGGCTGTTTTTTTTATGGAAAATGGAGAGAGATATCGTTATGAAGTCTCACTTTTTAGGTTCTCTACCGACCTGGTTTTAAATGATTTTGCGAGATGGCTGAGTAAGTTGAAAGAGTTGGAAAAATTGCAAAATAGTTCTTAGACGTGAGCCTACAGAACTTTTTCAAAATATCTTTTAAAATAGTACTTGTATATTACTGCAGATTTCCATGTCTTGCTTCAGATCACTAACAGGTTAATTTTGAATGTTGCTATCTAAAAAAGTTAGACTCTTGGTGTCGTATTTCTTTTTTCGGATGAAAAGTTTTCAAGCTGTGAGATAAATGGAGAAAATAAACTGTATAAAATACTAGTATTCTTTTAGATTTAAATGCATGTGTAATGTTATACATCACAAGAAAATGTAAATAAGAAGTTGAGACTTTTTAAAGTCTAATCTCATGATTATTACAGGTATTAACTATACAGTATACTCCAAGATAAACATTGCCCCAACAGAACTTTTCTTCTCCAGTCATTGATGAGGCTCAGGTATACCTCATACTTACTGTGCCTGAGGCCTGTTATACCAATGTGTTGCTCAACCTATTGTATCTAGCTGTTATACTTGAGTAATAAAAAAAAATAGTTCTGCTTATGATTTGCTCTCTGTGTATATATAGGGTTATGGGTTTTGTGAGACTTAAGAGGCTCATAGAAATAGAAATAATTTGGCACTATGCAAAAGAGCAAGGCATTAAATAGGGTTAACTGGTTCTTTGCTGAAGGTCTCCAGGGTAGCCAAGAGAGAGAACCTTGCACCACAGTGTGAAATAATAAGGGCTTTTATTATAGAGATGGGCATGAGCCAGCATTTTTAGTTCGAACATCCTTAAAATGTGGGTGGGGCTTGAGGTGGTCAAAATCCAGGTCTGAATTTTGCAGCTCCTTCCAGTTTCTATTTGTCCTCTCATTCTCTTTCAAAATGCAGGAAGAATATATGCACTGTTTACATTGGAAGGCAAGGGTATGCCCTCTTCTTGGCAGCTTTGAAAGTTACCACATAATGGAGTATCTGCATCCTGATTATCACAAAGGTTTAGCTGAGATAGATGCTAGTACCCCTTTTTAATTAACGTGAATTTGAAGATGCTGTCATAATAAAATTCCATCAGATTTCTGATAAAGACTTTCCCTAAGTAAGGATCCTCTAGTTTTGGAATAGGTCTTTGTCTTTTTGTAACGTACATAGATACTGGTTGCAGCCTCACAATATTCCGACTAGAATAGGGAGACATCACTTTTCATAGAAATTCTCACCTAGGGCCTAATCCAATGGAATCTTTCCATTGATTTCAGTGGGCTTTGGATCAAGCCCCTCATTTATTGACAAACACTATATCATATTTATGTACTGCTGACCAAAGGGAAATGGGAACTCCTAGGTTCTAATACAGATTTTGATACTACTCACTGTATGGACTTGGGCAAGTCATTTTACCACTATGGCAGACTCTCTCCATTTGTAAAATGGAGATAATTATGTTTACCTACCTCACAGGGCTTCAGTGAGAATTAGTTAAGTAATGTTTAAAGGTGTATCATTTTACTATGGTAAGTGATAGGTGATAAAGGTTTTTACTATGCTGAACCCTATTCATAATGCTTTCTGGTACACTATTGTTCCCTGAGGACTCTGCAGTACAAATATTTTAGGATCAGGGTCTTTTGTTGTTGTTTTTTTACCAGAAAAAAATGCTACATTGTTCACCGAAAAAATCTCTGAAATTAGTGGTCATTGGTCTTTACATTGCTTTATTGTGCCTTTTATTGTCATGAAAGATATAATTAATGAGGGTTGTTTTCTATGTATTATATTTTGTACCATCTATAGATAACAGCTAATTGGTGAGAACTTACTGTGAACTCTTCAAAAGTGCTATCTAAAACTATTCTTTTTCCCTTAATTTGGTGATTATTTTCCCAGGAGCCATGACGACTACTTAATTAGTATTGAATGTATTTAAGTTTTTAGTTGTCTTAGAATCCAAATGCAATAAAAATAATTACTACATTCCTGCAGCAGAAATAAGAGTCAGTGGAAAAATAATATTGTTTATTTAACTTATTTTTATTTCAATATTATTTATTTAGGTTTTTCATGACATTTGTTGTAAATCACTGTGTAATTCAGCTAGTTAATCTGAAATGGGTTGTAGCTGCTAAAGGAGCATAAAAGATTCTAATTAAAAGCCAAGACAAATAATAAGTCTTTAAGAGAGATTTAAATTGCCTAGCAGATTTACACATTCTAGTAGCCAATGGATGAGAAATTTCACAATCTAGTGGCAAGACACAAGAACACAAAGTCATCTAAACTGGAAACAAACAAAAAAACAATCGGCTATTGCTTTCAGTGGCTTTGATCCTGATTTGCACAGGATAAAATCTAATTCAGGGCCTGCATGCTTGCATTCAGTAATTTGTATGAGCACATAAACCTACCCAGTATCAGAAAATTGTACACATTCTCATACCTATGTCAGGTAGTGTTTTATCGCTGATTCAGATTGGTAGAGTATATAAAACTGTAATGCAAATGAGGGCAGCATAATACAGTGGGCTTCAGCTCTTCACCAGAGCAATGAGTATCATGCAAAAAAGTATGAACAGTATAGAACTGGAAGCAAAGGCTTAGCTATATCTTGTCTCTCTCCTTCTCATCTCTTCCTTTGAGAGGGTTCCCTCAACTATGCAGTTGGCAGCTCGTAGGGGAACACAGAAGGGTTTAGAGCAGTGGCTATTTAGCATGCTCCCTCATTCTTCCTGGTCTGCCATAGCCAACCACAGGGCTGGGGACCTTTTGAAAGAGGATGTGCAACCCATCTCTCAGGAACCACACAATTTCTAATATCTGGAGACCCAATTTCAGCATGCCTCCTGAGGAAGTCATTCCCCCAATGTGGAGTAAGTCAGCAGTACAGGGTACCCTACTTCCGTCGCTGATCCATGGAGATGCACCTTCTTTCTCCAAGTAGCAGCCGTGTTAGTCTGTATCCGCAAAAAGAACAGGAGTACTTGTGGCACCTTAGAGACTAACAGATTTGTTAGAGCATAAGCTTTTGTATGCATCCGAAGAAGTGGGCTGTAGTCCACGAAAGCTTATGCTCTAATAAATTTGTTAGTCTCTAAGGTGCCACAAGTACTCCTGTTCTTCTTTCTCCAGAGAGTCCAAGAGTTTTCAGATTTTTTTAGGCCACACTCCTTGCTCCAGTGTGAAAGCTGAAGTCACTTTGTGACTTCACACTGCCAAAGAGAAGACTAATGACCTCGTCTGGGCCTGTTCAACACCAACGATGTGCACCTAGAAGGCTTTTTCTGCCTGGGGTAGGTGAGTTTAAAAGGGAAAAACCTGATGCAGGAAGGGGCAGTGAACAGGAAGAGGGCAGCCCTGCCTGAGACAGCCTCACTGAGAGGGAGACAGCAACCAATCTCCCCTCTCCCTAAGCTGCATGACCCAGCCTCAGAGCAGCACACCCTACTAGAAGAGGCTGGAGGTAGACCCCATTTAGACTAAGCCTAAAGGGATGACTCAGGGAGCCTTCTTGAGTTCCACGTCACCTTTACTTCTGTTTATTTTCCCATGGACTTTCCTCTCCAATAAGGGAGGAAAGAGGGCAGAGGACTTTTCTTTTGTTTGTTTGCTCCAAGAATCCCCTTTGGGTGTCTACTGGGGTGGTGGAGTGTAATTTGGAAAAGACAGTATAAGGACCTGATGTGGGTTCTTGAAGGGAACCTCCCTCCCACTTCCTCTTCATTAGATAGGGTGAAGCTTCCAGTGGACTTTGCTAGGTGACCACATTAGGTATAATCTGACAAGGTAGCCATCCCAAACTCAAGCTAATAAAACCTTTATAAAATTTCACTATATATGGTATGCCACATATTTTAATAGATTTTGTTTTAAATGTATTCTTTAGAAGTTTAGGCTGAGATTTTGAAAGCTGCCTAGGTAATTTGGATGCCTGATTCCTATTAATTTTAATGAGAATTGGGCATTCAAATCCCATAAGCATCTTTGAAAATCTCGGGCATGTTTGGTACTATTTTTTTATCCCTTCACCTGTAAAGTGAAGCTGTCTTAGTGCCAAGAGTCCCAGTGCTCAAATAGAAATACAGCAAAATATAACATTTAGAAATCTCTAAAAATGATTCAGAGTAACCTTTTTGTAAATCAGGTTGTTACGATTTTAAAGCCAGACTGCAGTACCAAGTCTAGAGCTAAAAACAAATAGCCCTTGGTACCAGAAAGGAGCAATTCCTAGCTGTCCTCAGGATAAAACTCTAATTTGTATTTGACCCTAAACTTGTCACTGGTCCCGGGCTGAATATTTTACATCCTACACATCAAACTGTTGTAATTTTGTGGAGACATTCCAAAATTCTAGGAAGAGCCAAAGAGCTTTGTAGAAGTTATTGTTTTTTATTTTTATTTTTCATGTGGCTCATTTGAAGCATCTCCGAAATTTGGAATATTAAAAATAATCCTAGCAGACAGATTAGTGGGCAGAGTGCAGATGAGGCAACAAAAGATGAATGAAATAAGGAATTAATTACATAGTTCCTTAATTTATCACCTGGATATCACCACCATATATAAGGAAACTATTTCATATGTGAAATAAACTAATGGAAAAAACAGTTTAGAGCAGCGTTTCTCAACCTATTTACCATTGTGGGCCACATGTGCAGATCTCTGTGTTATGTGGGTCACATCCATACACAATATATACACTACCTGTGTGTCACATGGGCTGCAGCTTTGTACTGATTGGTCCGCAAGTTGAAAACCACTAATTTAGAGAGATGCCAAAGATGTGGTCACTATAAAAACAGCCGTGTCAGAAAAGGGTTAGCCAGTTAGGTTAATTTAGTCTCACCTTTCCAGTTTAAGGCTAATCTGTTTTGATTGATGAGCACTAGAACAGCAGACCAATTTAGCCCTAAAAATGCCTTGTCCTAATTGGCGGTGAATGAGGTAATCTTGATTAATTTAACCTTTTCACCTACTAACCCGTTTCTATTACAAATGTTATTATACACTACTAGATATTTAGTGTAATCATGACCTTGTCAAAGCAAACAGGAGTTTTGCCATTGACTTCAGTCAGGCCAGGTTTCACCTGTCATATCTATGACTAAAACAGTCTCTTTCCTTTTGATCACATTTTATTATGTATTTTAGAAAAGCATAAAGAATGAAATAATATAAAATCACAAAAATGGTAGCAGAAATATTAATAAATGGATCACTATAATTTATAAGTAACTCACTACCTTGGCAATATAAAACATTTATCTTTTATGAGCTTGGCTACATAGTCTTTATTGTCTCTCTTGGGAACCTGCAATTGTTAAATTAGCTACATGATGACTCTGATATTATTCCTTGAATACAGTTAGCAACATATTAAGAATCAGGAGGATAATTAATAAGAAAAATTTGAATATACTATAAAGTTCAAGAAGTGTGTTCCCTAGATCATAGCGAGATCTCTAGGCATGCAAAGTTTGTATTTTTGATAACAAAAGTAACAGCTGAAAATATAGTGATCTTTTAGATAGTAAGAAAACATAAAATATGAGAATTTCTTCATAAAAAATCCTCACTGGATTTGAAGTCATTAACTACAAAATAAAATCGGCACTTTGTCCGCTCTGATATGCGGTCTGTTTGCATCTATGGGAATTCCCAGATGTTAAATTACTTACGGGATAACCTGATACTGTTCCCAGGAAGTAATAGAAAATATTGAGCATGTGTATGGATTATGAAGAACATTCTGCACAATCCATGGGTGCAGAGATACCCGCAGCATTGAGAACTAGAGTGGTTCTGCTGGTGGGAAAAGTCAATATTTGGGGAAGCTGCCCAGGGGGATGCTATCTCTTGCATGCAACAGAGCACAGCTCTGCAAGGGCTTCTGAAATGCTGTCACATTGGGAAGGCTGTGGTGCACCAGAGAAGGACGGAAGGCAGGTTTGGTGGTTGTGTATGGATATGGGCACAAGAGTTGCCTGAGGGTTGCAGGAGAAGCTGAGTCAGTGCCTAGGAATTATGATGATGAACACTACAGAAAATCCTTAAAATGGTAGAATGACTTTGCAGCCTTAGGAGGAGACTTCTTCCTTAGGGACAACGATAGTTCTGAACTTGACAGTTCCGGTTTTATGCTGATGACCAAGGTTTGGTCCAGTATAAAAACACCACTTTGGAAGGGTCTCATAAAAAGTTACCTGTATAAGTTTTGCACAGGCATTATTGCCCCCTGGTGTTGTTAATGCTAAATTTGCAATACCACTTATTATGTTTCTTTCTGGTGCATTGCAGATAGCCCTTGTATAAAATCAACTTGAAAGAAAGAAAATATGCCAGAGAGTGAGTGAATAAACCTCTTATTCATGCATCATAATCACTTTGGATTCTATTATTTAAGCCTTTCTACAGGTTGAATTCAAGGTCTTAGTAATAAAAGGGAGCATCATCTTAGACAACAAGATAACACATAAAGGCATTTGCATTATACTGTCAAGACACTGAAATGCCCTTTCAAAGAATCCAAACCTAAACCAGAAAACATTGTGTAAATCTATTTAATTAAGTGGATTTCTCAGTCTTTACATCTAAATGGTGCTTAATTACTGGGACACTTGTTTAATTAGGTTAATTTTCACAGAGTAATTTTTGATTCCAGTGTTACTTAGTGAAGTTAAATAGAATATGTTTTAAACTTGGGTATATAGAGCAGGTGTATTTATTTAGTGATTGCTAGGTCTTATTGGGTGGCATGCAGGGGGATCACAATGGCAACTGTAGGTTAATAATATACAGCATTCCAGGTCTATTTTCTTAGAGGTTAGTTTACATGGGGACATGTAAATACCCTGTTTCCCCGAAAATAAGACATCCTCCGAAAATAAGGCCTACTTACAGTTTTGCCTCTCGTTGTAATATAAGGCATCCCCCCGATAATAAGACCTCCCCGATAATAAGGCATCCACCGATAATAAGGCATTTTTCATTTCTGAAAAATAAGACATCCCCTGAAAATAAGACCTAGCGCATCTTTGGGAGCAAAAATTAATATAAGACACTGTCTTATTTTCGGGGAAACAGGGTATGATTAGAGGGTGCACTGTAAGTCATTGTGAATATGGAATTAAATTGTTCTGGTTATGTGGAGTACAGAAGCAACACTCAAGTGGTGAATTGCAAATGGAATACAAGGGTTTGATCCTCAGCTCTATGTCATGTCCCTTTAGGCTGCTTGATGGCTCAAAGCGATGACTCTGTATCTGATCTATCAGTCCTCATCCTTAAAGGAAGCCTGCACAACACTTTCAAAAAGCAAGCCTGGAAGCTTAAATTTGTAACTTTGCTAGACACTAAAAACCATGATCTTAATAAAGATACTGAATGTATGGCTTATTACAACAATCTGTAACCCACAGGGGCAGCAGTGCCTTCCCAAAAGTGGGGAATCCAAGGGGCCCTGACTCCTCCATGTCCCTGCCCCCGGCCAAGACGGAAGCCAGAGTGGGACTGGGGATCCTGGGCCCCTCCACCTGCCCATAGTTGGGGCAGAGTCTCTCCGGGCTTGTGTCCTTGCCCCTGGTCTGCCGCCCAGGGCACGTGGAGGGTCCACGGCTCCCCATAGCTGTCCGGGCAGCTCTTACACTGACTTGGCTCTGGCCAGGGAGCAGGGCCTCAGAGTCGCAGTCCGGCCCTGGTAAGAGCTGCCTGAGCAGCTGTGGGGAGCCGTAGACCTTCCATCTGCCTGAGGCAGGAGGCCTAGGGGACGGGGACACAAGCTGGGGGCTTGACCAGGGGGTGGGGCATCGGGGGAAGAGGAGGGGCACGGGGAGGAGCCCAGGGTGAAAAGTGGCCCGTCCACTTTCAAAAAGTGGGAGGGTCATGGCCCCGCGGTCCTTGTTTTGGTGCCCCTTGTAACTCACTAACCTGCCCCCATTTTGTCCTATGACTAGAGGGGTGTTAACAGACAACTTCACCTTAAGTGGTCCCTTACAATATGTGCTAACTACTTATGCTAAACTATCTGTTCAACCTTGTGTTTAGCTGTGAGACTGAGGCGATGGGTACACTACCACTTATGTTGACAAAACTTATGTCGCTTGGGAGGGGTGAAAAAACACACCCCTGAGCGACATAAGTTTTGCCAGCATAAATGATAGTGTGCACTGCGCTATGCTGGGAGGAGAGCTTCTCCTGCTGACATATTTACCACTACTTATTGGGGGTGGTTTAATTATGTTGGCAGGAGAGCCCTAAACAAGAGAGGCTACACAAGAGATCTTACAGCAGCGCAGCTGCATTGGTAAAGCTGTGCCGCTGTAAGGTCTCTAGTGTAGACATAGCCTGAGTGCCTTTCCCAGACCTGAGAGAGAGCTCTGTGTGTCTCGAAAGCTTGTCTCTCTCACCAACAGAAGTTGGTCCAATAAAGATATTACCTCATCCATCTTGTCTCTCTAATATCCTGGGACTGACATAGATACAACACTGCATACAAACTTCCTGTGGTTCACCACTGGGGGGGAGCTTTTCTTTGATAAACCATAGAAAGTTAGTTGGTTCAAAACTGCTACTGGTTATTATATTGAGGTTGTGGGGGACTTGAAGTGAAAGGAGAAATGGGGATTTGCATGCAGGGAACCTTTAATGCTTAAATATTTTGAAAAATTAGGAAGTTAGTACAGACAAACTTAGCTGTGAAACAGTTAAGAGTAATATACATACAATTTACCTGACTACAGCCTTCCAGCATCCCCTCCATCACACTTCCTACTCACCAACACATCAACGTAGTATACCAAAGTGGATACAACTAATAGTGTAGAGAAAAGTTAGTGTGTTTGACAGGCTGAAGTGAAGGTTGAGGAATAGTCTGATGTGTTTGGAAAGGATAATTTGGTAAAAGGGAGTGGTGGAAGGCTGGCATCCTTTGGTGGGATAGGGCAGAATTTTAAGGTTGTGGTGTATGAGAATTGTGGAAGTAGTAAGGTGTGTGCCGGTGAGTGGAGGAGTAGAAGGTATTGCTATTAGATGGCTTAACTTTTCATTTCCTTGCTTCTGTGGTCTTGTGTTATATGTGTAGCAAGCTTCGCTGTTTCATGACAACATTTTGTGTTTAATTAGCTATATTGTTAGATCAGCAATTATGGAATACACTTGGTATTACTTAGATAGTTATGATGATCCCATTGGGATCTTTTTTTTGTTTGTTTGTTTCCTTTAAAATGTATAGCAATTTAATTAGTAGAAAAAGATATTTTATAGCAACATGTCTGGCTTTGTGTTCTACAGTTAATTTGTTTCCTTTCTATTCTTAACGAATAGAATATAAATGTGTTCCTTTAGGACTTGATTAGAAAGACATATAATTTCACTTAGCATTTAGAGGTAGAGGTTGCTGACCCCTGTGTAGTTAAGGAGCTCAGAAACCCTCTTGAACTAGTTACTATGTTTAAAGATTTTTTTAATCTATTTTGTGAACTCACTTCATTGCAGTTAAATCTGTTTCCCTCCCCACCACAAAGGCACGTCAGTTTAAAATAAACAGAATCCTTTTTCTAACCTATGGGAAGCCTGACTGAGGAGAGTGAGTCAAGAAGCCCCTCCCTCCCCCCTGCAAAAACTATGTTGGCACAAGTGGGTGTTCTGTATTTATACTGTATTAATGTTTTCATTAGATTTGTTCTCTTCCCCTTTCTCTGTCTCCATTCATTTTTTTATGCTATCCAGTCTCTGCTCCATTTGTCACCCAATTTTCACATTGGATTTTTACCCTTTATCCTATTTCTGCTTCTGTTTTTTCATTCTCCTTCTTAGAAGACACCCACAAAGTTATTCAAATTCTGATTTAATTTTTAAACCCTTGATGTTTGTGTGTTTAAAACTAGGGGAAATGACTTTGCCTCATCCCTAGTTCAAGTAAAAATATACATTGCAATTGCATTTACATAGATGATCAAGTCAAGCATGTCAGTCTAAGTGTCTTAACCATTCAATAGCTGAGGAAAGGGCATTATGCAAATCCATGAGGAACCAGCAGCCCTTGCTGATAACTGCAGTCTGCAAATTTGTGGCCTACATCTTTTAACTGGCCACAGCAGCAGAAGGGGGATTAACAAAGGCCGCGCTGATAGTCATTAGTAGCACTTCTCTGGCTATGCCAAAAGAAGGACAGGAGACATTTGACATGGGTTTAATCAGGCTGCCAGTTTATCATTACATGTCTGGGACTACCCAGCAGATAGTGTACGGTGCCGGTAACCACATGTTTATTCCATAATTACCTGGAGGGGTTTTACCATCTCCCCCTCTTTTTCCATTCAGGTCCCTCTAACAAATTCATTGCTGGAAACTTACCATCCACCCTCACTCGTAGGAGGGTTAAGGTGGGCTATAAGAATGGGGGGTTGGTTCCCTGCCGTACCAATCATAGGAGCCCCAACGGCCCCCCCATTCGTTCCTTTCATGAACACCTCTTTTCAAGTCCTTTTCCAAGCCATTTATCCAGTCACTGTATACCTTTCCTATGGAGTACCTACACTGGACATCCACCCTACACTTAAATAATGAGTTGCGACATATGACCTACCACCCATCATGCCATGCATGAACAGAGCCCTTCCTGAAACCCGCTGTGGGGAAGGCGAGAAAAACCCAAACTGCATCCAGTGGTGGTAAGGGAAAAATTCCTTCCCAGCCCTACTAAAAATGGGATGGCTAGCGTAATGGCCCTAGCAGGTGTTGACCAAACCTGGTATTTTACCACCCAAAAGGGAGGGAGGGTGGGTCCTGCTTCAGCCTTGGTCTCTGTAAAAAGGAAGGCTTTAGACGCTGACCTGCCCCTTTTAAGCCCTGCATTCCCAAGGGATATCCGTGACCAAGCTGACCCTTTTTTGCAGCAGTTTTCATCTTTCCTACCACCACCAGCCATAAAGCACTGTTCCCTTCTCTCGGCCAGCCAGTCAAACACTGCCCCCACTGCTTAAAAGTGCAGGATGGTCAATCTGATCATGTCACATCTGAAGCAATTGAGCTTTAACTAATTAAAAATAAATCTGCCTCAGTAAATTGCTTATTTCAGAAGTAGCTATTTAATATAATTGCTTTGTGCAAGGACCACACATATCAACATGTTTATATCAGTAGATTCTATCAGATTATGGAATAAAAGGTACGGGTTTAATACATCATGGCTGTGGTGGCACCTTCCTAGGAATTGTGTGTGTGTGTGGGGGGAAATTGAGGCGCGCTCTCTCTCTCTCTCTCTTTCTTCTCTGTATGTGCTTGTAGCCTTGTCGGTCCCAGGATACTAGAGAGACTTTACCCAACATGTCCCCCGGTGGTAAATAGTCTATAGTTCTAATACTGTTCAGAAAACCAACACTAGAATTGCATTTTAGTGACCATGTTAGTCTTTGAGGCTGATAGTTGCCAGGACTCCTGGATTCTTATCCCAGCTCTATCAGTGCTGTACTGTGGGATATTAGCCAAATAACTTTGTAACTGTAACTGTTGGAGTGTTGTGAGGATTAATTAATTAATTAACTGACTTCTTAAACTGAAGGGTTCTATAAGAAGTGCAAATTGTTATTTATCCATGGATTATGTACGGCCTTCAGTCTGTGTGCACATGTTTTCATTTATATGTGTACACACATACAGGATTAAATATGCAGTTAAAGTATATGTCCTTAAATATTTTACTTCCAAGTTTGTAATTCACTCAGTGTAAATCGATATAGATAACTAAAGATTTCCTTCAGAATAGCGAAGAGTTAATAAGCATTTATTGGCTAAAGCAATAAATTTAAAGCATATTTACTCTAATGAAAATATATTGGTGTTTGTACTAAGCATGTCATTAGTAATTTTCACCTAATGGTTAATAATCACTCTGAGTGCTCAGAAATCATTCTGGGATAAAGTATTTTATCATGAAAATATTTTAAAATGGGGATTTATCATAAAAATGTTGTAGTGTTACATATGGTTTTTATATTTTTGTCTCAGGTGCTTTAAGAAATCATTTCCTTAATGCTTCATTCCTTTGGAGACTTTTCTGAAAAATGATTCATTTGTATATAATTTGTTCATTATGATTTAATCTGCATAGATCTAGTAATATGTCATTGTGTGGTCTTACCTCATTACTAGTTTACCTTTTCCACATCTCTCCCCAGATTTCCTGGTCTCCTCTATGCTAGTACTGAGAAATATTACAATAAATGTATTGTGGAGTATTATACTGAAAATGCAGTGTATGTTTGTATTTATTACATTCTTTGTGCAAAACTTTTGTTGTCTTGTTACCTCAGTAGGGTGGTGGTGGTGTGTGCAATGCCTCCCCAACCACGTGAGAGGAGACCCTTTGTTTGTGGGAACTTAAGGAGGTGGAGTGCCAATATTTTTATACAGAGTAATCAAAAATATATATATTTAAAAGTGGGAGGTACCAACCAATTAGTGCCCTTTATTTTGGTGCCTCCCTCCTTAGAAGATTGTCTCTACTATTACCACAGAAGCATGAGCTAGGTAATTTCTCATTGATAGAGAGAAATCTTGCCTTCAGTTTATTTCACTGAAGAGAAAAATATAATTTAGGAACATTAGGGTCAATACAAACCATATATATAAAAAAACTATGAATTACAGTTTTATAGCCACTGGTAATGTGTTTCAAGGATTGGATTCCTCGTGATATACTAGAATAATTTCTGAATTAGTAAATGCATCAGTGTGGAAGGAAAAAAAAAGCTTGATGTCTGCCCTTTGCCCCAAAATTCACTTGTATGAAGGAGTCTGTTTGATCCCTCTTCCGCTCCATTGCCTGCATTTTTAATTAAAAATACCCATCATAGTCATGGTCTTCTATACTGTACACTCAAAGAGAAGCTTCCAAACAAGCATTTTCATAGTCCAATTCTGGTTTTAAAAAAAGAGGGTGGGGGTACACACTTACTTGAATGTATTGAGTTAAGCCTTTTATTTTGCTCACAATATTTTTCTTTCTTAATTGACAAAAAAAAAAGGCTAAGGAATTTAAACTGATTTTTAGCACATTGCTAATGTGACAGAGCAGATTGGGAGCAATAATTAATTTTTAAAACATGCCACAGTTGGTGTGAGGTTTACCCTTCCAAATACATATTTATTTTGTGATATTTTTATTATAAATATAAAAGCTTTGTAGTCAAATTTATTTGTAGACTGAAATAGCTCCCATGAATTTCAAGATCGGTTTTTAATAGCACTATAATAGGTATCATTCTCTATATAGTATAAAAGTATCTATAGTATCTATATAGTATTTCAGCTAACTAAATGTACAGTAGAACCTCAGAGTTACAAACACCAGAGTTATGAACTGACCAGTCATCCACACACCTCTTTTGGAACCGGAATTATGGAGTCAGGGCGCAGCAGAGAAAGAAAATAAATAAATTTAACTTTAAAAAAGCAAATATAGTATAGTACTGTGTTAAATTTAAACTATTAAAAAAAGAGAAAGTTTAAAAGAAAGATTTAATAAGGTAAGGAAACCGTTTTTGTGCTTTTTTCAATTAAATTAAGGTGGTTAAAAGCAGCATTTTTCTTCTGCATAGTAAAGTTTCAAAGTTGTATTAAGTCAACACTCAGCTGTAAACGTTTGAAAGAACAACCAAAATGTTTTGTTCAGAGTTACGAACAACCCCCCATTCCCGAGGCATTTGTAACTCTGAGGTTCTACTGTAGCCAAGTTTGTTACACTTGGAGTAATTATATATAATTAGTTATTTCAGTCTAAGTAAAGATCCACTATGGTTCAGGAATACTTGTTATTTCATATGACACAGCTATTTTAGGGAGTATATTATTTTCAAAATCATGCATGGAAATTTAGCTTCATGACTCCTATTAATGTTAGTAAGAGCTATGCAGCTAATTAATCTATTTTGAGTTTTTCTATAGCACGTACCATGAAAGTGCTGATACTTGATGTGTTAAAAGAAAGCAAAAACATACACACCTGTATATCCTCCATCAAGGGGGTGATGGAATCCCTCCTAGACCTTGATTGTGATCAATTTATTCCCTGTAGCATGATGTTTAATTATCTTTCTTGTTGCTTATATGACAAATGTTATTGTTGATCATGAACTTATCCAGCTCTTTATCTGGCAGGATTTAAAATAATAAAAAAAAGCAGGCACTTATCTGGATAACAAGAATATTCAAACTTACAATAGTACAAAAAACTAAAATAAAGTTTTGGAAGGAATATCATGTCTTTTTGTGGAGCAAAATGTCTGGATTGAACCCATATTATGTGTTGCATTTTTTGAGTAGGAATAAAGAAACAGTGGCTACATTGAGTAAAAGCTTTTCCATTATTGAGGCATTACTCTCAAGGAAGCCCAAAACAGGGAATTTTTAATGTTGTCATTAGGAGAAAAACATTTTACATTTTTTCTCCTTTTAATTATGGTGGCATTTGAGAAGATGCTATATACTGGGAGTATGGATTGAAATTAATTGTTTTAAAAGGAAATCTTGTGATTATGCCCCAATTACAGTACAACACCTAATACATGCTAGGTAAATAAAAATCATCTCTAGTTTTTTAATCCCTTGTATTTTAACTATTCTCCAGAATCCCATTTTAATTTCAGTTGTTTATAATCAAGGATTACTACTGCATCCCTTGGGGGCGGGGGGGAGGAGGAGGGGGAGGGAACCTTTCAGTTTTACATGTAGGACCAGATTTGAAAAGAGCTCAGCTCTTCTGCATTGAAATAAGCATCCATATTTTCAAAACAGGTTTCAAAGTAGCAGCTGTGTTAGTCTGTATCCGCAAAAAGAACAGGAGTACTTGTGGCACCTTAAAGACTAACAAATTTATTTCAGCATAAGCTTTCAGATGCATCTGAAAAAGTGAGCTGTAGCCCACGAAAGCTTCTGCTGAAATCAATTTGTTAGTCTCTAAGGTGCCACAAGTACTCCTGTTCTATTTTCAAAACAGTTTAGCACACTGGATGTTGAGTCCTTAAAAATCTTGCAGTAAGTGTCATAATGGGAGCTGCTGAATGCTAAATACTTGTGAAAATCTGGCCCTTACTTGCACTTCAATGACAGATGAGCTCATCTGAAAATCAGGCTTGAATTGCTGGTGCTGAGCACTTGAAATATCTGGTCTTAAACTCTTTTAAGAATCTGACTCAGTATCTTTTTATGTCAATGAAGCACCATAGTACATGGTGACAATGAGTTATCCAACTCACTAATAATTGTTTTTTAATCATTCTGGAAGAACCACTGGGATTTAAAGATATCAGTTCATGCCAACAGTGTACTTATTGTTTTCTCCTTTTTTCAGCGTCTTGTTGAAGCTGCCGAGGATGCTCACTTGAAACATGAATTTGATGCTGATTTACAGGTAATTAGAAATTGGACATTTAAAAAAAAACATTTATCATCAGAACATCTAAAGGCTTATAGAATAGCTTTGTATTATTACTCCAAGGACTGCTGTGGAAAGCCAAGCATGTGAGTAATAGAGGGATGCTTATTACAGAAAATGGAATTAAGGGAGATTGGCTCAGTATTTTGACAAGTTATGCACTCAGTGTTTGCATGTTGGGAGACTTAGAAGGTGGATGTTACTCCTTTAGAGATTTCATTTAAATTCCCTCCGTGACTATTTAGGTCAGGATTTTTTAACACAGTAATTAGCAGCATATAGCATAGTTGCAGTGTACTGGGAAGGAATTGCTCTTTGGAGAGTTGAATTTTCAAATGGGGTGGAAACCCAGAGTGATGGGATTAGAGTGACATTGGACTGTGGAAATGGTTTGTGTTTGGACCCATAGCTAGTGCAGACAAGGCTTTTATACACAGAGGCTTTAGTGCTGCACCATCATTGTATAAAAATGGTGCCTTTTTCTGTGTACCGGTGTCAGAATACAAGGGAAGGGAGAAAACAAGAACAATTAGGAAACAAGATTAAAAAAAAATTGAAAAAGCTTTAAGAAAATAAGGCAAAGCATATAAGAATACAAATTCATCAGACAATAAAATAATTGAAGCTAACTTAATAATAAAATATATATGTATTGTACTTCAATATTTAAATTAATAAATATCTTCCTGGCTGTAATGCATTTCTATTCATTGGTCCACTGAATGCCGTATTCGGCAAAGGTATTATTTAGTTTGGCTCTCGCCATGTAGATTGTCTTCTAAAATTTTCTATGGATGTCCATCAAGAATCTACAAAAAGAACAGGAGTACTTGTGGCACCTTATGCTCAAATATATTTGTTAGTCTCTAAAGTGCCACAAGTACTCCTGTTCTTTTTGCGGATACAGACTAATGCAGCTGCTACTCTGAAACCCATCAAGAATCTGTCTATCTTAAGGTTGAGCAGTAAACATTAAGGAAAATAGGTTTAAGGAAAAGGGAAGAAGAGTACACTTAGAATCTGTCTCAATAGGTTTTGTTTTCAGAACTTGCCATGGTTACTTTATAGTCATAACAAAGTACCTTTTCATAATAAAATTCTGGTGTGGAATAACTGATTCCCTGTGAAAATAAATCTGTTATAGGAAGAGAATACCAAGAGTGACCTCTTCAGAGTTAAAGATAAGAAAGTTTTGAAATTAACATAAAATGTTGACATTAGAAGTAGTGATTCTTCATAATTTTTTAGTGTTATATCTATCTGGATTCAAACGGCTCAGAACTCTACTGCACTCCAGCCTTTGGAAGGCCTACTGCATTTCATTTTCTGAACTTCACACCTGGAAGAAATTGAATCTATTGTCTAAATAAATCAGGAGCACATTTCTGGAAGACTGTTTTAAATGTATACAGTAAATGCCTCTTCACTGAGGATGGTTCTCACTTTGACAAAGTCCTTCATTTGTTGAGGCTTTGAAGATATAAACACTTTTAGGAAGCCAGTTAAAAGCCATTTGTGTCAGCAGCATTAACAGGACCATCAAATCTGTGTGTACAGCTCCTGTTGTTTATTACTGCCATGGTCCATTAAAGCTAATCAATTGTTAATCTTGGTTTTGATGACCCCTCTGCAACCCTGCAACTCCGCAACCCTGCAATTTCTGGGAGATTGTTGTTGTTTATCAAAATCTCAGACCACCATCTGCTCAATATAAAAATAACGACCAGAATGAGTTGGCAGTGTTCATTCAAGTTGAAGGGGATAGAAATCTTGCTGCAATTTTGCTGCGGAAGAGGAATTTGCAAAGCTTCTTATGCTTTGCCCTAAGTGTGGGAGACAGTGTGAAAAAGTTTAAATTAGCGGTATGCTACACAACACGAGTCTAAGCTCTTTGTCTGATCCCCACTGCTCTTGAAAATGCAAAAGCAGATAAAGAAACTGTTTTTGTACTTTTTATTCATCCAGAATCATTGTCTGTGGTTTGATGAGCGTATGGACAATCTTCTATCACTACATAAAAATGATGTAAAGGAAAAATAAAATTATATTAATATTTTTATTGTCTGTGGGAAAATACCAAGTTAAGAAAATCACAGCTGGAAGAGTTCATTTTTTATGTCTTTGGAATTCTCTTTGGTAATGCTGAAATTCTATCCTTCTGTTGGGTCAAATTCAGTTCCTTATGGGTTTTATTCTTAATAGCTTTATTGGTATTATCCTTAGTGATCTTATAAAAATTCTAATCAATATACTATAGTGCATTATAATGATCTAAGCATTCAGATGTTTATCTCTGACACTGAATCTGTCGAAGTTAACAACAAAAACATCTTCAGAATGAGACATAAATAAACCTGTCCATTATTTGAAAGAAATAAATCAAACTGGGTGATATGATTGTCTAACTCACCAGCATCAAATGCTGCATGTTTGATTAATGGCAGAGCTCTACCTCAGGCATATCTGAATTTAAAGCTTTAACTGTCTGCATTTGGCCTTGAGAAGTTCTTTGTTTCTACAGGAATGTGAACTAAGAGCTGTAGTTGTAGCAAGTTGGGGGTAGATGAACTTCTAAACATCTGGATTTCAAGTTCTAAGCCAAAACAATACTTTTCCCACTAGTGTATAGGATTTCAAAGTTATGCTTATAGTATGGTATCAAGGAGTGTTTGTCAAGTTTGCTTACATCTGAAGAAATAATTCACAGATTTCACACAACAGGAATATTTATGTAAATAAAATTAATCCACATTCTTACTGTTAAGTGTAGTTGCTTTATGACAATACTTCTATAGACTTATGAGTTTGCTTATCTCTGGATGACTTATAAAGTAGGGGTAAGTATTTTTATTTATTGAACACTGACAGTGTGCTTGCCTCTGTATAAAACAACTTAAAATGGCAGAGAAAGCAATATAGAGACAGACTCCTCTGCATTGCCACAGGGAGGTTATCCTAAAATGCTGAGGCTTTTAAGTAGTTGTGAAACAGCCCTCTAACTTACCTGCAGGAGACTGAGGCTGGGTCTACACTACCCGCCTGAATCGGCGGGTAGAAATCGACCTCTCGGGGATCGATTTATGGGACGCGACAATCGATCCCCGAATCGACGCTCTTACTCCACCAGCGGAGGTGGGAGTAAGCGCCATCAACGGGAAGCCGCAGAGGTCAATTTTGCTGCCGTCCCTATAGCGGGGTAAGTGGGCTGCGATACGTCGAATTCAGCTACGCTATTTGCGTAGCTGAATTTGCGTATCTTAAATCGACCCCCCCCCCCTGTAGTGTAGATGTAGCCTTAGTACTTCTAAGGAGAGAAGGGAAGAAGAGAGGATACTAGTTCACTCATCATAAGGAGATAATCTGTTGCAAAGGAATTGTAAATAACCGTATAACAAAATCATTCCTCTTGATTGAAGTCCAACATTCTAATTAAATTGCTTAGTACTCGTGCTTGGAGTATAAATTTCTTAAAATGCAGAACTCCTGGGAAAGAATGATTGAAGCACCATTCTGGATTCTGCTGGTTGAAGCCTTAGCACAGGGCCCCAAGCCGGGGAACGTCTGCCCAACTGGGGTCCCTCAACGGAGAGTGGGGAAGGCCTGGCTGGGATTCATTTTCCCTAGGAGTGCAAAATTTTCTACTCAGCCTACTTTGCACAGATCCTCCCACCATTCTGCCCCATAATAATCTCTCCAAACCTTTGGAAAATGGTCAGTTTTTATAATTTAAAACCACCTAAAATCGACTTCTAAAATCTAACTTATGGCTCTATGTAATTACTACTGCAGTTGCATACAAATGATGGGCCACTTCAAAGATTTAGTGATGTGATTAGCGGGTGCTTATCCAAACCACTCACTCAGCTGACAAAACTGTCTGCATCACAGTATTATATTGCAGCCACCATTTTAGTATGTGAGCACTTTCTCATGCGATTTATAGTACACTCTGATTTTCTTTGTATCTGAACAGCGTGAGCTCGAAAGCTTGTCTCTTTCACCAACAGAAGTTGGTCCGATAAAAAATATTACCTCACCCACCTTGTCGCTCTCTTATTCAGTAGCTGGCAGATATGTAATATCCTGTATTTTTAATAAACTCTTAAATACTTGTTGTGAACTCCTACATTCTATGCTCAGAAAAAAATAGGGCGATAGGCTGAAGCTTTTCTAAGTCAGTGTTACATGGTTAGGGTATTTTTTACATTGTGACAAATTCTTAACCCTTGAAAGTTTGCAATATGTGATACATCCTTGGGTAAGAGGAATGGTGTTACTACTCCTGTTTGACTGGGAATTGGGTGCCTAACAGCCCTTTGCGTCTTTGGAAAGCTCTATCCCTCATATGGGCACATATTTGAGGGTTTCCCAATTCTATAAATAAGTGAGCTACTTAAATTATTTCTCATTTTTACACATTCTGCCACCATGTGAACAACCATATAAGATGGAACTTCCACAGTTGCTGTACAAAGGTGTGGTTGGAAATCAAAAATGGCAAGAGATGATTGGGAGAATAGGAGGAATTTGGCCCAGTGTGCAATTTCCTCCTGTTTTGCAATATGAGGTCCTAGTATTGCTGCCATTGAAGTTGATGGGCATTTTGCTATTGACTCCAGTGGAAGCTGCTGGGTCTTAGCATCTTTGAAAATCAAGCCACTAAATGCAGGGCATGAGTGTGGATGCTTGTCCATGAGAACCTGGACTGATACCACCGAATGCATTTCCCATCGCTCCCTGGCATTCTTTTTTTTTTTTTTAATAGTCAAAATAGAATTTTCTACTATTTAACTCTCATTAGAGAACAAAATTAATGTTCGTGTTTGGTTAACTGATGTCTGTGTATATTTAAACAATAAATAAATAACTAATTTATTATTAGAACTTCTTTGCTACATTAGTGTCCAGTGATCACAGCTGAGATTGGGGTCCTGTTGGGCCCTACCTTGTAGTACTGTACAAATACAGAGTAAGAGACAGTTCCTACCCCAAAGAGCTTACAGTCTAAATAGGCAAAAGGGATAGAGCATTGGAGCAGAGTGAACAAAGTGATGATTTCCAAGAATCGTGTTAATTCCACAATTTAAAAAAAAATGAGATTTTGTTAGGAGGGGATCAGCTACATGGAAAGATAAAGGAAGGATAAGATGTAGGGAGGCTGGGGGTGGGAGGAGAGGAAGGAATGGAGTAGGGAGGACACACGAGTGAGGCCTGGTCTGCACCTAAAATTTAGGTCAGCCTCTTGCTGTCACTCAGGGGTGTGAAAAGTTCACACTCCTGAGAGATGTAGTTAAGTTGATCTAAGCCTGATATAGACACTACTAGGTAAATGGAAGAACTCTTCTGTTGACCTAGTTACAGAGTCTTGAGGGTGTAGATTAACTACAGTGATGGCAAAACCCATTCCGTCGCTGTATCAGGTGTCTAAACTATGGCGCTGCAGTACCATAGCTGTGCCGTTGTAATGTCTGTAATATAGACAAGCCCTGGGAATGAAGTGATTGTGTGGGAGTGGCCAGAAGGGGTTTTGAGTAAACAGCCTTTCAGACTGATGATGTTACCAGTGTCCAAAGGTTCTGCAGGTCCCTGCAGCATCTGCTTCCACTGGCTTGATTCTCTGGCTGTCTCTACCCTGGAGTTTGTTTCTTTCCTGAGCACGGATTGCTGAGGGAAGGGATGGTACTGCGTAGCCCCGATAACAAATTAATAATGATATTTTTATTGATGCATTTATGTTGCAATTTTTAGGTATTTAATTAACATTTAATGTAATAGACTGTAGAAACTTAGATAAGTTACTGGAAAATAATAGGATGAAAGATAATTGGGGATCACTACAGTACACCATCTTGTTAAATACTTATTCAAACTATGTGCATTATTTTAATATTAGTGTACTTGGAAAAGTCTATTCACACATTCATTATCTCAGTAATTTTGAAATGATGCATTTAGTGACTAGATTTTATAATCCATTAGTGTTAATATTTTATTAGATGTCAGTAATAAACCCACAACATTAAAGTCTGATCTTGAGAAGTCCTGATCATCACAATTCTCACAGGCGCTGCAAATGCTCACCATCTCGCAGGATAAAGCATTTAAATGCCTTCCTGAAAAAGTGGTTCTTAAAAGAGCAAAGCGGGTTCCGGTGTTTATTGTATCTCATTGATTCCTTATCAAATGTGCTTATTCTAAAAATCAAAAAGATATTTTTCGAAATGCCAGCCCTCCAAATCCAGTGCCGGTGAAAAGATTCTGCAGGCCAAATTTCTATCAGCTACATCTGTATTGCACTGTTAACCTCCAGTGGGGTTCACTTGTGTTCAGATTATACCTTCAGTTATATAGTGTGGCTGCAGAAGTATTACCCTGGCCTGCAGAATTTTTATTATTGGTAGACGATTGTAGAAAAAATCCTGGATGGGCTAGCAGAGCTTATCTAAATATTGAGCAAAATTGATAAGGAATCAGTGAGACACAATAAATGTAGAACCCCACAATGTCACTTTTTTAAAAAGCCACCTGCACTTTAAGGATGGTGATGATAGAGGAGAAGTGACACAGGCTGCATTTCTATTTCCATGTGCATAAGGCACACCCGCTCTGCTATCTTAAATCAGTGGTCTCCAACGTGGGGTGTGCAAGAGGATCCTTGGGGGTGTGCGGCAGGAGGAGCTTTTTTTTTTTTTTTTTGCTTCGGCAGTTCAGGTGGGCAAAAATGGTAGAGCCGGCTCAGCAGGGGGTGCGTGCTCAATTTTTTTTTTACTGATAGGGATGCGCGATCAAAAAAGTTTGGAGACCACTGTCTTAAATGATCACAATGTTAGGCAAAATATTATTCTGTTTTAATTTTTTTCGTTAAACTGTTTCACAAACCTGCCTTACTCGTAACAAAAGATCGAATTTTGCAGTCCTTAATTTAGTAAAACCCCTGTTGACTTCAAGCTCAGGGCTTCCTAGTTTGACTCACAATTGCTTTTATATTAGAGCTGCAGCAAACTGACATTCGGATTTAAGCTCTAAAGAACAAACCTTTCAATCATGTAGCTTATTCGCTGTTTCCTCTTTGCTTCTTGGGGCTGTAAGGAGGAATGAGAAAAAATAAATGGCCGTTGAGCTATCAAGGAAGCAGTGAATTTCAAACTGCTACTAGTTGAGAATTCTCCAGAGTTGCTCAACACATAAATAACCTTCAGAGTGAGATCCCTACATCACATTCACAGTGCATGCCTGAGAGGGCTTATGTATCAGAGAGAGCATGCAGAGAGATGGGACCATGGAACAATTTTGGATGCTTTTCCAAGATTTTATATCTGATTTTTATGTCTGCAGCAGCTGACTACAAAAAGAGATTTGTATGGGGCAAACATAAATAAAGCACAATTAGTTATTTCCTAGGAAAAATTACTTTGTTCTCCATTGGCTTTGCAGCTGCTATATTTTTTTAAAGCAAGCTTGATCATCAGACTTTCCTCTCCTCTCCTCTGTTAAATTTGTATTCCTTTGAGTTTCTAACAACACTCAATTTCAGGAATACAAACAAACAACTTTAATCCAAAGCATCATAGAAGAGTGATTTTATTTATATTAACATTCATATTAATCATTTCCCTTTCACAAAATATGGGTTTAACTTTATAGAGAGATACAGCAATGCAGATATTTCAACTCATTGTCTGACAGCCAGGGATGCGGTGCAGTATTTTTCAGAAACGCAGCAACAGATTCTCTGCCATTATGTTCTTTGTTCTTGACTTCCATGCAGTTTTGCTCTTTATGAGAGAGACATTCAGGGAGCAGTACTTTGTGCACTTTGGGTTCAAGTGCTGTCCCATCAACACAGGGCTACAACTACAATGTACTGCCAGAAATAGTTTGCTTCTCTTTTGAAAAAGGGTAGGATGAACTCACTGCTAGCATATGTAATATATTCTGTATCCTCTGCCAGCTCTGGGGCTGGATACACTCCCTACACAATAGGCCATGTCTTCTTGGAACTATAGAATGCTTACAGGATCCCCCCCTAGTGTTCTATGAGCACCAGTGGGCAGTTTCTGGTGCCTGCACAGAATCAGGCCCAGGATACAGCATCCACCCTGCTTCTTGCATTGTGGAGCGGGACTTCATATGCACCTTCCTTTAACACATAGTGCAGAATCTAATCGTGTGTAGGGGTTGAACTCGATAACTACGATAGATACCACAAATGATGGTTTGGTGTTCAGTAATTCTCTAACTTATCATTGATATATAATAGAGGATGTGTTCAGTTATCTTTCGATTTTTGTTCCTTTGCTGTGTCCCTCATTGTGAGTGCTGGCCACACCTCTTAAGGGCCTGTCTTTTGTATTTTTGTCTTGGAGGGTTGCCTTGGGAAGTTTTGTATTATTGCCAACCCTAAACATTAAAATGTCATGAGTCAGTCCCAAAAACATCATGAGATTTAACATAAAATATTATATATTTGTCTTCTGGCATTTGAATCTCTAGGATGCATTCAGGTCACATTTTCATGCTGTTTCTCCACAGCCATAAGGATGAGAAATTTACTTTTTAAACACACACATGCTGAGATTTTCATGTGTTCACATTACTCCAGCAGATAGTGCTATTAGTAAAACGCCAATTGTTGTTATTAGACTCTTGATAAAATCGTGAGAGTTGGCAACTTTGAATCCTCTTTTGAAAGATGCCTTGAGAAACTCTATAATTTATTACAGGTCCGATGAACACTTTGCCGGCTGATTCATATACGTTTGTTGAGATACCAGGATAATGCTGTCCATAACAGGACTGCTGCTTACTGTGAGCACCCCCTCCTGGCTGCAGGTCCCTTTGCAGGCATCCTGTCCCTGTTAGCCCAGTTTTGCAGGCCTCTTAAGAGCTCAAAGGTTTTCTCTGGTTAACAGACTAGTCCCAGGCAGGGGGACTAATACCAGAACCGGTTTAAAACAACCCAGATTCCCAAACTAAAGTCTATTCCAACAACACAAAGAAAAAGTCCATACTTAGCTCTGGCGTTTTCTCTCACCCCAAGGCTCTTCTTCTACTCCAGTCTGATCTCCCTGCCAATCCTCCCAGCTGTCCCTTGCTGGGTCTTTGATGTCCAGTCCCTGGGTTTCCAGCCCCTCCCAGGAGCCGTGAACTCACTGGGCTTTACCTTGAAAGTTCTCTGGTGTCACGGTATTGTCTCCATGCAGCATCCACCAGCTTGGCTGGAGCTACCTGGGTTCTCCCACTTCCATAGGGAATTGTCTAATTCCCCTCAGGTGGACCTCATTCCATAATCAGGGTTGGTTTAGCCCCAGGCTCTGGAGTCCATGGGGCAAGCCACCGTGTTCCACTGTACAAGAAGGAACTACTTCAGAGGTGGGCAAACTATGGCTCCTGGCCCGGGAGGCTACTCCCCGCCCCTTCCTCTGCTGTCCCCCCATCCCTGCAGCCTGAGCTCGCCTCACCGCCAGCGCAATGCTCTGGGCGGCGGGGCTGTGAGCTCCTGGGGCAGCGCAGCTGCAGAGCCGTGGCCTGACCCAGTGCTCTGTGCTGCACAGTGGCGTGGCTGGCTTCAGCTGGGCGGCGCGGCTGTAGCGCTGCCAGCCACCAGTGCTCCAGGCAGCACGGTAAGGGGGCAGGGAGGAGTGGGGTTGGATAGAGGGCAGGGGAGTTTGGGGTGGTGGTCAGAGGGTGGGGAACATGGGGTCAGAGGTCCTGGGGGGCAGTCAGGAAGGAGAGGGGGGGTTGGATGGGGCGGTAGGGGGCAGTCAGGGGCAGAGATTGTGGGGGCAGTCAGGGGACAGGGAGCGGGTGGGGGGGTAGGAGTCCCAGGGGACCGTCAGGGGGCAAGAAGCGGGTGGGGAGGTTGTATAGGGGGTGTTGGCCGGGCCATGCCTGGCTATTTGGGGAGGCACAGCCTCCCCTAACCAGCCCTCCATACAATTTTGGAAACACAATGTGGCCCTCAGGCCAAAAAGTTTGCCCGCCCCAGAACTACTTAAATCTAGTTGAAAGGACCACTTTTTCATCAACAATACTAAAATAGGCACCATTATCAAGTTTGCTTTAACAAGTGCTAAAGTGAGGTTGAAATGTCTCCTACCGGATTGAGAGTTACACATGCGTCTGACAAAGTGGGTATTCACCCATGAAAGCTTATGCTCCAATACATCTGTTAGTCTATAAGGTGCCACAGGACTTTTGTTGCTTTTTAGTAATGACTCACATGATCTTAGATTACAGACTTCAAAACTCATGAAATTTCTTTTATTCGAAATGGCCAGTTACTTCCAACAGTGCAGCCAAGATGGACACCATTCCTTACAATCTCTGCATATGGAAACATGTGTCCCTTGTAGGGTTGCCAGGTGTCCGGTTTTCGACCAGAACACCCAGTCGAAAAGGGGCTCTGGTGCCTCTGGTCAACCTGCTGACTGGGCTGTTAACAGTCCGCTCGGTGGCACAGCGGGGCTAAGGCAGGCTCCCTGCGGCTCCTGTAAGCAGTGGCATGCCCCCCTCCGGCTCCTATGCATAGGGGCAGCCAGGGGGCTCTGTGCACTGCCCCCACCCCAAGCGCCAGCTTTGCAGCTCCCATTGGCTGGGAACCGTGGCCAATGGGAGCTGCGGGACAGGCAGCCAGAACTCTCACATCCGCCCCGCACCCCGACCCCCTGCCTCAGTCCTGATCCACCCTCCAAACCCTCAATCCCAGCCCGGAGCACCCTTCTACACCCCAAACCCTTCAGCCCCACCCCAGAGCCTACACCTGCCTGCATCCCAACCTCCTACCCCAGTCCGGAGCCCCCTCCTGCAGCCCAAACCCCTCATTCCCAGCTCCACCCTCGAGCCTGCGCCCCAACCCCCTGAATATCGGTTGGTTGAAAGGAGCTATTGTGGATAGGCCACAATAGGTAAGGATTCAGAGGAATGGGGGGGCGCAGGAAGAAGGCTGAAGAAGCAGCAGAAAGAAAGTAACTAAAGAATTTGTAAAGGCACAGATGTTGTTTTCCAAGGGCATTGACACTTCTCCGAAAGTTCCTTAATAAAGCTTTACTTTTGCTGATCGTTCAGTGTGGCTAAAATGGATAAACCATTTTGAGCTGCTCTGTGTTGCGTGAGGACTTGTCAGTAAGAGGTGAGCACCAAATAAATTCCCTCATGCACATCACTGGAGATGAGCAGATGACAAACTGATGGCATGAGGTTTGACTCCAAATCAGAAGACTGTATATGAAACCGTGAACGAAACTCCCTGACATACGTTTAATTAGGAAACCCCAGAGAGATTAACAATGGACAACCTACAAATGCAAGCTTAAAAGAAATGCAATTTAAAAAAACAAAAATAAAAAAGCACCACACCTAAAAAGAAACACAGAGTCTTAGCAAAAGACTCTGAGAGAAAAAAATGGATTTAGGAAACAAAGAAGAAACTGTGGGTGGAAGATGTGATAAAGCACTGCAGCATTCCTGGGAAATGTACCAAGCTTGAAAATGTCATATATGTCAGAAAAAGTAATTGTGCTGATTTTCAAAGCAAGTAGAGGTGAAACACACTGAAAAAGAACTAGAGAAGATGTCCACGATAGATGTGGTTACAGGACAACCAATTTGTGATCATAGCAGTGCTGTGATTGACAATATTAAAGAATCAGAGAGAGAAAGGAGGGAATGATCCTTGGTGAAATGGCCACACAAGATCCTGTTATAAAGCTACCAGTGTCAGATCATGGGAATATTGAAAATGGAAAACAATACTCAGGGAAAGAGATCCACAAGTAAAACAGCTCAGGAAAAGCGGAACACCTTAGCTGTGGAAAGCCTTTTCTAACTATATTTGGCTGTCTGTCTTCAGAAAACCCTCATCTGTCCTTCAGTAATTTGATCCCACCCAGAGAGTCATGTGTCCTTTGCCTGACCAACGACAGCAGCTCTACACAGAATATTGTGTGATTTCACATTGGGAGCCAGAATTACAGATCAGACACTTTCAGACATGCCCTTTTATCCCCTTCAAGATCACTCTGAATATTTCCATGAAACTATTCTCCTTGGCTTCAGTGATGTCAAAGGAAAATCATAATTCTGAGGATTTTGATCATATCAGTTTAGTTTTGAAAAATATCACACTAGCTTAGCTTTCCTTATTCATATATGGACAATATGAGGTGGTAGTGGTGTACTGAGACTGTTGCTTTCTGATTTGTTAAGGCTTCTATAAAGAAGATATACAACACGTTCTATCATCAAAGTCAGATCTCTGCAATGTGCCTGCCTGCTCCACATGCTGGCTCAGCTGCCTGTCAGATATATTTAAAATTGATCTATTTAAAACATCTCTACTTTATATTTTTGAATTCTGATATATGTTGAGAGGACTATACATCCAGATGCTTAGGGGGTAGGCAGCGTAAGAGTTACTTAGAAGGCTCATTGGTGCTCAGCTTTATTCCAGCAAAATTAAAAAAATTAAATACAAATCCTTAATTAGCCCCTGCAAAATTCAGTGCCCTATTGGTCTCACTTTTCTGTAGTCACTGCATATAATGTTGTTCTCTGTTTTCCTTCAAGGAATAATATAATTTAGTGGAGCAGTTCATTCATAAGTGGTGTCTACCTTTTGGGAAACTGATACCTTTTGCATGATATACACACTATTACCTTCAAACTCTTCCTGCTTGCTTTATGTGAAAGCGTTCATAAGCAGGAATATTTGTGCAGCCTGGTACCTGATTGTGCTGAGCTTGCTGTTTCCTGCTCTTCATAGAAAATTAAACTTTATTGGCTCACACCTATCTGAAAAGCAAAGCATTTCAGAATATTACCCTGGGGATTTATGATTATCAAGCAGATAGCCTGTAACAAGCAATGATATCTGATACTACAGCCCAGGCATGTTTTGCTCTCCCCACCCTGCACACCTTTCTTCTGTTATTTTGAGGTTTAAAAAACTATAAATGGGAGACATAAATGACGGGCCATCTGTGCTTCTCCTCTTGGGCCCTTTTTGGAGTTGCTTCATGATTAAATTAAATACAAGACCGTTTTCCCTCTGATAATTAGGGCATGTCTACATGTAAGTGCTGCAGTGGCGCAGCTGTACCAATACAGCAGAGCTGCTGCAGTGCGGCTGGTAAAGATGCTCTATGCCGATGGGAAAGAGCTCTCGTGTCAGCATAATAAAACCATCTCTGCGGAAGGCAGAAGTGACACTGGCGGCGAAGCTCTCCTGCCAACATAGGACTGTGCCCACAAGCGCTTATGTTGCTGTAACTTAGGTCACTCGGGGGTGTTTTATTTACACCGATGCGTGACATAAGTTTTGCTGACGTAGGCTGTAGTGTAGATATAGCCTTAGAAACAGACAAAATATCAAAAAGTTAATGTGCGCTGAGTAGGGAGAAAGTTACCTTGCATTATTCCTTTTTCTGGGGGGGCAATTTCTTTGCTACACAATTCTAATTTTCAAGGCAAAATAATATTGTACATAAAGATTTAATGAATGTATGTAAGGGAGGAAACTTAGAAGTCGCCAAGTAATTCATTGCTTTGGTAATTCCCATCTCTGAATGGTGTGATGTAAAAGTGAGTATGTTTTAGAAGATCATAGACGAAAAATTTCTAAAGTATTGCACATACTAATTACTTTTCTTGCCATAATTTTTAGGAAGATAATGGATGAGCAACCAGCTATATCCATCCCTTCACGTTTGTGTGCATTGTTTTTTGTTGTATTTGAGTCTCACATAATTGCTTAATACACAATTAAAACACTGTGCTCATTATTTCAAATTTAAGATACAACTCGCTTTAGACTTGTGCTTTGTTTCTAATTGTATTGTCTGCATGTTGAGCTTCATTGCCTTGAGACAGAATGAGCCCGTTTTTGTACTGAAGTTAATTAAACTTGGTAATGATCATTGTTTGAAAATTTTCTGGGATCAAGTAGGTTATTTTGCCTCACCCTGTATTTTCACACATCATTTCATCAGTCATGTGCTGGGACAGTTAATAAAATTAAGGATTTGACTGAATTCAGTGGCTTGTTTTTTTTTTATTATTTTTAATCTATGAACATATTTGCATACTTCATGGACAGCTGAAACCTTCTGCTCATGGAATATATATTGGAGACTTTTAAACTTTCAGATGTTGCTAACATTATTCAGAATCCATAAAAATGAACTGTGATCTTAACTTGAGTTGTGGATGCTAATATAAAACTGTAAAAGGCCATGATAATGTCTAAGGTGTACAATTAAGGGCTGTCAGGTTCCTTCTGTGTTTAAAATGAAATGTTCAAGGTATAATAATTCTACAGTGAACTTGCAGAAATGTTAGACTTGAAATATTCAACCTTCTAGGCTAATGTCTACAATCTAGCAAGGTTTGGAATGAGTGACAGTATGAAAGAAATTAAGTATGCATATTTATAGGCAGGTGTACTTTAATAATAATGCATTTTTAAAGTAACAGGCTGGTATTTTGGATGTGCCAATCCTTCCAAGAATGAAATAAGTTTGCTTACCACTTTGCACTTGAACTCTAAGTATTTAGAGCCTAATCCTGCAAACACTTACTGCTAGTCTTGTAGTATTTACTGATGTGAGTGGCCCTATTATGAGTAATTCCCTGGTTAAAAAAAAACATTTCTAGGATCAGGCCCATAGAAGTTGCAGCAAAATGCCACATATAATTGATTTACATGATGTGCTCTCCGGTATACTCGAAAGAATGTGCTCACTGCTACTGTATGTGCGGGGTTCTTGTATGGCTGGCCTGTTTAAAAAAAAAGGGGAAGGGGGGGGGAGAACTATAAAGGCTTCTTCTGCAACTAGTAGGAGAGGGGGAGGAAGGGGAAAGTTTACCTGGTCGAAGTGGGGAAGATCAAGAAGCGCCTGTACCAGGACAGGAGGTACAACAGATTGGAAAAGGACTTAAAGGAAAATATCCCTTAAGTGACCTGAAGTAGGAGGGGATGGAGCTCTTAAGTCTGGTTCAGCAAGGAGCCAACCCCCTCCTTTTCTAGCCTCCTTAAGTCTCATACGAAGGGAAAGTGTCAGGGTCTCAGTAATAGGATGGCTGGGACCTGGTTGGGAAGCAGAAGGGCTGATGGCAGCCTTCCCAAGAATGTGGAAATTATTATGGAAATGATGATGACCTGCACTGTACAATTGATTGCTGGGTACTCCCTGATAATTTAAGTAAATAAAGTTGTGCTCTAATTAAACCATATCTATTGCCAGACAAATTCATAGTGGTCAGTTGCCTCAGCAAATTTTATTTGTTACATATTTATAACAAAAAATAGAAACAGAATTACAATAGAATTTGATTTAATGTTTAAATTGAAAACTGAAATAGAAAATATACAAGACTAACTGATTTGTGGCTACAGTTCTACAAAATGTTCAACTCAGACATTAAAATATAGAAAATCTGCCTTAATTTGGGCTCAGCCTGCATGTCAGATCAGTGGTGTGTTTGCATATGTCTCCAAACTGTGCATATCAGAGGTATTAGTGAACATTTCTGTGCATATCAGCAAATATGAGAGGCTGCTGTAGGCTAATCATTCTTGGCAACTTATGTGATATTTTCCAACATGGCCACTCTCCACTTCCAGTTCTGGCAAACAGTATCCTAACCCAAGGGCCATGTCTTTCTATGTATTTGTACAGTGTCTAGCACAATAGGGTCTAATCCCGCTTTTGCTCTGTGGTCAGTGCTTAATTTGTACAAGGGCTTGTCAGGGCTGAGCCCTGACACCTCTAGGCTTGGCAGTTCATAGCCCTGGCACCTCTGGGCTTGCCGTGATCAGTTATAAATGTAAAAAAATTGCTTGAGCCCTGGCACCTCTTTCATTACAAATTAAGCACTGTCTGTGGCCCTAATCCTGCAAAATCCTGTAAACACATGGATAATCCCATTGTGTGCAATGATATTGATTGATGATTGAGGTAGCGGTTTTCAGAAGCACAAAGGGGAGTTAGACTTTCAATAACTCCCCTTTGTGCCTTTGAAAATCTCTCCCCTGGGATTGTATTGTTTAATTAGTTGAAAATGCTCTTGTTGTAAAAGTTTAGTAATACAATGATTAATGTTCTCATTTACAGACCCTAGTTTCCAGATCTTTAACCTAAGTCTAATTATGTTGCTGATATGAAAAGATGGGGAGTGGGAGTGAGAGAAAAGGCAGAATAGTAGAACTTCACTCAGGGCCTGATTCTGAGAGGTGTTGAACTTCTATCTCTCCCACCAATTTTACCTTTCAGGGTCTGGACCTAATTAACACTGAAGACTAGGAGACTTATTGCACATTTACCAAATTTAGAAAGTAAGGGAGTGCACATAATGCAGCTGATGGAGTGGGAATTCACCCACGAAAGCTTATGCTCCAATACATCTGTTAGTCTATAAGGTGCCACAGGACTCTTTCTCCCTTTTTACAGATCCAGTCTAACATGGCTACCCCTCTGATACATATAATAAAGTGATCCAAGGGTCCTGTATCACAAAATGTGTCTCATTACACACTGTTATAAAGCAATGGATGTCAGAATTTGACCATTTTATAAGTACAGTTTAGCTTGTTTATAATAAATCCTCATGGTTTGGTAGTAAATGTGATGAAGTATATTTTGTATACAGTATTGTAGCCTTGTTGGTCCCAGAATAGTAGACAAACAAGGTGGGTGAAGTAAAATCTTTTATTGGACCAACTTCTGTTGGTGAGCTATTTTTCAGGTCTAGGAAACTAACTGGAAATGTGGCTGGTAAATACAAGATTTGAACAGATTGTTTAGCAAAAGTTTTAAGGGACCATTCAAGGTAAAGTGGCCTGTTAATACCCCTCCAGTCACAGAGAAGAAAGGACGAAAAGAAAAAAGCAGCTGAGGCGGTTGTTAGTGGGTTGCAGATTTTTGTAATAAGCCATAAATCCAGTGTCTCTGTTCAGTTCATGATTTTTAGTATCTAGCAAAGTTATGAATTTAAGCTCCAAGGTTCGTCTTTTGAAAATATTGTGCAGGTTTCCTTTGAGGATCAGGACTGATATAGAGTGATAACTTGCCACTTTACATTGAATGGTCCCTTGAAATGTGTGTTAACTACACAAGTAAGCTAAACAATCTGTTCAAATCTTTGGGCATAAGCTTTTGTGGGCTATAACCCACTTGGATGAGAGGAAAATACAGTAGACTTTGTCTATAACCCATTTCATCAGATGCATGGAGTGGAAAATTCAGTAAGTATAAATACACAGCCTACTGTATTTTCCACTCCATGCATCTGATGAAGTGGATTATAGCCCACGAAAGCATATGCCCAAATAAATTTGTTAGTCTGTAAGGTGCCAGAAGGACTCCTTGTTGTTTTTGCTGATACAGACTAATACGGCTACCCCTCTGAAACCTGTTTAAATCTTGTATTTCAGTGGCACTTTGAGTTAGTTTCCCAGACTTGAAGAAGAGCTCTGTGTAAGCTTGAAAGCAGGGCCGGCTTTAGGCGCCTTTTTAATTTTTTTTTTTAATTTAAATCTTTGGTGGCTCCACTCCCCTTGCCCAGAGTGCCGGCCGGAACGCGGCAAGCCCTGCGGCCCCACTCTCCCAGCTTGAGCTCTGACTGGAGCGTGACAGCCCTGCAGCCCTGTGACCCCGGCAAGCCCCGTGGCTCCGCAACCCTGGCCAGAGCACGGCTGCCCCACGCAACCCTGGCCGGAGTGCCACGGCCCCGTGACCCCGGCCAGAGCGCTGCAAGCCCCACCGCCCCGCTCTCCCGGCTGGAGCTCCGGCAGCCCCGTGGTCCTGCGACCCCGGACGGAGCACGGCTGCCCCACGGCCCTGCTCTCCTGGCTGGAGTTCCAGCCGGAGTGCGGCAGCCCCGTGGTCCCGCGACCCCGGCCGGAGCACAGCTGCCTCACGGCCCCGCGACCCCGGCCGGAGCGCGGCAAGCCCCATGACCCCCCTCCCCTGGCCGGCAATCTGAAGTGCTGCCGAAGACTAGGAGCGCTGCCCAGTGAGTACAAGCCCCGGGAATCGGGCCCCACACTTGCTAAAGCCGGCCCTGCTCGAAAGCATGCGTCTCTCACCAACGGAAGCTGGTCCACTGAAGTATATTTTGCTAAAGTAATGGCGTATTGGTGATATATGACCTCTCTACAGCACTGGTGATACCATCAATATTTGGGTGGGAATTATTAGGTTTGCGAAGTCATGAAATGATAATTAGGGAGGTTCTGCTGAATGAAGACAATGAGCAATAGGCAGTGGGAGATAGATCGCTTTTTAAACAAAGGCACCAGGCAATCTTCACTCCTGTCTGGTTGTGCAGGTTTTACACATGATTAGCTTTTGCTCTAATCCAAAATTAATACTACACCGCTACCTTGATATAACGCTCCCCGATATAACACAAATTCGGATATAACGCGGTAAAGCAGTGCTCCGGGGGGTGGGGCTGCGCATTCCGGTGGATCAAAGCAAGTTCCATATAATGCGGTTTCACCTATAACGCGGTAAGATTTTTTGGCTCCCGAGGACAGCGTTATATTGAGGTAGAGATGTATTAGTAGCAGGAGTAGCAGCATGAGATGGACAATATGCAACCTCTGTAGCTTTTAGGAAACTTCCATACATCTGTATGTATTCCTAATCTTTATAAGGTCTAAGGATGATTTTTTTCCCCAAAAACAATTTCTCTTGTCCTCTTTCTTTGTTTTTCTTTTTGTGGTGGAAGAAGAAGATGTGAAAGAAAGTTGTTTGTTGCTAGATGGAGTGATGCATCCAATGGACGGATTATTTTCTGAGTTGCCCTCGTGTAAATGAGGAGTAAATTCCATGCAGTCAGAGGAGGTACCCTAATGTAAATCTGGTGTAGGTGAGAATCAGGAAGAGAGAGTTAAGATGATAGATCATTTTCTTCTGTCTCAATTTTGTACCTTCTCTCGTGGCAAGACTAAAGCTGGTTTCTTCTATTGACTGATTAAGGAGTCCTTCAATGATCAATGCTTTTGTAGGCAAAGGGGATGTTTCTTATGGTCACATTGGCTTTTATATGCAACTACACACTTGCCTAAACCCTGTCTATGAATCACTGCATTTCCAGATAAGCCTTGACGTTTCCTTGTGAATTCGGCAGGCATTACACTACAGCTTGTGTGTAAATGAACTACGCAGGACCACATAAAATTATACAGTGCTTTGTGAACTGGGCTTATAATATCATAAACAGTGACATCATTGTGTACACACACACTCACACACACACAATAATGATTATGGCAAATATGATCTTGGATGCTGTCTGGAAAATGCATATTCCAGGCCCAGATTTAGTACGAACTTTCATATTCTACATGTGGAATATAAAAAACAAGTTTTTGTCTATTTTGACTTCTAGGTTAATAAAATGAGGTCAGGAAATCTGGTAAAGTTTGTCTCATAAAAATGTTCTTAACCCAACCACCTTGTTTAAAAATCGTTTCCTTTTGTTATCTTCACGTTTAAATAGATTGAGTTTCCCGATGGTTGTCTCTCTGAAGGAAAGCATTAACAGATTTCTGTAATTGATTATAGTTTAATGATACATAATGGCAAGTTCTGTTTTCCATTACTGTTACCCTAGATGCTGAGCTGCAACTCTGCCTTGATACTAGAATGTGTATTGATGTACTGATGTGTATTGATTAAGTAACATTTTACCAACAGAACTGGCTTATGTTAACTAAAAACATGTCTCTGTGACTTTAATCATTCATACTGTATCTTTAGCTACACAGAAACTTCGACAATTACAGCTGGGAATAAACTGTCTGGTTTTTTGTTGTTGTTGTTGTTGTTGCATTTTAAACCTTCCACTTTAATCGCATTGTTCTTTCTAGCCATGGTCTTTCAGCTAATTGCCTACAAGAAACTTAACAGTGGTTAGGCAGCTGGTGTGCTGAGACCACTGCTTATCATGGTGACCAATATTGTCTCATTGTTTCCCTGTACTCCCCATCTATCTGTCTGTATTCACCTGTGGTCTCTTATCTTATACTTAGGACTTATCAAAATGATCAGATCAGTGTAAATCAAGCTGGGGTGTAAATCTACTGCTGCTGTGCACCAAAAGTTCCCTGCTGAGCTCTGATGGTCTGCGGTTTGAACCAGCAAGCCCTTTGCTCTGTGTTTGTGTAGCACCCAGCACAATAATGTCCTGGTCTGTGATTGGGGATCCTACGCACTACCATAGAGCAAATAAATAAATAATAATAATACCATTCAGCTAAACTACCCAGTTCAAAAAAATCTTGGAAGTGATCTATCGCTGCTCAGCAAGTACATTTGAAAATGTACTAAACACAAGTTAATTTGAATATATAAGAATTTGAAGTTTGATGGCTTATGTCTGGTAGGCCCAAATGAAAAAGACTACAGTCTCAGTTTTCTTAATTTTGTAGGTGAATTTGAAAGGCAATGCAGCTATTTTTTTCTGAATAGTCGTAGGACAAATACATGAAATGTAAAAGGACAATACAATGACATAAAAATGATGACCTATATTTGGAGTCCTGTATTTTGACTTGGGCTTCAAAATATTCTGGTTGCACTTTTTCTTTATTAAGAATCAGATTAACTTTAAATCATACAAATATGACAAATAACAGCAAATATATGAATTGTACAAATCGCGTAGTCGTTTAGTAGTAGTACTAAAATTATCTGGCCTCTGGTGACTCAGAAAAGGGTGAATTACAGACTACTACATACAAAACTTTCCTCTGGTTGCCTTTTACTTTCCTGCAACAACTTTCTGCACCTCATCTGTTTATGAGGATCTTTGTCTTCTCATAACTCCTCGCTCCTACATGACCAGTCAAGTCAGAAGGTGCAAGGAGAACTTTCCAAGCTGAGGAGTGGAGGTCAGGAATTCACACTATTCCAGGCTCACTAGAGGCAAATGGATCAGGTTTTAGCATGTAATATAGGACTATATGTGGCTATATAGGATGCATAGGCCTAAAATTGGCAGTCTGCAATCTCAGAATGCAGAGATACGTGGAAGACCTGTTTACATCTACATTGGATTCATTCAGTATCCATTTAAAATTAGGTTATGTTACACTAAAAATAGTAACATTATGGCTTGATGTGGTGCCAGTTGAGGCAGCTTCTTAAAACACAAAACAGGTCACACAAAACTGAACTAGTTTATGTGAAGTAAATACTGTCAAAGAGAAAATTATAATGAAATGAAATCATTGTAAAATGATTAATGTTATGAGACTGACATATGACAACTTGTAGGGCCAGTTCCAGTTTCCATTGAAACTAATGGGAATTTTGCCTTTAATTTCAATCGGAGCAGGATTGGGATCCAAACTGGTAATGGGGACTGGCATTTGAAGTTTGCAGGAGTGAAGTGGTGTCCAAGAATTTGCAATAATTTAAATTTCAATTTGTCTGGAATAATGAAAAATCCATACTTCCTAAGAGTTCAAACACCTCAGCAAATAGAACTTTACAATCATATATTACTGCCATGCCAAAATTTGTAAATATATGTTGCCTATAATTGATGGGAGTTTTAAAATTTTAAACAATGTCTTTGTTTATATCCACATTAATATTAAACATTTCATCCCTGCTTTTCAATATTTGAATATTAGTGTGATAATTTTGCATGAGACATTAATTACAATTCACAGCTTCCTGTCACGCTGTTCTTAACTGCTGTTATAAATAACAGTGCTTTTAACATTCACTGACTATCAATGTCATCATACAGTCATAAATACTAGCACCAATTAATATGTAGCTTATGATTATAGATATTTATATGCAGTGACTATAATAGAAATGATGTTACTGTCATGGGGAAGAGCAGCCTCAAATGAAAATGTGAATTGTAAACACAAAGTCAAATTATGTGATTTAATAACCTTGAGTGGCTTTTTCAGTACGAATGCACTTTTATAATCCAAATTGTACTTGGAAAATATATAATATTTTTAAAAATAAAGACACCCTCCTCCCTCCCTCCTCAGGATTGAAGAGAGAACATCTCACTTGGTGATGTATATTTTGCATCAGAGATTAGAAACTGGTCCTCTGAGTTTGCATATACAAAAGAAGTCAAAGTAAACTGTAGTTTGTATTCCAATATTAGTGTTAAAATAATTTCCTCTTGTACTTAGTCAAATGTACACAATCATGTATTTTTCTGGTGACATAATGTCATTATGTATATCTAAAATGCAACTTGCACCAATTACTAATCAGTTTCCCCTATCTCCAAATATGTGTGACTGTACAGCCCTGCTGCACCCTCCCTACAACATACAGAAAAGCATTGCTCCACAGGATCTGAGGGTACGTCTTCACTACCCGCCGTATCGGCGGGTAGCAATCGATTTATCCGGGATCGATATATCACGTCTCGTTAAGACGCGATACATCGATCCCCGAAAGCGCTAATCGTCGACTCCGGAACTCCACCAGAGCGAGCGGCGGTAGGGCAGTCGATGGGGGGGCCACGGCCATCGATCCCACGCTGTCTGGATCCCAGGTAATTCGATTCAAGATACTTCGACTTCAGCTACGCTATTCGCCTAGCTGAAGTTGCGTATCTTGGATCGATCACCCCCCCCCAGTGTAGACCAGCCCTGAGGCATTCTGCAGGAAATACAGGCTATCTCCATTCCAATAGATTATCTCCCATCTTGAGGAATTTCCAAAATTCACAAGGAGGAAACACCTTTTCAGTTGTTTTCACAGTAAGAAGCCTAAACATACCACTCACAAAACATGTCCAGTGATTTTGAAAAGTGTCATGAAACATAATATACCTGATGGATGAAATAGCAATGGGCACAGTCAGATAATTATTACTTTATCTCAATACTCTTTATCCTCTAACTATTCTCTTTCAATAGTAAGTCAGTGGAAAACAAAACTGTGTTTGTGTACAAGGTAGATTTGTATTGAACTAATATACGTGTTAAAGATTTTCCCAGACAGCGTGTGCAATCTTTTCTTGCCAAATTTTTCTAAGCAAGTTACGTTTTTCCATCTTTTCACATCTAAGTGAATACACTAATAAAACATAGATAAACAGAGACTAAAATATTATCTCTTTATTTACTCCTTAGAAAGTTTACCTTTTCTTCAGATTTTGCTAGCAAGGCAGTTGCCAGATACCCAATTATAATCCAGATGATTGTAATGAAATACTGTAGAAAAACAGGTCTGGAACATTTCCCAGCTGTTCAATGGGAAAAAGTACTGTAACATTACTAGCCACTAGATGCCACTCTTGCTTCACACCAATACAACTGTCGGAGTATTTATGATTGTTTAAAAAAAAATACAAAAACTAAAACTAAAACCTTTAAAGATTTCACTTTGAGGGATATGGTTATCTAGGTTGGTTTTTGCTTTTTTTTTTTTTGCTTGTTGCATTTAAGTTACAACACTCCCAGTTTCTTCAATCCCCAATAATTATTTTTTGCCCCACTTTGTTTATAAATATTTTAAAACTGATCCAAGATAAGGTTTTGTTGCAGTATTTAAGCATAGCTACACCACATTGTCTCATTTTTATCTTTGGATGGAACTTGCATAACTTTAGCTTTCTGATTAATTTCATATGCATTTATATTGCAATAATCTCTGTGTAGTTGCACTCCATTTTCCTTAGTTCTATGACGTGTGCTGTCTTTTATGTATTTATAGGGAAGACACTATGGGAAATTCATAAGAACTTTTCTATTTCCTTTAAAATTAGTGTTTTCCTATATGCTCATGTTTTACCAGTAGCAAGCATCGTGTTTCCATTCTAATCTCCTATTTTCAGACACTTTATAACATTGGAAAACTCATATTTTTCAGGCTGATGTTTTCAAGACTATGTCTCTGATAAAGGGCCAATTTGTTTAAGTTTGTGCACAAATAGTTGAGCCATTTAAGACAAAGTCAAGAGTTAAAAAAATTCCCCATTATAAAAATAAATTGGAATGTTGAGATTTTGTTAATAGTTCTAGTGTGGATATGAATGGGTAAAATAGATTAAATGTGGTATGGAAATAGGCCTTGTGAAGAAGTATCTTTATGTATGTTGGTGAAAATTGCCTTGATTTGACCAAATTTTAAGCCTTGTGAATACAGCACGCTGAATATGAAGGCCGAGATTCTTTGACCTGCCCTGGTTCTTCCTGTATGCTGTTCTGGCATATAGGGACTGTAAAGACACCACAGTTGGCCAGAGGAGAATTCCTCTGGCACAGGAACAATGTAGGGCTACTGCAAGTGACCCTACTTTGCCCCTTTCACAATCCCTGAAGTAGGGGACATGCTGGGTACAGGAGGGGTGGCTCTGTTCCACATGCCACTGTGGAGGTTCGGGGCTGCTCTGAGGCTGAGAGGTAATCTTAGGCAGCCCTCAGGAGGCTGCTGTGCATTAGAGTATGCCCGGGGCTTCTCTACTTTATACTATGGGCTGCACTAGCCCTTAGCCAACCCAGAATCCAGGCAGCACAGAGATAATTTAAAGCCACCTTCAATATCCCTACCCTACCCAGTGGGCTGTTTGTTCTGGTTTGCACCTGCTGGGGCATAGCACTGAACTGGACCTGAGCATTACCTTGTGTGTTTCTTTTTTATCTTGAAACTCACAAAGGGCCCGCTCCACCTTCCACTGAAGTGCCAATGGGAGTCTCTCCATCGACTTCAGTGGGAATAGGATTAGGCCTCAAGTGCATAGGTAAAGTGTCAAGGTTCCTCACATTCCCTAACCTTGGCCCTTGTACATCATCTGAGGTAAAAGCTGTGCAGCTACTATGATTTGCAGGAGAAGCTCTCACCTATGCATATCATAAGGTGTATGGGATAAAGTGTTCAATAGTGTGTAGCAAAGTATTTTGATATTGTGGAATTTCCTTTTTAATCTTTCTTCAGAAAAGCTCCCCAGGAAACGAAAGCAAAACCAACCTAACAAGAAAACAAAAAACAAAACCCATCCTATTGTTAAGATGAATAATTTAAGTGCTCACAAATCCGGCCAATGATAAGTCGAAGTCAGTTCCCTTTTGTGTAGCAATTATGATTTAGTCGTACATGACCATGTAATGTTTCCCGTATAATACACATTTTTAATACAACCTTAAATGCATGTGAACTATCTTCTTCTAGTATTATGAACTATTCCTTGTATGCTAGTCAGAGTCCATGAAATAGTGTACATGAAAAAGGACACAGTAAACCATTCTTACACAATCTACTACAGGCAAAGTATAACAACCTTGAGTAATGATGAAAAAGTACAGACATAGCTGAATATAGGAGGCCCATATCTGTTTGCTTAATTTTAAGACGCCTCCTCTCTTGAATTGCCCAAAGTGCTGCTTGTTGAAAAGAAAATGTACAGCATGGGGCTGCTCACAAAGCCCCTGATCCTGTAATTGGGTCCTCAGAGGCAGTTCCCTGCATCCCTACAGGGCCACATTGAAGTCAATAGGGCTCCACATGGGGAAATGCGACTAAAGGATAAAAATTTGTCAGTAAAGATAATAATGGATTATAATGAAAAGAATGAAAAATATTCTAAGATGCTCCATGTGCTTATCTAAGGTTGTAGAAAAAAGTGAATTCTATTCTATTACATAAGGAATAGTGATTATGTAATTAAAGAACGCAACATAATGTAGGCAAAGTTGAGGATGCAGATGGATCTTTAACTTTATCATTCTCCTACCTGTGACTAATAATTGTGCAACCTTAAAAGTTCCCTTGTCATTTTTTTTAATGGAGCGGTCTGTCTCAATTCAGTTTCTGTACCGAACACTTAATGTATTATACATGTAGGGAAGAGTACAGTCAATGACTCAGCACTCGTTGTTTAGTGACCTGAGTCTGTCTGCAGTTCTGCAACCAAGCAGCTTTTTCTGATCATTAGCAAATATGACCGCTCTATTTGTATACATTGCCAGTGCCCCCCCCCTCAAAAAATAAAATAAAAATCTGGCAGATGGTCTAGGTTTCCACCCTTAATTAACTAGTTTCCCCCTCAAAGTATTGTTAATTCAAATTTAAAAGGGGAACATTATAAAGGAATTAAACTGTAATCAAATAAGACATATCAAACTAATTTGCTGAAAACGTGCAGTAAATGTAATCTTGTATATAACTGTACGCAGTATTTTTTACCGAATGGAAAGAGAAATACAGCCCCTGTGCTTTCTCTCTGAGTAAATGTTAGACTTTGTTAATAAAAAGAGGTGTTTATTCTGCCATCAATAAATATGTGTAACTCACAAAGGCTAATGACCGTCAGGCAAACATGGATTAGAAAATGAAACCCAAGATGAAGAAGAGCCATATTTTAATGTCAGAGGCTTTCTGCCATTTAATAGAATCAGGTTTCATTTGCTTTTAATGGAAAAGAACAACCATAACATACTACATATTAAGAGACAATATGCTTTCCAGTTACCACATGTGATGACCTAGTCATTGGAGAATAGGTGACCATTTTTACATGAAACCAAATATATTTGTATTTACTATCAGTTTAGTATAGTGTGTGAAGTTGGAATAATGTAACTTTAAAAAAAATAGCTAATTTTGGCATCACAATTTGCCATTTCAGAAATTGTAACATGCTTATCCAGCTTTTTTCCTCTGAAGTGTGGACACTTCTAAAACTTCTTTTTTCTTTTTAGGAAACCTAATAGTAGTATGACTGTAAAAGGAAACGACGCCTTTCATTTGATGATCTCAAAGCAATTTATAAACATTAATAAAAAAGAGCATTATTACACCCCTTATAACTGTTAAGGGAAATTTTCAAAAGCACTTACCGGTATATCCCATTTTCAAAAGAGACTTAAGCATTTAGGAGTCTATGGGCAGGTTTACACTTAAACACTGCAGCTGCACTGCTGTAGCACTTCAGTGAAGATGCTACCTATGCCAATGCAAGGGCTTCTCCTGTCAGCGTAGTTAATCCGTCTCTGCAAGAAGTAATAACTGTGTTGACAAGAGAAGCCTTCCCATTGACATAATGCTGCCTACACAGGGGGTTAGGTCCGTATGTAAGTTTGTAGTGTAGACCTCGCCTTGGTCTCATCGTAAGTCAATGGGACTTAGGGCCATAAGTGCATTAGGACTTGCTTACATGGGGAAGCTAGTGTGCAGTAAGCTAGGGTGTGTATTTAAAGTGCAGTAGCTATATGGCATTAAATTCCTCATGTGGACAATCTTACTGTGCACTCCGTGTGTCGTCTGTTTATCTTAGTACACTTCCAAAGTGGACTAAACTTATATGCACAAAGGCAACATATATTTACAAATTTTGGCATGGCAGTAATATACGATTGTAAAGAGTGTCCATGTGGGGAGTTAGTGCAGAGTAGCCAGTGTGCACCAGTTACTGCAGGATTTTTCCCTGTATAGACAAGTCCTAAGCCATTTTTGAAAAAAGGACTGAGACTCCTAAGCCATTTTGGAAAATTTTACCAGTTATCTTACCCCCCAGGTTGTGCATGTAATTTCTGGCATACGTAGGAATAGGATCTAGCTTTTCCAGTTCCAATTCCCATGCTTTAACCAAAATATCATTAATCCACCTGCCTCCTTACTTTTACTAAGATTTAACACAATAAAATGCATATGTAATATGACCCATACATACAGTGGGTATTTGCGTTATTCAAGCTTATTATATTTAAGTAAGCACTATTAAAAGCATATTCTTGCCAAAGCTTGCAAAACTTTTTTTTTTAAAAGAGTTCTGAAACCACACTAAACTTTGCTTGGTTTAGGTATCATTAAAAGCTTAAAACTCAGTGCAGTTCCATGATAAGCTTTCCTAAGGTTTAGAAACTTCTAAAGCTTATCGAAGCTCAGTTGCACTAATGTAGGGATCGATGTATTTGTTCATATAAAACTTTGGAAAAACATGTAGTTTCACATGTTTTCAACCAGAGGAACTTTTATATTTATTCTAACACAATAATCAAAGCAAAACTTGGGTGGTAAACCAATGTGGATCAAAACCAAAAAATGGTTTTCCTAAACCCATGTAGACCAAAACTGCAGGTTCCCACATCTCCAGTGATGAGTTTTGTGCTTTTTTATAACATTTCTTGCTTAATTGACAAACATAGACAAATAAGAATGATAAAATAACCTTGTGAGAGAGAAATAAGAAAGTGAGTGAAGGAGGCAAGATGCAAGGAACCATGGAGAATGATATCGGGTGAGCTAGACAACCCAATAACCATGTTGCTAAATGATATGACTAAAATAAAGGATGATCAAAATATGGATGTTAAATAGTGTGACAGTGAAAAATGAAACATACGTTACTTCAGCCAGAGGGGAGGAAAGCCAGCTCCCGTAATTGTGTTCTGGCTTTATGTTCAAATTTTCAGAGAGACAGATATGCATATGCTTGATTGCAGTCTGGGTAGAGAGAGGGGAAGGAAATCCATGGTGCTTTATTTCAGTTCTTTCTGTGTTTTCCCACAGTATGCATTAATCACATTTAATACTAATTATATATTTGCTACATACCAAATTCCTGTATAAACTGTGGAAAAATGTGAAGACATTTCCAAGCCTGGAGCAAGTTTGACAATGAGTCTGTATATGTGAATTTGTAATTGTTTGCCATTTGTCATATTCAAATCCAATTGTTCTCAGAAGATTTACTCATGTACTTTGATGATGGCTTACACTTCCAGGAAAGTAGCTGGGCAGAAACTATGTCTTAGAAATGTTGATGCGTAATATAAATAAAATAAATTCAGGCCCATTGTTTAAGTGATTCACAGCCATTTCATGTTCATGTTTTCAAGATGGTGTGGACACTGGTCAGTTAACCTGTGTGACTCATGACACTGCCTGAGTTATCCACTTAGTGGAAAATGTAAGAATTTACACAGTGACTTCTTTTCCTTATAACAGTGGTGTGGATTCTTCAGTGCAATAACTAGTTTATGAATACAGTTCTTTAAATTTTCTTTTACAAAATTCTGAAGATATCTTAACCATCATTATTAAATAACCATAATAGCCAGGACATCTGCCTGGTCTTTAGTATATTGACTGCCGAATTAATCATCGGAGGAGCTGCTGTGTTGATCAGCTTGCCTATCACCTTGAGGTCAAATGGATGTATTTGTACAGTTGTTGAGAGGCAGCCATGTAATTGTTTGGTTGCTGCTAAAACAAGGGCTATCTGCTGACCTTATGGGTAAGATGAATATTTTGACAGATGATTCAGAGGAAGCATGCTATTTGCAGTCTCATACAAGGCAGTGCATGAGGATTTCTTCTGAAGTGCAGTTCGTTAGAAAGCCATTTTAACACGGGGTGGGGGGGGATAGCTCAGTGGTTTGAGCATTAGCCTGCTAAACTCAGGGTTGTGAGTTCAATCCTTGAGGGGGCCACTTAGGGATCTGGGGCAAAATCAATACTTGGTCCTGCTAGTGAAGGCAGGGGGCTGGACTCAATGACCTTTCAAGGTCCCTTCCAGTTCTAGGAGATAGGATATCGCCATAAAATCATGAGATACGGACAGTCTTTCTATATATTTGTAGAGTCCCTTGCACAATGGAACACTGATGCTGATTGAGTGCTCCAGGTGCTACTATAATACTAATATTAAATAACTGTCTGTTTTATATCTGCATGTATCTTTACTTTGCCCTACACTATACTACTGTCCACCACTGTAGTATTGTCAGATATTACAGCATGATGGAATTTGTGTCACCTTTTTCAATTCAGTGCAGCACTACACTCCAGAAAAGGTCTGTTTTCTCTTCCCCCTGAGAGCTGTCCTGCAAGCATGAGCTGTTCAGGGCTAGAATCAATATGGAGTAACACTGGTGTTATGGGTGTTGTGTAGTGATATAAGTGCTGCCAAGTTGAGGTCAGAGAGGATCGAAGTTTGCTAAAAGCAAAATTTGAATTTAGCTACTCCAATTTTGCAGTGATTTTAATGTATTTCAGTATCTGATACGCGCCATTGTTGAAAATAGGAGCCTGGACTACAGTAGATGGACCATTTGCTTTATCCTGTATGGCAGTTGTTAGATTCTTATGAAAGATACAGTTCTTATGTTCTTAGGACTGTTGGAACCACAAATGGAAGAAAACTTAACATTTTGTTTGTGTACATGGTACATACCTGATTATTTTTGGGTATTGTGGCTTGTTGCAAAGTAAAAGCAGCCAGGAAGGGGTTAAAGGCTGCCTTCCTGTCACATCATCCTGTAGGCAATTTAAGGGAAGGGTGTGGCCTCTCTAGAGACCTGTACACTGGAATAAAAGACCCACTGTATGTTCGTGGCTGGCCCTGGTCAGTGGGATTCAGGCTCGCGGGGCTCAGGTTGCAGAGCTAATAATTGCTGTGTAGAAGTTCAGACTCAGGCTGCAGCAATTTTACCGCCTGAGTCCCGTGAGCTCAAGTTAGTTGATTTGGGCTGGCCGGGAGTGTTTATCTGCTGTGTAGACGTACTCTCTAGCGGCAGAGAAAGGCAAGGGGAAAGCCTCTGGGGAATGCAGTTTAGTGAATGTGATTTTTGCATCACAGCATAGCAGACAGCAAAGAATTGGTCAGGTAAAATAGGTATTTCCACATCTTTTATTGCCAACAAGTCACATTCTTATACTCTCATTTATTTTATTTTTTTAAAATACAAATTGTTTGGTTGGAAATTTTGCTTTGAAAAGTGGTATTTTTGAGAAGGGCTTTGTTTTGAAAGCCTCTGGAGAGTCTATTTATAGCATCTGGAATTGCACTGTCTCTCTTATTTTGGCTGAACTTGTTGGACAGAACACACTGTTGATTGGCAATATACGAGACAGGTGTTGGATGATTAGAAAATTTGGTGGGAAAAGTAGGTGTGGCAGTGTGGGAGTCTATTGTGCCTGCATCTGGTTCATGAATTCAATCAGGGTGAGCTGGCCTGTACTGTGGAGCTGCCACTGCCTACATTATATGGTCAGGATTTTCCTTTCCTTCTGTTACAAACTGCTTACAAACTTGCCACTACTGTTTGTCACATCTGTGTGTTGTGCGTTGTCAAATTCTTATATCTACAGCTCAGTGCAATAATCTGAAACAAAACTCTCAAACCTAATGAGAAAGTTAATGTACACTGTATGCACTGTTCCCCAGCTTCTTCTGATACAGTAAAAGTAACCAAAGATGAATTAGAGGGTCTGCTGTTGTTGCCCATAGTGCTGTTGCTTCTGTTAGTCTCCTTCTTCTGTGCAAAAATTAAATAACCCTTGCCAGCATAAAAAAACTTGATACCCTTGAACAGTACAAAGCATCCATTGTCTCCTTCTGCTGTTCCTTTAAGCAAAAGGATGAAAGATCAAAACTATTGTGAACTCGAAATATTTTCAGCAAGTTTTCCTCATGGCAATGTTACTGGTGCCTTCCTAATTCAAGGCACAAGAAAGCTACCATCTCTTTTTTGAAATGAGTAGAAAACTTGCTTGAGATTCAGAGATGAAGGTTGAGAGTGATAGCAGTCATATTTTAGCCTTGTGAACCTAGTAGTTGTAGTTAATAGCAGTGCCTCAAGCTCTGAGTCTATGGGGAGGTTAGTATAAAGTACAATTTATCTTATTTTATCCTGCTCTGTCAATTTCTGCTGTTGGCTACCTAGTGCCAGATCTGTTCAGTACACTGGGGATCCATCCATGTCAGTTTCTTGCATTAGGCTTGGGAAGATGATCCATTAGAAATAATCAGGGAGAGAGATTGTATTTCTAGTGTCTCTTCTTCTTATCCCTCAGCAAGGCAGATGAATATCAAATGCAAGCCGTGGTGGGGTATATGTACACTGCAGCTGAATAGGCTGAGAAAGAGTTAACCATAGAGGGAAAGAGGTAGAGACCTGACTTTTGAGAATTTGCCTGAGTAGGTACTGAGGAGGGGCAGAGCCCTCCATTTGGGGCTTGTTAATAGGGAGTCATAAAGATAAGACAATCGTGGGCTGCTGGACTTGTCTCCTGTCTAGGGAAGAACTAGATGTAGAAAGGAGGGGTCCAGAAACATGGGACTCATCCAGGAAAAGAGCTGGTGAACTAATCTCATTGATGCCTATGTAGAGCATTAGGAAGGTGGCTTTATTCTGCGAGTCAGAAACTTTACCTTTTGTTTGGATTTGGCTGATGAAGAAAGCTTCACCTTATAGAATTACTATGAAACTTGGCTAGGAAACAGCCCCACTGTCCCGCTCTGTGTGGATGCTTTGAACTGGAGAAGCAGGAAACTTTGTTGGTTGTGTTAGGCCTGGTCTACACTAGGCGTTTATGTCGAAGTTAGCGCCGTTACATCGAATTAACCCTGCACCCGTCCACACCGCGAAGGTATTTAGTTCGACATAGAGGTCTCTTTAATTCGACTTCTGTACTCCTCCCCGACGAGGGGAGTAGCGCTAAATTCGACATGGCCATGTCGAATTAGGCTAGGTGTGGATGGAAATCGACGCTAATAGCTCCGGGAGCTATCCCACAGTGCACCACTCTGTTGACGCTCTGGACAGCAGTACGAGCTCGGATGCTCTGAACTGCCACACAGGAAAAGCCCCGGGAAAATTTGAATTTGAATTCCTTTTCCTGTCTGGCCAGTTTGAATCTCATTTCCTGTCTGGACATCGTGGCGAGCTCAGCAGCACTGGCAACGATGCAGAGCTCTCCAGCAGTGATGGCCGTGCAATCTCAGAATAGAAAGAGGGCCCCAGCATGGACTGATCGGGAAGTCTTGGATCTCATCGCTGTGTGGGGCGATGAGTCCGTGCTTTCCGAGCTGCGATCCAAAAGACGGAATGCAAAGATCTACGAGAAGATCTCTAAAGACATGGCAGAGAGAGGATACAGCCGGGATGTAACGCAGTGCCGCGTGAAAATCAAGGAGCTGAGACAAGGCTACCAGAAGACCAAAGAGGCAAACGGACGCTCCGGATCCCATCCCCAGACATCCCGTTTCTACGAGGCACTGCATTCCATCCTCGGTGCGGCCGCCACCACTACCCCACCAGTGACCGTGGACTCTGAGGATGGGATAGTGTCCACGGCTGGATCCTCGGACATGTTAGCGGACGGGGAAGATGAGGAAGGAGATGAGGAGGACGAGGCAGTCGACAGCGCTCACAACGCTGATTTCCCCGACAGCCAGGATCTCTTCATCACCCTTACAGAGATCCCCTACCAACCCTCCCCAGCCGTTACCCCGGACACAGAATCTGGGGAAGGATCAGCCAGTAAGTGTTGTAAAAATCTAAACATTTATTTGTAACAGAACAGGAATATTAACAATTTAAAAAATGGGTTTCTCATGATTAGTTTGATTAGCTTAACGGTTCAGTCATGGGCAGTGCAACTATTGAAAAAAAATCTAGCAATGTCCGGTTTTGCATGATTGTCCTGCCCAAGCCGCTCTACTGGTTAGTCACTGCTACAGCAGCTACAGTAAAATGCGGTCTATATGTCCGGGGATGGAGCAGAAATCCTCCTGTGACATCTCGAGGAAGCTCTCCTGGAGGTAATTGGAAATCCGCTGCATTAGGTTCTTGGGGAGAGCGGCCTTATTGGGTCCTCCGTAGTAGGACACGTTGCCACGCCACGAGACTATCAAGTACTCTGGAATCATTGCTCTGCACAGCATGGCGGCATACGGCCCTGGTCTTTGCAGGCTTTCCCGGAGCATTCTCTCTTTCTCGCTGTCAGAGATCCTCATGAGGGTGATGTCGCTCATGATGACCTGCTTTGAATGAGGTAGGGGAATGTTAGTGTTGGGACTGCTTTGCCGTTCCTTTACAGAACTGTAACCGCTGGTTTGCAGCCATGCGGTGGAGGCGGGAGAGGGGCAGCCGAAAGGGATCGTTCCCGGGGACAGCCGCGAGGGTGTGGGACAGGAGCAGACTTCCTGCTTGCCGAATTGCTGGCAGCAGGGACCGACATTGATTTCAATGTGAAATGAGGCCATTGCTAATATTAAAGTTTTAAGCTGCCACAAGTCTACGGCTTACCATGTCTGCCTGCAACAGAAATTCCGTTCTCCTGAGAGGCTTCTCAAATGTGCTGTAGAAGACCCCAGGCACTGAATGCGAAGGCCAAGAATTCGACCTTGTGCTGAGTGCGCATGTGATAGGTGCTGTGCATGGTCTTGTTAACAGAGAAAGACTATGTTCTTTGTTCACAACTACATTTATCTTTCTGAGGAATTCACTCCCTTTTTCCCATTCCCACAGCCCCATCTGCGACTGTCTCACAACCTAGCCTGTCATCACACTCCCAGAGGCTAGCGCGGATTAGGCATAAGAAGAAGAGGACACGGGAGGACATGTTCTCGGAGCTTATAGCCTGCTCCAGAGCCCAGGCAGCACAGCAGACCCAGTGGCGGGAGAACTTGACCCGAATGCACCAAGCCAACATGGATCGGGAGGAGAGGTGGCGTCAGGAAGATCAGCAGGCGACTCAAACCCTGCTTGGACTAATGAGGGAGCAAACGGACACGCTCCGGCGCCTTGTGGATGTTCTGCAGGAACGGAGGCAGGAGGACAGAGCCCCGCTGCAGTCCATCTCTAACCGCCCTCCCCCGCCACCAAGTCCCATACTCCCCTCACCCAAAGTGCACAGAAGGAGAGGCGGCAGAGTCCCTGCTAACTCTCACTCCACCCCTGCAGAGAGCTCGAGCAGCAGAAGGCTCTCATTCCCCAAAATTTGACAAGTTCTTTCCTTCCCGCCTGACACAAGCCCCCGTCCAAGTTTCACTTTCCCAGTTCCATGTTTGGTTGATAATAAAAAATACGTTTCTGTTAACTACTGTTTCCATCATGTTCTTTTGGAGGAGGGGGGGATAGGGGGTTGGTAATTCGACAGGACAGTCACCTTTGGCAGGGTATATAGTCGGGGGCAGGCACAGCAGCAGGGCACATACATAGTGCAGTGATGCAGTGACTAGTTACCCTGGTTAGTCTGGGAGGTTGTTTTCATGTTATGTGGTGGGGGGTGGGTTGCTCTGTGACTTTGTGGCAGGGGAGGGCAGTTACAGATCTTAAGCGGCGGTCCTTAGGCAGGATCACAGAGCCACACAGCAGGGGATCTGTAACCGTCCTCCCCCTGCCACAAAGTCACATAGACCCCCCCATACACACAGTCCCTATCAGGAGGGGTGACAGGCTCCGTTGAAACAACCATCCCACCGCAGCGGAGCCTGTCAATCCTTGAGTTTAGAAGCTGCATTCGCGCCACTACAGTACACCCGCTCCGCACCACAGTCTGCGTCCCAGTTTTAAAAAATTCCCGCGAATACAGTATTAAAGAAAACGGTGTGCTTTAACAAAGTAGAACTATTTTTATTTTGAAACGTGTGTTGGAAGTGGGGTGAAGGGGGTATGTAACTGGATAGGATAGTCAACATTAACTGGGCAAAGAAACGGGGGCAGGTTTAGCTTCTCAATACACAAACTTTAAAGTCACAGGTTACCCTGCTCACTCAGGAACTTTGCTTTCAAAGCCTTCCGGATGCACAGCGCTTCCCGCTGGTCTCTTCTAATCGCCCGGCTGTCTGGCTGTGAGTAATCAGCAGCCAGGCTATTTTCCTCAACCTCCCACCCCGCCATAAAGGTCTCCCCCTTGCTCTCACAGAGATTGTGGAGCACACAGCAAGCTGCAATAACAATGGGGATATTGGTTTCGCTGAGATCACAGCGAGTCAGTAAGCTTCTCCATCTCCCCTTGAGACGGCCAAAAGCACACTCCACCACCATTCTGCACTTGCTCAGCCGGTAGTTGAAGAGTTCTTTTTCAGTGTCCAGGGCGCCAGTATAGGGCTTCATGAGCCAGGGCATTAGCGGGTAGGCTGGGTCCCCGAGGATGACTATAGGCATCTCCACATCCCCAAGAGTTATTTTGTGGTCCGGGAAGTAAATACCTTGCTGCAGCCGTCTAAACAGACCAGAGTTCCTGAAAACACGAGCGTCATGAACCTTGCCCGGCCATCCCACGTAGATGTTGGTAAAACGTCCCCTGTGGTCCACCAGTGCTTGCAGCACCATGGAAAAGTAGCCCTTTCTGTTAATGTACTGGCTGGCCTGGTGTTCCGGTGCCAGGATAGGGATGTGAGTTCCATCTATGGCCCCACCGCAGTTTGGGAATCCCATCGCTGCGAAGCCATCTATGATCGCCTCCACGTTTCCCAGGGTGACTACCTTTGGCAGCAGTACATCAACGATTGCCTTGGCTACTTGCATCACAACAACCCCCACGGTAGATTTGCCCACCCCAAACTGGTTCGCGACTGACCGGTAGCTGTCTGGCGTTGCAAGCTTCCACAGGGCTATGGCCACTCGCTTCTGGACAGTCAGGGCTGCTCGCATCCGGGTGTCATTGCGCTTCAGGGCAGGGGACAGCAACTCACAAAGTTCCAGGAAAGTTCCCTTCCGCATGCGAAAGTTTCGCAGCCACTGGGATTCATCCCAGACCTGCAGCACTATGCGGTCCCACCACTCAGTGCTTGTTTCCCGTGCCCAGAATCTCCTTTCCACGGCATCAACATGACCCATTGCCACCGTGATGTTCTCGGCGCTGGGTCCCCTGCTTTCTGAGAGGTCTGTGCTACTCTCAGACTTCAGGCCATCACCGCGTTGACGTAGCCTCCTCGCCTGACTTTTCTGCATCTGCCTCAGGGAAAGGTGTATGATAAGTTGCGAGGCGTTGAGAGCGGCCACAACTGCAGTGATGGTTGCAGCAGGCTCCATGCTCGCAGTGCTGTGGCGTCCGCGCTGTCACTGACTAGAAAAGTGCGCGAACTGATTTCCCGCCGGCGCTTTCAGGGAGGGAGGGCGGGAGTGATGGACGGATGACGACAGTTACCCAAAAGCACCCTGGACACATTTTTTTTACCCAGAAGGCATTTGCGGCTCCACCCAGAATTCCAATGGGCAGCGGGGACTCCGGGAACTGTGGGATAGCTGACCACAGTGCACCACTTCCAATGTCGACGCTTTCCCCGTTAGTGTGGACTCACAAAGTCGAATTACTGTCCTTAGTGTGGACACACACGTTCGACTTTGCAATATCGATTCCAAAAATTCGATTTAAGTAAAATCGAACTACTCTCGTAGTGTAGACAAGGCCCTAGTCTGAAAGGGCCAGCACCTCTGTTTTCTTCTTTTAAAACATCTCTAATAAATAGGGACCTACCAAATTCAGGGTCATGGAAAATGCATCAGGGATTGTGAAATCTGGTCTCTCCCTGTGAAATATGGTCTTTTGTTTGCTTTTACCCTATACTATTCAGATTTCACAGGGGAGATCAGTGTTTCTCAAATTGGGGGTCCTGACCCAAAAGGAAGTTGAAGGGGGTCACAAAGTTATTTAAGAGTGGTTGTGGTATTGCCACCCTTCCTTCTGCAACTGCCTTCAGAGCTGGATGGCCAGAGAGCGGCAGTTGTTGGCCGGGCACCCAGTTCTGAAGGCAGCGCTCTGCCAGCAGCAGCGCAGAAGTAAGGGTGGCAATACCATACAATGCCACCTCTACTTCTGCGCTGCTGTCTTCAGAGCTGGGCAGTCGGAGAGCGGTGGCTGCTGACTGAGGGCCCAGCTTTGCAGGCAGTAGCGTAAAAGGGTAGCAGTACCGCAACCCCCTGTAATAACCTTGTAAGGCCCCCCCCAACTCCTTTTTGGATCAGGACCACTACAATTACAACACCGTGGAATTTCAGGTTTAAACAGCTGAAATCATGAAATTTACAATTTTAAAAATCCTATGACCATGAAATTGACCCAAAATGGACAGTGAATTTGGTAGGGCCCTACTAATAAAGAAAAGGAAGAGGTTTTGCACTTTGGCTGATGCATATTTTATAAAAGCCCAAGAACTATTATATGCCATTGCAGCAGGGTAGCCAGGAAGTTACTGGGCTTGACAAAGTCATACCACCTAGCCATGCATTCACACTACCAATTATGTTTGGGCTAAAAAATTGGATTCAGAACATCCAGTTAAACTCATAGACTCATAGACTTTAAGGGCAGAAGGGACCATTATGATCATCTAGTCTGACCTCCCGCATGATGCGGGCCTCAAAAGCTGACCCACCCACTTTCCCTTAACTCAGCTGTTGAAGTCCCCAGATCGTGATTTAAAGACTTCAAGTCGCAGAGAATCGTCCAGCAAGCGACCCCTGCCCCATGCTGCAGAGGAAGGCGAAAAACCTCCAGGGCCTCCGCCAATCTACCCTGGAGGAAAATTCCTTCCCGACCCCAAATATGGCGATCAGTAGAACCCCGAGCATGCAAGCAAGATTCTCCAGCCAGACCCGCATTGACCATTGATACTAATTACCAGCGATGGCACGTTATTGACCTATTGACTAAAATCACGTTATCCCATCAAACCATTCCCTCCATAAACGTATCAAGCTTAATCTTAAATCCAGAGAGGTCTTTCGCCTTGGAAGGCTGTTCCAGAACTTCACCCCTCTGACGGTTAGAAACCGTCGTCTAATTTCAAGCCTAAACTTCCCGACGGCCAGTTTATATCCATTCGTTCTCGTGTCTACATTAGTACTGAGCTGAAATAATTCCTCTCCCTCCCTGGTATTTATTCCTCTGATATATTTCCTCCTCCCACCCTGTAAATTTCAGGGCCTCTCTGTAGCAGCTGTTAACGCCTCAAGGGTGCTATCTCATTCAGTTTAATGGGTTTACACTAGTGTAACTGAGAACCAAGTTTGTCCTATTGAGTATGCTTCATTTCTGTATTCAGTGCTCATCATCAATTGAATCCAAGTTGCTGACAAATATGCATATCAATTTACAAAGTAGTTAGAGTGCAAAATATACCTAAATGAAGACATTTTTCTAATTAGAAAATAGTCTTACATAAATAATAAACCTTCAGGTAGTAAAAGTCTTTCTAAATAAAAGTCTGAATTATAGAGATTATGGAGGTGCTGCTTCATTGCTCCCAATAAGCTTTACTGAAAACAAATTCCAGGAAATTTCAGCATCAGAATGTAATACACAGTTATGCTTGAGCCCACATTCATATAGTAAAGTAACTGAATGTTTGTTGAGATATTAACATGATTCCTAATATATTTCTACTGTAAGTGGATGTGTGTTACATTAGGATTTGAATGATATCCACTGGCATAATCTCTTCTTTATCTTTGAATATACTTTGTTACAAAAGTTCAAAAGGAAAAAGTCTAGTTTAAGTCTCTGTGTTTGTTTAAGCAACAAATCATTAAACTGTAAAGATATTTATTATGTTTCAGGGCTTCTTCAAGCTATGATGGATGTGATGATGTTAAGGTCCTCTTATGGCCTAATCACTCCATAGATTATTATGGTGCAATTGCTAATGACAAGTGGTTGCTTAATAAAGTGCTTTCATGGCACCTTATTTAGGAGGGAGGACTTGCTTCCATCTTTTTTTTTCTGGAAGTCTAAGGATAGTGTAACCATATCTAGTGCAATTTTGCCCTTGGAATCTATATACAGTAAGTCGTCTGTGTAGCAAACTTATGTCTGGGAAGTCTGAATTAATGACCACTGGGCCAGCCTTATAGACTGTTCATTATTTTAAATACTCTCTCCTGTCGGATAAGCTCTGTATTCAAAGAGCACGTTGTTTCAGTGGTTAAATGGCTTATTGGGGATTGCAGATGCCTTGTGTTTTCTAGGATAGGGTATTTGTACAATTAAATTATGATAAATGGTACTGTACTGTATGCCATTATCATCACACGTTTGCATTAAAGTAATCACAGTAGTGAGATACATTAAATGTATTAATTACCCATTAAAAGAGCCATTTAAAAACAGTCATATAAGATTAATTTCTTTTTTTTAATGTATCTGTACTAGCTACGGTAACAAATTCAACAGCAACAAATTCAAAACTCCATTGGGTGGGGTTTTTTTTGGTTCGGGAGTATGTTTTATTAGTGGTCTTTGTTTCTGCAATTAGTATTTAAAGATAATTCAGAATCTTCTTGTAAATGTATTAGCACATTTACAGAATGTCCTTTCATTTAGTTCTTTTGGAGTAATGAAATCATGAGGAGTGAATAGTATGTCCCAATATGTTTAGAGAATATGATGACCAGAGCATATAGTAACAGGTGAGAAAAAACTATGCATAAGTCTTCAAATGCTGCTCTAGTAACTTGAGGAGCAGGATCATTGATACACATCTGGTAGAAATAAGGAGCTCTTTGTGTTTTCCTAGATGAACACTTCCATCTGATTTGTGACTAGATGATGTTGCATTCCCTCTCTTGTCTTGTTGTTTTCAATGCATTCTTTGCCAGAGACAGGGAGGGAAACGTGAAATGGAAAATTGTTTGGAGTGTTTAACTAGGGAACTGCAAAATATTTTTTCAATCTGTTTAAATGTCAGAGAGCTCCAGGGCATCAATGTGTGTGAACTTTCTTGTTGAGATGTCTGGGAAGAAAAAGTAAGGACATCATCTACCCCAGGGGTAGGCAACCTCTGGCATGCGGCTCGCCAGGGTAAGCACCCTGGTGGGTGCGGGCCAGTTTATTTGCCTGCTGACGTGGCAGGTTCGGCCGATCGCGGCCCCCACTGGCCGCGGTTCGCGGTCCCAGCCCAATAGGGGCGTCGAGAAGCCACGGCCAGCACATCCCTCGCCCACGCCGTTTCCCGCCGCCCCATTGGCCTGGGACAGCGAACCGCGGCCAGTGGGGGCCACGATCGGCCGAACCTGCTGCGTCAGCAGGTAAATAAACTGGCCCGGCCCACTAGGGTGCTTATCCTGGCGAGCCGCGTGCCAGAGGTTGCCGACCCCTGATCTACCCTATGAATTTGGGCTGCCATTTGCCTTTTTCAGCTTCCTGGATTCCTTACAGTCATCCTTATTTTTTCCCTTGCAAATAGTGAAGGTGAATGTAGGTTAATTTGAACAAGTGGAATTATATTAAACTCTGTGGATTGCTCTGTCCATGTCGCTAAGTTGCTTCCAGCCCAATCCCAACCATTCCCCATTTCCCTGGTGTCCTGTGAATAACAGCCCCTCCAGGGAACATGAGCCTTCTGACTCCAGTTCCACTGATCATGATACTTCTTCCCTAAATTACAAGCATTTAATAATAACATTAAAAGCAAATAATTGATGTCCAGACTTCCAGCCTATATTCCTGTGACCAGAGATTGATAACTTATAGCTGAGGTGAAGTCTCATCTTTACCACAGACTCAGCTGGTTACATGGTCTTTGAGATGGTTTGGTATCGTCAACAACTACACCAGAAGTGACCTATCTGAGTCTTCTTGTCACCTGTCTGAGTCTAACACACTATCTCTCTGTGAAGTCTCCTCCCTCCCTGTAGGGTTGGCTTCCAGATGGTTATCTGTGTCTGTATTCTGCTCTCTGTAGGTTCTCTAGGGGAGTAGTGTGTGCTGGCTCCTTGTTGTGTTTTCTGTTCTTTTTAGGCCACTTGTCCCTCTTGTGTAATCATCTTGTATGACCTTGGTGCCACTGCACCCCTCATGACTCCTTTAGTCCACTCCTTCTGGTGTCTCTCTAATGTCTAGATCCTCATACAAGTGGCTGTCTCCAGGGCCCATAGGTTCTTGACTAACCTGTCAGACTCTAGTGTCTGCATTCTCTGATTGTTGGCCGTGTGCTCTCAGCATTATCTACATCCTTCTGGCTGCAACAGGTCCATTGGCATGAGGGTTTTGGTCCTTTGCCCCATCAGTGCCTGCACTGGACTGCTTTGGACCCCTCTGGTTATGGGGTATTCCTGTGCACCACAAATGCTAACGAGGAGTCTGAACCAGAAGAAATAGCTTGTGTACCAGTCTCTTAGCTGTTTTCACAGCTGATTCCATTTTACCATTTCTCTGGGGGTATGCTGGGGAGGAGGTGTGATGGTCAAACTCCCATTTTTTGTGCAAATTCCATTAATTCTTCCAAGGCAAATGGGCATGCTGCTAAAATGGTTCATCTTCCCATGTTCCTTGCAATGCTGTCCTGGTGCGGGTCTCTTCTCCACTACCCGTTCATACTGTCTCCCACTGTATATGCATCTCACTCATGGGTATGGAACCCTGCCACCTGCTCTCCTTTGCTCTTATCTCATTGCATGTATTTCTGCAGGTGTGCCACCTAGGGCTTCCATCCTTTCTCTCTTGAGGCTGCTTCTGCAAATCCCATGTCAAAGCATCTGGCTAATGTGAGATCGCCTTCCGGAAGTAGCCACTTCGGCAGGTGATGGTCCCAAAGTGCCGCAGTCTATCCTGTCCTGAATTAGTGAGACTGTCAAGTCTTCATAATTGCATGTAACAGTCACTATGCATAGGGCAAAAACCTACGGGTCTGTCCCCTCCTTTTCAGACTGGTTGTTAGTGAAAAATCTCTCTCACTCCGCAGATTTGTTTTGCTTTGTGGAGGGTTGGTCACCAGGGCTCCAAGGACTGTTGTGAGGGCATGAGGCAGTGGTGAAAATCTTTCTGCCTTGTTCCCCAATAAGGTAAGATAACAGTTTTACTTTCCTGATGTTGTTGTCATCCTCCTACGTGGTCAGGACTGTATACAGCTTGAACGCCTCCTTCCACCTGGTCCGTTGCTGGGCTAGGTTTGAGTCTGCAATATTCAGGACTCCGAGGGGCGTCAGACCAAGTTCTATGGCTCAGTTTGCCCGGCTGCTGCGCTTCAGAGAATTTACAACTCAGATGTTGCCACCATGTTTCATTAGCAAAGAGTCAAGCCAAATGCAGGTTAAGTTGAACAAGTAAAACTTTATTAAACTCTGTGGCATGGTCTGTCCACGTGGCTGAGTTGCTTCCAGCTTAACTCTCCATGGTCTCTGTTCCACCGGTGTACCAACAGTAACAGTCCCTCCAGGGAACATGGGCACTCTGATTCCAGTTCTGCTGATCATGATATACTTATGAAATCCTGCTTCTGAGAACATCTGGTTCTTCAGACTCATGCTCTTCAAACAACATCACCTTTTAGCTGCACACACCACACTTCCTACCTGTGCATTCTTAAATAGCATATAAACATAATGAGAAACATGCTGGATAGTGGTGCTGACAATTAATAAACCTACAAATTATTCAGTCAGACAGATTTCTTTTCAAACTAGAACTTCATGCCTTTGATTATCAGACCACCTTTTCTGAAAGCGTTGCTCAGTTTTAATTCAGGACAGGTGAAAAGGCCACACAAATCCCTTCTGGAATATGAATAATGCTGATCTGTTCTGAAAACCTAAATGATGGCTTCAATTGTATTGATAAAGTCTTAAACCCTGCTATGGTCTGATCATAATTCAGAAACTAAGATTAAAGTCATAATGAATGCTACCACTGAATAATCAAACCAGTAAATTGTTCAGTAAGTATTTCAGATTCTTATCTAGCAGGAAAGGCTACTTTAAATTCCACATAATAAGAGGGATAACAGAACAGAGTGTGGACTATTTTTATGACTTTATTCTGACAAATTAATTTTATAAAAGCTACCCTTGTGTTGCTGCTGTTATTTTTGTTGTTGTTGACCTGACTTTTTGTTACCTTTATGTCTCCAAGCCTGAACTATTTTATGTAATACCCATTTTTATATGGTATGATGTTAGGCATTAGTGTTCACTTATTTTAATGTAAGACTATCATTTACTTGTTTAAATCAGTGATTGTTTATGCTTTGTAAATATATAGATATATTACAACAACTACACTTTAAACCTATAAAATCTATACTAGCCTAGTTCAGCCAAATATATACATGGATTTTGAGGCAGCACTGATCAATTGTCTTGTGCAGCTGTGTGCACATTTCCATTTGGTGGGGTTCAGCTTTGTTGATCAAGACACAAAAGATCACAAGGGTGCTAGTCTATAAAACTGGCATTTATTAAAGTTAATTTTCCATATTTCTGTATTTTAACAATAAAGTAAACATAATTCAGTATAAGCATGATGCAAGAAAGAATCAACGATGATGTACTCACAATTCTAAAATCCCCAGTGGGATATAATTAAAAAAGAAGAATGCATGCAGTGTTTTGAATAACTCTTCAAACCTGTAAATCATCCTGATAATTAAAATGTCTTGGTCAGATTCTGGATTTGTATCTGAGGATGGAACATTTGAGAATTGCCTGGTATGTTTGCATCTATCAAAAAGTTGAAAAATCCTGTGCTAGGATTAATATTTTTGTTTTGTGGAAACCATTATTTGAATCCACATCCTTTTTTAATTATTATTGCTTTATTTTGTTATACAATCTTGAAACAATTTTTAAATGAATAGAGTTTTTATGAATAAAATAGATGCAGTTGTTTCTTTTCTGCAGAACTCTGTGGCTCCAGAGACATGTGTTTCTTTTATTAAATTAACTCATCAACATGGTCTTGTTATTCCAACTTCAGATTTAGTTGACCAGATTGCTATATTACACGAGAGAATCATAAATCTTTTGAAAGGGATTTGTATATGTTCATTTGCTTCAACGTCTCATCTCTCATTTTATTTCCAAATAAACTCAATAATGTTGCATGCTCTCTCTCTATTTATTTATATTTTGGGTGTGGTTAATAATATTAATTTAACATGCTGTTTAAAAACAAAGAAACAAACAACCCCAATCTCTGAAAAACAAAACATTGCAACTCATGTTGTTGTTTGAGTGCCATGAAAAATACTGGCTTGTTCTCCTTGTTGTTCAGTATATAATGACTTGTTTGGAAAGAAGAACTAGTACAATGTTTAATTGTTTGTTCAGAGTTGCAGTTTGTATCTAGAGTGTTGCATATGGCTCACCTGTTGTTTTTTGGAGATTAGTAATTAGAGCCCCGATTCTTCAATACATAACGCATTGTTGGTCTGTTGTGCCAATGCCTAGCCATTTGAAGTCATTGGGTATGTCTACACTGCAGTGTAAGCCAGGATTTGAATTTAGGCTCAAGCCTGACCCACCTTTTGTCTACATACATATCACGCTAACCAAGGACTTGGACCCAGGGTGCCACGGGGATGGAGGGTCCAAGCCTGAGTCAAGCAGGGACCCAGGGTTTAAGTGCTATTGCTTTTCAGTGTAGATACATGCAGCCCCTCATGCTCTGGGAATCTGCCAAAAGTATACCATAATCCCTCGAGCTGACTTTCTTTGTCCTCTGGACAGTCAAGTTTGGTGGACAGTCTTGTTTTCCCACACTGCACCACGAACAAAGGGCTAGAGTGGCCATGTTTTGGGAGGGCGGTAGGAAGTCTGGGATATGAGTGATTGGACTCAGGCCTGTATAATGCAATGTAGATGCTGGAGTTCAGGGTGGGACCCAGGGTTCAACAATTCCTAATCTGGGATTACAAATGAGTATAGATGCTCAAGCCCCAGATTAACAAACCCAGGGTCTGTTAACTTGAGTTCTACTGATCCTGGGCTTACATTGCAGTGTAGACACACCCATTGTGGCTCTGCATGGGTGCATCAGTACATCTTTGCCTTGTAGTTTGAACAATCGGGGTCCAAGTTGCTTTCCACCAGAGAGAGAGAGGAAAGTCAAATGGTAGAGATGGTGGGAAAATATTGCCATTCCGAACCCATTTCAACCTGCATGGAAGCTGCAGGGAAGAGCATGAGTTGCACAAGGGAAGAGTTTGGAGGATGCACTAGGAAGTTAGTCTAATATTGCTGCTTATAAGTTTTCCTGGGATTGCATTAGGGCTGCCTGTGTGAGCCAGCTGGAATCGAACTGGCCATTGCTTTGATAGCATAGATGCAAATATGGCAGTTGAATGGCTGGCAGTCAAGGGCGGTGGGTAGCATTGGCTGTGGGGAGCAGGAGCGGCGCCAGGGTTTTTGGCGCCCTAGGCGGGGGTCCTTCTGCGCTCCCGGTCGTCATCGGCAATTCGGCGGTGGGCGGGGGTCCTTCCGCGCTCCCGGTCTTCGGGGCACTTTGGCGGCGGGTCCCGGAGCAGTGAAGGACCCGCCGCAGAATTGCCGCCGAAGACCTGGAGCGCGGAAGGACCCTCCCGCCGCCGACTTGCCACTGAGGGCAGCAAAATGCCGCCCCCCCAAATCCTGGTGCCCTAGGCAACCGCCTAGGTCGCCTAAATGGAAGCACCGGCCCTAGTGGGGAGGCTGTGCCTCCACAAACAGCCAGGGGTGGCCCAGCCCGTGCTCCACCCCCAGACCCTCTGCTTCCGCTCTATGGCTACAGCCCGGCTCCAGGGGCTGGGGCCGCATCGCCCGCCCTCCTGGCGTTCCAGGTCTGGGAGGGCTGTGGTTGCCCGCCTTCCCTCCTGGTGCTCCGGTGCTAGCCTGGGGCTGGGGGCCAGCAGCCGCAGTGGGGAAGCTCTGAGCTCCAACAGGGGGTGGGGAAAGGGGTGGGGCCTTGGGTGGAAGGGGCAGGGCAGGAGGCTAGCTCCCCCATGCAGTGGTTCACGCGCTGTCCATACTAGCAGTCATCTTCTGCAGTGCATGTTCCATGCTGTGAGTCTTACTAGACCGACCACTACCATTGCATTTCAGCAAGTCCTGGGCGATAACATTGAGGAGTCTATTCTTGTTAAATCTGTCTCTGTTAGAGTAGCTTATTTACAGAGTTGCTCCAATTGCAGCTTAGCATTTGTAGCCATCTAAACACAAACTGATTTTCTGGTGCCTCTTTAAAATAAAATAAAATAAAATAAAAAAACTGACAGGGACAGTACTTGGTCTTGCTAGTGAAGGCAGGGGACTGGACTCGATGACCTTTCAAGGTCCCTTCCAGTTCTATGAGATAGGTATATTTCCTTTCTGTAGAACCATGATCCTTCCTCCAGCTTCCATGCAAGTTGCTACTTTCCCGAGGAAACATTTCATATTCCCGTGGAAAATGTTCATGTTTTTGTAAAACTGAAAACTCATTTTTTTTTGTTTTCATGAAAGTTTCATTAAATGAAATAGGGACTCTTGAACCTCTTCCTATTCATGAATAGAGCTGGTTGGGAATTTTTTTTTACTTTTTTTTTTATAGGAAATGCCGTTTTTGTTGAAATTGAAACATTTTGAAAAAGCCTGTTTCAATGAAAATTCCCACAAAAAGGCTTTTGAAACAAAAAAAAGTTTTGAAAAAAATAAGCTCAGAATATTTTGAAAATTTGTTTCAGATTTTAATTTTTGTGATGTTTGTATTTTTACACTGTTTCATGACGCTTGAGTAGTGTCAGTGCAATATATGCACTAATAGTACTGACATCATTATATCACACATAATAGTTAAAATATTCTATTAATTGTATTTTATGTTTAAAACCACTAAGGGCAACTGCTAATTAGTACTGTTTGAACCATTTTACCTTCTTTTCTAAATTAATATCACCTGTTTGTGGTGGTGGTTCAATACAACATGTTTCAGCTATTATGTCATAATATGACACATATATATTATGCACGATTACAACCGACATGTCATGAAATAGTGTAAAAATAATATAAAAATGTAATTCTAAATGAATTTCAAAATTCTGAAAGAAAATTATCTGTAACTGAATTGTTTTGGAAATTCCGCTTCATGGGAGATTTCAGAAATATCTGTTCTATGTCTGAATGAAATGAAATTTCAAAATGTCAACATTTTCCACAAACCAGAAACTCAGGTTTTGACCAGCTCTATTCATGAAATCACTGATCACAGCAAGGCTGTCCCACTAGGCAGCGTTCAGTTCAGCTGTGCTTTGTACTGCCACCTACTGTCTTGGTGCCTCATCCTAAAGCTCTTGTCTTAATCTACTTTGTGTTTATTCACATGAACTTCAATAGCTGCTTCAGTTTTGTATGACTAAATTTTGGATATAATGTGAGCATACAGATTTTTAGCTTTAGCTAGATATGAGTTACACTGTGACAAACTAATATTATCTTATAGTCTCTGCTAACTTTATATGTATGGCTTTTATTCAAAAAGTCTTGTCTCATTCAAATGTTGAGATGGATGAAGCAGGGACAAGTAGTGACAATATGCCACAGGGCACCTTGACATTAAATCCTGCATTATCTGCCTTTTATAACCTTAAGCCCCTATACTGCTATTTGCAATGTACAGGCGAATACCTGTGCAGTGCCACAGTGATTTAATTTTAAAAAATTTCAACGTACCCACTTCAAAATCTTCTTTTATTGTTGTAAAACAGATTTCTAAACCATAGCGTCTTTGTAACCTATCTTGCAGGTTAGTATCTGTTATCCAAGGAAAAGATGAAGAGACGTTTAAGAAATAATATTACATTGATTTTTCTGCAGCTCTGCTTTTTTCCCACCTCTGTAGAAGCTGCTGACACTGACTGCTTCCTCGGTTTCTAAGATGAAACTGACAGCAGATTCAAGGGAGGAGAAGCAGGCTTATAATTCTGGCTGGTAGTGTAAATTGAGATGGAGTAGTGTTAAATAATGAGTTTTGTGCATTTTCAAAGAGGGTTACCAAAAATGTAAAAGGTCATTCCCGGCGCAGGTCCCATTGATTTTGGATTTGTGCAAGGTGGTGTCCCAAATCCTGTGATTCCCAACCCATTCAACCCAGTAGTCAGTGAAAGTCAAGAGATCCCATGGGTCTCCTTTTGTGGAAGGCTAGGCTAAATGGATAAAATTTTCAAAAACATCTAAGTGACTTAGGGTCCTAAGTCTCATTCATTTTTCAAGGCTTGTCTATACCACAGAACCTTTGCCAGCATAGCTATCCCAGCAGAGCCCCCTAGTTGGAGGCTCATTGTAAGTTGACAGGCATTCTTCCACCAACATAGTTACACCACTTCACTTAGCTAATCTGATGAAGCCCTCTTCTGTCACCATAGTTGTGTCTGTGCCAGGGTTTTTGCCAGCATAGCTATGTCTGCTAGGGGGTGTGATTATTTTTGCTATTGTAGACTAAGACTTAGGGTCCTAAGTCACTTAGATGCTTTTTGAAAAGTTTACCCATAATTAATATTAAAACAAGAACATGAAACTAAAGCTGGAAAATGCTGAGACTTCTCAGAGTACGAGAGTAAGAGTGTATTAATGAGTATGCTTTAAATGGTACATGAGGCAGCTTTTACACATGAAAAGCAGAGATTTGGGCCGCAGTCCTGCAAAGCCTTACGCATATGCATAACCTTATGAGCTGGGAGTAGCCCTATTGACTTCAGTGGGAGTACTCATAGTGCATAGAGTTAAGCACATATAAAATCCTTGCAGGATTCAGGCCCTAGAGGTTGACATTGTTGCTCCTTTTTCGTGCAGTTTATTGTGAATGAACATCCCTGCAAAGTCTTTTTTTAATTAAATCAGCTACAAACATTCAGATTTTTAAAAATGAAGAGTAACTGTTCAGTGCATATGTGTGGAACTCATGTCTGTCTGGACATTTCATATTCTATGCATGTAGTTTAAAAAAAAAGAAGAGATGTTGGGATTAGTCTCAGGAGAATCTTTTTGGTGATGTGGGTGCAGAATAAAGCTGCGTGGAATGTGGTATTTTTTCAGGGGGTTATGAATTCCCTTTTCTTTGGTTCACTTTGAGTGTTTGCATCTCTTTGTACGAGGGTCTTTTTGCTTAGACATTTGGGTTCAAATGAAAACTCACTGAATTTCACTTGATTTTTAAGCCAAATCCATGAAAACTCTGCATTTCACATGGTTTCCATCAAGTAATAATTGGCCTAAGTTTGCTCCCAACTGCATCTAGATATTCTTGAAACTTGGCACAAGTTCTCAGACCCTGTGAATTTTGTGTAATAAACATTGTGCACATGTTTTCTGATCTACTCCATGCTAATAGGATATTCATTTTAATGTGACAGTGAAATATGGTACAGTGGTTCTTTTCTTACGCTGTGAAAATAATATCCATAGTCTCTTGAGGAAAAATGTGGTTCAGTATGGAGTCAGAGGATCTGGGTTCTACCTTAGACTTGCTTTACAACATTGTGCCTTTGTTTCTCTTATCTGTAAAATGAAGAACACTGTTTCCTATTTCACGGGGGTAATATGAAGCTTATATCAATAGCGTTTGCAGAATGCTTTGAGATCCTCAAATGGAAGGTGCTATAGAAGCACTAAGTGTAAATATTTGTTTTCTTGCTTTTGCAGAAGGGTTCTTTTTAAGTGAAAAGTTATAGGCTTGTGGCAGATTCTCCAAAACATTTGGTTTAAATAAAGGCCGATAAAGTTCTCATGTTTATTAAAAAAAAAAAACCCTCTTCTGTTAATGTTTCTGTACTACATTTAGTGTAGGCAGTAAGAATGACATTTTCTAGACCACCTAAGTCCCATTTTCAAAAGGGGCGTAGGCATTTAGGAGCTTACAACTGATACCCTAACATATCCAAGCCGACTTACCCCGCTGTGAGGACGGTGGCAAATCGACCTCCGCGGCTCCCCCATCGATGGCGCTTACTTCTACCTGCGCTGGTGGAGTACAAGTGTTGATTCGGGGATCGATTGTCGCGTCCTCACGAGACGCGATAATTCGATCCCTGAGAGATCGATTTCTACCCGCAGATTCAGGCGGGTAGTGAAGACGTAGCCTAAGTCCAATTGACTGTCTATGTCTACTCTGCAATTAAACACCCGTAGCTGGCCCGGGCCAGCTGACTTGAGCTTGCAGGTCTTGGGCTAAGGGGCTGTTTAATTGCAATGTAGACGTTCGGGTTCAGGCTGGAGCCCACACTTTAGGACATGAATCAGTTAATCCTTACAACACCTCCGAGAGCTAGGCAGGTATTATCAATTCCCTTGCTATAATTGATGTACTAGAATAAATGATTATTTATTTGTCCTATTGAAATAGATTTGTAATGAGGTAATTACACCAGCAAGCAATGGATAATCTAGAAAAGAGAAATGTAATTTCATGTCTGACTGTAAGGCAGACCATATCCAATATGGTTGCAGGGATTCTGGTAACATGGTTATGCTGGCTTAGAGTTAAGAGAAAATCAGATTGAGAGTGACATTTCAGTCCTCGGTAGCATCAAGTTGTAGGGATGGTTCCTTGAGATGAAGCCTATATCTCAAAAAACTAATGAAACTTGCAGTGGGCAGCACTACACTAGAGCTTCTAAAAACTCTCAGAGAACAAACAGAAGGGGTAAAGGCTGTATATTCCAGTAAAAGAGATCTAATCTCAATTTTAAAAGCTCTTAAAATTCTAAATAGTTTTGTTGAATTAGGCGATCAACTTCTGTGATTTCCCAAACTTGTTTTCTAACTGTGGGGCTAAGTACTTGAGTTTAAGGCCTCTAATAATGTGGTTAAGGACCTGACAGTAATAACTGCTCAATACTGAACAACTGTCAGAAGTCTCCTTAGAGCCTTTGAGGCTTGTATTCTCTCAGACATCTGTCCCTTTGCCATCACAGGAATACAAGAGAGGATAACGTTAATAGTGTAGTCTGTAAAGGGGCAGTTTCCAGCAGACTATAAGAGAGAGTTCCAAGCAATTCATTCACTCGTAAGGGGCGGGAAAACATCTCTGAGCTCTGCTGGTCAATAACTTTGGTGCCTCAGGTTCTGGAGAAGTTCACCCAGATTTTCTTTTTTTCCCTAAACTCAGCCATAACAACAGATTTTTGTGGAGTTCCTTTGCTTGTTTTTTTTTTAATTGCTCTTTATGTCTTTTCTCTCTCCTGTCACCTGCTAGTGGGGAGCGGCAACCGGATCTTCGACTGTCCCGGTCGTCGGCAGTATTTCAGGGGCGGGACCTTCCGCCACCTCTGTCGGGGGCGGCATTTCGAGGGCGGGTCCTTCTGCCGCGTAGGGCAGCAAAAAAGCTGGTGGCACTCCTGACAGGAGAGAGAATAGGTATAAAGAGCAATAAAAAAAAAATCTGCTTTTCTTTCACTGTTTCTTAATTCTCTCTCTGATGGTCTGGTTGAGGCTCAACATGAATAACATTAGCTTTCACTTCTTTAGCATCTCTTAGAAGCCTCCAGCGAGGGTTCTTGTGACCTTGGAAGAAATGTTTTATATTTTTTAGTGTAATTGTTGTTGTATATTATGTTAAGAATGCTAACACCTCCTTAGATGATGACATGGATTCTTTTTTGGATTCATCTTATCTATATTGACCATTTTGTGATTCTCATAAGGCGTGAACAGTATAGATTTATGTGGCTATCCACTGTAACTTTATATATATATAATAAACACACACAATCAATTTACAGTAAGTATTCCTAATAAATTGTCTTTGAGATTAGGTTAATAATTACCCAACTTTTTAGCATTTGGATTTTTGGAGATATCTTGAATACATAAATTATTTTGACGAGCTTCCTGCAAATGTGTGTGGGGGGAAGTGCAGGCAATTTATTTTCAAGGATCAGAGTCTAAATGTATTGTAAAGCTATGAAAATGTTGTATTTTTCTATGTATCCCTTACTTCTCTGTTGGAGCCACAAATGCAACCTCAAAAATAGTCTGTTACTAGCAGTACACTGGGGAAAAATGCAAATGGCCATAAAATTTTCCACTACTTCATGATGATGATGTACAATGGTAAGAAATAAACATAGTGCTGAGTGTATCATTATGTAACCTGGAGATAGTTGGCTGATCATCTGTGACATTTATGTCATGTTTTGGAAAATCTTTGGCAACACAGAAAGGACACTGGGTACAAAGTGTAAGGCCGGAATGGAAAGACTTTGCCTTGGCCAGCTACCAATGAGTGCAATAAAGATGTCAGATGGCTGTCCTAATCATATGGATTAAGAGCACATTGTATCTTCTATCATTCTTACTTAGTGCTAGACACTTTCCGTTGCAACTGTACTCTTCCTTCTCAAGAGAAGGCAAAGCAATATGTATAATCACCTTATCAAATATTATTCTGTGGGCAGCATAACAATATTAATTGATTTGTTGCAGTCACTCTGTGTATGTATGTAAGAATGCCACTAACCAAAGAACAGATATTTTTGAATGGATCTGAAATAGTGTGTTGCTTTGGAAGCACTATGTGTGTTCAGATATGTGTAAGTACTTGTTGGATATATACCTCTCAGCATTTTGCTGTGTTTTCTCCTTGCAGTCTACCTCTTGCCAGATATCCTCTCTTGCACACTGTTTATTAACTGACCTAACAATATGTTCATGGTGACTTCATTCCTTCAATTACTCCCTTATTAGAGAAGCCAAATATATTTTTAGGCTGATCAGTCATTTAGGCTCATTCTGCTTACAGGAAAAACAACAAGGAGTCCTTGTGGCACTTTAGAGACCAACAAATTTATTTGGGCATAAGCTTTTGGCTAAAACCCACTTCATTGGATGCATGGTGTGATAAATACAGTACAGGTCTGTCTCATCTTACGCTGGGGTTATGTTCTGCGGTCAGTGCGTAAAGCGAAAACCGCGTATAGTCAAAATGACCCTTGAAAATCTCTTAAATCACCTATAAAGTACAATTTTGTGTATTCAACCCTGTACAGTGCTATGTATTGTGTACAGCAATGTACAGTACAGTATATAATAAAAATGACATATGCAAAATATAATTTTAAAGTATTTTTAATAACATAACAGAGAGACAGAAGAATGAAAGAATAAAAAATGAAAACAGTACAGTGCAGTACAGTGACCCTGAAGAGTCACCAGTCATCCTGGATATTCTTGCTAGTCTTGTACTGTACACATTCCAACGATTAGTCTTCCTCTTGCCCTGACAACACTATCATTGAGTCATCAGGGCTTGATGTCGATCCAGGAGACGATGGGCCAGGCTTGGGTGACGGAGAGTGAGTCGTAGACGAAGTGGTTGGCTCTGGTTCAGCGTGCAAAGTTGATTGTGTGGGCTCTGCCGCTGCTGGTTGTTTTTTCTTTAAAAACATGGTGATTGGCAACTGTCGCTGTTGTCTCTTGAGCTCCTCAAACATTTCTTGGTACGGTCTCAAATAATCCGTAATACTACGTGTGATTTTGAGGCTTCGTTCCATAGAAGGATCATATTCAGAAATTAAATCATTCAAATGTTTCGCTGCGTGGAACACTTCAGAAAATTTATGAAGATTCCAACTTGCTGGCTCTTCCTGTTCGTCATCATCTTCGTCTTCTGTAGACAATTTTATCAGTTCCTCTAACTCTTCGTTAGTCAATGTTTCTCTATGGCCCTCAATTAATTCCTCAATTTCTTCCTCGAGGATGTCGACCAAGCCATCACCATCCACTTGCCTGGCCACCTGAACAATGAGTTGCACCTCTTTGTCAATGGTCGAGAAACCCTTAAAATCATTCACACAGTCTTCCCATAGGTTTTGCCAACATGCATTGACAGTTTCAGGCTTGATTGCATCCATTGCCTATTTAATATAAGTGATGCAATCAGCAATGTTGAAAGACTTCCAACACTCCATCACATTAACACTGGGATCAGCATCCATAGCAGTAAGGATCCATGAGAATGTAAGCCTTGTGTACATGGCCTTGAAACACCTAATGACGCCTTGGTCAAGAGGTTGGAGGATGGAGGTGGTATTGGTGGGGGGAGAAAGATGACTTCAACGTCGTTATGCACAAACCGGAGTGCCGCAGGGTGGCCAGGAGCATTGTCTACGATCAGCAACAGAGTCCTTTCTCTTCAAGGTACTGCTTGACCTCCAGAATGAAACACTTGTGGAACCAATCCAGAAATAATGCCGCCGTCACCCAAGCCTTTTTATTTGATTGCCAGAACACAGGCAGGAGAGTTTTGTTCTTGCCTTTTAGGGCACGGGGATTTGCAGCCCTGTAGAGCAAACCTGGCTTTATTAAATGCCCAGCCGCATTGCCACAAAGCAACACAGTCACACGGTCTTTAGCTGCTTTGAAGCCAGGGGCTTGTCTTTCTGATTTCGAAATGTAAGTGCGGGTGGGCATTTTCTTCCAGAAGAGACCAGTCTCATCAGCATTAAAAACTTGCTCTGGAAGATAGCCCCTTTCATCTATGATTTTCTTTAATTGTTCGGGGTAGGCTTTTGCTGCCTCCTCATTGGCAGATGCAGCTTCACCAGTAGTCTGCACATTTTTGAGGTTGAAGCAGTTCCTAAATCTGTTAAGCCAACCTTGGCTGGCTTTGAATTCCTTCTTATCAGAAGGCTGTCCCTCTTCGGCAGGAGGTTTGAACAGCGCATAGATGCTAAGAACCTTTTCTTGCAACATGTTGCCATTGATAGGCACAAGTTTACGGTTCATGTCTTCCAGCCATAAATTTCAGTCTTCACAAAAGTCTTATCACGCACTTGGCTCGTCACCTTAGCAGTTACTGGAGCACTTGATGCCATGGCTTGACGAATTTCTCTCTCTCGAATCTTGATGGCACGGGTGCTAGATTCGTTGTGGCCGTATTTACGCGCCACGTTCGTGATGGATATACCGTCTCTCAATAAGTCCAACACAGCCAGTTTTTCCTCCAGCGTTGGAACAGATCGCTGTTTCTTCGGTTGAGCACCAGATGAAGTAGGTGCCTTGCGTTTAGGGGCCATGTTATACAGTATGAAAAATACGTACTGTATCTTTAAACAGTACAGGCACAGTAGAATCTCACTCAGCGCGGCGAGATGTGTGCAGTAGGAGAGGCACAGGGGGACTGAGTACTGTAGTGGGAACAGCAGATTCGCTTCTCCCATCTCACGCTCACTCCAGGGCAGACACACTATATAAACTGTTTTTGTTTGTTTGTTTGTTTTTTGCCAACCCTCCAGGGCTATTATAGGGGAGAACCTTATCACAGGCCTAAAGACATGCTGTTGCTGTCAAGTCCACCCCAAAAAATATTTTAGTGGAAACAGCAGATTCGCATCTCACGCTGGTGGAATCGCCCGCACTTCCCCCCCCCCCCAACTGCGTAAAGCTGAAATCGCGCATGTTACATGCGCGGAAGATGCGACAGACCTGTAAGCAGTATATATATGAAAAGTTGGGAGTTGCCTTACCAAGTGGGGGGGTCAGTGCTAATGAGGCCAATTCAATTAAGGTGGAAGTGCCTATTCCACTGCTCTACAGCCAAAATGCTTCTGAAATAAATGTAGTCAAACTTTACTAATTCTGGATCACTGAGAACGAAAATGATGCTTAAAATTGTTGATTGGCTCTAGTTTTCAAGATATGCTATTGGGTCAGTATATACGACCCTTGACTTGGGAATGGCGGAGGATAAGTGAGTTATAAAGGGAAGGGATCTCAATTTAAACCAGAAATGACTAAAATACATCTTTGACTGGATCTATGAATAAATCTATGACTGGGTTTGGACAGTACTTGCTTTTTAGGCAAAACAATGAATGATGCAAACTGAAGATGGTATTGCGTCATACATGATATGAATTGCATCATGTTATTCCTAGAAGTCATGGATGATGCTATCATAACGAAGCTTACATCACTCTGCTGAACAAATTACCCTATATCAGCTCTAGAAATCATACAGTGTCGTGCTCTCTTATTTGTCAGTGTTTGATTTTGCAAAGGGACACATTTCTGTTTAGCCAAAGTGAGCAGAGATGCCTCGTACTTGTGTGAACAGTGCAGATAACTTCTGCTATGTTTGTGGTGAAGTGACTTTTGCATCACAAAAGCGCAGTATAACCACTCTGGTTAAGAAAGCCTATCACCTTTATTTTGGCTGCAAAATTGGAGAGCAGGACAAGAGGTGGGCCCCACACATATGCTGCAACACTTGTGCAACAAATCTTCGCCAGTGGTTGAACAGGAAAAGGAAATCTATGCCTTTTGCAGTGCCAATGATTTGGAGAGAGCCAAGAGATCATACCAGCAATTGTTACTTCTGCATGGTGCCTCCAGTTGGGAATACAAGAGACAAGCCAAGAAGCGCCAAGTAGACACTGAATAGGACTAAACTATGTACATAATAGTTTTTTGCCTTTTGTTTCATAATACATTTTATTTATATAACCCTTTTGCTGATTTTTAAAGTTTAACATAAACAGGACAAGTGAAATATTATCATGTAAAGCAACCATAAACACATGAAAAGACCTAGGTTTACAATTTATGATTAAAACTCTACTATCTACACAATATACATAGACATAAAATGTAAAAACTTAAATATCTTAGAAACAGTAGCCAATCAGTTGTTTTAATTGTCATATTTGAATTCAGCACATCAAAATACATAATAAATAGCACATTTTGTCTCTGAAGCAGACGACTTCTCAAAAATTGTAGACCAGTGTTTTCAACAGTATATATACTGCTTACTGTATTTTTCACACCATGCATCTGATGAAGTGGGTTTTAGCCCACAAAAGCTTATGCCCAAATAAATTTGTTAGTCTCTAAAGTGCCACAAGGACTCCTCATTGTCTTTGCTGATACAGACTAACACGGCTACATACTCTGAAATCTGCTTACAGGGTATCCTTCAGGAATAATGCATACTCCATTTCAAGTATATTGGTAAAACAATTTTATATGCCCAATATTATAGTGTCTCTGCAGTCATGCAACAACTACATGGTAATGAAAATGATGGTAATAATTACATACTTGCAATACTAATACATCTCTGTCTCCTGTAACTAACTGGAATCACTACTGCAATTTTTCCCCCTACATGTTATATTTAGGTTTTCACAGTCCTGATAACCCGCGTGTGTATTTTTCCTGTACTTACTCGGAAAACCACTTGATGTACCTTCAGAAGACCTGTCACTTTAATTTAACAAGAAACAAAGTTATTCTTTCTTTCATTCATATTGTTCTGCGATAATGTGATTTCACAATTTTATTTTAAAGCAGCCAACCGAATTGTGTTTATTATTACAACTTAAAGAGGAGTACTTGGAATGTACGTGAAAACTGGGTCAAAATTTAATAGAATATTTTTCCTTTTTAAATAAAAAGGAAATATTTATATTTCAAAAAGTAAATATTGTTTTCAAAAATATTTATCTAATACTTTTATGCTAAACCACTTAAAGCATCACAAGCTTTCTGTTTAGTCTGAAAAAAAGTAAGCAGTCAAAAGAATAGCCTTCATGTCAAAATAATTGCATTCATTTGCAGTAGTTCTTGTAGAGAGCTAATAGTACTGCAAACCACTTAGAGCACTTTTTTATAGTCTAACTCACTCACTAGCGTCTGGATTCAGCAAGGTTCCTACTGAAGTCGATGGAACTACTCATATGCTTAAATAGGGCACATGTCTAATTACCTTGCTAAATTGAGGCTTGTAGACCAAAAGTTTCCCCATGGTCTTGGGTCAGTCCTTCTCTCTGGTAGGGAAAAAAAATCCTTTTCTGGTGGCTTTAACATCCCCCAAGCCTTGCATTTTTCCCAGGATGTTTTTCTACTATACCCTTTGCAAGAATCCAGTCTCCTGGCAGTTTATGGTTGGTCACGGCAGCTGTCCAGAGAGATCATTCAACACACATCAGCTACTGTGGTAGAAATTTGTCACAAACATTTGTCTTTAAACAGGCTTTAAAACAAAGCAAATTACAGTTGAAACTTTCCTGTCAGAATCAGTGTCTGCATATTGAATTAACCTGCAATCAGTTTTTAGTGGCTTGCCACCCCACCCACCCAAACATAACAGGTTCCTTTTTACCACTGTTGCACCCACTGTGTACAGACCCAACCTAAAGATTTTGGGACTGTTAGTGACACTATTCTTTGAAATGCACTCCAAACTCAGTGGACTCATTTTATAATAAATGTGCATGGCTCATGAAGGATCTTTTGGCCCTTCTCTACTCTTGCTGAAGTAAAGTAGTTCAGCTGCTTGTTCCTCTGATTGTTCTACTAATCAGTTTGCATTGGCTCATGGCTTGGAAGGTTTTCTTAACAAGGAAAATATTAAAAAAAAAAAAAGGAAAGCAGAGATTTCTCTTTAAATTTCTAGTTCTCCCAAGTTGCTGTGGATTTTCCGGTGCTAAGTGTTTGCTCATTATAGAGTGAGTGGGCATAAAAAATGATTGTTAGAGTTTTCAGAAACCTGCCTATTGCAAAGGTGGTGGCGATGTATAATAGTGAATGTGTAAAATATAATTTGTTTACACAAGAGCAGACACAAATGCACAAGAATATTAATATTCTTGTACAGGTCTTAAGTAATATCTCTGTAATAAATGATGTGAATGGATTTCCTTGTAATGATTTTGCTTTGGTCTGTCACTCACTGTGCATGTCTCTTTACGCACAAGGTTAGAATAATCTCACTGTTTGGTCATATCACAATCAGTCTCACAGTACTCCTAACCCAAACAATCATTTTGCTGTTTACCAGGCTAATATGTTTTTGGCGTGTCATATTGTGCACTGTGGGAGCTCACCGTGTTAAGGTTACATCAGAGGTTGACAAGATTAAACTGAAGTCATTTTCTCGTAGAGCTTAGCAGCTAGAGTATCTGTGTTGTCAGCAAATAAGAGTTTATTCCCTTTCCCTAGGGCATTATCTCAAATTTAGTGTCAGAGTGCCAGATGGATTTACCTTACTATTTTTAATCCAATTTTTATTTTTAATTTTCCTCCTACCACCTTTTAGCTGTCACATGCAATATTTTCCTGGGAAGCAGTAGCAAATGTGCACAGAAGAAACCACTATACATTACTGCCTAGATGCCAATCTCTTCCTAACCTCAATGCTAACCATTTCAGGTTACCTGATATTTGTTCTCTGTGGCGTGATTTTTAAGAAACAAACAAATTATTTTTGTTCATTCAACATGACACAAAAAAGTTTAGGGGAGACTTTAATAAAATCTAATGTTTTTTGTTATTAGTTACGGACTTTAATGCCTTTAGAATAATTGATGGATGAACATATGTTTCAATTTGGTTTTACTTAAATAGTTTACATAATCGGATTATTCCAAAAAACATCTCCACAATTGTAAAACATGAACCATAGACTCAGGCCTAAAAAGTCAATTAATCAAACAAACAAAAACCATTTAATTGCAAAAGTAGTAGTGTATTTTATTTCGAGACTAACAAATTTTAATACCCAACTAGCCTGGCAATTTAACATTTACAATTGTAAATTACTTTTCCTTTCAACAGAACATAGTGAAGGAGGATGTCTGCTGATTAATGCATTTGGGAAAGGAATAACCAAATTGATGAAGGAAAGCAAAGTATGCCAGCAGTGTGCTTTTGTTCGTGACTCGCATGCTTTTCTTGGCCAAATTGCAATCTGACCAATTTCTTCACATACTGTGTGTACTTGACCGTTTTCATACCATTTATATGTTTCTGTTTCAAGAACTTAGTATGTAAACAGGATAAACCAAATTCTGCTGTTAGTTTTATCAATGAAGTCAATGGAATTGCACCATAATTAGCAAGAGCAGAAATTCAGGGAAGGAAGGCATTGCACCTTTCTCTTAAAAGTTGTAATATTTAAATATATTGTGGTTGAATTTTGATTTATATGTTTAAGAAAATCTGTTTAAAAAAGCAGAAAAGTTCCATTGTCAATGACTGTGAAATCCAAGGCACGCACAACTTGCCATCATATGATTAGATGCGTTAATATTTAGTACTGTAATGTAAAAAGTACTAATGTGCCCACTGGTCTCCTGCAGCCTCAGTGGTGGAAAGGTGCTGTGTGTGGGCCAGCAAAGGAAAGAGAACTTTCAGTGACTTTAAGGAGTGCTCCTCCCTTGTTTAATCCCTTCTCTGCCTCCTTGTGGGCCTGAGGTGCGGGCTCTTTGGCATATTGGCACAACATAAGCTTGTGGACTTCCACTCCCTAAGGAGGTTTTATAAGCCCTCCCCCTTGTCCAGGGTGGCGTTCTGCACCCTGCGGAATAGCTCCCCCCTCAAGATTAGAGTAAGGGACCAGGTTTTTGGCCTTGCTGTTTGGCATCATGCTAGTCACCTTTTCCAGGCTGGGAAGGAATTTTTCCTCACCACTGGATTGGCCTGTGCGGGGTGTGTGTTTCCGCTTTCCTCTCAGTAGCCCACGTAGACAGTGGGTAAGATAGGTTGTAAAATTCATGATGTTGGAACTTGGCAGGTAATTGTTCAACAGGGGACTGGTTCCCTAATTAACTGGAGTCTGAGGTGGACTTAAGGGGAGACATCCCCTAAAGAAGCTGAGGAAAGATGGATTGAGGCTCCTAATGTCTGGTACAGTGGGGAGAAAAACCCCTTTCCTCAGCTCCCTTAATCCTCATACAAGGGGTGGGTGCTGGGGACCCAGCAATAGGTTGTGAGTGGGGAGAGCCAGTGGCAGCCCTCTCAGATAGGTGAAAAGGATTAAGGAAAGACTGGTGACCTGCACTATATGATTTAGTGCTGGGTCGTTCCCAGATGAGATAAAGTTGTGGCCTAATTAAACCGCATTTCTTGCACTCTGTCTTTCTTCCTGCATAGCCAGGACAATAACAGCTGAGAGAGTGACTGTGCTGTATAGGATTCTGCCTCAGGCACGTTGATTGTAGGCTGATGAATGTTTCAGTGGAAATGCATGAACTACAAGGTATTAGTTGTTTGCATTAGCTCAATAAAACTAGTTGCACGTAAAATTGAAAAATGACATCTTTCAAAGCATTTAAAGCTTTCAGGTACCCATTGTGTATCATTTATCTATTTCTATGCTCAGTAGCTATATTTTACCCTAATAAATATAAAGAAGAAATCCTATAAAGTTAATTTCCACAGGATTATGTGTCTAGTCTCTACCTGTCCTATTATTATTTATGATCATGTACTTAGTTATAAGAATGACTGGGATTCAACTTCATGGGCTTCGTCATGGGCTTTGATCTTTTACAGTTAGTAAACATTTGAAAAAAAAAATTGTTTTCAAAGGTTGAAAGATTAAAAAGGGGTTATATACTGCTGCTTGTTGCCTCCAGAGTTTGCTAGAATCCCTGTTTTTGAGCTAAGTCTCTCTTCCTTTTTTTCTCTCTCATGTAGACACCCACACTCTCATGCACCCCCCAATCAATACTTTTATCTAAATTGCTTTTGCTTATCTTGCTATACTCTTTCCAGAAGAAGCCAAATACCATTTAGGAGTCTTTACACATACAGATGATGATTTCTTTCTCCAGAAAAAAGTCAAATCTAGATTTAAATTACTGTCAAAGTTGAAGTTGGATTGTATGAAACCTTTTGTAATATGTATTTGTGATGTTCAGCATGAAATAGATAACTCCTTTTCTTTAAGAGATGCCAGTGAATCCAAATTATGGTTGAAGTAATATAAAAACCTAGGAGAAAAATGCTATAAAATTCTGCTATCATCAGTTTTAGCAAATTCCTTTTAACATACTTTGTGAAGTCAGAATACTTTCAGCTCATCAAGCCATAAGTTCATCACTAATAGCAGTTCTCGAATTAATGGAAAATATTAAGCTAAGAAGAGAGACTTTTGCCAGTACATAATTGTGCAACAAATGGTTTGGATTGAGAAAACTTTGTGTTAAAATAGTACTTCTATTGTGTACAGTGGGGTTGGACTGCCCTTACCATTTAGCTTTAAGAGGGATGTGCAGTCACAGATATCAAATTGTTTTCAGAAAGAAGTGCACACGTACTAGTTTCTTAAAATGAGTCTTTTAGCTCCTAAAAATGTGTAGCTTTTTATATCATGTTCTTCTGCTTTAGACAAAAAACATATGCTAATAAATATTACATAGGTGGATGAATGGATTAAAACGTAAGAAAATTGTTCAGAGGGTGTAATAACTGAATGTGAATTTCTGTTGCAGTATGAATACTTTAATGCTGTTCTCATAAATGAACGAGATGAAGAAGGAAACTTTTTGGAACTGGGGAAGGAATTCATTCTAGTGCCAAATGACCACTTCAATAATTTGCCTGTGAACATCAGCCTGAGTGACGTCCAAGTACCAACCAATATGTACAACAAAGGTTAGCTAATATCTTCTTTCTCTCAGCATTCCACGAGTTAAAGATGTGCGGCAACATGTTGTTAATAAATGACTATATTTTATATACTAATTCTGTATTTTGTTAAGATTAGTTTCTCTCAATCTTCAGATGAGGTTATCTTCAGAGCTGTAATTCTTACGGCATTATTTCTTTTCTTCTATGACAACATGTATGGTGACCTAAAATAGTCAACACTTTGCATATGTATTTTGCAGCACATATTGTATCAGAGGAAAACTTATGTAGGGCAAATTGTTTTCCATAGTTTCCAGATCAGTTGAACAGGCCTTAAACTGTCATTCATTACTTAGGCTCTCTATTTGCCAGGAGCCTAAATGCACCTTTTAACATGACAGAGAGTAAAACCATCAAGCAGGTAGGAAAACTCTCAGCTGTTTATAACTACAGCTGCTGCTGTCTCTTAGGTGACATGTACAGCAAGTTAATTTTAATAAGTTATCACACTTGATACTGAGTGGTATACTTGACATGTAGTGCATAATGTATATGCCTAACAAATGTCTGATCTAACAAACTCCAAGTGGTTTGAGCCTGAATATAGGGAGCACGAACTAACTCATAACAGCTCGTTTTCATTTTCCCTTTGGAATTTCTTGTTGTCCAGTCATCAGAATTCAGTCTCTATGTCTGCTTATTGCAATTATAGAGCAACAATCAATTTAATTTTTTGGGCCAATCCAATTATGAAATGTATTAAGTTATAGCATACAAGTTTACAAACTGTGGTCTTTGGAGCCGTTGTCAGTGATCCAGGGAGAGCTGCCTGGTCACGTGATGCTGGCTTCTCATTTAAACTGTGTTAAAAGATAGCTAAAAATGTATTCAATACTTTCCAAATGCTACAATTCCATGTCAGCAATTGCGGTAATTGACGCAGGGATGTTGTGTAATCGCAAATGAAAAGGGAGATAGTCCAAACAATTTGGACTGAGAGGAGAAGTGATTCATGAGGCAACCTTTCTTCTAAGATGTGATTCATACTACAGAGAAGCCTGAGAACTCAGAAATTGTAGAGAAATGTTTAAATTTCGGATCACAAAATAACAAAGCTTTACAGAGAATATTTAAAGGTTTGTGAGATGATTGAAGTGGAATATTTTAAAGAGATTTAGAAAAAGCTTTGAAAACTATCAAGTAATTTCTGTTGCACTTTTAAAAAGTGCTAATATTTTTCTAATTGTGCCTATCTCTAAATGAGCTCATTCCAGACTTTCTATATTCATATTGAATCCTCATTAAAAGAAAATCAAAAAGGAAATATTATTGTGATGGTTGCAAAGGGATTTAGAAATGCTAAATTAGTCATATTTGTAGGGAGAAGTTAAGTGGCTGAGCAATTGAGGTGATGGGGATTTTATTAAAATGTGAGAACCTTCTTCCTATTCAATATTATGCAGTACTTTTCTGTACAGAACTACTTTTCAGACTCTAATGAACTACACATTCAAGTCTAAGTCAACTGGGCTGTCAACTCATGTTTTGGCCACTCATACAGGATCTGCCTATAGAGATATATGAGGGAACTCCATGATGATGATTCCTGTCTCCACTTTGCCTAATTCAAACCAGCCAAAATAATCACTTTGTACAGCTGCAGAAACATTTTTATCTTTCAAATTTTTTCCAACTGCTGAAATCTGGATTATTGCTGATATTTTCCTAAAACAGACACACAGACCTAGCTTGGATGTTCACGTTGACATTCCCGCAGCAAAGAGAGGTGATCCATATACTTAGGCTTTTTGGCGCACCATACTCGTGTTTATCCATTACAGTGGTATGGTGCTCGATAGCTTAATCAAACCATTGACTTAAGGCATAGGCCCTGGATAGTTATGGATTGCCAGCAAAGCACCTGCATAACAGAGAATGTCCTTTGGTTGGCTGTGTCTTATGTCTCATTTTGTTGGATTCATAGGGGATTGGCAAAACCACACAGTATTGCCAACCAGAGTATTTGAAATCATGAGTCAAGCCCCAATAATAATGAGATTGGCTTAAAAATCATAAGACTTTTAAAAATAATAAATTTTGGGGACGTTTTAAAATATTTGACCTCTGTTGTTTGTGCCTAAATGGTATTTCTACACTACAATAGAGCTCGGGCCAAGGGGCTGTTTAATTGTGGTGTAGACGTTCGGGCTTGTGTGCAGTCTAAGCTCTGGGACCCTCCCACCTTGCAGGGCCCTAGAGCCTGGGCTCCAGCCTGAGCCTGAATGTCTACACCACAATTAAACAGTCCCATAGCCCGAGCCCCGGAAGCCTGAGTCAGCTGGCCGGGCCAGCCCGGGCGTCTAACTGCAGTATAGACATACCCTTAGAATTCACATTTTCAAGCTTTTGTCTGCAATCATGAGGGCTAGAAATTTACTTGGGCTGGAAAACAATGAGATTTCATGTAATTCCATGAATCCCAGACTTGGGACTTAAAGCAAGACAGCAAATATCAGGAGTTTTGTGATAAAACCAGAAGAGTTGCCAATACTGAATACCACTGATATTAGTACAGATTGTGAATTCCTAGATACCATCAGAGATATTGGGCAGTGCTCCCATCAGTGTCTGGTTGGGTGGGCACAAGTGGCAGAAGGCCGATAAGCACAGCAGAACTTATCACTTATTCAGATATTACAGACTGCTCATATATAGCAGTCTTCATTTATACAGCACTTCACAGACCATAGGTAAGACACATTACATTCGTGAGGAGCTCACAATCTAAAAGCTAATATGCAAAATGGTTAAGGAAAAACACCCAACCAGCTTTAAAAAAAACAGACAATCCAGCCCAGCATGGAAATATATGTAAGTAAGTTTATATACAAGCTGTTTGACTGAGTGAAGAGCACCTATCCATACTGTAAAGGTACATTTAAATATGCAACAGGGGAATCACTTACTAAATAATAGGAGTTGTGCATAACTATATTCTCTTTCTGGTATAACTTTCTGATCCTAAATTTTGTATTGGTGTGAGGGTTGGTCTGATTATTAGTGTGCCATTACCAAGTGTGGTCTTGGATGGTAGCTATCTCTCTTTCCCTGTGTCTCCTGTGTACTAGGCTTACCAAACAGAGTACATTAATTAACAAGATATGAATCTTCACCACTGTAATGCAAAGCTATTGATCTTTAGAATGTGAAGCCAGTACAAGTATGGGGCTGTAGTGAACAGACAGATGTTTCTGAATTCCTATAATGAATATAACTGAAGGAGTTCTGAAGCAAAGTGGGATGTTAGTGTGCTTATTTATATGTTAAAACACACAACACTCTTCCAGCGCTCAGCTGGTTCACCAAGAGACCCGTGTTCTGTTTCTGAGTGCAAAGTTAAATGTTTGGGAACACTTGCAGGTGTACTGAGGTTATTTAAAATGCAAAAGTTTGAGGAAATGGTGCTGGAAAGTATCTGATTACAATAATGTTTTGCTTTTTCAAGCAGTTTAAAAAGCATAGAAGTTGAACTGTCATTATATAAGAATTGATAGACGATTTCGTAAGACTCAAGATAAGGTGCCATTTTAAACAATGAATAAATTACGTAAAACCAGTGTGAGATCAGACTCATCCCTTGTGTATTTTAGAAACACTAATAGTCAGATACTTAGGTGTGTCAGAGCAGTGCTAAGCCACCTTGGGAAATGGTGCATAGGTGGCTTTTTGACACCTTTCCACCCTCAATCTCTCCTTCCCCCATCCTTGAAGACTTCCCGGAACCAAACGGTCAGTTAGAGCAGCTTCAGGGTTACTGTAACTTGCATGAGCTGATAGTGACTCCCATGGAGCAGCTCTCCTGGCCAGGATTGTTGGAGTGCATTGTGCTCTGGCCCTGCATCCTCCCCAGTACTCCTGCTTTGCCAGTTGGTGGGAAGCAGGTAGCTAACTGGGGGATCCTCAGCTGCTACTTAATTATTGCTTCAAGGCCCATTTGTGCTACTGTAGTGGTACAAAACAAATTTACCAGAGGCCAAATATATGGACCAACCTCTGTAACATCTCTCAGAAACTAGTTTCAGCAGCAGGAGTCTGATGTCCAGTTGTGGGAGACAGCAGACAGTAGTTTGAGTCCCAAGGTTGTCATTTAAGATATTATGGGCCTGATCATGTTCTCATACCACGTATACACCTGTGTGACTTGTTGAGTTAAATGGCATTGTTCAGCTTTACTGCGGGGCAAATGAGAGCGAACTCATTCCTACAGTTGAACAGACTGATAGTGAACAGAGATAATAGTGCTTTTATGGTGAAATAAAATGACAGACCCAAATGGTTTCAGATCACTGCAGCATTCAGAATACAATCTGGCTTTACTAAATCTCTGCTTTAAGTAAATATGTTCAGTATAAACAATGACTTCACTATAAAAATGCACTTTATGGCATTCACTGTAATTTTTAGCCATGGTCCAAACAGGGAAGCAAATCATCACAAAGACATTTTTAAAGCATGAACAGTTTGTTGTATAAAAAATTAAATACACTGTAATGAGGTTGGCGTTTCCATCTGGTCATGTGTCTGCTACCTCAGTTTCCCCAACCCAGTTTCCTGAAGAATGCACAAAGACTTGCATGGATCCAGGACACCACCGTCTTTGAGTCTAGTTTATTAACAACAGTTCAGTGTCAACTCAGATAGAAATCTTTCCCGCAGACTTTACAGTTTCTTCCCAAACCACAGTACTGATGTCTGGACTTTGCTAAAGCTTCTCCCAACTGAGGCTTCTATTCCTGCTCCCTGTAGTGTCTCCCTCCAAACTTTCTGCTTAATTGGTGAGGAGTGCCTCTGCTAGGTCCTGACCCTGACCCTGACCCTGGTTTTCTCTACTTTATTTGAACGGGCTCCCTCTTAAAGGAAGTGCTGTCTCCAGGTTATCATGGAACTTGGTCACCTGACCCAGCTGCCAGCCAAAGCTGTGAAGCAGGGTTCATGGATCCATGTATGTGCCTCTAGACTCCTACCACACTGTTTACTCCTGCTGTGTCAGTGCGCAAGTGCAGAATTAATGTCCTCCACAAATTCCCTCCCCCGCCCCCACAGAATAATTTATTCTGATAGGGAGTCGAAGGGAAGCCACAGGAGGGGCATACTGCAGTTACACCTTTCACCCACCAGTGGCTGATGTGGCACGAGAAGAGAGGGCAGCTGGCTTACTGGCTGAAACTAAAGTCACAGGCGCCAACTTTTTTCTGCACCGGTGGATGCTCGCGCCCCTGGCCCTTCCCCTGCCCTGACTCCACCTCTGCCCCAAAGTCCCCGCCCTAACTCCACCCCTCCCTGCCCCTATTGGACCCCTCCCCAAATTGCCACCCCTGCCCTGCCTCCTCCCCCAAGCGTGCTGCATTCCCTCTCCTCCGTCCCAGGCTTGCCGCGCGAAACAATTGTTTCGCAGTGCAAGTGCTGGGAGGGAGAGGGGAGAAATAGGACCCGGCGGCACTCTCAGGGGAGGAGGTGGAGGTGGAGTGGAGGCGGAAGTGAGTTGCGGCGGGGGAGCAGGGTGGGGAGCTCCTGGTGCATGCAGAGCATCCACCAAATTTTCCCCGTGGGTGCTCCAGCCCCAGAGCACCCATGGAGGCGGCGCCTATGCCTAAAGTTACAGACTTAGGGTATATCTGCACTATGAAATTAGGTCCATTTTATAGAAGTTGATCTTTAGAAATCGATTTTATACGGTCGATTGTGTATGTCCCCACTAAGCGCATTAAGTCGGTGGAACGCGTCCTCAGTACCATGGCTAGCATCGACTGACGGAGCAGTGCACTGTGGGCAGCTATCCCACAGTTCCTGCAGTCTCTGCTGCCCATTGGAATTCTGGGTTAAACTCCCAGTGCCTGATGGGGCAAAAACATTGTCGCAGGTGGTTTTGGGAACATGTTGTCAGTCTTCCCTCCCTCCCTCCCTCCCTCCCTCCATGGAAGCAACTGCAGACAATCATTTCGCGCCTTTTTTCCTGGGTTACCCATGCAGACGCCATAGCATGGCAAGTATGGAGCCCGCTCAGCTCACCGCTGCTGTTGTGAGCATTGTAAACACCTTGCGCATTATACTGCAATATGTGCAGAACTTGGCTAAGAGATGGCAGCACGAGGATGATTGTGAGGAGGACATGGATACAGACGTTCCTGAAAGCACTGGATGTGGCAGTTGGGACATCATGGTGGCAGCGGGGCTGGTTGATACAGTGGAACACCGATTCTGGGCTCGGCAAACAAGCACAGACTGGTGGGACCGCATAGTGTTGCAGGTATGGCATGATTCCCAGTGGCTACGAAACTTTCACATGCGTAAAGCCACTTTCCTGGAACTCTGTGAGTTGCTTTCCCCTGCCCTGAAGTGCAGGAATACCAAGATGAGAGCTGCTCTGACAGTTGAGAAGAGAGTGGCAATAGACCTGTGGAAGCTTGCAACACCTGACTGGTACCGGTCAGTTGGGGATCAGTTTGGAGTGGGCAAATCTACTGTGGGGACTGCTGTGATTCAAGTAGCCAATACAATCACTGACATTCTGCTATCAAGGGTAGTGACTCTGGGAAATGTGGCTTTGTCAATGGCTTTGCTGCAATGGAGTTCCCTAACTGTGGTGGGGCAATAGACGGAATGGATATCCCTATCTTGGCAGTGGACCACCTTGCCAGCCAGTACATAAACCGCAAGGGATACTTCTCAATGGTGCTGCAAGCACTGGTGGATCACAAGGGATGTTTCACCAACATCAACATGGGATGGCCGGGAAAGGTGCATGACGCTCACATCTTTAGGGATGCCGGGCTGTTTGAACAGCTGCAAGAAAGGACTTACTTTCCAGACCAGAAAATTACTGTGGGGAATGTTGAAATGCCCATAGTTATCCTTGGAGATGCTGCCAACCCCTTGCTCCAATGGCTCATGAAGCCATACAGAGGCAGCCTGGACAATAGTAAGGAGCAGTTCAACTATAGGCTGAGCAAGTGCAGAATAGTGGTAGAATGTGCCTTTGGACGTTTAAAAGCTCACTGGCGCTGTTTGCTGACTAGGTTAGACCTCAGTGAAACCAATATTCCCATTGTTATTGCTGCTTGCTGTGTGCTCCATAATATCTGTGAGAATAAGGGGGAGATGTTTACGGTGGGGTGGGAGGTTGAGGTAGATCGCCTAGTGGCCGATTTTGAGCAGCCAGACACCAGGGCGATTAGAAGAGCATAGCTAGGCGTGCTGCGCATCAGAGAGGCTTTGAAAACCAGTTTCATGACTGGCCAGGCTACCATGTGAGAGTTGTTTGTGTTTCTCCTTGATGCAAACCCACCCCCTTTGTTGATTTTAATTCCCTGTAAGTCAACCACCCTCCCTCCTTCGATCACAGCTGGCAAAGGAAATAAAATCACTATTGTTTTGAAATCATGCATTCTTTCTATATTAATTAAAAAAAAGTGAGATACCTGACAAGGTAGCCAGAGTGGGGTGGCGTGGGGTGGCGGAGGAGGGAAGGACAAGGACATATTGCTTATTGTAGCCACACTACAAATCAAAACTGTTTGAATGAAAGCCTTCTGTTGCTTGGGCCATCCTCTGGAGTGGAGTGGCTGGGTGCCCGGAGCCTCCCTCCCGTGTTCTTAGGCATCTGGGTGAGGAGGATATGGAACTTGGGGAGGAGGGCAGGCAGTTATACAGTGGATACAGTAGTGGTCTGTGCTCTTGTTGGCTTTCCTGCAGCTCCACCAGACACCTGAGCATGTCCGTTTGCTTCCCCATTAGCCTCAGCATCGCATCCGGCCTCTTCTCATTGCACTCACTTGAAGCTTTCCTGGACTCTGCCACTGATTGCTTTCATGCATTACGCTGTGCCCTATCAGTGTGGGAGGACTGCATGAGCTCAGAAAACATGTCATCATGAGTGCGGTTTTTTTGCCTTCTAATCTGCAATAACCTCAGGGATGGAGATGATGATAGGGGGATCATAGAAACATTTGCACCTGCGGGGGGGATAAAAAGGGAGAGTAAAATTTAAGATGATACATTCCTGAGAACAAAAGGGAGACTCTTTCACAGTGAATCAAGCAATTCATAGCAGACAGCACATGTGATTTAGGTACAATGTCGCATTTTGCCTTTTCTATTGAGTGCCTGCTGGTATGGTGACACATCACACACAGCTGGGCAACAGAATTTGCTTTCCTGGCAGCCATGGTAAGACAAAGAGTACACGGGATTGGCTTCTAATGCCTTCTTAACATGTGGGTATGGTTTCATACTGCAGCGCCCTCCTTTTCCATAGCAAGCAATGCAGGTTGGGTTTGCCATTTAAAAGGAGGGGCTGCGGTTTTCACCGCGTGGCTATTCTCATGGATGATCCCTTTTAGCCAAGCGCAAATAGCCCAGCATGACCAGGATCCTTTTACTGTTCCCTTACAAAAATTCCCCTATTTCAACCAGGTGACCATGAATGATATCGCTCTCCTGAGGCTAACACAGAAAGATATAGACCAAATGTTGCTTGAATGCGACCAAAATCCAGGACCATTCGCTGCCATGCTTTGTGCTGCAATGATTCCAGACTACTTGCTACTGGCTTGGAGCGGTAAAGAGTCCTACCGTGGAGGACGAAATAAGACAGCCCTCCCCAGAAATCTTCTGCAAAGGCTTTCAGAGTACCTCAAGGAGAGATTCGTGGAGATGTCCCTGGAGGATTACCGCTCCATCCCCAGACATGTTAACAGACTTTTCCAGTAGCTGTACTGGCCGTGAATGCATCGCAAGTCTTCATGGCAAATCAAACATTAGACACTGTTGCTTTTAAACCCTGTACTGTAGTTACAAATGTGCACTCACCAGAGGTGCCTTCTCTGCCTTCAGGGTTGGGGATCCCGCCTTGGAGGCTATTGGCTCCAGGGTGATGAAAAGCTCCCAGCTGCCGAGGAGAATGGATTCACCGCTTGCCTGCTGCACATTCTCCTCCTCCTCTTCTTCATCCACAAAATCCTCCTCCTTGTTGCGTGAGACTCTCCCCTTGCAGGTGTCCACAGACAGTGGTGGGATAGTGATAGGGTCCCCCGCTAGAATGCCATGCAGCTGATCATAGAAGCGACCGTTTGCTTCCTTTGTCTTTTGGTAGACTGGCCTGAGCTCCTTAACTTTCACGTGGCCCTGCTGTGTGTCCCTGTTGTAGCCTCTGTCCATCATGCCCTGTGCGATTTTGGCATATATATTAGCATTTCTTCTTTTTGATCAAAGTTCTGCCTGCACAGATTCATCTCCCCATACAGCAATCAGATCCAGTGTCTCTCGTTCGGTCCATGCTGGAGCTCGTTTGCGATTGTGGGGGGAATGCATGGTCACCTGTGCTGCTGAGCTTGCCACGCTGACCAAACAGGAAATGAAATTCAAAATTTCCGGTGTACCTGGTTAGTGCATCGGAGTTGAAAGTGCTGTCCGGAGTGGTCACATTGGAGCACTCTGGGATAGCTCCCGGAGGCCAATAACGTCGAATTGCGTCTGCACTACTCCAAATTTGACACAGCAAGGTCGATTTCAGCACTACTACTCTTGCCGAGGAGGAGTACAGAAGTTAATTTTAAGAGCCCTTTAGGTCGACGGAACTGGGTTGGTTGTGTAGACGCATTCATTATAAAATCGACCTAACGCGGCTAAATTCGACCTAACCCTGTAATGTAGACCTGGGCTTAGTTACAAGAAGTTTGATGAAATAACTAAATAGACACTACAAGTGAAAAGTGTAATTTTTCTTAGCAAGTAGGCTTAACTAAGTTGATTTAAGTTAATGGAAGATTTTCTTTTGTACACATATCCAGTTCACTATATGCAACCTTGTCTGACTCACTGAGTTTTATAATGCAGAAATATTTCCTAGAGGATAAACTTTCATTCAATTAGCACAGTTGGCAATGGAATTAAATGTGCTTTATAGCGCTGCAAAACTTAGTTATCTATTGAGCTGTTTTGTTCTGTGTTAAAAATACTTACAGTAAGAAATTGGGATGGAAGGGAGTCCAAAGCTACTTAGTATCAGATAAAATACAGATTTCAAAAATCTGACTGCTCTATTCACTGTTTGCCTATTTATTTTAAATATGTTTCTATTCACATTTTGGAACACATCTTTTTACAGCAAGTGTGCGAGTGAAAACACTTATGCAATAATACTTTGAAGCACAGTATTATGAATCTATAGTCATCACTCCCCAATTAGTTTCAGCCAGGATTCCATTATATCCTTGACACAATTTTTCAAATAATGCACATGCAGCAACTCCACCAGAGAGGTCCTTTGGGGCCATCTGTCTGTCCCAAGTCAGGATAAAGGAGGAGGGTTGGGCGTGGGGCTAGCAACTCCACCCCGTAAAAAATCAACCTGCTATAGAAACGCCAACAATAGAGATAACAGAGACTTTTAGCCTGGAAAAAGAAGGGTCTTCGACTCGAAGACGCATGACGCTGGGTGGTGAAAGTCGTGAGGAAGCCACTAAGCTGATTACCCTTCTTGCAACCAGGAGGATTACCATTGGTACATGGAACGTGAGGACCATGTACGAGTCAAGAAAGATGGCACAGGTCGCAGCAGAGATGAGGAGCAACAACTTGACCCTACTAGGCATTAGCGAGACAAGATGGACGCAAGCTGGACAAAGACGACTGTTGACAGGAGAGCTGTTGTTGTATTCCGGACATGAAGAGAGTGACGCACCCCACACACAGGGAGTAGGCTTCATGTTGTCCAAGCAGGCACAGAGGGCACTGATTGGTTGGGAGGCACATGGGTCCAGGATCATCACAGCATCCTTCAGAACTAAAATGAAGAGGATTAAGATGAATGTTGTACAGTGCTATGCTCCAACCAATGACAGTGAAGAGGGGGACAAAGACTATTTTTACAATAGACTTCAGAAAATATTAGAGATTCTCCCAGACAAAGACATTACCATCCTTATGGGAGATTTTAATGCCAAAATTGGACCTGACAACACAGGATATGAACAAGTCATGGGGACCCACGCTCTGGGAGAGATGAGTGAGAATGGAGAGAGATTTGTGGATCTGTGTGCACTTAACAACTTGGTCATAGGAGGTAGCATCTTTCCTCACAAGCGGATCCACAAGAGTACCTGGGTATCGCCAGCAGGCATGATAGAAAACCAGATCGATCATGTCTGTATTAGCAAGAAGTTCAGAAGATCTTTGCAGGACGTTAGAGTTAGAAGAGGAGCAGACGTAGCGTCCGACCATCACTTAGTGGTGGCCAGATTGAAGCTGAAGCTGAAGAAGAACTGGATAGATGCGTCAGATAGAAGAGTGAAGTTCAACGTTAGCCTTTTGAAGGATCATAAGATCAAGGAAGATTTTGGACTGATGCTGAAGAATAAGTTTTCAGTACTACAGGATCGGTCTGAGGAAGAGGAAGACAGTGTATCCAACAGATGGCAGAAAGTGAGAGAGACACTTAGGTCAGCATGCCAGGAAGTGCTTGGAATTAAGAAATATCAGCAGAAAGAGTGGATCACAGCAGAGACCTTGACTAAGATAGAAGATAGAAAGAAGAAGAAGGCAGTAGTTAATAACAGCAGGACTAGAGCAGCAAAGGCTAAAGCGCAAAAAGAGTATGCTGAAGCCCATAGAGCAGTGAAGAGGAATATTAGGAAGGATAAGAGAGATTATGTGGATGGACTGGCAGCAGAAGCGGAGCAGGCAGCATACAACGGTAATATGAAACAGCTGTATGACATCACCAAGCGACTGTCTGGAAAGTTCAGCAAACCAGAGCGTCCCGTCAAAGACAAGCAGGGAAAGTCTATAACAGAAATAGAACAACAGATGAATAGATGGGCGGAGCACTTTGAGGAACTCCTGAATAGACCAGCACCATTAAATCCACCAGACATTGACCCAGCCAACGAAGACCTTCCAATCAATTGTGATAGACCAACCAGAGATGAGATCAGAAAAGCCATCACTATGATGAAGAATAGGAAGGCGGCTGGACCTGACGATATTCCAGCAGAGGCCCTGAAAGTAGATCTGGATGTTTCAGTGGAAATGCTGTACCCCCTCTTTGAGAAGATATGGGAAGAAGAAGTGATTCCAGCAGACTGGAAAGAGGGATATCTTATTAAAATCCCCAAGAAAGGAGACCTCAGCAATTGTGCCAACTACAGAGGAATCATACTTCTGTCGGTGCCAGGGAAGGTCTTCAACCGAGTTCTCTTAGAGAGAATGAAGGATGCCGTTGACCCACAGCTACGAGATGAGCAAGCAGGTTTCCGGCAAAATAGATCATGCACGGACCAGATAGCAACGCTTCGCATCATAGTCGAGCAGTCTATGGAGTGGAACTCCTCATTGTACATCAACTTTGTTGACTATGAAAAAGCATTCGATAGCGTGGATCGAGAGACTCTCTGGAAGCTCCTTCGGCACTATGGCATCCCAGCAAAGGTGGTCAACCTGATTAAGAACTTATATGATGGCATACACTGTAGAGTGATCCATGGAGGGCAGCTTACAAACAGCTTCCAGGTGCGAACCGGAGTCAGACAAGGATGCTTGTTGTCACCATTTCTCTTTCTCCTTGTCATTGATTGGATTATGAAGACATCCACTTATGAGCGTAGGAACGGAATCCAGTGGACGTTGTGGACCCAGCTTGATGACCTGGATTTTGCCGATGACCTTGCACTCCTTTCGCATCGCAAACAGCAGATGCAAGAGAAGACCAACGTAGTGGCAGCCATGTCATCACAGGTTGGCCTCAACATCCACAAGGACAAGACCAAGATCCTCAAGATTAACTCCATCAGTAATGACCCAGTCACACTGAATGGAATCCCTCTGGAAGAAGTGCAGTCCTTCACCTACCTAGGCAGTATCATCGACCAACAGGGTGGCACGGACGCAGACATCAAAGCAAGGATTGGTAAGGCAAGAGCAGCTTTCTTACAGCTCAAGAACATCTGGAGCTCTAGAGAGCTGTCTTTGGCAACAAAGATTAGACTGTTCAATTCCAACGTGAAATCAGTCTTATTGTATGGAGCTGAAACCTGGAGGATAATTAAAACAACCACCAGGAGGATCCAGACCTTCATAAATAGTTGCCTTAGAAGGATTCTCCAGATCCGCTGGCCAGACACCATCAGCAACATCTACCTCTTGGAGAGGACCCATCAACTTCCAGCAGAGGAAGAAATTAGAAGGAGAAGGTGGGGTTGGATAGGACACACACTACGCAAGCAGCCAACCAACATCACTAGACAGGCATTGCGGTGGAACCCCCAAGGCAAGCGGAAAAGAGGCCGTCCAAGAAACACCTGGCGACGCGACCTTCAGGCTGATAGCAAAAAAATGGGCTATACCTGGAACCAGCTAGAGCAAATGGCCCAGGATAAAGGACTCTGGAGATCTGTGGTTGGCGGCCCATACCCCGACTGGGGTGACGGGCATGAGTGAGAGAGTGAGTGAGTGCACATGCAGCCCATTACTTAGTGTGTGCTATGTGTCCTCCTCAGTGCTCAATTCACAGAGGATGTAAGTCTAAGGCCTCTATTCAGCAAAGCACATCAGTTTAACTTTAAGCAAATGTTTCGTCCCATTGACATTAAAGTTCTTCTTCGAGTGATTGCTCATGTGTATTCCACAATTGGTGTGAGTGCTCGCAACATGCACCGGTGCTGGAAGTTTTTCCTCCAGCAGTACCCCTAGGAGAGCGCCCCTAGTGACCACTGGAGTGGTGCCTCCATGGCGCAGTATAAGAGGCACTGCGCGCTCCCCTCACCCTCAGTTCCTTCTTGCTGCCAGTGAAGGTGCTTCGGAACTGCTCTGCTCCAGCTTGTCTGTAGCTCTCCTCCAGAACTCTTGTTTGTTCAGTGTAGTAGTACCTGTAGTTAAAGTAGTTTGATTAGTTTTAGTTTAGTTTAGTGCACCCGGGCCAGGGCATGCCCCAGGTTTTAAGTCATGAGACACTTGTAGGTGACTGATACCAGTGAGTGATCCGCACGTGGACTGTTTACACTGTTTGTGTGAAACCCATCTCAGCAATCACTGCAAGATTTGCAAGTCGTTCAAGCCTCGGACCAAGAGAGAAAGAGACGATCGGCTCCGAGCCATCCTGATGGAGTTGGTGTTGACCTTGACTCCGGCGTGCCCCTCCGAGTTGGCACCGGGTACTGCGGTGTCGGTGCGTGGAGACCCCCTGGCGCCATCTACCAGTCGGCACTGCTCCACGTCTGTGGGGCATGCCAAGAAGCCTAAGAAGACGCCTTTTCTGTCGCGGCACTGGAGCAAAACCGGGGGAGAGGCTAGACCCATGTTGGGCAGTCCTCGGTCCCCATCGGCCTCTACGCCTCCGACTCAGGTCGAGCGGAGTAGCCCGGCCCATTTGGAGCAGGCTTTCCTGGATGTCCGGATACCCTGCACACGAGAGGCCCTGCAAGCGGTCCGGGACATTTTGTCCATGCAAGTACCAGGGGCACCGCCAACGCTGGCTCCACGGTCCAAAGGCAAACTGCCGCTGGGATCTCTGCAGTCACCCCCAGCTCAGTACCACTCAAGGTTGAGGGAATGTTCCCGATGCCGTTCGCTGCTCAGCGACCATCCCGTGCGAAGTCCACGCAGGTTGCCGTCGACCCCCGCCAGGTTGTCTGGTTGGGTTCCGACTGACAGAGACTCCAGGCACTGCTCCTCCTTGAGGAGTGGACACCGTCGAGACCGAGGCAAATGCCGCCGAAAGTCCTTGTCTCTGAGGGATTATTGTAGCCAGTTGCAAAACGAACGTCAACACCATTCCCATTCGTCATCTCGCTCCAGGACCCCGCCACAGCACTGCTCCCGCAGCCCCGGGCATCGATCGCCGTCGCCTCGCCGTCATGGATCCGCCTGCCGGAGCCGATCACGGAGCAACTGCTACCGGCAGTAACGTTCCTCCACATCAGGATCATGGTCTCGTGGTTGGCACTGTTTCCGGTGCTGCTGCTCCTCCCGGTCCAGGGACAGCAGCAAGTCGTACGCCAGCCCGGCCTCCCTTCGTAGTCATTGATCCATGGGACAGGCCAGCCAGGCTGAACAGTCTGCTCGGACCGGGGCCACAGCAGGTGCAGTGGCACCAGGCTCTGGGGCCGGCACAGTGGAACTAGTGCGCCCCATGGCCCCCGACACAGCCCCCGGTGAGAGCTCGCTCGGTGGCCGGAGCCTCAGAACGGCTGTCGGCCTCCCTCTCCTAGTCTCCAAGGAAGGAGTTGGTGGGACGTGCATCTTTGGTGCCGGGCCCAAAGAGCGACCAAGTGGTGGATCCTCTGGTGCCGGTGGACACGCAAAGTACCGCACCTGCCTCCTCATGCTCCCCTGATGAGGCAATTACAGCCCCTCCTCGTTCTGGCCCACAGGAGGACTCTAACGCCCACCAAGAGCTATTGAAAAGGGTGGCATCAAGCCTCAATCTTCAGGCAAAGGAGGTGGAGGAGCCCTCAGACTCCCTATTCAACGTCCTACCCGCCTCGGTACTGGCAGGGTGGCCCTGCCACTCCATGAAGGGGTAGCAAAAATTTCAAATCCATTGTGGTAAACCCCGGCCTCCTTGCCCCCATCTCAAAGAGAGAGGAACGCAAGTACTTTGTGCCCGCCAAGGGGCATGAATATCTATACACCCACCCTGCCCCTAACTGGTGGTCGAGTCAGTCAACCACAGGGAGCGGCAGGGCCAACCAGCCCCTACTCTGAAAAATAAAGATTCAAGGAGGCTGGATTTATTTGGGAGGAAAATTTTATTCATCCTCGAGTTTCCAGTTACAGGTGGCGAACCATCAGGCTCTCCTGGGTCGGTATGAGTTCAATCTGTGGGGCTCTCTGCCCAAATTCGAGGACTCCCTCCAGGAGCGTGACAGGAAGGAGTTGAAAGCTCTGGTGGAGGAGGGTACAGCGGCTGCCAGGGCAACCCTTCAGGCAGCGTTGGATGTGGCGGACACGGCTGCATGGTCCATGGCCTCCGTGGTGTCCATGAGAAGGGCGTCGTGGCTCCTGCTGTCTGGGCTGTCCAGTGAGGTGCAGAACTCCCTGCAGGACCTCCCGTTTGACGGCAAGACTCTGTTTGTGGAATAGACGGACATAACACTGCATGGCCTGAAAGACTCCCACACTATGCTTAAGATTCTTGGCCTCTATGTTCCAGCTCCAGCTAGACCTACATTTAAGCCTCAGCAGGCTCCCATCCAGGCCACTCACTCTAAATACGAGCCCCCTTATAAAAAGTTGAGGGACTATAAGAAATGCCCACAGAGGCAGTCCCTGTCTCCCCCCCCAGCCTGGGTCCTACAAGGGCAAACAGGGGGAGAAATAAAAACAACAAGGAGTCTGGTGGCACCTTAAAGACTAACAGATTTATTTGGGCATAAGCTTTCGTGAGTAAAAACCTCACTTCTTCGGATGAGAAATGGGAGTTTTGATGGGAAGCCCGGGAGCAACCTACCAGTTCACATCAGGGATCCACCCGCAATAAAGCTTCCCTTCTCCAACTGGTTGTGTGCTTTTCTCCTGGAGTGGTTGTGGCTTACCTTGGATCATTGGTTCCCAACACCATCTCCCGGGGTTACATCCTCCAATTTACCTCTACTCCACCCAACCACCCTCCGCCCCCATCCCTCCGGCGGGACCCCTCTCAGGAGGCCCTGTTCGAGGAGGAGGTGGGGCGGCTCCTTGGCTTAAGAGTAGTGGAAATGGTGTCAGCGGAGTTCAAATGCAAGGAGTACTACTCCCGCTATTTCCTTATCCCAAAGGCAAAAGTTGGGCTCAGGCCCATCCTGGACCTGTGAGGCCTGAATCAGTGCATGGTAAAGTTCAAGTTCCGCATGGTCTCTTTGGCCTCCATCATCCCCTCTCTGGATCCCGGAGACTTGTATGCCGCCCTTGATCTGTAGGACGCATACTTCCACATCCATATATTTGAGGGGCACAGACGCTTCCTCCGTTTCACGGTTGGGCAGGAACACCACCAATTTATGGTCCTCCCGTTCGGCCTGTCCACTGCTCCCAGGATATTCACAAAGTGCTTGTCTGTGGTGGTGGACCTACCTCAGACATCATGGGGTCCAGATCTTCCCTTATCTGGATGACTGGCTGGTCAAGGACAGCTCCTGGTCGCAGGTGCGGTATCACATGGCATTCCTCCTGTCCACGTGCGCCACTCTGGGCCTGTTGGTGAACGACACCACATCCACGTTAGTCCCGATACAGCGCATATAGTTTATTGGGGCAGTCCTGGATGCCATGTTGGCCAGGGCCTCCTTCCCACCGGACAGGTTCGAGACCCTGAAAGGGCTCATTGACACAGTGTAATAGGTCCTAGCCGGGGCTCGACCCTTCCGGGCAGGAGGGGAGCCACACCGACTCATTACTGTGGGAACAAGCAGTCAGTTAGTCCCGAAGCTCCGGCTCTTTGGTGCAGGGTCGGAGCAACCACAGTTAAAGCTCAGGCCCTTGACTGCAGGGGCGGAGCAAACACAGTAAAGCTCAGGCCCTTGACTGTAGGGGTTGAGCGAGCAAACAGTTCAGAGCCCAGGCCCTAGATCAGGGCGGGGCAAACACAGTTAGCTCAGGCCCTTGTTTGCAGGGGCTGAGCGAGCAGACAGTTCAGGGCCCAGGCCCTGGATCAGGGCGGGGCAAACACAGTGAGCTCAGGCCCTTGTTTGCAGGGGGCTGAGCGAGCAAATAGTTCAAAGCCCAGGCAAGGCATGCCTAGGCTTTCTGTAGCCGAGTGTTGGGTGAGGGGGATGCCTGCCACCCGTGAGCGGGGGTGGCAGGGGGGAACGCAGGCCCACCCACTCCACTGCATTCCAACCCGGGGCCCTAGCAGCGGTTACTGCCGCTGCTGGTCAGTGGGGTATCCAGACCGCAACACACTGACATTGGCTCACATTCAGTTGCAGCCGGACCGGGGTCGGCTACCCCCGGGCCACTTCCGTGATCCCCCTCAGAGCCTACCTCGTTCGTCGCGCCGGGCTCAGGCCAGTCCATCTGCATGGGCTCCTCTCGGCCAGGGCTCGGTGGCAGGTCCGGTAGCTCTGCCGGGAAGTCAGGCCAACGGTCCTCAGGCGGCTCCTCTGGGTAGCAGCAGGGGCGGAGGGGTTCGGGTACAGTCTCACCCTCAGGGTTGGTGGGGTGAGGCTCCCAGGGATTCTCCCAGTGACGGGAGCGGACGGGCTCCGGTGGCTCCTCCTCGTAGCGTGCCCGGGGTAGCTCGGGCCAGCTAGGGTCCAGGCCTCGGTCTTCGGCGGTCTCCTGGCCGGGAGCTCCCGGCCACACGTCTGCTCCCTGCGGTGGCTGGCCGCCGACTGAGCTCTGGCGGCCGGCCTTTATACTTCCTGTCCCGCCCCTTGACTTCCGTGGGGCGGGGACAGGCGGTGGTGGTCCCACCCACTCTGGTGCCTGCACTTGGGCTCCCTCTTCTGGGCAGGAGGGGAGCCACACCGACTCACTACACACAGTCACAAGGTTTCCAGTGACGACAGCCAGAGCGTGTCTCCAGCTCCTGGGTCACATGTTGGCATGCACGTATGTGGTTCACCACGCCAGACTCAGGATGAGGCCCCTCCCCTTCTGGTTGGCCTTGGTGTTCTCCCAGGCCAGAGACAGGATGGACAAGGTCCTCACTGTGTCTGAGCCGGTGATTGCCTCCCTACAATGGTGGTCCTCCCCGGGGAACATGCTCCGTGGGGTCCCATTCAGGGGCAAGCCCCCATCGGTGGAGCTGGTGTCTGACGCTTTGGACCTGGGGTGGGAAGCCTATGTGGGGAACGTTCAGTCCCAAGGTCTGTGGTCTGCACAGGATCTTGCCCTGCATATAAACGTCAAGAGACGAAGGGCGGTCCAGCTGGCGTGCATGGCCTTCCACTCGCACCTGGAGGGCAGAGTGGTCAGGGTTCTCACAGACAACACGGCCTCGATGTTTTACATCAACAGGCAAGGCGGGGCCCACTCCTCTGCCATCTGCCAGGAAGCTCTCAGGCCATGTACTTCTGTATAGCCCATGACATTTGCCTACGGGCCCACCACCTACCGGGCTCCCGGAACTCGCAGGAGGATCAACTGAGCCAAGACTTCTCCTCTCAGCATGAGTGGTCTCTACACCCAGAGGTGGTGCACAGACTTTTCCAGGAGTGGGGAACTCCCCAGGTGGACCTGTTTGCGACTCGGCAGAACTGCCAGTGTCCCCGGTTCTGTTCCGAGAGGGAGGGGGGTTAAGAATGGGCACTATCTCCGATGCCTTCCTCCTATCCTGGTCAGGCCAGTTTCTCTATGCCTTCCCCCCGATCCCACTGATCGGCAAGGTACTGGAAACGATAAAGGTGGACAGGGCCCGGGTACTCCTGATTGCCCCGGTGTGGCCCAGGCAACATTGGTACGGGACCCTCACGAGCCTGGCGGTCGCCCCTCCATGGCCATTCCCGCCCCGCCCAGACCTGCTCTCCCAGGACCAGGGCTGCCTCCTCCACCTCAACCTAGTGGCACTCCACCTCCTGGCATGACTGCTCAATAGTTAGGCCGGGAGTAGAGGACGTGCTCGGAAAGGGTTCACCGTGTCCTCATGGAAAGTAGGTGACCCTCCACACATTGAGTCTACTTGGCAAAGTGGTCTCAATTTTCCCGATGGGCGGCTGAGCAGGGCATTTCCCCCGTGGCTGCTCTGATCTAGCTCATTTTAGACTATCTCCTTCACCTTAGAGCCCAAGGCTTGGCGCCCTTGTCCGTCAAGGTGCACTTGATGGCCATATCAGCCTTCTACCCGCCAGTGCAGGGGCACACGGTATTCTCCCATGCTATGAGTAGCCGATTCCTTAAGGGATTGGATCATCTCTTCCCGTACGTTAGGCCCCCAGTTCCGCAGTGGGACCTGAACTTGGTGCTGATCCAGCTGACGGGTCTCCCCTTTGAGCTGTTAGCTACGTGCTCCTGGTCGCACCTCTCATGGAAGGTAGCCTTCCTGGTGGCGATCACGTCTGCTAGATGGGTCTCGGAACTCAGGGCCCTGACCTCCAAGCCCCTGTATATGGTGTTCCATAAGGACAAGGTCCAGCTCCAACCGCATCCTTCGTTCCTCCCGAAGGTAGTTTCCACCTACCATGTGGGTCAGGACATCTTCCTGCTGGTCCTCTGCCCCAAGCCCTATGCATCCAGCGAGGTGCGCTACCTTCATACGCTGAATGTGAGATGGGCTCTGGCTTTTTACCTGGAATGGACTAAGCCATTCAAGAAGTCTTCGCAGCTGTTCATCGCCTTGGCTGAACACATGAGGGGTTGGCTGATCTCCACTCAGTGGCTCTCCAACTGGATCACCTTGGGCATCCATACTTGTTATGATCTGGCGGGAATCCCTCCACCCTAGATTGTGAGGGTACACTTGACTAGGGCGCAAACCTCGTCGGCTTTTAGACTTTTTAGCCCATGTCCCCATTCAGGACACTTGTAGGGCTGCCACATGGTCTTCAGTTCACATGTTCACCTCTCATTATGCGATCATCTCCCAAACTAGGGATGACGCCGGGTTCAGCAGGGCGGTACTGCGTCTTGGGAACTCCTCCAACAAATATAGCTTGGAATCACCTATTGTGGAATACACATGAGCAATCACTCGAAGAAGAAAAGACAGTTACCTTTTCCATAACTGGCGTTCTTTGAGATGTTTTGCTCATGTCTATTCCACACCCCGCCCTCTTTCCCCTCTGTTGGAGTTGTCTTGCAAGAAGGAACTGAGGGTGGGGGGAGCGCGCAGCACCCCTTATACTGTGCCAGGGAGGTGCCACTCCAGGGGTTGCTGGGGCGCTCCCCTATGGGTACTGCTAGGGGAAAAACTGCCAGCATGCCAGCCGGTGCATGTGGTGAGCACGCAAACCTGTTGTGAAATAGGCACGAGCAACACATCTCAAAGAACACCAGTTACGGAAAAGGTAACTGTCTTTTATTTGCTTAAGGGATGGACTTAAGCACGTGGTTGAGTGTTTCGTAAAATTAGTGTGTTATATCTTAAACTGAAGCTGTAGAGGTTCATGCTTTAATCCCGGAGGTCCTGTGTTGAATCATTGATGATGACCAAGATGTGATAGACGTTTCATATGTGACAGATATGGTGGGGGAGGTCATATCTTTTATTGGACCAACTTCTGTTGGTGAAAGAGACTCATAGACTCATAGACTTTAAGGTCAGAAGTGACCATTATGATCATCTAGTCTGACCTCCCGCATGATACAGGCCACAAAAGCTGACCCAACCCCTTTCCCTTGACTCTGTTGTTGAAGTCCCCAAATTCTGTGATTTAAAGACTTCAAGTCGCAGAGAATCCTCCAGCTAGCGACCCCCGCCCCATGCTGCGGAGGAAGGCGAAAAATCTCCAGGGCCTCTGCCAATCTACCCGGAGGAAAATTCCTTCCCGATCCCAAATATGGCGATCAGTAGAACCCCGAGCATGTAGGCAAGATTCTCCAGCCAGACCCTCATTGGCCATTGATACTATTTACCAGCGATGGCACACTGTTGATTTGACTAAAATCATGTTATCCCATTAAACCATTCCCTCCATAAACTTATCTAGCTTAATCTTAAATCCAGACAGGTCCTTCACCCCCACTGTTTCCTTCGGAAGGCTGTTCCAATATTTCACCCCTCTGATGGTTAGAAACCTTCGTCTAATTTCAAGCCTAAACTTCCCCACGGCCAGTTTATATCCATTCGTTCTCGTGTCCACATTAGTACTGAGCTGAAATAATTCCTCTCCCTCCCTGGTATTTATCCCTCTGATATATTTAAAGAGAGCAATCATATCCCCCCTCAGCCTTCTTTTGGTTAGGCTAAACAAACTGAGCTCCTCGAGTCTCCTTTCATATGACAGGTTTTCCATTCCTCTGATCATCCTAGTGGCCCTTCTCTGTACCCGTTCCAGTTTGAGTTCATCCTTTTTAAACATGGGAGACCAGAACTGCACACAGTACTCCAAATGAGGTCTCACCAGTGCCTTGTACAACGGAAGCAGCACCTCCTTATCCCTACTAGATATACCTCGCCTAATGCATCCCAAGACCGCATTGGCTTTTTTCACTGCTACGTCACATTGCTGACTCATAGTCATCCTGCGGTCTACCAGGACTCCGAGGTCTTTCTCCTCCTCCGTTACTTCCAACCGATGCATCCCCAGTTTGTAACTAAAATTCTTGTTAGTCATCCCTAAATGCATCACCTTACACTTTTCACTATTAAATTTCATCCTATTTCTGTTACTCCAATTTACAAGGTCATTCAAGTCTCCCTGCAGAATATCCCGATCCTCCTCTGTATTGGCAATACTTCCCAACTTTGTGTCATCCGCAAACTTTATCAGTTTGGTTCCGAGGTCAGTAATAAATAGATTAAATAAAATGGGACCCAAAACCGAACCTTGAGGAACTCCACTGGTGACCTCCCTCCAACCTGACAGTTCACCTTTCAGTATGACCCGCTGCAGTCTCCCCATTAACCAGTTCCTTATCCACCTCTGGATTTTCATATTGATCCCCATCTTTTCCAATTTAACCAATAATTCCTCGTGCGGTACCGTATCAAACGCTTTACTGAAATCGAGGTATATTAGGTCCACTGCATTTCCCTTATCTAATAAGTCTGTTACTTCCTCAAAGAAGGAGATCAGATTGGTTTGGCACGATCTGCCTTTGGTAAAACCATGTTGTAATTTGTCGCAATTGCCATTGACCTCAAGGTCCTTAACTACTTTCTCCTTCAAAATTTTCTCCAGGACCTTGCATACTACAGATGTTAAACTGACAGGCCTGTAGTTACCCGGGTCACTTTTTTTCCCTTTCTTGAAAATAGGAACCACATTAGCTATTCTCCAGTCCAACGGTACCACCCCTGAGTTTAAAGAGTCATTAAAAATTATCGCTAAGGGGCCTGCTATTTCTCGCGCCAGTTCTTTCAATATTCTTGGATGAAGATCATCCGATCCGCCCGACTTAGTCCCGTTAAGGTGTTCAAGTTTGGCTTCTACCTCGGATATGGTAATCCCCCCTCCTTTATTCCCCTCTGTCACGCTGCCACTATTCCTAAACCCTTCATTTGCCTCATTAAAGACCGATGCAAAATATTTGTTTAGATATTGTGCCATGCCTAGATTATCCTTAATCTCCACTCCAGCTACAGTCTTCAGCGGTCCCACTTCTTCTTTCTTTGTTTTCTTCCTATTTATATGGCTATAAAACCTCTTACTATTGGTTTTAATTCCCCTCGCAAGGTCCAACTCTACACGGCTTTTGGCCTTTCTCACTCCATCTTTACATGCTCTGACCTCAATAAGGTAAGTTTCCTTACTGATCCCTCCCCTCTTCCACTCTTTGTCCGCTTTCTGTTTTTTCTTAATTGCCCCTTTGAGACGCTTGCTCATCCAGCTCGGTCTAAATCTCTTGCCTACTAAGCGTTTTCCCTTTCTCGGGAAAGCTTAAAAAGGGGATGTGTTCACTGCAATAAAAGACCTGCAGCATGGCTGCAGCTGGCCCTGGTCAGCTGTACTGGGCTCAGGCTGGGGGGATATAAAATAGCAGTGTAGACATTTGGGCTCAGGCTGGAGCCTGGGCTTTGAGATCCCATGGGGGGGGGGGGGAGAGTCTCAGAGCCCAGGCTCCACTCTGAGCCCAAACATCTACACTGCTATTTTTATCCCTGCAGCTCAAGCCCCACAGGTGTGAGTCAGCTGACCTGGGCTCTGAGACGCGGTCCTGTGGTATTTTTAATCTCACTGTAGACATACCCAAAGAGAGATTCTTCCGGTTGTGTAAACTCTGTGTAAGCTTGAAATCCTGGCTCTTTCACTAACAGAAATTGGTCCAATAAACGACATTAGCTCACCTACCTTGTCTCTCTCATAACCTGAGATCAACATAGCTACAGCAACACTGCAAACAATTTCACATGGGCACATTTGAAAGTGACATACTTGCGGCAATGAGGGAAAGACCCAGTGTTACACACTCAAATTGGATTTGCACATGCACATTGACTCTTTTTTGGGGCTCTCTTCATTGCTCCCCTATAACTATTAACATTAATTTTCACTTTTGGCCCAAAGTTTGAAGAAAATTGGCCAAACGGCTTATGAGTTTAATAAAAGTTCAATAAAAGTGACCTGAACAGAAATTTTGATCAGTGTGAAGGAGAGCAGAATTTATCACATTATACATAACAGCAACATTTAAATGCCTTCACGTACAGTGAAATCTGTTCTAATGACCATCTCCAGTAAATGACTTTCTGATTTAAGTGGCCACTTTAAAGCATCCCCATGCATTTTTACTTGTTGCTCAACATGTATTAAAAAAAACAACCCTTCCGGATGAGCTGAGATGTGTTCACATGAGTCTGTCATTCTTTAGAAATCTGAGCTATTGACTACCCCATCCAAATGTGATGCACTCCGTTGTATTGGTGAAGTTTGCTCTACAGCAATGAAATGTAAACATGTTAGAATCAATTACTGATTTTAATGGAACATTGTCAAAATACAGCACAGAATATCTTCACAATCTCTCAGTAAAGCTGAAAAGTTGCTCTCCAATTTGGCTTTATAACACAGAGCTGTGTTTTGATTTTCTCTTTTATAGATTATGAAAATTATGCAGACTTTTAGCACACTGTTTACAGAGATTTGTTTTAAATGTTGAGACATCAGAATTATTCAGACTTAATAAATTTCTCCTTTTACTTTTCTCTATAATTGTGTCTGACATTAACTTAAAGACTACCAGTACATGTGAATGATATTGCTATCCCTTAGATCACCTAAGACAAGCTTCAGAGGATACTGTGTGATTTGAAAAAAAAACTTTTTGGGCCACAAATCTTTTCATTTGTTTTTTTTTAAAAAGTGACAGTTCTGTACGTAGGCAGATAATATAGTCCAAGCCATCTACTGGCAGCTTGATTCAGATACCCTTATTTGCAAAGGCATCAGCAGTGTCAGCCAAGCGGTAAGGGGGAAAAAAAACAAACCCAAAACAAGTACCCATGCCCACACACCCCCAAAAAACAAGCCAAATTTTGCTTTACTTCAGTTTCTCAGAACTCTTGTACATTTAAATGTGCATTCAGTGCATCCACCACTGGAAGAAGAAATCGGGGAAAGTGGTTCACTAAAGCTTCCTAATTTGGGTAGTAGTGTTTTATAATTTTGCTCTTTAATCAAGTACAACATGTTTATTCTGAAGACGGTCAGCTCTTATGGTCAGGGCCTTGTCTTACTATGTAATTGTAAAGTTACCTATATCTTTGTGGCCTATGTAAGTAATGAATATTTGTCCTTCAGATTTTCACTTTGTCATAGCTCCAATTTCAGCTGCTTCATAGTTTCTAAAATATGCGGTATCTAAATGCAAAAATGTAAAATACATATAAATTTAATCATTCATTTTCTCCCTTACACTTTTTTTTCAGGGGAGGGTGGGGGGGAAATAGGGTGGTACCTGGTAAGATGCAAAACTCCTTTGTGGTAGTTAATGTAATAAGGAAAAATATAAATTGTGTGCTATTCTTGATTAATGCTGAAAAAGAAAATCTTTTTATTTTTAAGCACAAACGTTGTCCATGTTTTGAAAGTTGGCCTAGACAGTCCATAAGAAAATTTGTTGAATGAATGGTCATCAAAATGTACCTGTAAGTTTGGACTTAAGTTCTGATATCAGAAGAACTATGAACGTGGCATCTATGCAAAGTTGCCTGGGAGTATCACTGATTAAAATTCATCATTTTAGAGAAAATAATATGCTGGTACAGTTGGGTTACAAAATGGCATCTCACTACAAATCCATTTAGGGTAGGATTTTCAAATGTTTGGAAGTCAGTGAGTGTTGGGCTCCTACCTCTCTTTGGAGCCTTTGAAAATCCAAGCCTAGTATTTGTTTTCTAAATTTACTGGTAGTAAAAATAATCCAGGGGAATCCATTGACAAGTTGACACCAATCTTATTATCACTCCGAAAATGAGTATTAATGAATCTCATTGGAGAAGGTGCTCTCTCCAAGTACCAATTAGATATGAATTGTTGAACAGTTCAACTCACCAGAATGATCAGAATATAGTGATGAAAAAGTAAAATAAAAGGTTATCATTTAAAACCCTTAATAATTACCAATTAAAATATAGCAACTCTCAGAATGCCAGGGTAACCATTTTTAATTAAAAAGAAATCTTTGAGTGTACAAGTACCGCCACCACCCTCACTGCTGCAGCCTCAGTGGTGTGTAGGCTTTGTCTGAGCCAGCAGTAAAGAGAAAACCTTCGGCGCCCTTTAAGAATTGTCCCCCCATCTTTCTCCTGTCTTCATGGCCACACAGCTTCTTGGTAGGCTTAGGGGAGGGGAGGAAAGGGACTTCTTGGCTAACTGTGTGGATAGAAAGGTGCAATGGAAGACCATTGGGTCTTGCATACCCAAAGGCAGGGGCCTTTCCCCTCCCTGGAATGCTGTCTGCACCTGAGAGCAACAGCTTCTTCCCTCTTCACAGCCTTGGGGTTAAAGTAGTAAGACAGGGTATTGAGCTTTGCTGGGGTCTTGTGCTGGCTGCCTTTCCCCGCTCAACCCTTATATGAGGGAAAGGCGAAAGGACCAAGTAAGAGGTATAGAGGGGGAGGAGCTCAGGGTAACCCACCTTCAGGTGGTATGGATTACAGAAGGAAGGAAGACCTGCATTGATCTAGCTATTGCTGGATAGTTACCCAGATGTGTTAAGTTAATAAAGTTGCTGGCTAGTTAAAACCACATTCTGGTGTCTTGTCTTTCTTCCAGTGGAATCCGGGACAATTCATAACACTGATCAAAAGAGGGAAAAAATCCGGTTTGGTCTGATTAACCATCCAGCTTTTACTGAATCCAGGGAATTGGTCTACTGCCTTGAGGAGGATGCACAATGACGCCATACTGTAGCAATTTAGTGCAGTCCTAATTTTTCTTTAAATAAATCCCTCTTTGATGTAGAGGCTGGTTTGAGCTTTTACAGGGTGTAGGAAGCGATTTTTATCTGTGCTTTCCATAACTACAGAGTATTTTTCTATGATGGATGGTACAGTCCATGAATACTTCTAAGCATTTCTGTCAACAGGAGATATGCTTTATGTCGACTCAACTGACAAACATAAGGCAAACAATATGTTGCTGAGAGTCTGAAGCTGTGCTGTCAGTTTTTTAACAACTCTGTGGCTCATGGATGTAATATAAAATGTTGAATAGTGTGGAGAAAAAGATTCAGAAGTCCTGATTAATTACAGCCAATCAAACTCTAACCAATCAAACTGTACCAGCTAATACGGTGGTATTTTACTGAGACTAGTTACATACCATTGACTGGAAACTTATTTAAATAGCAACAATCTTTCTGTTGTAAGTTTGACTCAATTACAGTAACAAATTCCTATAAACAATATATTTATATAAAAGCATTTGTGAAAATGATTTTAAAAAATCCATTTGCCAGACTCTATCTAATCTAAACAAGTTACAGGAACAAGTAAATTTAAAATGTTCTTCTATATTTTCTGATGTGGTAATTTAATTTAGATTTTGTCCAGGTTTGCTGCTTTCCATGAGGAGATACCATATCTGATATTCTTCCAATATCATCAGCCAATTTGGTCTGGCCATCAATATAAGCTTAAGATGCTCTTGTCCAGGAATGGACTAGGCGGGACATGATTGTCTATATAACATCCATACTGTCTCCCTTGCCACATCCTTGTCTCTGCCATCCTGTATCACTTGCAGGATGTTAAAAGTACACTAACCAGTTTGTATCTTCTGAACATTTTTATGACAGTCAATTTTACATTCCCTTTCTTCAGTATTCTTTTCCTGGGCTGTGTGTTATCTTTATCTCTTCGCTTGTGGATATTTCCTGTCTTCACTCATGATCAACTACATCATTTAACACCATGAAAAAAGTGAAAATGGTGAGGATGCAATATGGCCTGGAGCAATTCTGAACTCGATTATTTTAGTAACAAAAATATCAAATAAGCTCTGCATTCCTCTCCATATGCATGCACTCTTTCCATTAGGATCAGTGGGACTTATTTTTATGCACTACATAAGGATACAGAAATAGAACACTGAATGTTGTTACCTTGTGAACACTGAATGGTGGCATATGTGAAATGAACTGATAGTCGTCATATCTACATCACAAATTTGGAAAGAGTATATTACTGTGCAATGCATGAGATTAACTAATGGACCAGAATACAACATAAAATAAATTGGATACTGAGGAATTACAAATATCTATCTATCTATCTATCTATCTATCTATCTATCTATCTATCTATCTATCTATCTATCAGACAAATAGTCACTTCTTTGAAGTTCAGCCCCTCAAAGTCTTAACTAACTTGGCTTCTGTTTGTTACAGGACATGCACATTTCTATTAGACCCATGACTTACCCGTTTGCTTCTTTCAGCACCAGAAACTTGGCAACTGTGGATTGCAAACTTGGACTTTACAGAATCAGATTTAAGTTTTCCCTGAACTCTTTATAGCGCAGGAAGAGAACATCACCTATGTCAAATGGCATTTCCATAGCAAGGTGTTCAATGGCATGCTAAAAGACGCGTTTATTCACTACAAATTGATAAATGCAGGCCGTAATCAAAAGTTCTGCTTGCATAGGGGAAAAAAATCTTCTGAGTGTAATAGAGCCTTCTCAAAAAGATATTGAAATGTGATGAACCACAGCCATTTTTTGATTAAGTAGTTTTTTTCAATTTGCCACTTAAAAGAAGCTATGAATATCATTCAGTCATACTTCCTATCAACTCCTTCCAAGTGGCTGTCAAACCAAAATTATCTATTTTCTAGAATATTAGAATAAAAAAAATTCATTCTGCAAGTGATGCACAAAGATTATAATCTACAACTGGCAGATATGTAAAAATCCCTTCCTGCAAGGTGTGAAATTGAGAAATAAAATCTTGCCTGTCACTATAGTATGCAATTTTGTTAACTTCTATGCTTGATAATCTTTCTTGGACATGCTGTTGGAAATATGGCATGCTGGGGATTATTAAAAATAGATATGGCCAAGTACCACCTTGATGACCACTGGATTTATATGTTGAAACCCCTCCTCCTAAACTCTGTCATTAGATTGTAAACTCTTAGACAGGGTTTGTGCCTTCTTTCTGTTGGGACAATGCCTCACACACTTTGGGTGCTACCAGGAACAAAGTTATAGTAATACCTGAACTATACAAGTAATGCAGACAGCTGCAGCAAAGTACAAAAAATAGAAATGTTGAACTTCGTTCATTGATAGAAATACAAATTACAGATTTTATAAGTATAAAGGGAATAATCTATAAACTTCCTCCACTTTTCTTGCAAAATACCTGATACTTAAGGTTACATCAACATATAACTCAATGGGAATTGCAAAACATAATTACTAACTCATGAATAGCACCTCAGTTTGATGATTTAACTAAAATGTATTCCATGTCAGAGCCCTTCTCCCGGTAGCGACTGGTACAATGATATTTTGTTCTTCTTCCTGTCTCTCTGAAAACTATAAAGTCTCAATCATCATCCCTCATGTAGATGTAGGTAAATTGGAATCTCCATTGGCCAATCATCAGTAAACTGTTGCTTGGCACATTCATGAGGCAGTTGGGTACTCCGGCCTTCAGCTAGATACACACATATGTGTCTGAAATCATCTCAACTAACCAGAGTGAACAAGAAGGCAAAAGCACGCCCTAATACCTCTGTACCCTGATGTTCCTTTGTTTCTGTAGGGCATATATCAACAGCGGGAAGGGCATGATAGACTAAGGGAGATACTGGTCGAGAACTTTTATGCAGCTTGGATGGGGAAGGCCAGGGTAGTTATTCTTGTTCTTCTAGATTTCTTTTCTGTTTGGTTTTTGGCTCCTAGTTAGTTCTTGTATTAGTATTGTTTTCAAAGTCCAGAATATTCAAAGCGCCTTGTTCATCAGAGGTTCTGGTGTCCACCCTGCCAGCCCTATCTTATGGGTTTTTTCTTTGGATCTTTGCCAGTGTCTTTCTTGATTCCTGCAGCCAGCTAAATAGGCCCCTCTATCCAGTTTGCCTGTCTCTCCAAAATCCAAGCACAGGTCAGAACAGGAAGTACTGTGGTATGTTCACACTTTCAGATAAAAACTTTCTTTTTAAAGGCAGGTAACTTGGTTTTATCAGAAGTGCTGGTAGCTCTTCAGTCTGATTCAAGAGAACAGTGTTCTCTGTAGCACTGCTATTTCCAATCACTTTTACCCTGCTTTCAATCCTAATTTCCTGCAACTCTGGTCCATTATGTCATGTAATGGTCTCCCTATCCACAGTTTCCCACTATTCTGGCTTTACCAACTGCAGTCTCTGCTCAGATAAAGATGTGTGTGATTGCTGGTGGTGGAGTTCCCATGTTAAAGCACTTGCATCATTCATTCCTTGAAAAGACCTTCTTTATACCTACAGATTTAATCAAGATTGCAGAGAGTTTCCTATCATCCCACATTTCTTTCTTTTAATTCTGACTGGCTGTGGAACAAAGATGCACAGAATTCTCTGCTGGTTGCATCTGGCTTTGCTCAAATCCTGTGTGTCAGATCCTATTTCCAGTCTTTCTTACGATCACTGTTTTGTTCTTGCAAATGACATTAGCTTCCCAGTTGTTTGTTCTCTCTACTGAAGGAATGTCACCACAGCAATTAGATGTCAAAGATGAGCTAAGTAGTCACATGATTTTTTTTCTATAAAAGCCCCTGCTCTTTAACACTTCTTGATTCAGCTGCTCTTGTTTAGTTACTTAGGGCTAGAGTCTGACCTTTGGCACAGCCATGAGGAAAGGTTGGTGTGATAGCTACGGTCACTACTTCCGGCATATCCCCTAGAGTCATTTTGACCTACGGAGACATCTTAGTGGTAGTTCTTCCCATACTTCCTCCTTGCTCCCAGGTGTTGGGGAGCAGTTACTCACCACTGGCCTATACCATCAGTGGATTACCACCAACCTGCCTTGTTTCTTTAACTACTCTGTTCACTTAGTAGCTATTCTGGAACCAATGCTCCACTTGCTCTCTGAAGGGAGTAAGTGGCCGCATTGCCCTTCTTACTCTTTTGCACCTGGACCTATTATCTGGGTAGCCCACATAACTGTGTAAAAGGGGCTGTTACATCCTAAGTCTCCTGTCCAGACACACATTCTGAGTAAGACTCTAGATCTGAATGTATTTTTTTTTAATCTCTCCATGGACAGTGTTTCTGGGTTTATAATACTAGGCCAAATGTTGCCCTCCATTACTCCCATGCAACCCTACCGTCTTCAATGAAAGTTATACTAGTATAACTGATAGCAAAATTTGCACTCTTTGGTCTATCATTCAGTTCTGAAACTGCTCCTTTTACATGTTAGGTACATTCTACAGGAAAAACAAAGAAACAAAAAATGAGTAAGACAAATACCTGAGGAATAAAGTGAAAAATTATAAATGATCACTAGACAGAATTAAGAGTAGATGTAAAAATAAGGTAAAAGTCATGAGTCAACCTCTTTTTGAGTTGGGGGGGAAGCGAGCTTAGTGGGCTCACACAGTTATCGCTTCTAAATAATAAAACACTTGTGCAAGCCATCTGCGCCTTTCTCAATTGCAGAATCAACAAAAATGAATATGGTCATGTATACAGAAAATGGATTGTATTTTAAATCCCGTTGGCCCCACTCATTTCTGTAGTTCCATTTGCTTCAGTCTGAATAAGCAAACTGGATTTGGCCTATTATTGATTTAAATAAGAGGAGAAACAAATCAAGCCCCCATGCCACCCACCATAGAAGCAGACATACAATGGATTAATCAAAAACAAACTCATGACTATATAGTTATACAAAAGTTTTTGACTGGATTGAAAAAAAGATTTTTCTAGGCACCATTTTCCCCTCTGAACTGTATATTTAGAAAGTAGTCTAAATCTCCACACTTAGGTGGTAAGTGATATAATATCTCTGTGTTTCTGACACCCATCAGGATTGGATATGCCCAGACATTTGTTCAAATGGTTGTAGGACAAATGTAACAATTGTAGCTTTTGTTTACAGGGAAGCGGAAAAGATAGTCACAGAAAGATACATACACATTTATTCTAAGATGCATTTTCTTCATTTTTTTCTATTATTTTAGAATACAGTAATTGTTTGCCTCTCCATCTTGCTACATAACACAGACCTCACTTTGATTTTTTTGGATCTGTATGGTGTGAAAGAACAACCGAGACAGGAGTGTGAGGCAGAGAGAGAAAGCATGCTCTTTTGGTCTAGTATTAGTATACTTGGCTAGAACATGAAACATGTAGGAATACTGTTTGTCTGAAAACCTACAAAGGCATTTTACACTGTCTGCACTTTGTTTATCTGTGTTTCTTTCTTATGGTTTTTATTTGCCATATTTCAAAAGGAGCAATTAGTGTTTTAGAATCCATGATTCTGAATTCATAATGTATTCATCCCAAGATGCACTTGTCCATTTGTATTATGGTTCCATATGTTTTATTAGTCATTGTAGAGGTTTTTAAGCAGCCGAACACTTTCATATCCGAAAAAAGCAACAGAGGGTTCTGTGGCACCTTTAAGACTAACAGAAGTATTGGGAGCATAAGCTTTCGTGGGTAAGAACTTGCATCTGAAGAAGTGAGGTTCTTACCCACGAAAGCTTATGCTCCCAATACTTCTGTTAGTCTTAAAGGTGCCACAGGACCCTCTGTTGCTTTTTACAGATTCAGACTAACACGGCTACTCCTCTGATATCCGAAAAGCTTGTTCTAACCAAATTTCACTCAGGCAGAACCTCCGTTGAAGGCAGTGGGAGCTTTGCCTAGGTAAGAAGTGCTGAATATGGCCTTTAAAGAAGCACCATAGCTATGGGCAGGTTGTGGGACAAGTGAATTGTGGCGATAAGATAGTGATTTGTCACAGTCAACAGTCTGAGGACAGACAACATTGTGTCTGTCTGATCTGTGTCTCACCCAGATTCACGCAACCACACTCGTTTTGATATATTCTTATGTGTATTGATAGAGGCTTGGTATTTGACTGTAGCCCTATATGATCCTAATATGTTTTAGCAAAAGGAACAAAAAGTCTCTCTCTCTTTTTTTTAAAAGGCTCCAACATACCCTACAGTATATGCATAGTCCCCATTCATAGTACACATGATATTTTCCTATTGAATAACTTAACAATAATGATCAGGCACTTGCTTTACAGTGGGCTTGTTTTTTTCTTAATGTGGTTACTTCTGCTTGCTTTTAAAACACAGAAAAGATTTGTACACAGGTTTGTCCTTGAGCAGTTTCTATGAGCTTAGCTTTGGTTTCCAAGGCTGCACCTTATCCTTGTCATATATCATTTGGACAGCAGCTGAGCTATAACTCTCTTTTGGTATGTTGTACGTTAAATATTTTATGGCATGGTTGATTTCATTTAGTAGCATTGACATTTCCTTTCTTTTGCTATAATTTGCAGTATGTTCTACTGGCTTCCTGTATTGTCTGTCAAGCACTTTTTCCTCCCATGCCACCAGCATAGTTTTAGATTTCCTGGTCGATGATAAAGTGACAAAGAGTCCTGTGGCACCTTATAGACTAACAGATGTATTGGAGCATAAGTTTTTGTGGGTGAATACCCACTTCGTCAGATGCATATGGTGGAAATTTCCAGAGGCAGCTATAAATATGCAGGCAAGCATCGGTCTAGACTGATTCTTGCCTCCATATTTATACCTGCCTCTGGAAATTTCCACCACATGCATCTGACAAAGTGGGTATTCACTCACGAAAGCTTATGCTCCAATACGTCTATTAGTCTATAAGGTGCCACAGGACTTTGTCGCTTTTTACAGATCCAGACTAACACGGCTACCCCTCTGATACTTGGTCGATGATAGATGCAGTTCCATCCAGTTTGCTTGGAAACATGTTCAAGCATTTCCTGTGTGTCAGAATTGACTCTTCATATTCTTTTAGTTTCTAAGTCTGGATTTGCTTCTATGATGAACTTGCTGCATTTATGTTGGGCTCCTATTCGTTCAGTTTGTTGGTTATTGTGAGTTGAGAGTTGTACTTTTCCTTTCCTTTCCTATCTGGAGAGCTGCATTAGTCATCGTCTTCTGCATTGTTCTTCCCTCTGCCTCAATCAGACCTTGGCCTTCTAGAGCTCTGTGGTGATGCATTTTCTTAGAAGCATGTACTATACCTGTCTTTCAGTATTGCTATCCTTCTGTTAGTATTCCTGCAATAATATAAACATCTGTTCTATATTTCTCAGAAAATATGAAACTGGCCTGTTGCCTGACATCATCTTACCTTATGCTGTGATCCTACTACATCTCACATGCTAAAAAGGGTTAAAAGAGGTCAGCAGTTGGATTGGAGACCTCCAGGGTACCCCCAAGTGTTGCAGAAAATATTCTTTATAATTCATTAGGCGGCAAGCTTTTCTCTGAGACAGTGCCCCAGCATGGTGTTAGGGAGAACTTTACAGCTGGGAATGGTGTCTTTTGAATGAGAAATAAAACTGAGATCTAGACCACCGTGGTAATTTAAAAATTCCATGACCTTTTCATAAAAATGAGCACACTATGGCTGTATTCCAACTTGGGTAATTCATTTGTAAATGTTTAAATACCTCCTCTACTTTCAAATAGATATGGTATTCACCACTTCCTGTCTTACGCTGTTGTCTGTTACCAGGCACCCCAGAGATAAGCTGCACCCCTCTGTAGAGAGCCCCAGATGAAAGGTGCATTGTATGTGCACACAATTACATAAAAATATATTAATTTATCATATTTCAGAATGTTTAGAGTAGTTCAAGATTTTCTGTGTTGAGGAGCAAATTCTATTTTAATGTCATTACAGGCTCTCAGGCTCCTGTGACACTGGGTGTTACTTAACTACATCAGAGGGGCATTGTGAAGGATTTATTTGTTATTTTTTGGACAGTGCTCTGAAGATACAAAGCACTATTTTACGTGCCAGCTAGAAAAATCATTATACTGGTGATGTGATTGGTTTCTGTTATTTTTAAAACAACATCAGACTAAATATGTTGTCAGTGTCAGCATGGTTTAGCTGGCAGTTCTGTCACCTTTTGAGCTACAAGTGTGTTGGATTTTAAGTCTCGTACTATCACTTGGTCTTATATGCAGTAATGACACTGAGCTGCAGTATTGGTACTGTACATTGCTCTGCAGTGTTGGAGATGTTGTCCTTCAGGGCAGACATTATAGGGAGAGGACCTTTTGTATGTCTCTGGAAGCTGTTCAGGCAGAATTTAAAGATCACATCACCTATTGGATACAATTTTAAACCTATTATCTTGATTAATACTTACTCTCAGTAATGAGACAGATTGCCCAAAACATTATGGGAACAACAATATTGTATTTCCTTCGGAGTCATTGCACTTCACCATCAGTATCAAATATATTATTTTGAAGCTTGCTGAAATATCTAGAATGCAAAATACACTAGTTAAAATGTAAATATTAGCCTCTTATCATAGAACTATCTTACCTATTTCCCTGTGCATGTGAATTTCTTGTGAACCATGTGAATAAAATGTTTCTTATACCAGTGCCAGTCTTCCTCTTCATTCTGTGCATTCCATTTTGGCGCATTCTTTCAGCCGGCACATCTTGCTTGTCTTTGCTGAGCATTCAGCCCTACTTCTTAGGGTCAATAATGTCTGTGACACCTACTTAATTGCTACATGCATTTGTACTGTTCCTTGGCAATTATATTTCAGATTCCTGTCAATGTACCTGTTTGCCTCGGGGCTGTGTTTATATTAAATATCAATAAAAAAAACTGACAGCAGCTACACAAATGGCAATAGAAGAAAATCATACATATCTGCAAGCCAGCCAGAGTAGGAGATGGGAGAATAAAAGAATGTTTTAATTTTATTTTAGAGGTTATTGCCAGGACATGTCTTTGCAAAACAAAAATAGGATCTATGTTTAAAGTATTCTGGCAGAAGATATTTACATTTATAGTTTTTTGAGTTTGCCTTATAGCATCATGTAATGATTTTTTGTTTACATACAGCTTTTCATCCCCCAAATATTCAAAAGAATCTCGTTACCCAATATTGAAATGTAGCTACACCTCTACCCCGATATAACGTGACCCGATATAACACGAATTCGGATATAACTTGCTAAAGCAGTGCCCCGGGGGCTGTACATTCCAGTGGTTCAAAGCAAGTTCGATATAACACGGTTTCACCTATAACGTGGTAAGATTTTTTGGCTCCCGAGGACAGCATTTTATCGAAGTAGAGGTGTATTTTGGGGGATGCAAACAGCACACGGCAGCAATAGACAACAGGACAGGCAGTGGAAAATACTGTTTTGGCAGAATGTAGTTACCAGAATTGGAATTTGGCTAGCACAACAGGTCTAACATATGTACCATTAGAAGATGTGCCGTGAAATTTCAAATGGATCTCAGTTGTAGTTTGGGGGGCACTCTCACTGAGAGAAGCTGGTCCAAATACCAATGAATACACAGCAACCATGTTGGGACCTGGGTGCTCCTAGTTTATGAGTAAGGTGTGCTAGCTGGCAAAGTCATGAACATGCCCGTTATAAGCGGTGTATCTCTAGTTTATAGCCACAGCCCTGCCTTGAGGGTGGCGTGAAGCCATGCCATCAGGAGAACTGTAAGGGCATTATGTCCACAGCACAACTCCCAGAGTTCTCAGCACATGACGGGAGCATGCCTGCAGCTCTGATCTTTTGCCCCTTCTCTTCCTGGCCTCTTAGCAGTTGCTAGCACTTCAGGAGTACTGTGCTCAGTGGAATGTAGAGACTTGATTGAGGGGCATAGTGCAGGTAAGTTTTCTGCACCTCACTTTTCCTTGCCCATCACTGAAAGGGCTGAAGAGAGACTGGCCTAATATGTTTCCAAATAAGAGTGGCTGATGTATAAAGAGTCACCTTCAGGTCACTCTCAGAGTGTTGCTAACGGTACAGCCAGCATAATGAAAGTGCAACATGCAGGAAGGCAGTAAATCCTCTCTTGACAATCTAGCATTCATTTTAAAGGAGCTGATTGTCTTTTAAAGGGCATGGTAGATTTTTAATTGTTGCCTCTTACTTAAAATGCCCCGCTTAATGCACCTCTCCGTTTCTGATTAGTTTCAGGGTCACTGGATTAATGCTTTTAAGTGATCAGCCTTTGGATGTGTTGTGATTATTGATATTAATGTAATGCAGAAAATATGCTAAAACAGGCATGTGTGGGTAAAATTTTACCTGTTGTATCAGAATTTCCTGGTTTGTGGCAATACACACACACTCTCTCTCTCTCTCTCTCTCTCTCTCTCTCTTTCTCTCATTACAGCGATTACTTATTGTTAGCTCATCCTTAAGCAATCTATAGTTACAAGCATGGATATTTCAATATGTCTTAATTTATAAACATCACTTTCCCTTGGTACTTGCTATCTGCAGTGTTGTTTATTTTAAAATAATTTTTCAAATACTTACTCTCAGGGTTTCATATTATAACACTGAAACTTTGCAGCCTGGGCAAGTAAAGTTGTCTGGTGGCATGAAAATGGCCTCCCATATGTTGAACTTGAGCTCATATAGACTCCAAATGAAGCTGTGTTGAGTTTTATTCTGCTGGAATGAGTGGTGGTGTGATGTGAAGCCTTTGGGATAGGGTGGAGACAAGCAATAAGATTTTGGGGTCTCTGAGGAATGCAGGATAGAAGAAATCTGGTGAACCATTGAAATTGTATGATGTCATGTTTCTGGCATGAAATTGTGGATGTAAATTGTGAGGAAACCCCAAAATGCCTTTAAAATTAAAAGTCATAAAGCAGTGATGTCCGACCTCAGATTGGTTATTAGTTCTTCCTGTTGAAGGAAGGACCATGAAGGAGCTCAGATGCCAAGTTGAGAGCAAGTGCTTTGCATGCCCTCTGAAGAGAAGATCTCCCTTAAAATGCTCATAGAAAAGGAAATAAACCCTAAAGAACTGAAACTAAATTTTGTGTTTCAAGTGAGATTTTAACTCCTGACCACCTTAGCTATACTACTGCTGCAATGAGTCATTGAAACAGCTGTGCTGTTTAATAGTAATCTGGCTCCTCCAACAGAGCTAGCATGGTTTCAATGGGATTAGAATCACAATATTCAAGATACTGTTGGGCTATATGGTGGGATGAGAACATGGCTGAGATTTTAACACGTCACTTTTGTCATCTAATCACTAAATGCCATATTAGGACTGAACACAAGGTTTGCTTTCTTATTAGATTAGGATCGTATTTCTCCAAATTGATGTTTTATTTTTGTAGGTTAGGCAAGAATGATCCTGAATTTCAGGTCATGGTGTTTCAGGGAAACTTATTGGAGTAACTGTAAACTCGTGAACACCTGAGGTTTTCTTCTGTGCAGTATAATGACCTTTAGGCAACACCAACATTGTATAGTGACATGGGTTTACTTTCACATAGTAGATTTGTTGGAGAGAACTCAAATTTGTGTTTGGTATGTCTCTAGTTTGACAGGTTTTGATATTATATATAATATAATATTTCATTTTCTAGGACTAAATTTAACTCCACTAGACATGTTTTTAAAACAAAATCTGCTTTGTTGAGCTTGCTTTTTCAACAACCCGTCTATGTAAACCTAAATATTTAGATGAATGCAGAGTTCAAAGATGTGTAGCTGAGACATTTCCCTTTTTCTCCTGGTGTTTTTCTTTGATGAATGTAAGGATAGAAAACAATTTACCTTTTTTCCACTCCATTAAAATCACATTCTAAGCAATCTTCTGAAATCAATGCAGAGTGCCATTATTGTACAAGTCTGTGGAAGCATTATCTGAAACACTTGAACAAGTGGGTAGTTGTATGTGCTTTTTTTTTTTTTTTTTTTTAATTACAGCTCTGATTTAAGTTAACTTTATTTTTCTAGCGGAAGTGTTCTTTCAAATACTTGAACAAGTTGCGTGTGTGTTCATGCCTTTAAAAACAATACTACAACGCAGATTTTAAGTTAGCTTTGTTTTTTCTTTTTGAAACCATTGCCTTTAGGTGCAGGTTGTATTAGGAATATAGAGTGTCTTTCTTTAGCATGTCTCATTTCACAACCACATGTGATATCGAGCTCAAAAAACTTGGCTTTCAAATATATTAATTTAATTTTGCTTTGTCACTTTTATGACAAATAACCACTTTACATCATTCAAAAAGTACTAGGGTGTCTTAGGATTTTAAGTGTTATTAGTTGAATATACTATGCTGTATTAAAAGAAAAAACAAACATAATAAAAAAAAATCTTCTCACATGGAGAGTTTTAGTTTGCTTTCATGTACTATTCTGTTTATGGGAATAAAAAAAAACAGGTCAGTCAGTGTTGGAAAATCCAAGCTCCATGTTTTTTTATATAGTAATTAGTGCTATGCTGTGTTTGCTATGCATTTGTTTGTTTACGCTTACATGCTCCAGCAGGAAATGAAAGGCACTTCACTTTCTAATGTGCATGCTGAATAATATATATTATTATAAAGTAAAACATACATTAGACTCCATTGTACTAAAAAAAATACTACTATGCAGAGGGTCTCCCTCTAAAGATTTTAGCGAAGATAGGAGTGTTGGTGTGTAAGAGTACAACCTGGTGAAATAGAATCTGTCTTTTGACAGGGCTATTATGTATGTTATCCGCACAAATAAACTTTTAACATACAGTTAAAGTGACCATACTAAATTCAAAACATTCATACAGAATATATAAATAACATTATCCTGAAAAATCCCAAGCCTTAAAAGTATATAAATTACGAGTTAAAGTAATTAATAATCTGTTACCCTTACAGTACATTCATTCAGTAATAGTGATATGACCCTTCCTGTTATATATTCTAATTAACATATTTAACTCTCACCTATAAAGTATGTCTTGGAACTCTTACACAGATTAGTGATGTATATATTGAATCTTCTACACCTATGTATATGTTTCCACTAGGTAAAATACATAAATAGTGTTGAAAGTGTTTGTAAGTATGCCTGTAACTGCTTCAAAGCAACTTTATTAAGAAATGGAATGTTAGAGAGAGACAAAATAATCCCATCATGACTTCCTGCCACTTTATCCAATATTTGTGTTGTCATGTTGCATTAATACATGATGACATTGCATCATCATGACTCAATACCATTGTCCATTTATTGCAGTATCATGTTATAGTACATCATCACACCCATCTCTCCACACCTTGCTAGATGTTGGGAGGGTAGTTTGACTGGGAAGTGCATTTGCCCCTCACCCTTCTCTCTTGGCTACTGAAGGAAGTTTTCTTTCTCTTTGGAGTAGGTGTGTTTTGTGGGTCATCTCTTGAATGCTGGGAATTAAGGCTGGAGAAAATAGTTTCCAGAGGCCCATACACACCAAGTTAATAGGTGCTGAGACCCAGAAAGTCCTGGAGAAATACTCACTGAAACTGTGCTCTTCATAGGAGCCACATGTAGAGAGTGCCCTTGACTTATGAGCTAGAACTTGCAGTGGTTGCTTGCAATGGTTTCAGATACTGAATCAACCAAAGATGATATGGTGCAAGGGATTCTATCAACTGAGTGTCACTCTTCTTTATTTTTTCAGATCCAGCTATCGTAAATGGAGTCTTTTGGTCAGAATCCTTAAACAAGGTGTTTGTCGATAACTTTGACCGTGACCCTTCTCTCATATGGCAGTACTTTGGAAGTGCAAAGGGATTTTTTAGACAGTATCCAGGTATGCATATTAATTAAAATAAAATGAACAGGTGATATTGCTACAGGTTTCCATGAAAAAATTAGTGTTGCGGGTCCTGAATTTTGCAAGCACCCACAGATTCCATTAACTTAATTTAGAGTTCTCAGAGCAGTTCTTAAAAAAGCAAGGGCTATTAATATTTATTCCCTTTCCTCCCAATTAATATTTGTAATTGTGAAAAAATTGGGAATAGTCCAACAGCAAATATATTGTCACTTGCTTTTGCACATTTACCCAATTAAAGTGTGACATATATTGCAAATGCATGCAGTATCTTTGTGGGAACATATTGTATTAAGTGTATGCATCACTCCAGGGCAGGGATTGAATGTATGATTGTGTTCTGTTCTATGGGGGATGATTATCACAGCTCCTCCAAGTACCAAAACCGGGGTGTGTGTGGAGGGGTGATTAAGGTGAATCACTTAGGTTTTAAACACCTCTAGAGAGGTCCCACCTTTGGGGAGGCTCACATATACTAGTTCAAACTGGATTTTCCAGAGACCAACAGACAAAGCAGAGGCTTTTGGCATAAAAAGCTTGTGGTTAAACTGACTTGGGGCCTTCTTTCTAATCCAACGTATGGGCAGGATTCTTCAGTGCAACCCCCGCAGAAGGGTTGGAAAGACTTTGACTTACTAGGGCCCCATAAGACTAATGGGTGACCTCTGGTACTCTTTTGACATGTGTATAGGGACTTCTTTTGGTTTCTTACATGCTTTTTCTGTAATGCTGTTACCTTAAGAATAAAGGTGCTTGCTTAGAAGGAGTGGTGTGGTATCTTGTAACTGCTGGCAATACACTGCTCATAACCCTTGCAGAGAAAGTAAAACACAGGTGGTGGCTTATAGGCATATTGGCTTGCTGGGGATATCACAGTGTAAGGCAGGGAGATGTGCAGCCGTAAAACCCTGGGAAGGAGAGAGAGAGAAGCTGTTCTCCACCCAAGAGAGATGGCATTTGGGAGCCAGGAACCTTAAGTGGGTGCCCTCGAGGGAGCACCGAGGGTGAATTCAGGTGTTATTACCCTGAAACTGAAACACCATATTTTTGTACATTTACCCAATTTAGTGCATTTCGCTTACTGTTTACAAATTCCTTGTATTATGACAACCAGGAAATTGATACAACTGAATGTAAATTACAAAAGAAATTGAGCCAGTACTTGCAATTTTTGCCATTTCAAACTCCAAACCTATTTGCAAGGCCTACATTTTCTCACTGTGCATCTTGTCCATGTAGAAATTCAGAGCGAGTTGGCATAATTTCAAGATGAGATATCACTGGTTCTAGCAAATGCTGTACATGCATGCATGCTAGCACAGATATGTAACAAAGTGGGAGAGAAAGTTTGCAGAATTATAGGTATACTTATGTTTCTTGGTTAGAACAGGTAAGACCCGTGGGGCATTTTTCTGCATAGTGCTGTATCATATGAGATATTTAATTCTGCTGGATTTGAATTTTTAATAAAAAATGAAGTTTTAATTTTGCTTGGGAATTATGAAAATGTGACTTCAGGCAGAAGTTATGCCAACATTGCAACTGTAGAAATAGAACTCAGACAGCTAACAATAATGTAAAAAGCCTAATTTTGGAGTAGTAGAGCTGTTTCATATTGTGGTAAGTAAAAGTAATTACTACACATCTTTATTGCTATGCTAAATCAAATTAAATTAGCATTTTCCATGCTAATAATTTCCTCATTCATATGACTTAAAGCAGAGGTGGGCAAACTACAGCCCGTGGGCCACATCCGGCCTGTAGGACCCTCTTGCTTGGCCCCTGAGCTCCTGGCCCGGGAGGCTAGCCCCTGGCCCCTCCTCCACAGCCTCAGCTCACTCCGCCACCGCACAATGCTCTGGGCGGCGGAGCTACAAGCTCCTGGGGCAGCGCAGCTGCAGAACCCGGCCTGACCCGGTGCTCTGTGCTGCGCAGTGTGTGGCTGGCTCCCGCTGGGTGGCCTGGCTGTAGCGCCACCAGCCACTGGTGCTCCAGGCAGAGCGGTAAGGTGGCAGGGAGTGGGGGGGTTGGATCGAGGGCAGGGGTGTTCAGGGGGTGGTCAGGGGGTGGGATGGTCAGAGCAGGGTCCCAGGGGGGCAGTCAGGAAGGAGGGGGGGGCTGGATGGGGCAGCGGGGGGCAGTCAGGGGCAGGGGTTCTGGGGGCAGTCAGGGGGCAGGGAGAAGGGGTGGTTGGATGGTGCAGGGGTCCTGGGGAGGCAGTCAGGAAGGGGGGGGGGTTGGATGGGGAAGCGGGGGGCAGTCAGGGGCAGGGGTTTTGGGGGCAGTCAGGGGACAGGAAGAAGGAGTGGTTGGAGGGGGCAGGGGTTCCAGGGGGCAGTCAGGAAGGAGGGGTGGTTGGATGGGACAGAGGTCCCGGGGGGGCAGTCAGGAATGAGAGGAGAGGTTGGATGGGGCAGCAGAGGGCAGTCAAGGGCGGGGGTTCCTGGGGTAGTCAGGGGACCGGGAGCAGGGGGTGAATGGGGCAGGGGTCCTGGAGGGGCTGCCACAGAACAGGGGGGATTGGATGGGACAGGAGTCCCGGGTGGTTGTCAGGGGGCAAGAAGTGTGTGTGTGGGGCAAATAGGGGGCGGGGGCTGGGCCACACCTGGCTGTTTGGGAAGGCACAGCCTTCCCTAATCGGCCTTCCATACAATTTCTGAAACCCAATGCGGCCCTCGGGCCAAAAAGTTTGCCCACCCCTGACTTAAGGGGAGCCTCTCCCTGGTACTGTGAGACTCATCTCTCCCTGGGGTGAGATAAAAATGGGACATAAAGCAGAAAACCAGAAATCATGTCAAGTTCCACATATCAGATGACGGTTTCAAATACCTTCTCTGTAAGTTAATAGAGACGAGAATTGCCTTTGCTGTAAGGCATGAAAAACGTTCCTATAAGTTTCAAGGCATTAAAAAAATGCTTAGGGACACACTTAGGATGTTTCTGTGTCTCTGGCTATCTCTCTACTTGAAAAAAATTACATGAGGCACAAAAAGATAAGTAATTTCTGAACCTGAAATAGTGTGAGAAGATAAAAGAAGAGAATTCACCCTTCAGATCATTCAGATAGTACTCCGCTTGGGTATTCTGCTCTGTCTACAGATGCAATATTTCCTCTTCATTCATTCCTTTTTTTATTTTGCACTTTCTTGGCATCTTCTTTCTGATGCCATCTGATTATCTCAAAGGATTGTTTTAAGCATACATTGATGAACACCCATTAAACTACAACAGAATACAGGCTCTTACATAACACTCTGCTCTTGCATAGCACCAGATCCTGCTCCCATTAATTTCAATGACAAAGCTCCCATTGACTTCCCTAATTCAAGATCAGGCCACTAGTGAAACAGCTCTTTTAGTTGATTGGTTAGAGGCTGTTTTCTGGAGCCTAAAGTCTTCAATGTTTGTATATTTGTATGTGGTTGGCTGATGACTGACACATCTCTCTATATAGGTTTTAAATTATAGTTCAGATCCTTAAGATCCTTGACATTTCAATAGTGGAAATTCTAGCATTGTTATTTTAAGAGGATCCTTTATTGTGCTATGGATTGAATGCAAGTCCAGAAATATGTTGATTTAAAAACAGGGGGGACTGGCCTTTTGATGTTCTTTATTTGAAAGCTAGTATTATATTTCCTCTGACCCATGGGTCAGAAACAGTACCTCATCATAGTCAAGTGATCTGTGGCAAAATGTCTGAAACACAACCTGTGAGTGATGCCATCAAGCATGACAGTCCCTGGCAAGTTCAGTCATGGTAGAAAGAGTAATGGGGAAATGGACTTGATTAGCGTCATCACACTCTTGCCAACTACCATGGCTAAGCATAGCGAGGCTCTAGACACATTCTTTACTATGATGAACAGAATAGTGGTGAAGCAGCCTTCACCCTGCCATGGGCTGAAAGCAGCTGAGAAAGATGATTGTATTTCCCATGGTCCTAGTTCGTTAAAGTATTTTTCCAACTACTGCTATAGTTCTTTGTATGTGATATTTAAGCATGTCTGCTCAATCAATAAAATATTAGAATCCTTTAAATGCTACTTTCACCAGTAGCAAAGATACAGATTATCAACATTCTGATATATTGTAATCTAATCTTTTTTTTTTTTTAAACAGGAATTAAATGGGAACCAGATGAGAATGGAGTTATTGCATTTGACTGCAGAAATCGAAAATGGTAGGTAACAGTCAACCACCAATGTGTTTTTAAGAAATATAAAACAATATAAGATCAGTCTGCATTTTGCTTCTTGGTCTAGGTACATACAAGCAGCTACTTCTCCAAAAGACGTGGTTATTTTAGTTGATGTCAGTGGCAGCATGAAAGGACTCCGTCTGACAATTGCTAAGCAAACCGTATCATCTATTTTGGATACCCTTGGAGATGATGACTTTTTCAACATAATTGCTGTGAGTTTCTCTGTATTTTTCTTCCCTTCTTTTTCTAATTAATTGTTTTGTGTTGTATTCTTTGTCGTATTCTACATCCTGCCATGTACACCAATAAACTGAATTTAGAGGACAGGTATCGAGGACTGTGTAATGGCGTGCTATTTCACTGAACCTCAGTAATTGGACAGACTCTTTGCATTTCTTCCAAAGCAACTTTATTCCTTGCTTTCACTTAACATATTGAACATTCTCTGGACATATTCCCTCTTTGATCCCAACATGACTACTTTCTGTGTCAAACTGCAGAGTTTTCTGTATGTCATTCTGGGAGTTGCAATAATCACTGCCATAATAACCTAATGTGATTGCCTGAGTTGCAGCCAGCACAGCTCTGGTGTGTGACTTTATGCAGCTTTTTAATGCAATCTGTATGTTCAGCTTTCCCCCCCACCCAATTGATGCATTTTTCTCTGTTTTCCGTAGTAGAGTGAAAGCTAAGGAATGCTTTGCACATAAAAATAAGTTACAATAGGCTTGTAGTGTCAGAGCCCCTTTGTTAAGACTGCAACATACTCGCATCAAGTTTACAAAGATACCCTAAAGTTTTCAGTCTGAGATCTGAGGGGTGGTGTTTAGCCCCCAAGCCAATTGAGTTCCAGAACTGCTGGCTGCATAAGCAGAAAAGTCATGAAGCAAGTAAAGCAACATGCAGAACTCACTGCACTGTGTCATCTTGATCTGTGTATTATCACTGTGGATCTCATTTCACTTTTATTCTTAATAGCCATTGTTTTTCTGTACTTTTAAAGCAGCAACAAAATAATGGCAAATATGGCAATTCACATGTTACTCACCACCAACATTCTTTGATGGTCTGCAAAATTATATGTGAAAATTGGTATGTGATACTTATCCCCTGAGTTACCATAGTATACGTACGTGAGGACATACATTTACTATATACCCTATTCAAATTCTAGGTCAGTTTCCGATATGATCTTGTGATATGACATTATTTTGCAAGGAATAGAATGGGTGCAGCAAAGCTAAGCTGATGAGATGCATTATCAGTGTTACTAAAGATGATACATTAAATCATTAACAGCTGTCATTATTTCTGTGTAATGTGGCAGTTAATTTTCCACGGCACAGTAACTTTTTTAATTACAAGGTAAGAGCCTAATTCTGCAACCCTTAAACACAAAGGGACTACTCATGTGAGTAAAGGTGTCAGGAACAGGCACTAAAAGTTGGCTGCCTTTTCAACTTGTATATTGTGGCTGCCCTTGGCTTATAGCTTATACATGTTCCTTGCTGATAGCTTTAGAAATGCTTTATGTTAGTATCATAATATATCAAACCTAGGATTTTTTTAAAACTGTTAATTCAATATATGCTGAAGAGTTTATTCAGGTACAAGCAAGTGCACTTTATGTAGTACAAAATGTCCCCAGTAAGATGCAGATCTTTTTAGTCATTTTACATACAATAGTCCCTAAATATCCAAGCACTTACTATATTTTAACAGATAACAGGCAGTTAGTTCAGAATATCTTTCTTATTAATCTTTAATTACTCATTACATAATTAACAGAAACTCACAGAAGAGGAAGGCATAATTACATTCTGTACCAAGAAAGGTTTATTGTTCTTCAACAAAACTGTGATCAACTTAAATAATCTAAATAATGTTCTAAGTGGCAAAAATGTATCAACTAAAGAATTAAGATTTAAAGAGCCATATTTAGTCGGTAATCATGATGCTTATCAGTAGTTGTGTCAGTTATTGTAAATGATTCAGGAAGAAAAGTAGATGCTTTTCTTGAAAATAATTTTCTTAATGGAGAAACCCAATAGACCTATCTATCTAGAAAAATGTATAAAAAATAGTGACTTTGCAATAAAGCTATGATAGAGCACCTTACTTTAGTACAATAACCATACAGCTGCAAATTGCTTAACTTATTGTAGCAACTCTATACTTACTCTTTTATAATTCTAGAGTTTCTGCATGCTTGGTTTATTATAGGAACTCCAAAGATATTTAGAGATTGTATTATTGTTGTAACTATAGAGTTATTAAATGCTTCATTTAAGAGAGTGTAAATCACTTTTTAAACAGTTTTTATTTTAATTTGTAGGCATTTTATGATTTGAGCATAATATTTTTATACTACATTCTATACGATAGCCTCTTAGACACTACAAAATGGGCACAAACAGGGAGTTAGATATCAAGCTGCTTTGGTTTGTGCTTGCTGATTTTGGATCCACATTTATTTGTAGACACAAAACTGAATCCATTGATGATGATTTGTGTTAATGCTCAAGAGCCCTAGCCATGGACCACGACCCCTTGTACTAGACCCTGTGCAAACACAGAACCAAAAGAGCTTACAGTCTGTATAGAACAGGAAACAGCAGGTGGTACAGACAGACACATGGGGGAGTTCAAGGAAACAAGGAGAGAATGTTAGTCAGCATGATTGGCAGTGGCATCTCCACACACCAGTAGCTTAACTGTGTTTTCAAGTTTTTTATAGGCATCACAGAAAAGGAGAATTTTAAGGAGGGTTGTGAAGAAGGATAATAAAGTAGTTTTGCAGATGCTTATTGGCAGGGCCGCCCAGAGGATTCAGGGGGCCTGGGGCAAAGCAATTTCAGGGGCCCCTTCCATAAAAAGAAGTTGCAATACTATAGAATACTATATTCTCTGGGGGCCCCTGCAGGGCCTGGGGCCTGGGGCAAATTGCCCCACTTGCCTGCTCCCTCCCCTCCCCCCCCAGCAGCCCTGCTTATTGGGAGCTCCTCCCAAGCATGAGGGGCAGCATGGGAGAAAACACAAAGGTGCTTGCTTGAAAATGGAGGCTGGCATGTGAAAATTGGTATGTGATTCTTATCCCCCGAGTTACCATCGTATACGTACGTGAGGACATACATTTGCTGATGTACATACAGGGCTGATTGGACATAAGAGTCAACATCTCAGTAGTGAAAGAGCGATGATATATTGATGATCTCTAGAAAGTGAAGAGAAATAGCTTATATTTGATGCAACTGAGAAAGGGGGAACCAGTAAAGGATGCAAAGAGAGGGATGACATCGTCAATGTGATGGGCTAGGGAAATGATCTTTGTAGCAGTATTTTGAATGGATATGAGTAGGGTAAGATTATAATGTCAAGCCCAGAGAAAAGGATGTTGCAGTAATTGAGACGAGAGATGATGAGAGCCCGGACGAAATTTTTAACTGTATGGATGGATAGCAGAGGCCATATCTGAAAGATGTTGTTCAGAAAGAATCTGCAAGATTTACAGATAGCTTGGGTGTGGGCACTTAGAGAAAGAGATCCAAGTTGAAAACGATGCCTAGATAATGGTCCTGAGCAACTAGTGTCTGTAGTGATCCTAAAAGGAGGTAATGGGTAGAGCTTTTGGGGGAAAGATTAAAAGCACTGTTTAGCCATGTTGTACTTGACCTGATAGCTAGACTCCCATTAGGTAGGACATATCAGAGTGAAAGGCTGAGATTTTAGTTTGGGCAGAAGGAGATAGGTCTGCAGCAGAGTGGTAGATCTGTGAGTCACCAGCATAGAGATGGTAGTTGAATTTGTGAATAAGCTGGGGGGGGGGGGATCCTTGAGGAGGCCACTTAGGGATCTGGGGCAAAAATCAGTACTTGGTCCTGCTAGTGAAGGCAGGGGGCTGGACTCAATGACCTTTTGAGGTCCCTTCCAGTTCTATGAGATAGATATATCTCATGTATTATTATTATTACTCAGACGTAATGTGTAGCAGGATAAGAGAATGGGGGACTTAGAGATGTAAGGCAGAAGGGAGGCTGGGGCAGTTTCTGGAGAGGCAAGTGGGCTCAAGGGTGTTTTGGGGATTTTTTTAAGATGGGAGGGACTACTGTGCGCTTGTAATACAAATAGAAAGAGCTAGAGGAGAGTGAGAAGATGAGAATAGACACAAGGGTGATCAAGAGACGGGATGGGGTAATGGGAGCAAATGGAGAGGTTAGAGAGGGGAGCAGATGAGAAACATCTGTGTCTGTGACCGGAAAAGGAGGAGAGAGTTGCAGGAGGGAAAGGAAGAAGGGAAGAAGAGGCAGTGGGAGGGGGAAGGTCATGGTGTTTTTTATCAACTTTTTCTTGGAGGAAAAATGCAAGAACCTGTGTTGAGAGAGAGAAGTGGAGACAGGAGGAGGGGAAGGTTTGAGGACTGCATCAAAGATGATAAAAAGGTGTCTGGGATTAAGGGTATGGGATTCAATTAAGTTGGAAAAGTAGAATTGCTTAGTTAGGAAGATGGCAGAACTGGAAGGGAAGAGAATGAATTTGTAGTAGAGGAAGTCAGCCTGGCCATAGGATTTGTACCAATAACACTGCAGTATAAGAGCAGGAAGTGAAGAGGCATATATTGGGGGTGAGCCAGGAATCAGGCTTGGCAGGATGGATCTTGCAATGGGAGAAGTCCAAAAGAATCAAGCGGAGGAGTGTAAACCATGGAGAGAGTCAGCAACAGTATCAGTGAAAGAAAGTAAGATAAGGAAGGAAGGAGGGGGCTGAGAGCAGATGAAGGGCTAAAGCCTGACTAAAAATGAGTTGTGGTCACTATACATGAACATCATTAAAAATTCAGTTAATTGAAGTATGCATAAGATAGGATAGTGAAAAATATTTTAATAGACAGGGTATATATATGATATATACAGGGCTGGCTCCAGGCACCAGCCCAGCAAGCAGGTGCTTGCGGCGGCCAAGGGGAAGGACTGTTCAGCGGTAATTCGGCGGCAGGTCCCTCTTGGAGGGAAGCACCTGCCGCTGAATTCCCACTGAAGAAGAAAGCGGCGCGGTGGAGCTGCCACCAGAGTGCCGCTGATCGCAATTGTGATTGCGGCTTTTTTTTTTTTTTTTTTTCCGCCGCTTGGGGAGGCAAAAACCCTGGAGCTGGTCCTGGATATATATGGACTGTTTCATCTTTACTAAATTATTTTCTGAATATATCTGTGTATATAGAACATAAAAGAATCCAATGCAGGTCTTTCCAGAAAATAAACATAAAAAGATAATGTTAAAAATCGTTTTCGCTTTCATCGGTAGGTTATTGCAAAACCTATCCAAAATTGATGGACTAGATGATTGAATTACAAAAGTATTGTTGAAATATGAGAGTGGTTTTGTGCAGTCTAAGTTAAAATTTAAGGTCAGATCATCAGTGCATGAACAGAGATGTCTGCAACAACAAGAGAACAGACATATTTTTTCAATTTGCTTTGAAGTATAACTCTAAGTCATGCATTAAATTAACAATATTATCATAAAAACCAGAGTGCTAATTCTGTTCAATGCTGAAATTTGAAAAATACTTTTCAGAAGCATAAGCCATACATGAAATGAACAAAATATTAACTGGGATGAGATTGTTAAATCAATTTAAATGCCTCAGCCAAATGATTTTTAGCAAAGTTGATTAGAGGAGATCGTTATTGGTGAGTTCAAGGCACAGCAATAAGACCCCCGGTTTTTAATGTGCAGAATTTCCATTATAACCATATCAACAGAGTTTGTTGTGGTCGTTCAGAATTGCATCATTTGAAGCCCTTCTATTCATTCAGAGTAGATGAAGGGTGAAATTTGCTTCGGCCTGATTGAGTAAATCAGGCTTTGTGCCACTGAAGTGTAGATGGTTGGATTTCACTTCCACCAAACCTGAGCCAGCATGTAGGGTTGTAATACGTTTTCTCCTGCCTTTGAGCTGGTACAGTCACTACAGATTCTGTGCTACTTGTATAGAGTGATGGGAGAGAGGAATCATAGAAATAAAAAATTGCAGCTCCCTGGTTTGAGCCTATTGTTATGCTCCATATCAGGCTGTCCAGGGATCTTTGTGCAGTCCTAATCTGGGTGTAAATAGAATGGAAGGCCTCATCTTGGCTCAGTACAGCAGAGGTAAATTTCATTGTCTCTCTCTATGGATTTTGTTTTAGATCTGTTAAGAGAGGAATATGGAAACTGATTGAATGGAAGCTGCTTGCTTACCTCTGCTGGACACTCATCTCAAGCCATATTTTCAAACATTAATATTATGTGATCTTACAGCATAACAGTGCATACAGATTATAACAGACACATGTTTCTAGCCTCAGTTTCCACAAAAAGGAGCAGCTGTTGCAGAGGGATATACCAGGTTACATGTCTCTCTCTCTGAGTAAATGTTTCTGCTTAGAGTCAGTTAGTGATCAGCTGCTCGCCCATTTTACTTTGCTCCAGCAATGTTAAAAATTTAATTTGGGTTTGAACAATTTTTTTCATTTTAAATTGCCAGGGAGATAAGATCAGATTGAGATTTTAAAGGAGAAGTTGGGAAAGGATGGTGCAGGGGAAACTTTCTCTATTATATTTAGGGTCCTGCCAAATTCACGGCAATGAAAAATGCGTCACGGACCGTGAAATCTGGTCTCCCTCTGTGAAATCTGGTCTTTTGGGAGTTGGTCACAAGGTTATTTTAGGGGGGTTGCGATATTGCCACCCTTACTTCTGCGCTGCCTTCAGAGCTGGGCAGCAGAAGAGCGGCAGCTGTTGGCTGGGCGCCCAGCTCTCAAGGCAGCACCCTGCCAGCAGCAGTGTAGAAGTAGGGGAGACAATACCATACCATGCCACCCTTACTTCTGCACTGCTGCTGGCAGCAGCTCTGCCTTTAGAGCTGGGCTCCCAGCCAGCAACTGCTGTTCTCCATTTGCCCAGCTCTGAAGGCAGCACCGCTGCCAGCAGCACCACAGAAATAAGTGTAGCAATATCGCAACCCCCCGCTGCAATAACCTTGTGATCCCCCCAACTCCTTTTTGGACCCCTACAATTACAACACCCTGACATGTCAAATTTAAATAGCTGAAATCATGAAATTTATTATTTTTAAAACCCTATGACCATGCCATTGACCAAAATGGACCGTGAATTTGGTAGGGCCCTAATTATATCAGATGCCCATTTTAGGTGTGGTCGAGACAAGGAACACTAGTGGCTAGAGTATATGGATGTGGGAATATGTGACAGAAGAGAATATATTGAAAACATAATTGAAACTCAAGACTACTCAAAGCTTTCACCACAGAAGTTCCTCTTTTTACTTTAGACAGTTATTGTTGTGGTAGGGTATGTGAAAGTTAAGAGACAACTTTACATTGAATGAGGGAAACCTGGATTTTCTATGTCCTTGCTCAGTTAAGCATGAAGTTGTGCATTTCGTCAGGCAAGGTTGGTAAAGCAGACAATCGTAAGTCAGTTGATACAGGATCATTAATGTTATTGAGTGGTTTTGATTAATACCAAACTGTAGGTAACTAATTTTTTCTAGGTACTTGGTTCAAAGTTTTGTATGGCTCCTAATAATGGGAATTAGTGGCTTTTAGCACCTTTTGTAACTACCCTTCTTTCTTACAAGGGGGTTTTGTAGCTGTGGTTTGGCTTATGCCCCAGTAATGTGCAGTCTTGTCTTTATTTACACCCACTATACATATTTTATAAAAGCTGATTCTCATTCAATAATACACAGTCCCATGATGGGCTTCCCCTTCTGAGACCCTTTGCCAGTCCCCCAGGTGAACCCCTTTCAAGTAGCAAGCCCATGCTCCCACTTTTTTTTTGTCTGGGTCTCTGGATTGCATGTCCCTGATAGCCAGGAGGGTTTCCTCCTTCCCCCCAAACTCCCTATCTGACACAGGAGGAGTTGACCTGGTCTGTGAGACACACCAGAGGGGAAGGTCTAATTTGGAAAGGGATCTGGCCTGTCCCTGACTCACTGGGTGGGACAACAGAGATTGCGGAGATTGTTTTCCCTTTCCCCCATGCTGGCCAGTGATGAGGTTAGCTGAGTGAACGGCAGGTTTGTGCCACTAACAAAAGTGGCCAAACTGAGGACTGCCGTGAACCTCTCAGGCGAGCAAATCCGCCAGAAAGCGCAGGGTCCACCAAGGCGGAGGAGGAACTTTGTCACAGTGTGCATAGGAATCCTCAGAATGGATTGATATTGACTACATTAAAATAATGAGGAATGTATACACACTAGCTGCAGAACAGGGAATCACTGACCAGCTAGCACATGTCATTGATACAATAATCCAATTACTCTGTTACTCAGTTTGAATGCAGACTATAGCCACTGCAGTCAGTGAGTGTAGTTACTTGAGAGTTATACTAGTGTATAACTGACAACAGAATTTGGCACAATGCCTCCAGAAAAGTTTGGCACTGATCAAATTAAATACCCTGCCCTATGCACTAATGATCATGTAATTAATTAATGAGTGTTGGAGAGCACTGCAGTCAGTGTCCACATCAATGATGATGACTGACGTCCAAGAAGGAGAAGGCTGCAGGGGGTCTAGAGTTAGACAGAATATGAGAAAAAGGAGCAGTGTGAAGCTGAAGAGAATGTAGAGTAAATTCAGAGTCCCAACCAGACATGGACAATGCGGACTTGTAATGTGGGAAGAACCTTGTGTTAGCCGCACTTTTGCAATGAATCATTGTAAGACTCCTTTTATTCTCACTGAGATGGAGAGAGGCGGAGTGAGTACTTACATTAATCATGTGAAATTTTTTCTCTGAATACTTTTGGCTGAACTTGCTGTCCTCTTTCATTGGCTGTCATGGTTCTTCTACTGATTCACTTGGTATCTGTTGAGGGGTGAAACCAAGCAGAACTGGAGCATAAAGGCCTCCCCCTCCATCTTTTGGCTTCTGATACCTCTGCAGAAGAATAGACAGAAAAGGAAGAATAAGGGTAACATTCATGCTGTGAGACTAATACCCAGTTTTTAAAAGGTATTTTGGCATTCTCTGCTCTGGGTTGCAAGGCCTAAGGCTCAGATCACTGGTGGTTAGGACCCTAAATACTTTTGAGGCTTTCAGCCTAAGTGAATAAGGCCTTGTCTACACTACGAGAGTAGTTCGATTTTACTTAAATCGAATTTTTGGAATCGATATTGCAAAGTCGAACGTGTGTGTCCACACTAAGGACAGTAATTCGACTTTGTGAGTCCACACTAACGGGGAAAGCGTCGACATTGGAAGTGGTGCACTGTGGTCAGCTATCCCACAGTTCCCGGAGTCCCCGCTGCCCATTGGAATTCTGGGTGGAGCCGCAAATGCCTTCTGGGTAAAAAAAATGTGTCCAGGGTGCTTTTGGGTAACTGTCGTCATCCGTCCATCACTCCCGCCCTCCCTCCCTGAAAGCGCCGGCGGGAAATCAGTTCGCGCACTTTTCTAGTCAGTGACAGCGCGGACGCCACAGCACTGCGAGCATGGAGCCTGCTGCAACCATCACTGCAGTTGTGGCCGCTCTCAACGCCTCGCAACTTATCATACACCTTTCCCTGAGGCAGATGCAGAAAAGTCAGGCGAGGAGGCTACGTCAACGCGGTGATGGCCTGAAGTCTGAGAGTAGCACAGACCTCTCAGAAAGCAGGGGACCCAGCGCCGAGAACATCACGGTGGCAATGGGTCATGTTGATGCCGTGGAAAGGAGATTCTGGGCACGGGAAACAAGCACTGAGTGGTGGGACCGCATAGTGCTGCAGGTCTGGGATGAATCCCAGTGGCTGCGAAACTTTCGCATGCGGAAGGGAACTTTCCTGGAACTTTGTGAGTTGCTGTCCCCTGCCCTGAAGCGCAATGACACCCGGATGCGAGCAGCCCTGACTGTCCAGAAGCGAGTGGCCATAGCCCTGTGGAAGCTTGCAACGCCAGACAGCTACCGGTCAGTCGCGAACCAGTTTGGGGTGGGCAAATCTACCGTGGGGGTTGTTGTGATGCAAGTAGCCAAGGCAATCGTTGATGTACTGCTGCCAAAGGTAGTCACCCTGGGAAACGTGGAGGCGATCATAGATGGCTTCGCAGCGATGGGATTCCCAAACTGCGGTGGGGCCATAGATGGAACTCACATCCCTATCCTGGCACCGGAACACCAGGCCAGCCAGTACATTAACAGAAAGGGCTACTTTTCCATGGTGCTGCAAGCACTGGTGGACCACAGGGGACGTTTTACCAACATCTACGTGGGATGGCCGGGCAAGGTTCATGACGCTCGTGTTTTCAGGAACTCTGGTCTGTTTAGACGGCTGCAGCAAGGTATTTACTTCCCGGACCACAAAATAACTCTTGGGGATGTGGAGATGCCTATAGTCATCCTCGGGGACCCAGCCTACCCGCTAATGCCCTGGCTCATGAAGCCCTATACTGGCGCCCTGGACACTGAAAAAGAACTCTTCAACTACCGGCTGAGCAAGTGCAGAATGGTGGTGGAGTGTGCTTTTGGCCGTCTCAAGGGGAGATGGAGAAGCTTACTGACTCGCTGTGATCTCAGCGAAACCAATATCCCCATTGTTATTGCAGCTTGCTGTGTGCTCCACAATCTCTGTGAGAGCAAGGGGGAGACCTTTATGGCGGGGTGGGAGGTTGAGGAAAATAGCCTGGCTGCTGATTACTCACAGCCAGACAGCCGGGCGATTAGAAGAGACCAGCGGGAAGCGCTGTGCATCCGGAAGGCTTTGAAAGCAAAGTTCCTGAGTGAGCAGGGTAACCTGTGACTTTAAAGTTTGTGTATTGAGAAGCTAAACCTGCCCCCGTTTCTTTGCCCAGTTAATGTTGACTATCCTATCCAGTTACATACCCCCTTCACCCCACTTCCAACACACGTTTCAAAATAAAAATAGTTCTACTTTGTTAAAGCACACCGTTTTCTTTAATAATGTATTCGCGGGAATTTTTTAAAACTGGGACGCAGACTGTGGTGCGGAGCGGGTGTACTGTAGTGGCGCGAATGCAGCTTCTAAACTCAAGGATTGACAGGCTCCGCTGCGGTGGGATGGTTGTTTCAACGGAGCCTGTCACCCCTCCTGATAGGGACTGTGTGTATGGGGGGGTCTATGTGACTTTGTGGCAGGGGGAGGACGGTTACAGATCCCCTGCTGTGTGGCTCTGTGATCCTGCCTAAGGACCGCCGCTTAAGATCTGTAACTGCCCTCCCCTGCCACAAAGTCACAGAGCAACCCACCCCCCACCACATAACATGAAAACAACCTCCCAGACTAACCAGGGTAACTAGTCACTGCATCACTGCACTATGTATGTGCCCTGCTGCTGTGCCTGCCCCCGACTATATACCCTGCCAAAGGTGACTGTCCTGTCGAATTACCAACCCCCTATCCCCCCCTCCTCCAAAAGAACATGATGGAAACAGTAGTTAACAGAAACGTATTTTTTATTATCAACCAAACATGGAACTGGGAAAGTGAAACTTGGACGGGGGCTTGTGTCAGGCGGGAAGGAAAGAACTTGTCAAATTTGGGGGAATGAGAGCCTTCTGCTGCTCGAGCTCTCTGCAGGGGTGGAGTGAGAGTTAGCAGGGACTCTGCCGCCTCTCCTTCTGTGCACTTTGGGTGAGGGGAGTATGGGACTTGGTGGCGGGGGAGGGCGGTTAGAGATGGACTGCAGCGGGGCTCTGTCCTCCTGCCTCCGTTCCTGCAGAACATCCACAAGGCGCCGGAGCGTGTCCGTTTGCTCCCTCATTAGTCCAAGCAGGGTTTGAGTCGCCTGCTGGTCTTCCTGACGCCACCTCTCCTCCCGATCCATGTTGGCTTGGTGCATTCGGGTCAAGTTCTCCCGCCACTGGGTCTGCTGTGCTGCCTGGGCTCTGGAGCAGGCTATAAGCTCCGAGAACATGTCCTCCCGTGTCCTCTTCTTCTTATGCCTAATCCGCGCTAGCCTCTGGGAGTGTGATGACAGGCTAGGTTGTGAGACAGTCGCAGATGGGGCTGTGGGAATGGGAAAAAGGGAGTGAATTCCTCAGACAGATAAATGTAGTTGTGAACAAAGAACATAGTCTTTCTCTGTTAACAAGACCATGCACAGCACCTATCACATGCGCACTCAGCACAAGGTCGAATTCTCGGCCTTCGCATTCAGTGCCTGGGGTCTTCTACAGCACATTTGAGAAGCCTCTCAGGAGAACGGAATTTCTGTTGCAGGCAGACATGGTAAGCCGTAGACTTGTGGCAGCTTAAAACTTTAATATTAGCAATGGCCTCATTTCACATTGAAATCAATGTCGGTCCCTGCTGCCAGCAATTCGGCAAGCAGGAAGTCTGCTCCTGTCCCACACCCTCGCGGCTGTCCCCGGGAACGATCCCTTTCGGCTGCCCCTCTCCCGCCTCCACCGCGTGGCTGCAAACCAGCGGTTACAGTTCTGTAAAGGAACGGCAAAGCAGTCCCAACACTAACATTCCCCTACCTCATTCAAAGCAGGTCATCATGAGCGACATCACCCTCATGAGGATCTCTGACAGCGAGAAAGAGAGAATGCTCCGGGAAAGCCTGCAAAGACCAGGGCCGTATGCCGCCATGCTGTGCAGAGCAATGATTCCAGAGTACTTGATAGTCTCGTGGCGTGGCAACGTGTCCTACTACGGAGGACCCAATAAGGCCGCTCTCCCCAAGAACCTAATGCAGCGGATTTCCAATTACCTCCAGGAGAGCTTCCTCGAGATGTCACAGGAGGATTTCTGCTCCATCCCCGGACATATAGACCGCATTTTACTGTAGCTGCTGTAGCAGTGACTAACCAGTAGAGCGGCTTGGGCAGGACAATCATGCAAAACCGGACATTGCTAGATTTTTTTTCAATAGTTGCACTGCCCATGACTGAACCGTTAAGCTAATCAAACTAATCATGAGAAACCCATTTTTTAAATTGTTAATATTCCTGTTCTGTTACAAATAAATGTTTAGATTTTTACAACACTTACTGGCTGATCCTTCCCCAGATTCTGTGTCCGGGGTAACGGCTGGGGAGGGTTGGTAGGGGATCTCTGTAAGGGTGATGAAGAGATCCTGGCTGTCGGGGAAATCAGCGTTGTGAGCGCTGTCGACTGCCTCGTCCTCCTCATCTCCTTCCTCATCTTCCCCGTCCGCTAACATGTCCGAGGATCCAGCCGTGGACACTATCCCATCCTCAGAGTCCACGGTCACTGGTGGGGTAGTGGTGGCGGCCGCACCGAGGATGGAATGCAGTGCCTCGTAGAAACGGGATGTCTGGGGATGGGATCCGGAGCGTCCGTTTGCCTCTTTGGTCTTCTGGTAGCCTTGTCTCAGCTCCTTGATTTTCACGCGGCACTGCGTTACATCCCGGCTGTATCCTCTCTCTGCCATGTCTTTAGAGATCTTCTCGTAGATCTTTGCATTCCGTCTTTTGGATCGCAGCTCGGAAAGCACGGACTCATCGCCCCACACAGCGATGAGATCCAAGACTTCCCGATCAGTCCATGCTGGGGCCCTCTTTCTATTCTGAGATTGCACGGCCATCACTGCTGGAGAGCTCTGCATCGTTGCCAGTGCTGCTGAGCTCGCCACGATGTCCAGACAGGAAATGAGATTCAAACTGGCCAGACAGGAAAAGGAATTCAAATTCAAATTTTCCCGGGGCTTTTCCTGTGTGGCAGTTCAGAGCATCCGAGCTCGTACTGCTGTCCAGAGCGTCAACAGAGTGGTGCACTGTGGGATAGCTCCCGGAGCTATTAGCGTCGATTTCCATCCACACCTAGCCTAATTCGACATGGCCATGTCGAATTTAGCGCTACTCCCCTCGTCGGGGAGGAGTACAGAAGTCGAATTAAAGAGACCTCTATGTCGAACTAAATACCTTCGCGGTGTGGACGGGTGCAGGGTTAATTCGATGTAACGGCGCTAACTTCGACATAAACGCCTAGTGTAGACCAGGCCTTAGACATCTAAGTCCCATTTTCAAATGTTGAGGCACATACATCTCACTGGAAGTCAATGGGACTTTCTGTCCTCAATGTTTAGTTCACTTTTGAAAATGGGACTTAGGCCACGTTTACACTACAAAATTAAGTGGACCTAACTTACATTGGCATACGGCTGCCACAGTAATTACATCACTTGTGCATGTCTCTGCTTTGCTCCTTGTATCGGCAGTACATGTCCTCCAGGAGCACTTGTACAGATTGTCACTGTGTTGACCTAACTACATCGACCTTGACTCTACGCCGCACATAGAGGTGGAGTTCTTATGTCGGCTAGGTTGACATAAGCTGCCTTATGTCAACCTAGCTCTGTAGTGCAGACCATACCGTTGCCATCTAAATCACATAGGCCTTGCAGTAGTGAGTGGAGCAACACCTAATACCTTTTAAAACTCTGGGCCCAAGTGATGGAACCTAGTTTTACAAAGACTGCCAATCTCTGATTGATCACTTTCAAACATTTCCAGAATGGATTCAAATTCATAGAGCTTTGGCTCAGTTCCTACAATACCATCCCCCGAAAATGTGTCATGCCTTGACTCAAATATTTGTCAGTGTTTGCTCGAAATGAAGCAGAGGATTGGGAATTAAGGCTGGAACTGTATCAGCATTGAATTCTTAATACTATCCAGATTCCAACCTGGGAGGTTTTTCTGTTAGCCAGTTTTCCTAAGACTCAGAACATTTGTATCTTTTGCTATAGTATGGTTTATTTAATTATGTACAGTACTCACTAAACCTACCTGTATTCTGGCATTCAATCAAGTAGGTCCTCCCTTTTTAAAATTCCAGCCTTTGAAATACTAAGAATGATACGAAGAAGAAAAAAATCCCATGCCCAGTTTTTTTTTAAATGAATTGAATTCTATTGTTTTTACTTTATATGCATCTTTTTTTACTGTAGCGCTAAATCATTAAAATAAATTGTATCTTTCAAAGTCTTTAATTAAATTTTCCATCTTCCCACTCCCCCCACAGTATAATGAAGAACTTCACTATGTAGAACCGTGTCTGAATGGAACATTAGTACAAGCAGACAGAGCCAACAAAGAGGTAAGGAATGAGAGTAACAAAGCAAAAAGGATATAGGATGTGATGCATATCACTGTATTATAATGATCTTTTTAAAAATAACCAGATCCCATTATTAGAACTTATTACGTTAATTGTTCTTGTCCCATTTAAAAATAGTCTGTTATGTGACTCCGCAGGTAAGAAAAAAATGTTCGCTTAGTTACTTTGAGCAAATAAGCTTATTGGAATAATATATAAATAATTTCAATAGAAATTGCAGGGTATTAATAAAGTTTAGTCACTTTTTTTTCAAATTACACCATACGGGTTTAAATTGCTTTAAATTATAACTGTCTCACTGGTTCTCAAAAGTTACATAGAATCAGATACCATATTTATGCACAAAGAGGAATGTTAAAACAAAAATCTTTAAACAAATGAAAGCAACTGTAGTTTCTCTATGTAACACTGAAGTTTCAGCTTTACGTGCCAGATTGTCAAAAATTATAATAGTGGTGTTCTTCTAGAAAGTTCTCAAAACACTGTGCAAATTTCAAACGCAATCCTTCAGTCATTTCTCAGGGAACATTTATTTTGACTTCAGTAAGAGTTTTATTTGAATAAAGACTGTGGGATCAGACACTGTATAGGATATTTTGCCTACCATCTTAATGTATTCATCCCACACCAGCAAAGGTACACAATCATTCTTGGTAAGAGAAGGTAAAAAGAATTACGCCAATTGAAATTGTGGGGTTTTTTTTGTAGACAGGATGGTCAAAAGGAGCAAAATAATGGAAAATGGCCTGCAGCTAGTATAATGAAAAGTCAAGCTAAATAATGGAAAGAGTGGAGGGTGGGGCAGATTCCAAACAGTGAAATCAGTCAGGCAATGGAACAGTCGACCTCAAAAGTGTTCATGTCTGTATCAATTTGTGTAATATGTGCTATCCACAAGCAATAAAATTATTGCGTACAACTTTTTTTTTTGTGAGCTAGGCTAGGACTTTTGTTTTTCATTAAGGCCATTTTGACATCCACAGAAATTCAGCTATGACTTCATTGATCATAATTTTTAAAGAAAGAAAAGATGTAACATTCTAGCCAAATATTTGCAAACTTTCTTCTACATTTAGTAATAAGTGATGGATTTAAAAGTGACATTAAACCTGTTAAATTCAAGGAATTAAGGCTTTGCTAAAGGAAATGACTCAGAACTGCTATATTTAGACACCCATTCATAACAGAGAAGATGCAACAAGTACGATTAACCCGTTAAATTCATGTCAGAAAAGTTTGCATAAATGAGTTTAAGGGATTTGATTTTCAGAAAGTACTGAGCAGCCGTCCTCTGAAAAATCAGACCCCTTTTAAGGTATCTGAGGTTGGGCATCCACTAATCACTTCTGAATATCTTGGCCTATACCTCTTGGATTTTTGTTCCAAGCTGCTCACAAGATACAATGTGACTTATTCACAATAGTCTTTCAGGCCAGTTGGTTTCCAATCATTACCCTCATATTTGCCCCAGATATTCCTTGTCCCTTTGAAATCAGAAAATGGGGAGAAAAAGTGAGAACTGCCAAAAGCCAAGCAGAGCTGAACCTTGCAAAAGAAAATTAAAACCAATAATAAAAGATTCTTTAGTCATATAAGTTAAAAGAAAACAAGGAAAGAAGAAGGGGGACCACTAAGTAGTTAGGATGGGGTGGGCAAACTATGGCCCGCAGGCCACATCTGGCCCGTGGGACTGTCCTGCCTGACCCCCGAGCTCCTGGCCCGGGAGGTTAGCCTCCGGCCCCTCCCCTGCTGTCTCCTCTTCCCCACAGCCTCAGCTCACTCGCTCCACCGCCGGCGCAATGCTCTGGGTGGCAAGGCTCTGAGCTCGTGGTGCAGCGCAGCTGCAGAGCCCGGCCTGACCCAGTGCTCTGTGCTGCCTGGTGGTGGTGGCGGCGGCAGCATGGCCCGGCTTCAGCTGGTAAGTGTGGCTGTAGTGCCACCAGCCACCGGTGCTCCAGGCAGCGTGGTAAGTGGGCAGGGAGCAGAGGGCATTGGATAGAGGGCAGGGGAGTTTGCGGTGGTCATGCTAAAAGGTGAACTGTCAGACTGGACGGAGGTTACTGGTGGAGTTCCTCAAGGAATGATCTTGGGACCAATCTTATTTAACTTTTTCATTAATGATCTTGGCACAAAAAGTGAGACTATACTAGTAAAATTTGTGGATGGCACACAGGAGGTATCACACAAGAAGATTTGGATAACACTGAAAACTGAAGTAATAGAAATGGGATGAAATTTAATAATGCAAAGTCATCCTCTTAAGAACTAACAACAAGATATTTTTCTATAAATTGGGGATATGCTAGTTGGAAGCAATAGAGGAGGAAAAAGATCTGGGTGTATTGGACAGTCACAGGATGACTATAAACTGCCAATGTGATGCAGCCATGAAAAAGACTAATGCAATCCTAGGGTGCATCAGGTGAGGTATTTCCAGTAGAGACAGGAAGTATTATTACCATTATGCAAGGTGCTGGTGAGACCTCATCAGGAATACTGTGTGCAATTATGGTCTCCCATGTTTAAGAAAGATAAAATTCAAACTTGAATAGGTGCAGAGAGGGGCTATTAGGATGATCAGAGGAATGGAGAACATACCTTACAAGAGGAGACTTAAGAAGCTTGGCTTGTTTAGTCTAACAGAATGAAGGCTGAGGGGAGATATGATTGCTCTCTGTAAATACATCAGAGGGATAAACACCAGGGAATGACAGGAGTTCATAGAATCATATTAGAGGGTTGGAAGAGACCTCAGGAGGTCACCTAGTCCAACCCCCTGCTCAAAGCAGGACCAACCCCAACTAAATCATCCCAGACAGGGCTTTGTCTTTAAGTTCTTTAAGTTAGGGGCTGATGTTGGCAGAAGAACAAATGGATATAAGCTGGCCATCAGTAAGTCTAGGATTGAAATTAGAAAAAGATTTCTATTCATCAGAAAAGTGAAGTTTTGGAACAGCCTTCCAAGGGAAGTAGTGGGGCAAAAACTCTAACTTGTTTTAAGACTCAGATTGATAAGTTTATGGAGGGGATAGTATGATGAGATTGCCTGCAACGGCGTATGACCCATCCCTGACTGCTACTAGCAAATACCTCCAGTGGCCAGAAATGGGACACTAGACTGGGAGGTATCTGGCTGGTGTGTCTCACCCATATGCTCTGAGTCTAACTGATCACCATATTTGGCATCAGGAAGGAAATTTTCCCCGGTCAGATTGACAGAAACCCTGGTTTCCTCGGCAGCATTGGGCATGGGTCACTTGCTGGCTTGAGCTCAAGTAAATAATGGATTCTCTGTTAGCTAAAGTCTTTAAATCAAGATAGGACTTCAGTAACTCAGCCAGAGTTTATGGGCCCATTACAGGAGTAGGTCTGTGGCCTGTGATGTGCAGGTCAGACTAGATGACCATGATGGTCCCTTCTGGTCTTAAAGTCTAAGAGTCCCTGTATAAGGGGAAAACTGTGGCAATCTCAAATAACAGTGTGCAGCGACTGCTGACCTAATTGCAACAACTGCATTTAGTCTATTGGGAAATACATATTGAGTATCTCATTTGTACAGTATGTTTTAGGTATTTTAAAGTTATTTTGTGTGTATTTTGGTACCTGTAGCTTTTGCAATGCAGTGGAAGGAGACACTTCCTTGAAGGAATACAATTGTTTCTTCAGAACTATGGTGGAGTATCAAGTACTCTGTGTGTGTATGTAGGATATGCACCAAATTGAAACAAAAAAATTGCCATTCAGTCTGCATCACCTATTCTGCTGTCTTGTTACAATCACTGACCGTGGTTGTTTAAAAGCACAAATAGTTGCACAGAAATGGCTGGTTGGGAAAACATATCAGGAAATTGGGCATGACTGCATGGTGGGTTTGTTCTAATATTTTTCTGTCCCTTCTTTGTCATGTAACCTAACTATGCAGTAGATCATATCACCAATGAAAGTGCAAAAAAAATTGCCTGCTTTGTGACACGAGTTAATGTGTATTACATTACACATAATGGGTAAAATTTTCAAAAGGACTTACATCACTTACAAGCCTAAATTTCATTAAAAAAGCATCAAAATCTCTTTGAAACCCAAGTTCCTACATCCCAAGCAATTAGGTGCTTTTGAAAATTTTACCCAATATTTAAATATATGTGGTTCATCCCATCTGGTTTTGTATTTTGTAGTCTATGTTCTATGCATGTCATTTCACTGTACTCATTTTGATATTAGATTTGTTTAGAGCAAAAATATATTAAACAAAAAAAATCTAATGTACTCAATTACTGTTAGACTAATGGGCTAAATTCATCAGATAATTAATTTGCACAAAACATGTGGCCATTTCAGTTTGTGATTTTTTCATGAAGTGATCCTGATTTCTACTAATGTATTTGCTATTCAAAAGTTATTGCAAATAGTTTGAATGAACAATTTTTGGTCTCACTTATTCAGAAACTGTTTACTTATTTGATTGGTATGGGATTGGTTGTCAAATGTTCGCAAACACTATTTTTTCAACATTCAGTGTGGAATGAGGAGGTGCAAAGAATTCTTTTTGCTATCATCTGAGCTAGCTTGCAGGAAGAGGAGAAATTTTCAAGTGAGGAAGAAAAAAGCAACTTAGCCAGATGTCCCTCTATAATCAGCAAATACTGAGGAAAAAAGCTGTACATCAAAATTTTCTAATATCCGACATATCTAAACTAGCAGCTAATAAATTAGGTTAGAAAAGTGCATAAACAGTGTTTGTTTGAATCAAAATTCCTTCGATTTTCAAATGGCTGTTTGGTTTGATCATACTCGCAACTTCGTTATTTACTCGCATTTGAAAAGCTATTCCCTCCTAAATTCAAACAAAATTTTATTTTTCAGCGGAAGCAAATAATCAATTTGTAGCTTATTTTACTACAAAGCCTCCTCTAGCTTTCTTAGCAAACTTCCCTATCTGGCAAACTGCCTTTTTAATATTTGCCTAGAGCCAGTAGTTTACAAGCCTTATTTCCCCTTTAAAATCAAACTCTGCCTTGTAGCAGCTCTGCTACATCTAAAAGACTCTACTAAGCCTACTTTGATTTGGCTAAAAAAGTCAACTGTTGCTTGTCTTTCTGGCAGATAGAACTGCCTTTTAAGTACCTGACTGCAGCTGAAAAGCCCAAACTGTCCCTTCCACACACCTTGGAGGAGAGCACTGACAACACTTTTCAATCTGAGGTTCAGCACCAGGCATGTTCAACAGAGCAAGCCCATCCTCTCCCTTCTCCCAAAATGTTACTTGCCTGGCTCACATCCGTTAGGCCCAACCTCACCCCTTTTACTGGCAGCACAGTTTTGTGGAGAAGAGGTGTGAGTTTGTGCATGAGCACGTTTGAGTTCTCATGTGACAGTGTGTGGATATTAAACTCATGCACACTAGCATTTAAAAGCAGTAATGGTAGTTCCACCTTTGCTGAAAATTTAACTGATACTGCATTTAGGAAAGAATTTTAAGAAACTACCGTCACAACCACCTCTGCAGCTTTCACTGCTATGTAGTCAAAGTTTTGTGGATCCTGAGATCAAAAAGTAGGACCATTGGCAAAGTGATTCAGCTTCAGACAGGACTGTCCAAACAAAAGAAGTTACATGATTACTATGTAAAATGTTAAATCATAATGTAGGTATGCATGGTCCTTTACAGAGAAAATACAAACACATTCACTGCATCTAGGAATATATTCCAATATATTTGAGGCTAAGGTTTTCCCCACAGGCCTAAGAGAATTAGGGGTCCGGTTCCCATTGAAAGTCAGTGTGAGTTGGGTGCCTGACATCCTAAGCAACCTTTGAAAGTCTCAGCCTGAATGAATATGTTTTGTCCTGAAGTTTCAGCAATTATTCAAAAATAGCTAAAGTAGTAGGTAAGGTACTTATGTTTTAAGGATACTGTGTTAATTCCTGACCAACTTTTAAATGTGTGTGTAATGATGTTTTTAGATATATCTTCTCTATGGACCTGACCCAAAATACATTGAGTCAACAAGAGTCTTTCCATTGATTACAATGGGCTTTGGATCAGGCCCTATTTCTTGTGTGGATATATTCAAAGTGTGCAGCATTGGGCCTTACAACTATGTCACACAGTTCACAAAGTGTTTGTAGTGGTGCATCATATAGGCACATGAACTGAATATATCATGCTGAATTAGATAGCTGTCACAGCTCATTGGCTCTTTGTCTTCATCTAGTGTAAGCGTGTAAGCAGCATTATTGACAATGCCATTTCTGTGCCTGAAAGTGTTTAGGCAAATACACTGTTTAATGTGTTAGCAGTACTTAACTTAAAAATAATGCAATGACATTCAGTTCTTAGTTCCTATGAAGAATGAAAAGTGATTGACAATGTGCGGGCATATTGTGTCCTACATATCTGAGCCTTATTCTTTAGTCTGGGTTTTCTGGAAGGTAAATAATAAATAAGGAGAATGTGGCTTTAGCTGGCAAAAGGTTGTATAGTTACTCTCCCCAAACCTTGAACTTCTTCTTTAACTTACAGGATAAACAAATTGATTCTGGATGTGATTTCAAAATGGGATTCAGCCAAATATAAATTATGTTGCTGTATATTCCAAAGAGTAAAATATTAAATCATACTTAGCTATTTTGAATAGTCAAATACTGCTCATAATAGTTGAGCATCATCTGGGTGGCATAAAAACATTTTGATCAATTAAATTGAATCCGACATTAAGTAATATAGGGATGTGTGGTAATCTGCATTTTGATCAGTTGCAGAATGATGGAAAGTGCAATAGTAGGATTAATTCCAGACATTACATCTGCGCAGTACTTCTGACTCTTCAGTTCTTGGTGTAGGACTTCCACAGCTTTCATATGGCTCATTAGATACACCCGCAATGAAATGATCATTTAAGAAACTCAGTCACAATTCACAAGTAAGGATCTTCAGTATCAATGGCAGCAACTACGTCTGTTCTCTCCATTTCACATAGTAAGCAATGCCATTCTGCTATTCTATAGTTCACAATGGAAAACGTATTTTTAGAGAAATGTTATCCATATTGCTTCCCAGAGGAATAAAAAGCACACTGATATGTGAATGAATTGCTTATAGATACTGCATAGATACTTTAAACTCACTCAAAATAGTCATAGCTTATTCATTTTGCCTTAGGATACTATGTAAAGACCTATGTTAGCCACTTACAAATATATTTTCAGAATAAATGTCTTCTGTTTCATCAGTCCAGGCGACTACTTAAAGGCTTCTCTGGTAGAGTTTTATTACTGAGCAGAGTCCTACAATCCAGAGGGTGTTGTAACCCACTGAGGCATACTGTTGTTGTTGCTTTTAAATTAACTTTAGAAGTAGAGGACTACGGAGACTGCTCTCCTTTCCTGCTATGAGCAAAAGCCGGGGGTCGTTGGAACTAGGATGGTAATGGGGAATGGTCACTCCAAAGGGATGGGGGAGGGGGGCTGAAAACAACATTAGGGAAGTGGGCTGTGCTGATAAACAGATTCAGCCTATTTTAACAGTCTTTAACTCGACAAGAAGTCAAACGCATTGCAGTTGAGTGAGAGATTAATTTGGCCCCTTATCTAGAAATTTCAGTATCAGATTCTTATTTTTTCCTCCTGGATTTTAAAACTACCTCTTTTCCCTGGTGAGTTCTTTCACTGTTTCAACTTTCCTTCATTAAAAGGAATCACACAGCCCTACTCCTCCATTACACTGGAACCTTCTTTCAACACCAGGAGAATAGCTATTGTCCTTACTATCTCTGCCTTCAGAGGACTGTACTAGCTTTTCTACCTCACCTAAATACAAACCCCTTTTGCTGAAACTGTTAAAATCGTGTAGTTAGAAAAATAATATTAAGAGACATAGCCAAAGTAGCAAAAAACCCTATGAACCAGAATATGTTCATACCACATTTGCCAACTTTCACATGGTAAATAAGCACCCCGACTTTCACAATAAGCCAAAAATGAAGCTATTCCCATTTCAAAGCAAGCCAGTCCTTAGAAACCCCAATACTCTGTGACTAGATCCCCCTGGCATGCAGTCTGAGACTGTGATGGGCCCACTGTGCACCCCTGACTCTCTCCCCCCTCTTGCCCCTGCTTGCCAGGAGTCGATAAAAAAAAAGAAGCTACAAGCCAAACAAGCTACAAGCCAAAAACTAGCCAACAAGCATCTCACAAGCCAATTAAGCCAAAAACAAGCCCAATTGTTGCGTTTTTTTCGCGGGTTTGGCATGTCAGGTTCATACTGACACACAGGGGCCTATGCGTTTTTATTAAGTGTGCTATTCCAATATATTTGTACTAAAAGATTGTATACTGTCCTGTCCATTAAAAGTGAGAGAACTAGTAGGAAAGTTTGTGGTAATTGAAGAAACGTTCAGTTTTCCCATTCAGTTTTTCACAAGCTCTGCACTGTTTTGCAATGAATCACATCAGAGCCATGAAAGCTCTGTGGACACTGCAATGGATTTTATAAGCTTGCAAGACAGAGTAGCAGCAGACACATCTTTGTGATATTAACTCTCTCTCCAGGGTCTCTCTATTCTCAGATCATTGCTTAGTTAGAAATTAGGTTTAATTGCAAGCAATTTCTCATGAAGCCATTGCTTTTAAAGTTACAAAAGATTTTTCAAAATTCTAGGCTTTTTTCTAGATATCATGCCAAATACTATCATTCATCAAGTTTCTTCCAACTTTAGCCTTTCTTTCACTCTGCCCTAATAATTATGTCATCTTTAACAACTGCAGCTGTTCTGTCGTCTTATATGAATTCCAAGCCGAATACACTTTGTTTATCAGAGTGTATATCATTAGACCAAAACAAGTGACAGTCTCCATAGCAGGCCACATTTTGTTTATGAGGATGCTTGTACAATTAATCTGCCGGCTATTCAGGGGCCTGATTACTTACTACAGCATCAAGTGCTAATTAATATGTATGTTATGAAATAATGTAGCATTAAACCTTTTAGTAATTTGTCATTGCTTATTTTAACTACATTTGGCAAAAGCCACAAGTTTAATCTCTCAAAAATAATTAAAATCAACAAGCACGCTACAAAGATATGAATATAGACTGCTATTTTCCTGTGGTATCAAAACAGCAGTCTTGGACATGTTAGAAAAAAGATGTCAGCAAAGGAAAAGATTTAAAGCCATCTCATAAAGCTCTTGTCAATAAATATTAGTCATTTGACTTCTCCAGTACATTAAATACATTTAATGTTAAAACCTAGGGGTTTTTTAATTACATAAAATTTAAGTCACATTAGTGTCTACATTTGCAAACTAGTGTATGGTTTTTATGCTAGCATAGAAAATACAGTACAGTGGTTGCCATCATAAAAACAATATTTACCTATCATTACCCATAGTTCTGTTATTTTCTTTTGTATTTACATTCCTATACTGCACCAATCATCCTGGCATCTGAGATACTAGTTATGTCCAAGTCTAGATTTTGAGGGAAAGTGTGGTATGTTGGATACCACCCTGTGAAAAATGTTTGAATAGCGATTACTAGAGAGAGTACAGAATTAATATTGAAAATAACATAGAGTATATAGTGCAACTATATATAGTGTACATTTACAAATAGACAAAGCAGCATTATGGTATTAATAATAATTACACTAATAAAAATATTTTTCAGTTAGTATGTCATTATAGTTATTTCATATATGCATACACATTATAGTATATCGTAGGTGAACTTATATGTGAACATATATATATGTTTTCCTACGATATACAATAATGTGAATGCATACATGAAGTAACTATAATAACCATAGACATAAATAACCATAGACATCACCATGGTATCTGAATGCCAATATTGAAAATAACTCATAAACTGTCTTTTTATTAAGTAATTTTTTTCTGATTCTTGCTAACTGTACCTTGCTAATTTAATGTGCCTATATCACACATGGCACAAATAAGCAAGCTTAGCAGAAGCAGAAAGAAATAATTACTTCACATGTCTGAATAGGCTTTCATTGTATTTTTACAATAGTGGAGAAAATAGCTGTTTCAATAATTTAAGCATGAATTGTTTTCACAGGATCAATAACCCAAACAACATTTGTCTTCAAGGTATCTGTTGTATTTTGCTCCCTGTATTGAATGTTCAAATGGAGTCTTTCTACTGTAGAGAAGTCAGTTGAGTAAAGTTACTAAATGTTGCTCATTCTCTTGCTGAAAGCTTTCTTTTAATCTTAGAACATTAGAATGAATATGCCTATAAGAGGAACATGCCAATCATATTTATAGTATGCTTTATTCATAGTAAGCATAAAGGGGCAAATACTGTTTCCGTGGGCAGCACATGAGGTAAAAAATTTTCAAGGATTGGAGTGCAAGGATTTACTTCTAGGCCACCATTGCTACTACAATATTAGGGTTGTTGTAAGCCATGCAGCTAGTGTGCTGTCCCTCTATGGTCTGTGTGTGTGTGAGAGAGAGAGAGAGAGAGAATGATCTGTGGAATCACAAAATCACATATGCACTGGCCATTTTCCTCTTTGTCTGTGGTGGTTTGCAAGGAATCTCCATCGCACTGCGTGCCATGGGGCCCAAGAGGTTTTAACATCCTACACAGGCTTTCAGTGCCCTGCCCCTCATGGCAGAACTGTCCCAGTTCTAATGTGTGCAGGACCCTTCACTCCTGCAGACAGTGGCAGAGTTTAGGCCGAAGTACTTAAGTGATCCATCCTTCTCTCGCACTTGAATTTGTGCCTTTTGATTTACATTATGCTTTCTCTCTCAACTAGCACAAGAGTGTCTGGTCCTTTGACCTCCAAGATTCCAAGGCCTAATGATATATATAAGTGTTAATAACATTGTTACAGATAAGCATGAGTGAATGACTACTTTTCAGCTCAGAAATGAAACACCTAATTAAATGTATACGAGTCAGAATTAAAGCTTATGGACCTGCTTGTGAGTATATATTTGTGGGATTTGGCCCTGAATTTCTTCTGTTCTACTTGGCAGTTGGTCCTGCTCCGATTTAAGGCACTGTAAAGTTTCTATGGACTTAAAGGGGAGTAGGAGCACAAACCTAATATAAATTGCCAGAATAAAAAAAAATCTTAACCTGCTGTTAAGATTGAGTATATACACCAGTAATATAGGGTACACATTTTTTAGTGAGGGTTCAATTATCCCTAAAACAAGTATTACAAGTCAAGGAAATTCAGAGTTAGAGTTAAATCTAGAAGAAATCCAAACATGTTAAGGTACGGAAATGTAGTTAAGGCACTCAGATATGTACTTTAATGTTTATGGTTGCAAATGAGAGGAAATTGATTTTTAAAGAGTCATGTATTCTTTTCTTCCCCCCCCCCCCTCCTTGTCAATTGGGACAATAAAAGGATGATCACAGATTGCTAAATTTCTTAAGGGCCCATTTTTATATTAGTTTTAACTCAAACTAATTAAGATTTTCTTTTAAATTCTCAGAAAAATAATTCTATACTCAGTTTAAGTGCTGTAATTTTTGGTGTGGGAAGGATACATAGTATTCGTCATACAGGACAAATCCCCACTTTAAGTGCAAAACTCAACTCAGACTTAACAATGGAGCTGCAACCATTGTTTCCATAACATACAGTGGATAGTCTGGTTGTATCTTATCTTCATGTAAATTCTGTTGCATTTTGCTATTTTTTCACTAGCCAAAGTCTGAGTTCTGTTCAGTCCTACCTCTCCCCTGATTATTGTCGTTGTTGTTCCTGATTCCCAGGTGCATTCATGATTAAGGAGAGCAGTCAGAATGAAGTGGGGAAATGGGCTGAGTTATCCTTCGACCTCATTGACGTCTAATCTCATTTATTTTGTTCTTAAATTCAAAGTTGTATTTGATTTATTAGTAATTAATTTATTAGTAATGTTTTCAGCATGATAGCTGACATAGACTATGACTAAGACATAAATCATGCCTTTAAAATTCTCTTTATAAGTCATAGTCTTTGGGTATGTCTACACAGCAGATCTGTGAATGGGCTTGAATCCAGCTACTGAGAGTAGCAGGAGCAGAAAAACAAAGTGCGGGTGCAGGTTTCAGAGCTGGCTAGCAAGCTGAGTACATAATCGAGGTCTGTGCTGGGCTGGTAGTACCTGCACTGCGCTGCCTTCCCTGCTATGAATACATGCCCTAGCTGGAGTCAAGAGTTAGCTAGGGTAAATTACCTCATACACACCCCATAGTAAACTAGGCAATTTCCTGTTGAGCAACATTCCTCCATAAATGCATATACTAGAGTGATGGGGGACATACATTCATTCAGTGTTTTGTATGTCCAGTGTGTTGTAGTCTGGATTTTTAAATTGTCTTAAACTATTAGCTAAATATTATTGAAAGTTGTTCAAGAATTTTTATTGTCAGGGAATGAGCAGACAGGAGTGGGCAATGAGCAGAGGTTCGACCTCCACATTCCCAGTATTCTAACCAGGACTTTCCCTCTGTCCCTCTGAATAAAGTGGGGAACCAGGAAAATCACAGTTTGTTCCTGGCCTGCTACAGGGTAGCAAAGGAATACAGTCCAGACCTGGCTGTAAAAATCTGTCTAAATAAAAGAAATACCTCTAATGTTAAATCCCAAGGAAGAAACCTTGGTATGGCATATTTAGAAATGATATTGATTTTAATTAAATATTTTTGCAGAAATTAATTTGCACACAGCTATATGTCTGGCTCTGTTGACCTAACTGCACCTTTGATTTTTGTCTGTGTACTATACAGCTGATGAAAGCACTGTTGCTTTGAAAAACACGTTTGAATCAAATCAGAAATTTTATAAACTTACTTACTATTTTGGATAGGACAGTGAAATGTGAAATGTTGTTTATGGACACGCCAGGTACTGTATTAAGGCACAAAGCAGGTATCTCAAACCGAGATGATCTACCGAAGTCTGATTGCAGTAGTGTTGTAACTGGGTGGGTCCAGGATACTAAAGAGGCAATAATTTTTATTGGACCAGCTTCTGTTGATGAAAGAGACAAGCTTTTGAGTTTACACGGCACTCTTCTTCAGGTCTGGGAAAGATATTCAGTGTGTCACAGCTAAATGCAAGGGTGGAACAGGTAAGGAGTTAATTCATGTTGCAAGAGACCTTTCAAAGTGAAGTGTCAGTTAACAGTTGTAGGACAAAGGGGTACAGTGGGTTACAGATTGCTGTAATGAGCCATAAATCCAGTGTCTATTAAATCCTTTATTTTTGGTGTCTAGCAGAGTTATGGACTTAAGTTTCCAGGCTTGTCTTTTGAACGTGGTGTGCAGGTTTCATTTGAGGATGAGGACTGAGAGGTCAGATTTGGAGTGGATCACTTTGTGAAAAGTGTTTGCCCATGGGTGATAAGATGTTTTTGTTTTTTTCTCAGCTTTCTGTGCAAGTTCATTCGAGAGCACAGTGATTGTTTCATTGCACCCACATAGTTTGTTGTTGGGGCACTTAGTGTGCTGTGTGAGATACACCACATGTGAAAGGCATGAGTAGGAGCCACGGATCTTGAAGAGTGTGTTGTCTAGTATTCCTGCTGTGATTTTTAAGTACTTTGAGGGTTCACAGTGTATGATTTAGTTTTGGAATGTTCACAACTTATGTGTGATACAGCAAAAACTGAGATGAAATAACGAAATGTAATAGCTAGCTAGCTTAACCTACTTTTCTAAATTCTGTCTTTTAGTCATATTGAAGGTGTTTCCCTTAAACCTCTTGTGCTGAGCTGTATTCATTTTTGGAAGTTAAGTACAGATATTAAGAGATAGGTATAATCATTGGATTCAGAATGTATACTTTCCATAATGTGCAAAATTGGATTTGCGTCTAATTTATCACCAGGGTCAAACCTGTAATTATTGCTACAGGTGACATAAAAACAGGTTGAAATGAGTCTTTGTACCTAAATGTGGTGTAGTAATATCAAATATAATTAAAATTTGCATAGTACCAAGATAATTTATAATTTGGCTTTGGCATTAAACAGCTTGCTACCTTGAAATATATCAATTCGCTATATACAAATGAAAAAGAAGTGGGAAATAGTTCAGACACTATTCTGTCACCGTCTGCACTTTCTCCACAAAATTACAAACATGTGGGATTGCATATTTTAATACCAGTTTTCTTGGGCCAAGAGGTTTTTTCTTCTTTGAGAAATTCCATATTGCAATTTACCTACCCCATAGGAATGAGATGACAATCTGATTTAATGTAACTCCAGATTTAAAGTTACAATATCACAATATACATTCTTCCTTTATAGGCACTATATATGGATTGAGGACATTTCCCTATAAATGTTTCCAGATGATATGAAATTTATAGAGCATCTGATAGATGCACAGATAGGCATAATAAATAAAACTAAATAGAGAGCTACCCTTGTGTAAATTAAAATGACAGAGATAGACAGGGCTTAGTGTGCGACCGCTTTCAATGAGCTTTTATTTTCTTGTTTTAATTACCTGAAATTAAACAAAACAGAAAATTAATGCAGCAACTAAGTTGTTTGGCATTGCCACTGAGAGGCTGGGAAACAAAAACTCTACATATATAATTTTGTTTAAGCAAATGCTTGTAACTTTTTAGAATTTTATGTAATTAAGGAAGATTGCAATGTGCACAAAGCAGAAGTACAATAAATAAATAATATCCCACTGTGCTCACCTTTATTTCATTCAGTAGCCACAACTAGACCCCAGCTAGCCCCAAACTACTGAGATTCAGTTCAGTTTCTCTCAGCCTACTCCTTCCTCATGCAAATAATTTGGAGTAACAAGCAATGCCTTATATCTGGACATATTTAATCCTCATCTCCTTTTCTGTATATCTTAGTTCTGGTGCCTCAAACTGGGCTGTGGGCGGTCAAGCCTAGTTTTTGGAGTGGAAGCCAGTAACCAGAGCCAAGGGGTTAGAGCCGCAGTCAGGAAGCCAGTAGGGGAACAGGACTGGAGTGAGGTTGGAAACAAGGCTGGCACAAGAGCAGTCACAGCTGTAGGCATAAACATGGAACAATCAGAGATCAGTGGCTGCTGTTGGGCTTCAGAGCAGGCTTGCTGACTTCCTTGGCCAGTCAGGCGGCGTGGTCAATCAAGCAGCCCTGCTGTGGCTCAGATGTGCTCATAGGCTGCCCAGAGACTAAACAGGGTACAGCTGCAAGTCCTCATTCCCCTTGTCCTCATGATACTTGGTTACTCATAGTCCAGTGTTGGGGTTATGGATAAATTGTAGCCTCCCTCCGAGAGCAGCACTACTGCAAATGTCACATGCCCCCTGGGAACACAAGTGATTAGATAGGATGATGTCCATCACTCTACCATATAACAAGTACCTGCTCTGACCAAGTCCAAGTGTCAGTAGGAAAATGTCCAAATCTGCATCGGAGGAGTGAATGCTATTGTATCATAAAAAATGTGTGTGTGGCCCTCCCTGTGACAAATTAATGAACCTCATGATTCCACTACATATAGGCTGGTCTTGGCTATTTTGCTGTTGGCTTTTTTCCTGGTGCAGTCATCCCAGCTGATCTGGCAGCTCTCTGCCAAATATATCTTAGGAACATTTGGGGTCATATCAGCTGAGAGCATGGGGAGAGCTGCAAAAGCAAGCTGCAGTCTCTCTTAACCCTGACCAGGAGACCCAAGTTGGTCTCACTAACAAGATTGTTCTTCAGGTGACACAACCGAGCCCCCTAGGGAGCAAAATTCCAGCTAGTGTAGTTGCACAAGCTCCACTGCAAAACTCAGCTGTGATCCACTGTTTTCACCTGTGGACTCAGTGGGCAGGGCAGTGTCCATCGATTCGTATGTTCTGATGTGAAACAATGGTCTTATGAACCAGCACAAAAAACCTTTAAGGTTTGGGTACCCTTACTCATGCTGAGTAGTAACTTACTTTTTGTGTAGTCCCATTGAAATCAATGTAAATAAAGGTATCACAATCTAGCCCATAGTAAATGATAGAATAAAAAGGGTCCTGTTCTCTCCTGTTGCATGTAACCTCAAATAAAGGGAATCAAACGTATGACCGATAGTGAGAGCTGATTGGAATTTTTTAACAAAATGTTTTTTATAAGCCCAGAAAAAAACAACCATTTTAAAATAGAGTTTCTAGATGTGTTGTGTGTCTGGTATTTTGCCCAGTGCTCGAGATGAAACTATCAATGAACTATAAAAAGCAACAAAGAGTCCTGTGGCACCTTATAATCCAACAGACATATTGGAGTATAAGCTTTCGTGGGTGAATACCCACGTCAGTGGTCTCAATCTGTTGAATTTTACCCAAAGTAGTTCATGGCACTCACAAAATCTTTGGGGGACCCAAACTGAGAATGGTTTTTAAGAAAATGTACATTTTTACACTGCATGTGCCAATACAGAAAAATGGCTAAAGGGTTACCGTTCCTCCCATTTTGTATGCTTTACACGCGACTCTTGTAGAAGCTCTAAAATCTGAACAGTTAATCAAAGTACTTTGAAATTTGGTGTGGTTGGTGATGATGCTGGATAGTGTTAGTGATGCAAATTTGGAGTCATTTGTATCTAGTTACAGGACCCCCACACCAGTTTTCTCCAGTTGCCTTGTATTGTTAACTAATAAGTACTAATGACTGATGAATCACTGGCCTGTTGATTTCTGTGAATTCACCCTTCAATTAATGTATCTGGATAAATTACCATAATCTCCACCCAAGACAAAAGAAGTTTAGGACTAAGTGGTTTGAGGTTGTTACAATTTGTGAATTACGGGTGGCCATTTTTTGGGGTGTGGGGGAATGTAATCAAATCTTGGGGGGGGGAAATAGATGGGGGGATGCTTCCTGAGAGGGAAAGGGCACTAGGGGGTGGAGGAGTGGGGGAATAGGGTTGTGGGGGATTGAGGCTGAGGCAAGGGGAGGGAGGTTATGGGAGGGGGATAAATGGTAGGGGAGGTAAGAGAGGTTGCGGGATCAGGTGAAGAGACATGGCACCCCCGTTCTGCCAATGCACCCAACCTGCCTGCATTCCACAGCTCTGCCAGTGCATTCCAGTCCCCTAAACCCCATCCACCCTGCAGCCCCAGCTCTGCCATACACCCCAACTCCTGTGCACTCCACAGCTCTGCCAGAATATTCCGTCCTCACTATGCCCCCAGGTTTGCCAGTGAACCCCAACCTTCTAGCACCCCAACCACCCTGCAGCGCATCCCAACCTCCTACTCCCTCTGCTTTTCCAGTGCACCCCAATCTCTGTGCACTCCCATAACTCTGCCAGTGCACGCCAACCACCTTGCAATCCAACCTTTCTGCACCCATAGCTCTGCCATTACACCCCAGTGCTGCCTCCCAGCCTCCTTCACCCCAGCTCTGCCAATGCAAACTAAATCATTTGCACCCCAACCCCCTGCAGCCCCAGGTGTGTCAGTACACCCCAACCCTGTAATACTTCCCAGCCCTGCTAGGGCACCACAACCACCCTATACCCCAATCTTCCTGCTCCCCAGCATTATTCCCCTGTAATATAGTTATCATAGAATATCAGGGTTGGAAGGAACCTCAGGAGGGCATCTACTCCAACCCCCTGCTCAAAGCAGGACCAATCCCCATACAGATTTTTGCCCCAGCTCCCTAAATGGTCCCCTCAAGGATTGAACTCACAATCTGGGGTTTAGCAGGCCAATGCTCAAACCACTGAGCTATCCCTCCCCACTCATCCTTTGCTCCAGGCACTGGGTGTGATTTGGGTTATTTGGTGGTGGTGATGGGGGGAATTAAGGAAAATAGAAACGTTTGTATACCAGGGAGTGAAGACTTCAAGGGCATTCCCTGCTTGTGGTGGGTAGCCCTAGGTATGGTAGTGTCGAGGGCCCAGGTTGGAGGGGGGGACATGTTGAATGGGTCTGGGGAATGGCTAGCGAGATGTACAAAAGCAGGGCTGGTGGGAGGCAGCTGGTGTGTGGGGGACTCTGGCTCACTATGGTAATTGAGGGACATACGCACACCTGCCTAAATAACTCCTAACTCCTACCAACAACGTACATTTTCCTGTTTAAAAAAACCCCAACAACCTAGGGAATTCAATGGCAAAAAGACTAAATTAATGCAGAGTTAAGGTTTTTTGTGGCAGGTCTTCTCCTTGCAGAGCACTGAGCTTAGCAAAACTCATGGCCGAAAACCAGGAAATGCACCGTTACTGTTGCCTGTGCAAACTTAACCCTGCCATCTTTCAGCAGTGCCCCAATAAGCCCCCTCAACAGACATACCTTTACTCTATCCTCCCTACAGCTGTTGAAATGTACAAGCTCTTCACCTCCTTTTAGGACCCGTTCACTCTCACCCACAGGCTTCCATCTAACACTATTAAAGGACAAAACAGAAAAAAGTGCTTGATCACCGAACCTCCGAGAAAGATGATAAATAAAAATATTTATTTAACTTAATTATTTTAAATGATTAAAACATAGTAAATCAAAATTGAAAGGGTGAGAAGAAAAGTGGCAGAAAGCTGACTGGATAGCTCATTTTGCCAAGAGATCCTTACCCTGCAACCCCTAGACAATTAAATCTAAGTAACCAAATATAGGCTGGGGTCTGTAGAATCAGTGATTGAGCTCCCAGTGGGCTAGAAAAAGATGGTTTATAAATCGGATTCACACAGAAACTTTTTCAGTAACTTCCCAAAGGAGAGACTCAAAATTCAGGCATGAGAAATAATCTGAAAAGTCTTCCCATGCTCTGCCCAATTGGATCCTCCTGTTTAATCTGTTGCTGACTCATGCAGCAATAGTGATTGTTAGTTCTCTGTAGGAACATGTGTACTGGGGCCATAGTGTAGGATATTGAGACAATTGGAAAAGCTTTCTGTAAGTAAACCCCATCCACCTACTGGGATAATCCAAACCTGTTATTGGGGTACCATAATTTTAATCAGAAATGGGACTTTTCCTGCTTTAGTGTAGGGGAACCCCCTTTCCTTATTGTGTTATCCTTCTGGAAACAATAGCTGCAGTGTGCCCTATACTGGCCATTATTCTTTAGACACATATGCTTTGTACTTAGACATGAGACAAGAACATTTCCTCTGATTTTAAGATGAGCAAATTATTTTCTTGATTTCTTTCTGATGTGGAGGCTGGTATGAAGCCAAGAGATCCACTGGCCACAGCTTGTTTGACCTGTATAAAATGTTGTTTGCCAGCCATATATTATTGTTGGGTCTCTTGGTTGGAAATTTTTCATCAAAATAAGATTTTTGACATCTGAGAGTATTTTTTTTAAACAGAGTCAGATATGTGCAGAGGTTCAGCAAGACCTCTGTACCACTGAAGCCCTCTTTCAGTGATGCATGGTCCTTGTCCTGCTCCTCTGTGCAGTGCTGAATTTCACTATTACATTTTTCTGAAATTCCTCTTTTCACCCTCCATTTTTTCCAACTAGCTCTAAATTGAGACATGGATAGATCCTCAGCTGAAAGCATCCACATCCACTTATTGTAATGAAGTCACAACTTCCCTTGTATGTATTATTCACTTATAATTTTGTAATCAGACATCAAGGCCTGATTGTCATAATTGTGTGACTAATTTGCATTCAGAATTACCGAGGTTCTGCATGCAAATTAGGTATCTGAGTCTGCTAGTAGACATTGCACATAATGGTAATTGCACATGGAAATTAGGTTTATAATTACACACAAATGTTTGTGTACACAGTTCTACATCTGCACAGATACCCCATTCAACGTCTAAACACTCTCATATGACTGTGCAAGAGCTCCAATTCTATGATGATAGGTACTAAAAAAGTCCTGAGGTAGATGGACAGATAGGTGAGAGAGAAATTTTCACGGTTTTCTCATGCTACTTACTATCAAAAGAATATCATACGTAAAAATAAGAAGGTGCAAAGGCCTTTTTAATGCAAGGGAATCCAAGATTCTATTCTGGGTTCTCTCTGACTTTGAATAAGTCATTTAAAGGGAGACTATAAACCTGCAATCACGCTTCTAATTTAAAATGTGGTGTTTGCTGATATTATAAAAGATTTTTGCAACCTTTTTTGAGAAGCTGTAACATCTTGTAATTTGCAGCAACTCTCTGAAATTTGGGCGAGAGCGCATTTTCAGTCTACAAATATCTCCTCCCCTCCCATCCCCAATCACTCCCCTCCTTAGATCCAGCACCTACCCCCAGCAGCCAGTTTTTCACTCTGAGAGCAGTGTATGAGCCAGAAGTGCCTCACCTCTGGTGTGGGGAGGGAGAAAGAGAGCTTGGATTGGTCCTCCCTGATTTCTCTCCTACCACATGGCACCAGTGGCCAGGTCTTCCCTCTACAATAGTGGCCTATTTTTGCTGACACCTAATGTAGTTTAGTCCTGTAGCTCAAGTGATAGATATCTATACTGTAGACTAGGAAATTACATTAAAAAATTTATGGTAAATTTCTTTTATGGTAAAAGAAAATGATTTAGGTTACAAAGTCAAGCAACTGAAAGTTAGGGAATGCCAGATTTACAGTTGCCAGTGCAACCTTAATTCTGCTTCCCTTGTGCACATGCATTATAATAAAGCCTAGTTGCATGGTCACATACTGTTTTTTCAAGTTGGTGTCTTTAAACACACTGACCCTCAATTGTAAAATCAGTTCACTGTAATACTTATGTGACTTGCAGGGAGCTGTCAGGCTTGCTTTTTTGGAATGCACTGAAATTGGTTGAAAAATATGATATAGGTACAAAGTATTGTTTACATGTGCAGCACTCCTGCTGTTACATATATGCTTCCTGATGTGGCTACTGATTGGTGTTTGTATAATGTACAAACACCCAAGCAGAGGTATGCTAAGTTGAAATGCTGGCATGCTCGCATCCAAAATTAGATACTTTTTTGAAAATGTAATGCCTGTAGTATTCTTTTACTAGGGTTACCATATTTCAACAATCAAAAAAGAGGACGGGAGGAGCCCCGCCCTAGCCCCGCCCTGTCCTACCCCCGCCCCCGTCCTGTCCTAGCCCCGCCCCTGCCCCTTCCACTCCCTCCCACTTCCTGCCCCCTCAGAACCCCCAACCCTCCCCCCCACTCCTTGTCCCCTGACTGCCCCCCAGGACTCCACCCCCTCCCTAAGCCTCCCTGCCTCTTGTCCCCTGACTGCCCCCTCCTGAGACCTTCCCCACATCCTAACTGGCCCCCTAGGACCCTACCCCCTACCTGTCCCCTGACTGCCCCAACCCTTATCCACACCCCCCACCCCCTGACAGCCCCCCCCAGAACTCCTGACCCATCTAAACCCCTCTGCTCCCTGTCCCCTGACTGCCCCCTCCTGGGACCCCTGCTCCTAACTGCCCTCCAGAACCCCACCCCCTACCTAAGCCTCCCTGTTCCTTATCCCCTAACTGCCCCTTCCTAAGACCCCCCCCCAACTGCCCCCCAGGACCCTACCTCCTACCTGTACCCTGACTGCCCAAAACCTTATCCACCCCTCCCAGAAAGCCCCCCCCCGAACTCCTGACCCCCCCCCACTCCTTGTCCCCTGACTGCCCCCTCCTGGGACCCCTGCTCCTAACTGCCCTCCAGAACCCCACCCCCTACCTAAGCCTCCCTGTTCCTTGTCCCCTAACTGCCCCCTCCTGAGACCCCCCCACCTGTACCCTGACTGCCCAAAACCTTACACCCCCAACCCCCAGACAGCCCCCCCTGAACTCCTGACCCATCCAACCCTCCCCCTGCTCCCTGTCTCTTGACTACCCCCCACCCCCAGAACCTCCCTGCCACTTCTCTGGCCCCCGGCCCCCTTACTGTGCTGCAGAGCAGCGTGCTCGGAAGTGGGGGAGGGGAGCAGGCTTGGAGCTCCAAACGGCGAACGGCCGGCAATCTGTGAATGCAGGGCGGGGGGAGGGAGGGAGAGGAGGGGAGTGGTGTCAAGTTTCAGGAGAGAGGAGGGGGGAAGTGAAGGAAGGGCTTTGGCTCTGGCTGCCGGAGCCCCGGCTGCTCTGTAAGCCGTGCGCACGCCCTGTATGGGGGGGAGGAGGGGAAGTCCGGACATTGACAAATTCCCCCCAGACGCTATTTTTAACTCAAAAAAGCCGGACATGTCCGGGGGAATCCGGACGAATGGTAACCCTAACTTTACTAATGAAAGGAGTTGCAAAACCATGACTTACAATATGCTTTAGTCTAGCGCATAGCTACAGATGACTGGAAATCTGAAAAGGGAGAAACTGAATGTCTGGAGCTTTGTTTTTTCCCCCTTAAAAACAATAATCATCATGGGCCAGATTCATTGAACAATACCTTATGCCATCAGTAATCCCACTGAAGTCATTTGGACCTGCTAATGGAATATAGTATCATTCATTGTCATTATGGTTATTGGAATCTGGCTTTTTATAAAGTGCAATAGGCACAATAATACATCTTGATTGTTTTAAAACAAACCTACCGTCAACTAGATGTAGACTAACAGTTTGAAAAATCTATTCTTTGTTCCACCATTGAAAAGACTTTTAACTTCCTTTAGCATAACTCCAGTTAGTGCAGTGTATCCATGAAACCCAGTATGGTAAAGATGTGCACTGCGCATTAAAGAAACAATCATTTAAATGTTGTTGACTAAATTTTCTAGTGGATGGATAAACAGAGTGTTAAAGTGCTATTGACATTCTCAAACAACAAAGAACAGATTGAAAACCAGTGAAAGAGAATACAACGCATAGTTTTTAAAAAACAACAACCCTTAATTAATTCAGTCCTTTTGCAGAATCACCTACTAGCATCTGTTCACTATGAGGCCGGAGGCAGAAAACATGGATTCATTAAAATTCATAGTGCATGAAATCCATTGTCAACATTTTACCATTTTGTATAGCAAACAAATGTCAACATTATATTTTTACATATTTCAACAGTGTATTTTTCGGCACATCTATATCTAACTATAAGGAGAGAAAATATTTGTTCATCTGATAGATCTATGAATTGATTTATAGATTAAAAATTATACAATTTACTGGTAATTTTAAATAATCTGTTTCTTTATACTGTATGTTCATATGTGATAGTGTACATACATTGTCAAAAAGTTTTCACAGTATCCATGAAATAGTCTGTGAAACGGTCTGAGCTTTTGTAAACTATTGTGAAGCATTCTTTTATTGCGAAGTTCATCGTTAATTTAATTAGTGTTTGTGGAACAGTAATCTGGTTCCAAGGGCAAAAATTCAATTGGGATACTTAATTGCTTATTTTAATCCAGTTGATTTATTAAAAGATAAAAGGTAAGAACCTTGACCCTCCTGTAGAAAGTTGGTATTGACAGTTTCCAGGAGATTCCACCAGTCCGGGGCATAAGAAGCAGTATGACAGCTGTGCGCTACCTCATCACCACCTCTGCCAGGTCTGTGAGAGAGGAGGCGTGGCTGCTACAGCTAGTTGAAATTTTCTTGTCAAAATAATTGTTTTGACAAAAGATGGATTTATCACCAAATCAAAAAATATTCACAGAAAATGTTAATTTAGGTTTAATTTTTCCATTTTTCAAGACAATCCGAAAAGCAAATTTTTTTTTAGTAATCCTTTTCATGACATTAGACTGGGTGCGATATCCATTGAACCTAATTGGAATCTTGACTTCACTGGGCTTTGGATCAGGGCTATAGACAGTTTAGAGTACCCAGGAGAGTGTTCTGAATTATTCTGGGAACAAAAAATCAGCCCCAGAATTGAGGAACCGCTATCTTTGTGTTCCGACCTATCCCAATGCACTCAATACACACAGGTTGTGCTGGAAAAGCTGGCAATGTAGTTTGCTGTCAGTATAAGCTTAAATTTCCAAGGATTTTAAAATTTGTATAAAAAAGTTCAATGCGTTTATTGAATGTTTGAGTATTTTATTCACATCATTTTATTATTATTTTAAAAATTTCGGTGCAATACAAATGTATTAAAGGTCAATGGTATTTTAACTTTTTATTTTAGAAACATAATTATTTCTTTGTTTCATTTGGCTTTATATAGGTAGTGTTTTGAAAATGTTCAATTACAAATGTTGCTTTGCCATATAGAAATGTAGGTGTTCCCCTACTGGATCAGATATCCATTTATTTAGTTCTTGCTCTAGTTAATCTAGTTCTTTATCTAGTTCTTTTTCTAATTGTAGAAATGCCATAAAACCAAATGTACTGTAAAGGTTTTTCCCAAGACATGGCTTCCTTCTCTAGTCTTCCTCCACACCCAAACTCTTGATTTTCTTGGTTCAAATTATAAATTATATCTATGTAGCTAGTAGGAAAGAATTTCATTAAAATTATAATTATTATTACTAAACACCAATAAATATTTGTAAGTTTAAATTAACTATCTGGTACTGGAGGCAAAAGCTCCATTCCACTATCTAGGCTGTACTGGGTTTTATGCTGTCACTGCTTATTTAGATAAACAAGGCTTTGCCTTTTGGCTGTTCAAAATATTGAGCTGCGTGAACCACATTTAGAAGGTCACTATGAACATTAAACTACACTAATTGTTTTGGAAAACCAGCCTATTCTTGTGGCAAAAACATATGCCTCAAAATTGCCTGGAGCTGAGATGTAAATTTTTTACCTCTAATTTACTAGAATTTAACAAAATAGAAAGTATATGGCTTCCAATAAACTATAATATACTTTTATTTTACAAAAAATTTTTGCTTTATAGAGAATTGTTTGAGAGTGACTTCTACTACGTGATACTACATAGAACTTCTTTTTATAGCAGCATGGTTCATGACACTTTATTTGTCAGTTTGTATGTCAATCTTTCCATTATAAACCTAGAAGACTTAATTTCCTGATACGAAAACATTGTTTTTAGAATGAATTAGTTGTTTGGTTATAAAAATCAGATCATTCCATGTCTGGTAATTTACAAAAAGCAACAGAGGGTCCTGTGGCACCTTTGAGACTAACAGAAGTACTGGGAGCATAAGCTTTCGTGGGTAAGAACCTCACTTCTTCAGATGCAAGACCTTGTTGTAGTGTTCTTGTTGTAGTGTTCTACTATTGCTGAATGTAATATTCGTGAAAGGGGACAGAATTTTGACAGTTCCAGAAAGTGATTGGTTTATATACTTTTATGTTTTAAATTCTGGAGACTTTCTTTTAAAACAAATGAAATGGAAAGAAAGCTAAAATTCTCCTTTGTGGAGCCCAGAATCTGGCTCTGTTAACATGGGGCCTTTGTGAGCTCACACAAGCCCCCTTCAACTCATAAGCATCCTTTCCTAATTCTCCTTTCCCTCTATTATTCTCTATGTTACTTGCTAATTTCAATCTGTGCCAGGTTTGGTGGACTGAAAATAGCTTGAGAACTGGACAATTTTCCTGCTTCTTTTATAATGTAGCTTTTTATTGAAATCCTATCCAGACATCAATTTACATAAATCAGATTAATAACACAAATTTCTTCTTCGAGTGATTGATGCTGTGTATTCCACAGTAGGTGTGCGTGCTCGCCACGTGCACCAGTGCCGGAAGTTTTTCCCTTAGCAGTACCCGTAGTGGGGGAGCACCGCTGCAACCCCTGGAGTAGCGCCTCTATATCGCGCTATAAGGGGAGCTGCGCACTCACCCCACCCTCAGTTTCTTCTTGCCACCAGTGAAGGTAGTCGGAACTTAGTGTTCCAGCTCTGCTGCAGCACTGCAAACCTTAGTAGTACCGGCACCGGAGGAATCCATTGCGGTGCCACCACCCGCCTTACAGGAAGATTTTAAGGCTAACCAGGAGCTCCTTAGGTGGGTCGCCTCCAGTCTCCAGCTCCAGGCTGAAGAGAGGGTGGAGCTGTCGGACACATTGTTCAATGTCTTGTCCTCTTTGGTACCGGGTCGTGTGATCCTACCTCTCCACCAAGGGGTGGCCAATATCTCCACGTCGCTTTGGCAAACCCCGGCATCCTTGGCGCCTATTTCAAAAAAGGCAGAGAGAAAGTACTTTGTGCCAGCAAAGTGGCACGAATATTTGTATTCTCACCCGGTACCCAACTCTCTGGTGGTGGAGTCAGTAAACCACCGAGAGAAACATGGCCAACCCGCGCCCACCCCCAAAGATAAAGACGCCAGGAGACTGGATACCTTCGGCAGGAAGGTTTATTCATCGGCGAGCTTCCAGCTCAGGGTGGCTAATCATCAAGCCCTCCTGAACCGCTGTGATTTTAACCTGTGGGGGTCCCTGCCAAAGTTCGAACCTCTTCTTCAGGAAAAGGATAAGAAGGAGTTCAGAGCTTTGGTCGACGAAGGCGTGGCGGCGGTGAAAGCGGCCCTCCAAGTGGCTTCGGACGCGGCAGATACAGCAGCCCGTTTGATGGCCTCTGCTGTTGCCATGCGCAGGGCGTCGTGGCTCTCGCTGTCAGGGCTGTCCGCAGAGTCCCAGTCCCTCATGTAGAACTTGCCTTTCTATGGGAAGGCCCTGTTTGCAGATCAGACAGACACCTGTCTACACGGGATGAAGGACTACTGCACCACCCTGCAAACTCTGGGCCTATATGTCCCACCGGCTAAGGACAAACCCAGGCCACAGACCTCGGTTCCTTCAAGTAGGGACAGATATGAGCCTCCACCTAAGAGGGTGAGGGAGCAGAGACGTAGGTCCCAGCACCAGTCCCGCTCAGCCCCGTGACCTGGGCCCTCCAAGGGCAAAAGACAGGGAAAGAGGTGCTTTTGACTCTTTGCGGGGGGCCACCGGGCCTGTTGCCAGAGGAGCCCCCCAGTTAATAAAGTTTGTGTTCTGCAACCATTTATCTGCCTTCCGAGTGCAATGGTCCCATATAACGTTGGACCAGTGGGTCCTCAGCATCATTTCCAGGGGCTACATGTTGCAGTTCACTTCGCTCCCTCCCCCACCACCCCTCAACCCCGGAAATCCCTGGGCATCTGGAGCATCACCTCCTTCTAGACCAGGAGGTGACGCGCCTCCTCACCCTGGGCGCAGTGGAGAAGGTGCCTCGGGAATTCCAGGGCAGGGGTTTCTACTCCCGGTATTTCCTGATTCCAAAGGCAAAAGGCGGGCTCAAGCCCATCCTTGACCTGCGGAGCCTCAACCAGTTTATGGTTCGTTACAAGTTCCGCATGGTTTCCCTGGCCTCTATTATTCCATCCCTAGACCCGGGGGATTGGGTCGCAGCCGTGGACCTCCAGGATGCCTATTTCCACATCTATATTTTCGAGGGTCACAGGCACTTCCCCCGCTTCCTGGTAGGGTGGGACCACTACCAGTTTATGGTCCTTCCCTTTGGCCTCTCCATGGTCCCCAGGGTTTTTACCAAATGCATGGCGGTAGTGGCAGCCTACCTCAGGAGGAACGGGCTGCAAATTTTCCCCTACCTGGGTGACTGGCTGCTCAAAGGTAAGTCTCGGTCCCAGGTGCAAGCCCAGATGAAATTCCTGCTGGCGAGAGTCTAGGCCTAATGGTAAACGAAGATAAGTCCACGTTAGTGCCGGTTCAGCGATAGACTTCATAGGAGCGCAGTTGGACTCTGTGGTGGCCATGGCCTCTCTTCACAGGGACAGGTTCGAGATGCTCAAATGTCTCATAGCCTCGGTCACGTCCTTCCCCGTGACAACTCCTGGGCCACATGGCAGCCTGCACCTCAGTGGTGTGACATGCCAGGCTCAGAATGAGGCCCCTCCAACTCTGACTAGCCTCCCAATATTCCCAGGCAGGGGACAGCCTGGACAAGGTTGTCACGGTACCTCCCAATGTAGTGGCCGACCTGCAATGGTGGTCCCTCCCGGATAACATGTTATGAGGGATCCCCTTCCGAGAGACCCCTCCCTCACTAGATCTAGTTTCGGACGCCTCGGACCTGGGGTGGTTAGCCCATGTGGAGAGCTTCCAAACCCAGGGCAGATGGTCGACCTTGGAATTGTCCCTCCACATAAACGTCGGGGAACTCAGGGCGGTGCGCCTGGCATGCATAGTGTTCAGCCTGCACCTTCGGGGAAAGATGGTCAGAGTCCTCACGGACAATATGACCGTGATGTATTACATCAACAGGCAAGGGGGCACGCACTCCTCGGCTTGTGCCAGGAAGCCCTGGACCTATGGGAATTTTGTATAGCCCACGACATCTCTCTGAGGGCTTTTCACCTACCCGGAACGCGCAATACGCGAGCCGATCACCTCAGCAGGGTTTTCTCCCACCAATTTGAGTGGTCATTCCACTGGGAGGTCGCCTGGCAGCTCTTCCGAGAGTGGGGAGCTCCCCAGGTAGATCGCTTTGCTACCCAGAATCGTCTCTGCCCCCAGTTCTGCTCCAGGGCAGGGGCAGAAAGGGGGGCGATCTCAGATGCATTCCTCCTACGGTGGTCAGACCAACTGTTCTATGCCTTTCCACCGTTTCCACTGAAGGCAAGGTCCTGCAGAAAGTAAAGGCGGACAGGTCGAGGGTCATCCTCATAGCCCCGGATTGGGCCCGCCAGCATTGGTACGTGACCCTCCTGCAACTGTTAGCGATCCCCCCGTGGAGGCTGCTGCTCCGCCCGGATCTCCTCTCCCAGGAGAGGGGATGCCTTCTTCATCCCAACCTAGCCCCGCTTCACTTGACAGCATGGTTGCTCTATGGTTAAACAAGGAGGAGGGAAGGTGTTCGGAGGATATCAGATGAATTCTGCTGGAGAGCAGAAAGCCATCTACACCACGGACCTACCTTGCCAAATGGTTTAGGTTTTCTAGGTGGGCGAGGGAGCGGGGCGCCTCCCCGTCATCCGCATCCCTCCAACTTATTCTAGATTACCTTCTGTCCCTGAGGACCGAAGGTCTAGCTCCGGCCTCCGTCAGAGTACAGTTAGTGGTCATCTCAGCCTTTCACCCTCTGGTGCAGGGTCACTCGGTGTTTTCCCATGAGATCACCTCCCCCTTTTTAAAGGGACTAGATCGTACATTTCCATACGCCAGGGCCCCGGTCCCGCAATGGGATCTGAACCTAGTGCTATCCCGCCTCACGGGCCCTCCCTTTGAACCCTTGGCCACTTGTTACTGATCCCACCTGTCCTGGAAAGTAGCATTCTTGGTGGCTATCACCTCAGCCCGCCGGGTCTCGGAGCTTAGGACCTTGACCTCGGAACCCCGTATACAATCTTCCATAGGGATATGGTCCAGCTTCGCCCACATCCTGCATTTCTCCCCAAGGTGGTCTCTGCCTTCCATATGGAACAGGACATTTTCTTACCGGTACTCTGTCCTAAGCCCCATTCCTCTAACGAGGAGTACCGCCTACACACGCTAGTCGTGCGTAGGGCACTTGCCTTTTACCTGGACCGTACCAGGCCGTTCAGGAAATCCTCGCAGCTGTTCGTTGTATTGGCCGAGCGTATGAGAGGGCAACCAGTCTCCACCCAGCACCTTTCCCGCTGGATCACCTCGTGCATACGCACGTGATATGACTTGGCAGGGGTTCCCCTGCCGCCTATCGTAAAGGCGCATTCTACGAGAGCGCAGGCCTCGTCAGCCACCTATGTAGCCCACTCCCTATCCAGGACATACGTAGGGCTGCCATGTGGTCCTCTGTCCACACCTTTTCCTCGCACTATGCGACCGTCTCCCAAACACAGGATGACGCCGGGTTTGGTAGGGCGGTACTCCGTCCCGATAACCTTTAAACTCCTACCGACCTCCATCAGATTTAGCTTGGAGTCACCTACTGTGGAATACACAGGAACAATCACTCAAAGAAGAAAGGGCAGTTACCTGTTCCGTAACTGGCGTTCTTCGAGATGTGTTGCTCCTGTCTATTCCACACCCCGCCCTCCTTCCCCTCTGTTGGAGTTGTCTGGCAAGAAGGAACTGAGGGTGGGGGGAGTGCGCAGCTCCCCTTATAGCGCGATATAGAGGCGCTACTCCAGGTGTCGCAGTAGTGCTCCCCCACTACGGGTACTGCTAAGGGAAAAACTTCTGGCACCAATGCACGTGGCGAGCACGCACACCTACTGTGGAATAGACAGGAGCAACACATCTCGAAGAACGCCAGTTACGGAACAGGTAACTGTCCTTTCTAACTTGTGCATTAATCTTGGACTTCTAATTTCTCTTGTGTCATAACACTCCTGTTTGCATTTGACTAACAGAACTGAGAATATCAAATAACAAAACATGTCTATCCGCCTCCTCATATATATCCAATCCACCATACCCTTTACTCCCTTCCTAAAGTTATTGCTAATATTTGTTCTTATTGAGGATAGACGGATCCTATTAGATGTGGATATTTTTTCTTGCTTTCATTATTTTTGTTGGAACATCTACTGGGAATAGGTTGAAACACCCTCTGCCTAAACTGGCTGGGAATTGGGTATTATAAATCGTTGAGAACTGTCTCAGTGTTGACAGCTGGCTGTCCAGTGATTCAGGATTGTGATTTGGATATGTATGAGAAAAATAATTGAATAAGTAAGTAACAACATTGTTCCATTTATCCCAGATTTACTTTAATCTTTATTTTATCATTAATGTTATATAGGTATATTAAAATATGCATACATCATCAGTCAATGACTTCTATAAAATATATGAACTTGTATATTGAATTTGTTAGAATATTGCTTTTACAACCTGTTTTTTTTCATGTTTCAGCACTTCAGGGAACACCTCAACAAACTTTTTGCAAAAGGAATTGGAATGCTGGATATAGCTTTAAATGAAGCTTTCAACATTCTCAGTGATGTAAGTTTGCACCTTTCTTTAAGCATTTGCATTGATGTTCCTCCCCCCCATTAAGTTAATTGCTGAAAATAAACTTTCATTTTAATAACTAGCTAATAAATTGTGACAGGCTCCTGCTCAAAGTCCTCTCCATAGGATTATGATGATAAGAAAGGTGCTTCATGAGCTAGCCTACAGTGTAATACTTGAAAATTGCCCATATCCCATAAACGAGGCAGATCTACTGACATTTATATATATAAAATTGAGAGAGAGAGAGACACACACATTATCAAGATTATTTAAGTGGCTGTTTATTCACATTAGACCAGTGTTTTTCAAAGTTCGGGTCGCGGCATGGAAGGCACTGGGTCGCTCTGGTCAGCACGCCAACCGGGATGTTAAAAGTCCCGTCGGCGGTGCTGCACAGCTAAGGCAGGCTAGTGCCTACCTGTTCCGACACTGTGCTGCGCCCTGGAAGTGGCCAGCAGTGGGTCTGGCTTCTAGGCAGGGGGGCCACGGGGCTCTGCACACTGCCCCTGCCCCGAGCACCGGCTCTGCACTCCCATTGGCTGGGAACCGGCCACTGGAGCTGGAGGGGGGGGGTGACTGCTGGCGAGAGCCGCACAGAGCTGCTTGCGCGCCTCCAGCTAGGAGCCAGACCTGCTGCTGGCCGCTTCAGGCGCACTGCGGTCTGAGGTGCCAGGACAGGTGGGAAGCCTGTCTTTGCACCCCAGCTGCGCTGCTAACCAGGAGTCGCCGGAAGTAAGTCCACGCCCCAACCCTGTGCCCCAATCCCCTGCCCCAACCCTGAGCCCCCCCAAATCCAGAACCCCTTCTTTCACCCCAAACCCCTCATCCCTGGCCCCCCCAGAGTCTGCACCCCCAGACCAGATCCCTGACCCCCTCCTGCAACCCAACTCCCTGCCCCAGCCTTAAGCCCCCTATAAACCCGGAGCCCCTTCTGCACTCCAGATCTCTCATCCCCGGCCCCACCCCAGAGCCTGCACCCCCAGCCCAGAGCCCTGACTCCCTCCCGCACCCCAAGCCCCTGCCCAAGCCCTGAGCCCCTCCCACACCCAAACCCCTCATCTCCCGCTCTGTTGGGTTGTGGTCATCAACAATTTTCTTCAATTGGGTCCCCAGGAAAAAAGTTGGAAAACCACTGCACTAGACTACTTGAAGTACCCTCAGTTAAATATGAGTTTACCACTTACATTAATTTTTTTGGTAATGGTTAATGTCATTGTATTAGTCTCTATATTTGACAAACATTTTAGGAACATACACAGATATAAATGAGCAAATTATTGTTACTGCTTTTACTTTTAGCACAAAGAGACAGCTTTGTACAAAAGTAACTATGTGAAGAGTTTTTATAACTTATCATTTCTGTCTTCCCATATTCATAGAGAGAGAAATGCAAAATTCTCTTGATTTCTGTCTAGACATAGACCATTTGGAAACAATTCAGAGGTATAATAATATTTCTATTATTTATTGGCCAAAACATGAGGTCAGCTTTTGATTTCTGATAACATTCCTGTGAATAATTTCTATGCACAGTCATTTCAGTCTGAACATCATAATGGGGACAACCCAGTACAGCTCAGTTAGTTTTCCTTTACCACCACTACCATAAAAAATCATGTTGCGTTCTTTGAAAGAATATCTCTTACAGAATAGAAAGGAATATTTTAATTAAAATCAGGCCCATTATATTTGCCCAAGATGTTTTCCCACACAAGGTAAATATCAGAATGAGTGATTATTGCATTGTGCTTTCATGTAGTATAGTTCACAAAGATCCTTTCTTGGTTATTCCTGGCAAATCTGAAATACATTATCATGCTTTATTTTCCAACAGAGAACAACTCTAGCCTTATTTGATTCACCTGACTGTGTGCTTCTCTGAGAATTTCTTTTAGAGAGAACAAGCAAATAAAAAGAAAGGCGGAGGGGAAATGAGTGAGAATGAAAGAGAAATGGGTGTCTGCTGAATTTTTATTTTTAATTGCACCAATTATAACCTTGACAGCTATTTTAGGTTTAAAGCCACTGGTTGCAACTTTTATTGAAATAAACATAGATTTAAGGTTAGTGTATGGGGAACCCTGTGATCATGATTTCCTCATAGTGCAAGTGCCAGGCCAAAAGCCCAGGCCAATGCATGGGATTGCAACTTCCTTCAGTTGCAACAATCAGGCCAAAGCTTCTCCTAGGGGAATGGGCTCATCTCTTTCTGCAACTAATTATAAGCAATTACCTCTTTCATCAAGATGCCCATATGGATGAGCACTTGAAAAATTGCAAATTACCTTATCACAAAACTACAGTAAGGCCTATCAAGCAAGGCATGAATACCCAATGCAATCACGCAAGGCAAAACCAGTTTAAACTGAACTCGAAGGGGCTAAAGGAAAGGTGACTGTATGCCACCTTTATTGTCCAAAGTCCTGGGCCTGGCAGGGAGCTGCTTGGCAGGGAAGGCTGCTCTAAGGTGAAATACCAGCATCCAGGGATCACTGGGACCTAGTACCACAGCCCACTTATCCTTTTACCCAGGAACAGCTCTAATGCCCAGGGCTAGTTTCTTAACAATAACTTTATTTCAAAATGATACTACATGAAACCCCACTCTGAAACTTCTCCTAGAGGCTAGTTTATTCCTAGTGAGCCTTCCGCCAGGAACCATCTGTCCCAGCCTGAGTTCTTTTTGTCTGAGGTCTACTCCCACCTTCCTTCTATCTGGGTGGAGTTAATTACATAAATGAGTCAGTAAAAGCCACTTAACATTTTCCCTACATGAGCAACACTTGCTAAGAAAGGAAATGTGAATACTCATGGTTATGAATTCAAAATTCAGTTTGTGAGAATTTTTCAGAAAATATGCCTTACAGTGAATGATTTCAAGAAGTTTAATTCAGTAGACAGGGCCGGCTCCAGGGTTTTGGCCGCCCCAAGCAGCCAAAAAAAAAAAAAAAAAAAAGCCGCGATCGCAATCTGCGGTGGCAATTCAGCGGAAGGTCCTTCGCTCCGAGCAGGAGTGAGGGACCGTCCGCCGAATTGCCACCGAATAGCTGGACCTGCCGCCCCTCTCCGGAGTGGCCGCCCCAAGCACCTGCTTGCCAAGCTGGTGCTGGAGCCGGCCCTGTCAGTAGATTATCGAAAGAGCCTGTAAGAGATGAGTTGATCATGGTTTATAAATACTTCATAGGGAGCAGTAGAGGGCCCTTTAATGTAGCAGACAAAGGTATATCCAATGGTGGGAAGCTGAAGCAAATATATTCCACTGCCTGCATGTCCATCTAAACAGTATGGGACTAATTCTCCGATACAGAACATGCCACACATGGCTATAGGAGAAGCTACATGAAGTAATGAGCAACCCTAGCCTGTTTGTAGAGTTTATTAAAAGCCCCAATGTGGACACAGAATATAATATCAGAAACCTGATGTGCCACAGTAAATATCAGCTATCCTATGCACAAAACACATCCTAGATTAGCCCTCCAAATCCACATACATTGGAAAAAATATTGATGCCAGTGATCAAGAAAACCTGAGCTCCTAGGTGTTTGTATTAAAATGTGTAAGGCACTTAGATAATACGGCACTGAGTGTAGTATAAAGCCTACTCTAAAACCTAGTTACGTAAATAGATAGCAGAGAGAATTAAGTGAAATCATGTCCCACTGAGCTGTAACCATGGTGAGTGAGAATCATTGGGAAGGCAGTGATGGAACATACTACATGTACTTTCAGACCTGACCGGCATAGAGTAATGTCTTCCTCCATTTATAATATAAAAATGCAGGTAATAGCTTCATATATTTTTACTTTACATATGTATAACATGATTTAGTTGGGGTTGGTCATGCTTTGAGCAGGGGGTTGGACTAGATGACCTCCTGAGGTCTCTTCCAACCCTAATCTTCTATGATTCTATGAACATGGAAATATGTCTGCTATATACATATACACGCATATACTCTCTTACAAGTGTGCTTTTAAACAGCTTTGTCCAGAAGGATGCTACTTAATCTCCCTTAGAAGGGGACTTTAAACTATTTTCCACTTCATCTGCAGTATGTGACCTTTAAGCGGTAGAAATCATCTGTTCTTGTACATTACAGGTTAGTTAGGGGTGTGTCACTCACACAAAAGCTATTTATCACACGAATAGGCTATTGAGATTCTGGCTGGGTTTTTAGGATGGTTCAGAGGTTACAGTAATTAAACTCAGTTAATTTCGTCTCGCAATTACCTGCATTTCAGTTTCAGTATTTGCTTAGTTTGTTAATACTAATGTCTTTGAAGTTGAAGTTGTTGATACTAATGTATTTGAAAAGCACATTTAAATCTACTCCCAAGTTCTTTCCAACCATTGATTTATGCAGTATTCATTAGTTGCTGCAAGAATACCAATGTGCTTGGTACAGTAGTTAGCACCTACTATATCATGCGACAACTGCAATTATCTCTTTTGGTGATGAATGCAATCTTTGCAGTGATTACCTTTAAAAAAAATCATAGCCAATTAAATAAAATTCTGTGACATTTCAAAGACTTAATCACAACCAAATGCTCTAAATGTCAGGATGCATTGAAATTTTCACTGCTAACTGATGAATCACTGAGTTAATTGTAGTTCATCATAAGGCCCTTGTCATTGTTATTATTATGGAAAACACTTTCATCACTCTTGCTATTCAATAAAAATAAAGTTCTAGACAAATATGAGGAGCTATTACTCATCAAAGCATTTGAATTTAATCACATTCTTCAAAATATTCAAACAGTAGAGTACCATGTAGAATAATGTGGATGTAGACAGAGAATAGTAATGTTTTAAAATAAATATATGAAGACATCCCACCTCCACCATTCACCATTCTTTAGATATTCTTTCATACTTTGCACCTTTTTTCCATAATTTAGTTAGGATAATTTAAAAAGAGTAGTCCATGGGAAGAATCCTCCTTTTGCCAAAGTAACTTTCTGTATATGGGAAAATGTTAGATCTAAGGACATCATAATGAAAGGAATGCCACCTTTCTCACTCATAGACTGGATGGGATTGGAAAAGTAGCACAAGTCAGAGACTTAAAATTGCAATTAGAGAAGGTCTGAACCACAAGATGCCAGAGCTATTTACAGTAATTTTGGAAGAACTATGATTTAATTTCAGTGCCTCGGGGATCTTGGTCACGATCCAAAACCTGCTGAAGTAAATAGAAAGATTTCCAAACAGAGACATTCCATTTTCTCAGTGCCTCCGGCTCTTTTACTTCATCAATAGATCTACTTACAAACAAGTCATCTGTAAACATCTGATGGGAAAAGAAATTCCAGCGCTAAAACACAAGTAGGCTAACCTCAAGATCAGACAAAGCCTTCAGAGGCTTCATGCTGGAGACCCAAAGTATCCTTTCTTTGAGTGTAGGGAAAAGGATAATGGAGATTCATTTGGGGAAAATGCAATTTAAAAAGGAGAATTATATCTGTGTTTATATCTGTGTTGGAACAAATTGATAAATTAAACAGCAATAAGTCACCAGGACCATATGGTATTCACCCAAGAGTTCTGAAGGAACTCAAATGTGAAATTGCAGAACTACTAACTGTAGTCTGTAACCTATAATTTAAATCAGCTTCTGTAACAGATGACTGGAGGGTAGCTAATGTGACGCCAATTTTTAAAAAGGGCTCCAGAGGTGATCCCGGTAATTATAGGCCTGTAAGCCTGACTTCAGTACCAGCCAAACTGGTTGAAACTATAATAAAAAACAATATTGTCAGACATATAGATGAGCATAATTTGTTGAGGAAGAGTCAACATGGTTTTAGTAAAGGGAAATCATGCCTCACTAATCTACTAGAATTCTTTGGGGGGGTCAACAAGCATGTGGACCAAGGGGATCCAGTGGATATAGTGTACTTAGATTTCCAGAAAGCTTTGACAAGGTCCCTCACCAAAGGCTCTTACACAAAATAAGCTGCCATGGTATAAGAGGGAAGGTCCTCTCATGAATTGGTAACTGGTTAAAAGATAGGAAACAAAGGGTAAGTATAAATGGTCAATTCTCAGAATGGAGAGAAATAAATAGTGGTGTCCCCCAGGGGCCTGTTCTGAGACCAGTACTATTCAACATATTCATAAATGATCTGGAAAAAGGGGTAAACAGTGAGGTGGCAAAATTTACAGATGATACAAAATTACTAAAGATAGTTAAGACCCAGGCAGACTGCAAAGAGCTACAAAAGGATCTCTCAAATCTGGGTGACTGGACAGCAAAATGGCAGATAAAATTTAATGTTGATAAATGCAAAGCAGTGCACATTGGAAAGCATAATCCCAACTATACATATAAAATGATGGGGTCTAAATTAGCTGTTACCACCCAAGAAGGAGATCTTGGAGTCATTGTGGATAGTTCTCTGAAAACATCCACTCAGTGTGCAGCGGCAGTCAAAAAAGCTAATGGAATGCTGGGAATAATTAAGAAAGAGATAGATAATAGGACAGAAAATATCTTGTTGCCTCTATATAAATCCATGGTACGCCCACATCTTGAATACTGTGTGCAGATGTGGTTGTCCCATCTCCAAAAAAAAAAAAATATCGGAATTGGAAAATTGCCTTCCAGTAACTGTGTCCCCAGATCTCACCCAGGGACTGCTACCATGATATATGTGTTCCCTTGTTGAGATGAAGAATGTTTTTGAACATCAGCAAATTTATTTATTGTTGTTGTTATCTCTCAGTATTAGATCATCAGGATGTTTGGGTTTTTAAACAAATAGCCTTCACAACATGCGTGATCTTTAAGCATAAAAAGGAGAAAGTTACTGTCTAAAATGTACCAGTAAATCCTGACCATGAAGCGACTCCATAGCTTTGTGTAGTCAAGAGTTCTTTTGAACCCTCTGTAGAATTTCTGCATTTTAGATGTTCCGATGCTCTTGTTTTCCTTTGACTTTCCTTAAAATTCTTGCAGTGCCTACGAACATTATCTTCTGGAGTTCGCTGTCCATGATGTCTTGTGCTCCCAGCATGTTCTTGAGCTGCTCATTCACAGCCGTAGAGATCACGCTAAGTGCTCCAGTAATCACTGGGATTGTCTATGTTCTAATTTTCCATAATCACTCCACTTTGTGGCAGAGTTCTTCATACTTTGCTATCTTTTATGTTTTTTTTGCTGCTGTTATCTCAGTATCAATTAATATGGTCTTGTTTGTCTTCTTTTCTGTAACAACTATGTCCAGCCTGTTTACCTGCAGCATTCAGTCTGTGAAACTTGCCAGTTCCCATAAAATCTTAACTTCTTCATTCTCTCGAGCACTTACAAATCAGTGCTTGTAATGCCACATGGTTCATTTAAATGAGAATTTGCCACAGAGGCTCCAGTGCAGACACTTGGCAACCTCGTTGTGTCTGTTCATATATTCAATCCCAGCCAGGCTCCTGCAGGGGCTCAGTACATGTGCCACCATCTCTTCTTTTTGGAACACATTCTGCAGTTTGTGGAGGAGTTCTGTTGGTCAATTTTGTTGCAGTCATAATTAAGCCTTAATGACTGCTCTTGTGCTCTCATAGTGAGGCTTTCTGATTCTCTTTAGAGATATCCTTCTACAAGCCATGAGTTTGTTAATCCTCTATCACTAAGGGGTATGATCCTTCACCATCACTATCCCTTCATTGATTTCTATATAAATCTTTTGAGTTTTTCTTTGGCGATTTGCTTTCTCTTTTCTTCTATGCTTTCTGGGCTGGGATGCACACTTGGCCATTGCTTATTACTGCAACCAGATGATCTATTACTCCGTCACGTAGTTGGATGTACATCCTGTCTATGTCTTTTCCTCTTCAGCCTGAGGTGGTCTTTGTGCCTTTTGCGTGAACTGTTCAGCTTTTTGTTCAGGAAGCAGCATCAATTTCATGCTAATACTATCCAGAATTGCCATAAGAACTTTCCACATTGTTGGTAAACTTGTGATTGGGATCATGGTGGCCTCCTTTTATTTATTTATTTATTTATTTAAAATATATGGATGATTCTCCCTGTCACCATCTTCGACTCCATTCTCAAACATTTATTAAGTGTTCAAGTAAGTAATTATGGAGAGTTGTTAGGCATTTCAGGCAGAGTCCATGAACCCTATCTGAATTAGAACCATGATTTTTCATTCTTCTCAGTACCTCATCTACTTCTGTCGTTGACATTCCTATGTATTCCTCTGTTGAGTGGCTTTTAAATTTTTCTCTCACTTTTTTAATACAAGAAATCAGACAGCAGATTGTATGTCCTCAGACCAGATTTCCTTCCATGAACACTAATATTCTTCCACAGTATTTATTGGCTCTCTGTTTTTCCCTATTCTGCTTTTAATGTCGATCTGATTAAAGAATCTCTTAGTTTATCTTGTGAAGAGTCTGTTCTCTTGATACTGACAGCTTTGTGCTGAATATATTCCACACCTATGACTCAGTGATCAGTTTCTATTTGCATTGTTCCTTCACAACTCTCACATCTTTCATTCAGCTCATATTTCATCTCCAGGGCCATTCGCTTCTGTTTTCTTGTCAAATGATATATTAAAATTCATTCAGTAGGCTGATATCCTGCTGTAAAAGCTTAATCTTTTGGTTTAACCTTTGTTTTCATGCGGGTTCTTGAATATAGGGAGTTTTCCAGTGGTTCAAATCCTCAACTGCCTTGATGTGAAAGTGTTGAGCTGCTACTGTTGCTGTAGTATAAATTATATCATTCAACTAACTAACATGTTTTGGTCTTACAGCTTCCTTGAGAGCTTCATCCAGTGCTTGTACTATATCCTACAGTCTTTCCTGGTCTTCATACTTGGTAGCATTGGTCAGTGCTCAATGTCTTCTATATGTTCAATCAACAAATCATTCATATTTCCAGTACTTTCTTCTGGTGTTGTTTCACTCATAATTGTCCTCTATATTTCTTCCATTTGTGGCTGATGTTTATCTTGTATCATTGCATCTACCGATATATTTGCATGTGGTTCATTACCACTAATTTCCCTTTTTGGGCTTTCAATTTCTATTTGCATAAATGGAATAAAGGAAAGAAACATTCCATTTCCTCCTTGGAATAAAGCTTTTGGTTGTCTAGCAAGTCTATGCTTGGTCATTTCTTTCTCCATGTGTTGTTGTTTCTCTCCTTCCAGTGTTGGAGCATTCATTTCCTCCAGCCTCTCTCTTCCGGTTTTGCAAAATTCAGGATCAGATCACTTCTTGATTTGCACTGAGTCCATTTCACCTTTTTGTTGACACTGATCTCCTGTTTTCTTGGTGCTGGGCTCTCCCCCAAGTGTGTACTGGATTCAGATTCAAGATATATGAGTTCTATTCCTGGCTCAGGCACTGACTTCCTGTGTGACCTTGGGGAAATGACTTAATTTATCTGAGTTTGTGCTACATTTCCTCATCTGTAAAATTGGCATGGTATTGCTTCTTAACACACACCAATTGATACACTGGTTAATATTTGGAAGGCACTTAGATACTATGATATTGTTCTTTGGTATTTGTGTAATAGAAGAGGAAACAGTTGTTATGAGGTATTCACTAGGAGTTGTATGACAGCCTGATAAATTTAAAGATATGCATATATAAATATTAAAATTTCCCCCAAATAAAAACTTTATGGGAAAGATTCCTTAAAGAAACCAGTCTTCCCTTGAGTCGCTTATGTCTATTGTGATATATATAAGGTATATCTTATAGATAAGGTATGTTGTAAAATGATTGCAAGGTTAAAAAAACAAACAAACAAAAAATCATCCCTCTGATATTCCACAGTACTCAATGGGAGGATTTGGTTCTATATGGGCTTTTCATTTAGTGGGTTGTTTTTTGTGAAGATAGGGAAAATGCTAGGGATGCTGTCTTTATGAACGTGTATCTTCTAATTGATCAGACTGTTTATACCAGTCTGGATACACAGTTATAAATGATACCTCTTTTATTATACAAACACCAAAGTGTAGAACAATAGATGAATACATATATAATAAAAGATTACAAAAATTATGTGAAGGTTTCTTTAACCTACTTCACTGGGCACAGTAGAGCTTCTCTATAGGATCTACTCACTTAAATCTGTTACTTAAATGGCTGTTTCCTTTCACAGTTCAATCACACAGGACAAGGGAGTATTTGCAGTCAAGCCATAATGCTGATCACTGATGGTGCTGTCGACACGTATGATACAATATTTGCTAAGTATAATTGGCCAGACAGGAAGGTAAGTACAGTACAGACACTGTTTGCTGGAAAACCTGAATGTTCTCTATCCATGATAAATGTATGTCTAATGAAAAGTTTCCTAAACGTCTTTGTAATAATTTACTTAGATAGATGGGATGTTTCTCTAATGACAAAAAAGATACTTATATGATATTGTCTAGGGATGGAGGTGGCCTTTCACTGTATTAATGACCTTCTCAGGATAACAACATGGTAAGGAAATCATTACCTCTGGGGTATGTTTTTAGGATTATGTAATGTTTCCTCAAAGAAAAATAATTAAAAATGGAAATGGTATCTTCATTTTCTCCTGAAATGTTTATAAAGAATGCAGTAATGGCATGCTGCTTTTAGGAGCCAGAGAAGATTGTGTTGTGTGTTGTGGCTCGTGTTAGGTAAGTGACATACTATATGGGTAGAATAGGAGACAATATGTCGCTTAATTATATTTTTGGGTATGGCAGAGTGGGGGACAGAGTTAGCAATGACAGTAGATCTAGTTAAAATATCTGTTTTGCTGATGAGGAAATTTGGCCAAACAAATTTAACTAGCCTGTCAATTAATATGCTCTTGGTAGTGGGCCCTCTTTCAGTTCCTAGTTGAAAAAGTCTCTTGTATACATTGCATTCCAATGTTAAGCAGTTTTCTTTTCTCTTGCAGTTTGTTTTTGAGCCTTGCTGTCCAATAGAACAACCATGTTTTAAGGAGGATTTAGTATGTCAATCTCACTGTTGTGTTATGTACCATGTGTTGTGTGAGCACAGTCACATATTAGCTCTGAGTACTGTTGATTAATATGGAAATGAAACCTGGGGTTTCAGCAATGTATGGAATAGTACCGCACATAGTTGAATACACTTTGACGTGTGATTTTTAGTCAAGTTTCTTTAGCTAATTAAATTTCATTTATTTTCTCTACTAATTTTCCTTTTTTACATGAACTAAACCTCATTTATTAACAACTGGGGAGTGAGAGAAAATGGAAGATTATGAGGCTGTCTTACTGTTTCTGTTCTATGCATAGTCTTGGAAATGTTATGCTGATTACTGTCATTTCATGTAGGGAAAAATGACACACATCTTTGCCATTTCCACTGGTTAAGAGCTTTTGATTCAGAGAATATCCATTAGTGACTAAAAGCATCTGAAGTTCTATTCCCCTCTTCAGAAACCTTGCTTACTCCTTTTGTAACTCCCCCTCCCTAGAGAAAAAAAGTTCATCTTTTGTGGCTTTTGTGCCTTTGCAAGTACCCATTGAGAGGCATGACATCTGTTCAAGAATGCAGACATGAGATTTCATTTGCATATTGTAGGGAGAGCAATAATATTCTTGAGAAGAGGAGCTAGTCCTTGCTCAGTGGAATTAATGAAAAAGACAATATTTGTTAATTGCTTGTGACTAATTTTTGGCTCTAGTCACCTTGTTGCTTCGTATGGCAATGTCCTTACCTGTGATTAGTCTAGACTAAAGGAATGTATTGTGTTAAAGAAATCTCCTCGGATGTCAACATTTGCATGTGTACTCCTCATAATTGGATGGGTCACATCTCAATTGCCAACTAAGTTGAAATGTAACAGAAATGCTAAAATCTAATAGCATGCTTCAAGAAACACCTTCATGCTACATCTAGGAGAAATTATTTGCACTTCAAACATAGACATACTTGACCTTTGATTTTGTGTTTCCCTAATTTTCTGAGGTGCATGTTGATCAGGCTAATTTTTTAATGTATTATGTCTAGTTATATAAGAACAACTTTTTTTTCCCATCTGACCTCTGTTTTTATTGTTAAAGCATGGGAGAGAATTAATAGTGAATAACTTATTCAATGGCAAGACTTTCAACTATTTTTCTGTTCACAAATTAACCACAAGAAAATTGTGATTTTTCTTGAATGTATCTGTCAGTTGAAATCATTATCCAGATAATTCTGGGACCAATACAATATTTGTACAGTAACTTGTTTGCCAGAAGATTGAGTATTAAAAGTCTTAGCTTTTTTTGATTAGATTTATTGTAGGATATGTTTTATTCCGTAACTGGCTCAGTGTTACTCTTAGAATTGGGCTTCTTTGGTAAATAATCTTGCTTATGAATTCTAAATTCACTTTCCACATATTCTCTCTTAACATTTGCTAAAAAAATCTCTGTTTCCATAAACATTCCAGACAGCAAACTTGTACAAATGCCTGTATTTAAACTTGTACCGAAATGCTTGTCTTTAAGATATGTAAACAAATATTTGTGGCTTCCCCAATATTCACCCAGCTGTAGCAGACTATAACTTGGATGTGATTATGCTGAGTTAATAATCTTAAACAAATGATTTATTTTTCAGTTGTTGTCTCTTCAAATTACAAAGTATTTGTAAGAAGAAAGCAAAATCCTCCATTTTATTTCTTATTCAGAATTATTCAAAGCTGTCGGTGTACAGTTTTCAACCTGTATTAATGGCCTGTGACGAGTTAGTTGTGAATACTTGATCTATGAACTTCAAAATTCATGCTGTATTGTCTAGTTAATTAAATCATGTAGTGGTGTTTTTTTCCCTGATTCGATGATTTATGAGACTAACCAGCATAGCCCCACTTGCAAATATTACAATTATAGATATATATAGTTTAAAATTTACGTGCAGTGAATAATTGAGCATTTAAATTAAATTTGCTTTTTTGCAAGTATCAACCCTAATAAAACTTAGCTGCTTAAGCAAATACAGAAGGTGAGGCATATGGTTGGCACTGAGTTATCTTTTGAATCAGAATTAGCATTTGTTGCATTTTTCCCCCAATCTTCTCATCTCCAGCTTGGCTATAATAGGTTGACTATATAAACTGAAAATATCTCTAAATTTTTAAAAAGCCATGTCAGATGCTTAGAAATAATAAGGAAATACACTTTGTAAAATGGCACTATTAAATCTTGTGATGAAAAGCTTTTCTTCCCAGAACTATGAACCATATTATCCAGTGCATCTCATCTTTCTTCTTGTGTTTTCTGATAGCTTTTAGCTATATCTAGCAAATGCTAGTCTATAAAGAAGATCTCGGGGCTCTGTTAGAAGCACGGGTTCTCTGCTGAGGCCCTATGTTTTCTTAAATCATAGGGTTAGGGCTAAATCCTGCTCTCCATTGAACTTTTTCTTGAGAAATGGGAAAGGGCATCAGGAACCGCTTTCCCGCCTATATAAGCAATATGGGAGGATCTCTCCATAACAGTCAAGAAAGCTGGTTAACCTTGCAAATCCTTGCACTACATTCCCAAATAGCCATTGTGTGCAGAAGAAGGAGTATATCTGGGCCACTGATAACTAACACAGATGCTTCATGTGAGCATGCACTTTACAAATGTGCTTTAAGGAACTATCTTCTCTCTAATCTGCCACGAGGCCCAGCATGAGTAGGAGGCCTGTAGCAGAGAACACACTGCTCCAGGGCAGTATTTTTTCCTTAATATTAAATGGACTACATTTTCAAAAGTGTGATATGTTAACTAGAGCTGGTTGGAAATCTTCCAACAAAATTTCTGAAGGAAAAATATTCCAGTTTGTTGAAAGCGAAACGTGCAGAAATGTCCCCTTTGACAAAAATTAATTTTAAAGGGAAAATTGAAAAAAAGCAACGTCAAAACATTCCATTTCAACCATTTTGAAACTGAACATTCTGATTTTCCATTTCAATGACTTTTCAATTCAATTTTTAAAACTTTTTATTATAAAATATAAGATAAGATAAAAAAAAGTTGAGATCAAAGCAAAACATTTTGAGTGACCAAAACTGCAATTTGGTTTTGTGAGAAATTTTAAAAATGTTTTGATTTTCTATGTTCCTGCATGGAAGAAATTTTGAAATTGTCAAATTCCCTCCAAACTAAAAAATCCAGTTTGCAGTGTTTGCTTAGGTTTTGCATATATGTAGCTTAGTACATGTTGCTTAAAATTGTGCCCCAGCATGTTCAGTCATTGATATGAAAACCTTGTCTGTGCTGCTATACAAGATTACTAAAACCATCTTGCTATTTATAATAATAATATATGGAGATGTACCTATCTCCTAGAACTGCAAGGGACCCTGAAGGGCATTGAGTCCAGCCCCCTGCCTTCACTAGGCAGGACCAAGTACTGATTTTGCCCCAGATCCCTAAATGGCCCCCTCAAGGATTGAACTCACAACCCTGGGTTTAGCAGGTTACTGCTATCCCTCCTCCAGTCTATGTTTTGACTGAGCTATCCCTCCTCCAGTCTATGTTTTGACTGAGCTGTAATTTTCCCCCCTCTCTTTCTTTTTGTTCTACTTTATACCCACCTTCTCATCTTTCCTAGCATTTATGTCTTATTTGTCAATTAGATACTGTGGTAGAAAGGGAAGGGCTCAAAGAAAATGCTTATGGCTCTAATTCAGCATATGTCTACCTTAATTACCTTGTTGAAAAAGGATTTTTTTTCCATACACCACTAATGTTAAATGATGATAATTTGCCATATCTAGTGGCACCTGCTACATCTTGTCACACATAGAAAGGGGGACAGATTCAATAAACATAACTGATAAATTTATTTGTAGGATCCTTCGCCAATTTTTTCTTGTCAATAAAAATCTTTTTTTTTTAAATGATGAGAATGAAAACCCATTTTTGTCATATACATTTTCACTTTTACTCCTTTATTTTCAAACTATAAATCTCCTTGCCTTAGGCAAAAGGTAATTTTTCTTAGATCTGTATAATCATTGATAAGAGCACTGTATTAATAATCATCACAGAAATATACCATTCGGTAATTGGTTGAAAATCTGCTTCTTACTGATAATATTTTAAATAAAAGTAAAGAAATTCTACTGGATAATATTCAGAACATTTGAATGCTCTGTTTCCAACTAATCCATGAGAGCAGCTGGCATGAAATCAATATTGTTCATTTGGGGAGGCCAGGCTAGTTTTGTGCATCATCTGAAGAATTATTACCTTGGAAAGGCTATTCTAAATGAGCTTTTGGACTGCTTCTGCTTGTGAGAATATTTTTTTCCTTTTTTGGTTTATGCAAAATCTACAATGCCCAAAAAACAAAAACAAAAAAACCCAACCCACGCAAACATATTTAGATACATTCTCATCCTTAATATGTATAGCTGGTAGATGATATTTAAATACCACACCATGTTTTGTTTGAATGACTCTGGCACTGGAGTTGTTAATGTCTTTATTTATTTCCCTTTTTAATAGTTCTAAATAGAATCTTAACACTTTAAAAACCTGGAACTTCACACTATAAATGAGTTTAGATTGTTACGTAGTTTTCTCATATTCATACAAACTACCTCCATTGTTCTCAGGTTCAAACACATCATTACAACAGATCTTAACAGCACACAGCCTCCGTCCCCCCCCACAAAAAAAAAAACCCAACCCTAAGTGTATTGAGCTCCACTAATTATTTAATATATTCATACAAAAGAACAGCTTTCCAATATGCAACCAAAATTATTCTTAACAAGGATAGTGTTTGTTGTTATGCCTTCTCGCTATAAGCAGCGCCATGAATGGTCATGTTCCAAAGAACATCCAGTTTGATTCCCAAGGATAACTTTTGTATATCAGCTGAAGCAGTAAGTGAATTAGACACATGCTTTTGTTATCTTTTGTTGCTCCCACTACTATATTAAAATGTATGGTAGGAAATGTTATGTCAATAATTGATCAACTATGTAAACTAGTACAACTTAAAATGTCTGAAAAGAAAATCATTGTATGGAAAACTGTTTTTCAAGAAAACAAAAACAAAATTCTTCAAGTTTGTCTCAGTAAGCCACTGATAACAATAGTTCTCTGTCCATAAGTAATATGATCCCAGTGCCTTTCTTTTGGCAAGAATTCAAAGCAGCTTTCCCTGAGATGAAACATGGCAACTAGTTAATCTTGTTAAAGTGCCATGGCATTTCCAATGACCATGTATGGTCACTTCATCCCTCCTCTGAAAGTCAGAACTTCTTGCAGCATCATGCCCTCTAATGTCATGCTGGGTATCAATTGAATACTAATAACTCAGAGCAAAAAGGACTACCAGCTTAATGAATATTATACTGAAGAAATTTTGAAATGATAAAAGTTAACACGAGGGTAACAAGTGAGTTTCTACATAGGGGTGGAAAACATTGTAGAAGGCCAAGTTATCTAAATGTTTAATCTCACTTCCTCACACATCCCCCCTCCTGTCTGCCATGTATCTATCTGTATCTAGGTATTTATGTAGCCTTCCTCATCATTGTATCTGAGCATCTCAAAAAAAGTGGTGTTGGGGTTTTTTTTTTTTTTTTTTACCAGTATTCATTTCAATTTGTGTTCTCTGGCACCCTCTCCAAGAAAGCATTTAAACACATGCTTAAAGTCCCACTGAAATCAATGGTATGCTTAAATGCTTTCCTGAATCAGAGCCTGTGTTAGGTTTGGATATCATCTTCTTGGCTCGTTGTTTGCCAGGTTACTTATTTTCCACATGTATTGGGGCCACACTCGCAAGAAGCCAGAAGGATCAAATAATTTTTATTTTCTGGACCATCTCTGTTTCAAAGCCTTCATTTGGTGATGTTTTGGCACATTCAATCTCTGGAAAGGGAAAGGGAAGCATTAAATTCACTGAACTGCAGCACTCCCTATAGGCCTGTAATCTAATCTCTAACCCAGAAAAGGCTTCATGTTTATAACTGAATGTACAGTTTTAAAGCATTGCACACTATGGTAGATGTGTTAATCCCATTGTTTCTTTATTTTTGTATACGTGTTCTCAATTTCTTAAAACTTACTCCAGTAAAGTTTAAGGACCATAGCCCACCCTGGCTGGTGCAGTGAGGGGGAACCAAAACTCTGCCTAGTGTGTCCTCTCCTACAGGAATCCTGCTGGCCAGGTTAGGATTCTTCCTATCAGGTTTGAGGTGGGTGGAAGGAGAGAAAGATGGAAATACTCTGAAGCATGTTTGCTGTTCTTCAGAAGCGTGGAAACAGTTCTTTGATCTGCTGCTGGCCTACACTTGTGGCTAAGAGTAGCATTCGTGGTAGATAGCTTGTGGTCTAGGCATTCCTGTTGTTCTGTAGACCACTATCTGTTGGAGATGTAGTACCTGGGTTGGCACATTGGCTGTCTCTCTCTTTCTCCTATTGTTTTGGAGTGTTCTGTGAAAATTCTGCTTTGCTGTTTGTTTGGAAGGGAAATATTTTCTCTAGGCTCTTTCCTTCCTTGTGAACCATTGCAATTCTGGCTTTAGAAGACAGGCTTTATCTGTGTCAGCAACCACTTAAGTAATACAAAAGTCAGGAAATACTTTAATGGAATCTTTACTCCTACTTCCAAAGGACTGTCCATGATGCTGAAACCCTTATCAGCAATTACTGCTTGAAGTATTGTCCGGACAGACTCGCTGAAAAAAACAAATCAAATAAATATTTAATTATCACTTCATTTTGACTTTGAAACTATAAGCATTTATGTACCAACTTTTGCAGCTGCTTCATGTGGCAAGCAACATTTCTACAGCTTTGTAGATATTCATGCAGTACTTAAAATTAACAAGCAACTCAAAGATTAATTACCCTGAAACTTTCTGGGTTTTAGATTTCACGATAATACCCCACATTAGCAGACAGAAGTAACCAGATAATTACTCCTTAATTACATGGCACTTAAAAGTACATGTTATGGGATCAATAGTTATAGTGCAGTTACTGATATTAGGCGTTATGCTTTGTTAAATAAAATGATTTGTCATTGCTATAAATAAAGCTTTTTCCTTTAACATAAGAGTGGCCATACTGGGTCAGACCAATGGTTCATTTAGCCCAGTATCCTGTCCTCCGACAGTGGCTGGTGCCAGATGCTTCAGAAGGAATGAACAGAACATGGCAGTTATCAAGCGATCCATCCCCTGTCCTCCAGTCCCAGCTTCTGGATTTAAGTTAACAGTTTAAAATATTAGCTCTATCAAATGAATAAATATGTAATATCTGCTTTTAATAATGCTGTGTTTTGTTTTACTAAAAAAACAATGCAGTAAGCAATACAGCTGACCAAAAGCTGCTGCATGTTAAATGCTGTGCATGAGATGAATAGCAGTGTACTTTTAAACTTTTAGTTCCATAGAATACCTTTAGGGCTCTTTCATAAATAATGGAGGCGCATGCTCTTCTCTCACCCTCCTTTTCACAAGGGTAAATGAAAGTATTAAACATATGTTCATTTATTTTGTCTGTAAACAAGCTTAAGGACAAAAGTGAAATAAAGTGGGCACTCTGACAACAGGCCAAGGGGAAATGGAGAGCTGCATCGTGGCATAATAGTGATGACAGTTTATCTGTTTCTTCAGCTCTGTCATCTACAGGGATATAAAACATTTTGTAGAATTTTAACCAAGTCTCCTTAATTTCAGAACGTGGTGATGTTGCAAACATGGAACATTAGTAAAGCAAATTGAATGTCCTGACTACGCTATTGTCTGGGTGTTATTAAATTGATTTTCTCTTCTAAAAAAGCTGAAGTACTTCAAAGGCAATTGTTATTACTAGTGTGCACACTGTGTATTTTATTATTAGTTATCTTAAGAACAAAAGGAAAGATGCCATACATATTGTAGGTCTTTGTAAGGTACAACATAACTGAGGTTGATTATCTGTCTTTGGAGGCCCCTCTGCAGTGGGATAAAAGATTGTGTGCTAAGGCCAAACAAAAGCTCTGGGATAAAGGAAAGTTACTGATCATAGAAATGTGACAGTCCTTGATTTTTGGGTTTCTTTCAGTCACCCCTTATAACTTTTTGAAATATTGCTTAAAAGCCACATTCAAGAAGTACGTGCATATGTGTGAAAGCTTTCACCCTATTTGTCCCCTCACCTACTAAAAAAAAGTGGAAGGTGGCTACTTTTCCCAGTATTATTACTATTATTTATATTGCCATAGCAGCTAGAAGCTTTTGTCACGGACCAGGACCCCCTTGTACTAGGTCCTGAGCAGACACAGAACAAAAAGACAGATTGAAAGCTCTTTGGGGCAGGGACTAAGTATAAGACAATAGATGGATAAAGACAGTGGAATACAAGGAAGCAGTGAGACAGTATTGGGCAGCAGGGTAGGCAGTGGTCTCAATAGACAGTTAGAAATAACACAGACGTGTCTGAAAGTCAGCCATTCACAGCTGTATTCCCTAATTCAGAATTCCTAGATGCTAAAGATTTCTATTAGGCCACCCTAATCTTAATTTGCTAAATAACTCCTCTTGTCACTTAAAAACAAAAAAAAGAGAAAGAAAAGAAAGAAAGAGGAGGAGATTTTGTTAAAATAAGGGTAATCAAATCTCATCCTTTTATGATGTAAATGAATTGGCACAGGAAGGACTACTTTCCCTCATGGAAAGAATTATGCATTTGGCCTCAATCATGTATTGGCTGACGCGATGCTTCCCGAATGCTTCACAGATTTTAGTGTGGATAATCATTTATACCAATTAAAGTTTATACCCAACATGCCTTTATCCTGTTTAAATGTTTATCAACCAATCAGGGAGCAGAAACAATATTATGTTTCTTAGGGGACCAATCCAACTTTGCTAATAATTAGTGAACAGTCAAAGCAAACAGACTCATGATTTGAAATTTATTTGTCCTAACTATTTGGCACTACTTATTAGTAACAAACACATATGAAGAAAATCAGGATAAATTTGCTAATAAAAATGGCTCCATTTATTGTATAGTACCCAGCACTGGGCTGTGGGCAGTCAGGCCTAGCAGTTGAAGCAGGAATCAGAGACCAATAGTCAAAATGAAGGCTGAGCCAGGAATCGGAGCAAAAGGTCAGAACTGAAGTCAGAGGTCAAGGGTCACTCTCGAGTCAGAGCCTGTAATCAGAGCTGAGAAAATCGGGGTATCTGCAGTCAGGGAAGGCTGGGACAGGGCTGGAAGAAGGTGGGGATCCAGGTGAAAAAGAAGAAACAGCTTCCTGGAACGCTTTCCTGCGTAAATAGTGTGCCTGGACCAACTGGAGGTCATGGAGGTGCTCCCAATCTGGTCTTCTTTGGACAGCACTTCCAATGGTTTCTAGTCTGCCAGCATTTATAGGACATTGATCATGGCAGCCAGGTGGCAGTGTGGGAGTGTCAGACCCAGAGCCCTGCAGGCCCGGGTTCTACTTCACTGGATCCTTACACCAGCAATTCCTCTTTAATGATGAGTGGTTCAGCAAATGTACCCATTTCATTTTGGAAAAGGCACCCAGGCTATTTCTTGTTTTAGAAATAGTGGTTTTGTGATGAATTATGTCATCCATTTATGGAAATAGTGAGATCATTTATTTATTGTAATCCTTCGACAGCATGATAAAATTGTTTTTTAGTCAGTGTGGTTAAAGCTGAACACTGCTGCAATTTACTGAAAACCAGGGCATAGTTCACAGTCTCCGTTTATTTTTAATTACTTTTGCTTATAGTGTATGTATCTTCTGACTTAAACAAGACAAGCATGAGCGAGAGATCTGAGGCACAGTCAGAACTGATATATTGTACAATAGTAACTTTAAAAGCTCTGTGCAGTATCATGAGTGAAGAGAGCACACCATGCATACTGTTAATCGTTCACTACCAAAAAAAATGAAACTAGAAATTCATATTAGCCATGCTTAGTCAACTAGGTCTTGCTGTATAAAGATGACAGTATTTAAAACAATATTTCAGTGTATTAGGTATGAAGTGAAAGCAGTTGAACGGTTTGATGTTAGATTAAGCATCTTCATAAATCACCTATTTTAAAATTTGTCTGCTAAAAACTTTGAAATTGTCTGAATTTATCTGGGGCTAGACTGTCACTTTACAGTCTGCCCTGATCAAAGCGCAGCCTCAATGTTTCCCTGGATGGGTAGGAAACAAACTGCAGTGGCACTAACTGGTTTCTTGCATGTTCTTCTGATGGATCCTGGACTAGTTTGACTACTGGTCTGATGTGGCATAGCAATTCTCATGTCCCACAAGTGACTCTAATATAATTAGTCAAAATATAGACAGCCTGAAAGAAATGATTGTCCTTTTCCTGTTTTCTGTAAATTCAGTCTAGATGTTGGAGTATATTGCAGCCTAATTTGGATAGTTCTGCAGTCCTTTCTCAGGCAGTTGGAACTTTTGCATGAGTGAGGATTGCAGTATTTGACACACGTGTTTATATATAGTACTGGCGGAATTAATATGAAAAGTCTAAGCACATTGCTTTCAAAGGCTTTTGTTTAGATAGTTAAATTGAATTTTGAAGTTGGCAGTTTGATGTCTTACATACTAAATCAAGAGAAGTATGATGTGAGACATAAGAATTGCTATGCCACATCAGACCAGTGGGAAAAAGTTACAAGAAGAGAAAATTCAGGGTTTGGTATAGTATGTCTGAGATTTTGTCATCATCTCATTATATATGCATTGCCTGGTATTTCTTGCTTATCTTGTTCATAGCTGGCACATACAGCTGGTGGAAAGTATAAGAGTCAAATGAAGTTTAATTTTTACCCAGATTATTACTATTATCCTGTGCAGACCCTGACTATGTAGTAAACTCTATTGTCATACATTGAGGAGTCATCATTTGTTTACACAGGATCACACTGTACAGTACACTGTTTAAGGTCTCAATTCTGGAAAGTACTTTAACATGTGAGAAATCCCAGCCCTGTTAAACAAAGTATTAAAGCACAGGGTAATTCCCACTGAAGTCATACATATAAAGTCAATGGGATTCACTGGAGTGCTTTACCGAATTGAGGACTGAGTGCTTATTATCTTAAGAGACCTCTCTTTGAAAGTAGAATTCTCTTAAATGTGTACAAAATAGGTGCTTATAAGTTACCTTTGTATTCTGTGTTTTATATAATTTGCACTTCTGTTTATTTCACTTTACTGGTAGAGAAATTACCATTATGTCCTATAAACTGACATGAGAGCCAGTTACCTTTACTCTCAGACTTTTGGAAAATTTGATTGTCTCTGTAGACTTAACTTTTGTGTGCCACTCTTGACGGGAAAAATCTGCTGAAAAACTGATAAACCCTGCAGTTCTCTATAAGCGTTCCAAATGCAAGAGTGATTATTGCCATAATCATATAATCGTCTCTACTACCCTTACCTTAAGCATTCTATAAAAAGAAAACTGACATGAAGAGATTTATACAGCTGAGTAAATATGTTCTGTTTCTGTGGGATAACACTTGTGCATAGACTTCTGTTGGATTCTAAACTCAACATCAGAGGTTTCCCCTTAGGAGCCGTTGAAGTCTCTTCCTGGATTGTAACACACAAGTTGAGTTCATTTTATTGTTGGATGCTCCACAATGTAGTAGTCTTTCTTCCATTGTCTTACTTCCTTAGGGATTCATATCTTGAAAAAAACACATAAGGATCATGAATCACCCGGGACTCGTTGGAGAGTGTATTGTACTGCATTGTAATTGTACAGTGTCCCCCCCCCCCCCGCCCCACGGGCTGCTGTTCAACATGCCATTATAAAAATAGAAGCAACCATGAATACACAAATTATAATACAAACTTCAAAATATTTTATACTGAGGTTTAATAAAATAGGTCAAGTCCACAACAGAACTAACAATAGGAAACTTAGAAATGTATTCCAAGTATCAGACCTTTACTTTTTCTATGTTATTTTGTTAGTTATAAAAACTAAATAATTCTTTCTTTTTTGAAAATTAGCTCTCAAGACTATGGCTTTTTGTTGTCAAACTAATTTCATATGTAGTGTCCAAGACCTAATCTTACCTTAGACCATAACAACAATCAAACAGGTGTCACAAGGGAAAACACCTGGATCAAATTGCATTTCAGAAGAGCACTATAAGCAACCCACACTTCAAGGCACGTCACATGGCTTCCCTGCATTATCTGGCAGCAAGAGTCAGTGCCACAGGATGTCAAGGATACCAACATTGCCAGCTCTGTAAACGTAAGGGTAATAGGGCAAACTGTCATAATCCCCACAGCATTTTCCTACTCTCTGTTGCTGGGAAAGTTCTTGCATGGGCCACATGGAATAGACTTAACACCTATCTTGTGGAAACATCCTCCTAGACACTGTGTGGATTTCAGTCCAGAAAGGGCCCACTAGACATGAACTTCACAGCCTGCCAGCTTTAAGGAAAGTGCTGGGAGCAAAACCGCAGTTCTTATAGAGGATCATAGGACTGGAAGGGACCCAGAGACGTCTTCTAGTCCAGTCCCCCGCACTCAAGGCAAGACTAAGTATTATCTAGACCATCTCTGACAGGTGACTGCCTAACTTGCTCTTAAAAATCTCCAATGACGGAGATTCCACAACCTCCCTAGGCAATTTATTCTAGTTAGGAAGTTTTTCCTAATGTCCAACCTAAACTGCTCTTGCTGCGTTTTAAGCTCATTACTTCTTGTCCTAGCCTCAGAGGTTAACAAGAAAATTTTTTCTCCCTCCTCCTTGTAACAACCTTTTATGTACTTGAAAACTGTTATCATGTTCCTCCCTAAGTCTTCTCTTTTCCAGACTAGACAAACCCATTTTTTTCAATCTTCCCTTATAGGTCATGTTTTCTAGACCTTTAATCATTTTTGTTGCTCTTCTCTGGACTCTCTCCAGTTTGTCCACATCTTTCCTGAAATGTGGCGCCCCGAACTGGACACATTACTCCAGTTGAGGCCTAATCAGCATGGAGTAGAGTGGGAGAATTACTTCTTGTGATTTGCTTGCAACACTCTTTCTAATACATCACAGAATGATGTTTGCTTTTTTTTTTTTTTTTGCAACAGTGTTATTTAGCTTGTGAATCTGCTATGACCCCCAGATCCCTTTCTTCAATACTCCTTCCTATGCAGTCATTTCCCATTTTGTACAGGTGTGCAAAGTGTGCGATTGATTGTGCCTTCCTAAGTGGAGTACTTTGCATTTGTCCTTATTGAATTTCATTCTATTTACTTCAGACCATACCTCCAGTTTCTTCAGATCATTTTGAATTTTAATCCTATCCTCCACAACACTTGCAACCCCTCCCAGCTTGGTATCGTCCCCAAACTTTATAAGTGTATTCACTATGTCATTATCTAGATCATTGATGAAGATATTGAACAGAACTGGTCCCAGAACTGATCCCCGCGGGACCCCACTCGATATGCCCTTCCAGCTTTACTGTGGACTGCTGATAACTACTCTCTCAGAATGGTTTTCCAACCAGTTATGCACCCACCTTATAGTAATTCAATCTAGGTTATATTTCCCTAGGTTTGTTTATGAGAAGATTATACGAGACAGTACTAAAGGTCATGTGAGACACTTACTAAAGTCAAGATATACCACAAGATTTTAGTGAGCTTTAATCATAACGGAAGTTTTAAAGAGCCTAAGCTTTTAAGATTATTTAAGACAAACTATGTTCCGACACAGGATGCTAAATTTCTGAAAAGAACCTATTATTTAAATTATTTTTAACTCATAAACTACATAATGGATATACTTGTAAATTCACCAAAAATCATTCTGTACTCCAAGAGAATATACTGTAATTTTGGGGAAGATATGCTAAATTCTTCATACAGAGTGGTTTAAGGGCAAAAATCAAAAGAACATTAACAATGGAATTGCAAGCAGCTCTTCCGTGATGATGATGATTATTGGACATTTATTTTGCATTAGCACATAGAGCTCTCCCCTCCCCTCCCAAGTCATAGTAATAATACTTTCCTTTTAATTAACCATTTATAGTACAGGGGATAGAAGCACTTTAGAAGTCATGAGCTCCTGTGCTTAATCTTGAAGACTTTGCTTCTTCCCTGAAGTAATGAGAAGTAATTTACAATGAGAAAAAAAGAATAGGCACAGCTGTTAATCTTTCTTTGTTCCGGAGGATAATTTGAGGGTTAACCTCAGTCATTCTTTTCCCTCTGATTGCTTAATAGAAATTCCAAGAATTTAAAAGAAAATCTGAGCAAAAACATTGTGGGGGAGTGCAGGGAGAGAAGGAAGGAAGCAAGGGGGCTCACCAGATTTTTCTGCTGCAGAAAAGTAAGGCTGAAATGAAGCTGCCTAGAATGCTGGCTATGAAAAGCAAGTATACAGTGAATTACCCATCTGCACAGACTTGGAAGAAAACATTTCCAAGCCATTGACTAATGTTGCCATTTTTAATGTGGTTTTCAACAAACTGATTATAAAATTAATGACTGCAGCTGACCTCCCCTTATGCTTTCTGCTCACAGAGATGTGAAACACCGATCAAATAATCGATGAGATGTTAGACACAGCACGTTGCTCCAGTTTGCCGGTTTTGACCTGCTCAGCTTCCACTGATCAAGCATTAACAACAAATAAGGACCTAGCCATCCTAAAAGTGACTGCATTGCAGTCAACAGGCTGCAAGAATACAGTTCAGCTCTCTTTGCTGCCGTTTAAAAAAAAAAAGAACCAGAGAAATTCTCAGATAATATATCTGCTCTATTAGCCTCATCCACGGAGATGAAATTAACAGGACACAGAATAAAAACAACTAAATGCATTTATTACTTACATTCTTGCTGTGAAAAATCAGTGGCTGATTTTCTTCTTCAAATAGGAATGTTGTCTATATCCTGCCTGCTGGAATATCTGTGATAGAGATGGGTGAATACTGTAAACATTTGCCATTAGCAATTGCTCAAATGTTGAAATGATTCTGCTTTGGTCAAGCTTACACCCCTTTCCCTCAAATAGTCATGTAATCAAGTTTTATTGGCACAAAAATTCATGAAAGGCAAATTTCATCGTTACACATATAAGTACAGCCTTGGTTGAATAGTCTTTCCATTTATTCTTCCACCTTGGAGAGCCTGTTTAAATGGGGTGCCAGGGCAGCTACCAGTTTGTGGAAGCCCTGTCAGCATGGCTCTACAGCAGTCTGACTACTAGAGAATTTCAATAGAGCGCACAACAGGACACAGCTGATGCGTGGATAGCTTCTCATTGCTTCCCTCCATAGAATATGGGACTTACCTCATTACCTGCCCTGTGATGTTGGGACAAAATCCCCCCTTCCCAGAAAAGAATAATCTGGGACTCCACACCAGGTTTCTTTCCCTGTTTTGCCACTGTCCTGTGGGTTTTTCTGCAGAAGTGGGCAATAGGGCCCTTGTATCTCACCTTCCATCTGAGACTTTCAAGCACTTGAGAAATATCAATTAATACTGAGCTCTAAAGGCCAGATTCTGCCACGGTTATGAATGCTGAGTGGTACCTTGTTTCTCCAATAGTCCTAATGAGACTTCTCAGCAAGAATAAGGGTGGTAGAACTGGGGCTACTAGATGGTACTAATAGAAGTTTAGCATGATTCGTTGTTATTATAATTACTGGTATGATCGCTATTATAATGATTGTTATTTATTTATTTTTGATTCTTTTAGGCAACCAAAAATAAATATATGTGATGCATTCAGATGTGTACATAAAGAGCATGTGAAAACTCTGGCTACAGAGATCTTAGCATCATGTTTGATAATACTGAGTTTCTGGCTAAAAAGATGCTGGCTGGCTAAATGCATTTTAACATATGGTACTCCATTTTGCAGCTAGTTGTTTTAAATAGACTGACCTAAATACTCCCTAAAAGGTAGACAAAGTGGAGATGAGCCAAACATTTGAGATTGCCTTTGTGAAATGACATCTTAGTGTAACTTCAACCAGAAAATGTGCTTGGCTCTATATTTGTGAGGGTTAAGAGTGACAGCTCATAACCCACTAGATCAGTATGATCAGTGTTTGTTTGTTTTTTATATGGATGTCCCAAGCTTATGCACCGCTCTCTTGAAAGGTGGGGCTCAAAATGAATTCTCAGATCAGCTGTTCAGCTTAATGATAGAGAATCATAAACATAATTAACTTGTGTAGTTTTAGTTTTGCCCTCTAGTCTGTGGAGAAGAGCTTGAAAACATGAAATATAAACACACAAAAATGAGATGGCAAATAAAAAGAACCCAAATTTATTATTTGTTTAACAAATATCTTGATTATACAGGTGTGGAGGGACCTGGGGTTGGCAATGTGCCCTGCTGCAACTGCCACTTCAGTGGCGGGACAGGAGGCAAAGGGGGCACCATGTCCTGGTGTGTTTAGGACTCTGGAATATCTTTATACAGCCCTGCCCTCACCCTCCTGTCTTGTGTAAAGGCTGGGTAGGATTGGTACAGGAACTGCTCCCTCTCAATTTCTGGGGGGTGCAAGGTTCCCCAAAGTATGTGGTGAGGGGTGGAATCAAGGGTTCTGAGCTGGCTTTCCATGCAAGGGGTAGTAGGCTGTACACTATGAAGGAGTGTAACAGTATGCACCCAAAGGCTTTGAAAAGCCATGTGTCTTCTTACAGCAGAATGCCCAGTTGACTCTGGGGCACCGTGACTTCAGTGGCCCCCAGTGCACGGCACAATCTATCAGGTGAAAACCAGAACTGATGCTGTTAAGACTTAGTTCTGTCTCATGAAGGAAAAATGATTTATCAAGTTTATTTTCAGCTCTAGAAAAGTGAACTGTTCCTTTTTATTTGTAGGGCAAATTGGTAATTTTCTCCATGGCTACACTAAACTGTGTTGACTCTGCATTGCATGTCTAGGAAACATATATTTTCATTTTTTTGTATCAGTGCATGACATTTTAAAAACAAATTTTCTCTTGTTTTCTTTTAACAGCCACTAAAAGTGCATGTAAAGTCATACAGAGGAGGAAAAGTAGTAACTCCTTAAGTATTCTAAGTTATTAACAATTTTCTTTCTTCTCATATTTATTTATTCTTCTCATATCTTGTTACAAGAAAATATGGAATCTTTAGCTATAAAATGCATAAAATAAGCAATGCAGAGATATGTGGTAAACAGTCTAGATAATACTTCATATTTCAGTAAGCCATAGATGAAATAACACCTGGTTTAGCTATATTTAAGTTCATGACATTTTAAATGAGAGAATGTTTAATAGGCATAAGGGAATAGTAACGTAAAGCAAGCCATGTATGTATATGAAAAACACTCCTAATGAACTATTTTTTCCCACCGGCATATGGGGCTAGATTTACCAAAAAGAAAATGGCTCAACAAAACACAAATGTCTTTGAGCTACTTTTTTTTCTCCTCCAGAGTGATTTATTAATCAGTTGTTGAGTGGCAAAAGAACCTGGCCTTCGTTCCCACATTAATATTTAATCAAGTGCTAACAGCGCTACAATATCTACAAGACCCAGATCTGCCTACAGGAGCTCTGCCGGTACAAATTGTTCCTGCTCTGAGGGACAGAGGATTATTAAATTAAAGGTGTAGGCAAGTTATGATGCCATCATAAGCAGATATCCTCATGCTTTTAATTTGCTTAATTAAGCTTACTGCTATGTACAGAGGTTTAGTTTTCAGATGTAAAAAAGTTTGTTGCTAGCTCAGCCTGGTACATGAGTGCTCAGATTGAGATGCATTGTTTCCTTTTAAATTGTTGCATGAAAAAAATTAGCTCAGCTTTTTAAATGTATAGGTATTTCTTTTTAAGTCTTCCAAAACAAAGTTTAGAATCTGCCTTTCTGTAAGAGAAAAACAACTTTGCTTACTATTAGTCTGTAATTTGAACAAGGGCCTCTAACAATTTCAGAAAAAGGGTAAGACTGCTACAGCACCTGAGCAGTAATTTATTTAAACAGGATTTCAGTAAGGAGTTTTTGTACGCTGTCTCTTTGTGGATGTGCAAGTTATCTTTTCCAGTGCATTAAGATGAGCATTAAATTTACACTCTCTAGGATGTGTTAGTGTTATGTACACAAGCATTGAATTTGGCATGTTCCTTTTAAAGACTCTGTCACAGTGGGTGAGATTTGGCTCTGCTTGGTCAGGAACTTGGTTTCTATTTTCAGCTCTGCCTGAAGTGACCTTGTGCAAGCTCTCATTTATCTTATCTGCAAAATTAGCGAATGATAGTTACCCCTCAAGGTACGAAACTTCGTACGACAATATGGATTGTGAAGGGCACTGAAATATTAACAGCAGTCAGTGGAAGAGCTGGGACTGGAACTCATCATGGAGCTTGCAGTGTAGTGCATCATTCACTAGGCTACAGGGGATTGTTAGGAGAGATGCTCGCTTTCCATTTTGCTTCCCCAGAATTGTGCGATGTCTGGAGCTTTTTGCATCTGCAGCAGAGGGCCAAAATGACATTACTCGTGATAAAATTCACAAAAGTATCAATGCTATACAGAGCCAAATTTTGTTTAATTTAGATTGGTATAAATTCAGAGTGACTACTCAGTGGATTTACTCTAGAGTTAACATTGGTGGCCCTTCTTAACAACTCAGATGCAGAATGTGTAAGTTGATTGTGCATGCCCTGCCTACAGCTACAATCTCCTTTTTTTTTTTTTTTTTAAACTGTATGGCCAAAGCCACAGAAGAATATATGGAACTAACTTTCCTCTAGCTAGCTCTACTGTGTGCCAGCACAGTACATAATTTTCTATATTTTGCTTTAACACGTAAATTGAACACACAGTGTACCTGATGCAATGGTATAAGGCACTGCAGAATTTTTGGCCCTCTGTTTTTCATCATGCTATATATTTATTCCAGTACATAGGTGTGACAAATGTTGGGGTGCTCTTTGATTATTCATATTGTATCTGGATCTGTCACTGGTGTAGCATATTTCACCCTAGGGGTCTGTCACTGGGGGTGGATATTTCACTGTAGGAGTCTGTCCAGGTAGCAGCGCCTACTCACCTAAAGAAGGAAAGGTCCTTTCTAATAGTTGCTTAACAGTTTGCACTTAAGGGTCATTAAGAGACAAAGGCAGAATGCATAGCCTTAGGGCACATCTACACAGCATTAAACACCTGTGGCTGGCCTGGGTCAGATGACTCAGGCTCGCGGGGTTTGGGCTGTGGGACTGTAAAATTGCAGTGTAGATGTTCTGGCTCAGGCTGGATCCCGAGCTCTGCGACCCCACAAGGCAGGAGGGTCCCAGAGCCTGAGCTCTAGCCAGAGTGCAAACATCTACACTGCAATTCTTAGCCCTACAGCCCCAGTCCCATGAGCCTGAGTCAGCTGACCCAGGGTAGCTGGGGCTGTGACGCAAGTCTTTCATTCCAGTGGCGATATATCCTTAGTGGCTCAGGATAGCTCCTGTGCAGAGCACCCAAACCAGTTGAAACAGGTGGGAACCAGACTGAGGCCTTGTCTGCACTTTAAATTGGTACTGGAATAACTATTTTGCTTTGGGAGATTTTTGTACTTTGTAACATTTATGGTAGTACACGTCCTAGTGGGGACACAATTATAATGGTATAAAGATGGCTCTACACCAGTATAACTTATTCACCTTCCTGTACGAGAATAAGCTATACTGTTATAAGCAATCTTATACTGGAATAACTGCTAATATGCTTGGGGCATCATACAATTAAAGCGGTATAATTTTTATGTATATAGACTAACCCTGAGGATATGTCTGCACGGGTGCTGGGAGCGAGCCTCTCAGCTCAGGTGGACCCATTTGTTAAAAATAGATGTGTGAATATTTCTGAACCAGCAGAGGCTCAGGCTAGCCACCCCAGCTCAAGCCCACCTACCCCTGGGTCCAAGCTCAGGTGACTAGCCTGATCTTTCACCAGTGCCGCAATGTCCACAGAGTGCACTAGCATAAGCAGTGCCGGTACGAGTCTGTCTAGCTGTCGCCCCCCAGCTTCAGTATAGACATACCCTCAGAGACCAAAGACACACTAGAGGATTTGGGCTGGATAGGAGAATGTAAGTACAAAAAGCCATAGAGTGATCTGAAATCCTGTAACAGTGTAGCATAACAGATTTATTTTTCCAGTTTTTTCCTTTTGAGTTACAACCTTAAAAATAATTAAATGCCATTTTAAAGAATGTTACTATTTTAAGAGTAAAGAATTTACATATTGCAGTTTCATTGCATCCCTCTCTATCGCTCTGTAATGTGCAGTTCAGATGAAAATTACATTCAGCGTTTTACATAAATGGCCATTGACCACTTTGTCTCTTGATACTCGATACATTTTACACTTTTTTTCCAGGAGCACTGCTACTGCAATACATGCTGATGGTATGATTTTTCTACGACAGCTCTGGCACAAGCTGTTAATAAATTAGGCCCATAGCCTCTTGATGGCAGTGTATTTCCTTCTTGAGTTCATGGGCCTTACAGAACATTTATGTCTCATTACATCCAGTGCAGCAGTTTATGCCCTAATAAATCAGAGGGGGTTTGCAGAGATGGTCTTGACAGTAATGAATCTTTCTGTTGGCATTTCCACTTCACAGAAACAAATAATGAAGCAAAACTGCCCCATCTGGCCACTCAGTAAGAGTCAAATCGCAGTGGGATGCTGTTTTCTCAAGCGTGACAAAGGTCATTGTTTATGGCGAGAGTGAGCAATAGTAGGTTGGGCTGTGAGTGACAGTGTAGAATGAAGCCATTTATGAGCTTTTATCGTTATAATTACATTTATTAGCCGTGCTGCCAGGGCCTTTGTCCCCTCAGGGTTTTGTGCTCTTGCATCCAAAGCACCCTTATCTGATTTCTGTAGGTTATTTTGAGACCTATTGGCTAGTTACTTTGCAGAAGTTGATTTAAGTGGCTCAATCAAATATTAAGACAGTATTATTAGGACCCTTTTCCCACCTATTTTTATATTTGGTTATTTGGCATAGGGAGGGATTTTGAGTGAATTTGTCCGAGTTATTTTAAAAGATGAAAAGCTGGCAGAAGACGCTTCATCCTCGTTATAGATGAATGAGCTAAATAGGCTCATTCTGGTGTGGAAGCACTTTAGGAACATATGGTGGAAATACAGGATATGTCAGACTAGATTGGGCCAACGGTCCATCAAGCCTGATATTTGGCCTCTGGCAGTATGTGAACACTTCCTGGAGCCTGACTGTGTTGTCATATTGTCCATTTGTTAATAAAGTCAATCAAAGCCTTTTCCCTATGATCAGATGCTCTTGGGGTCTCTAGCTCATCTCTCCTCAGCCCACCTTGTAGGTCTTCCCTGCTGCACACTCAAGATCCTTCTGCCACAGCAGCCCCACTCTAAAGCCTGTTTCTTTCCCTTTTTATTCCAGTTTGTATATTGCAGGTTGGTGTTGTAGGGTGAGGCTGGCTTCAGCCATAATAGGACCATTTACTCTTGCTGTGCTGGCTTAATGTGTGGTTTGTCCACCTCAGTGGCTTATGCCTGATGCTGCAGATGAGGGTGCAAAAACAGACAAAGGGTAGGGGGAAATGCTCCCTCCTGACCCCTTCAGTGTTCGGTTGATGCCTTAAAGTATGATGCTTGAAAACCATGATGTCATGTTTTGGGGTGCATTTCAGACCAATGAGAGGTTGGGTCACCGTGTAAACATGAGTGCCTTAAAATGCTCCGCTGCTATAGCTCCCTGTCTGGATGCTTCCAACCAGCATACAAGCATGTATTGGGTTTCTGTGTGTTGTGCAGCCTTGGTTCAGCAATTCTGACTTCAGTACCCTGGTTACAACACCACAACCACCCTCAGGTCTCCACCAGCCTTGGTTACTACTAGCCAAATGACCCCAGCATACTCCCAGCCCGAATTTCCCCAATACCGTCTGCCCTGAAGTGTCCAGTCCTCTTCTGGAACAATCCCAGGAGTAATAAGGTCTGTTGCTCCTTTAAAGAGACATAGGCACAGCAGCGTTAATAATCACTCCAAGACAAACACAGTACTGCGCTGCTTTAGAATTAAAGTTAAACATGTTTATTAACAGAAAGAGAGAGGATTTAAGTGAGTTCAAGTACTAGAGATAAAAACAAAATAGTTACAAGCAAATAAAAGTAAAATGCACTTTCCAGTGTCTAAGACTTTATTTAACAAGCTACAGCCTTGGTTCAAGGTAGATTTCTTATAAACCTTTTTCTTTCCAGTGATGGCTCACTTTCTCTCAGTCAGGACCTTTCAGAGAAGTACAAGATGCTGGTTTCCTTTGTCTTCTAGGTGAAAGCTCTTTGCTTAAGCGGGTTACTCACCTATGTTAGGTTCCCAGAGACTCTCTCAGGTGAAGGACCCATCTTTTTCAGCTTGCCAGACTTCTAGCCCCTTGTGTCTGTCTAGTGATGGATGCCAAGATGACTTTTCCTTTCTCCTTATATCTTCCCAAACTCACTGTTTTGTTCCCCAATTCAGGATGACCTCAAGCTGTTCTTCCCTTTCTGTGGATTTCCCACCCTCTTGCTGATTTTTATGTAAATATGGCTTCCATTGTTTTTTGGTCACACCTGTCTTAATTTCATTGGAGAGAGGTAGATAACTGCCTTTCCTCGTGTCTGGGAGGGAACCTATCAACTCCCCCTGACCTGCCTGGTTTAAACCGCTTTTTGTCATAGATTTTAAAGCATAATATCATTAAGTATCCATAATTCATCAGCTAGTGTCAATGAATACATTTTACAATGAAATTAATAACCAGTATGTCTTTAACTTTTTTTAAAAGACTTCATAAACTTTTATAATACAGTAGTACTGTATGTAATCAGTTGATTCAATTACTTATCATTAGAGGTTCAGACCACCTGTCTTTATAGTTAAGAGGCTATTTCCCCCATTCACTATGGGGCTGGCTTTGTTTACCTTTTATGTAGATGTGTCTTCATTGTCTTTGCCTGATGACCAGGCTGGTCAGACAAACAAATACATATTCCTTTGTCCAAGGCACACTGTGCTTGTCTTTGCTTGCCAATCACATTTTAAGAACATAATTTATAACTCGCTATATACACCCCATACATATTATATCATGCAAGTATATTAATGATCAGTGAGTTATTAGTTTTCCAATGATATCTTACATGCCAACTTTTAGCTACAGATTATGTAAATAGTGTGTTAGGGAGTATGTCAGGCCTGACGCAGGGTAACGAACCACAGATGGGCCTCTGAGTCACACCTTATCCTAGCACGTATCCTTGCAAGGACTTTCTCATCTGCTATAGATAGATTCAGTTCTGTTACTATTTCTTCTTTTAATTTATTTTTATTTTGCCTATTTCACCTACATTATCCATTTTTCTTTCCTTTTCAGAAGTATTGCCTTCCCCGAGAAATGGAATTATAAGGATTGACTTTGTAACATTCAAAAACACTGACCAACTAACATTCCTAATTATGCCCCTTTATGTCACTGCTGGGACTAATATCAAAGCAGTCCCTATTTCTTTTTTTGCCTGCTCAGATTTAAAAGATGCCCATGTGTGCCCATATTGACTATTTCTGTCTTGTCCCATCACTAATCCTGCAATGTTCCAATGGTTTTGTAATCATACCTCAACAGGAAAGTTAAAAAAAAAAAAAAGTTTTAGAGGCGAAAGATAACAAGTTAGTGTTACATTTCTCAAATGTGACGAGCCATACATCACATCTACCTCTATCTACAGTACTACCTTGTATTTACATAGTTCCTTTTATCCGGAAGAATTCCTGTGTGCTTTACAGGCTGCATATCCAGGGATCACTCCTCCATCTGAGCAATGCAGGTATTCATTCGGAGCCAACAAAACTACACAACAGTTTTTAGGAGGGGAAGTGTAAAAATAATTTCTCCAGTTGCAACTTTACAAGGAGAGTTTCAGACAGGGAGAGTGTAGTTCTCAGACAGGGAGAGTGCAGTTCCCAGACAGGGAGAGTGTCGGAATCTGGCTAAAACATGGACACATTAACATTCTTGTGAAAAGTGGATCTTTAATGCCCATACATGGGCAGGGTCTCAGTTTTGTTTTGATTTTGAGCTTTTGTATTTTAACGTTAATATACATGAACTTTCTGTGGGCAAGTAGAACAAATATCTGGTACTTTGTTACCTTTAGAAGACCCGTTCCTGTTAAGTCACCCTCTTGTCATTACACTGCTCTACAGCCAAAATGCTTCTGAAATAAATGTAGTCAAACTTTACTAATTCTGGGTCACTGAGAACGAAAATGCTGCTTAAAATTGTTGATTGGCTCTAGTTTTCAAGATATGCTATTGGGTCAGTATATATGACCCTTGACTTGGGAATGGCGGAGGATAAGTGAGTTATAAAGGGAAGGGATCTCAATTTAAACCAGAAATGACTAAAATACATCTTTGACTGGCTCTATGAATAAATCTATGACTGGGTTTGGACAGTACTTGCTTTAAAGGCAAAACAATGAATGATGCAATCTGAAGCTGGTATTGCGTCATACATGATATGAATTGCATCATGTTATTCCTAGAAGTCATGGATGAGGCAATCATAATGAAGCTTACATCACTCTGCTGAACAAATTACCCTATATCAGCTCTAGAAATCATACAGTGTCGTGCTCTCTTATTTGTCAGTGTTTGATTTTTGCAAAGGGACACATTTCTGTTTAGCCAAAGTGAGCAGAGATGCCTCGTGCTTGTGTGAACAGTGCAGATAACTTCTGCTATGTTTGTGGTGAAGTGACTTTTGCATCACAAAAGCGCAGTATAACCACTATGGTTAAGAAAGCCTATCACCTTTATTTTGGCTGCAAAATAGGAGATCAGGACAAGAGGTGGGCCCCCACACGTATGCTGCAACACTTGTGCAACAAATCTTCACCAGTGGTTGAACAGGAAAAGGAAATGTATGCCTTTTGCAGTGCCAATGATTTGGAGAGAGCCAACAGATTATACCAGCAATTGTTACTTCTGCATGGTGCCTCCAGTTGGGAAAGGTGTGTCAAAGAAGAAAAAGTGGACTGTGCATTATCCAAACATTCCATCAGCTATACGCCCAGTACCCCACGGAGAAGGACTGCCGGTTCCTGATGCACCAGAATCATTCTCATTTGAGTCAGATGAGGAAGAGGATGAAATTTCTGGTCCTGAACCATCAATGTCACAGGAAATGTTACACATTTTCTCCCATCCTCCTCCTCTGAACCAGACCTCATAACACAAGGTGAACTGAATGACCTTGTCAGGGATTTGGAACTACCCAAGAGTAAGGCTGTTGGGCTCCAGACTACAGTAGTGGAATCTCCTGGCAGGTGATGTTAGGGTTTCCATGTTCCGTGACCGTCAAAAGGATCTTGTCCCATTCTTCTTCATGGAAGGTGATCTTGTAGCCCGCGACAACATCGATGGTGTGATGGCAGCCCTCAATATCGTTCACAATCCAGATGAGTGGAGACTGTTCATTGATTCATCGAAGACGAGTCTTAAAGCTGTTTTCCTGCATAATGGCAATGTTTTGCCATCAATTCCAGTTGGTCATCCAGTCCATATGAAGGAAACCTATGACAACATGAAACAACTTTTGAGGTGCATAAACTATGACCAACATCAGTGGCAGCTTTGTGGCGATTTGAAGGTTGTTGCTGTCTTGCTTGGTCTGCAGGCTGGATACACAAAGTACTGCTGTTTTCTCTGCAAATGGGATAGTCGTGCAAGAGATTCCCACTACATCAAGAAAGATTGGCCACTCCGACAGTCATTGGAGCCTGGGAGGAAAAGTGTTCAGCATCCACCACTTGTTGAATCAAGGAAGATTTTGTTACCGCCCTTACACATCAAGCTGGGTCTGAAGAAGAACTTTGTCAAGGCCATTGACAAAACACAAGCAGCTTTCAAGTACCTCTGTGGAAAATTTCCAAGGTTAAGTGAAGCTAAGATAAAGGAAGGTGTCTTTGTTGGTCCTCAGATTCATGAACTTCTTCGAGATGATGCATTTGACCATGCACTGCGTGGCAAGGAAAAGACGGCATGGAAAGCTTTCCAGTTAGTGGCAATAAATTTTCTCGGAAACAACAAGGCGGACAACTACAGGTTGTTGGTGGAAAACCTCCTCAAGGCATACAAAAGCCTTGGTTGCAACATGTCACTAAAGACACATTTTTTGCACTCTCATCTAGATTTTTTTCCACCGAACTGCGGAGCAGTGAGCGACGGGCACGGCAAGCGATTTCACCAGGACATTGCAACAATGGAGAAATGCTAACAGGGCAAATGGAGCCCATCAATGCTTGCAGACTATTGCTGGACAGTGACAAGAGATGCTCCATTTAATGAATACAAGAGACAAGCCAAGAAGCGCCGAGTAGAAACTGAATAGGACTAAACTATGTACATAATAGTTTTTTGCCTTTTGTTTCATAATCTATTTTATTTATATAACCCTTTTGCTGATTTTTAAAGCGTTACATAAACAGGACAGGTGAAATATTATCATGTAAAGTAACCATAAACACATGAAAAGACCTAGGTTTACAATTTATGATTAAAACTCTACTATCTACACAATATACATAAACATAAAATGTAAAAACTTAAATATCTTAGAAACAGTAGCCAATCAGTTGTTTTAATTGTCATATTTGAATTCAGCACATCAAAATACATAATAAATAGCACATATTATCTTTAAAGCAGACGACTTCTCAAAAATTGTAGACCAGTGTTATCTGTGTATTTATTGTGTTCAAATTCCAAATGGAATCAGACATTATAAAATCTATTGGATCCTGATTTAAGGTTGTTCTTATAATTTTTCCATTGAAAGGATTTCCCATACTTACTTTTTTCCCTCCACTAATAGTGGGGAATCTGTCCTTTTCAAAAACCTGAGCTATTGCACATCTGGCAAGTAACAGTAATAGTCTTGTCAATGGGTCCCAGTTTTATTTCTCATCAAAAATCAGGAGGAATTCATGAGCTAGTGAAGAGGAAATAAAATGCTCTCTAGTAATTAACTTTCCTGAGTGAAGTAGTCAAAAATAGCATGTAAAGTTTTAATTTTATAAAATACATTTTCAAGAGTCAAGAAAACAGTATCTGGAAACTCATTGATTTATACAGAACCGGTGCTACTGTAATACAATACTTAACTGTAGGCATCATACAACTCTGGCACAGGTGCCATAATTCACCTCATAAACTGATACTTAATATAGTGACTAGGGAAATGGAAATATAAAGTAATTACTTGTTACTAGAACTGGGTGGCATAGTTATTATACAAGTTTATTTGTCAAATTTTCCCTGGCTTTGAGGTAGCAAAGTGTGCACAAAATTGAAAGAATTCTGTGAAATTTAATTTGTTTGCAAAATACCTCATGAAATATTTCTCTCTATTTGGGTTTTTGTAAAATGTTTGAAAGCTGTTTTCACGCACAATCCATGCTTATGAATTTTGGTGGAAAAAGATAGTGGTCATGATGGGTTTAACTTAACCCATCTTTAATCCTAAAAAGTCCTGAATGGTATCAGTACTCACAAAAGCAACGTGGTATCCTTGATTAAGGACAGTTCTGATTTGTACTGGCACTTTTGCTACTGACAGACCTCAGTAATATTTTGTGCTTATATAGAACTCTGCAAACATTTTTAAAAGGTATAATTATCTCCAGTAGTGAATAAGCCTGTCTCCATTTAACAGATGAGGCAACTGAGACTCAGAGGAATTAGGTCACACAACATAGAAAAGTTAGTGTCAGATTTTGGATTAGAAACCAGCTTTTTGAGTCCTTATCCTGTATGTCCAATATGTAAGGATACTACAAGTGCAGTCACAAACCTCACTGAACAGCCTAGGCTTCCTAGGGAGGTTGTGAAATCCCCATCACTGAAGGATTGTTTTAAAAGAATAGATTATACACACACCTGTCAGGGATGACTAGGTATACTTGGTCCTGCCTCAGTGCAGGAGGCTGGACTAGATGACCTGTCAAGGTCCTGTCCAGCCTTACGTTTCTGTGATTCTGTGGTAGGCGTGATAGCCATCTTCCATTCAGGCTAAATGAGGGGTCATTCCCCTTTATTTAGTTGATACTTAAAACAGTACAAGCCACTGCCCAAATCGCAGACTATCATGGCAAGGCTGGAGCATGAGTTGAGCCATGCAATCTGAGAGGTTTTTCCTGTAGACTGAATGCAAATTTAGCTAGTGTGTGTGTGTGTGTGTGTGTGTGTGTGTGTGTGTGTGTGTGTGTGTGTGTGTGTGTGTGAGCATGTCAGTCAGAAACCTGTGCCATTTTAAACTCCTTATGCTTACTTTCAAGGATTAGTTTCAGAGTAGCAGCCGTGTTAGTCTGTATCCGCAAAAAGAACAGGAGTACTTGTGGCACCTTAGAGACTAACAAATTTATTAGAGCATAAGCTTTCGTGGACTACAGCCCACTTCTTCGGATGCATCTAGATAGCCTACCAAAGAAGGTACTGAGTTTCTGTCAGAGTTGTGTAATACTAGCATTTTGGGAATGACTCCCCTCGATCTGCGTTCATCACGCTAATTCTAGCTCTAGAGCTGACATTAGGATGAAATCTAAATTAGCAAGATCAGAACTTTATAAATCTTACAAAAATAAAACCTATGGTGCTTAAGTCTCTGGACAACCTATTGGCTGTTACTATGCAAGAAGGCATATCTCAAGAGCAAACCATATTTAGATGTATCAGCATAACATTTCAGCAGAACACAATTTCATTACTAACCTGAAGCAATTATATACACTAATTATATAACAGCGGCCAACAAAAAGACATACCCTAGATTCCAGCCATAGTTTCCAAACAGTTGATATATACTCTAACTTTAAAATAATATATTCACTACACTTACTACAATTAAGTGGAACAAGACTGTTATGTTACTAAACAGAATGGGAGACTGGCTTTTCCAGAACTTTCAAAATATGCTATGCTTTCTTTTTTCCAGGTAAGACTGCATATGTAGCCATTGCTGGAAGAGAAAGCATCAGGCTTATATTTCTAGACAGAATCCCTTGTGGATTCTATTTTGTTTTTCAGAAATATAGTGTACAACAGCCCAACAGCTGAATGTGAAACTTTCTTAAGTAAACTTGGAGTGCATTCTCAGTTGATAACACCACTTTCAAAACTATTGTCTGCCATACTTAAAAATACAATGTGCTGCATCTAAGCTAAAAGGCATAAATTACACCTAAAAAGCACTCTGTACTAAATATTATACTCTAAAATAAATCTAACATGTTCCACAACTGCTATTCCTTTTTCAAACCTGATACATTTTCTTTCAGAAATTTGCTTTCCTTCTCCTTTTAAACTTCAGTGTTCTAACGGATCTGGATTTGTAAATGAAAAAAGGAAGACGACAGGCATGGTTCAGGTCACACTGGCAGGAAGGGGAGTCTCGCTATTGACTCAAGTGGGAGCAACATCAGGCCCATGGTCTATATCACTTTGCTTGTAAGAACCTCTACCCTGTTAACAGCACCATATGGTGACATGGCTTCAATTTCCTTTATTCTTTGTTGCCAAACCATATTTTTGTCATACATTTAATTCATTCAAGAATCTAAAAATAATAAAAAGATGTAATCAGCATAGACAGACAGTAAAAACAGGATTAAAATACTTGGGGTTGAGCCAAGCATTTATACCGAAGCCAGTTTCTCCATCTTTACCACACCTCTAATGTGCAGAGCCACCCTCATTTCTTTGTTTGCTGACAATCAGACAGGAAAATAGCATCCCTCCTGCCTTAAACATCCCTTTAAACCAAAAAGTATCAGAAAGCTTCCTCAACTGATATCTCTAAAGAAATGGGCACAATATGACACAAACACACACCAGTCAGATACATAAAAAGCCATGTCTAAGCAGATGATGGAGTTAATACATATAAACAATAATTTGCTGACCTGGGTTATCATATTGTTGTACCTGGTAGAACCACTGGATGTCTGAGAGTCTACAACTGCAGATGTTTCTGTTGTTGCTAGTAATTACGATTAAGGGATAACTATGGGATTTATCATCACAATTTTGTTCTCTACACTTTTCTTTAAGTCTCTCTTGCTTGGTCTCCATTATGGACATCAGGTGTCGCTTTGTATTAATTACTCTGTAAACTCATTCGTCTCTAGTTAGTCTGCCTTTTTTCTGTATATTTTCACTTATTCTCCCCACATGACTCAATTTCTAGTCTCCATGATGCAAGATCTAATTCCACAGAAGATAATATTCTGTATCTCCATTCTGTAGTGATATGGCTGAAATTCATTAGTAATGTAACAATGCCTGAAATTCAGTAACAACAGATCTTGTAAACATGCAAACTTACTTTTTGAGTAGTGGTGGGACAACATCAAATAGTGTGAATACTAAGTTAAGATGAAGCAACCAAATGACAATCAAAAGTTTAGCTAAACAATCAGACTCTCCTGAATCTGCTAAACTGGGCAAAAAAAGGCTCTTCCAACAAGTTTCTAATGCTCTAAGAACAGCCTCTATGCTGGAATTAGTCACTTTAAAACAGTACCTGGAAGTGTAAAAAAAGTGTAGATTTTTGTTTTCCCAGGGTCAGTGATTTTCAAAAGAAGGTTCAGATCAACTAACCCATGCCTATATTATAGGATAAATATGTGTGATGGAAGAGGATAAAAGGAAGGATTGCTTTGATTAAAAGTATCTTTTTGGAAGTGTACATTTAATAGCTGTAATTAACAACATGCTGTTGGTGAGGAAATGCATTTGGTTAGGGCACCAACATCATTTTTCAGAGTAAATGAGCACAGATATCTGCTTCCACAGAAACATAACTCTCAGGACTGCAGTCAGTAAAGGGTGACATTTTGGTCAAAGCTGGAGAACAAATAGCTCACAGCAAGTGGTAAGGTTGTTGTTTTTCCTTCCTCTCTTTTACACTTTGCTTTGAATTGATATCAACCAAAAGAAAGCTAATTGACTTCACAGGGATACTCTACAGCTCACAAACCATTCCATAGTGATAATTCTTTTCTATGATGGAAATGAAATAATTTCGTAGATGACAACACTACATTACTATGTCAAAAAAGCTAACAGAATGCTCGGAATAAATAAGAAAGGGATAGATAATAGGACAGAAAATATTATGTTGCCTCTATATAAATGCACGGTACTCCCACATCTTGAATACTGTGTGCAGATGTGGTCACCCCATCTCAAAAAAGACATATTGGAATTGGAAAAGGTTCAGAAAAAGGCAACAAAAATGGTTAGTGGTATGGAAGAGCTTCCGTATGAGGAGAGATTAATAAGACTGGGACTTTTCAGCTTGGAAAAGAGACGGCTCAGAGGAGATATGATTGACGTCTATAAAATCATGACTGGTGTAGAGAAAGGAGATAAGGACATGTTGTTTACTACTTCTCATAACACATGAACTAGGGCTCACCAAATGAAATTAATAGGCAGCAGGTTTAAAACAAGCAAAAGGAAGTATTTCTTCACCCAACTCACAGTCAACCTGTGGAACTCCTTGCCAGAGGATGTTGTGAAGGCCAGGACTATAACAGGGTTCAAAAAAGAACTAGATAAATTCATGGAGGATAGGTCCATCAATGGCTATTAGCCAGGATGGGCAGGAATGGTGTCCCTAGCCTCTGTTTGCCAGAAGCTGGGAATGAGCGACTGGCGATGGATCATTTGATGATTACCTCTTCTGTTCATTCCCTCTGGGGCACCTGGCACTGGCCACTGTCAGAAGACAAGATACTAGGCTAGATAGACCTTTGTTCTGACCCAGTAGGGCCGTTCTTATGTTCTTGTGTACTGATCTCATGATATAACATGATGGCCAGGCAAGTCAGTAGTTTATGATGATGCTTGGTATATGAAATCTAGATTCATACAGTAAGCATCATCTTAAACTGCTTTCTTTCTTGGACATTGTTATATTATGAACCATTGCTAGGACACACAAAGTCTGATAGTCTTTTTCTTCTAATTTTATATGGTCTGGTACCAAAGTTAGAGAAGGTTTGTATTTAATCCAGCCATAAGCAAGACAGAATAAAAGCCTAAAATAAAAATATGTTGTACAAGAGTTAAAAATTATAATGTTTCATCTTGTCAGTTGTCAACATCTGAAAAAGTTTGTTTTTTCTCCACCCCCTCTTCCCCCCCACCCCCCGGGCAAATCTAATATTCACTTCTTGGAAACTAATACAGCTTTCACACCAGAGATAAATTAAGAATTTTCATTCATTTTCTAATTGTAGAAATTTGTTATTTTTTCATTAAGAATGTGTAATAATTATTGAACATTTTTGGCCCGAAAAAATTCTATTTTGCTCTGAAGATGGGAGGATCATTGAGGGACTTTGGGAAACAGTAGGTTTTGAGGAGGGATGTTAAGAAAAAGAGGGTTTCTGCAGTGAACAAGATCAGACAGCACGTTCCAGGAATAGTAAATCGCATGGGAGAAGGAAATAAAGGGCGCATGGACAGAGATGAAATTGGCAGAGTGCAGGCTCCAAACAGGAGCACATTGAGCAACCATAGCTGAAATGAAAGCAGGGGCAAAACTGTTCTAATCCTTGAAAAGAACAGGAGTACTTGTGGCACCTTAGAGACTAACAAATTTATTAGAGCATAAGCTTTCGTGGACTACAGCCCACTTCTTCGGATGCATATAGAGTGAAACATATATTGAGGAGATATATATACACACATACAGAGAGCATAAACAGGTGGGAGTTGTCTTACCAACTCTGAGAGGCCAATTAAGTAAAAAAAAAACAACTTTTGAAGTGATAATCAAGGTAGCCCAGTACAGACAGTTTGATAAGAAGTGTGAGAATACTTACAAGGGGAGATAGATTCAATGTTTGTAATGGCTCAGCCATTCCCAGTCCTTATTCAATCCTGAGTTGATTGTATCTAGTTTGCATATCAATTCCAGCTCAGCAGTCTCTCGTTGGAGTCTGTTTTTGAAGTTTTTCTGTTGTAAGATAGCCACCCGCAGGTAGGCTATCTAGATTTCTTACCTGTGCGGTTCAATTTTTAATCAAAATCAAAAACTTTATAAAATCAGCACTCAGCAGACCTGAACCCTGTCTTATCAAGGTTAGAAGAAATTGGCTCAGATACCTTAAAATCTAAATTAGCCATATTTGGCTAAGACTTTCTCTTCCAAGTCTTCTGTGAAGCACTTTGTGTTACTATAATAATAATATGCTGCACAAAGGGACCTTTTCTATTCAATAAAGTGTGTTGTGTAGGGAACATGTGCAAAACCTAATGGACTCACAAAATTGAGAGTATCAGCAATAGCAATGTACTGTTCTTAATATTTTTCTTGATTATTGCATGCCTGCCAGTGGCAGTGAACACGCTGAATACACTGATCCACACTGGCTTCTCTGAATGGCCTTCTGCAGAGTTCTCAACTCCCATGGGGTTGCAAGCAGGTGCTTGGGGCTCACAACCAATATGCCACTCTCATATTGCTAACTTGGGGGTGGGGTGTCAGGGTTAAAGGTGCAGGACTCCCAACTGGTCTCAGGATAAAAACAATGGAGTCCCAGTGTGGAAAAAGTTGAGAACCACTGTGCTAGAGCTCCTTCACAGAGTGTGGGTAAAATACTAAAACACAGTAATTTAAGGTCCAATCCTTGTGCGTTTAAAGCTCTCACTAAAGTTAAGTGATTGTGTTCTGTACAGCACAAAGTACAATATTGATACTCAAATAATGGATAAAGAATGGGCCTTTGGGGATAAATCCTGTCGCCACTGCCATGGCATTGGAACCAGTGCAGATGCACTGCTCAGAGATGCCAGAATTTGGGGAGGGACATGACGATGGAGTGTGCTCCTTACAATGCATGGAGTACAGTTCTACAGTGGTTCCCTGGCTGCATTTCAGCATGCATGGGTCGGGGGGGGGGGGGGGGGGGGGCTATACAGATCCTCCCTACCCCACTTGAGTAGGAGACATATGAGGGCTAAAACTGCTTCCTTAAGGATGCTGTACCAGACAAGGAGCAATTCTACAGCCATTGTAGGACCTGGTGGCAGGATTCCTTCCCCCTGTTTCCTTGAATCTCCCCAACACCCTGCTCAGACACTTGGGTTGGATGCTGGACTTGATTCATATTGTTTTTTTTTCTTAATTAATAAATAAATAAATATGCTTTTAGAAAATTGGTCACATGCAAAAAACCTCTCCTTTATAAATATTACCTTCAGTCAGTCACCCTGAGCAAAGAGCAAGAATGACATAATTATGGTTCTTTCCCTTCTGTTCATTCATCATATAATTTTTGCCCATTTAGGTAGCCTAGAACTGTAAAAAGATCCATTTACCTCTAAAAGCAGAGGGCTTAGATGTGCTCAGTTTTGACTAAATGTCATTTCAGAGGATATAATGTTGTGCACTGCCAGGATGTGGCCCTTTGACAGTCAGCCAAAGTGTAGCATTTCACAAATATCAGCATCTCTGAAAGGACAAAGCATAAAAAGATTATCCCCAAGGATTACTAAAGTGGTTAAAAGTGCTGAATGAAAGTCTTACTGTTAGATGTGAGGTCATAATTCTAAACATATGCATGTTTGCACGTGTATCAGAAAATGAGCAAATACATTCCCTATTTGGCACAGAGTATTAAAACTTTAATTGTCTTTCATTTGTGGTCCATTCATGAACCATTTTACCACAAATTATGCACCTGCATGGGACGAATCCTGCTTAATTGCTTTTTTTTCCCCTGCGTGCCCTGTAAAAATACTATTTGAAATGAAAACTGGTCTGAACACTAAATTGATTTAATAAATGTATTAAAAATATATTACAACACTCACAGAACAACAGAAGAAAAACGTATTAAACGATTGAAAAGTTGCTCCTTTTAGACTAATTGAGATCACTCAGCAGTGCAATTCCACTGAATGCTGAAGGGTTTGAATCTAAGCCTATGTCTGCGCAGTGCCACAGTGTGGACTCCGGGGGTGTGAACTGCAGACAGGACTTTCAAATCGGTCTATGTTAATACAAAGTAGATGCCATTTAGTTCACACCAGCAGCGTCGACACAGGGCAGATAGTGTTCAACACTTTCGTGCACTCTGCAGTTCATACCCCTTTAGTCTCCCCTGCAGCATAATGTAGACAAGCCCTAAGGAAATGTCTTCACTGTAGAGTTAATCCACGTTCTTACCCTGGTTTGAGCCCAAACCCTTCCTATCATCCATACACACAAATCTTTTACCCAGGTTTGGAGGTGCTTTACCTGGCTTGCTTGGCAAGGGTATAGGCTAGAGCAGTGGTTCTCAAACTTTTTTTTTCGCGGACCACTTGAAAATTGCTGAGGGTCTCGGCGGACCACTTGATCTTTCCAAATGTTGTTTGTACCGTTAGCTAACTATTGTAAAGTGCTTTGGATAAAAGCGCTCTATAAAAACAACTGCATCATGAACATTTTTTTGTTCTACAAAAAAAAAAGCACAAAACTCATATTTTAATATCAGTAGTCTTACCTTTCTAATGCGATGGATGTGCCCTCTCTACTCTGCCGCGGCAGCCCCTGAGCTGGGGCTGGAAAGGAGAGGGGTCTCTCCCTCTCTTGCACCGTGGTAGCCCCTGAGCTGGGGCTGGAAAGGAGGACCGTGTCTCCCTGGCAGCCGCATCTCTGGAGCTGGGGAAAGACTCCTCTTTCTCTGGCCGCCGCAGCCCTGCATGTCCCAAATTCCCCCCAACCCCTCTTCTCACCCCATTGCCTCCTCCCACTTACCCTTTAGTTCCCCCAAGGCCACCACCTCACGTTACATGTGTGTCTTCTCCAGGGTCCAGGCACCTAATTATTGGCTCCATTAATTAGGTGGGTGGCTCTTCATTCTCTTGTGTGCAGTTGCTGCACACCTTAGAGGGGACTGTCCGCAGACCACTTGAATGAAGCTCGCGGACCACCAGTGGTTCGCGGACTACAGTTTGAGAACCTCTGGGCTAGAGCTTCAGCTTTGCTTTCACTTAGGCTGGAACCCACTCACTTTGCAGTGAGGATTTGAGTGCTGATAGTCCTCTGATGCCTTTCCACAGTTCCTTCTGAAGGTCAGACAAATTCTGCCACAATTGACTGGGAGATAACCATAGAGCTTCTCAGCGCAAAGAACCATGTGATAGGTCCCTAGACCCACATGGGTGAGTGCAGCCACAGTGAGGACACAGTAATGTGGGGTATGGCTTTGCCATGGAGATGTTCACACCCGGGGTAGGCTAACTTAGGGTGTGCAGATCCGTGTGCCGATCACCAGGGCTAACTCTGCAGTGAAGATATATGCTAAAAGGTATACTGAACATAACATAGAACCACTCTATATACCAATTTATATGGACTTTACAAACCAAATTTTACACACAGCAACTATTGAAGTTAGTTGCTTACACCGTGAGAAAAAGAGCACAGAAATATGCTCATGCTGGTTCTTACGTTAAACAAATTCAAATATAAACTGATGGGTGTAAAAAGGTTTTTTTAATTTAAAAAAATGTGATGGAAATATTGATTAACAATACCGCCATCACACCTCTAAGGAATGTACTTAAAATGGTTGGTAATTCAAATACCACTCCACTTGTCTTCACAGGATCATGGTTTCTGTATGCAATTAGGAGCAAAGACACACAAATTAACACAAAAAAATTCAGAACTGCCTTTTAAATGTGCAGTATTGAGCCTGTGGGCTGTGAATACAACCTAGGTACAGTAATTTATCAGTTACATCATGGAGAAGTTTGTGTGTACATAGTTGCACATTGACCAGTACCCTTTGCATTTTAAAATATTTTTTTCTTCTTCATTGTGATCTCCTTTGTACTATGGTAAACTTCCTGTTACAGCTCTCAAACAACCAGTAGTTTAAATGTACCATACTTAGTAACTGGCAAGAAAATTGGTAGCAGATGAGAAGATAATTTTAATAATGCTAAAACCAAATTGCTGTTAAATTGAAATACAATTGAAATTGAAGTCCTTGGTTGAAGGACTTATCTTTCTATATTGCAAGAGCTCTGTTCCCTTGTGCCTGTCTAGTGATGGATGGCAGAGATGGCTTCTATCCTTGCTTATGTCTTCCAAAGTTGAATGTACTTATTTCAAGAGGCAGGATGACCTCATGCTGTTTCCCCCTTCCTGTGGTCTTCCCATCCCCCTACTGATTTATGGGTAAATGGAGTTTCCATTGTTTCTGGTCACACCTTGCTTAATTTCATGGGAGACAGGTCCTGTCTGGGGAAAAGTCTTTTTCTCCCTTTGGTCACAAACTGGAAAGTCTAATTTTAATGAGTATGCATAATTCTTTATGTAGTGTTAATACATACAGCTCACAATGATACTAATCACCTGTGTGTGACAGGCTTTCATAAAAGACCTCACTCTCTATACTTTTATAAGACAGTAATATTGTATACAATCAGCTGATTCAATTGCTTATCATATGCGGTTCAGCCCATGTCTTTATAGATCAGCAAACCTTTGCTGTGCATTCTTTGAAAAGTAAAACCCAGACCAAGCTTCGCTCGCCTGCTGGGACATGGATGCCATGCTCTTCTCCTTCCCCATGTGTTCGCTTGATGGCCCTGTTTACTGCTTATATGTAAACAGGTAAAGCCATATTCCTTTGTCTAAAGCAAACTGTGCTTATGCATTACTTGCCAAACATATTTAAGAATATAATTGGAGTACATATTCATAACTTGTTCACATGCTGGGCATACATCATTCAGGAATATTATTGATCAGTGAGTTACTAGTTTTCCAGTGATATCTTACATGCCACCTTTTAGAAACAGATTATGACAACCGTGTGTTAGGTGCAGTAAGTATGTCAGGCCTGATAAGAGCTACTGACACGGAGTAGTGAACCACCAACGAACCTCTGTCACATAGCTCCTCTAAAACTGTTAAAAACGAATCGTTTGCTTCCTTGCCTGTTAGCAAGGTGCAAACACCATCTTTCATCTCTCTCTTGTTCAGTTCATGCTGTATGATGAGAACCTAGGCAATCACGGGGATTTATGCAAGCAGATTTGGACAGTCTTTATATATTTGCTGGGACTGTGAAATATAAATTGAATTTGGGGCTTTGGCTCCAAAAATAAAATATTTATTATCAGACTGATTAGGTGTTAGTGGATCAGGCATAGATAAGATGCGTCTATTATACATGTGTTTGTTAGGTTTGATTTTATATTGTTTTATAATTTTCCCTGTTTTATTACATCATTTCTTCCTGTTTTTGTTTTATGTATTTTGGTTGGGGAGAGGGTGGTTTAGGTTTGACTTTGAAGCATTTTAATGGAAAGGAAATGTTAAAAGGCAACAATGAAAAGAGTCTTTAAATATGTGCAAGATCAAATGTGTCCCTTAGTAATTTAATGTATACAGAACGGAGAACAGAGCATTGCAAACACAGCTCCGTGCTGCAGCCCATTTTTGCTTCTTTGGTGGTAGAAATGAGTTGCAAAGGAGGTGAAAACAAGCCTCTGCAGAATCGCTCTGTCTCAGAGAGGTTTCCCTGCTTAGCACAAAGCCAAAGTTTATGTAGCTGCTGTATGCCAGCCCATCCTCGCAACTCCCAATGTAGAAAATGTGTTGGGGGTGAGATGGGGAAGGGGTGGCTGGAGGTGTAGCTGGAGTCTAGAGTGCTCCAGTTTAACATCCCAAGAAGGGCTGTTACAAGGCAGTGTATCCTAGAGCAGTTCTAAGTTGTACAGTGGTTTGTGGAGCCCCGTATGGGCCAGAATTTGGAGGTTTACATTTAGCTGAAAGCTCAGGAAAGCAGCACTGCAGGATCTGGCCCAGAACAGCTCAGTTTATTGCACTGGATGCGTCATGTGTGATTATCTTCCTTGTGGGCAGGTAGCATATGTGTGCATTTGGTGCAGTCAGCTCCTGGCTATCAGAGATGGAGTACAGGCTTTTGAGATCAGAGGGGCTGAATTGGCGGAACTAAGGAAGACAGACAATCAAGATGGTAAAACAGCACTCAAAGAAGACAAGGCTGTAGCGGAGAAGCTAAATGAAACCTTCATGGCTGAGGCTGTGAGGGAAATTCCCACACCTAAGACATACTTTTGAGGTGAAAAATCTGAGGAAGTGTCCCAGATTGAGGTGTTAGAGGAGGTTTTGGAACAAATTGATAAATTAAGCAATAAGAAGTCACCAGGCCAGATGGTATTCACCCAAGAGTTCTGAAGGAACTCAGACATGAAATTGAAGAAGTACTCTGTGGTATGTAACCTATTGCATAAATTGGCCTCTGTACCAGATGAGTGGATAGTTAATGTAATGCCAGTTTTTAAGAGGCTCCAGAAGTGATCCTGGCAATTACAGGCCACTAAGCCAAACTTCAGTATTAGGCAAATTGGTTTGAAGCTATGGTAAGGAACAGATTACACATAGATAAATTTGATTTGTTGGAGAAGATTCAACACGCCTTTTGTAAAGGGAAATCATGCCTCATTCATGTATTAGAATTCTTTGAGGGGATCAACAAACCTGTGGACAAGAGTGATCCAGAGGATATAATATACTTGGACTTTCAGAAAGCCTTTGACAAGGTCTCTCACCAAAGGCTCTTAAACAAACTAAGTAGTCATGGGATAAGAGGGAAGGTCCTCTCATTGATCAGTAACTGCTTAAAAGACAGGAAACAACGGGTAGGAATAAATGGTCAGTTTTCAGCATGGAGAGAGGTAAATAGTGGTGTCTGTACTGGGACCAGTCCTATTCAACATATTCATAAATGGTCTGGAAAAAGGAGTAAACAATGAGGTGGCAAAGTTTGCAGATGACACACAATTTCTCAAGATAGGTAAGTCCAAAGCAGACTGTGAAGAGCTACGAAGGGGTCTCATAAAACTGGGTGACTGGTCAAGAAAATGGCCGATGAAATTCAGTGTTGATAAATGCAAAGTAATGCACATTGGAAAGCATAATCCCAGCTATCCATACAAAAATGATGTGGTCTAAATTAGCTGTTACCCTTCAAGAAAGCGATCTTGGAGTCATTGTGACTACTTCTCTGAAAAACATCTGCTCAGTTTGCAGCGCCTGTCAAAAAGGCTAAGTGAATGTTAGGAGCCATTAGGAAAGGGATAGATAATAAGACAGAAATGTCATAATGCCACTATATAAATCCATGGCATACGCACACCTTGAAACTATGTGCAGCTCTGATTGTTCCATCTCTTAAAAAAGATATATTAGGATTGGAAGAAATACAGAGAAGGGCAACAAAAATTACAGAGGTCTATAAAAGGATATGAATAGTGTGGAGAAAGTGAATAAGAAACTATTATTTATGCCTTTACATAATTCAAGAACCCGGGGTCACCCAATGACACTAATAGGCAGCAGGTTTAAAAGAACTATAAGGAAGTACTTCTTCACACAACATACAGTCATCCTGTGGAACTCATTGCCAAAGGATGTTGTGAACTTCTGACTGCCAGAAGACTGGATGACCAGGGCTGGATCACTCAGTAAATTACCCTGTTCTGTTCATTCTTTCTGAATCATCTAGCACTGGGTACTGTTGAAGAAGAGCATACTAGGCTAGAAGGATCATTGGTCTGATGCAGTGTGGCCATTCTTATATTCTTATGAATACTTCTCAGTCATTGAAAACTCCAGGTATCACCAAGGTTAGGAGCACAATATGCACCGTTGATTGTGTTCTAGATGGACTTCCACCATCTCATGTCTACCCACTAATTATTGTCCTCTTGTGTTAAGTGCAATAGTTTTAGCACTCTAGATAGCCTGCTGTTTTAACTTACAAGCTAAAGCTTGAGCCAAGACCCTTCTACATTCTGACTTTACCCTGCTTTCAGTAACAATTGAGTGCTTCACTGCCAGTTTAATGATACATGTATGAGATACATGTAAACGGTCTCTATTTGTCTACATATCTAATGCGTGTATATATGGGAGGAGGTTGCACTTGATTAAATTCCCTAACTAGTACTAGTATGCATCCGAAGAAGTGGGCTGTAGTCCACGAAAGCTTATGCTCTAATAAATTTGTTAGTCTCTAAGGTGCCACAAGTACTCCTGTTCTTCTTTCTCCTAACTAGTACAGTAATCCTAGTAAAAGATCTGGAAAAAAGAATGAAATACATGTCTGATGTGTACTGTAGCATTTAGCTAGACTACCTTTCTTGGCCAAAGAAGGCTATCATGGGACAAAGAGAGGAGGCTGTAAATATATTCCCATAAGAAATCTTAGGAAAAATAATTATAGTATGGGAATATAGTAATTAAGATGGGATAGTACTAAATTATAGTAGATTTATGTCTTGCATAGAGATGGACTGACTAGATATTGCTTGTATTTGTGAGAGATTCATCAAAAAGTTTTACTTTAGTGTATAAATAGATTATTTAACATTCCACAGTCACAGTAAGATGTTCATGTTCAAAATTTGAATAGATTTCCTATAGGACAACCCCCCAAAGTTTTTTTAATTGATTGCAACCTGTAAATATCCTTCGCTTACCATTATTTAATTGTATATTGTATCATTGACTTATCACTAGTTAAGCAAAAAGAAATCCCTCTTGTGTTCCGTACATGCAAACTTGAAGACATACACTTTAAAAATTGGCATACGATGCATAGTGCACTTGTGTGTGTTTGCTTGCTTACATGTTGTCCAGAGCAAGGCTCTCTTGAGTTCTCTGGATTTTTCCAAGACCCAAACTATTTTTTTTAAATAGGTTTTGTTAGGTTTTGGTTTACAGATCTTGTCAATGATGACTGAATGATGTATGCTAAAGTGAGAAATTAAATTAAACAAAAATCAAACTGCTATAAAAATCAAAAGAACATGTTGAGTTATAAATTAATCTGTTCTCCTTTCTCTTGGCCTTTGAATGGATAATGGTTCCCCTGAGACAGAAACTCAAGCACTGTTGGAGCCAAGGCAATTCCTCCACAAAGACATCTGTCGAGGCAAATATACAAGATAGGTCAGTTTTCTCCTCCCACTTTTAGAATCAGAAGATTGTCCCTATAGAAATCACTATAGAATTAATTTATAATAAAGGGGTGTTTCCCCTTTCTTTTCCTAAGTATTTGGTGTGTATAGAATATTTTAACTCGTGCATGTGTGTTTGCCTGCCATGTTTACCTCAATAGTCTTGCAGCATCTTCCAGGGAGGCCAACAGAATTTTCAGAAGACAAACCACTTTAGTCAGTCTGCTAGTATTTCTTTATGGAAGTACCATATGTGTGCCTGTTTTGAGGAATTATTTGTGCATCAGTAATTTATCAACTAAAGCCCATTTTTGTTGTTAATTAGTCACTCGACTCCTCGTACGTGCCCATTGCATCATCTCTGAGATACAGGCATTACTCGGATGCTGAGGGTAGCTGCAGTGATTAAAAACAAAACAACAAAAGGAAGTGGGCATCATGTAGACAACTTAGTCAGCAGAGACTTCGAGTATAGTATGGTAGCTTTTATAAAACACATGATCACAATACGAGGAATCGTATCAGATCTCTTCCAATATCAGTATTATTTTATTAATCTCATCTGCAAGAGTCCTTAAGAGTTGCCTGCTTTTGGAAGGTCTCAAACTTTTCCCATTGTATATGTCTTTCTTATCTTTTGGAATTCAAGATGCTCTCAGTAGTGGGAATTAATTGGTAGACTTCAGCATGCTGAAGTAGCACCAAAGTTACTGATCAGAAGTAGCAGGAATGTGTAAAGATGGCTGCCAATCAACATTATCTAGTACTGTTGGTATCTAGTAAGTGTCCTGGAGATGGCATTAAAGTCACATAGCCTTTTTACTCATTCCCATTCATTTCAGTGAGAGCTTTGCCTGAGTAAAGAGTGCAGGATCAGGCCCATAAGCGATAGTCCAAAATGTACAAAAATCTTGAGGCAACACAAATTTATAACACTTTCTGCTATTTTCTATTTAGTTCACATCACTGATGTTTTGCTCTCCAGTTTTTGTTTGGCTAAACCACTAATCAGATGATGTGAAATTTGACAGTAGAATCTAGAACTGTCTGTGGAGTTAGGGCTGGATTTTTAAAGGTATTTAGGCTCCTAAAGATGCAGATAGACTGTAGGTAGTGGTTTGAAATCATTGGGAGTTAAGCACCTACGCATTTTTGAAAATCCCACTTGGTGCCTTTCAGCATCTTTAGGCACCTTAATACTTTTAAAAATCTGGCCTTAGTCTGTCATACAGAATTGGGAATCATAATGTTCTTGTAACTTTCTCATTTAATTGAATGGAAAAAACAAAACCTGTCGCTGTGTGTCACAGGATTATGGGACTATTTGGCAAATATACTTGTTTGTCTCAGGTAAAATATATTCGTGTGCAAGAGTTGCCACAGCATATTGTAGAATTGCCCTTATAATAATGGAATAATGTATTCATTGGCAACAGTTTATTATTACTCCCTTGGAAAGATATCTTATATAATACCCCCCTCACTTGCAAATTAAACAACATTCATGTTTTTGAGTGCTCACAACTCCTTCAGGTAGTTGTCTTTATTTGACATAACCTTTATTCCAGTCTACCACATTGGAAAAGGAAGATAGGTATTGAAAAATTCTTTGGATATATTATTAGGAAATAAGTGCACTAAATTAAGCATTCCTGGCATGTCAGTACTGGCAGAATTAGAGTGGAAGAGAGGTGTGAGAGATGGGAAGAGGAAAATAGACTACTCGAAGAAGAGAGGAGAAATAGGAGCTAGTGAGAGAGAAGAGAAAGGAAAGAACTGATGATACAAGACAAAAAGAGAAGTGAAGGCAGGTGAAAAAGAAATCTTGGGAGCAAAGAGTAAAATTAAAGATGTGAATGCGGGAGCCTCTGAGATTGTAGGAATTAAAATAAATAAATAGACAGCTCCACATGTCTATTGCTTTTTTTTCTATTAATTGAGAATAAGGCTAGATTGTGGCCTACAAGACCCTCAGCTACCACTGTGTTTCCCAGACTTTTTTAAATAAGGGATGTAGCCTAGCGATGTAGCATAAAGTAAGTCTCCCAATCCTGATAGCCTTCAAGTAGATATACAGCAGTTTTTGGAGTGATTACTGAGGATTACTATATTTTTACGAGGGCCCTATAGGTAAAAGTGCGGGCATGAGGAAGAAAATAAAAGAAATGAGAGGGCAAGAAAACGTGTGGGAGTAGCTTTATCATAATACGAGCATATTGTGATTGTAATTAGGATTGCTCTGAAACAGTAAGTCTGTGTGCTTGAAAGGCGCTCTTAAAAATGATGTATTAAACATTGTATTTTTATATAAAAAATGTAATGTGAACCTGTTAAAAATTTTCTACCTTGTGGAAATTCATTTACTGAATACTAAAATTAGGCAAAAAGTTTTCCACATAAGGTGAACGGATTTTAACAATAACTCCAGAAATGAAATTGTGGAAAGAAGAATTTGTGTCTGTGTGAATCAGACAGTCTGAGTTCCAGTCCCAGTTCTTCCAGGGACTTTGGACAACTGACGTAAGTGGTCTGATCTTGTCCCCTTTGAAGTCCTTGTAAAAATGGCATGCTCAGGTTTTGTGCTTGTCTTTCAAGAATATCCACCTCAAATTTGTTAATTGTATGAGTTAATATTTTTTCTGTCAGCCTGTGATGGGATGTCCATCCCACACAAGCGCTGAGTGGGTAAATGTGGGCCAGAAAGGGCCAATTAACCTTACCTCTTGCACCTCTTGATAAGAACTAATGGAAGATGAAGCCCAGTAGGGGAAAGACCTGGGCTAGGATGATAAAGCTAGGAAGTGACAGCAGGAAGGAGGCTGCAGGGTGGAAGTCTGCAACCACTCCTTAGAGGGAAAAGGAGTTTGCTAGAGACAAGGAGGAGCAGGGCCGGCTTTAGGAAGTGCGGGGCCCAATTCGAACATTTTCGGTGGGGCCCCGGCAGGGATGACTTAAAAAAAAAAAAACCCTTTCATTTTCCATGTATTATTTACTTTCCATAACTATATAAATAATAAAATTATATATTATGTACATTGTGTCATATATGCTGTTGATCGGTTATTAATAAGCTCCGTTTCACATGTGTGGGTCCCTGCCGCTCTCTAGGGGTGTGCTAGGGTGACCAGATGTTCCGATTTTATAGGGACAGTCCCAATTTTGGGGTCTTTTTCTTATATAGGATCCTATTACCCCCCACCCCCTGTCCCAATTTTTCACACTTGCTGTCTGGTCACCCTATTGTGCACATGTGTGGGTCCCAGCTGCTCCCTGCCCCCCTCATTGAAGTAGGTGTGCAGGGTTACTGCCCTGGGAACTGCAGGGCACCACTGGACATGGGGCTGGCTGGAGGCAGGGCAGGGGCTGACTGGAGGTAGGGTCTGGTGCAGGCAGGGCGAGGGGTGGGGGGCTGGCTGGAGACAGGGGTGTGTGGGGTAGGCTGGCTTCAAGCAGGGCCGCAGAGGGGTGCGGCATGGGTTGGCAGGGCTGGAGACAGAGGAGTGCGGGACTGGCTGGCTTCAGGCAGGGGGGTGTGGCAGTGGTTCGCTGGAGACAGGGCAGGGGGTGCGGCAGGACTGGCTGCAGGCAGGGAAGGGGGTGCAGGGCTGGTGTCGGCAGGGGTTGTATGGGGCCGGCTGGCTTTGGGCAGGGCTGCAGGGGGGTGCGGCAGGGGTTGTCTGGAGACAGGGCAGAGGGTGCAGCAGGGGTTGGCTTTGGGCAGGGGGGCGGGGCTGGTGTGGGCAGGACAGGGGGTGCAGGGCTGGTGCAGGCAGGGGGGGCGGGGCTGGAGGCGGGTAGGGGGTGCAGAGCTGGCTGGAGACAGGGGCTGGCTGCGAGCAGGGCAGGGGGTGCAGCAGAGGCAGCTGGAGCCCCAGCCCTTTAAATCGCCCCCGAGCTCCCCGCTATCCCAAGGCTCTGGGGGGCTATTTAAAGGGCCTGGGGCTCCCCTGCTTCTACCGCCCCGGCCCTTTAAATAGCCACAGGAGCCCAGGGGAAGCGGCGGGGCTCCAGCGGCTATTTAAAGGGCCGAGGCAGTAGAGGCAGCGGGAGCCCCAGACTTTTTAAATAACCCCCAGAGCCCCGCAGCCCTACCCCAGGGCTCCAGCAGTGGGGCTCTGGTGGCAATTTAAAGGGCCTGAGCCCTTTAAATTGCCCCCTGGGGAAGCTGGGCCATCCCGGTACGGCGCACTGCTCTTGCCGGTACGCCGTACCGGGATTTGGGCGCGGGGCCCTCTTAGGCGCGGGGCCCGATTGAGGGGAATTGGTTGAATTGGCCTAAAGCCGGCCCTGAGGAGGAGGTCAGGAGGAAAGTAAACCCTGTGGTCCTGTCCTGGATTAGGGATTCTTACAAGTGGCCTAAAGGGGTGGAGTACCCACAGGGAGGTACTCCTGCGGTGAGTGGACCCCTTTACACAGGTCTGCACGCGTACCTTGTAATTTCAGTCCAGCAGTGTTCTTTCTCATTTATGCTTCTTCACCAGTACTATATTCTGCAACTGGAATTTAAGGTCTTGTCTAACTCCCATTGAAATCAATGGAAAGAATGTCATTGACTTCAATGGGAGTTGGATTAGACTCATAGTCAAAAGTTCTGTTGATGATGCATAAACCAGACTAGCATACAGCTCATGCTCCCATAGCTGTGCATAGGAGAAAAAGTAATAAAAACTGAGACAAAACAAAGGGAGAAGGTTTGCTGAGGAAGAAGCTATCCTTTTTGCTTAGCCATTTTTCTGACCATAACCAAGTGACCAGAGATTTGTGCTGCAGACTCCACCAGCATAAAGCTGGGTGGAGTTGGCTCCACCTACCCGCCTCAGTGGAACTCCCCTGTCCCAGTGAATGGGGCCAGAGGCGGCTCTATGTTTTTTGCCGCCCCAAGCACGGCAGTCAGGCAGCCTTCGGCGGCACGCCTGCGGGCGGTCCACAGTCACACGGATTCAGCGGCGTTTCTGCGGGTGATCTGCCAGTCCTGCGGCTTCGGCGTACCCGCCACTGAATTGCCGCCAAAACCGCGGGACCAGCGGACCTCCTGCAGGTGTGCCGCCAAAGGCTGCCTGACTGCCACCTTCGCGGCGACCGGCAGGCCGCCCCCCGGGGCTCGCCGCCCCAGGCACGCGCTTGCTGCGCTGGTGCCTGGAGCCGCCCCTGGATGGGGCTGTGTTGGGGGTAGGGAAGGGCATGTCAGAAGAGGACAGGATGTTGTGAAGAGTGTATGGCAGAGCATGGCTCCTCTGTATCTCATTCTTAGCTAGTGTGGGACTTCATGTCAGCATTATCAGTTCAAGCTGCCCCCCACCCCCACCCCTGCAGCTTTAACATATACTAAACCAGCAGCTGAGAATCAGGGAGCTACTGTCAGCTCCCCAGCCCCTCACTACTGCTCCCAGGCTTCGTTCATACATGGTGGAGAATCAAGACCTTAATGTCCGTTTCCTGATCTGTAAAATGGAGATACTCATGGAGATTCTCCTTACTTATTGCAAGGGACTCATTAGAGGATTAATTAGTTACTATTTGTGAAGCACTTTGAACATGTAAAGCATTACATAACTCCTAAAGGATGTGTTCTCTGCTGTAGTGAAGTTGCTTTGCATCATGCTGCTAGCAGAATCTGTCCCTATAGCTGGCTTAATTTGCCTAGGGAAATTATCTCAGTGTCCTCTGGTGTCATAGAGCTGGAATAGCGGCTCTCCCTCCTTTCTGATGTAACAGAGAAAAGGGGGTCTAGTGAGGGCAGAGGGGTTGTGAACAGGACAAATCTGTGTCATACCCATCCTTGGCTGCAGTTTTAGACACTTGTATCCTTTGCAATTGGTGTAAGTTATGGCATCCCTTAGAGCACTCTAACTTGGCACTGAAGAACCAGTCCTGCCCGGAGATGCAGCAACAATTAAAGCCACACACACTCTGACCTGCATTCTGTGAAGATCAGCTGCACCTCAAGATCTGACCTTCTATATCTTCATATGTTAACTTAAAATGAGATTTTAAAAGTCAATAAAAATAGACAATTTGGCAGATTTGAATGGTTTAACAACATTTGAAAAACATTTTCACCATTTTTGTGGGGTGTTTGGGTAAAATTTCACAAAATTTTCCAGTCCCATAGCAAAATTTTTGCAAAGCAAATAGCGAAGGTTTGCCAAGGGCAACTTTAACTGATGAATAACAGCCATGGAACATACCACTTAAAGGCCCAGTATGTCAGCACAAGAAGTGCCTGTGGGCCAGTGCCTTGAATACCTCTTTTGATATAATTTGTTTGGTGTTAAAATAGGAACTCTTTCTGCTCTTTTTTGTAGGTGACCTTACTCTTTCTGCCTAGTTCACCTCTCATTTCAAGAGTAGGAACAGCACAGACGTTACTCATTTTTCATGCATTCCAAAGAGGAGGGGGAGATTTGTGGCCAGTTGCTTCTCAGCATATATGAACTATCTTCAGTGCATTCAAATCACCCATTTTAATGGATAACAAAAATACTGCTGGAGGGGGAAAAGCAAGAAGGAAAGATATTTTAAGTTTTTTAAAGTTGTAACAGCTGATTCTGTTGCAGAGCCAGATAGCTTTATATTTTCATTCAGTATGTTTGTTAGCTAGTAGACGAGAGTAAACTTGGAGTTAAATTGTTGTTTTCGCACTCATTTGTATTCCACAGGTCATGTTGTTGAATTTGTTAATTAAACAACAATTTACTTAATATTAAGTATTATAGTATATTCTAATATACCATACTTGTACTGTATTGTGCCATCTGTTTTGGCATTATCATATTCCATTTGATTACCTTGTTTAGAAGCAATTACAATATACAATCTAACATGGTATATTTGACCTCTCATTAACTCTAAATGGGAGCTGATCTACTTGTTGATTCCAGTCTGACAGGAGATAAGGGTAAATATAAATATAAGCTAAATGTTTCTTTGGTATCCGAAACTCAACAGATGCAGCAGTGCAGGAATACCTAAATTATTTGGGATAGTTCATTCAAGCTAAAGTCTCTGAGGGGAGAGGTTACATTTTGACATACAGGTTTTTTTGTTGTAAGGATGAGTCACAATTCCATTTTCCTTTGAAGATTTTTAAGGGAACTGGCTATAAGACAAAAGGAAATAGAATGCAGCACAAGATGTCTGGTTTCATAAATTTTTCATTCACTTTGTCAGTAGGTCAGTGTGCTATCCACTGGGCCACATTGCTTCCCAGGATATATGTATCATAGTAATACAGTCTGTTTGAAATCACGTATGAGATAATGCAAAAATATATAATTTTAAGGTATATAACACAAAGGAAGATTGGTTCAGAACACAGTACCGTTATGTGAATAAATGTATTACTTGTATGTAACTTGGCATTTCCATGCACAATATGTCAAGTATCAGGGGGTAGCCGTGTTAGTCTGTATCTACAAAAACAACAAGGAGTCTGGTGGCACCTTAAAGACTAACAGATTTATTTGGGCATAAGCTTTCGTGAGTAAAAACCTCACTTCTTCCTATGCATCCGAAGAAGTGAGGTTTTTACTCACGAAAGCTTATGCCCAAATAAATCTGTTAGTCTTTAAGGTGCCACCAGACTCCTTGTTGTCCATGCACAATATATGGCCTCAGTTCTACTATTGACTGAGAGTGGATCACTGCACCCTTGAGGATCCTTGTTGACTTTAGGGCTCTATGCTTCTGATGTGCTCTGTCTATCTGAGAGTTCTAGGATTGGAGTCTAAATCTTCTTGTACTCTTTTATGGTTTTACACACACTCACATACTCACTGAGCTTGTGACTTACTGAACATCTCCTGCTAGATGTTGAGTCAGTACTCCCAACTCCCATTGACTTCAATGTGTAACTCCAATTAGGAGTTATAAAATTTGGATTCAGAGGGCTGAACAAAGCAGTCATTACTAACTCAGACATGTTGTTTGTAGTGCAGTAGATTAGAAGAGTGAAATTAACATGTGTTTATTATAAATCTGTTTCCTACATTAGGAAAGTGGAAGCCACTGTATTTCTGATTAAACCCCTTACTAGAGTCTCCAGAAATGACAAAAACAACAGTCTCTCTTTTTTTAATCTTGATTTCTAATAGGCTGGTATTTGTCACTTGTGCAAACAATTTTCTAGAAACATCACTTTTGGAAACTACAGTAATTACGTCTTTGAAATGGCTACAATGGTAACACCAGTGCAACTGTAGGAAGAAAAGATTACTGGAGCAAATTCAAAGGGTGGGTATTCAGACTGCAGTTTTGAATTGAGCAGAAAGAAAAAGATTTTTTTCTGAACAAAAGGTGTTTAGAGGAACTAGATAATATTTAAAACGGCATCATTTCCACATTAAATGTAGTGTGACAGCTGCATTTAAAATGCTGAGCTATAATATGTTTCTTAAGCATTTATTAACTTGTACAGCATCTAAAGCTTCCTCTAAGAAAAATGATAGATGCTGGCTGAGATAACATTGTTCATTGCTTGTTGGGACCACACAGTTGATATATTATTTGTTCAGAATAAAACAATGAACCTTTATAATCCTTACTCTTTGGGACCAATTCTGCAAACTTTGACTCCCATGGGAATTTCTCATGACTGTTTCACTCACATGAAGTAGTCCAATGACTTGAAATCACTGGGCTATTCACATAAGGACTATTCTTTGAGTGCTTGTTCACGTCCATGCCACGTAAGGTGTGCGTGCGCCGCGTGCACGAGCGTCGGAAACTTTTCCCTTAGCGATACCCATCGGGCCGGCGGGGTCCCCGCCTGAGCGGCGCCACTGCTGGCCCGACCCCCTCCAGTTCCTTCTTACCATCCATGGCGATGTTGGAACAACCTCTTGCTTTCGTACGAGAAGCAATCCCTTAGCTTTAAAGTACTTAGCTGCTATCAGTTCAGTAGCATTCTGTTGTTGTGGACACTTAATAGATTAGGTGCTTGAAGGCTTCCAGCACCCGCCCTGGGCCACGAGGCATGTCGCAGGCCCAGGGTTTAAGGCTTGTGCCATGTGCCACAAGCCCATGCCGGTTAGTGACCCCCACGACTCCTGTCTACATTGCCTGGGGGAAGCACACCAAACAGGGAGGTGTAAGATTTGCAAAGCGTTTAAGCCTAGAACAAAGAAAGAGAGACTTTCGCTTGAAGCAGTTGTTGATGGAGGCAGCGCTGCAGCCATCGGGCCTGGAGCGCCCGATGCCGGCTCCAGCCTCCTATGTGCGGAGTGCCCTGGAGTCGTCAAGAGTCCCGGTGCTGGATAAGCACTGCAAGCCATTGGCCTCAGAGAAAAGTAGGCCACGGCACTACTCATCCTCCCCGGTGCGGCCCAAGGCCAAACCAAAAGAAGGGCGCGGGCATTCCCCACAAAGGAGACTGGCGCCATCTAAGGCCCTGGGCACCGGAAAGAGCGGGATGGAACCACAAGTCCCACTGAGTCCAGCCCTAAGTGAACTCAGTGAGGACGATGGGCACGAGGGAGTAATAAAAATCAGCCCTCCACCCCTGACACCTTTGAGGCGGCAAAGGACCTCATCGGATTGTCGGCGGTGAGCTCCCTCCCGATCAGGGAGACGCCTCCAGCACCCGGCCCATGGTCCCGTCAAAGGGAAAGCCGGCAATGGTGCACCGTTCAAGGACACTCTCCCGGCATCTGTCCCAGTTGAGCGTGGAGTCTGTGGACTCTCAGTTACCCCTGACGCAGAAGGAAGCCTCGGTACCGGAGACAAGTCAGCACACGGGGTTAGTGCAAGGGACCCGATGCTTTCCGGCACCCTACAGAGACTGGCACCAGGAGAAGGCAAGCCGACCATTGCTGAAGGCTCCTAGAAGTCACCGGTCCAGGTCTCAGGAGCACCGATACCAGTCCCGCGAGCAGCGGTACCGTTCCCGATCGGCAAGGAGCCGCTTGTCGGCCTCGCACCAGCACATGTCGACTGCACCTCCGTGGCCTTCACACTCAGCGTCGTCGGAGTCGGGTGCTGACTCGAGCCGATACAGTTACCCGCACTGGACAGCAGAGAATACCAGGCTGGGTGGCAACCCCAGTGGGGAACGCTGGGACACTGGCCCTTCTGGACCCCTTGGGCCTACCACCAGCGGCAAGGGGCTCCCTCCAGGGCCAGCTACTAGGTGCACCGATCCCAGTCCCCGCATCTACGCTCCTCCGTAAGGGAAGCTACGACGTCCAGACCACCTGCAGCGTCGCCGAGCGAGAGACTGGAGAACCGGTGCCACCGAGTCTGGTGCCACCCCAGGGTCAGCTGTCCAGGCCCGAGCTGGAAGCCCCTCCTTCGGGTGAGGGGGACCAAGGGGACCAGCAGGAGGAAGCGGAGCAGCTGCTGACCTCGTCATTCCCCGATTAAGCGATGGGAGGCACAGCAGTATCAGGACCGCTGCCAATAGACCCCACCAAGAGCTGCTGCATAAGGTTGCTCATAACTTGGGGTTACAGGCCAAGGAGACGGTTGAGGAGGAGGACCCCATGGTGGACATCCTGAGCCCAGAGGGTCCATCAGAGTAGCCCTTCCGCTTATTAAGACCATACAGTTGAACTATAAAACTATATGGCAGACCCCAGGCTCCAGCTCTCCAACAGCCAATGGTGTGGAACGCAAGTACTTCGCCCCGTCAAAGGGGTACGACTTCTTGATTTGTCAGCCAAGCCCCTGTTCCCTGGTAGTCTTGGCGGTAAACAAGAAATAGCGCCATGGGCAGCAGGCCCCAGCCCCTAAGGCCAAGGAAGCGAAGCACCTGGACCTGTTTGGCAGGAAGGTGTATTCTTCAGGGGGCCTCCAGTTGAGGATTGCTAACCAACAGGCCATCCTCAACAGACATAACTTCAACTCCTGGGCAGCAGTGGGGAAGTTTAAGGACAACCTCCTGCACAGTTCCCAACAGGAGTTTACGGCGCTGGTGGACGAAGGCAAAAAGGCGAAGACCTCTCTCCAGGCATCCTTGGATTCAGCGGATGCGGCGGCCAGGACAGTCGCATCTGGCATGGTCATGCGATGCTTGGTATGGCTACAGGAATCAGGCCTGCCGCCTGAAGTCCAGAACTTGCTCCAGGACCTCCTCTTCGAAGCGTCCGGGCTCTTCTCAGACCAGACGGATGCAAAGCTGCACAGCCTCAAGGACTCGAGGGCCACACTCAAGTTGCTGGGTATGCACACCCCGGTGACCCAAAGAAAGCCCTTCAAGCCACAGCCTCCTCCTCAGTGTCACTACCAACCTCGTCCTAGGCAGGAGCCCTACCACAGGCGAAATGGGGATAACAGGAGGCGGCGTAATAATAATAACAATAGCTCCAATAGGTCGGGCCAGAGCCAAGGCCAGCATAAGTCTCAGCCCGGCCCTAAACCAGGCTTTTGAAGGTGTGCTTGAGGACAGCATACCAGACCAATCACTGGATCCATCCCCTTGTTTCCTGAATCGCCTGTCCTGCTTCTCCCATGTGTGGTCCAGCATTACGTCGGACCGTTGGGTGTTACGTACGGTGCAAGGCGGTTACATGCTGCAATTCTCCTTCCTGCCTAACCCCTACACCCCTTCCCCGTCCCTCTTCAGGGACCCTTCTCACGAGCACCTCCTGGAAGAGGAGGTTCACACGCTCCTAGTGGGGGGGTGGCAGAGTTGGTACCGAAGTACCTAAGAGGGAAAGGGTTCTATTCCCGCTACTTCCTCATTCCCAAGGCCAAAGGAGGCCTGCGACCCATTCTGAAACTGCGCGGGCTCAACAAGTTTCTGGTCAAGGCCCGGTTCCGCATCGTCTCTCTGGGCACCATCATCCCTTCCCTGGATCTGGGGGACTGGTACGCTGCCCTTGACATGAAGGACATGTATTTTCATATCCACCCGGCGCTTTGCCGATTCCTGCGCTTCACTGTGAACCAAGAACATTACCAATTCACGGTTCTCCCGTTTGGCCTAGCTGCGTCCCCACGGGTGTTCACAAAATGCATGGTGGTAGTGGCAGTCCTCCTACAGAGGCAGAGGGTCCGAGTTTACCTGTACCTCCTGGTGGGCCTGTCCGAAGAGGAGGTTTGGTCCCACGTGCAAGTGGCCCTGAGACTATTCTGCACGCTGGGGCTCCTGGTCAACTTCCCCAATCCACCCTTATTCCAACACAGAAGGTGGAATTCATAGGCGCGGTCCTAGATGCGGTACAGGCAAAGGTGAGCCTCCCAGTATCACAATTCCTGACCATCCAGCAAGCAGTGAACACAACAGCCGGACCTGACGCTTGTGACGGACGCATCATATCTCAGATGGGGTGCTCACCTAGGGGACCTCAAGATTCAGGGCTTGTGGTCGGGAGTGGAGTGGTCGCTTCATATAAATATGAAGGAGCTCAGGGCAGTTCGTTTAGCCTGCCAGACCTTTCACACCACTTTGAGTGGTCACAGCGTGATAGTTCTGACCGGCAACATGACCGCCATGTTTTACATAAACAAGCAGGGCGGAGCCCGTTCCTCGCTGCTCTGCCACAAGACTCTCCTCCTCTGGGACTTTTGCATAGGCCACGCTATTCATCTCGAGGCGTCACATCTCCCAGGGATGCAGAACGAACTGGCGGACCACCTCAGCAAGTCGTACCGCATGCACTAGTGGACGCTCAGAGTGGACGTCATGTATTTGCTCTTCCGCAAGTGGGGGTTTCCTCGGGTAGACCTGTTTGCCACCAGGGGCAATGCCCAGGGCCCGCAGTTCTGCTCGTTCCAGGGCCGCAGCCCGGGCTCAATAGCAGACGCGTTCGTGGTCCCATGGGGAAGGGAATTGAGTTATGCCTTCCCCACGGTTCCTCTGGTGCACAAGGTCCCGCTCAAGGTGTGCAGGGACGGGGCGGCGGTCATCCTCATCGCAGCGGTCTGGCCCCACCAGCACTGGTTCACCACACTCCTGGAGCTGTCGGTGGAAGCCCCGGTAATCCTGCCCCTACACTGGGACCTCATCACGCAGGATGGAGGGTGGCTCCTCCACCCGACCTGCAATCACTACATCTAACGGCGTGGAAGCTCTGTGGCTAAATGCTTTGGAGAGCCAGTGCTCCCTCCCTGTGCAGCAGGTTCTACTTGGTAGTAGGAAGCCCTCTACCAGGGCGACTTACCTGGACAAGTGGAAGAGGTTCTCGTGCTGATGTGGGCCTCAACGGGTTCAGCCATGCCAGGCTCACCTATAACGCGGTAAGATTTTTTGGCTCCCGAGGACAGCGTTATATCGAGGTAGAGGTGTATTTCGTAAAGACAAGGTGCAGCTCCACCCACACCCTAAGTTCCTCTCAAAGGTGGTCTCACAATTCCATCTAGGCCAGGACATTTGTCTGACGGTGTTTTTTCCCAAACCCCATGCGGACCCGAGTCATCACAGCCTGCACGCCCTGGATGTCGGTTGAGCGTTGGCGTTCTACTTGGAGCGCACCAAGCCCTTTCGTAAATCCACACAGCTGTTCGTGGCCATGGCGTAAAGGATGAGAGGCCTCCCAATGACGGTGCAGCAAATCTCATTGTGGATTACAGACTGCATTCGGGCATGTTATGACCTTGCAGGTGTTCCGGCCCCGATGGTCACGGCTCACTCGACCAGGGCGCAAGCAGCTTCAGCGGCTTTCCTGGCACAGGTCCTGATCCAGGAGATCTGCAGAGCAGCCACCTGGTCATCGGTGCACACTTTTACAACCCACTATGCGGTCAACCAGCAGGCCCAAGAGGATGTTGCGGTTGGTGGGGCGGTCCTCCGATCAATTGTTCCGTGACTCCTACCCTCCTCCGAAGGTAAGCTTGTGGTTCACCTAATGTGGAATGGACGTGAACAAGCACTCGAAGAAGAAAAAACGGTTACCTACCTTTTCGTAACTGTTGTTCTTCAAGATGTGTTGTTCATGTTCACCCCCCGCCCTCCTACCCCTCTGTCGGAGTTGCCGGCAAGAAGGAACTGGAGGGGGTCAGGCCAGTGGGAGTATATATGCACAGTGCAGTGGTGCCGCTCAGGCAGGGGCCCCGCCGGCACAACGAGTACCGCTAAGGGAAAAGTTTCTGACGCTCGTGCACGTGGCGTGCGTACACCTAATGTGGAATGGAGGTGAACAACACATCTCGAAGAACAACAGTTACGAAAAGGTAGGTAACTGTTTTTTCACAAAAAATGATAGTTTGCAGGACTGGGCTTCTTCTTTGTATGTCTTTGTGATAATTGCAAGGGAGGGAGGTTGTGTGTGTGCATAATCAGATGTGTTGAATTGACACCTCTTAATGCTGGGAAATGTCAAAGAGTGTGGTCTATCCTCCAGTATGTTAGCAAACCCACTCTCCCCCCAGCTTTGTGTCATCTGGACATTTGATCAGTGTGCTCTTCATTCCTACATCCAGGTCATTAATAAAGACGTTAAATAACATCAGACCCAGAACATATCCCTGTGGAACCCCACTCGAGACCTCCTTCCAATCTGACATCATTCCATTAATAGTTAGTTTGCAGTTGTTTAACCACTTATGTATCCACTTAATGTATGTTCCACTGAGCCCACATTTCTCCAACTTACTTATCAGAATGTCATGTGGGACTGTGTCAATAGCTTTGCTAAAGTCCAGGTATATTATGTCCCCCACATTCCTCCTATCTATCAAACCAGTTACCTGTCAAAGAAGGAAATCAAGCTGGCTGGCATGATTTGTTCTTAGTAAATGCAAGCTGGCTGCTAGCGATTATCCCTTCGTACTCCAGGTATTCTGAACCCTCAACATTTGTTTGGTTTATCATACAAGATGCGAGAAGGTTCAATTGAGAACTTAATTTAATTGAACTGGATCACTCATCTCTACAATAAGAGCACTTTAAAAATTGGTGGTGTAAGTTGGTTAATTTAGGAGCTGAGTAAAATCACAGAATTAATACATTTATTGTGCTAATCACTTTGGGCCCTATCTCAAAACTGATATGGTCTTTTGGATGTTTACAGACAGTTTTCCCAACGCCCTTCCTTTATACATGCTTACCTTGTGGTTTTCTGCCACTCTAGGTTTTAAGGTAGATTTGGACTCTCAGGGTCAGATTTTCCGAAGACCTCAATATGTTAGATGCTGAACTCTTTTGAAATCTTGCCCCTATTTAGTTGCCTAAATAGGAACTGAGGTCTTCTGAAAAGCTGATGCCACAGGGTTTCTAAGGCATATTAGGACATTGAATCAGGTCTGTTATAGGGTTAATCTGTCCATGCAAAGATTTACCGGAAACAGAGTGGACTTGTCCCACACTGGTTAAGTTAATAGTTAAAAGGTTACTTGCCTGCTTATGTTCCCAGGCTCTCCCTTTAATGCAAATTTGAATAAAATGCTGTCTGGCTGTCTCAACGATCAAGTCAGTTATTGGCTTTCCAGGCTCAGAACAATATCTTGAAAGGATATTCCACTTGATTGAAGTGAACAGCTGCAGTAGCCTGATAATAGTAGGGAAATCAGTGACTTCCTAAATGGCATTTGTAACCACCATGGTGGCTCTGCTGAACAGTAGATGGTCTCTGAGGAATATGTTTATAGTAAGTAGTACAATTTAATAGTATAGCAGCGTGATGCTTTGAGTCTTGGCCATATGTCCTTCCTTTATACAGAATTCATAGATGGTTGTTTCAATTCCTGGTACAAGTTTACTTTCTAGTCCTGTACTTGATTTTTCTTTTTTGCTTGTTATGTTAATCTAGTGTTCAGAGTTACATTGTGAAACTTAAAAACATAAGAATGGCCATGCTGGGTTAGACCAAGGTTTCTAGGAATGACTGCCTTACTCCTTCCTAAATGGTAGAACACTTTCCCATATCACTCTGCAATGAGTTTGGCTGGCACCATTGTAGTAAACAGCCCAGGCAACTTTGGGATGCCAGTAGTAGCCATGCCGTCTGTGCCATTGTTACTCTCAGGAGTGAGATATCCACTGAAACTGCCACAGGCTGTTGAAAACAGAGCCAGTATTCTATGCCATTGCCTTAGACTCATACCCATGGAATCAGGACAGAGATTTTATAGTTTTATGCAACCAAAATTCCTTTCTCCCCTGGCCCCCAACAGGCCATACTCACAGTGGCTGGGGCTGGAGATCAGTGGTGTTCAGAGGCTCTCCAAAGTTGAAGTGTCAATAAATATGTCTTATTAAAAGTTTTTATGGGAGCAAGGGGAAGGAAGTTTTGAAACGTACCTTTTCCTTTCTGTTGCGACTGTAAATCCAATGGTACATCCATCTATTTTTATCAGCAGCTGCTGCTGTTGTGGCTGTGAGGGATGCCCCTCCATGCCCACAGATTGCCTGATCCTGAGGAGGAGAAAGACAAGGACTAGGGAGGACGCATTCAGTGAGATCCTGCAAGCCAGTGCTGCATTGGACTGTGAACAAAGGGTCTGGAGGGTCAGCATGGCAGATGGCATGGAGAAGGAAAGAGCGGATGGGAGAAAGGTGCAGAAAAATGAGAGGGAAATGCACCAGGACATAATGGGTCTTCTCAGGTAGAAAACACAAAGGCTTCAGAGTTTGGTTGACCTACAGGTTCAAAAATTCCAGACTCTCCACCCTTTGAGGTTCTTGTAGAACTCCAGGCTAGCAGATTCCTAAACCCTCTCTCCCAACATTCCAGGGGGCATCACGGGCTGTGTCCTTATGCCTTAACCCTTAACCCTACCACTCTATGCCACGGGACAGCAAGGAAAAACACAGTTTCACATTCACTGACCTCTGAGAACTACGGTTGGTGTATATGTAGCCACAATGGACTACATTTGTGCACTGAGATGGACAGAAATGTTTGTTGCCTTTCCAATTTCAAAGTTTCATTTGGCTAAATAAGTTTAAAGTGCTTTGCCTGTGTTTTGCACATTGTTTTTGCACATTTGTTTTGTTTTGCACATTGATTTTCTGTTCTATTTTTGCCACTCAGTAAATTTCTATTGATGGAGAATACAATTATCTTTATTAGTTGACAGCATAGTTGACAGCACATTGCAGAATACATAGTGGTATTCCAAGCCTACAGTACTTGTAAATGTATAATAAGCTCCACATAGATTCAGAAAATCCCACAGCACATTGTGCATTGCTCTTTGCGTTGGCACAAGTACTCCTGGTGAGTACACGGAGTGCTGACAAAAGCAGCCAAGTATGTGGGGCCTCAAGGCAGGTTTTGTGCAATTAGAAAGTTGGCAACCCTACTTCAGCCTCTCACTACTAAAAAGGGACTCCCCAGTTGAGGCACATTGAGAAAGCAGGGGGTGGAAATTTGCATCGCTGCTAGACATGATTTATCTTTTGTCTTGAGACTTGCAAACCCAGTGCCTTTCGCAATCCCTAAATGAATAAATATATATTTTACATAAAACATGCTTCTGAACCATTCCCAGAATACAGAACCTGCAATGATATGAATCATAGGCAGTGAGGCATTCTATCTGCTCTTAATCTCTCCTCTTGTCTGGTAGGTAGAAGAGGCACAGTACTTTCCCAACCAGGAAACAGGGAGCACCACTCAGCACTTTTCTTAAGTCCTGAGATAATGGGGTACACTCTCCCCCACATCTCCTTGTTCTTCTTGCTACTTGGAGAGCTCTACTTCCCCTCCTGACTTTAGGATGACTCCTGACTTCAGATGGAAGGTGCTAGTAGAGGTGCAAATCATTATTAGAGTGAGGTGTTTTCCCATATTTATTACTGTAAGAGGCTCAGTGCCTCTCTCGGTTACACAGGTGTAATTCCTAATGGGCCATAGGACTTTAACCAGTAATTGCCTATGAGTTTTCAAGAATTATTTTATATTCTGCACATTTTGATATTTTTGCAGTCAATATTAGAGTTCACGTCAGAGTAAGTAGTTCCCACTACTAAAATTTGCATCTAAACACTAAGGCGGCCCAAGTTCAGTCTTCCCTTGTGCAGCCTGATGACACTTTTTCAGTTCTCCCCTCTAACTAATTTACAGTCCATCACCACACAGCACCTCAGTTCAATTTGAGTTGGTACCAGTGAGCTGTGAAAACTCTAGTAGGCAAGAATCAAGAGGAGACAGTCATGTATTTGATGTTCAATGAAGGAACACCTTTTAATGCTGTCTAGCTATTACTCACAGCTCCCCAGTCAACATGCTGCATTTCATGAGCGGCCCTGAGCACACCAACTGTCATGATATTGATTGGGTAGTTTTCACCAGCTACTGTAAACCCTATAATGTTGTTCCATATCTGTTTTCTGCTTCTGTTTTTTTGGTCATGCTACAGAAAGCTGCAAACAATCCAGCTTGGGATTTTATGGTCTGCTGCCCTGTTGTATAATTTATTTTTTTTCCAGTTGAGAGAACCTTTGTAAATGGCTGTAATCTAAGAAATACAAATGCCCTGTATGAAAATGAAGCCATCGTAATAAGTGAGAATAGATAGGGGTCAGTGCACTCATCTGATAATGAATGGGCTAACACAGACTGCTGAATAGAGCAGACAAAGCAAATTTCCCAAACCAAATGTAAGAGATTCAGTCACTTTTCAGTTACTGCACTTCAGTTCTGCACACCGTTGGCTCTTTGAAGGAGGAGGAAGGCAGGGGGAAGTTTTCTGCTGTAGTTCTTGGCAGTCATTGATGGGCAGTTTTGTCCTCATAGAGCTTTATCTAGAAACTCCTGTAAGTTTTAAGTTGTTAGTTAAACAAAATAGTCTTTTTTTTAAAATTGCTTTTTCTAGTCGACCCTTAAAATAAGTTACACCTCCTCTACCTCGATATAACGTGACCCGATATAACACGAATTCGGATATAATGCAGTAAAGCAGTGCTTCGGGGGGGGGGGGCAGCACACTCCGGTGTATCAAAGCAAGTTCAATATAACGTGGTTTCACCTATAATGCAGTAAGATTTTTTGGCTCCCGAGGACAGTGTTATATCGAGGTAGAGGTGTATTTGTTTTCTTGCTGTCAAAGAGCTTCAGTTGCAGATTTGTTACAATGAAAAACACCATAAGCAGTAAACTTTCTTAAAATAATGTCTTTGTACCTTGATACAAAGTGAATTTGCTGATTTTTAATCCCTAGATCATAGACATCATATACATAGTTTCTATGTAACAATTAGTCACTTTGTTATATAATATAAGACAATGGGAAACTATAGTTTAAAGGCAAGCCAGCTTTTAGAGTTGGATAATAGCACTCACACTTCATGCTATTGGGTGTTATCTATGTAATAATCTCACCAGTTAGTGGGAAATTGCTTCCTTTTCTAGGCTTGAGCGGACAAAATTTGAAACTTGTTATTGAGAACTTACATAGCTATTTTTGGCTTTTATACAAGAATAAGGGACACTTAGAATCTTCTACAGTGGGCAACATTAAAAACTCAACATTCATCACCCCAAGTAGCTGTGGTACTGGTGGTATCTTAGAAGATACTTGTGTTATCCGAATCAATGCAGATTGACAGTTGCTGAGATATTATGGTGCCAACTCTAAATTCATTTAATTACCAAGTTCTTTTCAGGGATTACTGCAATTACTATTAATTAATTTCTCAAATTAATCATCAACCACCATGATTCATATATAAAACACTAAAAAAATCAAGTAGTTATAATCTTCATCCTTGCTTCTCTCCCCTCCCCCCTCGTGTTTGCTATCACTCATTGTGCTATGCCTAAACATAGCCACTGATCCTGCGAAGACTTAGGCATGCACCTAACTTTATGAACTGTGAATAAGTTTTCTGGTGAGTACTGTCTGATGAGAAACTTTGGATCACAGTGGGCCCAGTAAAGCTGAGCATGTCCTCAAGTCTTTGCAGGAATGAGATCTTAGGTTATAAGCTCACTGATAAAGACCATGAGTTACTGTCTATAAAATGAGAAGCACTATTTGGGAACTATGCATATAAGTATTAATAATAAGTAAACTTATATAGTTGTCACTTAGAGTGAGTGCCATCTTCTGAGTGACAAGTTCATGCAAATTGTTGGAGTTTGTATTGTGGCCTCTGCAAAAGCTACTGTGTACATTTTCTTTTTAAATAAAATTCCCTCACTACCCTTCACATTTCCATAAACTCAGTTGTGACTGACTGCACCTTTGTATTCAAACCCTAAACACCATTGTAATAATCTTTGTACAAAATATGCTTTGTGCAGTATCACTTGAAAACTAATAACTTGATGGCCGATAATATCATAGTAAAATTTGTATAGCAACATTATGTATAAAGTTATGAGTTCTCTTGAATTATGTTGGTGGCACATGTTCAAACCCACGTAGCCCTGATAAGGCAGGAGTGGTCAAGTAGGTCCTATACAAAGAAATATATGTTTACCTCAATTTACATATAAGTTGTAAACTGGGTCATCATACAGCGAGAGGGGGAAGGCAGGAGACCAAAAAAAATCTGCAGTTCACCAAACACAGGTGAGAAGAAACAGATGCATCCTCTTTCACCACCAGGCACTATGTCACGTTCTTTACTGTTTGAAAGAACTTTAACTAGGAGTAACCCTCAGGAAAATGCATTTCAAAGAATAACTGAACTATAAAATTGAGGGGCAAAAACACCCAAAGTTACCTCTTCCTGTCCATCTCTCTTTTCCATCTAAGACGATAAAAGAAACAGCCTATGGATTTCGGGAGCAGATCCTGACCTGAAACATGGTCAGCCCTGTTGCTGGAAGCATGTGGTAAGAACTTCACCTTGAACCAAGTCTAGTTTAAGTTTAGAAAGCATTTTAACTTTATTTCTCTTATAACCATTTCTGACTTCTATGCCTTATACTTGTATTCACTCAAACCAACCTAACTCTTTATAGTTAAATAAACTTATTTTATTCTTGAATTAAAATGAATCCATTGTTCTGAATGGTTTGAGTAACTTCATTTAAGGTAGCAGACAGTTGTGTATGTTGATCCCCTTAGAGGGGCAATGAACCTAATATACCTGGACTGTCCAGGAGAAGGCAATGCAAAACACATGTTTTTAGGGGAAAATCTGGAATTGAGAGTGTGTTAGGGTCTCCCTGCAAATAGTAACCAAGGCTGCTGGAAGCCAGAGGGTGGCTGGTGTTTGCTACCAGGCTGCTGGAATCAGAGTTGCTGGACCCAGGGCTGTGGCTATACACAGACGCTCAGAGTATGACCTGCATGTTGTTTGGCTGTTCGTGAGGAGCCCATGTTGGGAATTACAGCAGCAAAGCATTGTGAGGCACCCAGGGTTGCAGAGCAAAGGTGACACAGCCCCTTACTGGTCTGGATTGCACACCGGAATGTCATATATGTAAGGATCCAAAATGTCTTACTGGACAGTACTTCTAAAGCTCTTGTACTCAGCACATATGTACTCTGCATCTGTAGACTATGATAGAAAAATTACCATAAATGTAAATGAAAGTAAGATTTTGAGTGATCTTTTGTTTTTATGATTAAATCCATTCTCTTTTCACATGCAATGTGTTTGCATTTGCTCTGCTCCCCTGCTTAAATCTCACACTGCTTATTGCAGTGCAAATTGTGGAGTATAGATGTCTCCATTGATGACTGTCGTGCATTTTACTCCTGAAATCTGTTTTAGGCTTAAAATACTGTACACATTTTTTTTTTAAATGACTAAGATCATGGTTCAAAAAGGGAATTATTAGAATTTAATTCCTGCCTTGTTTAAGGGCCAAGAGTCAGGGGGCTGCTTAGGTCCCCTGGAGTTTTGCATATCTTGGCTCTTTTAAACTGAGGAATAAATAAACCCACCGCATTTCCATTTTTCAGAGTCATGTCTCGTAAGTCCATTCTATTTAACTGATTTGTAATCTGCTTGGATAAGAAATATCTGGAGGGTCTGTCCTGTTATAAATTTAATGATATATTCTTTCTGATACAGAGTAACCAATGTTTTCAATCTATGTGCTAATAAAATATGGAAATTTCAATTCAAAGATAGATAACTTTAAGGTTTAGATTAGCGGCCACTTGGATCTGGGGTTTCTACAGCAACTAAAGACAAAAATGACAGAAAAATAGCAAAAATAAACCTGACATCGAATGGATGAAACTGAACAAAAACCCTTTCATTGGAGCATTTGGGATGATTGCCAACATGGACTTTGGGATGTTTATAATAGGTATGTGTTGATTGAGGAGAGGAGCATGAAAGTTGGAGTTTTAGCACTGTTATAGCTCCAATCTATGCCAAGGTATGCAGAAAGGTGGGGAGCGCTATTTGGACAGGGGACAGATCAATTAAATCTTTTAGAGCAGGATGCTTTTAAATGCACATATATAAGTTAAGACATCATTTAATCCCCTTATTTGCCAGAGGTTCTGGAGTTTTATCCACCCACTGAGTTCTTGGTGGGGGAGCAAACTTTTACAACTTTCATAGGCCTCAGCAATTTGTTTATTTTCTGCAGTGGAGATTTTGATTTGGCTCTTGAAAATTTGTTCTTCTTTCCTGCTAACTACAAAGTAGGTGTGCATGGGGAGACATGAGGTGGCTTTTCTTTCAGTTTCAGGTCAAACTCAGTTTAATTCTTCTTCACTCGAACCCATTTTGAATCTTTTCAGTGAAAATAAATAAGAGATTGTGGCAGAATTTCACAGGTGGACTTTAATCTTAAATAGAAAACACAGATATACCTTTAACATTCTAAACCCAGACCCCTAAAGAAAACTTAAACATGAAAAGAAGCTGTAACCATTAAAAGAAAAAAGCAATTGACCTTGATAGAACAAAAGACCTACCAGAGCTTCTGTTCTTTTCACTGTCCTTCCTAGCCTTGACAAACAAAAGTATTCCCCTGTCTCAGGGTATTTCAGTAGTCATAGCTCAAGTCCCATATGCAAACCTGAAGTAAAAATTCAGTTTCCATTTTGTGTGTGAAATATGTACATGTTTCTACACTAAAAGTCAAAGCACTGCTGCTAACTGTGGTTTGGACCTTTACGGTAGCATGTAAACTGACTATTTTTAATAAGGGGAGATACAGTGCTCTAGATGGGAGCTGATTGTCTGGAATAGTAGTCAGGTTTTTACACACTCCAATCTAGAAGATTTAAAATAAAATTGGACATAGAAGAAATGCATGTGGAAAAAATAGTCAGTTGTTTTTCTTTAGCTGGCCAGCAGTGTTTGTCTCTTGACAGTTCTGATTTGTGTTGTCTTTCTGGAGTCCAGAATATCTTTTTAGAATTATAATATCTGTTTTGAATTATATTCTTAAAAGAGCTTGGTGGTAGAGAATTCAATGTGTTCCTGAATATTTGTCCATGCTGTTTCCCATTGAGAATTAGACATATTATACTGTAGTAATTTTTCCCGTTTAGGGCTTCATCTTGCAATGTGCAAATGTTGCCAAGTGCACTCTGATCTGATGCAGCCAAACAGTTAAGCATACGGATAGACCTATTGACTGTTTGCTGAGTGATGAATGCTGACATAGAGGGGTAGAATCGCCAGAGGGGATGCTGAAAGAGTGGGCAGCAAGGTAAGAGGAGAACCAGGAAAGCACATAGTCACAGAAGTCTAGGAGTGCAGAGAAAGTGTAGGTGAAGAGAATGGACAGATCAAGAAGAATAGAAACAGAGAAGTGCATCTTCAGTGGTCATCGGTGACTCTGGGGATGATATGTCTTGTTGAGTGTGCAGAGGTAAGATTGAATGGGATAAGAAAGAGAATAGGTGTAGATAACCTGCTCCTAGGTTTTGGAGGTTAAAAAGATGAGATCTGTGGAAAGGAGGATAGGTCGACAGATGTTTTTCATGATACAGGGTAAGTATATTAAAATAGGAGACAATGGGCTAAATTCTGCTTTGTTCCACAGCTGAAAATCTAGAGCAGGGGTAGGCAACCTATGGCACGCGTGCCAAAAGCGGCACGGGAGCTGATTTTCAGTGACACTCACACTGCCCGGGTCCTGGCTTCCGGTCCGGGGGGCTCTGAATTTTAATTTAATTTTAAATGACGCTTCTTAAACATTTTAAAAACCTTATTTACTTTACATACAACAATAGTTTAGTTATATATTATAGACTTATAGAAAGAGACCTTCTAAAAACGTTAAAATGTATTACTGGCATGTGAAACCTTAAATCAGAGTGAATAAATGAAGACTCGGCACACCACTTCTGAAAGGTTACCGACCCCTGATCTAGAGTAACTTATCTGACTTCAGTTTTGCCCAGTAACACATGAGCTGGCAATGGCAGAAAGTTGCCATATGGAGGTAAAAATTTGAATGAGTAAATCTTTACATTAAATGGTTAATAAAGCAAAACGACATGGCAGGAAATGAGTTATTCTGTAATAATTCACACTTATGTCAGTTGCTTAGTACAAAGCAAAAGACAGAGTGCTGTCACAATCTAGGCATAAATTATTATATAATAATTCAGGCCCTCAAGTGCTTTTTTCCCCTCTGTTGTTATCATTTAGAAAAATTGCTTCAAATATAATTACAACTTTACATTGTTGCCTGCAGAATCAGAGCAGCTGCATTTTAAAGTGACATTTATTTTAATATAACTAATTATTATTTTGGATGAATTTAGGGTGCATGAAAGTGGAGAGATAATAGGTTTGAGCTAAGCATAATTTTGGCAGGTGCTATACAAACTTCCTTACACTGTGATCTCAAATAATGCATCTTCGTTCTGATAACAACAGCCTGCTCTTTATAGCCATGGTCTTCTCTTGAGGAGAGATGGGTAAACTGTGTTGGTTTTTCATGACTATTATTTATTTTACAGTTGCATATTTGGGCCCCATTGTGCTAGGCATTATAACAACACATAGTAAGAGAAGACATCTGCCCTCAAAGGGTTCATTTAAATATACAAGTCAGACTAATGATGGGAAGGTAAAAAAAGCCCACACTGGTGGATTGACTTTCCAGAGATCACACCACAGGTGAATGGCAGAGTGAGGAATAGATTTCAGGTCTCCTGAGTCCCAGTCCAATTCCTTATTCACAGGACCATATTGCCAGTGATGTAGATGGGTATCCTCTAGCAATTATAATGAGGCCACAAAGGCTCAGTTTCACTGGTAACTGAAATTAGGATTTGAACATGTCTCCAGAGTCATACTAATGAATTTACCCACTATATATGGTACTTACTGTACCTCCTATTAACTCAATATTAGCTTTATTATTTATTATTCTTATACAAATAATATAACAGTTGTCTATCCAAGGCTGGAAGTCATAATTACTGAATTGACCTAATCTGTAGGCCCATATCAGCTGGATTTCCGTAATCCAATTGTGAGGTGACAAAGGCATGGATCATGGTAGCGGGTTTACATCTGAGAGAAGGGTCTCAATCTTCTAACCAGGCATAGATGGTAAAAAGAATTCCTGGACACTGATGCTACATGATCATCCAACAACAGTTGAGGATCCAGTGCGATGTCCAGACTTTGAACACATGTAGCAAATGATAGGAACACACTAAAACAAAGCGGGAGATATCAGCCTCACCATATCATCTGCTTGTTTCCCTGAGTCTACCAGCATCACCTCAGTTTTGGCCTGGATTGAGCTTCAGCCAGCCAGCTCTCATCCCTGCCCCGTCTCCCACAAACACTAGGCTAGATGATCAATAATACTGGCTGGATCAGGAGAGTCAGGGAGAGAGAGCAAAGTGTTATCAGCATAAGAATACATTGTTGTATCTTCTCACTAACCCTCCCAGCAGCCCCATATGCACATTAAACGTAAGGGAAGAGAAGGTGGATCCCTGCAGAACTCCATGTGATAGTGTCCATGTGTAATGTACTAAATTTTTCCAGACACTCAGGAAAGTACAATCACTTTCATGAGCAGCTTGCAGTCAAAGGAATGCCTTGAATTGCATTTTAATTTCGTATTTGTTTGCTTACTTTTTGTGCTTCTATAGAATAACATCCTCTGAAACAATTTATCACTGAGAAATCTTTATTGAAGGGACATGTGCCATTATGGTGAATTATACCATCCAAAAAACCTATCACAACAACAAATATTTTAAAACATACTTTAAAAAGACACTGAAAAGTTGAGAAGAAGTGCCATAGGAGAGTGCATTGAAAGGAAAGGCTAATAAATAGGACATATTCCAAGAACAGGACAAGAGGAAAGCAAAGGAGTTTTGCTGGAAGTAGGTTTGTAGATTAGAGTAGGCATTGATAGAATGAGGAAGTTAAAGTTCCTATCTGCTCTGAACTGTAGCTCTGCAGATGTTGGGTTCTTCTATCTGATGATGGGGATATCAGAAGTGAAGGTGAAGACAGTGTCAAAGAAAGAAAAGATTATTTCATTTTTTTTCTTGCAAATGATTCAGAAGGGAATTCTTTAAAATTAAAACTATGTGTATTTCATTTATCATGTTTCTGCATATTGCACCTTATTCAATATAAACAGATGAAAGATATTGTCTTACTGATGTGATAATTTTCAAGCTACCTACTTTAGCACAGTATTGATTACAGTAAATCAATAAGACTTTTCCTGAAATTTACAGCATAGGGTTTGGGGGATTTAGCAAAAGTTCAGGCCACTTCTTAGTTCTCCTGATCCTAATTATAACACAAACTATGTGTTCTGCCTCAAAATAGTTGCTGGCAAGAGATCAAATATTTTGCAAAGGAAAAAGCTAAATAATAAAAATGTTCTTCCCCGCCGGTGTCTCTCCCCAACTCAGCATCTCTTTCCACTTCCCATATATGTAACTGGCAAAAAAGACTATAGCTGACTTTATTCCCTTAAGTGGGAAAGTGTTGACTAACCCACATGCATTCAAAATCCACCATGTAAACTGGAGGGGCTGCTGCAAGCAGATAGGTAGGCAGCTTCAACAGATGGCTTGCTGTTTTTCTCTACTCCCTGGCATCAGCCGGAGTCTGCTGCAATGAAAACAAGAATCTGGCAGCTTTCCTTGCCCTCTGCTGGTCATTTACTCTTTCCCCTAATGCCCCCTTCTTCTTCTTCCTCCATCCTGACTTATTGGTCTGTAGGGAGAGGGATGATTGGTCCTTGGGACCTGACTGTACCCTACCTCAATGGCAGCTGCTAGGATAGCCAGGCCCCCTTTGATTGAATGGCCCCTTCCTCTGTTTCTCCTATATAGGGTTGCCAACTTGGTAATGTTTAAAAAACAGACACTCCAGCATGAGTGCCAGAACTTCCCCTGCTCCGCCTCTTCCCCCCGAGGCCCTGCTCCTGCCCCTTCTCTTCCTCTAAGTCCACGCCCCATCAATTTTTCTTCCCCCCTGCCCTCCATCACTCACTGCTTTTCCCCTCCCAGCCCCTGCTGCCAGGAGCAGGAGGGACTTGCCTGCGGGGCTGGGAGCTGCAGCCACCCGATAAAGGTAGGAGGTGGCCTCAGCTGAATAGGGGCTGGAGCGGGTGATGACTCGGCACCTTCCCATCTCCCCCACTTGTAGTAACCAGACTTTGGATGTCCAGTCAGTCAATCTGACCGGACATGGTCGGGTCCTCTTTTCAACTGGACTAGGGTTACCATATTTCCACAATCAAAAAAGAGGACACTGGGGGGGGGGGAAGCCCCACCCTAGCCCCTTCCCCATCCACTCCCTCCCACTTCCCACCCGCTGACTGCCCCCCTCAGAACTCCAACCCCCCCTGCTTCTTGTCCCCTGACTGCCCCCTGCTGAGAACCCCCCACCCTAACTGCCCCCCCCAGGACCCTACCTGTCCCCTGACTGCCCCGACCCTTATCCACTTGCATGGGTGGCAGGGTTGTAGAAATTTTGGTGGTGCCCAGAACCCACTCCACACCTGCCTAAGACTCTGGGAGGGCAGTTGGGTGGGGGGAGGAGGTCTGGGGTGCAGGTCCTGGGCTGGGGATTAGGGTGCAGGAGGGGGTGCAGGTTCTGGGATAGAGTTTGGGTGCTGGGTGCAGGCTCCGGGCTGAGGCAGGGGGTGGGTGTGCAGGAGGGGGTGAGGGGTGCAGGCTCTGGGATGGAGTTTGGGGATGGTAGGCGGTGCAAAGGGAGGGGATGCAGGCTTTGGGAGGGAGTTTGAGGGCAGTAGGGGGTGTGTGGGAAGGGGGGAGGGGGTTTGGGAGGGAGTTTGGGGATAGGAGGGGATGCAGGGGTGAGGGCTGTGAGTCTGAGGAGGAGGGGGCTCAGGGACGGTCAGAGGATTAGGGTGTGGGGGGATGAGGGCTGGGGTTGAGGGGTTTGGGGCATTGGAGAGGCTCAGGGCTTGGGTGGAAGGGCAAGGTAAGGGCAGCCTGTCTTCCCATTAGTGGATGGGGGATGCTAGGACCCAGGGGCAGCAGACAGCAGTTGCTGCTGGCTCTGGCAGTACAAGCAGGCAAGGGAGGGGAGGCCCATGGGGGGGACGTGCGGAGTGGGGGTGGCAGGTGAAGGCTGGGGACCCATCCAACACTCCCCCGCTCCCTGACTGCCCCCCCACTCCGGACTCCCCTTACCATTCTGGCTCTTTGTGTTTGCAAAACACGCTGCCCGGTGGGTCGGTTTGTGTGTTACACAAGGCTGCAGACAGAGGGAGAGGGGAGCAGGGGAGAACTCTGGCTGCTGGATGCCAATGGGAGTGGTTCAGTCGGCCCAGCCACCCAATCAGCAGCCACACTCTGCATGGAAGGGAGGGAGGGAGGCGAGGGAGAAAAAAAACCTGGACATTTTAACCTTGTTACCAATTCCTCCCAGACAGCTATTTAGAGACGCAAAAGCTGGACATGTCCGGGGAAATACGGACGGATGGTAACCCTAGACTGGACTTTCTGGTTGAAAATTGGGCACCTGGCCACCTACCCCTATCTCATTTAAAGGCTTAGTAATTTCTCTATCATAATATCTTATATATTGGACCTCCCTTTTAACTTTTTGCTGAGACCTATATTTATGCTGGCCTCTTATCACTTTTAAAACAAAAATCCACTTTCCTTCTCTGTTTATAACACATAAGTATAGAGAAATACTGTATGTTCATGTTCTCTCTTGCCTTCCCTCACTCTCATTTCAGGAATTATTCATAAGTTTCCTTAGATCAAAAGCTTCAGTGATATTATATATTTTGTCTAATACTTAATATCATTTTTATTTGTCCTATTATAAATGGGACTGGTTGTTTTTTCCTGTGCTAATTGACATAGCATGCTTGCCTATAGCACAATCTGTATTTCATTTCATGACAGTTTGAGCTTCCAAAATAAAATTGTCACTGCAGCTTGTGTGCTTTTTGTTTGTACTCTGATTCACTGAAAACTCCTCTCTTCATTGCATTGCCCTAGGTTACTCATCTCAGCTCTCAGAAATGTCATTTTCTTTTCTTTTTTGTATTAAACTGTCTTTCCCACATCTCTTTAATTGTCCCTTACGTAGTTTTATCATATTTCAAGTTTCCCAAATAGAGGGGGAGCTGGAATGGGAGAGGGCATTAAGCCACCCAGCTCTGAAGGCAGCATTGCCGCCAGCAGCAGCACTGACGTAAGGGTGGCAGTACCATCCCATGCCACCCTTACTTCTGTGCTGCTGCTGGCAGCAGCACTGTCTTCAACACTGGGTGCCTGGCCAGAAGCTCAGAAGTAAGGGTGGCAATACCAAATCACGGACATTTGTTCATATTTCAAAAATCTGCCCAGACGGAGATGGGGGGACCAACAAACAGGTCATCTCCAGGAAAACCTGGACGTATGGTAACCATACCGTTACCCTTTCCATTCTTTGATTGTTCTATTTCTGCTTTTCTCTCCTTTCTCACCCCATTACCTCTCATCTTTTCTTCCTTTGTTGCTTTTACTTTTTTACAACTCTAGTGTCTTCCCTTCCTCGCCCATTGCTTTTTTTCTGCTTTTCTGTGTCATCTCCAACTTCCTTACTTTCTGTTAGATTTGTTCTACTCTCTTTTCCACATTTCTGTTTTGCTCTCTTTGACAGCATGGCAGTGTTTGTAAAGTTAATATTTTATGTAACATCAGATAATTGTTTTGGGGAATTAATTTGGGTGGCAAAGGCAAGTATCTCACCAAAAACATACTAGTTTAGAGTCTCTGGAAGCAAGTAGATTGTGTGGGTATTTTGGTTATGGCTCATCTGTAATGATCAGTTCAAATTCATTTTATTCAGGAAATCATGGAAGAGATGCCATGTCTGTAGTTTTGAGCCTCAGATATTCAGATATCAGCCTCTTTTTCATTCAGGTAGCATCTCCTTTATCATTAGCTTCATGTCATCCTGTAGTGTAAAGAAACGTTTGTCTTATTTTGCATGTGGATTAAATATTTTGTAAGAAATGGTAATAATATATTACTTCTCTGAGTGTTGATAAAGAGGAGGTCAGTGTTCTGCCATACCACAGGCAGCTAGGCCAGCAGTAACTGAATCTTTATACTGGTATATACTGTTTCTTATCCTCCCTGGAACATAGACATGAATTCAGTCTGACTTTTACTTTATTAGTCGGCTCATGAAATCTCATCATTGACAGACTTACTACTGGTACTATGCAATGGGTATCATTATGGAATGAGGGGACAGTGGCTTTCTGAAAATATTTTCTCTGTATAGTTTTTGTCATTCTGGTTGTGAATCTACAAATAGCTCCATTTTATTTGTGCTTGGGCCCTGTGGGCAGAAATGAGCACCAGACATCTGTGATAAAACTCCTGAAGAGTCAGGAGTTTTTAGATGTTAAGAACAATGTTACCTATTAAAATGTCCTAGAGCTCTGATTCATTGACATTATTTTAAACCTTGTAACTGGTGTACTCATGCGGGCAGGAAAAAGTCAGAAAAGATGCTTTTGAATAGACTCAATTATCCTCTCAGAAACTGTGCCATAAGGAAGAATGTGTACGGTGATGTCTGTCAGAAACATTTCAAAGTAATCGGAGTTGCTCTGTGGCAAAGCTCCTTCTGCAAAAATACCGTACTTCTTCTTTTAACTTTTGAGTTCTGCATTTTCACCACTTTTCTTTTCCCTTACACTTTTTAAATCATTGTCAAATGTAAGTGTGTTGATGTTCGAATGTCCTTATTTTGTTTTCCAGCTTTTGTTCTTCCCTTCTTCTTCTAAAAGGAGGAGGAAGTCCTTTGTTTAGGCTACATGTTTTAAGACTGAAGAGTGTTTATAGAATACTCATCTGTTTCCTCTATGCATGATACATTCAGTGACATCACTACATACTTCTATATAGTTTGGACAATCCAAAACTACATTGCAAATGAAGGGGAGTGCAAACAGAACATGTTTTGATAATTGACCATAGAACATAGGTTATATCTTGTAATTCCCATAAAGTTTATTATAATCCTGATTTTAGACAATGAACCTTGCCAAACTTCTCTCTCGTGTTTAGTGGCTGGAGATATTTTGCTTGCAGTTTCTGCAAGTATCAGTTTTAGAAGAGATAGTCAAAAGTGTTCCTTCCACGTAGCTGAATCACTGATGTTGCTGTTTAATAAATCTTAGAATACTGGGAAGATTCAAGAGGACTGATAAAATACTAATATTGTGCCAGTATTTAAACAGGATAAATGGGATTAAATAGGTAATGATAGGCCAGATAGCCTGGCATTGACCATGTGCAAGATCATCAAATGATTGGTTCAGGATGCAGACAGTAAAGAGTAAAAGAATGATCGCATAAGTAATGCCAGCCAACATGGTTTAATGGACAACTGATCTTGTCAAACAAACTTGGTCTTGTTTTTTTGAGATTATAATCTTAGTTGATAAAGGTGTCTCTGACATAATATACGTAGACTTGTGTAAGGTATTTGATTCAGGACTGCATGACATTCTGATTAAAATTTGCACTATAAAAAAACAATGCTGCTCATGTTAAAGAGATTTAAAAACTGGCTAACTGATATACCTCAAAACCTAATTGTTAATGGTGATGTTTTTAATGCATTTTCACCAGGGTCCACTGGCTGTTCAATACTTTTATTTGGAATAAAATACAAAATAACTGTTGGTAAAGTTTGCAGATGATACAAAGATAGGCTGCAGGGTAAATAATGATGCCAGGTCAGCTATACAGCACAATTTGGATTGCTTGGTAATGAAAGGAATGTAGGTCACACAGGATGGGGGATTGTATTCTGGAAAGCAGTGACTCTGAAAAGATCTTAGGAGTCATGGTGGCTAACCAACTGATCATGAATTCCCAGTGTCACCCTGGGCTAAAGAGGTCAACATGATCCTAGGATGTATACATGGAGGGATATCAAATAGAAGGTGATATTACCTCTATGTCACTGTTACTGTGGAATTACGGTTGCCTAATGCTGCTTTGTGTCTTTTGAGATGTGGAGTGTAGCTGAACTCAAACCTTTGATAGCCCAGGGACTATGGAGAATAAGGAAAGACAAACCAGCTCTGCCCTTCTCCTGGTAATTCCAAGTCCCCAATAGGGCTGAAGGGGATGTGAAGGGGAGGGCATGTGGTAGCTGAGGAGCAGGAATAAGAAGTGTATCTCCCAGCTGGAAACAGCAAAGGGAAGGTAAATCTAGTCTCTACCCTACGTCTGGACCTAGTGTAAAAAGAAGGGGTTCTGCATTTCCCTCTGCAGCATATGAGGCTTGTGGAGATGTGAAGTGGTTTATTCATCTCCAGAGGATGGTTTATTCATCTCCAACAGCCAGAAACTACAACACTAAGAGATGTGAACTGTCCCATACATCTCAGTGAGGGTTCTCCCCCACCTCATCACTTTGGGCAGGATCCACAAAGGTATTTAGACACCAATGGGAGTTAGGCACCTAAATGCCTTTGTGAATCCCACCCTTTGTGTCTTTAGCATACACTGAGTGTGTCCATTCTCAGGTTCTGACACTGACTCTATCTGTCATGACTAGTGCTGCACGGAATGAGTTCAGTGAGCCTCTCTCAGAACAGAACCAATATATCTTGGCCAGGACTCTTGTGCCATCCTCTCTGGTGTTACAGCGTGGCAGCAAGTCCTTCCCGTATCAGCCCAGGCCACATATCCTGGGCACAGTGCTGCCTGCCAAACTGTCCCAAGGTGGGACATGGACAGATGGGTGGATGACATTGGGGGTACAATTGTGGAATGCTGAACTTCCTCAAAATTGCCCATACAACTCAAACTTTCAAAAGGAGAACTGAGCTCTGAGAACTGTTTACAAAGAATGGCGATGAAGCCTTTGTAGAGCAATAACTATAGAGATATAGGTTATCTATATTTGTTCTTGGTACTGTTGGATTAGCAGAGCTAAGTGGCAATCCAGTGATACAAGTTTTATGAGGATAGTCATATTTTTCCCTCTCTCCGTGAAAAATAAGATAGAGGAGTCTGAAAATCTTAAGTTTCTCTTGAGGAAGGGGCATATCTGGGGAACCCCTGGACCCAAAGACCGTAACTTAATATCACAAAGTCCTTCCCCAGCTCCTGAGGTGGCAAATGAAATTTTCAAGGCATTCTGACTGTTCTGGAGTTGATTGTAGAACAATTCTGTTTCACAGCAACTTAAGGTTTTGAAGTTTTGTTTTCATTCTGTATTGGAACAGGGAATGTAGATTGGTAGCTATGGCACTGCCCTGGGGTGTGGAAGACCTAGGTTCAAATCCCTGCTCTGAGTGATTTAGAGTTTTTCATTCAAGATCTGTGAATCAGGCAGAACAGGGCTTTGAACCTGGATAAATACAGAATTGTATCAGTGTTCTAAAACCCACACAGAGAGAAAGAACTGGTCAGAACATGTTCAGTGAAATGAAAAGATATGTGTAACTCAACCAAGAAATTATTGGCTTGATGTTATGCAAGAGGCCAGACTAGGTAATCATAATAGTCCTTCTGGCCTTAAATTTATGAATGAATCTATGAATCGGTGTGTCATGAAGGATTCTGGAGAAGAGAGTTGGTATCTGAGGTAATATGGGCTTTTACAGATAGTAACTAGTACCTTCAATTTTGTGAATGTGAAGCAGCAGCTAGTATAGGTTATGGAAGCACACATGTAATATGCTGTCTAGTTCACCTGCCTCTTCAAAAGTGTGTATAACTCCAGGAGGACTTCTACTTCCTGGAAGGTTAACACTTAACAATGGCACTTCATACATTGAGAGAGCTGAGCAGAAAGCTTACTAGCTGCTTTTCCATATTATATTTTCAGGTACCTGAATTTTGACAATCAATGTTCTCCTTTGAAATGTGAATTGAAATACAGTACTGTGATTTCTCTAAATATCCCACTTCTGCAAAAGAAAATTTCAAGAATAGGATTAGACAAGTGACTTTTTTGACACTTTGAGTAAATTAGTCAGACTTTCATGTCCAGACTGCAAACTGTAACCTTCTGTCACCTGACCTAATGAAAGAGTTAAACAAAGTGTTACACACTATTTTGCTGTCTTTAGGCATTTTTCTGTATTCATGGACTCGGTTATTTTAATGTAAATAGGCACCTCAACAGCTGTGTCCCCGTAAGCATGTTTTATTTGCAGCTGGGTTATACACGTCACTTGGCAGCCATGGATTTTCAATTTTTCCCTGTGCCAAGAGGGCAGCTGGAATAATTTGAGCGCTCATTAATTTGGGAGAAATATGAGCTGAGTAAGTCAGACAACGTGAGTCTTCTATATGGTGTTGTACAAGGATAAGGATAGATCAGGATAGAAGCAATTTGCCCTGTCCCAAAGGAGCCTTAAGTTTTTAATAAGCTGGTTATGAAAATTCTATTTCTTTGCAGTTTGAAGAGTCTAATTAGAGCCTGTAATTTCTCTCATATAACCAGAATGGGTGAAAGTTAACATTAGGCCTCCAGAGTCTTTTCACATTCATTTACAGACAGAAATCAGGTAACAGTTTGTAGCTAATTAGAACAGTGTATTAAATATTTAGTCTGTCGTAATTTAACTGTGAGAACACATGGATGCTGTAGGGCTACAGAAAATGATAAAGGAGACTTGCATTTAATTTTTAATCAAAGATAAACTTAAAGGCAGTATAATAATTTTAGTTCTGACTGGTGTAGCCTGACAGTCTAAGCAGCAATTGCCTCTAGTTGGCGGAAATATCAAGATAAAGAAAGATGATGCCTATTTCATTTCATCACTGTAATGCTTTCAGGGTTCAAACAATTCCTGGTGTATATATACCGCATGTAAAGAACTGAATGAGAATCAACATAATAGTTTTTATTTCTGTATATTGTAAAGCATTAATGATATTTAAAATCACATGTATTCTTCCATCCACCACTGCAATAATTTCCTAGAGATTTTATTAAACAGAAGTGAGGCTTCTTGGTTGAGAAGATTTTGATTACCCACAGTTAGGCATGCCTAACAGTAAGTAGACGTTTCTAGCAGGCTTTGTCAAATAGTGGCTCCATTCCAATTAGCGATGTCCATTCCAATCAGTGAAGAATCTGTGTTTGCAAACTTATACTTTGGCTGAATCTCAGTGCTTGACCTTGGCAGTCTACTCTGCCAAGTGTGCTAAAGACAAGGCTACTGCTGGCCAAGCTAGTAAGAGATGTGCTAGGTTTCCAGCTGGAAAGTACTCTTGCATCCATCAGACACCAACGTTAGTAGCTCAATAAGTGTGAATTATTCTCTAGCAAATACCAATTAACCTGACATTATATTCTCTCTTTGTTGTAACTGTTAATGGATTTTTTGTTCATAATACAGTACAAACATTTTTTTAAAATTGTATTAAAATGCGTAGGGACATTTTAGAGTTTCTTGAAGATATAATTTTCCTTTTCCCACAAAAAGGATTTCAGTCTTATTCTGTTCTTACAATTCTCTTAATATTTTACCCTTGATGACCACACCCGTCTTGCCATGCTTGTCATGTCACCACAGAGCCTTTTTGTGGTTGTTTTTTTTTGTAGGGCCTGCCTCCAGCTAAGTCACTGGCACAACTTATGGGGTATGTCTACACTGCACCTGGGAGCAAGCCCCCCACTCCTTATAGACAGGCTTGCACTAGTGGGGCTCAAACTAGTGCACTAAAAATAGCAGTGTGGATGTTGCAGCATCAGCGGAAGCTTGGGCTAACCACCCGAGCTCAGACCCAGGGGATCAGGTGCGTGTCAGCTTGGATGACTAGCCTGAACCTTCACCGGTGCTGCAATGTCCACACTGATATTTTTAATGCACTAGCTTGAGCTCAGCTAGCATGAGTCTGACTACACTGGTTGGGAGGCTTGGTCCCAGCTTCAGTGTAGACATACTGGTGTAGATTTCAATGGCTCATAAACCATTAGACATAGATGTTCACTTACTTAAATTTCAGCACATGTAGAATGTGTTGTAGATGCAGAGCCTTCATTCCCCAGTCACATTTTCACCAGCTTGTGTGGCGTACATTTATGGTTCTTTAGCAATACTTTTGACTTGGAGAGGAGGTGATTATGGTTTAAAGCTAGCTTTCTGGTTTCACTCCAATGATATTGCCCCTTCCCCACATGCCTCCTGCCCCCCGGTGAGGTCTATACACTATGGAATAATAACTTCCATTAATTATATAAATGATATCTTTTAAACTTACATTGTTACATTATAAATGTGCTACACGAACAGAGAAGCAGAGAGATTCGGGGATAACTCAGTTGACAAGTGTGGAAGCACAGGAGGACCTTACAAGTAGTGTCCTTTGCAGTTGTCCTTTTGCAGTTCAGTGACCCCTCAACCGCTCCACTACTGATAAGAGAAGCGAACGTTTTGAGGGCTACTGAATGTTATGAAGTTTTAGATAGAATGCTGGGGTGGTATTTTTCAAAGCTCTTAGGGGATCTGGAGGCCTGATTCACAAATATTTCAAATGGGGATCCCTTCGCTTTTTCAAAACCTCAACCTTTATCTACATATATGCCAATGACATTCCATTTTATGCTGGAGTCTCAATGGTTATCTGCTTAGCCAACATTTCCCCCCACTTTCAGTGAGTGGCTACAGTTTTATCCTATAAACTCAATATTGCATCTCTTGTCCTGCCTTCATCCCACCTGTCCCCATCTGAGCTGAAATGGGCCCAACAGAACAGACTAGCAGTAGTAAAGTACTTCAGAATGGAAAAGAAATAAATGGCGATAAAGACAAGGACTAAACTAAAAAAAGAGGAGCAAATGGGATGGAAGATTAGTGAAGAACGATAGTCAAATAGAAAAAAGCAGCATTAACCTCAAGATGGTTCAAACTCTTACAGTCTCTGGGCTTAGTCAGTCCTCAGACTGAAATGGTGCCTTTAATCTCAAATTTCCTCTGCAGCATTATTTGGATGCTAGAAACTCCCTTGCAGATTGCTAGAAAATCAGTGATAAAATGTCCAAATATCACCTTATTTTGTTACATTGGTTTCCCAGTTGCCAATTTTTACAAAATGGTTTATGACTGCAATAATCTCCTCAAAATCAGCTATTATGGGAGATAATAACTGGTTGTCAGAGCATTAACCACCCTTGACTTCACTTTGGGCTATTACATAACAAAAGAATGAACTGGTGGTAAGGCTGCCAGGTGTATTAAATTATATGATGAATTATATAGAGATTCTGTGATGGGGATTAGTGTCTAAAAAAAGACTAAGCAGAGATTGCCAAACTCATTATCTGACAGGACTGTATACTGGACAAAATCCCATGGGGTGAAAGGCCAGTGTTTTATCCATTATGTCATCCCCTTAATCTGTGTCTGGACCACGCACAGTGAAATGTACTGTGAATGTGTTACCATTGTTCTGTATTACATCCTGTAACTATGGAATATCAGGGGTAAGTGGGGAAGTTGATAGCATTGGGTTAGTCAGAATTCATCCTGATCTGTTCTCATGAACTAATGCAAAACCATTAGTCATTATACAAGAAAATTAAGTTGTGTTGTAGCAGGGTTTGTAAGAGTCTGCCGCTCTTACATGTTTCTGCTCTAATCCTTTATTCCCCCCCCCACCCCCAAGTGATTTGTAATATAATTCAGACATACTAATTTGCTTAGGCTGATACTTTGCACATAAGGAACAAAATCTAAAGTAAGCTTATGCTTACATTTCAGGAAATCTGTTGACTCTTTTCAAGTGATAGGAATGACAATAATTAGAGCTGGTTGAATTATTCATGGTTAATACTAATAGTTGGAAATGTAGCTCCTTTTCTTTTTTGCAGCTCATTTGTGAACTTGTCCTGTTTTGTTAGGTAGAAGGATTCACCAAATAGTGTTTTACGAAAAAAATTCATTCTGTGGATTGTTCATAAACTTTCACTTCAGCTCCCTGCTGTTTGCTATACATTATTTGTACTGTTGACTGGTCAGATAAGTCACACTGTATTGTTTCCACTCCCCAGTTAGGTGAATGAAAATTGTTTAAACTGAGCATAATGAATGACAAAAACAGAGCAAATAATTAATTACTCTATGCTGGTACAAATCTTCTGAAGAACAATCATTTCCAAACGAGGCTCCCATGGCTCAAGGGGAGGAGATCTACCGTTTTGGAGATGAAGGACAAAGTTCTAGTCTTGATTTATTAAATAAATTTATTAAATAAATCAAGCATACTTCTTAATTGTCTATTCACAGTTAATGATAACAGATAACAGATTTAGGATCTAATATCTCACTTCCCTTCGGGATTGGAAACAGGAGCTTTATATCACTGAAGAGAGGAGTTTCCTAGCTTTCTAGTGGGGGATACACCACTTGGTTCTGGCTCCAGTAAATTGTAAGATATTGGACTTTAAAATTGTGACATTGTCTACAGAAAACCTATTTTAAATATTTGTGGCAGTTTTAAAAACGTATAATTTTCTTCTCCATCTGTACACTATAAAGTTGGATTCATTGTACTACGGCTGATTTTATAAGTAGAAGGATATCAAAACTAGAATCAATAAAAATATAAAAACTCTGGAAAATATTTCCAAGATAGTTCTTCTGTAAAAATATATGGTGTATATATTGCGTGATAGTGCGTGATAGTGTGGTATAAAGGTTTTATTGGCACTTGATCTATAGATCTATCTAAAATATTTATAGCACATTTAATCCACTAGTCTCAAAGTAATTTATAAAGGTGGGAGAAACATTATAGCTTTGGCTGGAAGTAAAGGCTTTGTGAAGGTTCCAAATTGGTTTCTGTTATAATCTCTGGTTTTCAGATAATCATAAGTTTGTGAAAAGTGGTCTCTTTGGGATGAAGTTTTCCAGGCTTGGTCTCAGACCAAAGGTTTCATATTTGGAAAATTTGTTGGAAATTTCATTCAGCCAGTTTTTTCAGTTTGGCAATACTAAACCTAACAGTTGAACTGTTAAGATAAGAAATAGTCAGGAAATGCAAAATTATAGTTTCAATGGTAATGTCATGTTATGCAATGTTTTTAGCCATGTTTTTCATTTGGTATGTTCTGTGCTATAGGTTTAGTGATACAAATGAAAATTGGCATAAAACTACACAGTGCACAAAAAAGACAGGAATAGAAAATACTTCATGTTGCTGTAGAAATCTTTTGTTCTCTTTTCTTGAACTGTTCAACCTGAATGTGGTGGTGATAAAGTTTTCTTTAATCATTTCACATAGTTAAACAACAATTAGGTCTCTGTATGCCTTCAAAGTGGTCACTATAATAGGGAAGGGTCCCCTCCCTGCACCCCCGTGAGTGACAAGGATTCAGGGTGCACAGTGGGAGAAAGCAAGCCATTCCCAGTATTAGCGTGCCAGGGATGTCTTTCTCCCTGCCAAGCCAGACAAAGTCCCCAAACCACTGAGACAACTAGGGGCATTTATTGGTTTGGGTTATTTTTTGTTATCTAATATATCTTTCCATACTGTAAAATGATATCATGGCAGTGTGGGGTGCTTTGGCAGGGGGAAATTATTTATCATAAATATTGGTTGCTGTGTAGTTTTTCAAAAATGTTGACAACTCTGAACTCAGTTATATGATTTTTTTTGTTAACTTTTGCCCATTTCTGTGAAGTGCATAGTTCACTGGAGTTTTCTGAACACTGCCCTCAATTATCTTCCTTGTGGAACATCACATCAGGGTGTATGGTCTCTAGTACACAAGGGTTTGAGTCCAGCATCAGTTTTCCCTCTCCTTGCACATGTTTTCTGGGGAAGTGCTATACAAAGGCCTGCTGGGGAGAAAAGGGGAAGTGGGAAAACAGAGCTGTGGGAAAACAGAGCTCAATACCTGGGCCTGAAACTGGATGATCCCCAGGTTGAGGCAGTGTTTTCCTACTGTTATTGCTTATAGTATTTTATAAGTATTTTATTTATATATAAGTATTTTATTTTATTTTCTGATTCATCAAAACTATTGACTGCTGTTGGCTTGTGCCTGTTGAGCCATCCCATCAGTTTAGGGTCCTTAGGATGTCAAGAAAATAATTCGGCTGTAAAAATATTTTGGATACAGGATGTAATTGCAGGAATCAGAAAATATGAGGCAATGTGTAAACACAAACCTTTAAAAGAAGAGCACCTGAAAGCAGAGGGCAGAAAAAATGATAAAGCAGCAGGAGGCCAGAGTGTAGAAGCCATTTGCTCGTACCTAAACGTATAAGAGTTAATGACGAAGATAAAAGTTGCTTTATAACTAACTCTTTTAATATTTCCACTTTAAATAGGAACTAGAGGGAATGGAACATAAATAAACATATATAGTAAATTGATTGATAAATCAGCAGAGACAGAAATTGTTTCTAAGAAGGAAACAACTTTATAGCATAAAATATTAGCAAAACAGTAGCATAAGAAGGGGTTAACCCTGACAAGCATAACTATTAAGAATGGAAGTGCAGTGGTGGGTGAACCACAGCCACTGGGAGCTGCAGGGGGCCGTGCCTGCGGACGGTCAACGTCAGCAAAATGTCTTGTGGCCCGCAATCAGATTATTCTGATGGGCCACATGCAGCCTGCGGGTCGCAAGTTGCCCACCACTGAAGTAGAGCGTGGTACAGTTTTTCAAGTCTACAGCTATCCTTTAATAAACTTAGTTTTATTTTTATTTCAGTTGATTTCATATCGTTTGTCTCTTGGCTATTTAGCTATTTTGTCAGGCTTTCTAGGGAAGGGGAAATATATCCCTCAAGGAAAAGTCAGGCTATATTGTGAATGGAAAATGTTACTGATTTTCAGGGTGCACATGGCAATTTTGTTGTTGACATATTCTATTCCTTTCCCTTCCCCCTAATGCTTTGTCATTATTCCTTTTCCCTTCCAAATCCTCCCATATGCTCTGTCTCTCATGTTCAAAAAGGGTGAACAGACACTAATTTTTGACTTGCAAGGTATTTGTGAATGGATCTCTTCAGGTTGTGCTGGCAGGGACTGGCAGTGGACCAGCTCCTTTAGACAGATGACTAATACTTAGCTCTAACTTTTAATCGGAGATGAATACACACAGTAATTTTTTGTATACAGAATTCTGTGAATGTAATGAGTGTTTTATAAAGCACAATGTCCAAGTATGCTTTAAGCATTGGAGGGGAAGGAGTATCAATGGGAAAAAATGGTATTGCTTCTCAATGTCTGTCTTTACCTTTAAGATTGGCACACATGCCATGCAGGTTAAAATCTACTGGGTACTACCGTGGTTTGATTTGCTTAGATTCACAATCCAAAATGGCAGTTCACAAATATAAGTAGTTCCAAAGAGGCTTGAAGAAAAAGCAGCCCCCATCCATGACTCGATTTCATGAAATTCAGACATTTATAGAAATTCCTTTATGAAACTTAGATTTCAGCAATACAAGTTAATTCTAGATGACCTCTAGTCCCAAGTTCTCCGGGTGTAGTTGAAAAGGAGCCTGCTAGTAACTGGAATATTTTTTTGTCCCTCTAATATTCTCTTAGCTGTTGATCCAATGAATATTGAAGCATCTTGATCAATTCAACATAGAGGCAACTGTCATTTCTTGGCAAATCAGAGAGGAAACTCTATTCTGCTGGAGATGTCCATGAAATAGCTTGCAGCTGCAAGAAAAGGTCTTCACTTCACTGTCAGCTGCAAGCAGAAGTTCCCTTTCCCCTCTGGCAGCTTTAAGTATCTGAAAATATTATTTTACCAGCTGTTCAGCATCAAGAAGAGCCTTCAGGGTTGCAGAATGATGAGCGTTGCAGAGTTACTTGAGGGACGAGCCTTTCATCAGCTCCCCTGACTAACAGTTGCAATTACCCTAGATCATCTCATCTTGTTTAGGATACAGAGGAGCAAGTCCCCATTCTTCATCCATGGCTCTCTCACCAGTATTCTGAGTGAAGTATTAAAGGTGAATACAGTTGAGTGATTGCAGGTTGCACACCACATGCCCAATGGGTCCTTTCCATCTTTCGATTTCTGTAATATTCACCAGCATTGGATAAACCCATTAACTGGATAGTTCACCGATAGTGATTACACATTAGTGAAAGACACTGGTGAGCCACATGCAGACAATAGGTTGTGCAATTGAAGTTATGATCTATTATAAGGCAAACTGCAAGAAGTGCATGTAGCAATCAAAAGGAAAGGAGACAGAAGAATGGGGGGCAAAGGAAAGAGGTTTCTAAAATTATAACAGATAGAGTAAATTAAATATCTGTATTCTCTACTGGCCATCTAATTAACTATTCCTTAGTCACCTGGGTGCAAGATTTATATTCAGTTTTGTGTGGACTACTTAATTTGGTAATTTAACACACAAGCACCAGTTTCTTTGTCCAGGCACACTGATCAGGGTTACCAACACAAACATGTCATGGCAATAGTCTACATGTTTTGTGTTTTATCTCACAAGCTCACTACCCACCTCCCCCCCAGGGATAGCTCAGTGGTTTGAGCATTGGCCTGCTAAACCCAGGGTTGTAAGTTCAGTCCTTAAAGGGGCCACTTAGGGATTAGGGGCACAATCAGTACTTGGTCCTGCTAGCGAATGCAGGGGGCTGGAGTCAATGACCTTTCAGGGTCCCTTCCAGTTCTGTGAGAGAAGAATATCTCCATATATTATTATTATTATTACCAGAGGCTACTGTTCTGGAACACAATTATCAATCTCAATCATAATAAAAAAGCAAAATATCAAAAGAGAATCTGGCATATATAAAATGAATTGTTGGAATTAGTAATTCCAATTCTTAGTAGGCATTTGATCACATCACAGTTTGGATTCATCAGAACTCATGTTAGCAATCTCATCAGATAGGATGGTAGCTGAATGGTGAGTGTTTGCCCCCTTCATCTATGTAAGAACTGACACATAATAGCAGGGCAGTGTTAGGAAGTTTCTACAGTTGCTGTAGAAAGATAAAGGACATTAGTCTCCAGTGCTGCTATCAGGCATCCAGCATCTAAAAACACTTTAAAAAGAAAATTAGCCACAAGCTCTATTATAGATCCTACCCATCAGGGTCTGTAACATTAATTTAGAGCTTTCTCTCCCAACATCTGTTACCACTGTAGCACTGCATAACAGAAATCGTAGTTTAGGGCATGCCTATAGAAATTGCAGACAGTGCAGAAATAGCAAATGTAGTCCTGAAAGCGAAATATTTGGCTTTTTGAACAATATTTGCTTTGCAGCCAGTGATTCAGACATGGCTAAAATGTTCAAAGTTGCAAACAGCAGTTATAACAATTGACAACTAATATTTCTGCCTGTGACTATTTCCTCTCCCCACAGAGGACAATCTATGTGAGGCCTAGGTCTGAAAATTAAAAATGTTTAATTTTTGGCTTCTCTCCCAAACATCTGAGTCCCATATCCATTTAGTACCAGACAATGTAATAATAGTACATATGTGAAGCAGATTATGTAAAACAGACACCTTATTCAATCAGTCACTTTTCAGAGTAGATCTACTGTTCAGTTATTCCACAAAAGACCCTAGAGAAGATATGGTGGTCACCATTACAAGTCTGTATTTTCCAGCATTTACTTTACAGTGGTATCTGAGATATCAAAATTCACTCCTATACTTAACATCTAATCCATATAGGGTCAAATTTTCAAAAGTGCCTAAGTCCCATTTTCAGAACAAATTTGGACACATAGAAATGTTTGTCTCAGTGAAAGTCAGTGGGACTTAGGCTTCTATGGGCCTCAGGGCTTCGCCAAATGTAAAAGTTATACTGCTTAAACTATACTTATATAGTTAACACAATACACACCCCCTTGAGTGTGCCATCATATAGGTATAAAGTTGCTTTATATGGGTAGAGCTACTCCTGTATGAGAATAAGAATATGCTATGTCAGTTTAAGGCACCTTTATACTAGTTTAACTGTGTCCAGTAGGGGCTGTATTGTCCATGTAGAAGTATTAACTATTATTAGAATATCATCCATAGCCCAACCAGAGTATTTACACCAGTATAAGAACAGTGTGAAGACCAGTCCTTTTTGAAAATGGGACTTAGGCTCTTAAGTCACTTAGGCATTTTGGAAAGTTTTAGCCCTAATCTATTTATACCTCACTCATGACCATAGTATCTGAAGGCAGAAAACAACTGTGGCAAGGCACTGGCTTTTGTAAAGCTGTTATTGCATTGAATAGTTAGTCATCAATGATAACTTCCCACTGCAAGTTCATAGTAAATAAAATTTAAACCATTGGGTTCAGTGAACTGATCAGACAAACTTTTAGAAGTGGCAGATAGGAATCATTTATCCTTCTAGCTGAATTCTAAAGCTTGTCCTCAAAATCAAGGAGGAATATAGATATCCGTATATAAATCTAATTCGGCACCTTTAAAACCAATGTAAAATAGTTTCGCTTGTAGTACAGTTCATCTTTTTTTCTCGTCATACTCTTATTTTCTCTTAACTATGCTGAGCAGTAACCCATTGATACTGAATATGGAGCAGTACAGTAACAGATATTTTAAAATGATAGGTTATCTTATTTTTGATTTTTATAAAAGGTAGGTAGAAATTATATTTTCTTTTGCTTTTATATTTCATGGCTAAGGTTAATAAACCTATTTTGATATACTGTTATAATCCATAGCCCTAAGGGAGAAATAATCTGACCATTAAGTTAAGAAAAGTAGGCATTGTTTAAGTGAGCTCTGATCAGTCATTTTCAAGGCTGTAACTCTGTGGTCTTGTTTGTTTGTTTGTTTCTTTCAAGGTAGATGTCAAACAATTAGCACTGCCTATGCTGATGCTTAAAATATTTTCTAGAAACATTGCTTACATCATATAAAATGTGTGTATAAAACACTCTCGGAAAAATCACTAACATCCTTGCAGCACCAGCATAATGGCAGTCCATTTCTCATGATGATCTATGATACCCATTTGTTGAAATTTTATTACTTGTAGCTTTAATGCAGTTTGGTTGCTGTTCTAGCATCTTACCATATTTGCCTGTTTCTCCTTTAGATAAGGCTGGACTTCTTTTATTAGGAACACAATAGTAGTTTGATTATTTGTAGAGTAAAGGAGACCATTAAACATAAATCTCTCAGATGGATTCAGTCTCCGCATAGACTATAAGGCAGCACTGTTTTCAGGAAGATAAACAGAGACAATGATTTATGTTGCATTTTTGGGGTATACTTCTGATTGTATTGTTTCTCTTGTGATTAGAGATTAAAGGTTGTGTTTACTAATATTTTAGCTAGCCATCAACAAAGCATGGAAATAAAAAATTACACTTAATGATATTTTCTTTACAGATTAAGAACATATTTAATTAATTCAGTGCACTAAAATCAGTATATATATATTTAAAATATATATATTTTTAACAAAATTACAAAAAAGTAAATGATTACATTTTCTGTGTTTGATTTTTAGAACAACGGGGAACATATTTGGGACAATTTTTGCAATTGGGCGTAGGCTGTAGGTCACTTCTATTCAGTTAAATGGGAGCTACCTAAATGAACCTTAAAGCAAAATTTGGACCTTAAAATGTAGTTAAACTGACAAAAAGGACTGGATTTAAAGAAAAGAGAAAGAACTTCCAAAAACTTCAGTAATCTGAAGTGAAAATCACACTGTATGTGAACTTTTACCTACAATGGTGGTATTCTACAAATCATTTTTGACTCACTGCAAATAAGCAGGAATAGCTAATTGAAAAATGGAAGGAATATTATTGTCGAGTATTTGTTTAAATTGTAAATATATTAATTTAGAGGATTTTGAAAGTTCTTTACATCTGGATATTCCTTTGATATCAATTTGTTTCCCAGATTATTTAAGATGATCCACGTTGCGAGTTCGCAACCAAAATTAACTAATGAATATTACAGGATTGAAGCAAAGGAAGCCTTTGTTTTTTCTTGCTTTTTTTAAGCCACGATTCTAACATGGTATCTGTGGGAAAGTTTGTTGGACAGTGATACTTCAATGAAGTTGTCTTGCCTTCTACTGATGAAAGCAGGATTTGGTTTTGTATGGAATTGAAACTCTTAATTATATAATATGCAGCGCATAATTTTCTCTATTTCCACAAATAATATGGGGACTATATTTGTTACTACAAAACATGTTATATTCCTGTGTTTAATTAAAATATCTTCCTTGCTGAGTCTGCAAGACATAGAAACAATTAAGGCCATTAGAAAATAAGACAAGTCTTGAATCTGTCATCAAACTAAGCTACTCTTTGGCTTTTCTTCAATCCTTGTTGAACAGTTTTTCTGCTGGTCTACAGAGGGCCAAAGAGTCTCTCTTTCTAGTGTCAGGTATTTGTTTGGTCATGCTTTGAGCAATGTTCTTGTAATGAATAACTTTTGAGATATGTTATTTTGCTAGTGTTCAAGGCTTCTACTCTTGAATCTTTTAATTTAAGGGGAAGTGTGCATGTATATGTCTGCCTATCTATCCATCCACCCACCTACCCAGTAGAATATAATATTATAGAACAGCATCACTACTACAGATTCCCATTGACTGATCTACTCAGAGGGCAGAATATCATTGCTAGGTGTTTGAAGAAGCACCTGATTTTTAGAAACGAACTATTTCTTAAATATGTCTCCCATGATGCTCATTTAAATGGGATTAACATATTCTATACCTGCACTGAAAAATTGGCATTTATTTGGATTCTAAAACCATGACTAAAATCTGTGCACCCTTTGGTTCAAGAATAATTCTTTTTGCCAGTCTTGAAAGAATTTTATTACATTTCCTCATGGTTAAAATCTGAAAACACTGAACGTCTGCATTTCTACAGGAAACATATAACCTATGTATTAAATTGGTTTTGAAACAGCAAAATATTCCAAAGAAGCACCTACCATATTTTTAAACTATAAAGGTCTGTTTCATCCTCTCACTATTTTTAGTATTGAAGGTACTTTGAACCTAGCAGGACTTACTAACTTTTCGCAAAAAACAAATAGACTTTTCATTTCTTATCTTCCCACATAAATATGTCACTTTGTCCTCTATTCAGACATGTACTTCCCTCTCCTCTCTCACTGCATAAACTGTCTGATGCATCTAACCTCTGGAATTCATGGCCTTATTGACTCAAATTTAACTTCCTCTCAAAATACGGACCACAACAAAAAGCCCCAGGGAAAAGATCTGCTAAGTGTTGTCTTTACCTGTTACTTTTCAACCTTAAACATTTTTTAAAGTTGAGATGTGATGTTCTAAAGTATCGCATTCTATAGAAGAAAAGAAAAAATATAAAAATGTACCCAAATCTATGAAAGTACCTTCAGAGATTTAAGTATCAAATACGAAATCTGATTATCTTACTTTACTTCGAAGCTTTTTTCGTCTCAAAGATACATCTTGGGAAAATACTTTTATTTTCAAAGTATATGTGTTCATCTGGCTTTGCTGGGTTACATCAGGCTACTGCAGTAGGATCACAGAAGTTAGAGATAAAAGAGATATCTATTAATTAAATCAAGTCCACTGGCCTGAAAGAGCAGAATATAGTTCTTCAATAGAAGTCACATCACGTATGAAACTGACACTGCATTTGATCTTAGTCAAAAAGCGAAGAAGCAGTAATAGTGCCAAAAAAAAGAGTAATATTACTTCCTAATGGCATGCCGTGTACTTTAATGTTGCGTGTCGGACAAACCTGACAAGTGTGAGGCTTTGATAAGAAAAGAAAGCAGCATTCTCTAAACAGCTAAGAGGAGACTGGAAATCATTGTGAGATGATGCACAATTTTTTTTACTTTTGGAAGACTGGGTTCAAAATACAAGAGTTTTTGATCTCACCTTAATTTCCTTTTGTTCACATCACAAAATAATCATGCAATTTGATACTGGTGGTTTCTGTTTAAGGAAAGAATGGAATAGCAGGGGATACTGACGGTCAAAATGGAAATACTATAGCAAAAATAGTTGGAGATCATGCCCAGCTCCTGTCAGTGATATTATTTCCATGATTTCCAAAATTCAATCTGAAATGTTTGGGAGCATAATAAACAGCAGCTGAAGTGGAACTAAAAAGGAAAAAGCTTATCAGCAAAAGAAGTGTTCATAAATTTAAATATTTGTGATAGCTAATTAACTGGTGTGTGATAAGATGGTTTTACTGATGTCTATGGGAAAACTCCAGTTGACTACAAAGGTGTAGGACCAGGGCTTCAATGTCCATTGTATATTCACCTCTGTGGGAATACCCATAACTTAGCTCTGCTAAAGAAGTGGTTGAGCTATTTGATTTGCACTTATTCTATAGTATATATCCACTAGAAGGGATGGTCTTGTTGAGACAAAGATTTTGAATATCTCCTCCATGCTACTGTATTAACAGTTTTACTGATTGGAATAAACTAAGTGGATCTCATTTTTTTTTTAAAGAACCATTTGCAATCAGAAAATGCAGATGTGTACTTGTCAAAAAGTGTGTTTAAAGAAACAACAACAACCCCTCATCCCTTGCAATATGTTTTACCTGATAATGATGACTTGAAATCTGTGGTGGTGTTTTCAGGTGATGGAAACCAGCATTTAGTATTGTTTTATGTTTCCAATTAAAAGGTCTATTAAATACTAATAAAAAGTATTATATGACGTGTTCTTACTCTACATTTATAATCTCTTAAAAATCTGTTTAAGCCTGATTTTGATGGCTTGATAAGAGCTATGGCAAGCTGTTTGCAAGTGAGAGACAAACTGAAGAAGCTCCTGTAGAGTCTCTGTCAAGAAAAAGAACCAGGTGTTCTAATGTTCTCTTTCCTGTTTGGCTTTTGTTATGGTCCTAAGGGAAAAATACTCTAGTCATTAAGTTAAGGAAGGAAGGCATTGTTTGTGAGCTCTGATCAATCGTTTTCAGGACTGTAACTCTGTGGTCTGGAAGTAGGCACATTTTCTGCTTCCCTGAAGATATTCTGTAAGTCTAGTGTGGAGCCAGGCCTGTCTTGCTGGCATCCCAAAGACAGAAGATGAGGATGAATGGGTTACTGAAGAAACCAGGAGATTGATATAAGCATCCTGTTGGGGGAGGAAGTAGCAGTCCCTGTCTCTGGAAGGCACCTCAAAAATGATAGTGGGTGGGAAAGAGAACTGATTCCTTTTAAGGGATGGATTTGTGGAGATTATGGGTCCCTGGCCAGCCTTTGTCAATTTGAGGGTTTCATCAAAAATCCAAACAGATGAGTTTCAGGAAGTTTCACCTGTTTTGGTGTTTTAATACAAAAGTTTCGTCCCTCAGTAATAATAATATACCTAACTTACTGGGGCATTGTCAGACATAATTAACATATGAAATACACTTGTATTATATTTGCAATTTGAAAGCCATTAGAGAAGTACAAAGAATTACAAAATAAAATGCATCAGATGATAGAAGTGGGAGTGAGTAAAATTGAGGGGAAAATATTGTTTCCAAAGGGGAAGTCTTTGGACTCCGGAGATCTGAGTTCAGTTCCCAGCTTTGCCACAGTTTTCCTACATGACTGTATTGAAATCATGTAACCCCTCTGTCAGTTTCCCATCCATAAAATAACAGTTCATGCTTTACTGGAGTATTGTGGGGATAAATTCATTAATGTTTGTGAGGCACTCAGCTAGTAAGATAATGGAAATCATTTAAGTATCTATATTAAATAAATTGTAATTTAGAGAGAAGAATTTGAGTGAAGGTGTTTGAAGAGAGGAAATCATTTCACTGGGTTGGTTTTATTTTATTTTACATTTAAATGGCAGCTGTTTGAAGCTACACAAAAATTGAAACGTTAGTAGTGTCAGTGAGATGGATAAGTGGGCAGAGTTCAGGAGGGCGGTCAAAGTAATTTGTCACATAGTTCTGCAATTTACCACCTGGATATCATCAGTGTCGCGTGTATATCTACCGCTGTGTATATATTGTTTTTGAAAGACAGAGAGGATTTTCCAGCAGGTTGTTTCAAGTTCCCACATCTATAGCAATGATGTATTTAATTATTAAAATACAATCCCAGGACCAGAACAGCCTTCTAAATTCACAACTGCACAACAGACATCTCAAACATATGACTTCATATTATGTACCAATAGTTTTAACTTGTTTTCTTTTATCTTTACTTATGGCTTTGGTTAAGTGCCAGATATTAAAAACATCCACAGTGATAAGCCACTTTGTTAAACAGAACAAAGAAACGCACTATGTCATAAATATCTTACTGGCATAGATTTTTAAACTAGCAAGCCTTTAAACCTTTGTGATGTTTTCCTACACATGTGAACTGCACATATGTAAAATAGCTAAACTGCATATGCTTTAAGCATGGAACTGTAGTATTAAGTGAGTTAATCTCTTGTATTGTACTTTTAGGTTCGCATGTTTACCTATCTGATCGGAAGAGAAGCTGCTTTTGCTGACAACCTCAAATGGATGGCCTGTGCTAACAAAGGTTGGTTTACCTTCTTTAACTGGAAATCTTATTTTCAAGGTATCATACTAAGCCTTGTACAAGTTTTCAGTCTTGCTACAAGAGTCATCTCATTGCCTTGTACAAGTTTTCAGTCTTGCTACAAGAGTCATCTCATTGCCAACTGTTTAAGGTGAACCATTTGGAGGGGATTGGTTGTTTTTTCAGGAAGATAGGCTTGTTTATGAAAACATATCTAGAGTATGCAGACTTAAAGATATACCCAGTTTGATATACATTTATGGTTAATTAAAATGCACCTAAAGTATTCCACAGATGTGATTTTCAATTTCTGCTTTGTTCACAGTGGGTTAGCTTCAATTTAAAAGCTCCTTCACTATTATTATTATTTTATTGGTATTAGAGTAGTACATAGGACTCCGACTGAGATTAGGGCTGCAATGTGCTAGGCACTGTACAAACTGTATAGTAAACCACATCCCTCCCCTGAAGAACTCACAATCTAAATAGGAAAAAGAGATTTGTATCTTGTGAAGAGAAATACATGAGAGTATGAGGTGTTCGGGTAACGGTGTTCATAATAGTACATATGAGAGATGGACACTATATATAATAGAGAGACAAGGTGTACACAGCTTTCTGTAAGCTCGAAAGCTTGTCACTTTCACCAACAGAAGTTGATCCAATAAAAGCTATTACCTCATCCGCCTTGTGTCTCTAATAACCTGGGATTAACATAGCTACAACACTGCGTATTATAAATAATAATAATAATTTAGAAATCACTGATTAAGTCAATTTTCCTTTATCTGTATTCTTAGAAAAAACATATCTGTCTTTGTGCCACATCACATTATGATGACTCACATCAGGCACTATGCACATAGACATTATTGCTTTAACCACTGTTGTGTCCATCTGATTGGAATTACTCAGTCTGAAGTCTTGTCTTAATCAGCTAGTGTTACACCATAATTTAGTTCTAGTCATCGTATAGGAATCCTTTGAAGCATCTTTTTGAAGACAATTTAATCAACCAAATGCTTTAGCTTTGTAGACAGTACAGTACTATAGCTTCATAAAGATCTAAGCACAGCAACTTAGAAATTATGGCCAGGCAATAGGAGCTGCCCGACTAGTTCATCTGGTACATGTCAGTCTCATTCCCGATGAAGGGAAGTGCACATCTTTGTTCTTCACCATCACTAGCAACAAACACAGTAGACTTCCCCGTCTTTGTTGCTTTTGTATACTCTGATGGAAGAATATTGTAGGTTTGCCTTTTTCTAAACCAGAGGGGGTCAAATCTGGTTCTCTCTCACACGCGGGTAAATCTGGATAAAATCTACTGAAGCTAATGAAACTACTCCAGACTTACACCTATGTAAATGAGAACAGAATCTGGCCCATAGGTGTCATCGAAAAGGTTTATTTTAATTATCATTGCCTCCATAGACTTTTGCCTCAGATTGCATCAGTTATCTGACTTGCTCCCTGACATTAAGGTCTTCCATCTCTGATCTGTAATTAATTTCATATAGTCTAGGATCTGACACTGTAGGAAGCAGCACAACCATCTTCAGCTCAAGTTACATGAGATTCAGAACTTTCCTTAGATTTTTTAGCTCTGGTTCAGCCAAGTTCTTTAGTGAAAAGACATATTACAGCTAAGGGAGAAGAGAGACCTAGTAAAGGCAATCTGCAGATTGGCTGAATGACTGCACTGCAGTTTACTTCTTGCATGAGTGGGCCAAAGCATGTTGTTGTTACTGAGGTCAATGGCCCTAAAATCAATTTTCCTTGCAGTGATTTTCCCCTTGGAAGCACAGCATAGATGAAGGCTGTTTGCAAGGTTTCCAGCTGACTGCATTGTGGACAGCAAAATCCTTTCTTTCGAAAAGGATCACTAGGGAAATTCATACCACCTTGCAAAAGTTCTTTAACTTCTGGAATCTAATGGGGAAACCATGAGACACCCGCCCCCCCCATCCCACACACACATTTCTCTGCTACATTTTGTGCATAAGTAGGGCATATCTTGAGGGAGTATGGGCTTAATGAGGCTAAGCGGCAAACCATTTTAAATACATTAAAAGAATCAAGACCTCAAAGCCCCAGTAGAATGGTTTATGAAATGTACAATTATTTTCCCCATTATTCTGTAAGCAAGTGCACATGAAGTTTAAAAAAAAAAAAGTTTCCCAATGCTCAACTTGCCAAGTTTTAAAGTATGCAGCCACTGCATCTCCCTCAACAGTCACATTCAACAGAAAGTCAGCCAGCTGTAAAAATAAAGATAGGCCTTAAAGTTTTGGTTACTTACAAAACAGAGGGCATGAAACAAATATTTATATGATAAAAGTATGTCAGTTAATCATTTGACAGCCCCTCTTTTGAATGTTTGTTATTAATTATGCACCAACAGTGTGCTTGGCCCTTTACAAAACACAGAGGAGGACAAAAGAGAGGATTCAAGAGGGGATTCAAGAGGTGAATGAACAAAGGAAGAGAGGCTTGTGCCTTCCTTATTTTGGGGCTGATTGATAGGAGCCTAGCAGTCCTGAGGATTTGCTCAACTTGAGCCTCAATGAGAACAGCTCCATGGCCTGTTTTATTATTAGGAAATAGCGGAGGTGTAAGAAGCACCAGCTACATCCCCTCCACAAGCAGCAGCATCCCAACACCTCCAGCACTGTGGGCTCTTGCAGCAAGTGGCATAGAGATGGTTACGCATGTTGTTCATCTTGTTGGGAAGCCCTTTCTGCTAGGGAGCATTACAGCTTCAATGCAGTGAAGAATACCCTCCTTAGTCCCTACCCAAGGAGATTAGGTTCTAATCCTGTATTCCTTACAAGAACAGTGCACCCATTTTGTTCCATGATCTGAAGGTGGGACACATTTCTTGTCAAGTACACAGTGCACTATTGAAAATAGTTTGTCGTTTTGAGCCGTTTGGGGTCTAATGCTACTGTTGGTCATTTGGCTGAAAATCAGTATTATCTTATGATAATGGCAGTATGGAAAGGAAGTCTAATTTCAGAGGATAATCATTTAACCAAATTATATTTAATATTTAACCAAATAATTTTATGAAACATCATGTTCAGTCTTATGAAATGGCATATACACCTCTACCCCGATATAACGCGACCTGATAAAACACGAATTCGGATATAACGCGGTAAAGCAGTGCTCCGGGGGGTGGTGGTGGTGTGCGCACTACGGTGGATCAAAGCAAGTTCGATATAACGCGGTTTCACCTATAACACGGTAAGATTTTTTGGCTCCAGAGGACAGCGTTATATTGAGGTAGAGTTCCTGGAAGGACTTTTATTTCCTAAAAAAATAGTAGTTATGCATGTAAATGAATCTTAGATGATATAACTTACTTACCAAGGAGCCAGAGGAAAGTGTAAGAATGTGTAAGTTAAAGCAAAGGTTTATCTGGTATAACTTGCATAGGCTTAGCAGCTGTGCTCAGGGACTTCAGTGCATAACTCTTTATTTCCTGATTAAACCTCAAAGTCTAAAGAAGGAGGAGCTGAAATCCCCTGGATAACAGTTTCATATAATGGATGAGTGTGTGATTCAAATGAGGGTTGGCTTTTGTGACATATGGTAGTATTACACACACAAATAATCAAACAGTCCAAATACTTGGTGAAAGTGCAATATAGCAACGTTGCCTCTCCTTGGCCTTAACTCTAGTGTAATAATTTACAAGGGAGAAAATGCAAAAATAAATATTTAAACAAGTATGCAAAAATTTTGGAGAGTTCAATCACTCAGGCTGTGGCAACTCATTACACTTTATTATAGTGGAAGCTAAAGTTCAGGGAAAACTACTATGTCTAGGAAGAAAGTAAATAAATCAATGCTACCTGGAAAGAATGAACCAAAAGTTCATAATAGGCAGCTAATTCTAGTATTAATTATAATTTCATGGAAATTATAAACTGATTGCAGGCTTTTAACATGAGCCATGAAGTCTAAAAACACATTAAAAGGGAGACTAAACATTCAAAAGCCTACAGTGCAAACTCAAACCCAGCTTTGAGAAGACCACCACAAAGGAAAATAAAGAGAATGTATTTGGTTACAGCTATGACTCCGGTCCTCAGCTACTTCCTATTATCAATCAAAAATTACATTTCTTAACAAAAAGTCTTACAAAAAGACATTTTTTAAAAGATCAATAATTTTAATAGGCTGGGCCTAGCTGATTAAATGCATTTGGTTAAGCCCTGTAACACACTTTTCGTCTCAACTTTCCACCCCATATCCATCTACATCACTGACTTATGTCATGAAAAAATTATTTTGATTATACAGTTTTGTTCAGATCCTTTGGCGTATGATGCACTATTCCAACAAGAAATGAAGCACTTCACATGTGTTATGATGCCTAGATACCACAGTGATGGGAATCTTAGAAATGTCAAGTGTGTGTGTGTGTATGTGTATGCCTCTTTGTGTATCTTTAAGAGTGAGTACTGTATATTGGTATAGGATATGGACAAGAATAATCTCCTTAACTAGATATCTCTATTGCCATAAAAGGGATTTTGGCAATACCAAAACATATCCCTTCGTTATCTGCAAAATAAAGTTAGTAGGAAAATGCTTGTCATTCAGTATTTTGGCCCCGTATCTTGCTGTATGCACAAATTTAAAATGATAAAATCTGGTGCAAAATACCACATGGTTCCCTGTTGATTGTTATTTAAATTATTGTTGGGTTAGTGTGGGTCATGTCTGTTGTTCCCTCCTTCACCGACCTCCAGGAGTTAGTGTTTTCTTTTTCTGCATAAAAAAGAAAAAGAGGGGGAAAAGACCATTTTATCTGAAACATAATGACATAAAAACCTTGCATGAGGCACCCAAGCTTATGCTGACTTTCTATGGAGGCAAGCTTTATCTCAAAGGTAGCATAAGGACTTGTGACTGAGGGATGCTCTAGTCATAGAAATTCAGAAACTTGTTAAATGAATATTCAAAGTAGTAATTTTTATAGAAACGTAACATTAAAAATATCCTGTAATTCTGACTTGAAAATATGTGGAAAAGAAAAAAAATTTTGGATAAGAAACTCTCCATGGTCCTAGGCACATATACACATAAAGGTTTTTTATGATACGATAGAAGCTCAGAGTTACAAACCCAACTCCCCAAACCATAAAATGCCAGAAAATGCAGTGTTAAAGTTAAATTATAAAAGCTAAAATATTTGAAAGAATGAGAATTCACTGATACAGTGACCAAATTTATCAGAGCTTTGCACTCAGAGAAATGTAAGTGTCCCATCTGTCTTTGCTGATTGAGTATTGAAAATATGCACCAAAGGAAATTGTTGTTTTAACTTATTTCATATCCACATATTGCTGATATGTAGAGTGAGCTGCATCATCATACACGTTTGCTGTGTTCATGTAAGTGCTGTAATTTCATGGTCTGGAGACAGGAGGAAATATATATAGAGAGAGAGTGACAGACCCAAACCAGTGGGGTACAGGAGTCTGGTAGAGAGCAAATATACTGGTCACTGGATGAGTAGTTTTCTGTTCCCTGCGTGACCAGAGCAGGGGCTGCACTAGAGTAATCAGGACCCTGCTAGAACCAGTTAATGCAGGCAGGCTAATTAGGACACCTGGAGCCAATTAAGAAGAAGCTGCTAGAATCAATTAAGGCTGGCTAATCAGGGCACCTGGGTTTTAAAAAGGAGCTCACTTCAGTTTGTGGTGCGAGTGTGAGGAGCTGGGAGCAAGAGGCGCAAGGAGCTAAGGCTAGGTCTACACTACCCGCCTGAATCGGCGGGTAGAAATCGATCTCTCGGGGATCGAATTATCGCGTCTCGTCGGGACGTGACAATCGATCCCCGAATCGACGCTCTTACTCCACCAGCAGAGGTGGGAGTAAGTACCGTCGACAGGGAGCCACGGAGGTCGATTTTGCCACAGTCCTCACAGTGGGGTAAGTCGGCTCTGATAGGTCGAATTCAGCTACGCTATTCGCGTAGCTGAATTTGCGTATCTTAAATCGACCCCTCCCCCCCCATACTGAAGACCTGCCCTAAGAGTGAGAAGGTGTGCTGCCGGAGGACTGAGGAGCACAAGCGTTATCAGACACCAGGAGGAAGGTCCTGTGGTGAGAATAAGGAAGGTGTTTGGAGGAAGCCATGGGGAAGTAGCCCAGGGAGTTGTAGCTGTCATGCAGCTGTTACAGGAGGCACTATAGACAGCTGCAGTCCACAGGGCCCTGGGCTGGAACCCAGAGTAGAGGATGGGCCCGGGTTCCCCCCAAACCTCCCAATTGACCTGGACTGTGGGTTCTCCCAGAGGGGAAGGTCTCTGGGCTGTTTCCCAACCCACATGGTGAATCTCTGAGGCAAGCAAACCCGCCAATAAGCGCAGGACCCACCAAGATAGAGGAGGAACTTTGTCACAATATATATATGGAAACATGCCATATTTGTATCAAATGCTACATGGATTATTGGCTGGCACATTGAATAATAAGGCCCTATCCTGCACGATGCTGAGTGCCCTCAGCATCTTGAAGGTTTGGTCCTTTAAAGAGGAGTGAGTTATGATTGGCTACAATGTTTGTCTAGTCAAGAATTTGTTGTTTTGTACTGTTTTGTCTTCTTGCTGACTCTCTCTGACCATAAAGATGAGTGGAGTTGGCCCTTCAGTGTGGACTAGATCAGTGTTTCTCAACCTTTTTGATACCAGGGACCATCTTGCTGCCTTCATAAACTGTGTCAGGGACCGGCATCGGTCCACAGGTCAGTCGTTGAGACACTCTAGGCTAGATTATGCTAATAGCACTAAGCCGATAGTAAGGGGTGTTGCAGAGATACAGTGCCTCACAGAGGAGCAGTGGGTGAGATCTGCCTAAAAGAAGCACGATCTCTCTCAGAGCTCCCTGTTTGGGGTGGGGGAAGGGAAGCACTCTCTGCCACCTTCCCCCATTTAAGAAGGCAATGTATTCTTCCCATGCTTAGCAACTGGTAGAGTATCAAGCTCTGGCTGTACCTGCTTCCAAATTCCTCTCTGATGAGTCGGTTCTATGGGGGAGCAGCCTCTGCACCTCTCCCTAGTGCAGGTTCTGCAATTCTGGCAGGCTGTGTAAAGGCGAGCCACAGTCTAGGACTTTACATTGAAGAGTGAGGCATTTTGTGATCACCAATAAGGTGAAATGCCTTATTATGGATGGCTGAAGTAGTCTGAGTTACTGATTTTTCTCAGCACAAATATCCATGGCACTCTCTACCATGGTATCTGACAGCTTAACAACCTTTAATGTAGTTTTCCTCACAACACACCTGCGAGGTACTATTATCCCATTACACCTATTGGAACTGACACAGTCTTTCACTCCTGTGGACTATTTAATATCTACAGGAGGGAGCCTCACATGCATTATATTTATAATGACCAGAGAGTTATAAAATGCAACCAACAATGAAAGAGAAGTGGATCAAAAAACTTGTCGTAAATAATTTGATATATTATTGATATAAATGTATAAAAACCTTAAAAGGTGTGGAATACTGTAATTCCAAGGATCTGAAAATGCTTTATAAATGTTACTCAGTTTAGCTTCAGAACAACCCTGTGAGGTAGATAGCATAAATGAAACCCATGTTAAAGATAAAGAAACTGTAAGTGTCATATCTACAATCACATAGGAAGCTGAGATGTTGTAAGTCCCAGACCCCTATTATAACTGCGATGACACTACACATATCCAAAAACCTTTAGGTTTGGTAATTGACTAGGCATCTCAGATTTTGTACTTCTGATGCTGAATGGAATTAGAAAATATTAAGAACAAGAGTACTTGTGGCACCTTAGATACTAATTTGTTAGTCTCTAAGGTGCCACAAGTACCCCTGTTCTTTTTGTGGATACAGACTAACACGGCTGCTACTCTAAAACCAGAAAATATTAAAGGTCACAAAAATGAGGAAGGAAAAAAAGTTAGTCAAATTTTCTGAAAAGTTCCACTTGGAATTTTGATGGAAGATTTTGGTCTGTTATTTTATCCAATCTGGTTTGTCACTCTCTAATAAATACAGCTCAACAGTTGTTGTTTCCAGCTGCCTATTACCATTTGAAGTCTGGTTTTCCAACCCTTTAAAGATCAGTGGTTGTGGTAATACCTCTTTCCTGTCCATTAGGCATCAGTTCTCCTGTAGTAGAGAAGGGGGTTGGTGATGAATGGAGATCCAGACACAGTAGTGTAGATGAGGGTAAATTTGGGTAAACTCATGCAGTAGTCTGGGCAAGACTGTGGTCTTGGAGTTGCTCCAGGCCTTTGTCATATTTGGATTAAATGGGATTAGCAGGGCAAGGACATGTAAGGATACTTTGCATTTGAGCATTGAAAGGGAATAAAGCTGGTGACAGTGTAGGTGGCTGTGGCCTTCCCCATTTCACTGCTGCCAGGATAATGCCTTTAGGAGGAGTCCAGTTTCAAGGTTTATGATTCAAAGTTGTGATTATTTACCCAAGTAATTCTGATTCTATTCTCATTGGTCCCTACCATTTGCAAAGAATGTATTACGGTATCAGGAGTTTATTCCCATTCCATGCCACACAGGATTGAGAGTGTGGACTGATCTGGAGTGGAGTACCACTACTTTTTTTTCCCCATTTTTGACCCCAAGTCAGCTCTGTAAACTGACACCTGAAACTAGATAAGTTTTGCGTGGTTTGGTATAATGTTGTAAAGAGTGAATACAGTTCTAATTTTTATTAAGTATTTATTATGGAAAAAAAATCCCATAACTTCTACTTTACCATGAAACCACAAAACTGTCTTGGAACCAAATACTTAGGATAAGCTGTGCAATGGTGTATAACAGTCTCAGGAACTGAGCCCTTCAAGGCTGACACACTGTTTCACAGACTTCTGCTTTCACAAATTAATACTGGACAAGGCTGCTTCTCATCAAAGAATATCCTTTTGCATGTCTCCTTTGGAGAAAATTAAAAAGAAACCACAGCAGACATAACATGCATCATATTTATTGTTGGAATCTTCCTTAATTCCTTCTGTCAGCCTCATAACTTGGAATCTGTGTATTTTCACAGGGTTTTTTACTCAGATCTCTACATTAGCTGACGTGCAGGAGAACGTCATGGAATACCTCCATGTTCTTAGCCGACCAAAGGTTATTGATCAAGAGCATGATGTGGTATGGACTGAAGCATATATCGACAGCACTGTAAGTCTGCATGAGAAAGCATTTAAAACACATGCTCACAGAAGAAGATGATGAGGAGTTAGATTTAAAGCTGCTATTATGGTTAACAATACTACTTGTTCATCTTTCCACCCTTTGACTGTCACTAGGTGGGGGTTAAGTTTTACAAGGTTTGAATTAACTAATTCCGTTACAGCAGTTAGTAGGTGTTTATACATTTAAATATTGTAGGTATGCATAGGTCAGACCCAAAAAGTAACAGTCACTGTTGCCTTTATGATCATCAAATGTGCAGTTTGGTTGTCAGACATGACCAGTAACATAAAGATTAGTAACTTGGAGTAATCATCATTTTCCAAATGCCTTTAAATGAACATAAATTTAACTACAAACTACATTAAATGAAATTTCTGCAATAGTCATTAATATATTTTATTCTACAGAGGTAGACCAATGACTAGGTGACTACTAAGATGTTTTCAATTGAAGAATATTGAAAATGTTGTACATGTTACATATTAAAATAGGACAAATCCTTTTTGTTCTGATTGGTAGATGGCTTGGTTACCTTACTGATGTATAATTTTCAGGTTAGGCACCTGGGAAACATTAAATTTAATGCAGATTTTCTTTTTTGAAATGACTGTTAATTTACTGATCATATTTTTTAGCAAGTTGTGTGTGACCCAGATAAAGATTCATTTTGTTTGGTTTCAGTAGCTTGCTTAAGCTTTTTTTCTTTCTTTTCCTCATTTACCTAATTGGGAGTAACATATTGTAGAAGCACTCCATATAACAAGAGTTGCAGCAAATGTTCTTAATTTAGTGTGAAATGGTTACAAATATTGGTTCTGATGAGTAGAAATCATAGATCAGCAGCTGCAAAGCTGTTCATTTATTTTAACTGTTTTTCAATCCTCATGAGAACTGGGCAAACTGAGAAAACCTTATCAGGTGAGCTCAACCTTCCCTCCCTAGTCCCCCCCCCTTTTTTTTTTAAGGGAGTGGGGGGGAAGCTTTAAACTTTGCCAGGCTTTTGAACCTCCAGCAAGTTTAAAGTAAAATCATCATAAAAATGTCCCAGAAAAATAATTGAAATGCTGTTTTATTTCACTTTTAAGTTAAGTCTTCCCCTTTTATCTGAATTGTGGTCTTGGATAAAATAATATAAAACAAATATGAACATCTATAGTTACCAAAGAGAAACAAAATAGCCCCACTTGGAAATGTTGTTTTGGATGTAATCAACTTATTTCCTATTTCCTGTTTTACCAATAAATAGCACTTAAGAGCATGATTAATCTGCACTCCTCCTTTTCTTCACTGAAACATTAGGGTGAGAAGGGTAAAAAGTACATAGAGCCTCAAAGTTCCCATTTTCTGAAATGGGGAGAGAGCTGGTAGAATCTAAAGTGTTTTGTTTTCATTCTCATACAGGCAAGTCTCATCTTACGCGGGGGTTCCGTTCCGCGGTTAGCGCGTAAAGGGAAAACCGCATATAGTGAAACACTCAGTGAGTTCAATGGCGGGCAGAATCGCCCGCACTACAGATGCAGTTTTTATATTGTTCTTTTTTCCCCCTGTTTTTGCTGACCGCGCAAAGCTGAATTCGCACATGTTAAATGCGCCTAAGATGTGACTTGCCTGTACATGTTTCTCTCTCTCTCTCCCGCTCTCTCTCTCTCGTCTCCTATGCTTTAAGTAGCCAACACATCTTATTTTCATCTCCGCTAACACTCTTCTTTTGTATTTCTGGTGTGTTTGGGTGAAAACTCCTTGTAAGTTATGTCTTAGAGGTCAATTATCCTCTGTCTCTTTAACTTGGATAAAGAGTGTGTTTTGTTGCAACCCAAACAAGCCAGCAGCTGCCGCTCTCTGTCCACCCAGCTCTGAAGGCAGTGCCGAAGTAAGGGTGGCAATAATATGGCCCGCCCTACAATAGGCTTGCAACCTCCTTTGGGTCAGGACCCCTGGTTTGACAAATGCTGTATACTTTTGTATACTTTTACCCTATAGTATTGTATGGGGTAAAAGTACACAAAAGACCAGATTTCATGGAGAGACCAGATTTAATGGCTCGCAACAGAATTTTCATGGCCGTGAATTTGGTAGATTCCTATTTAGAACAATTAAAACACAAATTGTCAACATCATATGTCAAAATTCACAATAAATAGCCATAAGTCAAATGCTAATATGTTCGCAAGCAGCATTTTTCTTTCTTTGCCTATGTGTAAATTTAGATTATTGATGGAAACATTTTGTCATCGGTTTGTGTGTGTATGGAGAAATAGATGTTCATTGACACTTGCAGATAAAAATCTAATCCTTCCAAGTCCACTTACATTGTTTATAATCCTAACTAAATACAGCATGAGGGTGTAAATGCAATACCTACTTGAGAACAGTAGAGTGAGTTTAGAGAAGCAGTTTGGAGGAGAAATCAGGAAAAATAAAAACTTCTGAGCTGTTACATTCTTGAATAAAGAAACTATCTTAATCCAAATGAATACTGATTTATTTCAATCAAAATAAAACACTTTAAAAAAAGTGTGCTCTCCTCCCACCCCAGACTTTCTGTGCTCTCCTCCCACCCCAGACTCTGATTAATTTGATTAGTAGTTATTTATATTTTTGTAAGGCCTGAGGGCCCCAATATGCCTGGTGCTATAGGGTAAATCCCTTTTCTTTCCCAAATCATCAGTGAGACTATACAGGAAGAGAATAAATGGAAAGAACCATAAATGAAGCCCTGGGAAAACAGTGCAGAAGGAGCCTGGTAAAGGACATCCCCATTCTCAGAACTAGATCTGTGTGACAGTCCCACAGGTCCTCAATCTTGCTATCGGTGCATCAACTTTCATAGGAGATGTGGGTGCTCAGCACTTCTGAAAACAGAGCCGCTTACAGGTGACTCTCTACGTGTATGTGCCTAATTTTAGGCAACCAGCTGTAATGTTATGCCTGAGGAGGGATTGATCACAAGTATGGAACTACTTGAGGGTGGCGGTTCATTTTGTGTGTTGTTTGTGAATGAGTGGTTTTCAAAGGAGGATATAGACTTCCTAAGGCGTTTGTAGAATCCCTATCATTGGAGGTTTTTAAGAACAGGATAGACAAACGCTTTACAAGGATGGTCTAGGTACACTTAATCTTGCCTCAATGTGCGGCGAGGGGATTGACCAGATGGCCCCTGAGATCCCTTCCAGATGTACATTTTGATGACTCTATGTCTAGCTACAACTTGTCAATGCAAGTGAACATGGGTTCAGAAGGGGGATGTGGCTGGCATCCTGACACCCCAGTGGTCCCTGGTTGAAGGAATGGCTCATTGGGGCTATATATAATTAGATGTAAAGAACAGTCCTTAAATTGGGGATTAAACTAGGCACAAACTGGGTAGCACAAGAAACAGAGGCACAAAGATGTCCTCCCTCACTAACTGCAATACAAAAAAAGCTAGCCCAGGACTGGTGCCTCAGTTTTCACTTTATGAATATTTGCAAGTGAGAGTTTGTGGATTTAAAGAGGGTGAAATTTGGCTAGTCGAGGCCACTGTCAGTTTTCATGATGAACATTTTCTCTCATATAAATATGCCAGAGTGCAATGTTTTGCTCGCAATTTCCCCTACTGTAAAAGCTACAGTTCAGATAATTGCTTCATACAGCTCAAATCAAAATAGAAGTCACTTCCCCATGGTAAACTTATGACTAAGGCTATGTTTTAGTCACAAGTATTTTTAGTAAAAGTCATGGACAGGTCAAGGGCTCTAAACAAAAATTCACGACCCGTGACCTGTCCATGACTTTTACTATATACCCCAGACTAAAGCATGGGGTGGGGCAGCTCGGGGGGATGTCCTGGGGGTGCTGTGGGTGCTCGCTGGGGGACGGATGGCCTGGGGACACCGCAGGTGCTTGCAGCAGGGGTGCTGGGGGGGAGGGGTTGGTGGGGCTGGAGAAGGTTCCCTACCCGGCTCCTGGGAAGCAGCGACCTCCAGCTCCTAGCTGGATGTTCTGCCTCCCCCAGCCACAGTTCTGCAGCTCCCATTGGCTGGGAACCACAGACAATGGGAGCTGCAGGGGTGGTGCCTGCAGGTGGAGGCAGAACATCCAGCTAGGAGCTGAGCCCCCCAGGTAAGCACCGGCCTGCACCCCAATCCTCATCCCTGAGCCCCCCCACATCCAAACTCCTGCTGCTGGGGGGGGAGGTGCGGCGGCGGCGAGCTGCTCAGGCGACCCCTGGGTCAGGCACACTGGCAGCTGCAGAAGTCATGGAGGTCACAGAAAGTCACGGAATCCATGACTTCCATGACCTCCGTGACAAACACGAATCCTTACTGATGACTCACTGACACTGTTGTCAACCATGGTTGTTCCTCTAATCTCTCTGCTAAGGAAAGGGCTCCCAGTACCAGAGACTCCACCTGGATGTAGTATGAGGCATATAGAGAAAATGTTTGAAAATATGTACATAAATGTCCCACCTTCTTTCTGTTTGGACAGTGACTTGCAAGAGGTGGGCTAGTCAGGCAGAGATTCGTAACACAACAGCAGTGATGTAACACTATATATACACCATAATATATTTCATCTGTGTAACTGAAGAGGGCTTTTCATTTTCATACACACTTACAATTTGCCTCACTGTTAATCACTTAACGGGCCTTTTCAGGCATGTGATAAGGGGCAAATGACTAGTAACTTGAAGAGTTGTTTTATTAGAGTTCTAATACGGTTTATTGACAATTCTAGCCATCAGGTCGGTGTAGCAAAGGAACATTATTTTGAACAATACATATCAGATCTTGAAATGGAGGGTGGGAAAGTGGAGTAGCAGTATTCACCCGAGCTTTGCTCACAAACTAAGCTCCATCTACACATTAATGTTCATGAATTCTAGATGCCAAAATGAGATGTCACTCACAGGAGCTTATTCATGATATGATTTTCCCTCTTCTTTCATCAGTAGAAAAGTTAACAGTGTTGACATTTAGAATAACTACAGGGTTAAGACCACACTGAAATGAATGGGGCAGTTTAACTCTTGCAGGTTCAGGCAGATATTACTGCACATTCACATTCTCGTGGCTTTTGTATCCATAAAGGTGAAGACTTTTTTTAATGACATTGTAGAGTCTGAAGCACAAGATGGCAGCCTTCAGAAAAAAAGTACTGATTTGAGTCACCACTAGCAGGCTTAATTTGACCCCTGTATGAGTCTCTAAATCCTTCTCAGTGTTACCTTCTTTCATATCCTTTCTATCCCTTCCCAGTGGCACACAGAGCTATAATGCAGCAGTTCTCAAACTGTGGATTGGGACCCCAAAGTGGGTCCCACCCCCATTTTAATGGTTTGCCAGGGCTGGCTTAGACTTGCTAGGGCCCAGGATCGAAGTTTGAGGGTTTCAGCCGTGCATGTTGGGACTCAGGCTACAGGCCCCCCCCTCCCCCCCACCTGGGGTCGTGTAGTAATTTTTATTGTCAGAAGGGGGTCATGGTGCAATGAAGTTTGAGAACCCCTGCTAATGTATAGTTCAAAATAATCACTGGCATAAAATTCATTTATGATTATTTGCAAATAAATGCTTTTTCATTGTGTTTGCACTGCTGGCGGGCTCTTATGATGCTGTTCGGGCAGCCTGGTTCAGCACCTCATTCCCCCCATGAGTGGCAGGGTTAAGGGGAGAGAACTCAATTTAGCTGTAGCCTAGGATTGAATATAACTAAGAACAAAAGCTTGAGTTCTGAAACCGACATTCCTGAAGTGTGTACACTGAAAGTTACAATTATTTAACTAACATGTTTTAATTCATAATCAGTTGATTTGTGCTAGACAGTCACTGAAAATTCAAGTCTAGTCAAACCTTTAGAACTAAAAGGGGGTTGGACTAGATGACCTCTTGAGGTCCCTTCCAACTCTGATATTCTATGATTCTATGATTCTAACTGTTGTTTCTGGCTCTCTGCAGAATCCAGCAGGCGTTATAATCAGTTCACATTTTAAAGATTATCTCTGCAACCAGCAGGCTAGAAACACAATTTTTTGTTTAAAAAAAAAGCTGAGTTTCTGGAGTACAATTCTATGGCAAAGGATTAATTCTGTGGCAATTCCACAGCTCCAGAACTGCAAAATATATGAGGTCCTGTGTATTACACACATGAATACAGCATAAGTTACATTAGGTCTAAAGCTTTTATTATCTCTTTTCTTTCCAAGAATTTAAGTTGAGGTTTTATAAACTACATGCCATTCAATTTCCTTTGCACGCATTGCATGTAGGAGCTTTTATGAAGGAATAAAAATTAAGTCTTACCCTATTTCAACTAGACTCTATTCCCAGAGATCTCATCAAATACCTTTTCTGGCATGAGTTAATTGTGCTATTATCATAAGTGGATGTAATTAGCATTTTTATCATGATAAAAGGTGCCCAGGGCCTGTAGTTTGAAAGTAGATTATGTATTTCAGTACTGCATCCCACTAAAATGTTTCATAGCGAGTGTGGAAAGATCTTGTGTCATCACAGCAAGTAAATATTAGAAATAATTATATTAGTGAATGTCAATAAATACCGTTTATAAACATCTGTGAAAAGAGAATTTACACACAACCCATAAATGAGGAAAGTGGATTTCATGACCATTTTTTTTTTTTTGGTCCCACACTTTTTGCATTGGCCCCTGCTGTCATTGTGTTGTACTTACTTTTCTAGCTATATCTTCCTTACACAGCCGTATCTTTTTCTTGCCCCTAGTGATCCTGTGAGTAAGACTAATGGTCAATGAACCTGTGCATGGCTGATTTTAAAGGATGGGATCAGACCAGCCCCTGCAAGTTTTCTTGGAGATTAATGTCCTGTATAATCCAATCTTCCAGATAACAATCCTGTAGGTACTCCCATACCCCACCTTCTCCCAGGCCCCTGAGACAACTCTTACTAACTTTGTTATCATAAGGGGAGGGTCTATATAACCTGTTCTCTATCTTCTGGACCCTCTGAGTCTTTAGGGTGCACCAGATAGCCACTTCCCCATCGTGAAGAATGGTCCTTGCTGCTCCAACACAAATTATCTTGGGAGTGGCAGATGCTTCCTGTTTTCATCCCCTAATTAGGGTGGAAGGGCAAGAGAAACACATCCTCCCCTGTTTCCAGGTCAGTGTCCCTTAGAATCAAGCAATTCATTGCCCTTCACAGGAGAGTGCTGTTATCCCAGATTATGGCTCAGAAATTCCCATGAGAGTTGCACCTGCTCACTCTAAATTTTGTAGATTGAATTTGGTCCTGGATCCTAATTTTAATGAGAGCTTTTGGATTTATTCAGCAGGATTTGAATCCTTGGAGAATCTTCTCCCATCTCTGATAAATAGCCAGGGTTTACCCACTTGATCTCAGGGTGGAGCAAATTCCTCATGCACGGATCTCAGCCTTTCCATTAGGTGGATGGGTGCTCAGGCACCTCCACATCATCTTTGTCTCTTCCACGCCACAGCTCTGCAGAGTTTTCTCTGCAACTCAGGTGTCTGTGAGGAGATAGAATGTCTATCGGCTACCCTCCAGCCTGGATTAATTTACCTGGAAAAGATAATACAGCCCTAGCCTGTCTCAGCTTTTCATTTTATCTCTGCCAAATACAGCACACCTAGGAGGGGTCCCTGGTAGTGCCGTTCCATTGAAGTAACACTCCCAGGAGCCACAGCCTATTTGGAGCTACAGGCCTTCTTCTCAGATGACCAAGGCCTCCTGCAGTTCATCTGGGCTCTCGAAGGTTTGGGAGGGGTCCTGTGACTTTTACAGTGGTAAGACAACACACACACAAAAAGAAAGAGGTGTGTGTGTGTACCTGCCCTCCTCCCCCGATGAGATGATGTGGGGGCACCTCTCAGGGAATCATCATGGAGATTCTCATGCAAAAAGCCTGCCCCAGAGTTTTTGAGAACTGTCTGGCCCAAAATTTCCAATCACCATAATTAAACATTCCAGTTTTCCACTCAGCTGTTCTAATCCATTAGCTTTACTGCTGTATCAAGAGTAAACAAATTACCGCTAATGACATTAATTGTGTTAAATCCAATAAGATCCTGTGTATCAATTGACAAAATATAATGAATGCTCAAGATTGTAAATGTATAAACCTCTCAAATGAATAGAATTCATGCACACTCATTATCTTTTAGGTGCAGCTCAAAATATCATTAATAGAATGTGTTCCTTTTTGTAAGCTAATGCACAACTTGAATTACTTATGCTTGGCAGTTGGGTGCTAATCAGTGCAAGGAATGCTGTGCCACTTGAATGAGAGCTTAGAGCCCCAGATCATACAGAACAGGTACAAGAGCAGCATGGCACCATAAACAGACAAATTGAGAACCCTGAAAAGAAAACAGGGGCATGTCAGAGAAAATAAATCTGCTATGAACTAATGGGAATCTGACCATTTACAACAAGAATTAATTTGCTGGTGTACACAAAATATACAATTTCTAAGGCACATAAACAAATATATTATGGATAAATTGTGCTTGTCTATGTACACACACATACATAACCTTTCAGTGCTTGAAGTACACCCCTTTATGTTTGATACATTACATGTTTGCTTTTGCTCCAGTGCTGGAACTGACGCCATTAGGGGAATTTTCAGTGATTGCATTAGCCACAGAGTATTACTGCACAGATCTAATTGCTGGTTGTCAGAGCTGCTAGAAAAAAGTTGTAAGGAGATGGCAATATTTATTTTAATGAGTTAACACTTTTCATGTGCATCACTGTATGTACAGTATGTGCACAATAAAATGCCACAGATCAAAAAGATGGTCCAAACATCAAACCAAAACAAAACTCTGCACTTAAAGAGGAGCGTGAAATTTCCTGCTGGGGATGTGGAACATGGAATGCCATCTGTATTATATGGCACTGAGAAAACTGATTATGGTTGGACCTCTATTTCATAGCAGATGGGTTCATTAAATTTAATAGCCTCCAGAGCCTTAGAAACAGTGTTAAAAACATGTGGAACATGCTGTGACACTTCACTTCTCGCCCCACAGTCATTATAACTCTGGCACAGACTATAAATATCACTGTACTTTATTTCCATTCAAACAGATTACTATTATAATTATTTTTGCTAGTGTACAGTTACTTAAAAAGTGGAGAATGCAAATCCTATTTGACAGCATGATAGGCAGTGGTCTCAGCATACTAGCAGCCTAATATGTCACTTTTTTGGTAGGCATCGTGGCAAAAAAGAGTTTTAAGGAGGGATGTGGAGAAGGATAATGAGGTAGTTTTGCAGACCTTTCTGGGGAGTTCCTCCCAGGTGTGAGGGGCATCATGGGAGAAAAAGCACAAAGGTGCTTATTCAGATCTTTCAAATGCTGGCATTCACTTGTACTGTGTTCCCACAGTAACATTGCTTGCCCAGGACTTGGGAATGATGGAGCCCATCCTTGTGGGATTAGCATGCTATTGTGAACGTATTTTGGCTGTCCCAGCATTGCTTAGCTGCATTATCATTTCCTACTGGCACTACTGAAATTTCAAAGTGGATTCATTCACAAAATATACTGAGATTAAATTTAGTATCTAGGAAATTCAGTCAGGTTCAAATGTTAGATGACCAGATTCTCTATTACTAGCGCTGTAGATCTAAAGAAAATGATATTTAAAACCACTATATTAGGACTTTATCATGAGTTTCCAGGGTTTTCTCTTATTTTACACAGTTTTCTGGCCTGTGATATCATTACTTTATATAGGGAATTATTGTTACTCCCTATATGAGGCTATGATAGGTTGTATCTTAAAAATAATTCAATGAAGCACAAATGTCTGAAACTGTTCACCTGCTGGATTTTCTCCTACGAATTACTCTATGTAAATTGCAGAGAGTAGTTCTCATGTTGATTTTGATTTACTAGTATATCCATGCCAAAAGGGTGCCAGTCTTGCTCCCAGACACCTGCATGCTAGAGATACAGCAATTTGGGACCTTTTCCAGCTGCAGCCTGCCAATGATGTGTAGTGCTTTTAGGTGAGGGGACATACCATTTTGAGTTTCACACAGAATTGCTGTTGTCATTTTACAGAATTGAAAATCAAAAGTTGAAAGATCACTAAGCAGAGGGAGAACTTGTTTCTAGATCCCCCCCCCCCCGATTATGTTGGATCAAATACTCTGGAAAAACTTGTTCTTACCCAAAGAAAACTACTATTTAAATGCCTTTTCAACTAATATCTGTTTGAAACTAATAAGATCACAGACAGATGTTCTGAATGAAGCTGAGTTGATTATAAGGAAATTGCAGTTACTCTGTCAGATATATAACATTTTTCATATTTCATTTTTTCATAAAGGATTATTTATGGTAAAATAATAATGCAGGAAGACAATGGATTTAAGGTAATATACAAATTCCATCTTTTGATCGTATATGTCTCATTTTATGACATTTCAAAAGAAAGGGCAGTGAAGATAAAATATACTTTATCTGGACAACTTGAATAAAAGACTGAAATAAAAATTAAAGACTCATTAAATTATCAGGGCCATCTGAGTTTTGCTGCAGTGGCAGAATGAAATACAGAAAACACACAGAGAGAAAACATAGAAGGAAAGACAATTCTTTTGGGTAGGTGTTGAGGTTGGATGAGTTAGTTATTAATAGTTCTTTTCTCTCCAGTTTGTCAGAAGATTTTGTATAGTACAAACATACATAGGCAATACTATATACATATGAAAATTAGGGCTGGTCAAATAACTCACTATGAATAATATTTGTTGTGAAGTTTAGCAGTTTATCAAGAAATAATTATTCACAAATATATTTTTCATTATTCTGCAAGCTCTTAACTACGTATTGGTGTATACATAGAAAGTGTGTGTAAGTGCAGTTAGATAGTCTGTACATGGAGAGGGGGTTTGGTTTGGTTTGGGGGTGGGGGTGGGGGTGGAAAGCTTCCAGCTGATGATGTTGCTGCTGTGAGTTGACCTACCTTATCACCATTGTGTGGTGTCAAGTCAGCTCTTCCAAAGGAAATATTTCCTTTAATTGTCTGACCAGAAGTGTTCCATCAAGTTGAGCAAATTCAGTGAAGCAATGCCCTACTAGTCTCTGGGTAAGTGTGGAGTGCTTAGAAAATTTCTGAAATATTTGAAAATATGCTTGTATTTCTATTACTATCGATCGAAATATTTTTTTCTGTTGGTGTGTGTGTGTGTGTATGGCAAAGTTGATGTTTACTCACATTTACTGATAAAAAATTAATCCTTCCAAGCCTATTTATAAGAACCCTAAGTATAGGCTTAAGTCCCTAATTCTAGCCAACCAACTTTGAAATTAACTGTTATCAACTCCTAGTCAAGCAATCCCGAAGGCAATTTATCGAGCTATTTTATGGAGGGAGTCCATTTAATTGATGATGTGAATGAATTGTCTGTTTTAAATTTGAGATGTGATTATAGGTTGTTTAGTAATAAATTTTAAAATAAATAGCCTTCATGTAGCGGCACAAAAATTTTACAGAGATAAACACATTAAAAACACTAGAATAATAATAATTGCAAGGCAACACGCCTAATCCTTAGCCCTGAGAACTGTCCTTTGTCTTGCTGGTCTGTTGCGGTCACAATTTTTACTAAAATCTTCAGTTTTCTACAGTGCTAGATTTATTCAAACAAGAATTAACAATATAGAACTACCTAAATCTAATATCTCCCTGCATTTCCCCATGAAAATACCGTATGATTGCATTTGTTGGGTCTTACTCCTGATTTACACCAGTACAGAATATCTCCATTTAAGTCAATGGAGTTGCACTGATGTAGAACCAGAGTGAAATTAGAATCCGGTCCCTCACATTTTAAATCTTAGTTTTCAGCTTTGAATTCTACTGCTGTTGATTGACACCACAATTCTAATGTTCTGTTTTCTGGGTTAAGGCCTTCACCTGAACTCAAGAGAGTAAGTATTACAGTTAGCAGTAACTTGTTTTAATGTGACCCCTATGTTATAGTCCAGTTGAAGTCCCTGGCTTCAAGTGAAAACAGAAGTACACTGACATTTAAAAAAATTGTGAAATCGTTGAGCCTTGTTTAACCTATTTGTCATTAGTTAATGTAACTGATACATATGATGACTGTACTTCTCCATTATGGTCTGGGTACTTCTAAGGATAGCCATTAATACGAGCTACTAGTTGCAACTCTGTGATGGCTCAGCACTTCACAGTCTTTTTCTTGTGAGATGCCAAGGTGAAAGAGGGAAGTTTCTAAGATAAAAATTTTGAAACATCTGGGTAACACCATAAGGGGAGCAGCAGCAGCAGATGAAGGAACTGTTCAGGCCTCAGGCCAAGATGGTTTCTATCATGTATTAGAGAACTGGAGAGCAGAAGCATTTCACTAAACTGTAATAAACCTAGCATTTGAAATTAATTTAGGTCATGCGTTCTAAAAAACATTAAAATTCACTTTCTTACAGTATAGCTAAAGGTCATAAATGCTGTCAATCAGATCAGAAGGTTTCTTACTGTTAGTCAGCTTTGATAGCCTCAAGTTGTGCAAAGTACAAACAAAGTGCTGCTTCCAAAATAAAAAGTGTAATGAGAAATATAGCTCTTTCTGCAAAGTGAATGCCTTTTTATACAGCCTGCTGGATTTAGCTTGCAATGTGAAGCATCCATAAAATGTTTCATGGCCTTTTTGATAAACGTATACCTATAAAATTTGGGTGTAAAACTAGACTGGTGAGATGCATTAGCTACATACTTATTATGGGTGATAGGCACTCTCTATTTCTCACAACAAAACCTAATGAACAATAAGACGCATTGATGGCACCATGTTATCAGCTGATGTTGCTGCCAGTAAGCTGTGCCACAACCTCACTTTTCCCAAATTAGTTAAAAAAAGGGGAGGAGGAGGGGGAGAAAGGGGGGGGAAAAGAGAGAAAACCTAATGTTAAATCAGAGGTTTGTTAAACCCAGAGAGATTTCAGGACAATATAAGCTGGAGCCTCTTTAAGATTCATATTTTGAATTCTTGTATTTTACAATACATTTAAAAAAAAATAATGCTTCTAACATGTATTGACTTAATCCTACTTTCTGCTGCTGTGCATCACTGTTAGTTGTTAAAATCAGGTGCTGTGCTTATGCACGCAAGCCTGAAGCACACCAGTGCAGCTGCTGATTCCCCATCTCACCTAATGGCCACCGCTGTATTAGAGAGCTCAGTCACATCACCAGGTTATTTCCAAAATACACTTTCAATGTATTATTGATGAAATTTTCAAATGCCAGCACAAATTAACAAGATTTGTGTGGAGAGGTTTTCCTAGGGGTGGATCTTTCCTGGCACCTTTACTTCTGCATCCCAATGCACGGCTCTATGACTAGAGGAGCCATAGAATTTGTGTGCACATGGCTTGCTCCTTCCCTACCTACAGACATCCCCTCACCTCCACTCAGTTCTTTATAACAGAACCAAGGTGGTTCTTTTATGTGTTTGCCCTTTCATGGCCACAATGGGATAGGAGGGACAAGATGTCTGCCTTTCTTAGATGAGATCAAAGAAGAACTTGAGACTCAGTAAAGTCCAATTTATATATTACTGTGGTTTAAAAGGTAAAGTCTTATCAGTTGTACAGCTGTCCCCATGCTTTTTGTTTTGTTTTGATAGGGTAGGGGCCTACATTGGAGGAAATGTCAGGTCAAAATAGCAAGAAAAGCTACCTAGAACTATATATAGTCTTCTTTTAATTAATAGTTGTGCCCAAACTGCCTTTACAGTCTGCTCTTAGTGCTGTTCTTGGTAGTTCATTACAATATATGTTAATTAGGTTTTGTATAATGAAATTCTGCCAATAGTTATTTTGTTACCTTTTTTTTCTGAAACTCGATTCCCATTATTTTAATATTTATTATCAGCTCAAATAGCCTTATGAGCATATAATAGCTACTTCATTCTCTCTCTGATATACTGTGCCATTCAGAGCAGTTCTGAGTTAGTGGCTTGCTGGTCTAACCTTCAAGGTACTTTAAAGTGGCAAAATATAATATCCAGAAAGAGTCTCTCACTCAGTAATGACAAACAGAAGGAAAAAAAAAATAACAAAACACGATGCAGTGTCACAAAACAGGTGGAAATCTCCAACAAAGTCTGCAGTTTGGGATATAGAGTACATACGAGGAATGGCTTGATTTTAATAATATAAATATTACCCAATCCATTCTCTCTATAATAAAGAAACAGAATGTTCACATGAAGTCAATACATGCTTTGGCCTTTTTTTCTCTCTTTTTTGGATATTAAACATCCCATGGCACTTTTAGTAAGAATGACTTTTCCCAGATCTCCTTGGCCAAAATTTCCCCTCCACTGTGCCACTCTGTGCCTCAGTTTCCCCATCTGTAAAACAGGAATAATGATACTGACCATCTTAGTTAAGTACTTTGAGATTTGTTGTTGAATAGTGCTGTTTAAGAGCTAGGCATTGTTATTATTCAGGGTAGATTGTAAAGTAGGGGACGTTTTTAACCCACTATGCTTACAGTTTTTTTGTAGCCATGGTGCATCACTGTGACACCTACTATAGGCAATGTCCTATCTCTTTTGTGCATAAAACTGTCCTTGATAACAATGTACTTTACGTATTTGGATTAATAAACGAACAAGAAGCACCTATCAAGTACTCTATGCATCTCTTACAAATAATTAAAAAACACAATAAATCCATGTAATCTATGTGAAAAGAAAAACAAGTGGCAACCTCACTTAACCAAATAACATATAGCACAAATATATAAAGGAATTTGTGACAAAAGAAGCCACTTGATGATTTCCTGACCCGTAGGTTAAAAGAAAAAAAACCCCTCAATTAAACCAAATTATTTATTTTTTCTTTATTTCTCGATATCTTTGATGTCCAGCACTGTAGCATCTGGGAATCTCACAAAAATTAAAAACAATAAATTCTAAACACTTCCCTCAGTGGTAGCAGGGATTAAAAATTATACTCATCGGGGCTCTATGGCTATATTCCGCTCTGTCCCATGATAGAAGAAAAACAATGTTTGACTTAGGGGCCAGTAGTATTATATGATCCATTATCTCACTAAGACCAAAACTGAGTATCTTATATTAATGGAAAACTGGAAATCATTCCTAGCTGTGGGCATGTCACAGGATTTCAGACTTTACAATCATATCATTCTCATGTGTCTCTGTTTTTTTGCTCCTGCCCCCAACTTATGCAGACAATATCTTATTAACTTCTAGAAATATAAATCAATATATCCCAAAGGCTGAAATCAAAAATTTCAAATAATGTATTATAATTAATCTCTATCCCAAGCAGGTTGTGGAATATTAGCTGCTTAAATTCTGGTCAGCTTTGAAGGGGTGGTTACCAGGATGATTTGCTGGGCTCGGAACACTTTGGTGGACCAGTATGATGCCTTTACGCCCAGCACTAGTTCTGAACCAGTGATCAAAGAGGGAGACATTTCAATCCCCGAGCAGGTAAATTAGAAAAACCTACCATCAAACTACCAACTGCCAGAATAATTTCCTAATTGGAACATAATCAGGCAAATGCCTAAGTGGTGAAGTAGGAATACTAAACCCGAACTAAGAAAAGGCAAACATCACTGATGGTGATTTTCTGCTGGGAGTGCCCTGTCCTCCATCCCCATAAATGTAACCCTAGACCTCCGCTTTAGTGACATGGTAGCAGGAGATGCAATCTCTAAAGTAGGTAGTTCCTAGACCTTTTGTTACTTTGTTGTCCAGACAATTTGCAACACCTTGAACTGTGACCTGAAGGGAAATGGAAGTCCTTGAAGGGCACATAGTTCAGATACAAAGTATGCTCCCAAAAGTCTATCCAACCAATAAGCATACTGGTATATCATTCTAGACAAGCTAAGTCTTTGAATGATCTCCATGGATAGCCCCAAAAAAGCAAACCTCGAAGAAAGCTTTATTTATTACCTCATAAAACAGCATGAAGCTGTTACCATTCTCTGACTGTAACACAATAATGTTCTGTAATATACTTTATTCATGTTAGTCTTTTTTTAATGTAGTTTACAATTGAATGCAATTATACTAATTGTCTCCATAACATGAAAGCTGCCAGCATCAAAACTTAGAACTTCTTTTTCAACATCCCATCTTGGTAATGCCACAGTGCTGTTGACTCTCCTTTTAAGTATTTTTGAACAGTATTGCTATAATGTATATAGTTTCCTCTTTTCAAATTCACTTGTGGTGCTGAGTTCCAGTGCAAAACCCTCTGAAACACACACGCCATAGAGAACGTAAGGGGTCCACTGGTTGGGCCATCATACAGAAGTGTCTGTTCACCCTCTATACTGCTGAGAGAGACTTCTTGTTGGTTCCACCAAGACTGGCAGGAAAAGCCACAATGGAGACCGAGTGGAATAAGTCATAGTGAGGCTACAAATCCACGTTTACACAGATCCAATATCCTCAGTAGTTTACCCAACAAGTGTAGAGGAGCTAAAATGGGTATTCAAGCCAAGACGTTAGGGTATCAGCATAGGGAATCTACAAAGCCAATCAACGCATTGGCCTTGAGGTATGGGGGACTGGATTTCACCCGCACACTCCACCCGCACAGAACCCAAATACCTTCAGTATGCATGTGGAGTAAATTTCACCATCAAAATATTGACTATTAGTAGTTTGTTACAGCTGTTTTTTTTTAAAAGTTTGTTCTAGTTCTAGCTGCTCCTTTTAAGGGAGTCTAGGAAGGATTTTTTCCCTCACCACCAGACCAGCATAGGTGGAGTGGGTTTTTTCACCATCCTCACAGGAGGTGGGAAAAGGGGTTAGGCTATACGTCACAACTCATTATGTAAGTGTGGGGTGGATGTCCAATGCAGGTACTCCATAGGAAAGGCATCCAGTGACTGGATAAATGGCTTGGTAAAGGACTTAAAAAGAAGGTGTTGGTTAAAGGAATGGAATGTGGGGGGGAGCTCCTATGGATAATAGAGCAGGGAGCCAACGCCCCTTTCTTATAGCCCACCTTAACCCCACTATGATGGAGGGGTGGATGGTAAGGATCCAGCAATGGGTTGGCTTGGGGACATGATGGAAAATGAAGGGGGACCGGTGGCAGCCTCCGGGTACTTATTGAATGAACATGGAGTTGCCCGTACTGTACGTTTTTATCTGCCAGCTAGTCCCAGACATCTAATAATAAAGTTGTCGCCTGATTAAACCATATCCAGTGTTTCCTGTTCTTCTTTTGGTATAGCTGGACAATGTTTCTCCTCCAGGAATATCTTTACATGACACCACAATGTAATTATACCACATGAACAGATGAGGGTTTTTTTAAATCTTATTGAGTAGTAACATATCACCTATGAATTTTCTACTAATTAAATTACTTTTTTCTACATTCAGATAACAATAAAATATATAAAAATAAAAATTCTGTAGATGAATGTAGCGTCTGTTTGTAAGACAGGGAAGAACCTGTAATAGAACGGGGAGTATAGGTGAGTAGTGATAGTGATAATTATAGAGTCTTGAGAAAAGAAGACTGGGATGGGGCAGGGGCAGGAAACCTGATAAGTCTTCAGAAGTGTTAAGGGCTCTTATAAAGAGGACGTTGATGAATTGTTCTCATCTACTGAAGGTAGGACAAGAAGTAATTGGACTAATCTGCAACAGCTAGATTTAGATTAGATATTTGGAAAAACTCTCTAACTAGAAGGGTGGTTAAGCATTGGAATAGGCTTCCAAGGGAAGTTTTGGAATCCCCATCATTAGAGGTTTTTAAGAACAGGTTGGGGGGGGGTCTCACAAGGAATTTTTTGGTGGCCTCAGAATGCGGCGACCAACTCTGGCTGGTGGTTGCTCTGACAATTTTTCCTAAAATAATTAGGAAAAACAAATAAATATGCACATATACATGTCCGAATGATTGTAATTTATTTATGTAGGATTTTTTGCAGACTCAATAATAAAAATAATGTACAGTTCTCTCTATTCTTTACTGGCTCTAAACAGAATAGAAATGAATAAGGTGCTTTGCACGTTCTTGTCTTTTGTTGTTGTTGTTTCTTTTGCTTTTTTTTTTTTTTTAGACTTGCTAGCTAGTAAGTCTGTTTCTGTGAAAAGTGATTTTTGTATGTTTGTTAACACTGCTTTGCCTCCCCTTCCAATCACCTCCCAGGAGGTTGTGGCTGCATGGAAAGCCCCTGGTGGCCACATGTGGCCATGGTGGCTGCATTTGAGAAACACCAATCCCTGACAGGTGTTTGTCTAGGTATACTTGGTCTTTCCTCATCTCAGGAGACTGGACCTAAATGACCTTGTGAGGTCCCTTCCAGGCCTACATTTTTATGATTCTATATAAAGTAATGGACTATCGCATTAATAACAAATAGCTACTGTGGCAGTTTTCATTTACCTGGTGAAAATCCAAAGTTACTCAAATGAACTCAGTCTTGTTTTACACTGATGCAAAAGAGTACAGAATTTTGCTCATACTGTGTGGAATTATTCTCATCAAATGGATCCGCTCGTTTCTTTCCATATTTAGCCTTGTGGCTTATTTGTAAAATTAACATAAGTCTTGTTAAAAAGGAAAATTAATTATTGATAACTATAGCTTTTAACCAAACTGTGCATTTAAAGTAATCACTCTGGGTAATTTAAATAAAATCTTTTATGTAAACAGTTTGCACCCATTAGAAAGAGAAAACTGTTAGTTTATGTAATTAAAATGATGTTACTGCTATTTTAGTTCCAGTTCAAGACAGAGGACAGTGATCAGATACAGACAGATGTGACTTAATTAACCAGTTTAAAAATGATCATTATTTTGCTTTTTTTAGGAAAGATTGTTATTTAAAAATAAAACCCTGAATATGCCTTTATGTCCCTAATTAGTATATGTAAAATTCAGACTTTATTTAATGCATTTACATTATAAAACATATATGTACTCCAAAGTAGTGCAAGTTTTTCAAATGGGCAAGCCATGCTTATTACAAATAAATTTGTGGTAAAACATTGTCTTCTTTTCTTTATTTCAAAATATAACTTTGATACCTTTGTTGTTCCTTTTGTTTTTCTTTTGTCTCTTTTTACTAAAGCTTCTCTTCTTTTAATTCCCACATATCTTGAGAAAATTATTTTTAAAGATAGAAACTTGAATGTTGGCTTTCATATTTATTTTATGACTCTGTTCACCATAGCAACCTTTATGTTTCCTTCTGACAGAAACATTTTGCATGCAGTTCTAAAAATCTGTTCTCAGCCTAATGCATTCTTGACTGAGATACTTTGGTTACTGCAAAATATGTAGTAGCCCAGGAAAAAAAATATATGAACAAAAGAAGATTTAGTATTTATCCCTGCAAAAAGCATGTGCAAATTTCTTCTGAGGTGAGGCGTATCATCACCCTCTTAATACTTGCATTGAAATCTTAACATCAGGTGACTGGATTTATTGCCTCCTCTATGCACATAACTCTCCATAATGTCAATAGGAGTTACATGGGTCTAGGGAGAGGAGAATAAACTTCTATGTTGTAAAAGTAAGTTGTCAAGAGAAGCTTGAAGCAGCTGAATAAGTGGAATCCTAAGTAGGAAGACTAAAGAGAGTCTTAAAAAAATCTGTGCTAAACCCTGACAGTGAGTTTGACATTTCTTTCTTTGTGTACCCAAACTCTCATGGACTTCAGTGGGAGCCATGGCATGCATATTCAAGCAATGTAGAAATATCCCCATAGTTTGTTCATAGGAAGAAGTAAACCCATATTTTGTAGGAAACCCATTTTTCAAGCATTTGAATTTATTGTACTTTCTGCCCCCATAATCAGTTTACACAGCATTGTACATATCCTATAGTAAATATTGATGCAGCTACTGTACACCGGAGTATCTCTGCAAAATCAAACCCCCACAATCTCAGGACAGATGGGTTTTAACTTTACTGGCAGAAAAAAGGGTAGTGGCTGCTTTAAGCCCCCCCTTCCCCCCTTTGGGAGGGAGTGGCCAGTTGGGGATTGGAAGGCATCACTTGAACTGGTGGGAAGGCTGGTGGAATTTAGGTAAGCCATTGGCCCCTGTGCACCTGAGAGAGGGTATATAACCTTATTTCTCCAGCCTAAGCCCCCTCTCCCACCCGGATTAGCAGCTCCCATCTTCCGGCACCTGGGACTACTGTTTTTGGTCTACTGTGGGCATTGAACTAGTTGTCTTTTTTAGGACTTGAAAGGAATTTTACCCTCACCACCAGATTGGCTAGGGTGGGCTAGGATTTTTCACCTTCCCCATAGCAGCTCAGAGACCCTTTGGGATAGGTCAAGAAATAAGGTTCAAGATATCACAATTTAGCAAGTGGCATGTGTTCCTTTGCAGGTACTAATCCAATGGGGGCATCTGCTTCCCTGATAAAACTGGAATTGGAAGTTGATTATGGGGAAGGTATCCCCTACAGAAGCTGGGGAGGGTAGTGGGGCTCCTAACATCTGATAGTGTGGAGAAAACAATGGGAAGTGGGGTCCCAGCAACAGGCTAGGGACCAGTTGTGAAGGGGTTCGGGGCTGATGGCTGCCCTTCCTCAGGTGGAAACTATTAAGGAAGGAATCATGACCTGCACTGTATGAATTATTGCCAGATTGTTCCCAGATGAGTTAATAAAGTTGCAGCCTAATTAAACCACATCCCTTGCATTTTGCCTTTCCATGTGTCTGGGACAGTGTCCCTGCAGTTTCCAGCAGTAACACATTAGCTTAAACACTGACATTGTTCAGGATACTGTACCCCAGTGAATCCATAGTTCACCTCCTCTGAGAGATACTAGGGTCGGACTTCCATACCATCTTGTTTTCTTTTTCAGAAAGGCCTTTCATTTTTTAAATTCAGGTGATACAATAAGGAATATACTTTTTGGACTGTGTTACATAAATGAATGCTACAATCAGAATGACATATGATGAACTTTTGATAAGTCCATCATTGTGAGAGGTTAACAAGAGATTGTTTAGATTGTGTTGGTAATCGTTGTGAGTCAGCCCTAAAACAGATGTGAAAACTTGGAGGGATTTAAAATTTTCTTTGCCCAAAAGGACAGAATATAGTGAAACATGACAAAATAATCAGTATAACATGCTTAAAACAAGACCTTTGAAACATTAGCTGGCAGTTGCCTGTTGTATGGCTTATTCTCCACAGCCCCAATTCAGCAATGCATCCCTATTCAGGACAGCACTTAACATTATTGACTTAAATAGGACTTAAGCACATGCTTAGTTTGTGTTTAAATACTTTTGGGAACCAGGACCCTCAAAGGGGATAGAACAGCTTAGCCAATGGGTATGATTTATGCTTTTCTGCTGGTGTCACTAAATCAATTACTTACCCTGCATGCCACCATATTTCACATCACTGCTAGAAGTTCTGCTTCCCGAAGCAGAATTTCTGACACAGGTGTCCAGTGTCAAATGCTACTAGTCCACATTGTGACTTTTACAGCATAAGCTGGTCATAATGTTGTCAAACTGCATCCACAACCCCATGTTTATGAATTTTCCAGAGAGAATCGCATTCTTATATGCTAACCATTTGGTAACAAATGGGTTGGTAACAAATGGTTTGCCTAGGCTCCAATTCAGCAAATCATTTCAACACACGGAACACACAAGTCCCTCAAGTCAGTAAGACTTTAAGCACAGTTCTAAAGTTATGTATGTGCTTAAATGTTTGGCTGCATAGGGATGGACTTCTGAAGTGGGGGTTTTACAATGCAGAAACCAAGGTGTTAATTATTGAATAATTTTACTTAAAGGTACAGTAGAACCTCAGAGTTATGAACACCTCAGGACTGGAGGTTGTTCGTAACTTTGAACAAAACATTATGGTTGTTCTTTAAAAAGTTTAAAACTGAACATTGACTTAATACAGCTTTGAAACTTTACCATGCAGAAGAAAAATGCTACTTTCCCCCCTCCCCTTAACATGGTACTGTACTGTATTTGCTGTTCTTCTCTCTCCCCCCCCCCCACCCCTCCATTGCTGCCTGATTGTGTACTTCCAGTTCCAAATGAAGTATGTGGTTGACTGGTCAGTTTGTAACTCTGGTGTTTGTAACTCTGTAACTCTGAGGTTCTACTGCAGTATGAAAGTGCTTGCAACACTGATAGTGTCACATTAACAGTGATGATAAAATAATGATATTTTCCTGTCTCTCTAGTGACAGAAATCAGATTTTTTGGGGTCTCCAGATAATTGTGAACATAATTTGGATTAATTTAGTGTTCCTCCTTCTGTATGGTTCCTGCAAATGGAAGCCTGATTTTGGGTTCCAGAGGTCTGATATCCAAAAGGAGCTGTGTTGTTTTAGCAGCTTTTCCTTTTATATGTCTTGACTTCTTGGTTTATTGCAAAGGAAAGTAAATTGAATATTATTATTAATTATTTGTATTACTGTAGCACCTAGTAGCCAAATTCATGGACCAGAACCCCATTATGCTAGGTGCTGTACAACCACAGAACAAAATATAGGATGTAGAATGTAACTGTGAAGTCTAGAATATATTCTAATAACTAGTGAGTTGATCAAATATGCCTTTTTATCTCTAGGATTTGGAACCAGTATTAAATCATTTGTAACATCATAGCATAAGGAAGTTGCGCAAATCCAAGCAATACATCTTTTCCAGAATCAAGTTATATGTTTGAATTTGCTATGGGTGCCCAGTTTATTCATTATATTACAGAGAAATTGAATGCAAGAGTGCCAGCTCTGGAAAATATATGAGAATTAAAATTGTCCTGACTGGGTAAACCACCATGGGAATTTGCTGTGGAAGATATCACTCATAGAAATCCCTTTGACAGAAGTTTCCATTTAAAAATAGAATATTGTTCACCAGGAAATCAAGTTAACATTGAAAATGGCTAAAGAACAATGTATGAACCCCTAGAATAATTATTTCTTAAATGATGCCAATAAAATAAAAAGTTTTGAAACCTAAGTGCTTTCTAGGGAAAAGAAGAATGAAGGACAGATTGAAAAGGAAGCCTGTAAGGACACTGTCAAATAATTCTTTATCACAGGCCTGCAGGCCTAGAGCTGTAGAAGAGCTGCTGAAAAAGCACTTAAGAGTTAATGTTGTAGGTTAATGCTGCAATCAACAATCAGGTCCTGTGAATTCACATGCCTAAGGAACAGTGGTAATAGGGTGCAATTTCAGCATAACCCTAACTTCCCAAGATTAGCCATATCCAGCTGTTCTCTACACTATAAGGTAAAATTTATATAAGGAAGGAATGTGGCCAATATCTGGTGCCTGCTTCACCACTTGGAAAGAAGTTATACCTTTTAACTCTAACAGGCACACAATATATTTGAGATGACTTTATTTCTTGATTTCTCTTGTGTACAAGTGTGATTGGTTCATTCAATTGACATTTCAGACCAAGCCCATTGGTACTACAACTAAAAAAATATGAACTAGAGTTTTAATGAAATGACTTCTCCAGGAAGATACTGCAGGTGCTGAACGATGCCACTGATTAGATAGAAACTGCATCCTGAGATTTTCCTTCACTTGCCATGGGATGCTCCCAAAGCAGTGATAAGGAGCAGAGCTATCTCAGTAACACTGATGAATAAACAATTAGCAAATCAACAACTTCAAGCTCAGCTGGAAAAAAAATATAGAATTGTGTCTTGGGTCATAACACTATGGGAAACCTTATGAGAATTGAGAAATAAATTTAATTAGAATGAACAAATCAGAGTATGCAATTAGAACACATTAAGTTTTTATTAGGAGAAAGTCAACACATCTGATAATGCATTAGCCTGGCTATTAAAAAGAAAAAAAATCTGAGAACTGAAACGTCTTCAGGGATCGATGTCCATACTACCAAAGAAACTCAGTCTGAATTTTTTGAGCCTTTATCAAAAACATACCAGTCTGAACAAAAATAGTATGTCTCACAAATAAAGTCTCTTACTTTGATTTTATCTATCTTGTCCACTCAAGAAACTTAAAATAAAAAAAATCATATACATGGAGGTAGGATTGACAATCAAAACACTGACTTTAGGTAAAGTGGTAGGTGTGGAGGGATTCTGTATCAAATCCTGTGAAAACTTTTCAGAAGAACTGACGCCTGTGTTGCCTTAGGTATATAATCATATTTTGATTTACAACTCTCCCTACTTGATGAATCATTGTAATCCCAAAGGAGGGAAGGCCAGCTGATGATTGTAAAAACTACAGACCAATCTCCATCTTTAATGCAGATGTAAAAATCCTGGCTCAGATAATTGAAACCTAACTGGATATGGTCATGAATGAACTGATTCACAGAAATCAGACCAGATTTGTGAATAGCCATCATGGTTTGGACAATATGAGAAAGTTGTTGAATTTACTTCAATCTGTCTGGTTGAAACCTCAACAACATTTAATAACACTGGTCTACAATTTTTGAGAAGTCGTCTGCTTCAGAGATAAAATGTGCTATTTATTATGTAGTGTGATGTGCTGAATTCAAATATGACAATTAAAACAACTGATTGGCTACTGTTTCTAAGATATTTAAGTTTTTACATTTTATGTCTATGTATATTGTGTAGATAGTAGAGTTTTAATCATAAATTGTAAACCTAGGTCTTTTCATGTGTTTATGGTTGCTTTACATGATAATATTTCACCTGTCCTGTTTATGTTACACTTTAAAAATCAGCAAAAGGGTTATATAAATAAAATTGATTATGAAACAAAAGGCAAAAAACTATTATGTACATAGTTTAGTCCTATTCAGTTTCTACTCGGCGCTTCTTGGCTTGTCTCTTGTATTCATTAAATGGAGCATCTCTTGTCACTGTCCAGCAATAGTCTGCAAGCATTGATGGGCTCCATTTGCCCTGATAGCGTTTCTCCATTGTTGCAATGTCCTGGTGAAATCGCTCGCCGTGCTTGTCGCTCACTGCTCCGCAGTTCGGTGGGAAAAAATCTAGATGAGAGTGCAAAAAATGTATCTTTAGTGACATGTTGCAACCAAGGCTTTTGTATGCCTTGAGGAGGTTTTCCACCAACAACCTGTAGTTGTCTGCCTTGTTGTTTCTGAGAAAATTTATTGCCACTAACTGGAAGGCTTTCCATGCCGTCTTTTCCTTGTCACGCAGTGCATGGTCAAATGCATCATCTCGAAGAAGTTCACGAATCTGAGGACCAACAAAGACACCTTCCTTTATCTTAGCTTCACTTAACCTTGGAAATTTTCCACGGAGGTACTTGAAAGCTGCTTGTGTTTTGACAATGGCCTTGACAAAGTTCTTGATGTGTAAGGGTGGTAACAAAATCTTCCTTGATTCAACAAGTGGTGGATGCTGAACACTTTTCCTCCCAGGCTCCAATGACTGTCGGAGTGGCCAATCTTTCCTGATGTAGCGGGAATCTCTTGCACGACTATCCCATTTGCAGAGAAAACAGCAGTACTTTGTGTATCCAGTCTGCAGACCAAGCAAGAGAGCAACAACCTTCAAATCTCCACAGAGCTGCCACTGATGTTGGTCATAGTTTATGCACCTCAAAAGTTGTTTCATGTTGTCATAGGTTTCCTTCATATGGACTGCATGACCAACTGGAATTGATGGCAAAACATTGCCATTATGCAGGAAAACAGCTTTAAGACTCGTCTTCGATGAATCAATGAATAGTCTCCACTCATCTGGATCGTGAACAATGTTGAGGGCTGCCATCACACCATCGATGTTGTTGCAGGGTACAAGATCACCTTCCATGAAGAAGAATGGGACAAGATCCTTTTGACGGTCACGGAACATGGAAACCCTAACATCACCTGCCAGGAGATTCCACTGCTGTAGTCTGGAGCCCAACAGCTCTGCCTTACTCTTGGGTAGTTCCAAATCCCTGTTAAGGTCATTCAGTTCACCTTGTGTTATGAGGTGTGGTTCAGAGGAGGAGGATGGGAGAAAATGTGGGTCCTGTGACATTGATGGTTCAGGACCAGAAATTTCATCCTCTTCCTCGTCTGACTCAAGTGAGAATGATTCTGGTGCATCAGGAACCGGCAGTCCTTCTCCGTGGGATACTGGGTGTATAGCTGATGGAATGTTTGGATAATGCACAGTCCACTTTTTCTTCTTTGAAACACCTTTCCCAACTGGAGGTACCATGCAGAAGTAACAATTGCTCGTATGATCTGTTGGCTCTCTCCAAATCATTGGCACTGCAAAAGGCATAGATTTCCTTTTCCTGTTCAACCACTGGTGAAGATTTGTTGCACAAGTGTTGCAGCATATGTGTGGGGCCCACCTCTTGTCCTGATCTCCAATTTTGCAGCCAAAATAAAGGTGATAGGCTTTCTTAACCATAGTGGTTATACTGCGCTTTTGTGATGCAAAAGTCACTTCACCACAAACATAGCAGAAGTTATCTGCACTGTTCACACAAGTACGAGGCATCTCTGCTCCTTTGGCTAAACAGAAATGTGTCCCTTTGCAAAATCAAACACTGACAAATAAGAGAGCACAACACTGTATGATTTCTAGAGCTGATATAGGGCAATTTGTTCAGCAGAGTGATGTAAGCTTCGTTATGATTGCATCATCCATGACTTCTAGGAATAACATGATGCAATTCATATCATGTATGACGCAATACTAGCTTCAGATTGCATCATTCATTGTTTTGCCTAAAAAGCAAGTACTGTCCAAACCCAGTCATAGATTTATTCATAGAGCCAGTCAAAGATGTATTTTAGTCATTTCTGGTTTAAATTGAGATCCCTTCCCTTTATAACTCACTTATCCTCCGCCATTCCCAAGTCAAGGGTCGTATATACTGACCCAATATCATATCTTGAAAACTAGAGCCAATCAACAATTTTAAGCTTTCGTTCTCATTTTCGTTCTCAGTGACCCAGAATTAGTAAAGTTTGACTACATTTATTTCAGAAGCATTTTGGCTTCTCAGTCATGACCTTCTCAGTCATGAGAAGGTCTTTCAGGAAGTAAAGTGGGACTTTAATTAGGATGCAGTGGATTATGACCACTTACCATGGATTCATATCTTCGACATTCCAACTCAGAAGAGGAACAAAACCTGGATGCCTCCTAAACATGGATGCCTTTACATTCAGCCTCCTTCTGGGACTGCTGACATGTTGAATCAGGTTAGTTCTCTACTCAGATCATTAAAATTGGAGAAGTGGAACACAAAGTTGCTTTATATGCAGAATATAGCCTGCTATTCTTTTCCAAACCAGCCCAGTGTGTTCCATATGTACTATGGGTAATTATGGCACATGGAAAAATATCTACATTACAAATCAATATGCCAAAATAATTAACAACGGGTTTTGGAGCAGACCCTCAGAAAATAGAGAAAACAATTGCCATATGCCCTTTGTCCGTAGTTACAGACATCTTTAGATACCAAGAGATTCAGCTGTCTTCCACTAGTATTTCTGTTTCATGTAAATTATCTCCCTTTTCTTCAGAAAAAGAACTGCTGCCTCATGCACTAGAAAGATCTTGTTATTAGCTTGCTGAAGAGAATTAATGTGATCAAGATTGTTATTCTTCCCAATATTATCTGTCTTACAACTATTCTCCATATTCGCCTATCAAACAATTTCACAGTTTCCTTGAGAAGCTTGATATTTTTGTTACCTACTTTTATTTGGGAAGATTGGAACCCTCTGGTAAAATGGTCTATCCTGTTGGCCTTAAAGAGATGGAAGAATTAGCACTCCCTAATTTTAAAGTGTGTTACTAGGCTTCCCTACTACATTTAAAAAAAAAAATACTGTCATAGTCCACCAAGCCAGGATCATTGGATCCAAATGGAGAGCACTCTTCTAAATGTGCAGCATTTATAATGTGAACCACTGAATATCATCCCCCTTAACCCAGATCAGTTTAGTTGACCATCGTTTTGCAGGTCTGGCCTTTAGAGTCTGGAAAAGAATGAGAGGGGAAAAAGCCACTATCTTGGAATCCATCTCACCTTTCAACTCCTATAGATGATATATTCAGGGAAATAAAGACTATAAGCCCATTTGATTATTGGACTCATCAGTCTGGGCTTATGGAAGTTGCTTCATGTTTTTCAACCTACTGTTTATTGAAAACATGATAAAAATACATTTTTGCACCCCGTATCATCTGAGGACAACTTACAAACATTGCCTAATCATTTACAGAAATGCAGGTCAAGCATCGAATTGGAATATATTTCCAGGTAAAATGCAATAAATATCAGTTAGGCAGTTATTCTTCTGAGAGGTCACCTTTGTCACTCATGGCTATACCCTAAAATTATCTCCTTGGGGGCAGGGGGGGATTTTTATTTATTTATATCTGATACTTAAATTATCAAAGTTCAGCCTACCTTTAGATCTTGCCAGTTACTTATAGGTGTTAATTATGCTATTGCCCATAAGTGAAAAAAGTGCCCACAAGTGGGGAGGGGGGAACCTAACTCCTACAGTTTCTGATTGAGTCCAGTGACTGAGAAATGTGGTTGTGCTTGAAAAACATTTCACAGTTAAATAGTACAGAACTGTTTTAAAGATACTAGGCCATATTCTCCATTGCCTTGTTTTTTGTGAAGATATTTACACTTTGAAGAGTGGTGTAGTGAATGAAGGTATATGATTTGCTGTAGTTTTACACTACCCTTACACAATCTTTGGTTACTGTGAAGCCTGACCCTTCTTCTTTGTTAAAGATGCTGAAGTCAGTTATTTACACCAAAATCAAACCTAGTTTATGTTATTAGATTTAAAATTGTGGGTTGTGGCCAATTTAGTACAGTATCGTAGCCAATGAGGTTAATCCGAGGCGCGATTATTGCTAATTGAAAACTTTCCCTTTGTGACTTTTAATATGTAAGTTTACAACTTTGCCACTTATGGAAATTGGACCATAAATAGGTTATAATAGGATATACTTAATTTATTTACTGATGGGAATAAGTATTTCTAGTTTCATATTGGAAGAAATGTAAGTCTTGTGGAGTGTTTTTTGTTTTAGTGGTTTATAAGTTAAACAATGCTAATATGATTTAAAAGGCAATGAGAGCAACTAGCAAAGAAAAAGCATACAGAATATCCTGTTGGATATTGTTCTGTGAAGGGAAAACTCCAGTGAGCTCTTTAATGCACAGGGTTCATGTCTGTGATAGTCATTATTCATTGATTCCAAGGTCAGAAGAGATCACTGTAATCGTCTAGTCTGATCTCCTATGAAACACATGCCATAGAACTTCCCCCAAAATAATTCCTAAACTATATTGTTTAGAAAAACATCCAATCTTGATTTAAAAATGGCCAGTGACAGAGAATGCACCACAATCTTTGGTAAATTGTTCCTATAGTTAATTACTCCCACTGTTAAAAAATTATGTCTTACGTACCCCAGGGAAGTTGTGCAGTGACAGTTTTTCTATTCAGCTGGACTCTCCTATTAAACAACAACCTCGGACAAAGCAAGAACAGTTAAATTTTCTCCATACTGTTTTTCTTTTCTCTCAGGTATTTGTTTATCTTATCTTTTATAAAATTCAGTCCTGCGACACTGTGGTCCTACTGCATCATGGACATATAAATGAATATATACTATTCAATAGGATCCTTAAAGTCTGACCTCTTACAAAAAAGGAACTTGTTGAAAAATGTTTTACAATTTATTTTCTTTGTATTCTCCATGTTTTCAATACTTTTTAAAATGATTTAGAAGATGCACCATTTCTCTTTGGAATTTTTCTTTTTATCATACTTTGATTTTTTTTTCTTTTTCTCTTTCATGTAGTTCTGATGGATTTTGGCTTTAACGTGATTGTTTTGTGCACTAGCACAATCAGTGATGCTCACTGAATATAAGAAATAGAAGGCAAACCCCCATAAGTCTGGGCAGGTGTTAGGCAGCTTTGAAAACTCTTAATTACTGCAAAAAGAAGAACAGGAGTACTTGTGGCACCTTAGAGACTAACAAATTTATTAGAGCATAAGCTTTCGTGGACTACCACTTAATTACTGGTTATCTGTAGCTGCAGAGCCAGCAAAGGGAACACAAACCAGTGTTTTGTCTTGGCTTCAACTAATCAGGGGCTATTGGTTTTTTTACAGTTTTTCTCTTGTCACAAAGTATTGGAAAAATGTTTACAATCTCCGGGGCATTTCTTAATAATTTTAAAGCAAATACAAATTTTGGCCTACAATATTTTACTGTTAATTTGTTGGCTGTAAAGGAAGTGGTGTAATCTAAACATCAACAGATGTATGCAAAGAGAAGGAATAATAATATTAATCTTTCATGCCCAAGCTAGATAAAGGTAATACATTAAAAAAAAGCCAATCCTTGGTGCATTACAAAGACTGTTAATATGAAAACCAAGAGTAAAGTAGATGATTTCTCAAACTATTTCACAGTTAGATAGTAGGCTAATGAGTCTGCTGGCATTGCCAACATCAAAGTATTTTGTAAGGTTTTAAATAATAGGGTTGCTGTCAGGATTAAACTAAGAAGTGTTTTGTTTATTTTTTTTAAAAGTTAACTATTACTAGTAAGGTCTTTATCACAAGAGTAGTTTTTTTCCACAGGAATAGTCAGTGGAAATATTCCTGTGATGAAAATTACTTGTACATGTGGTTGCATGGCAGGACCTTGAGATAATTAACTCTAAAAGAATCTTAAAAATCTAATTATCTTTTCATCACACATGCTCTTAGTTCAATCTCTGCTGATCTTGCATCATCAAAGTCAATGGGAGCATAACTACTCCCTCTGCACTTGACTCAGCCTTGACAATGAAAATAGATTAGTCAATTTCACCTTTTTACAGTCTTTGGTCAATCAAGTATATCAACTTCACAGTCAAAATGAGGTATGAGTTTTCATGCAATAATGATATAATGTTTGAGTTGCAAATATTGTAAAGGAATAGTCAAATCAAAATTTTAAAGAACTCTTTGAAACTTTTAAAAAAGTACATGAAAATATTATTAGGGGATTTTAATGCCTTTCACCTGTAACACTTACATGTTTTGCCTAAACTCATGTATTGCTTTTAAATATTCAAGGCTTCTGCTATTTACTGTGGTTAACTGTGTATGTGAAAGTATTTCCATTATTCTGGGAAATGTAAAACTAAAATTCACCACTATCTGTTGTAATGCAGAAAGACTAGGTTGGTGAGATAATATCTTTTATTGGACTAACTTTTGTTGGTGTAGGAGGCAAGTTTTGAGCTCCACAGAGCTTTTCCTTAGGTCTGGAGAAAATAACCAGAGTGTCTGAACTAAATACAAGGTGGGATAGATTGTTAAGCATAAGGCAGGGGTTCTCAAACTGGGGGTTGGCACCCCTCGGGGGGTCGCAAGGTTATTGCATGGGGGGTCGCGAGCTGTCAGCCTCCACCTCAAACCCTGCTTTGCCTCCTGCATTTATAATGATGTTAAATATATTTTAAAGTGTTTTTAATTTATAAGGGGGGGTTGCACTCAGAGACTTGCTATGTGAAAGGGATCACTAGTACAAAAGTTTGAGAACCACTGGCATAAGGGTTTCACACATACTGTGGGAGACCACTTACAATGAAGTGGGCAATTAAGGTTTAGCAGGCAGTAGGGTGTATTGCAAATTGTCGTAATGAACATGAAATCAGTGTCTGTTAAATCCATGGGTTTTTTATTGTCCAGTAGAGTTATGAATTTAAGTTCCCAGCCTTGTCTTTTGAAGGAGTTATGCAAATTTCCTTTGAGAATGAGAAATGAGCAGAAAACAGTCATCTGATAATGGCTAGGCAGGTGATGAGTTGCGATTGCTGCTCCTGATTGGCTAAAACTTTGCCCTTCCTATTATGTTTGAAGTTTTTTTTTTACTTCACTACTCAACCCAGTCTTATTGTTTGTCTCATATATCTGTTATGTCTTGTATTTTAGACTGTAAGCTCCTTGAAGCAGGGACTTTCATTTACTATATGCTTATACAGAACCCAGCACAATAGGGCTCTGTTTTGGTTGGGTTTGTAAGCAGCATAGATGTTCAATACGACTAATAATACAAATTAAGCTTGAGAATAAGTAGACAAAACATGTTATGGCTTCAAAGGCATTTTGTTCTCCTGCACTTCATGAATTGCTCTGTATTGTAAACTTTATTTTATAAATTCAGTACTTCAGGAATTTGAAAGAAAATATTAAAAACAGAGTACCACATTGTGCTCTCCTGTGGAAATACCCACTCGGGTCCCAGGAAACTTCATGAGGTGAACCTTTCAGAGTTTGTTCCAATCACTATTACCTCTATTGAGTCTTCTTCATAGGCAGCCAATGGCAACATGACTTGTGAGGCAGCTACACTGCCAAGCAAGAGACAGGAAGGCTTTTCATTTAGCACTGAGGGTATGTGCTGCAATTAAACACCTGCAGCTGGGCCATGTCAGCTGACTCGGGTTCACGGGGCTGTTTAATTGCAGTCTAGACTTTCAGGCTCGGGCTGGATCCTGGGCTTTGAGACCCTACAAGAAGGGAGGGTCCCAGAGCCTGGCCTCCACCCCAAGCCAGAACCTCTGCACCATAATTAGAAAGCCTTGTAGCCTGAACCCTGTGCGCCTGAGTCAGCTGACATGGGCCAGCTGCAGGTGTTTAATTGCAGTGTAAACGTACACAGAGAGGCTAGTCTTCCTTACAGAAGTTACAGGGTGTTGGGAGCAGCCTTCCCTGGCTTCCACAGATTTGGACTCCAAGTTCTTTCTCCAAAGAGCATCATTAACACTTGCACAAAAAATCTGCAGGGTCCAGAGGAAAGCATGCTGCAGAATGAAGATGCTGCCTACTCCTCCTCTTCTGCCCTTCAGAATCCCAACCCAATGGAGTTGGTGGGGGACGAGGCAGAGGGGCTTCTAAGAGGTGTCTTTTGTTAATGTATTAATTTGCCTGAGAGGTATAAGGCATGGCAAATTTTGAAGCTGTATTGCGATTATTTTTATATGTTGAATGTAGTGAGAGAACAATATTAATAAGTCCTTCAAAAATTATTCTTCAGTGTTGTATGAAAAAATGCTGACACTGAAAACAAATAGAAATAGAGGCTGCTTTTAAGATCGGGTCTGGGAGAAAACAATTTAAGGTAGATGCAAGTAGAATAGAAACTGCTACAATATGCTTTTGAGAGTCAGGAAAAGATCATGTAGTTTATTGAAACACTGCTTTTTTGGCAGTGTGTGAGCAAACCACAGGAATCAGAAGTACCCAATGGGTTTTACACAGAGACATGCAGTTGTTAGAGTCTGCAATAGTAGGTCAGATCAGTGGACTAGTACTGTTACCGTTAGGAAAAGTATTGTTTCCTATGGCTTTCCAGAAAGAATAATGTCAGGCAAAGAGACTTAGTTTATTGGAAAGGAATTTGTAATAGTTATTAAACTGAATAATGTGAATTGTTCACACAGAGTATTTTGTAACAGCCAAGCTTCAAACCAGCATCAGAATGAAGATTTATCTGGATGTCACAAAGGCTGATTTTTCAAGGAAAAGGCCCTGGTCCTGAACTTAGTGACTCTGGCTGAAAAGTACCAAAGTACCAGCCCAGCAAAGTCTAATGGAAAATAACCCTCATTTGATGACTCTGATATATTCTTAATCTAAATTTTGACTTCTAATCCTTCAAAGGATAAACAAAGCAAATAGATATTCCTCAATTTACAGGAAGGCTGTAACAGGGAATTGATAAACCACCCTGAGCATCTGAATTACATATATAGGGCCTGACTCTGCAAACCTTAACTCATGAGAATAATCCCAGTGAAATAAATAGGACTGCTTGTATGAGTAATGGTTTACAAGCTCTAGTCCACAATTTTATATGGTGATTGCTACTAGAAAATTCCTCATCTCTTTTCCATGTAAATGTAACTCTCTAAATAAATGTCTCATATGGCAAAAGGCTTGACCAAACAGGCAAAACCCATATATGCTAGAAAGGATAGGATCATTTAAGAGTTAATTCCAGTTCTAAAATCAGTTAATCAAAAACCTCTTTAAATACTGTAAAGAAAATGATTGAATTGTATCTATTTCATTTAAAGAAGCAAACTGGATCTGACACAGTTGAACTTTCTAGGTGCTTGGAATCCAGATCTAAGGTTTTTTGTTTGTTTGTTTGTTTGTTTTAAGCCCATTTCTGCTGAACATTAGTTAGTTAGTGAGCATAATGCTGATTTTTCTTATTTAGTTTTCATCTAATCCAGAAGTCAGGATTTCTGAAATGATGTTGCTGTTGGTGACTAGTCAACATTCTCCAGTGATATGATGTCATTCCTCCAAATACTGTTTTGGAGGGAAGTATGTACAAGGCAGATGATTATGAAAATATCCAAGATATTTGTATCAATGTCCAATGATTCAGACAAACCTTAGAGCTCCGAAGGTCTCTGTTTTAGGGTACGACTCTCTGTTTAGTGCATCTATCATTGTAGTTGGATTAGTCTGAGCCACTGGTAGAAATGATGCTCTTTATCAGTATGTTAGTTACCAAGAAAGAATAGCATAGAAAGAGTAGTTGCAGAGCAAAAGCAGCACCATAAACAGAAATTTAAATGTTCATGTTTCAACATCCTCCTTTTGTCTGTAAAAAGAGACACTTTGTGAAAAAAGAAGCATTTCCCCCATGAGTCAAATGGTTAATCAAATGAGAGAATAATAAGTAGATTTCTGTTCAGAAAGGCCCAAAGCAGTTCTAACTTGCATTCTGGCAGTTTAAGCAGGACTTAATTACGGGAATTAATTTACAAGTAATCAAACATCTGTAATACCTATAGCAAGTTGTGCATAGCATACTATATAAGCTGTTACTCAAATACAAACACTTTCTTAAAGAAGTACACATACATCCTCTAATTTGATCATCTTTTGCATTGTGTTAAAGATTTCATACCTGTATCTATTACTCTTTTCTTAGGTTGGTGGTGTTTTTTGTTTTGAATTAATTTATAAAAATAGAGATCTGGTGGTTGCCTTTATAATACGAGGTGTGGAGTAGGAGTCACGTGACAGTTCTCTTTAGTGCCAGCAGGTGCACTGGAGGCAGAGGATACAGGTGAGAAATGAGCCGCAGGCAAAATTCCGGATGGGAACTCTTTTGTCATCTCTTATAATTCTGGAGCACTGGTAGGGGTCTATTAGCTCAGTATAGATTCTGAAGTCCTTTTGTGCTTTGGTCTTTGTTCACCTACATGTTTCTGTGCTCACCTGATATCTATAAAAGCAGCAATTCCTACTGGAAGTAGAAATGTTTCTAAGAAGGTGGATTCAGCACAGGGTTGGATTTACTATCAGTGATGAGAATTTCTGTTTAGAGTTTGAAAAAGATAAAAGGAAAGGATTGAAAAGGAAGTTAGTGTAGAGTTTTGTACCTCTTTATGGTCTACGTTCCTGACTCCCGTGTACCACCAGCAGGGTGGTTTATTTTCTGGAGCTACAACAAAACCCAGTGGCTGATCTTTAATGAACAAGGTACATGATATGTAATGGAGTTTACAGACTGCTCCTCATACCGTATACATGAATTATTGCTCACTGCATATACGATGGACATATTTAGGGATAAATGATAATCAACGCACACACATTGTCTTCAGGTAATATGGCGATATTTTTTTCTGTTGGGATGAGGGTATTACTAATGGTACTCAGTTTATACACAACTTCCACAATGAAATAGTTAAATGTCCACAAAGAGAATTTCTACCTTAACTAGAACCCTCTACGTTTCATTTTAAACATGGCCTCAATTTACAAGGAAACAGCTTTGTGATATAGATACACACACAAATGCACCCAGTATATTTGTGTCTCTATACATGCATACATATAAAGACATACTATATAGTCATGTATAGATCCATACACTCAGACATTTTTATAAGCACACAGTATGTTTATCATTTTACAGTAATTTTGTATTACTTATCTGTTTTTTCTCATTACATATATCATGGATATTGAAATTCTCAGTTTAAGTGCGATGAGCCCATCTTATTTTGTATTCATCATACTAAGTGAACAATAAAGAGCAGGTTCAGTCCTTTATAAAACCAGAAAGATTGATTTAAAACTTCAACTTTCCTCATGATGAATTATATTTGTGTACAGGAAGATGGAACTTCACAATTCAAGTGTGATACCATATCTATTGGGAAAATGGTCCTTGTCCTAGCACTGTGGTATTTTAACAAGTTGCATGGTGCTTGTGATACCTAACAGAGAAGCTGTCAAATCATAATAAACCTTCTGTTAATGTAGCCCCATGTTTATAGAGAAAGTGGAATTAATTGGCATTGTAAATTTAATTTCTATAGTTGCTTCCCGTTGTTCTTTGTTTTCTTTTTGTTACTTTTCTGATTTTATTAATAAACTAGCTGTCACATTTCAACCTAATTCAACATATAATGATTGCTTGTTCTGTTTTGTTGTTTTCCAGCTCCCTCAGGCTCAAAAGGTAAACTACTTTCAATCAAATCTTAATCATTCAAAGAAATCACCAGCGCTTCATGTTTCCACAGTGTTGTGAATATGGTACAGTGGCAATCAGTGAAATGGTTCACCATGTCAATGCTCCACTGAAATGGAGCAGCAAGTAACACAGCTGACATCAAAGCCGTGCATTGTGAGCAGCTGAACCACCTGCTGAGAGCTGCAATTCAAACACAATGTAACAGCTAATTGAACAAAATGGACAAGCAGTGGCCTGCTACTTGAGCACAACAGGGGAGCCATTTTGTCAGCAATTGGAAAATAATAGGCAAACATCAAATTGACATGATTAGCCCAAGTGAACCATCCATGGGCCCTTGCATTCTCTGCTGGAAGGGCAATGAAACCCATGGCCTTTCACTGGTCCCCATTGTATTGTCTATCAAAAAGCCTCTTGATACATCTAACATAATTTGTCCAAGCAGATTTCATACAGTGTGCTCTTGTTCTTGTACAGCTTCCGCACTGATATGGTATGATACCAGAGTCACCATTGCATGTCAAGATATCACGATGATTGTGACAAAAACATATCGCTTGATGCCTGTTGCATCATTCTTGTATAGTTCACAAATATAATCAAAACTTCAAGAAAGTACAATAATCACCAAATTTAGGATATTATTTTGTGGTTTAGGTGCAATATTATAAGATCAAAGAGTTTAACAGACTTACCTTGAATTGAAGTTCATAACACACTTTCAATATGAAAAGTTATTATAACTAATAATCTTGGGTGAAGATGTGAATTTAGTTCTAAATGAGAGATACAGAACAAATGCTCTTTTTAATGAAAAGTCTGTTCAGAACGAATGGACATCCAGAAGCCTGCAAATCTGTAAAAGATTGCTTAATGTGTTTGAATTTATTTCTGTATGATACCATATAAATTTAAGATATCCTTATTCAGGGATTTCAAAAAATCACATTTCCAGCCACCACCCCCACCCCCGATAACATGCTGTCATGTGACAATGGGTTACATTCGCAGTGTGTTTTTATTCTCTCACAGTGATGGCAGAATGCACAGTGGGCACCAAGTGTGACATATGGTGAAAAATAGGAAATACATAGTTTTGGAAAATTGATGGTTTAAAGAATACTTTGTTTTTAGCTTCCTGGATAAGTGGTAGGAATCAGACTGCCTAACTTCAGCTACAGTACAGCCTTTTTCTTTTCATCCATTTGTCTAAGAGTGTCTGTGAAATGTTTCTGTAACAATCTGAACACAGAAGAAAGAGGGGTTACAAGAGGCTGGTTCATAAATACATATCCCCTTCGATAGGGTTACCATATCTAATAAATAAAAAAAGAGGACCCTCCACGGGCCCTGGCCCCGCCAATTTCCCCACCTCTAGCCCCGCCCCAACTCCACCCCTTCCCCACCCTAACTCCGCTCCCTCCCACTCCCAGCCACATGGAAAGGGCTGCCCGAGCGCTACCGGCTTCACGGTTTGCCGGGCAGCCCCCAGACTCTGCACCCCCGGCCGGCGCTTCCCCAGCGCAGCTGGAGCCCGGGAGGGGAAGCGCCCAGCTGGGGGCGCAGGGTCTGGAGGCTGCCCGGCAAACCATGAAGACGGTAGCGCTCGGGCTCTGGGCAGCCCCTATGCCTCCGGACCTTGTGCCCCCAGCTCCGCGGCCGGAGGCTCTGCTCCTCCCCTGACTCTTCGGCTTTGTTTAAGAGCCGGGCTGCCCGAGCGCTACCGACTTCGGGCAGCCCCCGTGCCTCCGGACCCTGCGTCGCTGGAGCCCAGGAGGGGAAGTGCCCAGACGGCGGCTGGGGTCTGGAGACAAGGGGGCTGCCCGAAGCCCATAGCGCTCGGGCAGCTCGGCTCTTAAACAGAGCTGAAGAGTCAGGGGAGGAGCAGAGCCGCCATTTTCCCGGACATGTTCGGCTTTTTGGCAATTCCCCCCGGACGGGGGTTTGACTGCCGAAAAGCCGGACATGTCCGGGAAAAAGAGGACGTATGGTAACCCTGCCTTCGAGCTATTAAAAATGTTTGGCAGATTGTGTCATGTGATTTTGGGTCATGTGTCCTGATGTGCTACAATGTTGAAGAATCAAATAACATTCCACCAGAAATTACTATTGTTCCAGGTCAGTAAAAACTACACCCAGCTTACATACAAGACCTCAAAAGCCATTTTTCAGTGTGTTACCCATAAAACAGATTATTGCAGAATTAAAGCCATATGCATCTAGACTGTGCCCTACTTTCAGGGAAAGGGGAAGGGGGAAGAGGACAGTTACAAATAATCCATGAGGGCTTTTGATAGTTCACCTACCAGGTAAGAATATGGTATTTTTAAAATATAGGTTGGTTAACTTTAGAAAGATTATAGGCTTTACTGTGAGATATACTTGTTCCTCATTCTGTACTGGTTGTATAACTTGTGGCAGTCCTTGCCAGTTCCCTAATATGCTCACAATGAGGCTTTATATTTCTGATTTGTGTAGTAATATCATACCAGTCTTACCCCCACTATCATGGTTCTTTCCCCAGTTCCCAAATTCACCTGAGTCCAATCTCTCAGCTACTCTCTTGGACCTTTTGCTGCTCTCTAGCACTTTGCAGCACTCTGTACATAAAGGTTACTTTTTTGACTCAAAATGTATCTTTCATGCTGCTCCTCCCAAGCCTATCTCTTGCCGGTTCTTCCACTGGCTGAACCTCAGCAGATGTCTGGTATCATATCAGAATTCCGCTGGTATCCTCATTCTAATTTACCATGCTGCAAATGGAAGCCTAATGGGTCAGTTGAGGGATGCATCTGGATTTATGGTCATCCTAAAGCTGCAAGATTAGTTTTTATGACTCTGACCCGCAGCTTGCTGCAGTTCTGTATCAAGCAATGCAAAGTTGCTTGTTGGCTAAAGTAAGTCATGATTTCAGATGTAAATAAGGCTTTGTGGGTAACTAATTCGGGTGCTTTTTTCCCATTACATCCAAGACAAGAAAATGTTTAATATCCAGAATTCTTTTTAGCAAATCAAGTCATGGTGAGCACGTTCCATATCAGGGAAGCCCTTGCTGTTTGCAGGGTGAAGGGGAGCAGTACAGGACTGATGCACATCTTTATGAATGACTTAGTCCCTAGTGCACATGTTCTCCCATATGATGACTGAACTTGTACATGGTTTTTGTTGGAATCTGTGTATACTCTGTGAATATTTTCTCTATAAACATTTCAAACAGTCACCTCTCTCTAAACATGCTCACTTCAATCTTTTGATGATCTAAAATAAAAATGTACCATCCAAGATTACCTTTAGCATTTTACACTCATTGTAAGTTTCTTGTCAACTTTATAAAATCTTTTGGGTCTTTTTGCGTATAACAACTTTTGGAGACAGTAAGTGTTTAGTCATTGTTCTATAGCCATTAACTACCCCGTTTGAAGCTTGTTATATTTTAGTTTGTCTGTGGGAATGAAATACAAATCAAAACCTAGTGTGCAAATTACTGTGCTATGCACTGTGAAACTAATTATTGTGAATTCAAAACTGGACTGGAGGTGACATGAAGTGGGTGCAGTTTAAATCATCTATTTACTGTACCGTGTGTCTTTACCAAGATTTTTGTGGTTTTCCCTAAAATGGGAATGGAAAATACTACAAATACAGTAATAAACTTAACTGTTGTAGGTAGTAAAGGTTCTCTTTTTAATATTGGCCAACAAAAAAGGAGAAAGAGGTGTGGTTAGAATGATCCATCAGAGAACATTCCAAAGAATGCCAATAACAATAATTAAAAATAAATCTATAATGTAATCATTTTGCCAAATTTCAAATGTTTTCAGTTATGGATTTCAAAAAATTCTTGGGCCAAATGTTTGTATGGAGGGGAAATGGCATTTTTCTCAAATCCATAGTTAAAGTGAACCGCGGCTTCCAACCAGTTTTGAACAGCAGTTGAATCACTTGGGCTTCATAGACTAGCAAAAAGCTATTCCTCTTTAATAGCCCAACAGGGTGTTTTGTTTCCTGTTAGAAATAGCTTTACTTGCTTTCTTGAACAGAAACAGCAGGGTTCAAAATCTGTTGTCCTACTCTTGCTGTGATATTTTGTTCTACTTAACTTGTATGAAGAGACAGAAGTGTATGAATTAGACACAAAAATGGAGGTAGCTAGTTATAAGAACACATAAAGGTTTTTTAAAAATCATCTAGGGTTTTTTAATCTATTTTCACATAAAAGGAATTGTGTCTCCTTCAAATGTTTTTTTTTTTTTTAAATGTCTGGTGATGTTTGTTTCCCAAAGTTCCTGACAGCTTTCTTTTTTCTTTTTGTGTTATCCTTTAACTTGTGTAAGTAGAGTTTTGCCCTCTTTTATCTTGGTGCTATCATGTTTCAGCAATTTTGGAGCATCATTTATCATTCCTCGCCTCATTTACCTTTTTATACTTTGAAGTGTTGAAGCTGTCACTGGGAATAGAAAATTGAAAATTTGCAACGATGCTATTTTCACTGAAATGAATGACTAGCAATTTTAGCATTTTTATTCAAATTATAAAAGTGAAATTGAATCAAATTAAATACAAAAGAATAATTCAGTAAATATTTACATTTGACCCTGGTTTATTGTTAATTTGATTTTCCCTTTTTCTTATTCTGCATGGGGGCTAATGGTTTTCACCTTTATAATCTCAGATATATATATAGGAGGCACCATAGTGGCTCTGTAGTAAGTCTACATTGAGATTTGTACTTAAAACAAGAATAAATTGTTGAATTTAGTCTTCAACTTTACCACACATTCTTCAGGGGGTGATTAATTTTCAATAATATTTTTGTGGTCAGTGATTTAGTAACTTTGACTGAGTAAAGATTTAAAAATTAGCCATTTTTGACATTCTCTCCATAGCTCCTGTCACTAAAGAACTACGATCTCTCCAGACTTCACACACAGAGATTGCCCTAACATCCCAGGTCACAATTTAAATGTAAACACAAAAGAGCTATTATCCTTTTCCATAATAGTCTATATAATACAACAAAAAAGCCAGTGGCACCGTCACGTTTCACTAGCTACCTCTGTTCTCTGATGCTCCCAGCTTGTATCGGTGTCTCTGCGCAGCATGTACAAGCAAGATAATCAAGGAGGCAGGCTGAGCCATAAGAGGATATGGAAGTGGAGGAGATACGGGGCTGCAGATAGGGGGAAGGGTTAGGTGAAAGTAGGGCAGTTCCGGGGCTAGAGGTGGAGGGAAGCTGAGTGCTTCTACACCAAGGCATCAGCCTTTAAATGTCTCCTATAGGGTTGCTGCCAGGTACTGCTGAGGCAATAACACTTTGGGGAGCCCTTCCAGCATGGATAGTGATGAGATAGTTTACTGAGCTCCTATGACACCCCAGTTCCGCCTCACTCAAGGCCCTCCAGCACACCTCCATGATACCCCTAGTCATGTTCCCATGCTTCCCTCACATGGCTGCTCAGCCATAGGGGGTACATCAGAGCAGAGCTTCTCTTTCTCTAGGATCAATCCCCTAACTCAAGCTCCCCATCTTCCCACATATACAGGTCAAATTCCCATATGCTGCTCCCCACACTTCCCCACTCACTCCCATGCCCCATATAGCCCATATCCCCTGCAGAAGCCTGCTTCCTCCATAGTCCCTTTCCCACTATGCTATCCCTAGCCTTCCATTCCCGTTTTACTTTTGATATGTATCGCATTCATACCCAGTTTCACAGCCTTACCTCCAACTTCATACTTTCCCCTCTAGAAGTAAGATACTATAGACTTTTGGTATATACGTGTTTGTAGATAATTTCATTTAACCTTGTTGAAGTCAGAGTTCAAGTTGTGTGTTTCATTGTGATTGTGAGGATTTGAATTGAGACGTGGTTTCTTATATGTTGGGATTGAAAAGAAATGTTATTGTAGAGCACATGAGTTTAAGAGTGTGTTTTGGTGGTAATCCATGTGGGTCCACGTTGGTGTGAAGATGAATCTTGATTTCCTGAATTTTTAGTTGTGTTGTGGAAAACAACACAGCCATTTGCACAACTGTTAATTTAACCAAGTTTTAACTTTAATTTAACATATCAATGCATGCATATTGTTCATCTTCAATGTAAGGTTCTTCATTAGAAGGCTATGCCAACTGGTACAAAAATACTACAATAGACTTCTTGCACAATAAGAGTGCACTTCAATTGTAAGGAGGTATTCTTCTCAAACCCATTAAATCCTGTGCTCCTAGAAGTGGTTTTTTATAATAACAAGAGGCACGTTACCTGATAATGATCTTAAGCATCTCTTTAATGATAGTAATTGTTGCAAGAAATAGTTATTTTTGCCCTGTTATAAAAAGCTCTATAAAGTGGAAAATGAAAGCTGGATAGGAGTAGCATAGTATCAGTTAGCGTCTGAACTATATTATCTTTTGCTTTGGGCTTTATGGATGTATTCTGTAAGTCATTTGAACAGAGAACAGATATTTTGTTATTACAAGTCTAATAACTCATATACATGAGTGCAAGTAAAAAGTCCCTCAAAAATTAAAACTTTTGAGAAAAGTGGGTGGAAAATATTCTGAAAATACTGATGTAACTTATGGTTTCCTCAAAAACAAGCTATAAATTCTGAAAAATACTAAACAACGAGCAATACAGCTTTAAGACCTGATTTCCGTCCACCCCCTTCTGAGGTCTAATTATACTATATTAAAAAAAAAAAAAAAACAGGATTACCCCTTCAAAGTTCCTTTTCATTTAAATTATTTGTATATTGTTTACTTCATATTCTTTTAATCGTTAATAATAATTAGGAAATGTACATGTCTTGTGAAATAGAAAAATACCCCTTCAGAATAGCAGTTGAAATGAAACAGTACTGTGTATTCCTTTTGAAAATCAAAGGAACATATGAAAAAAATCTGGACTTTGTTATTGTCCTTAACTTAATTGTTCTCACATCCCAAAAGACAGGCACACACCCTCCCCCTCCATTTCTAATGGGCAGATTTATTAGAACTGTTACATATACAATATTATTCTCATTAATGTGTTATCAGCAACAACTACAAACAGTGGTAGTTTTAGGTCAGAATTTGGGGCAAGACAGTGCATCCCTCCTTGGCTATACATACATAAGGAAAGTGCACTGCTTCAGGTGCAGGGATCATTCCTGAACTCCTACTATTGTATTAGAGACTGCTGATGGAAATGGGGCTACGGAAGCTGTGACATTTTGGACTCCATCCAGACCAGTAAAGGGTTCCATCATCAACTGCTCTATAACTTCAGGGGGCCCTTTGTGCTGCGTAGCTATGGTTCAATTCTGACATTAGCCTCCCCACAAGCATAAGGCCTCACCTTGGTTCTCACCAGCCTATTTACACTTCTCAGGGTGACACCAATAACCCTTCCAAGTTCTTAATTACCAGACACTCAGACCATTCCTTTCTGGTTTTTCACCCCCAAAGATGTGAAACCAGTCCTCCAGTTATCAGCTCACTTGGGGCTTGACTACACTGGCGAGTTAGAGTGCATTAAAGCGCCCTAACAAAGAGCGCATTAGAGTGCCCTAACTCATGACCCGTCCACACTGGTAAGGCACTTAGAGCGCTCTGACTCCATGTCTAGAGCGCTTCTGGTACTCCATCTTGGCGAGAAGCATAATGCTTGGTGCGCCTCGGGTGAAATGCCCGGGCATCACCGTGAACGAAGTGTGCTCTGATCGGCCTCCGGAAATGTCCCATAATCCCCTTAAGTCAAGTGGCCACTTTTGTCATTGTTTTGGAATCGCTGCAGGAATGTGGATATCAAAGCAAACCATTACTGTGGAATGCTGTGTGTGTGAGAGAGAGGTGGGGTGGGGGAGGTTTGCTGCTGTCTGAACTTACAAGACAGCATGCTGATATGATCTCAGCCCCCCCAAAACCCACTCTCTCTCCCCCCACATACACACAATACACTCCCTGTCACACTCCACCCCACTCCACTCCCATTTGAAAAGCATGTTGCAGCCACTTGCATGCTGGGATAGCTACCACAATGCATTGCTCTCTGTGGCCGCTGCAAATGTGGCCACACCAGTGCGCTTGCAGCTGTCAGTGTGGACAGACTGCAGCGCTTTCCCTACTGCGCTCTAGGAAGGCTGGTTTAACTCAAAGCACTCTACATTTGCAAGTGTAGCCATACTGTTGGTTTCACCCTACAAAGTGTAACTAGGCTGGTGAGATCTTATGCTTGTGGGCACGCTATTGCTATCAGGGAATAGAACCATAGCTGCACAGCACAAAGGCCCTCTGAAGTTACAGGGCAGGCAGTGACGGAACTTTTTCCTGGTCTGGGTGGACCTCAAAACATCACAGAGGCAAAGAAGAAAAAGAATGTGGCACTTAAAACTGTAAATCCAGTATATCTAAGTGTATTATTTCGCAGTAATAATACTTTTGCTATAGTTAGGTAGAACAGGTTCAGCGATTTATCTGAGAGAATAAGCCATGGAAATTCTCCTCTCTAAACTGTGTGTCTTGGTTCTAAGCATTCAATGACTTCTAAGCCAAGGAATGCATGTTTCATCCTTCCCCTTTTTAATTTTTGGGGCTTGTATTATTATTTGCTAAGTATATTATGATACACTACTTAATTAGGGCCACAGCTTCAAGGCCCTTGTATACCTTCCCCCCCAAAATGCCACCATAAATATCTAGATTAGAATAGCCTTCTAGAAGAAGCCAACTATCACTGGTTCTGCTTCCCCATAACCTTCAAGGAGATTATTTTTACGTAGAAGTGATAAAATAACTTAAAAAAAAAAAACAGGATCCACATAAAAAACAAAGATACATTTTCTGCAGTGGCCTTTTTAAATTATTCTGCTTTCTAACCATCATCCAAACTAGCCTAGCTATTATGGGACCAAAATATGCCTGAGATAGTTGGTCTATTGTAAAACCACCACATCGTTGTTTATGTGCTTTAGGATTAGGTATAGCAAACCAGTGTAAAATAAATAACAACCAATGCTAAACTTCACCCAGAACTTTAAACGAACTGAACGCAGGCCCTGAAGTGTATATTTTCTTACTATACCCCTGTAATTCTTAGTTTCAGTCAGAAACTGAAACATCATGAGTTAAGCTAGGAGTATGGTACAATATACCTGACCCGGCCAAAACCAAGAAATATAGGATGTCTTGTGAAATTTCCAGCGCCAGACATGAGAGAGTTTAAGATAAGCATCTGAATGTGTGGACAGAAGAGGTCCTCCCAGTCTTTGCGGTTTGCCCATCACTACTTAAAGCAGAATCTAGATCTATTCTCCCAATCAACTTTTTCCAGTATATGTGGACCACCTTTGTGTAGATATATGCACATTTCCCCTTTATTTAATTCTTACTGAATCAAAACCCCAACCAACTCTTCCTACACAGGATTTAAATGAAGGGTGATCCTTTTATCTTCTCAAGTATTATCAAATGACCACACACCAGAATGCCTCACAATTTCTAAGCTAATTGGCCAGTGTAACAGAGTGGTGGGATTCTTCTCTTGACATGCTCTTTTAGCAAATGTTAGAACACTCCTTAAAGTTGCAGAAATTTGGCTGACTCATTGTGGCAGGTGTGACTTGTTCATTTTCCCTGTGATTTAAGTGAGATGGGAATGGCCTGCTGGGAGGAAAGAAATAATGGAGTAAAGGGAGATCCTGGATGGAAACCAGGCTTGAGGAAGAAACTGAGATTTGTTGTTGCTTTTGAGTTACTAATAAAGCTAAACCCCAGGAAGAATTTTGTTACTAACCCTGGGCCTGTGTGCTCTGTTGAGGTTGAAGTAGGAACTCAGCCCATTCACATGTAATACCAAAACAGGAAAACTGAAGAAGTCTCGGAATAGCTGGCAGAATAGCAGCAGCAGCAAACTCAGACTCCAGTCTTACCACATGGGTCAAAAAAGATGCTAACTCACAAATATAGGCAAGTCCTCTTATTGTGCTGTTCACATAGAAAACTGGAATGCAGGGAAAAAAAACCTTGTTCCTGCGTACATTCCAACTCTTGAGAGAGATGTAGTGTGCCAGAGGTTAGGAGCTCCCAAACACCCAGCAGCTGTACTGTGGATGTGCTGCTAGAAGGGAGGATGGTATCCAGCCTAGTGGATTGCTGCATATTAATATGGGAGAGCTTAGTCAGAACCAAACCTCAGCTACTGAGGGCCAAACCCATTCAGGTCAGTTTGTCTATGAGCACTCAGACATATCCCTTGACTCATGTCTTCATGTGAAGGAGCAGCCAGGCCAACTCTGATAGGGTATGTACTTTTTACCCTGCCTAGTAGGACAGAGAAGGTTCTTGAGGTCTTTGGGACAGCACATAGGCTGAATGTTTGTTATTTTTCATTTACCTATAAAATTGAACAGGAAAGGGTTTGATTTGGAGACTATCTTAGGACCTGTGCTCTGAGAACAGGGATGGGGCCGAATCTGTTCCCACACGTCTCTCTTCCTTTAAAATAAAATCCTATGGAATATTCGGAATACCTTAATCTTTCTGTCCGTTAATTTCTCTGTTAAGTAAGTGGGCATGAATAAATCGTAGAGAGTTTTCTAAATTATTACCGGAGACACCAATTAGGGTGCAGATGTTGCGATACGTAATCAAAATAAATATGCCACAGAGCTGTTTGATTTCTTTTAGTACTGCCTGAAGCTCATGGTAGTGGATCAAAAGGAGACTACAAACTTTGAGTGATTCCCGGAAATACCGTCCAACATTTTTCTTCTTCTTACATTCCATGGTTACTGAACAAAACAGTCCCATGTTCCGGCATATAAAGCAGCTTCTCAAATAAAACTTCTTAATGCAGCTCTTAGCATAATAAAAAACAGTGTTTGCTGTTTTTTAAACATATTTTATAATACTAGTGGAGAAACTACTGGTTATTTCAGCAGTGAGGGGTGTTGTTTAGTTACACTATTGTGGTTTTTAGCATAAAGAATAGGATCCTAAATATTCATAGACTTTAAAAATATTACCTTACTTCTTGGTACTTTACTAGGAACCTTTCTCTCTGCATCCATTTGCTGTTCCTTCCCTTTAAAATTCCTCATGTCCTTCAGGAAAGGAGTTTTTTTTTTTTTTAATTCAGGAACTCTTTGTTATTCTGTGGACTTCAGGCTGCAGGTGAGAAAATAACCTATAGGGAAAGAGGAGTTTTAAAGGGCAGAACTCCTTTTTAGAGCCATATTTCATATAAGCAGAGACTGATCCTGGACCATGTAAGATGCAGATGACCTACTGCACCTGTGTGGAGCTCTGCTGAAGTCATACTCCAAATGGGTGGAAGAGTCTGTCAACAAGCTACACATGGCAGGATACAGGGATCAGATGTATGTAAATATTTCTTGCCCTCTTTCAAGGAAATCATTTGATCTCTATGATACCTCAAGGAGGGCCAGAGCAGAGAATGTGTTCCTTTCATTATTTTTTTGTAAATTGTTAGTAGTATTCTTCCATTTGACCTGTCACTTCAGGAAAGCAATGTCTACTTAGGGATCTCCTAAATCACAACGATCCAGTAATTATTGTCCACTTGGCTAACAATGAATTGAGTCCAGTATTGACTAAAGTCTCTGACAGTGCCTTAAAAATAACTCTTGAATTTACAGCTTTTGTATACATCAGTTTCTGTCTATTTTCTTCTCTTCAGAATCAAGTAGGTTAGAAATAGGGGTGGAGTTCACATCCATTTCTGGAGCCAGTGAATAAATTCTTTGGAAATGGAAGAAAATTATGAAAAGCTTATCAGCTCTACCTAGAACACAGCTCTATTTTAACTGCTGCATAGCTGCCCTCACTATCTGCTAGAATTGATCAAATATTATTCAGTGGATAGTTTGTCAACTAAATTTTGCCACTATTTGTTAAAACAAAAAAGTATGCTGGAATTTTCAAAAGGACCTATGGTAGTTAGGGGTCCAATCCCCAGTTAAGGTCGATGGGATTTGAGTACCAAATGTCCGAGGCCCCTTTGAAAGTTCCAGTTACCCTCTGGGAACAGCTGCAAAATTTGACATTTTTTTTTACATTATGGAACCAGCTTTACTGATTACATGAATGACTCTGAAATTTGATTTCTTGACCCCATTTTTCCTCATTTTACTAACCAGTTGTGGGGCTCTCAGCATCCTGCATCCTGCTGATTTGCCTAACCTTCTAACTGTTCAAAAGCATTTGAGTTATGCTTGTTTTGTCACTTAATTTTATAGCAAAAATATTGTACTCTAAAATGTTTTTGAAAACACGTCCAAGCACATACCTTTCTCTCAGCTCACATCTGTCTCCGTATCCTCAAGTGTTTGAGCTTGCCAGTGGAATTTGTGTTTTACTCATTGCCAACTGTTTCTTTTCTTATATATTTTTTTTATTTGAAGTATACCTAGTTGAAGGAAATCAAAATGTAGTAATTCATATGCTGCCAAATAATAAGAGACAGAACTTCAATGTCACTCTGAGCCTATGTATGTTAACTTACATAGTGCCACAGGTAGAGAATAAGCATAGCACAGAGGTTTTCAAACTGTGGGGCGCATCCCCCTAAGAGGGCATGGAGGAATGTTCAGGGGGGTGAGCGGCAATGCTAGGTGGCTCATGCCAGTTACACATGGCAGGGCCCAGGCCATCCCCCATGGGGGCGGGAAGGGAGCGCCACCTCCACCCTCTGATTCATCTCACCAGGTCACCCAGCCTGTGGATCAGTGACAACATCCACCAGGACAGCATTGATTTCCACTCCCGGCAGCCTCAGTGCCTATAGCTGGCTCCACCCTCAGAGACCATCCCACGAGCCTTCCCCCACCCTGACAACCTGAGGGGGGAGGGGCAGAGAGGCAGGTATTAGCCCTGCCCTAGTGGTTCAGCCTGGCTGCCAGGTAGAAGCAGCCCACTGCTGAGAAAGCCTTGGTTGTGCCATTGGTAAATATCTGTATTCGAAAAGTACAGGTGTAGATAATATAATTAAAGTTGTATTAAGGTCTCTGTTAGGTTTATGAGTATGCTATCAAGCATTCTTTTGCATGTGTCTATTTTTGTTGGGGGTGGAGGGTGCAACCAAAAATTATAACTCAAAGGGAGGGCTCAGCACAAAAAGTTTGCAAACCACTGGCATAGTGACTAATCGGAGAAACTAGGATTAAGAAGCAGATTGGTCCTGAGTGTCTAGACTCCAAAGTCTGAAAAGGCCTAATTCAGCATTGAAAAATGAGTAAAGCGGTTGAACTAATAGAGGAAGTTCAGGAAGGTGAAGGGCTATTTGGAGATGTGAACCAGGAGAAAAAGCCAGGTGTTGGAGGACAAAAGAGTTTTTATACCTGATAATTTGGGTTGAGATTTTAAGTTTTTGGTGGGCATAGGCCCTTTTTTCTCTTCTTTGTAAATAAAGTTTGGTCAGTGAGCAACATTTTGCATTAACTTTTTAAAGGCCATGCACACAATGAAGGAAAATGTGGGCTTGCATTTGTGCAGATGTACCTGTCATATCCTGTAAACATGCAAACCTTACTGATTCTAAGCTCAGTAGTCCCAAACTAAATGGGATTTATTATATACATATTTAAACATTGAATTATCACAATTTATAACATATAGACAATTATAATATTACAAAATACAATAATGGCCAGCATATATTACTATTGGACACTACTGGCAATAGAAAATGGGTAGGCAAAATTGACAGTTAAACTGAGGTCAGACTATCTATATAGCAGCAGGTTAAAATCATGCCATTGGATGTCAGAGAGACAAGATGGGTGAAGTAATATTTTTGATTGGATCAACTTCTTTTGGTGAGAGAGACAAGCTTTAAAGCTACACAGAGCTCTTCTTCAGGTCATCCAACCCCCTTGTTTCGCTTATATCCTAGGGTCGACATGGCTACAATAACACATTAACACAGCATACTTGGATTTCAGTCATTCCCAGGGATGTTCTGTTGTATACAACTGAAAATTACATTAGTAGATGAATGCCATTCAACATAATTGTCTGTAATAACTGAAATAATTTTTTCTCCTTTATATTTGTGACTAAGCTGCTATTTATAGTCTGCATAGAAACGTATTTTATCATGTTTTATAGTGAAAAAAGACATTTGCCCATGTTTCAATTTGTTTCGCACATGACACATCTTAGGAATTGAAATTTCATCCGAAATCTAAAACAAAGTACAGATGTGTAGTTTTGTAATGGAAGTCTAAATGCTTTATTTATGTATTTATTAACATACATACATAGCTTGTTTCTGAGCATGGGACGTGTTGATGGAATTGGAAGTTGGCAGTTTTGTCTATATTATTGGAAAATGGATTTTCAAAATTTGAGCATCTGAGTAGCTATTAGCAATCATACTGTAGTCTTCGAGTTTTTAAATAAATAGCATCATTTCAGTGAGGATGTAATTAAATTTTGGTTTAAGAGTTGTTGATATCTAAATTTTTACATCTGTGACAAAGAAAGACATTTTAAATATGAATTTCTAATTAAGTATTTGCTACTTCTTATAGTACAAGATAAAGAATCCTAGCCTGTTCTGTAGATATAAGTGATGTATGTTGGTTCCAGTTATGATAAATGTAGGATGGAGTTTAGTTTAATTATTGGTAAAAGAATACATCATTTTTACTTCCTACCAAGTTTGTTCAGACAATTAATGTTTTTCAGTAACCATGACACACTACTATTAATTTTATTATGAAAAAGGATTAAAAGACTTAACATCCATGCAAAATTCCTAGATCATGGCTTCCTTTGTAATTTACTTACCTGTTCCAGTGTTAATTGTGTCACAATGTGTGCTGATGGAAACACCCAGTGACTACCATTCTACTATTTCAAAGTATTTCCACCAAAACATCATTGCCCAGGGATCACCCAAGAAAAACTCCTCACAACCTAATGAATTTTCTGACACAAATATTCAACTTTAATACAGAAATAATATTTAGTATAAAATAAATAACGAAGGGTGAAACATGTAGTCTTTACAGGAAGGAGTGATTGTAGTCGATCTCCCAAAATGTCAGCCAGCTTTGATGCAATCATTTCCTGACCCAAAGATCATGGAAGTGGCCAGCCATCCATTTGAAACCATCCACCCACCCAGATCTTAGCATAAGCCCAAGCTTCTAACCTCATAAAGAAGATTACAGCAACCATTGGGCAACCCCGAGCAGTCTCTACCAATGGATATCACTAATACAGGACATTGATTGTCCCTATGCTTCCTTAGTATATGCTTGGTGTTAAGGACCCCTTTCCCCAAAGCTTTCAGCCAAACTCTGGTCTGATTTCTCTCCCACCCTATTTTAAAGAGGACAAAACACCACCAGATAGATATCAGTTGGCATCCCAGCAAACAAATTGTTCTCAGCTATCCCTTAAGCCTGAATTGGATGTCCACAGTAAAAATATCCGAATGGATGCCTGACAAATACACACTGTCAGAGCTGAGTAACCCTGGGCAATCATCTAAAATCTCCAAGATGTCATCCCATAATTAGCTGAATGCTTTTTCATGTCTCGATTTACATTTGTTCTGGCCTTGTCTAATGTGACACCAAGGAGGCTCTCCTCCATACTCACCATTTCAGCATGCTAGACCATACTACTCTGGCTAAGGAGAATAATTTCTTACACTGGTACAATCACACTTGACTCTAGCTAGCAGCCCAGACCCCGGCTCCCCCTTCTCTACTTAGATCATTCCTGACCAATAGGACAAGGATCACACTAGGTACTAGTAAGCGTCTCTAAAAAAACAAAGCATGAGGTGATCCCATCTCCATGGTCCTGTGTGTCTCCTGTCTGGTGTGAACCTTCTCAGTCCTGAAACCCATTTGCATTCCCATTGAGTGGCTGGCAGCTTGGGAGAATGAAAGCCATGCAACAAACTGGGAATTAAAAGAAATAAAATATCAGAGATCTCAGTAGTCAAATTTATTAGCCCCTAATGTGTCTCTTAAAATGACCTGGCCACCAATGACTGTGACGTCTACATTTGGAAAATCTGAACAGGCAATAGCCATGGCTGCTCCTGTAGGAAAAGGATTGTGCTCAAAACAGGCTGGGTGTGAAAACTAAAAGATGCCAAGTTTCTCCAAAATATGGCCCTGAACTGAAATTTAGTTAAAGAGGGTGTGTTCCAACAACAACATGGGGATTGGATGGAGGTTTTGTATATAGTCCACACAACTGCAACTGGCCATGCAGCTTCCCCAGGTGTTTTCTCAGGCTGATCAGCTCCCCTGCTCCCTCCTTTGGAAAAATATATGCACAACTCAGTCTACCTGAGCCCCACTGTCCTCATTGTACCTGGATGCTTGATGCCTTTGACAGCTGGGATAATCTCACCTAATTTAAATCCCCCCCCCCCCCAAAAAAAAAAAAAAACCTGCAGGGAAAATGCTGCTTTAATTAGTAACTCGCACTTCCGTTCATATGATGATGATCAAGTCCCTCAAGATCTGCAGGGTGCCAAAGAGGTGCCAGTCCACCCTGTGGAATCACAGCCAAGTACACCCCTCCATCATTTGTCTTGTAACAAAGATGCAGATGGGAAATGTGCCATCTGTGAAAAGAAAAAAATAGCAAGAAGGTGCGAAGACACAATTTCCTAAGCAATCCCACTCTCCTTTGGTCAATGGGAGAGAAGAGATGGGTTGGGGCTGGGCTGGATTGAAATTTTAAAGTTGCAAAAGCCATTTAGATGAAATGCATGATCTCATTTAAAAAGAAGAAAACTTAGTTGGATGCTTCTATAATTATGATTTAATAATGGACTGAAGTAGCTTATAGGTAATATCTTTTTCTTTTCAAATATAGCTTGCTGATGATCAGGGATTGGTTTTGATGACCACTGTTGCCATGCCAGTATTTAGTAAGCAAAATGAGACTGTAAGTACTCAAACTGTGTTTCTACCATGTGATACTTTGGTGTCTTCAATGAAATTTAATAACTTGCAGAACTTTTTTATTATTATTTATTTTGCCTTTTGCATCTACTGTTAGAATAAAATTAAACAGATAATACATATATTTATGCACAAATAATTATAGTGTAGAAACTAGTTTCCAAAATAGTTAATGGTGTTATGTATAAGAGAAAACACCTAGATGATGAACTTGATGCAGTGGTATTAGACCCATGTGTCTTCTTACATTTACATTAGCTTTGTTCCAGCAAATAGTCTATATACATTTTCTCCTCCAGACTAACTTCTTATCTCAGATAGGTCCAGCACATTAGCAATATTCATATAGGTGGTTTGAATAGCTGTATTTTACAGACCTGTTATTTTAACGTCCTGCTATATTAAAGAGAATTACATATACTTCTCCCATAATGTTTAATTTTTCTCTCTCGGGTATCAGATAGCAGTGTAAATTGGAAAAGAAGAAAAGTCACATGTTTATCTGTAGCATTTCATAGAATATCAGGGTTGGAAGGGACCTCAGAAGGTCATTTAGTCCAGCCCCCTGCTCAAAGCAGGACCAATCCCCAGACAGATTTTTATCCCACTTCCCTAAATGGCCCCCTCAAGGATAGAACTCACAACCCTAGGTTTAGCAGGCCAATACTCAAACCACTGAGCTATCCTCCCCCCTAAATGCTTAATAAGTAGAAGAGTTTAATTGAGGGAGGCCTTCCTTATCTGCTGAAAGTTTGCACATTTCCTTGATTTCATTTTCAGGCTAAGGAAAGGAGGCCAACTGTGGATGGGGGTGTATGTTGTGTGTGGCCAGCCACATTAGCTGCAAACTACCCTTATCTTTTTAAGTAGTTGGCAGATTAGGTTACGGTCTGTACTCCTCAGTACAATTTTTACAATGTGAAAATAATTATTGATGGCATGCGTTGTTTCAACAGTGATTGTTTATCCTTCTGAGTGGTCTGCATTTTCTTTTCAAACAGAGATCCAAAGGGATTCTTTTGGGAGTAGTTGGCACAGACGTTCCAGTTAAAGAACTTCTAAAGGCCATTCCAAAATATAAGGTAATTTTATATATGAGTATGCATTCAGTATATTTAGAGTATAGGGCTGAATTAACAATAATATTTTAGATTTATTTATTGCAAGATATATAGCACCCAGTTTACATATCCAAATTAGTGACAGAATCAGAAATGGGACCCCAGGGGAAAAATGCTGTACACACTTCTACTTGTGTTAATCCTTGTAACTCCACTGACTGACTGATGTTACCATAAAAGTCCTAATTCTCTTGCGCTAATGACTAGCTCTCACAGCCCCACTGGTGAAGTCAAATTTCTATTAGTCAGTGTGGGGGCACAACATTCTAGAGTTTGTACACTTTTATAGTCCCCTCTATCAATAAGTGTTCATAAATAAGTGAACTTAAATAAAATAATTGTTAGAATTCCATGCTACAGAATATCACATACTTATACTAACCAGAAAATGATTTTGGAGGCCTGCATATCCTTGTGTGGAAGCCAGACAAAGATGTACTCAGTCCATCCTTAACTTTCCTTTCAGAATTCCTGCCTGCCTAGAACTGCTTGACCTGAAATCTCCTATGTCCTTGAATTAAAGCAAATGTCATCTTTTATAGACTTGTTTCACACTGTCCAACTCAGTTTACTGTTGTCTTTTGTGCTGTTCAGTATACATTAAATATTCCCTTATATTTAGTTTTCCAAATGTATAGATGACATTTATAAAACTCTTTTTAAAAGAGCTATAAACAAAATAGATCAAGCAAAATAAACTTGGCAATCATAAATCATTTGTAGCTTGGTAAAATAGGTTAGTGTTGAATGTAAAGGTGGTACTACTTTTCATTTAGGTTTGATCCAGTATATTTATTTCACTAGTCCTCCACTTCTGAAGTGCTAGATTATAATCCTGTTTAGGTAACCAGTGAACATTAATGTGATAGTTTCAACATAATCACTAATGGAAGTTTCTTTGCAATACAAATAGGCCAATATTTGATGCCATACGCCTCTATTTGAGATAGGCCCACTATTTGAATAGCAGGGGTGCTGCAGGTAACAATTAAGTTGTACTGAATTTATTCAGAACCTACTCAGTCATGCTATCTGGGTCCCAAGCATAAGGAGCAGCATGGAAGAAAGCACAAAAGTGCTTGTTTAACATTAACAAAAATGGGCAATAGAGGCTGAACTGATCAGAGGCAGGAGATGACATCTCAATAGTGAATGAGAGCTGATAGGTTGGGTGGGGATAGGTCCTGAAGGACCTTTAAAGAGAAGACAAGTAGTTTATGTCTGATGCAATAGGGAAGGGGAAGTTCAAGCTAGTGGATAAATACAAAGAGAGGGTCACTTACGGGTTAAAATAATGAACTAGGAAAATTATCTTTGCAGCAGCATTCTGCATGGATATGAGTGGGGCAAGATTATGTTTGCTAAGACTCAAGAGAAGGATGTTGCAGTAATTGAGACACAAGATGATGAGAGCCTGGATGAGAGTTTTAGCTATATGGCTGAATACGAAAGACCATATGTTAGAGATGTTACGCAGAAAGAATCTGAAAGAGTTTGACATAGCCTGGATATGAGGACCTAGTCTGAGTTGATGATGATGTCCAGGTTACAGGCCTAAGTGACCCGCAGTATTAGGGTGACCAGACAGCAAATGTGAAAAATTGGGACGGGTGGGGGGAGGTAATAGGAGCCTATATAAGAAAAAGACCCCAAAATCGAGACTGTCTCTATAAAATTGGGACACATAGTCACCCAAGGCAGGATGGTGGTGTTGTCCAGAGTGATCCAGAAAGGAGGCATGGGACTGTTTCTTGGTTTTGGTTTCTGTTGTTGTTTGTTTTGGGGTGCTCAGGAGCAAAAGATTAAAAGCTCTGTTTTATCTATGTTGACCATATTACATAGAGAAGGCTCAGTCTGATTCTATGAAATAATATGTCTCTCTTTCTGAGAAATAGATTCAAGGAGGTATTTTACACTACACTGTGTAACACAAGAGAAGGTAATTGTAACAGGCACTTTATTATCATGCAGTTTAATTATGGTGGAGCACCCACCCGGCAGAGGGGAAGTGAGCGCCATAGGGGTGAGTGGTGGGCGGGTGGGTGAAGAGGCAGGTGGTGGGTGGGCAAGTGAGCGGGTGGGGAGGCGAGCGGTGTGTGGGGGACTGAGCAGGGACGCAGTAAGCCAGTGGCAGGCTGGGGGATGAGGAAGGGTACGGTGGGGGGGGAGGGTGAGTGGGGAGAGGGTGGGACCTGGGGCAGAGTGGGGGCGGAGCCTGGGAGGAGCGGGGGTGGACTGTGGGCAGGGCTGATGGCACCCCAATGTGTCCCGATATTTTAGTGTGGTGATCTGGTCACCCTATTTGTCCTGAATGAAGAAAATGGGATTTGACTCATTAATATTTCATTCTTACATGTCACTTTGCAGTGGCCATACAAAGTTTCTTCCCTTTTGAAATAATCTATCCGTTTGAGAGAGAGTCCCAATATTTCTAACAGGGAATGCTGCTGGAAGCAGCAATGTCTCTGAAAACAGAAGAAACATTTTAAATGCAAACATTGTACATCTTCAAGCATGGTACAAACCATGACGAAGTGCCACACTTGAAGGCACAGAGCACTTCAAATAGATAAATATTGTTTCTAGGATGTATACCACCCACATCTATTTCATTACCAGACTTTAATTGTTTAGATTTTTTCTGCAATTATCACCATATAGGCAATTATACTTGAGATCTGATATTTAGCCAGATGCAAGTTCACATGTCATAGTATAATTGGTAAAATATGTCCAAAGTTGTTTTCTTTTTGCTTTATGAAGAGATGCCAAGAGCCTACCACCTTCTATTACCCTTATTGCAACTGCTAATTCATGAAGCAACCTTCTCTATGGCAGATAGAATTGAATAAATATCTGATAATTCTGAGCAAAATACAATATAAATCTCAATCAGATAGGAGCTCTTGCTGATCTAGCTATAATGCCACCCTGAGTTTTATCTTTCCAGTAAATTACAGAAATCTTCAGACTTGCCATTCTAGTTATCACTGTGAGAAATGACTCTGACTTTTGACTGTTAACATTTCTATCCCGATCATTTTGTACTAGGAACCAATTCAACAGAGCATTTAAGTATTTTCTATAGATCATCTCTGTTTAGTAAAGTTTTAATCATGTACCTGAATTTAAGCATATACTTCAGTGCATCGGGGCGGGAGGGATAGCTCAGTGGTTTGAGCATTGGCCTACTAAACCCAGGGTTGTGAGTTCAATCTTTGAGGGGGCTACTTGGGGATCTGGGGCAAAATCAGTACTTGGTCCTGCTAGTGAAGGCAGGGAGCTGGACTCAATGACCTTTCAAGGTCCCTTCTAGTTCTAGGAGATGGGATATCTCCATTTATTTCATTTCTAAGATGGATCATTTGTTGAATCAGAGCTTTAATAGGGGGATAGTGATTTTTATAAAAAGTAGTTGAATAACAATAAGAAATTTAAGCTAACTGCCAAACCAGGGTACATCTAGTTTGGAACGGATTGCAGTGTACTTAAGTATTTGAACACAATCACATTCCTTTATTATGTAACACGTGGGTTAATTTTACAGATAAATGTTACGTTACAGTGTCTCAAAACTGAAATAACTCAGTGGAAAAGTTAGTGATTGATAATCTAAATCTATATACAGATCTTTACAATGGTAACATTGAGTTATGTACAGCCCCTACAGAAAGATACTGTATCAGTGCCAAGTTTACACTAAGGGATGTTTTAATGACCATATCAGTGATTTGAAAGTACATTTATTGTAGTCAATGCGTATAGCCAACTGTGTAATAGGAATATTATCAAAAGGTAGGATTGTTATTTAAATAAGTGCAGTGCTAACTTTGATTACTTGTACTTGGGGGCCTAATGAAACATTTCATTGCTCTCAAATGAGTTCCCACAGTTCCATTCAATCCAGAAATATAAATTACATGAACTTCTGCATTAGAATGAATCCTTGTTCTGTGTATATAGAAGTAAACTTGAAATAATTTGGAAATGAAATATCCTCAACACTGTTGTATGTAAATATCACTGATAAAGGTCACCTCTTGTTCAGCCTACTCTTGGGAGCAGTCCCATTGATTTCAGTGGTTCCACTGATCTAATGCAGCCACTTGCACAAGTAGGGAAGCAGAACCTGGCCCCTCCTGTGCATTTGTGAGTTTACTAAATTCCAATATCCCTTCATTTTAGCACATAGTGTATCACATCGCACCTGTTATGTTTTTCTTTTATAAATAATCTTTTAAAAAGTTCACATCAAGTACGTAGGAATAAGTATCCGAGATAGCAAAATGTATTTGTGACATTTTAAAATTGTGCTATTTACCAAGTTCACAAAATGTCAAGGATTGGTGCTTTGCATTCATTTTAATGAAATATTGTGTTGAGATAAGGGTTATGAATGCTAGGTTTAAGCCGTAAATGACTAAATGTTTGGCTGCTTTTTTGTTTCAGTATTCACTCGAGACCAAGCTAATTAATACGCCTTTCTCATTTATTCTTACAGTTAGGTATTCATGGATATGCTTTTGCAATTACAAACAATGGATACATTTTGACGCATCCAGAACTCAGACCATTGGTAAGAAAGCTATTTGTTGACTTATTTTATGCATTTATAGTTATTATATTTACTTAATGTGTGAAGAATATAATATTGGTAATGAAGATCAAAATATACCACCTCATGCCTGTGAAAAATGCCACTTTTGAGCATAGGGTTGAGTATAAATGTTTAGTATATTTTACAGCATAATAAAAACAAATGTTAACACAAATAATTCTATGGTACATAAATATACAAGTTAGTCTCTAAAAGATACAGACCTCTATTCTACAGAATGGCAAACCCCCAAATTGCTATAATTATGTGCATTTTACACTGAAATGGAATGCTCTATTACTATGTAATAACCCCTATTTGTCATTTTAAAGTGGATTTCAATTTAAAATATGTACAGAATTTTCAAAAAAGCACATTTTATAGTAAAATAGGGACACAAGGGATTTTTAGTAAAATAGCAACAAAGTTCACCTTTATTTCCTTTGTCATCTTGTTTACATTAATCAAAATAAGTAAAATAGAAGTGCCCATTATGCAAATATTTATCGACATAATACCCTGGAGAATAGCTTCGTTCTTGATTGCATCATTGTTTAGGAACAGTGCATGCAAGTGTTCCATCACCATCAACCCTTAGCAAAGCACTGGTATTAATGAATTCACTCTAGTACACATGTGGATGCCATATGTATTTCTCAAGTAGGCACTTAGGGTAATATCTGATTTCAACAATATTTTAGTAGAAAACAGCAATATTAATTGGATGGCTAATTTCATATATAAATAAATTAGAATTATTGAAAAGTATGATTTATGAAGTCATTAGCACATCCTGCATTTTCAGTCAGCACAAACATTTTGTCTGTCTAACATTTGGATTAGGAATTACACACTCAATTAACATTTGTATTTGAGTTGATTGTTTCCTTATTTATTATTTGACTGGAGGAAAGCAAATGAAAAGATCAACACTGGAACTTACATGGGTGAATGGAATAGCTTTTTTCTCAGCAGCTTTTGGATAGAAATGGAGAACTAAGCAAGGAGCAAGATGCACATTATAGTATCTTTAAAGGCACCCTAACAGAAATTTGCTCATTACATTTTTTTTATATAGTAAGGATTTCTCTTTCTGTTAAAAGTACCTTGTACTTCCATCTGTTGTTCAAATTTGTACTGTATCTGTGGCAAGATAGTGTGTGTGTGTACCATATATGTAAACACAGGGATTGCTATAGTGGGTCAGTATCATGGTTCATCTAGTCTAGTATCTTGTCTTCAACAATTTGCAGCACTAGATGATCCAAAAGAAGGTGCAAGAAACCCCGCAGTGGGCAGACGTCTTGTAATCTGCCCCATCCCTACCCCCAGGAATGTCTCATCTTAATCCTTAGTAGATCTAGAGATGTCTTAAATTGTGAAGTATAAGAGTTAGATCTTTTGTTAATATTAACTATTATAACTGAATATTCTTCCTATTCATATAAATGTCTAATCCTTTTTAAATCTTATTAACCTAAATGGCATCCAGCGGCGATGAGTTCCACAGTTTAATTACACCTTGTGTTGGAAGATGTATTTCCTTTTATCAGTTTTTAATTTGCCACCTGTTAAATTTAATTGAATACCCTTTTTTTCTTCATGTTATGAGACAGACAGAACTGAGCTCCTGATCAACTTTCTCTATACCATTCATTATTTTATATACTTTGATCATATCTTCTCATGTTTGACTCCTTGCTAAATGAAACAATCCTAATCTTTTCAATCTCTCTTCATACAAGAGTTTTTCTATCCTCCTACTCATTCTTGTTGCCCTTCCCTGAACCTCCTCTGATTCTGCAATATCTGTTTTGGAGATGCAGTGGCTAGTATTTCAGATTAGGCTGTCCCATTGATTTATATAATGGCATTATCGTTTTTTCTGTGTTATTCCTCATCCTTGTCCTTACCCATTTTTACATCTTGTTTGCTTTTTTGACTGCAGTTGCACACTGAGCAGAATCTTTATTGAGCTGTTCACAGGGTTGACCAGTTCCCTTTTCTGAGTTGATATAGTTAATGTAGAACCTTGTAAATAGAGCCGTGAAAATCTGCAGGTATCTGCTTTGTATCTGCGGATATCTGTGGATGAGGATTTCCATAGACCATTTTTGCGGCTCTCAATGCAGATGCAGGTACAAATTTTATATCAGCACAGGGCTCTGCAGCACACATTCACCTGAATGGAGCAGCTGTCACCCAGCCTGCTGGGCATTCTGGGAGTTGTAGTCCCCAGCTTGCTCTGAGGAAAGAGGTAAACTATAACTCCCAAAAGGGAATGAGCCAAGCACAGTTTGAAGGTGCTTGTTCTTTAAATGAGCAGGTGGCAATAACTGCATGCATTAGAGCCACCGTAACTGCGTAGGGGTGTCCCACCGCAGGAAGAGCAGCACTGTATAGAAGGACCCAGAATTCTAGCCTCCTGCCTGGAGTGAGAAAGGAGGTATGGCGGGGCAGAGCGGGTGGCAGGGCAGGAGGTCTCTTGGGCGAATTGGAGCCAGGGGGCAGTTGGGGACTTGACACAGCCCTGCATCACTGCTGCACAGTGACCTGTGGAGCTATTTAGAGCCCTGCAAATCTGCAGATATCCGCGAATATCCACATCCACAGATGCGTCTATCCGCAGACAGTTTTTGCGGAGCGGATGCAGATACACTTTTATGTATCTGCACAGGGCTCTACTTGTAAGATGTATATATAATTTCATTTTTTTCCTCCGGTGTGCATTATCTTACACTTACCAACATTAAATGTCATCTGCCATCGTGTTACCCATTTACCTAGCTTGGTAAGATCTTCCTGAAGGACTTTAATCTTCTATGCATTTGACTAACCCAAATAACTTTGTCTCATCTGCAGATGTTGCTACCTTAGTGCTCACCCAATTTCCAGATTGCTAATAAATACGTTAAATAGCATCAGACATAGTCTGGACCCATGAAGCTCTCTGCTGTTCACCAAGATGAAAACTCTTTATTTCTATTTTTTGTTCCCTGACTCTTAGCCAGTTTTTGATCCATGACAAAACTTCGCTTCAATGTTTGTTTTTTGGTTTCAATCTTGTTTTAAAAAATCTTGCAGGTTTTGAGCATGAATGTGAACTCTGCCTGGGAGGCAGCTTTAACATGTGCAACTAACACTTAATTGGTTTCATTGGCCTTGGCTGCATTAAAGGGCATTTGATATATGTGAATTGGTCTTTAAGAATTTTCTGCAACGTATTTTGGATAAACAGGGTTTCCCTCTGTATTGTTCCTGTATGTCTTCCTTTTCCACCTGTTTTTAGTTAACAAACCTTATTAACTGAGGAAGTTGCAAGAACATGTTTGAATTTAGCCAGGAATGCTAGTACAGTGATAAAGCACAGATCTTGTTCCTCATTATTGGAGTCGAACTGATAGAATTTCACATACACATGTAACGATGAACCAAAGAATTCTGTTCTACCCTATAATAAGAGGTTTGCATACTTTACTACTGTGGTCCAGCCCTCTCTCTCTAGAAATCAGCCAAATAATAGTGGTTAGGTTGGATGACAGTCAGGGTAGTTGATATTTTTTTAAAATTCAAACAATTTGCAACCATCAAGTTCTGCACATAGCTGACCTATATAACCATATGATCTTATTATCATTGTCTGTGTCCTCCCTCACCCATTTCCTCCCTTTGTTCATCACTCTTCTTGAATATTTGTCTCAAATTACACCATAAGCTATTTGAGGCAGTGATTGCATTTTTCTGTGTGTATGTATAGCACTTAGTAGAATAGGGCAATGAACCTCACTGGGGTCTTTGGGCAATGCTGCAATATAGATTAGTGATAATGATGATGATCTCTTGTCTAACACATGTAGACTGAGGGTGAAATCTTGGCCATACTGAAGTAAGGGGCAGAACTCCCAGGATTTCACCCAGCTACTTCTGTAATGTGAAACAGCTATGCACATACTGTGTTGTCAGCTGTACCACATTGCATGGCACCCTGGCAGATTTTTCATTTATGGACTTGAGAACATCACAACAGACAAGCTGTGGGTTAATGAACGTTTTTAGCATTATCTCCTCTCCCCACTCACCACCTCCACTACCCACTCTCCAGTGTACATATCACACTGCAAAGAGGGAGTGGATGGGGTCGAAGCCATGAATCTACTGATCTGGGATAAGACTCAGCTCTCTTGGTGTCACCACGTCCTCCCACCCTGAGCTTAACTCTGCACTGAAGATGATAAAATGGCGCGGTGTGAGAACAGTGACCTACTTCCCACCTGTCCTTGGTTCCCATCTTTCTTAAGGCTTCTCTACATGGTAGGTAATGTGCACTAGAGGGTGTGATTTCTAAAGCACACTAATGTGCTAAGCATTCATTGGTCCACGTAGACCAAGTTGTTGCATACTAAAGGTTCCTAGTGCTCTTTAACGTAGTACCGCACTATAGTAAAGTGCAACAGGGAACCTTTAATGCAAACTAGCAGGTCTGTATGGACCAATCAATGCGCAGCACATTAGTGCGCTTTAGAAGTCACACCTCCGTAGTCTGCATTACCCTGCTCTGTAGACAAGCCCTAAGTGTCACCATATTAGTCCACATCTTCTTTGGAGCCTTGCAGAGGAAGGTAAAGGTGTCAGTGGAAATACTTATGGCAAAAGAGGCAAGGGAGGAGGAATCACTAGGCAGAAATTAAAAAAAAAAAAAAAGTGGAGGTACATGGATGGAATGAGTGGAAGAGAGAGAGACTGGAAAGGGGGAAATAAAAGAGAAGGTACAATGAGAAAAAACTCTTAGGTTAAATACCTTTATTAAATGAATTTAAATTTCTTTATTTTCAACATCTGTAGATTTGGAGGAAAGACAATAAGAAGGCACTAACTAGCTATTTAAGCATTTCTGTTACATTTGTGTTACTAATTGTCTGCTGTTGGTACAGTGCTGGAATAATTGGTATTCTGTTCTTATCCACTTTTTAGAGGTTGGGGGGAGGCAGGGGTGTTCCTTCTTGTGGAACTTATCACATGTCAGTATTTCCCTTTTCTTTGTGTATTGAGGTGAATATTTTTTGAAGGTGTGATTCATTTTCTTGGATATAGCATCGGCTCCTTTAATTGAAAAGATGCTCTAAAAATGGAGGGAGGTGAGGCGAGATTTTCTGTTTGATAGGGTTCACCACCCTCTCTAGATAACCATCACTTCATCCTTGGTTCTTAAATAACTTCTGAAGAGCATTTTTTTTGTCCCATGGAATGCGCTTTGTGGCCTATATTTTCACACAATACATTTGTATATTTTAAAGCCCCCCTACAAGAGTTTTAAAACATGCACACCCACATACCACCTTCCCATCCTCCTCCTGCAAATTACTGACTTCAAACACTGTACTATAAATTATATATTATCCATTCTTTATGCAGTAGATTTTTAAGGAACAAATTGTAATGAAATCCAACAAGAGAGCCTAATCTAAATTAGTCTGGCAAATGGTGTTACCCATCTTCCTGAGTTAAGTTGTGGCAGTATTTTTTAATGGGAGAAATGAATACATTACCATCAACACCCCTCTCACCACTGTACATCTTGGGTGTATTTATCTCATTACCTATACAATCTTCCTTCTTTTTAAAATCAAAATGTTGGGAAGTGTGCCTGAAAGCTGTCAGCTGGAGTGAGCTCAGTACAGTACGTTCAGTCTATCTTCCTTTCAGTTTTTGGAAGAATCTTTTTTAAAATCGGCATCCTGTAATCACTGCATATTGACAAGCTTTCATTGACTGCAGTGAGACTTTTGTTTATGCAATGATGGCTGGACTGGGCAATTATGGATGTAATTCTTTTTATAAGAAAATTACAATTATTGTGGGCCAAATCCAGGTCCCATTAAAGCCAGTGGGGAAACTCCCTTTAACTTCATGGCAATCAAGTTTGGGGCATGCATGCAGGATTGGAATTAAATAGTTAACAGAGGATATTAGCTAAAACTTCTGCATAATTTGGGGTTATCTCCAATCATACATTATACCAGCTGGATTCAAACTGGTTTAGATTATCATTAGTTTTTTCTGAGATGATGTAATGCTATTATACTCATAGACTTCTGAGTGGCTAACTCCAATGAGCCGTAGCTGTTAAGTTCTGGAGTGACATGGGAAAGAGAGGCATACTATTTCTTGAGAAGCAACAAAGAGTCCGGTGGCACCTTATAGACTAACAGATGTATCGGAGCATAAGCTTTTGTGAGTGAATACCCACTTCGTCAGCCGCATGAAAAAGCTTATGCTCCGATACATCTGTTAGTCTATAAGGTGCCACAGGACTCTTTGTTGCTTTTTACAGATCCAGACTAACACAGCTACCCCTCCGATATTTCTTGAGAAACTCCCTTTGTGGGTGCCTGAAAAGACAGGCAGGCTAGCAACAGCTGGTTTGGAGGGGAAAAGGTTTGTAATATGTAAGGATTTTATCTTATTTAATCAGTATCTTTTGCCATTCAGCTTGGAGCCTTGCTAGCTACAATACTTGTACTGATTAGTCATGTAGGGTTTATATTTTGCGAACTGTTTTTTGTTGGTTGTTGTGGTGGTGGTGATTTTCTCTTTATTTTCTCCCATTTGTTGAATAAACCTTACTTTCATTTAAGATAAGTGGAGTTTTTTGTGTAGACTGTTAGTGGGAACAATCACTGCTGGACTCCCTGCAGGGAAAGAAACTGATTTGTGACCTCTAGTGCTGCAAGGATTTTTTCACAGACCATTGTGATCATGCAGGGGAGCTGAATGGACTATTCCAGGAGGACTGTACCTGTGTTTAGTTACATTTCTCCACCAAAGGTTTTAATAACAGAGTTGAATAGTCCAGTTGTAGCTCTGAGAAACAGTTTTCCCCTTTTTTTCCCCTTCCTATCCCACCTCTCTTGAGGCCATCTCTTATTTTTCATTCTCTTCCTGTGATGAATATTTTTTCTCTTCAGTTACATTTGTTCTCATTAGCTCTGTCACACTAAACCAGGTCTTTCATAGCCAGTGCACCCACACTAGGAATACCAGGAGACATTGCCTTAGAAGAGGGCAGTATAGTATAGGAACAATGTAATTAGTAATAGATTTTCTAATCTTCTGCTCTTGTAGTTCTTATTAAGAATGTGCTTGTGTGTAGTGTTAAAATTCAACATCTTGTTGCTGGTTTTTCAGCTCCATTTTCTATCCATTTCAAAATAATTTGTTTTCTGAACACTGAGTCAGAAAAATGCACTTTCCAGTTCCCCTGTGGTTATAAACCAGTGATGAATTGAGGAAGAATTGCCATTAGGTGGCACCCTAGCACTGCCAAGTTCAATACTTTTGCAGTGTGGGCCTCCTGGGCTCTGGGAATAGGCAGTGCCAATTCGTTCCTTATTCGAATCAGATATGAATGCAACTTTGAATCACACCTGTTTTTAGTATGTTACATTTATGTAAAAAAGAGAAAGCTAAAACTGATATTTAATGTGTTTCTCTTGACTTAAAAATACAGTATTAGAATGCAGAAACAAATATCTACTGGAATTTTTTTTAAAGGCAAAAAGAAAAAAATTATATGTTTCCTTTTTCTGATATATTTGAGGGCGGTTTTTGTACTGTAGTATGGAAAAATAAATAGTGAGTGCTTCTATGCTGAGAAAAAATGTCCCTATTAAAAAAACTACCGAAATGGTCCAACACACTAGAGCTTACAGTAGTGAGACTTCAGTGTTTTAAATTATTATTGTAAATACTGTATATATTTATAAGGACTTGATAAATTTTGCAAAGAAAAGCAAATAACATTCTGAATCAAAACTAAAGGGCAAACCACATTTGCAAACTGGAAGTTGAGTCACAGTTTTAGGAAAATCAAGATATTACTGCACTCTGCATGCAGTCTTGTTGTATGCTGTATATAGGTTTGATGCAAACACAGTAGTATACAGTATACTAATGTATTGAGTAGCCTCTTTCTCCTCCTGAAATTTACTTCTTTCACATCTCTTTCTGCCACTAATTTCTGTTCTGATCCGAAAAGGAAAACACGTTAAAAAAAAAAGACCATAAAAAACAACCATATGAAATTAAACAAATTGTATCATCTGCTTTCCTTAACAAATAATATCCTTTTCTTTGCTTTGTTCCCTTTCCATTCTTTATTCTTGTTCTCATAATGGTCTAGTGTCATTATTCTTTGATATAAATTTCAAGCTTTTCAGGGCTGGGAGAGAGTCTATTACTACTATTTAATTATTTGTTATTTATATTTCAGTAGTGCTAGGCACTGTACAAACACATAGCAAAAAGATGGCCCCTACCCTATGTGTCTGTAAACCTCATGCACACTATGATATTTGATATCTACATCCACATTTAATATAAAAGGTGATATTCATAGATAGTTGGAAGCTTTATTGGGTGAAATAATCTCTTCCCTTCCCAGAACTGCTGTATGGTTTTACAAACATTACATAGCTTCATTTCACTTGTGGGTGCAACAAGCCCTTATCTACTGGGGGGCAGGGAGCGGACTGGAGAGAGAGAGACCCCCAAAGGTAAAGTGTTTTGGGAGTCTTCTGGATGAAAGTGCCACATATGTGTAAGGCATTACTAGTTATTGATGGGGATAACTCTCCAAATCTGATATAGACCAACTTAAATCAGGAGTAACTTTTCATTGACTTTATTGGAGTTTTACTTTATTGTGTAAATTAGATCAGAAGTAGATCTTATCTGTTTTGTTAGTTTGTTTTTTAGCTGGGCATCTTTATAAGATCACTACTGTCTGTCATATTTCCATTACAAATCCTTATTTTTTGTAGTGAGTGCAGAGTTTTACTTTGCATAACAACGTTATTTTACTTCTGTTTAATCATTAATAATTTCATATTTGCATGAACCTAGGAACCATTGATTTAACAATAAATACATTTGATTTTGCTCCTTTTATTTAGGTTTTTCAAGTCAGTGTTAATTGGCTTACCCTAGTCCTTATGGATTCTTGAAATATGCACACTTGAGGAAAGATTTCTATCCCATTTACACTTATGCCTTTATATTGTTATTTTTATTGATATTCTATGAGCACCTCTATTCTGTTAGACACTGTCCACACACAGGAAGACATAGTACGTTTCCTGAAAAGCTTAGTCTATGAAGACAATTGACATACTAAGGGCTGGAGAGAGGATTACAATCGATTTATATACACTTTTTATAACAATTAAAAATATACACCTCAACTATACCTGATTACCCCTCAGCCTAGCCATTATTGGTTAGCCAGTTTTTGTAGAGTCACAGGAGAAATGGTTCTTGAAGAGAAGATGGAAGGGTTACAGAGAAATTCAGGAAGGTCGTTTAATTTGTAGTGGATACAGTTACTCTGGGCTTATACCTGTATAACTATCTTATCTGTCTATTTTAGGGATTTGTACTGCTGCCCTCACCACAGTATCTGAGCAACTTCCACAGAAATTTGATCACTAATAGTGAAGTCCCTAGTGGACTGCATAGAATCTCTGGCTCTTTTCCCTTGTAATTGACATCAGAATCTGGTCTGTTGTTCACAAAAGGAATGAATTTTGCTTTATGGGATGGAATACACTAACAAAATTGCCTTTGGGGGAGGAGAGCCTCTTAATTTCTCTGTTTTTCACAGATGACCACATACAATATTGAATTGAAAAGCATCATATCTACCTTTTTATTTTTGCTAAATTTGAGATCATGAATGTGTCATGGCTCATAGATAAATCCTATATAATCCATGATGACTTAGAATTTAAATACTGCTGCACCAGAGTTTCAGTTTCTTACTTGGTTTTGACTAAGGATTTTATAACATGTCTAAGTTTAAATCAAACTGTTCTATTCTCAAGGGGAAACTGAAACTCACTCTTAGCTTTAGCTCAGGAATGCTAGCAATGATGGTATTTGGAATGGCTATACATAAATAATGTTTTCTATCATTGCAATATGTAGTCTAATTGATAAATTGCTTTCCTCAAAATGATGCACATCTTTATGTAATTTATTTTAAAGATTGGTCCTAATAGGGGAAGGTATATTCAGGAAACAAAGGCTATACATGTACTATAAAACCCTCACCTAAATATGTTGGCAGTTTGGCTACCAGAGTAAGTCAATGAGTTTAAATTAAAACATTAAATGCCATGATATATTGAATATAGCTAAAAGACCTGTGTATTTAAAGATTGCTAAACTAGTACTAAGTCTTTCAGAGCTGTAAATTCTGGGAAAATTTGTTTCTCCAAATATAGAAAACAGAGAAATCCAAGTCTCAGAGGAAACATTAATGCCCCACTTAAGCAGTGTTAGCCTTTCATAAGCAGCAAATCTCATTCCTCTCTGGGGAGTCCCTCCTGGAACGTAAGATAACCTACACTTACCCTTGCTTTATTCAGAGTCCGTAAAACTCTACAGCTGCAGCTGACAGCAGAATATTTAAATGATATGAACAGTGTAAATGCCTCATGTTCATTTAAATAACTGAAAAATTCAATCACTTGAATGCCAATGATTATTCCTATTGGAGTTTACATTTTTAAAAAGACAGAGCATCTGAATCCCTGTGAGAGCATTAAATTGCTATCTAATTAGCAGTTCTAAATTACATATATTTAAAAGATAATTAAAGGTTTGCAGGCTGTTCGAATAACTGGTTGTACATATAAATGAATCACTGGAAATTTGTTAGTAATATGCAAAGGTTTCTTTTATTCTTTGCTTTCAGCTTTGAAGTTAGGTAAAACCAAGCTCGTGGGTTTAAGTCTGGTAGTGTTAAGATAAAGGCAGATGTTTTTAATTATTTCAACTGAAACCCAAAATAATTATAAGCAGCTGTCAATTTTACATAATCCCAAATAAGGTCCTGAGAATGCAAATAAAATTGTAAACCTAGGGGTTTTTTTTTTCAGTGAAATGAATCAAATACATGTCACTTTACTAATCAACTGTGATCCAGCTGATATTATGATCTAAAACAATGTACTGTTCACCCAGTCTTCGTAGGCATGTGACATAAAGCTGTGTTCTGTTTCTTTGGTTCCACCTTCCCCTGTACTATTTCCATATTTTCCATGTCATCAGTTTAGACATTTTCTGTATTATTTGTAAAACACACACATATGTATGTCTTTGAGTTGGCAGAATCCTTGAACACAGGTATGGCATGAAAATGATTTTCTTGCATTACTTAGACAGAGGAATCTTACTGTATAGGACACATCTATTTGCCCCTACTATTTTCTTACTTGAAAAATGAAGGTTGTATATTTCCTGCTCTTCTCTCCTCTCTTTCCTCCCCCCATTCTTTACACACACACACACACACACACACACACACACACATTTTAAGCAACATGGCTCCCCTTTTCAGCTTTTGCAATATGGCTGGAAATTTTACAGTATGGCAGTTTCTCACTGCCAGCTGGCATGAATGATCAGTCAAAAATAACTGGTCTTTATTGCCAACCATAACCTAAGAACTTCTGGATTAACGTCTTAAATAATAGACTTTATGTGTGAGTCTTTCTTTTGAAAGGGAAGTTCTTTTTCACTTGTCAGAAAGTAAAGAAGTCACATTTTCTTAATCTTAATCCTAGGAGTTTTCTTTTACAAGCACCTTTTATAACTGAACATCTCCAAGTGCTCTACAAATCCAGGGTGCATCAGAGCTCAAAAAAAGATATTTCGAAGTCACAAAATAAATGCAGGTCACAAAGCACAAGTACTACAAGAGACAAATCAGGACCATATAGCTAGGAGAAAATGCAAATGAAATAAATGTCTTAAAGGCCAGACAGCAGAGATTTAAATGCAGAAGGGATGCAGCGTCACACTCACATCCCTAGGTGGAGTGTTTCAGGGCAGTGCAGTGCATATTAACTGAATGCTCAGTCCTCTTGCATGATTTAATGTAAATGGGTGGAACAGGAAGGTATTTTTTACAGACTTAAGGGTATGAAATCCCTCTTCAAACAATCCCTCCTGCCTTCTTCTCATTAATAATCCTCACACTCATCCTTTCCGGAACTGTTTTCTCTGGGCTTGTCTTGTGTTTGTCCTGTCTTATGTAGACTGTAAGCACTTCAGGGCAGGAAAATTGTCTCATCTGTGAACCAAATGCTGAGAGCCCTACACTGTGGCTTTTTCCTCAGCCTATACTTGGAAGAACTACCATTGAAGTTTGCCATTAGATGGAGAGAAGAGGGACTCAAGGGGTCTCCACTTACGTATATGGCCCATGCAAGAGCCTGCCACAGTGCCTCCATTTGGGGAAGTGAAGGGACTAGTCCCCCATTGCAGGAACATATCACTCAAAGGGATCAAGGAGGAGAGAGGCTGTGTATCACAACCATGAGCAGGCAGGCCACATTTGAGGGAGTAGTAGCTGAAATAGTCTGTGCTGTTTTAAAAGTTGGTGCAGCCTGGGCAAGCTCTCTGCACACCAAGCAATAACTCCCTACTTGGGTCAGTGGCTGAGTAAAGTCCTCAGCTCCTAGCCCTCTGCTTGTTAAGCATCATGGAAAATTTCAGTACTATATGAGTTCCCAGTACAACAGCGAGGGTCTTTCCATTGAGTGTAATAGGAATTGCATCAGACCATAAATGATTTTTAATGGTAATGTCCAGAACCTTAGAGAACTGACAACAATAACCAAGCTCTCCAGAGAACTACTACAGTATGTCTGTAATGTCTGAGTTTCCTAGTAACTTAAAAACCCGTATGGAAAAGTCTTACATAAGATAGAAAATAATTGTTATATTTTTTTTTTAGAAAAAGCTTATAGGATAATTTAGAATGATATATGATGGCTCAATATAACTGCATATCTATAGGTCTATAGAGTCTCATTGTTTGGTCACTTCTATAGGATCCCTAATCATTAAAGCATTTACATACATGCTTAAGCCCATATCTATTCATCATTTAGGCACAAGCTTAACTTTAGGCTCAGGCTAAAGTCCCATTGAGTTCAATGGGACTTAAATATATGCCTAAAATTAAGCATGTGCCTAAATGCTTTGGAGAACAAAGATGGACTTTTGAATCAGATCCTTGATTCTTAGTGGAGTTCCCATAAATCCCTATGGAATTTCTATAGAAATATACTGATTTCGTATAAAATTCTGTAGTGTTTGTTCATAAGGGTATGAACACAACAGACTTATGATAAATTTTTAAATCAGAAATTTTCTTTCTTTTCCGGATTGCTACCTTTTATGCCAGAATACTTTGGCCAGGGAGAAATTATTTCTGCCATTCTAGTCCTTGGAATGTGGTCACAAAGTATATTGTTTGCTACAGTACTATTCCATTGGGGATTTAGGCAAAAGTTCCATGCAATATACTGGAACTTCAGAGGGTGTTGTTTCAGTAGTTTACTCTCCTCCACTACTAGCCATTATCCAGATGAAGCATATATCTACTAAATTCCCATCATTTTAGACAAGAGATTTTCAGTTGTTAAGACACCACTCATTCCCTCTTGAATCAGATTGCTACACTATGGCTTTATAATCACATAGCAAGTCATGTTAAATGCAGATGTTGCCTAACCCATAGGGGACTTCTCAGGGGAAAAAAAATCAAAGAGTAGAGCTTAATAAGGGCACATATAAATAGTTTTATACCGGGCAGAAAAAAAAATGACTTAAAAATCTTCAAGCAGAACACCTCACACATTGTTCATGAATCATCAAGTATTAAAACAGTTTGGCCAAACCTCAAATAAAAGACACTGATTAAGATAAAGGTCATTATAATTACCAAAGGAAGTGGTTACCTATTTTATTCAAAAAGACACTGATTAAGATAAAGGTCATTATAATTACCAAAGGAAGTGGTTATCTGTTTTATTCAAAAATATGAGTTCTTGTGAGAGAGGTTTTTAATTTAAAAGGTGATTAAGAAGAAGTCCAGTGTGATATTCAGAATGTTGGTTTTTTAAAAAAATCGCAGCATACATCCTTCATTTTCGAGGTGTTAATTCACTAAATAATATCACCACACATTTTGTGGTGGCCGAAAACTGGATTAACAGTGCCCAGTTTAAATCTAGCTCTTTCTTGCATGCTCTGAAAGGAAGCTAATTTGGTAGAATTCCTTGTTTCCATCTTTCCTAATGTGTATTTTATTAATTTGTTTCAGTGTATTACAATATGAATAACCTTGCAAATGGGTTTGGCTCCAGACTTCAATGAGTATTTTATATTTCAACAGGGAGTGTCAGACACAAAAGTAAAGATAGGTTAAATTCAGTAGAAAAATAAAATATATGGATGAATTACATTTTGTAAAGAGATATTTAAAGAAGTAAATTGACCCCAAGCCTTGCTTTCAGTATGTAAAATCTACTCTTAGGGGGATGTTAAATACTAAAATTAGAAAGGAACTAGAACAGAGTAGATAGACAGTTTGTGAACTTCTAAATATACCGAAGAGTATTATTATTAACTGCTCTATAATCTGTCTATCCATCTTTCTGTATTAGGCCCCAAACCTGCAAATACTTACACAGATGTGTAACCTTGCTCATACGATAGTGTCTTTGCAACTAGTCAAATACGCAAAGTTATACACTTGGACAAGTGTTTGCTGGATCACTTCAGGTCATATGCTGGCCTTCTGGAAGTCAATGAAAGTTTTTGTGTTTTGTCTAGCACAGTTACTGTAGTATCTTAGGGTTTCCCATATCTGCATGGCAAGGAGAAATGTGTGAGTAACTGGGTTTTTTTGGTGACCAAATCAAAGAGTATATAAAAGCAATTAATTTCAGGTTGCCCTAACACAAAATGTTTTGAATTTTTTGGTGAACTGAAAATGGTGAAAAAAATCCATTTTGGGTCAGATTAAATGTTTTATTAGGGATGCAATGAAATGTTTCATTTCATTTTCAAGTTTTTACCTTTTAATATTTTTAATACAATTGAAGTAAAATTCAAAAGTCATTTTGAATCAAAAAGTAAAAATGTTCCTTGTTAAAATGTCACACAAACTATTTAGACTCTTTCAGAATTCTGGGGTTCTTTTTGCAACTGAAAGAATTCAATGAATTCTACAAAAATTAGCAAAATGCTTTGGTGGACCTAAATCTGCATTTTTCATTGAAAAAAAATTAGTCAAAATTGTTTTGCCCAGCTCTTATCATGAGTTCCCTGCTGGACCCGAGGGAGGTTTCTGCTCTTCTTCCTTGCATGGCTATAGGAAACTTTTTTTGAGATATACACTTTTGTTTCTACCTGTAAGTTCTGAATTTTTGAACACTTGTCTTCTGGTTGTTAACAAGTCCCACTGTGGTTCAGTTCACTGTATAGCTCATACTTTGGATATGTGGTGCTCTCTGGACTCTTTTTCCATCTCTCTTTGATTGCATGTTACTTAAATGAAACATATGAAAACCATAGGGTTAGTATGAAAAACAAAACAAAACGCCATAAACAATATGATATATTTGGGTTGCCTCCTATTTGACAGCATAGTTCTATCTTCAGGTACATAAGCACAGCTCCCTTCAGTAACAGTTCTCACATGTGTGTGAGCACAGAATATACCCCAGAAAGTCTTAAATGTATGTAAGGGCTTTTCTACTGCATGCTTTAGTCCACATCAGAGGGTGTGAATTTTAGTCTGCCTTACAGTGTTATGCACTAACTGGCCCATGTGGACTCTGCTGGTGCACCCTAAAAGTTCCGTAGTTCACATTAAGGAAGTACTGTTGGAAAGGGGACTATATTAACACACACTAGGGAACTTATATTGTGCCCCAGCAGCATCCACACCGGCCATTTAGCACATGACACATTTGTGCTGGCTAAAATTTACACCCCTGTGGTGCAGACTAAGGCACGGTGCAGACAAGTCCTAAATAAAGATATAATTATATATTGACAGTAGTTCAGGAGTCATTCCATGTTTATACACCCAAATTATCCCACCTCATGTCTAACTATGTAGTATTTGTCAATGGTCAGTATCTAAAGGTCTGTCTGCACACAATTTTTTGTCTGAATTTAACTAAATTAGTTGAAAAAAAATGATAATGATTTGGGTAAATTCGTGCAATCTCATAATGTGGACAGAGTTATACCAGTATAAGGATGTTTTTTATATCATTATAGCATGTTTTGAAATACCTTTATATTGGTATAACTGCATCCACACTAGGGGATTGCAAACTGAGTGTAAAACTGTGCAAAAACTAAGCCCTCAACTTGTGAAGTGACCTTAGACTAAAGCTTTCCACAGAGGACCTGGCAAGTATTTGTCTTACTCAAAAAGAATAATGAGAACTGATTCAGGAAGTAATCAGATGTGACCTCTCAAAAGTACTGCCCATGGGAATGATTGGAGGAGCCAAATCACTGTGAGCAAAAGTAAGAAGGCAGAGCAGCATTGTGATCTACTACTGCCCAGTGTTAACAACTCCACCCCTCCCCCAACATCTCTGCTGTAAATACAGTCTGACAACTGATCCCTTGGAAGAAATATGCAGCTTCTCCAGAAGGAATTACTTCTCTGACATCTCTGTTTTTTAAATGATTCTGAGACTACAAAAAAGACCATGAGTTTAATATCCAGTTCCTTTAATTTAGAATAAAATTCATGAGACTAGAAGTTTGCTTTAACCTTGAAGAAGGAAGGCATCTCCCCTGAAGATTAGGCTTAGTGCAAGTGTGTGTTCACCACAAAAGATGACTGGAAGTTCCTGCCTCTGCAGTCTGTGTGGTGGAGGGGCCATCATTCCAAGCCTGCAAAGTTACAAACTTGATTCCGGAACTGCCCAAGACCTCCCTGTTTCTCTGACCACTCTTGGTAGAAAGATTTGTGTTTTTTTTCCTTTTAGCCATTATAAAAAGTAAAAGGCCTAGAAAATGAGTCTTCAACATTTTAAAGCACACAAACATTGTCAGCAAAATGTACGTGTGTTTCAAATATGTTCCCATCAATTCACTTAAAACCATATGGATTAATTTATCCACTTAGAGAGCTGGGAAATCACACACTCTCTTGCTCCATACCTCAAGATGTTTGTTCTTAAACTAGTGAGGTCGCTGATTTCTGATGTTCAGCAGAGGGCAGAATTTCCTATATTATAAACACCCCATTTGTCATTAAAGATGTTTACTTAAAATGTGAGATTTACAGAGTAACAATGGCTGTAGTGATAAAAACTATAACTTGCCATTATTAGTATATTACTTTCTTTTTCCTATTAAATCATAGATAAAACGTAATATCAGCAAATATTAACACCAAGCTTCCCGAGACTCACAGCTTATCTTGTTTAAAGAGAAACGTGTAAACATTTTGTTGATAAGATTGTAGGAAATATAACTTCCTGCCTGACTGAAAGCTAGTTTGGGACACTTAGTATAAACTTTGAGATCAGGGCCTTATTAGTTTCCATATGGTTAGTAATGTGCGGAAGGTATCATTGCTGAGTTGATTATAAAATGTGGCAAAGAGAACAAACTAATTTATTAGGAATATTACTTTCCCCACATTTCTAACAGGGGTCTGACATTAGAGTCATATGAAGAAAGGAGAATTCTGCCTGAAGGAAAGATTTGCATTGCAGCATAGGAGTCCTGTGTATAAGCATATAGTAAGCAGGTTTTTCAGTTCACAGGAAATATTTGAGCATCGTTGTGCTTCACTTTATATTAATTAAACCACACACTGAAAATGTACATTGCATCTAACCAGTATCCACCCAGCAACTCTTAAAATCATCTGACATTGGATCTTTGTGCAAGTAAAACATAACATGCCTAATGTTTTAATTTTTTAAATTTTATTTTGAATGCTAGTATGAAGAAGGAAAAAAGCGAAGAAAACCCAACTACAGCAGCGTTGATCTTTCTGAGGTTGAGTGGGAAGACAGAGATGATGTGGTAAGTGATTTGTTTTAAGGCCCTGTCAGAAGAGATTGTTGTATCCCACTACTGTACTTGGTAACTGTTCAAGTAGTCAGCAAAGAGGCCGCCTAACTGCTCCAGAGACGGTAGTCCCTTTTTAGCTAATTACAAATTTTATTTACCTTTCTTTCTTTCTTTCTTTCTTTCTTTCTTTCTTTCTTTCTTTCTTTCTTTCTTTCTTTCTTTCTTTCTTTCTTATATGCATGTTTCTATCTCTCTGTGTTTGTATCATCTGTAAAATTCATCACCTAATTTTAATATTCCATGCATCCCATTATGAACCCCAGTGGCACTGTGCTGGTCACCAGGGATCAGTACCTCTGTTTAGGTCTGGCCCACCTATCAGATCAAACTGAGAAATCTGGACCAGATTTTGACTGCTCCACCTCTCTGGAGGAGCTCTCTTGGCTCATGCTGCCCTTAGAAATAAAAAGAACAAACTAAACTAAATTAAAAAACAAACAAAAACAGATGCTGGAGTCTGTTTAGATCACAGAAGCTAGCATGGAGCCCCTATCAATGATTTACACCTAACACTTAATTTCAGGTTTGAAGAACATCATACAAATCAATTCCTTCTATCCTTACCTGTGCCATGCACAAGATCCCTCCAGATATTACCCATATTTCTCTATCCACTCTGTAGTTTGCCCTCTGTCCCATTCTTAGTTACCTTGCAGGCTTAGTCTTTTTTGCAGTACTGTATCAAAAGCTTTCCTTATGTGTATGTCCATGGCTTAACCTTTGCCTGGTCCTTCTGTTACTTCCTCAATAAATCTGATTTGTTAGGCATGATTCGTTTTGTGTGAATCCATGCTGACTGTCCTTAATTAAATCGTAACTTTCCAGGTGCTCCCCTTTCTGTCTCTGTTACTTAGTTTTTCCCATAACTTCACCATTGCCAAAGTCATGCCTGCATGTCTGTGTTTTCATAGATCTTTCCTAGATTACTTCTCAAATCTCAGTAGCTTCTCTTGAGTCCATCATACTTCTACTGTTTCAGAGAGGTTTTGAATGCACACACTGAAGGTTCCCACATTTACTTTGTCATGTCCTTCTGAAATCTGGGATGAATCACATACATCTTCCCCAGGAAGACTTCAGTGTACTAATTTCTTGATCCCTTTTCCGACATAAGTCTATATTTTCTTTTCTCGGTTGCAAAATATATATCAGTTTCTGCCACTGCCCATTCCCTCCTTTTGTGAATAATGAAACAATTCATTTGTGTTTTAGCAATATCTTTCTTTCCTGTTGATAGATTGTCCTCATTGTCTCTCAAGAGGCCATACTGTCTCCATATTTGAGTTTTTGTGCTGACTTTACATGAAACCTTTCTTCTTATTTCTTATGTCACCTAGTGCATTTTTCTTCGCCTTCACTATGTAAAATTTCCTCTTCATGTTTTCATATTCTCTAAATGTCCTTCTGTAATCTCTGAAATCCTTCATGTTTTCTGCATTGCCTTTTTCTTATCCTTGATTACATATCACTCTACCTAATTTATCTACGACTAATTGATGTTTTTAAAAATATATTCCCAATGTACACGTTTTATTAGTAGACTGAACATCCATCCTTTTAGGCATTCATGAATCTGTCTTTTTTTTTTTCTATTTCCCTTCTTTTATCCTATTTTGATTCCACCCAGTATTTCCAGCATAATTCTATAATTTCTTCTAGTTGGTTTATACAGTTTTATTTCCTCATTTGTGTTCTCACTTTAGTTGCAATAAATTCCACACAACTCTAGTTAGTGGTTTCAGTTTTTTGTTGTTGAACACAACCTGATTTTGGTTCAAAAAATTTTAAATCAATGGAGCTCTGCTTGGATTCTGGTTTTGTCTGAATATACAACAAAGCCACCGAAGCTCCTGATAAAACTGGCAGACGCTCATCTCTGTGCACTGCCTGTGGATTCAATTTTGGGCAGTTCTGCAAGACCCAGAAGACTTATCGTGTGACCAACAGTCACCAAAGTTTCCTTACAAAACCAAACCAAAGTCTGTTTTGTGTCTATCCAGAGACAGCAAAGAGTTTTATTTCAATTTTTGATGAAAGGTCCATGGGGCCCAAAAAAGGTTTGGACTAAACTCTGCTAGTTTTAGTTTTTAATGTTCAAACCTTGAAACAAGCAGAGTTTCCCATGGTTTCAGATTTCAAAAAAAAAACCTAATAGTTTTCTTAGTACTACTAATAGACTAAATTGAGCAAAAAGCTTGTGGACCGGGTCCAGGTCGGCTCCCGACATGTAAAAGTGAAAACTAGATAAAAAGCAAGAGGATTTAGTTTTGAGGAATACAGAATACGTGACAGGAAATATATGGGCTTAGTACTGTAGCTTTGGACCACTAGTAACCACAGTCTTGGATACTCATGCATAATATATACACATCAGAGTAACTCCCTTACAGGGGTCAAATCTACCAGGTTCCAGAATCATTACAATTCATCATCACATACTTAAGGAAACAAATCCTCCTTCAAAAGTTATCTCATCAATAGATACCTTTTTTATACAACAGTGGCCTACAAATCTACTAGTAGATCATTAGTCACCAAATATTTTTTGAAAAGACAATATGTTAAATGTTGTGGAAAAAGGTAGTAAAACTCCAAATGCTGGCCTAATGCTTTGGCAGCGCCACCTGCAACTGGAAATGTTCTTGCAGATGTCTAAATATGAGAAAACACAAAGTGAAAATAATACTTTTATAGAGATTTTTGTAACCAAGCCCAGCACTGCTACAATTTTATTGTGTAATGGGAGAGGAGTGTGTGTGTGTGTGTGTGTGTGTGTGTGTGTGCGTGTGTTTAATATAACTATACATAACACATTTATAAGAGCTTCAGATACACAGAGGGACAGAAAGATCAAGAAAAGGGATGGAGGAGGAGCAGTTCAAAATAAGGAAATGCATGATGAAAGCTATAGATAGAACCATTCTTAGCATCATGACTAGAGATAAATAGAATTTTAAGGTTTGGGGTGGACTTTCCTGATCAAAGTAATGACCAGTCTAGTGTTGCCAACTTTCTAATCGCACAAAAATGAACATCCTGCCCTTGCCCTGCCCCTTCTCTGAGACCCCACCCCCACTCACTCCATCCCTCCTCTCTCCGTCGCTCGCTCTCCCCCACCATCACTCACTTTCACTGGGCTGGGGCAGGGAGTTGCGGTGCGGGAGGAGGATGAGGGCTCCGACTGAGGGCGCGGGCTCTGGGGTGAGGTCAGAAATGAGGGGTTCAGGGTGTGGAAGAGGGCTCCATGTTGGGGCAGGGGGTTGGGATGTGGGTGTGGGGTGAGGACTCCAGCTGGGGGTGCAGGCCCTGGGGTGGGGCTAGAGATGAGGGGTTTAGGGTGAAGGAGGGTGCTGCGGGCTGGGGCATGGAGTCGGGGTACAGGGGGGAGGTGAGGGCCCTGGCTGGGGGAACAGGCTCTGGAGTGGGGCCAGGGATGAGGGGTTTGGGGTGCAGGAGGGGGCTCTGGGCTGGGGCAGGGGGTTGGGATGTGGGGGAATGCGGGGTGAGGGGTCCTGGTGGTGCTTACCGCGGCTCCCAGGAAGCGGCCGCCAGGTCCCTGCAGCCCCTAGAGGCATGGGCGGCCCGGGAGGCTCCATGTGCTGCCCGGGTGCCACCCCCGCAGCTTTTATTGGTCATGGTTTCTGGCCAGTGAGAGCTGTGGAGCCAGCCCTTAGGGCATGGTCAGCGCACAGAGCCTCCCTGGCTGCCCATGCATCTAGGGGCTGCAGGGACCTGGAAGCTGCTTCCGGGAGCGCATGGAGCCCGGGCAGGCAGGGAGCCTGCCTTAGACCTGGGCCTCCACCATGCTGCCGACCGGACGTCTAACGGCCCAGTTGGCAGTGCCGACCAGAGCAGCCAGGGTCCCTTTTCGACTGGGTGTTCCAGTCGAAAACCAGACACCTGGCAACCCTAGCCTAAACCCACTCTTTATTTAACCCTTCTAAGGTCTAAGGAATATCCAGAACGTTTTGAAATGTGGTGTTGTTTAGTGTTGTTTTTTTAGGAGATTATTTATGTCACCATCCCCTGGAACAAAATGTAGCCCCTTCTTGGTAATAGTAAGGGTCAGTGAGGCTGCTGGATGTTTCATTGGGGAATTAGAGCTTTGCGATACAGTTTGCTGACTTGAAGGCAGCATGCTGCTCAGCTGCTCAGAGGGCCTGGGTTTGATGCTCTTGTTTCTCCCTGTGCCAGACCAAATAGGCGTTGTTTGCTCAAGTTCAAGAAAAAGTAAAGAATTAGCTTATTCATACAGCTGCTTGTAATCATGTAACATATTACTGGCATATTTTACCCCCACAAAACACTTCTGTTGAAGTTGTGTAAGAGAATTTTTCACTAGTTACCACATTGACTTAATGATTTCACAGTTTTCCAAGCACGTTAAATGATCTCATACTTTAGCGTTGAGATTGTGTTGGCTGACAGAAATAATAATACCTAGCTCTTATATAGCTTTTTTTTTTCAGTAGATCTCAGAGTTTCACAATATTTAATGTATTTATCTTCCCCAAGCCCCTGTGACATAGGGTTTTTAGATGGGGGAACTGAGACATGGAGAAGCTAAGTGACTTGCCAGTTTCACACAATAAGTGTATGGCAGAGCAGGTATTTGAACCTTGGTCTCCCAAGTCCTAGGCTAGCACTCTAACCACTGGACCTTCCTTCATCTCTCAGTAGGACATGAAGACACATAATAAAGGGCATACTTTGTAATACAAAAATGTATACAGTAGACATAAGTAGGAGCTATCCTGTGACCTAGTGAGGAGAAGGTAGCAAAGCTGAATTTAGATTGTTGGTAGCCACAAGCAAACAGATTCAGTGGAAGTATTTTTTTTCATTAATTCATTTCCCAAGTTATAGGAACCGCTATCTTGATCTTACTGACACACTATTAGGAATAGAAATCTTACAGTATTTTTTTTTTCATGAAGTTACTTCTTAAAATTCTTTTACTATAATTTGTAGTTGGACAAAGTGTGTGTGTGTGTGTGTGTGTGTGTGTGTGTGTGTGTGTGTGTGTATTTTTTTTTGAAAAAAGTTTGAATGATGTTTTGAGTGTCTATAGCCATCTGAGGCAGTACTTGCTTTATATACTCAGAGCAGAGATGACACTGCAGAAGAGTTGAGAAACCAGATTATAAATCCAAGAAATGTACTTTTAGAAAGCAAATAAATAAAGACAAGTAAAATGCTAAATGTCATATTCAGACTTGATCATAAATGCTACTAGAGTTTTTGAGGCCCTGTTAGTAAATCCATGACTTGCCTGAGGTTTGTGGGAGGAATGGGTCCTAGATAACTGCAGGCACCAAAAAGGAGGGAAATGAAAAACATGTTAAAGATAAATGGAACAGTTCTTTAAATGTTAGAAAGTAGATTGTTAATTAAGACCAGCTCTCCAAGTCCAAAACCACAAAAGCTAAAATGGGAAAATATTTCCAGAATTGCCTATTATGTATTGTTAAAAAAAATCTACAGTAAAATATGTGCTTTATTTTATGCATGCCTCCAGCTAAAAATTATTCTTTTACACTCACTAACAGGAAAGTAAGACAGTTAACTTCAATCTAGACAGCCTAGAATTACATTTAAAGAGCGCAAACATTGCAGTTTTTGATAGGTCAGCCATGCTCAACTTCTTTTCATGAAAATATAAACAGATATTTCACTGACAAGCTTTGGCAGGCCCTGCTCGTTCTAACTAACCAGAAAAGCCTGCATAGCACCTTGATAGGGTCACATTTGCAAATTTTCATTGAAATCTGTTCTCATTGACCGATCTGTCATATGCGGCATGTGGTATTGGAGAAGGAAAGTGATGGACGTTGCTATAACACTAGGTACAACATTGTTTCCAAATATTGTAAATAGCAATGATTTAAGAGAGATTGAAATGCCCATTTGTAAAGGTCCGGTGCGGGGGTCGGGCCCTCTCAGGGGCCGTCGGGGGCCAGGCCGCCTCACTGTACGGCCTGGATCGGTCTCAGGGTTTCGCCCCTCTGGCAGGGGTTAGGCCAAAGGTATGCGGCCTCTGCAATGAGCTCCCGCTCTCCGTCAGGGTTCGGTAGTAACTCAGGCCCGGGCTCCGGTCCTCACTGCCGGAGCTGGGGATTACAAAGTCAGTCAAGTCCCCGCGCTGGCTCAGGGCGGGGCAACAAACAATAGTTCGGGCGCTCAGGTCCGTGGATCGGGAGCTGAGCCCTGACAAACTCAAGACGCCCCAGGCCCTTAGTCAGGGGCAGGGCAGCCCACAATAGTCCAGGGCGCTCAGAACTTTCCTTCAGGCTGAGCAGTAAAGTCAGGAGTTAAGGCCCGGCCCTCAATCAGGGCGGGGCAGCACACAATAATCCAGGGGGCTCAGAACCTTCCTTCAGGCTGAGCAGTAAAGTCAGGAGTTAAGGCCCGACCCGCAATCAGGGCGGGGCAGCACACAATAATCCAGGGGGCTCAGAACCTTCCTTCAGGCTGAGCAGTAAAGTCAGGAGTTAAGGCCCGACCCTCAATCAGGGCGGGGCAGCACACAATAGTCTAGGGGGCTCAGAACCTTCCTTCAGGCTGAGCCCGAACAGAGTTAGCAGGCCCAGGCCCTCAGTCAGGGCAGGGCAACGAACAATAGTTCAGGGGGAGGGCTCAGGTCTGGGTATCAGGAGCTGAGCACGGACAAACTCGGGACGCCCCAGACCCTCAGTCAGGGTGGGGCAACAAGCAATAGTTCAGGGCAGCGAAACAATAGCTCAGTTACGGTGCCAGAGCGTTGGCTGGAGGGGGAGGCTGCCACCCGTTAATTGGGGTGGCAGGGGGGACACAGGCCCACCCACTCCACTGTGTCCCAGCCCGGGGCCCTAAGAGCGGCAGTCAGTCTGCCGCTGTGTTGGTGGGGTCCTGACCGCAACACACCAACATTGGTTCGCTCTCTGTTGTAGCTAGACTGGGGTCAGCTACCCCCGGGCTGCTTTCCATTTCCCCCTCCATTTGTACCTGCTCCCCGCTGGGCTCGGCAGCGGGGTCCCACACCATGGGTTCCTCAGTTCGCAGAGGGTCGTCTGGGTCGGGTTGCTCCTCTGGTCTCCGGTAAGGGGGGCGGTCGGGCCCCTCCTCGGGGTACCGTGCTCGGGGCAAGTGCGGCCAGGCTACTTCGGGGTACCTTGCTTGGGGAAGGCTTGGCCAATCCGCGTCGGGATACCTGGCTCTGGGGAGGTCCGGTCGGTCGGTGTCCGGGTATCTGGCTCTGGGGCAGCTCGGTCCGTCCGTGTCCGGGTACCTGGCTCTGGGAAGCCTTGGTCTAGCCGGAGCTCGCACCGGCACGTCTGGCCTCTCCGGCTGCTGGGCTCCAACTGAGAGCTGGGGCTCTTATACTTCCTGTCCCGCCCCTTGACTTCCGGGGGGCGGGAACAGGTGGCGGTGGCTCTGCCCACTTGGGCGCCAATTCAGGCTCCTCTCCCTCAGGGGCTGTCGGGGGCCAGTCCGCTTCACTACACCATTTCATATCACACTTCTGCATTTATTTATTTATTTTATTGTCCTTTATAGAACATATTTTAGTGTAAGAACTGATTTGCCAGATAAAATGTATTACTATATCTTAAAATATGGTAGCTCATCCTTAGAGTGAGCATGAATGAATAAGTAATTAGTGGGAATCTGCAATGAGAATTATGTTTATGAAGTATTTAAAACAAATACTGTTATTGCTTACTAGACACATATCCACAAACAGAACAATATTTTAATTTAAAATATATCATAAAGATACCTTTCCTAAGGTCTCTGTGCCTGTGCCATTAATTAAAAATACAACAGGATAAGAAAGTATCAGGAGCTTCTAACCCTAAACCGGTAAATAAACAAATACCACTTCACCTTGAATCATCCCTTAGAATATGTGCCAACTATTTATGACAAATTATCTGTTCGACCTTGTATTTAGGTGTAACACTGTTGAGTATCTTTCCCAGACCTGAAGAAGAGCTCTGTGTAGCTTGAAATCTTGTCTCTCTCACCAACAGAAATTGGTCCAATAAATTATATTACCTCACCCAACTTATCTCTAATATCCTGGGATTGACGTGGCTACAACAACACTGCGTACAAATACACAAAACACACCCAGACAATACTCACATTGCTCCCAAATAGTAGCTCTTATCATATTTCTCCATTCCCAAAAACCTGGCTAGACAGCTCTAAAATATTGAACTTAATGGCCTATTTCAAATAAACAGACAGGTAGTAAGTTACAAAGCTAAGGGCTCCTCAAAAAGAATGTCCTGCCATTTGTTCCTCTCTTACACTGAGGGGGCTCCAGCCCAAGCACCTTGAAACAGTAGACTTGTGACAGTACGGTACTTCAGGAAGGCATTCTTGGGCTACTTAGGACTTTACAGGTAAAAATCAATACTTTAAACTCCACACAGAATCTGTGAGGTAGCCAGTGCAGATCACAGATCACTGCTGGTGTGTGTTCCTGGTGAGACATTGCTTACCTAGTGGATTGTCCCATTCTGTACCAGTTTCAGTTTCTGGTTTGATTTAAGGTGTAGCCCAATGTAGAGCACCAAATGGAAGTTGAAAGAAAAATGAAATAGCTGTAGTTATTCTTTATTACTTTCCCATTGAATGGCTTGTTGACATAGCTGAATCACAGATTATTTCCCTCCTACTGGACTGCCTTATCATAACACCTCTAACAGACACACTTATTGGAAGTGCAGCAGTAATTGCTGAAAAATTGTGTTCTCACCATATGAAAACAAAGAACTGCTGTGACCAAATGAAAATATTTGGGAACTTTGGGATGTGAAAATTACTAAAAACACACATGAAGGAAGTGACAAAAATGTTTTCCTCATTTCAGCTTCGAAATGCAATGGTGAATCGGAAAACAGGGAAATTTTCTATGGAGGTGAAGAAGACAGTCGACAAAGGGGTACAATGTATAAAATGTTCTTCCTACTAAATGTAAAGCAAATAAATGTTTAAATGATCCTTGAAGATTATTTGGAATAGATATGTTTCACTAAGATTATTTTTCTCTTGCCTTTAATAATCCTGAGCCACTCATGTACCTTTTATGTCATTATTAACCTTATCACAAACTAACCATTTACTCTTTTACAAATTTCTCATAGCAAACTAACCTTGTTTTCTTTTCTCTGACTTTCTTGTTCTGAATCTAGAAACGGGTATTGGTGATGACAAATGACTACTATTATACAGACATCAGGGGTACTCCTTTCAGGTAGAGCTGACCATAATAAATGGACATTTCATCAGACTCATTGTACTTGCATTTGTACAAAGCTTGTGAGTTTATGAAAAGAGCATCAGCAGGAGCTCACAATAAAATATTCCTGGACAATGCTGAAAATAGCAAAGAAAAGAGGCTTTCCAGCATTCCTTTCACCTTTTCCAGGGATGGAAAGTTTGTGCAAGCTCACATAGGCAAACTCACTGTGTTTGTCATGGCTTACGTTTCATTAAAAAAATATTCAGTTGAGGTTTACATTGAACGAGAGATTTTTGCAAGTACTCAGAGAGCTATAAATACTATAATCCATTTAACTAACTACATATTGAGCCCCATTTTGATTTTTTTTCCACAACAAAAATGCAATATAAATGGAGATAGTATTTCACTTCCAATTTGAGGTTTTTATGTTTTTGTTTCCCTGAACTATCTTCAGTGTATTTGTACAACTAAAACTGAATAAGTCAGCCATATTATTTTGGCATGGGTTTTAACAAAAATGGCAAGAAATCGCTAACTGAATGCCCAAAATTGAATTAGAAATAATCCGTTAATAAAAGTATATTTATGGTAGCCTATGTTCAAAGAGGGAAGCTGATAATTGCAGAACTCTACTGAAATATTCCTGTGAGCCTGGCCACCCTCTTAGCACATATGACTGTCAGAAGGTATCCTGCATTGCAGCTGCATGAGTTCACTAGAAAGTGGGAGGCACTTTTAGGGTTGCCTCCAATGCACCTCATCACTCCTGAGCAACCCAGTGATAGATTTCCTTTAAAAAAAACAAACAGATTACTTAATTTTTGAAAAACTTTAAGTGGAGCTAAATAAAGGCAATGAAAAAAAGTATATAAACAGGCAAAAAATGTGAGCAGCAGAAAAATTACATTAAGAATTTCTTCCTGACATCTTTATCATGTTCTGATATTTCTTTCCTTTCACCATCTCCATTGGCTCCCACACTTTGTAAAATTTCTCAATAGCTGAGTCTGATGTGTAAAGAGTTGTCGTCTCCATTGTAAGCCTGTGTGGGCAAGTTCAGGATTTGGATGAAGAATGAGCATGCTGGGTGAATAGTTGTGTGCTTAGAGTGGCTTCTTTGTTAGTTTGCCAAAGAGTGAATGGTTTGCTGCACCTCTAAGCACACATAAATACAACCAATTGTTGCTGGCATATCAAACCCCACATGACCTCCATATTCTATGATTCTATGTCATTCAAAGTAGCTAGTTGAACAATAAATATAATAGTGGGGTTTTGGAAACAAACAGTTTTTTTAAATTTGCATAGTACATGAACTGGAATTGTTAGCAAGGCAAAATAGCTCTCAGTCTCTGCTATTATTTGTGCCACAGATTTCAAGGTCTGCTTTATTTCTCTGCACAGTTTAGGTGTGGCTCTCTCTAGAGGACATGGCAAATATTTCTTCAGAGGAAACGTAACTATAGAAGAAGGTAAGATACCATTTTGTGATGCTTACACAATAGTTTTATTGTTGATCTTAGTGGGCCTAAAGCTTGTGCATCTCTCACATGGTTTCTCTGCAGATTCCCTACCAGGATTAGATCATTTCTGATATTCTTGACATTTAAGCATTTTCATATGACATGTAATCAGAATGTGTTTATGAATCTTCTTTTCTAGAAACGTCCCATGATGAAGAATCACTCAAAGGCTCGTATTTGTTGTTAATAATCCTTATAGAAGAATTATTAACTTCATGCTAATTTCTGAATCAGGATATTGGATACATTTAAAGTAGTATTTTGTTATGCACAGAATATAGTGTAGTAAGCCTTATCACCACAAAATTTAGAGCAAGTCTATGTTAATCAACTTAGAATTAGGTCTAGAGCTGAGTGCTTCTGGTTTTGATATTTTGTTTGCTTTTTATTAGCAAAACCAAAAGAAAAAAACACTTTCTTCTTTCTGGATCTTTAATTTTTGGTAAATTCATTAGTGAAATGGATGAAAGGATTAAAATGGTGATCAAAGAGCTTTCCTAGAAGGAGGGGTTGGGTGAGAAGAGGCAGCTGTATGGGGATGAGGTCAGGCATGGAAGTGTGTGGACCTGCACCTATATGGAATATAGTGTGAGAGGGTCTTAAGGAAGGGAAATCAGGAAAATGAAGGAACAGCAATAATGGAGGGAGCTATGTAGGCAGAAAGATCCCCAGGAGCAGGTAGGTGGTTACCAACATATAATGGCTGTAACGGTATGCTGGCCATTCACAGTGGAGGAGCCTTGTGCTGGGAGAGTGAGGAGAGAAGTTGTAGTGGTAGCTCCAAATAATCACCATTGTGTGGAAAAAAAGGTTAAAAAAGGAATGCTTGCTGCTTGTCCTTAAGGCTTGAAGAAAAATACCAAGAAGATCTGGGTTCAATTCCCAGCTCTGCCCACAGACTTTTTCTGAGACCCACATAAATGTTAGTGAGGGACTCAGATACCATATAAGTACCTAGAAAGAAAGGTAGCATGGTGTGAGTATTGTAAGTCTTTACTCTCTGAGCTGGTCCCAACACACCTCTGACCTATCTTCCTTCATCCAGTCCCACATCTCGGCCTGTGTGTCTGACATTTGCTCTTGGATGTCTCATCATCACCTTAAGCTTTAACATAGCCACCACCAAACTCTATTCTCCCAAACCCTCTCCACTTTTCTGACTGTATCACTCTGGACAATATTGCCATCCACTCAATCACTAAGGACTGTAATTTTGAATCCTACATCTGCTGTCACATCAGATTCAAGCTGTTTGTCACCACTTTCAAAGCTCTGTATAAGTCTATCCCTCCCTACTTACCCAAGCTTTTCTCACTTTGCATCACAATTCTGCCCCCTTCACTTAGCTAATGTCCCTTCCCTCATCTGTCTTTGTCAGCTTCTCACATAAACAGCTGCATGTCCCCTTTTTCTGTATTTTATCTTATCAATGTCATGAACTTCCTGAGCTCATTGCAAGTCCTTTACCATATGCACGTTTAAGCCCTTTTAAAGATCCACTTTGCCATGCTACCTACAGTTCATATTGTTTAAATGTGTATTAAGTAAAAAAGAAAGAAACAAAAAAGTCAGTTTCTGGTTCCCTCTAAGCAAATTTTTTCTTTCTTTCTTTCTTTCTTTCTTTCTTTCTTTCTTTCTTTCTTTCTTTCTTGTAGTGTGAGCTCTTCAGGCAGTGACTGTTCCTACATCTCTTTCTAGAAAATGTCTGATGCTGCCATCAGCATAATACACAGTAATAATAAATTATTGCCTGAATGTTGAAAACTTGGACCTTAAGTTGGACCTGCAGAGCATATGTGCTCACATGTAATTGCATTCATAAACCCCACATTTATGCCCATGGTTACTTATGTGCTTACATCTTCATAGGTAAAACTCAGAGTCCACATTATGAAAATTTAGCCCATTTTGCTTTATCCCATGGGACCGACATGCCTACATTTACTGATATGAGATTAAGAGTTTTCAAATTCCCCAAATTCAAATTTATGGTTCTATATAACTAATAATACAGTACTGATTTACAGGCATTTCCATGAAGTGTTAATACAATAGACCCCTTCTAGACTATTCTGTAAACTCCTATTCATGTTCATGAGAGCATAGCATCGTTTTGTTTAAAAATATACTATCATTTCTGAAAAAAAGGTCTTCCTTGCAACTCTAGATTATGATGCAACATAAAAGGTGTTTATTAAAATAACAAGAGCATGGGAATTTAAAGTTGTCTGGTATTTTACCTTAATGCAGCTCTTTTTGCTCAGATCTTCTTCGGATCGCCAGACATATCATATAAGCTTAAATATCTGTGCACAAACAAATGATTTTATTCCTGTCATTTCCTCCTTAACTCTCATTTACTTGGCTCTTGCCAGTTTGTCAGACCCTGAAGTGTATGTGAACATAGTTTTCTGTGATTTATTATGCTGTGGTAATAATACTCCTTCCAAGAAGGAAGAGTGTATGCTCTGAAGTGTATGTAAATACCCATCGGTTACTAGACTGCTCCCTATACAACATATTATTATTCCTGTTTCAGGTTTGCATGATTTAGAACACCCTGATGTATCTTTGGCAGATGAATGGTAAGTCTTAAACAAAGCATGAAATTGGTGCCTGTTACCCTTCTTTGTTTAATATTGTTTGAGCTTACTGTGCCCAACTCTTCACATTCAAAGACAAAGAGAGATCATGCTTATAAATATTTACATTGTAGTATTTTGGCAACATTATGTTCTCAGGTCATATTGCAACACTGACGTACATCCTGAACACCATCAAATGGCACAGCTAGATGCTATTAAACTCTACCTCACAGGAAAAGAGCCATTGCTTCAATGTGAGTATGTTAAATATTTTTATACTGATAAATTCCATAAACATTCCCTTATCTAAACAATGATTGTATTTAAACTTTACATACTAAAATGCTAATTAGTTGAATTGCTGATTTGGTTGGACAGGTAGGATTAACTCACATCATCTTGCAAATTCCATATTTACTTGAGAGTATAAGACAATCTATTGGTGTAGTACTTACATGTATTGATACTGAGATATTTTACCATATATAGTATTGACAAACCAAACACTGGATTTCCAGTTCACACTAGGCAGCCATGCTATCTTGTGTCATGGTCTCCTCAGATCTTATTAATTAAGGATGGTGGGGCTGAGACAGTACCTGAATGAGACTTCTAGAGAAAACACCACATGCTTCAGGAAGTGATGATGGTGAACTTTTAGGGAGGTGGTACTCTTCCTGAAGAGTTAGAAGAGCACCAATACTCCAGTCCTGTAGAAGAGGCAGGTTGTCCTTTAGATGAATTGTAAACCTGAGACCTGGAACTCTCGTGATCGTTGATCAACACACACAGTAAAATGACACAGAGATGGATTTATTTATTTAATATTGGGGAAGGTCTCGCTGCCCTGTTTCCTTTGTTCCAGGCATTTAAGTGGGTTCAATGAAAAGTTACAGGACTCCTGCCATAAAACTCATAACTCCCTCTCCCCAGCAAGGGGGACAGAGGGCACCAACTGAGGGACCTTGGTCTGTGAGGATTTCAGGTCTCCCCTTTTTCCATAGGCCCACGGTCCACCAACGAAATCCCAGGAGTTTTGCTTCCGGGAGCTGATCCTTTTGGTTGATTTGGGTGGGTCATTTTAATATACCTGATAGCTTGTTTTGCAAGAGATTGAGTATTAATCTGGGGTCTTGCACAAATACCAGCAAGAGAAATTGCATTGTCTTACCTAAACTCCCATGTCACTTCAAATGGATAAGGTATTCCTCACTTCCTAATCTAACATTGCTGCTGGTGCCATTGTAAAGGCTGCCAGTTTCACAGAAGCACAAAGCATGAGGGAGAATTGTGGTGGTGATTGAAGTGAAGTAATTTACACCTTTACATATTTAGCTTGTAATTCTGTGAAGAGCCCATATGTTTAAAGTAGATGAAATATAGATTGAATATAAATAATTAATACTATTTATGTGTGGTTCACCTAATAAAATATTCTGATTTGACTCTTTTTTTCACCACACATATAATCTATTTGTTGCTATTGATTTAATACATTTTCATAGGTGATAAAGAATTGATACAAGAAGTTCTGTTTGATGCAGTGGTGAGTGCACCAATAGAAGCTTATTGGACCAGTCTAGCTCTAAATAAATCAGAGTAAGTAAATAAATACATATGCACATTTTAGTATAATAAAAAGTATACGCTGGCACATGTAGTGAAATATGATTATGAAATATGATTGAAAAACAACTTATCAATTTAAGAACCTTTTACCCAGATACGGTGTAGATGGGTGCATTATACATACCTATGTAGTTGGGCTGATCAGATGATGAAAAATTGTGGGTGATTATTTGTTCATCTTCAAAAGAAAATTTTGAATCAACTTTGTGAGTTCATTTTCTTCAAGCATTTGAGAGCTTGAACTTCACTAAAGTGAATGAAAAGCAAATGTAAAACATTTAAGCTTAAATATTCACTTAAGGCCAATTTGCAACGGATTAGGCACTTTTAAAATTTGCAGTTTGTGCCATCTTGGTTAGTTTTTGAGATTATACAATCTTTAACAATACAGAATAACATGAAACTAGCAAACAATGTAGGAACTGAAAATACAATACCGTATTTGGAATTATTCTCTAAGAAATTAATGAAACATTTCTAAAAATGAATATATTTGTGAAATTTGTAATTTGTTTGAGAATGGGTTATGTACATAAAACAGTGAAATTAATAATATAAATTATTTATTGCACATTATTCACTCAGACTTTCTAGACATAAGTCTTGGATATGAAAGCATATAGATTTTAAAATTTTCTAAAACCAGATTGGAACTAAATGCTCTACTGTACAGTACATTAGCTATTCTTTTATTTGAGCTTTTACACTACTTCTGATACACTTAAGCTATAGTATTATGCAGAGAAATGTGATATATATATTGGGAAAATAGGTAATTTGATTAGCAAAGCCTATGTGAGCTATCATTGTAGAAAGGGAATTCTGGAGACCATCCAGATGAGATTTGATTAAGTTTGTACAATTTTCTGTGTTGTATGAAAAGGCCTGTTATTGTAAAGCCACATATAATACAGTGAGGTAATTAGTTGAGGTTGGTTTGTAATTACTAGGATTGTGATTTTTCCATCTCCATTTTTAGGAAACTGTGGGTGAAAAGAGAAAATACCATGGAAATATAAGTTTTGTTCTGTTTAAGTCAAATGTTAAAAAAAAGATCAAAAGTTAGTTTAAAAATATACAACAAAAATCCAGCCTGAAAAAGTGTTTTAATTATTCTACCTATAAAATTAATTGTGTTTATATTGTGCACTGAACTGATAACCAACTGGGGGTTAGCCGATCTACTCTTAAGAGATAAGAAATTATTTCCTATGACTGACACTTGTGTTAATATACCCTAAGCTTTGAGGGTGAAATTCACACAGCAGAATAAGGTCTTTTGAATCCTCCAACACAATGGAACTACAGCTATTCCACTTCATGCGTGGAAGGCAACTTCAGAGGGTGTGTACAGGGAAATTCTTATACCCCTTTTATATCCTCTCTGCCACTACAGACACAGTTCATTGTGGAGGAATAGCGGATTGGAGGCTGGCAGTGGGAGGGCCAAAGGTTTAATTGGTTTTGTGATAATGTGAACCCATGGCTACAAATCCTCAGAGATGATCATAGAACTGGAAGGGACTGTGAGAGGTAATCTAGTCCAGTCCCCTGCGCTCATGTCAGGTCTAAGTATTATCTAGACCATCCCTGATAGGTGTTTGTTTTTACTGTTCATAAAAATCTCCAATGATGGAGATTCCACAATCTCCCTAGGCAATTTATACCAGTGCTTAACCACTCTGACAACTAGGAAGTTTTTCTTAATGTCCAACCTAAACCGCCCTTGCTGCAATGCAAGCCCATTGCTTCTTGCCCTAACCTCAGAGGTTAAGAAGAATATATTTTTTGCCTCCTCCTTGCAGGGCCGGCTCCAGGCACCAGCTTACCAAGCCAGTGCTTGGGGTGGCCACTCCAGAGAGGTGCGGCACATCCAGCTGTTTGGCGGCAATTCAGCGGACGGTCCCTCACACCTGCTCGGAGCAAAGGACCTCCCGCTGAATTGCCACTGCAGATCGCGATCGCAGCTTTTTTTGTTTTGTTTTTGTTTGGCTGCTTGGGGCAGCCAAAACCCTGGAGCTGGCCCTGCCTCCTTGTAACAGCCTCTTATATACTTGAAAACTGGGATCCCACTCAAGATATACCACATCTACTGCTTCCCCACATCCACAAGGCTTGTTACCCTGTCAAAGAAAGTTGTTAGATTGGTTTGACATGATTTGTTCTTGACAACTCCATGCTGACTGTTACTTATCCCTTTATTATCTTCTAGGTGTTTGCAAAGTAATTGCTTAATTATTTGCTCCGTTATCTTATTCATAGATTCATAAATTATAGGACTGGAAGGGACCTCGAGAGGTCATCGAGTCCAGTCCCCTGCCCGCATGGCAGGACCAAATACTGTCTAGACCATCCCTGATAGACATTTATCTAACCTACTCTTAAATATCTCCAGAGACGGAGATTCCACAACCTCCCTAGGCAATTTGTTCCAGTGTTTAACCACCCTGACAGTTAGGAACTTTTTCCTAATGTCCAACCTAGACCTCCCTTGCTGCAGTTTAAACCCATTGTTTCTGGTTCTATCCTTAGAGGCTAAGGTGAACAAGTTCTCTCCCTCCTCCTTATGACACCCTTTTAGATACCTTTTAGATATCTTTCCGGGTACTGAATTTAAGCTGACTGGTCTGTAACTCCCTGGGTTGTCCTTATGTCCCTTTTTTATAGTTGAGCACTATATTTGAGATAGTGGGTGAGCAGGGTTTGTAGTCCCTATCCCAGTCTAGGACCAGGATGAGTGACCATGAGGAGCTATGCTGCTAGTAACCCACACCCTTTCTTCCCCCAGTCTTCATGTAATTCCACCGCACAAATCCATCTTGAAGAAACAAATTTCTTGCAGTGGCCAAATAACTTTTCAAACTATGCGTTTGTGTGTTTTATCTCAAAAAAAATGAACACGTCTTTCAATAAATTTAAAAATAAGAGGAATGAGATCAAAAATGCTCTTTCACTAGCTCTATCTATTTACTGTTTAGAAATGTTTATCTTTGCTTGTGTGCTGCTCTATTTCAGAAATTCTGACAAGGGAGTGGAAGTTGCCTTTCTTGGAACCCGGACGGGTCTATCTCGTATCAACCTGTTTGTGGGACCAGAGCAACTTACTAATCAGTAAGTCACATGACTGTGCTGAAGGAGCAGGTGGGAAGGCAAGAAATTTTTTAGGAGATACGCTGTTTTTTTCTTCCCCAAAGTTTCACACTGGCAAAGCTAAATACATAGAATAAACAAAAACAGTTCTTGTAATCTTTAGATTTTTCTGTAACTTTTGGAACTAGTTGGTGATATTTTTCACCCGCGTATCAGTTATAATAGGGGCCTTTTTTCAGTCCATATATTTGCTTTTTTCCACCCTCCTGGAGTTAGACTCACATCCTGATTATTCAGTGCAAAACTAAGATGATACTGGAGCTGCAGAAGATGGGGGAAATTATGCAATTTTTTCTTAAGCTCATCCCAAAACAAATGTCTTTAGGTGTTTCCAGCAGTTATTCATCCCAGTTGAATTCATCCCTCAATTGAAGGTCTGTAACACTTAGTGTGCTGATATTGCTAAATCAAAACTTTAATTTTACTTATTCTGTAATGCCTTTGGCTCACAAAATGATAGATATGCATTATGTCATTTGTAACATACGCAAGGATACTTCAGTTTGAAGGGTTTATATAGGTTGATCACTGTCTCATATCTCAGTCTAGCATGAGATACTTGGACAGAGGATTACTATGGCTTCAAAGTATAATCTATTCTATGTCATTCAACCCCGCTCTTCAAGTATTTTATAACATTAAATTTGGAAGAGAGAAAAAGCCATACAAAATATTTTTTAAAATGTAATCATAATACTCATTTTAAAGTTCCTTAATACTGAATATTGTACAGTGTAGAAAGGAAAATAATTCTCCACCAGTTATATTAAGCTTAGATAATATAGACAATAGGATCATGTTGAATATTATGGGAAATGGTTTATCTGTATATATTGGACTCTTTTCTAAACAACATAGGGTCAGTGTGATTGTTTTATACTTTGAGTAAGGGCAAAACTTAGTAAGTATGAGTAATATGAATATTTGGGATTGTTGTTTAGTGTCGTTTAGAGATTAGTGCAGGGGTGTCAGAGTCAGGAAATGTTCATTCTATGTCCATCTTTGTATTGGCTTGCTGCATGACTTTAGGCAAGATACTTACACCCTGTGTGCATCAGTTTTCCATCCGTTTAAAATGAGGAAATCTAACATACCCCCATTGGATTCTCTGATGAAAGCTGCCATAAAAGGGTCCAACACAAATTAAAGTCAATAGGAGTCCTTCCATTTACTAGTGTATGTTGGATCAGGTCCCAAGGTCCAAATTCATAAAGGGGCTTAGGGTGTTGCAATACTGAGGTTGCAGCACCTAACTTTTAGGTGCCTAGTCACCTAGTGGAATCCACAGACCCTAGGTTAGGCACCCAGGCTATCTATATAATGAATGGGGAATGTTAGGCACCTAAGTACGGGATTTACCAAAGGTGACACACTAGGCTAGGGGAGCTGCCTTAAATACCCAATATCACATGCCAAGAAGAGGGGTAACTACTAAACCATGCCCCTCTCAAGGAGTTAGGTGCTACATCTGGGCTGGAGGAAGGTGCCTATCTCTGCTTGGGATCCACAGCCATAAACCCTTTCCCAGAGTCAGGCACCTAAGCTGTTTCTTGTAAGAATGGTGGCAGCACACCCAAACTGTTCCCAAAATGGCCTGGTGGAGGAAGAGGTGAAGAGGAGAGGCAGCAGCCTCTCATATAATATTTAGCTCACTGAACTTTGGGATATTCTGGTGTGCGTCTCTCTCAATCTCTCCTCTCTGCACTGAGCCAGAGAGTGAGTGAGTGACTCTATAGTCCAGTTGTTGGGTTTCCCACCTCTCAGGTGAGTGCCCTATGTTCAAATTCCTGCTCATTATCAGGGGTCTTCCATGTCCTGGGTGAGTTCCCTAACAACTGGGCTAGTGCTTATAAAGGAGTTCTCTTTCCATCCCTGGTTATTTTGTGTATAGTTAGGCATGCTCCAAGCATACCTACTGGATTGGGCTCTCGAGGTAAGCAAAGTGGGACAATGTCTAGTTTCACCTGGTTTGAGGATCTTTGCTGGACCTTGGGCATAAGATAGGCACTGGCCAGCACTGAGGCAACAGTGCACATGCCCAGAGGCAGAAATTCCCCTCAAGGACTTAAACAGTGGAGATTTAGGTCCTAAGGGATTTTAAGCATCTCCAGGGCTAGGCAGCATCTTAGTAGATATTTTGAGTATCTCAGCATCACCTAAATTTTGAACTTGGGCATCTAAAGGAGGAGTTGATACCTAAGTCCTTTTGGGGATCTGAGCATAAGTGCAAAGGTGTTATAGCAACATGTTAGTACTATTTACACCATGAACATATGAGAGAGAGATAAACATTCAGACAGGAACTTGAGAGGTTAGCTGTTCACAATAGATTAATTCCCACAGTTAGCATGAGACAGAAGTTGGTGTTTTAGGGCTTAAAGTAAAACCACACAGAATTATATATTAAAAGTCAATTTTCTGCTATCTACTCACATATTTCTATTCTAATCCTGTACAATAACCACAATAACCACAATGACCAAACAAAAAAACAAAAAAACCTTCAAGCCATTACGTTGACATATATTTTTATTTACTTAGAGTCCAGTCCTGTTCCCTCTGAAGTCCATGGCAAAACTCCTATTGACTTTAGCAGCAGCAGGAAAATGCCCTTAATTTTTACCTATTTGAATACATGTCATATTATTAGTAAATCATGTTGACAGTATAACTTTTTTATGCTCCATCCAGCATCTGCAATCAATACGTCAATCCTTTTAAGAGAGCCAATAATATTTAATGTAATTCTGGGGAAATCAACATTAGAGCAATGTTGAGCATTGTGTAGGAAGAGATACTTGTTTTCTCTTATGGTTAAATATTCCTCACTATTAAACTGCAAAGACAACAGTAGAAATGAATTAAAAAGTTGAATCATTGGTGTGTGAAAAGGTTTTAAGAAAGAAAATATTCATTTTGACCTCCCTAATACATCTTTACCCAGGATTTGTCTTTAAGGACCTATTTCTATGGAATTGCAATATGCAAGTGCAAATATGTGTGGAACATACTGATTTCAGTGCCAGAAAATGTTACGCAGCAATTTTTGGAAGTATGTGTTTCTTAAAAGGAAGCTCTCTGAAATAAACATCCTCTAGTTAGTGTAGCTTATTGCCAGAGGCTCTGTGTATTGCGAACGTCAGATAACATGTATGTGTTTTGTGATGATAACTAAGGATTTCTGCATGATATTAATCTGAATACACAATATTGTTGTTGGGTGAAAGATTTGTGAGCTGGAATCAGTGGCCTTGCAGCTTGTGGTGCTGTTGTCCTCATCCAGCACACTGGAAGCAATGAGCATGGAGAAGATAGTTGCATTTTTTCTCATATGACCCCTCCCTTCTACCGCAGGCACCTTTCCCTGACATCCTTTTTTGGGGAAGAATATAGCCAAGTTCATTGTTCACCCCTCCCACTATATCTTCTTGGGAAGAACAGTTATTAATCATGTTGGCCTAACTCAAGACTTGAACTTGGATTGCTTGAAACAGTTGCCCTCACTCGTTACAACATCTCTTCCACCACACACAGCTAGTTTAAAAAGTAAAACATTATTTGAACAAGTTGCTAGAAAGAAAGGCATCTTTTTTAATTTCTACAGTAATACAATTTTCCACTTGACTTTGGCTGAGTTTTTTACCCCTTTGCCCACCCTTCTCAGCTTATACATAGCAGGGTTGCTATGAAATTTGTTGTCTGAGAAGATACTGCAAGTATATCAAGAATTATTCAGTGATATATTAAACTCTTTTACTGCACAAATGATATAGAAAAGAACCCAAAAGGTGAGTCCATTTTCTTTCCCAAAGACTAAGATGCTGTTTTGTTATGACTTTCAAGCCTGAAATGTTTTTTGTGATATACAAAAAGCAGCAAGTATTTTCTTCTTTCTTCTGTTTCAAGAGACTTCCTGACAGCTGAAGACAAAGAGAATATTTTTAATGCTGATCATTTTCCACTCTGGTACAGAAGAGCCGCCGAGCAGATACCAGGCAGCTTTGTCTATTCAATCCCATTTAGTACAGGTCTGTAATTTTGTCATATTGAAATACTGAAGCATGCATAATATTGGGAAGATTCCACATATGTTGTTGTATTCAGGAGATGGTATTGAACTGAGTTTCATCTTCTGAAATCTGCACTGAAATTTTCACCAAGTTCACAAATCCTGTAATCAGGCATTGTGACGAAACTTGAAGTGTCACTGCCTGTGCACTTTTCCTGAGCATTAAATTAATACGAATATTTGATAATTTTTTCAAACTAGAAATCTACAGCTGAACTTGCTTACACTGCAGTATGTTTTGATTTTAATAGCTTTTTTTTTTTTACACCTTGTAGAAACAGCAAACAAAAGCAATGTGGTGACAGCTAGTACTGCCATTCAACTTTTAGATGACAGAAAATCTCCAGTGGTTGCAGGTAAAATTGTTTGTTTATTCCTATATGTAAGCAGTGTGTGAATTCCTTACTTTTTCAGACTGTTCTGACTTAATGGAAATGTCATGCAGAAAGAACAATTGGAAACATCTCAAGTGCAATTGAATGCCCTAAAGCCTAGGTCTTTGCAGGCCTCCTCTCCCTAAGAGCTTGAGTCTGTGTTCATTGGGCACCCAAGCCCTCCCTGTAAACTGCTGGGTTGACATAGCAGTAATAACACAGCAGTAATCAGGAAAGATTTTGCTCATAGGAGCAAATCTTCACAATTATAAACCAGAACGAGTTTTCTTAAGCAAAACAAGTGTAACAAAAATCTCTCAAGTATAATAGGATTCATCACATTCTTCAGAATTTGGAAAACACTCCCAATAGTTCGAGACTTAAGGAACTCAATCTATTCAGTTTATCGAAGAGAAGGTTAAGGAGTGACTTGATCACTATCTAGAAGTACCTATATGGGGAGCAGAAATTTGGTAATAGAGGGCTCTACAGTCTTCCAAACAAAGGTCGAATGGCTGAAAGCTGAAGTCAGACAAATTCAGACTAGAAACAAGGCACAAATTTTTAACAGTGAGGGTAATTAACTATTGGAAAAACTTATCAAGGGTTGTCATAGATTCTCCAATCCTGGACATTTTAAAATCAAGTTTGGATGTTTTTCTTTGGAAAGATAAGCTGTAGCTCAACCACAGCTATTGGAAGTGAAGCAGGAATTAATTCAGGTCCTAAGGCTGAAGTTATGCTAGAGGTCAGAATAGATGACCATCATAATGGTTCCTTTGGTCCTTAAAATCTGTGAATATAGGTGAGGAACTCTGCCTCCCCACAAGCATTCTCCCACCCCTACAAGCCCTTAGCTCTGCTTTTCAGTTGTCTCTTATTTGGTTTGAGTTCAAATTAATTTAAAAATTAGTTCTTTCGGAAATTTTTCTCCTGTATCTGAAATTTTTCAGAAGTCTTTTTACTAACAAATGTCTGGTATGTTACAGTTCACACATTCAATATAGTTAAACTTCATTGCCAGCCACCTTCAAATCCAAGAAATTCAAGAAATTAGGTTGTAAGTAAGCAAAGTTATCAACAATTGTTTTTTCCTGTCTTTAGCATTCTAGTCACAATTTTCCTTTTCTCAAATGGCCGCTATTTCCCATCATTTACAAAAGATCTGATACTACCCAATGAGATGGATATTACTAATACACTCAATAAAGGTGACCATTACTTTACTGAGGAGGTGTTCCTTGTAAAGATGGCTATCATTTCCAATAACTGAAAGCACAGACTACCGCCTAGAACCTGACCCCCATTTCACTAGAGTACTTCTGCTGCTATATTTCTCAACCTTCAAATCTGCCAGTGTGGGACATCAAAGTGTGTGGAAAATTGATGGAAATTGGAACACCTGTACTTTGTTGTATGTTGCACCATTATTACCAGCTTCAATAGTTTTCCACTATAAATCCTCTTTTAACAATATTTTCACACTATCAATTAAATACACCAGTTTCTTTAAAAAAAAAGAAAAGAATAAACTTGGAAAACAGGAATTCTAAGTCCATCCACTACGTGGGTCATTAGCAGCATTTGAATCCAGCTCTTTCATATCCCAATCCCAAGCCTTTATCAGAAGTAACTTCTGCTTTTGTGTGGAGCAGCCTCTAAAGGGGAAAGCAACACTCATTTTGCCAGTGGGCAACACAGCACTAGAGTGGTGAGAATCAGGACTACAAGATTTTATTCCGATCTTTGGAAGAGGAGTGTGGTCTAGTGATTACAACCAGTGTGTACCCAAACACGTAGATTTGGCAGGTTCTTTCTGAGTGGCGGTGTGGCTGAGTTGAGAGGTTGGAGTTATCATATTAAAGATCTAGGCTCTGTTCCCAGCTCTGCTAAAGTGACTTACACATACTTTCGATTACCTCCTTTGTAAAATGGGGGGCTGGTATTGACTGCCTTCTAAGGAAGGGGTATAAGGCATTAAGTGCATGAAGTGCACACAGATATAAACATCAATGTTTTTAAGAGCTGAGACTTTAATTTTTGATGGGGATCTCTTCCTCCTTTCTCTCCCCACCAACTGGGAGTCTGATATGCAGTATATTTGAAAACTATACTTGTTACGTCAAAGTGAGGTTGCCCCTTGGCAAGATGGTCACCTCTTGGTTCTTGTTTCCAATGGAACTGAAGAAATACATTGCTCTTGGAAAGAGGGCTGCTGTCTATGCTGCGAACCTCATCTCAGTCAAAGAGCAGCATCTGGAGTTCCCAGGTCAGAGAACTTTTGAGATCCAGTGTTAGGGTGCTTTCTGGCCTCTGCTTTATACTCTGCAGCTTTCATGGAGGCTCCTCCACCCTGAGGAATTGTGGTTGGCCCAGTGGAGCAGATGTGGCCATACACAAGCCGACCTCGCCACAGGAATTGCAGGAACATTGAGCTGGAGAGTGTAGAAATAAAACTAATTTCCCTCCACTTCACTCACTCTCACACACACAAACTCATACACACACACTCACACGCATAATTATCCCACCCTGCCCCTCTCTACCCCTTTGGCTCTCTTTCCCACTGGAGGGAAAGTTTGGGGGCATCCCTACCTACCCCAAACCACCCTATATTTATCATATTAAGGTAACTCAGGAAATTCCATAAGCAAACAACAAATAGTTTAAATGGGATTCAATCTGGTTAAATGAGTCTTATCCCCAGCACACAGTCCCTGAATAGTAAGGATAGGCCAAATAATGGGACACCTATCAACTATTCTCTAAAGCTCAGCATATCCCCACTGATGAAACAGATTCCACAGGATCATAGGAAAAGTGCCCTTCTGCCCCCAGTTGATGAAAAGATACACAATTCATTGTTCTCCCTCACAGCATAACAGAAAATCTTAATTATAATTTCATCATTCTCTTATAAAAACATATGAGAACAATTAACTTGTGCAAAAATGTCAACCTGGATAATGGCTAATGTTGCTGCAGATATAATTAAGGTTTTTCATTGTACTATGAGGGATACTGATGCATTATGTATAATGTGTTCCTTTATTAGTTGGAGACAAAATGAAGTTCCTTATGAAAGTACAAAGTCTATCTCCATCAGAGCAAATGTGCTGGGTGTGCTTTAGGGCAGGGGCGGGCAAACTTTTTGGCCTAAGGGCCGCATCAGATTACAGAAATTGTATGGAGGGCCGGTTAGGGGATGCTGTGCCTCCCCAAACAGCCAGGCATGGCCTGGCCCCCATCCCTTATCCGACCCCCCCTGCTTCTTGTCCCCTGACGGCCCCCCCCTCGGACCCCTGCCCCATCCTCCCCTCCTGCTCTCTGTCCCCTGACCACCCCCGGACTCCCTACCCCATCCAATCCCCCTCTTCCTTCCTGACTGTCCCACCAGGACCCCTGCCCCATCCACCCCCCCTTCTCCCTGTCCCCTGACTTCCCCCAGAACCCCCACCTCTGACTGCCCCCTCCTGCCCCATCCAATCCCTCCTCTCATTCCTGACAGCCCCCCTGGGACCCCTGCTCCATCCAACCACCCCTTCTCCCTGACCACCCCCAGAACCCTGCCCCCCATTCAACCCCCCTTGTTCCCTGCCCTCTGACTGCCCCCACATCTATTCACACCCCAGGCCCCTGACCACCCCAAACTCCCCTACCCTCTATCCAACCCTGCTCCCCTGCTCCCTGCCTGCTTACCACGATGCCTGGAGCACTGGTGGCTGTCTGGAGCCAGCCATGCTCCGCGCAGCACAGAGCACCAGATCAGGCCGGGCTCTGCAGCTGCGGTACCCTGGGAGCTCGCAGCCCCACTGCCCAGAGCATTGTGCCCGCGGCGCAGTGAACTGAGGCTGCGGGGGAGGGAGGACAGTGGGGGAGGGGTCAGGGGCTAGCCTCCTGGGCCAGGAGCTCAGGGGCCGGGCAGAACGGTCCCGCGGGCCGGATGTGCCCGTGGGCCATAGTTTGCCCACCTCTGGGATAGAGGGGAGCTGGAATTTTGTTTCTCCCCCATGGTTAGATTTAAATGAGGTTCACCTTTATTATTCATATTCTAATACATTTTGTTTATAAAAAAAACTTACTATTTTAGGGTGTTCTGCAAAGAAGAATGTTCTGGTGTAGATTTATTTTCAGTCAATACCTCTGTGGTGAAGACAGTGATTTTACGCCAAAGAAGTATCTCAATTGCCAGTGTGCTGTAATCCATTCACTTAATGGGAATCAGGAATATTTATTTCATAAAATAGAAAGTGTGGTTTTGGCCGAATTTAGACTTTAGATATAAATTCTTTTGAAAATAGTACCATAAATGACTTAGGAGCCCAAGTCCCATTTTCAAAAGTGACTTAGAACCTGACTTAGGACCAGATTTTTAAAGGTATTTAGGCATTGCTCTCTCAACACAGCTGATTTAGGAGTCAAAGTCTCATTGAAAGTCAATGGGACTTAGGAACCTAAGTCACTTTTGAAAATGAAATGAAATGAAAACAGTCAGATAGGAGTTGCAACACTGTTTTAGCACTGCCTAAATTCCTTTACAAATCTGGACCTTAGGCACTTAGGCGTTTAAGTCTCACAGGTGCTTTTGAATATATTACTTATAATTCTTAGTCTTGTTGAAAAGGGATTAAAGGTGGTTAAATGTGACATATCCCCAAAGCAAATCCTAAAGTGCAAGGAATGTCATGTTATAGGATACCTGTTAATTATGCCCTAAAGCAGAGGTGGGCAAACTACGGCCCGTGGGACCATTCTGCCCGGCCCCATAGCTCCTGGCCCGGGAGGCTAGCCTCCGGCCCCTCCCCCGCAGCCTCAGTTCACTGCGCAGCGGGCTCCCGGGGTAGCGCAGCTGCAGAGCCCGGCCTGGTCCGGTGCTCTGTGCTGCGCGGTGCTCCAGGCATTGTGGTGAGCGGGGGCGGGGGGTTGGATAGAGGGCAGGGGAGTTCGAGGGGTGGTCAGGGGCTGGCAGGGCCGGCTCCAGCATTTCTGCCGCCTCAAGCAAAAAAAAAAAAAGCCGCAATCGGCGGCGGCAGTTCAGCGGCAGGTCCTTCGCTCCTAGAGGGAGTGAGGGACCTGCCACCCCCGAATTGCTGCAGGTGCTGCCCCTCTCCCTTGGCCGCCCTAAGCACCTGCTTGTTAAGCTGGTGCCTGGAGCCGGCCCTGGGGGCTGGGGCGGTCAGAGGGTGGGGAACAGGGAGGGTTGAATGGGAACGGGGGTTCTGGGAGTGGTCAGAGGACAGGGAGAAGGGGGGGGTGGATGGGGCAGGGGTCCCCGGGGGGCAGTCAGGAAGGAGAGGGGTTGGTTGGATGGGGCGGTGGGGGGCACTTAGGGGCGGGGGGTCCAGGGGTGGTCAGGGGACAGAGAGCAGGAGGGGTGGATGGGGCAGGGGTCTCGGGGGGGGGCGTCAGGAGGCAAGAACCGGAGGGTCAGATAGAGGGTGGGGGCCGGGCCATGCCTGGCTGTTTGGCAAGGCACAGCTTCCCTTAACCAGCCCTCCATACAATTTCTGAAACCTGATGCAGCCCTTAGGCCAAAGATTTTGCCCGCCCCTGCTCTATCCAATCCCCTCTGTTGTCTTTGTATTTCTTTCTCTTTTTGTTTTCATCTTTTGTAGAAGAGCATCACTGATAATAGGCCCCTTATCTATGCTAACTTATCTGGTTCTATGCTAACAGAAATGCTTATTCCAAATGGAGGAAGCATAATCCAATAATAATGTCAGGAGATCTTCAAAATCAATGAGTTTGTAGAGTTAGAGTGGTTGGCAACACTGCCACATAGTATTTGACTACTGCTGCTGCTTTACCATCTGTACCCCCTCTGTCAGTCCAAAGTGAGAATATATTTCCTTGACTGGAGAAAATGATGAGATGCTTTTTAAATTCCTCCCACTCCATCTAACAAACTATGACTTTATCAACTTAAATTAATGCAAATTTGAATTAGGGGTGTAGGTATGTGTATTTATAAATATACAGGTATATTTATTGTGTTTGTGTACACTCTGAAAGCTTAATTTATTTGCAGCAGAGATATGGATAATAAGCCTGAAAAATGTGTGTATGGTGTGTAGTTAAAATGCAGTTATGTTCAGAAGAGAGATGTCTTAGTGTTCCATATTATGTTCCCTCAGTGATTTCTATATCGAATTTACATTTAAAAAGCATATGTTTTTTAAATTGGTAGTGCTGCAAGGTCAACCTATGGCTTTTTTTGTTATTTTTATTCTAGCAAGATCAGGGTAAATTGGATGGGAATTTTGATTTTTGATGGCAACGCAGCTGATTAGGAATGATGCAGTTTAGGACTGAGCTTCTCGTCTGCAGCGTGTGTGACTGGTAGCAACAATGTGATTTTATGGTGAATTAACACAAATTTGACTATTGTACTCTTGTATTATTCTCTGCTGTGGTTAAATTTCAAAGTGATTTGCAGCAGATTCTATATGTTGGCCCTTTGACAGAGGGGTGCCTTTAGTGTTCTTTGACATTTCAAAATGGAAAGCGGTGATAATGCAGTAACGGTTGGCATATACCAGTTGCTCATAAGGAGTAAGAAGGCCCAGGCCCAGTTCTTGCTCTCCCTCAATACAAGGAAAAAGATCTAGTATCATTACTGGTGACCAACTCATCAAAGGGAGTCAAAATGGGGTTGGGGTGGATGAAGAAAGGGCCATCAGAGCTGAAACGTTACAGAGCATGCTCCTTTTCAAGGGTGTTTGGCACAGCTCCCACTCCACTGGCCATCTCCCTAGGGACACTGAAGGAATTCTGATTTGCTCCCTTCATTCATCCCACCCCTGTATACAGGTTGTGGTCCAAATGCAACAGTATAGACTAGTCTTTACATTATATAGCACCTTTCATTCTGAATGGTCCCCAAACACTTCACAGCCGATACGCAAAACTGCACCACTGAAATCTAGCCACATTTGGGATGGAGGACAGCCATTAACAGATACACATCACACTGCACAACAATGATAGGGGGAGAATTTTGGTCAAGAACATTAAGGCAAATTTCTGACTTACAAAAGTAGTCAAGGGATCTTTAGTGTCCCCACAGACAAGATAGTGCCTTGGATTTTAAAGCATCAGTCAAAAGACCCATAAGCAAGCAGTAAACTGCATGGTGCTCAGTGCAGCTATCTCAGAAAGATGAAGGACTGAGCAGAGCTGGCCAGAATCTTGAGGCATGTCAAACCCGAGGCTTAGTCTATTCTCCATCCTCTTAGGCTTCTGGGATACAAGTATTTTCCCTTTACTGTGTGAGATCAGGTACATTCTAAAATCTCTCAACTAATTTACGAACCTATCTAGTCTTATTTGCTTTGTAGAGAGGAGTACGAGAATAAACATTAACAAAGGGACTGTTAAGTGTGTCTGCATGTCTAATGTTGCAGGATGCAAAAGCAGCATGCTACCTTGCTAATATGGGAGATTTTAAATATTAGGAATGATTGTTGAGTATCTCTGTATTGCATTTTAATAAATACTGATGCTGTCATTTGAAGAAGACCTTTCTAAGTGAATTTAAATAGTAAGTATATAAAAAAGATGCTGCTGCTTTGAAAATCTAGTCTGAATGTCATTACCATGTTCATTTCAGAATGCAAAGGTTACAGTAGAAGACTAGTTTATAGTTATTAGATTAACTGGCTTTTAAGTACAACATGTTTTTTTCCCCCTCTAATGTCAGTAACTGAGGGCTCCTTGTCTGTTCCAATAAAAGTAGAAAGCACTAGTTCCACCTATTGGTGAAAATGTGGAATTGCATAAATCTTGTTAATTTGCATACCTCTAAAGTGCGGTGAGGTCAGGACGGAGGGTTTAATGGGACAAATAGCTAGTAGCTGTGTTCTGTTGTTTAATTTGATTATTTCCTGTTGAGATATAATTTTTAAATAGAAACTTTTTTGCTATTGGACATTTATATTTGAATGTCAACATTAATCACCATATCACATGCAAAGCACTAGATGGACACTGCGTGCAGACAGAACTTCCTGCCATCCCTACATTACTGTTTTAAGTCAGAGTAACATGTTCACAAACACATTTTAAAAGCATCAGAGCCCTTGTCAGGTAAGAATTTTAGTCTCTGAATACAAGCAAGCCCTGATTAAGGTATTTCCAACTAACTGAAACTCCAAGTTAACTAAAGGTGGGTTATGTTAGCCCAAACCTGTGTGGGCCCAGTTCCAAAACAGAGCTGAATAAAAGAGCCTTTTGGTCTGAAGATTTCTCCTAGCTCAGTGTAATCAGGAGAGGAGACAGAAACCCTGCCCTCCAAAACCTACCCTTCAAGCAGAGTATGCACCTCCACTACAATGATTCCTTATCAGCAAATGGTGGTTAGTGGGGAGAGACACCCAAGTATCTCCAGGTACGTCCAGTAAAGCCCCCTTTCTGCTGGAGGTACATAGAGGGTGCTGAAGCAATCACTGCACATGCCCAGTGTCAAGGTTGGGGACAAACCAAGATTAAGGAGTAGTAAGTGGGGGGAGCCCCACGGCAGCTCCACTACTACAGGACTCTTGGTTGGGGATTTTGTTTTCCCTTTACATAGCAAGCCAAACTGTTTCCTTAAGAACATGGCCTTGAGACAGCCAGTTTTTATCTTCTTTTGGGGTACAGTAGAAGTCAGAGTTACGAATACCTCGGGAATGGAGGTTGTTCATAACTCTGAACAAAATGTTATAGTTCTTTCAAAAGTTTACAACTGAATACAGCTTTGAAGTGTTACTATGCAGAAGAAATGCTGCTTTCCCTTTATTTTTTTAGTAGTTTACATTTAACACAGTACTGTACTGTATTTGCTTTTTGTGTGTGTGTCTCTGTTGCTGCCTGATTGTATACTTCCAGTTCCAAATGAGGTGTGTGGTTTACTGGTCAGTTCGTAACTCTGATTGTTCATAACTCTTGAGGTTTTACTGTATATGTAAAAGAGAAGACTTGTGTATCTTGTCCTAAGAGCCAGATTCTGCTACTCGTGGACATGTTAATTAATAGTTTACTTCGCAAATACCACTTTTCAAAACAATAACAGTAGTCAGACAGCAAGTTACTACTCAGCTTCAGTGAGGATGACAGAATCTGGCCCAAAGCTTTGGATGCTGCAATTATTTTCCCACTACAAAGAAGCAAAAGTTAAAAAGAGAAGGGTAGATACTTCTTACCTGGAGCTACTCGATTAATTTCTTTACACAGTATATTATCTTTCCATAGGCATGTGGTATTTAAAGTTCTAAGGAATCTGTCATTCAAGTATCACATAATAACAAGCCACATTTAGCAGGTGTATTTAATTCCATAGTAGTTGATGTCAGAGCACAAGGACACAATGAGTATTGGGTTGCTCACTATTCTTTGCCATGGAAATAAAAATAGACTAAAGTTTTGCGAAGCTAGAAACATTATTCTGTAGTGTCAATGCTGCAGTGCACAAGGAAAAGTCATATTGACTGTGACAACTATTTTTTTATATATCCTTTTTATACTTATCCACTGATATATAGTGGTGGTGATAGAAAATAAATTCTCAGGTGAAAGATTTCATGTAAATGAACATGTTGTAATGGCTTGCGAGAATTAAGGGAATCCATTAATAGAATTCATTTATATTAATACTATAGATGGTTTTAAAGGATTTTCAGGACTTTTTTGAATATATGTTTGCTTGTTTACAATATAAAGTTGAAAAGTATCAAGCCATTTTATAAATTAAAAGTAGGAGAATGAAACTAATTTTCTGGTAAAGGTAGCCTAGCAACAGCTCTTTTCTCTGACTATTTCATTACATATTCCCTATCTCACAACAACACTATATTATGCAAACATATAATATGGTTTTCACACTTTTAAATAAATCATCCCATATAAAAACTGAACCAGGGCATTTCCCCTTTCAAATATTTAACTTTTCAAAGAGGATCTTTTAATAACTTAGAATAGAGGAAATGCAATAAATAAATAAAGTAAAAGAGGCTACTGTTTAAAAATCTCAACAGATCAGCTCATAAACATGCTCCATCATTTTATCTCCAAACCTTTGTTAGCCACTACTTTTTCTCTACAGTCTCCTAATCAGTCACCTTCAGAGTTCTACTTTCAGTGCTAAATCACTGCTTCCTATATTTTAACTCTAACCTGGTGCTTTGTGTTGGTAGTCACCCAGAGGTAGGCAAGTCTACTTGAACTCATGGACAGGTCATGTTTTTGTTTGAGTCTTTTATAGACCTCCCAGCCTCACCTCACCCCTTTGCTCACTTTCTATTTTCACATGCTCATCATTTATACAAAGTCATTACAATGGTTCAAAATTAAAGAAAGTCAGTTAAAGGATATAAAATCCCTTAGATAATTTGAATGACCCCATCTAGTAGATGTTGGTCTTTTAGCCAGATCCCCTCTGTCATAAACAACTAAGAAGGAGGTGGCAGCAGCTGTATTTCAGGCTTACGTTTCAAGCCTGGAGCACACCATGATTTTGGGTATCTCCATTTTTGGGACACTTTAAAGGGGCCTGATTTTAGTGAACACCGACTCTCTAAAAACCATGCCCCTTTCAGGTGTAACAAGTTGGACACTCAAAAATGGAGGCATTCAAAATCATGAGTCACTTTTGAAAGTTACAGTCTTTATGGTGCTGGTCACATGTGTATTCAAACTCCTATGTTCAGGTCCTTGTGAATAAATCAGCACATAAAGACTTATACATTGAAATCAAACTCTGATTACATGTCAGCTGTCCAAGACTATCTAAGACTCTTGGTTAACCACGCTTCAGGTAAGTAAGGTTTGACTGTATTGCGATATGGGAATATTCCAGGTTACCTGTTAGTATTTAGCTACTCATTATGAGCTTTGTGAAAAATTCTGTTCTTCAGTCAGTTATCTCAGGATACTTGTAGTGGTTTAAGAATTAGTACAGTAGACTCAGTCAATGACAGTTTAACACATTGGGTTCAGATTTTTAAAAGTGTGTACCCAGTGTGGCATGTGCATGTGCCTGTAAGCATATGCTTTGGAAGTTTTGCAAATGAAAAGTCTCAGCACAAACTTTTACAGATATGAGCCTTGTAAATTAAACCATTAACTTCAAGAGGTTAACACTCTGTAAGTACCAATTACCTTTAGGAATGAAGTATATTGTAAATGCCTCCCACGTAGTCAAATATTTCCTCCATTCTATTGCACTTTGGTATATTAAGTTAAAGTATTAGATAGGATAAAGCATCTATTAATTGTTCATAAACTATTGTGTACTGTTCAGGTTACCCACTGTTTTACCTGCCACTACTTTGAATGCGACTATAACCATGCAATGTGCTTAAAAGGAATAGCCCCATCTATAAAAAGTTCTCTCTTAGTAGTAGTGTTTAAGGGAAAACGAACATGCCATTGCACTGAAACACCATCCAAAGGTTCTAAGTTTCTAAAATATATGCTTTTCTCATCAGTCAAGACAGCGGTTTACTTAATCTTTACTCCAGTTTGTAAGCCTCTGAACATTATAATCAGTAGTAATGCTTAGTAAATCCCTTGCACTGTCCCTGCATGCTTTAGTGGAAAACACAGTTAGTTTATATTTTTCCAAAGGGCCCAATACATTTTTCATATTATCTTCATATTCATAAATCTAATATTGAAATGTATGCTAATGGCTTCAGTAAAAAGCAGAATGTACATTCAGTGTTCAAGGCATTCGCATGCACACCCTCTCAGTTCACATCCTCATTTAGAAATGATGCCTTTATCTGAGAGCACAGTTCTTGAGGAGTATATTTATCTGGTAATGTAATCATAATTTCTGAGCGTAAGTGCCATGGCTGCCTAATCCATCTATTTAATTCGATAGCACTCATCACCTAGAGTCCAAGTATTGCACAGGTAGAGTAGATCTGTATGATGATATGTATAGTCAACTTCAAGGAGGATTTTGCTCCTCACTCTTGGCCAGTTGTGTTAGGCTGTTCTTTTTGAAAAGTGTAGCTAACGTGGGAAAGGTTAGCAGATGTGTGGATCTAGCAGTGTGCTCTAGTAGCAGATTCTAGAGGTTTTTGCCAAAGGACATTGCTGCCAACCAAATAATTCCTTGATTACATTACATGGCAGAGAATCTGGACTGGTTTTATGAAATTAAGATAATGCTGCATTGGTTTGAATTTTAAGCAATTTGTTGTTTGTTTCTCTACAATTATGAGGATAATAAATAAATTCATCATAAATTAAATACTGTGGATTAGCTAGTGTATTCCCTTCCATGGAAAACCTTTTACTTCCAAAAAGGCACAGGATTTGCAGATTCTCATTCCCTCCTTGAAGCAAGAATGGCAGTCCTGATTAAGAAACTCAGCTTGCAATATCCACAAAGGCAAGAAGTCCATGGAAAACTCTGGCCCCAAATCTGTCGATCCCTCTCTAATCATGCAGAGTTGACCACAGGCTCAACCCCTGTTGGTAACATGCTGTAGTCATGTACTTTGCTGTCATTGAATCATCTGTCCCTTCCTCCATGATGGGTCAATGTAGAGTTGCCAATGTTGGTTGGATGTATTCCTGGAGATTTCATCACATGATATAATCTTTAATTAAAGATTAATCTTCAATTCCTGGAGACTCCAGGTCAATCCTGGATGGTTGGCAACCCTAGGTCAATGCCACATCCAGGTGATTTATGTTGCTGGCTGCCTTACCAGGGGAGCACGCAGTCATGTTTCAGGTAACACAAAACCAGGAAATACCAAGAATCTTGTGTGAATGTTATTAATATGAGCTTTTCAGCCCTGTTTTGCAGACTAAAGAGGTTCAAATAAGCATACTTTTTCAATGCTGAACTAAAGGGAGCCTCTGTACTTTTGTCACCTGGCCAGCAGCAAATAAGAGGTTATTATTATGCAAACAATGGTGTCTTATTTTGTTAATGTTGCAAATGAAAGATACACTATGTATAATGTAATTAAGATGCCTACTTTGAAAAACAAGGAGGGGCGTCCTCTCTGATTGGAAGTGGGATCACTTGAGGGTAATGAAATTAAATTTTTATTATCCTTCTGCAAGTTTTGATGGAAAGACTTGCATACAGCACTCAGTACTTGTGTTTCTCTCCATCTGTATAACGATTAATGGGCTTTTTCTGTAGAGAACAAAGTGAAATCTGTGTGGTTTTATCTCCTATTCTAAATTGGGAACAAATTTGCAAGTAGGACCACTTTCTTCATCTCCATTTTCCATGTATCGATTCTGAAAACTAAGTGACAAGGTGACCCCTGTTTGAAAGATAAGAATAGTACAATCCATTTCTTTTAGCTGTCTTTCCAAATGGCAGACAGTGAACAAGTTATCCTGATGTTTTCAGGAATAAAGGGGCTCTTCCAGAGTTTATAGAAATACTCTACATTGCATTGTTGAAACTGTTTGTCAATGACCTTTACTGGCAAAATAAATCTGTGCAAATAACTCATTATTTCAGCAGCAGATGTCCATAGCTTTACAAATTAAGGCCATTTCTGTAGGGAATCCCTGGATTCAGCAGTATACAATGAGCAGCTAAAAATAATCTGTAAGGCGTTTGAAAATTATCCCTTATGAACTGCAGTGGTTGTGAAAGATAATTTGTGGTTCTCACAGAATACTCAGCAAATTGTGTCTTTCATCTGAATTTTATTTTTACAGATAAACATTACATTTTTCATATTACAAAATTGTAAGTTTGCATTTGTTAATTTAAAAGATTGGCTCTATATTTTTCTCTGTTGAGAGTCTGTTGACATTTAAAATGTTAGTAAACATTATCATCTTAAATGGCTGTTTGTGGCAACCGTGGGCTGAATTTATAAATGTATTCAATTTTATCAAAGCATAATGTGATGTTTCTGCATTTTTTGAAGATACAGCAAGTTAGAATGTATATGACATGTTTAGTATGGGTTGGCCTACTCCAGTCATACAAAGAAATGCATTATTGGAAGTAAGAAATATCTTGCTTTATGGCAGAATTTAAGGCCTTAAGTGCACACGAAAATGCCAAAAGCAGCTTAAAGGTGACCTAAAAAAATATTTAAAAATCATTTTTGTGTCTTTTTTTGCTTCTTTAGGCAGAGGTTTTGCAGACTAAAAGGTTTTGGTAGGTTGGTTTGGTTTTTTTTAAGGAGTGAGCAGAGGGTATTTGTACTTAACGTTCCATAGCTGAGTCCCAGCTAATTGGGATCAGTGTCAGTGAAATCCTGGCTCCACTGAAGTCAGTTGGAGCTTTAGCATCTGCAGTCTAATTGCATGGGTGCGCTGGGCCCTAAATTTGGGTTGTGTGTATGTGTCCCCCAGCTCCGTTGTAATTCCCACAGGTAAAAGGCCTTTGAGTTTGGTTTGGCACTGAGGCTCATGATTTAGTGCACAGATGGTAAAATTCCATCCAATACCCTGGCTAAAAAGAAATTCCTTTTTTGTTGGGGGGAGAGGTGTTACAAAATGCTAATTCTGAAAATAAAATCCAGGCTAGAAAATGTAGACATATATATTATAATAATCTAATTCTGGAGTTAAATGGTGCAGTGAACTTCCTAGCCAAATATTTTATTTGAAAAATGTTTCTGCAGTTTAAGAATATCCTTTCTCTTCTGGTTCTTTGGTATTGAGGATTTTGTGGCTGCAACATCGTCTTATAGCAAACTTTCTGCTTCTGGATCCCTCTGCTAGGATTGATCCTACAGGGAATCTAGCCAGACATAAGAGAAAGAATAACAATATACAAACACACAATTGTATTGGCAAAAACAACGAGGAGTCCTTGTGGCACCTTAGAGACTAACAAATTTATTTGGGCATAAGTTTTCATGGGCTAAACCCCACTTCATCAGATGCATGGAGTGGGAAATACAGTAGGCAGGTATAAATACACAGCACATGAATAGTTGGGAGTTGCCTTACCAAGTGGGGGGGTCCGTGCTAACGAGTCAATTCAATTAAGGTGGAAGTGGGCTATTCTCAATAGTTGACAAGAAGGGGTGAATACCAAGAGAGGAAAAAATCACTTTTGTAGTGCTAATGAGGCCAGTGTAATCAAGGTGGCCCACAGGATTTCAACAATTTCCACCCCACCATCAACCTCAGCCTGGACCAGTCCACACAAGAGATCCACTTCCTGGACAGTGCGAATAAGCAATGGTCACATAAACACCACCCTATACCGGAAACCTAATGACTGCTATACTTACCTACATGCCTCCAGCTTCCATCTAGACCACATCACACGATCCGTTGTCTACAGCCAAGCTCCAATCCCTCAAACAGAGACAAACACCTACAGCATCTCTATCATGCATTCTTAAAACTACAGTACCCACATGGTGAAGTGAAGAAACAGATTGATAGAGCCAGAAGTGTACCCAGAAGTCACCTACTATAGGACAGGCCCAACAGAGAAAGTAACAGAACGCCACTAGCCGTCACCTACAGCCCCCAACTAAAACCTCTCCAGTGCATCATCAAGGATCTACAACCTATCCTTGGGAGACAGGCCAATCCTCGTTTACAGACAGCCCCCCAACCTGAAGCAAATACTCACCAGCAACTACACACCACACAACAAAAACACTAACCCAGGAACCAATCCCTGCAACAAACCCTGTTGCCAGCTCTGTCCACATATCTATTCAGGGGACACCATCATAGGACCTAACCACATCAGCTACACCATCAGGGGCTCGTGATATATGCCATCATGTTCCAGCAATGCCCCTCTGCCATGTACATTGGCCAAACCAGGCAGTCTCTACACAAAAGAATAAATGGACACAAATCAGACATTAAGAACTATAACATTCAAAAATCAGTAGGAGAACACTTCAGTCTCCCTGGACACTCAATAACAGACTTAAAAGTGGCAATTCTTCAACAAAAAAACTTCAAAAATAGACTCCAATAAGAAACTGCAGAACTGGAATTAATTTGCAAACTGGACACCATCAAATTAGGCCTGAATAAAGTCTGGGAGTGGATGGGTCACTACAAAAACTAATTTCCCTCTGCTGATACTTACACCTGCTTGTCAACTGTTTGAAATGGGCCACCTTGATTACATTGGCCTCATTAGCACTACAAAAGTGATTTTTCCTCCCTTGGTATTTACCCCTTCTTGTCAACTGTTGGGAATAGCCCACTTCCACCTTAATTGAATTGGCTCATTAGCACTGACACCCCCCCACACACTTGGTAAGGCAACTCCCATCTTTTCATATGCTGTGTATTTATACCTGCCTACTGTATTTTCCACTCCATGCATCTGATGAAGTGGGTTTTAGCCCATGAAAGCTTATGTCCAAATAAATTTGTTAGTCTCTAAGGTGCCACAAGGACTCCTTGTTGTTTTTGCTGATGCAGACTAACACGGCTACCATTCTGAAACCTGACAATTGTATTGGTTTCAGTACCAAATCCATTTTTTTATTCCTGTTATGAGAGTTGCCAAATGGAAGTTTTATGAATTAAGACCATCAGAAGTGCCTGTGGTGGTTGTGTATTAGTCCTTTGTTGAGGAAGTAAGTGTGGCTTCTGTGTTTATATTTTATTTTTGCTTCTGTCAGTGCTCTTTCTCAAATCCTTGTATCAGAATGCCACAATGCCCTCATGTTAACTATTCCTCCTTCACTTCTATCTTGCCCACTCCTCTTTACTGTTCCCCAAGTAAGAGAAAGATGTTTCTGTCTCTGGATATGGCCTAGAACTGAACTGCTATAGCTAATTATGGATTTTCCATCTCATAAACTACATCATGGATGCAATATTAAAATGGTTTATCTAATAGAGCAGGTTGAATAGTAGAAAAAATGTGTTTGCAAATAATTTATTTAAAAAAAAAATGTTGGGTCAGTTACTTGCAGTGAATAATTTGGCCAGTTCTACTACTATCTAGTATGACCTGTACTTAGAGGTTATTGTTCTGCCATATATTCCTTAGGTACATATCAGGCAAGCTTTACCAAGCCACTTAAAATTGCTTTGCATTTTCCATTCCAGAAATCTCACTTATGATGGCTAGTGACTGTCTATAATTGCCATGTATTGTACTAATGTTACACAGCAGACTCGTTAATGTAGAACTGAATATTTGAACGTGGTTACATGAAGATTTAATTAATCTTAAACTCACATCCTCATGTAATACTTCAGAATGCATGCATGCACAAAACATAAATAATACATTTATTTCATCTATTTAACCTCTCAACATAAATTGCTTCCCAGGAATGAATGTCTATTTTACAGGAACGGTTTTAATGTGAAAAAGCAAAATACAGAAGTAACAAGTAAATCAATCCTACTTGACACTAAGCTTCTGATTGAAATGAGGAGTCTTACTTGAGGGAAACCAAAGACCAAAAGTAACTTAAGCCAAGGAACTATCAAATGGCTCTTTTTCCTCAGGACGACTCTGCTCTGTTACTGGGGCCAAGTGTTCTCTGTGGTATTTAGCAGTAATTGCAGCATAGGCACAACCATACACAGCAGCTGCCAACATCATTAGACACACGATTCCACAGACAACTCCAGTTATTACTACAGTGGCGATTGCATGACGCAAACTAACTGGCCTTGGCTTTGGTTTAGGTTCACAGTCTGAATGGCTACTTTCTCCATTTTCATTGTGATGAGTGTGCTTCAGAGAACTTCTGTGCTCAGAGCTATGGTGATGAATATTAGCCAGATGCATATGAGCAGCGGAGGGAGGGCATGCCCTGTACATCTCATAAGGAACTTTGAGGAGGTCCTTTCCCTTCCGATTTTCTGGTGTTGAGCATATAATGCCATCACTTATTCCTCCTGAAAAGAACATATTCAAATCTTGAGCTCTTTGGCTTTCTGAATTTTCTGATGTAAAAACTAAATGAAGCCCAATGGAATTTATAAACTGCTTCATTTTTCTACTTTTAAAGAATTTACAACCATATATTATTTTGTGTATATTTCCAATTAGTTAAAGACTAGGATTATAACACTTTTATATACTCAAATAAGCAATTACTTGTAACCAGTAATTAATTAGGAGTAAACTTACCTGTACTTTATCAACGTTTATAGTAAAACAAAACAACCCTCCTCCCCCACCGTGCACACACACCCAGTAGTATAAAAATAGGCAGGTGTAAAGCCATAAATGAAAACAAAGAGATATTGTTACCAGGTACATTCTTAACACTACTTTTTTAATAAACATAAATGGAAACAATATGTCTTCTGTAAACATTTCCTATTAGCATTCACAGCAATAGTCCATGAAGTAGTGATGGTTCTGGCACTATGTGCTAACATTTGCCATGAAGCAAATTGTGAAAATAAAATATTCTATATGCCCTGATTTTGTCTTCATAGTTTATAAAAGCATGATACCATTCACATTACATGCCAAAACCAATATTCTCCATACAAAAGTTAGAAAAATAAAACAGTTGACTTTTCTAATTTCAAATTTGTCCGTACAGCACATCCTGTGTATTTTATTATAGATTCATAGATTTTAAGACCAGAAGGGATCATGCTGATCATCTAGTCTGACCTGCACATTGCAGGCCATACAACCTCACCCACCCACTCCTGTAATAGATCCATAACTTTTGGCTGAGTTACTGAAGCCCTCAAATCATGATTTAAAGACTTCAAGTTACAGAGAATCCACCATCTACACTAGTTTAAACCTGCAAGTGACCCATGCCCCATGCAACCTTTAGGGCTGGTTCCTGCTCTCTGCTGAATGGGTGAACTTGGTGTGGGGGGAATGGAGTAAGGAGCCTTTTCATTCCTGTTCAAGCAGTAGGGCAGGATCAGTCCCTAGTGCATTAGCGCACATATGTATCAGAGGTCAGCTCCCTTACCATCCCACATATCATGGTCCCATAGCTACTGGTTAGGGCTAGAACCATTGTATATTTTCATGTTTGCATAATTCAAAAGTAACTGAATCAAGTCAGTTCAAATTTCCTCTCCCTTTGTGGCCTGGCATGGAAATTTTAATCTTAAAAAGAATTCGTTTTAGAAGGTGGTGAGTTAAGATGGGCCCAAACCAAATTCCTAAGGCCACCTTCCCCACAAATACTGGCCATGTTCCAAGATGAATCAGAGCCTAGCAGTTGAATCCCTGATCTGTAACAGGTCAAACCAAAAGCCTGGATCCAAAGACTTCCATACATGGACATTTTCAGTGTGGATCTGGCTGAAGATCCAAATTCTGCAGCTCTGATCCTTCCATGGTTATGAGTGACTGAAAAGGGTGTGTTGGACTGGAAAACTAGAATTCTACCTTGACTAAAACATTCTCTATAATTATTGAAGTATATGCAACAAGAATCAATTGCTTGAGTTGCCTTCAGTTCAAGAAATATTTTATTCTTCAAGTGATGGTCCCTATCTGTATTCCACTGGGGGTTATGTGCAAGTGCATGGAGCTTTTCAAAGTAGTTATGTCCATCGGTCCATGTATGCACACTTGCACTGCCTCATGGTTTCGCCCAAGGTGATAAAGAGTGGGGCAGACCGACGACATCTTCAGTACCTTCCCAACGCCGCATGGTCCGAGTCAGAGCTTCTGCTGTCCTCTTGTCCTTAGTGATGCATTTTCCAAACTTTTTAGAAAAACTGTTTTTATTTTCATACTTAGTCAGAATTCTTCAGTTTTTTGTAGTGGTTTTATTCTTTTTAGAAGTTTTGTAGATTTAAGGGCTGGAGATGTCGCTTCGGCGGTTAACTGCCAAACAATCCCCAACTCACTCTACCCCCTACAGCACCCTGGTCTCGGTAGTGTATATAGTCAAGATTTTTGCTGTTTCTGTAGTAATTTTCTTGTTTCTAAAAGTTTGGTATGATTCATCACTTGAAACGGTGCTTCTCCATTTTCTGCCAAACAATCCCCCCCGTCCAGCAACCAGTACTAGGTATTGGATTATGCCAAAGAGGCCGGGATTCAAAGTCGGTGCTTTCTGTCCTTGCTTGTTTTCCCTCAGCGATGAGTATCAACACTGCCTGTACTGTTTGGGGGAAGCCCACACCGTGTCCAGATGCAGTATCTGCCTCTCCTTCCCTGCTTGTTCATGGGAAGGCAGAGTCTTCCATCTTAAAAAGCACCTCATGCAAGTCATGCAAGGACTCTGGTTCCTCTGAGTTTGAGGATCCAGATGTTATGCATGGTCAGCTGCCCGTTCTGAAGACATACCTATCAGAAGGTCCCAATGGCACCATGGCAATACCCTACCTTAGCTCAGCCCAGGAGCCACTGATACTCAGCTCCTTGGGCACTACTGCTGCAACAGCAGGATCAACCAGGTTGGCCATATTGGAGCTCATGGCCCCAGTTCTACCATCTGTAAGCCTCCACAGAAATGCCCAAAGGCCCACAGATCCCATCCACGTGTTTTGACAATGAAGTCATCTGCACAACACGCCCAATCTTTGCTAAGCGATATTTCTGAGTGCAACTAGAGAGCCATCAACCACTTTGCACCCCAACAGTCTGACCAGCCTCCCCTTTTGGGTGCAATCTCAAACTCTTTCTGCTAGCATGGAGAGCAATAACAGACAAAGAGGGTCCTGGGTGTCATTCGACATGGCTATACCATTGAGTTGGTGATTCTGCCTCTTCCACATCCCCTGTGCTGATCCCATGCCAGGGATCACTCTCACAACAGTATTCTTACCCTAGAGGTGGACTCCATCCTGCAGAGAGGCGCAAGTATTCAGACTGTTGTCTGGTACACAAGAAGGGGGGATTAAACCAGTCTTGGATCTCAGATGCCTCAACTGTTCCGTTCGCTAGCCAAAGTTCTTCATGGTCACTGAATCAACTACCCCTTCCCTCCCCCACCACTCTTGTCATGTGTCCTGCACAAACTCCAGTTGGAAAGGGCGATGGTCATCCCGATTGCTCCATTCTGGACTTGCCAGTTCTGGTTTCCTCTTCTTCTCCACTCTCTCCCACTCCCGACATTTCCAGGAGTGCTCACAGAACATAGCAGCAGACTCTGGCACCCCAATCCATGAACGCTTCACCAGACAGCTTGGTTTTTGGGTGGATGCCTCTGCTAGCACAGGAGTGTTTGTTGGCAGTGTGAGATGTCCTCTCCAATAGCAGAAAGAACTCCACGAGACAATCCTACCAAGCAAAAAGGGTGCGTTTCACTTCTTGGGCCCAACAGACAGGTCTTTCCTCCGAGGCTCTGGGCATCCAATGCTTTAAGGTCAGTAGTTCTCCAACTTATTCCGGTTCCCTTCTTTATGTCTGTAGTCATTTACCACCCCCTTCTCCCCTCCAAGTACATATACCCTTCAGCTCTCTCTGGCCCGTCAGCATTAGCTGTCCACCTCAGAGAGCCAGCAGGCATTTCCCTCTGCTTCTCTCAGCCTTCAGCTCTCTGTGATCATGGCTGTTGGGCCTGGGGAAACTTGTAGGTGACCTCTTCACTGCCTTCGTACCTTCTGCTTTCATCAGCACTGATCTGGCTTCACTGCTCAATGAGGGAACTCTCACTGCTTCACCGTTAGGGGCATCCCCTCCTCTGAGTGCTCTTTTTTCTCAGAACTCTTTCTTCCTTTCTAAACTCTATCAGTGTTCTGGACTCTCATTTATAACTCCCTGGGGCCAGGCACCCACCTCATTACATCAAGCTAGGATGCACTTGACTGGAACGCAAGAGCTGAGCCCAGTTTCATTTAAGGGGCCAGCTACCCTGTTACAGGAACAAAACTCATGTTGGTTAGTATAAGTCACAGAAGAAGAATACTAGAGAAATATTAGAGTACAGAATATCCAGACTTCTTCCAACACTGGTTGTTAAAATGGGTTTGTGTGTTGCATTTCACTTCATTTTTTGCAATTTGGACAAATTTGTATAAAGCAAAGGTGAGACAAGAAAAAAAATCACTGAATTGCCAAACAATGGCTGTGTTTCTGAGATAAACTAAAGAAGCTGTGCTGCTGGCATAGTAATTAAGATAATCTGATATGCTTATCTTGGATCATTACCTTCCGCTGCATACAGAATTCACAATCCCTGCTAAAATTTGTTCTGGGGAATAGGTCCAGCAAAATTTAACAAAAGCCTGGGGGCTGAAAGAAATAACTTAATATTTTAACAGTCCAGAAAGTAGTATGATTTTAACCCTGGGAGACTAATTTTTATCAGTTAAATTACAGAGCCACTCTTTCAACTCAGCCAGTTGACTGTTTTGATAAATTGCACATATCACTGGCTTAAAAGCTTGTTTAATTTTATTTATTATTTTCTATAACTAATACCACCTTCCACCTGTTACCTAGCCAAGTATCAGGCATCTTGTATTGATGGAACTTAATTAAATGTACATGCGTTAACATAGATCCAATGGACCAGATCCTTATCTGTGCCAGTGCTGATTCTAGAACAGATGACTCTGGAGGTCATCATCACCATCATTCCAGCTCCCCACTCCTAGAATGCCTGGGGAGCTGTGCCTCCAGCACAATTTAGAACAGCCTCAAGTCCACTTTAAGTTGTGCCCAGCTAGAATGGCTTAACTTGTGCTGGAGATTCCCCTTATGCTAACCATTTCCTTCAGGTAGACAATAAATGCTGATTTCCATCTGCTCTGGGCATGCTAAGGAACTGGCCCAATGATTTGGCCACAGTATAAAAAGAGAGATACTGTAAAAAGAAATATGTCTCTTCTCATGGTGGTAATTCCTGAAATAAAAATAAAATTTTGAGGTGTGTGTGTATGTGTGTAATTTAGTGATTACCTGTGGTATACTCTATTTATCAGTGGGTGACTGGATAGTAGTGAGAATTTTGTGGTGAAATATTTGGAGACTTGACTTTGTTACCAATTCACTAATTGGACATATAAATTGTCCAATTATATTCATTTCATTTTAACAAGGAAGTGTGCATATGAACTTTAAACATTTCTAGTAACCAAAGTGTGAGGTTTTTAAGGCTATTCTTGCAAAGTTTCTCGCACAAACTCACTTAAAAGTTAATTAGAAGGAGAAATAAGGAGTGGCAATTAGTTGGTTAGTTCCACGGTAACTCTTCTGTTTGTTTAATGATTAAAGCAACTCTATTTAGGCACAACAAAGGACAATTTGTCATAGGTTATGGCATCTCAGATTTCCTTTCATTCTCATCTCTTCAGCCTTCCACCCTTCTGTGCACAAACCAAATCTCATCTTCAAGATGTAACTATGAGTGAAGGCCATCAATGGATACTGAATAGCAATTGTGTAACAGAAGACAAACAGAAGACACGGAGCATCTTCACATGAGCTGTTGCATTGTACCATGCCAATATATTGACCTACATACAGATAGGAAACCAAGGAAATATTTGTATCACATTCATGCATCAACATTTATTTTAGAGGAAATAGGATTGTCTTGTTCTTTTGATTTCTCAAAGTCTGACTAGCTCCCACAGCAATCAGAGCCAGTCCTTCCTTTAATGTTTAATACCTTTCACTGCCTACACTGCATATAAAACAGATACACTTAAAAAAAACCCAAATATTTTAGGATTATAAATGATTTTTTTTCTTTTATCTAAATCATCTTGGATTCTAAAGCTGCTCAGAACAAAGCATTGCAATGCCATTCAAAAGCAGAGCGAGACAACTTCTGACTTACAAAAAACAGAGTTAAGTCTTATTCTCTTTTTATGTAGAATAACTAATGGATTTATAAATGGAAGAGATTAAATGCAAGTGGAGAGATGGCCAAACAACTTTGTGCTGCTTTTAAACTACATATAAGTTCATTTTTTCTTTACCATGGCATTGTGTATTTCTGTATTATAAGTTTTAGCCCAGTGGTCAGGGCATTCAGCTGGAATGGGGCAGACCCAAGCTCAAGTCCCTACTAGAATGAGTAATTATTTATACAAAAGGAAGCAGCTTCACCAGGAGACACTGAGAGAGACCTCCCCAGACTAGCCAATAGCCTGGTAGGCACTAACCTCAGGGCGTTCAAATCCCTGTTCCAAAGTGGAGAATCAAACCTGGTCTCTCACATCCCAGGTGAGTGCCCTAACTACTGGGCAAAAAGTTATAAGGTGGGCACTGGCACCACAACCATTACCTCTACTTCCTCTTTCTTTTTTTTTTTTTTTTTTTTTTAATTGAGCCTAATTAAAAAGTCTGGAAACAAAATGCTTTGGGTCAAACTATGTTTCCTTTGATTCACCAATATTTTTTAAAAATTTTGGATTCAGTTTAATCCAAATTGAGTTTATGTTCTTGAACTTCCAGCAGTCTGAAAAATCAGTTATTTTTGCCGAACTCTAGTCCAGAGCAGAGAGAGAGAGTTAAGTATGAGCTTAAGTGCTTTCTGGTATCAGCAGGGCCGACGAGAGGGGGGGGAAGCCTGTACAAATTACCGGGGCCCGGCTTCCCCCCCCCTCATCGGCCCTGTTTAGCTGGTCTGCTCTTGCTGGGGGGCCCGAAAAAAAATTTTCACCGGGGCCTGAACCCGCTTTCGGCGGCCCTGGGTATCAAAGACATGATAGCTCAGACAGGTCAAGTATATGTTAAGCCATTTTCTTTACATTTTATCTAATAGAGAAAATTACTTACCTCTGTATAAAAAGCTCTCTAGCCACAGTTTAAGGCCAATGACATGACAAGTGCATTGCCATGGATTATTCTTGAAAAGAACAACTTTCAGATTTGGGAGGGATTCCAGCAGAATTCTGTCCAGTCTTTGAAGCTTGTTATACTTAACAGACAATAAAGTTATATTCCCTGTATTATTTCCCAGAGTTTCAGGCAAAGTTAATATACTGTTGGAGGACAAATCCAGTTCTTTTAATTGAGGGAGGGAACTGAAAGTCTTGTTTTCTAGGTAATGAATCAAGTTCTTGGTTAGGTTTAGAACCTGTAGGTATCGTAGTCCTTGGAAAGCACCCGATGACAAATTTGAAACAGAATTATTAGACAAGTCTAAAATTTTGAGCAAAGGGGTTTCACTGAATGCATTTTGATTGATTCTCCAAATATGGTTATTCTGCAACTGTAATATTAGAGTTTCAGGAGGTACGTGGGAGGGAATTTCAACAAGTCCTTGATTCCTGCAGTCCACTGTCTTTGAAGTTTGATGACATAGGCACTTTTCGGGGCATCCACATACCATATGCATTAGTACAATGATACTTGAAACCAAAAGCAAGTCACCTGTACAAGAAGTAAAAGAAGTGATAATGTGGTGAAACTAGTTTATAATCAGTGTGTTTTGTAATACAGACATTGGGAGCATAGACAAAAGATGTACATTTTGATAATGGACAATAATGCACCTTTGTTTCACAGTTCGGTACATCAGAACATTATGAATCAGCCCTAGATAAAATTTTGGAAACCTCAGATAATGTAGACTAAAGACAATTTTTCTCTAGTTTCAAACTGAGCTACTTTCCATGGCTTTATCTTAAATGCAAATAACTTTTAGCAAGCTTAGCCATCAGCCCCTTGCTATAAAAATATGATGATTTCTAGCTGCTGGATACCCATAGGAATGAAACACTCCCATAGAGTTCCCAAGGATATTAAATTGTAATGTTTATCTTTCTATGGTGATAGTGATTCCGAGCCACTCACTGTATGTTAAAGTTGCAAGCCCAGTCCCTATTTACTTACTGTTTTGATTGCATGTTGCACCTTAAAGAATTAAGCTTGTGTTCTTTTAGAGAAAACAATAATCTTCAAAGGCTTCGCTACAGAGAATTCAACAAAAGTTTCCAGTGAGCCAGATTTTTTTAAGGTCTGTTCTTTAAAATATCCACCCATGTTTATGCTTATTAATTGAAATTCCCTTATCTGAATGCCAGCTGTACTTTCCAAAGATTTGAACATCTAGCCATTAAGCAAACATTTGTCAAGTACAGTTGTTAAAATGATAAATGAGGTCACAGGAGTACTCAATGATATTTAATATTTAAAATTATTATCTACTCCCATGGCTCCTGACAGTGATCCAGTTGGCTTTGACTGAAATAATAATACCTTGTACCTGTCATTTGTGGTTAACACTATTCCTTTAAAAACATCATGCTGCCTAAAGTTATGTTAATATGCATACAATGGAATAATAAAGATATATTGGGGAGTCTTGGCTGTTGATCCCATATGAATTATTTTGGCTCCAGAGAATCAGAGCAATAGGTGGATAAATCCCTTTTAAAGTTGTCTTTGTGATGCATCGAATCATTAATATTATCTGTTATTTCAAAGTAGAAAAGCTTCTAGTCAATTACTATTTAAAAGCCTTAGAAAATAAAGGCTACAGTGCATATTGACTTGTAGAGCTTAAACATTAATTAGTAACAGGGAACACTATCTTTAAAGAACAACAGAATGAGATTTCAGTATTGAATATATTAAATCTGTAAATGAAAGGTTTGGATTTTTATGACTACAATTTACCTTGCAAACCACTTATTAATTAACACTCTAAATGAAATTGTATTTGAAAAATGTTGCTACAATGCCTGAATTCTGTGTTCAAGAAACATATTCTGTAGCATTATGCCGTTCTGCAATTGTTAGTGTCAGAAACAAGAAAAACAACTTAAACAATAACTTCCACTGTAAAGTTAAAAATAGACGCTGGTTGGCAAAGACAATATTTCTTTACAAAGCACTTCACTATAGGTCTAAAAAGTAAATTATAGCTCACCTTTCATGGTGGTTCTCTCGTTGTCCTGCTTGCAGAAGGTTTAGTCCAAGTTTAGTTATAACAGTAATTTACACGATATTACAACTTGAAGTGTGTGTCAGGACTGTGAACTAATCCGGTTTCCTTTATACCTTCATTTTAGGAAACTGTAGTTTACAAAGGAGCTTTAACTATTTGTTCTAGTGAGTAACTCCATCAGCTTTGGTTGTTATTGCATTCATTTTTTCCCCTCAATAACACTTTTTTTTATAGTCCACCTATTACTCTCAGAGTTTTTCTCTGCCTTTCTTATTCAGTCAACTGGCCCTGCAAAGAATGTCTGTCAACTCAAACTGGACAGCTGTAGTATACAAATCATGACCTGATAGCCTACCCTTTCCTATTATTTAATCTGCTTCAAATCCAAAGCACAAAAATAAGGCTGCCTTTTTAAAATCCAATGTAGTTTCTGAATTCTGTGGGATTATTAGCCATGCTGTGTCAATTCCTCAAGATCCAATGACTCTGAACATGGATTCTAGTTTTCCTGGGTTGTGATTGGAGGCAATGGAGTGTGTAATAATACTAGGAATAGGCCTGCATGTTGATGACATGGTTTTGACAGTGCAGTTGTTTGCTCTTCTGGGGCTTATTCTTCTGACATCCATAGGGATTAGCTGTGCTGACAGGATTTTGTTGCATGGGAACACAGTGCTGGTGCCTTCCTCGGTGAGGATGGCAAACATATTTGTATGGATACTAAAAATATTGGACTGCTTTTTTCGCAAATGCATTGACATGTTAAGTGACATTTGATTGAAAACTCATATTTCACATGGTAATATATTGACTTATCTCACTGTTAACTTCTTTAGAAATAAAATAACACTTCACACTGTAGCATTTACAATAGTAAAAGGGCTAATGGCGTATGACTGCCATAGAATTAAAGCTGCGATAAGGTGTTCAAAGGAATGTGAAATCTGGTATAATGAGCTCCTTTAAAGTCACATGCTCACTTTTATACGTCTGTTAGCTTTGTCTTGAAACTGCACCATCAGAAAATGTCAAATCTCTCCAAATGCTGACCATACAACGTAACATTGTTAGGACCAAATTCTGCCTTTCAATGCACATGAACAGCTTGCAGTGAACTCAGCTACTAGTCTTATTTGTAATACTATGGGATGATGCAGAAAGTGCTTCCGCTTAATTTTTGGTATGTAAATTAATTAGCTTGAGCTTTCAGGAGATCAAGAGCCAAATTCTGCCTCTACATTATTTAAACAATAATTTATAAACTAATTTCTGAAGTTCTGTCTTCTCTAGTTAATCTTATATAAATATAAGTAAGATTGCCCCCCTGAAGGAAGCACAGCAATCCACTCCCTACTTCTCCTACACAGACTTTAATACTAAGGTTGTACTCCGGTTGGAGTTAGCGTACTCCACTCTCCTAGTAGGAAAACACTTTATCAAAGAGGTGGGTCTTGCAATATGCTGTGGAAGTGGCAAAGTTTGGACTCAGTCTTGACTGTTTCAGAGGCTGGATCTGCAACCCAGACTATTCACCCAGAAAACTTTGGCCAAGGCCCCTTATAGGTGCATATGGGGCCCTTTCACTTGAAATGCCCCAAATGAATGCTGCCCTGAGACAGAGAGAGACAGAGAGCACACAATGGTCACAGATATGGGCAGGGTTCAGCCCAATTTAGGGCTTTGTGGCAGAGGAGCAGGACGTTGAATTGGATAGGATCCAGTAATAGATTGCAAAGCAGTATATTCTTGTCAGTCTTTCTTCTTTAGAAGGTGGACCACTATAGGCTATATTAGCTGTAATTTCTAGGTAGCCTTCATGGGTATTACACTGGTCTTACCTGGAGTTGACAAAAGCAGGAATTCATAAGACCGGTTCTTCTTACAGCAGAAAATGACAACATTTCCTGGTCAGATATATGCAGAAAAGGCTGGTTTGGCCTCTACTGCTATTGGACAAGTCTCTGCTCCTGGATGTCCTAACAGTTCATACATACACGAACCTGCCAATGATTCCAATGGGAGTTGCCTAGGCATATGCAAGGGTAGAATTTGGCCCTGAGTTTGGAGAAGAGAGTTGGTATTGCAGATTCATTTCCAAAGTGGAGCTTTTATACTTTCCCCCACCCCGCCCCAAATTATGGCATCTTACAAATGTGGTAACTAAATAGAAATTGTTCAATGAAGGTGAGGAAAAATTGGAAAAATGAGAACTGTATAATACTTTGTTGTACTTTGTTGAACTGTATCTGATACCAGTCAAAAGAATCGAAGGAAATCTGAACAATGACTGAAAATGTAGAGCAACTGACATTGTAAGGTAATCATAACTTTTCGTCCAGAGAATGGTACAGTTACTGCTGTAGATGATAGACTATAGTTTATTACACCCTTGATGAATGACACATCATGTTGGTTCGAGATGAAAGACTAACAACACAGTGAAAAAGAATCCTATGAACGTGAGTCACATGGCACCACAGTAGCACTTAAATGCTCTGACTTTCCAAACGCGTTGAGTTTAAAGGCCAGGAGTAGTGGCCTTTATATTAATACCAAACTATATAAAAGGTTAAAACAAAGGCTTCCAAACCTTTGTGCTCTAAGATATTGCTATCTATCCCTCCCCCTGCAAATGCATGCACAAATGGAAGTAAATATTGGCTTAATAGGGACTAATTTTAATTAGGATTGACCTAGATGTAAATGGGGCTACCACAAGCCACTGTAACACTCAGAGATGACACTTTCAGCAGCCCTGCTAGCGAGAAGTATTCCACATCTCTGATAATTATGTTTTGCTGTTTGAAGCTACAGCAGTTGGGAAGGCCCTTGCCTTAAGTGTTGCCTCACTGCATTTCCTGCAATAGAGGCCATTCCTCCATCCTTGACATATCCCATCCCTTGCATCAATGATGACTGACATTAGGGCCTCCTCTAGCAACTCCTGACCTTGTTACAGGATACAGTAACTCTTCATGTTATTTTTTCCTGCTATGGCTCTGTTTTTTCTCACTTTAAAAATTCTCCACGGATTTTAATAAAGTTTTCCCTAGGCTGATGAATTCAATGATCTGAGTGTGTGTGTGTCTGTGTGTGTGTGTGTGTGTGTGTATAAAAGAGGGCTTGCTATCCAGGTGTATTTCCTGTGCTCTTGTGTGAACTAACTTTGTGTGAACTAACAGAAGCTGTAAAGAATGCCTTTCAACTGCCTATCTTAGTCTGGGTAATCCTTTGCAGCTACAATTGTGTTATTTTTAGCACTCAACAAATTGAAAAGATGTTCACAGGGCAAGGTCATTGAAAGTTAAGCACTGTGAGGTTCATTTCCAACAATAACACAGCACTTGTTTTATGTTCTCTGCATTGTGATATAAGAAGGTATTGCTTTTTTTAGTTGAATCTTCATGCCCTGTTCAACTTTGGAAACCTATGATTAAATCTGTTAATCTACCTTTCGTGTGTGTATGTGTTCCTTATATAGAAATCAGTGAAGATATGTATTTGTAAACAGAGTTTTTCCCACCCTATAATACATGTGCTACTCCTGTTTGTTGGTAGTAATGCTTTGGTTATGAGAGAAAAGTCTGATGTGATGAAAATTATAATATTGATACAAGTAGAGATTTGCCAGAAACAGAGTAACCATAAAAATCTGTTCTACTTCTCGGCACTTGAATATTAAGATTTCTTTCTCTTTTTTGATGTGGTGCAGCAACTGTTGTTGTGACCACTTAAGCTAACTTGTGTCTTGGTGTACCAGGATATAACATGATGTACATGATGTTTCCCATCACAAATGTAAAGACAACCCAATAAACTAACACTCTCTATCCCTGCTGCCCCTTAGTGGGGACACCCCACTGACCAATGATTAGAAGATAGTTTGTCACAGTTTTAGCCAAAAGCAGTTGATTTCTTCATATTCAGAAGGAGGAGTGTGCATGAGAATGGTTCTATTTACAGAGAAACACCCTGGATTTAATGAGAATCTAGCGGTAGGGAAATAATGTGAAGATAAACAAACAAATGTTTCAAATACTTTAAAGCAGTGGTTCTTAACCTGGGGTACACACACACCCTGGGGGTGCGAGATGCCCTTTCTGGGGGTGCGAGACATGCCAGCTTTTTTTAGAAGGTAAATCATCGAAAACACAAATTAATCACAGACACATAAGTACAACTACTTTGTTTCATCAAACCTATGTATTTATTAACATTATACATTTTTTAACAATTACTGTAATATACAAACAAAAATATATCTTGGTTTAAGGGGTGCAAGAATATATTTTTTAGGTTTAAGGGGTACGAGAACATATTTTGATTTTTGATAAGGGGTGCGAGAACATATTTTGAGAACCAAAGGGGTGCAGGCTGCAGTAAAGGTTAAGAACCACCACTTTAAAGCTACAGCATTCTGTTTCTAATACTTTTTATATCAAGTACAGAAAGGCATCATTACATATGAAATTTGCTCATAAACTGAATTACATAGTACTTTCTCAAAAAGAACAGGAGTACTTGTGGCACCTTAGAGACTCTGAAACCTGACAGTACTTTCAGGTGATTTCATTCTTGTACTTTCCTTCTGTTTTTGACATGGAATTGGCTAAAATAGCAACAGTTGCTTAACCTAGAAATTGTGTGAACATTAGATTTCCATTCTGCTAATGGATGATTTTAAACTAGCTAAACAAATAATCTTGTCTTGGAAATCTCTGATGCAATTCAAAGCAATACAGTCTCTTCTTCATATTGGGCTGGTGGACAAAACCCATGAATAATATTGAAACAGCCCACCCATCACCTCTTGCAAAATAAGCATGATATTGCTTCAGAAAACATAGTATTGTATCATGGGAGACTATCCCAGTCTTTCCTGGCTCTGGGCCACATTCTGATACAAGAGGGTGAGAGGGTACAAGAATCTCTTTCAGTTTCTGGGCCTGATGACAGTCCTAGTGCTCAAGGAGTGTGAGGACTCCACAAAACTTGTTCCCCGAGTGGAGCTAAGTTCCACAAAGAGGGCAAGAAGTAGGGGAAGGACTTACCATTCGCATATACCGCTTTCCCACCTACCCCCCAGAAGAGATGGCCAGGCATCTGTGAGACACTCTTCTGACCCAGGAACCTCTTGATACCAACAGAAAGAAGGCACAGGGGGTGGATAGAGTTTTTCAGAGAATCCCTGGGTCAGTTATATGAATAATAATTCACTAAAAGGTGCCATGTGAGGTCTCTGCTGAAAGCTAGTAACATACTCATTCTCATAACCATTACAAAATGTATGTACACATATATAAGGAATTATTTACCTACACTGGACATTATGTTCTTAAGGTCTGTGAGTTAAAGCAGCTCACCAGGAGGTGACAAATATGTTCCTTTTGGACAGGCAAGAGATGCTTATCTATCTGCCTATTTATATGCAAATTGAGCATTGTATACTTAACAATGTATACCCTTCTGCATAGTAAGCCCCCAACTCATCAACAAGAGGTCGCAAAATCTCCAGAAAGGAATACAAAGTAGGAGGGTGTCCTGTTTATGAATAAAGATCAAAGGACTGTTTTGATATATCTGGGGTTGCAAAGGAATACCTGTGTGTGTTTCACCTATGAAATAAGCTGGTAGTGGGTTTGCTTCATGATTGGAAGATGACAGCCAAGCCAGGCTGTAAGACACTGGAAGGATTTTGGGTTAGCTTTACTCTCATGACATAATAATGTGCTGTTAGTTAAGTTTAGGTTCTAGAGTGCATGTTAGGATTTTATTTTATATGTAACCCTTTGTTTCCAGTATTTCTGATACCTATCATTTGAATCTCTGTTCTTAAATAAACCTATACTTGCTTTCTCTGTGAACTAATCTAAGTTCTGTGTGTTAAGCGGAAGTGCAACTGGTAAGTTGTGGGGCACCGTTCATTTGGGAACAGAGAATCTGGAATTCTGTGAGTGTCCAGTGGATCAGGGGCTGGGCATTCCAGGGAAATGCTTGGCGGACTTGAGGGTTGGAGTGTGTCTATAGCTAACCTGCAGAGGACAGCAGAGTCCAGTGGGCTGAGAGAGAAGAGCTTGTGCTGCCTGCGGCTGGTGGTGTCAGGGAGCTGACCCATGGCGGGCACAGACAAGGCTTCCTCATGCTAAGAGCAGCTGGTAGTGAGATGCCCCACAACCATGGGTTCCCTTGAGAACCATCACAACTCTGCCTGAGGCACAGTTTACTCATAAACTGCTAACTAGGTGTATTTTCCAAGGTCCTTTATGTGTGTCTTCCCAGGCTGGCTAGAGAGGTGGAAGCTCCTGATTGACTGGGCTGGGGGCAGAGGAGAGTGGTACCAGCTAGGGATTGAGAACGTCAAACCTTGCCAGTGCCCCTGCTTGGTTACTGCATAGCTTAAGGGAGACGATGTAAGATGCTGTTTAAGAGGTGACTCTTATCTCCTTCTGATGGCAGTTACAATTTGTTTGGCTTTACCCTTCAAGGGAGTGAAGCAAAAGCTTTTTAGTCAGATGCTGGAGAGCAAATCTGGGGATGGAAGTTATGGTCTTTCCATTTGGAAAACTGATTGTGGGGGCTGGAGCAGCATTTTGGTCTTGCTTTTTGCCTTATTTTGCCTTCCTTTGGTTCTTGTTCATACAACCCGTAATTAACCTGTGTAACTCATTGCTAAAAAGATATCATTGAGACCAGGAGCTTAGTAGGATTCAAATAAGATTTGGAAATGTATATGGCTAATGAGAGCATCCATTGGATAGGTACATTGGATAGGATCAAAAATGTTTAGAAGGGATATAAATCCTTCCACTTCAGGCCATTAACTAACCACTAATGACATGAATTATGGAGAAACTTCCCCTATGAGCAATTTATTCCATAATTACTGTTTTTGCAGATTTTTTTTTTCCGCTTTCCACTGATGCATCTGGGAGTAGCCAGTGTCTGAGACAGGAGCAGCCATTTGCCTATTGGGTCACTTATTTGCCCTGGAAGTTTTCAGTTTTCTTTTTCAGCTAGATGAGGTGAGGATATGAATCCAGTAGGAGACTCAGTTTGTATTTTGTTTGTACATAACAACTTTGGCTGAGAGCCTTTTGTGAGGTTGGTTTGTGATAACCCCTTTCCCCAAAACTCCAGTAGGGGGTTGGAATAAGCAGGGTCTGAGACATGTAGGTGAGGGGCGGGCTTGTGGGACAGACTTTTATGGTCTGGCTCAGATGCAAGCACCCCCCCTACAGTGAACCCAGTCTTTTTGATAGAAGGTTTGGTTTAGGGGATGCAAGGCCTTTGGAGTCAAGAATGACCGCAGGGAATAGCGATGCTGGATTACCTTACACTTAATTACAAGTTAGATAAAGTTGCAGCCAGAGGCCTTTAAATCAAATTTCATGTGTCTGCATACTTATTGGTGCCGTTACAAGTAGCAGCGGTAAAATAGGCTTCAATTTTCAATCAATTCCCAGCTTATAATAATAAGCTGTTGTGTGTGCTGTACATCTTTGCAGATATAGATAAAATGTATGTCAGATAAGTATGATTAAAGTTAATTAGTGAGTTCATGTTGCTGCTACAGTAAATGGAAACAGATGTTACTTGACATAAAAGTAATAGAAACAAAAGGATAAAGAAAATGGCAATTGGAAAAGCATGTCTAAGATAAAGTATAGGATTTACATGTTGTTTAGATATTTAGATATTTTAGACCATTTTTGCCCCAGCTTGAACAGTATAAATTGGGATCAATTTCATTATCATGCTTGATTATTTACTCCTGTTACACCAAAGAACAAGTTCTTTTGTCAGCTTTTCTTGGTGTATTTTATTTGTTTTTTTGTAGCAGCATTTAATTAGAAATTTTATTTTTCAGTCACAGGTGACTATGAAGGTACTTCTAAGACAAATTTAGGGACAGAGTATTTTCTAATACCATAGAAATTTAATTTTCTGTGAGTTTTATATGTTTATTTTAATACATAATCTGTTATCAAAATTGGAAGAGGTTTTGCTAAAGATGGTTTCTTTAGTGGTATTTGAAACACACTCAGTGTATAATGAGATAGTAAAATAAAATACGATACTTTGTCTCTTTAGTTGCAGATCTCTAATTCTACTACAAAAGAGCATTTATCACTTCAATAGTTCCTCTACCATTTTTGCGGCAAAGAGTTTGCATGAACAGTTCAGTTAAATGAATAGATGAATGTTTGAAACTACAGGTTCTATGGATTCATATAGGGATTTCTCTCATTAACATAATACCTGTGTAAATAAAACAGTTGCATGAACAACAGTGTGTGTGGAGTTCAATGGGATTGCATGGGGCATAATGCTAGAATTAATCTCAATTTAATTCAGATATAAAATTGTTAGCTTTTTAACTGCTATATTTCTGGTTTTAGGAAATTTCCATTAAAATCAATGGGAGTCTTCCCACTGACTTCGGCAAGGTTCTCAGCATTCTGGCCCTGAGCCAGCAGTGCCAGGGCCGGTTCTGGGTTTTTTGCTGCCCCAAGCAAAAAAATGTTTGGCTGCCCCCCACCCCAGCCCTGGACTCATTCCCCCCTCTCCCCCCAACTGCACCCTCCTGCTGCCCCAGCCCTGGGTCACTGGTAACTCGCTCCCAGGGCGGGTCATTCAGCAGGAATTTTGGATGTGTACAGAACACAGACAGGATTGGTTCCCATATGGTTACAGAACTGTAGTAAAGTGGAACAATTTTCAGCTTGTGTGACTGGAGGATCTCTGGATGCATATTATGAGACTGTCCTCCATAAATGAGGAAAAGCTGAGGTGCCTTTATTATTCTTTTGTTCCATTCTTTGTTTCTATGGGGAATATCACGGTCTTCCTTTTAAACAAATAAAACTAAAACTTAAAAAAAAAAAAAAGCAATGGCTGTTGAAAATAGCAATTCCAGTCCTAATACCCAGTGGGAAGCATTTCTTGCTCAATTTATTCTACTTTTTCTACAGCAAGTTACAGTGGATCAGTATATTTGATTTGGGGGAAATGAAGAAACAGCTGCCCAAATTGAGCTTGAGCACTCCTGAATTTTGAGGGTGTTCAAATCTGGAAGGCAGGTGCTAGATTCCCTTTCTGAATATTAGCTAAATCTGGAAAGGAAAAATCAATTTATGCTTCCATGGCTCAAAAGTGGAAATCCTCCTAAGTGCCTGGTACTGTATCTAAAGCTGCCCAGGACCACAGCCTCCCCTCCCTTACTTTTCATTTTAAATTCTAGTGGGATCCACATACCTCCCTTGCTAGGCTTCAGATTGAGAGGTGCACCGTCCATTTAGTCCCCCCAATTCCTTCTTTGGGGGAGAGCCCAGGGCTGGGGCGGCAGGAGGTGCGGGCGGGGGGGAAGAGCCCAGGGCTGGGGCGGCAGGAGGTGCGGGGGGGGGGGAGAGCCCAGGGCTGGGGGAGCAGGGGAGTGCAGGTGGGGGCCAGAGCTGGGGCGGCAGGGGGTGCGGGGGGGGTGGGAGAAGAGCCCAGGGCTGGGGCGGCAGGAGGTGCGGGGGGGGGGGGGAGAGTGCAGGTGGGGGCCAGAGCTGGGGCGGCAGGGGGTGCGGGGGGGGGTGGGAGAAGAGCCCAGGGCTGGGGCGGCAGGGGGTGCGGGGGGCGGGGGAGGAGCCCAGGGCTGGGGCAGCAGGGGAGTGCAGGTGGGGTCCAGAGCTGGGGCAGCGAGGGGGAGGGGCGGCAAAAAACCTAGAGCTGGCTCTGTTCCTACCATTCACAGCAAGCTGCAGATTTCAGTTCCATACTCCTTTCCCACACCCTTTCCTGTTGCTAGTGGCCAAAGGAATGCTGGCAAATGTAGTTCTTTCCCTGCTCCAGGGCTGGTTCTATAGGCAGGGAGCTAACCAAGGAACTACAGCTCCCAGGGCCCCCTGTTGGTTCTCAGCTCCCATGCAGGATTCTTGCACCCCTTGCAAATCTGCCGCCCCAAGCAACTGCTTGCTTTGCTGGTGCCTAGAGCCGGCCCTGAGCAGAGCACTTGAGCACTTGTTTGATCATATGCTTAAATACTCAGTTGGATCAGGGACAGATTGCTTAGTGGTAGAGATGTTCAAAAGTCAGAATTCCCGTTCTACAGGAAATTCTGAAAAATAATCCACTGTATTTCAGATCAAAAGGTAGAACTTTTGACATTGCCTGCAGAAGAGAAAATCCTTCCCAAATTCCTTTTGAAATAATCAAAACATTTTATTTAAAAAAATTTGAAACAAAATTGAGCATGGGAGCTCCATGTCCATGGGTCTGAGGGCTTCTAGGCTCCTGGCTCCTTGACAGCACTAGTGGACTGACAAGGAAAAAGCAGCCGTGGATCTTGGGAACCTGTGTTCCCAGCTCTGCTGCAGGGAGTTCAAAAGTCCTGACATGAGCCACGGTTCTCAGGGCTTCCAGGATCCCTGTTATGGGGCCAGGAACTGAGGCTTCCAGGCTCCAAGAAGTCCTGGGGTCTCCAGCCCTGGGGCAGACTGCATGGTGAGACTGTTCCAGAGCTGAGGACACTGGAAGTCCTAGAGTCCCCAGCATCAGGTGAGCTGGCAGGAAACCATTGGAAATCTACCTGTGTTTCATCAAAAGTTCATCATAACTGAAACATTTCAGCAAAACGATTTGGCTTTGACAAAACACCATATTCAAGGGGGGGAAATGCTGTTTAGTCATAAAATTCCAACCAGCTCTACTCAGTAGCTTGCAGGATCAGACCCCAGTATAGTCTTTAGATCAGGCTTTCTCTCTGTTTTTCTGCAAGGAATTACATTTTGAATCAGTAATTGTAAAAGGTATTAAAGGTGTACAACAGCACAATAAACTACACTGTAGCATATATTAGATAATGCGAGACAGTAATCCTCTTCAGTGTTGTTTTATATGCATTATGCTGCAGTCATCACCAGCAAGCATATGTCAGTATGGATAGAGCTGGATAGAAACTGGAACATCACTGTTGATTAGTGATTGTACCATTTCACAAATGGAGTAGGGATATTGCAAATAGAGTAGGGATATTGCAAATACTTTCTTTCCATATGATTCCAATGAACAAGAATGAGATTGATACCTGTGCTTGTTGCTGCTGTTCTCTATTTCAATAGCAGATTTATTTTACAAAGAGATTAATGGCATGTTGCTGTCCCCTTGTCTCTGTTCTTCTCCCTTTGAAATTCTTTGTGTTCTACCTTAGAATCATGAAAACTCATTTCAGGATCATTTTCATCCAAACTGCCTTTCACCTTCGGATTCACTACCAAGTCCTCCCTGTTGGTCAGAATCAAGTCTAAAATAACCGTCCCCCTGGATACTTACACTATTTTTTTAATAGTTGTTCCCAATACATTCCAAGAACTTATTGGAAATTTTGTGTTTTGCCATATTATTTTCCCAACAGATGTCTGGATAGTTAAATTCCCCCATTACCATCAGGTCTTGGGTTTGGGATATTTCTGTTATTTGTTCTAGACAGGTCTCATCTACCTCCCCTTCTGATTTGGTGATCTATGGTAGTCTACCCTACAGTGACATCACCTCTATTTCTTACCCCTTTATCTTTACCCAGAGACTTTCAACTGGTCTGCCCCTCACCTCCTTCTGGACCTCAGAACAAGTGTATATCTTCCTGATATGTAATGCAACACCTCCTTCCTTTTTTATCCTGCCTGTCCTTCATGAAAAAGCTATACCCTTCCATCTCAATAATCCAGTCATAAGACTTATCCCACCAAGTCTCTATGGTGCCAATTAAGTCATAGTTTAACTTATGTATTAATACTTCCATCTTTCTGTTTATTCCCCATACCCTTTGCCTTTGTGTCGAGACCTCTAAGTTGTTGAGCACTTTCTTCCACTTATTTCCTTATTGTTGCCTCTGTGACCCTACTGTAATTTTTTATATCCTCCCCAACATCTAGCCCTCTGTTAAAATCACTTTGTTTATGCTTACCTGTGGGCTTTTGTCACCTGCTCCCTTTGAATATAGCTAGCGCTTTGAACCATACCTGTACTAGCTCCGAACAAACTAGCATGCTGAAAATAGGATAGCCACAGTGGCATTTTAAAAATGAGGTAGCAGCAGGCACTGAGAGCATTATATTACTTCAGCATTTTAAGAATCTCTTGGTATTTTTCTTAATGGCAGGCAGATTTTCGAACACTCGCCATGTCTTTAAAATGCTTTTTCTCCTTCAGAAAGGTTTTATATGAAACTGGAGAGAAAAGCAAAGGTATATGGGTGATGTCCTCCCCCTTTACCACATGTGCCGCTGTTGTGCTGTTGTCAGAAATGATAAATGCTTGGGAAACACAGTTGATGTGGCTGCTGAGTATCTCCAAAATAGGCCACTAAGAGGTCTTACAAATAATAGTGTGGATAGTTATAATAATAATAGACAGTTACAGTCCTTTAACAGGTATAGCAATTTAATTTAACCAGACTGTAGAAGGAATAGGGGTGGAGGAACTGAGTGTTGAGTTAGAATTGCAGTGACCCTGGGAGGAAAATTAATGCAAAAGGTAGATAACAGTGTGTTTCTGTGGGGTGGGCCAGTTGGGTCAGCAATGGAGGAACGAACACATTGGCTGAGGTGCTGGGTCAGAGAGATGGGAAGGGGAGGAAATCAATTTTAAAAAAAAGTATTTTGTATATTTTTTATATGTTATCTATCTGTTACTCTTTGTCTTGTGTAATTAGACCAGGCCTGCACAACATGCGACCCAGGGGCCGCTTGCGGCTCGCGTGGGCTCACTGTGCGGCCCGCGGGGGTTGAATAGATGGGTTCACTGTGCGGCCCGTGGTGGGGGTGAGTAGGCAAGCGGCAGGTGAGGGAGGGGGGCTGAGTAGGCAAGCGGGCGGGCAGTGGCGGGGAATGAGTAGGTGAGTCGGATGGGTGGAGGGCTGAGGAGACGAGTGGGTGGGCAGTGGCAGGGGGGGCAGGTGAGCCGGTTGGAGGGGGGGGGCTGAGGAGGCGAGTGGGTAGGCAGTGTCGGGGAGTAAGTAGGCGATCCGGGGGGGAGTGGGGGGCTGAGGAGGCGAGCGGGCGGGCAGTGGCGGGGAATGAGTAGGTGAGCCGGACGGGTGGAGGGCTGAGGAGACGAGTGGGTGGGCAGTGGCAGGGGGGGCAGGTGAGCCGGTTGGGGCGGGGGCTGAAGAGGCGAGTGGGTAGGCAGTGTCGGGGTGTAAGTAGGCGATCTGGGGGGGAGTGGGGGGCTGAGGAGGCGAGCGGGCGGGCAGTGGCGGGGAGACAGGTGAGCTGTTGAGCTGGAGGGGTGGGGGGCTGAGGAGGCGAGCGAGCAGGCAGTGGCAGGGGGGTGAGGAGGTGAGCCGGGGGAGGGGAGCTGAGGAGGCGAGTGGTGAGTTGGTGGCTGACCTGTTCTACTGATCTGGTCTGGCTCCCATCCCCTCTCCCAGGGCCGGCTCCAGGCACCAGCAAAACAAGCAGGTGCTTGGGGCGGCACATTTCTAGGGGCGGCATTCTGGCGCCGGCCATCATAGGTGCCGACTCCGGGGCATGGGGAAAAAGTGCCCTCGCCTCCCCAGCTCACCTCCGTTCCTCCTCCGCCTGCTCACCTGAGCGCGCTGCCGCTGCTCCACTTCTCCCCCCTCTCTCCCAGGCTTGCCAAGCGTGAAACAACTGTTTTGCGCAGCAAGGCTGGGAGGGAAGAGAAGCCAAGCTGCGGGGCACTCGGGGAAGGCGGCGGAGGTGAGCTGGAGCTGGGAGTGGATCCTCTACCCCCCCCGTTACTTCCTGCGCGCCCCCACCCTAGCTCACCTCTGCTCCGCCTGCTCCCCTGAATGCGCCGCCGCTCAGCTTCTCTGCCCTCCCTTGCTTGAGGGGGAAGGGGGAGAAGCGGAGCGGCGGCACGCCCGGGTGAGCTATGGCAGGAGGTCACGGGGGGCCCCGCAGGAAGCAATGGGGGGGGAGAAATGCGGCATGCTGGGGGAGGAGCCGGTGTTGGGGATTTGGGAAAGGGGTTCGGAAGGGGTGGAGTTGGGGTGGGGGCAGAGGGGCATGAAAAAAAAGGGGAGGCAGCCAAAAATTTTTTTGCTTGGGGTGGCAAAAATCCTAGAGCCGGCCCTGCCCTCTCCAAAGGTTGCAGCTGTCTGGAGGTGCCTGCCTTCCACGCCTTCCTCATTCACACCTCATTCATTCAACAGGGCAATTGATTACAAAGTGGGGGGAAGATCTTATTCTACTTCTAGCAAAAAGACAATTTTCTTTTACCTTAATTATACTACCTTAGGGGCCCGCTATAACATATTACTGAGGTTCAATACTGCTGTTTTGGTGGGGCGGCGCTGGGGAAGGAGGGTTTGTTTCCGCGGGGAAGGTGGCGTGGGGGGGATTTCGGCCCTCAGCTGTTTTCTTTGGAGTAATATGGCCCTCGCCACTTTACGAGTTGTGCAGGCCTGAATTAGGGTATGTCTACACTACGGGATTAATCCGAATTTAGATAATTCGGATTTGAGAAACAGGTTGTATAAAGTCGAAATGAGTGCGGCCACACTAGCACAGTAATTCGGTGGTGTGCGTCCAAGTACCGGGGCTAGCGTCGATTTCTGCACCGTTGCACTGTGGGTAGCAATTCCATAGCTATCCCATAGTTCCCGCAGTCTCCTGCGCCCATTGGGATTGTGGGTTAAGATCCCAGTGCCTGATGGGACAAAAAACATCGTCGCAGGTGGTTCTGGGTACAGCCTCACTCCCTCCCTCCCTCCCTCCCTGCATGAAAGCAACGGACGGCAGACAACCATTTTCGCGCCTTTTTTCCTGGGTGGGTGAACACTGCAGACTCCATACCACGGCAAGCATGGAGCCCGCTGAGGTCAAGACAGCACTCATGAATATTGCAAACACCTCGCGCGTTCTTGTGGAGTTTATGCTCAGCCAGGACCAGAAAAACGAGGCGAGGAGGCAGCGGCGGCGGCAGCGCAGCGACAAGCATGATGAGGACATGGACACGGACACGGACACAGAATTCAGTGAAACCACAGGCCCCGGTGCTTTGGAGATCATGTTGTTAATGGGGCAGATTCTATCCATGGAACGCCGATTCTGGGCAAGGGAAACAAGCACAGACTGGTGGGACCGCATAGTGTTGCAGGTCTGGGACGATTCCCAGTGGCTGCGGAACTTTCGCATGCGTAAGGGCACTTTCATGGAACTTTGTGACTTGCTTTCCCCTGCCCTGAAATGCCAGAATACCAAGATGAGAGCAGCCCTCACAGTTGAGAAGCGCGTGGCGATAGCCCTGTGGAAGCTTGCAACGCCAGACAGCTACCGGTCAGTCGGGAATCAATTTGGAGTGGGCAAATCTACGGTGGGGGCTGCTGTGATGCAAGTAGCCAAAGCAATCACTCAGGTGCTGCTACGAAAGTTAGTGACTCTGGGAAATGTGCAGGCTATAGTGGATGGTTTTGCTGCAATGGGATTCCCTAACTGTGGTGGGGCACTAGACGGAACCCATATCCCTATCTTGGCACCGGAGCACCAAGCCACCGAGTACATAAACCGCAAGGGGTACTTTTCAATGGTGCTGCAAGCACTTGTGGATCACAAAGGACGTTTCACCAACATCAACGCGGGCTGGGCGGGAAGGGTTCATGACGCTCGCGTCTTCAGGAACACTACTCTGTTTAAAGGGCTGCAGCAAGGGACTTACTTTCCGGACCAGAAAATAACCGTTGGGGATGTTGAAATGCCCATAGTTATTCTTGGGGACCCAGCCTACCCCTTAATGCCATGGCTTATGAAGCCATACACAGGCAGCCTGGACAGGAGTCAGGAGCTGTTTAACTACAGGCTAAGCAAGTGCAGAATGGTGGTAGAATGTGCATTTGGCCGTTTAAAAGGTCGCTGGCGTTCATTATTGACTCGCTCTGACCTCAGCCAAAGAAATCTCCCCATTGTTATTTCTGCTTGCTGTGTGCTCCACAATCTCTGTGAAAGTAAGGGGGAGACCTTTATGGCGGGGTGGGAGGCTGAGGCAAATCGCCTGGCTGCTGATTACGCGCAGCCAGACACCAGGGCGATTAGAAGATCACACCATGAAGCGCTGTGCATCAGAGAAGCTTTGAAAACCAGTTTCATGGCTGGCCAGGCTACCGTGTGAAATATCTGTTTGTTTCTCCTTCATGAAAACCCTCCCCCTTTACTGACTGATTTTCTGTAAGGAACCCACCCTGCCCCTTCCCCCAGCTTTCTTTCAAACCAAATAAAGTCACTATCATTTAAAAATCATTTATTCTTTATTAATAGATTAGAAAAAGAGGGAGGGAATCCGGGTGGTATTTGGGAGGAGGATTGCTGGGAAGGAAAAAGCCACAAAGAAAAGGTTAAAAAAATGACAGCCTTTTGCTTGGGCTGTCTACTGGGGTGGAATGGGAAGGTGTACGGAGCCTCCCCCCCCGCGTTCTTACACGTCTGGGTGAGGAGGATACGGAACATGGGGAGGGGGGAGGGTGGAACAGGGGCTGAAGCGGCAGTCTGTTTTCCAGCAGCCGTTCCTGAACCTCCACCAGACGCCGGAGCAGCCCCAGCATTGCATCCTTCATCCTCTGGTCTTCCTGCCGCCATCTCTCATCTCGATCGTCTCTCCTCTCCTCACGTTGGTCCCTCCTCTCCTCACGTTGGTCCCTCCTCTCCTCACGTTCACTGACTTCTTTCCTATACTTTGAAACTGTTTCCTTCCACTCATTCAGATGAGCTCTGTCACTCCTGCTGGATTGCATAATTTCAGAAAACATGTCCTCCCGCGTCTTCTTCTTACGACGCCTTATCTGTGATAACCTTCGGGATGGAGGAGGGAGGCTTGAGGAATTTGCAGCTGCTGTAGGGAGGGGAAAAAAGAGAGAATTGTTTTAAAAGCTACATTTTGCAGAACAATGCTTATACTCTTTCACGGTGACCAACACTGTTCACATTACATAGCACATGTGATTTCTGTGCAAGGTCGCATTTTGCCTCTTAATGCTGAGTGCTTGTGGCTTTGCTGCTAGAGATCACAGGTCTGGGCAACAGAATTCGGCTTGCATGCGGCCATGGTAAGCCATTGTTTTACAGCTTCTGCACCCTCCTTTCCCACATACCAAGCATAGCCTGTAGAGTGCTGCAGAAGCCTGGCCAATCTCAGCCAGTTGGGGGGGGGGCAGTGTGGGGGGGCTTGTCTGGGCCCCTTCAGGCAAGTAGAGTGCTGCGGTTTTTCTGTTAACATTCAGCAGCACCAGAAAACAAACTAACCCCCCCCCCGCCATGAATTCTCTGGGATGATCACGGTACCCCTCCCCCCACCGCATGGCTGGTATCAGGGAAGATCCCTGCAGGCACCAAACTACCCCCCCCCGCCGCCGCCGCCCCCCCTCGCCATGAATTCTCTGGGATGATCACGGTACCCTCCCCCCACCGCGTGGCTGGTAACAGGGAAGAACCCTGCTAGCCAAACGCGGAAAACTTCAGGGCCAATTTCCCATCTGCGCTTGGCTAACTGCAGGGAAGGATTTATTTTCCGCCACAGGCAAACAGCCCAGTAGGAACGGCCACCTCTGTCCCCTTAATTAAGTTCCCGTATTTCAACCAGGTTACCAGGAGTGATATCACTCTCCTGAGGATTACACAACAAGATAAAGAACGGATGTTGCTTGAATGCCAGCAAACACCGGGACCATACGCTGCTAGGCTTTGTCAGGCAATGATACCAGATTACTTGCTGCAAGCATGGCGTGGTCAAGTGTCCTACCATGGAGGAGGGAATAAGGATGCACTGCCCAGAAACCTTCTGGCAAGGCTTTCGGAGTACCTCCAGGAGAGCTTCATGGAGATGTCCCTGGAGGATTTCCGCTCCATCCCCAGACACGTTAACAGACTTTTCCAGTAGCTACAGACTTTTCCAGTAGCTGAACTGACCGCGAATGCAAAGTCAGGCAAAGTAATCATTAAAAACCGTTTGCTTTTAAAACAAGTTTTATATTTTAAAAGGTAAACTCACCTGAGGTCCCTTCCATGGGGTCAGAGTCTTGGGTACTGGCTTGGGAGGCTTGGGAGGGTACTTCAGTCAGGGTGAGAAAAAGATCCTGGCTGTTGGGGAGAATGGAGTGCTGTGTGCTCTCTGCAAGCTCATCCTCCTCCTCCTCCTCCTCTACCCCATCGGCAGAATCCTCAGGCGTCGAGACTATCCCCGACCCAGAATCCACGAACAAAGGTGGGGTAGTGGTGGCAGCCCCCCCTAGAATTGCATGCAGCTCGGCGTAGTAGCGGCATGTCCGCGGCTCTGACCCGGAGCGACCGTTTGCCTCCTTTGTTTTTTGATAGGCTTGTCTGAGCTCCTTGACCTTCACGCGGCACTGCTCAGAGTCCCTATTGTGGCCTCTCTCCATCATGCCCTTGGAAATTTTTTCAAAAGTTTTTGCATTTCGTCTTTTAGAACGAAGTTCTGCAAGCACTGAATCCTCTCCCCATACAGCGATCAGATCCAGTACCTCCCTCACGGTCCATGCTGGTGCTCTTTTTCGATTATCAGCCTGCATGGTTACCTGTGCTGATGAGGTATCTGTGGTCACCTGTGCTCTCCATGCTGGGCAAACAGGAAATGAAGTTCAAATGTTCGCGGGGCTTTTCCTGTCTACCTGGCCAGTGCATCCGAGTTCGGATTGCTGTCCAGAGCGGTCACAATGATGCACTGTGGGATAGCTCCCGGAGGCCAATACCATCGAATTGCGGCCACACTAACCCTAATTCGAATTGCTAAAATCGATTTTGGCGCTACTCCGCTCGTTGGGGTGGAGTACAGAAATCGATTTAAAGGGCCCTTTACATCGAATTAAATGGCGTCGTTGTGTGGACGGTTACAGGGTTAATTCGAATTAAAGCTGATAAATCCGAATTAAAGTCGTAGTGTAGACCAGGCCTTAGACTGTAAGATTGTCAGAGTAAGGAACCATCTCTTTCTATGTATTTGTACAATGTCCAGAATCACAATTTACATACCATGTCAGCGGCTAGCTGTGTCTTACATCTAAGTCTCATCAAGAGTCAAGATTTCCTTCTGTGATGGGTGAAATGTTTTCTGTGATTGCAAAAAGAAAAGAGAAATAAGAGCATAATAACTTCTGGGAATACATTTCAGTGTTCAATTTAAATGAGGATAATGTTTCCTAACTGTCATGATACTGAGATGCCCTTAGTAGTTTGTTCTGTCAGAAGTTGTCTGCAAGCTTTTACTGTAGGTTCTATTATACTGTCCCCACAGATGCTGTTTGAAGGATGAACTTTCTGGTTCAGGCAGATGCATTAGTTGAGAGGATAGCAAACTTATGACAGCACATTGAGTGCCTGTAGTCGAGCATAAAGAAAAATCTACATAAACTAGGTTATTTTCCTCTTGCTTTCCCCCTGAAATTGAAGAGACACATCAGTATTGATCACATCTTCTTTCTTCAGTGTTTATACCTGACTTCTACTTCATTAGCAGTGACTGATGATAACACATAGAATAAACTGACATATTTTACCTGTATCAGGTAGCAGTTGAATGCCCCCTTTGTATTTTATCACTTCTGTTTTAATGCTCGTTAATTTTGGGCATGACCTCAAAGGCTCCTGACGTAGGGCCTCTTCTAGCCACATATCTATAGCACTCTTGGCCAACATTTTGTCTGCTTGATTTGCTTTTATTCCCTCCTGTAGTATGTAATTTTCAAATGTAATGAAAAGGCTGACCTGTGTGACTCAAATTTTCTCCAAGACCTTTCCATCCCATTCAGTTTCCAAAATGACGGTCCATGGCTCAGTGTTCATCTTTTCCCATCTTATAGTTTCATCAGAATTAGAAAAGGTATTTTCTAAGGACCATATTACTGGCTTCCATGTTGCTGAAAGTATGGGGTGAAAGGAAGCTACTGCTTTTAGAGTTTGAGAAGCTATGCAATATGTGCAAATTATTTAGGCTTGGATGGATTTATTGGTAAATGTTGGCAAGTTGATTTCACCATACACACACAAACCAGCGATATTTCCATTGATAATAAATGAAGTTTACAGCTAGGCAAAGTAAGAAAAATGCTGCTTGAGAACTTAGCAGAGTTTGATTTCAGGATATTGACTGCACCATAACTAAGTGGGGCAGATTTTGTCTGGGGCTTACCCAAACAAGAGCAGCTCTGCTTTTTGGGGGAGTGTGGGGGGAGGAAACTGCTGTAAAAAAGGTGCTCGATGGTCAGTTTTGCAGCAGTGACTCACCCCCGCGGAATGTGCATAAAGGTACGAAATCTGGGGGGGGGGGGGCGGGGCAAGTCTCTTTGCTCCATGCAGCGAGGACGCCAGCACCCACCCTCCCTCCCCTAGTGGATGCGAATGGCAGGCTGGACCTGCTGTGGGCTTTACGCTGGCCGCCTCTTTTAAAGGGGGGCTGGGAAGGAATTTTTCTCGCATCACCACAATTGACTGGAGTGTGGGTTTTTTGCCTTCCCCACAGTGGGTGTGAGGATGCACCTTTTCTGGTGAGAAGTGAATGTGGTAGGCCATATGTCGCAACTTATTTTGTACAGTTGGGCGGATGTTCAGTGCAGGTACTCCATAAGGAGGGCAGCCAGTGACCAGATAAATGGCCTGGTAAAGGATTTAAAAGGAGGTACTGGATAATGGAACAGAATGGGGGAAGGGGTTGGGGACTCCTATGATTGGTACGGCTGGGAGCCAACCCTTCTCGTGCACCCCCTGTTCTCATAGCCCTCCTTAACCCTCTTACGAGGGTGGTGGATGGTAAGGTCCAAGCCATGGTTTCGGCTGGGGGACCTGGATGGGAAAAAAAGGGGGGCTGGTGAAAGCCCCAGAGAATTGATTTGAATAAGCATGGATTTGCCTGCACTATACACCTTATCTGCCGGGTAGTCCCAGACATCTATATAATAAAGTTGCGGCCTGATTAAAACCCATAACAAGTCTCCTGTCCTTCTTGCGGTGTACCCGGACAATGACCTTGTTTGTTTTGACGTGATGTTGACAATTTGTGTTTAACGGCTATAAAGCTTCAACTTTCTGAATCACAACAACTGCTGTCATTAAATGTCATTATTGCCCTCCATAATTTCCTGCAACTGTGAAAATGTAAATGGATAAAAATAGAAAAAATTACTTAAAAACAAACATCAATATTATTCATCAGAATGTTTTTTAAATTGAATTCCGCCAAGCCTAAGCTCATTGCACTAATGATTTACATGCCTCTGTTTGTGGCATCAATAAGAACTTAAACAGATTTTCATTAGTTACTATTTGAGTTCAGAAGTTTCCTTTCTTTAAACCCCTGACTAAGAAGGAAGAGCAGAGAGCTGCTTCTCTTTCATCGGTATCCTAGTAGCTGATGATACTGTGATAGACTGTAGGCAGTTTAATGTATATTAATATTTGGTTCAACTTGAAAGAGCATTAGTGTGCAGCACAGGCAGGAAAGGAAATGGAAAAGAAACAGCTGCCCTAAGATGTGCCTTAAAACATTCAGACTTTCATGTAGCACTGCTCTCTCAACTTAGGGAACGTCTACACTACCCGCCGAATCGGCGGGTAGCGATCGATCTATCGGGGATCGAATTATCTCGTGTAGTGTAGATGTGATAAATCGATCCCCGGTCACTCTCCTGTCGACTGCTGAACTCCAGCTCGGCGAGAGGCGGAAGCAAAGTCGATGGGGGAGCCACGGCACGCTGCGAGGATGCGAAGTCAGTAATTCTAAGTCGATCTAAGATACGTTGACTTCAGCTACGCTATTCTCATAGCTGAAATTGTGTATCTTAGATTGAACCTCACCCCCCCCCCCAACCCCAATGTAGACCAGGCTTTAGGAACTAGGAGATAACCACTTTGGGAGAGCAGTCCTACAGTCTTTCTTTACTTGAGCCCTCATTAACTCTTCTCCAAGGCAGTTATTGCTGCTAGATAGACTCCGAAGTGTTTCAGGTAAACAGAGTTAATTTCTACAGTGTAATATTACATTATGTAATTTAGCTGAAAACAATTGTTCTGCACAACTTTTCAGGCACATCACTACAGTACAGGTTTAGAAATGAAAAACAAAATCTGTGTATTTACAGTATATGGCCCTAATCACTGTAGTGACTGAGCATGGTTACTTAGACGTGCTTTACAACCTTAAATACATTCAGTGAAGATATTGGGCCTGATTCTGCTCCCAGTGAAATAATTAGGCAAGCTCCCATTGAATTCAGCAGAAGCAGGATAAAGTGTACAGTTTGCACTCTTTAACTACATTTGTAACATTTCTCATTGCAAATGTGTGGCCCCTCTGATTTGCTGAAAACTAAATTAAGAAATGGTGAGCAAAACAGAGCAGGCAAAGATTTCAAACACTGGGCCTTGAGTAAGAATTGTGACTCTTAGTGAGAATGCCTCTGCCCATCTTAGAGGTTCTGGATTGGTAGAGTTACCAACTTCCTACTCGCACAAAACTGAACACCCCTGCCCTGCCCTTTCTCCAAAGCCCTGCCCCTTCTCTGAAGCCCCACTGCCCACTCACTCCATCCCCACTCCTTCTGTCGCTCACTCTCCCAACCCGCACTCGCTCATTTTCACCGTGCTGGGATAGGAGGTTGGGGGGGTTGAGGGCTCTGGCTGGGGGTGCGGGCTGTGGTGTGGGGCCATGGATGAGGGATTGGGGAGCAGGAGGGTCTCCAGGCTGGGACTGAGGAGTTTGGAGGGGAGCAGGGCTAGGGCAGGGGGTTGGGATCCAGGCAGGGGACATGAGAGTTCTGGCTGGGGGAGTGGGCTCTGGGGTGGGGCTGGGGAATGATGGGCTTGGGGAGCAGGAGGGGTTCCAGGCTGGGGCTGAGGGGTTTGGAGTGTGGGAGGGGGCTCTGGGTTGGGGTACAGGAGTGTGGGAGGGCTCAAGCTGGGAGTGCAGACTCTGGGATGGGGCTGGGGATGAGGGGTTTGGGATGCAGGAAGGTGCTCTGGACTGGAACCAATGGGTTCGGAGGGAGGGAGGGGAATCAGGGCTGGGCAGGAGTTTGGGATGCAAAAGGGATTCTGGGGTGCAGGCTTCAGGTGGTGCTTACCTCAAGCAGCTCCCAGAAGCAGTGGTATGTATCCCCTCCGGTTCCTACACAGAGGTGCAGCCAGGCGGCTCTGCGTGCTGCCCCGTCCACAGGCGCCACCCCGCAGCTCCCATTGGCCACAGTATCCAGACAATGGGAGCTTCAAGGTGTAGGGGCAGCATGCAGAGCCGGAGGGGATACATGCCACTGCTTCCGAGAGCCGTGGGGAGACCAGGCAGGGAGCCTGCCTTAGCCCCGCTGCGCTGCCACCTGGACTTCTAACGGCCCGGTGGCCGGAGCTGCCAGGGTCCCTTTCGACCAGGCGGACACCTGGCTATCCTATGGATTGGGCCAGCAGGGGGATGACCATCCCTGAGGTCCTGGTTGGAGGGAGGGTCTGCCTTCTGACACTATGGCCTCCTTTTTCATCTACTGCAAACACATGTATTAATCATGTGTAAGCAGGGGCAGGGTGTAGCAATGTCCCAGCCTCCCCAGGGCACCCACTGTTCAGTTGAAGAGTAGAGGAAATTGATTGGCACCCTCTCCCCCACAAAATCCTCTGTGTTTAAGTATTCCTGGGCATGCAGCAATCATTTTTGCTTCTGAAAGCTGCCATGCCCTACAGATGATGCAACTGTCAGACCTCAGTGTCTGGGCTTGTTGCAGGTGTGACCAGTTCAACTATGGAGGTCAGGAAGGAATTTTGCCCTCAGGGTTAACATTGGCAAGGTGTCCAGTGGGTTTTTTCTCTTTCATCAGGGGGCCAGGTGGATACTGTTAGCCTGTTCAGTAAGGAAAATCTTTTCAGACTGAACTACATCCAGTACAGCCAAGCCCAAACATTAAAAATCATGACTCGGGCCCCAGAAATCATGATTGGCTTAAAAACTGTGATTTTATAAAATTGTAATTATATATATCTGCTTCTGTGTTTTGAGCCTGTAGGGTTCACATTTTCAAGCTTTTCCCTTCAGTCATGAGAGCTGGGAACTTACCTTCCCCCCCATACACCCCATTTAAATGAAAGCTGAGATTCTCATGAAATAACATGATTCCAGGAAATGAAGCTGTAAAAAACCCACCAATTATCACAGTGCTCATGATAAAATCTCAGAAGGGAGAGAGGAGAAACTGGTGGGATTCAGCAGTGGTTTGAATCATGAATGCTGTACTGGGGTTTGGCTAACAGACCTAACTCTCATTCCTTAGTTGTATAGCATGAGGCCATTGAACACCAGGCTAGACCTAGTTAATGCCTTGGAGTTTGTGGGGGAGTGATCAGCCTCATAGCCCTTCAATATTAAAGTTAATAAAAATTGCAGCATGCTGCAACATTCACTTATCTTTCCCCATTCTCCAGTGTATCCTGATCAATCAGACCATGCAGCTGACCCTATATATAAGTTCTTTGCTGGGGTAGTAGTTTCTGTAACGTTTGAGGTTTTTTTGCTGTATTTCTGTTGTTTGACTCTGTTCTGTAATTTGATTATCACACTCAGTTTTCTTTATTTTGAATATTGACTGAAAGCCATTTTTCCTGCTAATTTAAATGTAAAAATATTTTCTTTCCAAAGAGGATCAATGAGAAAATACTGTTTTGTGAAATATTAGATTACATTAAACGTACTGAGCACATCAAAATGACAACTATCTTTAAGGCATCCTGATGGGGTCATCCAAACATATCCTTTGTTTTATCACTAGTCTCAATAGAGGACTTCTGAACAATAGGAAGTGTGGATAGAGACTGTGTCTTTAAACAAATGCAGCCTGCTTCTCTGAAGTACAGTATGTAAAATACATCTCACTCCACTCAAATTACTGCCATAGTACTAATGTTAAACTATTCCTTGCTGATTTTTTTTTTTTATTAAGCTTCCACCAGCATTTCAGACTTCTAGATAGCTCATCGTTCTTTTGGGCATTTTTTTTTTTAGGCTGATGGGGAACATCTACTGGAGTCAGTAAAATCCTCACCCTGTGATTTTATAAAGTTCAGTATTTTAAAAAATGCTTGATATAGATTACTTCTCTTAGGGCAGGTCTACACTAACCCCCCAATTCGAACTAAGGTACGCAACTTCAGCTACATGAATAATGTAGCTGAAGTTCGAAGTACCTTAGTTCGAACTTACCTCGGTCCAGACGCGGCAGGCAGGCTCCCCCGTCGACTTCGCGTACTCCTCTCGCCAAGCTGGAGTACCGCAGTCAACGGCGAGCACTTCCGGGTTCGACTTATCTCGTCCAGACAAGACGTGATAAGTCGAACCCAGAAGTTCGATTTGCTTGCCACCGAACTACCGGGTAAGTGTAGACCTACCCTTAGTTGTAGACTATGTAAGTTAAAAGTTGATGGGTGTGTGCTTTGTTGAAATTCTTATTTTATAAACAGTATTTGTTTATGTATTTTAAAAGAAAATTATCTCAGTATTTTCTGAAGACTTGCTTCTGTTGAAGTCTGCGGGGACAGTCCAAGCTATGTCTTGCATTTTAAAGGCTCACTCCCGCCATATTTTTCTCAGGTGGGTAGTGCTTGCTTATGCAACTTATCCGATTGACTGGAGGTTGAATAAATGTTCCAAGATTGGGTCCTAATGCACTTTGTAACAACATATTGTTCATAATGCTTTCTGTTTTTGCATTCATAGACCTCAAAGCCCTTTGCAAAGCAAGTGAAATAGTTTCCCCATTTGTGAAATGGGGATAATGATGAGGCAAAGAGACTTGCTCAAAGTTACATAGATAAGGGGAAGAGCCAGGAATGAAAACCATGTCTCCTGATGCCCAGTCCATTGTTTTAGCCTCAGACCACCCTGGCTTCATAAGCATGTGTTCTCTGGTAGGAATTTCTCAGAAATCTAGATCCTGTGGGATAATTTTCTTACATCTGAAGACTAGAAAACAAGACTAATTTTGTCATTTAATAAAGGATTAAATTTTATGGATTTAAGAACAGTTAACACATTTTCAGTTTGATAAGAAATGGCAGTGCTGATGTTTCCTGTTCTTCAGTGATTAAAATGACTCAAACTCTGGACTACGGAAGGTTTTCCACAAAGAAGAACTTCTGTAAATGTTTCTCCTGGTAATGCAATTAGGAAATATTGGCCTCAGTTAATGTAACTTAAACAAAACATGTTGTCCTCATCAAACTAGTTCAACTTGTTAAACAGGCATAGCCTTGTCTACAAAGTTAAAAAACAGGGGCATATAGTGTTCCCATGGAAACTCTGTTAAAATACTGATTTGTGGATATGATCATAATCAGTACCATAATCTAATATAAGTGAATTAAATTAAAAAGAATCTCAGCTATGAAGTCAGCACCCTATAAGCATATCCTTACATATGCAGAAATTATGTGTCTTCGAAGCAGAACTCCTTATAGACACCATTTTCTAACTCCTTTGTTGACTCAAGCAAAGAGTTTTGTATGTAATCCTCCTATTTTTCCATCTACTCTCATTTTACCATTTTTATTATAAAAATGATTTAAGACCAGAATAAAATTAAATCCCTAAAAATGTTTTACTGAAGTTAATACTTTATTGTATTTCCTTTGTTTTTAGTGAAACAGAAGAAAACTAGTTTTCAGTGGTTTACAGCTTAGTTTCTATTCTTTTTTTCTGGAGCTAAGAAGTTCCAGTTAATAGGGAGAAAAAAAACATACACTACCTCATAGATGTGATGTGAGGTTTAGTTAATATTGGTAAAGCACTCTGACATCTACGTTTGAAAGGTAGCAAGAAATGCAAAGTGTTCTCCTTATTCATTATTATAATTAATTAAAGATACTGAATGGAAATGTTAATAAACTGAACATTTTAGAAAATAATGCAAAAGTGTGGGGAAAATGGGGATATTTTTCAAAAGCACCTAAGTAACTGAAGTGCCTAAATCCCGTTTTCCAAGTATTTAGGCACTTAGGGCCAAATTTTTCAAAATATTTAGGCGCCTAAAAAACAGATAAGCACCTAGTGGAAAAGCACTTAGGCCTAGATTTTCAAAGGGAATTAGGTGCCTAAGTGCCTGAATCCATTTGAAAATGAGATTTAGGCTCCTAACTCAATTAAGCATTGAAACCGTAAGTGCAGCAATGCCTTAAATACCTTTAAAAATCTGGGTCTTAATTACGTAAATCCCATCAGTTTCAGGATGGGTTAGGCACCTACGTGCTTTTGAAAATCTCACTAAGAATCTATCTTCATCTTTAGGGACCTAACTACCTTTTAAAAAATCTGGCCCTTAGAAACCTAAATCTCATTGAAAGTCAATAGCATTTAGGCCCCTAAGAGCCTACCTAATTTTTTTAATGGGACTTAAGCTCCTAAATCACTTAGGCATTTTTGAAAATGTTACTATAAAGGCACACTCACTTCTGGAGCACCTTCAAACAGCGGGTTGTGCCCTTTCTTGCCCCCTTTGTCCCCGATAGGCTGCCAATTGACCTTGTTGGGTCTTCAGTGGTTTGGCTCTCCAGCCATGTCACAAAGTCCAAATAAACTTCTTCTGGGGTATTAAAGAGTCCAATAAATCAACAATCTATCTGCCCTCACTTGCCCCAGCTGCCACATGCTTCTCAATTCAATTAGTTGCTGCTTCTTTCCTTGGCCTTTCCCTATCTGGCTCCTTTAGGTTGACCCTTATCTCAGGGGTAAGGTTTGTTCTTTATATTCTGGGAGAAAGAATTTAGACACCAATCTAGCAAAGCACTTAAGCACATGCCTGTCTTGAAGCATGTGAATAGTTCCATTGACTTTCCTGGGATGACTAATATGCTCAAAATTATGCATATGCTTAAGTGCATAGTGCCATAGTGCTTACCTACCTCACAAGAGGTAGTGAGGATTAATTAGTTAATGTTTATACAGCACTTTGAACATGTTAAACCATTATATATGTTAAATATCAGTATTATTATTTTTACTGTTTTTATTCTGTAGTCTATTTTTAAAAAAGTTGTAATTTTTTTATTATTTAGATAAAGTAATATACAAGTCATAAAACAAAACTATGCCTTAGTGCATAAGGACCTAAAAGGCTACCAAAAGACAGACAGAACAACATTTGCGTAAAACTGATTGAAATTTTTAGATGCAATTTTTTTGTTGACAAATGTAGATAGGGGTTGACTGAAACATTTTGCAAATTCATGTCAAATTGTATCAGTCATAAACCCCTCCAAAATTCAGAAAAAAAATCAAAATGTTTCATTCTGACATTTTCAAAGTGAAATTTTTTTGTTCAAATCAGCTTTTCAAGTCAAAATTTACTTCAGTTTCATTTAAAAAAAATAAAAAGGGTTAAAAGTTGAAAATTAAATGAAAAAATTGTTTTGGTTCAAACTGAAGGTTTTGTTTGACCCCAGTTTTTCATTTTTTGGTTTGGTGAAAAATTAGTAGAATTTTTGTTTTAGGTTGCCCCAAACAAAATCCTTTTTTCCGGTTCAGCCAGTGAACTGAAAAAATCAGTTGTTTCTGCTCAGCTCTACATTTGAATAGCATTCCGACTAGAAGGATGAAATAAGGCAAGATAGCAAAATCAAAATGAAGGCTGTCACTCAATCCCAAGAACCCTATCTGCAAGGTGCTCAGTACCTGTCCAGATTGGTTCCCTAATTCACACATTTGGCTTTTTTGATGTAAGATTGGGGAGTCAAGGGTTAAATTCTTTTCGCAAATATATATGTAAGTCCCAGTGAAATCAATAAGGATTGCATGAGCATCCAGATACAACATTTGGCCCCAAGTTTAATTTTGCCTTTCCTGATTAGATTTCAAAATGCTAATGGAAGAGTGTTCTCATGGAATGAGGTTAAACAACTTAAAATATGGAAACGGATGTATAATTCATATTAATCAATCTTCTGAAATACATTTTGATAAGTTCTCGCCAGGCATGCCTGTAATTGCTATATTGAGAAACAATAAACACACAAACTACTGATCTTTTTTGAAAGAATCCCTGTTTTTCTTTTAAGTAGATAAAATGAGAGGGAGGATAATGAAAAGGAGAAAGTCCTGCATTTCAGTACAGGAAAATCCAGTATTTGTTTAATGACTTCTTGTTTCAACATGGCTTAAATTTACAGTTCAGGGTAACTTCAGGATAGTTGGCTCTTAGCCAAGGTATTAAGTACCTTATGCTTACATTGAACAAACATGTTACTCTGTTCTCTTCCATGTACAGACTAAAGAAAACTGCATTTTCTGTGCAAACAGGAAACAAAGGAGTGGATAACAGGCAGGTAAAGCTGCTTTTACAGCAAATGCCATTTATAGAGACTACCGATTACTGTCCATGTTTTTTGAATTTATTCTCTCCTACTAAAAATTGTTAAGAGGTACAAAAATTAAGGCACAGATTTTTTTTTTTAAAAAGTGCATGCACACTTTTGCTTGCTCCAGAATTGCATACACAGAATGCCTCAAGTGACCATGCACATCAGAGTTGCATGCACACAAAGGTACGAGTACCCACAAAATCCCCAAGGGATGCACCAGCTATTTTGTGCATACACACTTCTAAAAAGAGCTCCTAAATCTGTAGATTACCACAATGTGCTTAAACTAATTCATGTTGTCAAAAAACAAAAAACAGAAAAGACCAAGCTATTTTTGGTTCTTACAGCCAGGGGCGGCTCTATGTATTTTGCCGCCCCAAGCATGGCAGTCAGGCGGCTTTCAGCAGATGCCTGCGGGAGGTCCGCTGGTAACGCAGATTCAGCGACATGCCTGTGGGAAGTCCGCCGGTCCCGTGCCTTCGACGTCCCCACCGCCGAATTGCCGCCGAAGCCGCGGGACTGGCGGACCTCCCGCAGGCATGCCACCGAAGGCAACCTAACTACTGCCCTCACGGTGACCGGCAGGCTTCACCCTGCTTGCTGCGCTGGTGCCTGGAGCTGCCCCTGCTTACAGCAAATAGCTATTTTACTTCAAAAATATTTAGCACAGAGATACGTGCTACTGAAAAGTTAGCAAGTTATGCTCATGTAATCAGATACTTCTCACGTAGAAAATACAATAGAATAGAACTTGACTTTATATAATATCACTTATAGTCATGGTAACCCGAAGCAATTTATAGTGTAGTGGGATAGCACAGGGACTGTGTAGACTGAAGAACATGGCAACTATTATCTGTTCAGTAATAGATCAGACACATACTTTTGAATGTTGGTTTCAAGTGATGATGAATAAAGGAATTTTGACCTGGACACAGAGATTTTCTCTAGTGTTCGTCTTAGGCCTGTCGGACCAACAGGGTCTCATGCTTCCAAGGACCTGGCGCTAGATGGATACACCCATCATGCTAGATGGAGTATTGTTACCAGTCTGTGGTACAGTATAACTAAAACCATCAGGGTGCAGCAGAAATTGAATTCCCCAACTGTTCTCACTCTTTCCCTGCTTAGAACCCTGCTTTTCTGCCCCATCTCCTTGCTTCCCAATCTATGGATGTACAAACAAACGGATGAGAGGAATGAGGTCATTGAACCACAGGGAAGTTGCAGGTAGGAATGAAGGCGGCAGCCAGGTTGTGTTCCATGGGTAAGGAGAAGCGGAGGTGAGGGGGGAGGGACCTAGTCACGCATGGGAGAAACTGGATGTAAACCCAAAAGTTATTTCATGTAGGGCTCCACAAAACCTAGCACAGATCTATAAGGAATCAATAACTGTTAGTCACCAGGAAGAGAGCTCTTTTCTTCAGTAGCATCTAAAGAATGCTATGCCTAACAGTGCAGGACCTGCCACTATTGTGTCAGGATTGGGCATGAGCCACAGTTCTAGCATTAAAACTTGAACTAGGGAATGGATCAACCTATTTGGAAATAGAAACCAGAGAAGCTGCACTCATTTCTGTAATCAGTCTTCCTTGAGATTATGGAATGTGTAGATCAGTGATTTTTGAACCTAGTTGGTGACCAGGACTGGAACTAAAGGAAGGGAACTGTGGCAAGAAGGATTGTTCTTGCTGCATTTCAGTTGAGACTAACTGTGGAAGAGTCTCATGGGAGAGTGGAGTCACAGACTCAAAGGGTTCAGATAAGGATCACAACTTGTGGCTGTTTATTGGAACTCTGAGCCTCTTGAGGTTCGCTAATTAGAAACTTGAAACCACGACCCTTTGGCCCAGAGGTGAAAGGAATACCAACTAAGCCACACTAACAACTAGTAAGATTAAAACCTTAATTGTAACAAGTAGAGTAAATGGATTTTTTTTAAGTACATGACATTTCATGACGCCTCCCTTAAGATTTATAAATGTATATTCTTTTGTTCCAGTCATGGGATGTCGTTGAATATTGCCAAAAAGTGAATGAGCAAATGCTATAAAACTATAAAATGGTTAGAGAGTTATTAAAATTAAATTTGCTTTATTTTAGTCATAGTACAGTTAGGTTTCCATCTTTACATATTTCCTCTATCATCAGAGTTAAGAAATATCCTTCAGAATAGATACCTTCTTGGGAGGTGTGCTGGAGGGAGGGCTCCTAAAGGCTCATAGGAATTCCTTGTAAAAATTCTGCCACCAGAACAGTTTTCCTGCCTCAGATGGACTTTGCCCCCTCTCTGGATACCTGTATATCATTCCTGAGACTCGTAAAAATACTACCAAAGGACACCTTATTGGAAATGAAATGAACCAGATTGCATTAGGTGTCAGGTGTTTTCTAAAAATCTACAGGAGTATTCTGCAGACACCAGACACATTTCCATCCCAGCCTGTGTCCCACCTTCAGATTACACAGGAGAAAACGCTGCATTGTACTATCGATGCACTCATTATATTTTTCAGGAACAAGCTGTGTATCTTTCCAGTGAAGTAAGTTTGCCAAGCGGTTACCTCCCTCCATGGTTATGAGAGAGCTTTTTTATGTTGAAATGGGAAAACAACAAATGGATTTTCGAGTGCCTCCCCTGAGTCTCACCCCTTGTACACAAGGCTTATCACAGGGTAAAGGAGAACATTTTTTTGTGGGAGCCTTTTGTTAAAATATTGGCAGCATATCAACTGCTACCTTGTAAAGTTTGAAATATAGTCTAACTGTCAAAATGGTAATTTACAGATACCTGTTTTCTTCCAAACATCTCACTAAAGCCTGCTTGAAATACCATGTATTTTCAGTCAGCAGCATCTATATATTTTTCATGTATTCACTCAATTTATTTCCTTTTCATGTTTCCTCCTGCGGCTGCTTCATTAGTCCTCCAGAAGGAAGACGTGTGTCAGGGAGTCAAAGAGGGTCTGGTTAGTGGTGGTGTTCACAGACTGAGCTCCACAATTCAGCTTGTCAAGGCTTGGCTGCAAACCAAGCTTTCCCTGATGGTTTGAGTTTCAATGAACTTAGGCCTCCAAGGATCATCATTCTGTTCCCCTTTCTGTGCTGCCTCCCATCAAGCGCCCATGCTTGCCTTTTTTTCTGCTTTCCTTTGGCCTCGAGGAGATGCCAGTTGGCACAGCCTTCCTTCTATCTTTGGAGTTCCCCAGCCAGAACAACTGACCCCACCACTAATTGCAAAAATCTTCTAGGAGGAGGGGCAGCAGCTTCAAGGTTCACTTAGAGCATTGTACAGAACTTCAGCTCTCCACTATCGCCACTCATGAGCATTAACTCATTTATACCTGGCATCTCCATAGCTCCAACAAGGGAGCTGTCTTGTGACATCTTGGACTTTAGCAAACTATGCTTCAGCACCCTACCAAGCTGTGGGGGCATCATTAATTATATTTGCAACCTTAGCTGTGTGTGCAACGTTGCCAAATATTTGTGCCTATAACAGTTAAATCAAGGTATCAATAATAGTGGCACAATTTTTAATACCATTGAGAACCCGGAAACATTTTATCCAGAAACTATTTCAATATGTGTGTATGCAGCTGCATGTAATTTAATATTTATAAAAACGTTTTTATTTTAAGTTTGTTTATAGGTTAACAATAGGTTATTTTATGGACAAAATAAGCACTGATAGCGACGCCATAGTTCAGGTTGAGGCAGGAGATGTGTGTGTGTGTGTGTGTGTGCGTGCATACAGATACAATATTGATTTGATATTTAGATATGTTGTAACCATAGATATAAATATAGATATGGGAGTATATACTTTCCTCTTATAAAAGAAATACATTTGGGGACCTGCACCAGGTTGATAGTGTCCCTTCAATTATGAATCAGTGTAGTTTACCATTATTCATTTTATCAAGAAAGAAACCACAAACAAACAAGCAAACATTACACTGTTTAACTGGGAGAAGCAAATAGGAATAAACATGAAACAACTTGGAAACAATGGCACAATCCTGTATAGTCTAGGTAGCTTCCTTGCTTGGTTTGAATCTGTCATACTTCAAAATGGTGAAGCAATGTTTTATAATATTCCTTAAACTCTGAACATGGCAAAGGACCAATTGATTATATACATTATTTTAACTCTAGGAGATTCTCATTATAATGTGCAGATGCAGCTAATACATAGGTACTTTTTGCAGACTAAGAGCTTCTTCCTCTTCTTCACCCTCTGCTTTCGGTATTAACTTGTCCTGTGTAATTGTGACCTCTCCAGTGGAATAATGTCAGTGCTGACATTTGTAATTAAAACACTCCATTAAAAAAATCTTCATGTTGGAGAAGCCATCAGAAAATATATTAAAAATCTGCACTGAATACAAAAAATAGCACATTTTGGAAGACATTGTTTACCAATACCTCCGACACTCTGTCCAAATTCATAAATGATAGTTTTTTATTCTTACAGGGAAAGGTATTGCATTGTGCTCGAAGAAAGGTGCATACAAGTACTTCAGACAGGAAAGGAGTAAATAGTTTGGTACAATCATTGGCCATATTTATTTTTTTATCATTCAGTAATTATAAATGTAACAATTAATAGTATATCAGTGCTAACTCATAATTTTTAATACTTCCTTAGGTGATGAAAGAAGGATGGGTAAGGAATGGTGTCCCTAGACTCTGTTTGTCAGAGGGTGGAGATGGATGGCAGGAGAGAGATCACTTGATCATTACCTGTTAGGTTCACTCCCTCTGGGGCACCTGGCATTGGCCACTGTCGGTTGACAGGATACTGGGCTGGATGGACCTGTGGTCTGACCCAGTATGGCCATTCTTATGTTCTTAATTATTTTATCTCAGGAGATAGCTACAGTAGAGGACACTAGAACATGCTTATGTTACATAATGCCGTGACTGAAATATGTATTTGTTGTTTAAAAGTTATTGGAATTAAGAGACTTTTGGGTGTACGATCCTCTTTAAGTCCTCATTACAGGATATGTTAAATATATGTTTTGAGGTGAATTTAGCACTTGCGAAAAGTGTTAGACTTTCAGCTCTGGAGATGGAAGTACTCCTTTAATCTACAATGCAGACACACTGTAGACAGTTACAGAACATGCTGCTTCACAATATGTCTCGGAAATCATCTCTGGTGTGAGAAGGTTGTCCAGTCTCTATGGCTATTTGGTCCGTGGCTAATCTGAAAACCCAGGATACTTAAGAGAACAGATTTGAACCTAATCTGAGATAGCACCTCATTTCACAGGCTACAACATGAGCTATTTCCTTGTTTGCAGAGACAATAGCATAATTACAGTATTCTGGAATAGTTCACGTTTACACACTAGTGATTTAGGAAGATTGTAATGGAGAGAATTGTAGTAGTCAAGACAGAAATGGTAAAATCGTGGCTAAGGATTACATCAGAAACAAGGGCTTAGTTTTCCACCCTCCTTTCCCTTTCCTATAAACCTGCCCATCATTCTTACTAAGTTCTGGTTAAGATACGACTCCAATATTTCTGACTTTGGAGTAGCGTTAAATTTAATGTAAAGTAAAGTAATTGTTAGCAGAGGAAGAGAGATGAGGGCCTGAACATCAATATAAAACTACCCTAACAATCTGTGAATTTTCTAAACTCCAGTTTAGGCCGGGGTGCTGGAACCATTTTTATAGTGGGAATGCGAGAGTCATTGACCCAAACTGTAAACTGTATATAATGGAAAACACTTTAAGCTGGGGGTGCGGCAGCACCCCCGGCCACCCTAGTTCCAGCACCTATGGGTTAGACAACTAAACTACTCCTCAGTCTGTCATAAAAGTTATTTGTTAAATAAAAAGAATCCAGCAAGAAAAGATCACTAATCATGGGCCATATTGTATCCTCTGTGGAAAGAGAGGAGACAGAGTTCTGGATAGTCCACAACATTCACTTTCTAATGGTATCTTCAGGGGAGGAGAGTCAGGAGTAGAGAAAGGAACATGGGCCTCCACATTTGTTGAACCCAGGCTGCCGTGTGGAACAATGCTTCCATCTCGACTGGTCCCAGAGCCTCCATGTGAGTGGCTGGCTCTTCCATGATGTTTTGTGGACAGACCCTGACCCTCCCATTGGATGCTGTCCCTCACAACTTCACAGTAGAACTGTAGAGGATGCTTCGTGGGAGTCAGGACTGGCTCCAGGGTTTTTGCCGCCCCAAGTGGCGGAAAAATAAAATAAAATTAAAAAAAAAGCTGCGATCGCAATTGCGATCGGCAGCACTCCGGCGGCAGCTCCACCACGCTGCTTTCTTCTTCGGCAGGAATTCAGCGGCAGGTGCTTCCCTCCCAGAGGGACCCGCCGCCGAACAGCCCGACGTGCCGCTCCTTCCCCTTGGCCGCCCCAAGCACCTGCTTGCTGGGCTGGTGCCCGAAGCCGCCCCTGGTGAGAGTCAGTGCAGTTTTAACTTCAAAGTACCATTCACTCCCATTTGGATAGCCCAGAGAGTGAAGATGATTTTTGGCTTTGCCACTTTTGCCCGAAACTCGCCCTCAAAAAACCTACAGAACCCCAGCCTGGCTTATAGAAGTCGTTACGATGCCACCACTTTTCCCCTCTCATAGAACTGCCAAGTCTGGCTGCCCTCACTTGTTTTACAGGAAGAGGCAGGCCCTATATTTTCAGTGTGGGAATTCCTGTAATTTCAGCATACACCAGTGCATAGAGAAGAGGTTATCTGATGATGAAAGGGTTACAGAGCCACAACATTTTCCTTATATGGCTAAAAATTTGCTTTTTGTGTTTGCTGACCATGTTTTCAAACATAGGTTTTACCCATATAGTGTGAGAAATGCTGGTCCATTCTGAGGGGTTATTTGTTTTCTCTCTGTATTTCTAGATACATATGTACCTCATTACTGTAGTATTTGAACACCTCCCCGTTAATGTATTTTATCCTCACCACACCCCTGTGAAATTGAGGCACAGAGCAGATGAATTGACTTGTCCATGGTTATACAGGAAGTCTGTGGCTGAACCAGGAATTGAACCAAGTCTTTAAGTGTCAGTTCAGTGTCTTATCAACCAAACCATTCTGTACTATGTCTATTTCATAAGATTATCAGCCATCCCAATTTTTCACACTTGCTATCTGGTCACCATATACATATGTTTTGAAACTTAAAAGCAGTGTGCAGTTCCAATATAATTGAAAAAGGAAAAGAACCAAAGGGCTACAGTGTAGACTTGAGCTTTCTGGTGATATTATAAACCATCCACCCTCACCTTTCAGTAGAATTATTCCCTCAGTGATCCCTTTAACCCATCTATTATTTAAATATAATGTACCTGTACTGGCAAATATACACACGCAAGTGAATCCATTAGCAAATGAAGTGAAGCAAAATTTTGCATGCAATTGCATTGCAACTGACCAGTAACTAAGTATTTGGACTGAGCAGCCTAAATGAGTGATTAATCACAACTAGTATTTTGCATTTTGATCCTTTAAACAAGCACATTAGTCTTTATGTTCTCATATTTGTGCTTTAAAATGACTGACTAGATTATGATACACAGTTGAAAAGGCAGAATAGCAACTCCCTTCTTGAAACTGAGCTTTGAACTGTAGGTCCCTACCATCTGCTATTTCATAGCCTGGGCGCTGACGAATATGGGCAGCTTTGCAAAAGAAGAAAAATCTTTCCATAGAGTTAATATTGCCTGTTGTCCTTAGTTGCTTTCAAAGGCTATTTGTTGGCCTTGCTAGTAAGTTGACTGCAAATTATTGTTTCATATGGTATCAAATGTTTGGATTATATACATTCAGCACAGTATTGCTGTGCTAAAACTCAGACTTTGTATTTGTGGGACATTGGAGGATGAACTCATCACTCATAAGTGGTAATGAGAGTAACTCACTTCAGGTGAACATTTTTCCATGTAACTTTCTGGGTCTGATTTGCTGAATCCTCCACCTTGTGCAACGTAAGTGTAAAATGCTACTAGACAAGAGTGGTGGTAAATAAGTACACAAGATACAGAGCAATGATTAATTGGGCCCCCTATAGTCCTGTGTATACTAATTAATTGGGCCCCCATACTCCTGTAATGTGATGCACAATATAGATTTGTGCAAACTAGTAATGTAGATTTGCTCGACTGGCATAAATTACAGTAAACTATACCACTGCAAGCCCTGTTTTACACCAGTGCAGCACAACTACACTAGGGATTTGCCTGGTCCAGTACAAATATTCACAATATGGACATGCCTTAAGTTTCAAACTACCCCTTCACTTTTAACTTCACTTGTTGTTGTAACTGATGATGCCATTAATCTCTTTTAATGCTGTACTCTGCCAAATTAATCATATAGAGAAGTATTCAACCTTCAACATCTGGAGAGTCACTTCATCCCTGAACAGAGCCATCCTGGCATGGCCTGTGAGACCAGCATTTGTGTCGGGACACAGCATCATCATGTCAACACAATACTGTAGGAGGACGGCATCACATAATGTCATCAACGTGGCACTTATATCTCAGCATTCCTCTCTATTCCAACCTATGTGGTGTTTTGGGGCCACAATACAATGTTCAGTTGGGCTCCCAAGAATTCGTAGCCAAAGTCACCTTTGCTTAGTGGCTAACAGATTCTGTTCTTTACTTTTCTTAAGTAGCATATAGTGTACATAGTTTGGACAGGAGTGTAATGAACCCCACAGGGAGTGCTACCCAATGTGGCTTCTTTAGCTCCAGCTATCTTTTAATTGTGCACTTAGTACAGAAGGAAAAACAGGATTCAATCTTATCTCTTCTATTATTCAGCTGTTTCAATGCTGTAGCCACAGCTGACGCAATGGTGTACCCTCAGTAGCATTTCATTTGAAAACATTGACCTGATCTGAGGAACAGCTGCAACTCCCCTAGTACAGGTTTTCTCGCTTTGTTTGAAGAGATTGTTATGAGGGGAAACTCACAGCAGTGGATTAGTTTTTATCTTGTCTTGATTTTACCTTTTTCTCATATTTTGAAGACTAAGGATCAACTTTGTTATCGATAAGCAGACAATAGTAGTAGGGTGTGAGGTGGGACTGCACTATGAAATACATGGGCTGAAGTACCATGGTCAGTGCCCAGCTCGACATCTCCTAAATGCCAAGTCTCCTAGCTTTCTGAAGACCTAACCAGCAGTCAGTATCGAGATGGAGAGCAGCTGGCTAAGGCTGAATCCTGGCAAGATGGTAGAGATATTAGCAGAAGAGATTATTTCCTTTTTAATATGCCCCTTTAGAATATGCCCCTATTGAAGGCCTCTGCCCATAGATTGTTCAATAAGCCCTTTTGGACTCCTCAATGCCCAAATAGTCATGATAGCAGAAAGTGCCAACTTCATCTGCGTCTGGCCAGAAGATTGTGTCTCCACGTATTGGACACACACCTAGCTAAGGTGATTCATACATTCTTGACCTTCAGAGTTGATCATTGCAATTCATTATCTGGAGAGGAAACCAGGTGCCCTGAAAATTCTCCCAATGATTAAAAAGTAGGGCAGCCTGTTTAGCAACGCAGGTCACTGTGAACACATCACCCTAGAGTTGTATACTGGAAAGACTAGTTCAAGGTTTCTCCCCTGACATTCAAAGCCCTCCATGGGACAGGCCATGGCTGCTTAAGAGATTTCTTTTGATACGGTCTTCCACAGTATTCTTACTGGCAAGTTAAAGAAGTATGGGCTGGATGAATGGACTATAAAGTGGATAGAAAGCTGGCTAGATCACCAGGCTCAACGGGTAGTGATCAATGGCTCCATGTCTAGTTGGCAGAGTGCCACAAGGGTTGGTCCTGGGGCCAGTTTTGTTCAATATCTTCATTAATGATTTGCAGGATGGCGTGGACTGCACCCACAGAAAGTTTGCAGATGACACTAAACTGGGAGGAATGGTAGATATGCTGGAAGGTAGGGATAGGATACAAAGGGACCTAGACAAATTAGAGGATTGGGCCAAAAGAAATCTGATGAGGTTCAACAAGGACAAGTGCAGAGTCCTGCACTTAGGACGGAAGAATCCTATGCACCTCTACAGACTAGGGACCGAGTGGCTAGGCAGCAGTTCTGCAGAAAAGGACCTACGGGTTACGGTGGACGAGAAGCTGGTTATGAGTCAACAGTGTGCCCTTGTTGTCAAGAAAGCTAACAGCATTTTGGGCTGCATAAGTAGGGCATTGCCAGCAGATTGAGGGACGTGATCATTCCCCTCTATTCGACATTGGTGAGGCCTCATCTGGAGTGCTGTGGCCAGTTTTGGGCCCCAGAGCACAAGAAGAATGTGGAAAAATTGGAAGGAGTCCAGCGGAGGGGAACAAAAATGATTAGGAGGCTGGAGCACATGACTTATGAGGAGAGGCTGAGGGAACTGGGATTGTTCAGACTGCAGAAGAGAAGAATTAGGGGGGATTTGATAGCTGCTTTCAACTACCTGAAAGGGGGATACAAAGAGGATGGATCTAGACTGTTCTCAATGGTAGCAGATGATAGAACAAGTAGTAATGATCTCAAGTTACAAGTGGGAGAGGTTTAGGTTGGATATTAGGGAAAAAAAATTTCACTAGGAGGGTGGTGAAGCACTGGAATGGGTTACCTAGGGAGGTGGTGGAATCTCCTTCCTTAGAGGTTTTTAAGGTTAGGCTTGACAAAGCCCTGGCTGGGATGATTTAGTTGGGGATTGGTCCTGCTTTGAGCAGAGGGTTGGACTAGATAGCCTCCCGAGGTCCCTTCCATCCCTGATATTTTATGATTCTTCTCTCCCCATGACTATGACCTCCCTTGAATGCTACATTCCACTGGAACAATGAAACTGCCAACCATTAGGGGGAGTGTGGAAGACCATTTTAATGTAATTGTAATAAACATACAAGAGCAATTCATAATATACCATAATAGTGTTTCTCTGTGATAACATTTTACAAACACCCAAGTTCCATAGTAAACCTTTGTAGACAAGTGTTAAATACACAGCCTATATCCTTGCTTAAATCAAAGATGAATTTATACTGAACATATCCTAATGCCCGGTATGAATTACTTACCACATGAGAGAGAATTTGAAACTGTAATGAGATAATTATGACATAGCTCATCTGTAAAACATTTCATGTGCACATTTTAATGAACTGCACAATGTAATGTTGGAGTATAAAGACAACTGAAATCCTGGGACTAATTTCTGCAAAACTTAGAGCGTGCTCTCTTTATGAAGATGAGAGAAGGCAGGCAGCTGCAGTTTTGTTTTTGTTGGTGTCAGCTCTGTGAATTTCAATGTATTCTTGGACAGACTCGGGGGGGGGGGGAGTAGACAGAAATGCTGGGTCTGCTCTCACTCATGTAAAACTCCCATGATTTTCAGTGGGAGTTTCACTTGTGTGAAGACTGCAGGGTTGGGCTTTCCCAGCTCCACCGGTGGTGTTCTATACTTTTTTAAACACTGTTCAGATCATTTAGCTATTTGACTATTAGTAGGGCTGCAACATTCATCTCTAAGGTACAATATTATTTAAGAAAGTAAAACTGAAATGTAACATATTTTTGTCTGCGCTGGTTGAGGTCGTAGGATGTCAAAAGTGGCAAAGTTTTAAATATCACGCCTAACAGATTACATACTTCCCTTGTGAAGTATTCCCCCAAGGACAGCTTTGTAATCCTTCTTATACTTGTTTTTAAATAACAAAGTGCTACATGATATATTTCTATGGTGAAAGACAAGAAGAGAAAACACAGCTCCCATTAACACTTTATGGTGAAAGCAGCAACAGGAGTTTTCTTTGAAGAGAGTATATCCTAATATGACATTCTAATCCTATCCCTTTTTTATTGTTTATATGCTGGTTTTTGCAATGTCATTAGGAAGTCTACATAGTGTTTTATATGCTTTTTGAGTGAATAACTGCTTAGCATTCATTTTTCCTGACATGCAGTGCTTTGAACAGTCACCTGTATGTAAAGTATAATAAATGGCAATTACGAATGTTTCCTACATTTCAGATTATAATTATTTGACTGAACTCATGTTCAAAAGAACTAACAACGCTTGTGAATGAAATAATAATTTTATTTTCAACCCCTGAGGTAATACTAAAGCATTTTTGCAGGCTTCATATGAGGAAATATATATTCCCTGTGTTTTTCAAGAGCACTGAGACAAGCACAGGATTTTTTTTTTTTTTTGGTCACATTATTTTATGCCCTAAGAACAATCAAATATACTTGAAAAAGATTTTAGAACCAATACATTTTTCTGGGCTATCCACAGACCTTTAGCCTTTCAGAACTTCATAATGAAATATTTGAGCCCCAAGCTACTTTACAATTAAATCTGCATTCTTTTAAGAAAGGCAGCATTGTTATCTAGTGGTTAGAGTCAGGAGACCTAGGTTCTATTCTGAATTCTGCCACTGACTGTATGAATTCTCTCATTCATCTTACTTGTCTCATTTTTTCCATCAGTAAAATGAGAATATTCTTAACTATTTTTATGAAGTGCTTTGAGATCCTTTGATTAAAGGTGCTTTTTAATAACTGTTAAATGGGCTATTAAATTTATTACTAAATATAAAGACTCAGGGCCAGATTTTTGAAGGTATTTAGGCACCTAAAGATACAGTTTTGTGCCTAATGGGACATTGTAGGGGTGCTGATCACCCTGAGAGCACCATTGAGTATTGCATGTGAAGCACAGCAGGGACAAAACTTTTTCTACACCAATACAATATGAAAATGTTCCTCTGTTCTTAATTTTATGGTCCCATTGTAGCAGTATCTTTTGAGTTTCATATCATACATTTTTATATTTGGTAATACAGTATAAAATGTGCTCATGATTTCATCTTCAGCATATTTGTGAAAACAAATACCAATTGTCAGTCTGAATAAGATATTATGGAAGAATGGAAATATGATTAAAAGCAGTCCATAACATAGGTCTTAGAGAGAGAATGAATGAATGAAGTTTCCTTAGAGTTTCCAAAACAATTTGGAGATATTTTTTTTTCCAATAATGAATGACAGTGAAGTTGCTGGAATCCCTGTTTGGTCACCAAGGCTCCAAGAACTGCAGCTCCTATGGAGGACCTGTAGGAAGATCTGTCCAGGGAAATTTTATATTGGATTTAAGGCTAGAGCATGCCCAGTGAGGTACCAGTTCATTCTTGCATTAGCCCTTGTGCATCAACCAGACTAGCATAAATGAGCCATAGGGAAGACACCACCAGTACAAAGGGGTGCTCTAGCATGAAGCAGAAGGGGCCAGATCTCAGGGCAGATCTGCCTCTATGCAATGGCCAACAGGAGCAATTGAAGTAGGCATGCAACATAAGGCATCCCTAAATCTTTCTGTCCTGTAATTTCTGCCATTTTCTTCAAAATTGTAACTTTTAACAAATGAAGATACTAATAATACCTTTCCAAAAGCATATACGCTTTTAATTATAATGATTTAGTAAACCATTTTTAAATTGTTCATAACTTGTTACCATTGGTAACCTCATCAGGAGTCTTGAAACCCTTTAACCAACAATATTTTAAATGACATACTCATTTTACCTCATTCCTTTTACTCCACCTTGGGCTTACTTTCACAAAATTGACACAAATATCTGTAGGTCAAATATCTATAGATGGCCTTTCTGCCACCTTTCGCTCACTTTGGACAACTTAAGACTTCAGCCCACAGCAGGGTTCCGCTGTAGTGTAGAATTCCACAGCAGTTAAATTTTACTTATCCTCCTGGCCTGTCAGTAGTGAATAGGTATGTTTTTTTCCAACATACAACAGAATTGGATTATTGAGATATGGGACCAATCTAGAAAAAAAGAATTGCCATAGCTTTGGTGCTCGCTTTTCAGTTTCTTTATTTTAACTGTAAAGGGCATACAATTTTCATAACTCCTGATTTGAGTTCCTACTATGTTGTGTCTTCAGTATCTTGATTTCTTAAGCAAAAGATAAATCTGGTTTAATATGTGACCATGTGGATCTCTTACATTTAACCACTGGGGTATTTTTTTCCCAAGTAGGTTTAACCAGAATTTTCCCCTATGAATCATTTGAAATAACCATGTAAAATATTTTAATATCTTGGTTTTATTTATAATTTGTACCAGCTGTAGGTATCCAGATGAAACTTGAATTTTTCCAGCGGAAGTTTTGGACTGCCAGTAGACAGGTATGTTCCAATTAGATACTACTTATGCAAATGAGACCATAGCAACTCCCTTACTGTACAGGTGATGGTGTTCTAGATATATTTAGCCAAGGCAGTTCTAGATTTCCTATGAATGTTTGTAAGCTATTCTAATTTACTTTTCAATTCATTGTAACACAAAAGGGTGATCATGAGGCTAAACACATGGGACTGATTCAGCACTCATTGTCATGAATGGAGAGGCTCCCCAAATCCAGCCTCCCAAGTATAACCTACAGATCCATGAACAATTATCCTAAGGGTACATAAAATTAAAAAAATACAACAACAATGACATGAAAAATAGGAATGACCTTGTCAGTGTTCAAGTATCTTTTGGGGTGATCAGTGCATTTTGATAACAGTAAGAATAAATATACTTAATACAACCCTGATTTCACTCCAAATTTTTGTATATGGTTTAAATGACCTTTTTTTTTTTCAGTTTCTTCCAGTGCATTGCTATTACTGTGCTGTCCCATCATGCCCATTCAGGGAATTAAGGAAGGGGTAGGGCACGTAACCATGGGTTACAGTTCAATGTGAGGAGCAGCTTCAATGGGACTGCTACTCCCATTCCACTGCAGGTGGGCTAGGAATGGATGGAGCTTTGAGTCCACTGTCCCTAAAACGTATCAGCTAGCACAGTTGGTGCAGGGGGAGAAGTAAGCTCTGTCAGGTAAAGGGCTGGGACAGATTAAGTCCCTCCTGGAGGAAAGGGGAAACCAAGGACCAGATATTGTGACTGAGTCACAATTTGGTTCCTGGTCTCTCTTGGGTGGCACAGTTATGTCCCTTTTTCAGGGCTTATGGTATATCTGCTCTCTAGCTTTAAGTGACTGAAGTAATGATCTAGCGACTAACTGTATTCAGTGAAACATATTTGTCTAGTTTGTTTTTAATAAATAATAAACTGTGTATAAAATGTGTATTTATTTAACAAAATAATCTCTTCCATCTTTAAAAGGATCAAGAGATTACATGACCAATTTGAGAATACATTGAGATTATACTATTTCTGAGAATAATCATCTCTAAAGTATTCTGTGAAATATTGGCTCAGTCTTACAATCCTGACTCACACAATACCCCTACTGAAGTCCCAATGGAGTCTTGCCTATTTAAGGCCCTGTATCATTATAGAGTAGGCAGCAAAGACTGGAATAAGCAAATGAAATTGGCACAGCATGAATTAACCCCCTTGATGCAGATGCCGTTACAACAGGAATGGGGAATTAATGTAATATAGTCCTATTTGTGTGGTCTTTTCTAGATTATCTACTGTTCTTGATTAAATTTGTACTTATCGTTTTTAAAATATCAGTTCAGACAACCACCAGAATAAAAAATAAAATGATGTAAAATATATATCCTATTGGTGTCCCCTGCAGTGTCCATCTCTTGATGGAAGATGTTCTATAAGCTGTGATGATGAAGTAAGTATTTTATAGACTTTTTCTCATTTTATATCTCCATTTAGTTTTTAGTATGGCAACTTTATCTGAGGTAAGGCAGTGCACTTTCTGAAGTCAGTTTGGAAATGTTCAGGGATTCTATACCCGTGTACTGTTCATCTTAAACACAGACGCGTCCCTGATACATACCATAAAATAAGAAGTTAATGTGGCTTTCATTAAAGGAACATTTTTACATAATAAATAACTATTCCTTGTTATCTGAAGATTACCAATTTGATAATATTTTTATATATTAAAACTGGAAATTATCATTGGAAAGATTTATTAAACACAAAGCTACATTGGACCTGTTGCCCTGTTAGAACTGTTTGCCTGTTAGCATAATCCAAGAAACTTTGTCTATGTTTTGTATATCACCAATCTCAGTCATAGTGCTTGTCACAGGGTGGCTGGCCCCTTTAAGGGGGAGCAGGGCAAATGAACCTGTGACGGGTCTGCTGACCCCAATTAGGTTTAAAATTGGACACCTGGGACTAGAGAGAGAAAAAAGGGGAGGGGGAGTACTAAAGTGTGGGGGAAAAGCAACAGGAAGTTCCCTGGGAGGGGAGGCAGTGGGAACCTGCTAGGGAAAGAGGGCGTCCAAAGAGAAGCCCTTGAGTGGCGGTGCTCAGGGAACAGAACATAGAAGATACCTCTCCGTCCTTCCTGCAGGAAATGGGGGGAGGGGAATTCTTGGGAGCCGTAGCTCAGGGTGGGCTGAGTGTTTGTTATCTTTTGCCTAAGTTTGAAAAACAAAATTTCTGGAAAGAGACTCTGCATGTGGCAGTGGGTCATTTGTGAGCTGGGGAGAAGGTCAGTTTACTACAGGACTGTATAAATAAACAACAATAATAGTTAAAATAAGTATTCCACAATATTTCCTGTGATATAAAATTAAGTTGGTGCTTCACCAGGAACAGTCAATTCAAACCTTCCCCCCCCACCCCAAGAATAGTGTAAGTTATCCAAAAAGGGCCATCAGGTGTGTTTGAACAGCGTTTTGAAACATATGCAAGTATTAAGATGGACATTCAATTCAGGCTTGTGAAAAAAAATATTTTCATTTTGTACTAGACTTTTCTTTAAATTACCTTGCAAACAGTTTACGATGTCTGACAATAATTCTGGTGAGCCCATTTCTGGGATTCTACCCAGCATTCCCAACATAGTTTGACATTCAGAACATTTTGAACAGATGTTTTATTGATAAAACACAGCCAAGATCCAGGTATAGTGATACCACTTTTTAAATGTGTGGCGGTTCCACAGGGGATCGAAAACATTCTGGAAACAGAATTAAAAATTCCAACATTGTAAGAATGGAGCATGGCAACTTCTTCAACATATCAAATTAGTAACTCATTACATCAAACTACAATGCATTTCCAAGGACTAAATTATAGAGCTGACGGGAAAACGACAATTCAATTTCATGGCAGCTGTCATGGTTTCTGCATTTAGTTTTGTTATGCATTGGATTGAAACCAAAACCATTGGAATGTTTTTGAAAAAAATGGAATTGTGTTGAAAAGTCCATTTTCAGATCAAAACCTGGGCTTTTCAATGCAGGAGGGTGTGTGTCTTGGTGGATAGGGCACTGACTTGGGATGTGGGAGTCCCAGCATCAAGTGTCTGATTCAGAATATAGGTTTTTTATCCCACTTGGAAGCAGGCAGAGTAGGGATGAACCTGGGTCTCCCACATTCCAGGGCAGTGCCCTAACCACCAGGCTGTAGAGTGTAAGAGAGAGTCTCTCCCAGCCTCCAACTTTACACCTGACAACTTCGTTGGAGCCAATACGTCTCTGCAAAACATTTTAACGTTGACTAGACAACAGATTTTGATGAAATTTCATTGTATTGAAAATGTTCCAACTAGCTCCATTAAATAGCGAATTCACTAGATGAGAGAGGCTTAAGAGACAGCACTAAAGAAAAATAAGTATTAGCATCAGCCAAATCTCTGAAGTTAATCTGTGTTCCCCTCCCATTAAATAGCTGCTAATACAAGCAGTCTCTACTATTACTCTGGCAGTCAACTGTGGAAAGGCCAGTGATTATCCTGTGCCCTGGCAATGTGGATGGCCTCTAATGTGTCTTTTCTGTCCCTCTCTTTAGAGACCTACATCTCCTTCCTTTGAAGCTTGCATCCTCTGTTTTTATTTTTTAACCTTTCTTCTTTTCAACTACCAATTTAAAAATACCCCCTCTCCCCAGAATCATTGATTTCCATCCAGCCTTTTCCATCCTCTTTCGTACCTCCATTTCCATGCTGTCATTTGCATTTCAGTCCATTTTAATTAGGGCTCGGTGAGCTCACAGCCTCTTCCCCTAAAATGTGAGCAGGCTCCCAATACAAAACATAAACTCTGTAGAATTGTTAATTTCACGTTTCCCAGTCTTGCTCCACTAAAGTTAGTTTTGTGCCTGCCTGCTGTGGACTTAATGGACAAGCTTTACCTTGGATCCCCTCCAACAGCCTTTAAATACTCGTATCAATGGGTTCCCAGTTATATCCAACCAGCTTGCTGAGCTGAGTATAACCTCAGGCAATCTGGGTAGGGTTAGAGTGCTATGTGGAATCTCCTTACCATTTAGCTCAAGCCGTCGGCCAGTGGAAAATCCAGACTGGGTGGAGGTGATTCCCCTTCCTTGTGGCTGTCCTAGCGACTGAATAGTAATGGTACATATTTTCTTATATAAAGCAGCTGTCATGACACGTAACTTTTTTTGTCAAATCAAGTCTTTTAATATATCACAAAATATGCCATCAGTTGCTATACTGGAGAAAGGAAGCAGATTTGTAAAAAAAAAAAAAAAAAAAAAAAAATTAAACATTTCCCTTCTTACATCCTGTCACATGTCAAAAGTCACAAACTGTATCAATGCCCCTTACAGTGCTGCTCTCAATGGCAGGCCGACGTCTGGTAAACAGTTTTTACTTATTGGTGAGCAGCAGCTAAAACCCAGCTAATAGGGGAGACGTTTTATGGCAAATCTTGTTTGTCAACCAGTTGCACAGTGGGCATAAGCTGTACAAATTGGTGAGTTTTGAACCTTGCTTTTAGTGGCACTGAATAGTGATGACATGCCACTCATGCAATTAAACAGAACTGTCCATTTCTTTGGGGGGTGGGGGGGACTATGAATTTGTTAATCTGTTATTTTCATGAGTGTGTTGGCGTGGGGTGTGTTTTAATTCATATTACGTTCCACGATTGTTAATATAATTGTACACTGGAGCTGTGCAAAATACTCAGACCTTGAACCTACTCCAGAGTAATCTAGTTTTAGGAGCAAGGTCAGATGCATTCTCAGACTTCAGCCTGCATTCTTGCCAAGTGTATTCTGGACGTCATGCCTGCTCCCATTTACAAGCCCAAGAACTGTCTGCATATGGGATTTTACCCTTGAAGTCTGAAGTTCATTGAACTTGAGCCTTCAAGCAAACCTGAAGTATGGTTCACACCTGGTTATTGTTGTGAATCGAACCCTACTGGGTTCACATGAGCCTACTGTGTCCGAATAATATTATCTCCTGAACTAATCTCATGGTTAAGAATTTCATGCTCATGCGCTGGAAAAGTAAATGTCTCCAACTATCCTTTGCCAATGCTTTTTTAAATTTACATAATCTTTCCTGGATTTCTTGCTATATGGAAAAGGCTATTTTTATTTATGGCAAGTAAAAGACGAGTGAATGCACTCCTGCATGTGCTGCATTATCCCCCATGGAATATTTAGATAAGCCCAAGAAATGAACAAAATCCCAGATATAAACCCTCTCACCACACAGATCCATTTCCCAATTTGTGGTTTGTGCCTCTCTCCAGTAGTGTTATTAGCACACAGGAAGAATGGGCTAGTGGTTAGAGCATTAGCCTGCACCTCAGGAGACCTGGGTCTAATTTCCTGTTCCTCCACAGACTTTGTGTGACCTTGCACAAGTCACTTAGGTCCAAACACACAAAGGTGCTTAGGCACATAAATCCCACTTGACACACACATTTGGGGGATTGGTAAATAATGAAGAGGACAGCTCACTGATACAGAGTGATTTGGATCTCTTGAGAAGCTGAGTGCAAGCAAACAATATGTGTTTTAATACAACTAAATGTAAATGCATACATCTAGGAACAAAGAATGTAGGCCCTATTTACTGGATGGGGGACTCTATCCTGGGAACCAAAGACACTGAAAAGATGTGGGGGTCTTGGTGGATAAGCAGCTGAACACCTAATCCTAGTGAGTACTCCTGGGATGCATATACAAGGAAACCTTGAGTATTAGCAGAGAGGTTATTTTACCTCTTGCAACCCGGGCTGGAATCTGGTGCCCAGTCCTGATGCCCACAATACAAGAAGGATGCTGATAAGTCAGCGAGGGTTCATAGAAGAGCCATGAGAATGATTAGAGGATTAGAGAACATTTCTTACAATGATAGACTCAGGGAGCTCAATCTATTTAACAAAGGGAAGATTAAGGATGATTTTCTTAGAGTCTATAAGTATCTACATGAAGAACAAATATTTAATAATAGGCTCTTCAGTCTAGCAGAGAAAGGTATAACACAATCCAATAGCTGGAAATTGAAGCTAGACAAATTCAGACTGGAAATAAGATGTACATTTTTAACGGTGAGAGTAATTAATCTTTGGAAAAATTTACCAAGTGGATTCTCCATCACTGACAATTTTTAAATCAAGATTGGATATTTTTCTAATAGATTTGTTCTAGGAATTATTTCAGGGAAGCGCTATGGCCTGATCACAGTGGTCCCTTCTTGCCTCGGAATCTATGAATTAGGCCACTCATCACCGTCTAAAACCTGAACAACCCTAACAAGTGGCTATGGCTATGAGAAACACAATATGGCTTCTCATTCTGGAAACCAGGCATTTTGTTCCCATCTGCAGGTTGCTTGACTGATAAAGAACAGCAAATGAACCCAAACTTTGTCTTGTTCAGTGTGACAGCTTTTATTTATTTCTGGGCTTTGGACAACCACTCTCTATGCAACTGTTTGGGTGGCTGCTAAAAACTACAGTTGATCCGGCCACTCCATTGAAATGGGTGGATGGCATTTGAGCTGGATATAGCAGCAAAATGAGGACATACATGGATGGATTTTAAGCAGAAGGCCACAACTTTTATTAAGTCAAACACAAGGGAGGGGACCTACCTACCCATCACCAATACTCCCCTATGCCAGGCATTTAAGTGGTTCCAGTGTAGGGAATTACAGGGCTCCTATTATATAACCCATAACTCAGGGTAGACTCTCCTCAACCTATCCCAAGAATCAGCTCGCTGTGAGACCTACCAGCTCTACCTCCTGTGAGGAGGAAGAGGCTGCAGAAGGGTGGGGATTCAGCCCGCAAGGGCCACAAGGTCTCACCCTATCCTATGAGCCCAGGGCCCATCAGCAAAATCCCAGGTCTTTTACCTCTGAGAACTGTTCATTTTATCCTTTTAACCACATTGGAAACCAGCTGCAGGGGACATTAGTGACTAGCTTGGTCACACCTCTCTCCAGTGACAGTGCCTGGTATCATAGCTCCTGCCCCATCCCATTCCCTCACTTTCCAAAGCCATATGTCAGTGCCTCCATGTGACAAAGGCACATCATCATCCCTGAAAAATTAAGGCCCATTGTAACAGATGACCCTATGCTGAACCACAAACCCCCTTGTCTCCATGGGTATCCTGGTGACCTCCCAATTCACTTTCTTCCTAGCTTGTCCACTTTGGGTGGGTTTGGGGCACCTCACCAACCCGCCTCGCAAGCACTAGTGATCATATTAACCCAACCTCCAGCTATGATTTCCTAATCAAACCAATAACCCTCTGCATTCTATCCCTTAAATCAACTCCAGTGCAGCCCCTGAGATCATTCTCCTCAAGGAGAATAACCAGAACATGTTTGTCAATTATCTGATGCCTCTGAAGGCCTCTTTTGCTGAAACACTGGATGCAAATGTCAGCCCTGAAACCCAGCTGGGATCTATCTGCTGTCCTGGCTGCTTGTGTAGATTGTCTGCTAGTTCAAATATTGGGTATGTTTTGGATACCCACTATCTTCCTCTGCATTCTGACTGCTTCTACTGCTGCATCAGTGAGTAATGCTGCTGCAATGGAGCCACAAGAGACTCAACATGGCTTGTGTTCCAGGTTAAATCCCTGGAGCTGGGAGATGTAGGCCAATCAGCAGATCTGCATCCTAACTGGCCAATGGATGGCAAAGATTTTAAGCAGGGGAGGAGCTACCCAATGTCCTTTATCAAATGTTTCCTTCTCTTGCTGTTGGAGCTGTCCCTCTTTACCACCAGCCTAATCAACTTCCCCCACCCCTTGAGGTGCCTGGGTGGCATGTTGATTGTATGCATTAGGGCTGAATGTGCATTCTCTGTGCTGCTACCCTCCCTTGATGGTTGCACTAGCAGAGAGTAGCTTTAGGGTGGAATTTTTGAAAGTGTTCCAGGTTGGCCTAACTTAACTTCTAGTAAAGCTAATAGGAGTCTCATCCTTTTACTCGCACTTGCAACCATCCACGAGTTGCAGCAATTTAACAACTCCCGACCTCCCAAACAGGCCATCAGCTAGACCCGCAGCATCTGCCAGGCTGGATTCCCATCTTACTTGTGGGTGAGTAGGGTGGGGCTTCTGAATCAGAGCTGCAAAAGGCTCCACATGACCTCCAGTTCCAGCATCAAAGCAAACACTCTGTATCTGTGTTGTGGATGAGCAAAACTGGTTAGAGTAAAAAGCTCACCAAACTTTTGCCCATTTGTTAGAAACAAACTGGAAACAGACATTTCTGCAAAGTTGAGTTTTGGGGATAGGGGTTCACTGCCAGTATTTGACCAGAGTCCGAAGTATCAACATTTAACCTGAAAGTCTGCATAATATTGTCACAATATTTCCAGCCTGGACCAGAAGAGTAAATACTAAAAATCTTTTCATATTCCTAGTCCAATCCAGAAGACTAAAGGGATTTAGATAACCTTTAAATATGTGTCTAAGCATTTGTTTATCTGAACTGGACCTCCAAACGTAGTGAGTGAGCATTTATTATTACTCAGTGAACTTTATCTTCCTAGTTGTCAAGGGCAAGGGCTGCTTCTTCTGTAGTAATTTAACAACTCTCAACCAAGAGCCAAGATATGAATCAATGGTCACAGCATACATGTTGTGAAGAAGGCTGTGGGCCTGATCATGTAGTTCTTACCCAGGCAAAACTCCTACTGAAGATAGGACTGCAGGATCAGGCTCTGTATTTAGCTGCTTTCAATTACCAAATTGTAGGACCATTTTCTTGGGTTGCTGTTGTGCAGCACAGGATACCTTTTGTTCCTGGCTGCATTTGGCCTTTGTGGTAAGAAAAGAAGATCTTGGATTCAGAGCTAATCCATGAAATTTACTATGTTGGGAGCAATCGTGAACTTTTTAATGTAAATTTCACAAAGTGTAAGGAACAATAATATTTTGCTGAGTTAGGCCTAGAGTAAAGATATGTTACAAATATAGGGTTGAGGAAGGTATCTGAAGTAATAATAAAGAGAAACTGAGTTATACCAAGGTTTGAACTAAACCTTGAATTTAAATTCTGCAGAGCAGTAATTAAAATTTAGCCTGTAGCAGATCATTCTCTTGAGGTTAAAATAGTGTGGGGGAAGCACTGATTTGAGTTTACCTTGCTTTATGCAATTTATAAGTATGACCTACCTAAAGCTAACATTCCTACCCCCGATTCCAGGTCCCAATTAAAAACACAGTTTGAAAACCTTTAGGAGACCTATGGGGCCTCTTTTACAGAAGCCTTTACCCCCTCTCATTCTATGAACAAATTAAAAAATATTACCTGGTCCCCTGTTGGTCCTCCAAGCTGACACTATGTTTTCATTAATACATCATTAGGGTAATGACATTGTGCTGATGTTGTTCTCTAAATAGAGCATAAGCCATGAGGAGCACCAGGGCTGTATGCCTTTGCATTCTTTGTTACAGGGAAATATTTTTAAAAATGCATTATTAAAATGTTGATTTTTTTTTAAATATGTTCAGTTCTGTTCGATAAGCTCTTGGTTTTGGGCATTTATGCATTAAGTAATCACTTAAGATACCTTAATCATTGCTCTCAACTGCAAAGTTGGTTCACTTATAATTTATTTGAGCATTTACAATTACATAACGGCCAAATGTTTATCCGTTTAGAGGACATGTGGGATTGAAATACATTACTTAATGAAATCAGTGAAATGCTTTAAAAACAAGACTTGAAATTGTGGCTTTATTATTTTGTAGGCAATTAACTGCTACCTCATAGATAACAATGGATTTATTTTAGTATCTGAAGACTACAGACAGGTAAGTGGCAGGCTTTTCTTAACCAGTCCCATATCACATGTTAGAAAAGGTTTAGTTTGTTTGATTTTGTTTATTAAACATGGTCTTCAGTGTTGAAGCATTAAGATAATGATCCACATTTAAGGAATAAGTAGCATGAGATTAAAAAGATCCCTCCCTCAAAGAATGTAACTTGCCTCTCAGAGGGCCTCAAAGAATTTCTAGCTCACAGTGGGGTGGGTCTGCTCTAAACTCATAAAGTTCAAATTATATAACTCTTTGCTGCAGAGGTGTCTGTTCCCCTTGAGGAATTTTTACCTTGAGGAAGATAGTTCCACATGAGTTTTACCTCATTTAGGAGGGTCTTACTCTCAAACTTGTACTAGTGAAATCCTACACTGTAAATCTGTTTGTTCCTGTGTTTCTGTACCAGATTACTGTCATTTAAGGTACAAGATTTAAATTTGGCATTCAGCACCACAATAAAGAGGACTGGGGTAAAATCATGATTACTCCAGAGATTATTCAAAACATTAGATTGTTGTGACCATGGACAGCTGATTGGAAAATGGAAGACTAATGGCCTAACTCTGTAGCCCTTACTTAGGAAACACTCCCAATCAACTTTTGCAGGAATTTTGCATGAGCAGCAGCAGCATCAGGCCCCACATGGAACAGGAATGTCCAATACAGGCTCTCTTTTGGGGTTGAATCCTGTGGAGTTGTGATCTGAAATTCCCATATTTCTGGCTAGATCTCAGCTGAATTAAGTTTGGTTAAGTAGGTTTACTGGGATGTAAAACCTTAAATTCTTTCAGAGACGTCTTCCCTCACCCTGACCCTTCCTCCCACAAAAAAGAATCATATTTGGGCTGACCAGACTGGTCACTTTCACCACTGCAATTCAATAGTGGGCAGCAGTGAAACTGACAAGAATCATGTTAATTCAGTCAGCAGCTTCCAGTACCCATAGCAACTTTTTTATGCTGATGGCCTCAGAGTCAGAGACCCCAGGGCTTCCACACTCCTGTGCCAGCAGGCTCTCCAAGCTGTGCGAAGCCAGCTGGCCTAGCAGCCTGGAAGCCCTGGAGCACCCAGCTCTGAAGCACTCCACATGGTGGGGCTGCCAAAGAGCTGGGACCCTGGAAGCCCTGAGGTCCCAGCTCCGAGGCAATCATTCAGGAGGGCTGCCAAAGAGTCAGGCAGGTGAGATGGCAGGAAATTAGCCAGGTTTCCTTGCGAAACTTGCCTGACAGGCAAATTTTGAAACCTGCCTGTGTTATATTAGATTAATCAAAATCAACAAATTTCTGTGAAATTTTTCACTTGTGACGGATCAGTGTTTTCCGGTGGAAAAATGTTTGGTTGAAAACCTTCCAACCAGCTCTATTTCAAAGCCTATTCTGACTGCATCACAAGCAGGCACTCTCATAGCAGTATCAAGGGCACAGAGGCAGAAATTGACTTTGACCCTCCCCCACAAAGGAGGCAAGGCAGATGTTCAGTGCTGGGAATGGGTGTAATGGACACAACAATTAGGGTCCACAGTTCTGTCACTCTACCAGATGCTGGAAGGGCTGGGATGGGATTGAATAGAGGCAGCCAGTTAGTGGGGTCCAGGGCAGCTGGCAGATTTGCAGTGTCCTCAGAAAAACTGCTTTAGGGGAGCAAGGAGAGGTATTTCTGATGTGGCGGATTGAGTGACACTGCTCAGCTGCGCATTCTCAGGGCAGTGGCACCGTAGAAATCCTCTCCTACCTGGCAGCAAAGAGATTCATCCACAGCAGGATCTAGGGGCAGTAGAATACTGGCAGGGCAGGAAGAAGACCCAGCAGATCCTGAGCTAGAAGTTCCTGCACATGAACTGAAAGAGTAAGAGCATGATGCCATGGGGTGGACTCAACCCACAAGAACAGACTCGTGCTGCACAGGAGCTGGAATTGACAGCAATTGAGGGGGCCAAGTAGGCCTCCAAACTCAGAAGTGAGTAGAGGACTCTCCTTCTGGTGTACGCACACACACACCCCTTCACAACCTCTACACACAAGTAACATCATAGACATTCAGCTTCCTGGACTTTCTTTCCTCTACAGATGGGCTGATTACTCTGACCTCTCCCAGCCCCTCTCCCTCACAGTCCTCCTGCTACCAGCAGACCTTCCCCTGTCCAGCCTTTCCTTACCCACTTGCTCCTATTAACACATCCTCTCCTCTCTTCCCTAATCCCATCCTGGCCCCCACAATAAACACAAATAGAAACACAAAACAAAGATCCTACCAGTAACCTGACATTTGCCAGCCTGGTCCTTTGCATGTGTGTCATAATCCTTCCTCCCAAACCCGGTATGTCTTGTTTATTTAAATATTACGCTCTTCAGGGTGGGGTCCATGTCTGCCCATGTGTTTGTACAGCAGCCAGCAAATGGAGCTCATGTCCTACCTAGGGCTCAGAGGAGCTACCACCACTGTTACCACCAAAAAAAAAAAAAATCGTGTCTCTTGTAGAGGAAAGGAGAACAGTGGGTGAGAACAACATGGTGCTGCTGCAAGGACATGGAGCAGGTGAATGGGTAGGAAGTCAGGAAGTCTGTTAAAGCAGCACCACAGGTAAGCGAAGCCAGTAAAAAAAAAAAAAGCAAAGACCGCACCATTGGCAAGAGCCATGGACCCCCAGCCCTCAGCTGCCACTTCGCACACCTGTGTTGTTACCCCCTCCCCAGCAGTTGATGGGATGAGAGATTTGCTGGCCCCTGTTTCTATCATGCCCAGCCAGGGCCGGTTCAAGGTTTTTTGCTGCCCCAAGCAAAAAAATTTTGGCTGCCCCCCACCCTAGCCCTGGGCTCACCACTCCCCCACCCAACTGCACCCTCCTGCTGCCCCAGCCCTGGGTCACTGGTAACTTGCTCCCAGGGCGGGTCATTCAGCAGGAATTTTGGATGTGTACAGAACACAGACAGGATTGGTTCCCATATGGTTACAGAACTGCAGTAAAGTGGAACAATTTTCAGCTTGTGTGACTGGAGGATCTCTGGATGCATATTATAAGACTGTCCTACATAAATGAGGAAAAGCTGAGGTGCCTTTATTATTCTTTTGTTCCATTCTTTGTTTCTATGGGGAATGCACTATCATGGTCTTCCTTTTAAACAAATAAAACTAAAACTTAAAAAAAAAAAAAAGAGCAATGGCTGTTGAAAATAGCAATTCCAGTCCTAATAACCACTGGGAAGCATTTCTTGCTCAATTTATTCTACTTTTTCTACAGCAAGTTACAGTGGATCAGTATATTTGATTTGGGGGAAATGAAGAAACAGCTGCCCAAATTGAGCTTGAGCACTCCTGAATTTGTAGGTGTTCAAATCTGGAAGGCAGGTGCTAGATTCCCTTTCTGAATATTAGCTATATCTGGAGAGGAAAAGTCAATTGCTGCTTCCATGGCTCAGAAGTGGAAATCCTCCTAAGTGCCTGGTACTGTATCTAAAGCTGCCCAGGTCCAGAGCCTCCCCTCCCTTACTTTTCATTTTAAATTCTAGTGGGATCCACATACCTCCCTTGCTAGGCTTCAGATAGAGAGGTGCACCGTCCATTTAGTCCCCCCAATTCTTTCTTTGGGGGAGAGCCCAGGGCTGGGGCGGCAGGAGGTGCGGGTGGGGGGGGGGGGAAGAGCCCAGGACTGGGGCAGCAGGAGGTGTGGGTGGGGGGAGAGCAGAGGAGTGCAGGTGGGGGCCAGAGCTGGGGCTGCAGGGGGTGTGGGCGGGTGAGAGCCCAGAGCTGGGGCAGCAGTAGGGTGCAGGTGGGGGCCAGAGCTGGGGGTGCAGGGGGGGGGAAGAGCTCAGGGCTGGGGCGGCAGGGAGTGCGGGGGGGGGGGAGAGCCCAGGGCTGGGGCAGCAGGGGGGAGGGGCAAAAAACCTAGAGCTGGCTCTGTTCCTATCATTCACAGCAAGCTGCAGTTTTCAGTTCCATAGTCCTTTCCCACACCCTTTCCTGTTGCTAGTGGCCAAGGGAATGCTGGGAAATATAGTTCTTTCCCTGCTCCAGGGCTGGCTCTATAGGCAGGGAGCTAACCAAGGAACTACAGCTCCCAGGGTCCCCTGTTGGTTCTCAGCTCCCATGCAGGATTCTTGCACCCCTTGCAAATCTGCCGCCCCAAGCAAGTGCTTGCTTTGCTGATGCCTAGAGCCGGCCATGTGCCCAGCACTGGCAATAAGTAGGGCCCTACCAAATTCATGGCCCTGAACAATGCATCACGGACTGTGAAATCTGGTCTCCACCCATGAAATCTGGTCTTTTGTTTGCCTTTACCTTATAGTATACAGATTTCACAGGAGAGACCAGCGTTTCTCAAATTGGGGGTCCTGACTCAAAAGGGAGTTGCAGGGGCGCCACAAGGTTATTTTCAGGGTCTCATGGGATTGCCACCCTTACTCCTGCACTTCCTTCAGAGCGGGGCAGCCAGAGAGTGGTGGCTGTTGGCTGGGTGCCCAGTTCTGAAGGTAGCGTCCCGCCAGCAGCAGCGCAGAAGTGAGGGTGCAATACCATACCATGCCACCCTTACTTCTGCACTGATACCTTCAGAGCTGGGCAGTTGGAGAGTGGCGGCTGCTGACTGAGGGCCCAGCTCTGCAGGCAGCAGTGCAGAGGTAGGGGTGGCAATACCAGACCATGCCATCCTTACTTCTGCGCTGCTGGTGGTGGTTGCTCTGCCTTCAGAGCTGGGCTCCCAGCCAGCAGCCGACAATCTCCAGCTGCCCAGCTCTGAAGGCATCACCGCCACCAGCAGCAGTGCAGAGGTAAGGGTAGCAGTACCACAAACCCCCTACAATAACCTTGCAAACCCCCACCCCAAACTCCTTTTTGGTCAGGACCCCTACAATTACAACACTGTGAAATTTCAGATTTAAATAGCTGAAATCACAAAATTTACGATTTTTAAAATCCTATGACTGTGAAATTGACCAAAATGGACCGTGGATATGGTAGGGCCCTAGCAATAAGACTCTGTCTTCCCATAATCCTTTGCCGCGCACCACACAAAGCAGTCTCCTTTGTGCGTGAGGAGAAGGGGCACTGTCAGTTACCCTAATATCTGGGATTCTCCTTCTCTGCTGATATTTGGAGGACTCCTGCTTCAGAAGTAACTAGAACAGCTCTAAGCAGGGCCGGCTCCAGGCACCAGCGCAGGAAGCAGGTGCTTGGGGCGGCCAATGGACGGGGTGGCACGTCCGGATCTTCAGTGGCAATTCGGTGCCGAAGAATCAAGCGGCACGGTAGAGCTGCCACCGAAGTGCCGCTTGGGGCAGCAAAAAAGCTGGAGCCGGCCTTGGCTCTAAGAGCCATGCCTCACACCTGGGCAATACGTTTCTTTACTTGATCAAAACTAAGGAGTTCAAATGTTTTTAAAAAACCTCGAACTATGTAAAAGTTACTTATTTCTGTGGAGAAGCTAATGTTTAAAAATGTAAAAAGAGTATTCCGAGTGAGAGCTGTCCTTTAAATGCCTGAATGCAACTGACTCATGACTTAGCAAATCAGATTTGCTGCTATCTAATGTTATACCAGCCTTTCCTGGTCTGGGCTTGTTTGACGCTGTCTGATTTCCTGTCTTGCAATTAGGATAATTCTTCATCATCATCAATCAACTAGGGCTATTGAAACTGGTGCATTTAATCACATAAAATAAAAATGTTCTCCTTGCCCCTAGCAGGCTGTACACACTCATGTGTTTTGAAAAATGTCCCAGGTTTCCCCTCAGTGAAAAAGGCAATACTTGCTCTTTAGACAGAGGAATGCCTCTTGGCTAGGTCTGTAACTTTTCTGTCTGCAAACTCCCAGGTGTATAGTTGAGGTCAAGTAAGTTACTTGTAATGAAAACTAGGATCTAGTTATTCATGCCCTTTCCTCCCCCTTCCCCTAAATTCTGATATTTTCCCCTTTAACAGTGCAAAGACCATGTCCAATTTTTCTATGAACTGAGGTCCTGAAATAAAAATGCCATCCCCACACTGGAAAAAGACACTGGCCTCCACACACATGATTCTTTACAGCTCCATTTGCATAGCTGTCAGGACCAGGTCTAATGGATAATGGAGTCTCTTCCAGATTGTATATCAAATTCATAACAGGAATGTTTGTTTTCTCATCAGAGATTTGTCTTCGTTATTCCACATCTTTGCATTTACTGAACAAAGGCAACATGGATCATTCATCGGGATGAGTGGTTTTAAGCAGGAAATGACTCTGAATGGGGTGAAAATTTATAGGATTGGTGAATTGTAATGTTCCAGCTCCATAAACAGGTCATGCAGGAATTATAAACAATGCTTTTTTATGACCATTTAGGAAATCCTTTCAAAACCAGTTTATATCTTTATGGAGTAGCATTTTAATCACAAGGGTTTGTGATCAGATTAGTTGCATTTTCTTTACAAGCTTGAGATTTGGGTGGTTTTTATTTCTGACATTAGATGTTATATAATGTACTTCAATCTATTGTATAAACTCTCTCATCTGCTCAGGGGTTTACTCTGTAATCCCCATAACTTGTCATGACTGTTAAGTCCTTTTCAATTTTTATGTAGCAGTAGCCCTGAAAATCTATCTATGTAACTGTCAAAGCCACTCTTGTCAGATCCTAGGATATGCCAGTTTAAATTGTATCCACTCTTTTTTTGCATTTATCCCACTTCTGATCATTTTTGTTCTTCCCCCTCAGACTGGGAACTTTTTTGGTGAGATCGAGGGGGCTGTGATGAACAAATTGCTAACAATGGGCTCCTTTAAAAGGTAAGAATTTTACAACCCTCTCTCCCTTAAAAAAAGGTTTGTATAAATACAGTAAAATAAAACCAAGGTCAAATAAAACAAGCCCAAAGTTGACTGAGTGGCTGGATTCTGCTTGTGCTCATGTTCCAGGTGATCTTTGTAATTTGATGCCACATGCATGGACTGTTACAAGTCTTGGAGACTTGGCCTACAATGAGTTTCCTGTTAACACGGTATAGCTTATTGGAGTATGATGCTGAAGTAAGAATCTGAGTCCAATCCTGTTCCCATTGACTTCAGTGGGAGCAGAATTGGACCCTATATACTGCAGTGCAGCTTAAACAGATTTTTAAAGCAAGTCACAGAGGAAATAGAGAACAATTTAACCTATAGAAATCTGGGGATTCTCCTCTTTAGAAAAGACAAACCAGAAAAGACAAAAGTGTCCCAGAGATAAAGGGGAAGAAGTTGTTTCTCATTGATTTATTTTCATTCACATTTACTATCTCAGCCTCACAAAATTGTCATGAAAATTGGCCAGGCCAGGCAAAAATCTACTTACTGGGCCTTACCAACATCGTAATGAAAAACAAATGCATTTTTTTATGTACCCATCAAAATAAATAACTTACTCCAGAGAAGTGGGCAAGTAGAATTTTGCAAGGATATGTTAACCTTGTCTCCCAACTCAGTACTACATTCTGCCTGGTTTTTACACAGCTCTAAATAGCCTCCCTCCATCCCTTCGCCATTGTATGCCCCATATACGAGCTGGGAAGTACTGTAGTCCTTGCATTTAGGACTACTCTCTAATTATTCCCCTGTGAAAACTAGTATCTAAAGGAAGCAGAATAGGATGGGGCCATAGATGGAACCAAGCCTATGTTCCCAATCCCTACCAGCCAGTGGAGCTGGCCTGCTGCACAGAGGGAGGGAGAGGAGTATGCTGCACCCCTTAAAGAGATGTGGCAGTTTGTGGTTCCCTTGTGCAACAGGAAGCTCATTCTCTTCGGGTATGTCTACACTGCAGTTGAGAGGTGTAATTGCAGCACGTGTTGACATGCCCCAGCTAGCTTTGATCTAGGTAAGTCAAAGTTAGCTCAAGTAACAATAGCACTGAAGCTGAGCAGCAGGGGTGGTGGCTACTCGAGTACGTACCCAGGGTTCTGGGCATGTGGAGCAAGCCCACCCGCCACCCATGCTGCTGTGCTGTCACTGCTGTGGTACTCAAGCTAGCTTTGATTTTTAAAGCTAGCTCAGGTATGTCTATACTTGCTGCAGTCACACCTCCTGATTGTAGCGTAGTCATATCCATAGAGGCCGTATGCTTCCTGTGCCCCTGTTGGGCTGGGACAGTGGTGCATCACACACAGTAAAGAGCTCTCCCAAAATGAGAAGATCTAGCACTCAGTGAATAGTCCGAAATCCTGATTTTCTGATGGTGGCAACCTTCATTGCGCTGGCAAAGGAATTGTTATTTGTTTACTGTTACATTTTCAATAATTATTATGAAATGAAGTGAACTAATTCCTATTTACTAAACGGGTTCTGGGACGGAAGGGCAAGAAGCAAGTCATCTTATTTAAGCCAAGCTAAAAATCAGCATTAAATGCAAAGGATAATGCTTTGCCTCCATACCTTTGCTTTTCTCCTACCCAACAGAATATTGGCATTTTAAATAGGTGTTCAACCAGAAATTCAGTGATGCTGAGCTCTATGATTGACATAAACAAAGTGAAGGATCCATCTAGTGTGCGGCGATAGCCAACTTGGAATGGCTGATCGGTTCATGTTTAGCTATGAGGCACCTAGAAAGAATGAAGCGAACATCAAATCCACTAACTGAGAGCGACTGAGCTGCACGCTGAAAGCAAAATTTAAACACAGTGAGTGGGTTATTTAAACAGAATAAGCTGGCCATTGCCAGTGAATTTTAAAAATGGGTTAGAATCAAACTGATATAATTGCACTAAGTGAAGCACCTGCTCTTTCTGTGGTACAGCATTTAGCACAGTGCAGCAGAAAGTAAACTCACTTGTGTACCCCAGAGGAAAGGCTTTTAAAAAGAATCCTCCCACCAATATGGAATGGGAACCTTTCTTGGGTTTGTAATGAACATTAATCAGACATGTGTTCCTTGTTTAAAGGTTATTGTTTTCTTTTTGCTTTACCTTAATGTATTTCTTTATTTTTATTTCAAATCAGGGGGAAAAAGCATGTAAGGGCTTGGAGGGGAGCTCTGCATTCTGGGCACTGATGCTGTGTGAGTGCAGCAGAGCAGTTGCCATAAATATTATGTACATCATATTTCCTATTATTATGGTTATTATGAAGATCAGATTAGAAAGCAGGCTCTAATCTGTCGCTATATTCTTTTGGAGTTTTTCTCTGATGATTTCCAGAGCCATCCTCTATTCTACTTTGCTGCCTATATGTTGTCTACTTTCCAGCAGATGTGTGTGCTATAAAAACTATCATCTGAGCTTTTTTGCTCCTCAGTGGCTTAGCTGGCAAAGTGCAGGCTTCCATGATGCCTGGACCTGCACCATAAAACACAAAAGGCATTTATTGATACCCCCTGAGAAATGGGAATCCTAAAGTTCCTCTTGAACCTATCTATCCCGAGTGGCAGTACAAAGAGATTCCACCACATCACAGATTCATGCTAATTATCACACAAACTAAGGGCCCAATCCTGCAAAGGGATGGGATGACCTCTTGTGATATGCTGAGTTCCCTCAACTTCTATTGGATAACAGAGCACTCAGTACTTCTCACGATCAGGCTGGAAGCATTGGGCAAAAGGGGGTTGTTTCCCTAAGTCTACATTTGTTTTCATCATGTACCTGGGTAGTCACAAAATCCATACGTTGGCTGTTTGTATTTTAATGTGAAACTTCAAGTGGAACCAAAAAGTCTTTTTCTTAGACTGAGTAGTGTACTTCTGTTGATCTTCTCACTTTGAACTTTATGTTCAGCAAAATATATAGTCTATTTTTTAGCAAATTACCTCCATAGTCACATGTCCTGTTGACTGTTAAATCCTTAGTTATCAAATCATTGTCTACTGTACATTCTGTATAATGCACACAATTCAATATTAAAATGTCATTTAAATGCATTACCAATTAAATTAAGATGTACATATGGAAGGAACTGAATTGATATAATCTGAAAAGCTGCAGCTTTTACAGGTACTGAAACTATCTTATCATGAAAAACTTCTCAATTAAAAAGATTTTCTACAAGACCCAATATACTTTAGCTTTTTGCAAGAGTCGCACCATACTGCTCATGGGAATAGTGCTATTTGTTTGCTGAAAGAAAAGTGAACAATGTGGAAAAGCCTACAAAATAAGAGATCCATGAATGAATATGTTTATAAAAGGGATGAACTGATTAAAAATGGAAGAGAAAGCCGAAGGTCTAGTCTACCAAAAAGTCCCTGCAAAATTCTTCAGTAGGATCTAAAAATGAGGACATTTTAAAGGCAAATATGACACAGTATCCTCTCCTCTTGACAGTTCTGTTTCCATCAGGCAGTCTCCTGGCCCCTGCAGAAGGACCTCTACTTCGGTATTTAATCATGTTGTCAGAACATAAGACCAAACTGGTGGACACCTGGATTCCAGCTTTCCCAGATGCTAAGGCTCACTCTAACAATTTTTTTTGTTGCTCTGAGGGCTCCTCTTGCTGCTCGCCTTCCCCTGCTTCTTTCATTTATCTTTCTTTATGTGCTTCCTAGTGAATAATGCATGCTCTCTGTGCTCTTAAAGTATGGTACATTCCAAACCTCTTACTGTTTTCTCTCTCTCTCACACACTCTCTCTCTCTCTCTCTATCTTTTGATTAGCTTATAAATTAAGTTTAGTGGAAGTTCTCCAAACCTTAGAAATGTTTTGCTTCCTGGTTATAATCCTAACTATCTTATGAAATTCTGAAAGCTTTGCAAAGCTACATGCAAAACAGAAAAGCATTTTTGAATACAAATACTGGAAAAAGAATAACTTAGTGGGTCACCCCACTCCCTTTCAGACATAACAGCTTTTTAAAGAAGCATGTTCACCTGTGCACCACGGGACACTTTAACATGTAAGCTCCTTGACTGTGACATTGACTTTTAATTAAATGCACTGGGAATATTTTAAAAGATAAATGTTATATTTGCAAGTCTGGTTTTCTCCAATTTAGTGCTTAGCTTCCTATTGGATAGATTTATTTATTTATTTGTTAGTATTCAAAACCATTGAAAAATGCAATGACCTTTTTATCAGCAGTTTTTTTTATGAACATAAGTATGCACTTTGGAGGAGATTAGTGCTGAGCGAAGGGCCAGTCAAGAAGAGGCTTAATATAGCTGTTTTCACCTGTACAAATGTGAACATTATTTTGCTGGTCCACACTTGTGGAGGGTTGTTGCTGTTTTTGGTGGGGGAGGGTTGGTTAACAAAAATGCCCTGCACAATAGGCCTCATTCCTAACATACGCACAATCTCTAGGCATTAAAGATAGATTGGTCTCCACATCTTACCTAATGACATTGCCAGAAAGAGGAGCCCTGTTCTGACTGTTTGAATTTCCCAGCTGTATTTCCTGACCTGTACTCTTGTCAGTTTTTCATGGCTCTGTGATATGCTCTCGGCCCATCTGACATCTAAGATTCACTGGGTTAGAACTGAATTTGGGCATGGTTTAGACTTTAGGTCTGAGTGAATTTTACTACCACTTTCATATAGTGTATTAATATATACGGGAATATTTTTACCCAACTATAAGGCCCCAAACATGTGTGCTGTGTAAAAGAGTCCTTGTTCTGCATGCTCGAACTAAACGTCGAGTTGTAGCCTTTATAAATGTTATGCTTTGCAGTATCTTGGCAATTAGAAGCAGTTAAAAACCAGTTCAGCTCTTCTCCTAAGTACAGCCAAAGACACGTGCTGACAAGTTATTTTTGTCAAAGGCATAATTTATTTTTATTTTTTTAACTGAATTTAGTAGTGATGAAAGGTGCTGGATTGACAGCACTGGAGACTATAATAATCTGTTTGTCTGTCCTTACACTGTTTAGCCAGGGCCACCTCTAGGCCTGAGAGGCTAGTTCACTCTCCATGCTCGTTAAATCTTGCCCTTCTGCTGAGAATTCAAGCAAGGATGCCAACTGTGTTTGAGGAGGTGAACATCTGTCCATTAGAACTGGACTGAGACCCACCAATTCATTTCACACAGGCCACTGAGTACCCTTCATATAGTAGCTATTCAGTCACTGTCTACCTGGGTGGGATTTCAACTCACAGCCTAGAGATTAAATTCCATGTCCCCTACCAGTCACCTGAGTCATCCAGTCCCCTAATGGTAATAATTTCACAACATTTATTTGCAATGTACTGTGCATGTTTCATCACATCCCTGAAAAATAGTTTGTTGTAAAGTACCATAGTGTCGTCCGCTGACTCTTAGGAATCTGAGTATGCAGTACAAGAATTCGTTATGGGATCATGATTAGGTGATATGAAAAGGAGCATTGGAGGTGAATCTAACAGTTGCTCACAGGCACATCCATTAAGCTAAGATGACTCAGGGTCAGAATTTTTTAGTTTGCTAAATTTTGGAAGAAGATTGTGTTAATTACTCACTTTGGCACAGGGCTACTCTCATTGACAATTTCCCTGCTTTCCTTTGTGTGCATTTCCTCCTTTCTTACAGAATCGGGGCTTGCATAAGTTACAAGATAGAACCATATTAAGCTTGTTATTCATATAAATTACATATATGCCATAATATCTTGAATTGGTGAGGAAAATTAGTATATTTTATTCAGTTGCATATCTTTGCTAGTATATTGGTAAATAAGAATGTTTGACATGGATAAGTAGAAAATAAAACACATGATGAAGATCTAGCTGAAAGTAATACATAAGTTAGTATAACCTCTGCTGCTGGTTGTGATGAGGTGAATAAACCCTGCACTAGGACTCAAGGGGTTAAAGGATAGATCTGGGCCCAGACAACCCCAACCAGCCACATCTGCAGAGCATGCTCCAGATGGAGCTTAAAAGGAAGCCAGACCACTCAGAAAGGGGCAAACAAGGCAGGGAGCAAGATATGCCCTGGGAGCTTCTAAGAAGGGATGCTGCAGCAGCTCTTCTAGGAAAAGGGGAGCCATTCTGGGGGCCCTAGTCAGACTAAAGGTGCAGTTGATACCTTTTCTTCAGCACCTGTTGTTATAGATGGAAAAGCATGGACTACAGAATGGGGGGGTAGGAAGTGGCCCAGATAGGGCAACTGTAAGGCACTCTTGGGTGTCGGTCCCTTGGTAACCCTCCCAGGGACCTGGGTAGAGCCTGGGCTCCCCTACCAACCACCCTCTGCACTAAGGAGGAACTCACCCCCTAACCACTGGGTGATGCTTCCATCAAGTGACAACCATCCCAACTTGGTGGAGAATGTGAGCATTCACTCTGGGTCTGCTGTAAGACCTTGAGAAGAAGAAATGGAAGGGAAGAAAAAGAGGGAAGAGAGAAAGAGAAGAAAAATACACTTCGACAAATTTTTGAAGTGGCTGATGGACAGCCAGCAGCAGTAGCAGAACCAGGTGTTCCAACATATGACTGCCCAACAACAGCAATAACAGCATATCCAGGAGCAGGCAACACAACAGCAGGAACAGCAACAAGGCCTGCTTCAACAGGTGATGGCCATTTTACAACCCCCAGGAGCAAATGCAAACATGGCGGCTGGTACCTTGAGCCCCACCACAATTACGAACCTCCCTGTAAGACTCACAAAAACGGGGCCAGAAGATTACTCCAAAGCTTTCTCGGTCACTTTCAAGAGGGTCATCACAGCAGCTTGATTGCCATCCAAACACAGGGCTGTTTTGCAGGCACCATATCTTACTAAACTTGCTCAAGCTGTGTACTGGAACTTTGATGCCACAGAAGCCCAAGACTATGCTAAGGTCAAGGTGACCATCTTGGACACTTCCGTATCATGGCAGAAACCCAAAAATAGTGCTTCTGTTGAGAAAGATGCCCCCCGGGGACCCAGTCACAAGCAGTGACCAAGAGCCTTACGGAACACTCTTGGCAGTGGCTCCAGCCCAACAAACGGACGGGGGACAGGTGGCCAAACAAGTGGTGCTGGAAGAATTTATGCAGGTTCTCCCAACTGTGGGGGTGAGAGGGGATGCTACAACATTGGCCTGAGACGTTGGCTGAGGCAATCAGGCTGGCAGAAAATTACTTAGCAGCTGCAGGCCTAAGAGTAGGGCCACTCACCCCAGCTGACCAGTGACAGCAGACCTTCTAGCCTGCTGAGGCGGCAACTCATTGGGGAACTGCATACCAGGTCTGGCGCCCCCAGCCAGTCCATGGCTACAACAAAGCCCTGGAAGACTGGTTCCAAGGGGAAGAAAGGGTGAGAGGAGAGACCAGTCCCGCAGTGGTTTGAGCATTGGCCTGCTAAATCCAGGGTTGTGAGTTCAGTCCTTAAGGGGGCCATTTAGGGATCTGGGGCAAAAATCTGTCTGGGGATTGGTCCTGCTTTGAGCAGGGGGTTGGACTAGATGACCTTCTGAGTCCCTTCCCACCCTGATAGTCTATGATTCTATGAAATACCTGCCACAAGAATCCCACCTCCCCTGTGCAGTCAGGGGTGGAAAAAAACCCTCAACTCGGACTTACTTTTTTGTGCTAGCAACAGGTCATTTCTGCTATGACTGCTCCTTCATGGATTGCTCCTCTGGGCAGGCATGGATGGCAGACACCTGGGCTAGAAAAAGAGTCCTGGCCAAGAATCTAGTTCCCAAGAATGTGGATCATTGTGGTAGAGGTGACAGCCCTAATAGAGTTGGGGTGCAGCCAAACAGTGATCTGAGGATAACTAGCAGGACCCAGAGATAACCTAGGAAAAACCTTCTACCTCTAGTGCATGCACAGCAATGTAGGCCTATATCCCACAAGGGAGGTACAGCTCACTGTAGGAAGCTGCATGAGAAAAATACCGTCAAGCATGGTCCCCACTCTGGCCTACCCAGTGATTTTGGGTTAGATGTTTAATTTTCTTGAACCAGATTTTTACTCAACTGCAAGTACATTGTAAAGTGCAATGCTTGAATTTACTGTATCAGGAAACTGACTATAAAAGGGTTTCACCAAAATGGATATGTCTCCCAAGTTTATCTAAAACAGAGGTGCACCATTAGCTGTTGAAAATTTGTTTTCCATTACTTAAAGTTTTATATATAGTCCATGTCTGTCGTATATCAGATTTTGAAAGCAACTGTTCTGTGGACTTCAATGGCGATGATAAAGTATGGAAATATGGGCAGTTAACAGTACAGTGATGTCATAAAGACTCAGGCATGTGCTCTCTAGCAAGAATAATCTACTGATGCTAAGAACTCATCAGGCTTGGATTGGACATAACGAGATGGGCTTAAATTTAGATCAGAGGGAAAGCTGGCAATTATCATGTTCTTTAACTATAAGCAGCTGAACAGGACACAGGTAGCCACAAACTTTTCAAACAGCAACACAATCATTTCAGAAAGGCTAATAATCTAGAAGTCTTTCTTTTTGCAACATTAGTTAAACCTGTCTAAATACTGAGGGAAAAAATACTTTATAACATCTTAGAATGACATTAGCATTAAAACAATACTGTAGAAATGAACTCTTTACACAGAAGCACTACAGAATCTTGGATCACTACTTTGGCTATTCATACAACAGTAGTGTTTGCAAGTAATAGCACTAGACGTCTTTTACCATTTTGATGTACGGGAAATCTTAGAGCTGTAACACATTTTCAAGAATAAAAGAAAGCTGGCATTTGAATTTGTGAATGCTGTAGAACCCATTTGTATTGAACTTTAATATCTGTTAATAGTGACATTGAATGAAAGTCCTGAATTGTTTCAACATGTTGTAGTGTTCAAATTTCAGCCTCATTATGGGCATCATCCTGTGGCCATTCACGGTTACTGGAATCTTCCCATTGGCTTCCATTGGTGAAGAATTAGACCTTATGAGGATGTCTACAGTCATACTTTTTCTAATGTGATCTGCGCATCCTTTGTTGATGTTATTGTTTGAATTGTCTTTGGAAAGATGCAGGGTTTCAGTAGCATTGAAGCTGACCCTTTGAAAAGCAGCATAACACTTATTTTACTCAGAATGGTAGGATTTAATAGCCATTGTTAAATAGCACATGTTGTAACAACATCAGTACTTCCTTCACAAAAGTAGGATTTATTCCAGGCCTTTATTGGGAAAACTGTGTCTGTAATGCAGCTTTCCTTAAGATTTGTTCAATTTTTTTCCCACCTGGCTACATTGTCTCTGTTTTGAAAGCAACTTTCCTATACTTTCCGCCTGTAACTGGAATCTTCTCTGGAAACACTTTAATATATTTAGAAAAGACTATAAACACATTGCAATATCATACACACATGGGTTTGTGGCGCTCTGGCCCAGCAATAGCAATTATGCTATATGCTCACCTTGATTTTAAGGCTCTCTGTTATAACTCTCTCTGTGCCTTAAAGCTAAGGCTTACTTCTTGCCTTACAGCAAAGTAAAATTCTATTTAACTACATGTTTTAACTTAGGTGTTATAAACAATAAGAGCAATCTTAGATTTTTCCAAAACAACACAATCCTCAAGAATCAGCCTATATAACCAGGTTTATTCAGTTACATTTTGTATTTAAAATTACTTGTTTGAATTCATATTGCAATATTTTATTAACCTTTATCACTGTATGTTTAGTAAAGAAAATACACACAAAATTTCACTTATACAATCGTAGTATTTACAAGAGTTAATATTGCAAAAAAAGATTGAAAGACATCTTCCAATATTTAACACTGGAGACTAAATGATAATTATAACAGATGTTCTAAGTGGTGCATAGTAATATAATTTCATTAAAACTTCTATGCAGGATAAAGCAATCTGCAGATTAACAAACCTCAGCAGATGAAGCTAACATTAGATGATATGATTGCACTTTTCAAATACCACCTTTGCAATACTCTTATTGATTATATTAAACATACCATGAAAGGAGTGAAAACTGAACACTACTTTACTCTAAGAACAGACAGTGGGGCATGGGAGAGTGGGGGCATTTCGGCGAAGTAGACTTCTTTGGCAATTCTGCATAGAGTAAATTCTGTAAACTACTCTTCTTTGTGTGCTTAACACATGCTGACACAGTGGTTCCATGCATGGATAAGAGCAGTGCATGGTTCTTAGATACAGAGGAGTGAAACACAGGAGCCAAGACTGGAGATGGAGAGGCTTGGAAAGTGTAACCATGGTTAGCGGGGAGGAGGGGGAAAGCTAGAAGAAGTGGTGTATTTCTGCATGCCATAAGGGCAGCACAACTTACACCATGTACTGCTCTGTTTGTCTTGGCAGATCTGTGTGCCGGATCTGGCTGTGGGCGTGATTCTGCCAAATATGGTCAGTGTTTAACCTACACCCATGTATAGGTCTCTAGTTATGCGTTTTGTCTACCATTTGCCTCTTTCTGCCAGGCCAATACAGCTCTGGCTTCCTCGCCATTTTTTTACTGGACATAAGCTATAGTAAGTGAGAAAGCATTATGTGACACATACCAAATATTTAGCTGAAAGTGTAGGATCCAAACCACTTAGTCAAAATTTATCTGAGCCAGAAAGAAATATACTGTGTAACTAATATATAATATTTGAATGATTTCTCAGAACCTTTTAGTGACAGTTCCAGTCACAAATTTAGATTAGCAAAACTATATATAGTTACCTAACAATATGGACTTCAACATTTTGCACTTTGGATTGCCAACCTTTCATGTATATGGTATGGAATGCCTCTGAGTGACGTTAAAAGTGTGTCATTAGCTGGCTCTTTGGCTTTGACATGCCACTGTGGCATCCTTTCCATGACCTACCCCTAGAGTGTGATATGCTTTTCATTTCACTTCGAGGCATGCCAAATGTTACAGAACATTGCAGTCCCCTTTCATGCTTTTATAAGCAATTCACATCCACTTGTTTTCTCTCATACTTCTGATGATGAAACCATTAAATGAATGTTTAATTTACATTAGTAACTTTTGTTAATTCATACTTGTAATGACATTAAAATCAATATTTCATCTGTCACAGATGTTAACAGCGATGTGGATGGGTGCAATTGATTCATTGTTCTATGGACACATACTCACAGAGATTGTCATAAATTCTGCGTGTCTCTAAGTGCTGGATTTTACACAAAATCTCTCAGTTATGTCAAAGATGGGGAAAATCACAAGCAGGAAGAGAGCTCCCTATTTACTATGCATCTGAGGAGGTTCCTATAAGTTGTTTATTACAGCAAGCACTATGCATATTGTATATTTTACACTCATAAAAAATAGCACAGTTACACTCATGCTGGTTGGAATATCGAAATAGCGAATATGCTGAACTTCAACCTCCAACTTCTTGGGAAGCCACAACCTTTGGAGGGGATAATTGGTACATGGGGTCTCTGGATGGGTGGAGATGTCTTACTTCACTTTTGAGAGTACAAAGAGTGCTGTAGCACAAGTAGCCCCTCAAATGCATAGGTTGTTTCACTTTCTGGGGCTAAATGTGCAGATCTCAGTCCAGAATCAAAATCTAATTGTTTAAGCATCCTGTTGAATGTATAGTCTCCTTTTCCTTGCATTGTTTATCCCACCATCTGTTATACTGTATGTGTACACTTCCCTATTTTCTCTTCTCCCAACTATGCCGTCGTTTTGTACCACCGCCTGATAAAATCCTTACAAAGTTTTACAGTCTTTCTTGCCTTTATGCTCCTTTGTCTGGAATGTATTTTAATGACCCTCTCCCTCCCTCCTCTCCCCTCTCCTCCCCTTCCCCCTTTTAAATTTTATTTTGCTGCCTATTTTGTGGGCAGACCCTGTTGTATTTCACCATTTTATTCTGGTGTGTTTTCTTCTTCTAGTCAAGCAGTTTTCTGTTCTTCTCTTAGAATTACACTTTATGACTACCAGGCCATGTGTAGAACAAACAAAGAGAGTAGCGACAGTGCCCATAGCTTACTGGACGTAAGTATAGTTAACATTATGAGCACCCTTCCATTAAATCACCAGAAAATTGTTGCAAATATATATATACATATGATGTAATATTTTGATTGTAGTTATCACAAGCCTATTATTGCTATTTGGAGCTATTAAAGCTCTTACATTTATCATACCATCCCATCCCATATGAACAATGGTTCTATATCAATAAATCCACTGTGTTAAGTATTTACGGGTCCAAACTCTTGTACGGTAGCTTTTTCCACTAGCACTACTAATGCTAAGAGTCTGTCAGCATGTTATTTGTTCCATTATGAACACCTACTCTCATAACTTTCTAAATTAACTATAAACATTTGCTTTAGGCAAAGATCTGGAATTTTTAAATATATAATTTGTTAAAAAAAAAGGTTTGGGAGGTTTTAATTATAGGGTGGTTGGTTTTGTTAAAGCCTTCAAGTTAATGTTTTCTGCACCTTGTTTTGCACTTCTGCAGTAAACGGAACAACAGATTGATTTTTTTCTAAAGTGGAATTTCACTGACCACTTAAACCTTGTTCCTGTAACTAGCTCTGCATACAGATCCCTGTGCCTTCTCAGAACCCAAAGTGAAGTCAAATGTGTTCCACTTGAGCAGACCCCTGGTCACTAAGGGATCAGGGCTGGCAGTTAATAATTTTAGGATGTTTTATAATACAAAATATTCATATGTTTTTTTAAGCCAGAATGGACCATTAGATTGGATGTATATAGTTGAATCATCTCATTAATATTACAAAATGAATTGTTTTTAACCAAATTCGTTAGTATTTAGCATGAAAAATGTGTATATAAAGGCTGCAACAAAATAATTCCAAAACTGAAGGGCCCTATTCACTGATATCAGACTCTAGAAAAAGTTATTACACAGATTTCTTTTTAAATGTACCTGAGTACAGCTATACAAGCTAAACCTAATAGTTCTGTCAGCATAATTACTTAAACGGCTAGGTAAATATTTAAATATTATGGTGATTTCCAAATATCTGTGTATAACTTTTATGCCCTGTTGAATAATCATATGCATTTTACAACATTTTCATTTATGTATTTGCATGAACCCACATATTTTTAAATACCTGAAAATATGGAATTGCTGTACACATCAGCCTAAGCATTTCCAAGCAAAGGCCTGACCTTAGAGACACTTACTGTCATAATGGGACTATATAGCACTATGCAAAGCAGTAAGTGTTTTCAGGATCAAGTTGTAAGGTCTCAGCTAAATGATTTGGGATGTTCTGAATCAGATTTAGATGAGAGACATAAAATGTCTGTAAAGTAACAGCAATGGGAAAACATCAAAAAGGTTTTTTGGGGGGAGGTAGAGGGTCAGTTCAGTCTGGATCAGCATCCCAGAATGGTGATCTGTACTATCCTAACCTCTTTGGTATGCAAAAATTATATCCCAAAAGCAGGCATTTTTGCAAGAGATAGTCATTACTCCCTATTTCTGGTCACACTGGGAATATTGGAAGAAAAACCTTTCTTGGAAAATTGTGGCATATACTGAGACATGTGGTGAACATTTTCTGTCAAAGATAACCACAGGCAAAGCTTCACTTAGAGTTTATTTTATCTCTGCTGGTTCACCCATCTCTAATTATCATGATTGTAATGAAAGTGTAAAGAAAATGTAGGCTGAGAAGTTAGGGCCAGATTTTAAAAAGCAGCTCATTTGTGTCTTGGCCCACAGCTTTGCACATGCAAATCGCCTATTAGGCACCTTACAGTACAATTTGCACATACACATACTGTTCATGTTCACATATGTGCTATATTCCCACCTCAGAATTACATGTGTACAATTGCAAGCACAAGTAAGGCTTGAGGCCCTGTTGGAAGTTTAGGACTGTGTGTGCCTTTTCATATTTTAAATAGCGCAGAAGTGGAACACATGCATCACAATATGCATAAGTCTTAAAGAGACAGTGTTCCACCATATCATCCGCTCAGGACAAGTGACTGTGCAAAGTAGGAGATGGGGCACAGTCAGGATTTGTAGAATATGCCTGTAGACTATGGGATTAAAATAATAGAGGTTAGAAATGGACAAGAGACCTATAGATCATCCAGTTAATTTTAAAAGTCCCAAGTAATGAGATTTTTGGCCCTTCCCTTGTAGGACTATTCCACAGCCAAATAGGTCTCATAATAAAGAAGTTTTTTCCTGATATTCAGCCTGATTTTTCCTTATCTTAATGTCACCCACTAACTTAAAATTATACCTCCATGAGCCAAACTAATAAACCAGTGTTAACAAGGGACCTGTGCAAGGATAAGGGCCACCCAGGTGGATCCCTTCGCAAGATCATGACATTAAATGATTCCTCTCCCTCTTTGGTGTTAGGATCTTTCATCTATAGATAGATATAGGTAGGCAGTCAGTACAGCTGGTTTAAAAAAATGTCAGAACAAGTTTTCCATCAGAAAATGAAGTTTAGTCAAAATCAAACATTTCATGGGAAAGTGTCAATTGCCATGACATTTTCACCAGGAAAACATCTAAATGAATAACTTCGCCTTTCTTGTTTCATTTTGATGCTATGGCAAAATTTCAATAGCATCAAAATATTTCAATTCAGAACTTTTGAAACATTGTTTTGATAATGTTGGAACATTTTAATTTTTTTTATATTAGGTTAAATAATATTGTATTTATTTTTATATTGTTTTGACATTATCAACATGAAGTGATTCAACATTATGGAAAAAATCCATTTTTCAGAATAAAGGATTTTCAGAGTATTTTTTGTGTGTGAAACTACGGAATGTTCCAATTTTGAATTAAAACAATTTTTGAACTGTCTGAATTTCCCACTGAATGGAAATTTCATTTTCTGACCAGCTCCCCTTTGGTCATCACTTAGCTCTTTAGTTCATTTATTTTTTCCTATAAATCAGTCCTTCATAGGTCAAGATCATGTTGGTCTCAGATTATATTTAAAGTCCTTGCTAGTTCTGCACCACTTCAGCATCCCATTCTAGCAGTGATGTCACATACACTATACTGCAGTTGGCTGTGGGTTGACCAGCCATGTGCCAAAACCCCCTCTGTGGTCTCTGAAAGCTTCAGTTGGGAAGTTACTGCTGCTCAAAGCTGCAATAACTCATGTAAATTGTATCTTAAATTCCCCTTCCCTAAGAGAGGAAATGCTGTATATAGCATCCTCTGTGTGATGAAGGTTGTTCTGTTTCTCTCTGCACAGCATATACCTAGGGGAGAACATGACTCCGAGCTCTTAAAAAATGGCATTGTTTAGTTAAACATCCTCCTCACCTGCCAGAAATCAGAAATAAAACAGTTTAAGCTGACATTCCATTCCTTTTCCATTGCGCCTAGGTATTCCAGATGTTACTGCAATGGGGACCTTAGTAAGGTGCTGATTCAGCAAGGTTCTTAAGCATATGCATGACTTCAAGCATCTGAGTAGTTCCATTATAGTCAATGGGACTATGCATATGCTCAAAGTTATGCCTTGATGCTTTGTCATCTAAAAGAAGAACTCAGAACATCTTACAGAGCTGAAAGATCTATGCACAAATATGTGAGAGAATGGACTTCTGTATGTCAGATTTCAGAAAACTAACTATTCTGCATGGGTTACCCAAAATGAATATTCCTATTGATATTTTATGTAAAATATTTAAAATGTATACAACATAATGAACACCAAAATGATCAATTTATTTAAATTTAAAATAATTTAATTATCAGTTTAATTAATTTCCCACAAAATATAGGAAAAAATAATAAATATTTTAACACTCTGAATATTCCCTAGTGCTGGGCTTTCAGAAAGGCACAGATGACTTCACATAGAAAAAGTAAATTCAAGCTGTGTCCGTTTTCCTATCCCAATTACAATGAAGGGCAGTGAGGTGAGGAATAGAGATTTACATTGCAGAGAGGCAACTCTGTGAATTACAATTTGAAAACACTTAAGTGATCTATCAGTACTACTCCCTCCACATTAGCCTAGGAAATAGTAGCCCCTAGAGGTAAAATATTTAAGTATCATTTGCAGAACTTCCTTGTTTCTCAATGATAACTCCTACATGGGATCACGTTTGTTTTACTTGTAAAGCACATTTCATGACTGTGTAGTTTGAATGTTTTAAAATGTTGCCATTGAGATATAGTATCTTACTTTTTAATCTCCTAGATAAAGCTGTGCTACTTTTTGACATGATACCCATATGTTTCAAATACCATTGTCTTTATATAAAGCCTTCAGTTAAGGTACAAATACTGTATGTTTTACCTTTTTATTAAATGAGTTGCTTCTCTTCAGCCTTATAATGCCTTCTTTGCTGCAGTAAAATGGATAATGACTGAACTTGTCGTGTAAGTAAATTTTGTCAAGAATTTAAAGAATATTTATACTTTTTTGTCCTACATACTGAATTATTTTAAAAAAATGTTATTAATTCACTAACATTTTTCTTTACTATTAAATCTCTGGTGTAAAAGTCTTAGAAAATATATAATATAGGAATGTATAATTGCAACTTTTAATAAGTTATTCATGGTTGCCACTTATATCCTTATGTCTTTGCTTAGCAGTCTAGCAGCTTGCAATACGCAAACCAAATTTATTATTGTGGTTACTGTTAAATTTAACATGAATGTCTGGCTGTTTTTAGTGCTGCTTGGGTGGGCTGTAGTCAATAGAACAAACTGTCTTAGTGATTCATTGTGTTATTTCGTGATTTCGTAAAGTATTCTATAAGTTGGACCCTTTAAAACTTATGCCAGATCAAGGTGTGCTTGTCACATGTTATTTAATTGTTGACTTTATCTAATCCCCACAATGTTTTAAATGAACATAGATGATGCATTAGTGGGCATGGACTTTTGAAAGAAATTGGACCTATTGCCTAAAAAAACACATGGAAGAATCACACAAAAGGAAGAAGAGCTTTAAAAAAATCTATTTTGTGTTATTATGGAAACAAATCACTTAGGATATTCTAAGATGTGTGTTTTATTATTGTACTTTTCAGACAGCTCAATTGCAGGCTTAAATGTAATCTCTCCATAAATAGGAAGCAATCTTTTCTTGTAACTATTTTGTTTTAATTGAAAAGTATTATGAGCTTTTGAAAAGACAGTTTGATGTGTGATCTTGGAAACTGTAATTAATTGTCTTTTAACAGTCTGCAGAATTGAAATACATCTCTCAAAGTAAATATCAGAAAAAAATCATATTACAAATGAGATTTTCTTGCTGGTTGTAACAACATCAAAAATTGCAAGAAACCCACTTCTCCTCTTCTGAATTTGAAAATCTGTAGTCTCTTGTCATTAAGGTTGACTTTGCATGTTGGTTTCACATTAATTATATTCATAATAAAAGCTTGATACATTTCAGTTGACTTTTTTAATAGTAAACCTTCAGCATATTTTCATGGGCTAATATATTTTCTTAATTGATAGATAGATAGATAGACAGACCAAAAAACAAAACAAAACAAGTTAGCCACTGATTAATCAAGTCTGTTCTCCGACTAGAAGTAAAATAATATTTTATTATTTAGGATCCTGGAATAAGCATAAGAAAGTATTTTATTTGTATTTCTGTATCATGGCCAGGAAAGTTCTAACCATATGGCTTTTTACTAGAGAATCAAAATATTCTGAATGATGAAGAATAACTATAAATAATGGTCAACTGTAAAATTGCTGTGGGGTGCCATGCACTGGGAATTTTAATGAGCTTTCTCATGTAAAAGCTCTTGATTATAAAATGATGTAACTACAATATCTTGATAGTGTTAATTTCAGAATAACTTTTCACTGGCAAGAGAAAGCCTAGTGAAAATATAACAATAGCAAAAGATAACTCAGGAGTTATGCCAGCAGCTTGAACATCAGTTTCTTGTTTGCTTTTATTTGAAATGGGGTGAATGGTATCACTGTACTGACAGTTTAAAGATGGAACACAGAGCTAATATTTTGAAGATGTTCTATGTAATAAGATGAGACATTTTGATCATTTCTTTAGGTTCTTGGTGGAATTTAATTTGTGCAGTTGGTGGCACTCAGATTTAACAGCAAAAGGTAAGTGTAAATTGTGCTTAGGCTCCTAATGAAAAACATTCTCGATTTAATGGCACTTTTAATATTAAAATATACATTGTGTTTTATTTACTATATTAATAATATTAATGGTATATTTTTGTCTGTCATAATATTATATTCTCTTTCAGCCTTTATTATGATAGTTTAGGACTTAGTTATTTTACATATATCTGTGTGTGTGCTTATGTGTATTTTTAATACTGCAGTGAAATTACAATGTATTAGCATAAAAACAGAACTTAAAATGCATGTGATATATAAATAATATTAAGGATGATTTTGTGAAGGTGATTTTTAAGAAAAAACAGAATACAATAAAACAAGATGAATTTTTCCTGTTCCAATATTTTTTTCTTTTCTAAATTAAAAACAAAAAAATCTTCCTGCTTAAAGCATCATCATTAGTCTCATTCTGTTTATAGCACATATTGTATAGAGCTGGTCAAAAAATTTCTGATGGAATGTATTTTCGATTGGAAAATGCTGTTTCATCAAAATCAAAACATGCTGTGAGAATGTGTCAATTTAACAATTTCATTTAGGAAAAAAACTTGAAAAAAAAATTTTTTTTTGATACGGTCTAAATATTCCATTTTGACTTTGTCAGAACAGAGCGCTTTGATTTTTTGTTGTTTCAAAATGACTTTATTTTAAAATTTATTTTATTTTATAGTAACACTTTTATAACCTATTATAATTTATAACAAAGTTGAAACTGGAACAAAATGTTTAGATTTTATGGAATCAGATTTTTTTTTTTTTTAAAAAGTCAACATTTTTGTTTCATGGGAACTTGCTATTTATTTTGTTCTGATTTGGAATGAAAACAAATTTCAGATGGTCAGAATTTCCTGCAGAATGAAAATTCCAAGTTTTGATCAGCTGTTTTATATATATATATATATATATATATATATATATATATATATCCTTTTTGATACTTCGGAATTGCTGTATGATAATTAGTAAGGATAGTGCTATTAAACTGTTTATTACAGTAGGTATCTTAAAAATTTGTCATTTGCCACTATAACAATTAAAACATTCTCCATGTCAAGGCCCAGATCCTGAGTTGCTGATAGCACAGTTTAGGAGCAAGGGGTGCACATGTAACCTTTAATTCACCTTTTGCATTCCTTTGATCCTGGATGGATTCTGTTGTCTCCTCCTGCACATACCCAGGAGCCTAGTAGTTCAGGCACTCTCCTAGGACGGGGGAAGACATGGATTCAGTTCCCTTCTCTGGAGCAGGGATTCAGTCTTCCCAGGTGAGTGCCCTTACCACCAGACTATAGTGTATTCTGTGGTGGATCTCTCTCAATCTCACCTATTGAAGCTGTTCCACTTTGTATAAATAATTAAATGGTCATTAGCCCAAGGACTTGATCTTGGATCTCCATCCTCCTAGCTGGGTTGCCTAATTACCAGACAGTAGAGCTTTGTTCTCTCTGGCCCAATGATTACTCACGTATTTTATAAGAATTTGAACAGCTTCAGCGTGTGACACTGGGAGACCCAGGTGGTAAGGGTGCCTTCCTGGAAGCGGGGGAGAGTTCAAGTACTAGCTCTGGAGCAGGGATTCAAACCTGGGTCTCAAACATCCCAAGTGAGTGCCCTAACCATTGTTGTTAAGGATACCACCATCCCCTGCTCTGGTTTTGTTAATCTAGCTCTTTGCTTTTATTTTAAAAAAGGCTTAAAATGCTCAGAAATCAAATGTTTCTTTTGTCCCAAAACACAATTTGTGTCTGTTTGTTTTTTGATTTACCAAAAAGTCTGAATTTTCATTTTTGGTTAGGGTTGAACTGATTTTTCCCCCCATTTTTCTGGAACTTCCAGAAAACCAAAAAATCAATTATTTGACCACCTCTAGTCCTGATGCAGCCTATCCAAATGGTGCATGCATCACATTTGAAGAGTTGACTTTATAATTAGTACCTCCCTTTGATAAATGTGTATGTAAGTAAATGCCTGCTTTGGTTTGTAGGTATGTTCTAGCTACCAAACACCACTAATAATATTAACTTGCAATTTTCTTTTTTCCCCTAAAACCAAAAGTTTACCATTACTTTACTGAATAAATACAGTATGAATGAGGGACATCCATTCATGTTTTAGCAAAAAATGTTGCATGTAATTATACACCTCACCTGCTCCATTTCCTTAATGAATAGGAGTATAGAAAGTACCCACTCATCCTGCTTATTGAAAAGCTATCATTTTTATCTAACTAGCTTACCTAATTAGAATTTGGTGGTCTGGCAGTCATTTGGAAATTGGCTTGCATTACCCAAGATAAATGAAAGAAAAAGTATTCTGAAAAGCAAATGTTGAGGTATGTTCTTATTCAGATGCCACAGCATTGCTCCCATTAGTACTATTGAGAGTTACAGTGATCATGAATATACCTCCCTAAATTGAAACCAAAGAACTCGTGCAGTAGCAACAAATTCCTTTGCCTTTCTTAACAATGCCTCATAGATCATAGTGATTTTCAGTCCCTCTGGGGTAAAATTCCTTGCTGCCCAAAATATGATAAGTATATTTTGTGCATTATTATTGATACCAAACCTGCTCCAATCACCTGCTAGCTCATCAACTTCATGGTAGGAGAAATATTTCTACCTGCAACATGGAGCCCCATAACCTCTCTGACACTTGTGAATTAAAGACAGGAGATAGCTTCCTAAACCTTGGGCCCCTCAATCAAGGAACCAGAGAAATCTGAAACTTTCCAATCCCTGGCAGCCTCTTCGTAACCTAGTTCTGTTGATACATGAGGGAGTAGGGCTCCAGAATCATAGGTGGGGATCACACCAACCACTCTCGGGCAGCAAGTATTCTCCACCCCAAATAGAGAGAACAGGAAGGAACGGCAGGATGGTGCAGATCCTTGCCAGTTAACCTCATCTAGGTGGCCAGACCCCAAAAAGTGGTCCCTGACAGAGGCAGGACCCTACAATGTCAGGTGATTCCCCCACTTCTCTAGTTTTCATGCCTTTGATTATAAAGATTTTTTCCATCATAAATTCCTGACTAGTGTAAAATGAATTTAATTTTCAAATCTACTTAATTATTTAAATGTAAATCTTACTCATGAAGCATGATGCACAGGTTTCTGTGGATCAGATATTTCCCACTCTGTAAAACAGTGTCAGATTACCTCCATAGATGCAAGACACAGAGGCCTGGTCTACATTCCAAAATTAAGTTGACCTAATTTAGGTTGAGGTACAGCCCCGCAATCATTATTGCGGTTTCTCATGTCCACACTAGCTCCTTCTGTCAGTGGAACATGTCCTCACCTGGAGCGCTTTCTCCGACTGAAGTGGGGCACTGACAGCTAGAGCCTCCCCATCCCAGAGTTGACAGCTGGAGACCCCCTCACCTCTGCCCCGGTGCCAGGACCCCTGGTGCCAGGGCTGGCGGCCCGGACTGCCGCCACCTCCCGGTAAGGGATTGGGGGAGGGGAGGGGAGGAGAGCCTGAAACTTGCCGCCTCCCAGTGAGGGATTTCCCCCCCCCCAACGTAATGCCTTGCCAGGGGGCAGCCAGCCTTGGGCTCTCTTCCCTCCCAAAATAAATCCCTCATCAACAGGTGATGTAACACAAACACTGCATCACCTGAACTACACCCACTTAAGTGCTACGCCTCTCCTGGAGGTGGGGTTATTAGATTGATGTAGTGAGCGACTTACATGGGTGGGAGGCCCATTGTAGTGTAGACACTTACATAGTTAGGTCGACGTAAGCTCATAGGTGCTGGAACTAGGGGTGCTGCTACACCCCCAGGCTTGAAGTTGTTTCCATTATACACAGAGTTTACAGTTTGATTCATTAACTCTCTGCACCCCCACTATAAAAATTCTTCCAGCACCCCTGTGTAAGCTGCCTTACAATCGACCTAACTCTGTAGTGTAGACCAGGCCAGAGGTCAATTTTTCAAAAGCACAACATGACTTAGGAGCCTAAGTACCGTTTTCAAAAGTGCCTGTATAAAAAAGGATGAGACATATCATATTAATCTCCCCCTCTCCCTGTCTTCTCATCTCCCTCCAACAATACCCTGCCTAAGTTTGATGCACATGAGAAAATGTGTTTTTGTTTGGCATGTAAAAAATATTATAGTTCAGAGAGATATATCCTACTCTCTCTTTGACTTACAAACCCAACTTTACAATAATTCCCTGACTGATCTGCAGTAGGCTTACCATTGGCTCTAAAACAATCTTGAGTGGAGAAACTCTGGAGTCCATGAGCCTGTTCAGTGTAATCTATCTTTGCATAATTGATAGTCAGTTTTCCCACATAGCAATTAGTTGAAGATATGTCTAGAGGTTGTGTTTGCACATATAAGGAGTAAAATATGATCCATTGAATAAGTCACTAGAGTGGCAGATAAGGAGACCTGCATTCCATTCTCAGCTCTGTCACTGTTCTGTGGTTTGACTATGAACAAGTCACATCACTGCTGCGTGCCTCAGTTTCCCCATCTGTAAAATGGGAATAGTGATACTTACCCCTCCCTTGTAAAGCACTTTGAGGGATCTGTGGATGAAAAGTGCTATGGAAAGTTAAGTATTATTATGTTCTGGAAGGAAAAAAGCCAGAGATAGAAGACATTCAAAAACTGAACATCACTTCTTGATGAGATCATTCTTTTTTTTGTCCCCTACAGCCTTTCTTTGTGAGTTCCGAGACAATGCAAAATCTCCAGGGTTACCCTCCACAGAAATGATATGTTGACTTCAACTGAATGTACAGTGCCTTAATTAGGGGTACTCCAACAAATATGTTTAAATACAATTATCAAGGAGAATTAGAAAGTAGATGTGTATACTTGAAAAGCAGCAGCTGGTTTCACTTGAGCCTATCCATAGTGTGAAAACAAAATCTTATCCATAAATGAAAACTAGCTTGGCTAAGGGTAAATCACAAATAACTATGATACGGTTTATGTCTTATAAAATTACATCCCCCAGCTAAAAGGGTTTTGTTAATTAAAAAAAAAGCATTTTGCACTGCCTAGGAAATATCACAGGGTGGCAGAAGCTGAGTATCATTTCCATTCACTGTAAGCTGTTTGGTACAGTAGCTCGCATTGTTGAGAGTTTTTGTGTGCTTGTTCTTCCCAAGTAACATTAAGATATTTTTATATGCCTATAGCACAGAGATTGAAACAAACCCTAGAGCCTTGTGATACTGAATATCCAGCTTTTGTTTCTGAACGCACTATAAAGGAGACCACGGGAAACATTGCTTGTGATGACTGTTTCAAGTAAGCCCTTTCAATTTTTTATACAACGGTTTGTGACAAACCAGATAAACTGAGATTTTTAAGTTTATGTTGAAGGATATGCAGTTCTAGCTTTTACATTATGTCTTGTCCATCAATGACTGGATGCCATTTCTCTTGGTAGCGTAGGGATCATGTAACTGTTTAATGTTCTGAAATTAAAGCAAGGGATATTATACTTTACCAGAAAATGCTGGATAGGTCCGGGCTTCTAGTGACTGAAGAAGTTCTTTGCAATGGTATAAGTTTTAGGTCAATGACTGGAGACCAGACTTGTGCAATATCCTAAAAAAGGGAGAATTATTTACTGATTTATATGCAAATGAAAGGTCAAGGCAGTTAGTTGTCCTATAAGCAAAACAACAACTTAGGAATCCACTGGCTTTTGGTGCAGTGGTATCTGGATGTTCTGTTTGACTCTCCAATACTCTCGCCATATTGTTGTTAAGCTGAAAAGCATGGGAGAGGAGTAAAGATCTTTTCCCAAGCTTTAGTGCTGGGAAGCTGAGCTGACAATGGACAAGTCTGGCACACATTAGACATCCCTTGGTTGCTTGTACTATTTCTATAGTAGACTAGACCTTCCAAGGGTTAAAAGAAGTACTTCAAAGAAAATTAATTCGTCCCAACTTCCCCCCCAAAAAACTAATATTCTTGCTCATTGCATTTAGTGTCTCTCTAAATCGATGTAACTATAATAAGAAAATGTCGCTTAACAGTATATTATAATTAGAATGTTGCTTAGTTACTGACTATAAATATAGTTTATGCAAATGATTATATCAACTTTGTATACTTAGTGATGGTTTCTGTTTTTTAATTTAACTTTCCCTATGCTGAGATATCGTTGTAACAAAACACAGTAATATTTGCAATAGTATCCTTTCTATCACAGAAATGCCAAGAAGAACTAGAGCAATCAAAATTTCTACCTTCTTTGATTTGTTTGGTTCAGAAAGAAATTGTTATAGCTTACTTCCTCCATCCTAAGCCAGTATGCAGTTAGTAACTAAGGGTGAAATCCTGGCCCAATTGAAGTCAATGTGTGTAGGATTTCACTCTAAACTTTCATTTCAACCCATTTCAACACACGTGCTTTGTAATAACCTGAACATCTTTAAAAAAAATAAGTGAGTGAATCCCTGGGATATAATTTATAAAGTGATAATTTGAAGGCACTTTAGTTACAGTGAAAAAACTTCTGAATCTGAAAAATCTATCTTTCTTACTGTAAAGGGTGAAGCACACACAGCAATGTGGCCAGTATTGTGTTGGAGCTAGTAAGTGAAATGTCAAAAGTGTTTGGTTCACACACTTATTGTGGGGGGTCAGCCAGATGGTATGCCAGAGGCATCCAACCTTTAACATATTTAGGGACAAATTAATAACATGTCAGAAGCCTAAGAGATATTTTTAATTCTTATAAAGTATAAAAGATTGCAACATCACTCATCTTTACTGCAAAGGTGGAAATTGAAAGTCTCAGAACTTAATATTCTGTATTGATCTGAGAACAGACCACTTCGATCAAAACATATGATCTCATGCTGGAACCTGTAACCGGTGGGCTACACCTTTGTATTAAGGATGAGGACTGCTGCGAACCATATTGTAGAACTCGGGGGTTAGGGGTGCATTTTGGTCACCCCATAGCTTTTTGAGGACTTAAGACATGCTGAAAATGAATATTCACTTCTAGTTCATTTCTGGTTATCATTTAGTTATAAGAAAACTATTGCAGTCATGTCAGAGCAACTCTTTTTATAAGGCTTTTGGTGACAGAAATAGTCTTAGTTTATAAACTAATCCTGCAGAACACTTTCATTGTAACAATCGGTCCTATTGCATGAAAAGTACAAAATCAAGAAAATCAAGCCATTATGTTTCCACATAGCAAACTCCACATTGTTATATTGCCATATTTTGCTTGATGTCAACAATGTAGAATTAAAACAGTATTGCTTTATCATCATTACTCAGAGGATTAGTGAGAGCACGCACAACAAATTATTTTCTCACATACATTTTGTTTAACATTGCAAAAAGGCTTGATTCCATTAGAAAGAGATTAATTTAACGGGACCAGATTTTCAGGCTGCGTAGGTAATTTCAGGGCAAAGGAAATGACTTTCAAAAAATAACATAATTCTGCAAAACTTGGACAGCAATGAGTTGGAAACTGAGTTTAGTGAAAATTATAGTATTTTAAAAATAATGTGCTAAGATGATTTTCATAGAAAAACATTTTATGTTCCACAGTGGAACAAAAAACAAAACAAAACAAAAAACCACCACAACCAAATCTATGTTAGTTACCAACTGTTCTCAAGGCACCTATTATTTTTCTCCACAAGCAAGGGCAAAACATAGAGAAATAATCCCGAAGAACTGTCAGATTCTCATGGGAACACTCTTCGTTATGCAGCTTACCCACTGACTGTCATCAACAATCTACAAAGTGCATCTAAGATTGTACTCTGCACTGGTTACCAAATGTTTTGCTATAACCCAAGCAGCTTTCCCAGAATAGCTAAGGAATTTGACCCAGAGTCTTTTGTGGGCCTACATCTTATGACCCATTTTTCAGTTTCATGGCTTTAGTACAGTAAATATTTTTACAAGGAAGCATATTGCTCAATATTATTAATTTAAGAGTGGTGTCTCATTTGCTCCAAGTAAGGGTCCAATGTTACAGGGTGCTGCGTGCCCTCAACTTCCACTGCCTTCAATGGGACTTGAGGGTGTTCAGTGCTTCACGTGATTGGATGCTAAGGGTTTCAATACAGCTCCCACAGAGTCAGTAGGAGTCTTGCCATTGATTCTAATGTGAGATGGATCAGGCCATAAATGAGTATATTTATTTTACACATTGAGAGTGTATACATATAGAGCGGGGTGGCTACTGGAAAAAGGTATTTGCAAATATTCAGTTGAATATACATCACAAATTTACTCCCATGGTATTCCCAACTCCTTTGTTTAATCTTCACATGCATTCGTATGAACAATTTTTGCTTTCAAGAACATTAAGAGAAAGTGAAAATGTCATGGATATTTACGCAAGTATTCAATATGGCAATATTACAACTATTCCATTGCAGGAAGGTTTGTACCACAAGTGACTCATTCAAGCCTTTCTCCGGTTTTATAAAAGTTTTGGTCAACCAGTTAGTGAAATGAAGCAATATTATTTGACTTACAAAAAGAATCACTCAGCACAAATATTGATTGTGAATAGAGCATACACAAAGCAAGAATCCTGCATGATATAACTTGATCTCAACTCTTATTGACTCACAAAGGACCTCAGGACCTTGCATGATTGAGTCCAATTTCAAGGCTGTAATTTGTTTGCATAAAATTTTCAAATAAATTTGAATATTAGGTACATGAATTAAAATCAAAGTGCTGGTGAATAAATCACAACTATTATAAAGGACTTCATCAAATATATAAATTGTTCACTCAGAAATAACTCAACTAACTCTATGGGCTTCTTTGAAAGTCCATTTAAGTCAATGGAAAGATGCCTATTGACTTCCATAGGATTTGGATCAGGCGCTAAATGTGTGCATATGTATATAATATAATCTTGTATGTGTAAACTTGCTATAAAGAAAGAAATAGTTCTTCAGGACAATTTGCAGTGTTTAAAATGTTTTTAAAATATAGGTTTTATTAAGAAAGTAGGAGCCTAAAAGAAAACAAGAATTAACATAAGAATGTCATTAGGGTCAGGGTTTGGCTGCCTCAACCAATAATTTTTTGTCATTCAATATCCCACTGATTATTAAATTAATCTGTTATTGTAACAGCAATCAAAAACAAGTCAGACCATATTTTTGGGCATTTGAGATTGTCAACAAGAGTACAAAACTGAATGGTTTGTTTTTTTTACATGAAACGTTTTCATATTTTCCAGTAAGCTATTTCTTTCTTGTACACACACACAGTGTTGGGTTTTAAACTCAAATGACCGATTGTTAAATGTTCCACTGAATAAGAAGCAGCTGCAGTATTGGAAATAGTCAGTTGCTTAAAAGAGATAATGATTTATCAGTGGTAAGCAGCACTCTTCCCTCCGAGTCAGTACTACACAGTTCCCAAAGACCTCAGTGTGGTTTTTAAGGGACACTATGCTGTTTGGATGTGATGTCTTTTAGATTAGACATTTAGATCCAGGGCTTACTAAGTAATTCACGCCCTATTCACAAATATAGGGTGTTACCCCAATCACTTAACCAAATTCTAATACAGGTAATTCTGTCCACCTAAATTCTACATCAGTTTCAGTTGACTACAATATTATTTTCTGGCTTCTGCTATGTTCTTTACCTACCTCACATGGGGATTGTGAGGTTTAATTAATGTTTATAAAGCGCTTTGAACTACTTGGATGAAAGGTGCAAAGTGTTTATTATTATAACTTAGCGAGGAAGATAACATTTACGGTGCCAGAATTTGATAAACATGCCAGTATCAAACCTTTGCAGTATATCCCTGCTGATAAAATGTTCCTTTCTAATCTAATTCTTTTTTCTACAGTTGTAAGCATTTTGTATTAAAATTCTGCTAATTTTGTTAGCTTCACTTAGAGATATACTATTCATTTTGGTATAAATTCAGGGACTTATGAACAGGGAGAGATCTCCTATTCTAGTATGTGTAGCAAATACCTCCTCTGCTTTTTACCTAGGTAGTAGATTTATGCCTTGTATTTTCAAAATTGCATGCTTGCAGTTACTGTTAGTGAGTAGACAAATGGAACCATTTGAATGCATAGCTACCAAATTTGCACATGCAATTGTGGTAAATTGTGCGTGCAAATTAGGCAGCAGTCACATGCATGCTAATTTGAAAAACAGGACCTTTTCCTACTTTCTTCAGGTACAGTAATGACACACTGGACTTGGCTACAAGTCAAGGAGCCGGGTCTGCTCCTATTGACTTGAAAGGCAGAATTCCCATCAGTTTTCAATTGCAGCAGGATTGGGTTCAAGAGACTAACTGCACGATGACAAAATCCTGAGGAAATCTTCTCATCTCCATTTGGATTTCTTGTGCATAGTGTTAAGGTACAAAATAAAAAGAAATGTAAATAGAAAAAAAGCTATTTTTAGGGCTGTCAAGCGATTAAAAAAATAATCGCAATTAAAAAAATTAATTGTGATTAATCACGCTGTTAAGCAGTCACAGAATACCATTTATTTAAATATTTTTGGATGCTTTCTACATTTTCAAATATATTGATTTCAATTACAACACAGAATACAAAGTGTACAGTGCTCACTTTATATATATTTTGATTACAAATATTTGCACTGTAAAAATGATAAAAGAAATAGCATTTTTCAATTCACCTGATTCAAGTACTGTAATGCAATCTCTTTATCATGAAAGTTGAACTTACAAATGTAGAATTATATAGAAAAAACCCCTGCATTCAAAAATAAAACAATGTAGAACTTTAGAGCCTACAAGTCCACTCAGTCCTACTTCTTGTTCAGCCAGTCACTCAGACAAACAAGTTTGTTTACATTTGCAGGAGATAATGGTGCCCACTTCTTGTTTACAATGTCACCTGAAAATGAGAACAGATGTTTGCACGGCATTGTTGAAGCCGGTGTTGCAAGATATTTACGTGCCAGATGCACTAACGATTCATATGTCCCTTCATCTTCAACCACCGTTCCAGAAGACATGCAACCATGCTGATGACGGGTTCTGCTCGATAACAGTCCAAAGCAATGCAGACCAACGCATGTTCACTTTCATCATCTGAGTCAGATGCCACTAGCAGAAGGTTGATTTTCTTTTTTGATAGTTTGGGTTCTATAGTTTCCACATAGGAGTGTTGCTCTTTTAAGACTTCTGAAAGCGTGTTCCACACCTCATCCCTCTCAGATTATGGAAGGCATTTCAGATTCTTAAACCTTAGGTTGAGCGTTGTTGCTATCTTTAGAAATCTCACATTGGTACCTTCTTTGCATTTTGTCAAATCTGCATGGAAAGTGTTCTTAAAATGAATAACATGTGCTGGGTCATCATCCAAGACTATAATATGAAATACATGGCAGGATGCAGGTAAAACAGAGGAGAAGACATACTATTCTCCCCCAAGGAGTTCAGTCAAAATATAATTAACGCATTATTTTTTTTTAATGAGCATCATCAGCATGGAAGCATGTCCTCTGGAATGGTAGCCGAAGCATGAAGAGGCATATGAATGTTTAGCATATCTGAGATGTAAATACCTTGCAATGCCAGTTACAAAAATGCCATGTGAACACCTGTTCTCACTTTCAGGTGACATTGTAAATAAGAAGCCAGCAGCATTATCTCCCCTAACTGTAAACAAACTTGTTTGTCTTAGCGATTGGCTGAACAAGAAGCAGGACTGAGTGGACTTGTAGGCTCAAAAGTTTTACATTGTTTTGTTTTTGAGTGCATTTATGTAACAACAAAAATCTACATTTGTAAGTTGCGCTTTCACGGTAAAGAGATTGCATTATGGTACTTGAATGAGGTGAATTGAAAAATACCATTTCTTTTATCATTTTTACAATGCAAATATTTGTAATAAAAATCATAGCATAAAGTGAGCTCTGTACACTTTGTATTCTGTGTAGTAATTTAAATCAATATATTTGAAAATATAGAAAAACATCCAAAAATAGTTGTTAAATTTCAATTGGTATTCCATTGTTTAACAGTGAGTTAACAGCAATTAATCGACAACCCTACTATTTTTTTCTATTTTTCACCAGGAAACCAGGTAAACGTGCCTGTATCTATCCCAGTTCAGGAAAGCAGTTAAGCATACATTTGACTTCAGTAGGACTTAAGCACAATAGGGATGTAGGACTTAAGCACAATAGGGAAGCACAATAGCACCATCTTGAATAGGGATGTGTTCTTGAATTAAATTTGCTTTTTGACTATGGAAGATGAAACTTCCCTTTTTAAGCCATATACTGCATGCACAATTACTGCTAACATTGATAGGAGTTACTGCGTTGAATAAGAGCTATATTGTATACATGGCCCACCTAAAATGTGAATAAGTTAAACCCTGCCTAATCCCCTGGTGTACACCAATATGTTCCATGTCATAAGGGAAGAAATACACAGTTATCCAACTTGCAAATCACCAGGGAGCCAACCAAGGCAAGTTGTTGCTGTTTTTAAGGAATAGTGTTTTTTGCTGCTTTTTACAAGTAGAAACAGGTAGATGACGTTGGAATTCTAGTTATTTTGGGGATCACACAGCCCTTTGTGCAGCTTTTTAATAGCAAATTTAACATTTGTCCATGGAATGTGCTTATTCAGCAGTGATCAGATAAATAACACAACTTAGATTCAGACTGTACTCAGCATGAGTAGTACAATTTATAAGCATTAACAATGTAATGGTATTTTAAAAAACCACTCAGTTTTGAGATCTAACATAATTTGCTAAAACACTTCTGCATTTGTTGTTTGGCAGAGGCTTACTAAGCTGCTGTACTTAATCTTGCTTCAAATGAGTAAATAAATATGCAGTTCAATTTTCCAAGGAATAAATAATAATTTGCCTTTTCAGATGGAGTTAGTTTACTTCTAAACAGATCAGCTTGCCACATAAAACAAGCAAAATACCAAGGCCCAATTTCTTCCCTGCTGAAGCAATTCATTCATATATCAGGATCTCCCCATGGATTCCAGGAGTGGGTTGGGCGGTAAAATACAATCACCCCTTCAGAAGTAGTTTTGGTTCTGATTCATTTTACCATATTCATCTTAAAGGCCCATGGGCAAAAGCAACTATTCCTTATAGTTGATGTTATGTAGTTGCTTTTTCAGCAGCCGTGCCAAGTATACTCTAGCGGGTGGGTAATATCTGACAGACAAATGAATGGTTTTGACCTGTGTTCAAGCTGAGCAGCAGATGTGCCATACCCACATTTCTCACTGGTAGTGGTGGAAATGATAAAAAATGGGCTAATCACCTTTAACTCGCATTGACTTGAATGAGCATTGACTTTGCAGGATGAGCTCATTGTGGAGATCAAGGGGTAAGATTTCATTTACATTAGACCCCTTGACACTGACTTGGCCATCAGAGCAGTGTAAAGTGGCCTTATGTAAATGAGAATCTGACCTGAGGTCCTTTAAAAAGGGGGTTCAATGGATTGCTAACGGGTTTGTGTCTAGTTCTTTTGTTTGTTTATTTTTTAACTTGCAAACTGAAGTAATAATATATAAATTAGAGCAATACTAATACTGAGTTATGGGATGAAAAATGTATTTTTTAATCCAAGTAGCAATTCTGTTTGTAAGATAGAACTAATGACTCTTAAGGTTACGTTATACTTTGTAGTTGTTAGGGGTTTTGGATTAGTTGCACTTTTTTTTTTTTTTTTTGGTAATTTCATTAACTGTTTATTTTTACAAACAGTAGGTACAGGATGAAATCTGTATCTCAGTGATATCTTTAAAAATTGCTAATGGTGAAAATATAATGACTATTTTCTTATCTGTATATCAGTGAATCACAGGATTTTATCCAGTGAGCCATAAATAAAGGCCTACTGACTAAAAACTCTCTCCAGTAGGAAAGATCTGTGTTTCAGACCCTAAAGAAGAGATAGGAATGCTGTCCTCTGGCACAATGGTTTCCAGATTCAAATCTGCCTGATTTTACAGTCATTGCTCATACAGAACCCTCAGAGATGTCAGGGGATGTTTTGTAGGTCAAGCAACTACAAGATAATAGGAAGTGAGATAACTTCCTCTTCTTTCCAAATGCAACAGAGATCATAAACTTTGTCATGCAGGTGGAACTTAAAGTTAATGCATAGGTATTTTATCTTTACCCTTCGATAACATTATATTTGGAATGGCTAGTGCAGGAAATAAAGTAAGTTGCCATGTTTTGAAAAGAAAATAGTAATATGAAATAAGAAGGCAGCACATATATAAATTAGCAGACAGGTGTCTACTTGCCAGTTATTAGCCTCACAATCCTTTGGACAGTTTCCAACCTGTATTTTTTAAAACAGATGAAAGATTCCAACATAAAACATTTTGGAACTTTTTTATTTGTCCGTGGGATTCAGTATCATAGTAGCTGCTTATTTACAACATATTACCTTAAGATAGTATTTGATTTTCATTATATTTTTGTATTCTTTTCTCAGTTCACATTTGTATCCTTGGTCACATCCTGCCAAGAGGCATCTGAGTCCTGCCAAGACATCTCTTTGTCACATGTTCAGATAATATATCTGAGGCTCCTATTGAGCTGTCAAAGCCATACAAATCTATGTTTGTTAACTGTGATTCTCCTTCCATTTGCTTAGCTTGGAAAGCCAGTGGATTAAAGGAGTCCTTTGGATCAGAGAGAAACTGCTTGAAACACTGTATACTTAATGTCTAAATAAAATGTTTGACCATGACAATCTAATTCAAAGGGCATTTTGTGAACTTAAGAAGGAAATTCCTTTCTTAATGCACTATTTCTTTTTGTGACTGGGAAATTTTTCTTATTAGCATGTGTCTAAACACCTCTTATGCGTTGTCAAGGTTACCAACTTGCAGTATAGAAGGTGTCCTACATCTGGTTTTATAGTACAGTACAGAGATGTGAAAGACATTTTAATGAAAATACCTCAGCAATAATAATCATTGAACAAACACCTTTTAATTCTGTAGTTTAGAACATGTGGACTGACTCTCCACGTACAAAAAGGACTCTAGTTGTAGGTTCCTTACATGCCTAAAAACTAAGCACATTGCTAAATAACTTTTCAGTAACAAAGCCGTAGTGTGTCTCTCTTTAATGCTGAAGTAAATTTATCTGTTCAGTCTGAAGTACTGATTACCTGTTCACTTATTTGCAGGAATAATGTGTACTCACATATCCAACAGAAGTCAAAGTACATGGTTAGGAGGTTAAATGGGTTGGATGTATACAACCATGTTCCTAAGGAAGAGGGAGGTGGTTGCTGGAACACTAGAGACATAGAGTATCTGCAATTGTGAACAGGCTTCACATTTTGTTGCATGGGGGACAAACTTCCCCCCCTGCCCCAATCCCACCACATCCAATGAAACATTTACTCCTGGGGGAGTTCTGAACCACTGCACAATGCAGAATTTGCGCAGAATTAATGTTCTGCGCAGAATTTCATTTTTCCAGGCAGAAATGGTGCTGCAGAGCTGTTCGCCAGCACGGGGGCTGCTGGATCCAGCAGAGTCCAACTCTCCAGCTCACAAATACAGGGCACTGCTGGGGGGAGAGGAAGAGGGAGCTGAAGGGTTCCGGGCAGCTGCAGTTCCCAGTACGTTCTGAAGAAATGAGGCATCATGAAGGAAACTCCGTACAGACCCGGGACCCAGCATCAGGCTGTTTCTCCCTCTGGATCCCTTGGCTCGAGGTGGGGGGGGTGCAGAAGTGGGGTGTATATGTCTGAGACCAGTGGAACAGAGTTTTCCCCCAAGATGTGCCCAGCTGGCATGTGTGACACATCCAGACTAAGGCACCCAACAAAAGCATAACAGAGAAACAGGAACTACATTGTCATAGGGGTTTCTTTAACTCTCTACTCTAAAACTTTTTTGTTGTCTATATTGTTACAGACATACTTGCTGTATGACAGGTATTTTGAAATAAATTACCAAAATAATTGAAACTGGTATGATTATATTGAATTATTTTGACAAAATATGCAGAATTATGCAGAATTTTAAAATATTGTGCCCAGAATTTTTAATTTTTTGGTGCAGAATTCCCCCAGGAGTAAACATTTAGGTACAAATCTCTCTGAGCAGAACTTTGTGAGAGTAGGGAGGTCTCACATTAGTAAGGATTTACATGATTCAGACTGTTCTTCAGTGCCTTTCCATTTAGTATGATAACATAGAATGGGAGAGCCTGCAGAAGTAAGCAAAGAATGAGGAAATCGCCATAGGGTTCTCCTTGCAGATGTTTGTGACCAACTGTTCCACTAGCACTATGAGGATGATTTTTAAATGACAGGCCTTTTCAAATGTTGCATGAATGTCATAATATTTTCAGTTAATTAGAAATATATATCAAAGCTTGTTTGGATTAAGAACATTGATTAAAACTAGAAAATGTTCCAGTGAACTTTTAAAGTCAGCCATTGTTATGAACAATCCTTAGAGTTATGAAGAGATTTATTTCAGTTAATAATAAATCATTGCACTGAATTAGTGCAGTCTGACTGGTTTAATGCAAATGTGAGCTATGCATCTGCATTTTCATTTCTGCATAATAAAGGATGTGAGTTTTATAAACAGTTAGTAGCCTTTAACTAAGGAAAACAAGATCATCCTCAAACTTCACAGTTGTGCAGGGCAAATCATTTTGTAAACTAAAAGAAACTATAGGTTTGTCTGGATACAATATGATATACAATATTCTTGATAATCTCAGGCGTGTGATCTTTCTTTCTTTCTTTCTTTCTTTCTTTCTTTCTTCGACACCCTCAGGTGCATAGGTCATCCAGCAATTTTGGTCTGGTCAGGCTTCTGAATGTCATACTGATGGATTTAGCTTCTTTCTCTATGGTTCTATGTAATATTTCTCTAGGTGGCCCTCTTTTTCTCTCTCCAGCTGGTGTCTGTGTTATCACTTGATGTGGAAGTCATGTTGGTGGCTTCCTTAAGTTGTGTCCTAAATATATCTTCTAGCCATGTTTGAAGCTTTAAGCTGGTGTGCTCCATTTAGAATTTCTGATATCATAATAAACTCTTTCCAATGGACGCTTTCCCATGGACTCACGGGCATTGCTTTGGAATGAGTTTAACTTCTTATCAATTGGTGTTGTGGATTTGCATGACTCTGCTCCATAGAGGACAGACATGATGTCATAGTTAAAAATTGTATTTTTGTATGGTGCCACTCATGCTACTTTTCCAATTCTTTTCAAATTTCTGAAAGTTGTTTGCCACTTTTGATATTCATTGTTTGACATCTGGCCTGGTGCCACCATCGTACCACATCTTGCTCCCCAGATAAGTAGGATTTATTTCTTCTAATGTTTCTCTGTCAACTCAGATGGTTGCTTTTGAAACATTGATAGCCATGTATTTTGTCTTCCCATGGTTGATGAACAACCAATTTGTTTTGCTGTGTCTTCCATTAAGCATTGTGTTGAACTGAGCAGGACAACATCATCAGTAAAAACAAGATCACTCAATTGTACTTTTATCATTTGTCTATAAAATTCCTCAACTGCCTTCAGTGGTTATTTTCCTCATTACAAAGAAGATGTCCTTCTGCAGCATGGAAGAGGTTAGAGGGAAATATCCCGCCTCCTGCATTTCAAAAGTGACACCCGATAATTAGGAAGAAATCTCTCCTAGGGTTAAGTCTTCCTATATTTATCCATTATGGCCCTGTATAGACATTGCCTGCTGGAACAGAGCCAAAAGAGGCTCCACATGGCCCCTGCTCCAGGTTAAATTCCCTGGAGCTGAGGGATGCTGGCCCTTTCCCCCAACTGACTAATGGGTGCCAAAGACTTCAAGGGGTGGAGGAGCCACGTGTTGTACTTCGGTGAGTGTCTTCCTCCCTCATTGCTGGGGCTATCCTCTTTCACTGCCAGCCCCATCCGATTCCCCCACCTGTTGAAATGGATGGGTAACATTTCTCAGTGATATCTGTCTCATTCATTTATGGGCCCAAACCTGCAATCTGGTCTGAATGGGTGAATGCTTATACCTATGCAGAGCCCTGCTGAAGCCGGTGGGGCTCTGCATTGTAGCAGAAGTTCACCTGTCTGGTTCACACTGCAGGATCAGGCCTCAGAACTGTCTTTTTGTGTCAAAGAACCACAGGTTTTTTTCATCTAGTTTAAAAGTTCAAGCACTCCAAAATGTTGTTGTTGGCATATGTATTATATTTTACATATGGTATTAAAAATATTCCATTCTCTATTTCATATTTTATTTAAAAATCCTAAACAACCTAATTTATGCTTGCAATATAGACATTTCATTAATTTAAAAATGGATAAGTGAGAGAAATGTGGGTTGGAAAGATAGCCGGCAGCCTGGAAAACACATGATGTGATTTGGAAACCAGAACAACGGATATCTACAGTTCAGTTGAATGGGTATAGTTTGTTCCAGACCATTAAAGTTGGATATATGCAACTGTCAGTTATGTTGTGAGTAACACCTATTTGAGTGTAGATTGTACAATATTTTCCATTTACTGTACCCTGATATATGTGTGGGGGGTTTTTTTTGGGGGGGGGTTGTTGTTATTGTTGTTTACTTAAAACAAAAATAGGAAAGATCAAAACCTGACAGATATGAAATGAAATCCCAAAGTAATGACTAAAAATCTTACGCCCTGGGTGCTTGAAGTTAGCAACGTAAGTCCATATTTAAGTACCTGGAAAAAATAGCCTGACTTTTCAGAGGTGCTGAAGAATCAGAACAGTCAGTGAAGCCAATGAGAGCTACTGGTGCTCAGCACCTCTGAAATTCAGGCCACTTTTTAAGGTGCCCTAATAAGCGTTTCAGTTGCTAATAGCAGTTAAACAAGTTTAAATATTTTTTTCAGTGTGGATCCACTTACCGCTTTACTCTTTACACATTATATTATTCCCCGTGATAGCATAGCTACTCCATCCAGCAGAGCTTGTATATATGACCCAGAACAAAAATAGTATCGGTACTGATTGCTAGGAGAATGGTGACTTATGTGGATGCAAATGTGTTGGGAGGCATACACCCGCACAGCTTTCCCATAGTCACAACTTGGATCTAGGTGTACGCAGTTGCATTGGAACAATGTGTACAGTGGGGATGCTGAAAGCCATTGAACCAAACGGTAAACCCTGTAAACCACTTCAAGCCAGGGGATGTGGCAGCACCCCTAGTTCCAACACCCTTGGGTGTATACCCCCCATCATCATTGTAGCACTGAGCACTAGTTTCAATCAGTTCCTACAATTATTATAGATGGAGATAAAATGAAAAACAGACATCTGGAAATTAGTTTTTTCTTAAATTAAACTTAATATCCAGGAACATGAGATTAAATACAAATCTGTGCAGGCATTTTAAATATTTATGGAATTCAAACCCCATATAGCCCATGTGTTCGTTGCTACCACATACTCTACTGGATAGCATCTGTTATCATTAGCACAGAGTAACATAATGAAATCTACTTTTTAAAAGTTCTAGAAGGTAACAGTTGCTTGTAAAATGCCCCTAAAAATCTATTGTGATCTGAAAAGCAATGCATTAAACAGCAATATTCCTGTGTTGCACAAGAAGGGTATTCACATTACCCTTGTGGGCAGTAGGTATACAGAATTTTATTTAAATGAGTCTAATTGATTCCAAAGCTAGTTATTTACTCGGGTGCCCCCAGAATGACACAGAAAAATATCTTCCACTCTGAGTGTCCTTAGGGACCCATATTCATCATTTAGCTAGGTTCCTTAAACACTTTGTAGCCTCCATACACACCCCCTAAAGGTGGGAGGGAGAGGGGGTCTAGGAGCAGCAGGACAGCTGCTCTAAATTTGTATGTTCCTTCTCCTAAGAGAGCTATGTAAAATACAGGGATTTTTTTAAAGCTGTTTGGTGTTGTATTACTTCTCCTATATGATTTATGGACCTCATTGGCGGAGAGGGGTCATATAGCACTGGTACTGTCCACCAGCAAATGGCAGCATGGCTGTAAGCCATCAGAAGCCTAAAAAGAATGAGGAGAGAAAGTATTTTATGTGCAGTTGACCAGGAATCCATGGGCCCGTGTGGTCTACTCTGACCCTGTCCTCTGTTCATACCAATGTCTGGCCCATTTTCAGTCCCATACAAAGTATGCTGCGTTGGACATGTTGTTTCCTTAACCACCTAGATTTGTTTGTAGGTATGTGTTCCTCTCCAGTGGCTTTTTAAATGGTATGAGAACTTGGGGCCTATGAGTTTAGTATGCATCATACATAAGATGTTATAAAGGAACAAACTGAAATGGATTGTCTTGCCGGCATGTAAATACAAACTGTTTAATAATAATATTGATTTCCCTTTAGCAGGAGATGTTTTACTTAAACAGTAGAAAGTAAATAACTTAAAGGTTCAATTAGCTTAGCTGGATTGAACACACTTCTCTTTCATATTTGATTTCTAATGAGCTCAAGAATATCTTTTGTGGTCCATGTATTTTGGGAAAGGTAAGCTGAAGCCTGCTAGTAGTATTGAATCACTATTTTTTTTTAAAAAACCCACACTGATCATGAGCCATGTTTCAGACCCTTGTGAGTTCAGCAAGTTATCACAAGGCAATGATAAGCAGTGAGCAGCAGCAAAATCAGGTGACCCCTTGACTAGCGCACACTGCATGTTTGCCATTCCCAAGGAACTAGCCCTTAATCGTTACTTTGCAAAACACAGCAGCCTCATATCTAAAGGTGCTGCAAAAAAAAAAAAGGGGGGGGGGAGTAAATTTTGCCTTGTTACACATGTGCCCATTTTCCTGAGTGGAATGTTCATGGATGTAACAAAGGCAAAAAAATTCCCACCTTAAGCTCTTTGGGACAGGATATGAGCCTTATTTTATATTTTGTAAAGCACCCTGGGACATTTATGGTGATTCCAAGTAGACACCATCTCTACAATTTGCAAATTTTCTTCAGCAATGAGTACATTTCCATTTAGAAATTATGTCCATAGATTAAGATTGTACGTAGACATTTAGTAGTGGTAGACAACATGATTACAAATGTATGTATGCCCAAAAGTAAGAAATTCAGATTTAAATTTTAGCATATCACTTGAAAGTCTTGAAATTCAACCATTAATAGACGCAGTGTAGTAGTTCAGATGTCTGCCACAGTTCCATAGCAACACACACACACACCATATTGAAACTTCAAAGAATGAAGTAAAATTACTAACTTATTAAATGTGTGTCTTATTAAGATGCCCCTCAAAGCATCAATTTATAAAATATCATTAAAGATGCAAAACTGCTTGAAATAAATTATTTTTAGTTCCTTCTTCTCTTGAAAATGGGTTCATTTTCATGGAAACTTTTACCAAAATATATGCATTTTGTGAGCAAAAATTACCTATTTCCAAGCAAAATGTGCCCTCCCCCCCTTTTTTTTTTTAGCAAAGAACGCTCTCTTTTTTTGTTGTTGTTGCCAAAATAGCTTTAAAAAAGAAACTTAGAGTGTGAAAAAAATCGGTGCTTGATTCTGTGAATCAAAATAGTGAATTTCATGCTGTTCTGCATTTACGCCCTATTTCCTCTTTGGCTAGAGCAAGAAAATAGTTTAGATTTTCTTTTCTCTTGCTCTCCCCCCATTTCCTTTTCAAGTGCTTAACATCTTCTTTCCCCACCTTTCCTTGTAAAAGCAGAGTGAAGATACACTTCCTGTACAAGGCTGTATTGAGCCTCTGGATCTGTAAATAAACCAAACCAGTTCCACAGTGGATGAAAGATGGGTAGAATGATTAATAAGGTTCTTATTGACTCAATGTGGCTTCGGTATAACAAGAACCACGGGAGTTTACGATGTTTTATGTATGGAGAAGTGTGCAAGGCTCTCTGTGTGCTAACACTATCAAAACTAATGTTCGCTTGTCATGGATGGCAACTGAGGATGATGATACTGTTGTAAAGCAAAAGTCTCCAACTAAAAGATTTACATTACTTAACTTGAAAAGAGCCTTTACTCTTTAAACATGAAACATTCACCATAAATATTAAACATAGATAATCTTTTTGATTGTTAAACCAGGAAAAAAAAATCAATAAAATCTTTAATCCATCACTGATATTTGGCTCCCATATTGCCGGTGACACAAATGACAGCCTAACCCAGCAGGTGACTCAGAAATAACTCTTTGAAATCTAGACTTTGGAGACTCTTTGAGGAGCCCACTTGAAAGCTGGCACCATTTTTGTTACTTTGTCAGCAACTTTCTGTATTTCTTCTACAGCCCATTGAAGATATTTTTGTTGGAGTTTTTTCTCCCTAACAACTAGAGCTTGGCAAACTCTGCAAAACATTTTGGTTGACTATTTCAGTTTTTAAATGACTTTACTCTGATTGTGTTCATGCACTTTTTTGTGTTCTCTGGTCAAACTATTGAGAGTCATTGGCATGAACATTCATTCAAAGTGAACAGGAGTACTTGTGGCACCTTAGAGACTAGCAAATTTATTTGAGCATAAGCTTTTGTGGGCTACATCAGATGAAGTGGGCTGTAGCCCACAAAAGTTTATGCTCAAATAAATTTGTTAGTTTCTAAGGTGCCACAAGTACTCCCGTTCTTTTTGCGGATAATGACTAACACGGCTGCTACTCTGAAACCATTCATTCAAAGTGAATTTCAAAGTCACATGAGCATATAACCATGGAAACTGAATTTTAAACTTAGATGCAAGTATTAATTCTGGGAGTGCCTACATGCTTATCCAGCTTGAGAGTGGAAATGATACCACGTGACTTGCTAATCAGGGCAGCTTGAATAGTGAATACCTGCAGAAAATTTGTTTGAGGTCAATCCTGTGAGGTTAAAAGTCCCCCAAAATCCATGAAATGGTTTTGAATAACATCAATTGAAAGAAAATGTAATCTGTTAGTGAATGTTCCACACATGGAAAAGCAGGCTAAATTGATCACACAAAAGTATTATTCCCAAATTACTCACTCACCTTTACTCCACCCATGTTCCTCACCTGGATCTGATGACCACATCCTAATCTTTTTGTTTATGGCTGGTGAAGACACACATTCAGCACTGCAGCTTCATTTCAGGATTAGGTTTGAGAATTCTGGGGGAGAAAATTTATGCTTGAAGTACATACACAAAAACGAGTGGGTAAAGTAAGATAAATTAAAGTTTATCCCACTAAATCGAAAACGTCTATCTTTATTTTCTACAAATCTATATTGTATGAATTTACTCCATATGATAGACAACATGTATTAGAGTTTCCTCAAGGAAAAAATCTCTCAGTATCTTCAGGAGTGCATGTGTAAGCATTGCATTAGCTGTTTTTATCGTAGGACGTTTGAATTCAAATATGCCCCATTTGAAAAAAGCATTCAGATTCAGGGCATTGAAGTAATTGGGACGTAAGCACATATTTAAAGTTCAGGTCACATGTGCTTCAATACTATTCTGAACAGGAATGGATTTAAGGATGTGTTCAAGAGCTTTCCTGAATCAGGGCCATGCTGAAGAAGCAAAGCTTAATTTGAATGCACCCTTAGAGTGGTGCAGATAGTCCAGCTGTGCCATGTTGCAAGCTGTCACAGTTGCTGTGGAACAGACTAGCTGGCCCGTGAGGTGCAGCAATAGGCAAAGATGTTTAAACTTTGCATGGGTTTACCCCCTTTGGAGGATAGATACATCTTCAGAGTTAGGTGCCACGGTGCCAACCACCTTTAAAACACCTAAGATAGATAGACATGGAGTTATCACATTATTTATGGAATAATTATTTATACTATGGAATTATCACATTATTCACTGTTGAGAGCTGGTGCTGGACTGAGAAGGGACCCAGATCAATATGTTGTCAGTGGGAGCAGAGTGACAGACTAACCTAATACTGGATACCTTGTAAATATATAATATATATTAATATATAATGTTTCAGATTAACCTAATACCAGGTACCTTGTAAATATATTGCATACAGTTTCTTTCAGTTCAGACATATACATGAATAAACCAAATTACCGGGGCCAACAGTATTCCTAAGTAAAGCTAAAGCTAAGGGGGAAATGTGTTTCTCATCCACAAAAATGTTTGTGTTTTCAAAACATTTTTCCATTCTACATTGGGACAAAATCAGGACTTGTCAAAGTTTTGTTTTTTGTTTTTTTTTGGGGTGGGAGGGAGGGGATTGGAGGACAGACAGACAGACATATATACACACACACCAGAATAGCCAATAGCCTGGTGGTTAGGGATGGGAGAGTGAGGTTCAAGTAGGGTGACCAGACATCAAGTGTGAAAAATCGGGACGGGGGTGGGGGGTAATAGGAGCCTATATAAGAAAAAGACCCAAAAATTGGGACTGTCCCTATAAAATCGGGACATCTGGTCACCCTAGGTTCAAGTCCCTACTCTGCCTGATTCAGAGCAGGGACTTGAATCTGGTTCTCCCAGATTGGTTCCCTAACCACCTGGCTATTGGCTATTCTGGCCTGGCTCTCTGGTTTTGACCAGAAAATTCCATCCTGGACCCAAGAAACCTTTCTCAACAAAAGTTTAGACAAAACTGGCATGTTCCTGTGAAACATTTCAGTTTCAGCAACCTGGCATTTTCCAACAAAAAATATTAATGTCAAAAAAATTCCCAACCAGCTTAAGGGTCTTTCGTTCCTAACAGTCTTTTCAGCTTCTGACTTTCTAGAGAAGCAACTCATGTAGAAATCTACTCAGCATCATGGCTACCAGCTGTAGGCTCACTTTTGTCTTAAAGCTCTTCCTGCTTTGTTTCCATTAGGTGAAGTTACAGGAAAGGTTTTTAAAAAGGAGCAATATTCTGTACTGCACAGTCATTATAACACCCCAGAGGAGGAAGAAATAAATGACAAATATGTCCACCTTTCATGAAATGTCAACTGTAAGCCCCAACTGCCCTGGACATAATGCATGTTTTCCCACAGGTCTAAGAGTCCCTGGGAGGGCTTCAAAATGGGGGCAATCCACAAAAGAAATTTGAGATTCAGGAGGAAGACTCAAGTAGGACAAAGGGGTGGCAACCCTCACCCCCCAAAATAGAGTTATTCAAATGAACAGTAATGATATCAACACTTTTGAGTATCTGCTTTCAGTGTTTTTCAGAGCTGATTTTGCAGATATAATAAATATAAATATTGCTTCCAGAAAGCATAGGACTGGGTTGTTTCAGTTCCTGGGATGGATAAACTAAAATTGCATTTTCCCTCCTTTGGGACTAGATTTATTTATAACTTTCTGAGCTATTCATGCATATAAAATTTTGCTGTTATTTTCTGTGAAAGAATTTTCCTCCTTTCCTTTTATTGGCCCCATTTCTTTCACATACAAAGCCACAGATGCTCCATTACAATGACGTCAGCCTTGCTACATGCTCCAGCTGTTTAGGTGCATTTATAAAGTTCAGCCCTGTACATTATGCCATAAATGTATATTTCGTGTATAAACATAAAGCTAACATATTGCAGATCTCTCTAAGTGTAACTTTAATGGAGGTTCAGTGAGTTTTAAAAATATTGAAAAGTGTTTAATCTTTCCGTTGGCAATATTTTTATGGCAGGTTTTCCAATTATTCTTTTCTCAAGCTAGGTTCAAAGATTTTTTTTCCCCCTTGTATTTCATCTTCTGTGATTTTTGGAAAAGCAGGGAGGTTTTTTTAGTAAGACAATATGTATTTTAAATAGAGACGTCTGAGTGAAAATATGCTTCTGTCCACATCTACTCGTGTCCAAGCCCTCATTACCTTCATGCGCGCTCACCAGTTCACCATGCCGAAAAACCTCATTTCTGGATGTGCCAGCTTTCAAAGATGTTACATGTCACAAGATGTTGTTACATTGACTTGATGTATAAATATTGACATGGGTAAATTAAATCTGGGTCCAAATTATAAGGGTCTCTTCTTGTGTCCAGGATTTCAGAATAGGGGGTGAATTGTGCCAGTAGACACAGTCTTGAGTAGGGTCATTATGATGCAGCCCCATCTGTTGCCTCAGATTGTCTTGCAGTGTGCAATTTGTTCCATCCTGTAAACCACACCTCTGGCTCCTCCCCTCCCCCTGTGGAGGTGCACGAAGGGTCAAATCTAATTCCCATTGAAATCATTAGACTCCTTTTGGCTCCAGTGGGAGTTGACTCATGCTGAGAAGGAGCATTCACTGCACTCCCTTGAGTGTAGTGTTCCTTCTATTTATTAGCAGTGTTGCTTTTTTCTTCTGTCTGAATTTCATGTATATCTTGTTGTCATAATTTACCCGAGGTGCTGCATATACAGTAAGTTTTCTAGTAGATTACCAAATACACCTCCTGACTCATAAATATTTGAGGCATAATCTTGGTTCCACTGGCTTGGCAATATAATGACTCTCAGCAGGATCCTGTTCCTTAATTCATGCTGTTTAGTACAAGATCAGTGGTGAATAAAACCACCCATAATTTGATGACCGTGCAGTCCCTGACTTTGAATGTATATTGGCAGACTTTGCTTAGCACAGTAATTATGCAGGATCCTGGGCAGTTAGTATCGACTTGATGTACCCTAATAGTAAATATATAAGCCGTGATTCAATGTGGAGCAAAAATTCAAGAACACAAAATACATTCACAACTTATATTGAAATACACGTGACCTTAGGAGTAGATGATGGGCATGAGCACAAATCCAATTGCTGTGCTCTCAGGCCATCCCTACTGATCCATTTTGTACCAGCCTATTCAGTACTGAGGCAGAGTCCCCTAGGTAGGGGCAGTGTTTAGTTTGTAATGAAAGACATGCTCGGCCTCAAGCAGTTAGGTGCCGGGAATCAAACAAGATGTTTACATTCAGAACTCATGCACCTGAAGTGCTGGGGCTAGGAACTGCCAAGCCTAGGGAAGCCCTGGCACAAATTAAGCTTTGTGTAGGGGACCTTCTATGCAGCTGCTCCCCCCAGTGTACATACCTTAGAAGGGCACCTCCGAGTTTACAAAGTGAGGAGAGCCTTGCACAAGCCTCTCTGTATGTGAATGACTTTCACTAACAGTTATATTTATTGATCTGCACATGTTGTTTATTATTATTATTATTATTTAAGTATTTATTTGTTTTATTGACATATTAAAATACGCTTACCAAAAGCCTGTTGCTAAGAAACATGGACACGTACAATAGAAAATGTTACTATTAATTACTGACTCTTACATTTACAGGTCCTTTGTCATCCAGCAAATCCCAAGCAGCAATCTCTTCATGGTGGTAGTAGATAATGAATGCAACTGTGAGTCTATCTTGCCAATTACCATGGAACCCATAGAAATAAGGTATATCCTTTATTTTGAAGATTGTAAGAGGGAGACTCAAAGTGCCAATGTTGAATGTGACCCTGTGTGATTTAGGAGCCTAACAGACAGATCCTCTGCTGTTGTAAATTGTCATGGCCCCATTGAAGTCAAGGCAGCTGAGGATCTGCTCCTTAGTCTCATTTTCCAAAGTTACTGATGCATTTAAGAGCCTAAGTCCCATTGAAAGTCAATGAGAGTTGTGCACCTAACTCACTTAAGTGCTTTTGTAAGGCATCTGCATGCATATTTAGACACATAAATGTCTCTGTAAATCTGGCCTTAAGTCACTTCTGAAAATAGGACATAGCCTCCTAAATCTTTGGTGGTTTTGAAAATTGCACCCATATTGCCAAAGATAACATTTTAAACCTGGATAACTCCTTTATTGTAATATAATATATAATCTCTTCCTTAACTTTGCATTTTAGGGCTGGATTGCTACACTGACAGGTAACACTTTGTGTTCTGAAAATATAAAAGATAGATTCTGTAACAAAGTAAATTGACAACTTAATTTGTAGTCTAAACATCATCTTGTTTTATTGCCATACAGGAGTTTGGGGTTTGTTTCTTCTCATAAATAGGAATTCACCGAAAAGAATCTGCAGTATATTTTTATTGCTGAGTGATAGACCTTTCAAAGGACCATTTGGTTGTATTAAGTGCCGATGGGAACAACATTGGGAAGAACAGCAATAGAATTATGTCCCACTTCTTTTGTTGATTGGTTGGATTTTGGAGGAGTGGGAGGAGGAAGGGATGGATGGATGAACTTCATTTCAAATCCATTCAAACTTTGAATATTTAAATGCAGTGATCATAAGATCTCTCCTTAACTACTGTGAACATAATGAATCCCTTAAATGTGAACGTTTAAAATCTCAGAAGATTAGAAGACGTCCAGAATCTTGTCATGGATTTCATCCTGAAGTAAGTTTTTATACTGCTTTTTTTCCCTCCTTGGTAAATATTTTTTCTAGAATAGATACAGACGCTCCCCGACTTACGCAAGCATTCCGTTCCGGAACGCCTTGTGTAAGTCGAATTTTGCGTAAGTCGGGAACATATACCCGACAATTATGCAAAAAAAAAAAAAAAAAAGATTCTGGAACTTTTTCCGTAAGTGCGGATTTTCGTAAATCGGGTTTGCATAACCCAGGGAGCATCTGTATTAGAAAACTCTCTTCTAGTGTGAAAAGCAACTAAATATTTTGGACATTCTGAACATAGTAGTAAAGGGAAGTTGCTGCATGATTGCAAGCAATGCAGAAATTGTCAAGTGAGCTTGTACTCCATTTCACGATTAAGTGCTGTTTTCGCACATCACGGCACAACATGTAAGAGGCAGAGGCATGATCTGAGTGCAGAATTGGCAGTCAGGAACTTCTGAGATCTTATTCTGGGTCTAATACTGATTCCTTCCATGATTCCTTTCTGAAACCAAGCTAATTGGCCATGGGACAGGATTTGGTCTCTGCCTGAGTAAATAACGTCAGCATTTCAATTGTCCTACTGGTAATTTTGTGATATGTTGATATGTTTAGCTGGGACTCCGACACAATGCTTTTAAGATGTAATGCTCTACACAAGTGCTTCATACTTTATGAGCTTAAATATCTACTCTGCTGAGGCACAAAGAGGAAGTGACTTGCCCAAGGTCACCCAGAGCCAAGAATAGCTTCCTGATCATCTTTATTTTTCTGTGCTTTGATTACACAAATTTTGTTTTATTGACTCTGCCATCTACTGCATATGTGCTTTAATAAATATCCATGCATTGCCATGAATCTTAATGTTTTTGTCTTGATTCTTCTTTGTTCTTTTCTTTAGGAGAATGCAAGAGAATGTGGGGGTGTTCTAGGCCTTAGTGCTAAACCTACTCTTGTTCTTCTTCCACTGCTTTTGGCAATTTTCTCAAGGTGACGTTGACTGATGTGTTCACTTGGCATGCTAAATACATGGATAAACTGTGAACTGAGAAATGGTGCAACATAGAAGACAAGAAATATAGTCAAAACATCAGCATTTCATGATTTTAAACTGTTGATGAGATAAACTTAAAGATATGTTGAAAAAGATTTATCTTTTTACTTTGCAAGTCATGCAAATGTGAATTTGCCATATGATAGTCACAATTCATCAAAAAAGGACTTTAATAGATATACACAGGTGTCCATTACTTTCTGCTTTGTCCCATTGAAACCAATTTAAAACTGTGTACTTTTTAAATAAAGTATATTAAAATCATAATTTCATTGTGTATTTTTTTAAATATAGCAACTAAACATTGTTCCTGAACTAGTAATTGGAACATAATAAACCAGGTAAGGGGAGATTTCACATGTGTAGGCTTTGTTAAACTATTTCTGAGATAATGGGAAGCTAGAGGATAACACATACCTAATTTTTTATAATAAAGGCTGAGTGACTTATATTAATAACCAAGTCAATGGAACGTAAGCAAGTCCTTCAAGCTGTGCATGTGCTTCAGTTATTTTGCTGAACTGGGACACAGATAATGTTCTCTGATGATTTACAGTGAAACTGGAGCTTTTTTAACATAGCTGTAAAGAAAATCCTACAACATTTAGAGTATGAGCTGAAGCCCACTGAAATCTTCCTAATAACGTCCACAGGTTTTGAATCTGGTTCTTTAGTAATATGTATCACAAGTGGCAGAATTCAATCATTAACACTTTTTAAAAGATATGGAGATGTCTCACATTTACAAATGTAATTGCCATAAAAGAGGAGATGATGATGATGATGATGATATGTTAGCACTTACATTCTGCTCCTCAGCTTCAAAATGCTTTTTTACATATATTAACTGTGAAATAGATAGGTCAAGTTCCCTATGGTGCAATGGAGAGACAGAAAAGTTGTGATGTGCCCAAGTCACACAGTGAGTCAGGAGCACAGCGAGTCAGGATTCCTTTGTTCTAGTGCCTAGTTTATTCCCCAGTCAGGATCACACTACCTCACACTCAGGGCTGGCTCCAGGGTTTTGGCCACCCCAAGCAGCCAAAAAAAAAAAGCCGCGATCGCAATCTGCAGCGGCAATTTGGCGGAAGGTCCTTCACTCCGAGCAGGAGTGAGGGACCGTCCGCCGAATTGCTGCCAAATAGCTGGACCTGCCGCCCCTCTCCGGAGTGGCCACCCCAAGCACCTGCTTGCCAAGCAGGTGCCTGGAGCCGGCCCTGCTCACACCTATAACTGGAAATTAGATTGAGAAAAAAAAAGTTACCCAAGACTTAGATATCTTTGCATGCCTTACTTAGAAACACGCAGGGCCGGATTTCCAATTAGGTACAGTAGGCACAGCCTAGGGTGGCCTTGTCTCTCTAAAACTGTGTACAACATGAAGGTCAGCTGTAGGCAGGTGTGTGTGTGGGGGTAAGTGTGTACTGAAGATGCTGTGCCTAGGGGTGCGTAAGGTGTAAATCCGGCCCTGAAAACATATTGTAACTACTCAGATTGATTCTTCATTCAGGAGCTGGATCCTAGAGTAAATGCTGCCTAATATGATGAGACCACAATCAACATGTTAAACATTTGTATCATTTGGTAGCAGACGGAGGCTGACAGTGAGTACAGTTAAAAAAAAGTTTAGAGTTTTTTCTAGACAAAAAGAGATGCTTATAAAGCCCTGAAGTGTTGGCACCTTTCCCCTTTCAATTTACTAGTAATGTTTTGATTGTAAATATGATGGCTGAGGAGCTTCATCTTGGAAAGACAAGAACAGGGATCCAAAGCATGATTGGTCTTCGGAGCGTTCTGTATAAATGCAAGGAATCCTATCAAGGAAATAACATCATTAAAACTTGACCAGCAAAAATACACTATATTAGCTTTACAATTAAATACTATGGTTCTAAATCTGGTGAGAGAGTTTTCCCACTAGGAAGTAAAAGAAAGCCATCTTCCCTTTGAACAAATATTGAATGAAATGTCTGTCTCTCATGATAAGAACAGAGAGGCTGTGTATGCTAGAAAAGGGGTTGTCTCTCAAATGATACAACCAAGCCAACGGCTCAAAAAACAAAACTTTTACTTGGTTGTGGTTAGTTACTATTAATGTGTTAAGAACTAAAATGAAATTTGGAGTATGGGTGTGAAAAAATCCCCAGTTCAGACAGTTTTTTTGTAAGTGGAAAGGGAGGCAGGAATCTTTCTAATTAATTATTTTAAATGTAATCCTAGCTGATGCTAGAAATGGCTTTTGCTGTTACAAAGAAAAGATCTTTTTAAGAAATGAACTAAATGAGCAAATTGATTTCCTGATGAACCACGGTGAACACTCCTAATAATTCATTGTTAATTATGTAAAGTAGCAGACTAGTTTCATATTCAGGAAAGCACTGAAGGAATAAGAAAGATTAAAATATGGGTGTGTTAAACGAATATTGCTCAGAAGAACGAGACAGCTCATTTTATTTCTCTACTGAGTTAGTCAAAATTATAAAGATCTAATTCATTAATGTGTATCAAACCAATTACTATGCAGAACAGCATAGTCCAAAGAAAAGAACTGCTGCGTGTAATGTGATGTTTCATCCAAGATGCCTGCTAGTGAAGACATTTTTAAAGTGTTGGGTAAGTTCCTTTAGAACTTAGTTGTTTTCTGGTGTGGGGTTTATCTAATTCTACTATCTACTGGTTTGGCAGTGCAGTTTCTCATTCCTGTCTTCAGACTTAAGGTTCCCTAATTGATTATATTCCTTATATTCAACTGAAATTTAGATTTATAAAATGCTCTATAGGAACTTATTCTCTATTCTAGGCATCATTCATGGGAGCATGGCACAGTTGAGAGGCAGATTGGTAATATACTGTGTGGTCCTTAACTGCATGAATCCATTGGCCCTAAAACCCTAAGTAGACATTCGGAGATGCTAAATAGGAGCTGGACTGCAACCCAATAACATGTTGCAGATGACAAAGGATGGAAGTAATTCCATCTTCCCACCAGTCCTTTGTTACTGCCCCCCACATCAGCCTTGTGAAGGAGTAAATTTCACCTATGCTGAAAAAAGGGTCAATCCTTCAGCAGTGCCAATCTCAGCATGCCCTATTGCTGTCAATGGGATGAACACTAGAAAATATTATGCCATCTTCTAAAAGACACTGTGATATTATGATGGTGGATGCTGTATGAACAACTGGATGGATGGATGGATAAAATCCAGTGGATAAACATTGATCTTCATGCAACTTGGAGTAACTGAAAAATCATACAAAACCTGATCCAACCCCCAGTTAAGTCAATAGAAAGAAATATGTGTATGTCCATTAATATATACAGATGCAAACCAAGAAACTGTATATATATTTAATAAAGAAGAAACTCAGATATAAATCTACATTTTTATCATCCTGAATCCTGAGGCTAGATCCAAATACAACCATGATAATATCACTATATGTTTCTACACAGTAATAGGCATAGCTGCAGGATTCTGCTGCTGCTATTTTTCTTGGTAATGGCATTGATTTCAGACTTGTTAACCTCATCTGCCTCTTTTTCCTTTAATCTTGGTACAGAGAAAACTACTTTGGTGCTCAGGACCAGACTTGGATGCACCATTTGCTAATAACTTGTGTGGGAAAATAGTCTGCTTGTAGTTGTCACTGCTGCAAACACTCCTTTAAAACTGGATAAGCCATAGCCCGAGGGGGATTCTGCAGCTGTGCCATCTCCGCTCGTTGTTTCTGTGACACTGAGACAGCCCAACCCACTGCCAGGGCCAATTCTGCTATATATATGTTAGGCAAAACAGGTGGTTGCCTAGGGCAGGGAGGTATTAAAGGCTGCAATGATTGTTTCATTGTGTAAGTGGCTACAAGGGACATTTCTGTATTCGGCTGGTAGTGGAATCACTAGAACAAGGCCCTGGCCTTTTGAGCCCTTTGGTTTCAGATGACAAGGTGGAAGCTTGTGTTACAGGGCTTGGGTGGAAGCAGTTCTAGTTGTTTCCTTTTCTCTCTTAAGCCCTTTAGGGTCTCCCTTGGCCATTTATACTTTGCCCTTTCCTGTCCCTTAGAAATGGGAACCATGGGAATTGCATGAGCCTTGGCTCCATTGTCCACTCATTCTCCCTTAAGAAAGACACATACAAAACAACTATTTTGAAAGCTTCCCCCCCAAAAGAAAAATTACAAAAACTCCACCGAACTCTGTGAAAATATTAGGTGGTTGACCTTAATTTTTCCTGCTTAATTACATTATTTCCTAAACCTTCTTCCCAAGACACTGTTTGAACACCACCTTTGTCCTAGTTTTTACCAATGGGTCTGACTGTTCCTGGCCATGCTGGTAAAATTCAGGTCACAAATTGGGAATTATTCTTTTAGCTGCTCATTCTTTGCTGTGCTTATACTTGTTATTTTGGGGCAGTGACATTAACTTATTCTAGTGGAAATGAATATTTTCCTTAGGTGAAAATTAATTGAACTTTCACCTGTGGAAGTTGCTGGGATTTTCTAATACCCACAAAACTGCTGACAAGTCAAAGATTCATACAGCTGTAATAGCAAAGTTACAACTCGGCACCCTCATCAAATGGGTGACTCTTCAGTGGCTCAAAATTCAGGTGGTATAGTTCAGATAAATACCCGAAAATTCATATACCTTTCTGAGCTATATCTAAATTGTCCACAAAGGCTCTCTCTCCCCAACAAGCCTAACTCCTCTGTATTTTTTATGAGTGAGACCCTGGGAGCCTGTCTTTTCCCAAATCGAGTCTGCTTGGAGGAATCTATAAAGGGCATTTGTGACAATCAAGCAGGGGATCTGAACTCCAAACAGAAGGGGAGAAAACTTTATCTGGGGATACATTTCAGAAGAATCCCATTTCAACAGTTTACTGGACTACAAAAAGAAGGGGTGACAAATGGGACAGTACCTTCTGATTCTGTAAACATTGTACCTCTTGCTTGGAGCGCTGGAGATGCTGATGGCTTGATGTAAGTGAGAAACCATGTTAGGCAAAAACATAACTTGCTAGAATTAAGTTTTGGGCAATAGAAAGTGTGCTATTTTTGTAATCCTTTATGATTGCTTTTATTCTTGGTTGGTATCCCTTAAATCTGTGTTTTTTTATTTCCTATAAACCATCTCAGTGCTGTGCATTGAGGTAAAGGGTGTGTCCTCAGTGAGCTAACAGGCTGGGGTGTATTCTGGCTCTTTGGGGACAGCGGTCTTAATAATTTCTGTGAGTGACTAGTGAAAGTTCTGGACACTGCAGAGCGATGTCTCTGAGGTACTTGGGAACTGGGTTCACTGATAGTTACCTGCAAGATGAGGTCAAGGCTGGCAGAGTCTTGAGGAGTTTGCCGGTGAAGTGGACAGACTGGTGTGTCATGGAGTTTGCTCACAGTCAAAGTCCAGCAAAGCTCTATCTGATTAGGGCAGAGAGGTAACATAGTGGCTTTCAGTGTTGGGTTCCCAGAGGAGAGCGTCACAGCAGTGTTACTCCTGAGGACAAGACATGTAAAGCATCAGTTGCGCGTATGATGGAACTAACTGACAGCCTTCTTTGATAAATACATGCGGTTGTGAGTTTAGAATAAAATTGAGCTGTTGTTTGCCTGTTATCAAAAGTGGCACTATTTTATCTGGAATTTATGGCTGGGATTTTTTAAAGCACTCACTGGCCTAGTTTCCATTTAAAGTAACGGTAAATCTCCCATTGACTTTAATGGAGAAGTAGATTTAGGTCAATAAGCACTTCTGAAAATTTCCCCATTAATGGTTTCAGTTCAAGAACTCTAGAGATCCATGTTAAGGAAAATAACTGGTAGCTTTATTACAGCTCAAGAAACAGTTATTGTTGGCAGTATTTCTCAGAAACATTAACAGTAAAAATTAGACCCTAAACAGTAGTGGTTAGATTTGAAAGGATTAATCAGATTATCAGCTTTAAGGATTTGTAAGTGTTTTCTACAATATTAGCGCTGCTTGAAACTAAAGTGAGGGGGAAAATGGTATTATATTAGAGTGATACCCTAAAGTTCTTTCCTTGAGATGCATGCTAAATGTTCAGCTACTGAGGTTTCATGTACTGTTTTTAATTTAAGAAATATGTTATTCAGTAAGCAGGTTAACATAATTGTTTAAGAGGTTGGTAGTTGAATTTTGAAAATGTTGAGACTTGGTCTACACTTGAAAGTTATATCAGCATAGGTACATCGGTTGGGGTGTGAAAAAACCACACCCCAACCGTCCTAGCTATGCTGCCATAACCCCCTGTGTAGGTGCCTGTGGGTCAACTGAAGAGACATAGCTCATATCGTTGGTAGAGGTGATATCCCTTCCCTGATAGAAAAAACCCTTTCTTTTGGTGTAAGAGGTGCCTATACTACTGAGCTATGCTGGCATAGTTATACTGGTATATCTCCATCGTATGGGCACAGGCCAGGTCGACACCAAAAAGTTAGGTCTATCCAGCTATATCTCTCAGGGGTGTGAAAAAGTGACACTCCTGAGCGATGTAGTTAAGCTGACCTAACCCCAGTGTAAACAGTACTAGGTCAATGGAAGCGTCCTAGCTCTTGCCTCTCGGGAAGGTGGATTAACTACAGTGATGAGAGAACCCTTCCTGGCGCAAATATTAAATTTACTAGGAAGATAAACAATACAAAGGTGACTGTATTGACTGTGCTATTCCTTAACATATTTAATTAAAGACTCAATTTTTTTGCTTTAAATGAAGGTGACTCAGAATTTCTGGTCTGTCACATGAGAGTGCCGCAGAATTCAGGGCCCTTGATACGGAGGTTAAATCCAGTTTGCTTATTAGCCTTGGTTATCTGTTACTGAATTCTCTATCAAAGGGATATGAGGAGTTGACAGCTAGCATGGCGCCTTAAATTCAGACTCAAAAGCTGGATCTTTCCTTCCAGATGTGGTCTTGAACTGCACTTACGTATGCTAAAAGCAGCCATTTAAGAAGAGTTACACTTGACAATTTTGAGTCAGATTGAACCTTAACACCAGGAGTTCAAGTGGCTAATGTGGGGTTTGTTTGACTATGTTTGGATTTAGTTTGCAGCTTTTAAATAATGGGTATCCCTTAAATGAGAAAAGGAAGGTCAGGTTTCAGTGAACAGCAAGAAATGTTCTGAATTCAGCTATTTAAACCTCTCGTAGAGAGAGTTAACTGGTTAATAGAAAATAACTAGTTGGAATAATTGAAGTAATGAAGACTGCTTTTGGCAAATATGCAGATGGCTCCTGAGATACAAGGAAATGCTGGTTTCATTTCTTCTCTTTAGTGGTATATTGGCAATGGTTAGATTAGGTTTTACTGGAAAATAAAAAAAAATGTTATTTTTATTTGCATAGTATGTCACAAGAAAAAATGGTAAAATAAAGTGATTTTACTATTTATAAGAAGACAGCTGGAGTTCTGGATCGTCTAACACTACCTCTGAGACATGAATGTGATCACTACTATAGTTAGGATAGGACCCCAAGTTCCTGTCAATATTTTATTATCGGTTGTAGTTAATGAAGCTGTTTTAGGTGCATCTGTCTCCATGTCTGCAGATGTGAGTGAAATAAAAAACAAAAAACCCTGCTTACACTGTTTCCAAGCATCATCTGGGACAAAACCTAGACCGAGCCACAATTAATTTGTAATTTTATCATCTGTAACAGACTTTAAAAAGCAGTACACAAAGACTACTGATAACGACCCTAATGGAGACTTGTGAGTTCCCGTGGTAGGATCTTTGTGGTTTTCAGAAAGATGTTTTATGTTAAAGGATTCTTCTTCCTTTTGTTCTGGAATCTTTAAAAGTCCAAGTCCAGAATTTTACAAGAACGCCCAGGAAATCTACCCTCTGGCAAAGTGTTAAGAAAGAATTTTCTGAGTTAAGCATAAAACCTGAAGCTAATGTTATACATTTAACTGTACATGAGTATAGATACCTTAAGGCCTATTCAGTTAATATCCTCTAGGTCCATTAGTAGTGCTACAGCTAGAGATCTCTTTACCAAGATAAAAATTCTGTGAGATACAGGAAGGTCAAGAATCATTATTTTCCACTGATAAAACCTTCTCTGGCAAGAAAAACTTCAGGAACTTATAAAAGTGTTTGTTTTATAGGAACTTAGAAAGTCATTGCTCGAGTCCATTTTTTAACCATTAAATCCTTCTGACATATGGCAATCATTATGTCGTTGCATCTGTCTATCTTGAAAGATTTTTTTTTTTTTTTTTTTTACAAAAGGAAAGTATTTAGAAGCCTTACATTTCACATATTTAGCAATAATCATTTAAGGACTACTTAACAGCAAACAATGATCTTAAACAGCCTCACCAAGCATGTAAATGAGCTACAATTCCTAATGCACCAAAGACTGTCTCATAGTTTCAGCTCTGCATTTGGGACCTCTAGGCGATACTGTTTCAGATTAGGACAAAGCATGAATTTCTTAACTGTGTTTCACTTGAGAGAGGAAGGTTTTATCCTTCATGGCAGAAAAGTTGGAAATTTGTCCTGCCCATTCCTCTCCAAATATAGCAATCTTCTCTTTGTTAGGATCTGACAGATTTAAGATTAGTATAGACAGGATACCCTAAGGAAAGATTGAAGTGCTGTATGCGGAAAAGGAAAAGCACCCTCTCTCCAACTGACTTTAAATGTTATATGCAGGAAGTGGACTACCTTGTAACACAGCAGGATTGGAAAGGGAGGAACATGGCCTCTTGAAAGGGAAGAATGACACCACATTTTTCTTTTCCTTCTGTGGTAACAGTCAGTAGAAGTATCTGTGTCATATTCTTGGAACTATCCTCTCACCAGAGGTCTTTGATGTAGACCTCCCTGGAAAAACTCTCCCATGCCTATGCAGAGGAAATTAAAAGGCACACGATCCCATTTTTCTAGGTGATAGAAAGAGTGAGAGGAAAACATATTTTTGTCTGAATATCATTTTCATGATTTCTGTATAAAAACAACTTTCAAGATCAGGGATACAAATAAATACACCTCTACCCCAATATAACGTTGTCCTCGGGAGCCAAAAAATCTTACCGCGTTATAGGTGAAACTGCGTTATATCGAACTTGCTTTGATCTGCCGGAGTGTGCAGCCCCACCCCCCCAGAGCACTGCTTTACCGCGTTATATCCGAATTCATGTTATATTGGGTCACGTTACATCGGGGTAGAGGCGTATTACATATGCAGTATGATAGACTCACCTAGATGAAAAGAGAAGTGGGAACATAGTTTAATTTACAACAAGGAACACATCTTGTGAGAGGAATCCATTAGTATCCAAGAATGGGTTCATTAGTATAGACATACATGCAACCAGCTGGGGAGTTGGGCAGGAGGGGAGTTGATAAAAAGGTACATTAAAAAAGAATAAGAAGGAAAGAAAGGAAAAAGTGACACGGGACTAACAAAAATGAGTGAACTTGCTGAACTAGGATTGTTGCCTGTCCACCAGAGGAGCCCAACTGACAGAATTCCTCGGTGGTATCCTCTGCGGAAACTGAGGTACAAAGAAGTTAAGATGTCAGACCTCTGAAGTACTGAGTGCCCTCAACTCCCATTCAAATCAGGGGGAGTTGAGGGCGTTCAAAACTTTACATAGTTGATCTCTAAAATAAATTGCCCAAAGCTGCTAAATGGGTCCATGGCAGAAATTACAACGCAATGACATAGTCACCCCATCAGGTGTGCACAGGCAAATCAGAATGAAGTTAATGAAAGTTGTGTGCACAACTGATGTGATGGTCTGGCCTTGTGAATTGTTACCTCCAAGTCCTCTGCTCTGCCTGCTGAGTTATTCTGCCATGCTGCATGGCAAACTGACTGTGACAAACTGTGCATAAGATGTATATAAGACAAAGATGGGAATAGGATCTCCTGTTTGTCACAAATACAGGCCAGATCCATTTCCCATAGAAGTCAAAGGGAAGCTTTTCATGAATTCAGTGTGATTCAGTTCAGGCTGTATAAGATGAAGTCTGTGTCCTTTATCTAGGATAATAGTTATTTTTGAAAAAAGAACAGGAGTACTTGTGGCACCTTAGAGACTAACAAATTTATTTGAGATAAGCTTTTATGGGCTAAAGCCCACTTCATCAGATGCAGGGCAGGCTCTAGGGTTTTTGCCGCCCCAAGCAGCAAAAAAAAAAAAAAGCCGCAATCGCGATCAGCTCCACCGCCGCCGCTTCAGTCTTCGGCAGCAATTTGGCAGCCCTTCGCTCTGAGAGGGAGTGAGGGACCCGCCGCCGAAGTGCTGGACATGCCGCCCCTCTCCGTTGGCCGCCCCAAGCACCTGCTTGATGGGCTGGTGCCGGAAGCCGGCCTTGATCAGATGCATGCAGTGGAAAATACAGTAGGAAGCGTTCTTACAACTACAATATCCACCTGCTGAAGTGAAGAAACAGATTGACAGAGCCAGAAGAGTATTCAGAAGTCGCCTATTACAGGACAGGCCCAACAAAGAAAGTAACAGAACACCACTAGCCGTCACCTTCAGCCCCCAACTAAAACCTCTCCAGCGCATCATCAAGGATCTACAACCTATCCTGAAGGACGATCCCTCACTCTCACAGATCTTCGGAGACAGGCCAGTCCTCACTTACAGACAGCCCCCTAACCTGAAGCAAATACTCACCAGCAACCACACACCACACAACAAAAACATTAACCCAGGAACCTATCCTTGCAACAAAGCCCATTGCCAGCTCTGTCCACATATCTATTCAAGGGACACCATCATAGGACCTAATCACATCAGCCACACTATCAGAGGCTTGTTCACCTGCACATCTACCAATGTGATATATGCCATCATGTGCCAGCAATGCCCCTCTGCCATGTACATTGGCCAAACTGGACAGTCTCTATGCAAAAGAATAAATGGACACAAATCAGACATCAAGAATTATAACATTCAAAAACCAGTCGTAGAACACTTCAACCGCCCTGGTCACTCAATTATAGACTTGAAAGTCGCAATTATTCAACAAAAAACTTCAAAAACAGACTCCAACGAGAAACTGCAGAACTGGAATTAATTTGCAAATTGGACACCATTAAATTAGGTTTGAATAAAGACTGGGAGTGGATGAGTCATTACACAAACTAAAAACTAGTTCCCCATGCTAATTTCCCCCCTACTGTTACTCACACCTTCTTGTCAACTGTTTGAAATGGGCCATCCTGATTATCACTACAAAAGTTTTTTTTCTCCTGCTGATAATAGCCCACCTTAATCGACTAGTCTCATTAGAGTTGGTATGGCAACCCCCATTTTTTCATGTTCTCTGTATAAGTGAAGATATATATAGATATATCTGTATTTTCCACTCTATGCATCTGATGAAGTGGGCTTTAGCCCAGAAAAGCTTATGCTCAAATAAATGTGTTAGTCTTTAAGGTGCCACAAGTACTCCTCGTTCTTTTTGCTGATGCAGACTAACATGGCTACCACTCTGAAACCAGTTATTTTTGAGACCAACTTTATGATAAAAGGCTGGTTGGAGTCCTGAGATTTTAACATATTGCATGTGAGCTATGCTCACCAGACCCTTCCGTTTTTTGTCATGACTCCTGAAAAGCGACATCTTGAAAGTTGCCTTGTAAGCCTTGAAGTACTAGCCGAAAAATTTGCTTCATAGACAAAGGGAACTTTAAATTGCATTAAAAGCCTCAGTCACAATATATTGTCCAGTCTTCTTGGCATGTTTATCTCTGAGACGGGGGGGGGGAAACATGATCGTTTCTATTGCCTACATTTTATTCTGTTAGAAATTTGCATCTGACACAAAAGACTAAACAGGTGCTCCTTGATGAGTCAATTCCTTTGAAATACCAAGAGACCAGTTCTTATCTTTTCTTTAAAATTATTTTTTGAAAGATTAAGTATCTTCATGGGTATAAACCACTTCTGTTTCTGATTGTATACAGACATTGAGGAAAATACAAGCACAACACTAAAGAGGAGAAAGAGAGCAAGACAAAGGATGAAAAGATGACATATTCTTTTGTTCTATTGCTCAGAGACTTCCATGGCTCTACATCTGTTTCTCCTCCACAGTTTTATCATGATGACTCTTTTCTGATATAGCTTATAGGACTCCATATCCTTTTAAATTGCATTTTGCTTTCTAGCTCTTTTTCCATAAATTTTCAAAAACTAACTAGCATCAAGGTCTAAGATAATAATGGCCACAGTGAATCTTTTCATTGTCTTAACATTAGCTATCATTCGACCTAAAAAGATCAGTTTCACAAGTCTAGGGGTGTAGTTTTTAATTCAGAAAAATTGAAATTTAGGGTTTTAGGGTTCTTCATTTAGTCATTCTGTTCCTGATAAGCAGAATGTCATCCTCGAACGTCCTTACTTTCTGGTTCTGATTACAGCCTCTTGACCCTAGTCTAGACGTATGCACTTTGGTGTAATAATTTATGGAATATTATGGGCCATGTATATTACAAACTGGCCTCTCCAGTAGCAATATAACTCTTTCACAATCTCCTGGTCCAGTCTTCAACTGAGAATGTAAATCCTAATCTCCTTTCCATCCCATGTTAAATATAGGGCAGTTTTCCATACCCTTTAGGACAGGTTTTCCCACACTTTGTTACATCTGTCCTTCCTAAATAAATAGTTAGGCCTCCTCTAAAATGTTTAAAGAATGGTTTGGAGGGAGCGGGGGAGAGGAGTTAGCAAAGATCCATCTTTAGGGGAGACATTTTTTCAGTTATGTTTATTTTTTACTTAGATTTTCAAAGGAGTCGGGGCACCCAAAATACCATTGACTTACAAAATAATTTGGGCCCCTAACACCCTTAGGGACCTTTGGAAATTCCAGCCTTTGTTCCCATGTATTTTAATTATATATTCTAATTATTCTACTGTTTGATATTGCAGTTGACTGTGTCCCACCCAAAGTACCTTGGCATGAACACTATAAACAGTTTACTTTTCATGATGCAGTTTAGAATTATGGTTTTAAATCCACTGAGAGGGATAGCTTCATGATTTATCTTATCCTTTGGGTTCAGTACCGAAAGAGACCATCTACTAAGTAACTGTATTTAGGCTCTAGTAGGGCCTGATTTTGCAAATATTTGAACAAAATAGAAGCGTTCTTTTTTTCTCCTGTTTCCTCTGGCTTTGGTGTAGCCTGCCTTGAAAAGGATCAATGTCTCATAATTTAAGAAACTATAGCATTTAGAAGGAAGGTATGAACCTGATCCTGCATTCCATTGAAATTAGCAGGAATATTTGGTGGCCACAGAATGCAGGGATGGGCCCTTAGTATTTTCACGGTTGTGTGTAGTTTAGAGTTATGTTTTACTGAGAAACATCTCTTGAAAATCTGCTGCTTTTTAAAATTTGAATACATTGAGCCAATCTCCTCCATGTGCTAACTCCATGGACTTCAGTGATTTTAGCCCATTAGCTATAACAATAGTGCTAGAAATATTATTTATGCATCCCTGGATGCTGCTTTTTTTTCTTCTTCCTTGCAACTCTGCAAATCTAATAAAATTACCATTATCACAAAGGTCTGAGAATCTGATTCTTCTTTTTTTTTTATCCAGTTGTCCCAAGATAATATTTGACCTTTTACCTTTACTAAGGAATTTCCCCATATGTCTGCTCCAAAAAATTTCCTTGGATGTTCCTCGGTGGACTTCATTCTGTGTTTTGTAGGAGTGAATTATGATTGGATTAGAAAGGCGTAAATCTTTCTGAGTTTTCAGGAGATGAGGTCCTGGATTTCCATTGTTAGCAATATGTCATTCTATCTTCACCCATACTCTAGGTTCTCTATCCTCATTCCATGTGGAACTGGTTTGTGCCTGGTGGAACACCATTTGCTTTAACTCTGAGTTCTTAAATATTAACAATCAAAGTCAACTGAAAGGGTGAAAATATCAGCAGAAGGTTTTGAACACAACTGTTGAAGCCTTTCAAACCAACCAACTGTAATGCTGACTAAACAAAGTTTGGGAAATCTTTCTGTATAGATCTCACCTATCAAATGAGTTCTACTAGGTCTGAAGGAATAAAGAGAAACATCAATAACTACAGCTGAGTAAATAATGCACAACAAATCACAGATTAATTTCACGTTTTTCATTTTGCAAATTGGGAATAGCTTACAATGTTCTTGCTTGTATTTGTTATTCAATAAGTATTAGTTTTTACTCTTAGTTTAGTTGTATTTACAGATGACAGTTCTTCAATATTCACTTAAAAATCAGTGACCACAAACATTCCTGACAGTAGATGTGTTCAGTATAATATCTGGGGGGGAGGAGGAGGATATAGAGAAGAATACAAAAGGGACAGTCTAATAAATTAATTTAAAAATTCAGATGAATATTCGCTAAACATTTTTAATATTCAACCAGCTCTAAACAAGGCCCAACTTATATGTAGCTCTGTCATCAATTACGAAAAAGTTAACTGTTTGAGTCTGTCTTCCAGTATAGTCTACATTTCTATATAGTGCCTTTTATGCAGTCATCAACATTAAAATCCCCCTAAAGCAACAAAATCATTTGAACTAGGATAGCCACAAGACAAAAATATCTAAAACCTTGCTTAAAAAATAGATGTACCATCTTTCAATTGGAACAAACAAGGAAGAGATTTCTCTATCCCAGGATCACAGCACTTAAAGGATCGTATTGGCATGCATACAGAGAGAACGTGATATTTCATTAACTTCAATAAATATCAAAGAAACATCAACATCAGTGGTGAAGTTACTCAGATCATTTTTAACTTCCTAAAATAACTAGCTTGTCATACCTCCTTGGCTTATATAAACAGCTCTTGGTCCTAAACAAGCTTGGTTTGGTCAGTTATGGGATAAAGACCTCAATGAAAATATAGATGCTTCAAGAAACATTGCAGTTGAATGAGTAGATGGAATACTCCTCTTTGAGTCTCAATTACAAATCGAGAAATAATGTCCCCACTATGATCTGTGGAGATGTTGTTATTTGGATAAGTAGTAACTTTGAGTTCTTGATCACATGTGGTCATTGGGTGATGGCACTTGTCACAAGCATAAGGGCCATTGTTCTCTTTGGTGTCTTAAGGCTAAATTCCAGCCCAGAAAGTTAGTTGCTGCTGGCATACCTAGATTTCCCATATAATTTCAAGCAGATAATTTTTTCTTCACTCCCTGTCCTTTGCTGAGTATTCCCAGAGAGTTGTGTGGGACAATTGCTCCTTCTTCTCCCTAAGGACTCTGTGGTGTAGAATGCCACAGAGATTACCTTTGGTCTCCCATCCTGTTCAACATGTGGACAGGACTGCTAGGAAGGCTTGTCTACAGGGGAAAATCACCAAAATAGCCATAATTGTATAATTATATCATCTTAGCTATGCAAGTATAACTCCCCATGAGGACACTCTTTTCCCAGAATGAGGGTGCCTTTTTCTGCTTTAGGCCATTGCTACACTACAGTGGCATTGCCGCAGCACCATGGTGTAGATGCTTTCTACGTTGACAGAAGGGTTTTTTCCATCAATGTAGGTAATCCACCTCCCCGAGTGGTGGTAGCTAGGTTGACAGAAAAATTCTTCCATGGTCCTAGCTGTGTCTACACTGGGGAGTTGTCAGCTTAAATACAGTGCCTGGGAGTGTGAATTTTTCAACTCCTTGAGCGACTAGGTCAATTAAATTTTAAATGTAAACCAGGACTTAGTTTATACTGCTTTCCAAGTGACATAGGTTAAACCAGAAAAAAAAAGCACTCATAAGCGTGTCCACGTGGAGAGTTATACTGACACTTATAAAGCTATGCTAGTAAATTTCCCCACATAGACAGCCCTTAGTTTGGAGGTATGGACTGCAGGGTTTTCAGTATGCTGGTGTTATGCACCTCTAAATCACCATTTATCAGCCAGTGCTGTTTCATGCCTATCCCAGAGTCTGGAGGAGTTTAAGGCATGGATGAGAGCTTGCTGGCAGAAACTCAACCTAGTTATGACTAAAACAGTAGTAGTAGGTTGAGGGAAGCACCAAAAGATATGACAAGGTTGATCTCTCTATCTTTGACTGAGAGTGTTTGCTCCCCATTTGTTACTTGTGTGCACAATCTGGGGGTTGTGTTGTATTGGATCCCCAGATGCTTGTGGATGTTTCTGTATCAGCTATGTCCTGGAATCCTTTTACATCATCTGTGCCTGGAGACTGACGCTTTCTTTCAGATGCAGATCATGACCCTTTGTTACTTTGAGACCAGACTGCTGCATTGCACTCATCATTGGGTTACACCTTAAATCAATCCAGAAGTTTAAAGTGGAGCAAGATGCTGCAGCCTGTTTAGTAAGTAATCTCAGTGCTTCACAGCTGTGCTTATTGGTTTCGAGATGTTGGTTTTGACCTGTATAGCCCTAAAACAATTTTGGACCTTCCAATTTTAGAGACTGCCTCTTCTGCACCATAATGTCACAGTTACACTCAAAAAGGTGCTCAAGGTGGATCCCCCTGTATTTAAAAGAGAGGAGGTTCAAGCTTCTCCATCCATGATCCAAAATAGCCTTGATATGCTGATCTTCAGGAGATGTTGCTAGGCACATCTGGTTCCAGGCCTGCTGCAGATAATGGGGTTTGATGGGGGTCAGAGCTTAATGGGGGTTGGGAGTTTGTGCTTGAGGTTCTGAAAAGTATTTATTTTGTTACCAGGAACTTGCTGTTTAAATTTGCATTTTTGTTTGTTTGTTTGTTTGTAATTCGTGCTGTTGGATAGGTGCCCATTTTAGATGATCTCTCAAAGTCCCTTCCAGGCCTCTGATTCTATGATCATTGTAGACATTTATATAACTAGATAAATAAACTGCTGTATACTGTTGGAGGCACTGGCATCATTTTATTTCAGAAGCGATCGTATTCCCAGTTGTGTGTGAAATAGTCTAATAAAGTGTTTACAGAGACTGCAATGCACTTGTGGGTCTAGCTGTTATGAGTAAAGGTTGTTATACTTTTTGAATTTTGAAAAAGTGTTTCATTATCACAACCAATCAATATTCAGGAATAAGTTTTGTATGTGGAAAAGATGCTAGATGACATGTATTTTTGTAAATCTCCACCTCTGTCTTTTGTAATGTTAGTCTTCGGCACTAAATAGTAGTGAAAAGACTAGTAACACCAACAAAACAAAGAGATGATTAATGGAGCTTTGCAATTCCCAGAAAAAACACCTGAAAGTAATGAACCTTCAAATCGTTAAACACATTCAAAAGAGAAAGTATTGTAATCAAATCTCAGCTGGCAGATTCAATAATTAATGAATTGGATTAATCAGATTAGAAGAGTAATTAATAAAGCTTGCTGACATTATATGGAATTGATAAATCTAGGCTAGATCTTTAGCTGCTCTCCTTCAACTCAAAGAAGTGACAAACAGAGATCAGTCTAGTTGAATATAGAGATGGATGCTACTGTTTTAAATTCTCCCCCTTTTCTCTCCCTCTCTCTCTGTTTCTAACCTGAAAACCTCTATGACTTGTAGTTGATGACCACTTTTGAGCATTTATTTCACACTTTTGCAACTGTGCATAACCACACTATTTTCATTAAGGTGGAAGCAATGCCTCTAATTAAGGCATTTTATTCTAAAGCACCATTGTCAGTTACTTCTAATTTTGTCACACTTTTATCTTTCTTTTTGGGTATCTATGGCCAGGGCTGGCTCCAGGCACCAGCCGAGCAAGCTCGTGTGGCAAATTCTACGGGGCGGCATTCTGTCCAATCCTAGGACGGCACAGCCGCTTTTTTTTTTTTTTTTTTTTTTTTGTTCGCTGCTCCGGTCACCACTTCCCCTCCTCCCCGCTAGCCGGGGCACATCTGCAGCGCAGGGAGTCCCCCTGCACCCTGGCTCCGGCCACCCCGCAGGTTTTTTTTTTCCTGCTTTGCCGCTCCAGCCGTGCTGCAGGTTTGTTTGTTTTTTTGCTTGGGGCGGCAAAAAAGCCAGAGCCGGCCCTGTCTCTGGCCTAATCCCTGCAGTCCTTACATCAGCAAAACTCCTGTTGAAGATAACAGGAATTTTGCCTGAGTAAGGCCATAGCACATTCAGTGCTGTAGTTTGTAAAGTGTTCCAGGTTCCTTTGGGAAGAGAGGCGCTATATAAATTTCAATTATTATATTTAGAGCGGTTTAAAATATGCCTGCTCAAGCTTTTGACACGTCATTGAGACAGAACTTGTTGAACCAAAATTGAGGCATATGTGAAAGCAATAGCAAGTCGCTTTAATTAAGCTATCCCCAGGCTCTTGAGCCTGGAGAGCTTTTAGAGGAAATGTGGATTGCCATGCGTTTTTTTCCCAAGCTCTTGCAGCTCTAGTAATATGGTTTGAAGTGAAAGCAAAATACAGAAGCTTAGTTAATTTATGCCCACTTCCTTAGCTCTGTTTAGTACATTAACTGATTCCTGAATTTATTTGGTGATTCTGATGACTCACCAATGGACTGTAATACACTGGATAGTTGAACTTTTTATTCCCTGGTTAATTCTGAAAAACAGTTACAGTACATTACGAGAAGCTATTGTAGCCTTTTTTCAATGTCAGGGCTTATTCAATGTGTTCGCATTTTTGCAATTATCTTTGGGCCTTTCTTCTAAAAACTAGTTATTTGTGCATGTTGTAAATTTAAAAAACGACAAAATGAAGTTTGATGGAAGTGGAGTGCTTAGAACACAAATAATATTGCCAGGCGTTGCATGACAATTAACAGCATGGTAGAGGTGGTAGTTAGAGCTGGTCAACATTGTTGTGCAGAAAGTTTTAATACAACTTTAGTTGAACCCATATGCAGCCCAGTGTCTCCCACAATTCTGCTATGCCTATGGCTGCTTTCCTCTCTCTGCAGAGATTGCAGAGATTGTTCAGAGCTTGCAGCACTGCTCTTGTTGGCCATGCCCCTTCTTCCTCCTTCCCTCCACGGCAGCATACAGTGGTGGCTTACTTCGCTCCCATCCATTTTCTTTTAACTTTATTGTGTTGGCCATTTTTCAGGTACTTTGAGCATTTTGTTTTGCTTCAAGCATCCTGGCCTCCTTCTGGTCCAGGGTGTGAGCATACAGTGGTAATAACCACCCAGAGCCGCTACTGCAGCACCTTCCCTCTGGACTCCTCTGCCCCTTCTCAGGCACAGCAGAGTAGCCGCATCAGCATAGGGCAAAATCCAAAAGGTGCTTTACCCTAGAGACAGCTGTCTCAGGCTCGGCAGAAGATGAATTATGATCAGCCTGCTCCCAAACAGATCATCCTAACTCTGCTAGGGCAGGAGGGCTTTGAGTCAGACGGACGTACTGGGTCTCCTACTCACCCAAAGAGCTACAACTCCACCAAAGAGAAACCTGACCAGGAGAGAGAGAACAGAACAGACAGAGGCTGTAAGGACAAGGAGGACTCCATCTAGCCTGCTCACGGGGTAAGTCCTGGGGTAAAACAGGACTGCAAAGATAAGATACTAGTCCTCCTGCAAGTCTTGAACTGGGTCCTAGATTCCGTGAGGAAAGATGTCCGGATCATAAAGAGCCCCCCGTTCCCTCCCAATCCAGATCAGAGCACTCCAGTAATGAGAACCCTTCCCTGCACCTGGGGTGAGTGGGACTCCAGTGAGGAAGACTCAGCACGAGAGCTCTGTAGAATTCTTTAGGCTTTGCGTAAAGCAAGCCTCAAGAGATGCTTTCTCAGTAGCCTCACCCACAAAGTGTGCCAAAAAGTAAAAAAAGCCCAGAAAGAACAAAAAGGAAAAGTGCAAAAAAAAAAGGCACTTGTGCTCTGACTCAGCCTCCTCCTCCTCTGCTGAGGAAGGACAGCTCTTGGGCTCAGGCTGAGCAGGACTCTGGGAAAATATACCAAAACAATTTCCCCCTAAGAAGTTTGAAGTCATGTGCAAAAAGCTTGTGTCCATGACTCAGATCTAACCTGAGCAGGCTTCTGAGGACAAGCTTCAGCATAAATACCTCCCCTCAAAATCCTGTCCAGAGGCTGTGATTCCCCTTCAATCCTCCTTTGAGGACTTGATTAGAGAGAAGTGGAAAATCCCACATATTAATAGACATGACCTTAGATTTTATCTAGTGCAAGAGCCAAAAAATTCCTTTCCTAAGGATTCCCCAGACAGAATAGAGGAAGCCGCCCTTACAATGAACTTTGAGGCATCCTTAGCTACTCTCAGAGCATCTCTCACAGCTACATGCTTTGTGAGTGCTTCCATATCCCCAGCAGAAGACCTGAAGGATAGGATCACACAGACTTCAGCTCCATTCTCAACAAAATTTCCCTGGCAACAGCATTTGAGACAGATGCTTCAATAGGTGCATTGAGGTTTTCATCTCGAGCCATGACTCAACAGAGGTGGTCCTGCAGCCCTCAAGAGCCCATTCTCACAACGAGCAGATATGTCCCTGCCCAGAACTAAATCTAGGAGGCAGAATTTACCACTTCTCAGAAGAATGGGCAAGATACCAAATCTGGGATACTTCCTTGAGCTACTGGCTCCACTCCATCCCTTCTTTATCCAGTCCCCCCTCTCCACCAATCCCACCAACACAAACTGATCCAGAAAAAAATCTCCCATCTCCTGACATAGGAGCTATAGAAAGAGTTCCCTTTCTATAGTGTCATTGAAAAGTTCTCAGGATTCTACTCCACCTTCTTCGTTCATAGAAGCACACACCTGGAGTCAGAGCCATGCTAGTTCTCAAAAGGCTCAACATGTGGATGAAGAAAAAAAAATCTGGATAGAGGTCCTAGTTTCTATGGTGCCCTCTCTGTGTCAAGTGGGTCTCCTAACCTCATTGGACCTGGCTGATGCATATCTCCACATCCCCATCTGCCCATTCTACTTCAAACGTCTGAGATTTCCTTATGGCACAGAGCACTACCAATGGCAAACCCTCCCATTCAGTCTCTCTTTGGCCCGAGGTGTCTTTGCGAAGAAGCTGGTGGTGGTCATAGCCAGGATCAGGTTACAGGGGATTCACCTATATCTCTTTCTAGATGAGGTTCTAAGCAGAGCTCCAACCCAGCCTGTGACACTCAATGACACAATGCAAACTCTGGACCTCCTGGAAGCCCCCGGCTTTGTGATAAATATTAAGAATAGTTCCTTATGCTCATCTACAAGGCTACCCCACCTGGGAGTAGACATAGATATCTTGGTGGTGAAGATTTACCCATCACTCAACAGGCTCCAGAAGATTCAGGATCTCATCTCCATCTTGTGAAAATGCACCAAATCAACCATAGCTCAGTGCCTTTAGCTACTTGGCCTCCTGGTGTCATATGTAGGAGTCACCCCAGGGGCAAGATCCCACATCAGGAGTCTCTGGGCTTTCCTTCTCAATGTATGGGATCACAGAAAACATGAAAGATCAGGTGATGATCCCAAGTCAGGTACTTGTTTCTCTAGCGTGGTGGAGAGTCCCTGGGAATGTCCACAGGAGTCTTCCCATATACCTTCCAGACCCTCAGTTCTCACAGCTGAACAGTCGGTTGGGGAACACACCTGGGATCCAGAAGAGAGTGGGGTATCTGGAGCCTCAAGGAGAGGAAACACATCATCAGTTTCCTGGTACCGTCAAGCTGGATCTCAGGGGATCACAGAGCTGTCTACAGGACAATCACGGCCTGGTCTAGTTGGACAATACACCCACAGTTCCATACATACACAAACAAGAAGGAACAAGGAGCATAGCTCTACATGCAGAAGCAATAGAGGTAATGAAATGGGTAGAAATGACCCTCTCTTTCCTAAAGGTGATACACATAAAAGAGGAGCTGATTCAGAAAGTATACTGGCTCAGAAGATGCACTGTTAACAACCTGGAATGGTGTCTGAACCAGGAAGCCTTCAATCTGATCCCAAAGACATAAAGTATCCCATCACTCAATCTGTTTGCAAGTTGCAAAAATGGGTGAAATAGTTCAATAAGAAGTGGATTTCAAGTCTGTGAGAACAGATGTCCTATTGTATAGGTGGCTGCAAGGTCTGCTATATGTGTTCCCACCTTTCCCTCTCATGGGGAAAGTAATCCAAAAGATAAAATGGGAACAAGCAAAGGTGATTATGATTACTCCATACTGGTCAAGGAGCTGAAACCGGAATCACCATTACAGCTGCCACGCAGACCAGACATTCTTTCCCAAGGCCCTTTTCTCCATGTGTTTGACAGCCTGGTTATTGAAAGAGGAGCATTAAGAGCACTATGCCTCTCATTTGAAGTGACCAGGAGAGTCTTTACAATAAAAGCCTATCCCTCCATCTGGACCAAGTTCAGCCTTTAGTGCCAGGAGCACAATTCTAGTTCAAGAGATCATGGAAGTCCAGTTATCCTGGACTTTCTTCAAGAAGGTGTGGATAAGGCTCTTCAGCCCAGCACATAACACATGAGGTACCTGCCATTAGTAGCATTCTATTTGCAGGATGCTTGGGCTCTTTGGCACAAAATCCCCAAGTAGCCAATTTCTCAGAGCAGTCAGACTGGGCAGACTGGCTGCCAGACCAGTCTTTCGTAAAATGGGACCTACTACTGGTGCTGAAGATCCTAACCACTCATCTGACTTCTATGTCTGCATTTTCTCTCTCCATCAAAATCTGTTTTCTGGTTACCATCATGTTTACTATGCAAGTTTTAAAGCTGACAGCCTTCTCTATGCAGGAACCTTACTGTGTGTTCTGTGATGATAAGGTGATACTAAGAATTCTGGAGTAGTTTCTCGCCACTGTGAATTCTCCTTTTCATACCTTCCAGGAGATTTTCCTTCCTTCCTTTCTCCTCATAACCCCAGCACCCATCGAGAAGCTGTAGAACTCAACCCTCACCAGGAAAAGAATGGTTTTCTGACCAGCTCTACTGGTAATAAGAGATTGGTGTGTTTGAGCAAAGTGATGTAATTCACATATACCACAGAATTAAAAACAAAAAAATACAAAAGAATGACAGGTTGTCCCAATAAATTTACTGAGCCAGATGCCTGTTATTTCACTAATTCAAAATAATCAGCCATCGGCATAAAGCCAGCCCTTAGCACTGCAGGATCCTCATTAATTTCCAAAAGTCAGTGTGGTTCAGGCCCTAATCCAACAAACACTAAAGAACGTGGTTAACTTTAAGAGTAAGTAGTCCTATTAATGTCAGTGAAACTACTAATATGCTAAAAGTTAAGCATGTACTCATTGTTAGATCAGGGCCTAGCTTCCCAAGGGAGTTTGTTCCCTATAAGAACAGTGCTTTACAAACCAAGTTTTACAGGAATTATGTGCATAGTGTGTTCTAGAGCAGTGCTCAGTGATGAATATATTATTTGTTATGAAATGCGTGTTCATTTTGGATTTTTTTGTTCCAAAACGTGGATTTGAATGCAAATAAACATGAGTATGTGCCAAGTGAGAGACCCTCCTCCTACATTAAAGCTATTAAAAGCCTGATCATCCTCAATTAAAAAATAAACAAAAGGGCATGACATAATAACTGGCCTGAGACAGTGAAAAGCATTTACTTATGTAGTTTTATTTATTTTTTCACGTGTGTAACTGAACACTATCTAGGCAGACCCAGAATAAATTACATTAATACATCAGCTTTAAACATCTGCTCACCCCATGTTAGCCAGTGTAAACAAACTAAGTCCCCCATCAAATGAAGAAGCCCTAGGAACTCTCTCCCTTAAATAATCCTCTCACCAAATGTCTGGGGAAATGCATGAGCCATGCAAAAAACTTGGCCTCTGTTGGATCAAGTAGAGGATCAAATTCCAGAGTTGAGGATTCTCTGTTAAGAGCATGCTGCCTCCACCCACAAGACAAACGTGTTATAGGGTCTGCTGCATCATATATCCCAGCTGATTTCAAATGACAGCTTAAAACAAAAAGGCACACCAGCAGCCTCAACGCACATAGGACCCAAACTATGAAGATAAAATGCCAAAACCTTATGAAGTGCACCTGTAAGTGAATCTGCAATAAAATCTATGGCAGCATAACAGCAGTTTGGATAAAAATCTCCTGTGCTTGAATTATGGCATCCGCTATAGAGGCTGAGAATGGTTGCTCAGTTTTCATCTTTATTTTTTATGCAGGATCTGGAGGCTATAGTTAGAACACTGTGTAGTAGATTAATAATATACAAAGAAGGCAGCGTAAATGCTATTTGCTAGAGCAGAGTTTCTCAACCTTTTTTATAGCAGGGACTGGCTTGTTCCTTCCTCAACTGTGTCAGGGTGGCGCCAGTCCACGGACTGGTCATTGAGAAACACTGTGCTAGAGGACTAGAACTAATTAAAGAATACACCTTTGTGTTGCTTTTTTACAGATCCAGACTAACACGGCTACCCCTCTGATACTTGAGGAATGAGACAGACATTGATGTAAAATAGTAAAAGCCTATAGGCAGCAGCCATGAAGACATTTTGTTCAGTGAAGAAATACACAAAAGGAGAAGTTCATCATCGTCCCTATGCCCTATACAACACTTAAACTCTGTGTTAAGGACCAAATTCTGGTCAACTATGAATCAATGGCAAAGCAACCAACAAAAAGGATTAGGCGATAAATGCTTAAATGGTTCATAAGGCCTCCATGGGCCCTTGACAACTGAGTGAATTTCAACCAAAATGACTATTAAAATGGAGGACCTGGAAGAAAAAAAAGGAAGAATGAATAAAGCTAGAGGGCTGGGTGAGGCATTAAAGTATGTTAAACCTTAAACCACAAAAACCTAACATGACCTAGATTGCTCTTTGGGACACAGGACTATATCATGACAGTATGGTAGATAAACGAGTGTCTTGAGCAGCTGAAAACTTTAAATAGAAAATTCTAGCCCATCTTGGATGAGGGAGAGGATATGATGCCAGCCCTCCCTTGTCTTAATAGAAGGATATTTGATCATACCACGGTGAGTAGACAATGTGTGGGGTCCTGGGAAGAGCTGGGGAAGGGCAGACTCAGCTGCTCTGGAGCATTCCCACCCCCACTCCTGGGTGGGAAAAGGGCAGGGGAGAAGTGAGAAGTTGCTCCCTCTCTTCTTGCTGCCATTGGCTAGGCTGAGGCGGGAATGGAGAGCGGATTGGTGTTGCTGCGTATGAAGCGCATGCAGCACCCATCCTGCTGCTGTTGCTACCCTGTTCTGTAATCTTCTATAATCCCCCAAAAGAGGGAGAGCTAAAATTGAGGAAGATAACAAAAAGAAATGTAAATGTTAAATAAGTTGTTGCGATGGACTCCCTGCCATTGTTAATAATTTGTGAGCACAGAGGATGATAAGCAAACACCTCATTAGAAGCAACAGGGTTATGGGCTTTCTAAAGTATAATGTGTAAAGACACTTATTGTAGCAATTGCCGCATAGTGATTTAAACCATGAAAACAGACAGGCTTTTTTTCTGGATGCGTTGTAATGGATAAATCTCAAGTGATTAATGAGTTACTGGTGAACATGTATAGACCCAACTGATTACTCTGTATGGCTTTCATTCGCTGTCTGAACACAGCTATTCAGTTGGAAAAGCCTCAGAATGTAGACCTTTGAAAAGCTTAAACACATAAAAATGTTACACTTTTTTTGTGCCTGCAGTAAACATACAGTAAAGCAAGACATCCACCACATGTTTAAACCACATACAGATGGAGATACACACGCATATATAGTGAGAAATAAAAGAAAGTGAAAATAATGTTCTGAAGCTATTCACTGATATTCTGTTGCATCTTTTTAAAAGGATTGTGCTAGGGAGAGAGTGAGAGAAAGAGCGTGCTCACTCAATATTAACAAAAACAATTTAAGTAAATCAGATTTTCAGACATCACTCTGGTCACAGAAAACACAAATATTCTACAAGAATTAATGGGAGAACTAGACCATGAAAGCCAAGAAATAGGGTCTGAAAATAAGCTTGATTAAGAAGATAATGCTCAAGACATACAAAGGAAGACTGATTAGCATAGATGGGAACAAGCAGAAGAATAAATCTAACCTAGACAGCTGCTCAGATCAGATTGGAGCATATTTAAAAGATGAAAGACAACATGAGGAGCAATTTCTCATTTAGACTGCAGAGGAAGGCCTCCAACTGATGTATTCCTTCTAAGTGGCTTCTGGCCAAGACACAAAGCTCCATCCACAAGAAAATGTGGTAGTTGGTTTGCTTTTATCCTGAGAATCTTTAGAAAGACTATGACAGGAATTCCATTATGAGAAAGGAACTCAAACAGATGAATAAAACAAACTACATCAAAAATTGTATTTAAAGGCAGAAAGGCTAAGTAGAATTTTAAAGGATAAATATGAGAATATGACAGGTAGTTCATGTATGTCAGGTACGTATCCACTCTACCTCTCAATTATTTTGGAGGGAAAGGCTTTGTGTTGATTTTTAAGGGCAAACTCCTCAACTGGTATAGCACATTGAAGTCAGCTATACCAATTCACTATTATTAAATATTTATATTATGGTAGTGTCCAAAGGTTCCTGATGCAACTGGGGCCCTGTTGTACGGAGCACAGTACAAACATAGGAAATAGACAAATTCACCCTGAAAGGCATACAGTCTAAATTAATGGAGCTATCCTATCTCCTAGAACTGGAAGGGACCTTGAAAGGTCATTGAGTCCAACCCCCTGCCTTCACTAGCAGGACCAAGTACTGATTTTGCCCCAGATCCCTAAGTGGCCCCCCTCAAGGATTGAACTCACAACCCTAGGTTTAGCAGGCCAATGCTCAAACCACTGAGCTTTGTTAGTTACACATATTGCAGGGTTTGTTTTTGTTTTTTTAATTGGGTGAAGAGGCAGTAGGAAGGAAGTGAGTAAAAAGAATGTGAAGGGGGATAATGGCAGCTTGCCCCTGTGACTTACATAAGATGAGGACTGGCCCCTTTTTTTTGGTCCCTGAAGAGGTGTTAGAAGGCCTCATTTGGCCAACACTCAAATGTGATTCCGATAAGCACTGCTTTCTGGTTACCCCGATTCCTGGACTGAAATTAAAATACAATGGCCTCAACAAGTCTAAGAGCACTAGGGTGACCAGACAGCAAGTGTGAAAAATCGGGACGGGGGTGGAGGGTAATAGGAGCCTATATAAGAAAAAGACCCAAAAATCGGGACTATCCCTATAAAATCGGGACATTTGGTCACCCTAAAGAGCACTCAGTGGCTGGGTATTTTGTGTCAGGCACAGGCAGCCATGGGCTGATGCTATTTTTGTGCTGACTCCTCTCTAATCACGCAACACATTTTAAAATAAAAAATAATGATAGACTACATTGCCAGGAGAGAAAAATCAACAGAGTATCCAAGGGAATATGAAAAGAAATAAAAATTCAAAATATATCTGGAAGAGAAATATAACGGACCAAAAAAAAGCCAACCCCCCAAATAAAACCTTTTGATATAGGCGAGTTCTAAAACCTTGGCAACATCTTTGCCTGTCTCCTTGTTTTGCTTTATGTTCAATTTGTATGTCCAAAATTAGAAAATACAAGGAAGTCTGTTCTCTTGACACATTCAGCTCAGTTTCCAGGCCTAGTAAGGGCTGAACATAATATCAGCTCAAACGGTTGGATACTGTTAGGAAATTTAGAATGGAGAATGTTTTCCATTCAAGAATAAGACAACTTTCTGGAGATCACATATATTAGTTTCCATTAAAAAAACAGCATTTACCAAAAGTCCCCATGTTGCTGTATCTGCAATATCAAATAACTCCTGTATCTAAAATATTTCTGTGAAGTAGCTGTTCGTTAATATTGACTTTTTATAGGGACCACTGTAGAGGGTCTTGATTTAGCTCACATTGAAGAAACTAGCCAGTCCCTCCCCACCCCCACGCCCATTAAGTTCTAAAGTGCAGGATCCAACCTTAAAAAGCTTAAAGTTTTTATTTAAAGACATGGGGGGGGGGGGGGAATTGTGCAGTCCCTCATAAGCAATAAAGAGCCCAATCCAAAACATGTTAACGCCACTGAAAAGACTCCTATTGATTTCAATGTACTTTGGATGAGACCCAAAATTGTGACAAATAAACATAATCTACTTATTGGCCTCTCTTTCCTCAAATGTAAACGCTGTCTTTTTTTGTTTTGCTATTTTTTAATATCTAAAAATGCACTGGGGAAAATGTAGAATAGTTTAATAGTACCTTAGAACTTCTAGAAACACCAAGCTTCTGACTGGATCATATACTGTATTCACCAGTGCTGTATAAAGATCCCCGTTACCTCTTATGATGAGTGGGTTACTGTAAACAGAGAGGTTAAATGTATTAATGCTTCAAAATGTGTAATGCTTATTACAGTATTATTCTTTTAGTTAGGCATATTGATAGAATTTCTGAAGTCAAAACTTAAACTAAAATATATGTGGGGATATTATCTGCCAGGGTTCTTTCCAAATTAACACAGTACCTATTTTTGAAATGGGGCTCATTATTATTATTAATATACATTTCTATTTCAGAAGCATGGTTGGGTTACATTAAAAATATGTAAAAGGGAAAAAAATATGTGGCTTCACAAGCTGTGTAGGAGGTCCATATTAAATCAACATGAAAGCTTTTAAATTTTTTATACTTGTTGACATTTTGTAAGCTTTTACAACTAATAGATCAAATTGTTCTACATGACAAAAATCAGAATCCAAAGCATGTAATGATACTGCAGTTTTCAAATAATGGAGAAATTCTTCTCCAAATTCAGCAAATTTACAAATGCTGGCTGGAGTAGATTAACGTAAATGACTGTGTCTCTTTTTAGATTCTTTGAATGCCAAAGCTGCCATTGATTTCAGTGAGTGTTTTGGTGCTCAAGGAAAGCCTGCTCCAGTAACGCATTTAACTATGCACTTAATTGTGATCATGTGACTACTCATATTGCCTTCCATGGGACTACTGAAAGTTAATTGTGTTCTTCAGAGCTTTGCTGGATCAGAGCTGGAATGCTTGAGTGATTCCTCGCAGGTGTAACTTAAACTACTATACCACAAGTCATTCTGTGCATTAAAAAGCACATGATTTTCAATCTCAGATAACCAATTCTTCTTTTAAGTTCTGTGGCATGTCAGTGAAAGGCTTGAAAGCTCTTTGGGGCATGGACTAGCTTTTTTGATGTGTGTTCTTGTGGCACCTTGCACAGTGAGGTCTTGGTCCTTTACTTCTGCTCCTAGGTGGTATGGTAACACAAATAATAATAATAGATTTTGACATATATTAGACCTGAATCTTTATGTAGAACTACCCTTTTAAACAAGCTTCAAGAGACTGCTTGCAGTAATTGCAAGAAAATGTTACATTTACATATTATATTGTAAATTAAATAGTAATACTTTGTTACCACAAACAATGCATTCTAATTCTATGGTTTTTTCTCATAACTTGCAAAAAAGCACTTTAGGAGTAAATTCATATTCCATAACAATCCAAACAAATTGGGAAAGAGTTCCATAGGTTAGCTGAGTAAACCAATCTATTCCATTTCCTAATTGTTAATAATATATGTATTGTAGAAAACATCAATCTTTTTTGTTTCAAACTACTTATTATGATTTCTAATGTACAGATATCTTGTCCAGTTAAAATATTTTCAACTTGGCTTTAAATATTTATTGAAATCCAACCTACTGTAAAATACAGGCTAAAATATCCTAGTAAAAGTCTAACAGAAATATACAATCAAATAATTAAAAGCAAAGTCCAGTTAAAAGTCCAATAAGATAATTTACTGAAAGCTGCAGAATAACAATATCGAATGTTTTCCTGAAATTCAACAAAGGCTTCTCATATGATAAGTCACTGAAAACTATCTAGTTTATCTTAAGAACTTTTCAGTATGCTCCATCGCAGAACAAGATGCAACAAACCCCTTTGATGCAAGCTCTCTGTCTTTTAAATCATTGTTGATATTTCTCTCGTCCTGTTTCCTGTAAGGTGATGTACAGTTGCCATCATTTTTCTGTCATCGTAGAGTTTCCCAGAATGTAAGTGAACTTGCAGCCGTTTTAAAGATGCTTATTTAAAAATAATAATATTCTGTCATATTGACTCATTTTAGGTCCATATAGTAATGGGTAAACATCACAAAGTTCAGAGGTCTGGTTTGGATTCTAATCTGAATGTTATTTGCTGATTTATGAAAGTATTCATATCAAATCTTGAATCCATTTGAACAGGCTGTAATGGCTGTTGCTTTCATGAACCTCAGACTATGATCATGAAGTTCACAAACATATGCTTCCATGAGGTCTCATAGTGAATGAATTCAGGAGCAGAGTGACTATTGTGTAGGTTCAGGATTAGCTAATCTCGATTAGTAGCTAGGGCGCCTGTAGCAACTGTGTATTTTGAACTATGGTCCATACATGCTAACACAGTGTTGCTAAGGAACTCATAATAAGTCCTAGCACAGTGTTACTAGGGAACCCTTCATAAAGTCTAGCACAGTGTAGCTATGGTTACAGAATATCTCTGCTCTGCACCCAGGACTTTACCTAAATAGCTGCAACAGGGAATGGGAATGCTTCTGTGCCCCCGTTTCCCTACTGAGTTTCTATTTGTGCTCTGCTTTCTCCCACCCCCACCCTATTTATGAATTGTGGGGGAGAAATCCAGACTATGCAGCCTGGTAAAAAGCCTTTTAGAAGGAAAAATGGCTGCCTGGTATCTCCTAAAGTTTGAGGAGGGGCCACCCAGTATTAGCATAAAGCAAGGGGTAGGGCATGGAGCATCCCTGAAGACTTCAAAGGTAAGGCAGAGCAAAGAGCTCCGCTGCTTAAAGTTAAGCATATGCTTAAGTGCTTTGTTGAATAAGTGCATAATTTATATAAAGAGAGAGATGTATAGTATTCTAAATGTTTATTTTCCTTGTGTTCTCTTCCAGGTTCAAATTTATTTTAGATTATAAATAATCTAATGAATGGAGCCATGCTCTCACTCTATCTAAACAGATTTTTAAAACGCCCTATTAATTTTTTTTTAAATCCTGACAAGTATAGGGGAAAATATTCAACATTGTGGGATTATCATCCTGGTCTAGGTAATATTCGGATGCCTAGAATGCATCAATATCTTGTTATGCAAAATTACCCTAAGGCACTACCTGTGCCCTAATAAAATAATAACAGTGAAGTCAAAAAGAAATAGCGTATATAAAATAGCAACTGCATATGATACCAATTATGTAACAGCCAAAAATAATACTATTTGGCATGCTGTCCTCAAACTATGTACTCTTAATGCTGCTTAGAAATAGGCAGTTTTCTATGTACACTTAGAAATATTTCTGTTTAAGAACTATTAGGAAAATATTTTGGAATTACAATGTTTGAGCATGTGGAATGAGTTACCTCCCACAATTATGTGAACTACTGTATTGCAGAACTCCATTAGCTTCCCTGTAGCTAATGAACCATGTCATTAATTACAGACATTAAAAATAAAAATTACTCCAAGGCAAGTCAAATATTTACAATAAATAAAAGGGTCAAGAACCACAAAGTAGCCATTTGATTCTAAACCAATTGTGCTTAATTTTTACCCTCATTCTTCTCAAATTTAATTTGAAGCAGATTAACTTGATTTTATATGTCAAATCTGACAGCTATATATGTGCCCCCAATGAAAATTCTCTCAAAGGCTATGTCGCTCAAAGACTTCCAACAAAAGTGTGAAGTACTTTAAAGAAGTGTTTATTACACTCCTGGCTTGCTCTCACTCTGTGATCTTATTGGATACAGCTAAGAAATTAAGTTTTGATATATTTCCCTTTGACTCATTGAGAAAATGACCTTAAATTATAAATGAAGCATTATTAAATTGGTGAATAGTAGCCACAGTTGCCCAATGTGAAGAGGCTCAATACCCCAAAAGAGCTAATTCTGCCTGAAATACAGTAATTTGCCAGAGCTCTGGGACCTGCAAAGGAAGCATGTCTGCTGCATAAACCTTGAAGATGGTGGATTGTCTGATCCCTAAAGTTCCCAGCTGCTCTGCAAGCCATGGCAGAAGGGAAAAAGATCTGTTAGTCCTCTCCATCCCTCCTCATTCTCTTTGTCTAGGCTAAAACTCAGAAGGGAGGGATAGCTCAGTGGTTTGAGAATTGGCCTGCTAAACCCAGTTGTGAGTTCAATTCTTGAGGGGGGGCATTTAGGGATCTGGGGCAAAAATCTGTCTGGGGATTGGTCCTGGTTTGAGCAGGGGGTTGGACTAGATGACCTCCTATGGTCCATTTCAAGCCTGATATTACAAAAAAAAAAAAAAAAAAAAGACATGACTAACCCTATAGTTATTCAGAGTAACAGCCGTGTTAGTCTGTATCCGCAAAAAGAAGAACAGGAGTACTTGTGGCACCTTAGAGACTAACAAATTTATTAGAGCATAAGCTTTCATGGACTACAGCCCACTTCTTCGGATGCATATAGAATGGAACCATTCTATATGCATATAGTTATTGTGCAAGAACTGCCATCGTGTCCCCCTGACTTCAATGGGTGTTGTAAGCAGTGAACTCAGCCCCGTTGCACAATTAAGCTCCTATTATCTTGTTAGGCTCTGGCATATCACACGCCCAGATCCCAGAACATCAGAGAATGCTGAAGAAGTCCATCATTGTTAAGTTTGATTAGATTTGTTGGGATGGATGGTATTCAAGAAATGCATTAGACAAAGACTGAATGGATCCCGAATGAAGACTTACTTTCCCCCAACATTAATGGCTGCTACTGTTGTAAAGCCACCGCATCTGTTATGTCCACAGGAAAGTAAGCCTGCCTTATAGAGCAAATGTCCACTTCCTTTTGTTATGTTTCACACAGGGGTGAAAGTAACTTAAAGGACTTACCGATACGCCGGAGTCTTCAGCAGGTGTGTGGCCTCTACCGGAAGAGGTGTGGTCTCAGCCAGAAGAGGCGGAGCTCCGGCAGCGATTTAAAGGGCCTGGGCTCCCCGCAGAGGCTGAAGCCCCACCATAGAAGCCGGTCCGGTCCGTACCAGCTTACTTTCACCTCTGGTTTCACAGCATAAACATGAGAAGTTAGATAAAAACAAAATATTGTTGCTGGAAGGTTGCAACATAACACTGTTATTTCCTAAGATTCAGAATGATAACACACAAGAACCCAGAGACAGAGAGAGAGAATGGAGGCTGCTCCATAAAGCAGGAAAGTAAAATTCAACTTACCTTACTCTAGCTCAGTGGTTTTCAAACTTTTGTACTGGTGACCCCTTTCACATAGCAAGCCTCTGAGTGTGACCCCTCCTTATAAATTAAAAACACTTTTTAATATATTTAACACCATTATAAATGCTGGATGCAAAGCAGGGTTTGGGGTGGAGGCTGATAGCTCCTGACCTGCCATGTAATAACCTCGTGACCCCCTGAGGGGTCCTGACCCCGAGTTTGGGAACCCCTGCTCTAGCTGGCTGCCTGCTGACTATCTGCTGCTAGGCCTAGGTCACACGCTTCCCTACAGAACTCTCTGCAAGCAGGACCAGGAAAAAACCTTGAGCATTTAAAGTGACAGCTTACAATTTCAGTACACCACACTTCCTCAGTACAGGTGTAATAATGCTCCAGACTTCTCACTCAGTATGTTTTGGCCCTGTGTCACAGGAGGACAAGTGAGAATAATGATCTCCATTTGAATATAAAATTATTCTTTTTCTTCTAGACAATTGAGGAAAATTCTCCCATACCAAGCTTGCTGTGGATCTGGGTAGCTAAGAAATAGATGAACATTCTGTACTGCATGCTGAGTGTGCCACTGTTCATTCACTCTTCAGCTCTATTATTTGACTGTTTATACAGAAAGTGGGTTCAATAAAAAAGTCCACATCATTGTTAAGAGGCATATGTTTTTCTTTACTCCACCCATGGTATAGCCCTTTTCATGCCATTGGGCTTATTACTGAAGAATGGGCTATATGACACACTCTGTGTATGTTTCAGATGAGAACAGGTTACTTGATTATTGTTTGAGGTAGCTGGCAGATTGCTTATTTCAACAGAGAGAGACTTTGCATTGACATCAACATGCCTTGGATCAAGGCCCTTTGGAGCATTACATTAGGCACTCAGGTTTGAAAATGCTGACCTTTATGTTTGTCTGTTTTTAAGTAATTATTTTTAAACAGCAGAATGGTGTGAAAAAAATCTCATTACTGGTAAAATTTGTGTTAAAAATATTGTTTGTGAAATATTTGGCTTGTTCATGTCCCATGTTTAGGTGTTTTTTTTTTCCCAATTTACATCAATTGAAGATCAAGCCTGAGAAATTTAAGAGATTTAGCTTCTTTTGACTCATCATGATGGATTGCCTTAATCATATGTTACATCACCTATGCTTATTTAATAATTTATATATAGCACAATTTGGCACTCCATCTTCCCTCTTTTTTCCTCTGGAAACCACATTGCTACCTCTCCAAAAGCCAGACATAAAGTTAGACAGATATGCTGAACATATGGATACCAAGCAAGTAGTTTTCCCAATGAAAATAACCACATAAAAGCTCCTCAAACTTCCTCCTCTACAAATGTAACTTTTTAGTGGTTGGGATGATGGAGATAATAGAAGCAGATAAGCATCCAATCTAAATTTATTGCAGGGGATAAAAGCAGCCAAAATGATAAAATATTGCTGCTATCAAGAAAATGTCCTGGCCAGGGATCCAAATTATTTTCATTTAGTTTCTGTTATATTCATGGCCATGTTACCAAAGTAAAAAGAAAAAGAAGAGGACTCGGTGAAAGGCAATGGCTTAAGTCGGCTTTGCTGGAATGTGAGAAAGTTGCTAAAATCTACCACTACCTTCAAAATGTGTCATGGAGAAGAGGAGGCTGTGTTTAATTAAATGGAAGCATCACCCACAAATAAAAGTATGAGTAATTTGAAAAAATTACAAATCTTTCATTCATTAGTCTTGGGATTGATTACATGGTAACTTTAAAGTGACAACTTTTTCAGCTTTACTAAGCATTAATGGTGAAATACTGGCTCCACTGAAATCAATGGCAAAATACCCTTTGACTTTATTTGAGCCAGGATTTCACCATAGATCTCTGTCTTCTCTCCTTACTTGATAACTGTACTGTGAAATAACTGGCAATTTTTTTCTGCATAAATCCACATCAAAATTCCAATTTTCTACTCAGATCTCAAGATTATTGTTCTATTTCCTGACACATTTGGTTTGGTTTTATTGTTGGGTTTTTTTTTTTTTTTTTTTTTTTTGAAGAGTTTGAAATTATTATCCAGGCCATGCCATGCCATGCCATGTTCTAGAGCCATATTGTCCATCCAATTCTATGGATGGAGAGGATAAAAATCCAATAGATCTGGAAGGTTATCAGGGCCAGTAACCGAAAGGGGGAAGTGCAGCCTCTGGGGCATTGGTAACCATTTTCACATGACCTAAAGAAAAACCCTTCTTTGGGCTCCACAGGTATCTCATTCCACAGTTTTGGGAGGTGTGGGCTGGGAAAAGATGTAGGCGGGTACATGGTGTTGTTCCCACCACCAACTACATGATATTTCAGTTGGTATATAAATGGTTATATTTTGAGGACTGATCCCATTTTATTGAATTTGTACTGGCACCTGATCCTACAAGCTACTAACTGCCTTAATGGTTTGATTCACCAAAACATTTAAGCACATGCTTAATTTTTAAGGAAGTGCTTAATTCCATGTTGACTTCTATGGGATTTAAGCATGTGTTTAAAGTTAAGCATCTGCTTTGCTGAATAGGGAGAGACTTAATATTTACTAAAATGCTTTGCTGAATTGAGGCCTAAACTCCCATTGAACTCTATCCTGTGAGGTGAGATGTTCATTGGACGTTTTAACCCAGAGGTACATTTGGGGAACTCATTCCCTCAAAGCAGGCTCTCTGCACAGCGCAGGATAAGACTGCTAATGTGTGGGGGAGAGGAATTTATGGTGCAAGTTAAGAGGCTCATAATACTCTCCTGATAGAAGATGAATATTTGCACCTATGTATGGGAATGTATGCCTCTGAACATAAATGTTAATCTAGAAAAGTGCATGAGATTAATGAAAACTCAAATGAAGAGAAGGAAAATGTAGAACAGAAAATAATAGCTATATATTAAACTCTTACTTTGCATCATTTAATTCAAATATATCTGCCAGTTGTATCATGTAAACTGCATAAATTAAAGATCATCCAGTGTTACACCCACCCAACCTATCTAATATTCTTAATGTCCAATATAAGAACATGATGAAAAGCAATGGTGTTTGCATGCCCCCTTCTCTTACACCAAACTTGAATCAGTTGCTTAATTTCCCACCAATTCATGCAGCATTGAATGAGTCTTTGTACATAGCTTTTATCATTGCAATTATCTTATCATAATGCTTCCCTTAAAAACAAATCAAATGCCTTTTGAAGTCGATGAAAACACCAAACATCTTTAATTCCCTTTCTTACTTTTTTCCATCAGGTGTTGGAGGGTGAATATCTGATCAATGCAGCTTCAGCCTGTTCTAAAGCCACACTATTCCTCGATTTTTACTTCCTCTAAAACCAGCCTTTGTTTGTTAACAATTACTTTCATCAAGATTTTTCCTGGTACTGACAGTAATGTTTACCTCTATAGTTATTCAGATCAGTAGGATCTCCTTTTTTCAAGACTGGTGCAACTATTGCAATTAGCCAGTCATCTAGTACCACCTCTTCCTCTCAGACCTTCTTGTATATTTTTTCCAGTGCTTTCATAATACTTGTCCCACCATCTTTTTGCAGCGTAGCTGTTCTATTGTCTACTCCTGCAGCTTTCCCGTTTTTTAACTGCTTCACTGCATTTTTCATTTCTTCTTCTGATGGTGGTACAGTGCTGATATCCATTTTGCCTGGCAAACTGCCCTATTCATTTAGCATGTCTAGAATACTTGCATCCGGATGAACCAAAGAGTCCAGCAGTACAGCACTTTGTCAAAATGCTCCTTCCATACTTCCAGCCCCTCTTTGGCATTTGTTGTAAGTTCACTTCCATTGTTGACTTGATAGTGTTTCCATACAACTTACCTTTTTGTATATTGTTTTAGTTTTTTGTTTTCTTGATGCCACCTCTAGTTGTTGAGCCTCCTCTTTTCAAAACTTTTGCTTGTCCAATCTTTGTGATTTCTTTGCTGTTTTGCATGGTGCATTTACTACTTCAGTTTTCACAGCATTCTTAACTTGTTTACACTTTTCCTGTAACGTTCTTGTTTTGTTGCTGGTTCAGATTTTCCTTCTTTGCTTACATCTTCCAATAACTCTTCCCCCCGCTGTGTTTTGTATCACTTCCTTGAATATTTTACATCCAGTCTATAAGTGAGATTTCTTCATCATCACAAATGAATGGCCTGAAATGCCATACAAGTCCCACTTTGTAAGCCTCCTTCCCAAAGCTATCCTTTAGTTTATCAAAATCGAAATTTGGTTTTATTTCACCCATCTTTTATTTGGACTTTCACTTAATATTAATCTTTCCCATTAGTAGTTCACGATCACTGCCACAGCTGGCACTTTTAATAACTCATATCCAACAGTGACTCTCATTGATAATAACGTGGCCAGTCTGGATTTTGGTTTGACCATCTGGTGAATTCCACATAATTTTGAGTCTAATCTTCTGATTTGAGTGGGAAAAATAAGTTTTTACAAGTTCTGTTATCACAGCAGAGCCAACACAACTATGGGAGGATGAGGTAGATTATTCTCTGGCATATTTATTAATTAAATTCCGATTCCAGAAGATTTTTTTTGTTACTGCTAATGACAAGAGATCTATAAAAGCCACAGTTTGACTTTCAGATCAAGAGGGGGTTTGCACAGATAGCAGTTAGGATAAATATTGTATAACTTGTTGACTGATCATATTTGTTCTGCAAGATACTGAGAGAGAATAAACAGAACCCCACATTGCCATTTTTAGAGAGTCACTTTTCAGAGAACAGTATTACCACACTTTATTTGAGATTACGTCAAGAATCTATTTGTGATACTTCCATGAAATTCAAGATGGTGGGAACTAGCAAAACCTACCAAACATTGCCAGAAGGATTGTATATTGCTTCTTTACTGTTTCAATATGTCAGTTGTTTTTGCAGCTATGTGCAAACCCAGATCTACCATGTGACTTCATGATGGGAGCTAAAGATGTGTGTCAAATGACAAAACCAGGATACTCGCTAAGACTAAGGATTTAAATAACAAGCAATGATTGAGGAAATTAGGGTTGTTCTCACTAGGAAAGAGGAGACTTTGTGGTGATCTAATTGATGTTTTTCAGTATATGAAGAGGACTGATAAAATTGATCTAGACAAACTTTTCCCACTGGCAAAAACACAAAAACAAGATGACATAATGCACGGACTAGGAAATTAGGAGCAGATAGGAATTTAACACAAAACTACTGTATTACACCCAAAGGGAAATACACATATTGAAAAGATTACAAGGAAGGACCAGGCGAGCTGGCAAAATCAATTTGTTCAAGAGATAGTTAAAGAAACTGCAGAGAGAGATCATTGAAGGGCATGGGGAGAAAACAGTACCGTGAAAATGAGGGAAAGGGCAAAGTGTTTCTTCGGTTTTCATGCACCTACAAATTCCTAGGCTTTTGAAAAAACATAGATTGAGAAATAATGGAAGCAGGAAATTGAGTACTGAGATATTCCAACTGGTTGGTTGAACTCTGAAATACCAACACTGAAATACATTTGTAACTATTTTCAGATGACAGAATTTCCCCCAGCTTTCTCTGAAATTTAAATATAAAACCATTAAGGTGATGCAAATCCTTTAAAAAGCGGTCTAGATAAAATTCTGGCCCCATTTAAGTGAAAAGCAAAACTCCCATACTTTGGAGATACTAAGGGTATGTTTACACTGCAATTACAAATCCACGGCTGCAATTACAATTACAAGCGGTGGGTTGGGACCCCAAAGTGGGTCACAAGCCTATTTTAATGGGGTTGCCAGGGCTGGTTTAGACTTTCTGGGGCCCAGAGCCAAAGCCAAAGCCTGTAACCCACCACCCGGAGCCAAAGCTCCAAGGGCATCAGCCCCAGATGACGGAGCTCAGGTTAGAGGCTCCCTGCCTGGGGCTGAAGCCCTCAGGCTTCGGGTTTGGCCCTGGGGCGGTGAGACTCAGGCTTCAGTTTTGGCCCTCCCACCCGGGACGGTGTGGCTCGGTTGGGCTCGGTCCCCCCTCCTGGGGTCATGTAATAGTAATTGTTGTCAGAAGGAGGTTGCGGTGCAATGAAGTTTGAGAACCCCTAACCAAAGTTATAAATGTTGACTTCAATTGTCTTTGGATCATGCCCTTCCCTCCTGTCTCCTCATTCAGGACATATATATATATATGACCCAATCAGCCCATTCAGCAGTATCCATAGGCAACAATGTCTTTCGGCAATTTGGCTTTTACTTGCGTGAGAAAATACTGTCCCATAATAGAGACATTTGACTTGAGATCAAGGATGAGAAGTATTGCATTTTGTTTGTCCCCCAAACTCTTTCTTCAGGAAGGTGAAGTATTTGCTTACACCCCTAATTTTCCCTTTAGAGATGGACCAAATTGTCAGTCACTACACCTATCTTTCGATAGACCTTTAAACTGTTGGGACTACAGTTTTCTCATCATTGCCAGAAAGGCTGCTTTCAGAAGGTAATAGCTGGGGATAAGTTCTTGCTATGTCATCTGAACACTACTGTCTATCTTTATTTTTTAGGAAGCAACCAACTGGGAATGGAAGCAAAATTAATATTATTGGGGGCCTCTGAATTTAAATTGTGATTGTGATAAAGGATCTATTTTTCCATTTTACTTTTTTTCTAGCATTTTTTTTTTTTACTAAACTTGTTATAAACTAGGGGCTAGATTTAGAAAAAGTATTTAGATGCTGTGACAGACCCAGACCAGTGGGGTACAGGAGTCTGGTAGAGGGCAAATATACTGGTCACTGGATGAGTAGTTTTCTGTTCCCTGAGTGACCAGAGCAGGGGCTGCACTAGAGTAATCAGGAACCTGCTAGAACCAGTTAAGGCAGGCAGGCTAATTAGGACACCTGGAGCCAATTAAGAAGAAGCTGCTAGAATCAATTAAGGCAGGCTAATCAGGGCACCTGGGTTTTAAAAGGAGCTCACTTCAGTTTGTGGTGTGAGTGTGAGGTGCTGGGAGTAAGAGGTGCAAGGAGTTGAGCGTGAGCTGCTGGACTGAGGAGCACAAGCGTTATCAGACACCAGGAGGAAGGTGCTGTGGTGAGAATAAGGAAGGTGTTTGGAGGAGGCTATGGGGAAGTAGCCCAGGGAGTTATAGCTGTCATGCAGCTGTTACAGGAGGCACTATAGACAGCTGCAGTCCACAGGGCCCTGGGCTGGAACCCGGAGTAGAGGGTGGGCCTAGGTTCCCCCCAAACCTCCCAATTGACCTGGACTGTGGGCCCTTCCAGAGGGGAAGGTCTCTGGGCTGTTCCCCAACCCACATGGTGAATCTCTGAGGCAAGAAAAACCGCCAATAAGCGCAGGACCCACCAAGATAGAGGAGGAGCTTTGTCACAATGCCTACAGATGCAGAGAGGCACCTATTAGGATTTACAAAAGCAGCTAAATCCCATTGACTCCAATGCCACTTGCTTAAAGTTATGCGCATGCTTAAGTGTTTTGCTAGATCAGAACTTAAGGCCCAGATCCACAAAGGCACTTCGGGGCCTAATGCCCAGACTTAGGTACCTAAGTCCTGTTTGTAGGCACCACTGTGACCCACAAAACTGCAGCTTGGCTGCCACCTAAACGTGTAGATTTCTAAACTCACTTGGCACCTATTTTTTTGCAGTAAAAAACTGCACTGGACTATAGCATCATTCTTGTTCTTTCTCTGGCCCAATCAATATTTAATTATTCAATTATTTAATTAAAGTGGAATACCTTCAATAGGAGTGATTGAAGGAGACCCACATCAGAATATCCTGTAGTCTAGTGGTTAGGACATTCCTGTTCTAATCTCTTTTCTTCTCATCAAGCAGTTTAAATATGGGGCTTAAGATTACAAGGTATTTGCCCTCTCACTCTTTCCTATGTCTTTGCCTCTGGTTCACCTTAACTGTCACTGAGTGAGAGAAACACACAAATTTTTATAAACCAAAATACTGTCTTTTGAAAAAAGACTTCTCTGGATGACTGAAAACCTTATATAGATGTTAGTGGGCTTAAAACTGTCCTCTGATAGATAATGTACTGAATGCTAACATAAGGATAATTGACCTTTGGAACAGATTACCGATAGATGTGCAAATTCTCCATCACTTTACATCAAAGTTGGATATCTTTCTAAAAGATATGCTCTAATTCCATCCCAAGATCTTGGGCTAGTTGCAGGAACCACTGAATGAAATCTGTGGCCTATGTTATGCAAGAGGACAGACTAAATTATCACAATGGTCCCTTCTGGTCTTAAAATTTATGAAGTTATACTATTTTTTGGCAGTGGAAAAAGATACCCTGGACAATATGAATAAAATATGGAGGCTGATGCAGCTTTTCCTTTACAGAAACAACAAAAAAATATATTTGGAATATTCAAGCTGATCAAGAAAAAACTTTCTGTGCCTCTTAAAAAACATATTTTGCATCTATTTTTCCAATACAAAACCCATCACACATGTGGAAGTGTCAGCCTGAAGACTGTAGGCTGTTAAGTACTATGAATATTTCCAACATGTTCCAACTCATTTAAGGCTCAGGAGGCGCTGTGATGGCACAGCAGACAATTAAAGTGGGCTATCAGGATTTGAGAGAGATTTATAACAAGTGTAAAGAAAGTTTATCAATTAATTATTTTCCCCTTATTCAAACCCCAATTTAATATCATGGTGATTTTTGCTAGGAGTATAATCAGCTGTTGTTTGTTTATGGTATATTGCATTTTTATAGCAATGTGGTCTAGGGTTTAGTTTACCATATTCACATTAGCTTTAGGAATTTTTTTTGCAACTGCTACAAAGGGGTATTATCCTACTTTCACTATAACCAGTAGGACTTTTGCCATTGCCTATAATGGGAGCAGGATTGGACCCTTGGCTTTCATTTCCTTCTCTTTGTATATCTTTTTGATCAAAAGATTTTTTTTGTTATCTAATCTGAAGTGCACTTCCCCATCCATTAGCCGAGGTATTTTAAAGATCTGAGGTTTTAGTTTTTGGTGTTTTTTAATCTCACCATGTTGTTCCTCATTATTTACTGCTCTTTGAGATTGAGTATTCTTTGAAAGCTTGGAAATCTTGCTTTCAGTACCAACATCCAAGTAGTTTCTATAAATAAAAAAGCTGGAGTCACTTAAAATAGCTTCAAAGACTCCCCCACGTGATGTTATATTGAATGGTCTGTAGTTTTCTGGTATTAATCTATGATTTTATTTTAAATAGTAGTATTATGTTGCCACTTTTTTTAGTCTTCTGGATCACTCCCGAGATGCATAAGGTTATACAAATAAATGATAAATCTTAAGAATGCTAAAGTTTCTCTAATTTCTGCTTACTTTCATTAGCTCTTTGGAATATATTGTCTTGTTTTCAGACCTTATCAACTTTAAAAACCTTTAACCCTTAAATAGCTAATATCACTGTTTCCTGAATATATCTTAATTCTTAAGAAAGGGCAGATTGTTTACAACTATATATTGTTCCAAGGAGTATAGATAGGAATAACTCTTAAAGATAGGAGTTCTTAAACAGAACAAATTATAATAGCAATCTGCTCTTGACAGGGAAATTAGCATATAGTCGGACTCAATAAACTGATAGCAACACACACATGTTGGGTGGCAGTTTGATATCACACTCAGTCTTGAATGGAGCAGCCAAAGTGAATATTGGATTCGTGCAATGTACAGATAATACAGATATTGCAGGACTGCTTATGCATCAACTTCCTTTCCTTGAATGACAGACTTGGCTGTCTTTTTTCTGTCATAGTGGTTTCCTTGGATTAACAGAAATATTCTGAACTCTACAAAGAAAACCAAACCCTTTTCTGGGAACTGAATTCTTCGACATCCCATCTCTGCTCATCAGGGCACTTCCATTCCATCTGATGATGGACAATAAATGCCACCCAAGAACACAGGTACTTAGGAATAGATGACATTATTGTCTGAAGCAATGACATCCTTGCTATAAATATTGCCTTATAGATACAGTGCCCATTGGTACCTAATCCCATATACCCTTACTCACCCAAAGTGTCCTTTCTCATGTGAGAAGTCCCATCAAAGCCAGTGCTACAGCTCATGTGAATAAGGATTAGTTTCATGAGTGGTTGCAGAACTGAGTCTTTGGTAAGATACAATAACATTGTAGTCCTTTGGTGTTTGGTGTACCTCCAGACACTGTACAATATGGTTTTGAGGGGTACCCACAAGCAGCTAGGCAGATTTTCCAGATGAAAGTTGAGTCTAAATATGTGATTCCTCTCAATTCACAATTTTAAATCTACCCTTTGAAATAATGATACTTTCCTCTAAACTGTTGTCATACAGAGACACACATCTCAGAACCAGCAATGATATTTCCATTAGACACGGAACCAGCTCAGATGCCAGAACAGAATCTGAAACAGCTCCTTCTCATTCCTGCTTGTTCCTTACTCTGCATAAAAGGCATGAGCTCTTAGTATCCCCAGAATCATTTACTTTGCTGCATGCATTCCACAATCCTAGTCACTATCGGGTGAAAATGAAATTTGTCTTTTTTTTCTTTATTTTCTTCTGTCTGAATATTTCCCATTCCGACTTCTCCTCCTGCTCTTGTTTTACAGTTACTCATCTGGCTTTAGTCCATCTTTAGCTCTCTCTTCTTTGGTAGTTTTCTGCCTCTATCCTTGTTTCTTAGATTGATCTAGAATTGTCCATCATATTCTTTCCCTCTTTTTAATGAAGGTAACTCAGCAATTCATTTTCTAATCAATTTGGTATAAATTGTTTTGATCACAGTATATTTTTAGTTAAAATGCATATTTTAGTAGAGCTTGGTGAACAATACAAGAAAATATTCTTGACTAGTCATTGGAATAAAATCCAATTCATTTGAGTATTTGCAGCCCTTTCATTTACTTTCTGCAAGCATTCAGACAAGTGAATTTTTGTATGCAGTTATATTTATGGAAAGAGTAAAAGTTCTGAGTATGTACTTGCATGACTATTTATGTTAGATGTCTTTATGTGGCCATCCTGGAAGCCCATTGTGGGTTTGGGATAGTCCGTCAGGGATAGTAATAATAGCTTGTGACTTAGGTGACCAATTAGAGCATTTCAAATAGTGAATTTGAAGTATATGTCATGACAAATTGTTTTTCAGCAATCCCTAGGCTGAAATATGTTCACAGTACACCGCTGGTGAATAATTTCAAATAATGGGCACATTTCTAAAATGTTAGTATGATCACAGATAATTTGCTAACAAAAGGGACTAACTTCATCAAGTAAACTGTTTGCTGAGTGTAATTTGCCACATTCTATTTTTAATATTCTGCAAGTTTTTGATACTGTATATAATTCATTTGTACAGAAGGAATTTGCATTCACTTATCTTTTAGTTTTTTCTCCACTTCTCTTTATGTATGTCTCCAAGGAATGATCATCTGTTTGTATTGTTGGTTTAGTACTTTTCTTGTCATGCTTCTATTCTCCTACTGAGAATGTCTCTCTCCTAATAAAGACCATCAAATAAGCAGAACACATAGTTGAGCAAATCGGATGCCTACCTAGGAACTTCCTTAAAGTTAAATTTATACAAATATGTATGAGAATGTAAATATATGTATAGCAGAGTGTTCTCCCGTCTCTGGCCAACAACACATTACACAACTTAAGAAATATTGTTCTTAATATGGTAACTAAAAAGAAATGTTGTTTTTGAATGTTAAAGTTAAGCCATCACACCACAGAAGCCAGGGCATTCAAATTTAAGCTTAACAATTCACGTAGCTCATACCACTATGACTTCTTTTTTTCACGGTAGCAAGAGTTATGGGTGGTGTGTCAGGAGCTCTGTGGCTTTTGTTGGTTTGGGTAGTAATTTTAACATGACTGAAACAATTTTTTTTAATACCCTTTTATTTGGAGGATTCATCATCCTATTTTTATCTGAAATTTGACAGTATTGACTTAAATCCAAATATTGTAACAAAACAAAGGATCTGGTACTGCTATGTAACAATGTCATATGCCAATATATCTTGTATTCATTACCTTTATATGGGACTTGTACAAACACTCACTCAAAGAGGAGATATATATAATTAAAAAAAAAATCTGCTTTGCCCAATCCTCTTTATCGAGCCTAGATAAAGTCTACTTGGAATCTCAGCCCATATGCTTGTGGGAATGAACAGGCTCTTACCAAGTTGCTCTCCCACCAGAAGCATCTCTCTGGGAAGGAGATTGGGGTGGGCAGAGGGTAGGCAGAGCCATCGTTCATAAGGTCAATCAATTCGTTTTGAATTACTTTGCTACAGTAGTGGTCCACAGCTTCTTTATGAACTACTCCATGTAGGTGCTCATGCATGACATCATCGTATTTCTCAAAGAGCTATACCACACTGAGGAAATTACCATTATGTTGAGTGAACAACTTATCTGATGAGCCCCGGAAAGCCAAATTATCCTTTGTAAGGAAGAAGGTTATTGAGATCAGATGGTCGAGCACGTTCCTCCAATGCTGGGTTTCTACATTAATAATGCGCTGGTTTTCCGTACCTGTGCATTTATTCAGCTTGAGCCTGGACTCCATCTCCATCCATTTGGAGTAGCCCATAAAATGGCCGGATGGCTTTTCATGTTGCTTCAGAGCATAAGCTAAGTTATGCCAGTAATTGTACCCAGAAAGTGCAAACAATGATTTGGCATTCTTGTCAAATATTTTGCAACAAAACCAGAACATTTTGTCAGCTGATTTCAAGTAAACTAGCTAATGACGATTCAGTTTCTAACCATTCTCAATACTCATGGTACTCTGGTTACTATAATCTTCAGGGCTTCTTACTAATAAATTAAATTAAATTAATGGAGATATCCCATCTCCTAGAACTGGAAGGGACCTTGAAAGGTCATCAAGTCCAGCCCCCTGCCTTCACTAGCAGGACCAAGTACTGATTTTGCCCCAGATCCCTAAGTGGCCCCCTCAAGGATTGAACTCACAACCCTGGGTTTAGCAGGCCAATGCTCAAACCACTGAGCTATCCCTCCCCCCAAAACCATTCTCAAGCACTCTTTAGCAGTGTGACTTTGAGAAGTGTCGCTTCTGCTCATTTACTGGAAACATCATATCCTCAATTTTGCCCAGCCCGTTCAAAAGTGTACAATCAACATCAGCAGAGTTTAGGATTGCTGGCCATAAAGCAGGATTTGAGGTGTCGATTTGTGATGTGCAATTTTTCTCACTAATGTTTCTGTCATCATGCAAAAGTGATTCTTCTTTATTGTTTCTCCCTTTTTCATGTAAACCAGATTTTTCTGTGTAATTACTCTCCTTTTTCATGTGAGTCACATTCTTCTTGATCAACACTCTCCTTTATGCCGCTAGGAAAATTTAATGATTCTCCATCACTTTCCTCACATTTCCATTCCTGATCTGCAGGTAAATCAGTTAGTTCCTTAATAATAGGACGTCAATAATTTACGCTTCACTCCTCAATGTCTTCTGTTCTGGGACAATCGCTTCTGCCTAAAGTCTGGTCTAGGTTGTTCTGTTTCAGATATTTTCCCATCAAATTTGCCCCTTTCTGCAAATTAGATTGCAATTGAGCTTTTCACTTTCTATACTGAGCCCTTGGAGTTTTAGGGAGAGCAAAAGTCTATGTTCTGCAGTCTTAGAAAGTCATCAAACATTACATGTTAAGCATGGCAATAGAAGTAACAGTATTTATTTTATATTGTTGCATAAATAAGGGTTTGATAGATATCTCTGGCATCTCATTAAATATGTCCTTTACTAGTCGCTACTTACACTCTTCAAGTCTTAAAACGCAAGTACACTTGCCTAATTACACAGTAAAACAAGGTTCACAATATCGCAGCCGGGCTCTCACTTCACTTCGTTCCTATATCTCACTGACTGACTAGCGATGCCCCACCCTTTATATACCCATGAGGGCAGGGCTGACTACATTCTAGAAGGTTCAAGGAAAATGTAGTGCTCAGAAAGTCTGTAAGGTTCTACAAGATTCTTCAAAGGTCCAGAACATTCTAGCAGGTTAATGAAAAATGAATCTACATATGGAATACCTGAAACATTTTACTTCAGATATTCTATTTTGCCTTTTGTTGCTAACAACAAAAACAGCACTCTGAGCCTGGCACTCCAATCAGTCACCCGGGTCACCTTCCCCCTAAATCTCGCCCAGAGCAGAAGCTACAGTACACATACCTTTGCAACTGCTCCACACAGTATCTTTTTGTGGAAGAGTCTCCATTTCATCCTGAGACACATCATTTGTTTTCCATTCCCGATATTTAGATTTTCTGGGTGGCTGGCAACAACTTTCTTCCAGATCAACACTGGAAGGAGAAAGAAGAACAGGAGTACTTGTGGCACCTTAGAGACTAACAAATTTATTAGAGCATAAGCTTTCGTGGACTACAGCCCACTTCTTCGGATGCATATAGAATGGAACATATAATGAGGAGATATATATACACACATACAGAGAGCATAAACAGGTGGGAGTTGTCTTACCAACTCTGAGAGGCCAATTAATTAAGAGAAAAAAAAAAAAAAAAAAAAAAAACTTTTGAAGTGATAATCAAGCTAGCCGAGTACAGACAGTGTGATAAGAAGTGTGAGAGTACTTACAAGGGGAGATAGTCAACGTTTGTAATGGCTCAGCCATTCCCAGTCCTTATTCAAACCGGAGTTGATTGTGTCTAGTTTGCATATCAATTCTAGCTCTGTAGTCTCTCTTTGGAGTCTGTTTTTGAAGTTTTTCTGTTGTAATATAGCCACCCGCAGGTCTGTCACTGAATGACCAGACAGGTTAAAGTGTTCTCCCACTGGTTTTTGAGTATTTTGATTCCTGATAACAAATCCTTGTATCAAACCCCGATGCCAACTCTGTCCACATATCTATTCAAGTGACATCATCATAGGACCTAATCACATCAGCCATACCATCAGGGGCTCGTTCACCTGCACATCTACCAATGTGATCTATGCCATCATGTGCCAGCAATGCCCCTCTGCCATGTACATTGGCCAAACCGGACAGTCTCTACGCAAAAGAATTAATGGACACAAATCTGACATCAGGAATCAAAATACTCAAAAACCAGTGGGAGAACACTTTAACCTGTCTGGTCATTCAGTGACAGACCTGCGGGTGGCTATATTACAACAGAAAAACTTCAAAAACAGACTCCAAAGAGAGACTACAGAGCTAGAATTGATATGCAAACTAGACACAATCAACTCCGGTTTGAATAAGGACTGGGAATGGCTGAGCCATTACAAACGTTGACTATCTCCCCTTGTAAGTACTCTCACACTTCTTATCACACTGTCTGTACTCGGCTAGCTTGATTATCACTTCAAAAGTTTTTTTTTTTTTTTTTTTTCTCTTAATTAATTGGCCTCTCAGAGTTGGTAAGACAACTCCCACCTGTTTATGCTCTCTGTATGTGTGTATATATATCTCCTCATTATATGTTCCATTCTATATGCATCCGAAGAAGTGGGCTGTAGTCCACGAAAGCTTATGCTCTAATAAATTTGTTAGTCTCTAAGGTGCCACAAGTACTCCTGTTCTTCTTTTTGCGGATACAGACTAACACGGCTGTTACTCTGAAACTGGAAGGAGAGCAGCTTAATCACCTGACAACAGCTGAGAGAGGCTATAATTCTCTAATTTGGAGCTAGGTGCCAAAGGATTTTCTCAAGCTGTGTAAGTAATTCTTAGTTCTACAGGAGGTTAGAGGAGCTGCTGGAAGTTCCAGAAGAACCAAGAGAAGAGAGAGAAATTTTTGATTCTGTGTATTCTTCCTCTCAGTCTATTGTTAAACTGTCAACTAAGGCGCTAGATTTTAAAAAATAAATATTTTTAAGTGTCACAGACCATGCTGGTCCCTTTAAGAACGGGTGGTGCTAACCCAGCCATTACTGAGGCTCAGCTCTGTTAGAAGATGGAATGCTGGGAGAGGTAGTCTGGAGGGCTCCTGGGAATTGTAGTCCCAAGGATCAGATGACTTGTACCACCCAAGCATTATAAGAAGCTGCTTGAGCTATTCAACATCCAACAGTTTATACTGGTAGCATTACAAAATTAGGGCCCAATCTTGCAATTTGGCACATGTGGGCAAATACCCATTGACTTTGAGGGGGCGCTGAGTGGGCATAGGAGTCCACCTGCATGGAGTCCATTTTCGTAGCTTCTAATGTTCTTAAATTGTGGATCAAAACAAAGTGAATTATTATGATAGCAAATTACAGTAGAATATGATAGGAAAATCCATGTTGGAAATTACACCATTGACATATTAGGTACATAAAAAATACAATGAATGCCAACTTGACAGTGAAAGTCATTCTGTTCCTAGCCTTATCTTTGAATATGTGCATGTACAGTACTTTGTAATCATTAGTTTACTCAAACATGTATGAAAGAAAGTTTATCCTAGAAAACAATATAGGCCCAATTATACCCTCACTTACATCAGTTTTACATTGGCATAACTCCATTAATTTCAATGGAGTATAAATTAGAGCCAAATGAAGCCCTCTGACTTACAATGGTGATACTGCAATGTTTTGAATCTGTATACTACTGTAGGTTTCTTTTTTGGGTTGACATGACTTTGGGAAAATAAAGGATTATGCAGGTTGCAATGTCCTGGAGATGGTATATTTTCTCTTGGCATCATAATGGTCATGGGTCATTTGAAGCCCCAAGTTGTGTACCAAAGAATAAGTGAGGAAATCACAAGACATAGTTTTACCACTGCTGAGATAATCTTTAGGGAGACTGGATAATTGTAGAGATACAGTACTGTTCACTCTCTGTCTGACTTCACATTAAGTCTGATTTGCTGGCTTTGGCTTTCTTGACTATTAAATTTATACTGGCAGTGTCACTTTGACTTAGTGAGACATCTGTTTCCTGAATCTGCTCCTTGCTGTCCTACTTCGTGAGTGATATTGCATTGTTTCTTCTTCCTATGTGTTTGCATATAGCGTTGTGCCAAGGTAAGTTACAATCTTTCCATTGTTCACTATTTTATTATTAAGGTAGCGAAACAGATGCTGGTCGCATAACTATTTAAGTTGAGTATTTTGCCTGAGTAAGGGCAGCAAGTTTTTTCTATCTTTTTTTTTTTAAATTGCTATCAGAGACATGTTATCTTTGAAATGGGTCATCCAGATCTCAACCCTACCTTTACTTCCCCATCGAAAGTCCATTGACATTAGACACTTTAGTCTTCTATTGCCATAGAGAAATCTAATATTTTAACTCTCTGTAGCACTTTTCTAGTTGTATATGTCTTCCAGTGTCCAGAATTTGTTTTAGCTTTGCTATTTGTCATTTTTAGCAGGACTAGCACATTTTATCCCCTCTGCTTCCTGTCTCCTATTTTCATTGCTTAGATTTAAGGAGTCATGTCACCCCTTACACAGAAATAACCTGAGGGAGGGTTTGTCTCCACAGGGCCCAGGGTGATAATGCTTCAGAGGCTGATGAGCTCCACCCCTTTCCCAATAGAAACGAGATGCATCCACAGATCTGGGGGTCAAGATGCCTCTGAGGCTGTAGGGGATTGAATTATGTTGAGTAATTTCTGCCATGGGTAATACTTGTCATTGTTTAATGTTATTGTTAGCTAAAAAAAAGTACTTTAAATGCATTACAATACTTGCAAACTATAACTGGTAATACCAGATGATGATATTTTGGCAGGAGTAGCAGCTTCTCCCCTATGCCTTTGGAAACATATTTTTATTGACTGGCTTTCTTAAAACTTAAATGAACTTTTTAAAATATTCATGTGGTCTTTCTATACCCAAAATGGAAAATTATATATTTTCACTCCTTTATATCAGATAGGTGGGAAACAACAAAACTAAAAAGAAAAGAAACAGAATTTTCATGAGAGTACAGTAGGAGTCTTCCTATGTAACATGCTACATCAACTCTGCCTTACAAAATATTAAGTGACCCTGATGACAAGTAAGCCTCAGAAATGGGAAGGTGCAGTTCACAGGTAATAAAGTCACAACAGTTGCATATACCACAATGTGTTTGGTTTTCAGTTTTGGTCCAAGGTTTAAACAGTTTGTATTTTATTCAGGTTGGTTGGTTCATGTGGCATAAATACTCATATTACAGCTAGTACCTACATGTTAGAAGCAACTCCCAGGGCTGAAGATCTTGAAAACATTGAAAGGCAAAAGGTACAAATATATAATCTGTTTAATTTGTGGATCAAATTATGAATCCAGTATTTGATTTCATAACCAACTTGCAAACACAATGCCCAATTTCTGGGACATGAGCATTTGTACAACTGCAGTAAAAACATTGGTCTTTTAGAAGATATTTTCTCTTGATATATCTTATTAGGGAATGGATAGTGTTTATATTATGCCTTAGGGTTTTAAGGTGTAAATTTTAGTAGTTTCATCCATAATCTTATATATACTGTGGGATAGAAAGGAGTGTTTTAAGTTGTTCAGCACTAAGTAATTTTCTCCAAAATGACTAAAATTTTATAAACTAGAGAAACAAGCAATGGTAGTGGCCAAATCCTAATAATTGTCTCTTAATGCCAAATCTGGGATGTGGTTCCCACTATTCTAGTAGTAGCTCTTTCTTTTCATGAACATGCAATCTGCTTAATGAATACGCAGCATAGTTGTAAATTGTTTTTGACATTGTGAGGAAAATTCTCAGACATCTTTAAAGACAGAATTTTAACTCTTTCTTTTATTCAGCTCATTTTCTGAAATATTTATTTTTTATATGAAGGCTTGCATTTAAATTCAAAATATTTGCAAATATAGATCTTGAAAGAAGCTTATATCACCTTAAGCATTTGAGAAACAACAACGGTTTTCACCTGTAAGTGGAAATACTAGTTGGAAGTCTTCTGTTAAACATTTTCCAACCATAAATGTTCTCCTTAGAGTTTAAAGAATGAAGACTTTAGATTGTTTCCAAAAGAAATAAATAAGGATATTTCTAGAGTTCTTTCTGTGCGTTTAAAAAGAGTGTTTTTCTTTTTGTGAAGAGGAGAGGTAACTTAAACTAGGGCCCACTTTTATGACTTTGTAGAACTGATAGAACAACCCTAAGCATCACCCCTTTTTGATCCTGGATAGAGAGCACCCTCCACAACCAGGTCTCTTTATCAAACATAAATATCCCAACAAGTGTGTTTCTTGCGATAAAGATCATACCTATACTAGAACTTGTCACAGCTTTGAATTTGTATTTCATGGGAAATATTAACATTTCAAAATTTGTTTTTATTCCAAATTAGAATTAAAATAAATATTTTCAAATTTTCCAACAAAATAAAAGTTGCAAAAACCAATAATTTTGAAACTTTTCAGTTTGGAAAAATTCAAAAGTTTCATTTAGAAATTTATTTTATTTTCTGATTTTTGTTTTTTAATTATTTTAACATTATTTTCATGATGTTGGTAATTATACTACTTACAATGACATGCTATTATGCACTACTATGAGTGACATATCTAATAGTCAAAATAGTCTATTTTTAAATTGATTTTATTTTTCAGTCATTAAAAGCAGCTTCTACTTTGTACAGATTGAAACATCTTATTTTCTAGATCAAAGTATCTCTTGCTTGTCTGGTAAGGAAATAGTTGGACACTTTTGGTATGTCCACACCGTGTTGAAAAACTCACGGCACCGAGTCTCAGGCTTGCAGGGTTCAGGCTGCGGAGCTAAAAATAGTAATTGGGGCTCTGGCTCCAGCTTGAGATTAAATGTCTACATTGCAATTTTATAGCCCTCAGTCTCAGCCCCATAAGCCCAAATCAATGGACCCAGGCCAGCTGCAGCCATGCCACAGGTCTTTTATTCATAGAATCATAGAAGATTAGGTTAGGAAGAGGCCTCAGGAGGTCATCTAGTCCAACCCTCTTCTCAAAGCAGGGCAACTACATAATCCCAACCAGGACTTTGTCAAGCCAGGCCTAAAAAACCTCTAAGGATGGAGATTCTACCACCTTCACCTAATATCCAACCTAGACCTCCCCTACTGCAACTTGAGACCATTGCTCCTTGTTCTGTCATCTGCCACCACTGAGAACAGCCTAGCTCCATCCTCTTTGGAACCACCATTCGGGTAGTTGAAAGCTGCTATCAAATCCCCCCTCACTCTTCTCTTCTGCAAACTAAATAAGCCCACTTCCCTCAGCCTCTCCTCATAAGTCATGTGCCCCAGTCCCCTAATAATTTCCGTTGCCCTCCACTGAACTCTCTCCAATTTGTCCACATCCTTTTTGTAGTGGGGGCCCCAAAAATGGATGCAATACTCCAGATGTGGCCTCACCAGTGCAGTGTAAATATACCCTTTCACACTGCACTCTCAGCAGGGCCGGCTCTAGGCACCAGCAAAACAAGCTGGTGCTTGGGGCGGCACATTTTTAGGGGCGACATGGCCGGCGCCAGAATGCCACCCCTAAAAATGTGCCCCGGCCGCCCTAGCTCACCTCCGCTGCTGCGAATCAGCTGTTTTGCGCGCCGCGGCGGCTCAGGGTCTCCCCCTCCCTCCCAGACTCTCAAACCTGGGAGGGAGGGGGAGATCCCGAGCAGCCGTTTCGCTTGCCGCTGCTCCCCCTCCCTCCCAGACTTGAGAGCCTGGGAGGGAGGGGGAGAAGCGGCACCTGCGCCGCGGCCACTCGGAGTCTCCCCCTCCCTCCCAGGCTCTCACACCTTGGAGGGTGGGGGAGACTCCGAGTCGGCGCGGCGCCGCTTCTCTCCCTCCCTCCTAGGCTTGAGAGCCTGGGGGGGAGGAGGCAAGGCTGGGGATTTGGGGAAGGGGCGGAGTTGAGGCGGGGCCGGGGGTGGGGTAATTAAATGGGGGGGGGGGCGGCCAAAATTGTTTTTGCTTTGGGCGGCAAAAATCCTAGAGCCGGCCCTGACTCTCAGCAAGTTTGCAGATGACACTAAACTAGGAGGCATGGTAGATACACTAGAGCGTAGGGATCGGATACAGAGGGACCTAGACAAATTAGAGGATTGGGCCAAAAAAAACCTGATGAGGTTCAACAAGGACAAGTGCAGAGTCCTGCACTTAGGACGGAAGAATCCCATGCACTGCTACAGACTAGGGACCGGATGGCTAGGTAGCAGTTCTGCAGAAAAGGACCTAGGGGTCACAGTGGACGAGAAGCTTGATATGAGTCAACAGTGTGCTCTTGTTGCCAAGAAGGCTAATGGCATTTTGGGCTGTATAAGTAGGGGCATTGCCAGCAGATCGAGGAACATGATCGTTCCCCTTTATTCGACATTGGTGAGGCCTCATCTGGAATATTGTGTCCAGTTTTGGGCCCCACACTACAAGAAGGATGTGGAAAAATTGGAGAGTCCAGCAGAGGGCAACAAAAATGATTAGGGGTCTGGAGTACATGACTTATGAGGAGAGGCTGAGGGAACTGGGATTGTTTAGTCTCCAGAAGAGAAGAATGAGGGGGGATTTGATAGCAGCCTTCAACTACCTGAAGGGGGGGTTCCAAAGAGGATGGAGCTCGGCTGTTCTCAGTGGTGGCAGATGACAGAACAAGGAGCAATGGTCTCAAGTTGCAGTGGGGGAGGTCCAGGTTGGATATTAGGAAACACTATTTCACTAGGAGCGTGGTGAAGCACTGGAATGCGTTACCTAGGGAGGTGGTGGAGTCTCCTTCCTTGGAGATTTTTAAGGCCCGGCTTGACAAAGCCCTGGCTGGGATGATTTAGTTGGGAATTGGTCCTGCTTTGAGCAGGGGGTTGGACTAGATGACCTCTTGAGGTCCGTTCCAACCCTGATATTCTATGATTGATAACAAAATAAGATAAGCAGTCAATGTAGTAGTCACAGGAGCTGTTTTTAGTACTCTTGCATTATCCTGGAATAATTTTTCTAAGATATTTTGTTAGAAGCTACTTGACTTGATTTAAAGAGTTTTAAGCTTCTTTTTGCCTTTTCGTTAAAATATTTAGTAATCTAAAAAGACTTCCCCACATGACAGTAGCAGCATCCCTCTTCATCCTAAGTGCATTATTGCTACTCTGTAAAATTTTGACGTCAAAGAAAGAGACTCAAGGTTCCATTGCATACTTTGTAAAGGTGATCTCTGGGCATTCCTTGTACAATAATTCAGTAGTTTCCTGTCTATAATTTTGCTGACTACAAGAAGGCTGTCTCCTACCTATCGTACCATCTGAACAAAGCTGGCTTTGTTTTGAGTTGCTGATTGGCCATAAATATTTCAATAGCTATAATGGAAATATTAGTTCCAATATGCTATAATGTTGCCTGTTTACAAATACTATATTCCCTTCCCAATGTGTTTGTGCATATTTTCTATCAGCAGTAATAATGGGGGTTACATAGGCAGTTTCAATCTCTGCAATATGGGGTGGTATCACATCATTTGATGAAGCCCCAAGATGCCGTTTCATCTGTACAATAACACTGCTATGCCATTAGTTTATAAATGTACAGAGAGAGACTAATTGCTTTTAGTAATCCAAACAGAAACCCTAAATCAGATTAACTTGACTCTCCTGTAAATGTGGGGTTCCTATAACATTTAAGCTGTGGGCAGATTATTGCCTTCGGCACACTCAGATCTGATGGAGAGAGGGTGGCACATAGGGGCCTTACTGCAGCTGCAGTCACCCTCACTTTGTCTCATCCTACCCTTTAGGACAGCAAGTGCCTGTGTGAGCCCTAACCAGGAGCAGGTTCTACATGCTGCATCAAGATTCTGGCTAGTACTTGCTCCTTGTACATTCCTCCCACCTGCCTCGCACTCCCATATCCAGGCTGGCACCGTTACATTTTAGGGGAGAGAGAGAGAGAGAGAGAGAGAGATGATTTTAGGGTGTTAGGCAGGGGAAAACTAAAGACAAAGGTCATGGGTAAATTACTCTAGTGGTGAGATCTATGAAACTGTGCAATCACCTGCAAAGGGGCAATTTAATGCCCTTTTACTTTAATCCTTTACAAGTGGCTGAACAAAGTACAGGAGACTGTTCCATGGAGTGTAATCATGCACAGGCACAGGTGTGAACTAGATGACCTCAGGAGCCTTTTCATTGGTAGCTGATTTTATCCTGTCAAATACAAATATCCCCTGTTTAAATGCACAGCAAATAACTTTGGGGTTTAGTTGAATTTCCTGATCCAAGTGGGACTCCACCATTGATTTTAAAGGGTCTGGAGATTTTGTGACCTTTAGTGGAACTTTTGTTCATTTTATGGTTAGGGACAATTTACTTGCAGACTAATCTGTTAACCTCAGACTTATCTGTTTTAGATGCAAATCTGTTTGGATTTTTTCAAGCACTTGACTATACACACCATGACATGAATGTTTTCCCTATTTTAGTATGATGATCAATTTTGCCCATGACAATAATGGCATTTCCCTGGTCTGCTTTTATAGTCTGAATGCTTTTAAAGTTAAGAATTTAATTTCACTTTGGGAGCAAGTGGATTTTGTGCTAAATTTAATTAAAACTCTAGAACATTTAGTTCTAACAACCTTTTGTGGAGCCACAGATATGTATTTGGTAAATATAGCCACGCTGTTGCTGCTATAGTCTTTTCTTTACACAGGAAATAAGCTTGTTTCATAACAAAATTGCCCATTTTAACTTGTGCCTGTTTCATAAAACACCTTTTGAAGAAGATCCATTAGTCACTTATTTTCTTAATATTATGATAGCTCACCTCCATTTTATGATTGCTACTGTCACAGGTCAGCCTATGGAACTTGTTTTAGGTGTGTCTGTTTGCAATTGATAATGTGTATCGACTTGCAGTAGTGAAGTTTTGTTTTGTTTAAAATGCTGAAGCAACATGTCATGTTTTAAATTGCACAGTTTTTTAAAAAAATATGCTAATATAGTGCTCATTCTCAAAGTTCAAAAGAGCATTTTGAAGTGTAATAGTCTTACGATACATAACTAACTTTAAAACCACTAACTGTCCCTGAGAGCAATGAGTTTAACATTGCAAAATGTGTGGAAAGTTAACAGTCTTTTGATAATTTATAGCAGAATATTTCAGCTAATAGTTCTTTATTTGAAAGTACCTTTTCATACCAATGGTTGCAAGTGCATTGCTGCATCTCTAAGTCTGATATCCATGAAAAGACAACCAAGATCTGTTTCTTATTGTGCATTAAAGAGGATTCTCTGGGAATTGTTGAATAACTCCACAGTATGCTCTAAATCAGTTTTATGGATGACAAGGGAGATGTCATCTCTGTTGCATCTGTACATAGTATCTTCTTGAATGACTTTGGTATATTGCAATCTACATCTTTTTTCAGATAGGAAGCACAGCTTTAAAAAGCCCTGTAAATTGGCAAACACCAAGATTTTCAATCCTGAGTTTTGGGAATCAATGTAATGAGACTGATTAAAGAAAAGAAGAACCTTCTTCTTCTTCAAAAGAGTAACAAGGTTCTGTTTTTTAATGCTGAATATGCTTTGTCATTTAAACTCTTCAGGTCTCGGTCTCAGAGTGAATAATATTCAAAGCTGCTACAAATTGGTTTGTCCTCCAGTAAAGGTCAGAACAGCTAGCCTGGCAGTGGAGACAAACTCTTATTATATTTTGGTGTTTAGATTTACTTCATTCTGTATGTATCTCTTTTGTACTTGTAACTAGAAATGGGCAAACCCTTCCAGATCCAAACTCCCTCTCACTCTGAGGGTACATCTGCACTACAGGGGGGAGTCGATTTAAGATACACAAATTCAGCTACGTGAATAGCGTAGCTGAATTTGACGTATCACAGCCGACTTACCCCGTTGTGAGGACGGCGGCAAAATCGACTTCTGCGGCTTTCTGTCGGCGGCGCTTACTACCACCTCCGCTGGTGGAGTAAGAGCACCGATTCGGGGATCGATTGTCGCGTCCCAACGGGACGCGATAAATCGATCCCCGAGAGGTCGATTTCTACCCGCCGATTCAGGCGGGTAGTATAGACCTAGCCTGAGAGAGGCCAACATGAGAGTTTCAGTTGGCTATAGTCTGCAAAACAATAAAAATCAGAGCTAATCATGCAGTCTTTACATGGGTGGACTATGTAAGGACTAAAGAAGTTGGCCTTTAGACGTGGCAGCTGATGCCCTTATCTTGAGATTGAGTATCTAATGGTGCATCCCTACACATATAGTCAGTTGCAGGATTGGAGCCATAGTTGTTATCCATGGGATGCACAAAACAAGAAAACTAGTCACAAGCCCAGTATTCACAAGCCATGGTTTAGGACAACCAGGTATGCCTTTGCAGAGTGCTATGGGGCAAACGATGGTTCTTTGGTTGATCAGGTGATTCTGTCTATCTGAGAAAAGACATGGGAAGTCCACAATGAATACTTTGTCTATTTGTGCTTGAGGCACTGTGTAAAACACATTACTACAGCCTTTTGTATAGGTAGTACAGGAGCCCTAACTGAGAAAGGAGGAGGTCATTGCTCCATAGAATAGAGTAGAATAACTTTCAGACTTTACTAATTTACTGTAAACATTCTCCTTCTTTAAAAAAATAAGTAGAGCAGTCAAGCAGAGAAATAAAGGGACAAAGAGGAAAAAAATGTCTTATATATATTGCTGTTACAGCTGGATATCATCACAGACAACCAGAGATCAGATCAGCTGCATAACATTTTGACACACATTTTTAAATACAGAAGGGACAATCATGTGACAGGCAATGGCAAGAAGTGATTGACCATGACTGAAGAAACTTCCTTCACCAGTGCATTAAGCAATGGCAGTCAATGTCACTGCTATATCATTAACCAGGGGCATGCAGTCAATCTAACTTTTTTTTAAATCTGAAAATGTTTGGAATAGTTATTAAGAGGATACGGCAGTGGAGCCCCTCCCTCATATTCCTGATCTAAACCTGAAGAGACCATCTCTGGTATATCCCATTTACACAAGAACAGAGTGTCCCTTCTGACAATAAAGTTACTACATGATGCCTGGGGGTGGGGGTTGGAGCCCAAGTCCCACCATCCTGGGGATGGAGGGGGAAGGAGGCCATAGCCCAAGCTCTGCTGCCCCTGGTGGGGGAAGAAGGGGCTGCAGCCCGAGCCCCACTGCCCCAGGTGAGGGTGGTGCTCGGGCTTCAGCCCTGGGTCCCAGCAAGTCTAACGCTGGTCCTGGCAACTCTATTAAAATGGGGTTGGGACCCACAGTTTGAGAACTGCTGCACTAGAGATAGTTTTGGCCTAATGTTACCCCAACAGTAAGATTTAATAGTCATCTTTTTACCACAACAGTCCTATCACCAAACACATGTCATCAAATTTATTCTTGGTTGAATTTGTTCCCTGATATAACAGAAACAATGACAGTGCAATTCAGGTCAAAAGGATGGTCCTATGTTTATGCAACAGACTGGGACTCAAATGATCTGTGTTCATTTCCCAGCTCTGCTGCAGACTTCCTATATGGCCCGGGGCAAGTTACTTAGTCTCTCCATGTATCAGTTCCTTATCTGTAAACTCCATCCTGACGTGCATGAGGATTTCCTCCTCTGTAGAGTTAATAGCATTGAATATCACTGAGTTCCTGTACAAAGGCATTTCCTTGTGGGAGGAGAGCTGGAATTGCAAGGGTCTAAGAAGACTGACATATCAATTTGACAAAAGGGTTGTTTGTGAAGCTTCAGCTAAGTCCTTTCCTTCCACTCCTTTGACAATGCTTTCGAAAAGACATATAGAGTAACAACCTCAATGTGGCAGGGAAAATTTCTTCTTGCTTTGTCTACCTGATGACGGCCTGCCAAATCTCATTACAGAAAGTGTGACTGGAGCAAATGTCTGATCCCATATGAGGAATCAGTATGTGTGTCTCATTCTCTTTGTTTGGCGGGATGCAGAGAATGTAAGGATTTCTACTTAGAACTGGTCTGTGCCATACTGAGAGACTAGAGAAAAGACAGAGGAGTCTTTCTTCAAAAAACAGGGCTACAGTTAGCTACCAGTTTGTAGAACCGTGGAGTCTAGAGATGGGAGAGAATTACTTTTAAAGTCTATTTAACAGTCTGAGCAATAATAAAGCAGAAACAAAATGGCCAACCAGTTGGACTCAAGATCATATTGAAGATGACAGGTCAACACAAATATTTCATTCCAAATTCTCCCCTCTGCATAAATCAGTAAAGCCCTCCACACCATCAGCATCTTCAGTTTCTGCAGCAGCACTATGAAAACCCTTTCAGATTTATCTGCCTGGTTGCCTACTTTGTGACTTCTTTCCACACAGTGCAGCCGATGCAAAGAAGTTAAAATGTAACGACCTTCCAACCTCTCGATCCAAACTGGGATGAGCTAACAGCAGTGGCCCCAGTCGGGACTTGTTACATTGGTATCACTGAAGATTTGTAATGATTATATCCAGATCCATATTTCTCCAAAATCCGGTGTGTTCACATCTGGGATGTTAGGTCAGTTCATTATAGATGTAATTGGTCATCCATGAAGTACAGATCTGAATCTGACCTTCCCTGAAGTTTAAGATGTTCAGATGCAAGGTTTTGATCTGAGCCCATCTCTAATTGCTGTTGCATCTGACAAGTAATTAGTAAAAAATAATTGTAGAGTCCCACTGAAATGAGCAAAATTGATTAGTGGGATAAGAGGATGCTCTTTTCCTACAGCTATTTCCACTGTTTGCTATGTGCCTGGTTCCTCAACCTCCCTCAGAACTTGCACAAGCTAAAAGACTGTTAGTATTAGTTAACTTGATCATTCTGTCTTCTTTTTAGTTATCAGTTTTACTCTACGTGCAAACTTTTTTTTCTACAATTTTAGTTCTGATGATACATGAGTCAGATCAGAGTTACTCTGTGGTTTAAGATGTCATCAAAAAAACTTGATGCATTTGGTGACAGACAATTCTTAGTTGCCTATCATATATGTCTGTATAAACAGCACATCTCTATACTTACATATTCATAGATACAGTGGTATATGGTATTAATATATTTTATGTTTGTATAAACACACTCCGAACACTGTGCTTCTCCCAACCAGCTCTTTATAAATCTCGACCTCCAGAGATACCTTATAATGACTTAAACATTATACCAAAAGAGGGATTCCAAGGGGACATGATCAGGATATAATAATGGGCCAATGTCAAAAAGAATTTATGATTATTATTCATATGACTCAACCATATGCTCCAGCTACTGCTGTAATCTTGCTAGTCTTGGTCTGACATCTGTAGTGATAATGAGTAAAATTGCATTACACCACACACACAAGAAAAATCAAGACACTTAAAAAATAACTAGAGGGCTGCCAGGAGAAACATTGACCTCCTCTATGAGGTCAAGAGATGGTTTTAAAATATGCTGGATGCTCCTGACAAAGTTGAAGCAATCTGTGGGTCTGGCAACCAGCTGTTCTAACGTTATTAGGGAAGAAATGGCATATAATAGAGTTGCTAAACCATATGTATTTATCACCGCAGTTAAATATCAAGCATGATCATATCACATTGATTAAAAAAAAAAATCAAAGCTACCTGTTTTGTTTAGTAAGTTAGGAAAAGTAGTATATGTATTGAATAATGCAGAGTAAGATTGTGAGTTGGGGTAAACTCTGTGAATGTGTCTGAAATCAAGATGCTTCTTAGTTGTTGATATTGTGTATTGCATAGTCAAAAAACACTTACTCATAAGCTTTTAATTATCTAATGTTATATGTAAGCACAGAAGTTTCCAAGAAGCCAGAGAGAAAAGCAGCAGTTTCACCATTTTATTTCTCAGCAGTTCTGAGGCTGCTCTCTCTGTTTGTTCATGAGTAGTGTTCAGCTCTTCTGCACAGTTCTGGCTACATCGTAGACATAAATGCAAGTTAGAACATAGGTTGCAATAACATATCAACATTTAGGGTTTACAGGCACCTCTAGCCAATAAAAACATAAGACACATGACTCCTGCTGATCAGATGTGCATATATTGAGAATTTATTAACCTGTAGTTACTGGACTAAAAATAATTTTGTACAAGACACATATCTAACAGTAACAGAGGGTCCTGTGGCACCTTTAAGACTAACAGAAGTATTGGGAGCATAAGCTTTCATGGGTAAGAACCTCACTTCTTCAGATGCAAGTAATGGAAATTTCCAGAGGCAGGTATAAACCAGTATGGAGATAACGAGGTTAGTTCAGTCAGGGAGGGTGAGGTGCTCTGCTAGCAGTTGAGGTGTGAACACCGAGGGAGGAGAAACTGCTTCTGTAGTTGGATAGCCATTCACAGTCTTTGTTTAATACTGATCTGATGGTGTCAAACTTGCAAATGAACTGGAGCTCAGCAGTTTCTCTTTGGAGTCTGGTCCTGAAGTTTTTTTGCTGTAAGATGGCTACCTTTACATCTGCTATTGTGTAGCCAGGGAGGTTGAGGTGTTCTACAGGTTTTTGTATATTGCCATTCCTGATATCTGACTTGTGTTCACTTATCCTCTTGCATAGTGATTGTCCAGTTTGGCCAATGTACATAGCAGAGGGGCATTGCTGGCACATGATGGCATATATAACATTGGTGGACGTGCAGGTGAATGAGCCGGTGATGTTGTAGCTGATCTGGTTAGGTCCTGTGATGGTGTTGCTGGTGTAGATATGTGGGCAGAGTTGGCATCGAGGTTTGTTGCATGGGTTGGTTCCTGAGTTAGAGTACATCTGAAGAAGTGAAGTTCTTACCCATGAAAGCTTATGCTCCCAATACTTCTGTTAGTCTTAAAGGTGCCACAGGACCCTCTGTTGCTTTTTACAGATTCAGACTAACACGGCTACCCCTCTGATATCTAACAATATGGACTTCCTTGTTTTAACTCCACTAAGATTCCATTATCAGTTACAGCACAAAAAACTGAGTTATAAGAGGGGAAGAGAACTTTTTGAATTCTTGCTAAGGAAGAGAAGGGAATTGAAGGAAGATTGATTGGTTGCAGGTTTCCTAATCTTTTAGTGGTGTTTAGTGGAAGGGCAATGGAGAGAAAGCAAAGAGGTGGATGTATAACAGTGATAAAGACACAGTCACAAACTACCAGAGTTGCTACAAAATCAAAGCCAAACATAGCAGTGAAGGACAAATATTTTGGGCAGTGTCAGTCAGTCAACTAATGTGTGTATCAGCATATCAGTGAGGAAATCCCCCTAAGCTCCATGGGAGGTTTTGCTTTGATCCTAATCGCACCTGCCAGTCTGCTGACACTTTCAGCTGTAGGATTTACAGTCAGAAGACAGGAGACAGCAGTTCACCTGGAATTGTAACATGTCCCCCAAAGGCAAATATCTACTGCATTAATTCAAAGAGCAGGGTGGGCAACTGGCAGCAGGTGGGTGGTCATGAGATGGTGAGCAAGAAGCAAGGGGGCAGAACAGAGGAACGAATCAGACTTGTGTGGAGTGGGAAGTGAAGCTGTTCTGCCTGCCAGATGGAACTGTACATAAAATTGCTCTGAAGTACCCACTTCACCAATTATTAGTAGCAGTAAAAGTTCTCTAGCCCTCTCTCTCTGTAACCATCCCAGTGAAGAATTTGGTATTAATTTTGTATGTTCTCAGCTTTACTCACACTAAATTCAAACTCTTCTTGCCCTCTACAGTCCTTTTAGCCAGCAGAAATGCTCAACATCTGCAGCAAAGCCTGCACTTTTGGTGGTTTGCACAATCCCGAGCCATGGTAGAGTCTGTAATGTTGTTTTAAGCACCTGGCATCCTCCATCTATCTTTTTTATTTTAATTATTTCTGGTCTATAGGGTGAGCTAATCAAATAGGCTCCTGTCTGATATCAGGGTATTTTCTTTGCTTTAATTTATTCTCATTTCTATATAGTTCTTTTTTTTTTCCTCTGGAGCTATCAAAGTATTTTATTTAACAAGCCCATCAACTAAAACAAAGTCTGCATTCTTGAATTCTAAGTCACACATAAACTTTAAAGATGCTGTTTGTTCAACGTTGACAGAAGCAGTCGTCTGTCCTAATTTGCCTTCTTCGTATGTTTTTATTAGTGCTGTGAGAGCATGCAAAAACCCACTGGGGAGACAAGCTCACTAGATTGGGTTGTGTTTTTTTAAAAGCTCTGTCATCAGTCCAAGCTCAGAAGACTGAGATACTGTCTCTTGTACTGGGAAGGTAATGCAAATTGTTTCTTGTGACACTTCTTGTACCTGGCCAGCTATCCCTGAGGCACCACATACACATATAGCCACAGCAACATGGGCAAGGTGGTCTTCAAGGAATGGCCTTTGGGAAGTTTTGTTCTTCCTTCAACTCATCTTCTTTTCCTGCTTACTCATAGCAAGAAGATTAAGGGTGTTTGAATCCAGGGAAACTTAGGTTTAGGCTCTGATATCCTTTATTTTAGCACATGTAGGCATACAGATAGAGAACCGATAACCATGAGCTGTAGCAGTACATGCTTCTTCCCCATTACTCACCGATGTGGGTCAACTCTGGCCTGCAGAAATCACTTTGAAAACAGAGATGTTAGTCAATGATCATTCAGTCCTTGCTTCTCTGCTGAGATAGCCAAGTAGTTTGCCAAACTAGTACCAACTATAGGGTCACTATTGGGTGCGCCATACCCGGGAGGCTTCATGCAGTCTTGCTATCACAGGCCCCTGGCTCATATTAGAGCAGTCTCAGTGCTGCTATCATTTGTATTGGTAGAAAACAGCCCTCAATTGTTGGAGTGCATTACATTCCAGCCCTGCCCACAGGTGCCAGGAGGGGCTGATGTGGGGCTGGAAATGCCAGACCCTTCTGACATGGAAGGGGGATACTGAGCTACTGCTTTAAGGCAGCCTTACACTGCCTTTTTGCCACTAGTGGGTTGAGGATCTGGACTTAAATGACTAATACATATTCCAAAGCATTCAGATTGATATTGTTTTAAAAGCAAAAACATAAAACAGCCCCTACCCATAATGAGTTCAGGTAAGTATTTGGAAATGTAGAACTCGCTGTTAAAATCATGTAACCTGAACATGTGGCTTCCCATAAATCTGTAGACTGTAACACATTCTGTGCATTTTTGTTTTCTTCTTTTTTTTTTTTTAACCACACTGAATGCTGGCGGCGGAGTCTGTCCTGAGACTGAGCCCCAGCATAGCTCCAGGACTGAACGCATTCTCGCACATGATGTTCTAATCACTGATACTTTGTGATCTATTTCACTTACTGCTGCCTTGTTCTGTGTGTCTGTTCTCTATTTAGAAAGTTAGCTATGGAAAGGAGTTTGATTATTTTGCAGGATGTCATTTGCTCGCGCCTTCCACATACTGTTTTCTTGCTTTTACCTGAAAGAGAAAATATCAAACATTGCAGATTCCCAGATGGACTGTCTGGAATTTAGCCTTTAAAAAAAAGCTCCGTCCTAGCAGCAGACCAGATTCCAGCAGCAATTTCTTGAAATGTGAGCACAAGGATATGGAGAAAACATTTTGGGGTGAGTGTGCATGGGGTGGGCTGGAAAAGAGAGCAAGGGGTTGTTTTGTTTTTATTTGCTTATATCTGTTGTCGTTTTCACTTTAACAGTGATCATGGCAGCAACTGCCAATAGCATCAAGCAGACACTTTCTACTACAGTTTTGTTGAGGTCTTAAATGTGTGCTTAAACTTTTTAAACAACACCTAACGTAGTGCTAGGTATTTGAGAGGACAACCAGAAAGACAAAGTCCATGAACTGAGCAGCATACGCTCTTGTTTTAGATGTGACATGTCAGCTGGGGTTAAGAAGGAGAGAAGGGGATGAGTGAGAAAGGACAAGGCATACATCAATAATACTCAGTGAAGACACAAGCATTTATATAGGGTTCACTCAAAGTTTGTATTTGTTTTTAATTAATAATAATAATGACTGCTTTACTTGTTGTGGCTATCCTGGAAACAGCGCATCTACTGGAGGGATTTGAATGAAGAGTGTTTCATAGCTTTGCGGAACAGAATTAGGAAGGAATTCATATATAATGGGGCAGCATGGTCGGAGGCACAGAGACAGTTGTAGGATATTGGGGTTGGCAGTGGTACAGCGAGCTGGAGTAACAACAGCTGCTAAAATCAGCGGAGAGTGACTTCTGCTGGGTGACAGGAGTAGGACTTTTTGTAACCTTGACCCATGTCATGTGATGGTGGCCAGGAAATAAAACAACACTCTTTTTCCAGTACTCCTATGAGTCACACAACAGCGTTGGTGCAATTATTAGTCTAGATCAGCACTGCAGTATGCTGAATTATGTAGGCTCTTGAAGATAAAGACATGGCATTTAAACTCAATGTGGTGGAGAATGGATGGCAGCGCAGAGATTCAAAGAGGGCGTGTAGGGTTGCCAACTTTCTAATCGCACAAAACCGAACACTCCTGCCTCGCCCCTTCTCCGGGGACACCCGGCCCTGCCCCTTCTCCGAGGTGCCGCCCTGCACTCGCTCCATTCCCTCTCCCTCCATCGCTCGCTCTCCCCCACCCTCACTCACTTTCACTGGGTTGGGGTAGGAGGTTGGAGTGCGGGGGCGGGAGGCTCTGGGGTGAGGCCAGGTCTGAGGAGTTTGGGGTGCAGGAGAGTGCTATAGGCTGGGACTGGGGGTTGGAGTGGGGGGGTATGGGCTCTGGTTGGGGCCAGAAATGAGGGGTTCAGGGTGCAGGAGAAGGCTCCGGGCTGGGGCGGGGGTTGGGATGCGGGGGGGGGTGATGGCTCTGGCTGGGAGTGCGAGCTTTGAGGTGGGACCGGGGATAAGGAGTTTGGGGTGCAGGGGAGAGCTCAGGGCTGTGGCAGGAGGGGGGGTCCCTTTTCGACCGGGCGTTCCGGTCAAAAACTGGACGCCTGGCAACCCTAAGGGCATGCCATGGATCAAGTAATTGATGAGGAAGATTATTTTATTAGCTGCATTTTGGCTGGTGCAGTTTATACTCACACTTAAGGAAAGTGAGTCAAATTCTCTTCTCCCTTACACTGGAACATGGTTTACAACGGGGCTATCGTAGGTTAAAGGAGAGGAAAACTTGGCCTAACTAATCCAGCTGTTTTTAAAAGATACTCTGTATACTTTGCCAGTCAGAGAAAAATATCTAATGAATAATTTAGTCCAGACTGTCTCAGGAGGAAAAAAGAGACACAATGGCATAGACAACATATTCTTATTCTGTACCCATTTGTCATCTTTCTTGGTATCAATACTCTTAGCTGACTGTGGAATTGGAAATTGGTCTTAATCAATGAACAAATAAATACTTAATGCAAATGCTTGGCTGGCTATTAGTAAACAATTTCCTCTTTGTTTCTTCACTTTAGACAGCTTGGGCCAAATTCAGAGAGATACTGAATACCTTCAGCTCTCACTGAACTAGAAATTAAGGCACTGACATTTGTTCAGGGTATAGTCTCTTGAAAGGTTCACAGGGAACTTTTGAAATGTTTGCTGTGAGGTGTAGATAGGTGGGTTCTTGCCGCAGATGACTGACAAAAGGAAGGTGGAGGAGGGAGAGTGGTTAGAGCATAACGACTTCCTTCCACCTCCAGTTCAATCACTGTGCATAACTGAAAATATGACCATTTAAAAAGTCCTGGAGCCAGATTCTCAGCTCGTCTAAACCAGCATACCTCTATTGAAATCAATGGTGCTACATTGATTAACACTAGCAGAGGAGCTGGCTCCCTGACTTTTGCCAAAGCCTGTTTGAAAGAACATGTTATGATATGCTGTATAATAAGTTTTATCCTCCCGATGTCAGCCATTTGCAAACTACTTTGTTCATGCAGGTACCTGTGTAGAAATGCTTTAGTTTTGCCAAAGGTGATGGAAAAAGTCCCATCTAAATATAAATAAATAAATAAACCCACTCACTGTGAAAAGGATCAGTTGGCAGATTGTAGCCTGTATCTGCTCATGACAGCACTGCTAATACAATAAAAATCTATAACCCAGTCATGTGGTATCTAAAACCAAACCAAAAGAAATTTCCTTCCCAATAGTCACAGTGTGAGAATAATCACTGCCACCTTTGTATCATAGGGATTTCATATCTTTCAACAGACTTTTCTATCATCCTTGCAGTAGTGGTTTGTGTAACGAACTAGGTCCCATAAGTGAAAACATAAGTAGAGTAAGTGACCTTCGTACGTACTGGTATAAAATAACAAATCCAGCATTGCATCAACCCAATAGCAGAGTGTGCACAGAGGGAGGCAGGCAAAATAAATTAAACCAATGTTGATATCTGCTGTATTCCCCAGCATCTCAGAATCCCTGAAATGTCATGTGCCTTTTTTTTATTATGATGATTTCAATTGCTCTTTTCCAGATCTACAGAAAAAACCTAGGATCTGTGATTTTGAGCAATTTAGCTATAATTTGACTTAAGTGCTGCCACAAATCCACTAATTAATTGGATTGGTAATTTCATCATAAACTTGATGGCATGTAAAGTAGAGATTTCTTATTTTCAATAATTTTCAAACTGTGGCGTTTACCCACTCCCCATCCCCAGTATGCTCCTTGATATGGTCCTTCTGTCATTTTGGCATTGATATACACAGCCATCTTAAAAATAAGAACAGAACAAAGGGTTATACAAAGAAATACTTGAATTATAGTTTAGATTCTATTTATTAGGAATATTTTTCAATGAAACACATTGATGAAATCATGTTCTCATATCCCAGTAATAAATATATATTCACTATAGAAGAAAATCAGAACTGGAAAGGGGTAGTTGCTGGTAGTAGCACAGCCATGTGCAATGTCAAGATTTGGGGTCAGACTCTGCTCATTGTTGTAACAGTGTAAACATGGAGTAATGACACTTACTTTGGTAGAGTTGCTCCTTATTTACTCCTGTGGAACTGAAAGCACAGTTTTTCCATGTAAGTTCCAATAAAATGTTCATAGCCATACCTGGCTTTAACTGCTAGTGGCTCTAGTCAACTGCAATAAGAAACTTACATGTGGTTCTGAGAGTAAATTTGGCCCATTTAGATCGTTTTACCTTGAAAGATATTTCATCGTTCAATAAGTTGGCATATTTTGTTAGAATATCTTTTAAATGTTGTTCTCACAAGAATGGGACTGAACACACTGAATTTGATGGAGTTACACTGGGGAAGAAATTTGGCCCAGTGAACTTAGAACATAGTGTATATGTAATTTGTATATGTTATTTACAATACTTTGCAGTATTAGGATGATTATCTTCAGATCTTACTCCTTCACCTGAGTTTAAATTGAGTGCTAGATTATTGAGAGTTAAAAATTTCCTGTGGGCGGAGGTGGTCCTGATGTACACACACAATGTGTGTGCAATTTGTGTTTTCAGCAACCTCAGTCACATGTGAAAATGGGTATATAGATATCTGCATATCCAATTACATGCAGAAGCATAGTTGCACAAACATTTTTGGTCTCCGTATGTAGCTATATTACAATCTTATACTTCCTTCCATCATTGGTAGTGACTAAAGTTAGAAAAAACTCCAATTACTGCCTACACATGACACAAGTTTAAATTGGGGAGAGAGAGATCTGGGATATTGGTCAGACAATTCAAAGGATTGCAGTGTTTATTTTCTTTGTGATTTCAAACATACCTTACCTATTATCATATCTAAAGAAATATTTTAATAGGTGCCTTTTTCCTAGAAGAATATGTAGCCCAAATATAAGAAAAAACTGCTTTGTATTTTTTGTGTTGAAGACTATCTTCAGCCAGTCATTTACAAAATTTTGCATTGACATAGATCTTGGTGTGAACTGGAGAACACTTTGTGTTTCCACTTTACTAACCTTTAAGTTTATTTTTTATTAATATAGCTTCGTTATTCTCAATATGTTTCTGTTGTTTTCCAGGAAAAATAAGAGTGCCCTCTGGTGGTCAATTTAACACCTGTAAATTCTCATGTTTCTTACAACATGAAAAGTGGGTAACCTATATGTTAATGGGTTTCACTTACAGTTCCAATTTGATGAGCAAAAATACTCCTATGGTTTTATCTTTATTTTGTAGAATCACATGTCCTCTCTCAGCATCAGATGGATCGTTATATTTTCATCACAGGCACTTTTATTATTCAAAATTATTTTTGTTATTGTCATTAATGAAAAATATTCAAACGGATCCATGTCAGTAGTGCTTCTCCTTGTGAGAAGACACAGTGGGCCTGCTTCTTATTTATTCAAAAGTCCCTTCACGCAGGCAGAAAATTACATTTACTCCATTTTAGGGCCCCTTTATCAGGGCCGGTTCCAGGCACCAGCATAGCAAGCAGGTGCCTGGGGCAGCCAATGAAGAGGAGGGTGGCACGTCCGGCCGTTCAGCGGTAATTTGGCGGCGGGGCTGTTACTCCCTCTGGGAGCGAAGGACCTGCTGCTGATCACAATCACAGGGTGTGTGTGTGTGTGTGTGTGTGTGCTTGGGGAGGCAAAAATGCTAGAGCCGGCCCTGCCCTTTATACTTGTAGAGCAGTATAGTGAGTGTATTACTAGCATTATTGTACTTACACTACTTATTAGCAAACTGTAATCAGACCTATTGACTTCATCTCGGCTCTCTGTGAGCTGAGGGGTGAAAACATTATCTACTATCTGTTCTTTTCAGTGAGTAAGGACTACACATGTGAGGGACAGTTACAGGACTGGGACCCATAACATAACATAAGGAATTAAACTTCTTGTGCCATGAGCTTCTCATCAGGGTAGGTTACATATATAAGGGTTCATTACTCAGACTTGTGTGCACTCACATTGCATATTACTGGGATAGCTGTTTTTGCCACTATAGCTAAGATTACAGTAGAGTTTCCATCCTAACCCCTGATTACTATATCTCACACACACATTTCCAAAACATGCAGTTTGGGGAATAAGATTTTTACATATGAGGCCTCTGCCACAAGGCAATTTTTTTAAATGTTCAGCAAAATCAATGTAGCCAATTTTGAGTTGAGAGGATGAAAATAAGGTTATTCCTATTGTTGAAAAAACTACTGACCACCGTTTATTTCAGCAAACAACAAACAAAACCAGACTGAATCCCACAATTCTAGAGTCTCTCCACACATCTCTTCTTCTCTAATCATGCTGAGCTTCTCAATTCTCCCCTTTCAGCCTGCAATGTTTTTTTCTCACCAATTGCTAGAAGCTGGGAATGGGCGACAGAAGATGGATCACTTGATGATTACCTGTTCTGTTCACTCCCTCTGGGGCACCTGGCATTGGCCACTGTCGGAAGATAGAATACTGGCTAGATGGACCTTTGGTCTGACCCAGTATGGCCGTCCTTATGTTAATTCTCATCAGATTTCTCAGGGCTCTTTCTTTCTCCATGACCTCCTTCCCCTCCCAAACTCCCTCCAATATTGTAATTTTTCTCCTCCCACAACATCTCCTCATTGTTTCTCTCTCTGCATCCTCCACACTCATCTCCACCCAGATTGTCTCTTCTCTCATTCCCCAAATCCCCTCTTTGCCCCTCACTCTCCCCAGTATATCTTCTTTCTGCCAAAGCATTATTTTCTCTCTCTCAATCTCAAAAATAAATAAATAAATAGTCCCCTATGTATCATTTCTTCCTCAAAAATCCCTTTACCACCCAGAAATTCCTGCCTTTTCCCAACTTTCCCCAAACCTTTCCACTGTTCCTGCTCCTCTTCAGAGAGAGAGGAACAACCAGTAGTTGCCCATTCTTCCTGCCTTCTCCCCAGAGAGAAGAGCCAGCAAGTGCAATGTCATCAGGTTGGCAGAGACTGGAAGACCACAGTGGTGAAATTCACTCTTGTGCAGAAGACCAGGGTAAGGCACCAATGTTGAGAGTCTAAGGGGTGCCCCTCTGCACACCTGCTGGCATGGCAATATTTCTGCCTGCTTAATCTCAGGCAAAGAGATAGATTAGCCAGGCGATGGAACGCTAATTGGGGACCCTGTGGCCTGCTGCTTAAAACCCAGCTGCCTGGTTTCCATTACTAGTCAAGCGGGAGCAGTGTCTGGCAACCTAGGGGACATACGCCTGAAGAGAGCGCTGCTTGGAAACCCCTGCATTGATTTTCATTCTCTTTAGTTTGTGTACTGTTTTAGTTAGACAAAGAGCACAAACCTCCTGAGTCCAGTTCAGTGGAGCTAGCCAGAGTGTAGGCTGGAGTAGGATTTGGCCCCACTACGGTATGATGCCATTTCACTTTATATTAATTTATGCTTTTCTGTACATCAGTTCTGCAGGAAGCAGCGGCATCTGATGTTTTAAACTAATCTTGTTGCATTACCCTTTTCAATACAACACTTTGCATTGTTTGTTAGTTTGGTTTATCTTTACTCTCGACTACCAAGAAGTTACAAGTGCCACATCTTTTCAAGAAACAAACACACCAGACAACAATCATTATACAAAAAAACTGAAGCAAACCACATTTTCTGTTAAGATTCATAATAGCATGGAGTTAAAAAAAGAGAAAATAGGTGCTTTGGGAGCATAACATCATAAAATGCTAATGTCAGTGACACAGTGGTGGACTGAGTAAATATAGAAAGGATTTATTATAAAGTTCTTTAGTGGTGTTGGCACTAACAGCAAATTGCTGGGCAACATCATATCACCAAAATCCAGGAAACAGCACAAACATTGAACCACGGTATTTTCAATGACAATAATGAGAGAAGCTTTGGTATTGGTTGGCATCACCACAAAAGGCACATGTTGGCATGTTCAAGAATGTAAATGATAGATCTGCTGCTTGAAGTTTATAATTATTTAATCAAACCCAGACTGCAGAACCTGGAGGGATAGTGTGTAGCCTTAAAAGAGAGAGAGAGAAAGGAAAAGAAAATAAATCCATATTTTGCAAATGATGGCATATATCAGTCCCTGGTGTGTGCCTAGCCACACACTTGTGATTGCTACAGTTTTTGTGGGTGATCTTTACTGCCTGCTACATCACAGTATGTGTAAGAGTTCCTGCAGAAAACAAATTACCGACAATCTCTTTTATGTGCTGATGGAAGTCAGATCAGCTATTTCCATTTCCTTTCAAAGAAGAAAATAAATGTACAGATCAGGTCAGGAAACCACTCCTCTGATGAACTATTTCTACACTACATGTGTACGAACACACATGCTCACAAATGATTTTCATCTCACATGTCATATTTAGCTGATTATTACGGAATGTTTTAGAACTCATTTTCTTTTCACATGCTAGAAATATGATAATGAACATGCCATTTTCAGAAATAAATCTCTCAACACTCTATGTTCTGGCTTGTAACAGACTAAGTAGCAGAAGTCGGGTATGTTTGCAGCCTGGGCTTTGCTCACCGACTCAACTTTCAATTTAGTCCAAGGCTGATGGAAAAAGAAAAAAGTCTTTCAAAAGCAGTAATTGTGTGTTTCTGGAGGGGTGGGGTGGGGTGGAGGGGAAGAACAAATTACTAAATTAAATTAGCATTACATTTCATTCCTAGCCCCTAGGAGATTCAGGGATTTACAGAAGGTACTTTCTTAAATTCTGATGTTAATTTAAATGTTAAGATTCTGCATAAAAGCCCAGAGAAACGATGCATAGTTAGGTGATGTCATAATAAAAATTTATACTGAAGGAGGAAATGCTTTAGGTTGAGATAGAAGCACATGGTTATAACATTTAAAAATGAGAGAAATGCATTATTTTAAGTATCAGAGGGGTAGCCGTGTTAGTCTGAATCTGTAAAAAGCAACAGAGGGTCCTGTGGCACCTTTAAGACACTTCTGTTAGTCTGAAAGGTGCCACAGGACCCTCTGTTGCATTATTTTAATATATTTTAGAGGATTTAATGTTATTAATCCTTTTATTCTATGTCTTGTGACTTAAGAAATATTTGCATAATACTTTTTTCTGTAATAGCCCTGGTCTATTTTTTTTTCCTCTCTCTCCTCAAAAATATTTACTGTAGGGTATTCCTAGACATACAGGGTGAAATCAGTGGAAATTTTGCTATTGACTGCATTGGGGCCAATAATTCACCAAGAAGTTCTAAACAAGGTGAGTGACATCATATCTTTTATTGGACCAACTTCTGATGGTGAAAGAGACAAGTTTTTGCACTATACAGACTTGAGGAAGAGCTCTCTGTAGCTTGTCTCTTTCACCAACAGAAGTTGGTCCAATAAAAGATATCGCTCTAATATCCTGTGACCAACATGGCTATAACAACCCAGCAAATTAGGAGTGCTGAACTTTATTCTGCTTGTGACCCCAACAGAACAGACTTTTTTCTCTAGTGACTGCCTCTCATCCCAGAATGCTTTGTATTTCTATCTGAAATTAATAGCTATTTTTTCAGCCCTAAAGACTGCATAATATCATGAGAAATCCACGATACCTGGGTACTCCTCTGCACCCACATAGAGCCACATTGACATCTATGGCAATGAATAGCAGGACTAGGCCCTAATTTTATTTAATTGTCTTTAGTTCATTAAACTATGGCACAGTGAATAAAATAAAATCATGCAATGTGGCAGCAACATTCACGGTACATATATGGGATAATTTCATATTTAAAAAAAAGCAAAGTATACTTTAGACACATTGTGCAGTTCATGAACTTCAGGTTTCTAATATATTTTGAATTATTAATATTTCACATTGCCAACTACAGCAGTCAAAATGGGACAAAATATTTTTGGACTTTAAGATATTCACCTTACTGTATATGCAATATTGCACATAGTTATTTAAATAGAACTATTTCTGTTTAATAATTCAAGACCGGAAGATTACAAGAAAACATCTGTTATATTTAATTTTCTTTAAATGATCTGGAAAAAAACCCATAAAACATGGACAGTATTACAAAAGGTCAAACAAATCTATAAATGTACAAAATTATTGTATGTATGTTTAGAAGTTGGACTAATTTATATTTATTCAACAATTGCATTAACATTTGAGATATACATGCTACACACAAGTTTGTGAAATAATATGCAATATATTTAGGCTTGGCAAAATTAGATTTTTATTTTTTATAATTTTGAAGGATAATATCAATGTTTACTTTTAGCACTTTTTAATTTTTATCTATTTCAGTTTTCATAGTTGAGGGAAATTATAGGGGGCAGTCAGACAATAATAAATGATAGACTTTGAGATTCAAACAACTCAAGCTTTATGACCATTAAAATACAAATTGTCAACATTAGATGTCAAAATATACAATGTAAATATTCTTAAATCAAACTCTAATAAGTTCTCAAGCAGCATTTTTCTTACTTTATCCATTCATAAATTTTGATTATTATCAATAGAAATATTTTTTGGTTTGTGTGAGTATGGTGAAATCAGTGTTTACTGAAATTTACCAAGAAAAATCAAATCCTTTCAAGTCTAAATATATTCAGTAAAACTAATTACTAAAGTAATTTATATTTGGAAGACTATCTTTACAGGCAGAGGGATAGAATATTTTTACAAATGAGAGTTTAGATCTCAAAGATAATTTCATATATATTTCTGTGTATGGAAACAAGAAAAATATTGGCAGAATAAATTCACCTGATGAGCTGCATAATAAAAATATGTTGATTGCAAAATAAACAGCACAATGCTCAAGTTACAGGTATTTTTAAACACCTTTAACATAATTGTGAAGCTAAAAGCTGAGCACATTTATAATTTCTACCAAAAAGCATTCTGCTTTTGTGTAAATCCAGATACTGTGCATTCACATTAATACAATAATGAAAGCTAATGCTGACCTTTCCCTCTTAACTCTATTTTCTTGTTTCTTTTCCTGACATGCAACATGAACTTTACACTTGAATTTCCTGGCTTTTGTCAGTTTTTCAGCACTCAAACCTCTTATATGATTTACATTTTTTTCATTTAATGTTTTTTCTTAATCAGAACAACCATTTTCTTTTTACTCCTACTTTTAAAATCTCATGTAATGTTAACTTTTTATATAAGATTTATGAATAAAGAAAGATGTGGATTTGTTTTACAGGTTTGAAGCAAGATTCTTTCTTATATATAATGAATTAAAAACAGTCCCATTTGGTAAAGGCTAACTCATTGACTCATCAGTAATGATCAGAGATGGGAAGGGAAGATCCATAAATTCTAATTTTAGTCAGATGAGATACATAACTATTAATTTTTTTTCTGCCAGTGTTGCATATAGTCTCATTTCCTGCTAAAAGTATTCCTTATAGTCTCCAGTGAATTCATTAGCTGCTTGCCTTTCTTCAGGATCTAATTTTCAATTGAGGCTAACCCATTATCCAAGTACTGTATATTGATCACACACAAACTATAGGTCTGTGGGAGATCTTCCATTGATTTCAATGTGCACTGAATCAGGCCCTGCACGAAGGGCCTGACCTGGTGTATGTCAGCTTAGCTCCACTGAAGTCAATGAAGCTACACTGATTTACACCAGCTGAGGATCTGGCCCTGACTATTTTATATATGCTCTTTTGAGAGCTGGCTCATTGTCAAAGCATGTAAGTACTGCCATGCTAGGTATATTTCAACTGTATATTTACTATTTACTGAAAACTGTAATAGATTTGTTCACAACAATTAAATAAGGGTCAAATTCTGCCCTCAGATATGGAGTGGAAACTCCAGTTGATTTTCCTGGGAGTCGTACAGGATTATTAGAGGATAGAATATAACGAATAATAAACATATATTTGAAGGGATGCCCCAAGGTTGTCAAACCAATATTTTTCCACCCTAAATATTTTTTCTCCATTTCCCTTAAATTCTATTAATTTTCTTTCCTCCCTTAACTGTCAAAGGTCCCAATCCTTCAGCCCCTCCTGGAATCTTACCTGCATGCTGCAATACATTTTAAACTACAGTTGCACACTTGGTGTAACCTTATAAAAACAAATTCACAAAGTCCAATATTGCCTGATCACAAGAACTGGGAAAAGAAACCCAGCAAGAGCAAAGGAGACATAGGTACTGGATGTGATTATGCATGTGCATTTATGCCTGAGTTCCAAAATACATTTATTATGTCAACTACGTATATACTGACCAGCAACTATGTCCAGTTTTGTGCTTTGTGCGGTGTGTGGGTGTGAATATCATACTATCAAATCAGTTTACACACACAATTCTTATTTGACTTGTCTCACAAAAATTAATATATTGGAATTTCTACGTAGGAATCAGAAAGGCCACACATTTTCCTCCTGTTTTACCAAGGCAGCTGAATGCATTTGCAGCCTGTATTTTGGAAATGAGGAAAATGTAAGTATGCCTAAATCATCTGTGGATGGGGAGTCCTATTTGTAGCCATGTATTCTTGGTCTTATTCAGCATGTGGAAAGTTTGCATTCATAAGATGCATGCATAATCTGCCATTTCATCACATTCTCACGTAAGTCAAAGAAGTAAAAAGCTAGCTGCCATACAATTGCTAATAGTTTCCACTTTGGACAATGTACAGGCTGTAATTGCTGAAGGCGAATCTGTTGCTTCAGTTTATGCTGCTGCAACAACAGTTAGCGCCTCTGTATATCTGTCTTCTACTTCTCACTTAGGAAACCTAAATTAATTCCTTGAAGAGTTATAATTGGCTGAGATCATGCAAGAGGACTGAAAAATACTGCCAATACATTTGTGCTACTGGATTCCATTTGTATCTATGAATATAGAATTCTATATGTAATTAGTGCATATGAGTATGTACATGTATATCATATATCTTTGTATCTAATTTACATAATACACCTTTCCCAGGTTGCATTTACGTTAAACAGTTAAAAACACATACATCTCTTTCACCCGATGTCAGCAATGCTATAGAATGTCCCCTTTCTTCCCTACAGCCTTCCCACAGAAACCTAAACCCATCACACACTGGGACTGATCCACTAACTACTGAAGTCAATTGGAATCCTTTCTGTTGACTTCATTAGGCACTGGCCTGGGCCCATACAACTAAAACACACCAAAAATAACCAAGGTAGTATTAAAAAGAAAATATGAGCGCCAGTCAGAAGTTGAAAAAAAGGCAGCTTGGTGGAAATCTAAATATTTGGTGGAAATGTGTTGATTTCAATTAACATTTTTAATGGGAAATTTAAAAAAAAATCATTTTGATAAGGTAAAAATATTTCATTCTGAGTTTATAATTTTGAATCGATTCATTTTGACTTCTATTAAATATTGATTTTGATGTAGGATATTTAAGGAGGAAATATTTAAGTTGAAAGATTGAATAAGGAAATGCACATTTCACCACTCCGTGCCTCAATTTCCCCAACTGTAAAATGCGGAGTAAGGACACTGACCTCCTTTGAAAGTGCTTTGAGATCTACTGACAAACTATGATTGCACAAACAAACATCTATGACCCGCTCCTCAGCTTAACTGTGCCAGTAGCAAAAAGTTGCCCTTAAGCTGGCTTTGCTGGCTACTTGCGGATTCTCCTTGCCTAGGGAAATTTTAGATGGTATAGAGCCACCAAAGTGGCTCCTATACCACTTTTTCCATGCACGCCCCAGCACAGTTACTAAGATCAGGAAAAGGGGCTTTGTCAAGAAATCCCTAAAAAGCTGCTGGAACAGCCCTTGGTCGCTGCTGGCAGCTGGCATAGTTTAGAGGAGCTGTGCCAGGAGACATGGGTGGGGCGCAGAAGGCAGTTTTGCACTGCCTCTCTGAACTCCTTGGCCATACCTCAAGGTCTGGCCCCTCATTTAGTTTTTAGTCTCTGATCTTTGCTTCCACTGAAGTCTATGGCAAAACTCCCTGTGACTTCAGTGATGCAGTATCAAGTCTATCTAGAAGAACTAAGTAGTAGAAGAAGTTGATAGAGTGCTGCATGAGTATAAAGGCCTGTCCATGTGATTTTCTTTACATGAAGGGGGCTTAAGTTATGTAACTATATGAACTGTTCTTCATTGCCCTTGTCATCCATTATAATGTTTGTTAGATTATGTTTCATAGCAGATTTTAAGCTCTTTGGGGATTGTAAGCCATGCCTCCCTATGTGTCTGGGTAGCACCTTGTACAATGGGTCTGCTGCCCTGACTTGGTCCCTTTGCAGCTAACGGGCTGCAAATATCAATAATAGCTCCATATCAACCTTGGCACTGCTCTGTATTAGACAAGTGGACTGTTACACTAACATGGAAAATTTATTCCAGGCAGAATATTGTTCAGGCTTATAAAATACTAAATTGATATAGGAATAATACTGTATAGAGTACATGACATACACTAATCCTTGCATATTAAATTAATTTAATACTCAATTAAGCTAATATGATCTTGTGCTAATACTGTGGAGTGACTGCCTTCTGATATGCATATGAATTACTGTTAGTATCCAGTTAGACAAATGAAATGCACTGGCAGATACTACATTGAATGAGCCTGGTTTTGCTGAACATTTGTCATTTATATCTATTATCCTACCCTGGGTTCTCACAGCAAATACTGTATTTTTGTTATATTCTGCAAAGTAAAGTCTTCATAGTATCGTCTTTAGTTAGGTGAATGACATGTGCCTTCACATTTTCAGATTTGAAACTAAGCACATATTATATAACTCAGCTCCTCCAACAGGTAATATCCACACTCTTCTCAGTCAGCAAGCAATCTATATGGCTGAGTTTGCATCTTATGCCCAGTCCAGATGGTCTCCCCAAATAATATCCCAGGGTGTAGCGTGTAGTAAACAAGATCAGGATCATGGTCTAGGATTTGAATCAAAATAGCTCTTCAATCTCCACAATTAGAAAGGTGCCTTTGATGATAAAAGCACATGCATCTTGAAGCACAAAGACACTAGTTGTCATAAGCATAGCCTTATGGTTCTCTCCTTTACACGTGTTACACTTTTGAATGCTCCAAAATGCACAAGACCTTACTATGCAATATGAAAATCTGAAGATTACTGAATGATCTAAACGACACGCTTAGAAAATATTGGAGATTGTGGAGATATTAGAGATTGTGTTGTCCCAGCAGAAAGTGCTGCTCATTATCATACAAGAGGACTGGGTTTGGGAGCCTCCAGATGAATCTTCTGATTGTAGTGTACAACCCTGAAAGAAACACGTTGCCTCTGAGCGCAGTGGGTGAGAGGTAGAGCGGTCTGGCAAAATTGCCATGAAAATTGATAAGCTGCTGTTCAAATTCTACTCACACACTGTTTACCTGGATGATGGAAAAGCTAATGAAATTTTACTCACTGGTCAAATAAATAATTCTGTCTATGAATTAGTGGGCAAGGTGGCTTTTACCGAGATGTTGAAAATTGCATCTCATTGCATTGTGGGTAGTCATAAAAGGATTAATCCTGCAATATCTGCATTCATGTGAGAAAGGAAGGGAGGATTGCGCCCTAACGTTGTGCCCTGTCAGGTTTCTGTCCTTTCCATTCATGGTGTGTTTGCTGAAAGAAAAGGGCCAAAAGGTGACCCTAAATAACGTGGAGACTATAGCTTTGCTCTCACGTTAGAGAAGAGGCAGGCCTGTGTATAGGGTGACCAGACAGCAAATGTGAAAAATCGGCATGGAGGTGGGGGGTAATAGGAGCCTATATAAGAAAAAGACTCAAAAATCGGGACTGTCCCTATAAAATCGGGACATCTAGTTACCCTATCTGTGTAGTTCCATTCTTTATTCAGCCTTCTGGGCAGAGAGAGTCCCTGCAGTTCTCCATGGCTCTTTAGCTCTTAGGCTAACTAATAAAGCCTGTGATGTGCAGTGTCCCCACACGGGGTTTCTCCCAGGCTACACTGTTGCACATATGCTCACATACATTCCCTATGCCTGCACTGAGGGTCCACGTATGCTGTGCTGAACATAGGTATAACACTGTGTACACATGATACCCGTATATACACTGCCACAGTTGTTATGTGACATTAGCACTACCATTTCAGTGGTGGTATCCTAGGGTTCTGTGCATCACAGGGAGATGCTCTAGGAACAGCTTTGCTGTATGTCATTGGCACTTTCCCCTGCCTTCACACATTTTCCGATGGCAGTTCCTTCTCATATCCCTCCCACCAAACTGGGTGGCTGACATGGAGCAATGGGATGATGATGTGGTTCTGCTGCGGCTGCTTTTTGGGGTACAAATGGTTATGCAGTGGAGCAGGTGATTTGTGAGATGCTAGCAGAATTTGGACATAACTTTCTGACACATCAAAGATGGCTGAATGACAGTTCATTCAGTTCCCATGGTACAGATAGGGTGAATGCTGGTATTGCCACGGTATGCCTGTGGGTGGACCATTGCTTCTGGTGCAGGAAAACCAGCACAGTTTGGTGGGATCACATCATTTTGGAAATCTGAATGACCAGCAGTGGCTTCAGAACTTTTGAATGAGGAAACAGACCTTCATGGAGCTGTGGGAGGAGTTTGCAACAAACCTCAGAAACCTGAACTTAATTCGGGGAAGCCATACTGGTGCAGAAGCATGTGGTTACTGCTCGGTGGCAGCTGGCAACACCAGACAGCTGTAAGTCCATTGCAAACCTCTTTGTGGTTGGAAAGTCCACCATTGGAATTGTGCAGGGTTGTGAGGCAATTAACATTGTGACCTACCCATGGGTTGCTGACATAAGAAAAGTTCCAGAAATAATAGCTAGATTTCAGAGGATGGGGTTTCCAAAGTGTGCAGAAGCCACTGATGGCACCCATATCCCAGTACTTTGCCCACTAAAAGGAGCGAGTATGCAAACTGAAAAGGTTACTTTTCACTTGTTCTGCAATGCTTAGTGGGCCACAGAGGCAGATTCAAATATCAGAAACACTGGAAAGGTTCATGATGACAGGGTGCTTAGCAGATCGAAACTGTACATGAAGGGCAAAAAGGGACTTTATTCCCCAGAAACTATATGGTTCTAGATGGTGTGTGTGTGCCAACTGTTATTTTGGGGGATACCTCATACCCTTTCCTAACTTGGTTCATGAAAACATACCTGAACATTAATGACCTTGGGAAAAGAGAGTTCAGTTACAAACTCAGCAGCTGCACGATGGTTGTGGAATGCAAATTTGGTAGGTTGAAATCCTGTTGGATGCCAATGAGACCAACGGTATTCATATAATCATCATTTGCTGCACACTTCAAAACGTTTGTGAGAGTAAAGGGGAGTCCTTCTGTCCCGAGTGGAAACAGGACAAGTCTGCAAACTCTATAGAGGCAGCCAGATCCCATTCGCATGTATACTGTCCCAGCCCAGCAGGCAAGGAGACTGAGGGATGCCATATGTGTAAGCATCTTGACACAACGGGGAGGCAGAGGATGACATCTGCCTGTGCTGAGGGACACCTTCACACACTATGCAGCTGCTAGAAATGCAAATGAGGGAACATTGACACATATTTGTGGGGCTATGGAGCTTTATGAGGATTCCCCCCCTCCCCTCCTGTAGCCAAAGATCATTAGCTGTTTGTTCCTGTGACAATTTACACAAAACAGACAATTATAACATGGCACCTCCACTGGTTTAATACCTTTGGGTTGGCTTTGTTCTTTGGGGGGGTGCAGCCGAGCTATAACATGGTTGGAACTGGTCAAGGTTTGGGAAGGGGAAGGAGAGGCTGTCTAATCATTGGGTAGTGGCAAATGCTGTCTTTGCCTGTACTGTTACTTAAAATGTGTTTCGTATTTCTGCATGTCAACCAAGCCATAAAGACATTTCTCTACCCATTTTCTATGTTGTGGGTTCTGCTGCATTTAGAACAGCAGTGCTTTCTGTGAGCATGTATCACTAACTGCACTTTACTCATCCCACCAATGTATCCTTGGGACTGCAGATTTTTTTAACATGGGAGGGCAGGGCTTGTGGGTGTGGGACAGACAGAAAAGTAGTCGCATTATGATGGCACCAGACAGTTACACCATACCAATTCTGGCGCTGTGAATTGTGGGGCCCAATCCTGAATCTGAAAACACCTTATATTCGGCATACTTAGAAAGGAGGGTCCAGACATAAGTCAAAGGAAGTCTAATATTTATTAGCAGTATTATATGGAACATGTAATTGATTTTTTTTAAAACGAATGTAGATCCACAAAACATGAGACTGAATCTGTGAACAACAACCCAATGTAAATGTCTCTGTACCCATCTCCTTGCCCTCCCCTGACAAAGGGCAAATGATGCGGGAAAATTGTTCATGGAGACAAATGGGAGAGTCTTGTGTGGGGGTTTGGCGTTTGGGGAGCAGGCACTTGGTAGGCTTCAGGGACTTCTGTAGACTCATCATTCCCCTCCTGGATGATCAGCGGAGTCTCCCTGCGAGGGGTTTCAGATGCTGGTGTACGGTATGGTCCTGGGAGTCCTGCAGGCTCCTCCAGGTCACTTGGGGTGGTTGGGTCCTCCACCTTAGCAGCACCCTGGGCAGCAGGTGGAGGGAGAGGTGCCAGTTCATGGAGAGGTGCAGTGGCCACAACAGCAGGCAGACCCCAGAATTGTTCAGCTACCAGTTCTATCAGCCTCTCCATTAGGGAATGCTCCTGTTCCCTATGGTGTGCCTCCTGCTTCATGAACTACTTCATCAGTGTCTCTTCCTGCTGAAGAGTCCTATCCTCCCATGCCCTTAGGAATTAAAACTCTTCCTGGTTTCTCCTGTCCATGCCAATGAGCAGCTTCTCCACAGCCCTCCTCTGTCTGCTGTCTCTGGGGTATTTCTCCTGGCGAATAGTTTCCATCTCAAGAGCCAAAGGTCCAGCCCATTGAAAGAGAAGGGTAGCATTAATTTTTCCCTGTTGAAGAAGCTGATAAATCTCCCCATGACTTTGCTGAAGAAGGCCACAATTTTGATACTTTTCATTATACCAGGAATGCAACTGCTAGACTATCCTTGATTCAGACAACTGTTGTGGCCCATGAGGAAAGAGCAGAAGCTAATAACGGTAAGAAAAATGTACTAATGTTTTTAAAAATGTAAAATGTTCATAGTGTCTAAAGAGTGGACTAGGATGCAGTGGCAGTTTCTTCCAGGGGCTATGTTACCAGATTGCAATGTCTTCTTTAAAGCCTTGTCAACTTTTGGAGAACATAGCAGTTTTCAAAAAAACAGAATGGAAAGGAGAAGTGACTTTCCAGGCATGTGGAGGAGATCCAGGAACTATGCCAGAGAGAGATTTCTGCTAATGGTTACCACTCTACATATTGTTGAATGTTGGTGTTTGGTCAGCTATGAAGATGGACCAAGCTGGAGTTTCAGCTACACCAGAAATGTATTGAAATGTGCTTACAGGCTGGGAGGCAATTCGACTGGAAATTGACTGTATTCTCAACTAGCATATGGAGTGTGCAAAGGGAGATGCAAGCTACGTAATCTGATTGTAAGGGGATGGTAAGATTGGGCGCAGGGGTGAAGCACTGAAACAAGGGACAAAAGACAGCTGTAGTTAACTGTAAGTTTTCTACAACTGTCCCATCCCAAACCGGGACCTTTCTAAACCTGCACCCTCCCTTCCTCTGGTCCATGCAGCCCTGGGACCATCACTGCCTACATGCTGATTGAGAAATGCATAGACACCGGGGCACAATGATTGTTTCTTAATAATGTTTTATAACTTCTGCCAAATGCACCATAGTAGTTCATCAGAAATCAATAAAATTGTTGATTTATAGCCATATCTTGCTTGGGGACCATTTAAAGGGTTGAAGCTGAGCAGGAGCTGGGCTTAAAATCAGGAATGCAGCATCAGAGCAAGAGAGGACATTGGCAGAGCGGGTGGGGGTCCATTGTAACTTAACAGCCTTGGGTTTTGGTTCCTGACACAGCTCTCAGTCCTCCTTGGATTTGGCAGGGGGATCTGCTGGGGAGGAGTGCAGAATCACATGCTTTTTGTCCTCCAGTAATGCCGAAGCATCTTGTCCCTGTTGCCACTGCGCCCTGGCCCTCAGTGGCATCTTGTTGGACAATGAGCTCAGCGGGTTTGAGGGGCTTGTGAGCCACTTCAAGCTCTGTACTGGGAGCCCATAGCATCATCCTGCTATTTAGACTCACACAAATTTGATGAGAGCTAGTGTGAGTATGTGTACAGGAGCAAGGGAATCGTACCAGTAGCTCATTGTGTAGATATAGCCTGAGGGGCCTGATAGAAAAAGGGTGTGTGTGAGAGAGAGAAACAATGTTAATTACAGCAACCCTTATTGAAAAGAGGCAAATGAGTTAGCCTACTCTTCAGTTTCTTCTTATTATCCAGGTAATACCAGAAGTTGTTTTTCTGTAACAATAAGATTTGACAGTTGTTTTTCAACTTTTGCTCATTGTGCAATAGCAGTGCACACACTGCTGAATTTCCATTAGCACTTGTTACTGTTTTCACAGCAAAATGATGGATGGTGCCATTACTGGTACAGCTTTGTGAAAGAAAAATTAAGCCTGTGCTTTTTAATTTTTGTAGTTACGGCAATTACTCCAATTACTTTCAAATTATAGTTTGCACAGGCCCTATACCACATTTGAACAACCGAGAACAACCATTCTTCATCTTTCTCTGATATCTGCATGCACAGCATCCAAACTCTGGGCCTTTTACTGACCCTCCCATGAGTTTGTGGAAAGGTCCTCTGAGTTTAAGAATATAAAGTACTTACAGAAACAGAACAGGGTCATTTTCATAAGACTTAACTATTGTACATGCAAAAGGGCCTTACACTTTAATTTATATCACACAGGCAAGTTTGGATCAAGCCCTGTAATAATAATGGCACATTCCTTGCCATCTAAATTCTATAGATAGATAAATAATCTATCATTTGCGTGACTGTACGTCTCTGTATAGCACTGCTCTAATTTGGCTATATGTATTTCTAATATTTGTACCAGGGAGTCTGTAGCTAGTAGAGCTGAAGGAAGCGAATCAAGGTCAGGTGGTCTGTTGCCCCTCAGTTGGAACAGTGAAGTACATAACTTCCATACTCCTAAGTATGTACCACAGAGGTTCATAATTTTGTGCAAAATCCTGCTCCATTGTAATAGAGAAGCCCACAAGTATAAATCCCCTCTGTTTCTTAATGAACCCTCACCCTTAACACCCAGGGTAATTCAATGCACCTAATTAGACATATAAAAAACAGATGATATGTATTGAAATGGATATTCAAAGATTTAGGATTGCTACTAGCAGTACCTATCACGTTTACAATGGCAGTAGCCATATCATTTTTTATTACTATGTAAATTGCTAGTCATATAAGTCAACATCCTTCATGCTTGCTTCTGATCTGTTGTGAAACCAGCAAAATGTACTGTTGTGATTTAGCCCGATACAAAGTTTTACCCACAGTATATTATATGAAACACAATCATTCTTACCAACACATTTATTTTCTGAGGAAAAGAGATTCCCCTATCTTGTTTCTTGTAACCAACCAGTTATCCTCATTCTTACAACCCCCCCTTTTCATATCTTCCTGTTGACAGCATGATTTATTTTTTCTGGTAAAGTAGCAGCATGCTGATCAAAGGTTTATAGAGCCTTGCCTCTCCTTGAATCGACAAACAAAGGTGCAACAAAGACAAGATCTAAAAGTTTGCAAACCATTATCAAAGCAACAGAACTGGCAAACATCAAACGATCCTAAACAAGTAAAGAGATGAGAGCATCTGTGCTGTGATCCATATACACAAAATCCGTTGGGCTGTGGAATGAGTTGTGCAATATGAGGTACAATGCAGTATGATTCAGACCTTATTTTGTAAAAATTTTAAGGAAGCAATCTAAATATTTTGCATCAAATCCCAAAAAATATTGCATCTGTAATAGAGCTGAGCCCATCCTAAACATCAGACTGAACACGTTCAGATTCTGAGGAAATCCTGAGCTGCATCAAAACATTGCAGCTTAAACCTGTGTCTAGTAATACACGGTCTTTCCCCTTGAAGGCAAACTGCAACATTTGTCTGGTTTCTGTTTTTTGTTTTTTTGGGGTTTTTTTTTTTTTTTTTTTGCAAATCTGTGATGAAATCCTGGCCCTATTGAAATCAATGGGAGTTTTGCCATTGACTTCACTCGGGTCAGGGTTTCACTCCTGGTACACTAAGGCTTACAATGGTTCTGGAAATGTTTGGAGTTCAGGTGGAAACAATGAAAATCAATGACGTTGTTCTGAGCCAGGCAAAAGGTGACCACTATAGGATGAGTTTTGTTTTGAGTTTTTGGGAACTACAAATGTCACATACACCTTAATGCAGCCGAGTTGTGCAATAGGCTGTGAGATGCGAGGGAGATGGTGAAATGCATAGATTTTTAAGGCCAGAAGTGACCATTAGTTCATCTAGTCTATCCTGTATAACACATAGATCATAGAACTTTACCCAGTTACCCATATACTGAGTCCAATAACTTGTGTCTGTTTATCTTCTAGAAAGGCAGTCAGCCTTGATTTGATGACATTGAGAGATGGTGAATCCTCCACTTTTCTTGGTAATTTGTTCTAATGGTTAATCACCCTTGCTGCTAAAAATGTGTGCCTTATTTCTAATTTGAATTTGTCTGGCTTTAACTTCCAGCCATTACTTCTGGTGATGCCTTTCTCTGCTAAGTTAAAGAGCCTTTTAATACCTAGTATTTTCTCCCAACGAGGATAATTGTGCACTGTAATCAAGGCACCTTTCAATTACTGTTTTTGCTACATGAAACAGCTCTTTAAGTCTCTTACTATAAGGCATTTTTCTCCAGCCCTCAACTAATTTTTATGGCTCTTTTCTGCACTCTCTCCAATTTTTCAATGTTCTTTTTAAAAATGTGAACATCAAACATGCCCATTCAACTGTTCTGTCACATACAGGATAGAAACTCCAAAATCTAGCCCCTTCTCTGTACTCCACATCCATCCCTGCTCCCCCTCAGTGTCCCTGGGAAGGAGTTGCCACTGCAGCTTGGAGTGCACAGACTTGGTTCAATAGGATCACAATGCCACTGAAATTTGGCCCAGCTGCCCATCCATCTGGCACTGCAGAGGGAGAAGCTGGGTCAAATTTCAGTGGTGTTGCAACCCTAGGCATCAAATGCCCGAACACCACTCTGGCCTGGATTTCAGGTGCTGGAGGGATGCTATGTACTATTCTGGCAACAGTACTTTCTTGCCCTCTAAATTGCATGGACCCCTGTGCAGCTGCACCAGCTATTCCTCCACCAGTGGAAATGTACACAGTATTTTAGTATCAATGTCACCAATGCCATATACAGAAGTAAAGTCACCTCCCTACTTCTACGCACTACTTTTTTGTTGATATATCCAAGGAGTGCATTGGCCTTTTTAGCCACAGCATCACATTGGGAGAACATGTTGAGTCAATTGTCCACTATGACCCATAAATCCTTTTCAGAATCACTGATTTTCAGGATATAGTTCCCTCATTCTGTAGCTGTGATCTTCTTCTTGTTGGGGTTTTTTTTTTAGATGTATGCCCTTTTGTTTGACTGTATTAAAATTTCATTTGAATGGGCCCAGCTTACCAAGCAATCCAGATCACTCTGTATGATTGCCCTGCCCTCATCACTCCACCAATCTTTGTCATCCACAAATTTTAGCAGTGGTGATTTTGCATTTACTTCATGGATAACAATACTGAATAGCATCAGGCCCCCACTGGTCCCTGCGGAATCCTACTAGAAATCTCCCCATTTAGTGATGATTCCGCACTGATGACTAGTTTTGAGATCTATCAGGCTGCTCCTGTGATCTCTTCCCCACTGTCTCCCATGGACACTCCTTCCAAGACACAGGCTGCTTCTACCTGCAGTCTGTCCCGATTGGAACTCTGTGGTTCACCCCGCTTTAAACTGGACCACCAGGCTACAACCATGGGCATAGTTTGGGGGATGCCCGCGGGGTGGGGGAGACTTCCTTCCCAAACAGAGGCGAGATGGGGGGGGGGGTCACGCGGGGTCATATGCGACTCGCCCTCGCCTGATTTCTGCCCTGCTGCAGGCCTTGCTCTGCTCAGCCCACCTGGGAGTGGAAGGGGGGGGGGGGGGCTCTTTCCTTCCCACGCCGCACTCCCCCCGCCCAGCACATTTCGGCTCGCGGGGCGTGGAGGGGGCGGGACGAAGCAGCTGTTCTGCGCTCTGGGTCGCTGCCTCAGCAGCTGGACGCCGCCTCCTGGGTCTTTCCCGTACAACGGTGCGTGCCTGCGGGGGGTGGGTGCGGCAGGGGAAGGAGAAAGGGATGGGGCAGGAGACAGTGGGGAGGGGACGAGGAAGAAGAGAGGGGGATCTGGGAATGGGCGGGGGAAGCAGGAACCCGGCATGTGTCAGTCCCTCGGCGGCAGCAGCAGGGAGGCAGCCGCTGCAGAGCAGTGATATCGCTGCAGCAGCTGATGCCGGAGTGGCCTCCAGCAGCTGCTCGGGTTCTCCTGTTAAGCCTGGGTGGCAACCCAGGTATCACTCCAGACAGGGGGAGAGAGCCAGTGAGCCCAGGAACTGGCTTCCGTGTGCACATGTGTGCGTGCATGTGTCCCCTCCCCCCCAATATCGCGCTCAAACTAGGCCTATGGCTACAACACACCCTATTCCCATTGTCCTGCCATGGCTGCAGTGCGTGCTGTGCCTTATACCCCCTGGCAGTTCTGCATGAGCGCACTCCTCACCTCTGCTACTTTCACCTCTGTCCAAGTGGAGCCCTGCAGCTCTACCACACTCAGACTGACCCTGTGTGGCAACCTCCCTCTTTCTGACTATTACCATGAGCGGCCCAAATGTAAGTGAGACCTGCAAGCCATTCCACTCTGGGTGCCTGTGACTGTTAATTGATTAAAGTGACTCAAAACAGCTCCTTCCAAACAGACATATTATTCATTCACCCAAAAGTACACCACAGTTAGGGGCAAAGGTTACACCACAAAAAGGCCTGCATGCCTGGGGCTTGCTGCTGCTCACAGTGTCTCTCAAAGCTGCAGAGCCCCTGCCTTAGTTCCACAGCCCTGCCGCATCAGCATCTCTGAGGGTGACCAGACAGCAAATGTGAAAAATCAGGACAGGGGGTGGTGGTGGAACCTAGCTCAGAAAAAGACCCCAAAATCAGGACTGTCCCTATAAAATCGGGACATCTGGTCACCCTAGTGTCTCTCCTCAAGAAGCTGCTGCCCATTTATTCTTCTTTTCCTCTAGGCCTGGCTTTTTACAGCTTAGTGTTCTTTTGATCTTAGTCCCTGGCCTTGGAAATATAGGCCTCCTGGCAACAGGCAGGTAGGGAGTTCCCGACTAGCTCACCAATTTTTTCTCTTAAGGACCCTTTGGTATTGTCCCTGGAAATATCTTACCTCTGTCATTATTTCATTTCCTGCTTGCTCCTTCCTAACAGTCTTCTTTGATGTATGTCCATGCAGTCAGCCAGAATAATATCAAGTAAGTAAACTGAGGCACATATAATCATACAAAATAGTTCTCCACATGATATAACCTGTATAGGGCTAATCTTTTAAATCAGAATGTTGTGTAGTACTAAGTCAAACTTACACAAAGTCTACGTATTTTACATCTATGCAGTTACCTTTATCAACCAAACTTGTAATCACAGGAGAAAATTAAATCAGGTTTGTATGACAAGATGTATTTTTCAGAAATCCATGTTGACTGGCATCAATTATATTCTCATCCTTTCATTCTTTATTAATTGAATCCTATATCAGTTTTTCCATTATTGTGCTTCGTATTGATGTCAGGCTAACTGACCTACAGTTACCTGGATCCTCCAGCTCATCTGTTTTGAATAATGGCACAATATTAGGACATTTCCAGTTTTCTGGAATTTCCCCAGTATTCCAAGATTTATTAAAAATAACATCAGGAGGCCAGAGATCTCCTCAGCCAACTCTTTTAGGATTCCTGGGTACAAGTTATTCAGGCCCACTGATTTAAAAATGTTTAGCTCTAGTAGATGCTGTTTAACATCCTCCTTAGTCACTAATGGATTGGAATATAGTTAATCATCCTCATGTGATATTTGTACATCTTCCTGCTTCTTTCCAAATACAGAACACAAGTATTTATTGACACTTCTGCCTTTTCTGCATCATTATTAAGAATTTTACCATATCCATCTAGTAACAGAGCTATACCATTGTTAGAGAGTTGTTTGTTCCTAATATTTGTAAAAAAAAATCCAAAACCTTCTTATTGTCTTAAATTGTGCTAGTCATGGCTTTTTCCCTTATTTCTTTTGCTTTTCTTATCACTCTTCCATATTTCATAACTTCTATTTTATATCGATTGCTCTCTGATTCCCCTTATTTTTCATTTCATGCACCAATATCCTGGAGAAATGTCTGTGCTCAAAAAGAAAACTCATTGAAAATACCATTCAAATTTAAACACATGAACAAATGTCGCAACTTACACTGAATCCATTCCACTTTAGAGGTCTTTTGACATACTGAATCACTTAATCTGTGCTCCAACAATTTATTATTTCACCAGATGCCCTAATGCAATTTCTTCCATATATTACTTTTTGCTAGTCTCTGTTTTTCTGTTTAATTAATAGTGTGGGATTTTTAGTGAATCCTTTAAACCCATTTTGAATGCATCAAAATTCTTCTTCTTTCAATGTTCAAGGAAGTGTAGTTATGCCATTATGATCAGTACATATTGTCATAGCATATTGCAGATTAACAACAGCTTCTTGACAAACTGAAGCCTTCTTTTCCATTTGTCTGGGCACTTAGTGCGCAGCAGGCTAGTGTGGTGCAGATTTATACCCAGCTCACCATACACTTAGCGTCTCCATGGGGTCAAAGCCTTAATCTAGAATAACTCCACTGATTTCCATACAATTACACCAGTGTAAATAAGATCAGACTCTTGCTCTCTTGTCTTTTTCTTTCTCCCATTATTTCCTTTATCTTTAATCCTACATTTTGTTTTAGCCTATGTCCTTTTGTTTTCATCTGTCACTTCCCCTATCATATTCTAGTCTATTTCAATTTACCCTGTGTTCTTCTCCTCCTCCCACATCCAATACAAATATGTAGACTTGTTTAAAATGAGGTTAAATGGTATTTCTCCTGGATTACACAGGAATACACCTGTGGGGAGCCCAGCACTGCTTCCTCGTGTCTTTTAATTCCAAAACAATGTTAATGGTATAGATTAATGGAGAGAAAGAGACAATTATAACTGATCCTAAATTTAGAATTATGGGCCTGGATCCAAAGCCCACTGAAGACAATGAGAGTCTTTCCATTAACTTCAGTGGGTTTTGGATCAGGCCCAAGATTACTTTGGTATTTAACACTGCTTTATTTTGAAGCTATACTAAGAACCAGGGAAAACTGCCTTGAAAACTAAGCCCACCTTTATTTTGAAAAGGAAAGCTTGACAACTTTTGCCAGGCTCTGGAACTTAATTAAAGTAGTGGAAAATTTCAAAGTGACAAGTAACTAAAGGCCTATTCTTATTCTTTTTCTCTTTTTCAGTTCTTGTGAGCGGAAGAGCAAATGCATGTGGATCAGGTGGGATGAAAGAAAAAGACTGTCTTACATGGTCTCAGAGCTTGTTCATTCATCCAGACACCCACCCAAACTCCCTTCAAAAAACAGAAAAATGACTCCTCTTGACCCCTTTTAATATTCTCCTATAGATTTTTCTCATGAATTAAGCTGTGTGGGATATCTCCAAGTTCCCATCTGTTTGCACTGTGATCACAGAGCTCTCACTTGTGATTTTAAAAAAATGTTTTGTGCTGAACATTTCTGAAAATGAGAATACACCTTTCCCCCCAACTTTAATTGTTACAGACCCTAATACCAATCTAGCTAATGATCTCTCTATACCAGTGGTCTCCAAACTTTTTTGATCGCGCACCCCTATCAGTAAAAATTTTTGACCACACACCCCCAAGCAAAAAAAAGAAGGCGCTCAGACTCCAGCCCAAACTGCTGAAGCAAAAAAAAGGAAAAGAAGAAAAGCCACCTGAATTGCCGAAGCAGCGCTCCCCTCTGGAGGCGCTCCTCCTGCCGCGCACCCCACTTTGGAGACCACTACTCTACACCATAGGTAAGTTAATTAGTCCCTCATTGCATGTAGTTCTTTGGATATCTATAAAGGACCATACATACAAAATATGATTTTAAGCAAGTCTCTTTAAGAATTCTTATCTCTGATCTGCAGTGCAGATTTCAGGCCTAAGCCACCTGTCATTGGCCACTGTCAGAAGACAGGCTACTTGGCTAGATGGACCTTTGTTCTGACCCGATATGACTGTTTTTATGTTCTTATGTAATCCTGTTCCTATGAAAATCAATGAGAGCAAGATTGGGGTCCTCAATTGCATAATTTATACTTATTCCATAGGTTGAACTCCCATGACTATCAGTGGAAGTGCTGGACAGAGAACAAATGCAGAATATGCTATGGATATCTGCAGTAGAGCTCAGATAAGATGCTTTTAAAAGCCCATGATGCTTATATGTCTGCATGTAAACATATTCAAGCCCACCTAGAACCCTAGGTATGTACTTGAGCTGCTAGCTTCTGGTCCTACTTGAGCTGCCAGAGCTTCAGTGTTATTGTTATTCAAACTAGCTAGATCGAAGCTAGCTCAGCTATGTCTGCATGTGCTTCAGTCACACCTCTGATTGTAGTGTAGACATTTCCAGAGAGGCATAAGATATATATATTAGCCTGTGATGGGTTGCTCTACTCACAGCTGGATGGCGCAGCCTCCTGGCGGTTCTGGAGAGTAGCCAACGCTCTCTTTATCTGAAGCCCCGCTCTCACTCCAGAAGCTGCTGGGGCCTCTTCATGACTCAGCCCTCCGGGGTGGGGGTTGGGTGGGATGGGGGAGTCTTTTCTCCCAAACAGGCTCAAGCAGTCTTCCTATGCACTGCCCCACTTGTGCCATTTCCCCAGTGGCTGGTGGGGGAACCCAGCGAGCTTCTTTTAATAAACGCTTTCAGCCCTCAGCCTAACAGGTTAATTGGCCCAGTCTGGCCTCCGTTAACTCTTTCAGGGTGAATGTGGGGTAGACACCCCATCACATAGCCATATTTATTAAACTTTGCAAAGGGAACATGCTCTACAACTCCCTGCACCAACTAAGTCAACTATCCAGGGATGGGATTCCACCCTTTCACTCTCCCCACCCCATAAGAAGTCTTCTATGGGGAGTTATCACATCTGTACAGCCCCTGACTACCCTGTCCCACTCCGTGCTGTAGAGTTCACTGGTATAAGGTTGGGATATAGTTGCTTTATGCCAGAACAACTTGGTTTCATGTTAGACTGTCTGCTAACAGGACATTTTGCTCATGCTGGAGTAAATCTGAGTCTATATGTTTATGAATATGCAACGTGTTTATGAATATGCAGAGTGTTATTGGAATTTCATATTGAATATTTACTCTACACTACGTAAAACTGACCTACGTGCTACAAAATGACTGGATGGCAATAGTATTTGCATATGTTCAGATTTTTTTCCTAGGACTGATTAGAAAATTCAAGCTCTTCATTGTTTAGACTCTCTATCTAACTCTTTTTAGATAACAAGTACAAAACCACTATCTAATCCAAGTAGGAAAACAACAGAGCACATTGAGAATGCTATTGTTCTCTTTTTGCGGTTTATAATGTGCTGTCAGATGCAGGTTTCTAACAGTCCCTTAGGGTAAGTCACAAACAAAAATTATCACATCATCAACTTCATTGCCTCTTCCCAGAATCCCTAGTGTGTCTGTTTAAAGTTTTATTTAACAATGGACTGTATCAAAGGAATATCACCCTTAAATGATTAAATCCATTCCAAATCCAGTGGAAAAGAAGAGTGGGCTGAGGTTTTTCAGGCAGCAACCAGACCTTGGAAAGTTTAATTGTGGATAGTCATAGCTAAAGCTGCATTTTTGTCTCATCAGTCATGGGTGGCATGGAGTCCATGATTTTCTTGTTTTTCAACTATATAGCCGTGATTTTTGGCATGTGGGGACTTTTTCCTGACGGGTGGATGGACGTTGTGGTAACTGTTCAGTTGATTTCACCAGGAATCTCGAGTACTGCCAAGTTAAACCCCAGACTGCATGGCTGGTTTATAAAGAGCTCCAGGAGCTCGGCAACAACAATACGTGATGCAAAGGACCCAACCAGCGAACTCTGGGGATGATGAGGTTTCTTCCTCCCTCAAGGTAACATTCTGTAAGAATGGAGTTTGGTTGGGGTCATAGTAAGGAGAAAAAAATAGTGGAACTATTTTCATGCACCACTTTCCATACCCACTCCTCTTTGGGCACTTCTCCCTTTGCCTTTTCATGATGTCTTCTGCTCCTCTCTCCTGGTGATTGCTGTCCCATTCCCTTTGAGGCTCATTGGTGCTTTCTTTTGCTGTCCGTTGGAGGCTGCTTGCCTCTTTTTCCTGTTTTCTGTGGAAGTAGCGTCATCTCATTCCCTGTCATCTCCTTCCCCTTCAGCTGGCATGAATGAAATTTGGGTTAGGTGGCAGAAAGGTTGCATGCTGGATCTACAGTTTTGCAGATTAGGGAACCAATTGATTGACTATGCAAAAGACCCCAAGTATGTGTCAACCAGACCTGGAAATTCTCACTGAAATCAATGAGAGCTACGTCCATGTATCCAAGAGCAGAACTCAGCTTTTAAGAATTAAAAATCTTGTTTTCAAACTTCACATAGTTGAGAGAAGAGAAAAGCAGAGCATATGTTTATAAGCAAAATAATTTTTAAAGAGTGGGCCAGATTGTCAGCTTTTTGTCCAGCTGTTTTGCCATTCTCAAGCAACAAGAAGTAGCCTTTTAACTCCCCTAATAGGTTTAGGGTCTCCTGGCATAGGGCATTCCCCATGGTATATAACCATAGCTTTGCCACTTGCTTTCCCTAGCTTAGGAGGATGTGGCTGGAGTGTGCAGTATTCCAGAAATCTCCTGTCAGCAGAACAGTCCATAGGGACTAAAAAGTGCAGAAAATCCTACAATTAGCATGATGCAAGAGTGAGTGATTAAACTGAGTTGTGTAAATTAAGAACACACAGCAAGTTGTAGATCTCTGAATCTCTCCAGAAGGATTCTCAACTTGAAATAGCTGGAAGTGTCTTTGTGGTGGTCAAGTTTTCTGTATTTAGTGAGCATTAAGGTTCCGATAGCTCAGCAGGAAATTATCAGTTTTTCAAGTTTCCAGATTTCTAGATTCCTCTCTACCAGTCTCAGATTCAAGACATCAAAGACTTGACTGCACCGATGTATACCTTAAATTACCCAATACAAAAATACAGTTATGTTAGATATGTCTTATTGATGCTACCTGAACAAAACAGTGGAGCGAATCACTGTTATCTATCCTATTATCAACAGCAGAGCTCAGGAGCAAATCTGCTTAAAAATGTGGCTATTTTGCACAATCGAGCACCATTTCAGTAAGAACAGGTGAACTCCTCCAGATAAAACAAAAACCAGTGACCTGAAACACCATTCACAACTTGGAATGAACTCTAATAGCAGGGTTTTGAAGTTCTTTTTTTTCCATGCTTTTTTATTTTCATGGTAGTCTCTTCTTTCTAGGTTCTCAGAGAAACCATATTTGCAGTGTTTCTGACCTGGTGGTAGCAGAATGTATCTTTACACATCATATTCTTGAATCCTGCCATATTTCAGCTCAGTTTTTCCACTTCTGAGAGTTTAGGTGTGAAATCTAGGGTTACCTGGACTGATCCTCTGAAAAAATTGACATTTTTAACACCTAGGCATATATGCCCTAGCTTTATCTCAGCAGATGAGAAGGATTAGAACTTCTGGGGTGGGTTAAATTCTTGTAGCAGAAAAATGAGTTGATGCAGACTAAAGCTATTCTTTACTAGCCTCTTTTTATATATAATATGCATATAGTTCCTACCAATGCTGTAGCTGAAAGAGCAGAAATAGAAGCAAAGCTTACATATATACAGCACAAGATTTCAAAAACTCAGCAAAGCAGCTCTGGTCAAAATGTTAGTCAGGCTATTTGCACACATAAGCTGTTCCCAAAAGCTAAGCAAAACTCGTGTGCCTTAATTCCACTCCAAACAGATTCAAATCCCTTGGTAACAAAATGTGTTTGGAGCTGTCCCTCAAAGAAAAGAAAAAAAGAAAAAAAAAAAAAAAAACCCCACAGCCCACTGTATCCAGCTCCAGATAGGTACCAACATGTCTAGGGATTGTCTGGATTAGTACATTAAACTATTTTCAGATAACATATGTGCAGGAAGTTCAGCTTTAAAAGTCTTAAGCATTGATGGGTAAATTAAGCCAAGGAATAAGCAGGTGAAAATCTTGTTGCCTTCAATGAGATTTGCACCGATTTATGCCACAAATTAAATCCAACCCATGTGATAACCCCCATGGAAACCTTTCAGGAAGTCTCCCTTCAGATATTCATTCCAATAAAGATATTGATTTAATATCTTTATCGCTTTTCAAGTAAAGTTAGCGTGAATTTTCAGTTTGCAAACATTTTGAGGCAAAAATATTCATGAAATCAAAATATTTTTATTCTTACCCCTTTTTTGACCCAAGTGGTTAGCCAACTTTCAGGGTTGTACGGGTTGTTTCAGTTAGGAAGAGAAATTAGTGATGGAGTCAAGTATTTCTTTGCTGCAATCCTGTTTGTTACAGAGAATATACATAATGTCCTGTTTCCCTGAACACAAGAAGAGTCAAGCAACAAGAGACACTTCCTTTGCTCACAGTTCCAAGTCCCTTTCAAGCCAGGATGTAGCCCAAGAACTCTCTATCTCTCTCACCTTTTTCTCAGGGTGGCCCTACCAATGCTTCTGTGACTGTGTCCGGTTCTTCCTTGCTGCCCTCTGTCTCCGCTTCGTTGGTCTTCTGCTGCTTCTTTCATAGACAAACACATTTCCAACCAAACAATAGCCAGTGAAACTTCTCTGTCAACATGTGCTTGTGTTTTGGGTGGAGGCTCCTATGGTTTCAGCCACCTACATCTATAAAAAGCTTAATTGTTTCTTACATGGATCCCAAAAGGAGGGTAACTGCTACACCCACCAGTTTCAACAAGGTTTAATCCAATCCATAATACACACTAATTTTGTGCACAGAATAAAATTCAGTTTAATCCAATCCATAACACACACAGCCAGAATAAAACAGGACCCAAAATTCACTGACATTCACAAAATCTGGCTTTTTTTTTTTTTTTTAAGAAAAAGTGCTGGTATTTAGTGTGACTTTTATGTCCATCAGGAAGGACTATTGCTATTTTTAGCAGAGCACTGTGCCAACAGATGGTTGGACATGAGGAACTTATTCTTGGATCATGATGGAGGAAAACAGCCCCTCTTTCCTCCAAGTATTAACTAATAAGACACATATATGTATAATAATCATCAGAAATCTGACATTTATATAACATCTTTCATTCTGGAGAATCTTAAAACATTGCCCAAACTACACATACATTTTGGGATTTTAAAAGCAACATGAGGGAAGTTAGCCTCATATCTTCCACATTTGAAAACCTTGATTTAAATTCACAAGTAGTTTACAATAAACACGTATTACCATGAGCTGAGGGCAAATGGCGCAGCCTATAGCTTAAGAGTGAGTTGAGGCAATTTTTTGCCTGGATGACCGTAGTAACACGCTTAATCTTATGAAATATGTCATTGGGTTTTCAGTCCCCTTGGAGACAGACTTGACCTTGGGTTTTTAAGGTCTTATCTCTGGCATCTTTGTTCATTCCCATTTGGCTGCAGCATAACATTACCACTATATGGGGTAAAATATACCTCCAGCACTGTCCCATGAACTTGGCACATCACTTTCAAGCGCTGATGCTTCCAAAAAATGCCCCTCTGTTCCACAGCAGTGTCATGCAGTGAAGCCAAAGGGATTGGGGCTCAAACAAATAAGTGTCATAATCACTGAAATAAATGTGTATTATTTAGTAACCTTAATTAAAATCCTGGCAGATTCTGGAGCCATACTTCTTGCTATGTGTTGCTAATCACAAAGCCTGCTTTTTATGTGGTGTCACATTATCAATGCATTCTCTGCTGACTGACTTTTCCTTTTATTTCCAGGCGTTAGTTCATGACTACCTATTTTCTCACTCTTCAGAAATGTCTATAGTTTGTCATGATTCAGCTTTATGACTCTTGGCATGAGCCCCTAGAGGCAAATGGGCAACTGCTGCTCTCATGCTACCATGAACTTGCCTGATTCTTCTCCCAGTCACAAAATTCTGAGATTAGCCACTGACAGTTACATTCATGCATAGTTGGTTAATATGATGTGGTATGTGAAACAATCCAATCCTGTTCACAAATTCCTGGCATTTTTATATTATTTTTCCATCCTTATTTTGAAATTGTGAAATACGTTTGTTACCATGAGTTAGAGTATTTCTCCAAGTACTAAAAAAAAAAAAAAAAAAAAAAAAAAAAAATTGAAATTGTTTCCTTGTACTGTCTGTGCATCTGTATCCACTTCTCTTGTCTTTATTCTTAGATTGTAAGCTTTTTGGGACAGAAATCATGTTTTTGTTCTGTGTTTGCACAGTGCCTAGCACAGGGTCCTGATCCATGACTGGGGATCTTAGGCATTACCACAATATGAGTAAATATATAATTATATATATAAATATATATAATTATAATTATAATAAAAATAATGATAATGCAGTAATTTGAGCTGATCTACCCTAAAGAAACACAAATCAGTGAAAAAATAATTATGGTGATAGTTTTACAATACATACTAGTTTTTCTTTTAATGAATTCAGTGCTTGTGAGAGGTAGATTGTCAGACTCAGAGACTACAGTCCATTTATGCATAGCAAAAGTACAACATGAGCAACAGTACTGCAAGCTTTCTCACAGTATCTCACTGATCTGTTTCAACCCAGCTATGAAGGGAGGAAACGAGAAGGTAGCTTATTCTTCTGGCCCATTCCATCCTTGGATTTCAGTTTTGATGGCACTACTTAGTCACCAGAAATCATCACTGAGACACCAAGTCATTTCAAATCGTAAGCTACTGAAGAACTGTTATAAGGTAATGACTTTCCCTCACTAACAACTCGCCTGGCTTCACTCCGATGAACTAGAATGAAAGGCGCTGAGATTTATCAGCACCAAGCGCAAGCCATTTGTGGGAGCAGTTGTTGTGATGTAAGGATTTGGGGGAGGTGACAGAGACCAAAAGCCATCTTCCATTTGGTAAGGCAGGGCTTTGAATTCTAGGGCGGGAGATAGGATGGTGGCAGGTGGCAGCTTACAACAGAATCTCTTTTCTGGGGTATATAGTGCCTGAATTAAAATAACTGTTAAATAAAAGCTCTCGATGCCTTACTAAGAACACTGCCACATCATTCAGTACCCTGCTCCCTAATATGTCTCAGATTTATTTTATTGCCATAAAAGCACAGGGCAAACCTAGATCCTGTGTGAGCCACATGAAGACCCTGTCTGATACACATAGTGACCCTGTGCCTCCTATCTGACTCCCAGCCTCCTGTGGTTCTCTCCTGACTCCATATCAGCATGGCTCCAGTAAAACCATGCTGACAATGCTTCCACCAATCTCTGGAATCCTCCTTTAAAGAAGGCTCTGCAGGCAGAGGTGGTGCATGAAAAAGTTAAGGTTGCCTCAGGTTCTGTTTACTTCTCCAAGGCTTGAAAAGGAGTGGATGTTGTGCATCCCCCTTAGCCCTGCCCCAGCCCTCCTTCTCTTCCTGTCCTGTACTCTCCCCACTCCCTCCATTTTACACTTTGAATTTCTTGACTGTTTTCTGGATAACTTTATAACCTTAAAGTTGCACTAACAGAGGGCTTTTTTTTTTTCATTTAATGTCCTTAGGATTTAAAAAAAGAAAGAAGAGAACAGGAACTGAATATATATATAAAATATGACACATATGTCAATGATAACTTAAGGGCCACAAATTAAGAGTTTCATATGACTTCATATGAAGCACCTTTCATATGACCTTACCACTTAATGTACAGTCATACCATGTAATTAGAGGGAATGGGGCTGTGCTAAATGATCTTGGGAGTTACAGGTATGGGGCACTTCAGAGTTTAATACTTTGTTTATTATTTCCCATTATTATGTCACTGAATTACTGAGATTGCTGTGTGTTGTATAAACATTATTTAACATTCAGATTACTTAAAAACTCTAAATGAAGCTTTGAAATAAATTCAGATTGGTTCCTAGGGAATTGCTGAATAAGAGAACCAAACCTAGAAAATAAAACCTGCAAAGTTGTTCAGCAAATTGTTTATCTTAGTTTGTAACTTTGCAGGAAATGGATTCTAAGAAAACCCTTCTTCAACCCTACAACCAGAAAAGTATTTTAGGGATTGCCAGGGAGGACCCCTTCTGTCACTTCTAGTCAATGGCACCTGCCTATGTTTCCAGGTAGGCTATCACAGGCCAGTTTCATTCATCTCTCTCAGTCATGGACAGTGGCTGGAGGCTCCAGGATCAGTGATAATAAAGGAGGGTTGGGCAGAAGTAACCTCAGTTCTATTCCACCTGGAAATTTCTCCCTCACAGCCATCAGTCATTAAAGAGTTGATTACATTTACCACCTTAGAGAGATTGACATGCCTGCCACCAGCTTTTGTGAGGATTTCAGATTTATAGATTTAGTGTCTCCTGAGGGATTCCATTTACATTGTTCAGGTATCACAGTATGTTGTGTGGGTTTGGTGCAGCAGAGCACAATCCATGTTTTAACCTTTACCCATTTGATAAATAGGATCATAGCTTTTAGGCTGAGGATGAAATGCCCTGGTAGTAAAGGTTAAAACAGTCACCTCACTGATTGTGGGGAATTAAGGTATATAATACTGTTAATTCATCATAAACACACTATCTGGAGTAGACATGGGATGTGTCAGCAGATATAGGCAGCCTATATGTGTGGAGTTTTGTGTATCCAAGAACAGTAGCTAGCCATAAACTGTTATAAGCGACAGTATCCTTAGTTTATAGGTTAGAGGACAGCTTAGGGACATCATGCCCCCACTAAGTGGTGAATGTGTTCTGAAAGGACTGAGGCCAGCGATGGGAAAAGGACTGTCCTTGCCTCTCTCCTTTCATCAGCTGCCAGCTCACTTAGCCTGTGGGTCTAGTTTGTTTTTGTTTGTCTAGTAATCAAGCTGTGGCCTCTTTAATCATCAGAACATAATTGTTCTTATTCACATGTGGCTTTGACACGCAGCTCCATCACAATTCCCTTCTACTGCATGTAACATGACCGTACAATAGCCTCGTAAAACATGCTCCACCAGGAGCTTGATAGCCTCATGTTGTATATACTCAAACCACCACATTTCTCAGTACAATTTGCCACTAGAGAGTAGCTCTCTAAAATGCAAAGCTTTAGGCTAGAGAGGCAATTGATTCTTGATTCTTATTTACTTATTGGGTATGAACATAATTGGACTTTCATCACAAAATATTATCATTAGCTGGAGCGGGTTTTGTTTGACAGGCCTGATAATCAATCATCAGATTTCACCACTTGTTTTGTGGCATTGTATTTCATCACTTGGTACAGTATGTAACATTATAAAGCATAAGTTTGTTAACTGAGTGTTTATTTGAATGGGTTTCACTATAAATAAAGGTTCTCTATATACTTTTTTAAATAAAAAAGTTTATTTTTATACCAACTATTTGCTTTCCTGTGCTAAATCTGTGTCGAGGAGAAATCCAGGACTGAAGGAGCATGAAAACTGATTTGTTTCTCACCTAGAATGGGTGATCCTTCCAGGTCAGGTAAGAGACTTTTGGTCGGGTACTGCTTCACTGGTTCAACAGAACATGTATTTTTTTCCAGCACTGTAAGTCACTTATCCTTTGAGAAAGAAAAAGAAGGCTGGTATAGATTAGGAATGGTAATGTAAAGCTTCTACCCACTGCATAAAATTCTTTCAAATTAATACAAGCATTAAATTGTCAATGCTTTTTCCATATACTGCAGATATTAAACAGGACATGCCCGCTAGGGTTGGTATAAAGTTTTGTCAACATTTTTGGCATACAAGGTCTCAGCCTCGGGTCAATATTTTCTTACCAAATTTTGTTGTTTCAATTGCCTTTTTTACACTCAGATATAGTAACTCAAACATTTAAAAAAAATGAAATTTGGCAGACCATTAGTCCATAATGTGATCTAATGCCTTTGGGTATTTTTTTGAATGTAAATCACCAAGATATTTAAGGTTTGAGGTTTAAAAACTGTGCACGCACTTTATCAACTTCTTTTAAAAATATTTAGTATGCATATTTACTGCACGTGTATCTTATAGAGAGTGGAGATTAAACTGCAGATTACTTGCTAAAATTTGCAAACTTTTATCCATGAATAAACAGTCTCATGCACTCCTATTGAATGTTATTTATTGTTACAAAAGTTGTATTAAAATTACAATTAAAGCAAAGGAAAGTAAGACATGAAAAAGCAATGTTTAAGTAACAGTAATGGCTTAAGTTGGCCACACAAAATAAAGAAGTTTATTTATTCTCCTGGGATCTGATCCAAAGAGCACCAAGGTCAGTGAGAGTTTTTTCATTGATTTCAATGTGCTTTGGATCAGGCCACTGCTCCATTGCTCACTTACCCTATTGTGCTGATCTATTGCAGCATGTATACATAGCACAGTAGCACATTCATCTCAGTCACCTGCAGAATGTATTTTATACTTTGGGGCAAGCCACAGATAGCATAGAAGCTTTAATTCTGAATTTCTTTGCTTCTGTAAGTTTGAGTCAAACAGTTTCATATTTGTGTTTAATAGTCTATATTCTTCATTTATTAAATAATAGGGGCTCCTATTGAAGGACACAATTAAACCCCTGTACAGTATTTAAGGGAAATATTACAGACTTTAACAAACATACTTAATACAATGTACATAGGCTAGGGAATTCTAACAGATATTACCTCATTTGAAAGTACTTTTTAACAATTAGCTTAGAAAAGTATTGTGTAATTTTTGTTAGACTTACACAAACTACACTTTTCTTGTAATCAATTAAAAGTGGCAGTGTAACATACAGCACTCATTAGGAAGTGATTCCTGAAGGTCACGTACAATTTGTTCGTTATAGTGATTTGTGGGAGCTTATAGACTCTTTTTGAGATGCTGGCAACATCCACCAAACATCTCAGACACATTGTCTTTCTGAACCTGAACTTTTTTAAAGGTGGTTAAACATGTTGTCTGCTTTAGTTTCCTGTCTATCTTCATCATCAGCCAGCACCTGTTTCCAATAAATTATACACAGTGCTGTATCAGCAACACCTTGGCAACAGCTGCCACCCCTAAAAGCAGAATGCCCTTGAGGACAATACACCTGTGAACACATACAGTGTTTATTTAGCTGAAAGCCAAAACTTTAAGTTACATAAAGCAATTATCTAAAGCCTAATGTATGCCATTATTAACACAAAATAACCTTGTTCTTAAAAACCTATAAAAATCTATTTAAAGGATTTTTCCAAATCCCAGTGAAACATGTACTAGCACTGCTGATCTGCTATTAGCCTAGGACTTAAAAGTCTAATGGTGGGAAGGGGTGGGAGGTTGTGTGTGTAGAGTTACAAAGTAATATTCATGGCATAGATTTGGATTTCATTTTACAGAGAGAGATGGGAGACACAGCCAAGTATTTCTGGAGACATTGTTGAACACTCATTATTTTAGTTCTGTATCAAAAAGTAGCATTTTGTTGTTGAAGAATATAAGTATCATGTTAAAGTAGAGTTTGATGTTTCCATTTGCATTAGGCAGTAAAAGCTATTATAGCAAGAAAAAGCTTTCATTGCTAATACAACTAATCTTTCACCTCTAACCGCATTATCCTTTAATGTAACAGAGAACCTCCTCTTAACAGGAGAAAGTGGTGTTTGGCTGTTTGTAGCAGATCACAGGATAATGCAACTGAAAAGCATTGTAATTAAAATAAAACAAAAGTATGAAATAAGCTCTCAAGATATGGTAGAACAAGGAGAAACATGAGGAACGCCCTAATTTATTTTAAATAAACTATAATACTATATACTTTCAGCCAAATATGCATGGTTTTTATAATACTTCGCACATGTGCCCTACTAGTACTTTGTACTTAATGTCTCCAAAGTTAACATTAAATATCAAAAGTTATATATGTTCTGTATTAAAATGTTGTAAAACACTAACATTATTTTGCTCACAGTTTACAATGCTTTAATCCCTGGCTGATGCTTCCTGATGCCATTTACCGGATGAGCACATATGCTCTTAGGTGACAATGTGTGTTAACATTTCTGTTTGGCCAGAACCAAAAGTTGGAAGGACCTGCTAATGAGCATTGCTGCTTCAAAATTTCTGAAGTATCACTCTTCTCTATCCTCATCATATAGAGCAAAAAACAAGTGGAAATATACATACAATATCAATGCCAACGTATAATTATTCTTGCTTTAATAATTTTAGAACTAGATTCAGTGGGCTTTGTTATGCTTTATGAAGTGGAGTATAAAATTCAGAGAGAATCACATTAGTGTGGTCTCATAATGCATGCCTTGTCTTTCAAGAACAAGTCCCAATGTAACTAATAAATGTAATACTTTATTTCATATTTTATCAGCTAGTTGTAACTTTATTATCCACTACATTGTTTCAGCTGACACTTTTTAAACTGCACACCAAATGATGCCAATGATTGATTCAGTTGCTGAAACTCCAAATGTCTGTACTTGTCAGACTAAATGTTCATGATAATAACATGGAAATCTACAATTTTGCCAGCTTCCCTTAAGTAGAATGATTAGGAAAATATATTTTATTCCTTTAATGAGCCTAAGAATATGATAATTTGATGTTCTCCATATATAGACAGGCTTCCTTCTTTGATTTCAGTCCTTGATTAGGAACCTCTCATATGATTGAATGAAACTGCTAAAAGCACCTATCTAAGATTCCACACAAGAAGGAAATTCAGCTATGGCTGCAGAATAAAAACTATTTATTTTCCCCTGGATTGTTCAGCTTTTTTTAAAGGTCAACAAAGTGAGAAACATACTTTCCTAATGGGAATGCCTTGTATGGGAAATAAGTCACAAGCACAAGTGTGTGTAGATATGGTTTCTAGTTTTTAGATAAACAGAGTTCAGACTGCTGAAAAATTCTCAAAAGCATTAAAAAATATATTGGTTTCCCTGAATATTTCCCATTGGTAATCACAAAGTGCCAAGTTGAGATTTTAAGTGATTAATGGGACCTACATTTGTGGTTGTTCGATATTTACTGTGATAATGAGTTTATTACTGTTTATTTTCCCATGTAATATTAAGCCAGGGTGTTATGTTGTCAAATATGAAATCTGCAAAAGAAAAATTGTTGCTATACTGGCAACTCTCGCTTTCTGAATTCTGGAGTATCAGTGTAACATGCACTGAAATCAGGTTAGTGCTTGAACAAATAATGAGACATGTGTACCAGAATAAGGGGGCATGCCTCGCTGCTTCTAAGGGTCTGACCCTATACTCCTTATGTGGGCTAAACTCCCATTGACTTCAATGCAGAATCCACAAGAGTTTTGCCTGCCTAGGGACTGCAGACTGGAAGTGGGATCAGACTTGCATATAAGAGAGTGCAAACTAAAAGTGATGACTCAAAGAGAACCAGAAGGACAACCTATGCAGGACCATGTTAACTTTGCAGCAGACTCCAGGCTACAATACAGTTTCCTGTCTATGGATTAGATACCATTGCTGAGATATCTGAAGCTTAATATATGCACCAGGCAAATACAGACTTTGCTCCAAGCCTCCAGTCACATTACATCCACAGAAACAAATTTCACAAGATACCCACTGTGTTGCATCAGCAAACCACATACAAGAAAATACAGCTTCAAAATGTGATTTGAAAGAACAACAATAAAAACAAACCAAAACCTGTATTTCAAAATAATCTACAAACTATGATAAATAATTCTATCTATGTATCAGTCTTTCTTCTGCAAGGTCATTTCACCTCAGCCAAAATAAGGTGAGGAAAGATCCATCAGTAAGAAGGTTTCCTTTATTTCATCAATCCTTTTTTATGTGATTCTTTTTTATCATAATGTACAGAACAAAATGCTGAGGGTTTGTTTCTTTCTTTCTTTCTTTCTTTCTTTCTTTCTTTCTTTCTTTCTTTCTATGAATTAAAAACTGTCCCAGTTGGTAAAGGTTACCTCATTGACTCATCAGTAATGATCAGAGATGGGAAGGGAAGATCCATAAATTCAATAATAAAGGGAAGCAACATGAAAGCTCATGGTACGTAAGACTAATCTTGCTTTTGTAGGATTTGGTTTAAACACATTTTAAACTGACATTTCATTGTTTAAAAATGAACACCTGCACATTACTAGTTGTGGTAAGGAAGTTTATTAACAAAGGAATGTCTGAATGCTTACTGGAAATCCCATATAAATGCAGTAATGTTTTCTGTTAAGATCCCCTTGTGGTACGAAACACTATCACATTGCCCTGCTCTTGGGACAAAAGAGGTAGATGATGTAACGTCAGGCAGGAAAGATGCAGGTAAAGAGATTCACAGAGCTTATTGACTGCATTTGTAAATATTGTTTTAAAACAGGGAAAAAATGAATGACTCTTAGCCATTTTGGCTGTGATTCTGTCACCCTACTAACCTAGAATGGTACCTTACTTCAGCCTAGTGAAATCAATGGGACCTCTTTCAGAGTAAAGTACTTCTCAACATGAGTAAAGGTGGCAGAATCAGGACCTTTATGATCATCTGACAACCTCACATTTATAAAGCCAAATTCTCTTCTCTGACCCTAGTGCAGTTCCATTTAAATTGTGATATATAGATAATACAGTGATTGGCACCATCTAGATATACAGACACATGGACAATGATGTAATGGAGAAATAAGTTTCCCCATACTATTTTATTTGGAATGTGGACTGTTAGTCCTCTTTTTTTAATGGACTATAAAAATGTGCTCCAAACACTGTAATAGGCATCTTTAAGAATGGATAAGGCTGTCATTTATTTAAGACAAAAATAGGAGACTATAACCCTGCTATCTATGAAAAGATCAGTTTTGCTAAATAACTCTTGCCATATGTTGGGTGATGGAACATGCTCTTCCTCTTGCTGTAATATTTATCACTAGAACTTTATTTTGGCCATAGGGTGTCACTTCTTCCCTCTACTACAATCTCTGGCCTAAATCATTATTCAATATTGGATGGCTATAGTCAATAATTCCATAATTTGCTCTTAAAGAACTACAGCATATGACTTAATCAATACAAACAATATGCACTTTGCCTGAATAACTACCATGTTTCTCCTAATGAAGATTTTTAATATTTGAGTGGCTGCGATTGGATACATTTCCATGTCCTGAAGTGTGACTTTCATTAAAATCTCATTTACTTATTTTTTAATTAGTAGAAGGGGGTTCACCCAAGACACTTTGAAGATGAACTGATGAACTGTTTCTTTCTTGTATGATTCTTTCTCTCAGTTTTGTATGGATTTAGATAGAAATCAGAAAGATTATTCTGCAGTCACTGAACATACTCTAGATTCTAGATTGCATTAAATTTCAATTAATCAATCAGTTCTTTGATCAAATACCTTCCATGTACCTTACAAAAAGAGACCTACTGCTAATATACTACATGCACATTGCTGTGTATTCTGATAATAATCTTTTCTTACACACACACATTATAAATGAGAGATTATAATCACACCGTGGGCAGGCTACAGCAATGTACTACATGGTCTTCCAACTCCTTGTGGGAGTAACTACAATATTACTCATTCTAGAAATACCAGGTGTTTTATTGTTACTTTCATTTGAATATTCATCTTTAAAGAAGACAGGATTTCACATTAATTCTAGATATGTACAGACAGCATATGACTATTCATCTGAAATTGTGGTAACTTTAAACAAGTCTCTATCTGCAGGGTATTTCTCTTGCTCAAATGCTTTGAAGATGTTCATCAGTATGCCAAGTCAAAGGTACAGAGTCAAACTTGTGAAATCTCTAGATTGCATTAAATTTCAATTAATCAATCAGTTCTTTGATCAAATAAAATGAAAACCAACCTGAATCTTCACCAAAAAATTCCAAAGAATTTTTTTAAGGTTCAAAAAAGTTCAGTTAAATTTATTTTGTTTACCTCCTTGCTCTACACTCAGGTTCAGTTAAGAACTATCACAAGAAGCTTTTTTGTGGTATGACCAGAATAGGAATTACCCAAAATTTCATAAGTGCTATTCAGGTCTTATGAGATTTTCAAGTAATTGTAGAATAAAGAAGTTTGAATAAACTTTATTAAGCCATCTATAATTAGGGTTGCTTATCTGAACCAAACCAAAGCGTTGAGGTAAAGTCTTCCCTAACAATTATCCCTGTTACTAAATCTAGAATAATTTTCATTTCCAGAAGATGTTTATCCCATCAAATCAATTACAAAGTATGTGCAGATCTGGTTAGATTAGCTGCTGACTTCCAGTCTCCCAAACTCCAGAGCTTCCCTAGGTTCAAAGGCATTGGATGCATTGTGGAGTGCCTTGTTGCTGGGGCTGGAATGCAAAGGAGACAGTAGAGATTGTGGACATGGGGAGCAGATAGGATGTGGAAAAGAGGAAAGGAAATAATTTTCAATGTGCCCATCATGGTAGCATCCAGTCACCATATAGAGAAATTCAAAACATTAGTTGAATCCAAAAGGAGCTCATTCCGTATCTTTTAAGTGGTTTTGACATTTTGGTGTTCTTGTTCTGTCACAAAGAAAGGTACTTCTAGACTTTTTGAAACTTTTGATGTAGGGAAAAGCAAAGAAACATACCTTGGATTGTAGTCTGAAGGTTCTAAAACTTGGCTGATCCTGATTTCCATTGGGAAGGATTTCTACGTCAAAGGGCATGCAATTGAGAATACCCAGCCCCGCAAAAGTTTTCAGCTTGGGCTCCACCAACTGCTGCTGCCTTCTTGGTCACTGCTGTTACAGTAGCTTGTTAAATGAGACAATATCTAATATAGCTACTTTCTAGCTAAGACTTGGATCTTATGTTGAAGGTAAACACTTCCTGCTGACTTGTTCTACCCCTACAACTTTTCCCCTGCCACCTGGTACTCTTCTCCCTCTGCTCATGCTTCTTGAATACCTGGTTCCTTTCTCCTCTGGGTATACCACTCAGTTGTCTGATCCTCCTCACTCTCTCATTCCTGGACATTCCTCTCCAAATGGCAGGTCTGGTACCCATTGTCAGATCCTGGCTCCTCTCATTCCAGAAGCTTCAATCTCATGGCCCTGAAGGTAATTCTCTCCTCGGGGAGGCAGCCAGGCCTTCAGCATCTTCTTCACAATGAAAGGGGTGGATGCCTGTGGAAATGAGGTGCTGGAAATGAGGCGGAAGAGTCAGCAGCAAGTATTTGTCAACTCTATGGACCACCAGTCCCCATTTTGAGGACTATGGTCTAGAGACACTTTGGCCAATGTCAAGACTACAAGAGAGAGTATTAGGAGGTAATAAGCTTTACCACAAAGGAACTATGGTAACAGTTCAAAGAACAAAAGTTGTACTGGAGCCTTGAGATGTATTAGCCAAGTCAAATGCCGATAATGTGGCTGGTCAGCTGTGGCGGTACAATTGTTACCTTCCACATGGTGCAAAGGCAAAAATAACACACAATGTGTCTACATGAAAAGAATCCTGTTTGTATGGTGAATAGGTGAAGATCAAAGAGCAGAAAATCTATCACCTGGCTCTCATCCACATTCAGGATGTCGATATAAATAAAATAACACTAGGAACTTTGGCTATCATGAACAAAAACCTAAAGATTACCTATCAATTTATAGTGTGTGTGTGGAGACTGAAGAGGCTGTCAGCTATCCTCACTGTTACCTATGATGTAATTGTTTTCAGTGGTCAGAAAAATACGGAACAGAACCATTAAATTTTAAAATCAGGCTTGATGTCTCCAACCTAGCCTAATACATGATATTGCCCTTTACTGGAACTGTGTATACACTGAAAGAGAATGATGGAACAAAAGAGTGGGCTTTATGCCATTGCATTAGATAAAAGGGACATTGGTGGATATTTGCCATGGAAACATTTGACTTTTAAGCACTTGATCTAATGTCTGTGAACTCATGGGAATGGAACTAGGGAACTCAAGAAACCTCAAGTAAGTCACTCCTATTATATATACAATGTAATCTGAAACAGAATCTGTCAATGAACAGTTGCTAATGCTGTTGGTGGAAGAAGCAAAGATTTTCAGAGATCCACACTAGGATAGATGTGTGCCTTTTTCTTCAATATCTGCTCTTTGATATCAACAAGATGGATAGTCTGGAGTTTGCAATTACTCCAAATAACCCAACAGCCAAATTGTGTGCTGTTGTCAGTAGTAAGAAAACTTTACTTCCTGCATCTTCAGGATAACACAGGGAACATTTTAGAAATAACCAGATACCAAGTTCTTGCATCAGATGAGTTTTTAGCTAAGTTCATCATTTCAAAGCCATGCCATATATAGTTATGGACCAGATGGTCAACTCATTTAACATGATTTTTTTAAACTAAAAATGTGAGAAGTCTCATTTAGTTTCTTCCACATTAGCATACTACCATTTATCTTTTAAGTTTCTCTTGAAAAAATTGGCATCTAAACCAATCAATGTGCCTCCACAGAGGAAACTCTGTTTCAAATCCTTCCTTAGCCCAGAGCAGCTAACTTTGTTTTTATCAGTCATCTGCAGAGACCTCACATTAAACAATTTATGCATTTTTAGCTAGCTTCCTAAAGGGGATTTTTTTCCAGTACTTAATAGAAACCATCACACCATTTGAATCATCACGCACAACTAACATATTGGCTTTAACAAGCCCAAGACAGAACAAGTGTGAGTCAGCCATCTAGAGTTATTATTCTCATTGAGAGACACTGGAGAGGAATTCAGAGTTATTATACAATTAGCCAACATAAATAAATACATGATTTATGAAATACCTGAGTTACTGTATATATTAGTATAGTGAAGCAGTGTGGTGGTGAAGAAAGGGACAGAAAATTTAAAGTAATCTCTGAATGCATTCCTTTAGAAGTTAGTATTCCAGATACCAGTGTAATAGCGGCCAACAGTGCTCTTCCCATGCTGCAAAGAGATAGTTGGTGCAAGTCTTCTTCTCTGCCCCTCCTGGCACCTGGAACAATTTTTCTGTATCTCCCTGCCTAACTGACCTGCTGCCTTGCTTCAAATCTTATCTAAAACCATATTTTCTTCCTTTCCTATGCCTCTTAATTTCCATTATTTTCTATAGCAAGTTAAAGAACAGTTAAAGTTGCAAATAAACTTCTATTATTGCCAGATTTTGCCCCTGATACTCCACTAAAATTGAGACACAGTCAGAACAGCTTCTCCAAAATCATCTCTCCATAGATCCCCTTTTGCTGTCATTCCCTGCTACAGATATCCCAAGCAGGAGAGGAAGCTCTCTTTCCATCTGAGCTACAAACTTCAGAAGGTGAGAAGCTGGAAGGAGGAAACTGCTCTCCAAAAGCTCAAGAATATAGAGAAAAATAGAGGAGAAGGTTCTAATCCCACTCCCCCAGCATCAGCTAGTCTAAACATCCTCTGTCCCAAATCCCCCAAATCAACCCCAGCCTGATCCACTAAAATCTTCCCATATGCAAAAACTGCATGCATCAAAATCTTAGCACCTTAAGTATTGTTTATCTCTGAAAAGTAATTTAATCCAGATTCCATATCCACTGTCTTCTCTATCAAGTGTTATGATTTTGTTTTATATAAACCATTTGCTTCCAATATGCTTTCTTATGATCAGCTGAATCTCTGTTCTTTGATAATAAACTTATTCTTGTTTTCACTATAAATATATCTAAGTTCTGAGTGATACGCAGAGTAGTGATCCTGAGTTGAATCCAGTAAGCTGGCCTTTGCAAGTAGAGAATCTGAGTATTCTGGGGGTGTTTAGTGGAGGGGCACTCCACAGAGATGCTCAGAGGACGTGGGGGTTAGTGTGTGCCTATTGCTAACTTATACAGAGAGTGCAAGGCATGAGGAGGCCTGAAAGATCATGCTTGTGTTGCCAGAGACTGGTGGATTCAGGGAACTGGTCTACAGCAGGCACAAACAAGACTTCCTCATAGTAAGGTCAGGTGGTAGCAAGATGCCTCACAACCCTGAGTGCTCCTGGGAACCATCACAGAGATGCTTACGAGAGAGGTGTGTCCTAAGCCTAAGCCTTGTCCCTTTCACAGAATTTGGCATGTAAGTCCAGGCTGCAGGGAGGTGCCTACCTCTGTTTGTGATCCACAGGCGGGAATGCCCACTTCTGGAATCAAGCAGCTTAGATACTTAACTTATTTCTGATGGAAATGAGGGAGGCAGGTTAACACCACACAAAATGGCTGTAGGTGGGAGGAGGCCTTTGTTATAACCTTCAGCGCACTGATTAGGGAAAGCGTGATTCAATTACCCTCCTTCCTCTGGTCAGAGGGGATTTGAACAGGGTTCCACACCACTGAGGTGAATGTACTAACTACTGTAGTGTGGGTCTCTCAATCTCTTGAAGTTGTTTCATGTTAATTAAATTGTTACTGGGCCAGTGAAAGACTCTATAGCCCAGTGGTTAAGGCACTCCCTGAGAGGTGGGAAACCTCTATTTAAATCCCTTTTTCTCATCAGGCAGAGGGAGAAAATAAACTGGGGTCTCTCCCATCCCAGGTAAATAATCTAACCACTGCATTATAAGGGAGGTTTCCATCTCCTGGCCATTTTGTGAGGAGCTAGGTGGCCTCCGAGCCCATCTATCTGATCCAGCCCACAACCAAGATAGGGGCTCCTCTGTGTCTATCTTCCCCCATGGGATTGCACCAGGGCTCAGGCATGAGGTAGGTGTCTGGACACCTAGAGAGAGGCAGCAGTGTGAATGCTCAAAGGCAGAAACTTTTACTGCAAAAACTTAGGTACTGAATGAGTTTAGGTGTCTACAGCATTAGGCAGCAGCCAAGTGAGAGTTTTGTGGATTACAGTAGTGCCTAAAACTGTGATGCATGCTACATCTATACTGAGCTAGTGGTGTGATTCCCAGTGTGCATGCACATACTCACACTAGCTTGATGAGAGACAGCGTGAATATGAGGAGTAATGTGGTTGTGATAGCATGGGCAGCAGTGGCAAAGTATGTACCCAGGGGGTTCAGGTGAGTTGTGCTTGGTATGGCTAAGCCATTCTTCCACTGCTGCTCTGCATGCTCTGGCAGCTACACTAATTAGAATTTATGCTAGCATGAGTATGCACGTGTGAGCTGGGAATCACAACCCCCTAGCTCATAGTGTAAATGTAACCTGAGGTGCCTAACTCTGGCTTTTAGGCATCGAAGTCCCTTTGTTGTTCTGGGTCTAAATGTAAAGCTGAGGCAGTTTCTTTCCATCTGATGCATCATCCCCAATAACAGAGGCTCTGAGGGCCAACTGAGGTTCTCAGGAACATTTGTGCAGTACTCCCACTGTTTTCAAACTATGCCTTCATTGACAACTGTGCATAATCTATGAGTTTTCACACATGTAATTGAAGGCATGGTGGAGGCTGAAAGTAGGAGGACTACTCAAATGCACTGAATTGTCACTCTATGTATGGGGAGAGCATTGGCCCTAAGGGAAAGTGAAAAAACATCATGAATTATGGGATTATTCACATGCTTAATGTTGGGCTTGAGTACCTGGCTAAACTGGGAATTGGGACCTGTATGATACCTTTGCATTGTGCATGTGGATTGCATTCTGCATACATTGCTGCATTCAAAAACTCACGGATGTGTGCACGATTTGGCATGAGCAATCAGGCTCTCAGGCATTATTTACCTGTTTTGAAAGCAAAAGGCTCTCTGTCTCTGCCTCCAGGCTGTGGTGGCAGCTGTGATAATACAAGAAGTGGTGGCAGCAGCAAAAGGGGGAAGCCTGTAGGACACTGCAGGAGAGTCAAGCTCCCTTTGTGCCTGTGGTGTTGTTCTCTGCCCTCCCATAGCTTTCCTGGAGCACTCCTGATGGAGAATCCCTGGAGGACTCCTCTGCTGAAGCTTCTCCTACTCCTGAGCTTGTGCCTTTGCACCTGGGGCATGCAACAGGCTGCAGTGACTGTAGAACTCTCTAACATTGCTCCAACTGCCCCGTATAGCCATGCTGGCACACTCTAAAAGTTTCCTCGAGCGAGTTAACATAGTCCTCTTTGAAAGGAGACTCTCTGTCAATGCAAATAGATTCCTTTTAGAGTGTGCCAGCACTGTTTACGTGGGACATTTAGAGTGTAACACATTTACAGCGCTCTCCAGTCTGTGACTGGTGCAGTAAATCCACTGCCTCAACTCCACTGCCATAACCACAGCGCACACCTGAGTCAGACCTTGTAAATCATTACTGGGCATGTGCTACATAGGTGGTGGAGAAGAATGCCCCACAGCCTCTATAGATTTGGTGTGTTCACATCAGACTTGTGAGTGACATATACACATCAGTTAATCACACACACACACATACAGACACACACACAGTTCAAGGCACAGGTGAAACCTGTATCCCTTTCATTGTGATTTCTTTCTTTGCTCTCAATGTCTTGTGTTTCTCTTTTGTGTCCTTTCTGTTATTTCCCCCCACTTTTCACTCCTGAACTGATTGATTTAAATGTGGGCTTTCTTTTTAAAAAACACATACAAATACAAACGTACACCCACACACAAGCTTGCCCTCCCACTAGGTTTTTCTAAGCTCTCACAGCTCTAGTAAAACTACTATATATGTGGGTATTGCAAACCAACATTATTTTTGCTGTAAAAACACCATGTGCATGTTCTTACATGAGTCCCCTGTACAAGATCTTTCACACATACAAAAACAGCTGACATTTCATCACTTTCATGCAGAGAAAAATAAAAGAATAGTGGAAGAGAGCTGTTTCATGGTCCACCAACCCAGCTATCTACTTCTCTGGTTACACTTGCTGCTTCCACCAACATCAGTGCTGCTGCTGTTATTACTTGCAAAACTCGTTGTGTTTATATCATCTGCTTCAATGGATGTTACCGCAGAGTTTTTAATTATTCCTTACAGCAGTGAGCCTTGTCAGCTGTCACAAACTCCTTGCAAAATAAGAAGAAACCCAGTTTTCCAGACCATTTTCCTGCTGAATAAAGTGCAAATACAAACCTAATGCGTTACTTGCAATGTGAAAACATTTAAGCAGTGTTCTGAAATAGAACAGAGCCTATGTTCAAAAGCCCTTGGATGAAACAGGCAACACATGAAGTGCAACATGACTGGGGGGCACCTATCAGCAGAAGTGAAATAGAAGATGAGAAAGCAGTACAAGAAGCTGAGCAAGTAAAAAAGATGTAAACTGCAATAACTGGAGATTTGTATTATAGTCCTTATAGCACACATATAATATACATCTCATATAGTACAAGTGCTCAGTGTCTCTTCAGTCTAGCAAGGACAAATCCTTCTTTGACCAGCCATTACTGGAAAAAAGGAAAATTAAGTAGCAGGGAGACGAATGAGAGCAGGAGGGCTTTGTATAGGGTTAGGGGTAATCTGTCCATTTCAAGTTTATGAATTCTGTTTGATATTGGGGAGTCTCTACATGTATCAGTGTCAGACTGCAACCTCCATTTTGATTGGAAGGCTGGTCTTTCCCTTCATGCTGTTTTTTTACTTCCATATCTTGGACTAACATTCCAAGGTGGTGGCACAGAACTAACAATGGAGGGTTACTAGACTTTGATGATCATCCATTTAAACATAGCACCCTTGCACAAAGAAATGGCTACCACCCAGGGCAAACCAGGTTGGCAAGTCTAACCTCTAGGGGGCGTGGTAACTAAGCAATGGATCACATGGTTGTGATCTATGATCACCTGATGAGGCTGATCAGGCGGTCACCTGACAAAGGCTTTTGGAGGTTACAAAAGCAGAGTCTCTCAGCAGCCATTTTAGAGGGAAGGGTGGCATGCACTGCAGCAGTGAGTGAATGGCAGCTCTGTGATTTGAAGGAGAGGGCAGGGGAGAGAAGGATCCTGGATTCCTGAAAGGACTCTGACCTATGACCAAAGACTTCTAAGGTGTGGTAAAGAAACTGAGGTAGGGGAAAGTGTATGGGTGTTTTATTGTTTGTTTAGATCTGTATATTTTTCGTGCTAGTCGAAATAAGATTAATTGGGTTTTGGAACCCTTCAAAGCCCATGTATCTGTTTGCCTTCATCTATCGTGTTAATGAAGAGGTGAACTGAAAACCCAGTGTGCCCACAAGGTTGGAGCTCTGAGAAAGTGTGTGCTTAAGCTACTGTGGAATCTGGGATGTCAGTGCTGGTCCTTGGTGCCTTGGGTAGTTGGACCATCTGATCCCATTTCCATGAAGGGATAACAGAGTCTGTCTCTCAGAACTGTGTCAGAGAGGGCGAGGGGGAGCGGGAAGAGTGCTGCAGCATGCTCTGTCCAACGGAAACTTAAAAGCATATGAGCCCAGTGTGTGAGGTCCAAACACAGCAGCCTGGTAAGTGTTCAACCAGGGGGAACTTTAGCAGGGCTATGTGTCACCATAGATATGCATACACATGTGTATATATAAAGTAATTTTACCACAATGTAATCTGATGCAAAATGTTTAATATATTAAAAAGTTACATTAGGAAAAGAGCAGCTCAGTAATAGATCGAGGCGTTAGGTGTGCCAAAAAGTCCAATTAGATTAACTATTTAAATGGTCAAATTAAATAAGGCCAAATTAGTAAATTTTCACACCCATAAACCCTATCTAGCCCAGGGAAGTTTTCTAACCCTCCCCTCCCCATTGCTAACAGCAGTTTTGCTTTACCCAATGTTAACAACACTGGCTATCTATTATGATTATAGGACTAGCTGCACTTTTGGCACCTTTCTGGTCTCTCTGGTTGCACTCTGTTACAGGGCAGCTTGCCCCTTTAAGGGCTGGGGTGGAGTGGGGGGTGGGGAGTGAGCAGCCAGCCCTATTCTGGAAAGGAGCCTGGCAGACAGGTGCTGGGAATCATCTGACACAGCTAGACAGCATCAAGTGTTTGAGGTGGCTGATTCCCAGCTAGGTGGTATAAATGAAGGCGTCTGGGACCAGGAGAGGGCTGGGAGTACGCACTTTTGTGTCTGCAGCAGAAGACTGTGAGTAGGCCTTGTGGTTCCTCCTGGAGTGGGGAAGGTCCTAACTATTGAGTGGCTGGAGGCTAAAGGCCCCCACAATTTAGGCTGAGAACAGGACCATTACTGTTCCAGATTTCCTTGTCTCTTGTTGAAGAATAAACAAGGCCCTGAGGTAAGAGCTACAAACTGAGCTAAGCATGGCCAATTGTTTTTTCTGGGGTCTTGTCTACACTTACCGGGGGATCGACACTCAGCAATTGGTGCATCTGCGGTCGATTTAGCGGGTCTAGTGAAGACCCGTTAAATCAACCACAGATCGATCTCCCGTTGATTCTTGTACTCCACCTGAACGAGAAGCACAAGGGGAGTCGATGGGAGAGCGTCTCCTGTCGACATCGCGTAGTGTGGACCCCACAGTAAGTGGCTCTAAGTACATCAACTTCAGCTATGTTATTCATGTAGCTGAAGTTGCGTAACTTAGATCGATCTCCCCCTGTAGTGTAGACAAGGCTGAGGCTAGTGATTGGTTCCACCAGCCTATACATTTCCTTGGGTGTTTGGCCTTGTGCCCTTACCAATACTGAGGTGGAGTTTTGAAGTTCTGACCCGCTTGCTGTGAGCATCCTCCATCTACAATACTTTCAACAGTAGAACAATTTTAAGAGTTGAATTTATTTTCTGTAAGAAAACAATGTTTCAGTTGGATTAAGTTTCAGGAACTAGTAAGAAACATCTGGGGCCAGAGTCTGGAGGGTGTTGCGCTGCTTTGCACTCACTTCCAAGGTAAATCTGGTCCAGGGAAGACCATTCCAGTGCAAGAGTGACCCTACGGAAATAGGGTTTCCAGGCGTCTGTTTTTTACCAGAATGCCTAGTCAAAAAGGGACCCCAGTGTGGTCGGCGACACAGTGAGACTAAGGCAAGCTCCCTACCTGCCCTGGCTCCGCACGGCTCCTGGAAGTGGCTGGCGTATCTCTGCAGCTCCTAAGTGCAGGGGCGGTCACAGGGACTCTGCGCGCTGCCCCCGCCCTGAGTGCTGGCTCCTCAGCTCCCATTGGCCAGGAACTGCAGCCAATGGGAGCTGCGGGGTGGTACCTGTGGGCACAGGCAGCGCGCAGGGCCCTCTGGCCCCTCCACCTAAGAGCCGGACATGCTGGCCGCTTCTGGGAGCCACCTGAGGTAAGTGCGGCCCGGGTGGAGCCTGAACCCCTCACGCCCTCCCACACCCCAACCCCCTGCCCCAGCCCTGATCCCCCTCCCGTACTCCAAACCCCTTGGCCCCACCCCAGAGCCCACACCCCCAGCCAGAGCCTTCACCCCCTCCTGCACCCCAACTCCCTCCCCAAACCTGATGAAAGTGAGTCAGGATGGGGGAAAGTGAGTGACAGAGAGACGGAGGATGGAATGAGCAGGAGACAGAGCCTCAGGGAAGGGGCGGGGCAGGAGCGAGGCAAGGGTGTTCGGTTTTGTGCGATTAGAAAGTTGGCTACCCTATATGGAAACACAGAACAACACAGATTGTTAAGCCATCCCTGTTGCCAGCATAGTAGGGTAAGTGTTGCTGGAAAGGAAGTGTGCCTGGAATATCCTTTGCTGCACTGATCCCTGGTGGCATTTTTGGCCCCTGTGGCCATTGTAGCTTGGCATAAATTAGAGCAGCCCTCAGGCTTTAAGGCACTGTTTCCCATGCACATCTGACCTGTGCTCTGTCCTCTTTGAACAAACCCAAGAGCTTAGCCCAGGAGTGGCCAACCTGTGGCTCCGGAGCCACAGGCGGTTCTTCAGAAGTTAATATGCGACTCCTTGTATAGGCACTGACTCCGGGGCCGGAGCTATAGGTGCCAACTTTCCAATGTGCCGGAGGATGCTCAACCCCTGGCTCTGTCACAGGCCCTGCCCCCTCCCCTAAGCCTGCAGTGCCTTCGCTCCTCCTCTTCCCCCCCCAGAACCTCCTGCATGTCACAAAACAGCTAATCGGGAGGTGCGGGGAGGGAGGGGGAGGCGCTGATCGGCGAGGCTGCTGGTGGGTGGGAGGGACTGGGAGCAGGGGTGGGGGAGCTGATGGGGGGCTGCTGACGTATTACTGTGGCTCTTTGGCAATGTATATTGGTAAATTCTGGCTCCTTCTCAAGCTCAGGTTGGCCATGCCTGGGCTTAATATGTGCTGTGGCTGTACTCTAGATAATTTACACATTATCTATTTCCTGCTGTTGACCTATTTTAATAACTGAGAGCTAAACTCTGAGCTTGGAAACCTGTAGTAAATCTGAAGAAACATTTTCTGTTCAATGCAGTTTTTCAGGATTTATAGTAGTGAAAATGAGGTTAGAGTTCGGTCTTGTGTGTGGTGAAACAATATTCATTACTATCTCTGAAACATACAATATATGTTCTTCCTATTCCAATAGCTAGTGCCTAACAGCATGGTCCCTACCTTTATTGATATCTGTGCATTTGTAGATTTAGCCCTGAAGAACTCTATTTATGAGTAGTACAGGCCCAACTGCTCAAAACTGGCTATTTAAACTGTCTGAAATTACATATTTGTGCACGCTCCCATCTATTTACACATGCAAAAGCAGGATTTGGATGCACAGTTTAGCTGACTCTTCTAAAAAAGTCATGTTGAAGCTGTAGCATCTAAAAGATTTGGATCTGCACCATGTGCCAGTTGACTGAAGTATTAACACTGTAAATTGCAAAAAGGTGTTCAGAAACGCTGAGTTCCTATCATCATCAGTAATGTATTATTTGTGCTACATTTCTGACTTATGCTGTCGTGTCTGGCTGTTACTCTGGAACTGACCATAAAAGGGGATGATTTCCTAATGTCATTATATAACTCCAAATACTATTTGTATTTTTCCTTCATAAACACTGAGTATTCACACTCGCTGCAGGTAACCTGTTTGGCAGCATACATTCTGATTAATAGGTTTAATTTACAGCAATAATTCAATGGTAATACAGCCCTGTAGGAAAAAAGTTCTTTCCTATTGAGATAAAGCAGCAGCTCCATTAGCGCAAGCCAAGAGTGACTTATTTTTTTTTTACTGTTACCCACAATTGCTTTGACCAAGATTTTTCTGAACATCTATGCATCTGAAAAAGACTAAAATATCTGAAGAGAACTATTAACATGCATGCTTTAGCTTAACATCTTTTTCATGTTCGGCTCTGGGGGAAGGGGAGGGATTACCATATTTTGATATAAACATCTGTTTTATGTTTTTCTAAATGTGAGCTTAGTATGAACATTAACCCCTGAATTTTCAGTGTGTTGCGCAGGGTTTTAGCCATTTATGAAGTCAGGTTTGTCAAAGACAGGTCCAGCACTGCTACAGAAGCCGTCAGCTCAGCCTTCTGGAAACATCTAGTCCACACTAGACCTGCTCAAAGGCTTAGGGCTGGTCTATACTGAAAAGGTACATAGTTATGGCATAGCTATGTCTCTCAGGGATGTGAAAAATCCACACCCAGTGAAGACAGTGCTAGGTCGATGAATGAATTCTTCTGTCGACCTAGCTACTGCCTCTCAGTGAGGTGGGTTACCTACAGCAATGGGAGAACCACTCCCACTGCTGTAATAAGTATCTATACTGAAGCTCTACAGTGGTCTACCTGCAGTGTGACAGTAGTGTTTTAAGTCACTACCATGCAATTGTCATCTTTTGCTTAGGCATTGCAATACCAGTCACTTGATACCTATTGTCCTATTATTGTGCATCCTAATGGTAGTCATGGTGTTTGAATCCCATCTGTTCTTTCTAGAAATGTGTTTAGTTACTAATAATCTTGTTTAGCAATGTTAAAAACACTGCAGAGTACAGGCATGAATTTACTCTCCTCAGTGAGGCCAAATTCCTACTGACTTCAATGACCATTTCGCCTCATTAAAGAACTTCAAGATCTGCCCTAATATTTTTCAGCTTCCATGATGAAAGCAATTTTGTGTCCTGTTAATGGACAGTATATGAGCTATAGGCAATGACAGGTGGAAAATCTCCATAAGTTGGGAAATTCACTTCAGTTCAGACAAGCACCCAAAATGTCAGATACTTTTCTGAATTATCCATACTTTCTGAGCCAACAGAACTGGGCTTTCTAGTACTTTCTGCTTCCGGCTGGATCAGGAATACTACAAGAATGACACGTCGTAAGAATTTGGCACTTCTCTTTCTCAGTTTAAAGGGAAAGACAAAAGCACCATTTTTTTTTACAAATTAAAAAAGACGTGATCTGAAATGTTTTGAACTGCCAAATTGTTTGATTCATGGATTACATGAAATTCTGAGTCAAATACTATTTATCTATTGAGAAATATGTGATTTTGGGTAATTGGCGTGCCCTCCAGCTTTTGGATATGGTGAGTATTTTGGTATTCCTAAATCCATCCTTTACATGAGGGGAAACCATTGCTTCCCTCACCACTCTGATAAAAATTTGCATTGAGAAGCGCTTAAAAAATTCCAGCAGTTCTGCCTTTCAAGGATGTTATCCCCCACAAAAGATGCTTAAATTCCATGGGTGATGAGTAGCTGGCCTTTCATTACCTGTGCATAGTTGACAAATGCAACATGTATTCCATTGTATTTCTGAGGCTGTCAGTGACATCCAGTGGCCAACTAGATTAAACCTAGATATAATCCATATGTTTTATTTCCATCCCATTGGTGCTTATTTTAATCAATTAAATTTATAGCGTTAATTGTGCAATTGGGTTTTTTAGTCTAATCCTTACTCAGGACTTCAATGAGAATTTTACCTTAGTAAGGATTGCTGGTTTTGGCTGTCTCACTATTGCCTCTCCTTTAAAATGTTCAAAGTCAACACATTCCACAGGAGGCAGAATTATGCCATTTCTGTTCTATCATTTTTTTTATTACAAGAGCATGGCAAAATTGAAAATATGCCCTTTTGCCTCTTTTGTTGTGAAGCTTTAACTAGAGTTGTCAGCCTGAGTTCAAATAGACATGAATATATTGCAGAGTCTAAAAAACCTCAACATTATCCTATTTCTTGGTGTTTTATTCAGACAATTCTATTTGTATTGAATGAATAATTTTGAAAATAGTTGATTTGTTTACAAACTGCTAACATATAAACAGCTAACAGAAAAAGCAAGTAGAACATATAAACATTTGCTATAAATGGCAATTTTGGTGAAAGAATAAACGAGAATGGGAGGAACATCCTTGCCTTCGTACCAGTTGATAAGCATGACACATACATGACCATGGAATCATTATGACTTCATGGACCATATTCTTGTTTTGTAGGTGAACAGTGCCTACCACAAAGGGATCCTATCTTTGATTGGGACCTCCAAGTGCTACCACAATACAGATAATATATAATAATAATAATTCTATTTTGTGGTATTTCTTGTCTTATGATTTCTCATAATCTTAGCTAATAGGCGGTGCAGGTGTTATGAAAATTTACTAAGGATTATATCCCTAGTTTTCAAAAATCAAACAACACACACTTCCATCTAAGGAATAAATACAGTACACTTAAAAAAAAAAAAGGCAATTCATGCCAGCCGCTACCATTGTCATATTTGTGATTTATTTTTTCCCATTATCCTTTTTCCATAGCTGGCACAAACTAAAGAAAAACGTACATAGGGCTGCTCTTGAAAAATAGTTGTGGTCCTCAGAAATGAGAACAAAAAATAATAAACTCCAGAACTTGAATTTAGAGTAACGTGTTTCATCAACAGGATATACCATAAGCATGAAATATCAACAAATGTGAATTAAATGTCTGTTCTTTGTTAGGCAAACAGATAATGAATTACAGTATTTTAATGATAATAGCATATAAGGTCACATTCTGCTATCCGTTATATCAGTGTAAAAACTGGAATAACTCCAGTTAAGTTAATAAAGTTATTCCATATTTACATTAAAGTAACTGAGATCAGAAACTGACTCAGTTTGTATGTACCATACTTTGTTTCTTTAAATACATAAATAGTATGAGTTTTTATTGCTTAGAAGCATCCCTTTGTTTGAGAGGCCAAAACCAAAATTCTGGTTTCATGATCTTACATATTTTGAGTTCACTTAAACTCCAAGATAATGCACGTTTACTAAATATTCTTGATTCTTGCCAAGGACAGGCTGGCTCACAGAGCTACTAGACTACAAGAACAAGCCACAACAGATATGCCATCTCCTCACTGTTGAGAGACACTCTTCATCATCTCTTAGTGCAAATAGACATACATGGTCAACCCCACCAGCTCCTTAGTAGCCAGGCAGTCATCTTAAATGATGGTCTTATGTGCTGATGGGTGCAAGGGAGTGGTGCTGGGATTCAGAGACTGCTTTTTTTTTCCCCTGAGCTCTTACCTTAGTGGTCCTGGGTAGTACTGGTGCATTCTGAGTGGAAGGTGTCTTTGAATGTCATAATTCAAATTCAAACCTTGATATTTTGCATCTTTTCAATGTAAGAATAGCTGTTTCCCCAAATTTCACAGAAAAAAATGTGAAAGTTGCAAAATTATTCTAAATGAAACTGAGAAAACAGTTTGTGCAAAATTTCTCTAGTAAGTCCCCTTACAACACAGCCATCCATTTAGGTACTGATGACCATACATGCTAGGTATTATTGACAATTAGCAATAAAAAAAGTATTCAAATAGATGGAATACTACTATTTTGCTATGTTGTGCTGTTTCCTGTTTATTATTTATAGGTATTTTTATGGCACTCATCACTGTAGTTTGACTGTCTATTTTCTATGGTACAGAAACCTAAAGTCCAGTGTTGAAAACACTGAGAAATAAAGATAACAGCATAGTTACCTTATTGTGCAAGTATTCCTAGGACACTTACAAGAGAATTGGCCTAAGTGAGACAAACATCACATTTTAATTGGATCTTTGAACCTTCAAGCTCTTAAAATCATCATGGGGTCCATTTTCAAAACATTGTATGGGGCTTCAGACATATGACTCCCATTGCTTTTAATGAGTGTCATGGCTAAAATCCCACCCAAAGCTTTGACAGTATATGCCAGTGATTTTGAGTGGGAGCTTCTATTTCAAGGAGTCCATGGGAAGAAGTACCAGATGGCATGTCATAAATTAAGAAGTACAGTTACTGTCAGATAAAAGATCTGTTCTTTGTAAATAAAGGATCTACAAGTGCTGGCTGCTGTATGTTTGTGAAACTTAGACATATAAAATGGGGGAATCCATATGAAGGGAACCAAGATTTTGAAATATGCACAATTTGAGTTTGCATCATGGAAGCAGAAAACCCAGATGCAGCACAAGCTCTGAGTCAGGGTTTGTCTATGTATAGAGTTAATCCAGATTAAGAGTTTCTCCATAGAATTATTCAGAAATAGCTATTGTGCTTTAAATTCATACCTTACCTTAATCAGAATTAACTTTCACGTAGAGGCAAGCCCTCGGGTGTTGAAAGTGTAGTATTCTAAGGTGCACTGTGGGATTTTCACTGGGCTGTAGCAGATCTACAGGAGATGTTACTGGAGGGCAGACTAGTGTGCCGAAGCTTCACGCCCTAGCTTGCTGCTCAGTAACTTGCTGTATAGACAAGCCCTCAAGCTGCCACTTGCTCATCCACAGCTGAAGAGCACTGAGAGAGAATTCTCCCACATGGAAAATGGGACAAAGATTTAAAATATGGCTCCTTCCTTTTACCTCCAAAATCCCTAGGAGACTTCTGCCTCAGGCTCCCCATTTTACCCTGCAGCCAATCAAGGAGTGCAGAGATCTGTTTTCAGATCCTTAGAGTGGGTGTGTTGGAGTTCAAGACCCAGGAATTGGGGCCAAAGATTTCATCTCATCCCTAGCAATGCTACCACTGAAATATGGTATTCCTGGGCTGACTGCCATTTCCACAGCTGTAACGCAATTCTTGGGAGAACTATCAATCCTTGGTGGCTCATTTGGAAATACCATTTTACAAAATGGTCTCCCACTAGATATTTAGAAATACTTGGTTTTTTTGTACCCCAGATGGAGCTAAACTTTAAGCTCTCTAGCTCACAGACTCGGCACGCAGCAGCCTATCACCACTTAGAGTCTTCCTAAACCTTGGTCTGGATTAAAGCAACTTTAGAATTTATTGTTGACTACACTGCAGCCCCACAAAACGAGATCCAGCTCAGTTTATATAACCTTCCTTATGTAGAAAGGTTATGACTGGAAGCCAAATGTATTGCACACCGAGCGATGTAAAAGTTAAAATACCCCTTATATACCTGAACCTGTGGATTGCAAACTAGTGATTTACTTTTGGCATGTTGTCTGTCCTGCAACATTTGGGACAGGTATTTTGAATGTCATTTACATTGCCAAAGCTCAGACTGAAAAGAATATACAATGTGAGAATGTTTTGACCTTTAAAGCAGTCCTAACACATGTTTATAATCCCCTAGTTTACCAGTTTTACTAATGTTGAACTTTCCTCATCGGTCCTAGGGGATTTATTTTAGTCTACATGTCGCCCTAATTTTCATCCTGTATGATACCATAGATTTCAGTGCAGTGGTCCATCATTGCTGTGTTTGGCCCATTTGCTTTTTAGATATAGATAATGGCTTGCTTCTATGCAGTATTATGGATCTCTAAGTAAAAATACATAACCTGCATGAGAACCTAGTGAAATTAATATTTTAGAGGCACAGAACTTCCCAAAATTATATTTATCTACTCATGTGGTGTGCACCTGCAATAAGTGGCTAGTACATTTGGCTGCAGCATGAGACTGTAAAGATATAGTTACACTTGTGTTTTTCACATGTGAGTTTCTTTGATTTTATCCTCCCAAACACACTCTTTAAACAATTACAGCATAGGCATAGAAATGCTCCACCAAGTTATATGTAAACTCTTATTTTCAAATGTGCAAATATGCATACAGGAACAAAACCACAATGACGGGTTGTGCCCCTACATAGAAAAGATGGTGTATTAGAGAAGACCCTTGGAGATGTTCCCTGTGCATTGTTCTGTTAATGGATGGGGGCAGGGTTTCCCCCTGACTCTTCCCTGCAGAAGAGACCAGAATCTAACTCACAAATTCTGCTAAGACCCCAGATCCTTACAGATCTCAGGAATCTGCTGGGAACAGAGTTATCTCTGCAGAGGCCTGTGCCTCTGCACCAGCTCTTGTCCTTGTGCAGTTCCATGGTTACCCTAGAGACCCCCTTTAAGGGTGTTTCTTAACATCAAAGGAATTCCATAATAAAGTTAATTATCCTCATTAGTCTGATGGGGACAGGGATACATAATCTGCATGCCCACCAAATCTTTCCCTAATCCATCAAATCCCAACACCCTTCCTACCCAGAGATTCCAGGGCACACAGATGTTCTCTGTGGGGTTCAGAAGAAGGGGGAACACTCCTAGAGGTGGCTATGCCATTCCATTTCAGAAGGGTGGTGGTGATCTATGTTCAAAGCATCCAGTCTGTGAGCAGATCCTTAGGAAATGATCTTGCCCAAATTTAGCAGGCAACATATTATGTTATTAATTATACTTTGCTCTTATATCGACTATTATCTCTGAAGAGTTCAGATAATAAATTGTTTTACAACCCTTTTCCCTGCCTCCCCCCCCAGTGAAGTAGGTACTATCATCCCCATCGTTTCTGATGGGTAGGTGGAAGCAGACATGTGTGTTAACCACTGTCTTGCTTTGAGTAAGACACTTAAGAGTGAATTGATCACAGGAATCCTGGCTCCCCAGCCCATGCACTAGAAAATACTTCCTTTCAGAGGAAGTTAGGGCTCTGACAACATTAGAAACCACTAAATATTTGCTTTTATTGTTCATGTTATCCTCTTTAGCCCTCAGTTGATTTAGGCGAACATATAATCAGACCCTAATCTTTATTCTAGTTGGTATAGTCAAGGGAAAGGTCAGAGAGAGAGCGAGATGGCTTCTTCAGATTTAAAATTATATAGTGCTTGGATTATCCACAAATACAAAGTTTGTTTTTAAAAATCATATGATACATATAGCAATAACCCAGATTTAGGGGAATAAATTTAAGAATACAGTTTAGACATTAGCATCCAAGTATTCGAGTACATCACTCATGAACAGTTATATAGAGAGTTGGTTGTGGAAAGCAAATATAGCAATGAGTGAAGATTGTCCCTCAGTAATTGAGACTTAGGATAGGTTGTCCATTTAGAAAATACAATCCATAAGGAAAGTATTTCAGTTACTTTCCTGACTGCACTTTTCGTTGACACTCCAGTTCATCCCTCCTGGTATTGCCGATGTGCGGTGATGTGTTCTATGTAGATGTCCCTCGACCACGTGATGGCGTCCGACACTATGAGTTGCTGCATCAGCTGAGCATAGCGTTGACCAAGTCCGCATTCCTGCAACACTCGTTATTGGGGTCCCATGTTCCCAAGGCTTTGATGATCAGTGCGTGTGTCTGGACTTGGTAACCCCTAGCTCAAGGTGTTGTCCAGAGGGGCCTATTTCTCTACCTTTTGTGCTCGGGCATTGTGGAAGGCTGGGGGTCTTGTTCTCGAAAGGCACTGTGATGTCCACCATGACGATCTTCTTCTGGTGATGACGATGTCCGGTCGCATTGGCTGTCCGTTCTGGGGATGGTGGAGTTCAGGGCAACCTTCCCTACAGGCGATGGGATGGCTCTGACCAGGCAATCATGTATGGCATTATGTCGCAGCTGTCAGGCTCTAAATCAGTCCAATTCTGTTTGGTGTTTCAACATAGTAACATGCAACCTTATTAGGTGGGCAATTTATATTAAGTATAGGATCACAAACAAGAAAATAGTAATTATGCTATACTAATATGAACAGGATGAATTGCCTAGGGTCTTAAGGCTCCTAGTGTGCTCATAGCTCACTCAGGTGATCCTCCACAGAAGACTGTTGGTCCAATCACTGCTGCTTTCTGCAGTCACTAGGAAAAACCTGAATTTTGTTCAGCTTTAAACTCTCCTTTTGAGGTTTATAGTCAATACTTTTCTTAATTTACAGAATAATGTCTAAAGAGTATTTAAAAGACTTTCCTTGTCTTAAATATTTTCCTTCAATTCCCCTTTCTTATGCCTCACTTGCCTCTCGCAGCTGCTTATTCTTGGTGTCAGATCATTGGGCATCCTTCAATACAAAGCTCAGTGTTCTCAAACATATAGTACAATCAACGTTCTATTAGTAATAATAATCCCCGTGGACAGCACCAGGCAATCTTTCAATAATCTTTCTTCTGACAATCCATCTCTCGCTCTAACATCTTATTTCTGCTTGTCCCTGAAAGGTCCATGTCTCCAATAGCTTCTGATCTCACAAACCAGATTTTCTATTGTACCCTTTCCCCCTTCTCTTGTCTGTGTCTGTCATCTCCCTAATAATATAGTGGAAAGGTAACTATAGGCCACAACAAGAAGAACTAAGTACTTAAGGAATAAGCAGAGTGATTACAATTGCCTCAAATTATTCTGAAACTGCAAATTTGTCTCATCTATACTATGGATACCTGGAAGTAAAAACAAAGCTAGCTCACAGAAAATACTCTCTAATGGTGCTGCATCATTATTGTTATTATTTTGTATTATGAAAGTGTCTAGAGACAGGGCCCTATTAATCTATATAAAATGAGGGCTATGAATCTACGGCTATTCATCATATCTAGATTTTCTTTGGACATTGTACTTTAACCAAAATTGCCTACACAGATCAGATTGCTAGAATACCTTGTTCAGTCAGGGTACTGCTCCCATTAAAATCTGTGTTTAAAATTCCCATTGAGTTCAGTGGTGGGAGGCCAAGCCTTTAAAGAGGTGCAGAAGCTCAAAGGAGGGACAACAGAAAAGAGCTGATATAAGAAATAAAGCTGCAGGCTGGTCTAATTTCTCTAGTTTACATGACCACCCCTTCCACACTTTGCTCCATTTCAGACCTTCATTTTGCTTCTACAGACCTTTTCCTGAACTCTGTCAGCCAAGTCTATCTATCTTAGGTATTTCTATGGCCCTGACAGTATTTGAGCAGCTCAAAAATCTTTAATGTATTTATCCTCCCACCACCCATGTGAGAAGTGCTATTATCCCTATATAACAGATAGGGAACTGAGGCACAGAGATGCTAAATGACTTCCCCAGGGTTACATAAGAAGTCTGTGGCAGAGTAGGGACTTGAATATTTGTGGAAAAAGCAACTTTTAAGCACAAACCTTTGATTTTTTGCCAAAAGCAAATTTTGAATTATATAGTTTTTTGTAATATTTAATAATTTGAAATGGATGCTGTGCTGATTAGTTACATAAGTCATCCAATCAGGGAACAGAAACAATACCATGTCCCCTATGTAACTAACAAAGCATTTTGAAGTTTGACTATGAATATTTGAAGTTTGAATATTTGCAATAAATTGATTTGTGAACTATTCAAATGGCAAAAACCATTTTGAAGAAGTTAGCAAATATTTATGAACAAATACACTGGCAGACTTGAAGATCTTTACAGAAAAAGTAGTAATTATTCATGGTAGACTATTAACTCAGCTTTATTTTCAAACTGAGGCCATGTTCCTGCAAAGAGAGTCCTTGCACCCATGCTGTTCACTTTGCAGGATCGATACCATGATTATATTTTGATATAGTACTATTACGCAGTAGAAATAGATATATTTCTTGGTTTTGCTATCAAATACTATAATTATCTGGAATAGCTCTACTAGAGAAAATGGCTAACAATGTTTTAGTTCTTGAAAATCTTATGAACTTTTTGAGAAATATAAATGATTACAAAATAAATATATTTGTTGTTGTTTTCTCATGACAGTTATCACTGTCATGTTTAGATGAGGTCTGTTGTACTTTTGACTTCTCCTAAATTGTGTTTTTTTGTATATCATTTCTAGCTGATTTTTTCAATAAGTTGTCCAGTGGCTGCCTGCCAACCTGAAAATCCCTGTAAATGTGAAGCTAGCCTCAGCGGGTCTTTTTGGAAGCACGAACACTTTTGGTTTCAGTAACAGACAAGGCAGAGTCCAAAAAACATTTTGTGATATTTATTTATACAGCATGAATGAGCAAAACATTCCATATAGTGATGATGGGGCCCTAACTCTCAAATTGCAGCTTAGAAAATTCAGGGTTTTTTCCACAATGAAGCCTGATTCTTGCAGGGTTGAAGAAAAGGAACTGAGATTTGTTGAAATGTTATAAGTTACAGCTGAAGGGTCAAATTTTACCTCAGTTACACTAGTACAAATCTGGAATGATGCCATTGATTGTACACTTAAAATCACTCCACTGAACTCAACATAAATGACAGTAGAATTTGGATCTATGAGACTTGATTCTGTTTCTTTTTCAACTCTGTGGGACCTACCAAGCTTAGGCCCTGATACTACACACTCTTACGCAGGTAGAGCTCAGTTCTGCAACTTCCTGAGCACTCAATCTCCGGTGTAGCAAAGTACAAGCACACACTTAATTTTAAGCAGGTGAGCAGTCCCATTGACTTAATTGGACCCTATCACAGTTGGGGCTGACATTTGACTTCAATGGGCTTACTCAGATGCTTAAAGTTAAGCCCATGCCCAAGTGCGTTCCTGGATCCGGGCCAGAGCGCTCACCAGGATTAAGATCACGGAATGTGATCAACGGGAGTTTTGCTATTGACTCAAATAGGATCAGGAGTAGGCCCATGAGCAATCCTTCAATGGGATAACTTGCATGAGTAAGGCTTACTTGGGTGAACAAGGGTCAGGATCAGACCGCTGGCCTTCATTTTCTTGTCTTTCCATGAAATGAAGCAACTGCATAAAAGGCACTTGAACAGTAAACCTTTATATTGCACAGTAGAAGCTAGAGATAGAAAAGCTGTAGAGTAGCAGCCGTGTTAGTCTGTATCCGCAAAAAGAAGAACAGGAGTACTTGTGGCACCTTAGAGACTAACAAATTTATTAGAGCATAAGCTTTCGTGGGCTACAGCCCACTTCTTCGGATGCATATAGAATGGAACATATATTGAGGAGATATATATACACACATACAGAGAGCATAAACAGGTGGGAGTTGTCTTACCAACTCTGAGAGGCCAATTAAGTAAGTGAAAAAAACTTTTGAAGTGATAATCAAGCTAGCCCAGTACAGACAGTTTGATAAGAAGTGTGAGCATACTTACAAGGGGAGATAGAGTCAATGTTTGTAATGGCTCAGCCATTCCCAGTCCTTATTCAAACCGGAGTTGATTGTGTCTAGTTTGCATATCAATTCTAGCTCAGCAGTCTCTCGTTGGAGTCTGTTTTTGAAGTTTTTCTGTTGTAATATAGCCACCCGCAGGTCTGTCACTGAATGACCAGACAGGTTAAAGTGTTCTCCCACTGGTTTTTGAGTATTTTGATTCCTGATGTCAGATTTGTGTCCATTAATTCTTTTGCGTAAAGACTGTCCGGTTTGGCCAATGTACATGGCAGAGGGGCATTGCTGGCACATGATGGCATATATCACATTGGTAGATGTGCAGGTGAACGAGCCCCTGATGGTATGGCTGATGTGATTAGGTCCTATGATGATGTCACTTGAATAGTTATGTGGACAGAGTTGGCATCGGGGTTTGTTACAAGGATAGGTTCCTGGGTTAGTGGTTTTGTTCAGTGATGTGTGGTTGCTGGTGAGTATTTGCTTTAGGTTGGGGGGTTGTCTGTAAGCGAGGACAGGTCTGTCTCCCAAGATCTGTGAGAGTAAAGGATCATCTTTCAGGATAGGTTGTAGATCTCTGATGATGCGCTGGAGAGGTTTTAGTTGGGGGCTGAAGGTGACAGCTAGTGGTGTTCTGTTATTTTCTTTGTTGGGCCTGTCTTGTAGGAGGTGACTTCTGGGTACTCGTCTGGCTATGTCAATCTGTTTTTTCACTTCAGCAGGTGGGTATTGTAGTTTTAAGAATGCTTGATAGAGATCTTGTAGGTGCTTGTCTCTATCCGAGGGATTGGAGCAAATGCGGTTATATCTTAGAGCTTGGCTGTAGACAATGGATCGTGTGGTGTGTCTTGGATGGAAGCTGGAGGCATGTAGGTAAGTGTAGCGGTCAGTAGGTTTCCGGTATAGGGTGGTATTTATGTGACCATCGCTTATTAGCACAGTAGTGTCCAGGAAATGGACTAGACACAATCAACTCCGGTTTGAATAAGGACTGGGAATGGCTGAGCCATTACAAACATTGATTCTATCTCCCCTTGTAAGTATGCTCACACTTCTTATCAAACTGTCTGTACTGGGCTATCTTGATTATCACTTCAAAAGTTTTTTTTTTTTCTCTTAATTAATTGGCCTCTCAGAGTTGGTAAGACAACTCCCACCTGTTTATGCTCTCTGTATGTGTGTATATATATCTCCTCAATATATGTTCCATTCTATATGCATCCGAAGAAGTGGGCTGTAGTCCACGAAAGCTTATGCTCTAATAAATTTGTTAGTCTCTAAGGTGCCACAAGTACTCCTGTTCTTCTTTTTGAGAAAAGCTGTAGTAGATCTAGTCTCTCTCTCTGCCAATTCAAGAAAAACAATGGTCACCGCCACCGCCCTTTGCAGAGAAACCACAGTGGATTCCTAGTGAATTTCTTTAACTCATTCAGCTGCTACTGCAACAGTAACCAACAGACTACAAACAATGAATTACCGTTCATTTAAATTACATCTTAAAATACTAATATAAGCAAATGTAGAATTCAGAAATTCTAAAAAATATCCTGAAATCAAAATGATTTTTATCCCACAACACACAGCACCTGCATGATACTCACAATTAAGAAAGAATGTTTGGAATTATGCAACTATAAAACTGGACGGCCATTAGGGTATAAACAGGACTGCTACTTTCAAACATAAGTGGGGGGGGGTCTCCCAAGTAGCCATTCATTTGCAGTGCAAAACTGTAAAATACATGGGTAATTTGTATTGTGCTTAGATCAACTACAGACAAATTAAAGGGAAGAATAAATAATAGGATGATGTGTGTCAGTTAAAACAGGAAAGGCTTAGGTATGCATTTTAGAACTACCAAATTGCTTTTAGAGATTTGGGTTAGGAAACAGAAGACTCTTGGATTGAAATATAGCAATGGGAATTTATTTGGTTACTTATTACATGTCTAAAGTGCTCATCACTGTAGTATCCTTTGTTATAGTTCACAAAGGAAAACAATTCCCCAGAGGTTTGCTCGTTTAAAAAATACAATGGACTAGCTCTTTGGCTAGTACAGATTGGCATAGCTTCATTGAAGTCAATTAAGTCGGTCCAAAATTTTTATTTCTGAGCAAAATATGAGAATTAAAAAAACCAGGCATTGTGCAGTAGTACATATGTTTGATTTGTGTTGCAATAGTGCCTAGAGCTTCCTAGCACAGAGACACATTGGGCAAGGAACTGCACAAATACACAAAGAGACACTCCTGTCCCAAAGATTATAATAGTTGACAAATAGAAAACAAAAGTCAGGATGGGAAACCAGAGGCACTAAGAAGTGAAGAGCCAGATTTTTAAAGGTATTTAGGTGCCTAACTCCCATTGATTTCCCACTGAAATCATTGGGAATTAGGCACTTAAATACCTGGGCTGAAATGATCTGTGGTTACCCAGGTCAATGACAGAGCCAGGAATGGAGCCCAGGTCTCCCAAATCCCATCTAGGGCCCTATGCACTGGAGCGCAATGTCTTTAGCATTAAGTAAATATACCATATTAGTCTGTTTAAAACGAATAACATAAACTGGAAGGTACCTGCGTCAGCTACAGGAGTCACACATACAGCTCTTTGTGCATGCAGAATTTTTTTTCCTTTCAGGTAATGTATTAGTACATTTTGAACAGGAAATGCTATAACACACTATGCAAAAGCAAGAGTCTTTAAAATAAATTACTTTTGTCCATATAATAGAAATCTGGATAACAAAGCAATCAGGGGTGAGGTTCAATAATGGTTAGCAAGGGAGAAAAATGATGATAATAGATGTAACTGCAACATGATTTTCTGTTACTTTCTTTTTTTGCTATAACATTAATTTGTTTGGTATGAGATTGGAAGCCTCCTATGAAACTAGGAGAAGTAGGGTTAAGCTCTGCTGACTGGAGAGGTAAGGGCACTTATGCTTATGAGTTATGTAGACTGAAATGAGCTAATAAAAGTGTTTGTCAGTAACTCAGGCCCTGAAGAACAATGAAGTCAGCAACCAGCAAACAGAGGATACCAATCAAAGTAACTCCCTGCAGGAATAAAGATGTCCTTTCCACAATTAAATGATTCAAATTTGCTGCAGTCTACACCCAGGGGTGATTCCCAAGGTGAGAACTTTAAACTAACCAATCAAGAGAGCTGGCAGAAGGTCACTTAACTGAAATATCTCCCAGAGATAGGAAGAGGGCTGTCAAGCTTTTGGGTCATTATCAAAATCAGAATTTAAAACATTAGAAACCCAGGCACTATGAATTGTGTGCAATGCATTTATTACAACACTATGCATGGTACAGATAGCTCCTAGTGAAATGCCAGTTACACTCTGAATGAAACTACAGGACCTAATTTCCTGGGCTAAAGTTAATGGGAACTGCAATAATGAACGTACCAAACAAATATATAAGGGTTATTGGGAATTCAGTAGGCGCATGATAGCACATGATGTTAGAACTCCACATGCTTTTCAAGTTAAAGTGTGGATGCAGGGATTGAACGACAAGGAAAAGCTGAACGAAGTCAAAACTTTTAGTCATGAGAAAATTAGTTATGGATGGAAAGTTGTGTCCAAATGTGGATTTAGATTTATTTTATAAACTTAAGGGTAAAAAAGAGACAGTAGGTATTAAAAATGAAGTGTATCAGTATATAGATGAAAGGTAGTTTTGTCAAATATATACAGATGGGTCCAAAAAGGAAAAAAATAAAACAGGAAGAGTAGGGACAGCATATTGTATACCAAAACTGGGAATTAATACAGCTAAAAGAATATCTTATGATGTAGCTGTCATGACAGCTGAACGAGTAACAGTAATGCGAGCATTAAACTGGATCTGGGATGTACACCCAGCAGCAGCAGTCATTTTTTAAATTTAATCTCAGGCCTCATGGCAATAAAAAAAAAGGGTATCTCAGTATGTAGAAGTGATTTAATCGATGAAATTATATTTCTAATAAGAGTAAGCACACATGGGGATAGATATAGCATTAGCTTAGATCCCAGTGCATATTAGGACAACAGGGAACAACATGGCAGACAAAGCAATTAAAAATTATGTAAGAAATTAGTTGACCTAGAAATACCCTTGAGTAAACAGAAATGTATAAGCTTAATACAGAAAAACGTAAAAGAGGAATGCCAAAAAATTTGGATTAATGAAAAAGAAGATGATTTTTTTTTAAATTGTGCCCTAGATTAGAGATTTAATCTAGAGCACATACTTCATGGACTGGATAGGACTAATGACATGCTTTTGTTTAGAGTTCTAACTGGCCATTGTGACTTAAACAAAAATCTTTTTTGAATAAATAGACACAAAGATGCACTATATGCACTCTGTAAGGTGGATGAAACAATTGATTGACTTTTATGGGTATGTAAGGGCTGTGATAAAGAACAGGAGAAGTTTTCTGAGGAATTCAAATGTATTCAAGTTAAAAAAATACATCATGTTATTACTAAAAACATCAGGGAAATGGAGTATTATTAAAAAGGTAACATTACCTGAAAGAGACAGGGTAGAGCGAGAGGATATAAACTACTAAGAATCAAGGAATTATAGCTGGTGGCATCTATTCAGTCAAGACTGCTTCTCCATAAAAAAGACAGAAGGAAGGAATAGCTAAAGTAGATAGCCTACATTGTTTGACCTATTTCCTCTTCTTCTCCCAGTTTCCAGATACTCTAGAGAGAAAGAGAGAGGTGCTGATATGAACTCAAGAATGGACTGTAAGTTTTAATAAGTATCTCTTTACCTGAGCTTTTTAACTACTTTTTCTACCTGCATTACTAAAAATTAGTTTTCAGGGATGGTTTTTTTTCTTCTTTTGTCTAATCCTTTCTGACTGTGGTGTTTCAAAAGAATTCCCACTCCCTCCACTTGAAGGCCTATTAACAAATCATGTTCATATGTTAGTACTTGTTAACTGAGACAACAAGGAAAGAGTTGAATCGCAGTCCCACTGCTTTAGAGGACCCCTGGTTTTAAGCGTAAAAGAAGACAGTCTTACATGAGTAAGGTACAGCCTTGGAAGTCCATTAAAGGCTGGAAGTCCAGTAAAGACTTTTACTTCTATCATGTAAGTGTTCATTGAATGGAGATGAGATTGAAGTGTCTGAGAGAGAAATCTGTTGGTGTGATTCTATACAGGAATTAAGATGGCTCAAATTACCATTGTATTGGAGCACCTCATAAACACCTACTGAATTTTGCCTCATAACTCTCCAGTGAGATAAGGATTTATTATCCCTACTTAACACATGGAAATGGAGAAACACAGGGAGATTTCATACCTTAAGGTCCAGAGCTTGAAAGATATTTAATCAATGGGAGATAGGTGCCTAAATACCTTTTGAGGATCTGGGCGTAAGTCACATAGGAACTCCCTGGCAGAGCCTCAAGTTAGGCCTATATTTCATTAGTCCTTGTTCAGTCCTTTAACCAAGACCATCTACCTCCCCTAATTTTGCAGGAGCTTGATTCTCTATGGTCTTGCACCTTGTGTAGTCAGTTACACCTGTGCATAGTGATTGCAAAATGGTGGTTAAATGCTACCAAATGACAATTCTTCATTTACACTGGTGATAGTTCTACCCACTGTGCAAAGACATAAATGACTACACAGACCCTCTGATTCTAATAAAACAGATATTAATTGTGGTTTCTTTGGCATGCTTGATAATGGAGGCAATTTGGAGAACTAATTATTACAGCATTTTTATTGGATATATAAATGTTAATAGCAATATAGCTGCAATGGAAAGCAAAGCATGATTTTAATTACCTTGCTAATTTTCTGGTGGCATGGGAAATAATGATTAGGCCCATATAATTATTCATTTTACACATCAAACTTTGTTAATAACAAAGTTAATAAAGCACTTTAAAGATGAAATGTACATTATAAATGTTAAGTATTAATTTGGAACAGAAAGTCATTAAAAGTGAGTGATAGATGATTCTGAACCTTAGGTTGCTCAAAAGTAATATCCAGACCCACAGACACTGCTTTGGACTGAATCCTCAATCAAGACATGAACATAAGAAATGCAGGAATTAACCTCCATCCTGATCAGGTGGAAATAAAAACTAGAGTTGTTTAGACAATTGGGGGATGGGGGAATTGTGAATATTTTTGCCAAAACTATGGCCCTCCTTTAATGGAAAAACTTTGAAATTCATAATCTTTTGATTATTTTTACTGAAAATTCTTGAATTTGACTTTTTTCAACCACCTCTAATACAAACACTTCCTGTTGAAAGGCAAGAAGAAACCATCACAGTGGTCTATTCCTGAAAACTCTTGCACTATGCCAAATTCCTGAACTCTACTAACTGAAAACTACTCAACCAAGAAGCTGGGGAGTGGCAGAATTACGTAATCACTGCAAGCCCTCCTGGACTCTGCAGTAGTCACTGAAGCACTCATGATCACCTCCACAGATTGCTTTTGTTCTCACAGAACTGGAGTCAGAAGAGGCAGGAAACATAACTTGATACATATAGACTCAGATATAAAGAATTTCTACAAACCTATGGCATTGTCCAAAAGGAAGCAGAGTTCTTACAAGGCACATTCCCTCTGAGCCGGGTAGTGGTGCTAGCAATGTTAGCTAAGCTTTTCTGTTCTGATGCTTGTAGCCAAATTATGGCTGTCTCCTGTAGAGATGGGATGAATGGGAAATCGGTCTTCTGTAGCACCCCACTGCAATGGCACTTAGCGGTTCCTTTTAGGTATTCTATCTAAGAACTGACCTACCCTCACTCCCCCCACTCCCAATCTATGAGAGAGCTGACAGGATCATAGCACAAGGTGCTATGGCAGCAGGCCAGATTGAAAAAGACAGTATCTGCTCATTGAGGGGAGACAGTCCTATTTGGCCATTAGAAATCTTTAACGTTCCATTAGAAGAACACTTCACACTAACAAGGAATTTATTTAACAAAAGGAAAACTCAGTCTGGTTTCGTTCATCATTCCCTCAGCTATTGACTGCCACATTTCATCTGAGAATGTCCACTATAACTGATATTGGCTTATTTAGTAGCAAAGCAGCATGATATACAATTCTTCATGAAACAAATTCTGCCCTATGTTCATGGACAAACCTCATTGAACGTGGGGCAGAATCTCACCTCACATATATATAATTGTTCTGGATTGTAATAGTTAATAGGTGCTATTTCTGAATAGCAAAGCTCTATTTTTGAAGGGAAAAAATAGTATGCTTCTATTTTTGGCAAGAAAGTCACTCTCTACCCTGGGGGTAGATTCAGTATGTAAAAGGAACAAGCCATTATGAACTGAATAATTAAGAAAGAAAACTCTTCTCCTGTTTGCAAATAGAAAAGGTTCATTTGTGTATTCTATGTAAAGCTCACAATAAAGTCTTTTGTGTCATAAGCATAGAAAGAATCTTTTATACTGGCAGGAGATTAGGATGATCAGCAGGAATCCCTGCCACCAGAAATTCAAATCTGAATGGGCAAGTTCATGGGAAGTTGGGATTTTAAAGGGATTGTTCTGATGATGCCAAAACACAACAGTAACACGTCTTCCATGGGACCATCCAAAAGCCAAACCTCAGTGGTGTCTCTCAGTGAATATATTCTGCATGAGGAGGGTGCAAGGAATTATTTATACTTTCCCATAACACTCCTTGGCAGAAAACAGCCATAAGGATGCTGTGGGATGCCCTGAGCTCTAGGAGGATTCAAGTGTTTCCGGAAGTGCCCAGAACTCCAGAGTGGATTTATCTGGGTGAGGTGGGACTAAGGTGCAAGCCCCCATACACAGACTCACCTCTTCGCATCAGCTAGTTCTTAGAGAGGTCAGTGCCGGTAATAGAACTTGAAAAAGGGTTTAGAAAAGGCCACTGATAAGCATTGATAACATCCCCCAAACTCCCACAATGCCATTTTCCTGTTCTGCTGCTGTACATAAAAGTTGAATTTCTTGGTCAAAACTGCCACATAGGGCACACAAAAGCCTACAGCTGCTGCCATGCTGAGGCGGCAATCAGAGTCACATAGGGAAGAAAAGTGTGTGTGCAGGCCCGCCAACAGCAATTCTGTGTTCCAGGGCAGAACAGTCGATGGACCCCCTAGAAAGGAGTGCGGCCCGCTTGACATTTGGGTGGTGCTGCCGGGTGCGCTGATGGTGCCTAGCGAGCTGCTGCCGGCTGCACTGCTGGGCCCACTCTTCCGGCACGGCCAGGGCTTCCATATGCCCGCTCAGCTGCCTTTGCCGCCGCCGGTACCACCCTGCACGCCAGAATGTGAATACAATGTAAATTGGCAGCATCAATTTAACCTGGCTCATCTCCCTCTGCCTATCTGCAACAGGGAGATACTAATACTTAATCATCTCCCATTCGAGGCAGCTCGGTAATCCTTAATATTTGTACACTGTTTGCAAATGGAAGGCACTATATAAATGCTAAGCAGTGGCTGGCAGTGGACTCACTGGCTGGCTCTCCTAGCTGCTCACTAAGCAGGAAGAGGCTCTGGCTGTTCGCAACCCTTGGTCCCATGGTTGGTTTGCAAAGCCATGAGGTTTGGGGTTTTGAAGCAGCAGTGTAACGTTACTGGCCCTTGCTCTAATCTGCAGGGGGTTGTTCCAGAGCTGCCTGGGAGTGGGGACTGGGCAGTGCAATGGGATCTTCCCTTGGTTTGGGGGACGAACCCCTCGTGAACTCCTAAAGGGACAGCATCCCCAGTTGATTGCCTGGATTCACAGCAATTCACATGCAGATAAGTCCAAGCAGCCCAGTTCTCATTTCAAAGTGCCTCTTCAAAGGGGCAGCCAGCTCCTCACTACTCCCCAGGGAAGTGGAGATTGACACCATCTCAACACCTGTGAGAACTGCCTGAAATATTTTGTCTGACACTATTTAAATGCAGTGGGGAGGATGTTAATGCAAACAGGGCCTGGCCAGGCATAAGGAGAGACCCCTTTGCGAGATCAGCCCCGTGCACTGCCGTGAGATCATGGGCCAGGCCTCCAAGGCGGAATGTTGGGGAAGGCTGGCTTTGGGCACAGCCAAGAGGCCACCTCCCCTCCTAGGGTGACCAGATAGCAAGTGTGAAAAATCAGGATGGGAGGGGAGGGGTAATAGGAGCCCGTATAAAAAAAGCCCCAAATATCTGGACTGTCCCGATAAAATCGGGACATCTGGTCACCCTATCCTCTCCCCATGTTCCCAACCCCCTGATTCGCGGACGGTGTCTGCGATTCCATCCCCAGGCTCTGCGTCCAAACAAGTCCCACACCCCGGCCAGGCTTGCAGGGCAGCACTAGGTACAGGCACTGCTGCTGGCCCTGTTCTCGCTGACTCAGTATAGCTACAGGGCACGCACCTAGGAGTCCTGTGGTCTGCTGTGGCCTGCCCTGGCAATTTAAAAAGGCCCGGGGAGCCCGGCCGCCACCACTGCTGTGGTAGTGGCAGCAGCGGCAGCCGGGATTCTGGGCCCTTTTAAATTGCCTGGGCCCCATGGCAGTTGCCCCCTTTGCCCTCCCCCTGCCCCGTTGGCAGGCCTGTATGTAGGGTCTTTTTGTGTTTTTTTTTTTTTTTTTTTTTTTTTTTTTTAATGTACATGCCGCTGTGTGTTTCTATTAGAGAAAGAAAGGTCAAAGAAGTACACTTCAAAAATTTTATCTTTTGTAGGCCATTCCATTTTCTTCTCCTTTGCCAATATGCTGGCTAATTATTTAGCCTAGAACTGGCCAAAGTGCAATTCACGGCCATTCTCAGCTTCATTACAAAGTTGCATCTTAGAGAGCTAACAGCCAACATGCAGTGCTCTGCTCTGTTTGATATAGAGTATACCATATTCATTGTCATAGCACCTAAACGCCTTCCACTAGCAAGTTAAGCGATGTGACTAACATCTGTCATGTTTGTTCTCTCATCCTCTCCCCAGAGTGTTTTGTTTGGTTAGGGGGAGTGTGTGTGTTTGTGTACACATGGCTACAGGTTTGTGTTAGAGAAGACAAGGTCAAAGAAATGCGCCTTGCTTGGAGCAGAAGTTGGTGAGGCTTGTAATGGTGATTAATTCCAGTGGAAGTTTCTTGAGTTGGCCCCTGAGAAAACTCTGTCTTCTGGACTGATGAGCTTTACCCTTGTGGTAGAAAGTTCCATTGTGCGAGCAGAGCAAAGTTATTGACCATGGTCTTCATCCCAGAGCTTTAAGGATCTTTCATCCCAGCCCTTTGAGAGCCATGATGATAAGGACTGAGACCTTGAACCTGATTTGATAGTCTATGGGAAGCCAGTGTAGGGAACAGAGGACAGCTGTAATTGCTTGTGGTAGCCCATGTTGCTGAGGAGACCTGCAACCACATTCTGTACTAATTGGCATTCCATTATGAATCCAGGGCCTGATTAATGCAGGGACTTTAGGGGCTGCAGGCCCCAGCGCAGCAGGGCTCAGGCAGGCTGCCTGGATGCTGTGGCCCCACACTGATACTGGAAGCGGCCGACTGCTGGTACATCTCTGCAGCCCCTGGCGGGGGCCTCCACACATTGCCCCCAGCACCGTCCCCGCAGCTCCCATTGGCCAGTTCCCAGCCAATGGGAGCTGTGGGAGTGGTGCATGCGGGTGTAGGCAGCACACAGAGACTCTCTGTCCCCCGCCCCCCAGGGGCATGCCAGCAGCCGGCCGCTTCCATGGTGCCACAGCATGCCAGCAGCCTGCCTGAGTCCTGCTGCATGCAAAATGTGATCCTAAGCAAAGTGTGAGCACCCCTGTTTTCATTCACTGTGTAACCTTACGTAAAATGATCTAGAGGTGAAAGACTTTTTACTTTTTTAAGTTTTAAACCACGCAGCTCTTATGCCAAAAATATTTTTAAGACCATATGAGCTGACTTTCAAATAGATTCTGATCTTTGTTTGGAAACCATCTGGCTGAAGAAAAATAGCCAACTGTTTCATCTCTCCTTCCCCCCAAAATATGTTTTGAGATCAACATCCCTTTTTGAAAAATGTGATTGAGGACTTAAAAATTCAGTGTGTGTATGCTATAAATAACAGTGTGCACACTATCGTCTCGTAGCAGTAAACTACTGTACTTTTCCCCCTACAGATGGTGCTGTAATTATAACTTAGCTCTCTGACTCTAACTCAAGGTGTGGAAAAGATATATTAAGTTTGTACACATGCTAGTCCACACTTTTTCACAATTTCAAATTTAACCATCTTTTTTGTTTTGTTTAATGGTCATGTTGAAATTCTCCTGTTGCAACAGTTTGTTTTTTTGCATAAACACCTGGATTCAGAGTTTCCTAAAGGAGTCATCTGAAAATAGGTGCTTTCTGCCAAGATGTCACAAAGATTTATGTGCTTATATTTGTGGATTAAATGGAAGACAGGTGGGAGAACATTCAGGCATGAGGAGGAATGATAGAAAACTCATATATAAAAAAGGTTAGTTGGTATGATGATTACTACTGGTTTAGCTAAAATGGACATAGGTCTTGTAAAAAGGAAGGTGTACCATGCTTGAAAAGCAATACTTCAGCAGTCAAATAATTATCTAGAAGACCATGTTTCCTTTAAAACAAAATAGAGGCATTCTGGAATTGAAAACACATACTGTATTGCATTTAGCCACAGAACTAAATGCAACTTGCACACCTTGTGGCACATCTGAAGAGATGGTTTAAAGAAGAGTGGACTACCAGTGTTTTGAATCTCAGTGGGTATGATACCGAGTAGTACTTCAGTGTGGCTTAGTTATGTTGGATGGAATAATTTCCCTCAATTTGATTGGTATATAGAGGAAATGACTCCCATATATCTCCCTAGTTTCCACTTCTGTGGGGATGAGAGAGGGGCTCCACTGCTCCTGCAACACCTCTCTCCCATCCTAGGAAGGGTGTTCCATGGGTCTGGGACACATACTGGGGTTGTGGGCAGGGATGTGGGACACAGTGCTCAAGCCAAAAGGTAATGCAGTCTGGGCTATACTTTTAGTTATATATTTATTTTGAACATATAGCCCACAAAGGTCTTGGAAGCAGCCACAGCCAGGACTACCCCTGGGAGTGAGCTGGGAACCAGACCTAGCCTCCCATGATTCCCTTGTGATCAGGAAGGAGGTGTCACTACCCTTCCTTCACCTCCAAAATTATGGTTCCTTGCCGAGATTTCCTTTTGTGGAGCTTTCCACAAGGGGAGATGTTATGGCCCATGAACATAGGAATTATAGCAGTGATTTTAAAATCATGATTTTCATCAATGAGAGAGGAGAATCAGGCCCATGAGTCTACTTTTTTTATGGAATCAATTATACATACGTAACTGCTCATTTTTTAATGTGACTCCTATTTTAAACACCAACCAATCTAAAATATATTGTCACTTGATGGGCTGCTCCCATATGGCCTGATAGGAACAAGTGCTGTAGTCTGTGGATATCTGCCTACCTATATTGGAATTAAGTGGAGGTGGGGTGGATTTTGTATTAAAAATATGACTATGTACATTCTCTTACCAAAGAAACACTCAAATTGCAGGCTGAAGAAAACTGCAATATAACTAAGTAGTAGGCCAGGTCAGCTGTATTATTACTCTGTAAAACATGACCAAATCCACCATTGGCCTCTGCAGTTGAGATACTTTATAAATCAAGCTGGCTACTATATTCCTTTTAGATTAAAATTAAAGTTCAAGTTGTTCAAATCTATGTACCAAAGGTTTTCTGTGTGCTATTGTTACTTTCAAAATGGTGGTACAATTAACATTAAAATATTCCCAGCTTTTAAATCACTACAGATGATTCCACCAGCACAAATGAAATCTGAAGCATATTGACAACTTCTGTTTCTTTTCCTCTGTAGGAAATTACTGTAGTTTTAGGCATGCTAGTGTTCCACAGAAGTGTACTGTTATGGAAAAATAACTGCTAAATTGACTAACTATGTAGCTGGGAATGGTAATAAGAGTTAAAGGAAATCTACAGAGAAAGTACTCTGTAATTCCCAAACTTTTTGTGTAAGTTTATTTAGTAGAAAGACTAGAGAAAAAAACACTTTTTAAAATTGGGTTTGCAAGGTGTTAATGGTCTGATTAGATAAATGTTTGCTTCCAAAGGTCAGATGCCAGAAGAAATTTTAACATGGTAAAGAAGTGATACAAAATTCTTCCATCCAAGAAAAACATGTTGTTCTTCACACAAATGAAACTATCGAGTATTATATCCTAATGTTACTTTGGTGTATTATTGTATTTCATTTTCTAGACTTCAGGACAGCTCTGTATTATTGTGCTATATTAATCGCTATACATACATTTATTTTTAAAATGCTTAGAAGGAAATTGCCAAACTATGTTTCATAATTTGAACTTTTTAACTCAGTACTGTTTGTAATAATTCCATGTAAGTTTGAAGCTGAAATCTGTTTCCTCCCTGAATTTATTTTGTCTGCACTGCACATGCATATTGGTTTATTAGTATAGGACATTCTCATGAATTCGGAGCTGCTGGAATAGATTTTTTTATCAGCACTGAATTAAATTAGTTACACTGCCTAACAACTGCAGGATCAGGCCCTAAATACAAAAATCAATATACCTTTTGCAAACAAGTGGGACCGAAAAGCAGATTGAAATTTAGCATCTACCAGCCTTAGCAACGTCCCTTTGAATTGTACCTCTATGCAATTTAAGAAACAGCATTTAGCTGAGTAGTTTAGACACTTGCCAAGGTCAATTTGACAGTCTAAAGACAAATGTTTCCCATTATTTGAGTTATTTTATATATAGGGCTTGATTTTTTCACCCTTGATTATGCTGAATAGTATTTTAGTGCATGAGTAGTACTATGGACTTCTGTGTGGAGCAAAGTACTACTCAACAACATAAAGGTTTGGCCCATTATTATTATTTTTTTGAGATTTTTGGAAGATATTAATGAATTTTTTAAAAAAATATTTCTATTCATTTTAGCCAGCCAGGTACTATTGATACCTCTAAGACCTGATTATCCTATAAATTATACAGTATATTTCTTGTCAAGGGGCTACCGGTTTAACACCTCTGAAAATGTTTAAATTGAGTTAGACTAACATGTTATAGATGCATTGTTTGTAAAGGGTTTGTAAGCTAGTCACATTCAAAGCATTCCTCCTTCTCAGCAGGATATTATATTCTATAATCTGTTTACACATTGGGGTCAAATTCTGCCCTCCATTTGCATCTGCACAATTCCACTGAAATAAATGGGAAAGGCAGATGAAAAGGCAGGGAAAATTTAACCCTACATCCTTTTTACTTTTTTCTCACAGATGAGAAAACTTCACATAGCATTGTTGTTCTCTGGAAAAACTATTAATTAAAGATCAAATGAATCACTAACACAACTTCATTGATTTAACAATTGCATTACACCAGGGATGAATCTAACCCCACTGCATTTTGTTGGTCTCCTTTTATAAGCCACATTATGTCACTCAGTTTGCATGCAAAAGTATCACTACTATTATTTAATTACTTTGTTTTTGTAACACAAACTACCAGATTCAGTTGCGTGTAACCAGCAAATTTGGCCGAATCAATGTTGTGCACTCCAATCCAAATATTTTTTACTTTGTTTGGGCACACATAATTGCATGTGATTTATAGTTGTGTACAGAATTTTATGATAAAACCTCATTAATCACAAATTCATCAATGCAGCAAAAATATAGCTAGGCAAACATGGTGTAACATTACAAACATAAGACATGTTTTAGGATGGAAAGAGGCCAGGATCCCCATCTTCATCTATCCCTTAACGTTTCATAAATGACTAAGTCATCATATCAGTGGTTTTCACATGGAAATATAAACACCACTGGAATTCCATACACTATAAATGACTATGACTCTAGTACTTAGAATTACCAAGAGTACTGTGACTCTTGAGTACTGTATTCAATATCAATTCAAGAAAGAAAACAACCCAGGCAGTTGTGCTAGCATGGTCTAATGGATAGGGCATTAGATTGGGATTCAGGAGACCTCAGTTCTGCACTACTGACCTGCTGTATAACTTTACAGGCAAGTCATTTCTTGTTGCCTTTGTTTCCCCTTCCGCCCCTTTTCTGTTTTGAAATCTTTCAAGGTCTTAGGGGCAGGGACTGTGTGTACAGTGTCTAGCACAATGAGGCTCTGATCATAATTGGGGCCTCTATGACCGACTGTAAGAGGAATTAAAATAAATAATATAAGATGTGAGCCAAATTCTGCCTCCTTCACATAATTTTAAATCTGAAGTCAGTGGATTTACTCTAGATTCTAGATTTTTAAATCTAATGGAGCATCTCATGCTATTGATTTTAAGCCAAATTCTATTACAAATTGATGGCACACTGGGCTCAAAGAACCACATCTATGTCATTGTTTTTAATGGCTTGCAGTTAAGAATCAGACAAGCTATTTTGAAGGACCAAATTATATCCTGTGGCACATTGTATGCTGAGAATAGTTTGCTGGTTTGACAAGTGATAAAAGACTGAAAAATCATGCAGTACACATCCAAATCCTTACCCTGGCAAACCTCACATTGGCTTCAACAGGGATCTTGTTTGTGTAAAGACTGAAGGATTTGGCCCATTTTGAACAAGCTAGTGGTTAACATCGAACACTAGCAACCCAAGCCAGTCCATCTAACATAGGTACTTATGTGTTTCCCATCACCACAATATTTTAGCACTGTAGATATACTGAAACATACTTGCGCTAGCCCTCATCAAGCTAGCTAAAACTAGAGTGTAACCACAGCTGTGTGAGCAGTGGGATGGGCTAGCTGCCTTAAATGCATGCTGAGAGCCTCAGATGGGTATGTACTCAGGGCTGCTAGCCCCTCCCACAGTTACCATCATCCTCCCTTCTTTCCAGTGCTTTGTTACATGCCCTTCTTATGTCTTGTCTTTAATATTCCAAATCTGCTTTGGGCAAGGAGTGACTCTATGTGTTTGTAAATAGCCTAGCACAATAGGGTCCCAATCCTGATTGTGGCCTCTGGGCATCATTAGAATACAAATTAAAAAGATTGGACTTGTTATAGACACATTGAGAATAAGTCTTCTACAGTCATTTAATTACAATTACCTCAAGCTTTGGAACAAATTTGGGAACAGACACATTCTTGATGGGATCTGGATACCAAATTTCCATGTCCAAACCCTTTTGCCCTTACTTTTTCTTTTCTTTTTCCTTTCTGCAGCCATGCTACACCCTAATTAAGCATTTTTTAAAGAAACTCTTGAAGGTTTCTCTAGTACTCTGCTCTATTTGTATCAGGTGTTAATACTGATCTAATACTGAGCAGATTACATCATTTAAACCTGAGAATATGGCTGGGGTACGGGCTACACAGTATGTTAGCCTTCCATACTTAAAATGGACTCTTGATATGTGTGTTCACTGTAAGAAATTGGAATCTGCCTTCTTATGCAACTTGTTGAGCCGCTTGAGTCAGATCTTGTAAACTTCATCCCTCCTTCCAGTTTAACAAATAAACCTTGTGGTTGTGGAACTGGATATTGATCCAGTTTCCATCCGGAGTTTTGTGGTGACTACAGTCCTCACAAATCCTCATTCTACTATCAGATTTAGGAACAACATGCAATCAGGGTAACCCATGCTCTAACTCAACAGGTGAAGTTATTTCTTGCTTCTATAGTTCTTCTGAGTGTCTTTTTTTGGATTCTTGCACAGTGTAAGGCACATGATCAACCTTAAATAATTTTGGTTTGGTATTTTTAATCAGGTATAATTTTTCTTGTATGTCTTATACTAAACCTATGCAGGAATCAAAAACTGATTCATATTTTCCATTTCCACTGGTTCTTTCACGTGATGTAAAGTACACCAATCCAGCTTTGTCATTTTTAATCCAGTTTTTACCAATTAGTGAAGCAACCTTTCCTTCTTTAACAAATAATTAAACTGTAAACAAACACATCAGTACTTTGTATTGACTCAGAACATCCCAGTAACCATATTTCCATTTGACTATATTTTTGCATCACTTTTTACAGGTACAATATGCTTCAATTCCTCTGAAATTAACATTAGCAAATTTGTTTGTATTTTAATTTCAAAGTTACAGATGCTGGACCAGATGCTCAGCTACTGTGAGTTGATATTGCCAATTTATATTCGTTGAGGATCTAGCCCACTGGATCAATTTCTATCCTCATATTTACATCATTTAGATTGGCCTAATAAGGAACATTGGAGTCCATTTAGTCATGCGCCACAAACATCTGAGTATGATCACAAGTCATCTAGTAATAGGCAGGTAAGTTTTTGTGACAGGTTGCTCCTAATTTACATAGCTGGTAAGTATTTTCAGGCTGACAGGTGACAATTACTTCCTTTAATTGAATTTCTCTCTCTGCTATTGTGCATACGAACAGGCCCTGCATTCAGCTTATTGACAGAACATTGCTCTGAATGATGTGATGTTACCAAGTAAGAGAAACTCGACTTCTTCCGGCTTCCTGGGTCTAGTGACTCCTCAGACCAGAAGAAAACAGTACTAGGGGGTCCCTTCCTTTACATGATCTGTAGGCAAAGGTAATCTTATTGAACTGGCAGGCTGTGCTCACTGCAGCATCCAGGTGGTGACTCCATGTCTGGTTTGCTGGAGGAAAAGGGGTTCTCACCCCCTTTAAAGGGAGCACTCCCCCTTACAATAGGTAGTAGAGGAGGAAGGAGGGAAGTTTACAGGAATGGAGCAGGGAAGGAGATACGAGCAGGAAGCAGCTGGAACACGTTGGGGGAAGGCACTGCCCTTTGACCTGACTGGAAAAGTATGTGGGGGTATTTATGGCCTGTGCAGTCCCAGAAAAGTCCTCTCTTATGAGGAGTGCGTGGGCAGCACCCAATCACTCACCCACTCTCCAAAAGGACTAGGTTTCCTCATGACCCACGGTGGGCATTATGCTAGTCATCCTTTTCTATGGGGGCTGTGAAGAAGTTTTTTTTATCTTACTGCCAGATTGGCTGAAGTGGGTTTTTTTTTTTTCTTTTCCCCACTGCAGGTCTAAAGGCCCAGTGAGGTAAAGTAGGGGGGTTAGGTTATAATGTTGAAACATAGTATGTAAAACTTGTGGCAGATGTCCAGGGCAGGTACTCAGTATGGATAAAATAGATTGGAAAAGGATTTTAATGAAAGCATCCCCTAAAGAAGTTGAAGAAGGGGTGGGGGGGAAGCTCCTGTGTCCCATACCGTGGGAAGTGACCTTCTCTTATTTCTAGCCCCCTTTTAATGGAGCTGAGGAAGGGAGGTTCAAGGCTTCTACATCTAGTACAGTGGGGAGCCGATCCCCCTTCTTCTATAGCCCCCTTTCACCTATCGCAAGAAGAGGGGGGAAGGGTGGTTGGGGATTGTGTGGAAATGATGACCTGCACTATACAATTTATTGCTGAGAACCTCCAGATATTTTAGGCTACTAAAGTTGTGGCCTAATTAAACCACATTCATTGCCACCTGTCTATTTTTTCAGTGTGGCAGGACAAGTTCCTGTTTGTAGACACGAACATCAGTGCGATATCCACTGCTCCTTCCAGCTTGGATTCTTCACTCAGTCACATCTCTTTATAACTGGATGTCTGACTCCAAACACAAAGTGATGCCTGAGGGCTTTTCACAGATGTTTCATGGCTCTTCCGTTTCTTCAGTGAAACTTATATCTCTTAGGTAGGAAGCTTTTGTGGTGAACATAGTGCTGAGCACTTCAATCAAGTTCTCAAAGTCTGTCTCAAGTGGTTCTTGATGAAAACAAAACTTTCAGGGCTGAAACTGTTTCTCTTTCAAACATAATTAGATTAAAATATGGCATTAAAAAAACTGCATTGTAGTACAACCTGCATCTTGGAATTGATGATCAAGTGATGATCATTGACATCCCTGCTTTTTGAGAGCATCTTCTTTACTCACAAAAACATCCACACTCTCTGATCAGCTTATATATTAATTTTTGACCACTTTCAGAGCCTTTGGCATTTATATCACAATGATGAAAGTTCAGAATGAGTTGAGAGAGACTAAACCTCTGCTTTCTCCCACTTCCACTGGCTTTCGGCTCTTAACAGTGGGATGTCTATTCCTCACTAATATCAGAACAAGCTTTCAATGTGAAAGGTTCCTTTCCTAATTCCTTCAGACTTTCTGTGAGCAAGGATGAAACTGGCTTTTGAAATATATAAGGATGTTATAGTTGATTCTTCTCAGGGGTCTGTCATATGATATTAGCAGTTATCTAGTCATATTAGTGTCAAAATGTGCTGGCAATACATTTAACTTTACTAGTACCATATGAGTGTCTATTCATGTTAACGTACAACCTGTGACTCAAGTGGCTGAAAATGAACAGGGTATAATGGAAAAAACTGCTAATGATTTTAGATTTTCATTGTTGCAATTATGTTAGTAAAGGAATAATATCCTTCACCACATAACAACTTGTATGCACGCTATGTGGTGATGTGGTCATGTGTGCTTTTTTTTAAACCATGCCTGCACCTCTTTTGTGTCCCCATTCTTTTATAATCCAGGTATTCTTGTCCCTCTCCCCAAATCCCCCTAGATCCATTCAAATCCCTCTCTACATCTGATTTGTGGGCCAAGTTTTCATTGCAGCTCAGAAGTAAAACATGTCTGCTTACTCTACCTAATAACATTACATTTTTCATTTGTACTCACTTAAGCCTATTTTATTAATAGAGCCATATATGTTTAGTCATTGTGGGGGATTACTAGTAGATATTCCAATAAATAATTGTTCATTTTAAGGATAAAGCAAGCAGAAATTTGCTTCCAAAGCATTTTCATCAGTGTACTGACAACTTACTGTTGATACCTTTTAATTACATAAGGCTTTCTTCTAGAGATTTATCCTTAAATCTCTTGATAATCCCAGCAAAATGTTGATGTCAAATAATGGACCACTCCCTCTACAATACAATAATATACCCCTGTCAAGGAAACTATCTAAATTATTCCAATCCCTTTTTTGTTTGGGTTACATGCCTTTCTCCAAAGATGGAAAAGGCAAAATTCAACTAAAGCACTTTGCTCTGCAATTTCATCTTATAAATATTTTATTCAGACTCACAACTGAACATGTTTTCTTAAAGGGGGATAAATTTACTTACAAAAGCTCAAAATGGGGCACTTACAAAAAGATTTGAAATCTGTAGTCATTTAAAATTAACCAAAATACAATGTACATAAAGTTTTTTAAGATGTAATTTTGAACATAAGCAATTATCAATATTCTAGAGCTGCTCTGTGAAATTAAAAAGAAAAGAAAAGAAACTTGGGTGTGAACATTCAGTTGATCTGGGCATTAGGCAAAGTGCCATCCATTAAAGACCCACGGAGGTTTTGTCCACATTTTTCTGATTGAATACTATTCTCATAGTCAGTCAGAATGCAGTACAAGTTGCCAGAAACCATTCATCAGATCCTTGCAGAAAAGCCAGTCAGCTAGGGCTGTAGGCCTAGAGCCAGGCTGTCAAGTTTTGGGCTTGCAGCCAGTCTGTCATGGTCTGAGGCTGGTAGCCAAGCAGTAACTTTGATGTTTAAGGGGTTAGCCAACTGGTATGTGAGGGTGGCCTATCAGCTCAGAACTAATATACCACACTCAAAGGTCATGAGTTCTGAAACTAATCTGGCTGTTATAGTATCTCTAATAAAAACTGAAGTAGACATTTTATATTGTAAAAAATGTTCAAATTATTTCAGTATTTGTTTTGATTAAAATTTCCATTACACATGCTTTTCATTATGCAACTCAATTAGTATATAAAAGATTTTCTGTTTTAAAATGTTCAAATGAGCATAATTGTTCAACTTAGAAAGATTACAATGCTTTTATTTAATTAACACTGCAATAAATACTTCATTCTGTAATGAACCCCATCCTTTTAGGCCATTAACCATTCAATAAATGTACAGTATGGAAGGTTCTTTATGGGGAAAAGATAAATAAAGCTATTTAAATCAATGTGCAACAGCTATGATGGTAAGCAGCAAATTATAGCTTTTTGTTTCTCATCCACTGGAGTTGTATCTCGATTACAAACATATGGAACTGCAATAAACACTAAACATTTCAATTGCAGTTTTGAACATAAGCTACACTACGCTCTTTCAAATTCTGCAAAACAGAAATGCACTCTGAAGTGATGGCATCTTACAAACAAAAGAAGAAATTAACAACACCTATATATATATATAGAGAGAGAGAGCGCGCTTCTTTGGTTGGTATAACCAAACAAACTGTTGTCAGAATTTTCAGATTTAGAGCTAGATCATTTATTTCTAAACAGTAGTGGGGGGAAGGAGAGGGCGGGGAAAGACTAATAAAACTCTATACTATTAAATAATTTACCACAGTAATAGGGCCGGAAAAAAATCCCTTCACAATACTGAAGCATGGAGCATCCACATCAGAACAATCTATTGCATGAATTAATGTTGTACTGAAATGATACTTTGAACCTGCTACTGTAAATGCACCCCTATACAACATTAGGAATACTGTACATACTAATTCTCTTCAGTTCCTCTGCTCAAATTACATTAGCTATTGGTATGCTCTCCTCTTGAGCAATGTAATTGGTATGCTGTCCTTTTGAGCAAGAGTAAAAAGTCAGAGGTAAAAATTGAACTATGCAAGATTTTAAATACTGCTGAAATTCAAATGTAAAGCAAAATCATGTAGTCCTGGCAGTTCAGGGGGAGATTTGAATGAATAAAGAGGGAAGGCCCTAACAGACAAGGTGTTAAATGCCTTCTAATTCTATCCAAGTCAATGGAACCTGAGGGCTCTCAGCACTTTGTAGGAGATTCTCAGCATTTTAAATTATCCAGCCTTGGCTAGACTCCAGGACTTGGTCCTAAATTTGTAAGGCTTAAAGGCACTAGTAAGATTTAAGAGTCATTTAAGGGAAATTCCACTCTGTTGTATTTCGTGTCATTGCACTATCATATACAACAACGTAAAATGTGGGGACAAAACTATTGGAGCTTAAAAATGGAGGCTCAGCCAAAAACCTCATTGACCTGAAGCTTGCCAAAAATGGCAGCATAACCACTAACTAAATCTAATTTGTGAACTTCACAGAAAGAAGGCCTCTTTGTCAAATTGTGATATCATTTAGGAATATGGATACATCCAAGTTTTTGGGGGACAAAAGATTTTATTGTTTGATTAGCCAAACCATCCTTTTTGCTAATCCAGGTTCAACAATCTGGAGCCTTAAAATTAAAAACAAAACAAAAATCAAAACAAACAAAAAAAAAATTACGGTTCTTTTAAAACACATTTTAAGTTTTTGAATGTTTTAACAACATAGCATGCTTGTATGGCTCCCACTGGAGTCCCTTATTATGTTGCACTCTTAAATTATTAGAAAGTTAAATTAAGCTGCACAAACATGTATTATATATTTAGATATTCCTTGTTATCCGGAATCACCTAACAAACTTCTTGAGAAATGTTACACAACACTGTATTTCTCCACTAATATTTGAAGTATTTGTTCCAACCTGAAAATAATCTATTTACTTTATATAGAAATAAAATATAATATTTCTTTGAATTTTATGCCATCCTGAATAATTTGAAAACTGCTAAGTAAAGAAAAATCAATAATTAAACGGTAGAAAAGCTAAGACTACAGTTTAAAAACAGAAAATACTGCAGCAACTTCTTTCAATGTAAAGTGTTTTTAAGACCTTTTAACTACAGCTGAAAACAAGTAAACATTTAAAATTAATTTTCTCAGGAAGTTTAGCCACCTGTTTTTGTATATTTTGTGGAAAGGGGAAAAAAACTATATTCCTGTTATGCAAAAATAAATTGTATAGTTTGCAGATATTTTATTAAAAGAGTAACTTTTTAAATCCAACAGTGAGATTTCACACAAGGAGTCTCTTCTTCTTCTTCTTCAAGGATGTTTTAAATAATATGCTTGTTTTTAAACTCTATTGGTTTACAATTAAAAAGGAGCAAAATACTTTGACATATTATAGTCTTGCCAATGAAAGTGTTAAAATCAGGTAAAAGCTCAGTATGCTACTTCTGGTCTGTTGCCTCACATAATTTCATTAGCTCATAGCACTTAAAACATAATGGATTAGATTGTGGGTTCCGTAGACATTTAGGACCAAAGTAGTATCACACTCTTTTGATAGTCTCCTGTATATCAATGGAGCTTGTCTCACAGTAAGATGCTTAGGTCTGGGCAACTAACTCTGGGGTTTAGATGCCTAAGTCCCACTTATTTGGCTCCACGAAACTCCTACTGAGGAGCCTAAACTCTCTCTGGCCCAATGACTATTTAAGTATTTACCCACAGTGGAACAGTCTTTTAGGGATAACGGGGGAGAGAGCACATGCCCGACTCTGTAGTCCAGTGGTTAGGGTACTGACCTGGGATACCCAGGGTCCAGTCCCCCTGCTCCAATCACTCGTTCATTATTTATCCAATGGCGGCTGTTCAAGCCACTGAAGACAGGTAAAAACAATGAGGAGTACTTGTGGCACCTTAGAGACTAACAAATTTATCTGGGCATAAGCTTTTGTGGGCTAATACCCACTTCGTCAGATGCATGGAGTGGAAAATACAGTAGGAAGATATATATACATAGTACATAAAAAGATGGGAGTTGCCTTACCCAGTGGGGGGGTCAGTTCTAACGAGACAATTCAATTAAAGTGGACTGAAGTGTCTTGTTAGAACTGACTCCCCCCACTGGGTAAGGCAACTCCCATCTTTTCATGTATTGTGTATATATATCTTCCTACTGTATTTTCCACTCCATGCATCTGATGAAGTGGGTTTTAGCCCATGAAAGCTTAAGCCAAATAAATTTGTTAGGGCATGTCTATACTACCCACCAGATCAGCAGGCAGCGATCGATCCAGTGGGGGTTGATTTATTGTGTCTAGTCTAGATGTGATAAATCAACGCCCGAGCGCTCTCCCATTGACTCCTGTACTCCACTGCTGCAAGAGGTGCAGGCAGAGTCGATGGGGGAGTGGCAGCAGTTGACTCACTGCAGTGAAAACGCCACAGTGAGTAGATCTAACGTCGACTTCAGCTACATTATTCATGTAGCTGCAGTTGCGTAACTTAGATCGATTCCCTCCCACCCCCAAGTGTAGACGAGGCCTAAGGTGCCACATGTACTCCTCGTTGTTTTTGCTGATACAGACTAACACAGCTACCACTCTGAAAACTGTCACCATGAAGACAGGTAGTGAAACATTCTTCTGCTTGCATGTGTGGGATCTTCTTGGTGTTCTCCCCCTCCTTCTTGTCACCGTCACTGTTGCTGTCCAGTTCTGCTGTTTCTCATACCAATGCAATTATCTCATGGTCATTAAGAAGAGGGGGTCCAGTCTCGTATTTTTCTGTGTTTAGATGTTCCTCTATGGTGATATCCAAAAACTGTTGCTCTTCAGAAAAAAATTAGTTGATTCATTTCCATTTGATCATTGTTTTCTGAATTATCTCATTCAGTGTTACCAATACATGGCTAAAGTGCATTCCACCAGCATTTCAAAGACTCAGAGCCAGTCTCACTCCAGGACTCGGCACACAGGGTAGACAGCATCTTTTGATTGTAAGCTGTTTACGAAAAATCTGTGTAAGATTTAAATTGCATTGATGCCAGTAATAATCACCATAAGAGGTTTCACTTGTATCGATATTTCATGTTTTCCAGAATACCTCAGTCCTTTGGCTGAATGAGGTTTATGACATTTGGTGGCAAAAACAAACACCAGATGCTTCCATCTTCCGTCAATAGGTTTTAATGGCAGGGTGAGATGGAGCATTATCCATCAGCAGCACAGCTAAGACAGGAGAAGATTTTGACGTAAGGTAGTCTTTCACAAGTGGAACAAAGTGTTTCAAAAACCAGTTGAAGAAAATGTCTTTATCCCTCCAAGCACGGCGCTGGCTGTAGTAATGGATGGGTGGAGTTGACATAGTGATTGCAAAGCAGCGAGGTTTTGCACTTTTGTGAATGAACACCAATGGGAGACAGAAATCCCCACTTGCATTAGCAGTAGCCATCCATGTGACCCGATCTTCACCGGACTTTAAATTCTTTGCCTGTTTTTCTGAACTGTCTGCCAGAGTCTTGTTTGGAAACCTGCGCAAGTACAGGCCTGTCTCGTAGTTAGACATTTGCTCCTGGGTAAATTCGCGCTGTTCAATAAATGAAAGTGTTTTTAAATTCACCAGTGGCATTCGAGTCATCTGTCAGAGACTCTCCTTGCACCCCCCAAGTGCCGTAGCCCATGCTGATTTTTGAACAGACAGAGCCACCCTGTGCTTGCTTTTAAATGGTTCTTACCTTTGTCTGGTTATAGTCCTCGGTAGAGTAACTTTGCCTTTTCTGTAACCCTCACACCCTTTATAGGCGTGCCTTTTGATCTCTGTTGTGCAAACCAAAGATGCATTCCCTTATCAAAATCAGCAGCTTTGCAAACAATACACCTGCTTTTACTGCTCTGCTGACTTTGGCTTCTTTTGCAAATTGCTTTATTTTTTCCTGGCTTTTCCAAATATCAGTGAAGGTTGATTTCCAGATACCATATTCTACTACTATGTTGCTGAGGCTAAAACCATTGTTGAGTTTTTTTTAATATTTCTAGCTTTGTGTCAGTTTGAAAGTGTGACACATTTGCACTTCCCACTGCTTGCCATTTTGCTTAGTCAGACAGTATTGGCATTTTTTTTTCGGGGGGGTCTCTACTGCTGCTGCCTGCTTGTGTATTTTTGGATCCAAATGAAGTGTGCAGTTGACCGGTCAGTTCTTAACTCTGGTGTTCATATCTCCAGGGTTCTACTGTACTACTAAAGAGGAAGTTGAGTTAGTAGCAGCCAATTTAAATAAGACTTTTCCCTGATGAGTGGGTAGAGGATTCTCGTCTGGCCAAGATAATTCATTAAGGGCCAGATTCTGCTACTCTTAGTGTAAATAAGGTACTACTGAACATAAGGGCATCAAAATCTGACAATATGGGGCATGAAATACCTATCTTTTCTCAGTCTGAATAAAGAGTGTGGCATATAATTTGCCTGGTTCATTGGAAAAAGTTAGGATGGTCTTTGAGTATTATATTTGACCAGGCCTGAGTGTATGCACCCAGTTAAGCTGAATGAATAGACAGTGGAAGATAAAAGCATCTCACCCTGCCTCCACATGAAGTGTTAATGAAGTGACAGCTAGACCAGAAATAGTTTACTTTTAATTATTTAATTATCTTGAATGTAATATCAAATGGAGAGAGAGATTCAAAATAATGGTCACTACATATTTAGAGTGGGAAAAAATGTAAAGAAAGAATCAATTCTTATCTTAGATCAGAATATGGCCCCAACTCTTAATCATTATCATCTACTACTAACTGTGCAGTTAAGTAGCTCCCAATCTTTAGGGGACAACTGTGTCATGTCACCAGACTATATGTACCTTTTCATGACCACTACTTCCCAATGCGGTTGTGCAATGAAGGTTTGGCTGATTCTAACCCCACTTCTGCAGCAACTGCCACTACTTGTATAGTTAACATGAAGAAATAGGAGTAAAGCTAGAATGGGATAATTTAAGAACTGAGAAATAATGAGCAGAAAGCAAGTTGGCTGCGAGGGAGGGATAGCTCAGTGGTTTGCGCATTGGCCTGCTACACCTAGGGTTATGAGCTCAATCCTTGAGGCAGCCACTTAAGGATTTAGGACAAAAACCAGTACTTGGTCCTGCCTAGTAAAGGCAGTGGGCTGGACTCAATGACCTTTCAGGGTCCCTTCTAGTTCTGTGAGATAGGTATATCTCTATGTACTTATTATTAAATTGCTCGAAGATTGAGCTATTTGAACAACAACAATGAAACAATGGCTAAATTGTATAGACAAAAGTGGAGATGAAACAACAAAAACTGGGACTCAGGACTAATGTCAGAGGCTGCCATGAACATTACCATGAAAAAAAAAAAAGTGTGAAGGAGAAAATTACTTTGATTTAATCTTTCAATAAATCCTTTAAAGGTAAAGAAAATTAGGCCAAATTATGCATCCTTTCTGCTAGCACTGGTGAAAAAAATTCTATCAACGTGTTTTTCAACAGATTTTTTTTTTTTTTGACAAAATGAATTTTTTCCTGAAAAGTGTTTGCTTTTCATTTAAAAAAAAAATCTAAAAACTGGAAAGTTCTCTTTCTCTGGCTGAAAACCAACATTTGCTTTGGAAGTACACCACCACAGTGCCTTATAATGGTAGTTCAGCCTCATCTCCCCTTTCTCTTCTGTGGGTCAGGGTCACATTCAGACTACAGCTCCCATGATGCTTCAATGCTATGGGACCTATGATGCACCACAGCTTCTCAACAAGAGGGGAGATTGTGATCACAGGATACATAGTATGGCCAGAGAGCCCAGCTCATAGTGGAAAATGGGATCATGAGATACCTGAATTACAACTCCCAGGAAGCATTGCAGTGACATTACTGAAATAAATTTTTCAGGTTTTTACACCCCCAAACATTTTGGTTTTCAATTGAAAGTTTTCATATTTAGATTTTTTCCTCCAACACGTAGAATTTTTCTTATTTTTTTCCATTTTTTCTGGATTTCTCTGCATATAAAGAAATTCCAGCCAGTTCTACTCACCACATATGGCACTCCCACTGGAATTCATATATTTTATTTCCCTGAGAATGCTGTGCTTGCAGAATCAGGCCCCTTACATGGAACAGAAGCCAGATTAACTGATAAGTATTGGACAGTTTCATAAGAGTAACATTGGGCTTGCCAACAGGTGTGCCTGAAGAACGAGGAAATGTTTGGATTCAAAAAGTATCCACACACTTTCCAACAAACCTCTTCACCTTCTTGCATTTCAGAACGCTGTTTGTCTTTATTCCACACAAGCCTGTATAATCTTGAGGACTTCTAGTTTTAGGGGTTGATTAATTTCATTTTTGAGGATTTTGAGTTTTATGTAGATGTCCAATAATCAGGGTTTTGTATATATTTTAATGAGAAATGTATACATTAAGTAAGCTCTTTGTAATGTTCCCTAGTGCACTTAACATAGTACTGTTTCAAACAGTTCAAACCATATTAAAATGCACTGGGGAACTCTTAGCGCACATCAGTAGGGTCTACAGGGCCCAATTAATGCTCAGCACATTAGTTCACTTTAAAAATCACACACACACACACATACTCACTCCACATTACGGCTCTGTGTAGACATGTCCTTGGATATAAGTAACCATTTACAGTGTTTATGAGATAAACACCAATTTCATACAGTGGGGTTTTGTTTTTTTTTGTATCCCAGGTATTTTATTGGTGTTTCTAAGTTAAAACTGAAAACCAGAAGCCCTATTAAGCTTGTATATCAGAAACACTGAATTATGAGATTGAGGTTACAGAAAATGTTACTTTTGATAAAGAATCTGATATCACTAAGCTTCCTGAAAGGTTATCTGGACTGTGTCATTCAATTTGGCATTTGCTCCATGTTGTATCCCATACTTAGACCTCAATTTGTTCATATGTAGCTTTATAGGTGTGGCTAAAGATAGCAGGGTGTGTGTGTGTGTGTGTGTGTGTGTGTATGTAAAGAACCAGAAACTCAAACTGACCATACAATGGGTGTAGCAAAAAATAATGTATTTATTTTCATGGGTTTAAGATGCCAATGTAATTTATGAGCAGTTGAGTGAAATGGAGCCATAAGTGAGTTCTAATAGGTGGTCATCCCAACTGAGTAAAAATAAGCAGCCTTCCCCCGAATTTAACCACTGGAGATGTCTGTCATGTTGAACTGTATATGTTAACTGTGCCGAAAGGGATGGAGCTACTTAATGTTCTTCAAGGTTTCTAAGGTTTGGAGGCATTGGTAAGCAATTGTAATGCAGGAATTTGGGTGGCTGGCTGTCTTGTACTGATCTAGGGTTGTGTTCTCTCTGCAGCACATGACAATAACATGTTGGGATGCCACAAGTATGGCAATGCCACAAGTATGTGGGTACCACTTGTGTAACCTTCAGCCTTTGTGGGAAAATAAAAGCTTTTGTTATTTGGGTTTGAGTCATGAGCAGATGGTATGAATAAATGTATACAATGCTGAGCTGATTGATTCTGTCTTACCGTCAGAGGTAGAAAGTGCTTAAATAACTGATTCAGTCTGTAGAAAATATTTCTCCTTTCCTGTTGCAATGGTTTTATTTACAAGCAATGCCTTTCTGTCTTCCAGCTTCTCAGTTTGAGGTAGGCCTGAAGTATGCAAATATTTTTCAACTTCAGAGTGGAGTTCATATGGTAGTTCATCTCCAGACCTGCCATGCACTTTCAATTCCTAGTAATGCTCAACACACAGTTGTCACTGTTTTTGCCCATACTCTTCTTTTACTAACCATAGTTCATGCAATATGAAACTATGAACCAAATCTACATTAAATCAGTGGTGCAACTCCAGGCTGGCCTTTTTAAGACAGAATTTTTGCACAAAATTCCTTAAGCTCTTTGGGACAGGAACCATCTTTTGTGATGTGCGTGGGCTTACAATGCCTTGTGCTATGAGCCTTGATCTCTGACTGGGGCTTCTAGGTGCTAACACGGATCTGTTCCAAATTTCTTGTCTCCTCTTTTTCTGTCCTGTGGGATCCAGGGTTGTGGGTGCAGCAGTCAGGACTTCCGTGTGCAGAGACACTGCCGCCTCACTAGCCTTGTCTGTTGGTGCATTAAATCCCGCAACTTCCAAACCCCACCATTCCGTTCCCCTCCCCCTGCCCCAACACGATTGATCAATGAAGCTTAACCTAGTTCCATCTAGTGTCTGAGCTCTGTTAAAGCTGTGCAACAATTCAGAAATTTTGTTTTACAGAATTTCAGCTGAAAATTTGTGTAAGTAATTTCATACATCATCATCATACCCCCCTGCCCTCAAGTTTTGCTTGATGTGAATTTTTGCTAGAATGGCTGTTTGTGCTTTGAAACCACATGGGAAAAGTGGTCTACATGGTTTTGATGCAAAAATTAACACATTTGCAGTTTTTTTAAATGCATTATCTTAGCAATATTTTGTACAGACTTATAACCATTTTGTTCGTCCAAGCTGAGAACTATTTTAACTTCTCTTCTCCATCTGAGATGCATTCTGTCACTTTGGGTGCTATGAGACCACATAGTCTTTAAAGGGCTTCCAAGTCTATCTATAAACCTTCTGCAGCGCTTATCAGTTATACTCCTGCACAGAATGCCTCACTTTTCTTAACATGGCACCTCAAGACCTTTAGCTAATCTTTTTTTGTCTTGTGGTCTTTATGAATGTGAGGGATGCTTCAGGCTCTACAAAGCTATACTACAAAAAAAGAAAACCCTGGGACAAATTCTACTGAAACCAATGGTGTTACTCTGTATTTACACTATTGTAATTCAGAGCAAAATTTAGTCCCCTGAATTTATAACAAAGGCACTGAACTCCCAGGTTCAAAGCTAACTTTGTGTCTTCTTTGTGTTCTCCTATGAGAAGCTTTTCTCCCTAATCTTTACATGGCTTCTGTGTATTCTTAAAAAACTCCCCCCCCCCACACACACACATCTGTTTTAAGAATACAAAATGTATTTTAAGTAAAAAGTATTCATCCACTGTAAGTAAAGAGGAACAGATATAAAAGGAAGGGATAAAAGTATATCACTGAAGTGGTACTGAACCTATGTCCTACCCTATATGCTCTGTAACTCAAGCTTAATGTTCATACTAGACTAGTGGATCTCAATTGCACGTATGCTTTGGATAATGGTTGTGTTGGAAAGCACTTATAAAATTAGAAACTATACCTGGTTATCGGGCTATTTAACTATGTTAGCTCAGTGTTATGCATTTGCCTCTGCCATAATCCCCCAGGGCTCTCTGTGCTCCCTGCTCCTGCCTGCACCATACATAACAATTGTGATTAGTACAGTGAAGACTTGACTTGACTGCCTCCTGTTCCATTTTCCATGTTCTGACTCATCATTCATCTTGGGAGACTTTGAATCATAGTCTTCCAGATCATACAAAACTAATTTGGAGCAGTCCAAACTCCATTGTGCTTTACAAGCATGCCAATTTGAATGAGAGTCTAGCAGGTCAACGAAGTTGGTAGACTAAAAGTTTGTCAGAAAGGTAAGGATGGAGGGAAATTGTGATTATGAGTAAGGCAGTTGCTAGTGATAGGCTCTTGGTCTGCGGTCAAATATTATTTAAAATATTTCAGTTTTCTGATCTAGTTTTTCCACACACCAGTTGCAGATTCTCCAATAGCAGAGGCATAAACTTAATTATAAGCACTGGCTGGTACAGCCAAGGATTTAGTCTGTAAAGTAGACTGAAAGGTTGTGAACTACTGCGTCAAAGCCCGACATTACATTTTTAACAATACTTTTGAAAATTAGATTTTTGGCCCTGCTTAAGTCCCCTTTACACTGCTCGAGCAACCCAGAGTGTGCCCAATGTGCCTTAATCAGGTAGCCGAGGATTCCCCCAGCTCACCACCACCCCCCTTTTGACGCACAGGGCATTCCTGGGTGGGGGAGGAGGCATGCTGGAGGTAGGAAGCAACAGACCCAGAGCATACTGCATTCCATCAATCCTGGGCAAGTCAGATAGTTTCTAGGAGACCATGCCAGCAGGAATAAGTTAAGAGTAACACTGTCACTAGTCTCAGTTGTGTTTTGGGACAGTTTGGCCTCCTATCTGCCTCCAGGATCAGGAGAGGAGTAAAAGTGGCTTAAAGCGACCTTTGCTTCCTCTCCCTCAGCTGCAATAAATATGAATTTGGTGCAGCTGAGGCCGTAGCCCAATGAATTTTCAGCACAGAGTGATTTAGCAGAGAAATTTCTACGATTGTGGTACAGTGACAGAAGTCCCACTATTCAATGACCCTCAGAATTACTTTTCCTTTAGCTTGATGTCATATAAAACACATACTGTAGGAAAACTAGCTGATGCAAGTCTTGCTTAAAGTTTTGCTCTGCACTTTCTGACATCCTTCTTCGTGTTTTCTTGTCCAGATACTGCAACTTTCAATTTCTAAACCTATCACACTGTAAATAATCACAGAATCATAGAACTGTAAGACTGGAAGGGACGTCAATAGGTAGTCCAGTTCCCTGCATTCATGGCAGGACTAAATAATAATTAGACCATTCCTGACAGGTGTTTCTCTAAACTGTTCTTAAAAACCTCCAATGATGGAGATTCTACAACCTTCCTAGGCAATTTGTTCCAGTGCTTAACTACCTTGACAGTTAGGAAGTTTTTCCTAATGTCCAACCTAAACCGCCTTTGCTGCAATGTAAGCCCATTGCTTCTTGTCCTACCCTCAGAGGTTAACGAGAACAATTTTTCACCCTCCTACATGTAACCACCTTTTAAGCACTTGAAAACCGTTATCATGGTCTCCCCTCGGTCTTCTCTTCTCCAAATTAAACAAACCTCACTTTTTCAATATTTCCTCATAGGACATGTTGTCTAGACCAGGGGTCAGCAACCTTTCAGAAGTGGTGTGCTGAGTCTTCATTTATTCACTCTGATTTAAGGTTTCACGTACCAGTAATACATTTTAACATTTTTAGACGGTCTCTTTTTATAAGTCTATAATATATAACTAAACTATTGTTGTAGGTAAAGTAAATAAGGTTTTTAAAATGTTTAAGACATTTCATTTAAAATTAAATTAAAATGCAGAGCCCCCCGGACCGGTGGCCAGGACCCAGGCAGTGTGAGTGCCACTGAAAATCAGCTTGCGTGCCGCTTTTGGCACGCGTGCCATAGGTTGCCTACCCCTGGTCTAGACCTTTAATAATTTTTGTTGCTCTCCTCTGGACTTTCTCCAATTTGTCTACATCTTTCCTGAAATGTGGTCCCCAGACCTGGACACAATTCTCCAGCTGAGGCCTTATCAGCATGGAGTGGAGCGGAAGAATTACTTCTCGTGTCCTGCTTACAACACTCCTGCTAATACAGCCCAGAATGATGTTTGCTTTTTTTGCAACAGTATTACATTGTTGACTTATATTTGGCTTGTGATCCACTATGACTCCCAGATGCCTTTCTTCAGTACTCTTTCCTATTTCCGATTGTCATTTCCCATTTTTATGGGGCAACTGATTGTTCCTTTCTAAGTGGAATACTTCGCATTTGTCCTTATTGAATTCCATCCTATTTACATCAGACCATTTCTCCAGTTTGTCTAAATCATTTTGAATTTTAATTCTATCCTCCAAAGCATTTGCAACTTCTCCCAACTTGGTATCATCCACAAACTTGATAAGTGTATTCTCTATACCATTATCTAAATCACTGATGAAGATATTGAACAGTATCTGACCCAGGATTTATCTCGGTGGGACCCCACTCGATATGCCCTTCCAGCTTCACTGTGAACCACTGAAAAATACTATCTGGGAATCGTTTTACTACCAGTTATGCTCCCACCTTATATTGTCCCATCTAGGCTATATTTCCCTAGTTTGTTTATAAGGTGGTCATGTGGGACAGTACCAAAAGCCTTACTAAAGTCCAAATATACCACATCTACTGCTTCCCTCCATCCACAAGGCTTGTTATCCGGTCAAAGAAAACTATTAGGTTGATTTGACATGATTTGTTCTTGACAAATCCATGTTAACTGTTACTTACCATCTTTTAGGTGTTTGCAAATAGATTCCTTGATTATTTGCTCCATTATCTTTCTGGGTACTAAAGTTAAGCTGACTGGTCTATAATTCCCTGGGCTGTCCTTCTTCCCCTTTTTATAGATTGCCATTATATTTCCCTTTTCCAGTGCTTTGGAATCTCTCCCATCTTCCATGAGTTTTCGATGATAATCATTAATGGCTCAGATATCTCCTCAGTCAGCTCCTTGAATATTCTAGGATGTATTTCATCATGCTCTGCTGACTTGAAGACATCTAACCTGTCTAAGTAATTTTTAACTATTTTAGTCTCAGATCCTACCTCATTTTCACTGGCATTCACTATGTTAGACTTCTGATTGCTACTAACCTTTTCGGTGAAAACTGAAACAAAAAATTCATTTAGGACTTCTGCCATTTCCACATTTTCTGTTTGTCTTACCCCATCCTTGAGTAATGGGCCTGTCCTGTCCTTGGTGTTCCTCTTGCTTCTAATGTATCATTTTCAATTAATGACATTAAAATGGTCTTTACACAGCAAGTGAGAGTGGAATTCTCTAAAGCAGGGGTGAGCAAATTTTTTGGCACGAGGATCACATCTGGGAATAGAAATTGTATGGCAGGCCATGAATGCTCACAAAATTGGAGTTGGGGTGTGGGAGGGGGTGAGGGCTCTGATTGTGGGTGTGGGCTCTGGGGTCGGCCCAGAAAAAAAAAAGAAGAGTTTGGGATGTGGAAGGGGGCTCTGGGCTGGGACCAAGGGGTTCAGAAGGTGGGAGAGGGAGCAGGGTTGGGGCCCAGGAGGGGGGGCTCAGGGGTGCAGGCTCCGGGCGGCGCTTACCTCAAGTGGCTCCTGAAAGCAGTGGCATGTCCTCCTCTGGCTAATATGTGGAGGCGCGGCCAGGCAGCTCTGCATGCTGCTCCATCTGCAGGCACCACCCTTGCAGCTCCCATTGGCTGCAGTGCCTGGCCAATGGTAGCCGCAGGGGTGGTGCTTGGGGCGGGGGCAGCGTGCAGAGCGGAGCTCCCTGGCTGCCCCGCCACTTAGGGGACAGAGGGGGACCATGCCGCTGCTTCAGGGAGCCACGTGGAGCAGCCCCCCGACCCTGCTCCCCGCCTGGAGCGCCGGAGTGGGGCCATGCCATTGCTTTCCAGAGCCGCGTGGAGCGGCCCCTAATCCTGCTCTCTGGCTGGAGTGGAGCAAGTCCCAGACCCCGCTTCCCAGTGGGAGCTCAAGGGCCGGATTAAAATGGCTGGCAGGCCGCATCCTTTAAAATTATATGGACAAAACAGTAGTTAAAAAGTCTGTAGCCTTAACTATGGTAATTTTATCAACATTTCCCATCAAAAATATTAGCATGAGTGTGAAGATCTTTTGTGACTGGTATTGACTTCATTGTGACTTGCAGGTTCTTAGCACCTCTCAGGATCAACCCTGTGTATCTTGTATTGTATTTAGCACCACCAGGTTGTACGAACACACATGACCGCTCCTGCCTCATATCTAGAATATTGTAGTTTGTGTAGCACTCAGATGCTACAGCAAGAAGCACCAAAGAAATTCCTTGTATGTACAACAGGTTCTGCTCTGGGTTCACTGTCTATTGCAGCAGCTTATTGCCTTTGCAAACATTTAATTTCTGCTTCTTCAGGGAAACTTGCTTGTTGAATCTCATTTATATGTAATGAGTTTATATCCCAGAAATGAATTTGGCATATTTCATTGTCAACTCACTTGCATCTTCTTGAGCACTTCAGATAGCTTATATAACTAAATGTAGAATTCTTGTCCTCTCTGAACTTACTGTGCATTTTCCTTCTTTAAAAGTCTGATTAGTGTTGCAAGCACATAGGTCTAGGTATGACTATTTGTTAATACTTTTCCTTATTATTTTTACTAAGCTTCCAATTATTCAAGGAACAACATGCACGCTTTCCTACAGCTAATGTAACACGGGTGCATTGGAAAGCTAGCCAAACAATGGCTGAGGTGTTAAAGACACTGCCTTTTGTTTCAAAGGTTGCAAGTTTTATTCTCATTCAAATTGCTATTAACTTTTTCATCAGTATTTTATAGATTAATTTTTACCACTTTTCTAAAGGATAAATATTTCTCACTAAGATATTTCACGTGTTAAAAAAGTCAGGGTTTAAACCAGTCACTCATGGAAAGGGACAGATCTTTAGGGGTGTAAATTGGTATAGATACCCTTCAATTTCTTGATCAATGGAACTATATTGATTTACACCACTTGAGGATCTGTTTCAAAATAGCTCTAAAACAGCCACTTTGTATGGCTGACTGGTTTTATTTAGTCTTTTCTGTTCAGATGTGAAATGTTTTGGACTAGATATGTGTTTAATCCAGTGGAAATTTACTCTTGTAACTCATGACTTGTTTTTCAGCAGTTTGATTTAGATTAAGGGAGTGGAGAGATTGTGTTTACTGATGGAGAAGGAAAAAACCTAACAGCAGTCATAAACTCCACACTTTGGCATTGCTGATGCACAGGAATGCCTGCATACATACCATCCTGTCAGCATTGCACCATGTTTTCATACTTCTCATCTCTCACAGTTTACCTGAGAGATTCAAGATTCCTCCAATTCCCAATGTGCCTAACTTGTAATCTGAGGCAAAAATCAACCAGTCATTAATTTCAATGGACAGTTTTAGCCTCCCCAATTTGTAGCTTTAGGATGCAAAAGATCATTTTTCACTGTTTGGAGCTGGGGAACGTACACTTTGTAACTAGATATTATCATCTAATTAGAAAGATGTGTTTCTGGCTTAAAATCTATGACATGCAAGAAACAGATCAGCCTTCCTCTCTCATGTTCCCCAAACCAGACTCCTGTATGCTCCCGTGGCTCCCTCCTCTTTACAGGAAGACAGCAAGGGAAGGGGTGGTATGACATTTAAAAGGAATTTAGTGCATTTATTAGGGTATCAGCCTAGACCACTTGGTGTTCCCCTTTCCTCTCTAGGTCATACATACTGCCAAGTTGGGGAGGCAGTCTCCTTTTGATTCACAAGGGCATAGAGAGTTCTCAATCCTGCTGAGCTCATAATATGAACAGACCTACCTCCAAGATAATATATGGAAATATACCTATCTCATAGAACTGGAAGGGACCCTAACAGGTCATGAAGTCTAGCTGCCTGTCTTCACTAGCAGGACCAGATTTTTTTGTCCCAGATCCCCTAAGTGGCCCCCTCAAGGATTGAACTCACAACCCTGGGTTTAGCAGGCTAATGCTCAAATCACTGAGCTAACCGCCCCTTAAATCAGTGAACAATTTTCCTAAATAAATCATAATTACAAACCTCTCTCATGTCATACTAGAAAGTAACTCAACAATTTTTAATCAATTATGCCTGTGTTTACTTATTAAAAATATATTGCATAAGCCATTTCTTTTTCATTGTAACAGAAAACTACAGTGCCATCATATTGACACTGCAAATCATTATAAGGTAAAGGTCCTCAAAATATTTCATAGTGTGGAACATGTTAATATATTGTGTCACAGACACCTGACCTCCCATTAGTGACTGTGTGGACCACCTCATATCTTATTGCATAGTATCCCTAGCACAGCAATTACTAAAAAGGGAAAGTGTGTGATGCATTTTTAGCTGTCTTTTAATGAGATGTAGCAGGTGGAAATAAGGAGAAGAGAGGTAGCCGCTCGCCACAGACCACCAGTGTTCCACAGACCGCAGTCCAAGAACTGCTGTCATGAGGGATTAGTTCTACAATGTTGAATTAGGTTCCCGGCATTCAATACTCCTGGCTCCACACATTCAAAAATCATGAGTCAGACTCCCAAAATCATATGATTGGTTTAAAAATAACGAGATTTAAAAGTAATCCTTTTTTTTTCAGTTGCCTGCCGGTTATGAGCCTTTAGGGTTCACATTCTAAAGCTTTTCTCTGCAACCAGGAGGGCTAGAAACTTACTTAAAAATAAAAATAAAAAAGCGGAGATCTCCAGTAATCACATGCCTATGGAACTGAGGCTTTTAGAAAACACCAAATATTGCAAGATGTGAGATTAAATTGTGATAGTGGGGAATGCTGCTAACAGCTAAGGGCCTCATCCAGTAGAAAGGGATCTTCCACAGCAGCTGACACCACAAATGCCAGTGGCCTCCCTGGCTATGCAGGCTAGTGCGCAGGAGACTGTATCAGCACCCTGACAAGGAGGTGAGGTGAATGAGGTATGCCATCTGATATTTGCTGGGGAACAATTTTAAAAGGGCCCCCACAGACAAAGATGCCTCCCTGACTGAGGGTGTTGGGGCCCATCAGCAAAGTAGGAGAGATTCCATCAGGTGAAGGACTCCCACCAAAAATTTGTATGGAAAAGATAAAAAATTGTATGGAAAAGATAAAACCCTCCACAAATACCCACCTCACTCCAGAGATGGTGGGTGAGAGACCCCTGACAACATGGTTTCATATACAGAGTGGCTTGTCCTGAGTAGGAAACATGGGCCTCTACTGGGTAAGCTGCCATATACCTATCTCATAGAACTGGAAGAGACCCTGAAATGTCATCGAGTCCACCCCCCTGTCTTCACTAGCAGGACCAAGTACTGTTTTTACCCCAAATCCCTCATGGGCCTACTCAAGGATTGAGCTCAGAAGGCTGGATTTAGCAGGCCAATGCTCAAACCACTGAGCTATTCCTCCCCACATACCTAGTCAACTGAGTGTCCTCATTAGCTCAAATGGTGAAGCAAACAGAGATGATGTTTATCTCATTTACAACCATGAAGTCCGGTACTTCCACAGACCCTCCTAGGCCATACAAGTCCTTATCTCTTGCCTACTCGTGGAGTGATGCCAGGGAGTTATTACAATTTGACTGAATGGCACATCCCCAAAAGGGGAAGAAGGATTGACCCAGTATAAGGAGTAGAGGAGCATGGGGCGGGAAAAAGGAGCACTTACTAATCCTGAGCTGCTCTACAATTCTCTTGCACCCAGGATTGTTTAGAGCTTACTCTATAGTAATGTGACCAGAAGCCAGAATAGGCTGGTCAACTGGGGAGCCAGAACCAGAACCTTTCATAGCTTGTTTGGCTCAGAAAACTGCAGATTCACTGTGCTGGATGGAAACCGTAGATCTTAAATATTTTTGTAATAAGACCAAATTTCTAACATCTAATTTAGTTCTCTAGTACTTTAAGTTGAAGTCACATGCTGTTTTCCAGGCAGCATTTAATGAAGACTGATTTGGTAAAGAAACTATTTATTTGCTTAAAAGTTTTACATCCCCAAGCTCCCTAAAGTATCAAATGGAATTGAATGTTAGGTTTATAATTAATGTGGGGTTTTGTTTTGTTTAAATTTTTTACATAAAAGAACATTTCCATAAATCATGTCTATGATTGAAAAAATATGGTCAGAACAGATTCTACTGCTTCATTCTGCATCTGTTTCACACATATAAATGTGTCAGGTTTATGTAAATCACACTGATAACAATGAAAAATAAGGGAAGAAAATGATAAAAAATAGCCTGTTGTATCAGTAACACAACTTTTATAATAATACTCCATGATACCAATCTCATTACTTTTCTTGCCAGGTTTAGTTACTTTTTAATAACTTAACTTTAACAGAATTAAGTTCTTATTCCAACTCTGGAAAAAACTGGCAAAAGCAATGTGTTTTTAGATTTTTGTAATGACAGTTTAAAAGGTAATGACCCCAAGTGGTCTCATCCCAAAGCTCAATTCTATATCCACTTGCCAAATGAGGTCTGATTAATAGCTTTGATTTCATGGACCAGATTCTCAACTGGCATAGCTCTATTGATGTCAATGCAGCTACATCAATTTACACCAGCTCAAGAACTGGCCCAGGTTCCTACCAAGTAGCAGCAGCAAAGGGAAAAGGGTTGCCAACACAACCACTTATCACATGCAATCTCCTGCTCTTTATATTATTCCTGCAAAATAACATCTTCTGAATAAATAATTCTGCCAACAATCTGTTACTAATAAAAAAGAAAAGTAATAAATTTCTGCCTGATATTTGTAATTAAAATATACTTTTTGACTCTACTTGACTTCTTTTACCACAGGACAGCAATTTGGCATGAGATACTGAAGGGAAGAAGAATACACAGCAAAAATAAATTAAGCATTTAGCCTACCAACATTTTGGTGGGAAAATCATATGTAGTAAATTATTCAAACTGTGGTAATGATGTTTTTTACTTTCATTTTTTCTTAGTAGTTTGTTTTTTTAAAATAATACGAAGGATGGCCACTCCTTTTTAAAGAAAAACTTATAAACGATTTTTTTTTCTCATGAGCTAGTTTCATTTATTCTGGAATCTAGCATGTTTACTTAGGAGTTAAATATTTAACTATTGTTCCCTCTATCTAGAAACATTACTCAGTTCTTATTTGATACTACATATTGTAGCAGCAGGATGGGTACCCTGGACTTTTTTTTGTGTGAAACCTGTTTATGGCTTAACTTCACTGTGTGTCATGCAAACCAGTGCTTTTATTTTTATGAGATTTCATTTACAGAATGAAAATAACATTCTAATTTAGAGGTAGCAAATAAAACTATAACTTCCAAACTTATCAAAGTTGTAGCATGCTTCTAAGCATTAAAGTTTAAGGGAGGCGCTGACTACTCTTACCTACAGCTTCTTACATCCTCCTCTTACTAGTTATTTTCTTCTGCTACACTGCTCAGTTTGACCTCCTCATTGTGCCAATTACATCAGCTTAAATCCACTTCCTGACATGTGACAGCCCTTTGGACACTTTCTTGCAAACTCTAGCAGGTAAAGGGTTTATTACCATATACAGTCCAATTGAATAGACTCAGAATACCAAGCACTCCACCCATGAGTTATGTTTGTACAGGGTTGTATCCTTCCACATCACCGCTGCAGCTGTCCTGTAGTGGCCAATCCAGTTCACTGACTGAGAAGTATTGGACAGCAGATTCTTCTCCCTCTTCCTAGCCGAGAATGGTGAAAAACAGAGTTAGGGTGATAAACATTTTTAAACCTATTGTTCTTTTTTGTTTCTTGAGCATTCATTTATGTATTGCCCTAGCTTTGACCGGCATTTGTCAAAGTTTACACAAATAGTCCTGATCCCTGCCTCAAAGAATTTGCAACCTAAAGGCCACACTGAGGCTGGCCATTTTGTGGGTAAACTTGAAGGTGTTCCCACTTGCCTTGTACAGTCCGTATAAGAATCAGCCAAAATTGCAGTCCCTGAATTCAGTGATGCATGTGGACTGTTCCCTCCCTGACTCTCTGCGGCTGCAATCCACCCCAAAGCAGGCTTGGATAGGGTAGGGCCATGGTTCCCCCCACCACCCCTGCCGGCGCTACCCCAGAAAATGAGACTGGCCCAGAAGATATATGCTATGCCACCCTCCCCTTGTGTGCCAGGGAGCTTGCTGAGCTATTCTGCCTCTCCTCCCATGCCAGTGATATAGCGCTGCCCCACTCCTTACCACGGGCAATGTGCAGTCTGCACAATCCAGGCCCAAGTCCAACACACACAACATAAAACCAATACAAATGAAACAGTATAAACTCGAGGGCAGAGCTGACAAATAACTAGACTTTGTGACAGCTGGCCTAGCGATGCGACAGGCAGATTTCATGTGCTCGGAGACCAGGCATATGACTGGAGAGCTTCCTTACTCCAACCTCTCATAGCTTCACAAAGCAATGCTGATTTCTTGCCCTCGGTTTTGCAAGGAAAAATTGCCACCAGCTAATGGATGGATTTGAGGTGACATAGGAAGTAACTTGGCAGCTTTGAATAAGGAATCAAGCAGCAGACCACATTTCGGTGGCACTTATTACAAAATGTTGACCACTGGCTGGAGAAATGAGTTTAGATGTATTGCTCACATGCCCCGCTCTTGAACATTTTACTGATGAGTATACAACACTTCCTTGAATGAATAAAGGGTGAAGGATTGGGCCATAGCCTACATAATGAATTTTAAAATGAAACATTTTTGCTGTTGCTTTTATATTCCAACCTCATGCATTAGCCAGCCTACATCATTGCCAAATTAAGGCTCTGGCTTAAAAATGCCAAGCAAAAATCTTCTTCCACTCCACTATCTCAAAATGTTCATGATATATTACTCACAAACTAAAAATTATACCTTTGCCAAAAATTCTTTATTAGGGAGAGGCCTGCTTAGACTGCTTACTTTCCAAATGTTTCTGCAAATTACAAATTCTCCTTAACTGTGAAAGCATGCCCAACGCACCCTCATAATACCTGTATTGTGTCATGGCACCATGCGAGACTGGAATCTGATGTGAAAGGATTCATTGTGCTGCCAAAAGACCAGACGTAGGACTGCAAGGCCCATACCAGTACATGGGTAGGTGGGGGCAAAAGAACTATCAGTAGTTCCTTAGGCAAAACATGCACAGGCAATGCCCTCAAGTGCCTCCTGGATTCTCAAACTTGGAGTGACTTCTGTGTTATTGTTTGGTCAGTGGAGGTGTGCATCACTGTACATCTTACCACCATTAACAAAAGTATTCTCAGAACAGCCCTGGAAAGTGTAATTGGCCCCTTCTGATAGATGAGGACACTAAGGCATAAACAGGTTAAATGTCTTGCTTCAGGTCACACAGGAAGTCAGGCGCCAAGGCAGAAAGAGATCTCAGCTATCCTGATGCTCAGTCTAACACTCTAATAACAAGCACATCCTTCATCTTTTCTCTCTGAAATTGACCAACAGTGAAACTAGGGCAACAGTTCTGGGAACTAAAGATGGGCCCATCCCAAAGTTTCATTCTGGAGGTTTTGATGCCAAGTTTGGTGCTGTCAGGAAGTCAGGATTTTGGTTTGGCCCGTTATGGAAATGGTCAGCCATGACAGTTCAGACCCAGAGTGAAAACTTGCCCTGCCTGGGTGGGTTTCTGGTTTGAGTACAATGCCTCTGAAAACCTGCTGAATGAGAAAGGCGAGCTGTAACATTGTTCAAGCCAGAGTAATCATTAACAACTAAAACAACAGCAAATGCTTTGCATTTCTATAGCACCTTTGAACAGGTGATGTCAAAGCTCTTTCCAAACCTAAAAGAATTTAGTCTAACACAACTCCTATAAACTAGGTAAGGTTTTATTAACCCATTTCACATTGTACTTTTAAAAGTACATGGCAAGAACAGGGGCAGGCAAGCAGGAGACAACCACTGAACTGGGACACGTTATTGCCATACTTTTTTCCCCGAGGCAAACTAGAAAAATCCCTGAGGATTCCAGGTAAACTCAGATGTATAACCAAACAGATTTTTGGACACATGTGCTCATATGCAATGGGAAAAAAATGCACCTGCTGTGAACACAGTTTGGCTGTCATTGCCTAACCAAGGGTTAGCTCAGCCCTGGCTTCAAAGAAACCTTAAAAGGGGGACTGAGGGGCTCAGTTAAGTGTTTACAACTTTTCATCCTCTGAGGAGAAGGGTTTTTGTTTGCTTTTTTAAGGGCAATGGGGACAATGGCAGAAATCACTGACCCCCACAGATACTATGACATTCCAGGAAGGAAATCCTCATCATGGCCATTCTACACAAGGAAATTTACCAGCAAAACTATACTGGTATAATTCTACTGCTATAGTTACACCAGTATAACTCCTCACGTGGCTACTCTCTTCCAGACTGAGTGCCTTTTTTTGCTTTGAAAACAGATTAAGCTAAACAACAACAACAACAACAAAAGGTACTCTGCTACCACATTCATTAAGAGTATTCACATGGGGTTTTATACCGATGTAACTATAGCAGTATAAATATACCAGTATAATTGTTCTGGTACAGTTCCATATGTAGCCAAGCCCTCAGTAGCATGCATTTAGAGGAGACTATCTAGAAGTCTCTCTCTTTCTACTATTGCTTTCCCATTACCTGCTGCCCACTAGCATCACAATGCCTTCTGAGGCCACATCTCCATTTAAAACTCTTGCTAGTATAGTAATGCTGGTTAGAAGTGTGATCTTTTTATACCAACAAAATCCCCAGTGTAGATGCATTTGTACCACCAACAAACTAGCAATTACTCCCTTTTTGAGTTTCCCATAAAATGAATGTCAATAGCTTTGCCTATAATACCATGCGACATCAGTATAAAAAAAAATCATTCTATGCCAGTGTTATTACTTGCCTTTGCTGGGTTCTTTTTTTTTTTTTTTAAATTAGAGGGTCCTAAAAAAAAAAGGCTCTGTGCATCAGAAAAATGCTGAAAATGTGCCATTTGCTAAAATTGGCAAATTAAAACATGTTATTTCTTTAGCTGGGGCTCAAAGCAGCTGTTCGGCTTAGCTTCCACCATGGTGTCGCAATAGGGATAAGGAAGGCGGCCATCCAGCAATGTAGTTTCTTGTATATAAATTTAGGAATTTCTTTTCTTTCTTTTGCACAAAAATCTTGGTCCGCATCATAAAAAGAATATGTTAAGTAGCTATTCATCTAGGGACTAAGAAATGGCAGCATTGAAGCTAATCAAAATGAAGTCACTTTGAAAGATATTTTTTGAGGCAATCTGTTCTGGCCATTAACAGTATTTGAATCCCTTTTATCATATTTAAGCAGTTTATATTGCTCCAATACAAGTGTAAATGATGTCCATCAACCTTTTTCAATGCAACTCAGTCTTTCCCCATTTCAGGTTTGTGAGATGTGTGTGTGTGTGTGTGTGTATGTGTGTGTGTGTACACGTGTTATTTTATTTTTACTCATAAAAATCACTTGTATCCTCATCAGGCTTATTAATGACACTTCTGAGGAAAGTGATGTGCTTGACATTTCCTGCACACCACAGGAGTCTTCAGTCACTTCACAATTTATCGTACAACATTAAAGGTAAGATTACAATTTACTAAGCACTAAGGTACAGCCCGACTAATTCTTGCCAAAGCCTGTCAGAGTTGTTCATTTCCCAAATGGTTAAGTGATTTCCCCTTGGAATCGATCAGTACAGTATCCTACTGTAAGAACTCTTCTATTAAAAATACAGACTGGCCCTGCCATTAACATTTTGCTGCCTTACCTGCTAGTGATAAAAGTCTGAAATTACCCAGTTCCCCTGTTGGTTGCTTTAGCAAAAGGGGTTCTATACCACTTCTGTGGGAAGGAGGGACAGTAGATAGAATATGCCATAAGCTTATTAGGTAATTTGTCATGCTCATTCACCCTTTTTTCATCATCATCCTTTACCAATGACCACATACCCGTGTACTTTTTTTTAATTCCAGAAAAAATGATTTCAGTGTCTGTCTAAAAAGTTTTAGAAAAACCATTCTAATTACACCTTTAATTACACTTGCATAGTATCTTACTCCAAAAGTAGGTCCATTCCAATCAATAGGATTACACACAGAGTAAGGTACAATGTGAGTAAGGGGTCAGCATTTGTCGCTAAATGATTTGGCATAATTATTTTACCATACACTGCATTATTTGTCATTATTGTCTCTTCCAGAGTGTTGTCTAATATGTCTGAGACAAAGTCATTGATTCATAAAAAGAAGAACAGGAGTACTTGTGGCACCTTAGAGACTAACAAATTTATCAGTCTCTAAGGTGCCACAAGTACTCCTGTTCTTCTTTTTGCGGATACAGACTAACACGGCTGTTACTCTGAAACCTGTCATTGATTCATGTTTTCTCTTGCCAACCTCCTAGCCACTTCTCCTAGAAAGACCTTGGTCTAAATTGCACATGGGCTCTGGAAATGGGGAAAAAAACAGTTTCTGGGGCTTCTTGTACACAGTCATTAAAAGGAGAATCTTCTTTATTATACCTTATATAATTCATTTTTCACAGGTTAGTAGATTTAGGTGGGTTTGTGTTACCTTTAAAGAAAGTGCTGACAAGCTACCAGAAGTGTAACCAGCTAGGTTGCACAAGAGGAAAACAGGGAAAGCTGTGCCAATGGCTGTTTGTTAGAAGACTGCTGCTAACTATTAAAATAATAGTTTCTGGTGCAGTTTAAACCTGTTTATCTCCTCAGTCAATCTTTATTTACCTAAGAATGCAAGGAATATTACAAATGAGACAGCCAGTTTGGGTTATTCACCTTCACCCTCATCTCTCGCACTTTTATAAATGTATTAATTTACTCATTTCAAATTGTTAGAGCCACTACAGGTATGTCTACATTGCAGTAAAAGACCTTCAGCAAGCCCATGTCAGCTGACTTGGGCTTGAAGGGCTGTAAAACTGCAACGTAGACATTGGGGGTCAGGCTGCCTTGGCTCTGGGACCCTGCAAGGGGGAACGGTCCCAGAGCCTACACTCCAGCCTGAGCCCGGATGACTACATTGCAGTTTTACAGTCCTGCAGCTGAAGCCCCTACATGCCCAAGTCAGCTGACATGGGCCAGCGGCAGGTGTTTTACTGCAGTGTAGATATATCCTAAGTATCCTCACTCAGGACCTTGTCCTCTGAGCTGCAGAATCACTGGGAGAAGAAGGTAATCAGCACCCTCCCAAAGGCACTCAGCATCTTGCGGAATCAGGCCAAAACTCAAATACTTTGTTGTCAGTATTAGTATCCTGGCAATGTCTAAGAGTTGTAGTCATGGACCAGGAGCCTGTTGTGCTAGGTACTGTACAAACCCAAAACAAAAAGATAATCCTTGCCCCAGGACCTGGGCGTATGAGACAGAGGGTACAATTTGTCCGTTCATGTGTTTATTTATTACAGCTGTATTGGATTTTATCACTTGAAGCAGCTTACATTTCTTGACCTGCAAAATCTATAGCCAAAAAGTTCAAATGTTGATATTGAATCTTATGTCAGGGTAGCCTCATAGGTAAGCTCTGTAAGAAATAAATGAACCTTTAAGACAGTCCTAAAATAGTGGAACTCTATCCAACTCTACTGTATGTTGAAAACAAATGAAACGTTTTCTAGGTCCCAGGGTTAGTATTCAGTGTACCATTTGTAGGATTCAGGCAAACAAGAGAAAAAATAGAAACCCAAAGCCTTAAAATTATAGCAGATTTATACTGAATTACCTAATGTAATTATAGGTATGTTTACTCTGTTTCTCAATTCAACATGTTATTAATACAAGATAAAGGCATATCCGTTCTTCAATTCTATTTCTACTTCCTTTTAAAACTATGCAGTCTTTATGTGTTCCTGCATGCAAAATTACCCACACACAGTGCCTATAATGAGCATGAGAAGAAAGATCATACACACGTTTTTTTTTAAATTCTCATTACTTTTAAGCCAATCTCTTGATGTTTTTTGGTGAGGGGAGGAGGAAGAGGCAGGGGAAAGTCACAGTTTTGGAATTCTTAGAGCTGTAATATTGATATTGTATGAGCAGCATATGAAAAATGTTTAATCCAATCTAACCGTAAAAAACAGCATTAGCTGTTTTATGCCCCCTGAATCCAGCCATACCAATATTAGTGTAATTAAAAAGGAAGAGGTCAACTTTCAGAAAGAAAATGTTCTTCTGCTGTCTGTGTCTGGAGCCTAAATTGGAATTTTCTCACCATATGGATTCCTCATTTTAAAAAATAAAAAACCTAAAGCATTGTAACAAATCTTACAGATTTTATTGGAATAAGTAATAGAGCTCCCCCTAATGGTTTTCTATAGATACAGCAGTACACAAATAGTTATACATTGTTCCTCCGACTTTTTGTTAATAAAGTTACAACAAGACTGTCTCTATCTGGGTGCACACAAGTGCCTCTGTGCATATAGCTGCACACACACCTCACAAAAGCTACAACCCAAGAAATCCTAAAAGTTGACCTCATAGCCTTTCGGGAAAAGTCCTATAGAATTTAATGGGGTGGTAACCAATGATGAGGCATTAAAAAAAAAAAAATTCTAAAAACTTGGATAATTTAAAAGTTACTTCTTTACTTTCCATAGGACCCTCTACTTTTTGAACCACCCTATAAAACTCTATCCAAGTGATACAATTCTGTATTAAATTCTGCAGAATGATTTTTTTAAAAGGATAAACAAAATGTATTGTTCTTTATTAAAATCTACAGGACTTTTCCAAAAGAAGCATGAAGGACTTGGTGCAGCCCATCTTGAATAGCTAAAGGATTTGTCAGCAAAAAACAACAACAAAAAACGGTTTTTATAAGTGAAATAAACAAACAATAAAAGAAAGAGACCACATTAGCCTCTTGACAGAGTTTTATATGACTTTTTTCCTGCTTGTGGGTACTGCTTAGTTATTCCCTGTAGAAAGAGGGATTGGGGCTGGTTGCATGATGCATTTTAAGGCTTTAAAGTATAAATTCCAGGGTCAAGCTGGTTTGGGCTTGCTTAATTGTTTTCTCATCCTCGTATCTCACCAGGGGAGAGGCTGCTGCTCTCCTGGGGATATTTCTAGCACTGCCATTGTTGAGATGTGTGATGAAGTGAATATGGGATGCACAGAGAGATACATTAGTTGACAAAGAAAAAGTAAAACAATGTTAAAGTCTTGGCAATACAGTACAATAGTTCACTTGCCTCTCCTCTAGAAATTGGCCAAAGACAGAACCGTTTCACGGAACCTCTCCCTGCCCCACCCCTGATCTGTGGGAGTTCAGATGAAATGGGACCCAGATCCAAACCACTCCTGGTTTTGGTTTTGAAAAACAAAACTATGATCAAGTAGTTTTTTACAAAACCAAAACCATACCAATTTTGCCCACCACAGCTCTTGATTCCATAGATCTATGTTCAAATAGGCTTAGGTCACAAATGAAAGTGTGTTTAGTGGTCTCATCCTGGTCCACATTTGTACACATCACAAAACCACCATAGAGCCTGGTACATTTTAGCAAAACTGACAGCCTCTCATCTCAGTGGAAGTGTAGTAATGAAATTGAAGGGGTACTACCAGTCAAAGTTGAGGTACATTGACAGGGCTATGTGAAAAAATCAGTGCTGTTAGTCCATCTCTAATATAAGTACAAAATTTACTCATATGTTTTAAAATTGAACAGGAATACTCATACATAATGCTGAAAGAAGAATGAAACAAGGAACATCTTTCCAGCAAAAATTAAAAAGGGAAAAGGGAAAAAATCATCAAGGCAAACCTTAACTTTGCACTGTGGTATTTATGTGTATTTTTGTATGTTATAAAAAATATGAGCACACAGCATGTTGGTTTAAGGGGAAAAAAAGAAAAAAAGAAACAGAACTACTGAGAAAAGTAAAACACACCCTTGGCTACGTATCCTAGTCTTTCTCCCCAGAGAGAGAAAGCATTCTATGGTAGTCAGACAAAGAGGAAAGAGAGGATTCATTATTATTGTTGTTGCTGAATTATATTCTGCATATAAAAGATGAGGACAGGCAGAGGTCATTGATTTGAACTGTCTGATGCACTTAATTACTAGCACACACGGTAAATAATTCAGTCTAGCTCTCTCTGCAGTACCTGACCATAAAAGAGTTTGCCAGTTATCTGGTCTTTATTAAGAACGTAATATATATATGAAGGCGCTGGATTAAGACCAGATTTTTTACCATGCCAACTCTCTCTCTCTCTCTATATATATATATATATATATACACTATTTTTTACTATATATATAGTTGGCATGGTAAAAAAAAATCTGGTCTTAATCCAAGTCCTTCTTTCTAAGTAGCATCTTGGTCATACAGCTCAAAAAAACTGTTAATATGGGTTCCATTCCTTAGCTCTTGCTCTGCAGGTGTACGGGCTGAGTCTCTTTTAGGTCACTGTATGTAGCAGTTGTGGGTGGCACTAACATTGGCTTATTTGATCCTAAGTAACCATCTTATTTTAGCAAGAAAAGCTGCCCATTTGTGGTTTTTCAAATTATGGAATGAGCTTAATTAAACTGTAAAGCATTAAACAACAGTAGGAAAGACGAAATCCCTGTGGGCAAGGAGAATAAATCAAGTGCTTTGCAGAAAATAAACTAACTGGTGGTAAAAATAAATCAACAGTTTCCAGTCCCACCCATTGCATTGCCAGTTGAGATAACAAGGGTGAGTTTGCCTTTATAAAGCAAATCATTGTCAAGGAAAAGAAAAAGAAGAAAAAAAAATGTCCAAGAGGAAGTTAACACATATAAATGTCTTCTGAAAAAAGCACTCTTACTCAAGTTTACAGAAGAAAAGGGTAGCCCTACCCATGCTAAAAGTTACACACAAGGAACAGTCAAAATGCTTTCTGGAGATGAACAGAAGGAAGCTAAACTATGAATGACTGTAACTTGCCACTGTAATTTTCCAAAGTTGAGGGAATTTTGAAATGTTGCAGAGGGGCAAAGTTAGAGTGTCCCCCCCCCATTTCTTGTTCTACAAATTTTACAGGGTTGGAGAAGTTTTGAGAAGTTTCAGAATAGAAAATGGGAAAAATAAATGAAAGAGGCAAAAGCAGAGAACAAAACGAAACCAAATATCATGCATGCTGTTGCAAAACAGTAAAAATAGGGTGGGGGAACGGGAGGGGCACACAACTACAATGTTTTAAAAAATATCCCTTTTTCAAACATTGAATAAAAAATTTCATTTTGAATTTAAACAAATATTTCCTGACTAAAATGAAGGACTATGCTTAAAATCATTCTGGTACAAGAGACAAAGCATAAAAAGGTGAAAGCCCTTGCTCTTTAGGCAAAACTTGGAACAACCAAGAAATGTGGTTCAGTAGATCTCAGAGAACAACCAGGAATGTGAAGACTAAGACAATCAAAGATTAGATAGGCCATGACTATGTAACACCTTGCAAACAAGGAGTGCAATTTCAAAACCAGTATGATATTTGACTGGCAGCCAATGCAACTTTTTCAAAATAAATTAAATGTGCTCCTGTCATCTCCTTTTCATAAGAAACCTGGCAGCCACATTCTGTTCTAGCTGGAGTTTATGTAAAGTCCCTGTTTCCCTGAACATAGTGGAAATCCAGTCTATGCTATAAGTATTTTCACTGTTCTTCTTCTGAAGTATTCTTGCATCCTCAAATCCCCCTGTGATTTTTTATCAGTCTACTGTAATGAAGAAGTTTTAATGGAAAGAGCCAGCTAAATCAAACTGATGAAATATTAGAAACTAATTTATTTATTTATTGTTACATGCCTGTATGAATGTAATGATCAGCATAGACATTCTCTATACACCTTTATGTGCTTTAAAATCTGTTCCAGCATTTGTAGGAAAGAATACATGTCTTAGTAAAAATTCCAGGGGGATTGTTCCAGTATGAGTTACATTTTGAATTTGGCATCACTATTGTTGAAAAATACTTATTTTAAAATATTTTATTTGTGGCCAGTTCTGCTTCTAGGAAAGGAATTTTGATGTGCTATTTACTATAAGAAAGAAAAAATTCATTTTCACTTGAGTGACTGAACTAGTAGCAAGTCAAGGAGAACCAGGAAGGTATCATAAAATTACGAAAAATTCAACCTTAAAAAAGGGGGGGAAATAGCAATCTTTGCAACTATGGCACATTAATTCTAACTTTAGTCCCTAGTAAATAATGGAACAAATATCAAGAGAGAAAAATCTAGGTAACTAGAGGATAATGACAGGTTTCAGAGTAGCAGCCGTGTTAGTCTGTATCAGCAAAAAGAAGAACAGGAGTACTTGTGGCATCCGAAGAAGTGGGCTGTAGTCCACGAAAGCTTATGCTCTAATAAATTTGTTAGTCTCTAAGGTGCCACAAGTACTCCTGTTCTTCTTTTTAGAGGATAATGGAACATGCACTAAACAATAGGGGCCAGAGCTTGAGCTGGTGTAAATCAGCATCGCTCCATAGCAATGCTGATTTACACCATCCGAGGAGCTGGTCTGACATTTATCAAAAACAAATTATACCAGGTTAATCTGATTATTTTAAAAGCAATTTACAAACTCAGGACCAAATTCTTATTCTTAGTTACTTGGATGTAACTCAGGAGAGTTTCCACTGCAGTTCATGGAGTTACTCCAGATTTATATCAATGTAAATGAGCACAGAATCTTGCTTTAGTCGATGGAAAGAATGCAGTGGATGGAATGTGTTGAGACATCAGAAACATACTGTACAGTGTCGCGCCGTCTCACTTGAAAAAGTAATTCAGATTGGTGTGTGCATTTATACATGGATGGGAAACTGACTGAGGACCAGGACGTAAGCGCAGTCTCCACAGGTTTGGGAAAAAGGATCCAGTGGAGTGCCAGACGGATCGGTGTTGGCCTCTGTTTTATTTGAGATCTGTATTAGTCATCTTGAAGAGGGGGGAAAACAACATACAAATTAAATGTGCAGATTATATTAATTTAGGAGGCATTGCAAACCCAAGTAAGGACAAAGAATACAAAAGGACTTGAAGAGGTTAAAAACATGGATAGGAAATAAGAAATGGGATGCAATATAAAAGAATGGTTGCTTATAGATCAGGAGTATGTGTATACTATATATTGTATATTATACACCTAACTTGGCAGTCTTGTAGTAGACCATACAACTGTCTCCCAAGGTAAGTGAAAGACCTGATGCTTACTTCATTTAAAACTAGACTAGACAGAGTCCTCTAGAAAATGTTGAAGGGGACAGCCCTGCATACATCACTGGTCTTTTCCATCTCTAATTTATATAGGCCATATTTTGCCATTGGTTTTTAAGTAGAGTTCCTCTTTAATTTCACGTAATTCTGTTTAAAAACTGATGGCATGATAAGGCTGAATTATTCTAGTTTGTTTAATTTGTAAAATATCTTATGCTATGTATTGAGTTTTACATTTTACATGTCATTATTTTTATTATGTGCCTTCCATACAAATACTTGCTCTTTATCATTCAGATCACTATGTCTAAAGATAGCTGTAAGTTAATTAGAAATTGTTCAGTGGTTAGCCAGTGCAGTCTTTGATCACTACTTGCTTTTAAAGTTTGTACCTGTGCCCATCCTGCATTCCCAAGATGTTTTCATTTACTGTCAGGGAAGCAGACAGAATTAGATCATGTCACAGGAGAGAAGTGCTGAAAGCATGAGTAAAAGCAGTGATAAAAAAAAACGGTTATAATTTATCCCAGAAGTTAAAAACTCAAAGTATTTTGTCAAGATAATAGTGAAATAGGTATGACCTTTCCAAAATGCTCATGACTAAAACTGCAATGTGGTAGCCAAATACCCAGCACTTATTGCTTACCTTCATAGCTCCTTGTTAGCTCACTTTGCTGGAATATTGTAGCTATCATGTTGGGGAAACCTGACTCACCCACAGTACTACTTCTTCAGCTATCCCTCAATGCAAGGATGATGTCTGCCAAGGGGGTTCATTGGTGGGTTTTTAAGTGGCTGAGGAGCCCAATTTGTGCCCTGCAGATTTCCCCACAGAAGTGACAAGTGTAATCTTGGAGGAGACAAAGTCGCTGGGTGGCCTGTTGTGCCCTTTCTTTCCTCCTTTGTCGCTTCTCTGTCTCATGAGCACATCTGTTCTCCTCAAAATGAGCTGTGGCTTGGTATATGGGTAATGCCACTGTGTTTTGTTCTGTGCCAAGTCCTCCCAGTTTGTTGGGTTGATGCCTCCCTTTTTAAGGTGTACTTTCAGAATGTCTTTGAAGCACTTCCGCTGCTCTTCATGAGTCCTTCTTCCCTGACTTAACAGAGAGAAGAGTACTTGCTTCAGGAGGCAAGTGTCAGGCATTTGTATACAGTGGCCAGCCCAGTGGAGTTGGTGATTCATGACCTATGCTTCTATACTGCTGCTGTTGGCTGCAGAGAGAATGCTGATGTTAGTGTGTTGGTCTTCCCAGGTGATACATGGTCAGATGACACAGTACAGCTCCCCTACTCTTTATTATTTTAGATCTTCCTTCCAAAGCCTCATCATGCCTTAAAGATGAAAGGAAGATTCAAAGTCACTAGTGCTGGGCTCTAGTTTTGATCCAGAAATCATGAGAAGGCTCTTGCCACGTGCAGGTGTGGACAAGGAGACTGTTTAATGTAGTACTGGTTTAAGCTCTTGGAGATACTACTGTATTCAGTATCACAGCCCTGGTCAAGCTACCCTGGACTTTCACCAGGCTGCTAAGTTTGGATCCCACACTGATCACTTTTAAACTTTCCTGAGTCTGAGCAGGGTGCAGGCATTGCCTCCGGCTCTGGGTTTCTAGGCATACTCTCAGTTGCAGACTCTCTTTCTAGCATCCCCTTCTGAGGGCTGACCCCCGCCCCCAAGGTCCAGCTACCTAGGCCCTATGACTATCGATTGCTCCCCAGACTCTCCAGTTTCTTAAGCACAGACTTTCCCAGAGCTCCAACTTTATGGACACTCTGGTTTACAATCTACTTCTTCAGGGACATGTGATAATTGAAGTAAACAGACACAGGCTTTGCAGAGGACTTCTAAAACAATAACTCTTTACTTTAGATAGTACATGAGATTTACAGATCTAGGTGTAACGTTAGTGCCCTCATAGCCAAGATGGAGTCTGCTCTGCAGGCAGCTCTGGCCAAGAGAAAGCGCATGCAGGAATGCAGCAGGAAAAATCCCTTCCACCCCAGGGGCACCTGTTCCAAACCCCCCAGAGTGAACACACAGACCCACAGGAAAACTACAATGGATATAAGAAAGAGAAATATTTATTTACAGAGGGATGAGAGGAGAAAAACAACAAGTGGAAATATAGGGGGAGCAGTAGAACAGGGTTGTATTCAAACCCAAACCTCACAGGCCCAATGGAAGCACAATCTGATAGGGCAGACACCCGGCAATGTGTCTGCACACAGAGTTCAGGACTCCTGAGTAAAGTTCCAGTCCAGTGGTGAGTCTTGGATGCTCCTGGTCATCTTCGGCGCCAGTAAACTTCCCCAACAAACCCCTCCGGTGCCCTCTTCTGCCGCTCTCTGCAAAGCCACACAGAGCGACTACCTCCCCACTTAACTAGCTACAGCCTCCCTCCTTGTCCCCAATGCAGAGTCAGAAGCCCCAGTACTCACAGCCCCATGCAGCTCTGGGCAGCAGTGATACTGGGTCCTGCTCCGACCTGTCCTTCTTGGGCGATTCCTCCCTGGCACAGTGCTCCGCCTCGCTCCTGTCCTGGGGTGTCCCCGATCGGCCCTGTCCTTCCCAGGCTTCAGGCAGGTTCTCTGCTGCTTCACTTTTGTGAGGGCCTGCGGGCTGCAGCCCTTCTCTCCCCAGAGCTCCAGAGCCACAACCTGTTCCCTCTTTTCTCTCCCTGCTTTCCCTGCCCCCTTAGGAAAAAGATTTAAAGGGGCCACACTCTCTAAACCCCAAAGGGGTTACATAGGTAAAACAACAAAATGCCTATATATCATTCCCTGCCCCAGTTTACTCACCACTGTTAAGTGTTTCTGAGATTTGGTCAGTGTCCTCTAGGATTTTCAGGATCCCCCTCCTGCCACTCATGGTGTCTCCTCCAACTGATGGAGCCTCTCTCTGACATCAGCAATCAGTTTCCTTAGCTTTGGCTGGTCCCACTAAGAGTCCCCTCTCCTGCCAAAAGCCTGCCCTTTTGTTCCTCTCCTGCCCCAAGTTTCCTTTGAGTTTTTAAATGCTAGTACTAACATTTGTATTCTTCATTCTGCTTTGGGGATGTTCCACTGCTCCAACACCCCTCTCTCTGCAGACCACCTTCAATAACCAGTGTCTTCCAGCTTCTTAGCCTGCCCATAGTCATGCCAGAGTAGAGTCATTAGAATGCTAACTTCTTTTGTTTGTTCTGTCGCTTTTTCTAGACGGAGTGTATTATACATGAGAGAGTCCTTGACAGCCCATGTCTACTTTACTACACATTGAGGGCTGAAGTTATACTTAGGGTTCATACAATCAATCAGAATTCAAAAGATGTACGTAGGCAGAGTCCCAAAATTGTCACACAGGTATATGATGTGGGCTAGTAGACTGTTTATGTAGTACTGTCTTAAGCTCTTGGGGATATTCCTGTGTTCAATAAATATCAAAGTAACTGAGGAAGATATCAGGACTATCTCAATACCCTGATGTATTTTATACTTGATTAGGTGGCTATCTTGCCACCAAGTCTGCTAAATAAAAGTATCTCAAATGGCTCAACCATCTCAGTATATGAGATCTGGAACCCACCTCTGATACCCTCACTATAAGTCTAAGTGTCTTTGACCTCAAGCAGAACATATTGATCCTATTTAATTCTGCAGAACATCTATGTCAAAGAATTTTCCTCATTACAAGTTCTATTAGGAGGAAGCTTCACTACAAAGGGCAGCCTTGCTGACTGCACAGCACTTATAAAATACCTATCTCTCTCCAGTGACGACTAGCTACCTCAATAGCACCATGTAAAAGTGGGCACTTGGAAATGGAAGTAACTACTAGGGGCTCAGGTAAAGTTTAAATTAAAATGCTCCCCAGCAATGGTGATCAAATTTTGTTGCACCAAGAGCTTTTCTGGCAACATGCCAAGGACCACACCCAATGGTTGACGTAGGCCTGGTGTACAGCTCTGCTACTACTGAACATGAGTAGTTAGTGTTACTTCCTCATGTGCCCTCAGGAAGTACAGAATTTGTGATGTGTGTTACAATGCAAACATCATGAAAAAACTTACTTTTTATGTTCCATCTCCTTTTGAGATTTATTTAGACCTCTTTGTGAAGCTAATTAGCAGGACTTTCCTGACATCATCTTCACCTCCCCAAACTCCCTGCAGCCTTTTGGGAGTGAGTGAACTGTCCACTATTTTGGCTACTGGGGGGAAGGGACATTTTCTCCTTCATACTGTAGAGGAGGAAATACGGAAACTAGAAGAACATGCAGAGTGTCAATCAACACTGAATGTGTGTGGTGAACAATGGTGCTTTTAGCCTCTTAGATATTCTGACTGCACACAATATGCACTGTATCACAGATATTAGACCACCACTGCTCCTCAGTACGGTTTACCTGAAGGGAATGTATAGGTGTAACTTCCAACAGATTTTGCGTTTGTTTTATAGATACATCAAAGATCTGTTGTAGTTCATTGTCTCTGAAGATGGTAGCTAGTGGTTCTGCATATTTCACTCACTGGGTATTGTGTGCTCCCCTAGAGTGGCAGTTTCACATAAAAGGGTAATAGTCAACTGCAAATGCTAGTTGCTGCTTTAACTCAAGCGGTCAAGGCTTATGCTTTTAGTATGAAGATCCTAGGTTCAGTTCTTGCTGCCAGCCCATAGTGGAGAGATTGTTAAGTTTACAGACACAGTTCTGTGATCTCATTTCTGTGTTGCTCTTTTGGAATTTTCTTGTGATTGCTAGAGCTGGCACTTGAGAAAAGGGTAAGTAAGCCTTCTGTTTCCATCCATGTCTAAAAATAAACTTCCAGCACCACCCAAGCAGCACGGCAGACTACACTGGGAACTGCATCCACTATTGTAAGTCCTTGTGTGGGAGACTGGTATATTAGATTTGAAACAAGTCATGTTGCAGAGCAGGATTTGATACATGAAAGACTAGACTTCTCACAGACTGTCTCTGCTATTGAAAATAAAGTGGAGTCTTTTTCTAAGAGATTAGTAGGTGCTGAAAACAGGTTTGCTGGTCTGCAAACTAGCTGTGCAGGATATGTTGGCATGTTTAATACATTGCTCAAGGAAAATAACGTGTTACAATACAAGATGGACAAAGTAGATATAAAGCCAAAAATTGGAAATCTAAGAAGAGCCGGTGTGCCTGAGAAAACTGAAACTGGGAAACTTGATGGGTTTTTTTGCACAATGGCTTAAGGATTTGCAGTGCTGCTAGGAGGAGGATTAGGCACCAATTACTTTGATCTCTGCCAGAAGACTACTGTGGAAAAAGTCTACAGATTCTACAGGACTCTTCACTCCTGTGGCACAATGGAATGTCCTACAATAAGAGTAAAACTCATCTGTGCAGGAGACAGAGTTTTCTCAGGGACCAGACAAAGCCTGTAGAATGAATTCCCCTCAAGAACTAAGGGCTACCACAAACCACATTCCTCTCCTAGGCAAGGTGCATTTTTTTTTTACCTTGACTTCTCTAATAAATATATATCAAATCATTCTGCCAGATGTTGGCAGCAAAAAGGGCCAGGTTCATTTACCTAGAGGTTCCTTCTGAAAACTTAAACAACACTGTCTCAATGCCCCAACCAGAAACTTGGGGAAACTAAATTATCTCCCTTGGGCATCCTATATAGGCAATACTGCCCCACTCACAAGCACTGACTCCAGGGGTTTAAAACAAAGAGACCTTTGTGGGAGGGGGGACATAGAATAAATTTGGGAAAGCCAGCAACTAATACATCAGCAATATCAGGTAAGACTCCCACCAGGGCTGGCTCCAGAGTTTTGGCCATCCCAAGCAGCCAAAAAAAAAAAAAAAGCCGCGATCGCAATCGCGATCTGCGGCGGCAATTCGGAGGAAGGTCCTTCGCTCCGAGTGGGAGTGAGGGACCGTCCACCGAATTGCCGCCGAATAGCTGGACCTGTTGCCCCTCTCCGGAGTGGCCGCCCCAAGCACCTGCTTGCCAGGCTGGTGCCTGGAGCTGGCCCTGACTCCCACCCTCCAGAGTATCTTGGCACCCAGCACAAAGCAGGACCCTCTCACCTGTCTCTAGTCTTTCCAGGGTGTTTTACCCAAATATAACAGACTGAAGTTATGGTCACAAGCACATTCAGGCAGTTCACTGGCCTGTTAGTTTCCCGACAGGTTTAGTAAAGTTTCATCACCCCCAAACTTCAAACTTAGCTGAACTTTTACCAAAATGCCTAGAGCTGTCACATAACAGAAAAGCAGACAGGGCCTTAGCCCTTCAGCCATTTCCCGGTGCTCACCAACAGATGCCGGCAGAGCGTTCCCTCTCTGTGGAATTTCTGTCCAACTGGAGTTCTCAAGCAGCTCCAAGCTGCTTTTTACCCTGTTCACCTATAGGTGTCAATAGCAAGCTCCCTACTCTTTAGGGCTTCAGGCCACAGGGTTTACATCTATATTATATACATCAATTACCAAAAGAAAACATTCCACTGCACACATTTTTCCCCCAGGGACAGTATGAGAAAGCAAACAGAATGTGACAGACATTAGTCATGTCACTTAATGCACCACTGAAAGGCACTCAGATATTACCGTGGTAAGTGTGGCATAAAGAACCTATACAGACTAGAACAGAAAAATGTAGCCATCCTCACCCTGACAACTCTGCACATCCCTATTTATCCACTCTTATATCTTACCCCCAATTGCTCTGCCAATGATACCATCTGTTTGTGCCCTTCAGCTCAAAGTTATCGTTGCTTTCTTCCATGCTGTTCTACACGACTGAAACACGCTCCCTGAACCAGACCATAAAGCCATTAACACTATTCGCTTCCCAATCCTTCCTTAAGACCCTCTTCTGTCATATCACCTATGAGACATTACCAGCTCATAACAACTAGGCTGATGGCCAATAGGGATTGCCAAAATCTATTTACTGACTGAGCGAAGCATGGTCTTATGTGCGACTCGATGGCATTTCTCTGTTTGTCTGAATTGAAATTTCTTTTGGATGCCACATCTGATCAATTCCAAGGAATATTCCAGCATCAATGGATAGTGATTTTATTGTGAACATAGCACAATGGGTATGTGATCTTGACTGGCGCTACTGTAATATAAATAGACAATACCTGCAAGTTGTTGACTCCAGAAACACAGCTTTGGTGCATGCCTTAACTACTCTGCATTAACTCCGCAAATTCAGCTGTTTTAGAAGACTTCGAGTTGCACGCAAAAGCAACAGATTCCTTCAGACTGCCTGGTTCTGCCAGTCTTTCACTTGTGCATGCTATCATAGGGGAAGATAAACAATTTCCTACATGAAAAAGTAAAGGTCATACAAGCTGTTTGGTCCAGAACCAGTCAAAGCTAATCTGTTTCATTTTCGCTCCTGATGATGATATTATAGTGTAGGTATAAGATGTACAAGATAAGGACTAAGGAACCATTTTGCACGAACCTATGCATGTAAGTCACTTTTCCCTTGTGCGTAGTCCCAGTCCGATGGGACTGCACACATGTATAGTTATCATGCATATCAGCGAGGGCAGGCTGGGGCCTAAGATGGGTGAATCTCATAGAGTCAGAAGTTTTGTGCACTTTGTGAATTATTTTCCAGAGTTGACAAGACAAATACTCTGACCTTGCAAGCCTTTTGCCTGCCATTCAAACACATGTTTTTTTGTTTAAGGATGATTAATATATTTTTAACGTTTTTTCTATCTTAAGGGAAGCCTGTGGTATATATTAGAGGCAGTAGAAACATCCCCCCACCCAAGCTGAGCTGGCGCAAGTGGGCGGCCTGTATATGATTGTTTTTAATTGTTTTTTTTTTTCCTTAGAACTTCACTGTCTCTCCCCACTGTTTTCCTACAGTGTCTCTTTGTATTTGTCTCTCTGTCCTCTTTTGGCTTTATTTTTCACCTATGCTTTCACTGGAATATTTTCTCACACCTCATCTTTGCTCCTCTTATTCCCCACAGTAAGTTCTAAGTAGAATTTGAACCGAACGACATTTGAGTTTGAGTCAACGTTTCAAAATCATGATGTTCAAGTAAGTCTGAACTTGGCCAACAAGGCCCTACTGAAAACACTAAAACACATGCTTAACTTTGCTCCCATGAGTAGTACCATTGAAATCAATAGGACTATACACAGCAGTAAAGTTAAGCACATGCATAAGTGTTTGCAGGATTAGGGCCTTGGTTTCTCCTCTCCCTAGTAGAGACACATCTCAAAATGACAGACTTAACAAAAGGCGATGGCTGCAAGGGGATGTGGTCTGGAAAAAACAGAGGAAATGTCTACCAGCAAAAATTCCAATATGAAAAAAATATGTTTATCTGAATGCATATTACTCGGTAAATATGCTTAGGCTAGTGAAGGTATTAGGTATAGTAGGAATGGCTAAATTCTTATGCGGTCGAAGTCAGAGGTCAAAGCCAAGAAAACCTCCTCTTCCATTGACACATGGTACAACTTTTAACTTCTAGTAAAAGAATCAAATAAATAGTATTCCAGGAGGCATTGACATTCATTCATTCATACCCTCACCATTTCCAAATTATAGATAAGACATGGGAATAATTAACTGTATTTTACTTTACATTCTCTGCATTTGCTGCTCGGAAATGCACTAATACAGAAAGAGCGCCTCCAAGCACTGTGCCCCTGTTTAATGCTCATCTGACAGTGTAGAGCTTTTGTTTTCAATAAAAGTTTATTTTAGTAAATGTTCTGCTATTCAAAAAGGAGGGGCCGAGTTTCAAGGCCAGATCGTTTAAAAAGAAGCACACTACCCCAACCGGGTAGAGGAAAGGCAGATTACCTCCTACCAGCACATTTTACAGCAGCTCAGTGGGGGAAGAAGGAGTCAAAGGAAGCATGTAGTGAATTTCCAGATGGGAAGGTAAAGGGAAAAAATACATGTCATCAGAAGAACACATTCTAAATGAATCCAAATTCTAATATGGAGATGTGTAAAGTAGTCTATAGAGAAAAAGAGATTCTTTACTATCCTTGAAAATGTATACAGTAGTATAGGACTATGATTGAGGTATACACTCTGTATTATTTATTTCCATATATAATATTTCTCTTTTATGCATCTATATTACCTATTTCTATATCTCTATTATATGTTCTTGAAAAGGATACAAGCACACATATATAGAATATGAAACATTGCTACATCTGAATTATATATATATTAATACATACAAACATTTTTCTTCTGTTTGATATTAAAAACCTCTTCAGAAACAAAAATGGATGCTTGGGTCACATTTGACAAACATGACAATTTATATTAATATACACGTGCCTTTGATGGCTCTGTTTAAAATATTTTTACGTGTAGGTTACTTTTTAAAAATGCATTCAGGCATAAATAATTCAGAATAAAATGCAAATGAGATCTAACAGAATGAGAGGGAAAAGAACCAAGTAACGTTGACTGACACATAAAATGTAGGCTTTGTTAATGTTATACTCATTACCTTAGCAAATATTTTACAGGAAGTGTAGTAAATCCACCACAGATGTGATAAAAATTAAAACCTCTTTTAAAGTAAGACTATCTATTTAAAATAACCAAAAAGCATATGCAACATGGCACCATAATCTCGCTAATAGCTGATGAAACAATAGTTAACATTAAACTAAAGTGTTTTGTTAAGATTATACAAATAAAATCTTTGTTAATTTAGAGGAAACATGCAAAATCAACATTTTCTCTTCCTGTCTAAGGTATATAATAAAATGTAATTAGTTTTTTTTTAAAATGGAGGTCCATTCACCATAGCACCATGTCATCTACCACATTAACATACAAAACCACTTGCAGTAGAAGATATGAGAGAATGTAAGGTCTGGATTTCCCTTAGACATCAGCTTGAATTTAGAACAAAGTTCTTAATATTCAAAGTATCTGCACAAGAATTAAGATCACATTGGGTGGAATCCTGGCCCACTGAAGTCAATGACAAAACTCCTATTGACCTCAATGAGGGCAAGCTTTCACCCACTGTATTTTTTAAGCTTGGATTCTCTTTGCCTGTAATACGATAAAATACTGCTATTAGGAATACACATCGGTCATTCTGTTATGTGGCATATAACTCCTATGTACAGATAAATGTACACCGCACAACTGGCTGGCAAATTTATAATAGCTATATGCATGTTAAATCAGTACTGACAGAATTTAACTTGACAGCGTGTGATACAATCTGGTATATTTAAACAAGGACCTAAAAATATGAATGAAAACTAAAACAACAAGGAGTCCAGTGGCACCTTAAAGACTAATAGATTTATTTGGGCATAAGCTTTCGTGGGTAAAAAAACCTCACTTCTTTTACCCATGAAAGCTTATGCCCAAATAAATCTGTTAGTCTTTAAGGTGCCACTGGACGCCTTGTTGTTTTTGTGGATACAAACTAACACGGCTACTCCCTGATGAATGAAAACGAAGGCGTTAGCATGATAATGTATTGTATGTCAAACTATTCCAATGAGTCAGTTGGAAATATTCTACACATCTTTTCGCAATTATAATATACTATTTTACCATGCTACCAAATACTCTAGCCAGTGCTTTTAAGACAGCAAATGAAAAAAATGTTTAGACTAGTGACAAACATCAAAAAGCACATGAAGAACCCAACTGACCAACAGAATCTGCTCTCCATGTCTTTTTGAGAACTAGTTACAACCTGCATATTACACACTAGTCATAAATGTGGCAAACACAGAGTATAAGAAAATAGGTGGCGATGGTAAGGTTTATGGGAAATATAGCCTTAAGCTCTGATCCTGCAGACATTCACACATGTATTTAACTATATTACCATGAGTAGTCCCATTTAAATCACTGGGTCTACTCACAGCAATAAGTGTTTGCAGAATTGAGGCCTTTATGTGGTCAGAGGAGCGCTCTTCATACTGGAATGCTATCCCTTGTCTTCCCTATCCTCACCTGTGTGAGCGCTAAGAGTAGGGTTACCAGATAGCAACTGTGAAAAAACGGGACGGGGGGTAATAGGCGCCTATATAAGAAAAAGTCCGAAAAAACAGGTTTGTCCCTTTAAAAACGGGACATCTGGTCTCCCTAGCTAAGAATAACAGGAAAGGCTTCCTCCAGAACAAGGCCAGTCTGTAGATGGGACTGAGCAAATTGACCTCTACAACTGCCATATATGAGATATTAGCTCAGATCTTTTGTTTGAAGTTTTGACTTTAAAAAAAAAAAAAAAACTCACTCATTCTTGCTCAACAAAAAGTATGAAAATATTCAGAAAAGAACCAATGCATGTGTGTTACATAACATATCTATATAGAACATTAAATATACTAACACCTAACAATATACGTATATGGGTTAGTATAAAAATTTGATTGGCAAAAACTAACTTTGCTATTCATGAGTAATCTTGGTGTGCCAAATTTATGCCAAGAAAACTTATTTACTACCACACACCAGCATGTTTTATGTCAGACACTGTAAAATGTTCATGTGTACGTGTTTTAATAAATAATTGCAGTGAGTACGTAGACATTATGGCTTAAGAAAATTCCCCTGTGGATAGAATACAGAATTTGGTTTATTACATTTGTTTCCCATATAGTTTATACATGTTCCTATAACTGAATGACATGATGTCTGAAAGCACTGTATTTAAATGGGAACCTCAGCTTCTGAGACAAATTCTGCACCTATTTACACCCCTAATTCCAATAGTTTTGCACAGATGCAACCAAGAGAAAATTTGTCCTCAAGTAATTCAGAAAAAAAATGGATCAAATTTTACCTTCATGTAAATATGCAATTCCCATTGAAGTTAATGGTAGATACAGTTTCTAAGGATAAAATTTGACAAATAAAAAGAGCTGGAAACCTATTTGGAATCTGTTTGTGTAGGGCTGCCATAGCTGCTCCTCTCCAATCCCCCACCACTTGCCAGGTCCTAATATACAAGGCATTCCAAAAGGAAAGGGGGCATAGCTGGAGCTTCTCTATGCCTCAATAATGACAGGCTGCTGGAATGGCCCCTCAGGTCAATGGGTGTAATTTAGAGCAGCCATAAGGCTGCTCTGGGTTATGCTGGATGTCCAGCCAGGCCACAGCTGGCCCCAGGATCAGTCAAACACGAAGGTGGCTTGGAGCCGCCTTTGCCCCATTCCAACAGCATCAAGCATATCTTGGCTGTTCTGCTCCTTAGGATTTAGCCTCATGATTGTAAATGCTGCCATGAGTCATACAACCTACATCTGCTAGTAAAACTGATATGATTCTTTTTACATATACTCTTCAGGATTGCACTAAATTTCTTATCATCCAAAAACCACATCAGTTATAAAAATGAATTTAATCCACACTATAAAAAAACATCAAAACACCCAGGTCAACACACAAGTTTGCCATATAGAGCACTCTGAGGACTCCTAACTAGCATGATAGATAGAAATGTTTATAAAATGTGGACAGCTGGTAATAATATCACAGCATAGATGTCAAGGTCTCTGCTTATTGTGCATTAAACTCCCTCCATTTCAATTTAAAAATGCTTAAACAAACCAGCATAAACTGAGAGCAAACAGCATTTCAGCTATTTACCCTTGGGTAAGAAAAACAATTAAAAGTACTTATAAAAATAAGATTTTAATGTTTGTTCATATAAGAAATACAGAGTACCAGTATTTATTAAAAAGTCCTTTAATTTTAAGATTCTATATTAGAATGGGCCTTTATAACCTGCCTTCATACGTCTCTATAAAATATTTCTTTATAAACTAAGTTATAGGCAGAAATGGCGGGCCTGATTTTCAGAGGCACTGAGAAAGCACAGCTCCTATTAACTTCAGCTGAATGGCTCAGCACCTCTGAAAATCAAGCCCCGGCACAATAGAAAAGACAAGTGTGCAAGAGGACTGTGGTTATATGCCAAACTGTGGCCTAAGCTACACAAGTACAGCTCCCGTTGTCTTTGGTGGCCTGATTTTCAGACTATAGTTGGTCTCATGGGTGCTCAGTATTTCTGGCAGTCAGGTCCCAGGTGTGACTATCCAAAGGCAGAATGTTGCCCTAATTTTGTACCTGATTTGAGACTGAATGTCTAAACCGCTTTTTGTAAAAATAATGGCTCTCACAAAGATAAACACTGGGTCAAGGCAATTATAGCCTTCCTCTTGCCTTTCCAGGTGCAAGCCAACTACCGTTTCAGCAGAAAAATGAACAACATTCACAAAATTCTCAGGGTTTATCTCAAGCCCGGGATGACAGCTACCAAAATATAGTCAAAGTAACCATCAGCTGCTTCTATATTAGGCGCTTCAAAAAGCAGTATTTCAGTGCAAAAGCATCCATCCATTTAATCTAGGGTGTGTTTTTAACATAAAAGTAGTAGACCAGCGCCTGAGCTGTATTAGAGAGGATTTGTGCTGCTTCCCCAATGCAAAACAGCCCTAAAGCAGGTTTAATTAGCCACAGGACAAGAGCCATCCAACACAGGGGTATCCTTGGATTCCAAAGCACTCCAATAGCAGCTCCTATGCCATCTGGCAGCTGGTGGAGGGGTGTAGCCAGAGACAAGAGAGCATGGCCCTGCCCATTCTGCCCCGATCCCTGAGAGTCATAGCCCCTTAGGACCACTGGCACGTGATGCAGGTTTGACTACTTTGTTCTAACCCATGTCAGGAGGCTGGCCCAATGCAGCGCAGGCCTTAGACTGGGGCTTGCAAAAGGCACCTTTGCAACCTTCTCTTCAACTCCCTTGAGCGCTCCTGGACTGCAGCTGAGGATCTGGTGCAGGGTGCCTGCAAAAATTACGACCTGTAGTTGATCATTGGCTCCACTATTAGTAAATTTAATACTGTGGAACCAATAAGATGAGCTGTCAGCATACTGCTCTAGCTCATGTACATGTCTGTTAACGTGGCCTTCATCTTTTACATACGACATGCTTTGTAGCGTTCGGGGATTTTACACCAACCAAACGCTCAATTGGCAGCCAATAATCTCAATCATTTCTATAGTGAAAATTAACACGATGTGAATTTCTGTTTGTGACTGATGGCCCTATCAATCAAGACTTACAATTTTAGAAACATAGGAACTGCGGTACTGGATTAGCCCAATGGTCCATTTATTCCGGTATCCTATCTCTGGCAGTAGCCTGTAGCAGATGCCTCAGAGGATGGTACAATAAATGCTGCAACAGGCAGTTATGGAATAACCTGCCTATAGAGAAAGATTCTTCTGAATCCCCCATCAGTAAGAGGTTGACTTATATCCACAATCATCAGTGTTTACAGCTCTTCCAAACTTTTGATTTTATTTATGTTTAATATTGTAACCCCAGATATAATGTTGTATGATCTGTATATTGTCTGAATACATTGCACTCAAGGTCCCTACCAGTTCTTTACAGCTAGGTATTGGGAAGTATGTATAGGAAATCAAATAAATTAATGACTCCATAGGTGAGTGTCAATAAAGGGATGACCAGGCAGTAGCCTAAATCACTTCTGCTAATTAAGGAATTGGAGAGAGGGGAAAGTCAGCCAAACCTGATTTCAAACTGATGATTGACCGGGGCCGTTCTGACTGGGCCGTTAGAGCAAAAAAAAAAAAAAAAACCACCCTGACTTTCTGATTAAGTTAGGAGCTGTTTCCCGGAATAGCAGTGGACACATAAGTATACACAAGGCTGAGTATGTGAGCTGAACTAATTATGAAAAGACAATTTTAGAAAAGTAGCACAGAAAGCTTACATGATGAGCCAGTCTTTGAGCAGTGAGCCAACCCCACATACATAGTATCCTCAGCGCCAGTATGGGAAGCAGTTAATTGTTGAAATTTGATGGAACTTCTTTAACATATGATGCTCCATCCCAGCTGCTCCCAACGCCTAGAGTTTTGTTTGTTTTTAAACACTGCTACAGAACAGTGGGATGGAAAGGGCTGATATTGTGAAAAACATTGGCCTTTGAAGTCTTGGTTCAAACAAAAGGTATGCAGCCATCTGCTAAAATAAAGTGAACATTGTTTAAAACAGCAGGCCTGATTCTACATAGCCTTGCACTTGTGTAGTTATACACATCTTGCCAAGTTGGTGTAAAACTATTGTCCAAGCAGCACTATCCACTCACTTGCTCACACTGGAGTTAGCATGTAACTATTCTGCACAAGTGTAAGTGACAACATAAGGAACAAGGAAGTGGAGAATCAGGCCCGATATGTTTTCCTAGACAAGGTCATTGAGGCCCCTGGCCTTTTTTCTCTCTTATTTTTGTTTTTAATTGGATGGCCCACTCCTATCTCACCCATCTACAGACACCCCAAGACCAACTTCCTCTCAGAGAGGGGGGAAAACATTTTGCTCAGACCAGTTTTCTGCCCATCTGTTAAAGAACATGCTGGAATCCTGTCAATTCCAAATCATGCAATTAGCTTGAAGCTAGGAAAGTCTCCTCTCAGTGAAGCTGTCCCAGTTACCACATGAATATATACAAAAAATTCGCATACAGCTCAAAGATCAAATCCTTTCTAATGGTATAGTTTTAGAAGGGAGATATAACCTGCAGCCACAACATGGCATGTGATTTGAATATCATCTGACCAGAAACATGTGATGCGAGATAATATTCAGAAGGACTCAATACTTTCAGACATCTCTAGCTTGGAAAACAAACACAAACCTCCCTACCCCTGCAATGCTATAAAAATGCTGCAGGGTGTGTTGGTATGTTCTCCTATCTTTTCCCATGCTCAGGACGAAGGCTAAATAATCCTCAGATTCCTCATACCAGCGTGAGAGGTTCAAGATAGTTTTAAAAAATATTTTATGACATCTTAAAATATCCCCTTTTATCTTTTCTTCTCCCCCTATAGCATTTGTAGCTTATGAGCTGATTTAAAAAAACCCTTGGGTGCCACTTTTGGAGTCAAGAGGATGCATATGGTGTGCACATTTCCCACTGAGTGATGACTTCCATGAGAAGTAATATGTGTGGGTGGCAAGTATTACATTTGAATGCAAAATTCAAATAAGGGCATGAATTTGCATGAAAAAGAAACAAATTTGATGGGAGAAATTTATTCACTGCCTTCAGAAGAAGAGCTTGGTATTGTCCCAAGGCTGCACAAAATGGCAACAAAATCTGCATGGAACTTTGTCATAGGACTTTGTCATTATTTGTCATGATCCCATGTATTGTTCCATGGCAAACATGGAATTGGTTGTATTTTGCCACGTGAACTAAGAACAGACTTAGCTCAGTTCTAATTAATTCAAAATTAGGGCTCATGCACACCTTTCTCCATCAGCAGAAACACCTTTAGATACAGGTGGTGCAAGTACCTACCCAGATTAAGTTTTATGAGGCCTCTGCTTGCACATTTGGTTCCTTCCCTTTAACTGTTTACCATCACTCATGCCAGAAGCCAAACATTCTATTGTTAAATTACCTCACTTATTTCATTTCCCATTTTTAAATATGATATACCCCTTTTAAAATGGAATGAAAGTTAAATTGAACAAAAGCATTTTCTTTTCAGCACATAATTGGCACAGTGATGCTATGGCTTTAATTATCTATAGCAGTGGTGTTGAGTTACATTTTCTGGAAGGCCAGATAAGGCAGTGTGCAAATCTTGGGAAGCCAAAGGGCTCTTCAGGTGTTCGCTCTCGCATGAGCCTCTGAGACCGAAAACACCCTATATTCACACCCTACATATTATTGTAATAATCTTTGTGCACAATATGCCTTGTGAAGTATAACTTAAAAATGAGTAACATGCTGATCATTAATATTCTTGTGTAATGTATGTACAAAATGTATATTAAGAATTATGAACATAAACTGAAATTAGGACTACAATGTGTTTAACCAGTCAAGTCGGGGAGGGGCTAAACCTGTTTCTCAAAGACAAAGGACAAACTGATGGGTCTAGCCAGGTGTCATCAAAGTTGATTGGCAATCACCTGTCACGTGGCCATTCTTTAACAAAGAAGCAGGGGCAGGAACAAATCAATTTTCATTTTAGCAAACACCATCATGAAACCTCTTTCACCACGAGATTCCATGGCTCTGTCCTCACAGTAGGAATGAACTTTATCAAGGGGTAACCCTGAGGAAAATGCATTTCAAAGGGTGACTGGACTATAAAAAGACTATAAAACACCCCCAAGCCAGCTCTCTCTCATCTAAGAAGACAAAAGAACCAGCCCTTTGACTTTGTGGGGAGCTCTTAACCTGAGAATTTGGTCAGCCCTGTTGCTGAGATCATGTGGTAAGGTCTTTATCTTGTTAAGTTTTCGCTATCAGAAAGCATGTTATCTTTATTTCTCTTGTAACCATTTCTGACTTTAATACCTGATATTTCCATTCACTTAAAACCTCTCTCTTTGTTGTTAAATACACTTGTTTTATTTTTTTATCTGAACCAATCCAGTGCTGGGTTTAAACTAAATTATTTTGTAGCTCCAGTTAAAGTAGCAAACTGTTGAATATTGACCCTTTACAGGGCAATGGACCTTTAATATCTGAACTGTCCAGAAGAGGGCTGGACAATGCACAACACATGTTCTGGGAAAATTTGGGACTGTGGGTGTGTGTTGAGGGTGACCCTGCAAGTAGTTAACAAGGTAACTGGAAGCCAGAGTTTGACTGTAGTGTTGCTGACGGGCTGCTGGGGTCAGAGTTGCTGGACAAGGACTGCAATTATACACAGACACTCAGGGTGTGACCTGCATGCTGTTAGACTGTTTGTGAGAAGCCCTAGTTGAAACTACAACAGCAAAGCATTATGAGGCACCCAAGGTTGCGGGGCAGGTGATAACACAGCCCATCACTGGGATGGATTGCACCCCAGAATGTGACAGCCTGCCACGGGATAGAGGTCGCTAGCTTTCAAGAGTGGTGTGCCAATTTGTATTTATTAATCGCAAATGACAAGGTTAAGCATGCTGATAGAAAATAGTCCAATGAAATTGTGCAAACACATAATTATACAAATACACTGTAGTGCTGTTAAAACACCATGCTATCAAGTCTACAAAAACTACACTATGAACTTAACATTTGAAGTGACACACACAAGAAATGAATGGACATCTACTTTTCCTTTCTTATGGCCTGATATTTTGACATTCACTTGCACTGCCCAGCCTCCTCCATCAGATCTGCCTCTAGCCCCACCCCATCTGCCCAGTCCCCCAGTTCTACTCGCTAATCCTCCCATCTACCCCACCCACTCAGCTCCCAGCCCACCATCAGCTGTGGTGGGCTCATCTCTGCTCCTTCTGGGGTTCTTCACCCCTCTCCTCCTTCCAAGGCTGGGTGTTACAGGGAGGGAAGGGGGAGGAGCCATCCCTGCTCACAGGAGGGGTGGAAGGAAAGAGGTGGTGAAGCCACCCTGAGATATAAGCTGCCCTGCAAGACTAGACTAGGCTCCTGAAGCCAAAGGGAGAGAGAGCCCTGCTGCTTCCTGAGCAGTTCTGATTGGCTGTTGCTTCCCATGAGGCATGAACAAACGGCTGATGGCCCTCCTGGCTGGCTCTGGCCAAGTAGCTGAAGAATAATACTGTACCTTATGTCTGTTTTAGGGGGGGCTCAAAACCAAGACCCTAGGCTGTAGCTTCTAAAGCCTCTGCATTAATCCAGCCCTAGGACTCCTGATGATTCTGGGATGCCATGTTAGATAGCAGGCTCTTGAAGCTGGCCAGCCATCATTCATTAGTGCATTATATTACCATGCTGGGGTGCACAGAGCAGGCACTTGCCCCAGCTTGTTTTTATTTTATTTTGGGTTTTTTTGGCCTAGGCCATGGGTACCCCTGATCATCAGCACTAGAGAAGCAGTTACATTATTTTGTAATATAGTGAGGACCATCAGTGTTCTCAACAGTGCACAGTACACTGATGAAACCTCTCCCCTTCTCTAAGGAGTTTAGGGCCCAACCATGGAGAAAAATGTACTGGGTTGGGGCGATCATGTTAGAACATGGTAATTTCCCAAATATATTATAACATGGTTTGCTCCTGTCTGTGTACACCATGTTACTGAATAGTGTTACAGCCCTGTTCTTTAAAGTAAATGTTGACAGACCGTTCACTGGACTGACAGCACAGTAAACAGTATGAGAGGTGACCACCAGAGAGTGGGAGGTCCAATCTCAAACTGGAACAGATCTTTTTATAAAATGTTAATAACTTAATAATGAAAACTTCCAGGAAAGAAGTGTGTTTTAAGAAAGGATTTGAACACAGAGAAGTGTTGCACAGGGGGTGACATGATCGCATGCCCAAAAACATAAGTGAGAGAAGGATACAAAGTTAAGTAGTCTTGGGAGGCAAGAAAAGAGTAAGAAGTTGTGTAGAAAAAATGATACATGCAGAGTGGAAACCACACACTGTACTATCCAGGGATCAAATCCCACTAGTATCTCATGCAATTAAGAAAATTGTTTTTCCCCATCAGATCTAAGACATATAACATAGGAGAAAAATGGTTTTTCACTTGGCCTATCATCAAAGTATTTTTGGAAGTCAAGGACATCCATACATCCCCACACTAAACTGAGACTTTTGTGTAGAGGGAAAAATTACATTTTCTCCTAATTGGCTATTTCTACAGATTAAAATTAGAGTAGGTGGGAGGAGGTTTATATAGATGCCAGATCTTCCCATTCCATCTTAAATTGGAATTGAGCCAGGACACTACCCTTATGAAAAATACCATGGGATCCTTTAGTGGTCTCATCCAAAAGATGGCACCTCATGAAGGTCAGCTCTGTGCTGAAGTATTCATTGAGTATTGACTCAGAGAAGTCACCTACCTACTGGATCACACCTGAACATTCTCTGGTAGTCTTCCAAGCAAGTACTGAATAGACCCAACCCCACTTAGCTTATAAGAGCTGATAGATTCTGACTCAGTGGGGGATGGTTGCAGACTTGAAAGACACACTGCTTAAAAGGCTGTCTCATGTTTCAGTTGACCATGTGTTTTCTCTTAGTAGCCTGAGAGTTCAAATACTCTGTATAACAAAAGTCAGATTGAAAAGGTATTGTGCATAAAATAATTCTTATCCAGGTTGGCACAAACTTTTTTCCTTTTTCAAAACAATATAAAAATTGATTGTGTGGTATTAATTCTAATTTGTACCTATAATGGAGCTACTTTGTATTAAAATGTTGGCACTATTGTGTCCTGTTAAATGCAATAAAGCTTGTAAAACATGCAGTCTTGGTTTAAAAAATATGATCTGCAACAGCACTTGCCTTATAATGAATGATACCATTAAACTTTAGAAATAAGTTTTTTGAATCATCAAGCAAAATTTGAAAATATAAGATATTAAAAAGGAAACATCATTGAAAAGGTGGCTCCCACTTAAAATTAAATCCCAGCAAATCAGCAATTTGTACAATACATTCTAACTATAACACATTGCTATAGTAAACTGATGTGAAATGAAAGTCAACATGACTCTGAGTGAACATTAATAATTTCCCAATGCCAAATGTTCAAAAATCATGAGTTGGGCCCCCAAAAATCAGGAGATAGGGCTTAAAATAATAAGATAAACATGGGAGGTTCTTTTTATTTGCCTCTCTTAAAGGATTTCCAGTTCATGTGTTGAAGCATTTCTCCATAGTCATGAGGGCTAGAAACTTACTTTCACTTTAAATGAAAGCTGAGCTTCTCAGCCAGTAATCTGACTCCAGGAGCTGGTGATCTAAGAACAACAAATATCAGGAGGCTCACTATAAAACACTGAAGCTAGCATATTGGAGCATATTAATCTGTGTTGTAACTATTGATTTAAGCGGAGGGACAAAGTGAGTAAGATAATATATGTTATTTGACCAACTTCTGTTGATGAAAAGGAGAAGCTTTCGAGCTTGGGTCTTCAACACAGCAACAACAAAACTGCAAACAACAAAGGCAATTTCAATGGAGTTAATTAATGGACCAAAGGCATCTGTAGTGTATCTGTCAACTTCTTTTTTAATTTACTATTGTAGTAGTGTTAAGAGCTGCTCAGACAGAAAGTCATTAGCAGTGCAACAACAACATTATTGAATCAACATATTTATGAACAATACTTATATACCAGTTGATGACAATCTTTCCATATACTAACTTTTTACATATACATATATATAGAAATACTTCTTTTAATACAAATTCTAGATGTAACTATTTATGCCAGGTCTGAATTTAGCCCACAAACTTGTTTTCCAATCCTTATGCTATTTATATTTAACTGTCTTCTGAGAAAGAACACGTTATTTCTATGCCTGATCTTTACATATACCTCATTCCTGCTGAAGTCAGTGCTATTATATCTGCTTAAGAACTGTAGGATCAGGCTCATAACAACAACAGACAACTAAAAAATAGCACTAATACCAAACTCAAGAGAAAGGTCCATCTCTTAGTAAACAAATGTGTGACCCATCCCATCAGAGCCATCCCAAATCACATAGCTCCATTGACTTTGCTACACCAATTTCAAGTCACTGAGTATATGACCCACAAGGCTCAATATAAATACTATCAGTAGAGACACATCGTGTATTTGAGCCAGCAGCAGTCAGAAAAAAAAATCATCTCTTGCCATAATGTCTTCACTGCAGAGTTGACTTAGTTTCTTTCTTGGGTGTTACTGCTAAACCTCCTCCCATCCTCACACAAAACCCTCTCACCCAAGTTTCATGGTGCTTCACGCCCAGGCTAGCTGACCCAGATGGGGTAGAGGCTAGAGCTCAGATGTCACTTTCACTTGAGCTGGTAACCTGCCCACTTTGTAGTGAGGATATAGGGTAAACCAGTTCAGTGCTGGTAGACCTCTAGTGGCTAAATGTTCTCCCATAATCATGGGGGGAGGGGGACATAAAGCAGCAGCTTACTGCAGTATACAGAACTATGGGATATGCCCTTAGAAGTCCTACCAAGACACAGTTAACATTGCAGTGAGGACATACCTTTAGAATAGTATACTCCTTGGGGGTGCCTGATACAAGAGACAAAGTGTGGACTATTCCTGACTGCATTTTTCTCTCTCATACAGTAAATTTCCTTTCATGTAAGTAATAAAAGTGGCCATGAGACTGATTTTCCTTTATTAAAGTAGAAAGGTCTTTCTACTATATGTAAGATGAACTTGGTATCTAAGTATAACGTTATGTATACCTTCCAAACCACAAGGAATAGGCTTTAGATGTCACCAGATTAGCAATAGTGAAGCTTTTCTCCCTTTTAGGAAATCTGCAGGACTCATGTTTTAATTCTGATTTCTAAATTACTTTAGAAAATTATGTATTCAGAGCTGCTATAATTAAACAAACATAGGTATTTTTATAATACCTTAAATTAAGTAAAATTAATACCTTAAATCTCATAACTAACCACTGTATGTTTCATTACTAACTATATAAACATTATATTGATTAGAGTGGCCTTGTGTCTATCGGTGTAGAGCCAGGGTACTGGGAATCAGGACTCATTCTAATCTTGTTTCTGTCACTGATTCATTGTATGCGGATGGGCAAGACATTTAGGGTGAATCCTGGACCCACTGAAGTCTGACTGATTTCAATATGGCCAGGTAATTTTTCTGCACATTTTATCCATCTATAAAATATGCATGATGATAATGATCTACCTACTAGTTGCTTTGTGAAGCCTATTTAACGTTTGCAAAGCAGGTTGAGCTCCTCAGATGAATATCATTATACAACTGCAAAATATAATCAAGATCTACAGTAGTTGTATAATCTAAATCTCACAACTTTTCATAACATGGGCAAAACTCTTCTGTTAGCAGCATTTCTACCATCCACCACTCTTATACCCCGATCCTGCAAACATTTACATATGTGCTTAACTTAACAAATAAGAATAGTCTCATTAAACTCATGAGGCTACTTATATGGTTAAGTGTGTGTAGGATTGGGGCCTAAATTATTACTGTTTGAAAATCTATAAAGAAGATGCCAGCAACATCCCTCAGGCTCCTTTAATACTTTTTTATTAGCATCTGCAGAACTCAGAGCAAAATATTTTATATTAGAAGATTGTTCTGCTAAACAAGACAGTAGCATCAAGATATCTAAGGCATTAAATAGACCAAATCTGAAATAGTTGTACCAGAGCACTCAAGACATAACCAAATGGTACAAGGGAAACCTCTAAAAGACATAAAACCAATGCAACCCGTATTCCATTATTTTGCTCATTCACAAGTGTCTCCAGTAGGACACTGTGACATCCCTACACTTCAGCGAAAAGCCAAAGGGGTTAGCTAATACATGCAGTCAGTGGTCTATTAGCAGCTTTGATTCCCAAGTCCTGCTGCAACTGAAGAGGGTATCAAGGCAACAATAATGATAAAGTAAAATCATAAGTAGTCACTGAAAATGACATATTGCTTTCTTCTTGCAAATCTATCCAATGTTATGTTTAGCATTGGGACAGTTTAGAATTCTCATAAGACCAAAAAAACCACACACAAACAACATTTGAACAGTGGTTATATTGCACTTGAGTAACCCAATAATCATGCTTCAAGGGAGAAAAATGATTTCCTGTCAGAACTGCAGACTGAAACTGCCAAGACAGTCTCTCCAAAACTGCAAGCGTATTGCCATTCACCCATTAGCGTTGTGATGAAGAGAGAATCTCAACTCACTGAGCCAGCACATAAGCCATGGCCAGGACATCACTAAAAGAGGGCGGGAAAGCAAACGGGACTAGAAGGGGAGGTGGATTGAATTCTGGTAAGCACTTCGGTTTCAAAAACTGAATTTATAGAAGTCTGTGGTGTAGATGGAAATATAACTACACTGTGGTTTACACTTTAACATTTCTTGTAGAACACTGGCAGTGTTTCATATTATTCATCAGGCCATTTATTAACAATTTACCAGTTATCGCTCGCGAATGTCACCAGTTCTGATGCTGTATGTTAGTGGAAATATCATGTGTAATGGTATGTCTGCATTAGGAGGTCATCTGTCTACTAATGGGCATGTGTTTGGGGGCAAAAGATCAGGCAGCAAGTGCATGAATCTCCCGTGGCTAACTGCACCTCCCCACCCCCCGATTACAGTCTGTTAACTTTATTAAAGTCTGCTCCCTTTTAAAGATCACCACCTTTTAAAATTAATAAAATGATAGGTAAGTTTGCTTGACAGGTGAAATTTTTCCAAGCTCATTGAAATGCATTTCCCCATCTGTAGCAGGGACCATGCTCCCAGACATGGGGGAGTTACACGTCTTTTCCTTTTTAGACCACCACCAATAGGAGGAGACAAAAAATAAAACCCACACAATTGCATTTCCTGCTTGTGCTGACTTTAACCTTCCTGGCCTATTCTCATCCTCTTTTGTTATAGTTCCACTTGCTGAGCCTGAGGCAAGATCACTACCCAGAAATGGGTGACTGGTTTGTCACAACATTATCTCATGCATAGCTGAGATTCTCAAAATGGAATAATGGCAATAAATGTGTCCATTCTTTTCACATTTGAGGCCGTAGCAGGATACAGCATCATCATTAATATCTTATCCAATGTATTATTTCAACCTCCCAGTGAGAAATGGGCTGCAAATACACTTATCTATCTCTACAAGCAACATATACTATGTAATGAAAACCAAATCTAAAGTAGATTGAATTTTTTCATATGGCCCTAGAAGCCCAAAATTTATCAAGAAATGAGACCCACAGTAGGAGCTGAAGCTAATTGTGAATTCTGACACAACTTCCCTAATAATGATTAATGACCAAGGGGGGAAAAATGTGGCTACATGAGTAAATGCCAATGTAAACTGACACTAAGACATAAAGCTATTTTAAATATTTTCCTTTCTAATTAAATATTTCATTCTACTGTATAAACCTCAATATAAAAATGGACTGGATCTATTATCTCTCATGAAAACAGCAGGCAGCAAGTTAGTTAAAAGAAATTAATTTGAATGCCACAAGTAAAGAAACAGCAGTTTCTTCCCTTTCTAAGCCAGACATAGAAATAAAGGGCTTCACTCTCTTCTCACACAAGTGTAACTTGGGACCAACACACTGAAGCCAAGGGAGATACACTGGGTGTAAACAAGAGGCAGAATTATAGCTCCCTGTTTTGCACCTGGAATTCACTGTGGGTGAAAGTAACGCTGGGCCAGCACTTGACCAATGCACCACATAAGTCTGATTAATGAGCACTGCACGAGTGCTCTAGAAAAGAGAAATCTGTATAGATGAAGATAGTTAATAAGTAGGGCTACGATTATGTCACGGAGGTCACAGAAGACATTTTCTGCCCCGGGACTGGAGCTCCCAGCCAATGCCACCCCCGGATACCCCGCAGCTGTCCAGTTGCAGCAGGGGGACTCCCCACAACTGTCCTGCTGCGGCGGACGGACTCCCCACAGCGGCCCAGCTATGGCCAGCGGCTGGGGGACCCTGCAGCTCCCAGCTGCCTTAGGGTCAAGGAGACCCCGCAACAGCCCAGCCCCAAGGGCAGGGGGACTCCAGAGCGCCTACGCATCTCAGTGGTGGGGGACAGGGAGCCCCAGCAACAGTGGATGCTGAACCCGCCTACCCATTTTCTCAGGGATATTTTTAGTAAAAGTCAGGGACAGGTCATGGGCTTCCGTGAATTTTTGTTTATTTCCTGTGACCTGTCCCTGACTTTTACTAAAAATATCCATGACAAAAATTGGCCTTATTAATAAGTAACGTGCCAGTAGATGGCACAGAAAATATTCACCATTGTTCATAGGTTTTCTAGAACCAGTTAAAGTGGTTCTTGTGCACTCCACATGGCTTCCAGCATGCAGCTCTTTATATCATTGGTACATAGCCCTGGCCTGCAGCCCAGAGATGCATTGCACAATCCAGGTGCAAAAAATTGGGTTAATTGTTAACACTTAGCTGTCTAGCTATCTACTTCCCAGGTGAAAATGAGAGAGTTAGTTTCCAAATGTTCATTTCTACCCAGAGCCAACTGCGGATGCAAAATTAGAGGCTGGTTTTATCAGTGAGGTCTCATGCTGTTTATTACTCCTCAAAGTGGGACAATGATTGATATTCAAATTATATTCCCAGTTCATGAACTGTGGGAAGCTATTGGGTGGTGAACATATGACAACACTGCAGGAAAGGGAGCCCCCAAATCAGTGATGGCAAGTCAATTATTCCTTTGGCAGGGGAGGGTGGGAACTCCAATCTCTGTCCAACCCAACAGGGACCTCATTCTAGTTCCCCTTTATCCCTCCCTCCTGCCCCGGGGACTGAGAGTATCCCTCAGTCAGGGCATCTGCCCCCATCTTACCACACAGCGCATGAGCTGGTGCTGCCAGTAGAGTTCTCGGTTAACTCCCCTGCACACTGATATACAGGAGCAGATTCCCCGTGCATGACAACTCCACTTAGCTCAGACACCCCTCCATTTTGACCGAGAGGCAGCCAGGCCAAATTTCAGTGGTGTTGCGACCCCATGCACCAGGTTGCAATGCTACTCATTGAAATTTGGCCCAGCCAACCCTCCATATATATGGAGAGGTGGCTGGGTCACATTTCAGAGGTGTTGTGACAATGCAGCTGTAGTAGCCAGGGCCGGCTCCAGAGTTTTTGCCACCACAAGCAGCAAAAATAAAATAAAAATATAAAAAAGGCGCAATCGAGATCTGCAACAGCTCTACCGCCACCGCCTAATTCTTTGGCAGCAATTTGGTGGCAGGTCCTTAGCTCTGAGACGGAGTGAGGGACCCGCCGCCGAATTGCCACCGAAGAGCCGGACGTGCCACCCCTCTCCGTTGGCTGCTCCAAGTACCTGCTTGATGAGCTGGTGCCTGGAGCCAGCCCTGGTAGTAGCTACACTGATTTAGTACAGGACCACTTTGAGCAAGTGCAAAAACTTTTTGGGGGCAGGGGCATTATGGCACCACTGCTCCAAATATGTCCATGATTGGTAACTTTTATTGTGCATTATATCCAGATACCTCTTTGCAGTGGAGTGGTCACAGATAGTTGTTGTCTGATGGAAATCTTTGCAGAAGTAGACATTTTAATACATATTGTGCAACTGTTTGGGAGAAGTAAATTTGACTCCCCCACAGTGCAGGTATTCAGTGATGGCCAGACTAAGAAAGTGCTGTGGACCCATAATTTCTATTGACCCCAGTGGAAGTTGAAGCGGGTTAGCCCTAAGCAGAATATATCCAGCAGAATTAAGGCCTACATGGGAATTCTTTAAACAAAGAAATATTCACCAAACTTGATGAAGAACAGTTAGGTTGGGTCTGGCCCATTAGAATAATCAGGCATCTCTCCTGAAAACTTTTCTAGCTACCTAGAGCATGTATAAAAGGCTCCCCTTAGTACCATGTTGTCAGATAATACAAATACCGTGCTTTCCTCAAGGAACTGATGAAGACTATGCCAAAACTATTATAACAAATAGTCTTCAAGATGTTTAAAATTGCAGAGTATGTCCTCATAACAGCCCATGTAAAACAAAAGGAACGAGTAAAACAAATAAGCTATTTTACCAAAGCCCTCTTACTACTGGACACAAATATAGTGTATAAAGTGATAAACACCATCAACACACTTTAGCCAGAACTCAGAGCAATGTTATAACTTCTCTGAAATCTTTCCTCCTCCACATACCTTCCACAAGGGATTGATGTTGAGTCATTCTCCCATCAGGCCCTGAGACTAATTGAGGCCCACATCTGTAGTATCTTCTTGCTGGAAAGATAATTCTGTCAAGTCCTGACTTCTGTAATGACCACACAGCACTTTTAAGCGTGTGGGGGGGGGGGAAGGGGTATTTGGCTGGCTGGCCAAATGAGGGGAATAGTGCTTTATGGCTTGGGTGGGGAATGAAAACTGCTGCAAAAGGGTCAGCATGGTCACTGACTCATCCCCCGGGAATGCAGGATTTAAAAGGGGCAGCTCTGCACCTGAAGCCTCCCTTTTATGTGGAGCAGGCTGAGGCCTCCTTACCACCATATTGGTTTGGGTCCAGTTGGGGTTTTTTCACCTGCCTCACAGTGGGTTTCAGAAAGGGCTCTGTTCCTGCATGGCATAATGGGCAGTAGGCCATATGTCGCAACTCATTATGTAAGTGTACGGAGGATGTCCACTACAGGTACTCCATAGGACAGGTATACAGTGACTAGATAAATGGTTTAGAAAAGGACTTAAAAAGAGGTGTTCGTTAAAGGAAGGAACGGGGGGCAGTTGGAGATTCCTATGATTGGTATGGCAGGGAGCCAACTCCCCATTCTTATAGTCCACCTTAACCCTCCTACGAAGGGGTTGATGGTAAAGTCCTGGCAATGGATTTGCTGGAGGGACCTGAATGGAAAAAGAGGGAGAGCTGATAAAAGCCCCCTGGGTAATTACGGAATAAACATGGGGTTACCGGCACTGTATACTTTTATCTGCCAAGTAGTCCTGGACATCTAATAATAAAGTTGTAGCCTGATTAAACCCATATCAAATGTCTCCTGTCCCTCTTTCGCTATAGCCAGACAAACCTTCACAACAGGGAATCTAGGGATAGGGGTAGAGAGAGGGCTCCCATCACAGAGATGAAAATTTAAAAAACTAAATAAAAAAGTGATCATTCTGAAGCTTTTCACAAGGAAATTTCACCTTACTGTAGGGCAACAAAAAAACAATAGTTCTCCCTCCACTCTGGTTACCGGCAGGGATGGGGCAGGGAGACACATTTGCAGAGTTTGAGAAAAACGGTTTCTGTTTAACTGTAGCTGGTTTAGAACTGCCTGAGGCCTGGAGAAACACATTTTTGGACTGCTCTTAAAGAACAGCTTGAGCTTTGAAGTCTGGGTGTGTTTTTTCTTTCTTCCCCTCCCCCCCCCCCCCCAAGATTAAATGTTAAATTAATAAACATCAATAATGACAAATCTGCATGAGGTCTGCACACATTTTCAACAACTCATTAGCTAAAAACTTATTAGCATTGACAAAATGTATAATTTTGTTTCTTATTCTAACATTGTGCTAGATTCTGCATTTCAAATCCTGTGAATTATTTTGCATGATGTTTTTGTGGTAATGAAGCGTGCTTGAGTAACATTGCATACTTTCAGCTGTCCCCTGAAACTTCATGAAAATAAGATTGATGTGTGATAAGGTTATTGCAGGGTTATCTAATGAATCTTTACAAATGTCAGCCTCATATATTAGTATCAGAACAATATATTCACCTTTACTTTCCTCATTACATATTTGGAAGCAATAATATGTCTTGTTCTGCTCATAGATGATTGATTAAGCATTTTTCAGTAAAAATGTAACTCAACAGTGAATGATCATTAGCTGTTGATAAAAAAAATTATAGTGCCTTGGAGCATCCTCTGAATTTTTGCCCATTCTTTCCAACTGAGGAGTTTTAACATTTTAGTAATCCACAGTTGCTATCGGTGGATTGGACCCAATTCACCTTTCATTAGCTGTCTGAAATGAAATTACTATTGGTTTACACTTGATTAAAGTGAAAAAATAGGCCCACTGTTCCAGCAGCTACAAAAGTTTAACATGATCCATCCTAATTGTACCAGAACATTCCTACAGTAAAATGGTATCTGAAGTAGGATTTTTGATTATTTTATCCTTGTATAATCCTATTTTGGAATCACTCACTCAAATTTGGCCCAGCTGTTCCCTCCATGAAGGGGGCTATGTCAAACCAGAGCACTGCTGTGACCCCAAGGGCTGTTACAATGCTTAGAGTGAGGAGCTGAACCCAGCTAGCCCCTTCGGACTGGAGCTACTGTTATGGGATCAGTGCAGGGTGGGCTCGGTCTGCAACTTCTCCACTCTCTCCCCCTGCACAGCCCCCAACCTGGGGCGGGGGCAGGACCCATTCCAATTTAGCCACTGCAAATGTTGGGAGGTAGAAACTAGTAGCATCAATGTGCCAAATCCTGAAGACCTCATTCAGTTCCTACAGAAGCAAAACTTCTATTGAAATCCATTCAAGTTTTTCTGCCTACATAAGGAGTAAGTAGGAAATGAGGGCCACATTCTGCTCTCACTTTATCATTGGCTTCAGTGGAGTTACTTTGGATTTACCCTGATGTAACAGAGAATTCAATCTTGGCTCTAGACTGCATGATTTGACCCAGGAGTAGAATAATTTGCATAAGAGGAGAGGGGCATGCAAAGGTGACACTGCTGGATCAAAACATGAGTCTACCAAAGCACGGATCATGCTCTCTGACTCCCAGGCCCCACTGTGCCATTCCAAAGCTCCTGTCTCACAAGGAGCCCCCAAAAATGGCCTGGTTACAGAATCCAAAGAAGGAGTGAAAAAACTTTCACTTGACACTCCTCATGCCATACACAGCATTACTGTCAGCTACCCAGGCCAGAATTTTGCTTGGAGTTTTTGTTGTAGACGGTCATTGAGACGGCCTCTTACATGTACCAGAGAGCTCAGGGCAAAGACTAAGATACCTTTTGTGATGCAAATAAAAATTAATTTATGATGTATATAAACAATAAAGAAAGAATTTACTTCACCTCATTTTTAGGTGTCAACATAGTATCATGAAGACTGAGGTTTGTAGGAATTCATAAGTAACCATCTCTCTGCAAAATGCGTATAACCATCCAGGAACCACTCAAAGCCTATCATCATTAGCATTTGTCTAGTCTTATGTATATAAATCAGACAACTCTGCAGATTATTAGGAATGTATTGTTTTTGACAGAAGTAACCAGCTGTCTGTTTGAGAGCAACAAGGACACTAATTCTTAAGAAAAGTATATTTGTCTACCACATCTTGCATTGTTTATCTTCTTTATAGTGGCTTTTATCAGGCCTGTTTTTTGGTTATGGTTATACTTCCAGTTCATTAACTTCTCAGACTTGATTTACTTTCAGACTCTTTACCCATCAATGTACGATGTAAGAATATGAAAAGTAGTAATGGGGGAATTATTCTTTCCCTCTAAAAAGCAGAGCTGCAGAACTATACGTCTTCTCTGTTTTCCATGAATTTATAGACAATTTTGACTGAGACAGTTGCTTGCTTGGCATACTAAGTCACTATATTTGCATAACATAATTTGGACTCTACTTACCCACTGTCTTTATTCACCAGTTCTTATCTTCTCAAATCAGGGTCATCTCTCACTTGCTCAGTTTTATAGCCTGTAGCTTGGACAGTAAATTACAGTACTACTGAATTCTCCCTCCTTACTCCCAAGTAGTGGTCAATTCAAATTTGCTCAAGCATTACTCTTTACTTTTGCAAGGCTGCCAATTTACAAAGTAAAGAGACATTGGAGGATTCCTAAAAAATGTTTGCTTACCAAGCAGGATCTCTGCTTAGATCAGTAGTTATTGAAAGCAAACCCCACCTTACTTGGGAAAAGAAACTGTGAGAACATGCCATTCTCTTTAGGAATAAGAAAGGAAAAACTTACACGGAGGTAGTGCTTACCAGCTGGAAGAGAAGGACACACAGGAAGTGGCAACCAGTAGCAAAATAGTCACTTTTGAGAAGCAACTGCTTAGCTCTGCCAACTTTAAAGGGATAGTCCACAAGAGTGTGCGTGTGTGGGGGAAAGTTCTAGAGGAGGGCAACCCTGCACAGAGGCGAATCATTAGGGACCAGGGAGACAAGAAGACAGGCTACTTTTGCACTGTGCGTACCACAACTATATCACAGGAACAGTCGCCAGTCATCCACACTATTCCTCTCTCATGAAAAGACTGTGAAAAATTATTCTAAATAAAAGAAGCCCTTTTGGAATGGGATGCATCTTGTCTGAAACTGTTGAGCCGTGCTATAAACTTTACGCTTCAGTTTGTATATTTTAAAGTCCTTGAAAGTGGATCTGGAATAAATCAGCAATGGGTCAAACTGGTTCAGAAAATGTTTGAGTAACTCTGTCTACAGGTGCCTTCAGGGGTTCTCGATCAGCTGAATATTTTGACTACTGCCGTTCAATCACTACTCAAGAAAGCAGAACTGCTGGGAAAGGCAACACATCATAAAGCAACATTGATTGTAAATGATCCAGTACTTGTTACCTCAGGTCCCAAGTTTTGGCAACAGCATTACCAGAAGCAACTTCACAACATCACACCACCCAACTTAGTCAAGCCCTAGCCAACATCACTCAAAAACAAAGTTAAGAGTTTTTAGAACTGACACATTGCCTAGATAACCTAACCTTAATTTTTCTCAATTATAAAAAAGAATCTGAACTTGCATATGAGAAATATCTATTTTAAAAGTGAGAAGCAGCATATAATCTTGCCAAACTTCCCCCTGTGATAAGCAGGATCAGACATAACTAAGTGGGTGGTTTATGGTGAGGGAGAAATGTCACTATGAAAATACAACCAGTCTGTATTATTGCTTCTCAGCTGAAGCCAAAGACTTTTTATAATTTAGTTACCTGTATGTGGTTTACTTACACACACATACTTACTTTAGAGCAATATGGAAAGCCTCTTGCTCCCAACACAGTTAGGATCATGCAGTGCCACTGAAGTCAATAGCATGGGTCTCACTGAGCACAAAGTTTGGCTCAACAGCTACACAAACTGTCAGAGTAGTATAAACAAATGCACACAACCCTCATGTAACAGAAACGTGGATAAAGTGAAATAAATTAGAATTACAGGTTGTAATCACAATTTTTTTAAACTACATCTACCAAGTCACATGCTACCCTCGAGTATGGTTCTATATGGTTCTCCCCTATATTTTCATTTATTAGATTTTTCTTTGTTTTTAAATGCTATTTCAAGAGCATTAAAGGAAGAGATTACAGAATGCTGCGACCGACCGCAGAGCTGGCTCAACAAAGTAAGTCAAAGTTTGCAGCTTTCAAAGGAGTTCATACATAAGTCATATGTCACGGCTGATACATAAGCCTTCCACTCTTTTTTCCCTGTGCCCAGAGATTATTCCAAATTGCACACACAATATTTTGTTTTAATACAAATAGTACATGACAATGAACAAAAACAGATTTAATTTTGTAGCTGGATCCAGTTGTCATTGATTTGTTTTACTAAATAATATCACAATCTAGAAGCCTTTTGTTATATTTAAATATTAATAAAGTTTCCAGTCTAGTTTTAAATTCAAAGTGAAATTAATTTGGACTGTTGATAGAAGTGCTGAGAAAAAGAAAGATTTTATTAGATGGTGAAACGTTAGGATCACGTCTCTAAATGTGTTCAGAACTTGGGTTTTAATGCCAGCCTGTGTAACTTATCCTATAGAATCAGCTTTGGGTTGTGTGTGTGTGTGTGTGTGTGTGTGTGTGTGTTTTCTCTTTAAAAAACAGACTATTTTTGTTTGTTTCACTGTTTCATACCAAAATGATCACTGAGAAATAATAATGACCCGCCCCCAATAAAAAGTTTTGTTTTATAGCGCACTTTTAGGCACTCTCTCTTAAGGAGTCTGATCTAAAGTCCATTGAAGTCCACTGGAAAGACTCTACACGCTTTGTATCAAACCCTTGTGTTGCATGTGTATGACATCATAGAACTGAAAGCTTCTCTATAGAGATGGAAACCTTTTTGATTTCCATTTCCATACACTGCCTGCCTCTGTTCCAGTTCACTCCTCTGAGTTTTCTCCCTGTTCCTGGTACACTTCTTGATAAAACCAATGGCTTGAATAATGTTTGGCAAAAGCAGATTGAAAATTGGCATTGGCAACATCACAATAAGGAAAAAGGTGCGCAAAGGTTTCTAAAAATATACGGGTCCATCTAAAAGAGAATAGCACTTTAAAGAATTGAAGAGATAAACTTCACTGAAACTTAAAGCAATCTCCCTTGTGTCAGAGGTCATGACTATTTTGAACATGGCTGTTCGGTGCTGCCAATCAATTTTTTTTTTGTTAATTTTCCTGCTATTGGGAAGAGCTTGAACATAATCCAGTCCAAAAAATGCTGACTTTTCTAAATAGGGCCTGTGTTTTTGCAATAAAGAACACTGGTCAATATACAACTAAAGAAAAACTGAACCAGATGTGAGTAATAGGACCACAGAACTTTGCATTTGCCCAGAATCGCTATTTTAAAACACACAGATGTTGGTCTACTGTTTTTGTGGGATAATACATTCTTGGCAACCAAGAAGGGGTTTCAGTATGTTAGAAGGTTATCCTGGAACAAAAAAAGAAAAAGAAAAAAAAAGGGGGTGCTAATTTATCAAGCTCTCCGCTGTGGCAAAGATTTCAGAGGCACATTCAGGAAATCAGTTCAGAGGATGCTGGTCTCAGGACAGCTTTGCTTTTTACTTTTGTTTTCCTTTGCTAGTTTACTTCCTTGCTTGTGAAATTTCATTGTGCTCTTTTAAAAAAGGACACTTGCTCTGTTTATACATATTCCAAATTTCAGGACAAGAAGTCTGGGCAGAACTGTTGATTTTTAATTGAAACTATAGAAAATCGGTTTTTTAGACTAAAAATTTAGTCAGACAAAAAACAAAATCCAGCTACAAGTCCCCAGGTCCTACAAACTCTTATTCCTGCGTAAAGCCTTGATTCACACCAGTAGCTCAGTTGAAGCCAGTAGGGCTTCTCAGGTAAGAGCTATTCACGGGATTAAAAGGCCCCCATGAATCCAAAACTGCTAAAAACAAAACAAACCGCTAAAACACTGAAAGCTACATGCATAATTGTTCAATAATTCAATTCGTTTGGCCACTTGTCAGCTGGGCTCCTAACCATCTACAGAATATTTTGTGGTGCACAGAGTCATAAGGTTTTTTTCCCAAAAAAGTTGTTACATCGGTAAGCGTTCTTAATATAGAAATAAAATTTCAAGCTATACTTTGTGTGTTTGGCATAGGGTCACTTCCTTGTTTTACCACGTAGTAAATTTTTTAAAAGTCAACCTTTTCATTGTTTAACAAATCCTCCCCTGAAAGATAATTAAAACCACTTCCCAACATACAACCAAAGTTTTATTTTTATAGTCTATCTTCCATTATGGCGTAAAGCCTTTAAAAAAATTTTTTTAAACCAGTGAAATATACAAATCACGCAAGACAGAAATATGTACATTAAATGTACAGAACAAACAGAGGAAATGACATAGAAGATTTACATAATATCTGAATGACAAGTAAAATATTTTACATTAAATAGTATTTTAAAAGCTAGGATCATTAGACTCAGCTCTGCTCACAGACACGAGTCACTAAAAAAGGAACAAGATGTGATTCAGCAAATAAAAAAGGACTATGGTTTTTGTATAATAAAAACCAAAAGTGACATATTCAATGAAGTAGTGCCTTTTTTAATTTTAAGATACTTTGTTTGCAAACATCTGGAAGAGAGGGGTAAATATGTTCTTAATAAATTAAGAGCAATAAAGCATCATTTAAAAAGCTGATAAATGATCAAGATGAACTTAATGCAACAGGTTATAGGCTTGTGAGAAGTTAAGGCTTTAGTATGACTAAGCTAAAGTGGAGGATTTCTCTCATTTGATATTGAAGGCCAATTTGTTTAATTTATGGGATGGGAATGATTTGGGATGAGGTTTCTGAACCAATTACAAATGCTAACTGTGTTTTTGTAAATACACTGTATTGGGGAAAATGCAAGAAGTTGCTGTAGTAGGTACTGATTTCCATCTCAAAAAATTAAAAAAACCTTAAAACAAACGAAGGGCCAAATAGAGTTTGTGCTAGGGAATTTTAAGGTTTCTGTGTCAATGATCATCAATAATGCCCTTGCAGGAAAGTGGAAGAGAGAAGCAGTCTCCAAACCAGTGTGAATTCAAGTGCATGGTATCTGTTCTACCTGTAGCCCAAGAAGCCCCCTTAGGTTAAGAAAAGGCTTATTCTTTGTGATTAAAGTATTCTTAAAACCCTTTGTGTTATGACACCAAGAATGCTAGAATCAGTATAAAAAAAAATCCTAAAAGTGATTTGTAAAAGGAAATGGGGGAATAATATGCTCCTAACTGATGAACTGCCTCTGTAACTTTAGCAGTTTAATAAAAATCACTGGCTGTATTGAAATATATATGTACAAAAAGCTCTGAAATATCAGACACCAGCAGACCACAGTTTTCACGTATATATGTAACTGCTCAAGTATAGTCTGAACAGTTTTAGTGTATACCTGCAATATATTATCTAAAGCACGTGTACTGAAGACATCAGATGATAAATTTGGCATTGCTGCAATATTTCATTGAACTAAAATAGCCACTTAACATAATTAAGAGATGAAACTATTGTCTCCTCAAGTCAAAGCTTTCCCCAAATCCACAATAAACCAACCATCTCAAGAATGATTGATCATTAATTATTAATTTCCTTGGATATGAGGGGTTATTTACTAAGCTGTGTTTTGAAAGTTGGCCAGCTATCACACAACTTTTTTTTAAAAAAAGGCATTTCAAATTAGGGGAATTCTGTTTCCTAAAGGGCTTTCCAGAGAGTGGGACAGTGAAACAGCTGCAGGGGTGCAATTTCTATTGGGTCAGACGAGAGCACACTGTTCGGTGAGATTCAGAGGTCACTTGCTCCTGATATTCTTTATCAGTAGGGCATTGCTTGCTAAGATGGGATACTCACACTTCATACATAACTAGATGAAGAGCTGATAGGTCACATCCTGCTTTGATGTACACTTTTAGCGTCAATCAAGGTAGATTTTTTTTCTTGGTCTTGCTAGCTACTGGACCCAAGACTTTTGGTCCTAAATAGCACAGCTGAACCCTTTAAAAGTCTTATGCGCTCGTACCTTTTAATTACCTCACATTTAAATTAGCACCTTGCAGTCATGTGATTGACATCATAGTAACTTTGTGCTGAGCCCTCCTGTGGATATATCAACCCTCCTTTTATGGACCCCTAGATACATACAAAGTTGATCAATATATCCATCAGACTACTTTTGGTCACTGAAGCTAAAATCATGCACAGGTTTGTGGGTTATTGCGTTCATAAGGATCATTCTCAGATCCCAAGCACCTCAGAATTCTTTGCCGGTTGCACAAGTACTATGACTCATGGGACTAAGTTAGAATATGTTGGATTTCCCTTCAAACTACACTATTTTTTTTAAAGTCTTTTTTTTGGGGGGTAAAATAAATATTTTCTTGGGTTCTCCCCCATTGTTGCCAAAAATATAAACCACACACAGTCCTAGGATGGGTGCAGAAAAGGTTCCAGTCACTTCTTTTTGTAACCTTTATAAAAAAAAAAAAAAGAAAAAAAATCATTGGACTCTATAAATAAAGTGGAGATTGTCCTGGAGGTAGCACCCCTGCTGGCAGGCGGAAGACGCTCCTCCCACATCATCACCCCCTATTTGCACACAAACTGGTCCACGATCTCTGTGCACTTCTTGCATTTCACATAGCAGCACCAATGGAACTTGCAGTGGCAGCGCTCCGTCTGCACTGTCTTGAACTGGTCATAGCCCCGGCCACAGCACATGAGTTCGCAGCCGTCCATGCCCTCTGAGGTCTTATTGCAGAGGCGGCCCTGGGTGCCTAGGGAGCCGGTGCTCTCATTGCGCACACAATAGTCGGGGCTAGGGTCAATGTAGACCAGGTCGTGGATGGTGGGCGTATTGAAGCGGCTGTTCACTTGCACCAGCTTGCCCCGGCTGTTGAGTTTCATGGCAGCAGCGCTATCATATTTCTCCTTCAGGGCATCACCCACTTTGCGGAAATCAGCCAACTGCAGCCAACAGGTCTTCAGGCTGCAGGAGCCAGACACCCCATGGCACTTACAGGCCACATCAGCCAAGTTATACACAGTCTAAGCGAGAGAAAAGAGGAGGAGGGAAAATAAAGGTGTCAATGTGGTTGTTACATAGCTTGCGCGCACCCCTCCCCCCCTTAACATCCCCATCACCCCTACACACATGGGAAGAGAGCCCCTAATACACCCCTACTTTCCCTCTCCCACCCACACCAAAGGGAGTGAGCTCAACCCCCTTCTCACACACCACACACACACACACACACCCCCTAAGTGTGCACACAAGTCCTCAGTAGAATCATTCATGTTACATTCAATTTTAGGAATTTGCCCTATTGCAGGGGAAAGGATTTTGCTGTTTCACTGAGAAATTTCAAACAGCCCTTTATTTTATTTTTACTCTCTCAACTAATCTCAGTTTGAGGCTTGTACTAGAGAAAGGAGTTAAGATTTCTTCTATTACAGGCTGTGCGGCAGCTGATTGTCTGCTCTTGGCTCAGCAGTACCCTCCCATCCAAAATACTGCTGTGTAAGAGAGACTGCATCCAGAAGAAACCCCCAAACACCTTTGGGTGGGGGACTGACCTACGCAGCAATATCCGTTTTATAAAGCTTTGGCAGCAAGATCTCAGTCATTTACCCTGTATAAATAGAAATAAGAGTCAGTGTTGACACTGCCCCAAAAATCCTGGGGTCTGACACATTAGGTGGATACTTTATGCAACTTCCACCCAACATTTAAAAAGAGTTTCGATGCTGCCAGATGGCACTGCAAAGAGGAGGCTGGGAAGGGGGAAAAAAAACTGCTGGAGTATCTGTAGACAACTGTGAAAGTTATTTTTCTTCTCTCTAGTAGTAAACTGACCTTTCCGTTGCTTTCACATTTCATACCCTCCTCTCACATTTAAATAATATGAATTTTCAATTATCTTTCATCTGTCCTCACCTTCAAACCCAAGAGTAGTCTCCAGCAGACTATTTCTGGCACCACAGGCACTAGGAAAATAACGACTTTGGCTCTTTGAGTTCATAATATTGTGTAAAAAAAGTTTACACCTATTCATTTAAGGCATTTTCAAGATAAATAAGCCACAAAAAACACTTTTCACCACAGAGGAGGGTTTTTTCTAATCATAAGCTTTTCCCATCCTCAAAAGGGGTGGGGGAAATTATGTTAACCCTGCAAGAATATTCCGCTCTGGGGAGTTTGGTGCTTCTCTTCTCCCTCCAAAGCAAATTGGATTGGTTGGAAATATAAACCAATAAAACTCTATTCTGCAGAAAACTCACAGTGAACTGTAGGGTTGTAACTAACAGAACATGGAGGAAGACAAGATATGCTGCTCTCCCACTGGTCCTATGAGGTAGGGAACAGAAAACCCATGTTGTGTTGTCACTCAGGAATACTCATATACACACACACACACACACACTCTCTCTCTCCCCCTCCCCATACTTAAACCCAACTTCACACGCTTTCCCCTGTATTTGAAGAAGGCCAAATATTAAAGGTTTTGATCTCTGAGCTCACCAGCAGATTTCACTGGGGACTAATAAGAAAGGCAAAGAAAATATTTCCTTGAAAAACGAACACGTGCATGAGCTAAGGACCTTCAGAGAAAGTTATCCATGCCACTGTTCTTTATCTCTCTGTCATTAATTAGGTGTGTCCCTTCCCAGGCAGGCTTCTTTGGGCAAGGGGAAGGAGCCACTCAGCCACTTACTCGTCTTCCAGCCTCGTTGTTATGCAGGTTCATCAAAATCCTAGCACTCTCGTAAGAACCTTTCTGATAAATTCTCTCACGTTCCCGAGCATCCACAAACTCCTTGGCGAAGCGGTAGCCATATTCGATGTTATCCCCACAGCCACCCCACAGCCAGTCCCGGGGTAAATCTTTGGGCCTGGCCGCTCTGCTGCAGCCACAGGAGGAGAGCTCCCCCTCTCGGCAGGCGCGGCTCATTGCATTAACCACCCCAGCAGCGCTGACTGCATAAGTAAAGGCAGTCTCCCTACTGCCTGCAAGGAAAGAGAAAGCAAGTGTTAAAGGCAAGTCTCCACATGTTCTATGACATTCAGTACAGGGCATGGGGAAATGCTATATATGAAATTCATGGGGTTTTGAAGTGTGCTTTAGCCTAAGAGGTCTCCATGGAAATATTTTTATTCCTCCCCTCCCCCCGCAAAAGCAAACAAATCAATGACAGAAAGTGGAGGTTCAGTTACGAAGAGCAGGAGCTGGATTCTCCTCTCACACTGGTTTTCACCAGGGAACACTGTGGCGCAACAATGGTACAATTGAGAGGAGAATCAGGCTCTAGGAGTATGTTTAGCAATGGGTTCCAACAATAATTGTGTCCAGGGGTTAGAGAGCCTGGCTGCTTCCCATCTTCTCTTTTTAAAGATGCTAAATACAACTTTTAGAAGTCTGTTCCTTAAATTACTACTTCTTGAACATGATATATCTACTTCACTCATTTATTCCAATTTATTTAAAGTTACAGCATTTCACAAAGCCTGCTGGTGTCAAAGAAAGTGCACACCAGAATGATACTTGTCAATATTCTGCCCTGCACATAAACTGGCCAGCAACTTTGAAGAGGTTATTTAAAAATAAAGATATAATAACCCAACTAATATAGCAAAAGAAGCCACTTCCAATCATTTCTATAAGTTGCAGGGAAGAGCGAGCCTGGGATAGGAGTGTATTAAATGTTTTAGCCAAGGACTGATTCCCTTACATTCAATTTTTCCCAACTTTCATTTTAAGATAAATAAGTTTCATTCAAGGTGATGACAGAAAAAGCTCTTTGTTCATATGTGCTTGTCACAGGATATCCTCACTGGAAGATAAATTCATTAACAGCTTCCTCAACAAGACATCATCCTGATCCATTTTTACCTAGAACCCAGCTACATCCATCTCCTTTCTCAGGAATGGCAAGAGTTCTATTTTACAACAAATGTCTTTCATGAAAACAAGGCTAACATTATAGAGCCTTCTGGAAGTTTGCATTTCTTCTTATCAGGAAGTAGGGCCAAAACCGCTACTTTTCATCATAACAGGCTCAAGCCTAAAGTCCTTCTCCAGGAAAGACTACTAAAATGACTGTTGGATCAGGCTAAAACATAATTTGAAGTTGAAAATCAAAGAGAGTTAGCTATTGGTTTAACTGTTAGTTTTCCTTCTATTCTTTAGTCCAAAAATAAAGTTGGTCTAGGTAAACCTTGATTTTACCAAGCTTGCGGGAGAAACATTTTTGTAAAAATCAGGGTTTTGTCAGATATGATTTTTGGATAACAGTTCTTTGAGGCAGGGACTGTTTGTACAGGGCCTGCCACCAAAGGCTCACTTCTGATTTAGGCCTGTTGGCACCACTGTATATTATGAACAGTAGTCACAGTTAATCTGTATTTAACATAGATCTAACACTATGTTCAGAGCAGCGCTGTTAATGTAACAACTGCTGCCTTTTCAAATAATCTATGTTCTTTAAATGAAAAGAATCAGAGGTCATATACTGGGGAAGACCATTTCTAAAATAGTAGAATCAGAACCACCCTTCCCCTCAGTGCTACGTCCATTCCAGCAGATACTCACTCATGAGACTGCTTGCAAGGGTTATGGGTTACTCCTGAGTATAAAGGTTCACAAGAGTAGTCTAAGGGGTTGTAATAATGTTGGTGTTATATGTTTTTGATTTTGCATTTACCATAAATTAACCGGAGGAACTGCTTGAACAGATTTTAAAGCTAAATTCTGGATTGTAATGTAAAGCATGTTTTGGATTTATTCTCCAGTCCTTATTCAAGTTAATGGGATGTTTGCCTAGGTAAGGAATGCAGATTTTTTTTCCCTTTGTCTATGATTTTTTTTGAAAAATGTATGGTTAGCTCAAGTTTACACATATTAATTATCTTGTGTACTCCATAAAGTTAAAAAAACCTGAGTTTTAAATCTAAGGTCTTGGTGCATTTTTAAGGAATCCTTAAGGAAGAAAGGATGTGATGGAAGGGTGTGAAAAGGGGAACATGAGTGAGAGAAAACTGTCCCTAAAAGAGCAAGTTGCATATATTCAACTCCATTTTTTAGTTAAAGCAAAATTTGGCTAATCCACTGAAACAGATCTAAGGGCAGGCAGTTTTAGATTGCACAACCACTATTAACCCAACACATCACCCTATCTCTCATTGACTTTGGCAACATTATAGGAGTCACATTTCCACATGGATAAATTGCTCTGGAATAGTTTTTCCAGAGTATTTAGGCACAAACATGCTTTTCTCCAGCATCCAACATGTCTGTCTTTCCCCACATTTCTTCAACATCCATCTCTATTGTGGCCATTGCAAGAAAACACACCATCTAAACATGTTTGAGTTCCTCTATGTCCTGCATATGTAACATAAAAATGGGACATTGTTCCATGTACATATTACTGGTAAGAGAAGTGCCACAGAAAAATAAATTTAAAGAAACAAAAATCTATCTAAATCTGGGCATAAGATACAAAACATTCTCTTTGTCCTGTATTTCAAGAGCATTCAAAACTATCAGCAGACGTGATTAGACTGGACCTCTCTCCCATGCAGTTGTTGAAAAGATCAATTTATGTTAATATTCCTTTTCTATGTTTAAAATAGGGTCCAAATATGCCTTAGTTCTAGGTCTACAAAGAAACTAAAGGACAGCACAATATATTGCATATAGCAGGATTTTAATAGTCTAATTAAGAAATGATCAACTGAGAGGAAGCTATGGTAACAGAATAAAAGCCCTGTAAATTTAATGTTCAGTAAATCATATATTCAGTTTCTATACTCAATGCTTGGTTTATTGGTACAGCTTTAGATAACTTTGCCTGATAAATCCTGGAAGAAAAAATATAAATGGACATAGTTGATCTGTGGTATTTATTACACTATCAAGTCAGTGCTTTTCTAAAAAGATTCCTCAATGCAGAATTACTTATGTTTCAGTCATTAGCATAAATGACAAAATCCTACAAAACTCTGCAGACTCAGGATCCAGTTATGATCATCTCACACCGGGGAGAATAAGGAGCAACTCTACTGACAATCAAATGATTCTACCAAAGGAACACTGGTTTAAGTATCATCAGACCTCAGACCTTTTTCCCCTATTCAAGAGGAACAACAGCTTGCCATGTATTATTTTACACTTTGATGTGAAGTACAACTATAAAACAACAATACTTTTCTTGTTCTTAATACACTTTTTAGGATCTTTAAGTGTTGGATACACCCACTTGTATCTGCAGTTACTAAAAGTGGCTTAATTACATGATAAATTGCTACATAGATATTAATTAATACAGTCATATAGTAGTGAAGAGGGCAAAGTTTTTCAACTTGTAATAAACCCCTGGGACCAGATGTGACACACTTGATGGTGTGAACCTTTCACACTGGAAACATTGGCAACACAGATATGGGCCCAATCCTGCCATCTTAATTCACACCACTGAATCAGCTGAACGTAATTGAGTAATAACGGTTGAAGTTTGGGGCCAGAAATTTAAACATTTCTTTACTGGTTTTAGTTGTAACCTCAAGAAGATTAAAGCTGAAAAGTCTCAAGGCTGTTACATTTGTTTTTCATGCTTATCTTGCTTTTTGGATCTTGCTCAGCTTGAACAATGAGAAGTGAGTTTAGTTTCTAAGTTCTCAATGCTGGGGTTGCAAAAAAAGACCGGGGAATGCCTATTTGTTTAACAGACACTGTTCCTCGGATATTTTTCAACTCTGGCACTTTTCTATTCATTTCAGGTTTTATAAAAGCTTTATTTTTACAAAAAGTTAAGTTTAGGGCCAAATGTAATTTACAGTATTCCTTCAAGCTATGCAAGGGCTAAGCAATTTACAAATGAAGTTGTTTTTAATGTAATTTAAACCATTTTTTTTTTTTGAAACAGGATAGGAAAGCATTGGAAAAGGATTTAATTTAGATCTCAAATTAAAAAGTTACTCTGCACAAGCTATGAGCTAGAGCAATGTTGAGATTAAGTGCCAGTATAAATGCTGTATAAAACACAGAAGACAATAGAAAGTAGATTCCTCTGGCTAGGGATTCAGTAGATAGAGAAAGACTGGAAAATTCAGAGGGAAGTTCCATCTTTGGGCCTGATCCTGTACCACTGAAGTCATGTGAGAATGACTTGCAATAAACTTCAATGGGAACAGGATCGGGCCCCTAAATTATAAGAATTATTTGTACTATGTGGGTTGCATGGAACAATTGAATTTTGAAGACGGATTTAACAGGAAAGAGGTTGGGACCCCAGCACACTGGGATAGGCAGATTCCCTTGCAACATCCTTTCCTAACAGCTATGTTATTATATGCAACATAAATTACAAGTACACTTTGTCCTGATAAAACTGATTTTGTATGGATTATAGAGCTGCTTTCTGTTATAAAGCCAACTTTCTTTAAACCATAGAAGGATTTTGCCACACCTGGCAGTAAATGAGAAGGCATTGTTTATAAACACTGTGGAGAATGTCAGTTAACTGCTACATAAAATTAATTTATTACACAGCATGAGCAATTTTGGAACCCAGATATTTTTGCCACACACTACTACTTTTTAGTTAGTTTTAAACATACCATTATTTTATTTCAGTTTTTTCCTTAAAGTTAATGAGTATTTTAATGCCACTTTTTCTTTCCTACTGCATTCTTGTATTCAGATGGTTTTTGCCTTCACTTTTTTGAGGGGTGGGAGCAAGCGGAAAATCAACTCTGACTAAAAATAGGGTTTTTTTGTCAGCTATAATTACACAGATTAAGAACTTGGCAACAGTGTCTAATACAGAACATTAAGTAAATATTACACACATTCTTAGGCAACAGTTTGATCAGAAAGTTTTTGCTTCCTACCTATTTGCATGACTCTGCCAAAAACAGAGTTGTTGTCCACAGTGCTGCAATTCCATCTTCTGTGTCTGAACTGATACTGGCATTCCTTAATGCCTGTCTTTGCCCCCTCTCCAATATACTGCATGTGGTCCTGATACAAGTGGCAGAGTTTCTTCTGTCCTTGGGAAAGTCCTGCTAGTTGACTACATAGTGGCTGTGCTCCTATTATATATACCTCTGACATCTGAACAGGGTTCATAGGATTCATATGATTCATACCTAAAGACCTGCATAAAGAAATTAGATTAACATTGGGAGGACAAATACAATATTAGAGTATAAACCTACCCACTCCTGTTCTTGTGACCAAGAGGAAAACTTTTGAACAACAATGAAAATCATCCAACTCTTGTTTAAAGGCTGTACAGAAGACAGCTGGCCACATGTATAGAATGATGGCAGCAGGCTTTAGTGACTGTCTTTGCCAAGACTTCAATGTACCTGAATGCCAGGATTCAAATTTCACCCCATCCCTACAAATTTCTGTGGGCATGGTAAAGTTACAAGAAGTCCCAAGCAACTGTCTGGCCATAGAAGTGCATAAAATAATAACAAAACAACTCCCAAGCATACCACACGATTTAGAATTTTCAACCTCAACTTTCAGTCTACACAATTATGAGAAAATAAGGAAATCCTTAAGTACCAACTGCTAGATGCTGTTACAGGCAACTACTAGCTTCTTCTAACTGATAGAAAAGATACAGAGGCACGTACAGACACTAAACAAAATTAATCATGTTTTCCCGATTCTTAAAAGAGGTCCATATGTGCTTTCACATGATTAAAACAGGACTGCTAGTCAGAAAGTGTTCAACTGAGAGAGCAGAGGTTTTGCTTTAAAAAAAATCTCCAAATAATAGAAACATTAAAAAAAAACAAAAAACAGATATTAACTAGAGTCCCATCCCGCCCCAGCTACAAGAAATATAAACTCAGCTCCTGGGTCTATTTAGAAAGTTGTTTAAATTAAAAAAAAATCTGTGGGTAAAATATTTTGTACATGGAATTCAGTGCTTTCCCTTACATTTGTTATTTCAGACCCTGTAGAATGAGATTTTAAGTAATCCATTTAGAAATTTAATTTTGCTACTTTATTGGTGGCGAAAATAAATTTCCTTTGGATTTACAGTTATCCCAGAAATTGAGTATTGCTAAAAATCTCCTATTCATACAGCACTTTCCCTAGGAAGAGATAAGATATATAAAAACCAAACAAATTAAATATATTCTTTTAAATAAAGTCAGTATATTTTAAGATGCTTACCACCAAGAGCTGGCTTCTATTACAACCTGGGCGAAAGAGGAGAAAATGGCCAGAACCACTATGAGGTACTTGGAAGCCATTGCACTGCCAACTGTCCCCAAAGCACCTCCTTGGACTAATATTCCAATGGATTTCTGGAGGAGAAATAAAAGGAACAGATTGTTTATTGTTTCTCAGATCATTTTTAAGCATACAAGTTTAAACAAGGGAGGTATCCTGGGTCCCTTTTAAGTTGACTCTTGACTGACTGCCCTTCTCACAAGTGAGTTTTTGGTGGCAAAATGCAGGCAGTTTCTAGTCCAAATTAGTCCACCCACGCAACCTGACAAGGAAATTTTATTCACTGCGATTCTGCTTATAGGGCTGCCCAGCGACTACAGACATGTCTCAGTGCCGTTGAATCAAAGCACAGTGCCAAACCCAATCTCTTAGAAAAATCCCTTATTCTCAGTCGCACACTTTAACAGCAGCAGCAAAAAAACCCCAACAACTTACTCCACTTTCATTCTTCTAGGAGCAGTCTACAGGGTGCCCGGACAGGGGAGAAGCAACAAGTGGAGCAAACACATCAAGGGCAAAGTGAAGATGATGCATCAAGTTGCGGGGGTGTTTTGGGAATGGGGAGGGCAGGGAGATTCAGCTGTTACATTAACTCCAAACTAACAATGGATGTTCCCCAGCCCCCAACCCCCACACAGAAATGACACCTTTATGGGCCATTTTGGGAGCTGCTTCCAGATGAGAACCAACGAGGCAGATCTCGTCCGAGCAAAGCTCATTCCGTTGTCAGGCGACGCGTGTTTCTCCTTCCCAGCTCGAAATGCCTCTCTAACCCGAAGGCGGGGGGGGGGGTCCGATTCTCCTCATTTGGGAGACAGATATTTGGGCCCCCCAGGGATCCCCAATCTGATTGCGGCCGGAGATGAGGCGGGGAGCTAAGAAAGCCACCAAGGCAGCACGGGATAAGATGCCGGCATGGGGGGGTTCTCCCGCTTGATTTCACCATCCGGGGGGAAACAGGATCGCGTTGCGCCGTCACTACAAGTAGGGCGCATGGGAGTTGGAGGTCGGGGACGGTTTGCCTCTTCTGCCAGGAGACGAAGCGCCCGTGGGTCGGGATTGCGTCTCCGGCTGCCCCGCGCACCCCATCCCAGCTTCGCCAGCGCGCCGGGACTGGGGAGTGACCACACGGCACTGCGACTGGGGAGGTGGCGGCGCCGCGACAGGAGTCCATTCAAACCAGCCCCCTGCGGGAAGAGCCGGCAGATCCGGCCCCGGGGCAGAGGGAGCGCGGAGCTGGGACACAGGTTCGCCCGGCAGCAGCCCGCGGAGCGCACTCAGAGCGAGTGACCGGGCGCCCCGCAAGCCCAGCTCCGTCCGGCTCTCAGGAAAGGAGCCAGCGATCCATTCCGGGGGGACAGGCCGCTAACGGGACCCAGGGCCAGGGGAGCCCCCGTCCGTCAGCGCCGACACTGGGGGCCCGAGCTCCCGGGGGAGTTGAGCGCTGAGCTCCGCGGCTAGTGGAGCCTGGGAACGGTTTGGTTCAGTGACGGGTGGGTTAGCTGGGGGTGAGGCTGGGACTGCCCGGCGCGGAGCACCTGCAGGGCCAGGGGGCTGGCGGGGCACGCAGCCCGGGAAGGAGCTTTCCCGTCTCCGGGGGCACCCACCGAGGGTGGGCGGAGTGGCGCGCCAGAGGCTCCCTCGGGGCGCGGGTTGCAGGACACTGCGCGCACTTGGAGACTGGATGCAGAGCGGCTGCGCTCTGGCGGAGCCCGTCCTGTTCCCGGCCCAGGCGAGGAGAAGAAAGCGGGCCGCTTTCCGGAGCTCAGCGCACTCCCATTGCCGCTTGGAATCGCCGGCAGAGGCCTTGCTCCGGATGGGTATTATTAGCCCGGGGTCTAATTGCTATTAAACACTCCCAGCTGCCTAATAGGGGGGTTAAGGTTTTCAGAAGGAGCTGAAGTGGGAACGAAGGGGCGAGCCTCATGCCCACAGATTAAGGGAATTTCTTTGTTACAGGAAAACCTTCAACTTTTCCCAACAGTATGAAGGGAGGAGAATCCGGATTGTCAGGCGCAGTCACGCACGGAGTTCGCTAGGGATCAGAATCCCCCCGACTGCTGCCTGCCCAGCATGACGGGGAAAAGCAAGGGCTCCCCTGATGGCTTTAAACACTTTGTGCCGAAGGGTTTCCATTGGATTTATCCAGTTTTTCCTACCTCGCCTGAATAGGCTGAAATAATCCTGAGTTACAAAAGGGCATTGCTCTGAAATCCATAAATCCAGCCCTGTGTTTTTGTTTTGTGTTTAAATAAACTCCCCTTCCACGAGCGCAGCCAACTCTCTGCCTTTACAAGGTTTCAGGGGAGAGCGGCCAATGCGCGCAGCAGAAAAGCCAATGGTAAACGGAAATGTACAAGCAGAAATTGGAGTGAGTTATTACGTCCCAAGGTCTCTGCCCGCGCATAAAATATCGATGCCAATTAATAAGTTAAACACTTCCAGTAAATAGGTTACTCGATCGGGCTTTAGTTCATAACGCAGGACTTGTAAGGAGAGTAATTTATTTTTTTTAAAGGCAGTTCAACACTTGGGGGCTCCCTATTCATTCTCAAAAACGTTAGTAGTGAATTAAAGGTGCTTTTAATTCTTCCTGAATTTTTTTTTTCGGGGGGGATGTTGGGGAGGCGTGTGGAGAGAGAGAGAAGAACTGTCATAGCAACACCCAGGAAATTGATAACATAAAAGCTGCCCGGACACACAGCATTCAAGGGCACAGAAAGCTGGGATTAGTGTACAGCCACATGCCCACGCCTGCGTGTGATGAGCTTTGTTACATCCACACTCTCTCTGTCACTTGGGATGCAGGGCTGTAGCACTAGGGACTTTAGATCCGCTTGCTACCACCCACTTCGCGTTTCACACCAGGCACGTCACCCAGTGCGCTGAATACTGGACTAAGGTTTTAAAAATATGACAAAATATGTAAATTTAGAATTCGCATTGGCCTCTCCTAAATTACAAGAATTAAATCTGGGGAAATTAATGTGTGTATAAGTGACAGTTTGCGGAGGGCACCGTAATGATTAAAGTCAAATGTGCTTTTTAGCAGCAGCTTAGAAAATCGTAAAAAGATTTATGCACCATAAGCTAACTTCGCAAGATTGGCAGTGGACTCGACACCCGAAATAGGGGTTTGGACGAATTTGGATATTTCGGTGCCCAGAGATACAAACTGAAACCTAATTAATTGATCGGCTCCTACTGACAGCACCTAATTAGACATTGCTCCAACTCAGTTACTAGTCACTTGTCTTCGCAAGCATCTGTAGCGCAGATGTGAAACGAGCGGGTGTGTATGTCATTTCGGGGTAGAAATGGAACTTTGTAGGGACAATGCGGGCGGTTATAAGAGGATTCAGCCCGTGGGCAGCAGTACACCCAGGAAACCGACGTTGATCCTTACTGCCAGTGACACGCTCCCGAGCGTTTCTGCAGTAGGGAGATGAAGCGTCACAACTGCAAATCATTGACAAGTCAACTGGTTCATGGAATCAAGAGCCCAGGCTCTGCATGGTCAGCAAAAGCAGCCAGTCCTCCGGCGTATAACGGGCCAGGCTCGCATGGGGGAGTGCGCACCTACAGGAGAACCACTGTGAGCAGAGCCAGGCCTTAGACGACTCTTAGAGGGGAGCTCAGAAAGGAGTTACAATCAAAATCCCGCAGAGCCAAAAAAATCCCAAAGAGTAAACATCTGGGGCAAGGTCAAGAAGGGAGTAGCAGCTCCCCCCTCCTGTAACAGTTCTCACTCTGAAGTGTCTCACGCACAATGGCCCTAGTGCAAGCAGCGCTGTCCGGTAGGTGTGTTTTTAAGGCTGGGTTTCAGGAATAAAAGAGAGGGAGGGTGTAAAAGGAAGGTTAGGACGCTGGAAACATTTTCTTCTGGCTCAAAACCCACCGGCCTGTACTCCGATTGCGCGGCTGGGGAGTGTTACATGGGGAGGGGGAGGGGGGGGAGAGTGTTACACTTTGCTTGTCAGACACTAGGTCATTCACACACAGCCCGGAACGTTGTCGGAACAGTGGAGTCAAGCGGGTTTCGTTAGGTGGAGTGGAACGAAGCGGGCCTCGCCTGGACCGGGAGGCGGCACCCGTTCGGGGAGTCATACCGCCCTTCTCCCGACAGGGGGCAGCCTCCGCCGCCAGAACCCCCGCCAGGACTGACGCCTGGTTCGGCGAGGAGCTCCAGCGCTAACTTTTTTTATTATTATTATTTTAACCATTTATTAGGACTCCAGGCTGAGAAGTAAGCCCGAGAAAGAGAGAAGAGACACCTGCGATCGGTGAAGTTACGGTCAGTCTCCGCTGCTGCAGTCACTTCAGTATCACGCAGCTAACAAGTTGCCATCAACAAACTCCTGGAAGTACCAACTATCAGCCCCAAAGTCTTACACACCGGTTGAACTTTGTAAGGCGCTTTGTGGGGCGGGAGGGAGAGAAGGGGACTGAGCAGTATGCTCTTCGGTAAGATGAAAATGGACTCTTACAGATTCAGCACAGCCCTGGAATCGCCTGTGATCCTGTTTTTACACAGGGTGTCTGGAAAGCCTTTTCAGGCATCTGGTTTTATGGTAGCTTTTATGTGAGCACTGCCTTTGGTAAGTAGGCACCCAGAGAGCCATTCGGCGCTAGTGGGTTGTAAAATGCAGAAACGATTTCTGTATAGTGATTTGCTCTGTGGTTTCAAAGCAAACGATTTACAAAAGCGATGCCACCCCTTTTCCCTCCAGTGGTTTTCAATAAAAAGGGGTACGGGTATTGAAAGATTGTAGGGTTCAAGTTTAGAGAAAAAGCCACTTACTCTGACTCAGACACCAATGTATATAGTTAATTCACGGAGAAAGGTTTTTTTTTTTTCCTAGATTTTTTTTAAAGTACATTCCAGTACTTTACATTGACAAAGTTGAATGAACTTAGAAAAGATTCGTTTCTCAGAGAAACTGAACTTTCCGTGACCCTCCGAGTGTAACTAATTTAGCATGCAATTGACAATTAAAAACAAACAAACTAACTAACAGACTTTCCAACATGGAGTCCTTAGAGCATCAAAGGGGCACCGAAAAACCTCGTTTCTCTTTTGCAGACCCCAGCAGCAGAATCTTTTACAGATGCCAAGTGACAATCTCCAAAATTTAGAATAAAACTAAAAGGGGGAAGGGGGGAAAAAAAGCCAGGTTCTAAACTGGCCTTGAGCCAGAGTTCCTTAAAGGTACAGGCCTCCATTACTGCCTGCTCTCACTCCTCCATGGCTATTCTCCCCAGAAATGAAGTCCGGAAAGATGTCTTTAAAACTTCAGCTACTAGAGGTAGCAAGAAAGATGCACAGCGTTGGAGAGCTGAATTAAAACAAGTGTCTTAAAGACTCTTCGCTTACTTTAAAAGAAACTGGTTCACGATAGGCAGGGGGCAATTTGGCCGCAAGAAGTGGGGTATTTCAGACCCACAGTTCTCCAGCAGGACTAGATGAGTGAAAAAGCTTAGAGTTTGGGAAGAGGGGGGAGACAGAGGGTCGCCAAGGCTGTCTGTGTGGGGGGTAGGGGGAGAACCCCACACATCTCACCACCAAAATACATGTAAATTCTCCACCCCCCGGACTCACACAAGCGAGCTCAGCGTCTTAACAAGCAGCCCCTCATCCCAGCCTAGGACTCACCTCCATTGCAAGGGGAATCGCCGAGCGAGAGCAGCCAAGTAATCCAAGGGGGGACCGGGAGAGAAAGGGCAAGGAGGCGGCGAGAGTAAATCCGGGATCACAGGAGCTATGCGGTATCCTCCAAAGCAGCGGGCGGCGGCGGCTGCCAGGGGCCAGGAAGGGAGCGAGCCCGGAGAGGGGGAGCGCTGGGGCCCGGCGAGCTGACACCAGGCAGACGCAGACCTCTGTCCGGCGCGGGCGCTCCCAGTGCGGAGCAGGGCACCAGGGCAGGCTCCTTTCCAAGGTCCATCAGCAATCGCCGTAATTAGGGCTTTCCAGCGAAACACGCGCGCGCGCGGCGCCCCGTGGGCGTGATCGTGCGGAAACACTTGGGAAACAAATACAATCTTCACGAGCTGCTGCAGCGAAAGCGCCCTGGGCTACGATCCTTTCCACCAGCCCAGCCCAGGTGGTGCAGCCGCCGCCGCCGGAGCGGGGCTCGCCGCTCCCTCCCCAGCAGCCCCCCGCGGAGCTCGCTTCCTAGCCCGCTGGCTTGCTCTCGGCCGGCGCGGCCCCTGCCGAAGCTCCGTGCGGGAGAGGGGCGTGAATGGAAGCGCAGGAATCCCCCCCGCTCCCCTAAAGGCTGGGCGCCGCGCAGCTGGGTGTCCGGGGCTGCAGAGCCATCCGCGGGCTGCGTCCCTCCATTTTAAACCCACGGGGAAGCCGGACTTGACTCTTCGGCGCAACTGGGGAGGGGGATGCGCGGCTTAGAGGGGGCGGCTTTTCCTGCAGCCCAGACGGGGACTCGGGCAAGAGGAGCTGGGGGAAAGGGCGCGGGGGAAGGTCCCGGGCTCAGGGGTTGTAACTCTCCCAATCCATTGCAGGGCAAAGCCCCTCAGCGCCGGGCACAAGTTACACACAGGCGGGACGAGCGGTGGCAAAGCGCTGGAGCGGCCGCGGCGTTTCCTTCCTGCGCCTCTCGGCTGGGTCCCCGCGCGCCGCAGACAGCCCGCTCCCCCCCTCCCCTAGGTCTCTATCGCTCGCGGCTCTCCTCGTCACCCTGCCTCTGAACAGTGCACGGAAAAGTTATACGGCCAACGGCGGCCGAAAAACTTTAGGAGGTGCGCATGCGCCTTGCGCCGACCTATGGCAAACCAGACTGGGTTTTAAAGCTGTACCACAGACAGGACCCCAGCGCAAACCTCTGCAATACAGAGATGCTCCACAGGACCTCCCCCACCCACCGCCCTTCAAACTATTCGCAGTCCGTTGCATCCTTCCTAGGAAGGAGACGCATTCCTATAGATTACTTGCTGCCTGCTTTAGCTAGAGCCTCATTCATCAATGCAGGCAAGCTGCGCGGAAACTCCAATTAGACCAGCTTCCCCTAGGCTCGCTCGGAGAGCGCCAGTTATGTGATTCAAGCCTGTCTACATGCCGCCGCCCCCCCCCCCCCCCCCCCCAGGAAATCGACCCTCAGTGAGACGTGATTATATGCGATAGTATAGACACACATACACGAGCCATACCCTGGATAGTACAACTTTATATATAATCCCCCATGTGTACATTATCTCCAGACATAAATACATACACCATATATCTTACGGGAAAGCTTTGCGCGTGCGTACAAATATATACACTTCATGTTTGTTGAATTTCTCATTTGACAAGTGATTTCTTGCATGCCCCAGGTTGTAGATGTGCTTCCACGTACCCTTGACAAATGCTGGGTTACTAAGCAGGCTTGATTATTTGATTTCCCCTCTTCTCCAGTGTTTATTTCCGCTGTAAATTTGGCAGGTTGTTGTCAAAACTGTTTAAGTTAAATAACGCAGGACCTAATGAAAGCCAAAGTCGAGGAGAGTTTCCTGAAACCTTTGTACTTCACAATGGTTTCTCCACTCCAGTCCTCAGCCAAAGATTTTATTGAGTTTCTCGCATCTCACATGCACCCAAGTGAGGAAGTAGCAGCATTCCCTGAACCATTTCATAATTCCGTATTATTTCCCTTTTATTCCTCTATAACTGCAGGTCCACTGGGAGGAGGGAGGGGAGTCTATCAAAGCAGCGCTGGGAAATCCAAACAGTGCTGAGAAAACAGCCTCAATATCAATAAATGCATTCACTCTTTCAAAGTCATTCCAGTGCAAATAAAATCCCTTCGGGAGTCCAACGGGGGAAACAACACATCTCGGTCTGATTCCACTACTGCGGTACACAATCTTTCAGGGCCAGGCAGTCTCTCTCTCTCTCTCTCTCTCTCTCTCTCACACACACAAAATACCCCCCCCCAAGTAAGTGTGTATGCACACACAAACAGAGGTAAGTACAACTTTCCTTTGCGCGCACATACACACAGGTAAGTACAACTGTCCTTTGCTCTTTGACAACAGAATTTTCTTAGCACAGTTGAACAGCCTAAACAATGCAAACCATTCTCATTAAGACCAGAAAGAAGTGACTCTTTTGGGGGTAACTGTTTGTGCCAGGTCACAGTGTAAACATCGCTTTTTTTTTATTCCTTTCCTTCTCAGTTATTAACCATTTTTGTAAACAACCCTTCAGTTTGTCCAATCATTTCAAAACCTTTATGGCTCGTGTTGAGTTGTTTCTGTTGACAGCAGACATTCTATAGGATCAAAGTCGTTTGTAAAGCCCGTTTATTTCATACTTACTTTGGAAGATAGTGGCAAGGGAGTAGTGAAGATTTGTTTTGTAAAACTTGTTGAATCTCCCTGTTCAACTTTTAGAACCCCAATACCAGATTGCAAATACTACAGGCTGCAATGAAAATTTCAGGATGCTGTCAGACACATAATCACGGATGCATGTGTAATGTACATAAGAACTGTACCAAACCTCATTCTGAGATGAAAGTTTATAGAGAGGCCTTATTTGCACTTGCCCCTGATTGAATGATCAAACGGACACTGTGTAAAACAGGACTGTAAAAAAGCACAGATCCTTTATTCCGATAGATTTAGGTTTAAGGGATAATAAAGTACTTCAGATTACTGCTAACCACCTTGAATCTTATCTAAGCACCTGAAGCAGAGTGCGGTCTGTTATCAACACAATTTATTGTTCTTCTTGTTAGCTGTTCCTGTTATTTAGCAAACCTCGCCCTGGTTTTAGGTAGATCTTCAAAACCTTCAGTGGATGTGTAATCAGTTATTTGCAAAGATAGTCCGTGATAATCAATATCTAACAGAAAAGTGAGGAGTTCAAAGAATGTATCTATTCTCATCAGGCACAAGAGAACAGATACCTTTTATCAACAGTAAGGGCTAAACCTCAACAAATGAAGTAAAAGAGTCAAGTCCCCAGCTGGGGATATGCGCCTAAGTGGGCACAGTACACAATGTGCTGGCCCCCAGCTTCCGACGCAATGAAATAGCAGCTTTTTTAAAAAATCAGACTTTTGTTGAGGCATTTTGATCTCTCTTTCAAACACAAACACACACACACCACTACAGGCATAGTACCCGTGTAATATATTAATAGGTTGATTTTATACTATTGAGTGAAAATATTTAATATATATTCTATGGTAAATAAATCACGCCTCACAACTTGAGATTTGGTTCCTTCAGCAGAAACTGTGATATGGAATTTATATATTACATGGATCACCAAATTTCCAATTCCAGGCGGGGGAGAAAATAAGGGGGTTTGGTTCGTTCCTTTTAGGAAGACCAACCTTAGTTTTATGCCTAGTAAATAATATTTTATTGCCTTTGGTTTACTGTGGCATTTCTATTATCCCCTCCAGGAGTCTGCAAACTGCTTGGGTTAAAGGTCATTTCTCAAATCACTAGAATTAGTGAAGAATAGCAGAAAACTGTAAAAGGGGGAGGGGATGCGCAGTCAAACAAGCAGGATCGCCTGAAATGAACTAATAAAGAGCCCCGAGCTCTCCCGTTTGTATTTCAGAGTGATGTTTATCATCGTGTAATTGAATAATGTTATCGGACAGAGGAAAACGCCTAGCGCCGAACGATCAATAGAGAAAGGCAAGCACGCAGCCGTATTAGCAGCAGTTTGGCAATAATCAAAGCAAACACGGAATCAGTTTCGTTGCTGGAATTCTTGGGGGGGAGGCCAAAATCATATTTCTGAACAGGGAATTTATAAATTTCAGGCAAGTTTTCAAGTCATGGGGCATAGGAGTGGAAATAAGAGGCAGCAAGCCAAACATCCTGCAAGTCTTTAAGAATTTTAATTTCTTCTAGCTATTTAAAACAGCTGGGTGAGGCAAAGGGGCGGGAGAGAGAAGTATCAACAACATTATAGCCTCTCATGCTTCCCAAGCTTTTGTTTTCCAGTTTTAGTGGCAACAGAGATCTTAAGTTACTAGAGCCTTCATTCCTGTATGTCTTCCTGCTAACAATTAACGTGTTTTCATCAGAAAAAAATGCTAATTATAATTTATATTAAGAGAAAAACTATGGCTAAATATCCCAAATAGGCAAGTCCGGACACAGCAGTTATTGACTGCTTTTTTTCCAGTGCTCTAGTTCTTTTTAGTGCTGCTATAGAGCCTGTAATATGATTAAATATTTTTAACATGGAAAACACATTATTCCTTATCTTACAGATACATTTACATACTTAACTGCACAGTGTAATTCATGTTAGCAGAATACTGGATACATTTGTGTGTTCATTTCAATATGAAACTCCATATGATTTATATTCTGACACCTTGGCCAGTGGCCATACACCAAAAGCAAAATCCATTCAGAGGTTGATAGAGATATCTCTCCTCCATCTACAAATTGTTTGGGGGAACAGGCAGGTGTTTTCTAGACGAGAAGGCAAGATTTTCTAAATTGCTCACACTTAAATATATATTATTAATGCATATTGAATATTATTTTAACTTGTGTGTATGTGTAATCACACAGGCCTCATTCTGCAAATACTTGCATATGCACTTAACTTTTACTGTCCTGCATAGTCCCAGGAGCATATGTGTTTACAGGATCGGAGCCATAACTGGTCGTGGGAATGGCCATGTGATAAAAAAGCATTTATCATGTTACTTTGAGCTCTTCACCTGCACTTTCAGGGAAGCAGTGTAGCCTAGTAGATAAATCACTGAACTGCAATTCGGGAGAGGGCTGGGTTCTAGTCCCACCTTTGTCACTGACCTTGGGCAAGTCAATGTCCCACTCTCTGTCTCAGTTTCCCCATCTGCAAAATGGGGGTAATGATACTGACCAACTTTGAAAAGCGCTTTGAGATCTACTGATGAAAGGTGTGATAAAATAGCTTCACCTGCACTCTGCTCACTAATTCATCTGCCCCAGGGACTACTTCTAACATTTCAAACTCCTAAGCACTTTCAAATAGCTGCAATTTAAAAAAAAGCAAACAAAACTTCTCCAAGAATATTTCCTTCCCATACCCCTATATGTGGAATTTCTCTCCTCTACCAATCATCCATCTCTACCCCACCCCTTAATAAAACTGCAAACTTGCCCTGAGGTAGAGAGGTTAGACTGTGTTGCCAACTCTCATGATTTTATCTCAAGTTTTGCAATAATTGGAGTTTGTCCTAAAGTCCCAGCTGCATGAAAGTTCAGCTTTCACTTTTTAAAAAGTAACTTTCTAGTCCTCACAACTGCAGAGTGAACTTTGAAAAGGAAAAGCAAATGCATCCTAAAACTTCAGAAACTAGAAGGCAAAGGAAGAGAATCCAACAGATAAGACAATGTAATATATTTTAAGTCAATCTCCTGATTTTTAAGCCAATCTCATGATTTTTTGTGGTCAGGAAGGGGGCGTGATTCATGATTTTTGAACATCTAGGGTTGGCAATACTGGATACAGAAGGGGAAATATTGAGTCCTGGTTTAGAGACACATTTATATCTTATTTATATTTATGATTGTAATAAGGTCACACAACTACTCAGTTTTGGTATGTGCACATATTAATGGACCTGTTAAATGTATAACAATTTAAAAAAAATTGTGTGTGTATGTTGAATTAACTCATTTCTTGAATTGAGTCCCTCTGAGCAGTATAGACAGAATGCCCAGGACCTGGGTTCTCAGGGGTGGAGATGAACAACTGAACTGCAATGATTGCTGGTCAGTGAAAAGATGTGCACAAGTGGCTTAAAGCTCAATTTTTATTCCACGGGGAAGGACACAACCCAGAATAGGGAAGGGATAAATTAAAGAATATTTAGATAAGTTAGATGTTTTCCAGTCAGCAATGCCTGATGAAATTCATCCTAGGATACTTAAGGAACTAGCTGAAGCAATCTTGGAACCATTTGTAATTATCTTCCTGAACTCATGGCGGATGAGTGAGGCCACAGACAACTGGAAAAGGGCAAACGTAGTATCTATCTTTAAAAAGAGAAACAAAGACGACCTGGGGAATTATACTCAGACCAGTCAGCCTAACTTCAATACCGGGAAAGATACTGGAACACATTATTAAGCAATCAATTGGTAAGTCCTTGGAGGATAATAGGGTTATCAGGAATAACTGGCATGGATTTGCCAAGAACAAATCATTCCAAACCAACCTAATTTTCTTCTTTGACGGGGTTACTGGCCTAGTGAATGGGGGGAAGCAGTAGACGTGATATATCTTGATTTTAGTAATGCTTTTGATACAATCCCACATGACATTCTCAAAAGCAAACTAGGGAAATGTGGTCTAGATAGAATTACTATAAAGGGGGGAGATGTATAACTGGCTGAAAGACCACACCAAAATAATAATTATCAATAGTTTGCTGCCAAACTGGGTCCCACAGGGGTCAGTCTTGGGTCCAGTATTACTTAATATTTTTATTAATGATTTGGATAATGGAGTAGAGAGTATGCTTATAAAATATGCAGATGACACCAAGCTACGAGGGGTCACAAGCAGTTAGGGAACAGGATTAGAATTCAAAGCAACCTTGACAAATAGGAGAATTGGTCTGAATTCAACAAGATGAAATTCAGTGACGACAAATACAAAGCAAAGCACTGTACTTAGAAAGGAAAAATCAAATGCACAAATACAAAATGGGGAATAACTGGCTAGGTGGTAGTACTGCTGAAAAGAATCTGGGGGTTATAGTGGATCACAAATTGAATATGAGCCAACAATGCAACGCAGTTATGAAAAAGCCTGCTATGTCATAGGTAAGAACTGGGAGATAACTGTCCCACTCTACTCTGCACTGGTGTGGCCTCAGCTGGAGTATTGTGTCCAGTTCTGGGTAGCACACTCTAGGAAAGATGTGGACAAACTGGAGAGAGGCCAGAGGATAGCAACAAAAATGATAAAAGGTTTAGAAACACTGACCTATGAGAAAGACTAAAAAACTGGTCATGTTTAGTCTTGAGAAAAGAAAAACTGAGAGGGGACTCTGATAAGAGTCTTCCATTATGCTAAGAACTGTTATAAAGAGGATGGTGATCAATTGTTCTTTATTTCTGCTGAAGGTAGGGCAAGAAGGAATGGGCTTAATTTGCAGCAAGTGAGATTTAGGTTAAATATTAGGAAAATGTTTTTTACTATAAGAATAGTTAAGCTCTGAAACAGGTTTCCAAGGGAGGTTGTGGAATCCCCGTCATTGGAGGTTTTTAAGAACAGATTATCAATAGTTTGCTGCCAAACTGGGTCCCACAGGGGTCAGTCTTGGGTCCAGTATTACTTAATATTTTTATTAATGATTTGGATAATGGAGTAGAGAGTATGCTTATAACATATGCAGATGACACCAAGCTATGAGGGGTCACAAGCAGTTAGGGAACAGGATTAGAATTCAAAGCAACCTTGACAAATAGGAGAATTGGTCTGAATTCAACAAGATGAAATTCAGTGACGACAAATACAAAGCAAATCACTGTACTTAGAAAGGAAAAATCAAATGCACAAATACGGGGAGGGATAGCTCAGTGGTTTGAGCATTGGCCTGCTAAACCCAGGGTTGTGAGTTCAATCCTTGAGGGGGCCACTTAGGGATCTGGGGCAAAATCAGTACTTGGTCCTGCTAGTGAAGGCAGGGGGCTGGACTCGATGACCTTTCAAGGTCCCTTCCAGTTCTAGGAGATAGGATATCTCCATTAGACAAATACCATTCAGGGATGGATAGGAATACTTGGGCCTGCCTCACTGCAGGGGCTAGACTTGATGATCTCTTGAAGTCCCTTCCAACAGTGCATTTCTCTGATTCTCTGACTCTGTTGCAGCTGTCTGTAAAGTTGCTCTCCCTGTGCTTCATCAGAGCAGCCTGAAGGTTTCTCTAACTTGTGCTAGGGGACAAAAATTCAGCTGAGGATTGGCGGGGTGTGATTATAGCATCAGAAATGAGAGGGGCAGAGTGGGAGCCCCTGTGCTACTTGTATACCATTTGAGGATCAACCTTACACCGGGGGCGGGGGGAAATCTCTCGTCTGGGTAAAGCGGCATTAAGGCCAAATTACACTGTCAGTGCTTTATAAACTGGCTGCCCCAACTCAGAGATTCTGACCCATAGTTTGGAAGTGTGATATTAGATTGCAAGCTCTTTGGAGCAGGGATTATCATTTTGTTCTGTGTTTGTATCCACGGAGCATAATGGGGTCCTGGTTATTGTCTGGGGCTCCTATGCAATACAATAATACAAATACAAATACAAATAATAATAATAATAATAATAATAGTAGTATGAAAAATATTTTTGCTTCCAGGGCTGCTCTGCGATAAGATCTGCTTCTCAGTGCTGTACAGACACAATGGGAGGTTACCGTTAACCTAAGAAAAATATTTATTATATAGTATTTCACATCATGCTATCTGATTGGCTGGCCAAAGGGTGCCGCAGAAGCCCATTGGCTTCCACACATCTGAGAGGAAGGCATATAAGCCTTTCCTCCTAGCTGTGCATCATTCCACACCCAGAACAGCCCTGTATGAGTTATTGCTGAATAGTTACTGCAGAGCAGGGCATTGACACAAACTATATCAAACTATTAAAGGAAGCAAATTCTGACTGCACTACAGAGATAACTTTATTTGATACCCCCCTTCGCTTCCCCGTTAAGAAAGGTATTAAACAAAGAAACTCGATTTCACCGAAACTCTTCACAGCCTGCCTTGAAATGGTAATGAGGCAGATGAATTGGAAGAGTGGACTCAACATCAATGGAGACCAGTTAAACCATCTCAGATTTGCGGATGATATTGTGTTGATCGCCGAAAATACTATCAAACTACAGAAAATGCTGTGAGAACTCAACACAAAAAGCAGCCAAGTCAGACTGAAAATTAATAGTTCCAAAATGAAATTCATGTGGTCTGATACATTGGCAAAAGCCCAAATAACAGTTAAGGGAGAATAAATAGAAGATGTCAAGCAATATGGTTATTTGGGAAAGAAATTAACATGCACCATGATCAGGAAGGTGAACTCTCGCGAATAAAGAAAGCAGGTTGGTGCACATTCAATTCTATCAAGAATGTCCTTCAAGGAAAAATCAACCAGGCAACATGTGCCAGCCTCTTCAACTCAACAGTACTACCAGCAATGTTGTACTGCAGTGAAACATGGGCACCGACAAAGACAGAGGAGCAGCAACTGTCTGTCATGGAGAGAGCAATGGAAAGAAGAATTCTGGGAATTTCAATCCGCAACCAAGTCCCCAATGAAGTGATCAGACAGCAGAGTGGAGTGCAGGACGTCATTGTTGAGAGCAGGTATAGTAAAATGCGATGGGCTGGGCATATAGCAAGGCTCACTGACTATCGATGGACTGCAGCTGTTCCCGAGTGGTACCCACAGGAACTGAAATGACCACTTGGCCAATCTCCAAAGAGATGGGAAGATTTTATCATGAAAAGTCATGGCTGCACATGGAGAAGGAAGGCCAGAATATGAAAAGAATGGAAGATGTGTTGTGGATTGGCACAATCTATAGGAGGGCTGATGGACAGATTGATCAAGGTGTCCAAGTTACTGGAGGAGTTTAGTTAACAAAGTTGCAGTCTAGTTAAAGCACATGCCTTGCATGTTGTATGTCTTTCTGCATGTCTGGGACAATTCCAGGTCACCTGTGAGCACCATTGTCAGATTGAAAATTTCTCTTGATACTTCCAGATGGGGCTTGGTAACAAACTGGGTGAGTGCTGTTGGAGTAAGACAACTGTCCAGTCAGTCACCCTGGTGTTTACTAGATATCAAAGTCCAGTTCCTGTGTGCATGAGGGAGGAAAACCATCACGCTGGGTTCTGGTGTGTAGCTATTGTAATCTCAGATCCACTAAGGTTAGGCCTCCATTCTCCACTATACTCCAAAGCAAAGTAGCTTCTTTCTGTAGCAGCGACAGGCACTCACCTTTACCCAATGTGCTCCTTCAGACTACTGTTGTAACCATCCAAGCACAGGCCACTGGTATTGATCATCTTTACAACCTTTCTTCCAGCTGAGCATTCTTCTGTAGCAACGCTTAGTTCAAAACATAGTAGCCACAGTGTAGTCACTGTCAGCAAAACAGCCCAGCAAAGTAACAGTTACAATCACAGACACTCACCTGTCTGATAATAATTGCTCTGTTGTAGTTAATTATAACTGTCTTTATTGTGGGTTGCCAATTTAGCAACATTCATTAACTTAACCAGCTCTCCCTCTAGCTAGTTTTTGTGATCCTCACACAGCACTTCCTTTCTGAACTCCAAGGGGTCATATGGTAGCATGTCCAGATTACATTGTGATTGCCAATGCCTCCTATGGGGTGAAATCTTAGCCTTGATAGAGTCAGTAGTAACACTCTCCTTGAATTAAATAGGGCCAGGATTTCACCCATAATGAACATCGTTTTTTTCTGATGGGCTACATTTATAAATGAATTAAGATACTGTTGAATGCCAGCACCTAATGTGTTATCTAGTTTTGAAGACAACTGTTGTTTTCTTGAATTGACCTGAGGAGGACAAAGAGAGATAGGAGGAAAATAGGGAAAGGTAAATAGCAAAGGTTGGGTTATCTATTATCTCACAATCCTGCTACTCTACAAAAACTTCACAATCCCATCTATAAATAGTAAGATGTTCACAGGGCAGCAGAAGAGGGAGAAGGGGAGAAAGAGGAGGAATAATAAAGAAGGAGAACAGAAGAGTAGGTAGAGAAGGAGTTCTGTCTCCATCAACCTATCTATTTTTCCCAATGTACAGAGGGCCTATACAATAGTGTGATGCAAAGGTTTCACTGACACAAGTTTGGGATGGTTGTGTTACTCATAAGCAGCCAAGGCATGAGTGAGTTCTCCAGGCAATCCCAAAGGAATGCTGGTAGAGCCTTTATCCCATACTGCACAGTCAAGTCTCAAGGCAATTACCACCAAGTGTTAAAATATTTTATTTGCCTATTCTTTGTATCCTTCCTCTTGCTTAGACAGGTGCCTTGACTACTATAAGTCCCACTGTACAGGTCACAATGGATGAAAAAAAGATTAGAAGACATTAAAAAATCTCTACAAATTACTTAACATAGCTTTTCTATACATAAAATTGTAACCAACTTAATGTCTGATACTTCAGTACCTTCCACTGCTGTGAGTGTCTCTGGACAGCTGGGACTCTCCCCTTTGAAATACTAGACCTTAAACTTGTCTTTGATGCAGGACTGAATATTGTCAGTCTTGCACCTGATACCAGAGTAGTTTTGGGGGAGGGGAGAAATTGCACATTTAAAATATAATTTGAACATTGACTTGTGTATTATTTTGTCATGACCTTGTGGGTGTATAATCATTGTTGGAACTCTGTGGGGGATGGGGAGACTGATGTTGACTTCACAGATTAGGGTGCACAGAGCTGAATATGGCCCATGATCTCTGTAAATGATCATATATTTGGGTTTTGCAAAAGAAATCACCTATCCATAAATGAATCATCTAAAAGATGCTGTCCAGTCTAAGATTGCTTAAGCTTTACTCAGTTGAATTAATGAAGCATGTAACAATCTATCATTTTCACATACTGTACTACTTTTAAAAATATATTTACATTTAAAATTCTTTGCTGCATTTGTCTGGATGGGATTTTTAAAGCCAATCCAAAGTGAAATCAGATTTTTCAAAATATTTGTTTTAAAAAACCAAACTTCCTATAAATGTGGTATTCATTTTAGATCTCCTGTATTTAATCATAAATGTTAACATTGTCTTTGTCATGTAATTGCACCATTGTACTATGAATCTGAACTGAAAAAAAAGCAAATGTTCCTTGCATCTTTATTCTTGTGGTGCAAATAGGAGATGCATAATATCAAATCTCTCTCTTCAACCATCATCTTTTTGGTAACATATGGGTTACGTAAGAGGCTTTCAAATGCTTTGGTTATGCAGAGAGGAAGAAAGTTACCAAAACATAAAGATCAGATTTTTAAAATTGAGAGACTTCCTAGTCTACACATGGTTGAACTGCATAAAAGCACTAGGCTATCGTACATCAAGACATCATGCATGATTGGTTTCATCTGTTTTATCCAAATCAAATAATTATTTACCTTATATTTCAGGCAACATCTTTGCCTTTAAATAAACTATGTTCTTATCAGAATGGGATAAAATGTCATGGATCTGATAGGTTATTATAAAAATGCCTTTTTAGTACACTATATTTAGGCTTAGCAGAATTTGATTTTTTTATCATTTTGACACATCATTGATGCTTATTTTAAGCATTTTTTAATTTTTATCACTTAACATTTTCACAGTGGCACAAAATTATGGGGTGGTCAGACAATTATTTAGTGACAATAGAAGCTGAGATTCAAAAAGTTAATGCTTTATAATGAAGGCTGCTTGTCTGTCATGGAGCATGGAAAGTCTTGGATTCCATGACTTTCTGTGACCTCCGTGACTTCTGCAGGTGGCGTGGCTGGCTCAGGGGCTGCCTGAGCTGGGCAGCCCCTGGGCCAGCAACAGCAGCAGTTTGGCAGTTTGGGTGTGGGAGGGGGCTCAGGGCTGGGGCAGGGTGTTGGGTGCAGGGCAGCGCTAAAAGGGGGGAGAGAGCTCCTTGGCTCCCACTGGCATGTCCATGCAGCTCCTAGGCAGAGAGGCCAGGAGGCTCCGCGCACAGCCCGCACCCACAAGTGCTGCCCCCGCAGATTCCATTAGGGTGACCAGATGTCCTGATTTTATAGGGACAGTCCCAATATTCAGGGCTTTTTGCCTATTACGCCCCACCCCCATCCAGATTTTTCACACTTGCTATCTGGTCGCCCTAGATCCCGTTGGCTGTGGTTCCTGGCCAATGGGAGCTGCAGAACCAGTGCTTGTGGCAGGTGCAGCACATGGAGCCCCCCCTGGCCACCCCTCCCCCTAGGAGCTTTAGGGACATGCCAGTCAGAGCTGGGTAGGGAGCCTGCCAGCCCCACCAAGCCTTCCCCCCCCAGCACCAGTGGGGGTCTTGGGCTGTGCACTGCCACCCGCCACCTCTTCCCCCCCAGCACCAGTGGGGGTTCCAAGCCATGCACCGCCCAGCACTCATGGCCCTCGCGGCCCAAATTTTATTTAGGGGTAGATAATAAAAGTCATGGACTGGTCACGGGCCATCATTAAAACATAAATCATCAACATCACATATCAAAATAAACAAAGTAAATATCCTTAAATCAAACTCTAATAAGTTTTCAAACAGTGTTTTTCTAACTTTGCCTACCTGTAAATTTGAGTTATCATTGGAAATATTTTTTCATCAGTTTGTATGTGTGTACAGTGAAATCAATGTTTATCAACATTTACTGATAAAAATTGAATCCTTCCAGGCCCAGGAATATTTTTACACAATTTCTCCTTAGTAATAGGAGTTTAATAAATATGCAAGGCCAAATGTGTCACAATTAGTATTTTTAAAAAGTAGAGAGCTGAGAGGGAAAAGTAATCTTCATACCTAAATGATTAGAAAACTGAATCCTTTGAAGAATTGGTACTTCAGAATCACCTCTTTTCAAATTCCATGATACACCTGGTAGGCGGAACCCTAATAATTAGGACCTAATGATTCTGTCAGGAACATTGAACAGGGTTCCATATTAGGGCCCAGTCCTTCAAGGTACTGAACATCCTCAATTCCCATTGCATTCAGTGCAAGTAGTGTGTTCACTAACCACTTCACAGGGTAGGGCTTCTGGATCTGTTTTGAAAGGTGTGTTTAATTACAAAATCAGTCTTAATTTAGGTACCTCCTGGAGCCCACTGTCATATGCTGCAATAGAGGAGCAATACAGAGGAGCCTAAAGTAGGGTGACCAGATGTCCCGGTTTTATAGGGACAGTCCTGATTTTTTGATCTTTTTCTTATATAGGCTCCTATTACCCCCCACCCTCTGTCCCGATTTTTCACGTTTGCTGTCTGGTCACCCTAGCCTAAAGGAGCAAAAGATCTTCATGGTTCTTCTGGAGAAAGCTTGTAAAAAACGGATATGTCATCTTCAAGTGAGGGAATTTTAAGTGAGAATTGGAAAATGGATAGAAAGTTATGAAAGGATGAAAAATGTCATTCCTTTATGCTCAAGTAGCTACAGTGTAAGCCACCATGCTGATGAGTACCATGGCTTCTGTAATAATGCAACAGATTTTAAACTGGATCCTTCTATGTGGGGTACATGGTCTGAACAAATGTAGACAAGGATTATCATGAAAGTTATCGGTATCATCATGGGCACTCTTGTAATCCTACACAAGTTACGTGCTGTTTTAGGCTCCAATACTGCAAATCTGTATATATGTGAGTAATTTTACCCATACGAGTAGTCCAGTTGGGCCCTCAGTATGTAGGAAAAATATGCTTTTTAGGGGCTAAATTCTCAGACCTATACTCATTTGAGAAGCACCTTAATTTTATGAATAGGGTCATTGCTTTCAGTAGGATTACCCATGGAGTTAAGATGCCACTCTCAGCAACTCAGAATCTGTCCTTAAAATTAATATAATTTATTTGAATGGCACAGACCAGAATAACAGCTCTTACAACCAACTGAACTGTAAGCTAAATAATTTTAGCATACTAAACTGTTTCAGAATAGGATAACATATGTTAGAACTAGTTAAAATTTTTCAACAGAACAGTTTTCTGTCAGAAAATGTTTTCAAATCAACATGGGAACATGTTGATTTGACTAAATTTTTGACAGAAATTTCAAAACAATTTGAAATCAAAATAGAGTATTTATCAACTTTCTTGTTTGTAATGATTTTCTTGTTTTGTTCTGATTGCTTTGTTTCAACTTTTATTTTATTTAACTTTTCCCTATATTACAATACTATAATATTTAATATTTTAAATTATAATATTTTGACATTATCAACACAATATTTAATAAGGTTACTTTGATGTTTCTGACCTGAAATATTTCAAAATTTCTGCTTTTCCTATGAGTTTGTGATGGGGAAAAAAAATCTGAAATATTGGACTTTTCCACAGGACAGAAATTCCATTTTCAGACCAGCTCTTTAAGTTTATTTTAGTTCCAGATGGAGGAAAGACAATAAAGAATCTCAATTACCTCCACCAGGAATCAGTGTTACCTATCTTTGAAGAATGATCAAGAATTCCTGCTCAATATTCAAGACCTTAGAAGAAACTTCCACTGAAGCCCTGTTTGTCACTGTTTTTCTAAGCAAGAACACATTTTTTATCATCATATGAGCTGGTCGGGTCTTTTCCTGTATTTTTCAAGCCCCAATGTTTTATTAACCAAACTCCTTGCTTTAGACTTGAGCTCATGTTCTCTGAGGAAGTACAAGTCGTAATTATGCAAGTCTTTCCTTCCCTGTCATAGGCAACATTCTCCGGGGAGATTTACAACCTTCACCTTTCAGATATGGGGATTAGTTGTTTAACTAGAGTAAAAATAATTCTGACATTGTAAATACTGTCAGAATTGGAACAGCTCCTCCAGGAACTAGTCATTTGGAAGGACCTGGGACTTTATTCTTGTATTGTGGGTTTTTTTTTTTTTGGTGTGTGTGTAACACATTGGTTCTACAGTGATTCCTGAGACAGGAATTAATTGGATGTTGTTTAGTTTCAGAAGCCAGACACTTTATATGTGATTTGTTTTACCTAACTGCATTAGTAAGAATCAAACTAACTTTCAGTCAGACCTAAGAAATACTATACAATAACCCTGCACAAATTATAAGAATTTGGAGAGATTTTAATAAGAGATTATATTCTTTCACAGCAATGGAGTACTGATCTCCAAAAATGCAATCAGCAAACCTATAAACAGACATTCTATAAGTTAACTTCCATATGAAGTCCTAATGCGGTGGTTTCATTTTCTAGCCAAAGAGTTCAACATTTGGGATACTCAGTCTGTCTCAATTCCATATGGGCCAAATTCTAACTAATGTGGGGGAAATGGTATTGCCCTTCCCCCCCATTCGTCTAAACATATATGAGCCAAACGCAGTAGCAGGGCCTGACGTCAGAGGGAGTCTTTCTATTGACAATAGTGTGCTCTGGATTAGGCCCCTAATGCATATGATTGACAACAGTCCTGTGCACAACTCCTGGCTTCACATATTCTATTTGAGCCAAGAGTAGGGCTAAAACATGGGAGCGGGGTGTGTGTGTGTGTGTGTGTGTGCGAAGGCTATGCAATAGGCTTGGTTCAGACAGGTATTGTTTATACAGGTAGAATACTTCTAATAACCAGGTGCCTCTGTCCCATGCATCAACTTTGTCACTTTTCATTGAGGTCATAATAAGGACCTTTTTTCATACCAGATACAGATTTGTTCAGTGCTTTTATGTCCCATGGTTGTGCTCACACCTAGACAGAATTTGTTAAAAAATACACAAATGCCCCTTATAAAAAATTAAATTAAATGTAAACTCCAGAAATAAACTGCATATGGGGAGCCAAATCTTCAGACGTCAGCACCTAAGTTAGAACTAGTGATTCTTCCTTCATGTGCTTGCACCATCAATTTGGTGTCTGAAATGGAAAAACACCTAAGTACCCATAGCAAGTATTTCAGTGGACAAGTGCAGAATTAATCTCAGAGTATTTTTCTACAATCTCAATCTTTTACTGTGTGTGTGTGTGTGTGTGTTTAACTCATGTAAGTGGCATCATTTATAAAAAATTGAGTTATTAAAAAAGACAAACTATCAAAAAGCAAATATATGTCCCATGTAAAATAGGTGATGACAGTATGATGTGCGATATTTCTATTGCCATATATTTGGCAAGACTTGGATAACTCATATTTAGCCAAAATATATATAAATAAAAATTTGCTAGTACTCCACACTGTCACATATTTTGTATGTATATTTCCTCTCATTATCTATAGAGCAGACAAACCCTTACCTGAATTCTAGTTAATCACAGATCAGCAGTAATGTCCCTCAAGTTGTACAGCCTTTTTAAAACTGGACAGGTAATCGTGATTTGTCATCTTCATTGCTTTCTGGGGCCATCTAATTTCTCTTCACTGCCTTCCACAGCCCTCTTAGCTGGCTGGTCCATCTGGAGTTTGCTGGCTGCTCTTCACTGAGCTCTGGGAAGGAGACCCAGAACAGTTTACAGCTGCCAGAACATCTGGAGTCCACTGGCTTCTCTTGGTTAGGGACCCAGAGCACAGTCTTTTTACAGCTGTGCAGCTGGCTTCCCCCTTCATCTGAAACTGTGTTTATCCAAAGGTTTCATACTTTGCCAGAGACCTCTGGATACATGGGTTATACTGTGCATGTATGTATGCTCTTCTTTATTGCAAAACCTAGTGTACATTTCAATCATTATATACACTGACTTTATGCTGCATTTATAGATGTCACTAACTCTCCCTTATATGAGTGACAATCCTGTGCTGCAGTAGCTAATGTAGGCCAAAGAGGAAAGGCAGAGAGTATAAAAACAAACAAAAACAATAAGTCCTGATTCTACAATTGGATCCACATGGGTGGACATCTGTCTCTGTGGAGCTTCATTGTAGCATCAGGGCCTATTTGGAATAAACAAAATACAGGGTGGTGTGGCAGGCTACATCTAGTGGAGGGAGGGTTTGCCCATTGTTTGAGAAGCCCTGCAAAACTCACTCATTGCTCTGCTGCATGTGTAAAATGAGGTCAGTCCAAGCTCCTTGCAGTAAAATGCAGACAATACCCTACATCATCAAATATCCTTTCTTATCTCTGGGCTGCATTCTGCCCTGGGATGCGTGCAGGGCCCCCGCTAATTACAATGGGAGCTGCACATGTGCTTTAGAGGGCAGAATTTACAGAGGGAATTTATTTACAGAGTGTGGGAAAGCAGCAGTATATCCATGGATCAGTAATTACAAGTTTTACTTTTAGGAGTAGAGAGGTGACCCCAAAATCTGAAACTAATGGAAACAAATTCATGTAATTACAAAGCCTCATGTTTCATACTTCCTGACAGGTCTTAATGCCAGCCAGGATGCACTTTACATAGATTACCAGATTTCTTTCAGGGCCAAATCCTGCTCTCAGAGCATAGCACAAGCAACCAGATATGAACTGGAATTTCTACAGTCCATCAGTTGGCTTACCCCAGGCTACGGAGTAGCATTGAGCCCCTCTGGACTATTACTCATCCTCAGAGCTGCAGCACTTCTCCGTCTTTGAGCCACTGGGCAGAAACACAGATCTGTCACCTCTTTCTGCACAGCCAAGCCATAAGTCACCTGATTCTGCTGTGTCCAAGATGGGAAAGAGGCAGGACCTGCCCCTAAAAGCAAGTAGTGATCTACTATGAAAGCAGAATTAAGAATGAACATGGATATGTTGCTGGCTGAATTCTAATGCACCATATGTGTTGTCCGAATAAAGAGCCAAGCAATCATGAATGATTACATTTGGTCCAGAAAGAAGATGTTATGAGCAATCAATACTCAATTTATAGTGTTCCAACTCCAGGCCAGATAGACATAAGTAAAATATATAATAAATGTGCATTTAGATGTCGTTAATAGTGCAACTTAATATCCCATGTAAGTACAATATTATATAGCCTTATATTGCTCTTACCATGAGGAATAATTTATAGGTAAAGAAACAGAGCTTAAAACTAAGAGACTGTGTTTTTAAATAACCTACCTGAAATGCATACTTACTTACCTTTTATTCTCCTGCTATGTGTGCACTGAGTTGGTCCAGGGAGTTCTATGAGGTAAGAAATTCCTGTCCAACAAAAGTTCCTTTTCTAAAAAAATGAACATAATGGAAAAGGCGAACAACTTACCAGGCAGCTGAAAAAGGAGCTGACTGTGTAGAGAATTTCACACCTAATGGCTTTTGGTCAGTAAAATATATAAACAAAATGTAATTTTTTATGCAATTATAAAGGGTCACACAAAATATTATGTTTTAGAAAACCATGCAAAGAGTATATTGCTCACTAAGTCCTTAATTCTGAAAACACTTCCTAGCATGAGTAACTTTACCTACCTTATAAGTAAAGTTACTCTGGTGCATAAGTGTTTGTGGGATTGGGGCCTAAGAGACAGTTTCCTTTTGAAACAGTTTGTGTAACAGTAACAAGAGGAAGATAAATTACTTTGAATGGTAGCAATTAGAGAAAAGAGGAGTGTGATGAATTTACCATGTGGAAAACATCTTATATTTGTTTATAGTCATTAAACTTAGCTTTAATGACACTACACTGATTTCAGAAAGAAACAGTTTATTTGATGAATAGAAACAAGCTGATCAACAGTAAGTACTTCCCATACACATGATAATAATGTTATGATCTCTAAATACCTTGGTACTTCACACTTTTACTAGACATTAAATTACAATGACTGTCTAATACATGCCCACTGGTAATTTCTAAGGATTCCTTAGTTTCATATCAATGTCCTTAACCACATATCAATATCACAATCCAGAACATGCCACTCACTTGAGGAAATTATTACATGAAGCACTATCAAATGAGGGGTTAAGGTAAATAGAGAATACTGACCCATTGTTGCAGAACATCACATTCAAACATCACTCTACACAAAAAAACAAAAAACAACCCTCCCCCCCACACACATTGCAGATATAGTTTGTGTCAACACATCTGAGGTCTTTTCATAAACACTGTTGAAAAAGGAAATTTAAACCCACTTTCAAATGAAAGTCAATGTGCAGTTACGTGCATACTAGATACACAAAAATCATTAAATACAAAATTCATACTGTACATTTAAATGAAAGAAAGATTGTGCAGTACAAGCCTGATTCCACACTAAAATAATAATTATTTATCTTAAATGTTAGCCAAAAGTTGATTTAATTTCTTACATTTAGAAGGGAGTGGGGGAACTACCAAACATTGCTGAAATAAAATATTTTCCCAACATCACAGTGTTTATTGTAAACCCCGAGAGTCTATTTCAGTATATGAAAAGATTTTTCTCCAAACATCATAGATATCACATGAAATGAAAAAAACCAAATGTTAGACAAACATTTTTTTCTTTAGGGGCTAACTCATAGCCCCTGATAAAAGTTTAGATCAATACTCTTACAATATGAATGGAGCAAAAAGTGCTCCTAAAATAATGTCTGTGACAAAATTGGCACATACATATAAATATTTAACTATACAGTTTTGTTTTTATGACCCTATTTTCACCTAGTTTATTTCCTACTTCAAGTATTCAGTTGCAGAGTTAAGGTAAAGACCTGATTGTAAGAGACACAGACAGTTGTCCCTTACTATGACAACAAGTTCATCACAAGAAACTAGTTCTGTTGTCTGAGTTTGCAAGTGCAACATTTGTCATATGTGCTAAATAAACTCCCAAGAGCTTTGCTGTTTTGAAAACAAAGATCTAAAATTCCATTGATAGTTAAAGGACAAACTTTTTAAACATGAATGAATTTGGATCACCTATGCTATACTAATTCTATACATTTTACTCTATTTACTGAGATGAAACATCAAGAAGGACTCCTGCTTGACTTAGTTGCTCTTTATTTGCACCAAAAATGATGGTACAATAAAATACTGTTTTCTACACAGCAATCATTTTAAAGGGGTTAATATAGGTATGGCTCACATAGGATGTTACTTCAGGGATAATTGCACCAACAATTTCAAAAAATAATATTTTTCTAAATTCAGTGCAAGACTTTTGGAATAACCACTTTAGAATCCTTTTTTTTTTACAGCAGCAAAGAAAAACTACTAAGAATTAAGGCCACCCATGCTTAAATTCATTGTTTGTCCTTTAATAATGCAAATATTCAATTGCCACTCACGTCAGTATAGAAGTACTTCTTCCATTGACAAAAAGAGAGATGCATCAGTAAAACAGCTGAACATTTGCACATGTTTGCCAGACTGACTGAAAATGGTTATGAAGTTGTAAGGATCCTCTCTTTGAGGAAGTGGTAGAGCTTTAACTCTCATTTGTGTCTCATCACTACATTAGAATGACTTCAGATTTTTTCTTTTTCCTGGCATGTGCTTTAAATTATTCATCTTTATTTGAAATTCTTTGTTGATACAGACAGCTTTTAATTTCTCCTCATTCATTGATATTTTCTTGTTTAACATCAAAAATTCATTGGGATCCATCATGGAGGCTGTTTTTTCACTACAGAAAACAATGACAAATGGTCCTTCATTTTTAGGAGGCCTAATGCATATACTGTATTCAAAGCATTCTTATCTTGATATATTTATGAGTCCCAGCTTTTATTAATACATACCTATATGCATTTGGATGATAAAAGGTTGATCCACTCCAGTATATGTGTGCATGTATACACATATGTACATATACATACCTCAAGCTTTTACCATCCACTAATATATAAATGTGGTATGTAAATTATTGATGATCAATTTAGATGTCCCATGCATTGTCAGAGACACACACCATATTTTCATAAGGCTAATCCTTGCCAACAGCAAGTAGTACCAAAAATTGATTTCATTTCCAACCTGGCCCAGAGCTTAATACTCGTTACACTATCAAAATGTGATTATTTGAGTAACGGTAGATATAAGAAAACAGAGGAGGGTAAAGGCATAGTTTTTACTTTTCTGAAAAGCCCACTTCTAACTGGGGGTGAGATTAATGCAGACTCCATTATATAACAGTGTACTAATACCTCTTTGACAATCTAGTCCACTTTAGAAGTGTTACTGTAGAATACGCTAGGCAGAATCAGCAGATGAAGATACTGCACCTAACAGAACCTGAATTACACATTAAAAATCAATACCAATTTATCAAAATTGGTTAAAAGAATCCATTTAACTGAACTTCAATAAATAATAATATTCTGAACACAAGACCCATTAAAGGTGGAAATGAAGTTCTTGTAATTTCTGATTGAGTCCCCTTCATTATTTTCCAGAGTATCTGACTTCATAATGACTACAAGAAATAATGGAGAAGACACCAATTTATGCAGCATTTCATCTGTTAACAACCTCAGCATTCATCTTCTGTTTCTATGATCTGCTCCAGGATGTCATGGTTATGTTTGGAGATCCACTGCAATAGATTATCAGCTTAATTCTGCAGTGCTGCATTTTTTCCTCCTCTTTCTCCAGCTCCTCTGGCAACTGTAACAACACAATAAACCATTCCAATTATTAAAATGCTTGGCAGGTACAAATAGTGCCAGTTCTTACCCAGTCAAGGTTCTCATGGAAGTAAGAAGAAATTTTGCCTACATAGGGAGAGAGTCAGAACTTTCAGATTTGAACCTATTATATTTATAGAGTGCCAATCATCCTAGTACCTAGGCCCATGTTTATTTCTTTTACAGTTTACTTGTACAGCAAGATCTAAAAGAATGGGGCTGCTTTTAAATTCCAAAGATGTTAGATACCACTAGATATTGTGATTTTTTTCCATGTTAAATATATTTACATGTCTTATGCAAATAGACAGGATCTTAGGAGCGGAAATGCTGCAGTTGCTGACAAACCTAAAGGTCTTGCATCCGAAGAAGTGGGCTGTAGTCCACGAAAGCTTATGCTCTAATAAATTTGTTAGTCTCTAAAGTGCCACAAGTACTCCTGTTCTTCTTTTTGCGGATACAGACTAACACGGCTGCTACTCTAAAGGTCTTTATTTTGAAAGAAGGCATGCTCCTTTCATTTGTCTGCAAGCAGAAAAGCAATTACTGTCTGAAATATGAGCCTGGTGCTGCTGCCCCCCCAAGAGGTGCTGAGGGCTCTTAATTTCCAATGAATTCCATGGCAGGTGAGGGTATTCAGTACCTCACAGGACCTTCCAGAATTGAGAGTACTGAAAACAACGAAACATTTTACCAGTATATTTTAAGGTAAGTCCATTTCAATTTTCTAGAAAGTAGATTGAGGTTTTTTTTAGAAATGCAAATCTCAGATTTATAAAAGGTTAAAATATACAAATGTTCCCTATGACCATTTTTGTCCTGTAGCCACTTACCCACAAGCATTGTACTTACTGGTATGAGTAGTGTTATTGAAGTCAAAGGGATTTCTCAAAATAGTACGCACTATGGGCCAGAGTCACAACCCTAGGAAGTTAGTGGAAAGACTCCTACTGCCTTCAATGGGCTTTGGACCAGGCACAAAATCTGGTAGTAAGTATATGCAGGGTCAGACCCAACTCACGGTAATGGCAACAGAACTCAAGTAACAATAAAATGCCTAACAGCCTTGAATACAGTGCAGTCAAACAGTCTTAGTCAGTACATGTATATGTCAGATGTGGTGGTGGGGGGGAACCAAACACTTCCCTTGCAGTGCATGTGCACATTAATTTATTGAGTTTGTGAATAAAAAAGGACAAATGCATTTACCTACTAGGATTCTCAATTGTTGGTCTCACATTCATGTAACTGACAAGTTTCCAAAATGTTTGTTTAAAAATGGTATAAAATATATTATTGCATTAAACAAATCATCTTTCTGCTCTTGGTACTGTTAAAAGACTATGATGAAGTTGTTTTGTAAATAGAATTATTTGGCTAAAATGGCTTTTTATTTTTAAAAGATAACACTTTATCAGTGTGGTTTTTCTGAAAGTGCAACTCCACACTGTTTAAGTGCTGTGGACAAACAAACATGCAAAGAATTTGAAATCTGTATTTACAGGTACACGTCTGTGTGGTGGCTGCATATATTTATAGTCAGATGAACTATCAATCTTCCTACAAGAACTCGGTACAATTCTTTTGGTTAAAACACTCTGGACCTGATCCAAAGTCCATCCAAGTCAGAGGAAAGATTCCCACTGACTTAAATGGGCTTTGGATCAGGCCATTGAATAGGACAAAAATGACTTCTGCAGAGCTGGAAAGCAAGGGAGTTCCTAAAGTAGATCATGTTACTAGTTCTGGCACATAAAATCTTTGCAAACTTTTTATGAAAACTGTAAGTCAGAGCACGTGTTACATTTTGTGAACCGTGCATAGTTCCCATTCTTTTAGGTACCGAGGATTTTTTAATCATCCAAAGAGATATATAGATACAGGAAAAACCCATGGAAATTAACGAGAAGTGTACATTCCTGCAAGTATTAGAAGAAAAAATGTCTACATCATTTTTTTAACAGGTTGGGAAATGAATAAAACAATCACAGTGATTGTTTTATCACAATCTTCTATATATCTTGATATTTTACAAGCTAAAGCACCTTTGCAATTAACACTCATTTATGCTGTTAAAAGTAAAGAACTCAGATCAAACAATGCTAGTCTGAGGAAGAGCAATAACATGCAAAATACCATCTCTCTGAAGTCCATTTTCCTACTTTTCCATTTAGGGTTAGACATACAATAACAGAACTCCTGGATAAAACGCCACCCACTTAATCAACCAATCCATTCTTCAGGAAATTATATTATTGGAAGTACATGAAAAACCTGTTCACCACAAGTGGGAAATGCACAATATTTTTCAAATAAGTCAAATAAATCTATAAAAGGATATTGCTGTCAAACACCTACAAGGTCTGAGTAAATATAATTTATATTTGTGTTTCTTCAGTGCAGTACACAGCATTAGTCACTGACAAAAAGACAAACCTAAGATTTGACTAGATATATTGGACCTGATATTCAGAAGTGCTGAACACCGACAACTCCAAGTGATAGCAATGGAAGCTACAGGTGCTCAGCACCTTTGAATGTCAGTTAGATATCACTGAATGAAAATTGCACAGGGATCTGAAGATATAAAAAGTGTGATTGCTCATAATGTATGTTCAGAATATTTTTCTTTTCGATAAAGACACCTGCCTGATTACTAGTTTCTGCCTCCAGTCCTTTCTTTTCAGTGGTTATTTGCAGAAACAAGCTGGGGGAGAGAGAGGGTAAACACAAAGGGGTTAAAGGGGAAACTGTTTAATAACGGTAGTAAAATGCAGGCTATTTTTGACATCTGGGTTAATGTCCATTATGTTCCATATGCTTTCCAAATGTTTGCAACAAGCACCCACATACAAAAACAGATACTCATTCACATAGCCTTAAATTGCCCTCTTCTAACCTGTTACACATTCTACCAGCATAAAAGGCCAACAACTGATATGGTCATTAGTGAGAGAGAGAGAGAGAGAGAGAGAGAGAGAGAGAGAAAATAGCCAGTTACTGTTAGGAAATTGGTATCTAACCAAATGGTGGTACTACAAAGCTATCATTAATGAAAATCCAGTAGGGCCATTTCTGCTCCTTAACAATCTATTAGAAGACATCTGCATTATGACTTAACATCTTTAAAAATGTTGTCAGAATGAATTCCTTGTATTCCTAGTGAAGATTTATTTATTATTATGATCAAAGTACTAACAAATTATGTTAAATAATTTAATTTTCTTGGTCTAAGCAACTAGCCAAAACAGTAATAATTCAAAAATAGGATTAGAGACCATTGGTACTAGCAGTTTTAAAACTGTGCTATGGAATGCCACATTATAATCTGAATGCAATTGCGATCCAAATGCATTCGTAAGTATTTGTGGTCAATCCCAAACTATGAAATATTGAGATGGGTAATGAAAAGTGGCATGGAATTCTATTCCTGATTCTGCCACTGACTCACCGTCTGACCTTGGGGCTTTCTATTCCTTAAACCCCTTACATCGGAAGGTAAATAACACAGAACTACCTCACAAGGAGTTGTAAGGCTTAATATCTGAAATGTGCTTCAAGATTCTTGGATGGGTGCTAAATATTATTATTTTTCAGTCTCTGTATTTGTTTAAAACTATACACCATAATAAAAGATTACTTTCATATACGGAATTACAAGTAAAAAGGGAGTATGTGGTTTGTTCAGATACTTGTAACTGTCAGTATTAGCATGTATTACAGAATAGGTGATTCCCCAGGTCTTCAGTGACAAGTACCATGTGGGCATAACAGAAAGACCGCAGTTGGATTCAGCTGCTGGATTCAGCTAAGAATCTGTTCATGACTTCAGTGCAATCCTGCAGTTTAGATCAATGAGAATCTTGTGGACTGTTTTTCCCCTTCCTCTCAAGTGCAGATACAAACATGCTCAAAATTTAGAAACTTGAAATTCAACACTAGGGACAACATTGGGTGCTTTTTTATGCAAATCTAATAGAAATGTGCTCCACTATAATTTGTATTATATTAATACATTATTGAACACAATAGGCTACCTACAATTTGAACTCCTCTGTCACTGCAACCTGAGGACTTGTATTATTCCTGTAACTTTTTGACTGCCAAATTGTTGGGAGGGGACAGATCCACAAAGAAGATTTTGAATGAATAAAGATCTGTCTGTTTCTAAATGAGTATAGCATTCTGTCAAACACTGCTATATGGATTTAAAAGTCTCTAGCAAAAAAAGGGCCAAACCAGGAGAAATAATTAAAATATAATTTTTTATCCAACCTGAAATAGAAAACTTGCAATACTGAGATGCCAAAGACACCTAAGACACTTGCTGAGTTAAGTGAAAAGGTAAAATCTAGTTTGAATTTATAGCATTCCTTCAGTGTCCCTCTAGGAGTTTGGCTTTATGCCAGTGTTCCTTGTTAAAAATTTGTTAAACGTGTTTGGCATTAATGCAAACACAAAGTACTCATTTGTTACAAATTCTATTGGAATGCATTCATTTAAGGCAATGAAGTAGTTACCAGAAAAGAAAAAATGTTCATTAAGTACATTTTAAAAATACAATGATGTATGCAGTGCATAACTATGGCGCCCCAGTGGCTATATAAATATCTGACAGAATAACCGCAAGTTTTGTTTGGTTTGAAATTGGACTCTTTTAAACATAACTGATAGAACAAAAACAGTTTTTGTTTGTTGTCAAAACTGATGTTAGTTTTTCTTGTTTAGAACTAGTTACAATAACCAAAGTTTTGGCATACAATTTCTTATATCTCAAATCAATAAAACATACAGGTTAAAATAATGCAGAAGGAAGTCTCTTGAATCAAATTGTAAATTGAGCACTGCATATTCTATCCAGAAAACACTGAATCCAGAAAACAAAACACCCTGCTTTCAGGAGAGCAAATTTTAGTCATTCTTAAAAATTCCACTTAGAGGAAATGACACCTGTTAGTTTTGCAATTGTCTGACAACATTTGGGTACATGTAGGCAAAAAGTGCACTGCTTAATCATAGTACAGCAAGAATAAAACAAACATCCCAAACCCTGTTTAAACAATTTAAATCTTAATAACATACCTTCTTCTTCATGGTAACATGAAATATTCCTGAATAATGATAATTTATTAGAAAAGACCATTTTGAAGTTTTTTTCCTAGACGTTAGAGACTATCATTAAATTGTTAAAACAGAATAATTCTTCCTCTTACTATACATTGCGTTACAGATTATTCACAGTAAATTTTAAAATAGTAAAAGTATGAGATAAACTAGCCTTTTTTGAAGATTCCAAATAAAAGTGGATAAAGTGAAGTAAGACAATGCAGGTATAAATATTTAGTGATTTGCAATAATCATCTATAAAACAAATATTTTTAAAGAAAGGACTTTGTTCATTTCCTGGAAGGGTAATTCAGAAATGATCACATTTTGTTATTTATGTTTTAAATTCTTTACACAATAAAGTTAATCTGTACAAAAAGATCTAGAGCTGGTTGAATTCCTGCATGGATCTGATGAATTTTCCAGATTGCTATAATGCCAGACTTGTCAAATTACCCTAACAGCTTTCTTTGACAGGGTTGTGGATGGAGGGAAGTGGTAGATGTGGTATATATCTTGACTTTAGTACAGCTTTTGATACTGTCTCACATGACCTTCTCACAAACAAACTAGGGACATACAACCTAGATGGAGCTATTATAAAGTGGTTGCATAACTGGTTGGAAAACTGTTTTGAGAAAATAGTTATCAGTGGTTCACAGTCAAACTTGAAGGGCATATCAAGTGAGGTCCTGCAGGGACCAGTTGTGTTCAATATCTTCATCAATGATTTAGATAATGGCATAGACAGTACACTTATAAAGTTTTTGGACAATACCAAGCTGGGTGGGGTTGCAAGTGCTTTGGAGGATAGGATTAAAATTCAAAAAGATCTGCTCAAACTGGAGAAATGGTCTGAAGTAAATAGGATGAAATTCAATAAGGACAAATGCAAAGTATTCCACTTAGGAAGGACAATCAGTTGCACACATACAAAATGGGAAATGACTGCCTAGGAAGGAGTACTGCAGAAAGGGATCTGGGGGTCATAGTGGATCACAAGCTAAATATGAGTCAAATATGTTTAGTTTGGAGAAGACTAAGGGGAGACACGATAACTGTTTTCAAATACATAAAAGGTTGTTACAAGAAGGAGGGAGAAAAATTGTTCTCTTTAACCTCTGAGGGTAGGACAAGAAGCAATAGGCTTAAATTGAAGCAAGGGTGGTTTAGGTTGGACATTCAGAAAAACTTCCTGTCAAGGTAGTTAAGCTCTGGAATAAATTGCCTAGGGTGGTTGCAGAATCTCCGTCATTGGAGATTTTTAAGAGAAGGTTAGACAAACACCTGTCATGGATGGTCTAGATAATACTTAGTCTTGCCTTGATGCAGGGGACTGGACTAGAATTTCTCTTGAGGTCCCTTCCAATTTTATAATTCTATTCTTTAAATAGCTAACCTGAGTTACGAACAACAGCAGATACCATAGGAATGAATAAAATCAAATTGTTCCAAATCATCTGGGCAATGACAGTCCTTGAAAACTACTGTACCATTATATGATAGAACTAGATGAAGTTTGTGAGCCTTGAGACTATTTAGACAAGGATGTTTTCTCTACTAGGAATGTTTATAAATCCAAGTTAGGACATCGATGTTACTCGACAGATTTTTTTAATAGATACTTTTTTATAAAAACAAGTCTAGTGCAAAAACAACGCTATTCAGAACTATGCCAAAATTTAAAACATTCTTCAGTGTGTAATTTCTACACTGAAATAAAAAGGGGATTACAGGAGCTCCATTAAGAATCACTTCAAAATATTGTTCTCACGGGGCCTGAATCAAAGTCTACTGAAGTCAATGGACAAACTGCCTTTGATGTCAATGGGCTTTGGATCAGGCTCAGAGAGGGCAGAAAGGAGCAGTCACTGGGGCACAAAGCTATTTGTCAGGATGCTAACAACTCCCCCAAGGTGCAGAGTTTGAAACAGGACATTTGCTACCATTTTAAATGAGCAGAAATATTGACTCATGAAGAGGCTCAAACGACAAGAGTTCCCAACACGATCCTAAAAACTGGCATTAGTAGAGATCACCTAATGAAATTTGAAGGAGCCTTTTTCATCCTTGCTGATGTGGAATGCCATTTATTCTCCTGCTAGGCACTAATTAGGGGCCTTGTCTGAAGATCAAGGTTTTGCAATCTCTGCTTCTTAATAACATGGTTTGCCTGTCTGCCACCTGGGACAAGGCAAGGTACTCTCTTTTACTCCAAACAGCAGGCACTGCCTTAGGCCTGTGCAGGCAGGAAACTGTTCCGGCACTTTCAGTAATTTAACCACTTCGCTATTGGCCTTCTATAACCATACTTAAAGTCCTGAATAAGCAGTGACCCATCCAACAGGAGTGCACCTATTTAATATAAATTACTGTGTGATTGGATATCAGATAGTAAAGGAAAACTTAATATATAATTATGATAATAAATGACGACATCAGAACTACATAGTCTGTTTATTTATAGACGAAGCGGAGGACACAAATCAACAAACCATTTGTTTTGTTTCAGAGTTAGAGACAATTCAAACTTTCGGTGGCTGACAAATGAAGTGGTTAAATAAAAGCTGTGTCAAGCCCCCAATCTAATAAGTCATCTTATTAGGAAGTTGTGATGCCCTGCTTGCCCTGGCTTGTGGCTTGTCTGCTCTACTGAAAGATCTCCTGCTGGGACCTTTGTGGCATTACATGAGGTAGAGAGGCTGCTGCAATATTTGAGCCTTGATTCTGAGCAGCCAAAACAGCAGGAGAACTAAGCTGCAAAGAATTAAACATGTAACAACTCTACAGCACAGTCAGTGATTGAGGTTGGCCCTTTTGCTGTTGACACATTCTGGCCCCTGTAGGTTGTGGTCACTAAGCCCATTAGAGTTGCAGTGTGGCAACAGCTAGTTCAGCAAGTTCAATGTGTTTCTGCTTTATTTCTAAACGCAGGGCGCAAGCTCACAATGATAGCAGAACGAAATAAGGCAACAGAACCATGCTATAAACACAGTCGTCATTGTCAGGGATGTGAAACTTGTTTTCAAAAACTGTTTATTTTTGGCAGATGGAGGTTGGATGTATTTTTGCATTTTGTTAACTGTATTTTAATTTCAATTTACTGCATGCTTTAAAAAAAAAAAAAAAAAAAAAAAAAAAAAAAGCCCCGAGTGATGTTGTTTCCTTTTAAAAGAGAAAATTGTCACTAGTTAGAGTGATCTCTTTGTTACTAGGAATTCATGGAAAAAATGAAAACAGATGGCATGAACCCACTAAAATCTCATTTGGGGTCAATCCCATTCATTGGCACTCACTGTAATTAAATCCACGCTCCTCAGAAGTCTGGTAAAAAGATATGCAAAATACCTCTCATTCAGAAAAAAAAATCCAGAGAATGTGAAATGAGCTCTAAATGCTGAACGCACTTAAACAAATGAGATATCTATATGATCAAAACAGATTTAGGGCAAGATTTAAAAGGAAAAAAATCTTAGGCAAGTCATTTAAGCTAGGCGGTATGTATAACACACACATTTTAAAATGATGATTCCTCTCTCCACAGGGTTAGGCTTTTCTGTGCACTCTGGGAATGGTGAACGGTTGCCAGTTAGGGTGACCATGTGTTCCTGAATACTGGGAGGGTTCTCAAAAATGAGTTTTTGATCCCAGTTTTTCTAAACTCCTGCAGGCTTGTCACCTGAAGGAGCCATTGGCCAGTGCAGATGGTGCAAATGACAGCTGGCTGAGTGCATGTGTCCCTCAAAGACTTCCTTGCCCTCCAAACCTGTCGTAAATTGCCAGCCTGCTTTCGCCCCCACCATAAGGCCTCTTGGAGACTCTCTTACCCCCTGCATGAGTCCTTGAACCAAACACTCTCCATATTTAGACTTAAATCCACAGGGCAGCGGGAAAGGAGGAGGAGAAGGGAGCTGCTTGGCTGAGCAGGAGTAGGCAATTTCTCTTGGTCTATGCATATTTCCCTGACACCCTCATCCCATCCTTGGACAGGTGAAGTGACAGGCTTTTCACTTTAAAATATGGTCATTTAACTGCCAATACATCATTTAGCTGCTGGTGAATATGAAACCCCATGCTAACTACCTTTTTCCAGACACACACAAAGCTGCTGGCAAGAGCAAAGCACATCATTTGTCAGCCACCACTGAAGAAGGAATAGCTTTCCCTCTCCCCCATTTTGTGTTCTTGGTAGTTGGCCTGATCTGAGTTAGGCCATAGCTATGGAAATCTATTGATTGATGGGCTCTGGAATCTCCAATTTTGTGGGATTTACCTTTTCTGTAATGCCTAGATTTGCTGATAGCGAGTTGGGGATTAGAAGGGAATACTCCCATGTATATTGGCCTGGCACTGAGAAGTTTGTTTTAGTTTCCCGCTGCAAGAGTCAGCTGATAGTTAACCATGAAAACTGTCTGGAGTTGCGTTTAGCTAACTCAGGTTATTGTGGGTTTCATTGTGCCTTGCTCCTGGAAGCATATTGGTCACTACATTTTTGTTGTGCTGGAGTGCCTTGTGCTAGTGGTTGGAGGTTCAATGCGAAAGGATCACAGGCATAGAGCAGGGATGCAAGGGAGCTAGTTTTGTGGGTGGATCAAGTGTGTGGACAGGTGTTAAGATGAAACACAGATTTGAAGTACTTCATGTGTGGGCCCGTTTCTTTCCCCTGGGGAAAGGGCTGGATTCTTGGCTTGAGAGGACATGTCTTCTTGGAAATGCTGGGCACAGAGTGGTGTTTTTGGAGCTGATGGCTCCCATAAATTGGCAGAGAATTGCTGGGATTATCACTTTTGGTCCAGTAGCCATTTTGTTATTTAATTTAATACAAGTACATCTTGCCTGAGATGACATGCACATGTTTTTTCTGATCACATGGGGCAGAAAAGCAAAGTGTTTTTATTTTTAAAGATTTGTGTAAGCCAGGGGTCAGCAACCTCTGGCACGCGGCTCACCAGGGTAAGCACCCTGGCGGGCCAGGCCAGTTTTGTTTACCTGCCATGTTGGCAGGTTCAGTCGATCGCGGCTCCCACTGGCCATGGTTCGCCATCCCAGGCGAAAGGGGGCGGTGGGAAGCCACGGCCAGCACATGCCTCGCTTGAGCCGCTTCCCGCAGCCCCCATTGGCCTGGGACGGTGAACCGCGGCCAGTGGGAGCCATGATCGGCCGAACCTGCTGATGCAGCAGGTAAACAAACTGGCCTGGCCCACCAGGGTGCTTACCCTGGTGAGCTGCATGCCAGAGGTTGCCGACCCCTGGTGTAAGCTAATGAGTTTGAAAGCCTTGTTCCTTGGACATGCATATTCATACTGACAGTTATGCCTTTAGTCACACAATGGGCTTGTCTATACAGCACCAGCTAAGCACACTAGAGAGGAGTGCTCTAACATGGTGCATGCCAACTACCCAATGTAGACCCTGCTGGCATGCTCTGAAAGGTAACTAGTTCACATTAAGATACAGGGCTATGTTAATGCAAAATAGATACCTTTTAAAACACACCAGCAAGGTCTGTATAGAGCAATTAGAGTGCATCACATTAGTGCACTTTACAAATCACACCCCTCTGGCACAGTTTGTCACACAGTGTAACAAGCCCTTGTTGGTTTTTTTGTGTGATTTAAACAAATTATTAGCACCCTGTTTTACTAGTGCATTCTGTTAGCTATTAGTCATGTACTGCTTAAATGGAAGTTATTAGAATCTGAAACCACCACCTGATTGACAGCAATTAAGGCTGTCAAGTGATTTTTAAAAAATCGCAATTAATCGCACAGTTACAAAAATTAATTGTGATTAATCGCACTGTTAAACAATAGAATACCATTTATTTAAATATTTTTGGATGTTTTCTACATTTTCAAATATACTGATTTCAATTACAACACAGAATACAAAGTGTACAGTGCTCACTTAATATTTATTTTTGATTACAAGTATTTGCACTGTAAAAAACCCCAAAAGAAATAGTATTTTTCCATTCACCTAATAAGAGGACTGTAGTGCAATCTCTTTATCATGAAAGTTGAGCTTACAAATGTAGAATTATGTACAAAAAAACTTGCATTAAAAAATAAAACAATGTAAAATTTTAGAGCCTGTAAGTCCACTCAGTCCTACTGCTTGTTCAGCCAATTGCTTAGACAAACAAGTTTGTTTACATTTGCAGAAGGTAATGCTACCTGCTTCTTGTTTACAATGTCACCTGAAAGTGAGAACAGGAGTTCTCATGGCACTGTTGTAGCCGGCATTGCAAGATATTTATGTGCCAGATGCACTAAAGAATCATATGTCCCTTCATGCTTCAACCACCATTCCAGAAGACATGCGCCCATGCTCGATAACAATCCAAATCAGTGAGGACTGACGCATGTTCATTTTCATTATCTGAGTCAGATGCCACCAGCAGAAGGTTGATTTTCTTTTTTGGTGGTTAGGTTCTGTAGTTTCCACACTGGAGTGTTGCTCTTTTAAGAACTCTGAAAGCAAGCTCCACACCTTGTCCCTCTCAGATTTTGGAAGACATTCAGATTCTTAAACCTTAGGTTGAGTGCTGTAGCTATCTTTAGAAATCTCAACTTGTTACCTTCTTTGCATTTTGTGAAATCTCCAGTGAAAGTGTTCTTAAAATGAACATGTGCTGGGTCATCAGCCAAGACTGCTGTAACAGGAAATATATGGCAGAATGCAGGTGAAACAGAGCAGGGGACATACAATTTTCTCCCAAGGTGGTCAGTCAGAAATTTAATTAGTGCTTTTTTTTTTAAATAAGCGTCATCAGCATGGAAGCATGTCCTCTGGAATGATGGCCGAAGCATGAAGGGTCATACAAATGTTTAGTATATCTATCACGTAAATACCTTGCAATGCTGGCTACAAAAGTGCCATGCAAACGCCTGTTCTCACTTTCAGGTAACATTGTAAATAAGAAGAGGTTAGCATTATCTCCCTTAAATGTAAACAAACTTGTTTGTCTTACTGATTGGCTGGCCAAGAAGTAGGACTGAGTGGACTTGTAGGCTCTAAAATTTTACATTGTTTTGTTTTTGAGTGCAGTCATGTAACAAAAAAAAAATCTACATTTGTAAGTTGCACTTTTATGACAAAGATTGCACTACAGTACTTGTATGAGGTGAATTGAAAAATACTATTTCTTTTGTTTATCATTTTTACAGTGCAAATATTTGTAAGCAAAAATAATATACACTTTGATTTCAATTACAACACAGAATACAATATATATGAAAATGTAGAAAAAATCCAAAGTATTTAATACATTTCAATTGGTATTCTATTGTTTAACAGTGCAATTAATCATGATTAATTTTTTTAATTGCGATTAATTTTTTTGAGTTAATAGCGTGCACTAACTGCAATTAATCGACAGCCCTACATGCAATATATGCTTATTTTATTGCAAGATAAATAATTCTAATTATGAAGCAAATGAAGATGCCTTAGAAGTAATTTAGAGAGGTATTACATATGGTAAGCCTGTTTTTTGCTTTTAACAAAATATAGTTTCACCTTCTCCTTCAGACAATTCTTAAATATCTTTTTTTCATATGGCTCATCACAGGAACCTATTCATATATGCCTAAAGCTTGATAGTTAAAGTTATATCTTAGTTTAATTTCTAGAGGAAAGATGCAATTCCTTGAAATGCTAACATGATTCATCTTTTTCAAGCTGGACTAGCTAGCTGTACTAGCTCTTAGAACTGATAGAACATTACCATACTGCCTGAACATGACCTTGTAGGCATAGCTACTTCTTATTTTTCAAATTCCGATCCAAACAGCATGCAACAATTTAAAATCTAACCCATCTTAACTCATGTGGGCTAATTATGATCCATTCTTAGGGTCTGCCATGTAGTTTTCAGTACAGGATCAGGAAGATTTAAGGCCCAATTCAGGTGAACACTTATGAACACGCTTTAATGTTTTGACTTCAACGAGATTTAAACATGCACTTAAAATAAAAAATATGCTTACGTGCCCGTTCTGAATAGTGATGCTTTCCTGAATTGGGCCCATAGAGACTATCTTTCTACGATGGGGCACTTACAGAGCATATATAAAGCTACATCATGGAGTTACTGACAAGTCTTTACAATAAGCATTGATGCAGTAAGGAAGGAAAAAATAAAAGAGATAACCAATTTTTTTAACGAGACCTTAGGCCACAATCCTGCAAAAATTTACATGTGTTCTTAACTTAAAGCATGTGAATAGTCCTACTGAGGTTTACAGGACTATACATTTACTGTTAATACTTAATGGTAAGCATCTGTGTAAGAGTATACAGGCTCAGGGCCTTAGACTACAAGTTCTCAAAGGCAGGTAACAAAGTTTGCTATGTGACTGTAAAGCACCATGTAAATTTACATCACTATATCCATGAATTTCAATGTTTAAATAGTAATACAGTGTAACAAAGGGCACTATTAAAAAGCAAACAATTTCTACTTGGTATGTTACTGCACATTTGGTATATTACAAATGAAACTAATCTAAAAACTGCACTTACTTTGTGGTTTTGACCTCACAAATAACAGAAAAAATAACCAGAACAATCCACCACACAATTGCACTGATTAGTATTTTTATCCCACAACCCCTTATCTCCCCTCTTACTCATTTTCTTTTTCCCTGTTGTCCCCACATTCCATCTGTGGCTGGAGCCTGGAGCTAACCACCCCTATTTTCCCTTTTAAATAAATAAAAAATATAAATATATGGAGATATACCTATGTCAAAAAGCCTGGAAGGGCCCCTAAAAGGTCATTGAGTCCAGCCCCCTGACTTTACTAGCAGGATCAAGTACTGATTTTGCCCCAGATTCCTAAGTGGCCCCCCTCAAGGATTGAACTCATGACCCTGGGTTTAGCAGGCCAATGCTCAAACCACTAAGCTATCCCTCCCCCATTCTTGTTTCAGTTGTGCTCCTTTCCAAGCACCTTTCTTTTCTCCCCCCTTCCCCTTAGTAGTGCTTTTAGTGCTGTATTCATCTTGGTTGCCAGCCTATGAAGAGCTCATTTTCTGAGTGGTGGCATTGTGACATAAGTGGCAACTCAGAATTACCATCACCATCTACTTTACTTGCATACTATAGGCCTATAGATTGGAATGAAGAGAGTCCCCATGGCAGTGGGTCACAAAGGCATCTTTGAGGTCAGCAGAGTGTCAGTTTAAATAAAAGAGTAAGAAGAGAAAGACGTTTTTTGTGCATCCACAGGGCACTAAATTTTAAATGGCGAAACTTCAGTGGAAGTTAATTCCTGAAGACAAACTTGTGAAATTATAATAGAGATAATATAGCCCACACTTTGCTACTTCTTCTATTTCCCTTGGCTGCTTTTGAATCCCTTTCCCACAGAGACTAATTCTGACACAGGTTACATGAAAGGTTGGTTGACTCAACCAAAGTTCAATATCTTGTGCATGCTGGTCCCTTTGATTCAAGAAGGGGCAACAAGATTTTATAATATTAGAATGTTTATCGGCCTTCTTCCCTTTCTCTGAATTGAGCCAGAAACTTAAATGCTGTGGACTAGTGTAGGTAAAAAGCCCTAACCGCTACCAGCACCCAGCTCTGACCTTTCAAGACTGTTTTTTTTTAAAAAACCTAGATGACTGGCTTGTTTCCCTAGCTCTCATATGCAGCAGCCTACCTTCTACACCAAAGGAATAGCATAACCGAAAGAAAAGGGAGGAAACAGAGACCTAGCTGGAGTATGCAATTAGTTTCTGAGGTTATGAGGAGAGGTTATGTGGTCTAGAACATAAGGTATGTGGAAGAAGGCTGCACTGCAGATGTGAATGGGAAGACATTTTTGGTGCAGATGTTTATCTGTTCCAAACCAAACCAACTCCAGACTTGCTGAGGTTCCCCAAAGCTATTTGTGATTTTGGAACCAGTCATCATTTGTACTTTACATCCCTAGCCACAGCTTATCCATTGCTTTATAGGCAGAAGCATTTGATTGAATCAGGAGTAGTTTCTTAGCAGCAGCTCAACAACCAAAGATAGTGTAGGTAAGTAGCTGTATTTTCAACCCACAGGATCACAAAAATGAGAGACGGGAAAGAGGTAGCAACAGTCCAGCCCTCTCACTGCCTCTGCAGGATTGTTTCCCACAAAATGCTTTCTAATGTTTTGTACAGTTTTATTTTAAATACCTCAAGGGATGGATCTTACAGTGTTGCAAAGTGACACTATAATCAACATAAATTAATAGGGTCCATAGAAAATGCAACCAGTTAAAACAGTTAAATTATTTTCCAGGTTAGAAAACCATTTAGGACCTGATCTATCTCAGGACTGGAAGAGAAGAGAGGAGAGGAGCAGCAACTCACAACCCAACTGAAACCTCCCTCCCATCCTCCTGGGAAGCCACTCAAGACTGAATTTCCCCTTCTGGTTTCTTGGGAATCTGCCGCAGCCAGAGACCAGAGTTGATTATGTGTTTATAGGAAAACTTCCCCAATTAGAGCCTTATTTAAATTATTTAACAAGATAAGGAATTGGAATTATTCACAAGGGAACATTTTTATGAAAATGAGTTTAAATATATTGAGATGAAACAACAATTCTAAATAATATTAAGGCAGTTTGTGCATCATGATTTAGAATATTCAGCTATGCACCAGTGTCTGTGTTTGTGGAATGCAATTAACTACTAATTGTGGTTGACACTATCTACATTTGTCGATATTATGACCGTATCAGCCTACGTTGGGATTTTGTAAATATACTGAATAAAACAGTGCACTTTTTCCAACTTTATTCCATCCTGTTATGAGCACTTCCTGTTGGCAGAAGTTAAACTGCTTTGCTTACTTTCAATGGACTTGCTTGGTGCTCCTGCTGTTAGATAAACTTTCAAGGATATTTTTGTGACAGGTACAAACCTAGACAGAAAGCTTGTGAAGAAATCCTAAATTAATTATATGTCAACATTCAAGCCTCAAGAAGGAGCAATTGTCATAAATTTTTTTAAGGTTAGAATCCAATTTTAGTTGAAAATGTAAAAAAGTTCACTGACTCACTTGTAAGTCAGTGCCGATAAAATGATATATTTTACATTCTTTAATGGCTTGTTTTAGCTAAACATAGGGGAAAAGAAGCTATGATTTTATTCTCTTGAAAATTGAATTGTTAAATCATGTAAAATGATTACAGCCGTGAGCCAATACCAAATAGTGTTGAATTTACAAATTGAAATTCAGCATTCCCTAATCCTCTCTGTTTTGTTTTTCAAAAAGGTATATAAGGGATAAAACATTTTTGTGCTAAATGAAAATATCTTCACCACTTCTAATGCAGTCATCCCATGCTCATGCTAACAAAACCTTTCTCCTATACCACACAGCATATATTCTTTCCTACCACACATTGAGCCCGGTGGAAGTGTCTGTCCTATCTTGGGGACTCTTTCTGTCCCACCACACCTACGAACATGATACAGTTCTACGGTGATCTGGAAGCCTACTTTCATCGTCTCCAACTCAAGGAATATTTTCAACACACCACTGAACAGTGCACTGACCCACAGGAACCCTCCTACCAACACTACAAGAAGAAGCATTCTCCGTGGACGACTCCTGATGGTCGAAATGACAGACTGGACTCAGAGTGCTTCCGCAGATGTGCACAGGCTGAAATTGTGAACAAACAGCATCACTTGCCCCATAACCTCAGCTGTACAGAACGCAACGCCATCCACAGCCTCAGAAAAAACTCTGACATTAAGGGGCTGACAAAGGAGGTGCTGCAGTCATAATGAACAGGTTGGATTATGAACAGGAGGCTGCCAGGCAATTCTCCAGCACCACATTCTACAGGCCACTATCCTCTGATCTCACTGAGGAGTACGAAAAGAAACTACACCATCTGCTCAAGAAACTCCCTGCTATTGCACAGGAACAAATCTACACGGACACACCCCCAGAGCCCTGACCAGGCGTATTCTATCTGCTACCCAAGAGCCATAAACCTGGAAACCCTGGACGCCCCATCATCTCAGGCATTGGCACTCTTAAGTAGGATTATCTGGCTATTTGGACTCTCTCCTCAGACCCTATGCTACCAGCACTCCTAGCTATCTTCGAGATACCACCGACTTCCTGAGGAAACTACAATGCATTGGTGATCTTCCTGAAAACACCATCCTGGCCACCCTGGATGTAGAAGCTCTTTACACCAATATTCCACACGAGGATGGACTACAAGCTCTCAAGAACAGTATCCCTGATGAGGCCATGGCACACCTGGTGGCTGAGCTTTGTGACTTTGTCCTCACCCACAACCATTTCAGATTTGGGGACAACTTATACCTTCAAGTCAGTGGCACTGCTATGGGTACCCACATGGCCCCACAGTATGCCAACATTTTTATGGCTGACTTAGAACGCTTCCTCATCTCTCATCCTCTAGCGCCCCTCCTCTACTTGCGCTACATTGATGACATCTTCATCATATGTACCCATGGGAAGGAGGGTCTTGAAGAATTCCACCTGGATTTCAACAATTTCCACCCCACCATCAACCTCAGCCTGGATCAGTCTATACAAGAGATCCACTTCCTGGACACTACAGTGCAAATAAGTGATGGTCACATAACCACCACCCTATACCGGAAACCTACTGATGCTATACTTACCTACATGCCTCCAGCCTCCATCCAGGACACATCACACAATCCATTATCTACAGCCACGTTCTAAGATACAACCAAATTTGCTCCAATCCCTCAGACAGATACAAACACCGACAAGATCTTTATCAAGCAATCTTAAAACTAAAATACCCACCTGGGGAAGTGTGGAAACAGATTGACAGAGCGAGAGTGTACCTAGAAGTCACCTACTACAGGACAGGCCCAACAAGGAAAATAACAGAACACCACTGGCCATCGCATACAGCCCGCAGCTAAAACCTCTCCAGCACATCAACAATCTACAACCTATCCTGGAAAATGATCCCTCACTCTCACAGACCTTGGGAGGCAGGCCAGTCCTCACTTACAGACAGCCCCCCAACCTGAAGCAAATACTCACCAGCAACTACACATCACACCACAGAAACACTAACCCAGGAACCAATCTCTGTAACAAACCTCGTTGCCTACTCTGTCCCCATATCTATTCTAACGACACCGTCAGAGGACCCAACCACATCAGCCACACCATCAGGGACTCATTCACCTGCACATCTACTAATGTTATATATGCAATCATGTGTCAGCAATGCCCCTCTGCCATGTACATTGGCCAAACTGGACAGTCTCTACATAAAAGAATAAATGGACACAAATCGGACATCAGGAATGGTAACATACAAAAGCCAGTAGGAGAACACTTTAATCTCCCTGGACATTCTATAACAGATTTAAAAGTATCCATCCTGGAACCAAAAAAAACCTCAGAAACAGACTTCAAAGACTTGCAGAACTAAAATTCATTTGCAAATTTAACACCATTAATTTGGGCTTGAATAGGGACTGGGAGAGGCTGACTCATTACAAAAGCAACTTTGCCTCTCCTGGAATTGACATCTCCTCATCAATTATTGGGAGTGGACTATATCCAGCCTGATTGAATTGGCCCGGCCAATACTGGTTCTCCACTTGTGAGGTAACTCCCTTCTCTTCATGTGCCAGTATAATAATGCCTGCATCTGACATGTAGGAAAATACCAAGCAGGGAGATATAGCTGTTCTTACGGTGCAAAGGGAATGGAGAAGTTCAGAGGAGGCAGCCCATAGCACTGAGCATGAGTAAGAGTGACGAAATGGTAGCCTGGGCTGTTGAGTAGAGCAGAGGGTATGAAAGAGTCCGATTACTAACTTGGTGTGAGAACCTGACTCCAACCATTTGTCTCAGTATAACACTGGTCTACAATTTTTGAGAAGTCGTCTGCTTCAGAGATAAAATGTGCTATTTATTATGTATTTTGATGTGCTGAATTCAAATATGACAATTAAAACAACTGATCGGCTACTGTTTCTAAGATATTTAAGTTTTTACATTTTATGTCTATGGATATTGTGTAGATAGAGTTTTAATCATAAATTGTAAACCTAGGTCTTTTCATGTGTTTATGGTTGCTTTACATGACAATATTTCACCTGTCCTGTTTATGTAACACTTTAAAAATCAGCAAAAGGGTTATATAAATAAAATTTATTATGAAACAAAAGGCAAAAAACTATTATGTACATAGTTTAGTCCTATTCAGTGTCTACTCGGCGCTTCTTGGTCTTGGCTTCTTGGCTTGTCTCTTGTATTCATTAAATGGAGCATCTCTTGTCACTGTCCAGCAATAGTCTGCAAGCATTGATGGGCTCCATTTGCCCTGATAGTGTTTCTCCATTGTTGCAATGTCCTGGTGAAATCGCTCGCTGTGCTTGTCGCTCACTGCTCCCCAGTTCAGTGGAAAAAAATCTAGATGAGAGTGCAAAAACTGTATCTTTAGTGACATCTTGCAACCAAGGCTTTTGTATGCCTTGAGGAGGTTTTCCCACCAACAACCTGTAGTTGTCTGCCTTGTTGTTTCCGAGAAAATGTATTGCCACTAACTGGAAGGCTTTCTATGCCGTCTTTTCCTTGCCATGCAGTGCATGGTCAAATGTACTATCTCGAAGAAGTTCACGAATCTGAGGACCAACAAAGACACCTTCCTTTATCTTAGCTTCACTTAACCTTGGAAATTTTCCACGGAGGTATTTGAAAGCTGCTTGTGTTTTGTCAATGGCCTTGACAAAGTTCTTCATCAGACCCAGATTGATGTGTAAGGGTGGTAACAAAATCTTCCTTGATTCAACAAGTGGTGGATACCAAACACTTTTCCTCCCAGGCTCCAATGACTGTCGGAGTGGCCAATCTTTCTTGATGTAGTGGGAATCTCTTGCACGACTATCCCATTCGCAGAGAAAACAGCAGTACTTTGTGTATCCAGTCTGCAGACCAAGCAAGAGAGCAACAACCTTCAAATCGCCACAAAGCTGCCACTGATGTTGGTCATAGTTTATGCACCTCCACCTCAAAAGTTGTTTCATGTTGTCATAGGTTTCCTTCATATGGACTGCATGACCAACCGGAATTGATGGCAAAACATTGCCATTATGCAGTAAAACAGCTTTAAGACTCGTCTTCGATGAATCAATGAACAGTCTCCACTCATCTGGATCGTGAACGATGTTGAGGGCTACCATCACACCATCGATGTTGCTGCAGGCTACAAGATCACCTTCCATGAAGAAGAATGGGACAAGATCCTTTTGACGGTCACGGAACATGGAAACCCTAACATCACCTGCCAGGGGATTCCACTGCTGTAGTCTGGAGCCCAACAGCTCTGCCTTACTCTTGGGTAGTTCCAAATCCCTGACAAGGTCATTCAGTTCACCTTGTGTTATGAGGTGTGGTTCAGAGGAGGAGGAGGATGGGAGAAAATGTGGGTCCTGTGACATTGATGGTTCAGGACCAGAAGTTTCATCCTCTTCCTCGTCTGACTCAAGTGAGAATGATTCTGTTGCATCAGGAACCAGCAGTCCTTCTCCGTGGGGTACTGGGCGTATAGCTGATGGAATGTTTGGATAATGCACAGTCCACTTTTTCTTCTTTGACACACCTTTCCTGACTGGAGGTACCATGCAGAAGTAACAATTGCTGGTATGATCTGTTGGCTCTCTCCAAATCATTGGCACTGCAAAAGGCATAGATTTCCTTTTCCTGTTCAACCACTGGCGAAGATTTGTTGCACAAGTGTTGCAGCAAATGTGTGGGGCTCACCTCTTGTCCCGATCATCAATTTTGCAGCCAAAATAAAGGTGATAGGCTTTCTTAACCATAGTGGTTATACTGCGATTTTGTGATGCAAAAGTCACTTCACCACAAACATAGCAGAAGTTATCTGCACTGTTCACACAAGTACGAGGCATCTCTGCTCACTTTGGCTAAACAGAAATGTGTCCCTTTGCAAAATCAAACACTGACAAATAAGAGAGCACGACACTGTATGATTTCTAGAGCTGATATAGGGCAATTTGTTCAGCAGAGAGATGTAAGCTTCGTTATGATTGCATCATCCATGACTTCTAGGAATAACATGATGCCAATTCATATCATGTATGACACAATACCAGCTTTAGATTGCATCATTCATTGTTTTGAATAAAAAGCAAGTACTGTCCAAACCTAGTCATAGATTTATTCATAGAGCCAGTCAAAGATGTATTTTAGTCATTTCTGGTTTAAACTGAGATCCCTTCCCTTTATAACTCACTTATCCTCCGCCATTCCCAAGTCAAGGGTCTTATATACTGACCCAATAGCATATCTTGAAAACTAGAGCCAATCAACAATTTTAAGCATCATTTCCGTTCTCAATGACCCAGAATTAGTAAAGTTTGACTACATTTATTTCAGAAGCATTTTGGCTGTAGAGCAGTGTAATCATTTGTAAAACATGGATAATACCTACTTGGCTTTGCAAAGCGCTTTGGCTGCTCTATAGATCTCAACCAAAGCCCACTGATGTCAAAGAAAGTCTTTCCAATGAGTTCAGTAGGCTTTAGGCCAAGCGCTATACATGTAAAGCATTATTGTTATAGTCCCAAAATGCCAGCACTCAACACACACATGCAAAGTGTTTTCACCAAATTCTGGCTATCAACGTACATATGTATACACCAGAAATCCTGCAGGCAGCAGCATGAGCACATTGCAGTTAGCTGGCCACCCTGACTGCTTCTTCTGAAAAGCTGTAGATAAATCACTCCACATGTCCTCCATGGGGAAGAGGAATAAGTGCTATGGATATCTGGCCACCTGGATATTTTATATGAAAAAATGCTTACATTATTTGTCCTTATAAAAAGCCAGCCATGCAAATTATTCACACTCTTCTCAGAAAAAAGCCCCAATCGAACAAAATCCATAGATCCCAAGGGACTGGGCATAGGGGCTAGTCTCAAGAAAAATAGAGTGTATATTCATGCCAGTTTTGTGGTGTATACATGTGTCTATGTGTTGATATGGTGTGGGAGACGGGTTGTGTTGCTTTCTCCACAAGCCATTCTCACAAAAATTTGATTCTGTAAGGTGGAAATCTCATGAGATCACATAATCTTGCAAGATTTTAATCATTTTAGGCCAAAATCTGTTCTCGGGACTTTCTGACTTCATCTGAATCAGAAACAGACAGTAGGTCCCTTATACATTTGGATCTGACATGAAACCAAAACTATAGAGCTGGAGATTTGAATTTGAATCCCTTGACAGTTGAAGGGGCTGGTTCTGAGGTTTTTGCTTTGGTCCATCTTTAACACTTCTGCATTTGTATGTAAATAATGTCTGGATTATCTGTAAAACTAGTCCTAATTCTGTACATTTGATATGTGTAAAAATTAAAAATAAGCTGTATCATGTTTTGCTGTTGGATACTGACCATTTTACCTGTACAAGGAGACACATTAGCAGCATATTCTTCACTGTTAAACATCCCACATGGCTGATTGTTACATTTGGACATTAGCAATTTGTTTATCAGAATAACTGTGGATAATAAAATGGCTTGAAGTAGTTTCACTTCCTCCTAAATGATAATAAATTGGCAGCGTGAGTGCTGACTTGCTGCAATGCAATTTAATTACTTCAGAGGTTAACGGAGCAACTTCTTTCTGTTGATCTTCCTGTCACCATAGGCTACAAAAGACTGTCTGACAGAGTCCAGTTTTCAGGAGAGGTGTAAGTATAACAGAGATTATCAACATTAAAAGGAAAACTGTCCTCCTCCATTACATTCTGCAGAGCTAGCATGCAGATCTTGAGCTACTTTTTACAGTGGGTCGATAGAACCCCCTTTTACAGTATTTCTTTCAAGTAACTGTCAATGATTTTTGTCAAGCTACGTAGACTCCACATTCTTTTGAATGCTGAATTTATGTTTTTTGTAGGAGATGAAGACTGACAGGGAAAAGGTGGCCTCTGAGAATCAGAGGATTAAATTTATTGCTGGTTAAGTGAATAACCTGCTTAATATGCCTCTCCTTGTTGTGTGTTGCTGGGCTGAAATGCCTTTAAGCCCTGGTAATTCTGTACAATTCAGGACTCCTGTTGATCACTAACAACACTTGGAAAGAAAGAATAACCCATGCTATTTGTGAACAGACAGCATTGCCAAAACAAGCAGAATGCTTCACACATCTTGTAAAAAAAGAATTGGGAGTAACTTCCAGGGAAAAGGAAAAGTATTCCTCCTACACGAAGCACATTAATGTGCTTGCACAAAGTATTCAGTCTATCTAGAATGTTAGCTTACTTGGTGTAGATATGTTAAAACTGCCATTCTGTAGGGAGGAAATTAATTTTGCTGTTAGGGCCCGATTTTTCTCCGACATATGTTTACATGATAATATGTACCAAAATGTGAGCTTAACTTGTGTTTGCAGTTACCATAAATACATGCACAAATCAAGTAATTGTACCTGCAAATGGCCAAATATGTTTCTGACCATTTGTGCACACAATTACCCAATTTGCACATGCAATTACTGTAATGTCATGTACAAACAAGGCAAAGAATTTCACATATAGTTTTGCGCATGAAGTTGGCCATTCATAGGTTAGAAAATTCATAGCTTTTCTTTTTAAATTTGTATCCTTTCAAAAAACTTCAAAAATGTGTCCGGGTTCCTATAGAATTTTACAACTTTTCTTTTATTTCCTTTGCTTTTTATAAAACCCTGCAAATAAATGTTCTTATTTGTTATGTAGAATTACATTGTTCGACTGTATAAACGTTTTCTTTTGATCTCTGATGCATTCATATATTTTCAAGTAGTAAAACAATGAAGCTGAACTGCCCCCACTAATTTTTTAAAAAGACTATGACATTTCAAAGTCATTAATCCCTTAAGCAATAGGGTTGGGTGAACAGAATATGAAACAGAATTGGCCTCAACTTCAGCCTCTTTCATTACTCCCTTTTCCTTCCTGCAATAGGCCTTCTGATCCAGAACTTGACCTGAAAAAGACACTCCCTTCACTCTGTTTGATTTCAGGCAGTCCAATCACTTTCCCCTCCTCCTAATTTTGATATGGAGTTAGCTAGGTCTGACAGTGTATCTTCTGGGCACAAGCATGAGTCCTCTATTCAGATCTTATTTTGTGGGTGCCATATTTAGAAGCGAGTGTTCCTGAGTGGGGAAAACCTCAACCTGAGTAAAAGTGCAGATCCTACCAACATAGTGCCAGGGCCTCTGGACTTTCCAGTGAAAGGGACAATCAAAAGTAAGAGGGAGGAAGGAACTGTTGGAGATGGAGAGGGGGAAGACAGAGAGCCTTTGCTGAAGAAGTGATGGAATGGAACAGGGGCATGTTGAGAGTCCAGAAAGGAGCAGGGCTCTAGGGAACATAGCAACCAAAACTTGACGCCCTTACACACTTGTGGTCTAGTAGTTTGAACATGATACAGGGAATCTGGGTTACTGGCTCACTCTATGACACAGAGCAAGTCACTTAACCTCTCTGTGCCTCAGTTTCCCCACCTGTAAAATGGGGATAACAATACGTACCAAACATGGTAAAGTGCTTTCAGATTTATGGAAGAAAGTGTGATGTAAGTGCAAAGTATTATTTTGTCTTATTCTATGTGGTAGTAACTTTAATGCTTTAATATACCAAAATATATGCAACGTGATTGAGTTATGACTGATTTCAGAACTATGGCCTAAAGTTTTAAAAGTGAGTATTGAGTTTGAGTGCCTAACTTGAGACACATGAAAGGGACCTGATTTTCACAGAGTAGGCGTTCAGCGCTTGTCAAGACTCAGGCCCCTTTAAGGTGTCTCAGATTGGGCATCCAAAAGTCAGTAGTCAGTTTTGAAAATGTAGGCCCATAGTTTTGAACTTATTGACTGTTGTGCATTTAAATAACTACTATCATTTTGCCTTAATATTTATTTTTGTGCTGAATTTCCTTTAATATAATAAAGAGCACAAATAAATAGGAAAATAAATGTGTATTTGAATGCTCATCTGCAATGGCGATCATGTGTTTTCTTGATGCTTGGGATGGGCACTCCAGGGATCACGGAATTCCAGACAGCTTGAAAAATTTAAAATTTCAAGTATTGGAGTTCAGCAGGAAGAATGCCTGATCTATTTGGCACTTTTCAATGTCATGTCTACAGGTAGTTGGGGGATATTCAGGAAATTAATATGGGGAAGAATCATTGCTCAGTGTAGTTGATGTTCTCTATGCAAATAATTGATGTTTATACTGGGCACACAGTGAAATCAGTAAAGTCCAGTCTTGAGTGCATCAGCATTATGTTAATTCACACAGTATTTCTTAAATCTCCCTCTCGCCTTCTTTGTTTTAAACTAAGCAAACATACATCCATGCATGGAAGTCTACATACTGGACAAACCTGGAATAATCAGTTCAAATCATTGATAAATTATCTGAGTGAGGATGGCGAAGCACAGAATAGTGTCTGAGTTTACCTTTTTATTGTGAAAAAACACAACTTTTCCACCCACACAGATAATTCAACACTTTAAAAAAAATCAACTTTCCACGCATGAGAAATTACAGTGCCAAGAGTACATTTTTGAGATATTATAAACAACATAATATGGGGGCTGATCACAAGAATGACTGTTTAACCCTGGCTTTTTGGTTGCCCCAAGCAAAAAAAAAAAAAAAAATCCTGCAGCGCAGCTGGAGCCAGGGTGCAGGGGGACTCCCTGCGCTGCAGATGTGCCCCGGCTAGCGGGGGAAGGGGGGGAGCAGGGGGGAGAGAGAGAGAAGGGGGGCGGCCAGGGCTTCAGCGAGGCGCGGCCATGCGGCCCCGCCACCTGCCGGGAGGGCTCTGCGCTGCTCCGGTTGGCTGGGAGGGAAGGATGCGGGTGCCCTGCCAGGCTTGCAGCAGGGCACTCCTGTCCTCCGTGCCGCCACCCCCTACAGGGCAGCTGGAGTGGAACACAACCAAAAAAAAAAAGCGGCTCTAGCATTGGGCGGAATGCCGCCTCCTACAAGCTGTTGCCCCAAGCTTGCTCAGCTGGTGCCAGGAGCCGGCCCTGGTTTAACCATGGGAAAATTTCTGGTCTCCCAAACTTCAACAATTGCAGAATGGATACAATGTATGTTTATCAAAGCAACATTATCGTGAATCTCTATTCTGACCAGTAATGGCCACAGCCCTCTTAGTAAGACAATTTTTCCTTCAAGAAGGGATAATCAACTCCAAGGGTAGGTGGGTGAGAGATGTAGTAGTGGTTGTCAGGTCAAAAGATGTCTGAGCACAAAGACCATGCATCCTGGCACCAGAATGCCTTTCTACGGCTCCAGTAACAAAGCACTTATGGAGTGCCTTGTCCATAGGTTATAGAGGGGAGCCAGAATTGAGGTGGAAAACTTCTATCCCACATTTTCCCCATGAGTTTTTTGGCATGCACCCATGGACAATCGGACTGCCAAAGTTTGACTGTTTAGTAAAGTATTGCTACTGCAATGCCAGAGCACTTTTCAGATGCATGTTTATATAATCTAGTTAAGACTTGTATTATCATGAATACCATTAATGGATTCATTTATATTAGAATGCTTTGTTTCACAAAACATGAAGGATTTTTTTTTTTGCACTGTAGAGGTTATTCAATAATTAATTCTAACACAGTGTGTTTGATTATAGGTGGTGAGATCAGGCAATGGTTATAGTAAGTGAATATGAACAATGGGGAATCCCAAGATAGCAGAGTAGGTCTTTCACTCCCTGGTCTGGTCATATGCTCTCAGTTTGATATCTGGCACCTGATTTGTTAATTTTTTTTGTACATATTTATTTATAGGGGCTCATCACTATAATCTTTATCACAGCTACAAAATTTGGCAAACTAAGTCAACTGAGTGCAATTGAGCCAGTCAAGCAATCTGATTATGATAAACAATGATTGAGCACAAACAGTTGCTTTTTAAATGCAACTATCTCAGTGCTAACACAATGAATGTTTTTCACAAATTTATTTGTACCAGATAAAGTGGGGAAAAAATGAAGGATTAAAATCCATAAACATTCACAGTAGAGAAGAAACGTTTTGGAGTTTATTTCTTAATTGATTTTGGTCTTTACATACCTATCGCTTTTTTATTTAAAAACACATTAATTTTGATTAAGCTGACTTCTTAGCTCTAAAATTGGGACAGAAAAAAAAACAAGAAAACCTGTAAAAATCTGTATTTTGGATGAAGTATCAAGCATTGGAAAGGGTGTTTAGTGTTGAATAGCTGATATTAATAAGAACACACTAAAGTTTATGTCTATACTTTTTTCAATTTTGTTTTCATTTGCTTGGTAGAAGCAATTAACGGGATGAAGTATTACTGTCATGAACGACAGAATAGACTCTACAGTGTAGTAAACACAAAGATTATCCATCAGAAATAAAACAAAACAAAAAGCCTGCAAACATACTGTAATCTCTCTTTTTCTTGAGATAAACTTTTATATTGGGTATAATGCTAGCAAAACAGAATTTTTCATTTCACCTTTTCCCCCTATTGAAAAGTGACACTCTTTATCTAACCTTTTCAAAACCACCATTGAAAATTGTATTTTCTGATTCAAACAAAACACTGTTTTTCTTTCTGCCGCATACGGCTAATAATAAAGACTTGAGGTAAATCTCCCTACAGCTGCTTTCAGTTCATTTTAAGTCAATGAAACCTATGTAATCCTGAAATACAGTCAATTGTTTCTTTTCCAGTAGGCCTGAAGGGCTGCAAGCTCAGAAGGGGAAGAATGACTGTTTTGCTTTTAAGCACCTATTAATATTTAGCCCCTCCAGTGGTTCTTTTTTCCCCCCTTTGAAGCCTTTTCCCCACTAAATTAATGTTTAACAATTAAATCAAGCTGAAGGAGATTTTAAGAGATCTAGACAATTACTGATTGGGTAGAAGAACAGGCCTTTAATTTAAATGGGAAACATCTCTGAAATGAAGGTATGAGACCCCACAACTAATTACATAATTTTCTGCATCTGAAAAAACATAAGCTGAGAGAATGCAAATAGAGCCACACATGTAATATTAGGAAGAAAAGCTGGAACTATAACATCTACCTATTATCTTTGAAAATAGAGCAACTTGTAGAAAAACAAGCTTTGTGCTACTAGATCTACAGAGAGAAAAGACAACTTTGCAAAGAACGAGAAAATCCAAGTGATGGTGTCTTTTTTTTCAGTCAAATATTACTGATACAACTGGAATGGTATCACTAAACTTTCTATACAAACATTACAAGCAGGCCTCAGAGCCCTTTTGAAACAGTATATTCTTAGTATACATAATATGCTTCTGTATACTTGCAGGATATACTTTCTTCTAAAGTAATGAGTACTTTAACACAAGAAAATATAGTGCTGAATAACAGGATAATGGTGGCATTTTTGTCTTATATAACTAGAGATTGTCTTGAACCAACCCCCACATCCAAACTTCGAAGCTGGTTTAGTGGATACCTCATCTGTCAGAAAGAAGAACAGGAGTACTTGCGGCACCTTAGAGACTAACAGATTTATTAGAGCATAAGCTTTCGTGGACTACAGCCCACTTCTTTGGATGCATGCATCCAAAGAAGTGGGCTGTAGTCCACGAAAGCTTATGCTCTAATAAATCTGTTAGTCTCTAAGGTGCCGCAAGTACTCCTGTTCTTCTTTTTGCGGATACAGACTAACACGGCTGCTACTCTGAAACCTGTCATCTGTCAGAGTGCCATGTCAAGCCATTGCCTACACCAGTCTCCTTTGACTTGGATGGCTCCTTTGATGCTGATCCACTGTCAGATCCATGTCCCTTATTGTTTCTTTGGATCTGACTAGAACCTTGTTAAACACTCGGATCTACAGTACTACTATTTCTTCTCCTTCCTAATCAAGGGAAACGCCATCTGTTTCAAGCTGATGGAATCAGTGGAGCAACACAAGCAACAATCTTAACACGTCTCAGATCCAGCTCTGTCTTGAATCCAAGACTGAGTGATCATTTGAGTTGTTGGAACACTTGGCATCCAGACCATGGAGCAATTCAATGAAGTCAATGACTTTGTCACAGTCTAACCAGACCCAGATATGGAATCAGCTGAGGGAACTTGGATCATCTTCTAAGAAGAAGTGTTTCAAAAAGCACTCCTGAAATCAAAGACAAGGGGTGAAAACTGCAGAAATGGAACACGCTTCTGGAGATGGCCCTTTGCCCAAACACTTAGGGCCCAATTTTGAAAGGTATTTAGGCACCTAATGCAGCAGATAGGCACCTAATGAAATTTATAAAGGCACCTTAGTAGGTTAGGTGCCTAACTCCCATTGTACATTTTCTAAGAAAATAAAAGGACCTTCAGAGGGTTTAGAGGTTTTGTTCTGTTGGGATAATCATCCCAACAGTTTGGATGCTTCCCCAAACTTTATCTTTTCCTCTTGATGTTTCAAAAACTCACAGCAACTCTCAAAGGGGGGTAAAATTTCTGGTACTTCCTGTCATTGGACAGGCCAGAAATTCCAAGACCTGTGGTATTTTGGCATTCATATTTCTGTCTGGAACAAGACAATGCAGAGGTAGATGAAAATAATAATAGTAATGATTAATAAACATTTTAAAAGGACCATTAATAGACCTAAAAGTCTGGTTTGAATTTTGAGTGTGGTTTCATTTAATTCAAATAGGTTTAACACATTCCTAAATCAAATCAAAACATCTGAGCAAAAACATTAGCATTCAGTTCTATGAGGCATCAAGTCTTTTTGACACACTAAACATCTAAGCCCACAATCTGTTATATAACCTCAACACAAGTAAAAATTACTACATTTTTGGCTAGCAATCCAAATTCCATCTTTTTTAAAAAAAGATGACAAACAGACTACTATATAGGAGATATGCAGCCAACTAAAAATTGTCTGGCACTTCCAGGAATTAAGTCCCTTATTCCTATAACAACACAAAACCACCACTGACATAAGAAGGTCATGTCCTTTCCATGGTTTCAACAATTTTTTAATCAAGTCTATCAATTTATCTGCACTTTCTCTACATTATTCACAAAGTAAATTCAACCAGCACATTAAGCAGCGAGGATACGTTTCTCTAGACAGAAATGCAACTGATTTTGTGTACACGTACATATGCATGGGATTGTATCCCTCTCCAGATTCCTTTTGTTTAGCCCCAAAAGGGATGCATGGGTAATGACGCCATGTTTGTTTAATTTACCCAATAATCTGTACAGTGGAGCTGGGCAGCAAATATATTTTGTGCATGAAACCTGGATATTTTATAGTAAAAGTTTATATATTTTCAAGAAGGTATTAGAGAACTTTTAGGAAATATATTAACATAAGTTAATGTACCAAAGTGCAATTCATCCTTGTGCAGAGGGCTAACACTGGACTTATTCATCAATTAAGTTCCACTTAAGCCTTGCTTTGAATATCATCTCTAACTTGGTAACCAATAAATAGTAAACAAAGATATATACCCAGTGACAACAGTCAGCATTAAAAGTAAATGTGGGAAGCCTGGAAAGTGTAAAAGGTACTTATGTTGCTAGGCACAGGCAGTGAAACAAATTCAAAAGTAGCACTGTGTGTCAAGTAGAATTCTGTGAAGAAGAATTTGAGAAACAGAAAAGGGGAAACTGAATTGTTATTTAAATTTCTGGATTTGGAGACTTTCCATAATCTGACAATGAGAAATAATAGAAAATTCATGACATCTGTGACAGGGGAAGAGGAGGGTGATTCTCAGTTCTCGGATATCATTAGCTAATGGGCAAAGGGAGGTTTAAAACTATCACCATTCATAATGGTGGTGATGAGTGAAAAGTGACATGGGGAACTTACTGACTGTTTTTAATCACCCTTGGGTAGCTGTAGACACACAATAAAATGGCAAACAGGACATTATAAACAGAGCAAGCTTGAGTGCCTTCTGTGACAAAGAGAATTGTTACAGGCTCCTCTACTCAGACAGGTTGGCTTAAGTATTCAATCTGTCATCTTCCACAATTGGTTAAGGGCTTTGCCCAGTTTTAGAGATATCTAAACTTGTCCAAATTGGTGTGGCCCATCTCAGGTTCAATATAAAAGAAAGAGAGACTTAGAGGCTAGTTAGTTTAAAAAAAACCCAAACATCTAAAAGACTTTTTTTTTTTTTTTTTACACAAAAAAAGTGTTTCACAATTTTTTACCAAAAGATAACAAAGTTGGTTTCAAAAACTTCTGATATATTAAAAAACATGTTTAAACAAACTGGGATACTTGGCAGGGAAGTACTTTTGCAGAAAAGGCATCAGTTACACTGGGTTAGGAGGTAGGTTGGTTTTGATTTTCTTGAGTGTTGAACTTCATTGACTTTTCTGGCTGTGTCAGAACTGAGTCTTGCACGTCTGTCTGCAAAACACTCAGCAAACAGCATTGCACAACACTGTGCTTTGGTCTGTTTTTCAGTGATGCTTTGTACCTGCAGCCCCCACTAAAGTCAACAGAACACAACTAATGGAAAGGTACTTGAGCACCTCTGTCAATTGGAGGTATTGGTGCTCAGCACCTTTGAAAATCCATCTATTTATTCTCTGAATACAGCAGGCAGCATTTTAAATTCCAGACATCACTCACAAGTTACTGTGGTGTTTCCAGTAATCTGGTCATAAACCTAAAACAACGTAAACACAAATATTATTTCTGTTGTTTTTGGATAGTCGGGTTTGGAAACAAGGCAAGGAATTTATTTTATTGCAGCATGCAAGTTGTAATACTGACAGGAAAGTAAATTACCCTTTACAACAGGCAAAGAACAATTTTAACTCTGTTTTGGGCATATATTTTATTTAGTTATTACATTAGAAGAGTGGGTGCATGCACATATTTATTTCGCTTTGGACTTAGAGCATACAAGGCAAATACATTGGGTTTAAACCAGTTCCTCTCTGTGAACTACACTATATTTGTATTTTCTAAATATATTAAATGGCATTTTATTCCACTGCATTACAAGAAGTTACCTCAACCTACAGAACACAACTAATGTATAAGAACTTCAATGCCTAAGTCACTTCAAGTCCTTACTCATCTTCCTTTATCTATACATGTGTTCCGTGTTTGGCTAAAATCACTTGTCAGTCTCAGAAATGTAAAATACAATGAAAAAAACTCTCCAGAGAGAAAGCTAACTTCCCACAAGGCTTACTGTCACGGAGGACTAAAGTATTCAGAGGGGAGAGTTTACATTTTCTGTAGTGCTCAAAAATGAACAGGTGTTCACAAGACTTGAGCTTTAGCACATTTTTACCCTTCCTTCTCTCCCCAAACAGAGCCGAATATCAGCACTTCTGATACAATGAAGTGTTTTATATCTGTGTGTGCGTGCATGCGCGCGGCCAACCTGAATAAAAACGAAACAAAGACAGAAAGAAATTAGAATCTTGAAAGGAAACTGAATTGTAAAGAAATAAGAGATTAGATAATTCCACATTCTGATAGGACTTGTTCTGAAGTGCTCACTGCATACATGCTGTGTTCCTTGGCTCATAATTTGCAGCAGTATTACAGAGTTTTTCCTCCCCCCTGAGCATCTGATTAATGGCATGGATGAGATATGTCTCTGCGCATGGTGAGATCTACAAAGTTTGTACTGAGAGAATACATAACCCTTTGTTATCACAGATTATTTGCATGAGTTAGGGGGGAAACAAGAAGTGCATCCACAAGTCAGTTACACTAAACCTTTAAAAACAGTCTCACCTCAAAAGGCAAAGGAATGTGTGGCCTACTCAGCATACAATATGCCATAACAAATGTACATCACTTCTTGAAGTCAGTAACATGATTTCAGCAATGAAGATTACATTTCTACTGTTTTCAAAGGTTTGGTTTTTTTGTTCTGTTGTGGGGCCATTTGTTTTTATGCCTTATTATTTCTGCACGGGTGCTTTGAAATGTTGCCACTCCTTCCATGGCCATTTCCATTTTCCTTCACTCAAGAACAATATAATGAAAACCATTTTAAAGTCGTTTCTCTTACAAAATATATCATTATAATTGAGCTCATGCTGAAATAATTTAAGATTGCTTAATGTGAACCTAGAATAGAAATTTCATAACCCTGAGAAATATTGCCTCCCCTCCCCCTTTCAGTCATAAGAATATTGCAACCATCAACTTAAAGATGTCATAGGCAAATGGAGGGAAACATTTGCAAGGTCTTTCTGTCATCAGTTCACCCCTTCTATGCGCACATCACTTGAATCTGAAAAGTGGGCACGATCCATGCTCTGGCCCCATCTCAAGAACCCCGAGGAAGGGGAAAGGACCAAAAACTAGAAATGAAGATGAAAGTGGTAATAGTTGGAAGAGAATTGGATAATAGGAAGGGAAACATGGAGATAAAAATTAAAAGCTGAAGACAAAAAAAGAAGTGGAAAAAGACCAAAACAGGACAGAACACATTGGGGAAAATAAAGAGAGAAGGTTTTAAGGGAAGGAAAAGCAGATTTTAAATTGGCTTCTTTTAATAATTTCAGGTGTTAATACTAGCATAGAGGAAAATTGCACCACAAGATTTGTGCACGATGGAGCTGGTGTGTGCTTGTGTGTCACAGCCATATCCAGACCTGCAAAGACCTAAAGTGAGGAGGGGGCAGGTAGTGACATGAAAAATACCCATCAACCCCACCAAACTCCATGGGAAATCTGCCAAAAAGTTAAGGCAGCTCAGCATTTAATTAAACGATGAGCAACTTACCGTGGCACTGTGCCAATCTTTCCTTCCTCCCCACATGTAAGGAGCTGTGAGGAAGAGAAAATCGGGTACCAAGAGCTAGTGCAGAAGCAGAGGGCATCCCTACAGATGGCTTGGTGCTGCTAGAGGATCCCCTGAGGCCCACACAGGACTTGCTGCCCATTCCACAGAGGAAAACCACACTGCCCCCTTTCACCCTCCACTACTGAGAAAATAATGTGTGGAAATCCACAAGGGGAACCCTGTGGAGTTTTCCTCCTCTCCCTTCTTGAGGGTATGTCCATGGGAGAGGGCAATCTAGTGCTCTGATGGAGACTTTTTTAAAAAAAAGTATGAATTTAACCTAATAGTGTCCCGCTAAGGGGACTTCTTTTAAAAGCATATTTATGAAATCATTCCTTATCAATGGAACACATTTTCTTTCTTTGCTTGACAGTAGGTACACATATCAGTATAAAACAATAGCTTGATTACTTGAGCATTTACATAGTTTTAATGAATAGTTACTAAAATGCTCCAGCAATTCCACACACAAATATTTAACCTCAGGGCTGCAGTAATTTATGGACCTTCCATTTATGGAAAGTATTCTATTTTTTTTTTCATAACCATATGTTGCTTTTGCATTGCACTTGGCCTGTTCCTTTTATTGCCAACTCTATATCCTCTCACACTTTTACCCTATTTTCTGGAGCTGTAAACTACTGTTACACATCATGGAAAGGAGTCTAGTTAGACTGTTTACGAGCCAGGTAAACAAAGTATAAGGAATCATGGAAAAGTTCACTTTCTGTGGAAAAGTTGATTACATAATTTTTTGTTTTTCTATAGATACTGAGTGGAAAGGACCCCAGACTTAAAACTAGGGTCCTTAATTTAGGTTCAGTGTGATGTCAAGCACATTTGCCCCTAATTAAACGTCAAAATCCTACCCTTTCAAAGATATGTCAATAACTACTGTAAATGTTAATGAGAGGAAAAAATTGAAATTCTCATTTAATTCAAACCATACTAGAAATGTATTTGTATTGTCTAAACTGGTATAGATACTATATCAACCATAACCAGAGCATATTAGAATTTTAATTAAAAATCATTATTCAATTATAAACAAAGTACTGAATGTTTCCTTATGAAGTCCAAATTAAGTAATATATTCCAGTGCTAAAAATCCCATGATTGCAACATTAAAAAGGAACTGGGGAGAAAAGGAAGACACACAAAAGTAACATCAATCCAATTAATAAATATTTTTCCAAATACCAGAAATGGCTATAAAAACATAATTTGGATGTGGAAGAAAAGCTTTGGGGCTAAATTAGGTAACAGAGATAAAGAATATTTTAAAGTAAAAAAAAAAAAAAGATTCAAGGACTTCTGTTGAGCTTTAATATTCACATCCCCTTCTCCAAAGAGCTTCACAACACACAGAGGATGTGAAACTGATAACAAAGAAAAGATGCCAAGAATGTACAAAATAGGAGGAATTTCTGCATTCCTGCTCTGAAGATGGAAATCCTCCCTCTGAAACAATTAATCTTGGCTGAGGGATACATGAAGTGGGGTGCCCAAGACAAACCTGTCAAAGATATATTTGTTTGCTTTCTATTTATCTTAAAGTCAAAGTACAATACACAGCAGTGCTAATAGGGATCTTTCCAAAAAGATCTTCACTGTTCAGTGGGATATGGTGGGAGAGGAATATTTGTTCTCAAGGGAGGATGGATCTGTTACAAATTGTTTTTATCATCATCAGTTTTGTAGCATCTGAGGCCCCAGTCTCTATTGTGCTAGTCCCTGTATAAATTTATAGTCAGAGGCAGTCCCAGCCATGAAGAATTTATAGTCTAAATAGACAAGGTTAAGGATGAGAAGAGAAACAAAGACAGATTGTTGAAGTGATTTGCTCAAGGTCATACAGTAGATCAGTAGCAGAGCAGTTTACAGAACCCAGGACTCCTGACTCAGTCCAGTGTTCTAGTCACTAGACTACACTGCCTGACCTATGCTATTCTCTCACACCCAAGAAAGAACATAATTCCCAAAATTAACATAACAGTCATTTTAGGCTATCCTGTGGGTACTAAGAAAGATAGAAGGTGACACGAAGATCCCTTTGTTTACATTTTTCTTTCCAGGCTGTTTGCACTGATCAGCTGCTTTTGAAGACAAGTTACTATGTAATAAATATATAATAAATAAATTAATTATCTGCAGTAACAATGCTAGAAAATGTACTTTAGGGAATAATTCTGCAGTGGCAGGGAGATGGACTTGATGAACTGATAGGTCTTTTCTATTTCTAATGTCTATGATTCCCTAAATGGACAACAGCAGTATTTGAAAGCTAACCCCTGAGTAAGAGTCTGTGAAAGAGTATAAGCTTGGCACTTAGAAGAAATGGCCGGACAAACAAAGCTTTACTATAAAGAATTATAAGAAAGTGTATTCTGATAATAAAAAGTCAGAAGATAATATCGGAGGATTTCTACTTATCCATTCTGCCTTTTCCGCCAGGGCGCCATTTCCTAGAGGCACAGAGGGTAGTTCTCCCCCCTGCAACTTTTCATAGATCTATATCAGGGGTTCTCAAACTGGGGGTCAGGACCCCTCGGGGGTTGCAAGGTTATTACATGGGGGGTCATGAGCTGTCAGTCTCCATCCCAAACCCTGCTTTGTCTCCAGCATTTATAATGGTGTTAAATATACAAAAAAAGTGTTTTTAATTTATAAGGGGGGGGGGGGGTCGCACTCAGGCTTGCTATGTGAAAGGGGTCACCAGTAAAAAAGTTTGAGAGCCACAGGTCTATATGCTCGATTATGCCTTTCACTTCCCAACTTTGCAGGATATAATATAATCACATATTATGTTCTATATGCTGCAACAACTTTGTCCTCCCCCCAATTTTATGTAATTATGCTCCCACTTTTCAGGTGTCAATACAAGCATTCCATCATGAGGAATTTACTATAGATTAACTCAGTGACTGGTGTTATTGGTGGAAATGACTGGTTCAACCAATTCATTTATGACACTTAGCTTAATTAATCATACATTATATTATATCCCTTAGATAATTTTTCTTATCAAAGTTAACAATAGTTTAAAAAAATGATGGGTGTAACATTAAAATATTCTTCATTTATTTAAAAGTTTCAGACTGTTAATGTATAGACTATTGAAAAAAGTCACAGAATGGTTAGGACATTAAAGTATAGAGGGATCATTCTGGTATAATTGGCTGTTACATGTTCTTTTGGGTCTTTGGTAACAAGAATAGAAAATGGCACAACCCTAATCTTTTTCTTGACTAAACTTGATCAATTCTTGTTAAAATCTTAAGCAGTATAATCTTATGAATCCTTTGGGCTTTCTGTGTTTGGGCAGTGCTAATTAAACTGTATTATCTTATGCAATGAAACCTGATGCAATCTAACATTATGCACGTACCACTCTGCTGCAAAACGGTGACAAACAAAGCCCTGATTTTGTTGTTCTGAAAGGGTGAAAATCCTGGACTGACTGATTTCAGTGGGAGAAGAGGGTGCTCAGCATCTTGGAGGATCAGGACTTATTAAAGGGAGACTAATAAGCTGTTATCCAATACTTAGTAGTTATATGGTGTACTAAAACACACGATGCAGCTGTCGGAGCAAACGCTAACTTGAACTTTTCCTCATATTCCTAAAGCAACCTAAAACAATGTTATTTATTTACAATTGCTTTGAAGACAAAATATATCTGTTGCAGTTCAATAGTTTCTGGTAAAGAACTAGAGACTAGCCTGTGTATTATGGGATAGTTATGTATTTCACACTACAAAGGGAAAGAGATGTAAATTAAGCAAAGGAGGAAAAAACTGCAGAAAACAAACGAACAACAAATTACAATTTTCATTCTTTTTTTTCCTGTTGCACTCAAATCTATTCAACCTTATGCTGCAAATGGGGTGCATTTTATAATCTAAGCAGGATTGGGTTGGGTCAGTGGATGAGAAACCTCCAAGGAAAATCTAAATGCTTCAAGGAAAGGTTACAGTGATTCAGTAGGTGTCACTCCTCCTTCTAAGCCAGTGTGAGAGGTTGAGTCTGTGTTGGCATCTTATTAGGGGGCCTTATGTGGCTGGAGATACTGCCTTTCTAAAGTCCAACTCCTGACCACTTATGGTCATTACAGATCCTATGGAACCATTTGTAATAGGAGTGTCTTAGCCAAATTTCAAAAATTGACCTACTTAAATCATAAACACCCCCCCCCCCCCGCCATTTCCTGTTTCAATTGGATATAGTATTCTTTTCTTTCTATTACACAGAACTGCTGTCCACAGTTAGGGAGCTGTTCCCTGATTAACAGATGCCATGATTCACCTCAAAGATGGCTGCATTTCAATGGCTGGGGAAAATAATCCCTATGTATAGTTCAACTATTAGTTTAAATTCCCTTGGAATTCTTTGGGATGAATAATAAGGTATTACTACTAAATTACATCTGTTCAGTTTGTTTTAGATTTAGTATTTTCCTCAGTCATGTGTGTTTCATAATAAGCTACCATATCAACAGAAACACCTTTGGTAATTATCAATTCAGAACAATTTCAGAAAGCAAACTTTAATCCTCTAATTGTTTATTTCTGACACTCTACTAATCTCTGCATTAAACAGGCTTTTCACCAGTTCTGGTTCACATGTCATTGTAACTTAAAGGGTTAAGCTACGTAAGATCACACAGGAGAAATCTCCACAGAACAGCAAATGTGGAGTGGAACTTTCAGTATGTAACACATTCTCACTCATGGATCAACATCTGACATTTACTTTATAAACAGTCAGTGACTAAACTGCAAGAAACAAATGTCAATACATAGCCAAACCTAGCAACAGCCTGCAATGTGTACACACTTGAGAAATCTGCCATCCTCAGTAAGAAACTGGGCCAAAAATCTAAATCTTGAACAGAGTGGAGTGTAGCATGTTGTGTTTTCTACAGGTTTTAGCCCTGAAGTACAGAAATCCTGGAAAATTATCCCCTTCCAAAAGATTCATATAAAATGCAAAACATCTAAGCACATGAGCTTGAGCTCCTTGGAATACAGTGCTATAAGTGTAACAAGCTTTCAGTTTAATTGCTCTACTGTTTGTCCCGTTGAACTGTGTCTCTCAACTTTATATGGTTACAAATAGGATTTATTTTGTTCTAGTCTTTTGTATTCTCTACTATAAACAGACTTGTTAATTCATTTTCTTTCAAGCATGTCTATTTCTTATAGTGTGTAGTTTGTATTTACATAGTATTCATGATGTGCAAACCTCAAATGGTTTTGCCCCATAAAGTTTGGGCAAGTAACTGAAGGTTACTTGACACCTTTGAGGTAATCTTTCCCTTTTCCCATTTCCCCATATTATATCTTTCTCTCAACTCTAACCAGAACCTTTTTCCTCCATCCTCTAAAATCCAAGATGATCCTTCTTCCTCTCTGTCACTATTCTCCCCTTCCAGATATGGGGCAGTGATTAGAATCAGGTGGTATCTCGTGTTTTCTGTCCTCCACTCTGCAAACTTCTGGGTCCAACTCCACTAAGTCTCTGATTACCAACAAGTCCTTTAACTTTTCTGATATATAGGACTATGTGAAAGGTTCCCATTGAACTAAGGACACACCTGAACTCAGGCGGATTTGAGTTCTGTTTCTTCTGTTATCCTCAGCCCAGGTTTAGGAAAGGGTCTCAAACCTGGGTGGTTATGGTTTATATAGAATGTCTTCTGTCTGCCCTACAGTTACATAATTTCAATTAAATACTGCTGCTGAAAAATGAGAGAATGAATTTATATCAAATTAATTTGGATTAGTACTTATTGATACAGCTCTGGACTCTGCACTGTAAGGTCAGTGTTAATGTTCTGTCTTCAGATATTTACATCTTCTGCTTCATGTACAGACAAGATGGGATCATTTGTCCACTTCTCACTGAGGAAGCTTCTCATTTGAAAATTTTTACTGACCAAGGCCCTGATTCTACAATTGACAGACCTCTGTGCCCATGCGGAGCCCATTTGACAGGAACAGGGCTCTGTGTGGGTTCAGGAGTACTCCCACACAGAGTAACTTGCAGGATCAAGGCTCAAGGTGATTCTTTCCTTGAGTAGAGCTGTCAACTCAGTACAGGCCCTCAATTTAGGTTTTGTTGTTTAAAAAAATTACAAAAGCTAATAGGAACGGAAATGTTTTGACTTCTTTACAAGTAATTTAAATGAATAACTTTGTTTTGTATTGAGAGTCACCTACAGTGTTGTGAACCCAAATGCAACAGCACAGTATATGTAAACAAGGAAGTGAAACTAACTATAAACAAGAGTGAAACTGACCAATCTTGTTTCATTCTTTCAGCTGAGTGAAATGAAAAAGTAGTCAAAGAGCATAAAAGTTACAAAACTGAATACTAGTTTTACATTTCCTTCATTATTTAAGAGGAAGAGACTTTTCCTGACAGATTCAGTGCCAAACTCCTCTATTGCACCTTTACCTACACACATTGCTCAGGTAACTGTCTAATGCAGGTCGAACACAGTTTTGGAAGCATCGTTGCTGTGATTAAATAAACTTTATAAGTTCTTTCTAGCTATATCTTCCTTACAGGTACAGCTTTCTCCCCAAAAGAGATCATTAAGTGTTGTTTGCCTTCTAAGATATGTGTACCTATCTTAGTACCTGCATTGTAATTTATTTAAAGTAAAACATGAGGGTGATGTAATAGCAAATGAATGTTGGCAAAATGTCAGATGACAGGCATCAAATTTTATGAACATGCACATTCCAATGTAATGTGGACATAAACCATCCACTGTAGTCCATTTTGGCAGAAATATTACAAAAATATAAGTTTGGCATATATTATAATTCATTTAAGGATGCTTAAAAACACATCCATCAACCTCCCAGGGAAGGTCAAAGAAACACATGAATACACCAAATTAAACAGTAACTGATAGAAAAGACAGCCTGAAACTCAGCCTTAGAAACTGGATTGAACAGATGTTTGAAGTCTGTTTTATTGGTTTCTTAATGCTGGTTGGGGCTAGATGTTAAATATAGGGCTAGAACCTGAGCTGGCATAAATCAGTATAGCTACATTGACTTCAGTGGACCTACCTGATTTACTCCAACTGACAATTGGGCCTATAATATAAAAAAAGAACTAAAATCGTTTAGAATGAAGATAAAATGTAAAATTCACATTTTTTGCCTGTACATATTTTGGGCCAAATTTTTAGTCATCCGGAAGTTGGTTTCCAAGTGTTCATGTACAAACCTAATGGTGCAATTTGCACATACAAATGTGCAAAGAAAATGCAATTAGTTGCAGGCACAAAACTGTAAAAACAGGCTGGAAATCTGGCCCTCTAAATCTTCCACATGTCACCACTTAACAGAATAGCATCTGAGCTGGCTATTCTGATTACCAGCCAAATCCTTCACCATTTACCAATCTGTAGCAGCAAGCAGGGAGAGCTGGGGGTGGAGGCTGTGAATCTGCAACTATGAAAATCTAGAAGCCAAAAAACACCATTTATAGCAGGCCTGATCGAAAGCCTGTTGAAGTCAATTGGATTTTTTCCATTGACTTCAGTAGGCTTTGGAACAGGCCCAGCGTATGCAGTGATCATAGCCATTGGATTTAGTAGGGACCATGAGGCAGCTATGCTGATTCTGTGTGACCTGCCACCAGATTGGGTTGCAGTCTGTCACTTCCAAATCTCTGTGTGGGTCCCATGAATAAAGATTGTTTGTATATCGCTCAACCATGACTGGAAAAAAAAGTTTCTTTGTAAATCCATTTAAGCCTACTATGGATATATAGCCAACATTTGGTAGTAACTCACTTCATAGCAATAGGAGTGTGAGTGAATTACAGTGTTGAAAACTTGGTTAAATCATTTGTCACTCCTAAGTTTTGCAAATAAAATATGTGTTTATACATATGAAATCGAGTAATTTAAACACTGACTCCTTGGGAATTAGAAGCTTTCAGGATGGATGCAAAGAATTATACATATCTCTATCTCTTTCTATATATATTTAAATAACCAATTCAGATTCATTAAGCAAAAAATGATAATATCTGCCTCTTTGGGCCTAATCCTGTGAGGTACAGTATACCCTCAACTTCTAGTGAGCTAATTCAGCCCCTGGCAAGAGGGGGTCAGCACCTTGCAGAATTAGTCCCTTTAGATCTTTATCCACTGTTCCATTATTATTAGGTTTATTAAAAAATAAAAGGGGCACCTATCCAAGGCTCTAGGGACCCCACCATAAATTATTAAACTATATTAGATCTCCTATAGCTTACCAAACTCCCCTAACCAGAAAACACCTGATTTCCCTCAAAGGCCCACCTCCCGTGCAGCCTGTGTCTTGAAAATGGATAGATTTAGGCTATTTCAGACCAGTGGTGAACATCTCTTCCAGAGCTGAGCCTCATTAGCAATAGGTGATGAAGCAAGCAGGCAGAATAGTTCGAAAGATTTTTATTGAGCATGCACGGAGGCCAGTGTTATATGCGAAGAGGCCTGCATTTGCCTGCTAACAGCGGAGCCCCGGCTTGCATTCCTGACCCACTCATGTCATACCAAACCAGGTCCCTTCTGAAAACTGATCCTATTTCTCCAGTTCCACTCATACTACATGCACTAACAAATATTATTTCTTTTGGTATCACCCAATGACACCAATTCTGACTGGGGAGCCATTGTGCTGGGCACTGTACAATCAGAGATAAAGAGGCAATCCCTACCATGGAGAGTTTATAGGCCAAAAGGCACTAATCAGATGAAAGGTTTGGGATGGACACATAGCATACAAGAAAATGAATATGGTGATGAACTGGCACAGTTTTCTTGGGTATGTAACTTTTTTCATTGGATGTTATGAAAGGGCATAGCGGTAGGATGAAAGGGAATGCCAGAAATGAGGGAGTTAATAAGAATAGGGGAATAGAAATGGGTAGGAAGGGGAAGAGGGACACAGTCACATCTAAGACACCTGCCATTTTTGTCATTCCTCAATCCTTAATTATTTTGATCTTTAGTGATACTACAGACATTTGGCTCGTGTCTATTTCCTGAGATATAAACATAAGCAACCCGAGAAGCCATTACTGCTCAATAAACAGGCACAATGTATCTGAAGAACAAACTGACCAAAATGAGCTTCCAAACCTGTCTGATTAAACAAATAAAGGAGAAAGACAGACCTGGTAAAACTAAAGGATTTAAAAACCCTCCATGATTACCATTATCTGAGCAGGATCTAAAGAGCGTATCTGAACACACTCTGCTAATGTGATAAAACTAAGTGGTTAAAGAAGATATTCACAGAACAAGAAGGGACCCTATGCTAAGGAAAAGGAAGCTTCAAGGAAGAAGAAACTTTAATGAGGGCATGATAAAGCCCAGACATGTGGAAATATTTCTCTTTGAGGATATTCTTTATACCCATTACCCTTCAAAGATACCATATTAACTTTTTTGGCATAAGATGACAATTAAATTAGATTAATAGTTTCCAATGTTTTTGCATCTGATGTGCTCAAAAATGTTCTTTTGCTGACATTTTAAGGCCGTCACCCTCATCTTTTACTTTGGCAATTTCTATAAACACTGACTTCAATTAAGTCAAGAATTTAAAAACATTTCAGCCTATTCATCTTTTTTATGACATGACAAATAATGAACTGGCTTTCATTATTGTTTCTTGTTTTCCAAAGCTATTGCATAGGGAGAAAAATTGCCAATAATTTTCAACGTCTCTCTTACATCTTCCAAATTGGCTTATTTCCCCATTTTTATTACAGCCTTTTTCCTCTTAAGGATTAACAATGTCTTGAACTATCCAACCCTGTCCAATTTCATGCTCAAACATTTCCTTTGTCTTGATGTGCTTCTGGTATTGGCACAGTACAGAAAAACAGTACAGTAATTCCCTGATTAAACTAAACCCTGGGACACAAAGAGGGAACCTTTTTTAAGTAGCAGGTACAAGAGGAAGAAGCACATATCCATCTGGAGTATTTGCCAATGGGATTTATATCTCTAACTTCCCCACACACTTTTTTTGAAAAAATTAACCCTCCATCTCAAAGACAATGTTTCAAACCTAGTCCTGGCAAACTGTAATAATAGCAATGGTCCATTTTCTTTTTTGTTATAAAAATCTCTTTTCTCTGAATACCTGCAGGAAGCTTATCCATTCTATACGAGTTTTGTGAGCTCCTGTTCTCCTCATTCTTTGGCCATATTTTTCAAACTGTCTTTATATCTTGGCCATAGCCCACACTTCCTTGCTTCCTTAGAGCTTTGGAAAGTTACCCCGAGCCCTTCCTTTTCTTCCCATGACCATACTGATTTCTTCTCTTTTTCTGCATCTCTCAAGTAGGTCCTTCACTCCCTTCCTGCATCTATCCAAAGTTCCTGGCTCCGTCTCATGTTCCCCATAAGTCCTTTTTCTTCACAAAGCCCTATCTTTGAACATCCTTCTGCAGGGCTTTTCTGGCCTCTGTTATTGGATTCCCATTTCTCAAGTTCTGGGACTATGCTTGTCCCAGATAAGTGACAACAGTGAAATGAACTAAGTAGAACAAGAAAAACTGGGGCACAGGCTATCTTCAAAGCATTGTGAGGAAGTCTATGGGAGTTGTGGCCAGTTGGGAGCTTATGGAGAGGAAATTAGCCAGGGTTTACTGGAAAATAGCAGAAGAGAAGGAAGAAAATTGCTGATAGAATGGAGAGTAATTGGGAGGGAAATGTGCAAGGGAGCAAGGACTACTCTTTTGGAGATGGGTCAAGAAAATGTTTCCTAAACTAGTTCATCCAGCCTTTATTTCCATACAGTTTAGCTCAACAAGTCCTTAGTCATGCATTGGAATGTATATTGCACTCTGCATCTTACTGAGATAACAACCGTAGACAAGTGACACTAAATTGCTGTAAATTTTATAAATCAGGTTTGTAGTAAATTTAGATTGGCAATGCCTTTGACTTTTACATTTTCAAACAGGTGCAAAGCTCATCTCTTTAAGTTTTTATTTTTCAAAAAAATAGAAAGCACAATAAATAAAAAAATAACACATACAGTAAGAGGATGCCAATGTGGCAAAATGGGCACTACACGTATCAATGCCTTTCTCGATTTGTCCCTCAGTGTGTGTGTCCCAATTCCTTTTGGATCATGGATCACACAGTCTAGTCTGGTTCTTATCTATTCATATCTTTTCCCTTTTACTACTTAATGCAGTATTTTAGTCTTTTTATTAGACCAACTATATTACAGTATACTATTTAATATCATACTCATTTTCATTAAAATGAAATGTATCTTAGCATCCTCAGAGTTTCATGCCCACATTTCATTCTATTTTACACTTTAATTGATTAACATTTTAGGAGCTTTTGTATTAATGAAGAGCAACAGGATCTGGGTGATGACAGACTATACATTCTCTACATTGCCTAATGCTATAGGGAACATTTCCAGGTGTGTTCAGGACTTTGTCAGTATTTTTTGTATGAAATAATAGCTCATGAGCATTAAAAACTCCTCAAATCATAAAAAGAAAGGAGATATTCTATGCCTGTTACTAATGAAAATAAATACAATTTTGTACCTCTAAGTCAGGAATATAACTATGTTTTTTTTAATTAGGAAAACAAGATGGATGTGAGAGGAAACTATGTAATTGTTGTACTCTTAGACAGAGTCATAAATCTGACCTGACTTAAGTGCTTTGCTCAAAATTAGTATATGAGGCAGGAAACATTTACCGTAGTTCTCCTAGCCTTCCTCTTTTTCCACAGCACAGTTTTCACACCAATGAACCAGCTAGCATTCATACTACATCTTTATCCTCAGTCAAAATAGGTTGGTCTTGCACCAGACACACCTGGTACTTTGACATGGTTCATCTTCCTACCTAGTAAATGAGCTGCTTCTTTCTGCAGGCAGCCAAGCAATGGCACGCACTATAAATGCTGGTGAAGGCAATCTGAATGGAGACAGTATTTGTACAGCAAGGTGTTTTAGCTTGCTGACTATAATTATGGAACATTCCAGTCAGCATATGGAACAAAGCAGTCAGCAACTAGCATACAGCCTTTTATGGTGAGACATAGGTCTACCGGTAATGACAGCAGTGAAAGATGACAACACAGAATGCCTTTATAACACAGTTAATTCACTACAGATTACAAAACACATCAGCTGCAAGAGAGAAATGCTGCATATATTACAATCAACTCTTGCATAAAATATAGTCAAGTAATTTTTAAATGGGTACTTTGATAAAAGACACTGTAGACATTCCAACCAACCAACACTGGACAGTTACCTTGGAATTATAATGCTGTTAATTATGAAGAAAAGTCTGAAAAAAGTTATTGGATGAAAAATATATAAACTTTAATTTATGGCAAATACATTTTAGAGGTCTCTTCATCAATGTGTGTGTGCTTTATTCTTCTTTCCTGAATGCTGTGTATTTCTGGCTTCCTGTGGATACTACTATAGAACCCGGTGGTGTGCTTGTTCAGGATTAAAAATCCTCTTAAGTGGAGTGTCCAAAATTCGTCTAACTGTAGGCTGAATTTAATCAGCATTAGGTCACTGACGACCCTATCTTTAACACAGAAGTTTCAACTGTGGAAACCACAGGAGTTCCAAACATGTTTTTCTAGGACCTATAGTTTCCACAACTATGCCACAACTCTGTGGGCCACATTCAGTTCAGAGGTTCACTTTAATTGTTCTCCATAAGTGTGTGACTTGGCATTTTAGTCCTAACTTCTTTGGTGCCAAACACGAAGGTTTTCAAAATATGTAGGAGCTGATCAGTTGGACTGAATGAAGAACAATGTCCTCCCAGATATTACTGTATAAAACACTGTGTAAGAGTGCGACTCAGCAGCTAGCACACCCACTTCTGGGTGGGTGCAGCGTACCAGGATCTCCTCCTTTTGCTGACAGCTACTCCAGCCCTGTGGTGTTGTGCTTCTTGCGACTTGTCCCTCTGGCTGGGTCACATACAGTCCCAACCATTCTGGTAGAAACTGATAGTCTATTGACCTAACATTGGGCCTTTGGTCTGTCTCCAGACTCACAAGTCCTTACCCCTTATATCAGGGGGTTTCAATAGTCCAAACCCTTTGTGCCCAGAGGTTTTTGCCCCACCTTCCTTGGTGGGCCAATGGGAGAATCGAGGCCCTTCCTATTCTCTGGGTTCCAGCCCAGAGTCCCTTTAATAGGCAGTCAAGGCCTGGCTATGCCGACCCCTTGCTGCCTCACTGGACCACTTCCTACCTCAACCTTACTGAGGTCTTTCCCACAGACTCTTCCCAGGCTCACTGTGAATCAGCATCACTCTCTCTAAACCTAATCTCCAGGCTCATTGCAGAGCTTCTTAGCACTTTTGGCCATCCAGCTGATTCCACTCCTGGAGAGTTTTCTCAACTTCCCTGGCAGAACAGCCTCTTTAGGAATCTTCCTGCTCCCTGCAGGCCTCTGCCAGCACGGAGAACCCTGAGAAAATACCCCTCCCCAGTTACCTTTTACAACTACCTTACACACTCTGTTGCAGGCCTACCTTCCTTCAGGGAGACTCTGTCTTCCAGCAGTCCAACTCACCTCTCTAGCTCCAGTCAGGCTTCTCTCATTGAGTGATAGCTAGCTTCTGCTCTCCTTCCAGTCAGGCCTCACCTCAGGCGGCTTCAGCCCTTTTAACTCCACTCAGCAAACAATTACTGCAGGTGTAGCAAAGTGGGGCTGATTGAACCCATGGATCCTTCAGGCTCAGAGTTGGGTTTTTACTGCTAAAAGACTATCTTTCAAAATTATATTTTATTCTGACACTGATTAAGAACATAATAAATCAGGTTAAATCTCCTCTGAAGTGGAAAATTCTTACTTTGCTGCATTCAGGTAAGGTTTTCACAAGCTCCTTGAAAATGCCTAGTCCTGCAAGATTTCTATAGGATTGCACATAAACCCCACAATTTGCCTGCACAGTTCTTCTTGAAGGACTGGGGTCTAAATGGCTGAAAACAAGGCTTTATCTGTGTTAGGTAAAATATATTGATCCCAGAAATGAAGCACTGAGGATGTTTAAAAATAAAGTACACATGGATCGGTTTTCAGGAAGGCAGCCTGCTTTCTGCAGGGGTAATTTGTGATAGCAGTTGAATTGCAGGTACCATTCTGAATATTTACAATTCTACCTGACTGCAGATGCAAATAAAAACATGTACCTGTCCATTCTCTACACCTCAAAATGAAAAAAGGAAAATATAGCCATTAGAATGACTGTATGTTTTCAGTTCTGGTAGTGCTTGGATGACACTATTATAAGTGGATAGAGACCTTTTGTTTGTCATAAGGTAACCTTTACAGAATTCACAGAACCATATGAAACTTCATAAGTTTTTCATTCAGATCACATTGGTTCTCTATGTGTGTTTCTTTTCGATGTGTGCAAAATCCCACAAATCTAACAAAAATGCCAAGTTTTGCACAGAAAATTTCCTTTAGGGGAAAGCAGAATTTTTCTCCACTACCACATTTCCTATTCTAGTAATATGTAAGTAAGAGAATGAGTGGGAAAATGTCAGATGTACAGATCAGAGAGAAACTGTGATCCAGACTTGGGACCATGCTACATGAAGATTGTCTGGAAGTACAGTTTTTCATGTCCTGGTATTTGTCAATAAAATATATATGTCCTATCTCAATTCACATAATATAGACACTCTCTTCTGCCAGTTCTTTTCCCTATCCATCTGCTGAGTTTAGACTTCATATGAAGAAGAATAAGGACTACCTGTCAAAATAAAATGCTATATTAATGAAATATACAGCACATGCTGTGGGAAAGTACTCAGTTTACTTACATATGCTGCAGCTGGTGAGTGCTATTGAAAAATGACTAATTCCATCACCCAGAAAATAAGTATGTTTACAGAATATTTTAAACAGAATACATCTTCATCTTTTCACATGCTCAGTGTTCAGTTTTTGATTTAATATTAATGCTCTTCACTGCAAAATATCAGCTCCTTTGCTGAAAAAGGTTAATTCCTATATTTCTTGACAGTCCAGTGCAATATATTCTTACACGGTGAAGAAATCAAAATGTCTTTTAAATTTTGCTTCAAGTACCCACACATTCCATGTTAAGCTGCTATGCTTAATTTAATATCTGTATGGCAGTGGTAAGGGTTTTAAACAATAGACTGTGTAGCCTAAGGGACAGAATTCAGAAGGTGATATAATAGGTTTGAAAGATGATTGTACATTTGAGATGAGGCAGAAAAACCAAAAGCAAGGAACACTTTACCACAATTGCCAGAAAATAATGCAGTCACTATGTGAGCACACCCTGAGGCACTCCTCTGTCAGAAAAGGAGAGAAGTCCACAGTACTGTCATGGTCCACAGGCTACAAATGTTCCCAATGTAGCTGGGTATTCAAAGCTTTCTGACATAAAAGCTCAACAGCTGTGGTTCACTGGAAGTCTGGGGGCAATAATTCTGTATTTTAATGACATAAATGACAATAGTTTTTCAACAAGAGAAAGAACAGGAGAGAGAGAGAGAGAGAGAGAGAATGGAAAATAAAATTAGTCTTATTTCATTTCCTTTATAAATTACTTCTTGGAATCAAGTGCAAAATATCATTCCAAATTCCCTCAAGTGCTTGAAATCATTGTTCAAAATGAAAGGCGTTAATTACCTGCAGCAGTGGTGTTCATCAAAATTCTGTTCCAGATTTCATTTAGCCTGTCATCCTATTCTCCTCATAGCCATTCTTGGTCTTTTCTTTGAGGTGGTGAGAAGAGTCTGTATTTGTTATTACAAGATTCAATCCCAAACTCTCCCACTAAAGATCCCCCACAAAACAAAACAACCCATCCAAACTGCCCCTTAGATGCTTGCATTTGTAATTTTTTGAATACATAGTGGTACTGTATGTATACTTGTATTGATAGTAAGATGCAAAACAAGTACTGTACATCGCACAATCTGCAATACTATGAAATGATGAAACAAAACAGACTTGGGGAAAAATAATAAATTTCCTAGATCATGATAAACAGAGCATTTAGGGTGAGCTAAACTATATTCTGCTTAAGGCTGATTTCCACAGCTTGGAGACACCAGTCACACAACATTTCCTGGACTCAAATGTAAAGTATTTTTTAAAAATACTGATAATCTTACTTTGCATGTTGTGTGTTAAATTCTGACTATTCCATGATCTGCTTTTGATTTGTGATGGGGGAACCTCGCAAGATTCAATCCAGATAAGATGCTCAATACATTGGTCTTCAGCTCCGTTGGGTCTCCATAATCTATCTTTAGTCTCTACAGTATGCCCTTCCTCCCATTGATGATGTATGGCATCTTCATCATCCTTCCCTCCTTCAATGACTTCCTAACAGCCCGATTCCCAGACTCCCTCTTCTCTATCATCTCCATGGGCTAATCTTGAGGTCCTTAGTTTTTACTCTTTCCATACTCAGGCAAACTCACAGTAAAGTTAATAGGTGGTTGCCTAATAAGGAATGAGTAAAAACTGAGGAAATGGTCTTAAAAAAATTACGCCTATAATTGTCTTTACGCACGAGTAGTCCCATTGACTTCAAAAGGATGACACACATGCATAAAGTTAAGCATGAGTGTAACTGATTGCAGGCTCATGACCTGGATGAGGACCTCTAGATCTGCCTCTAGCAGCACAGCCCTGAGTAGCGTGTGCTGATAAGTCTTACTTTAATATTAATCAATGGGGTAAGGCACAGAATTCTGTATGTTAAAAGGTTTAAAATACACATGTATTTTATTTAAATAATGTTGAATTTCTGGGCATTCTCCCCAAATTCCTTTAGTTTCCTTAACAATTAGAGTCAGCTTTGGCATATTTTTGTAACAATGCAGTGAAAGATTAAACAACAAACCATATGTATATGAAATGTATATAAATGAAGCATTCAGTGAAAGAGAAAAATAAAGGCAGGCACAAATGAGACAGTGGGTTCTGTTTTATTCTCACTAAGGCTCAATTTTAAGGTAGAAAACTAGCAATTTTATTAAATAAATTCATACTGGCTTGATTTCTACACAGAACTGAAACAAAAGATGTACAGCATGCCTCAGAGCACACAAATTCTCACTCTGGGGCCACCCTATCACTGATATACAGTATTTCTGAGGCATTTGAGGAAAAAGATAGGAAAGTAGCACATGGAAGACAACCACAGGTAGATAGATCCTGTAGGAGTATGGAAGCGTTCCCCTGTGTGAGGGGACTCAGATAGAGATCATTTTTATAAAGAGTAAAATTGTTTAAACCCAAACTAACAATATCTCTCTCATCCTTTAAGAGAAAAGGGACAAGATTCTCATTTCTGCCTGCCTAGTTACTTTGCTATTGTTTGCAAGCTCCAGAACATGGTGACCGGAAACCACCACTTTTATATGTAAAGATACAGAGGTGCAATTAGCTATCTAAGCCACACAAAATCAGGAGGTATTGCTAAGGTACAAAGAACATAGCCATAGTTTCCTGTTTATCTTGTTTGCCAGAGGCTTATCTTTATACAAAGGATGTATGATCCCTTCACTTGTGGTATGCTACAAGCATTTTAACACCTCAAGCATTCATGGAAGCCACTCCAAAGCAAGATTCAGAAGTACTTGAAAATGGAATGTTTTGCTTTCCACAATTCTAATGGTATTTTTTCTTAGCATATTTGTGGCTTCTTTGGCCTTTCTGGGTTGGTGTGATCACAATTGCCATGTAAATTCCCTTGAACAACGGGCTTCTTAATGTAAGCGGGGGTATGGTCCCGCTATTGTGGGGAACTTTCCTGACTTCTGCACTACCCCGGTGAGGTGGGCTAGCGAAAGGATCTGAGTCCCCGCTCCCACTTCCTTTACCCAGAGGCCTCCCTGCCCTTCCACTCTCCCGTCTGTCTGAGTCCTCGTAACCCCAACAAGGCTGGGCCCAGGATTCCTGGGGGGGCTCGACCCCCAACCCTGCTGTGGTCACCTAGGGCAGGGGCTAGGGTGTCCCCACTCCGGGGTACTCTCTCTGCACTGGGCACCTCCCTAACCCACTGATTATTCCGTACAATTTAAAGCAAACACAAGTTATTTAATTAACAATTAATCTAAAGAAAAGAACAAGGAAAAATGTGAAAGGTTAAAGGAAAACACATCACCCCGCTCTGTGGCAGGGAACATCACAAACAGTGTCTCTGGAACGTCAGGGCAGGTCACAGTCTGCTCCTTGTAGGTCCCAGGCTCCTTCTCAGGCCCTGGCCGTGCTGCAGAGACGCTGCGGGTTGGACACTTGCAATGGTGGTGGCCACACACCTCCGGGCTTTGAGTGGTGGGACCCTTCTTCCCTGCGTCAGCCCTCCGTAGGGTTAAGGTCCCCCTCCCGGTCTGGCCTGCAAGGGCCCTTGTCTGGGGGTGTCTTTCTGTGCTGGGCCCTTTGCCCAGGCTCCCCCTTGGCTGGCCCCACTTGCTCACCACACCTGGCTCTGTGGCTGCAGCTCTGCTCCCAGCACACGATCTGCTCCCCCTGGGCTGCGTCTCTGGCTCTGTGGCTGCAGCTCTGCTCCCAGCACAGGATCTGCTCCTCCTGGGCTGCGTCTCTGGCTCTGTGGCTGCAGCTCTGCTCCCAGCACAGGATCTGCTCCTCCTGGGCTGCGTCTCTGGCTCTGTGGCTGCAGCTCTGCTCCCAGCACAGGATCTGCTCCCCCTGGGCTGCGTCTCTGGCTCTGGCCCGGTTCTGCTCTCCAGCTCAGCTTGGGCCCCTGCTCTCTCCTTAGCTCGGCCCCACTCTGTCTGACCCAGGCAATTCCAACTCACACGGAGGACGGGACCCACCCCGGCCTCCTGTCATGCTGATTAGCCTGCCCGCCCTGTCAATCAGGCTTACCTGGAGCATTGGCCTCTCGCCATTGTTCCTGGGGACTGTCAGTCTCAGGGTCCTGATTTCCCATCGACCCCTCCCCTTTTAGTGCTGGGAGCTAGCAACCAAACACCCCCACTGAATGTTAGTAAGGGGGCAACAGTCCCCTTACATTCCCCCTTGCTAAAATTCTGCCACAGCTACAATATTCACACCAGTACATCCGGGCCCCATAATAACAACATATACCCACATCATATTATATTAAAAACCCATTAACAATTATCAAAAGAACATTTAACATACCTAACATTCCACATCTACTTCTTAATACCATACATAACAATATTCATTAAAACACTACATAGAACCAATAATATAATTATCTCTAAGTCTAACAGGAAGTACACCCTTATTAGCCCTCTGGGACCTTCTTAAGACTGGTGGTTCGTTACCCATATTTTCTATTTCCCTATCCTCGGGTAATACTGGGTCAGTTTGAAGGATCTGGCCATTCTCGTTAGGGTTTGGGTTTACCCCACTCTGTCCCCCTCTGTATTCGGTTTGTGGGACTAGAACCATTTCCCAATTGGTTTCAGCCTCCTCAGGGTGTACTGATCTACGCCTCCTATGGTCCCTGTCTGGACTAAGGGTGCAATGTTTCAACTGGTCCCTATGTACTGCTCTCTCGGGACCTCCTCGTTCAGGCCGGATGGTGTAAACTGGTAGCTCGGGATTGTTGTGAGCGACTACAATGTGGGGATTTGACTCCCATTTGTCCTGTATTTTATTACGCCCCCGGTGTCTATGGTTACGAACTAGTACACGGTCACCAGGCCTGATGAGAGCCCCACTGGACTTGCGATCATAAGTCCTTTTCCTACTTCGGGCTGTGTCTTTAGTTGTATTGAGAGCAACGTCACAGGCTATCTTCAGCCTGTCATGGTGACCTTTGACCCAGTCATCCAAATTGGTCACCTCATCCTCCTCAGGGCCCTCTCTGTCCAGAATATCCAATGGCAACCTGGGATCCCTCCCAAACATGAGATAAAAAGGAGCGTAACCTGTCGACGAATGAACATGGCTGTTATAGGCCAACACCAGCTCAGGGAGATGTTCCTGCCAGGCTCGCTTCTTTTCTGGCGGGAGCGTTCTTAGCATGTCATGCATTGTCCGGTTAAATCTTTCGCACTGAGCGTTTCCTTGCGGGTGATAGGGTGTTGTTCGGCTTTTGGCTATGCCATACAGTTTACACAATTCAGATATCACCTCTGATTCAAAATTCCTCCCCTGATCCGAGTGTAACCGTGCCGGACAACCATAGTACACAAACCAGTGTTTTATGAGGGCTTCAGCCGTTGTCCGCGCTGTCTGGTTTCTAGTTGGAACTGCAACAGTGAATCGGGTGAACATGTCCGTGAGAACCAGTATGTTCTCATACCCCTCTGAAGATCTCTCTAGCCGTGTGTAATCCATCGCTAGGACCTCCATTGGGGCAGTCACATTAGTACAGGTCAAAGGGGCTCGGTTGGGAGGAAACACATCCTTGGCTAAGGCACACCGTTTGCACTGACGGATCCACACTTGCACGTCACTACCCATCGTGGGCCAGTAATAGTTTCTCCTCATTACCTCCAGAGTGCTCCTGTCTCCAAAATGCCCCCCGTGATCATGCCTGGCTTCATAAACTTGACGGCGGAGTGACACAGGCACCACTAACTGCCACACTTCTTCACCATCTCGGGGATGATATGTTACCCGGAACAGCACTCCACGATGTAATCTAAGTCGTTCCCACTGTCTGGCTAGCTTCTTAGACTGGGGGTATCTGGCCCCAAATCTCCTGTCTGGCCTCGTTTGGCTCATGACTGCCACTAAGACAGGTCCAACATCACCTTCTCGTTGCAGAGTTTGAATCTCCTCCCATGAGTACCCCGAGATTATTGCGCTCTCCCCTCTTACCAGGTTTTGTACTGCATCCTTTGCCGTCACTTCGTCCTCGGGCTTTGGATTCTCTAGCCACAAACACGTACGCACGACATCTGCAGGAATGACTAGGAAGTCTTTCTCCAGATCCTCGCCCTCTTCTGATTCCTCCTCCAGAGGCAATCTAGACAGGGTGTCAGCATTGATGTTCTGCCTTCCAGGTTTATACTGTACTTCAAAAGTGAACTCAGCGAGTTGGGCCACCCAGCGGTGTTCCATTGCACCTAAGTTAGCCGTTGCCAGGTATCGGAGTGGATTGTGGTCTGAGATTACCGTGAATTTAGAGTACACTAAATAATCCTTAAATTTTTCAGTGATAGCCCACTTCAAGGCCAACAGTTCTAGTTTAAAAGCACTGTAGTTTTTGTCATTTCTTTCTGACCTCCTCAGCCCTCGGCTCGCATATGCGATCACACGCTCGGCCCCCTCTTGCTTCTGGCTGAGCACCGCACCTAGGCCGTGCAGGCTCCCGTCCGTTGTCACTATAAATGGCAGGCTAAAGTCAGGATATGCAAGCACAGGTGGTGACATCAGCCGATGTCTTAATTTGTCAAAAGCTGTCTGACAGGCATCATCCCACACAAAACATTGGTCCCTTCCCTTCCTTTGGGCAGGTTGGCCCACTAGTCCATATAGCGGTGCAGCAATGTGCGCAAACTTTGGAACAAATCGTCTGTAATAGCTCATGAAACCTAGAGCCTGCCGCACTTGCTTGGCATTCTTGGGGACCGGCCAATTTTCCAGCGCCCTGGTCTTCTCTTCATCTACCTGGATTCCATCCTTTGAAATCACATGGCCCAAGAATTTGACTTTTTCACGTAGGAGGCAGCACTTACTCGGCTTCAGCTTCAATCCATGTTCCTTCAATCGTGTGAAAACCAAGTCCAATTTTTCCATATGACTCTCAAAATCCTTGGAAAACACAATAACATCGTCCAGGTATATCAGCAAAGTGTCTAAGATATAGTCTCCTAACACCCCCTCCATTAGTCTCTGGAACGTAGCAGGTGCATTACACAAGCCGAATGGCATACGTGTCCATTCAAACAGCCCAAACGGAGTCGTCACTGCTGTCTTTTCCCGGTCTCGTTCTTCCACTGCAACCTGGAAATAACCAGAAGTTAAATCGAGGGTTGAAAACACTCTTGCACTTCCTAATGCATCCAGTGACTCTTCCACCCGGGGTAGCGGGTAGGCATCCTTGTGCGTTACCTCATTCAGTTTCCTGTAGTCACAGCAAAATCGCACCCCACCATCTTTTTTTATTACAATCACTGCGGGTGATGCCCACGGACTGTGGCTTTCTTTAAGGACACCTTGAGTCACTAGGTCCAGAATGTGTTTTTTTACCTCCTGGAACACTCGTGGTGAGATCCGCCGGTGTCTCTGTTTTATCGGGACAGCATCTCCAGTGGCTATTTGGTGTGTCACTGTGGTGGTGTAACCAAAGTCCCGCTCATCCCTGGAAAAGACCTCTTGATGTTTCTCCAGTAGCGCCCGCAAACGGCCAACCTGTGTAGGGGTTAGCTGTTGGAGGTCCACTTGGACTGGAATGGGTAGCTCTCCATCAGGTGCCGCTTGCGATGTGATAACCTGTGTGCCTTTTTTTACTTCTGTCACCCGCAGCTCATCCCCATTTTCTTCCAAGGCCACCCCTACTGGGGGCACCACTCCTTCAGGACGGTGTACTTCTGCCACTCTGGTTCGGGGGCACAATTTTATGGCCTTCTTACTTGAGTTTAACAGCCTGACTGGCACTTTTCCTTTGCTGGCATTAGCAAGTACATTTGCAACCAGGAGCCCATTAGGGAGACTGGCCCCAGGTGTTGGCTCGACAAGCACTCTGTATCCGTCAAAGTCGCTTGGCACCCGGCAGCGCCCATCAATAATCTTCTCACTCCAGGGAGGTATAATCACCTTCTGTCTCCCTGCCACCTTAACATAGCCAATTTGTCCCGTTGGACCCGGGAAACGTCCATGTCTCTCCACTTGGGCTAGTACCCGCTTCAGTGTAGCGTCCTTCCTAGGCTGCCCGTGACGGTTCATCTCCAAGGTTCCTTCTCCTACCAACAGTAATTCTTTCAGCTCTCTTATAATATTCATCCCGAGAATTCCCGGTACTCTGTTCTCCATTAAAGTCTTTCCTGAAGCTGTGTCCTTTAGGATAAAGATGCATTTCCCAGGGATTGTTCGACCCATGTACCCTACATCAGCTTCAAGACACCCCACCACAGGGATGGCAAGTCCATTAGCTGCCGTTAGCTGTACAAATCGGGTATTATGCATGGTCAGATCTCTCTCTTTTAAGTAGTTTCGGAAATATGATTCAGAAATAGTGGTGACTTCTGAGCCAGTGTCTATCAAACAGCGGGTTCTCACCCCTGCTATGGTTATATCCACTGTCAAGCAGTCCCCGAAAGCTCGGCCACAGAAGTCGTTGAATACACTAACATCATCAGGGTCCTCTTCCTCGCTGCTGACACACTGCCCTTTTCCTAGGGACAGCCGTAGAAACCCTTCAGTCCCCACTTGGCCTTCTGATGGGTGGCTGCTTGCTCCCGGTGCCTCTTGAATTTCAGGCGCCTGGGACTCCAGTCTCCTTCTCAGTGTACAATCTCGGCTGGTATGTCCTGGCCTTTCGCAAGTATAACAAATGTATCTTCCCAGCTCGTCCTTCAGTGGAGATCTTCGGGATCCTGGGGCCCTTGGATATCTTGGCATATTAGTGGGAGGTTTTCCTTTCATCACCTCAGTCATCACTTTCAGCATCTCCCCCTGCTGGACTGCCAGTTTTTGGACAGCTTCACTTAAGCTTTCCAATGTTAGCTGTGTTTGGGGCAGGGCTTTTTCCCCAGCAGCTGCATTCACAAGGCCGCCACTTCGTGTACGGGGGTTAGTCTTGGCTGTCTCTGCCACAGGAACTTCCTCTTCTTCTGACCACATAATAGCAGCCTGCATGAGTTCATGGAACTTCTTACTGGGCTCTTCCTTAAACCTCCTTTTCATTTCACGGCGGAGGGAATCATCCTGGAGCCCCAGCACTAACTGCTCTTTCAGAACCGTATCTGGGTCTGGAACCCGCTGAGGGTCTCGCCGCTCCACTCTGCTCATTTTCTCCTGGAGGTCATATGCATATGCCCGGATAGTTTCACCGGGCTCCTGCTTTCTCTCAAAGAACTCCTTTAGTCGGGTTCCAATAGGTACCTTGTCCCCATACACTTCTAGGAGGAGTTCAAATACTTTTTCCACATTTTTTTTGTCCGCCACTGCCATGAACTTTACTGTGGCCTTGGCCTGGCCCTTGAGGTGTTCCTCTATGAAGTCTACATGATCTTCTTCAGGTACTCTTAGCACACGCAGAGCCGCCTTCACAGACTTGACCCACTCTTCTACCGTAATGTCTCCTGGTCTTGTCGGGAAGCCACCAAACTCTGTGACCTTCTGCTCCCGTGGGACATAAATAGTAGGGGGTTTCTTAGCTTCTGCTGCCTGTTGGTCTATTACTGCCTTAGCCAGTGATAAGGCTTCTCTCTGTTCTGTTCTAGCTTGCTGTAATGCCTCAGCTTGGTCTGATAATCTGCGCTGAAGTTCAGCAAACTGGGCCCGTAGTTCCTCAATTCCAGCCATGGTAGGATGCTCAACCAGGCCCGGACCGTGCAACTAGAATTCAACAAGTAAACCAATGGGGTGGATCCTGTGGATAGGATCCTGTTCGTGACGCCAATTATGTAAGCGGGGGTATGGTCCCGCTATTGTGGGGAACTTTCCTGACTTCTGCACTACCCCGGTGAGGTGGGCTAGCGAAAGGATCTGAGTCCCCGCTCCCACTTCCTTTACCCAGAGGCCTCCCTGCCCTTCCACTCTCCCGTCTGTCTGAGTCCTCGTAACCCCAACAAGGCTGGGCCCAGGATTCCTGGGGGGGCTCGACCCCCAACCCTGCTGTGGTCACCTAGGGCAGGGGCTAGGGTGTCCCCACTCCGGGGTACTCTCTCTGCACTGGGCACCTCCCTAACCCACTGATTATTCCGTACAATTTAAAGCAAACACAAGTTATTTAATTAACAATTAATCTAAAGAAAAGAACAAGGAAAAATGTGAAAGGTTAAAGGAAAACACATCACCCCGCTCTGTGGCAGGGAACATCACAAACAGTGTCTCTGGAACGTCAGGGCAGGTCACAGTCTGCTCCTTGTAGGTCCCAGGCTCCTTCTCAGGCCCTGGCCGTGCTGCAGAGACGCTGCGGGTTGGACACTTGCAATGGTGGTGGCCACACACCTCCGGGCTTTGAGTGGTGGGACCCTTCTTCCCTGCGTCAGCCCTCCGTAGGGTTAAGGTCCCCCTCCCGGTCTGGCCTGCAAGGGCCCTTGTCTGGGGGTGTCTTTCTGTGCTGGGCCCTTTGCCCAGGCTCCCCCTTGGCTGGCCCCACTTGCTCACCACACCTGGCTCTGTGGCTGCAGCTCTGCTCCCAGCACACGATCTGCTCCCCCTGGGCTGCGTCTCTGGCTCTGTGGCTGCAGCTCTGCTCCCAGCACAGGATCTGCTCCTCCTGGGCTGCGTCTCTGGCTCTGTGGCTGCAGCTCTGCTCCCAGCACAGGATCTGCTCCTCCTGGGCTGCGTCTCTGGCTCTGTGGCTGCAGCTCTGCTCCCAGCACAGGATCTGCTCCCCCTGGGCTGCGTCTCTGGCTCTGGCCCGGTTCTGCTCTCCAGCTCAGCTTGGGCCCCTGCTCTCTCCTTAGCTCGGCCCCACTCTGTCTGACCCAGGCAATTCCAACTCACACGGAGGACGGGACCCACCCCGGCCTCCTGTCATGCTGATTAGCCTGCCCGCCCTGTCAATCAGGCTTACCTGGAGCATTGGCCTCTCGCCATTGTTCCTGGGGACTGTCAGTCTCAGGGTCCTGATTTCCCATCGACCCCTCCCCTTTTAGTGCTGGGAGCTAGCAACCAAACACCCCCACTGAATGTTAGTAAGGGGGCAACAGTCCCCTTACATTAAGAAAGCACTGATACTTAAGACACCCTGCATGTGTGAACAAGGGGGACATAAGGTTCAAAGAACTTTCACCATCATCCCCTTGCCAGCCAGTTACAGTGGTGTTCCTGTTTCCTTTGAACACAAGAACTTGGTGAGTCAACACTGTTGGTGATGCTAAAAACACTCTGAAAGGAGTGCAGAGGGTCGCCCCTCATAGAGCTGAGATACTGTGCAGTGAGTAAGTGGCAGCATGTGCTGCACCCAGTTAAGGACATAGCAATGTCCAATGCTCTCTGCACGGTGCCAGCATTTACAAAGATATTGTGCCCACCTCAGGTAAAAGGCCTTCAATGACTTTGTGCCTCGGAATCCTTCTCCACTGGAGAATGTGGGTTAAAAGCCACATTAGAGCCATTGGAGCAGGCACCATGCCATTCTTCCATATGGGGAAATGTTTTTAGAAATGAGAGATTTGCACTACCTCAGCTCTAAATCAACTTTTAAAATAAGCAAGTAATAAAAAATTCCATTGTCACCTAAAGTTGTTTTTTAGCCATTTTGAATTAGAGAAGGCATCATAGGCAGAGCCAAAGAGTGACTTTAGAAAGTTAAAGTGCAATCTGAGAGATACCCCAAACAGAATCCAACACTCATTGCAGCTAAACAGATCAGTAGATTATGGAAACCTGTTCTGTAACCTTCCACAAATACAATAAATAGTGTCCAACACTTTAGATCAAATAGGCTCTCTGGGCCTGGTCACAGTAGTTTGAGTGAGTTATTATAGATGGATCATGGACTAAAAGGAATTCTACCTCTTAAAATGCCAACAGTTTAAAAAACTGAAACCCAGAATAAAAGGATGGTAAAAATAAAAATGTTAAAATGAAGCCTGCCTCTCACCCATCTGATTTATAAACCAATTAAGAAAAGCAGTTGATGTGGTTCATGATCCAGCTATAAATACTTAACACAATAATGTTTTTATGTACATAATTACAATAAGTTTACTAAAATTGTTGTTACCATACAGTTTCAAGTTACCTTAACAGTAGGAAGTCAAGTACTATGTCTGACAACAGATGGCCAGACATTAGTGAAGACTGAACCTACTAATAAAAGTCCACCCTCATGTTTGTGGACTGTTCTAATATATGAGCGAAAGGAAGCCTCCACGAGATTAGCAAGTAGGAACTAAAATAATCTTGTCTCATATTGAATTTGCTTTTTCCATATCTTATATTTCTCCTCATCTTTTGTGAGATGATCCAACTCTCATTTCCAACTGTGATTCCCAACTGGTGGTCAAAAATTGAAGCAGACTTCTGAAATGAATGAAGCCTCCTTTCAGGAAACTGGACTTGCTGTATGTGCATCTAACACGTTAGACTTGAACTGGAGCCTTGTGTTCTGCAGGCAGCAGTTCTTTTAGGTCAGCTTCCCTACAGGGAAGCTCTCTCAGGTTGATTCAGTAAGAGTTAATTAAGCTTGTCTCTTTGCACATACTGCATAAACAACCCTCCCCACCCCACCGCAAAAGATGCCTACTGGTATTATGTCTCTCCACCCCCATCATTCTCAGTTGTCTAGGGACCAGAACACACACACACATACACACACACACTTCCCCATCTGGGGCACCATATCAGTTATGTACACTGCTTCGGAGGCACCGGGAAAAAGACAGGAAAGGAGCACATAGAAAACAATCACAGGTGTATTGTATTATATACAATATACTATATGCTATATCAGCTGTAAACTGTGTATATGTAATATATATACAAATTATATATATAAAATGCCTGACTTGGTCTCACCTTGAGACCCATTTACACTGTGAACTGATAATGCCAAACATTCCATTTAAATTAAAGGTGCACAATGCACCTGAAACAAACAAACAAAAACCTCCATTCCTATGTAAACAGTTGCATTAGGAATCAAATGACTTTTCCAAAAGTGATTTTGTAACAGAATCAATATATAGAATCAATGCCATGGATTCACACGCTTGCTCTAAAATTCTAATGAAGGCATCTGTTCATCACAGATATGCAGCAGCGTGCATACATCAGCCCAATAGTGGCTCCTGATAGTTTCTATGCAGCTGTTTGTGTTATTAACTAGATATCCCATGGTAGTGCTAAGTTAAATGCTTTCAATGGCATGTTGTTTAGCTAAACTACTGACTGTTCATTGGCTTGGATTTACAGTAGTATTATAAACATATTGCTACTATTTTGCACTTATAAAAGATCATTAGTCACTGAGCTTTGATACTTATATACTGCAGTTTTACCCACAAACAAACAATGTAACACATGTACCAGTTAATTCCCTCTGTGATATAATTTAGATATATTGTTACTTGCTGGTTTTGCAGCATATACAATATTCATTATTATTGCTAATTGGTTTATGATGAGCTGAAAATAGTTTTTGCCAATTTCAGGGAATGAAATGAGACAAAAGCAAGGAAGGATTTGGATGGCTATGATTGACTTTGTTTCAGAGATTCAATAATTCACTTGTTTAGTACAGAATTTAAACTGCATTGAGACAGTTCACATGCTGTTTTCTGTACTACAGGATGTTTGGTGAAATTTTTAACTAATATATTTCTAAATCTTTGTCCCCTTGAATGGATTTAATAATTAACTAAGGGTAAATCTAAATTATTTTGAGTGTCTCTGAAAAAATGTAATTAAATTATCTCTGGTCAAATAGAAACATTATCTTCTGAATTACTTCTGAATGTGAGAATTCAGAATTCACACTTCCTGCAAATAAATTAAATTTAGACACAAATCCAATGTGAATATGGCACAAATGTTTTGTATCATAGACATCTATACATCTTCATTAATACTTATTCTTCTGAAAGTAAGATTTTTCACAGTTGATATGGTCCAATTGATTGATTGTAAAAGTTACTATAGAGCCTTTTAAAATTCCATTCATTCTGTTTCTAAGAAAAGATATGCAGTCCATGGATCTCTGTTATAGGCATATCAACACCATTAGATGTAATGGAAGACACCAAAGCCTTGCAGCAAAAAAGTTGTGAATATTCTTATCACTGGTCATTTTTGATTTGCAATTTACCTTTAAATGATGCTAGTCAATAGGCTAAGGGTCTGGTTAACAAAATACTTTGTGCGCTCTTTGTATTATTAATTAATTAATTATTATTATTATTATTGAAATTATATAGGAAAAATTGAGTTGTTGAAATAATAAGAGCACCCATCAACCCACATTGAGGGCAAGTACTTAGTCACCCTTGCCACTATTACTTCCTTACCAACAGGATAGTCTTTCCCAAGATTATTAAACACAGTAATAGTCACATAGATACTGACTCCATAGGACCGTTGAAGCACATAACTCAGCTGCTCACATGCACCAAGATAGTATAAATACCTCATAGCACTTTTCAGTTACTACACTCAAATCAAATAATATTCAGCAATTTAAAGCTTGATTTCAAACTCAGGCCACAGTATGCCAAAGAATTTTAAAGACATGCAAGCCTTCTTAAATGTGGCAGAGAAGATCCCACATACTGGGGAATGATGACAATTTACTTATGAAGGAGTAGTAAATCTCTCGGTACAAGACTAAGGTCAGCAGACATTTTGGCAGCCAAGTTTTGAAAAAAGTAAAAATCATAATTTTTTTTAAAGGTAAGAAAGGTGGCACAGAGACCAAGAAAAAAAAAAGAGAATTATACTAATCCTAACAAGAGATGAAAAGGAAAATGCATATTAATCTGGATAGCCTTTACAAGGGCACATATATGGAGACAATGCCAAAGATCTAGATCATAGTTAGTGAGACTTCAATAAAAAGGGAACAGTTGCCACACTGTGGTATCTCAGATACTAAATCTGAGAGACTACCATTATTTCCTCTTCTAAGCATACTATGGCAGTAACTTCAGTATATCAGACAATACAGTGAGATAGGTGTTGTTAAATACTGATTTTCTAATAGAGACCACTATTTTTTACTATTTTATTGTTTGTATTATAGTAGTGCCCACAGGCCTCATTCAGGAATGGAATTTACTGACCAGGCACCACTATATAAAAACATTTCTTGGTTTGCACTAATTACAATAGCTTAGTAAGTAAAGCTCTTCAGGGCGTTTTGTTATGTATTTGTATTGTATTAAGCACAATTGGGCCCTGATCCATGACAGTGGCTCCTAGGAACTACCACAATACAAATAATGAATGAATTAAAAAGAAAATATCATTTTACTCTGCTACAACAGGAGCAACTGGCCTAGTTAATTTATTAAACACTATGGGTTGGATTCACTCCTAGGGGAGGGCTGGTGGAATTATCACTGATATAAGGATTACATTGATTTTGACAAACTTAGTTTGCATCTGGGCTTTATCAGAATCTCGATGGAGGAAGCTAAAGATCAGTGCATCACCAGGCTGCCTGGGTTTCTCCCTAGCCAGCACTTGTTTTGAGTTGCACTGGCTCCCTACAGTTGCTCCAGTAAAGAAGGCAGCTGGCAGATTGGCAGACATCTGGCAGCTCCAGTGGCCTTGGATCTTGGTTTACACCAATGGAAGACAGCATGTACCAGATTGGGGTGACTCTAGCCCATGTGTAATGTTCAATCTGCTGACACATTCTTTTAGAAAACATATTCTAACAAAAGACCATCTGAGATTTCAAATTTGCAGTCAAAGTCCATTTTAGCAACCAGAAATGTAAGTTACTCATGAAAATGTTTTAAGACATATTGCATTTACTATTTTTTTCTTCCTTCTCTCTCCTACTTAAGAAATTCATTAAACAGTAAAGAGAAAGGCAGAGAGATACAATCTATTTACTGAACATCTGACGTGTGCACTGATTGTGGGATGAGGTAGCTATCTTTTTTTGCCATTTTCTCGTCTTTGTGGAGTGTATTAAATGAGGGGCTGCTACTTGAGGATACTGGTATTAAATTGACCAGTCATCCAGTGAGTGGGATTTTTCCTATAAAAAACATATTACCTCAGTCAAATGTGGTTTGCCTTGCAGCTCTGTTCAGCTTGCTACAAGTTAGATTGCTATACATCCCTGCACAAAAACTTCACACTAGACTAGCTGGGTATCTTAATACAGTCAAATGTAAAGAAGAAAGGCTGGTCTTGTGGCTAAATCATAGGACTACCACTCAGGAATCCTGGGACTATTTCCACCTTGTGACAGTTTGGGCATTTTGTCAGTGTCGCCAGTCTGATTTTGAGGGGTGGAGGATATGTTGTAATTTAGCCTCCATTTTGAGTGTAACCTTTCACTCTATATGCTTGTTATGTTGGATGGCATCATCCCCCTCGGTTCTTTTTTTTGGGGGGGGAGGGAGGCAGGGCAGGAAGGTAGATGGGCTGGTGCCTAGGTGTCTGATCTTGAATGAAATCAACAATTAAATAGCCTTACTGTGGCAGGATAATGGGTGTTACCAACCCTCTGCCCAGTGGAGCACCCAAAGGGTTGGAAAATGAAGTACCCTAGGGCTAAGATAGAAGGAGAAAAGGTGCCAGACTGCTTTAAAAAAGACACACTCACTGTCAATGGGGGTGTGGGGAGGTGTCACACTATTACCAGAACAAGAAGACTGGGCAGGAGGAGCCTGGACCACGACCCAAAAGGACACTGACCAAGACCCAAAAGACTCTCACAAGTGGTGAGGGAAATGGAGGGAGGGAATTGTGTACAAGTGTTTGTTGTTTTCCATAGATCTGTAACTCTCTTGTGGTTTCTCCTGGCAAAAGTGTGCATGTGTTTAACAAGCTCCTCTGCAAAGCCTGAGTGTTCCTTACTGTAAATGTCATGTGGTCTCTGAAGGGTTAAACTGTAAATCAGAGTGCCCATGGGGGGCACCTCTGGGGACAACATGCATAAGCTACTGGGGAGACTTGCAGGGTTCAGAACTGGTTTTGAGGCCTAGCACAGCTGGACCATGGAGTCCCATATCCCAGAGAAGAGGTACCAGACAGGGAGTCTGCACCCCAGGAATCTGTGTGAGAGGCTGCACTTAGAGACAGCGCCTGGATGCTGCCCAGACCCAGGGAGTTTGGAAGCTTGTGGAATCCAAAGGCTGGGTACAACACAGCAGCCTGATAATGGTCCACAAGGGGACTCAGCCAGGACTATAGCACAGTTCTACCACAGACTCCCTTTCAACCTTGTGCAAAACACAGACAAATATTCAAAAGGGGCCACTGATTTATTGTGCCAACTCGAGACACATATGGTTGGATTTTCAGAGGTGTTGAGCATTGACCCCAAATGGAGTTTAAGGATTTCATCTTCATGCAGGAAGTGTAGGCTGTGATGGGATTTTTGTTTCCATTTCCTGGTTGTACAAGAACCATGAAAAACAAACCTGTAACCACAAAGAGGTTTCTTTCTACCCTCTAAATCTGGCTCTTCTGCAAAGTTTCTCTCCAGCTGTCCTATACCCTGGTCCTGCCACACTTGCCCTTGTGCCAGCATATTAAACTTTCGTATTAACCAGCCATGTTTATTTGTAAAACATACTTTGCAATATACTTAATGAAAACAATTAAAGCAGGGCCAAAACCAGAGACCCTTGCTAAGTTTTTAAATACTCTTATTCATGAAAGCTCCCCCTAATTTCAACAAGAGCCTTTAAAAATAAACAGGGCCTTATTCTTTTTTCTTATACAGAAAAAATTAAGATTGAGATGTAGGCACAGGCCCAAGTACAGTTTTGGTGTAAGTGTGAACAATTCCCACTAACTTCAATGGCAGCTACATCTGCTTATATCAAGACTGAATTTGTTCTACAGGGTCTGCAGCATTTTCTTATATTTTTTAATTAAGATTATACTGTTCATAGTTCTGGATATATCTGAAATGTACAGCCTTTTGATTATATTTTAATATTAGGTTATATTATCTTTTTCTCTTTCTATTCTATTATCTTTTGCTCCTCCATTATTCCATACAGTACATATTTGGATAATTAGAACTGTGAATATGAATACTTTAAATAAGTTCACATAGTACTTTTTTATTTACTGAGAAAGAGCTAATAGGAGAAGAGGTTTAAAGTGTTCTCTTGGTAAAGTATCTAAAAGGACATTTATCCAAGTATCTAGATATCTGTTTAATGTAGACAGAAAGAAAGAGGTCAAAAAGGGACAGATTTTAGTTGCTTATCTAGAACAGGATGCATTTAAACTAAATAGTTGTTTAATAGCATCTCTCCAATATAGGATCTCTTACTTAGGCCTTGGCTTATTTTACACTGAAGGAATTCTGTCCCACATCAAAGACCTCTGTTAAAGAAAAAAAAATAAATTCCTTTAAAAAAAAACTTTGGCTGAACAAATAATTTTCAATTTAGGAGCAGGTGACAGTAACATATCTCCCAAGGGCAGAGTATTTAGACTTTACATAGAACTAAACAACTCTGTTATGATGAAAGCCGGACATTCCTCAGCACTGGGATCTAATGAAAACGTCAACATTTTATGCAGTTTTGAAGCTGACAATTCTACAGTTTTACATGATCCTTTGAACATTTATCATCAATTTCTACAAGTTAAATTTAGACAAAGGGAATAGTTACATAAAGCAAACAATTTTTGCATATACTAAAAAAACTGCACAAGTTCTTTAAGAAAGCAAATGTGTATTTAACTATTATGTATCTCTTTGCAATAAACTGTCAGTATTATGGATTCCCATACACAGGAAATCAAATCTTATAAAAGAAGAATAAATAACTGCCACCAATCCCAAAGTCTATTGTGTACATGATTGATGTCTGTGCAGACAAGGGAACCAAGGTCAGGATAACCAATGTAAATTATGGTGGCCCAACCTTTCAAAAATTTCTTAGTCACTCTGACTAGGAGGGGAAGAAGTGGAAGTGGTAAGATTCAGCCCAACCTGCAAGTGCAGAAGAATTTCAGTTTTGGAAACTGAGTGGATTTGAGGTGATGGTGACACATCAGTGAGGAAAGGTCTGTAAACACTTTGAGACAAGACAGATGAGAATGGGGAGAATGTGGAGGTACATTTGGGAATCATTTGTATAAAGTTAATAGTTGAAAATATGGGAGTGGCTTTGGTCAACAGCAACAGTACAAAGGGAGAAGAAGAAAAGACTGGGGATACAGCATTAAGAGTAAGGATGAAATAGGGCCAAAGAGGAGGATCAAGAGTCACTATAGAATACAGTGAAGGAAATACAGCAAGACTGGATGAGAACCAAGAGAGAAAAGGAGTTGCAGAACCTAATAGAAGAGAGGAAGTGGAAGCAGGCAAATCAAAAAGAATGAGGATAAAGTGTCACTTTGGATTAGCTAGCCAGGGGTCATTACTAAGTAGAACTGTGCAAATAATGGAAAATTACTAACTGAATAAATTATTCAAAAATATTGTCGAATTTTTCAAAAAATTATCCGATTAATATTATTTACCTGACTCTATTAGTAACCTGGGGCAGGATGGCTTTGGTGGAGTGTAGAATAGAAGCCAGATTGGAGGGAATTAAGATCTGAGTTGATGTTGGTAGAGAACACACTTGAGGATTTTTTAGGTAAAGAAGAATCCAAAGAGTCAAGGAGGTTAAGGGAAGTTTTTTTGAAGATGGAAGATACAATGCAAACAGAATATGGGCTTGTAACACATGAAACAGAGGAAGCCTTCATACTTCTGCATTGTGCTTTAAATATTGTACAGGTATACAATGGCATGGCACTTAGTTAAAACAGATGGAAAAATTACTTCAAGAGAGTTTTAGAAGTATATGCTAATTCACCAAGTGACATTCCTGCTGCTCCTCATGCATTTTGTTTTTAATACTCCTTTGACTGAGAACATTAATTTAATGTATGAATCATTGTACACAAGAAGCCAGCTTTCCACAAGCCTGTTTGCAAAACATTATTTCCAGAAGTGTAGCTTGCTGTCATTAAGCATATTTAAATGTTTGTGCCTAGATCATGAATTCATGAATGTGTAATTCATTTCCCTTTTCTAAGCATTCATTATTTTAGAGTTCTGCTTCTGTGAGAAAAAACAGATCTGTATAGAGATTTACCAGTATACCATTTAATTAGTATACAAAAAAACTAAAACTGCTGGAAATGCACAATTGTGGCTCAAGCTTGCCTGAATGTCAGCATGATGACCACACCTGGGACCTAGAAAGCCTATATCTAATGGGTAGTGAAATATAGGTTACAGAAATGAATTCCTTATAGCAAAAGTAGAATGACAATACATATGTGGGATATAATTCCTTTACACAAAGTGCCTTATGTACTGTTTATTTCCCATCAAATAAATTTATTAGAGATTCTTTACGGAGTAACTGAGAAAGTATTTACCTGCACCAGTCAACTGTGGAACAATTCTATGAGGTGAAGTATCTTTTCATGTGTACCCTGAACCGTTTATTCATTGTTAGTTTTTTTTGCAGGTTACCCAATGTTTAAAAAATATATATTTAAAAAATATCACACATTTTAGATGTATTTGTCTGCAAGTAACATTTAGTTTACTTCTCCCCGTTCCCCTCCCCAAATAGCTGAATGCTACATAATTAATACTTCTGAACCAAGAATAAAGCAAATTAGTGTTTTCTGGTAACTAAAGGAGTAAGATACAACTAAAAAGAAATGAAAGTAACATTTCATTAGCACACACAAGAGTTAAGATGTATACAAGCTGAAATGATGTTTTAGCTTCATATAAAATCATATTTGGAGCTCAAAGTCCAAAATTTACCTAAGTACATTATTAAGTTCTCACAGCACCTTCAAGCCACAGTGGGTTAAGTAGAAATGCACTCAGTACCTAACTGAGGTACTTGGGTTGAGTTGTTAATTCACCGCAACTTGAGGCCAGTTTCCAGTGCATTTAAAAGGATAAAATAAAGGGTTCCCAGAGTTAAAAGGCCTGCAGTTTGGTGATGGGCCTCTGGTTCATGGGATACGAGGCCCTTCGTGGGCCAGGGTCAAATCTTGTGGCCATTATAAGTCAAGGTCCCAACAGTTCTGCATCCTCTATCCCCCTCACAGGAGGGAGGGTGCTTGGTCTCAGAGAGAGCTGAGTCCAGTGGGGAAGGCTGAGGAGAACATACCCCGAGTTATGGGTTACATGGTAAGGAGCCCTGTAATCCCTGCACTGAAACCAATTAAATGCCTGGCATAGGAGAGTATGGGTGATGGGTAAGTAGTGTCCCTCCCCTGTTCTAAAGTTTAAAAAAAGTTACAGCCTGCCGCTTAATTCCATGCATGTATCTGTCCTTAATTTGCTGCTATGTCTGCATCAAATGGCTACGGCTAGGAATGTCAAACTTTGTTTTGCAGATCTCATTGAAAAAGTCTGCTTGAAGAAAACTTTGAAGAGAATTAGTTCAGCAGCTTTAAAGTTGAGTGTTACAAACTAAAATTTTGTGCATAACTTTTCTTGTATTTTTCTAGCTCTTTTAAAATACATGTATTAAGGATTCACTATTGCATTACTAAAACCAGCGGAGGCTGAAAGCGTATCTACAGACCAAGGAACTTATAGGAGCTCTAGGCCAAAAAGCTCTGTATTAAGGAATTTAAAGGATTAATTAAGGATTTCTATCTGCTGGGGCCAGGAACCGGGGAGTTCTATAGGCTCTGCAGTTTAGAGAGTTATTAGGCTATGGAGCCTTTAGTGTAGATATTTTACTAAAGTGTTTTAAACAGGTTGATTTACATAATGTAATTCAGCATAGGGATGTACCAAAGTTTAGGTGTAAACTGAATATCTCAGTTTCAAACAACTTTCAAACTCTACAAACTGATTGCACTGGATCAAGGTATAGACAAGTTCTGTGAGCAAAGCATTTCTTTTTTTCATATTTCTTTTTCAAAAATGAGAAAGTTTAAAACCAAACCAAACAGATTAATTCAATGTTAAGGTTCAGAAATCAAGTCCTCAAAAGTCAGGAAATTCCCAGCATGATTAAAATTAATCTGATAGCAGTAACTTGACCACGCTATCAGTATGTCACATTTTGCAGTTTTATTTTCCTTGTTAAGTGAAAACCCAAATTAATATTGTCTGTTACTAATGTATACCATAAAATAAGTAGGATGTGCTCTGTGTCTAAATTAATGTTGTCAGAGCAACCTTAGCTTTCAGAAATTCCCAATTTTTGAGACTTAAACTTCACATGCCATTAACATAAATTCATTATTTTTAGTGATGTATGTTTTTATTTATATTGTACAACACATAAATGTGGCTTTATGCATTTAGGTCATGGTCTTGAACTACTTAAGTCAATGGGAGTTTTGCCATTGACTTCCATGAGCATACAAACAAACATTTAGCTGACAGTAATCACTGCACCTTGTTGAAGATATGCTGTTATTCTCTCATCCTCTGAAAAGGGTGGCTATCTCTAGCTGTGCATGTTTCCTCCCCTTTATGTTGCAGAACCCCACAAAGGGGCAGATATGACCAAATTAAGTAGAATTAAGAGAGTATCCCAATAATTCCTATATTATATTATATTATATTATATTATATTATATTATATTATATTATATTATATTATATTATATTATATTATATTATATTATATTATAATTCCTATATATTCCATGTGAAACAGAAATAGCTGGAAGAAAAATTTAGAGTGTAAGTTATAATTAACTTTGCTAAAGCAGCATGCCTTTTGAGTCTCCTCAGGTATTCAGTCAATAGATATAACCATCATCAAAATAAAGGGTGGACACTGTACTCCTTTTAATGTAAATTATTTGGTTTTTGTAAAGTTAAATGGAGGAGATTCACATTAATTAATTAATTGTGTAATGCATAGTAATGTTGTTTCTATACATTACATTTTAATTTTGTTTCTTGTATTGTATGATTTTGCCATGTAAACAGTGGCCATATGTGCTATATTTATAATTGTCTTTGTTTTAAAAGACTCTTTTATAATTAAATTTATTCTATGTTTGATCATATTTAAAAGGCATATTACACACAAGAGGATCGAGACATTACAGAAGGGGCTGATCTAACCACATTAAGTGGGTACGCAGAGAATCGTTTTAACCAGACTCCAAAACATAACAAAAACCTTGTCTCATTCCAAGACAAGCCTGGGTGGACTGTACCACTAATTATAACCTAGATTGTCCCTCAGAATTTCATATCATACATATCTTACAGATATGCTTTGAATAGCCAAAGTATTGAGACATCTGGGAGAGGGTGACAGCAACAAATGTCCATGTGACAAAATCATGCAAACTTTCATGCATAATTTTGCAATGCAAAAAGGTCAGGTATATACCACAATTGGGCTATACATATACATCTAAATAAGTATACTTTTAATCAAAATTTTACAATATGCAACATGTTTGGTATATTTTTTGCAACTACCCATCACGGAACTATCTTTCACATTATGCATGGGTTTTTTTTAGCACAGTCATAAACGTATGTCCAATTCATGCTATTACCAGTTAGGAATAAAATCATTGTGCTTTCAAGTAAGAAAATTACTAGGGAGTCTGTTCTGTATTTGTAAGCAAAAATGAGGCACCTTGAATGAAGAAGGAGAATTAAACTAGCCCCAGATATGGCTGAACACTGGCCATGTGTTTCTGAAGTGGGTATCTGCAAACCCCTCCCCACAGATTCTTTATAGCCAGATCTGTAGACATATAAATGTGAAAATCAAGACATAATCTGGTCAAGAATTTGCTGTTATACAGCACATAGAAATCCATCCATTTTTTAGCTTAAATATTTTTTTTTCTAAAGGGCAGCATTTGGCCTTTGAATAAAATATTTTAAAAGACACTCCCAGCCCCCAATTTATACTGAAAGCTTATTCTATGTTTGAGATCCTGTATTTACTTAGTTCAAATATTTATGGGTGCGATGTATATACAGTATTGAACAAAACAGAAACCAGATTCATTCCTTAATGAGTGAGAAGGAATAGAGTTCATATGGTGTGGCTAGATATACCATAGTGTTAAAAAATTGCTAGTTGTTCTTTAAACCAGCAACTCCAAGAAATTTTAAGTTTTCCCAGTTACTGAACAGAATAACAAAAACAAAAGAAAGTGGTATTAGTTTTTCTTCTATATTATCCAATGTTTAAGACAAAGGTTAGAATGTTCAAAAATGTGTCTGAATTTATTCAGCTGTTCTCATAGTTTCATATTTCATGAGTGACTGCTACGTATACGTATACATTCCTATATGAGTGGGTTAAAGCTATCTGACAGGCTGGTTAAAGTTATTAGTCCAGCATTTGAATGCTTGTTCAAATCCTCAATCATCATTTATTGACAAGCTGCTAAATTCAGACTAACATCTCCTTTTTTTTTAACACAAGAGTTGCTGGTATTTTAAAGGCCAATACATGAACAGATTGTTTTTCCTCTAGACACATACATAAATTAAAAATGGTATTAAGTCTTTAAAAGACCAGGATTTAGGGGATGGGTAATGGGATTCACAGCCCTTTCAACTCTAGTCACAGGTATAAATACAACTCAGGTTGATCATGACCAAAAATCATTATCATCTTATAGATGTTTGTTAGCCTATCCAAAAGATATGGTGGATTCAATCTGTTTTCTAGTGGACAAATGACCACATCAAAACCACCATCACATCTGGCACCCTCACTGGTCATCTCTGTAGAATGACTAAGTACTGAAAGGGCATAGAGATAAGCCTGACTACATTAGCTTCATACATCACTTCAATCATCAATGCCACATATTCAACTTAATTCTTTTGTAAAAGATTGTCATCTTCAGGTGTATAAAGAACAGGTTAGAAAATAATATGGAAGATATTACAATATCATTAAATAAATTGATGATATACCTCAAACGGCATATTGAATTCAGTTCTGGTTACCCCACCTAAAAAAGATACAGCAGAAACAGAAGAGGTCCAGAGAGAGTCAACAAAAATGATCTGAAGCATGGAAAGACTTCCATATGAAGACACTGTTTAGTTAACAGGAGATATGAATAAGAATGTCCTGGAAGAGGTGTATAAAATGATGAATGTTATAAATTGTGGGTTCTTGGCCTAGGGCTCGTGACCTCCAAGAACAGATGCAAACAGGTTCCAGAGGGTTGTGAATATCCTCCTTTCCTTTATAGCTAAATTAAAGGGAATAGGGAAATGTGGGGGTCCTGAAACCTTTTTCTGTTGTAACAAGGGGTCAAGGCATGAAAAATTTGAGAACCATTGGTATAGAATGCTGTTATTTAATCTCTTTTTATAGAAGAACAAGGGCATATCCAATGAAATTGAAAGGCAACAAATTTTAAACTGGTAAAAGGAAATACATATAAACATCAGACTCCATATTAACATTCTTTCACAGTGCTATAACTGCAAGTCTGCCTATCATTTCAACAACACAGCCTCCCACTGGCTACAGTCTTGATACTCACTGTGGTTGCTCATTCATCACATCTTAGAAACATAGAAGAATCATAGAAGATTAGGGTTGGAAGAGACCTCAAGAGGTCATCTAGTCCAACCCCCAGCTCAAAGCAGGACCAACCCCACTAAATCATCCCAGCCAGGGCTTTGTCAAGCCAGGCCTTAAAAACCTCGAAGGATGGAGATTCCACCACCTCCCTAGGTAACCCATTTCAGTGCTTCCCACCCTCCTAGTGAAATAGTTTTTCCTAATATCCAACCTAGACCTCCCCCACTGCAACTTGAAACCATTGCTCCTTGTTCTGTCATCTGCCACCACTGAGAACAGCCTAGCTCCATCCTCTTTGGAACCCCCTTCAGGTAGTTGAAGGCTGCTATCAAATCCCTCCTCCCCCCTCGTCTCTTCTGCAGACTAAATAAGTGTAGTTCCTTCAGCCTCTCCTCACAAGTCATGTGCCCCAGCCCCCTAATCATTTTAGTTGATTACTGTACCTCCCTTCCTCTATGGTTTCCCAAAGTCATGCATATCCAACCACCAGTCTTTCTAGAACATTGTAATAAGCGTGACCTCTCATAGGTAAAAACACAACCATAATACACCCATCCTGAAAGACTTCCATTGGCCTCCATATAATCCACCATCCATTAAGAAATTGCTCTCATCTTCAAGGATTTTTATAGCTATGGTCCTACCAGTTTCTCTCTAAACTCCCAATTACTCTGTCAGCTCAATCATCCTTTCAGACCCCCCAATCTCTATCTTCCTGTTTGAAGTCAATTCTTTTCTGCCACTGCACTAGCTATCACAAACAATGTATTCACTATCTAGCTATTTATATCATATTCATAACCTTGGTACCTCTCTCTACTTCATCAACATAATTGTTTTTCAAATGCAGCTCAAAACCTACCTCTTCTTTGCAGTGTTCAACAATCATCCTGCTAGTTAGATCCATGTACTGGCACGTGTTTCCATCACTTAATTACTCTTAAGTGTACACTTAAGTACACTTACGTACTTCCCCCACCTATGCAAACTAATTATAGTACTGACTTATAACACCTATTGTTGTATCTGCTGTGCATTATGAAATACATTGTTTATGAAAGATATGTAGCAATATTACTCGGTAGGTATTGTAAAAAGATGGTCCTTCCAATGAGGATTTAAGGTAGAGTGACAGAACTGTGTGGGGAAACATGCACTGCTGCCAAATGTGCTGTATCTGTCTTGTGGACAAATAAAGGACCTGAGTCTCAACAGTGATTAAATTATCATCTATCCCAAGTATTATCTACTTTTGCACAGATTCTGCCACCTCTGCTCATACTGAGTGCTTCCTTATTCTGTGAGTAGCCCTGCTGCAATCAATAGGGATACTTGTGGAGTAAGGTACTAATTAACATAAGCATGAGTGGAAGAAACTGACCCTTTTTTAAAAAGGGCTCTTTCTGTGTATTTAATTTTCTATTTCTGTTTTATATTTTACCAGTTTATGTATCAGTTAAAGTGCCAGTTCACAATATAGCAATTTCAGATACCAAATTAAGTGGTATATCTACTGGATGCAAAGTAACAAAAATATTGCACATCACTTGTTTTCTTGAAGTACTTGGAGCAGACATACAAAAATAACAAAAGGACTGCCAAGCAAATCTAGTTCTAGTGTTATACCAGCTACAGCCCTCAAGAGACTTTAAAAGTATTTCTCATCTGTCATTATGAAAACTAACATTTTAGTGCAACCAAAAAAATAAATAAAAATCTGGCCTGATATTGCAGACCGTTACTCACATGAGTGCACACATTTAAGTCAGTAAGGCTACTTGCATAAGTGAGGACTACATGTGTGATTAAGCATCTGCAGGTCTGGGCTCAACTGTAGCATAAATAATGAAAACATATTATCTAATCAGAAATATTGATAAAAAAATTCAAATTAATTTGATAATGTTAGTGATCTAGTCAAGTTTTCTAGGTTCATACTTAATGCTTACTGATCTATGAAGTTGTATCAAAAACATTAACATTTAAATAGATTGAACTGCCTTCAGAGCTGGGCACCCAGCCAGCAGCCACCACTCTCTAGCTGTCCGGCTCTGAAGGCAGTGCTGCTGCCAGCAGCAGTGCCTAAGTAAGGGTGACAATACCACTATCTCCCTACAATAGCCTTGTGACCCCCTTTTGTGTCAGGACCCCAGTTTGAGAAACGCTGGTCTCTCCCTTGAAATCTGTGGGCAAAAGTAAACAAAAGACCAGATTTCACAGGGGAGACCAGATTTCACGGTCCGTGACATGTTTTTCAAGGCCGTGAATTTGGTAGGGCCCTAGTAATAACCATGATTAATAATAACAGTAAATGAATGAGAATTATCTAAAATCTCATACACCTTTTATTTATTTTTTACTACTAAATTGGAAATGGAGAACATTAATAGGCCAGAAACCTTAAGGCTTCATCTAGGGTAATTTTATCTTATTTCTGAACAATACAAGAACATATGATAAAGGGGTAGTCTGAGGTTAAAAATAATATTAAAAAACAAACAAATTTATTGACCTGTGTTACTAATGTTGCCTTGGATTGTTATATTTGAAATAATTTTTAAATCTAACCCTTCAAGATTTATATTTGTTTAGTCTTTGCATTTCATTTAACAAACATAATAAAAATTGACTCAACACTTTCAGTATCTGGTTCTCAGTTACAAGTATTTTTACTTTCAGGTTCTCATTCACTAGCACAACATTGCAATTTGTGGGTTGCAAATCCTGAAGGAGAATGTTTAAATCCAAACAAAAACTGTTTACATTGAAATTTCCTCTCTAACAATTTCATGAAAACATTCTGTTTTTGCTAAACCTTCTTGGTACAATATCTACACTCTGGGCCTAAACCTATATATCAGTGTCACTTTCAATAATATCTCATGAATGGAAATGTACTACAAAAACTGTTATATCAAGACAGTTCAGTTACACAACAGATCTAAAATGGCTTCAGCATATTTACTCTATCACACCATATGTTAAGCTGTGGTCTCTACAACAAAACCTTTACACACTGAAGTCATTATCTCTATGAAGTCTGCAACTGGCATTTAAAACTTATTGATGGCCTGGGTATTGGTGGCTCAGTAGGCAGCCCTCTTGCCTGAGGCCCACAAGGTCACAGGTTCACATTCTGCTTAGGAAAAAAGCTGGACATATTCCAGAGTTGTGTGTGGGCTGTGCTAGACTCCTGGAGGGGCAGTCCTTAGGATAGTAAATGAAACCCTGTCTGTTTTGTGCATATCAAGGGTCTCATGGTAATGGAAGAGGAAGAATGGGTAAGAAATGTAAGTTTAATATGCCTGGAGCAAATGAGTGTACTTGGAGATCCTGCATTCAACTATGTAAGCACAGGATGGTAGAAGAATAACATAACCTCCACATTTTTGGACTTCTTAAATCATTTCTGACTTTGTATTAGGCATGTTTGCAAGAGACCTGTTCAAAGACATCACTAAACATGATCATCATTAACTGATTTCTTTATACTTTCTGGACTGACCTGGGATTCAGTTTCACACTTTGGGCCTGTGAAAAATGTATGCATAATTTTGGTAAGTGGGAAGTTTAATCAAGAAATTTTTAAGATGGTAAAAACTTGTCACATGCTGCAATCTATCTGATGACATTACTATATGCATCAAGGAAAAATCTTTAGCAAATATTTAAATCAGTACTGGCAACTGATTTAGAAAACAATATAAAATTAAGATTCAACCTGCTCTGGTGTTAATCTTTGATATGTGGTTATCCCAGATGTCTCTCCTCCTCCTCCTCCTCCTCTTTATAGACAGGTAAAGATGGAACTCTTGAAGGAACTGGGGATCACACTCTAGGCAAAGGTTGGACAGGTGATCAATGTACAGCGTGAGATTTGCCATGGCTATGTGCCTCCAACAGTGACTGGATCATCTAGTTTAAAAAGACAACACATTCAAAATTGTAATATTTTATTTAAAACATGCATAAGGGAAAAACAAGTATGGGAGAGAAATAGTGTATTTGAACAACCAGAAATATATCTGGATGACCAAACTTGTCAAATTGTAATTAGCCCATTTCATTCAGTTGTTATTGTCATCTTTAGTTTTCTGCTTACATCTCTTCAATGACATCTGATACAACTCTGCAAAGTGGCATGCATCACCAGTACCATGAAAAATCAGGGCCTGATTCATTGAGTTAAATGGGCTATGCATCAGGCCGTTAGTAAATAAAACGAGATTTCACTCAGCAATGCCCCAGAAGGCAACTCTAAATCCAGTCTCATAAGAGTGCAACACATTGCTTCTGTCAGCTGTCTACTCTAACTCTGGTATAGTAAATAATTGCCTTTTTTTTTTAACATGGAAAAACCAAATAACCATTAATAATCTGGAGCCTTAGGTTTAGCTTTGGCCTATGTACATTTTCTAGATGGAAAAACAGACTATGATGTATTTAAGCAACAGTTCTTGCACAATTAAAAGGGATCATGAATGACCAGTACAACAAAATCTTTAGGGTATCACCAAATTCCTGCATAAGTGATAAGATTCACACACACACACAAAAAGACTTAATACTTATATTTTAGAAAAAAGAACTTAATATAATCCTGCTGCAAATCAGCAAATGTTCTAAGGTAAAACAAATTCATTTTGTCTCTAATATATAACAAGAAGCTGTTTCATAGAGGAGTGAAGGATATCCTCTTAACCTGTGATAACAAATTTGTTTGTTTTTTTCTCTTCTTAGTAAGAAAGCAATTAGATTTTTCCAATAAAAATATCCTTGTGCATATATAAACACTACTGGTAATCACGTAATTACCTTACCCAATCAAATTAAATTGCTGTCAGTTGAGTTCCCACTGCTGATTAACTTTAGTATACTTTAAATCTAAATGAAGTCTTTGGTAAAGTGCACTTAGCTATTTACAAAGGTGTCTCTATGATTCTACAAGGCATAACAGCAATATATTATTTGCCATAATCATCCAATGTTCTAGGTCAAGGACAGCTCATACTGAACCTCTTTTAGAAAACCTTAAAGAAACACAGAATTAAACTATGTTGCTTATTTTTGTGTTCTTTGCCATAACTTCTAAATGTAATAGTAACCTTTGACCCCCACACATTAAACACTGTAATTATGTAATTAAAACTAATTATGTAATTTATCTTGCATATTTTTATCTTACAGGAGGCAGGTCAATTACTTCACTCATTGACCTTAGGAGATTTCACAATTTGAAGCATAACAACAAGTCTTTAAATTAATTTTAAAGTACAAGTGGAAAAGAACAGTAGATCTGCAAAACTTATCAAATGAATATTGTGGAAGAAGCACTTACAAATCTTTATACTTTATATTTTGTAAAATAAATCTCTTGATGATTATTCCATTCCTTTATGTATCTTCCATAATTAGAAATATTAACATATTATTTATGGTCAAATCTTACATATAGTACCTGCCAACTGTAATTGCCTGGGGCCAAACTATGTAGGGGGGATTCCATATTTCCCTTCCTTCTAATCTTTCCCAATTTCCTCTCTTCTCATACTCTCTTCTCCCTACTGTTGTCCTTTAGTCTGCTCTGCATTTCTTTCTCTTCTCTCTTTTCCACATATACTCTCATGCCTTTTTCTTTCCCATTTTGTCTTCTTTCTTCTATCTTCTGTATACCATCACCATCAGTAAAACCCGTTAGTAGTTTAAATAGTCTCTCAGTGCAGTAGCTGTTGGTACTACCGGTCTGTTCTCATCCCCACCCCCAATGCTGAGTTGGCATTTCAGGAGATGGTATTTCACATCAGCTAATGACCACCCTGCACCTTTAAGGGTGTGTGTGGGGGGGAATTTGGCTGGCTAGCTGAATGAAGGGAACTGTGCTTTATGGCTTGGGGGGGAGGAGATAAAAAATGCTGCAAAAGGGTCAATGTGGTTGCTGACTCATCCCCTGGGAATGAGGGGCTTAAAAGGGGCAGCCCTGTACCTTAACCCTCCCTTTTGCATGGAGCAGGCTGAGGCGGCACCCACCCTCCCTCCCCCTTAGGTGGTAAAATACCAGGTTTGGTCTAGACCTGCTGTGGGCATTATGCTAGCAACCCCTTTGTTGAAGGGGGCTGGGAAGGAATGTTTCCCTTGCTACCATATTGACCTAGGTGGAGTTGGGGTTTTTTTGCCTTCCCCACAGCGGGTTCAGGTGGGCTCTGTTCATGCACGGCATGAAGGGCGGTAAACAATATGTTGCAACTCATTATTTAACTTTGGGGCGGATGTCCAGTGCAGGTACTCCATAGGAAAGGCAACCAGTGACCGGATAAATGGCTTGGAAAAGGACTTAAAAGAGGTGTTTGGTAAAGGAGCGAATAGGCAGTGTTGGGGACTCCTTGGCAGGGAGTCAACCCCCATTATTAGCACCCACCTTAACTCTCCTATGAAGGTGGGGGGGGTGGATGGTAAGGTCCCAGCAATGGATTTGCTGGAGGGACCTGGATGGAAAAAGAGGGGGAGCCGGTGGAAGCCCCTGGGTATGGTAAGGTCACAGCAATGGATTTGCTGGAGGGACCTGGATGGAAAAACAGGGAGTTGGTAAAAGCCCCCCGGGTAATTATGGAGTAAACATTGGGGTTACCTGCACTGTACACTTTTATCTGCCAGGTAGTCCCAGACACCTAATAATAAAGGGGGGAGGGATAGCTCAGTGGTTTGAGCATTGGCCTGCTAAACCCAGTGTTGTGAGTTCAGCCCTTGAGGGGGCCACTTCTAGGAGATGGGATATCTCCATTTATTGGGGGGGAGGGATAGCTCAGTGGTTTGAGCATTGGCCTGCTAAACCCAGGGTTGTGAGTTCAATCCTTGAGGGGGCCACTTGGGAATCTGGGGCAAAATCAGTACTTGGTCCAGTGAAGGCAGGGGGCTGGACTCAATGACCTTTCAAGGTCCCTTCCAGTTCTAGGAGATGGGATATCTCCATTATTATTATTATTATTTTTTTTTATTAAAGTTGCGGTCCCTCTTTCGGTATAGCCAGACAATGGTTGGAGTGGCTTCTAATGGTAGTGAGTCAGCAATGGCAAGGAGTTGTGGATTAGAGGCAATCACAGTGAAAGCAAGAAAACATGGTACAGTTTAAAAGTGGGCCTTGCAAATATACCATATTTGGTACAACTGAAATACGTACTACTAAATTATTCAGTGTGTGTCATTTCTTTAATACCATTTTTAACCTTTTTTTGAGAAGTACACACAGGTAAAGTTAAACACAGCATTATATGTTTTTAAAAAATTACATTTAAGGCACATACAGTACCTCTTGATGAGGAAATTCTCATTTTTGTGGTATGGTAAAATGATCATCATCATAATCATAAATCAACCATTTTTAACTTTTCAGTAAACTAATTCTTATGTAATTTTGGTCAAAACTGTCTCTCAACAGAGAAAGGCCAACTGACAAAGTGAGTAGGCCTGTATGCCTGTGTGCTCTAGCTCATTAAGGGCCAGACTGTGATTCTCTTACTCATGGAATAGTACCTAACACCACAAGTAGTCTCTCTGAATTCAACAGAGTTAATTGTAGAGCAAAGCACTATGCAATCTATCCCTAAGTTTGCTCTGTCTACATTTTGCTACGTATGGGGATCAATTTATACTTTTATAGAAACCAATTACTGGCAATTCAAGGTAGCTGTATGTCTTTGCCATATGCCAAAAAGTAAAGCAAAGATGGCTAAAACTGATTTCCTTACAGAAACATCTTTGGCATTCATCAGCTATATCAGACACACCATCTTCCTTTGTATTCTCACCTTAGAAGAGGCTGACCACAGTGAAAGAACTAATGAAGGCTGCGTACAGACAGGTTGGATGGATATCAGTTAACCTTTGACATAATAGGAACCAGGATCAGTGAACTCAGAATAGAGAGTTATAACAGGAAAAAACAACTTAAGAAGATGGCAAACCTGACTGCAGCAGGAAATCGTGCACTGTAGCTGATTTATATAATATTAAAGTACAATAAAACTTCTGGACAACAGATCAAAGGAGAATATAGATATATATATTCTACCCAGGGGAGTTGAGGAGACTCAACTGTTTTGAAGAAGAACATTAAAACTCTGATATCAATATATGTTGTCCCAGCTTAGAGAACCTCACATGGAAGAAAAAGAATTTGCACGAGTCCAAATACGGTGCTATTGAAAAATATTGGATTAGGGGAATTGGGACAGAATCCTACAAATAGCCAAATAGCAGCAGGAGATCAGCTTCTAAAACAGCAGGATTCAGTTCTTTCCAGACGTGAGTGACATAATACAGGCAAAACAAGGGCACTTTTAGCTGATAGATGTATGCTTTGGAAAAAGAAACTGATGTAGAACTTATGGGTGATTTCTCTAAAGCCAATATACATTTTGGAAGATTTTGTTTTATATGGATAACACGGCATTACATTTTTAAGATAGGAACAAAGAAGAAGAATCTCAATGTGGGATACATATGACTATATTCTGAAACTGCTGCATCAAAGGGATAAAGCCAAACACATTTGTGATACTTTGGCTGCTGTAGAAGCAAGTCTTTAGTCTTTTGCTGGACAATTCCCTGTATATTAATTTGAATATATATGCAAATATTATCCCAAAATGACTGAGTTATCTGAAATGAATCAGTAACAGAGTGTCTATATAACTTTTACTGATTATTCATGTATTTGGTGCGATAGTATTCATGGCAATGAACATTTAAAGGTTCTGCAGGGAACAGTTTTCATTTGCAGAAAGATGAACTGGATAATCTTACAGCTCTTAGATACCACACTAGAAGGTGTTATATGAAAACAGAAGATCAATAGACAGATCTTTTCTATTCCCAACTTCTCTATGATTCTATGAAATTTTACTTTTCTTATAAATTCCTATTTTTACTCACTCAGAACATTCTCAGAATGTTCCATTTGGGGGCGGAGAGTCCTCATGCTTTGTCTCACGCCAAATGTAATATTTTTGGGAAAAGCTTGAAGAAAATCCATTTAGATGATTTTGAGCTAGGTAAGTGAGAAAATTCTGCTTACAAATGGCTACCCCCACTCAAAAATAACTCAAAAGTAGTTATATTAAAGTATTTTACAACTTGAAATAAATGTCTCTAGTTCTCAAGTAATAGGTACTTAAGTAAGTTTGGAAAAATTATCATTTCCTTCATAGGCAGAAGGATCCCAGGGATCCCAGCACAGGCCACAGTCACTTCTGCATCATCATCCACCCCGTCTCTGGTTGTCTGGAACACTGCAGGATGCAAGATTTCAAGAATAAATAAATACATTTGTTAGTCTCTAAGGTGCCACAGGTACTCCTGTTCTTTTTGCAAGATGAGAGGGTTGGTGGAAGAGCTACAGAGATGGTTCTGTTTAATCCTTGTTAGCATTAATTTACCCAATGTTCTTCTCCACAGTTTAGAAACCATCCTTAAGTAGTTCCCATGGTAAATGAATCCAACATGAGCCATGCTAAAAGGAGGCAGGAGCCCCGTAGAGAAGAATCAAATCCAGCGCAAAGGCATTGGTCATCTATGTAAATTGCAGGTTCAGAGGGTTGGAACTCTGGGCAGAGCCAGGAATAAAAGTCAAGTGCTTATTCTCTTGCTCCCCCTACTAGTCAATATGGCTTTCCTGTCAACTACAGTATTGAGTAGTTGCATAAATAAGTAGCCATCTTGTTTTCATCATTACAGGGAGTGTGACTACTTAAATATGTGACTGTATTGTACATTTATAGCATGTACGGTTCAAAGCAATTCTGTAAAAACTGATTAAGACATTATACTCTGCTAAAAATTTGGATGTTTTGTGAATGTTTGCTTTTTGGCCTTTTCCCAACCCTTTTCCCTACCAAGTGATGGAGGACAGCTGGAATGGACTAACATTCTAGAGGCAAGAGATTTTTTCCCCTTTTTCCCTTTTGATGGTATTACTTGCACGTTATTACATTTACATAAAGGATTCTCATTTTTCCCATATATAGTATTGTGCTACAGTATGTGAATGCTCTATAGCCACCTCCTCCCTCAAAATGCAAAACAGAATTATGCTCACTGTCATTCAATTTTTTTCTAAACAAAGAGATGATGAAAATCTATTTTGTTTGGTCTGCTTTACACTGACAGCAATTAATTCTGTATGTAGCCTAAAACATAAAGACATACAAGTATCACACATGTTTTTAATCTGCAAGCAAGTTATCCAATTATTTTAGGTAAACTTTATGATCACAGCCATTCTTACCAACTTTCATATGATAGGTTATTTTCTTCTTAATGGCTTAAGACTCATATACTTAGCTATGAGGAATCTACTGAGTGCTGGTCATGTTTTACTTCCTGATCTTGAAATAATATATTGAATGTGCACACTTTGTTTATACATATTAGTAAAAAGATACTAAAAGCATGCTGAGAAATAATGTTCCATGCCTTAGGACTAAAATAAGTTCTCCTTATAAATAGAGCTTGTGTAAATCATGGACAAAGTTGACAAATTTCATGGATTAGTCATGGTGAAAATATCAGATTTCATGGTTTAAAACAGTTTAATAGGAAAGTCATATTAGAACTCCTGATTAACAAAGCTTCTACATATTTCTGAAGAATAAAATGTAATGATTGTGCATAAAAGTCTGTTAACTTTTTTACACTTGTGCAATTTCAGTTTAGTATAAGTCGTCCTCATCTACCAAATGAATTCTAAGGCTCTGAAATCTACACTCAGTTACATTACACATGATACAGTAGAACCAAAATTTCTACAACTCAAACTATAAGAAACATTACATTAATGTTATTAGGGTCTATTCCTCTACTCAATCATCTTTCATTGCCATTTAATGAGAAAATACTTAGTAATACAGAAAAAACATATCCCTCAGCATCAACACAATTACAGTAGGAAACAAACTTAAAATTAAAATAGTTGATCTTGCAGGGTAATTAGGTTATATCTAGTGTATTTCATTAACGAAAGAGCTAAGGGGGAAAAAAACTCCTCCAGAAGTGCCACTTTAACAGAACATCTTGGTACTATGGTAAAGAAATAAAATTAATATAAGTGAAGCATCACTTGGAGTAAAGAAAATCAATCATTTTTTCATGTAAAACTTTTAAGTCCTTCCTGATGATGTAATTTCAAATGAGGCCTTATTTAAAAGAGAAGTTACATGAGAGCATGTGATTCAAACAAATTTGTTGACTGTATCATTATTTGGCCTGAAGCCTGCATCTCCTCTTTCTGGTTAGCCATATAGACCACTTGTCATGTTTGCATATAAAGACAGCCAATTTGTCAGACATTTGCTTTAATTCTCTTTCTTTGTCTTCTTAACAATAACCTCCATATACATCATGGTAATCAATATCATATATCTGACTGGAGAATGGAAATTCATTTGTGTCTACGTCTTATTTCCTTTGCATGCAATCCTCCAGGGTCTTATAGGATGTACTTAATAAGAACCACATTATTCTGCTAGAGGAAGTCCTTGAGCAGACTCTGAGAAGCAGTATGGCAAATTACTTTCAGAACATGGAAGGTCAGGTTGGAAATAAAAGCTGCAGTTATCTGTAGTACTTTTTGCAATTTACTTTCTAATAGAAAGTAAGAAAGGGGGGCTAAACTTCCAAGAAAGGATTTGTTGTCTCTTTGTTAAGGCTATGCTTATTTACTCCTAATACAATAATGCCTTAAACATTAACTCTAATAAATTCAAACTACATTTTTCAGTTAAACTGCATGTTTTGAACACACAAAATAGAACTATTTTTTCCAAACATGTTTAAACAGCTTTGTTACCATCCAGGAGATCCAGGGTACGTCTATACTTGGACCTACAGGTGTAATTCTTAGCTCACACAGGCATACTTGCACTCACTCTCGTTGAGCTAGCATGCTGAAAATACTGGTGTAGTCATAGTAGCATCGGCAGTGGCAACTCAAGCTAGCTACTCCACGTACAAACCTCCTTGAACCCCTTGGGTATGTACTTGAGGCAGCTGGCCTGTGCCGCCGCTCACTGCTGTCCATGCTACTGTGGCTACACTATGATTTTTAGCATGCCATCTCAATGAAAGGTCGCACAAATATGTCTATGTGAGCTGGGAATTACACCCTAGCTCCAAGTGGAGACATAGCCCCAGTATCACATACATTAAAAGGTTGTTAAAAGAAAAATATTTAGGTTGCAAAGTCAAGCACTTGAAATTTATGCAATGCCGGGTTTAAGCTTGCCCGTGCAACCTTAATTCTGCTCCCTTGGGTATATGCATTATGATAGCCCTTAACTACATGATAACATGCTTTTATCTACACAGCATCTGTGCCTCATTCAGTGCACAGACTGGACAGTGCTAAGGGAATAGAGCATCTGTTCAATCTATAAAATATTTCTTATTAACCTATCCTTTTAATGTGTGTCCCTATACTTTATTATCTGCACACCATCCAAATCCAGCCCTTATTTATTATGAATTGCTTCACAGACTTTTCAGTGCTGCTCATCATCACAATATCTGAGCACCTCATGACCGTCAATGAACTGACCTGAATATTTCCCCTGTAACATGGAGAATACATTTATCCTCATTTCACAGTTGGAAAATAAAGATACAGGGCAATAAGACCAAAATATGCAAAAGTGTCCACAAATTTGGGGTTCCTCAGTGATTGGCCCCCAATTTGAGATGTCTCTGGTTTGATTTTTCAGAGTACACCACATTTTTATAGCCCTTCATATGTTCAAAGCAGTATAGACAGAATGACTGATTTATCCTGAAAACGTCCCTGTGAGAAAGGTGTGTAAATATTATCTTCATTTTATAGGTGGGGAAAATGGCAAAGTGATTTGCCCAAGGTCACACAATGAATCATTAGGAGAGAGAGGATGAGAATTCAAGACTTTCTGACTTGCAACACTGTGCTCATTCGTCCAAGCCACTCTCTCTTACTGTCAGAATGGTTAAACATCCACATTTTCCGTTGACTTGATGTTCAGACCTCAGAGTTCAGGACTTCTGAAAATCAGGCTCTGGCATCTCAAGTTGGGCACTGAGAAAATAAGGGTCACGCAATGCAAACGTTTTGGCTTAAGTGACTTGCTAATCGTCACATGAGAAATCCAGGGCAGAGACGTGGATAGAACAAATTCTCATCCTTGGCATTCCTCTGCCTTAAACTCAAAGCCATCCTCTCTCTCCTCTATCTTATTCACTATGCAATCCTGACTCATTCCCTTAGCACCATTCATGCTGTGCACTGAAACACAAAAGGGCCCAGTGGAAAAAACTCCACTGGGTAAGAGATCATGTAATTGAAGACTATCACATTGAATATGTACAGGGTGAAAGAATAAAGGTCACACAAGCAAGCTTAAATCAGGCATTTCCTAACTTCCACGTGCTTGATTTGCTCCCTAAATATTTATTTAAATTTTCTGGCATGTAGTTTGCTAAGTATTTTTTTTTAAAAGGCAAAAAATAATTCTATTATTTGCAACTATAACAATGCCCCATCATGTATCGACAGCAGGGTATGAGCCATTAACATGCAGTGTTGCAACACAGATATCTACCACTTTAGATAAAGTCCCATTAATACTGTGCTTATGGCGCTCACTTCCAATTGTAGCACGGCTAACTGAAAGAAGAGACTACTAGTTTGAAACTGGGTAACAATGTTGTTTTTGTTTACTTTGCTTATTGTTAAGATAAACTAAACATTAAGCCTTATTTATTCTCTATGTGTAAACTTGGGAATCTATCCTGAGAGGCTAATCTAACAGAAGTGGGGGATAAGACCTCAGAACCCAAAGACTCTCCTGCTGACTCACTGTGGTCTGCACCAAAGGCTACTGAAGCCAATGTGAGTCTTTCCATTGAGTTAAGTGGACATTGGTTTAGGCCTATATGACCTCAGGCAAGTTACTTAAATAGATGGTCGTTTAAAAATAATGGGCCTATTTCTGTCCTCCCTTGCATCTGTTTTTCACTGATGATAGTCCATTGACCTCAGTGGAGTTCCTCCTTGTTTACATTAGTGTCAATGAGATCAGAATCAGCTTCAAAGTTTTAATCAAATGCATTTGTTCACATAAGTAGCTAATATATATTTAGTGGCCCAATGATGCTTCCATTGAAGAAAATGGGAGTTCTGTTGTATACTTCATTGGGAGCATGAGATTATTAAACCTGAAATAGTTTTAAAACTTTAAAACTTTCTTCAACATTTGAAGACACATTGTTCCACATTTGGGTGATGAAAGGTTGAACTGGATGGAAGTAAAGTGAAAAGTAAGATAAAATGATGAAGTTTTGTTTTCAAATTACAAAGTAGTAACAAATCTAAAAGAAAATATAATATTCAATGATTCCCTGACTGGCCTTATGGAAGGAGTTAAAATTTATTTCTCACTATTTCTACTTGTACTTCTTCTCACTACTTATTTCTCTCTCTTTTCTTGGTTTATGAGTAACAATGGAGCTAGTTTCACTTTTAGGTTCTCAAGAACTGGGGCTGTAAATACTTCAAAGGGAATATTTATTTGTTTAAAAACAACTGTCAATGTTGAAATTAAAAATAAACCTGGAAATATTTCTATTTGCCTTCTTATGAACAAAAATTAACACAAAATCTAAATTTTGGGACAAATTTTTAGTTCAGGGTGTTTTTTTCAAACTCTCTGCTTCAGTTTTGTAATATGGATATAACAATACCTACCTCACCGGGATATTGAAAGGTTCAAGTAACCTATGTTTTAACATGGTCTGAGATCCTCAGATGAAAACTACAGCAATGTAAAGTATGATCATTGTTACTATGAAGAAAATGTCTAGTTCTGCCCACTACGCTCACTGCCTTAAGTAACACAGTGGGTACCCTGTTATTAGTAAAGGAATAAACTTTTCATCAAACACTCTTTATAAAAATATTTCCCTGGAAATGTAACACAGCATGTAGCAAGACTACTACATTTTTCCATCAACTATGAGTATAAGGAGCACAGGTACTGTATTTAAATTATTTTACTTGAGCTTTTTGGCAACAGTTCCTCTTAAGGAAACTTAAATTAACCTGAAATTTAGAGTCTGTTATCCCCAGGCTAGCTTTGCTGGAATTTTTAATATGGCACTGTCTATTCAACAGTTGTGTGTAAAATGCCAATAAACTGGCCAGAAAAGAGCTGAAGGGCTAATTGCCTTTTAACTCCACTGTGATGATAAAGTCACGTAGAAAGAAAGGAAAAACTCCCACTGCTTTAACAAGTTTATCTGACTGCCACTTTAACATTCTCTGTCTGCATGCACTTTAGTGCATTCACCAATAAAAGGATAAAAGCATTCAGAATCCTATACCCTCAATAACTAAGCAACCCCAGATTCAAAACGTATGCTCTGTTGGAACCAGCCCATTAGCTCAACTAACTTTTTGTATGGTATTTGGCTTCAGTTATACAGTATCTGCACAGAGTAGCCACTAAGCTAATTTTTCAGAAAAAATCCAGTTATTCTTTTGCTTTATAAAGATTACAAATTCATACGAAATGTAAGAAAAGAGTAGCATAAAAAAACATTTCAGCCTATTACCTACAAACCAAGGAAGAAATCTTGGCTCCACTCAAATCAATGGCAAAATTCCCATTGACATCAATGACACCAGGATTTCACCCCAAAAGAACAGAATTTGTGCAAACTATAATTTAAGAAAATATAGTAACTTTGATTATAAAAGTTGAATGAAGACTTATGTGGAAGTAAATGTTTTTCAATCATTTTCATTCAGTGAACCATATTTTTACACCATTTTTCTCCATTGCCACAGCTCTCTGTTTAAAAGTTCAGTTTTTCTATGAACCATCTTTTTTCACCTGATTTTTCCTATATGCTATAGTATCTTTTACCTTAATTGTCATTGTAGATAAATGAGGAATAGTAGGCATGTAAATGGAGAAGAGTAAAATCAAAATGATACATGAAATAAAAAAACAAAATTAAATTTGTATATCTGCAAAGAAGACCATATTCTAGTTTTTTGTTTTTTGTTTTTAAATAAAGCATATTCTCCATTCCCATTTAAGTAGCAACATTTCTTCTTTTCCTAAATGAATATACAAATGACATGGATCTTAAATGACACTACACAAAATGTTTAAAAAAAAAGAGACGTGATGGATCCCTCAAATTCTACTAGTTCTTTATTTTATTTTCACCAGGGAAGGAATATATCCAGCTCTTTTATTAAATTGACCTGTTCCACTTAATAAAATAAAAGCAGCACTAAAGGCATTGTGATTGTCAGCTGCAAAACTGAGTGTTGTTTTTCTATTAGAATCTCTTCCATGTTTTTCTTATTGAAACCTGGAAAGAGTATGAATTCTAAAATTCAAAGGGATTTCTGTAGAAAAGAATAAGGTTAACACCAACAGTTCTTCAAGTACTAAACAAAACAAACGTTATATCATATTACAGTGAAATTTAAAAGCAAAAGTTCAAACTAAAAATAATGTGTCCTTCATAACAGACTTCATGTGCATCAGAGCCTGTCCATTCATGTGCTTATTTCCATACATTTCTGCATTTGCCTGCTCCATAATTTCATAATTTGTTCCAGATTTTGTTATTTCTTCAACATTTGAAGACACATTGTTCCACATTTGGGTGATGAAAGGTTGAACTGGATGGAAGTAAAGTGAAAAGTAAGATAAAATGATGAAGTTTTGTTTTCAAATTACAAAGTAGTAACAAATCTAAAAGAAAATATAATATTCAATGATTCCCTGACTGGCCTTATGGAAGGATAAAGACATATATGATCACAATGCAAAATGAACTACTGTGCTAGCAGCCCTCCAACTTTTAAATGACCATAGCTAAGGGAAGTGATGAACTTGTATATAACAACATGTTAGATTTAGCCAGGTCTTTCACTACAGCATAGGGGTACTCTTGAAGTTGAGATCTTTGTTACTGAATTACAAAACAGGGTAAACTAAATGATCAAGCTAATCTAGGATAAAGTTCTTCTCCATAGTTCAAAGACATTGGCCTTTCCCCAGGTTCAATTGCAAGTTTCTTTGAAGACTTGCCCTCAAGTTCATTAAAGAAATTTTACTGACTTGAACAGATTTCAACATTAAAAAGATAATGTGAGCACTTCACCACCAGAAAAAAATGACAATCCGACTTTGAAGCTTTGTTATGCAACATTAGATTATTTTTCTTTCTTCCACTCAAAGACTACTTCAGGGGTCGGCAACCTCTGGCACGCGGCTCGCCAGGGTAAGCACCCTGGCGGGCCGGACCAGTTTGTTTACCCGCTGCCTCCGCAGGTTCGGCCGATCACGGCTCCCGCTGGCCGCGGTCCGCCGCTCCGGGCTAATGGGGGTGGCAGGAAGCTGCGGCCAGCACATCCCTCAGCCCGCGCCACTTCCCAGCGCCCCCATTGGCCTGGAGCAGCGAACCGCGGCCACTGGGAGCCGCGATTGGCCGAACCTGCGGAGGCAGCAGGTAAACAAACTGGTCCGGCCTGCCAGAGTGCTTACCCTGGCGAGCCGCGTGCCAGAGGTTGCTGACCCCTGGACTACTTTATTCAAATGTACCTTCGTATTTAAAATAAATCATTAAGTGATCAGTCATTTGGTTAATTCTTTCTGAGGAATCTGAAGTACTGATTTTTCTATTTATTTTATTTCTAATTTGACAATGTTTAAAGATGGCAGTAGCACATAATAAATTATTTATTGTTCCTGCAGCACTGTAGCTGTCCATGAGGCTTTGCAAAGAAATACAGAATGATAAAGAAGGTCCCTGCCCCAAACAATTTGTGATTTGACTAGATTTACATCAGGATTTAGATTAAGGATACACACTTGTCTCCCTAACAGTGGCCCAAAAATCTGCATTAGCTGTAATTTCAGGTAGGAAGTTCTGTTTAAAGTCAATCCAACTTCCATTGACTTATTATCTGGGTATATCTCATTTAATAATTTCTCTGCCATTGCACTGGTGCACCTTGGTCCCTTCTGTTCTCTGCCTGTGACACACAACAGTCTAGTCTTCTATGGGTCTCATTTCCGTTCCTGGGTTTAGTGTGGGGGTGCTGGTGATATACAGGAGGCCAGATTAGATGATCCAGTGGTCCCTTCTGGCATTAAACTCTATGAGTTTAATGAGGGTTATATTCAGCCCTTCAAATATAACTTTGATTTTCATGTTGGCCTCAGTGCTGAACTCCTTAACCAGTCAAGATTCCCATTGTCTATATAGGATATTCAGGATGAGGATTATTATTTGTACTGCAAATAAGAGGATACACACACAGAGAGATTTATAAAGTGTCACACTTTCCAAAGTTTTTGAGGAAATGTTTGCAAAACATTCATGTAACAATGTTTTTAAAAGATTTCACTTTTCCTAAACTAAGATCAAACATATTAGTGCCAGTCTATGGAATAAACATTCATACACCCCTAATCTTCTAGCTATACAATCTGCAATTTAAAATGTTTTATTCCTTGCATGCACCTGCATATTCTATTTAGGGATTTTGGAAGCTTAAATTTTTACAATGCAAATAATGCAAAAACTGTTTGCAAATTATAGGAGTTGTGAATTTGCAACAGGGTGACTCTTTGTTATTCTGGAACTCCGCCTCCAGTTCCTAACCAAAATCATGAAATTTAATTCTTAAATTTCATTCAGTTTCGCACATGTTATAAAGCACAAATTTGCTAACCAGTTCCCATCAAATAAAACCCCTACATGGAATCTGACAACTATCACTTTGTAAACAGCGCTGATGCATGGTATTTTGCTTTCTCAGGCCGTAAATTCTATATATTTATACCTGAACTGTTGTCATTTAGGTCAATTAAGATACTTTATTGGCTCAAAATAACTAGCTACAGGACATGTCAAATATTTTGACAGCGCTTTATTACCCTTTAAACTATTTTATCTCATAAGGGCACAAGAAACTTCTGGACAGGAAAAAGCCATTTGTACCAACAAGCTTGTCCCCTTTAAGTTTATTTGAACCCCACATCCCTGTCACTGTATCCTTCGATGCTCTCTCTCTTCGTAAAAATGTCTAGCTGTCTTTTAAACCAATTTATGCTATTTACTTTGATTGCTTTTCTGCTTCAATGACCTTATAATAGGTAGAAGTAAATGTTTACAAATTTAGTTCTTATAATAAAAAAGAAATCTAGAAATTGCTTGACCTTTAAGTGTATAGATAAAGTTCACTTAAGGAAGTTGTGTTTTATCAAAATAATGAAATTGATCAAAAATTCGAATTCTAATTATAAATGAAATGACAGAAGAAAGGCTGCTATAAAACTATTTGTTTAAGATATAACATTGAAATTTAAATTGCAGATTTTATCTTTTCACCAAATCTGTCATCACACATTCAACCTCACATACCAATCACAATTACAATTTGCTGATTACAAAGGTATCGGGAAACTGATCCCTCTTCCTGTCACCCAGATTTAATATATTTCACTATGATTGAAGGCCAACTGTCAGTAAAACACAGATATTTTTTTCCTTTAAGTATACAATACTAATTTGTACCTGTATCCTACATAGTCTCCTGAACATGTTTATTTTATTACATACAAAAAATGTTAAATTAACATTATTTTAAAATGCCAGAATTAAGGTTGCCTGTGTAACCTTAATGTAGCCCCTTTGTATGTATGTATGGTACCGTCTTCAATTACATGAACACACTATTTTCCACAGGACCCATGCCTCATTCAGTGCACAAAACGGACAAAGTTCTATTCAATGTTGTTTTCTTGTAGTTGTTCAGTTGTGGCTCCATGCCTTATTTACTATCCAATATTCAAACTCTGCTCTGAACACAAAATTATTAATTTCCTCCTAGGTTTTCCTATGGTGCTCATCACTATCATATGTGAATGCTATACAAATATTAATGCATTTATTTTCACACCACCCTTATGAGCTAAGGGTATTTTCCCCATTTTGCAGTTGGGGAACTGAGGCACTGAAAGATTAAGCTCAAAAGTATTTACTAATTTGGGGTGCTCAATTTGAAACACCTAGAACTGATTTTTCAGGAAACTTAGCATTATGTACCATTTCACATATTCAAGCACAGCTCCCATTAACTTCAGGTGCAATTGTGAGTGTTTAGCACCTCTGCAAATCAGGCTCTAGAGTCTCAAGTTAAGCACCCAGAAATTCAAACTTGCACAATTAGTGAACACTTGCCATATGAAAAGTTTGGTTTAAGTGACTTGACTAACATCACAAAGGAAAAAGAGATTATTGTACCTGTACAGTAACTGATGTTCTTTGAGATGTGTAGTCCATATACATATTCCAGTTGGTGAGTGCATGTCAAGCCCTACCCTCTTCTCATGCACTTTGCGAGGGTATAAAGGGCAGAGCCACCCTGCCATACCCATTTCCTTCACCTCCAATAAGAGCCCAGGGCATCAGGACTCTGAAGTAGTGAAGATGGGAAGTAGGTCACAGAATATGTATACGGACTACACATCTCAGAACTACACTATACGGACTACACTGTACAGTAACCTCTTCTTCTTCAAGTACTAGTCTGTATATATACTCCACAGTTGGTGACTCCCTCCTTGGGGCCGAGTATGAGGAGTCTCTGTAAATATGGTCTGTAACACGGATCTTTCAAATCGTGTATCATCCCTGCTCAATTGCACCAATGTGTCATGCTTCATGAATGTATGTACAGACGACCAGGTTGGTGCTCAGCAAATATCCCAGATTGACAGGTTTGCCAGAGGGGCCACAGAGCTGGATTATGTCCTGATGGAGTGGGATCATATTCTGCTAGGTGGCTGCCAGCCCTCTAACTGGTAGCATGTCCTGATACATTGGGCAATCCAGTTCAATGTCCTGTGTGTGGATATAGGCTGTCCATTGATTCTCTCCATGTAAGCCAGAAATAGCCTGAAAGATTTCTGGAAGGGTTTTGTCCTGTCCAGGTAGAACTATATAGCTCTGTTCACATCCAGCATCTGGAGCCTTTACTTCACTCTCCCACAGTAAGGCTTGGGGAAGAACAGAGGTAGGTGGATGGCCTCATTGATGTGGAATTTTGACACCACCTGAAGAAGTAATTTGGGTTGAGAGCCAATGGATATTTGGTGCTTGTGGATGACTATGTTAGATGGCTCTACCATCAGAGCCTGTAGCTCCCCAACTCTTCGGCCAGATGTGATTGCCCAGATAAAAGCCTCTTTCATTGACAGATAGGGCCGTGACCATGTAGCTATAGGTTCAAAGGAAGCAGTCGCCAGTTTTGAGAGAACCAGGCTAAGGTCCTACATTAGAGCCAGATCCCTGACAAGCATGTATAGACTCAATATACCCTTCAGGAACTTCTTTGCCATGAGCTGGGAGAAGACTTGGGCTTGGTCAATCAGTGGGTGAATCACTGAAATGGCCACCTGATGGACCCTCAGTGAGAGGCTGAAATGCTTCAGGTGCAACAGGTACTGAAGGGGATATCCTGTGCTGTTTTGCCCAACTTGTGAACCTTGTCTGTTTAGAGAGGCAGTAGACCTAGTGGAATCTTTCCTGTTACTAACAAGAATCTGACAGATGTCTCATGAATAAGCCCTCTCCGCTGGTGTCAGCCAGTGAGCATCCATGCTGCCAAGTGGAGGGAGCTCAGGCTCAGGTGCAAGGCTGAGCCTGTTCTGAACTAGAAGGTTGGGGATCAAGGATAAATTGATTGGCGGTGCTAAAGAGAGATCATGGGACTCTCTGAACCATGTTTGCCTTGGCTCTGCTGGGGGCAATGAGGATTGTCAGATGGTGAGACTTCTTGTTCTCCACTGTCGCAAAAAAGTCAAAGTACAGAATCCCTCATCGTTGGAAGATGTCCTGGAGGACCTGCTGATGTATCAACCGCTCATGATTGCTGACTACTCAGGCTGTCTGCCTTCACCTTGTCCACCGCCAGGAGGCAGACCACTAATAGAATAATGTTGTGTCATATGGTAAATTCCCATAGGCAGACGGCCTCCTGACACAAGGACTACACCCTGGCCCCTCCCTGCCTGTTTAGGTAGCAGACTTCTGCCATATTGTGTGACATTGCCATGATTGTCCAGCCATAAATGTCTGGAAGGAAGGCCTTACTGAGGTGTAAGGCTCTCTCTGTCAGTAACCACAAATCTGCACCATGAGATCCCTCTCTGTTAGCCCCTTATCCATGAACTGGAGCAGTATGGAACCTCCTTGTGAACTGGGGTTGTATGGAACCCCCTTGTGAATGTTGCAGGGTCCTTTCATCAATCTAGTGACTGGAGAACTACTGGAGGGAGATGCACCACCTTGTCTAGGTGGTATTTTGTCAGGTGATAGACTGAAGTCACCAGAAGCAGAGTCTTGCACATGAGGTAACAAACGCATATACATGCTGCCATAAGACCCAGAAGCTTGACCCAGAAGCATAAGAACCAGAAGCCCGTAAGAGGCAGGAACTAAATTGTGTCAGGGGGTGGAATCTGTTGAATGGTAGGTAGGCAGTCACCACTTCTGCATCAAGTACAGCCTCTATCAATTCTATCTTCCTCACAGGCATTAATGTGGATTTCTTCTTGTTCAGCAGCAGGCCCAGTGGAAAGTGGGCATGACATTGGCTAGGGACCTGAGATTCTGAGGCGTCCCTGACCAGCCATTCATCCAAGTATGGGAATACCTGGGTGCCTGTCCTTCTGAGGTAGGCCACCACCACCGCAAGGCACTTTAAAATAAGCGGGGCACCAAAGAGAGCCCAAAGAGGAAAACCTGATACTAGTAGTGATTAGTAGTGATTGTTGTCTAATACAAACCTCAGGAAGCACTTGTGCACTGAGTGTATCATGATGTGAAAGTACGCCGCTTATAATGTGAGGGCTTCATGCCAGTCTTTCTGGCCTAGGGAGGGGATGATGCAAGGAAGACCATCTTGAACTTGAGCTTGTTGACACAGAAGATCAGGCCTCTGAGATCTAGTATTGGCTAAAAGCCCCTTTCTTCTTGGGGATAATATAGGACCTCAAATGGAACCCCATTCCCCTTTGCAGAGGGAAAACATCCTCGATAGTGCCCAGGAACTGAATTTCTTGTCAAATCAGACACTCATGGGAAGAGTCCTTGAACAGAGATGGGGAGGGAGGTTGGTTGCAGGGGTAGAGAGAGGAACTGGATGGTGTACACTCTCTGGACCATCTTCAATACCTCACACTCTGAGATGATGCTCAACCAGGCTTGTTGGAAGCGAGCTAGACAGTTGTCGAAAAGAGGGGAAAGGAAGGACTGTAGAATGAATGGTATGTTCACAGGGACGGAGTCAAATCTGCTACCTGATTGGTGCTGAAGCAGTGTAGTGTGACTCAGAGGTAGATGACCCCCCCCCTCCCGCCTGAGGATTCAGGCAGCCTGCACTGGAAGAACAGTTGCAGCTGCCGTGATAAGATGCTTCATCTTCTTGTCTTTGGAAGTCAACTTCTGGTGACCCTGATTTGTTTTCTCATTGGCCAACATCACCACGAGGGACCCTGGTACTGGATGTAAATAAAATAGTTCATATCCAGTAGCCAGGAGCTGGTACTGTCTCTATTTGTCCATTTTTACATCTATGCCAATGATGCCGTTGTCTGCCAAAGGCTTTTGTGGGCTCCAACAGCTCTTGTTGATCGGGATTGCTGTGTTCTGGTACTCACGAGTGTAGGATACGGAAGAGTTAGTATTGTGCATCCCACACCACATCAGTAAGTATCCTCAAGACCACAATTACCTGCCTCCTGAGGTCTTTGAACATGTTATAGCCTTGTGGGGTATAAACTGACTGATCCAGTGACAGATTACCGTCCAGAGATAAGGAGATTGTGGCTGGTAACATCTGTTCATCGCCCCGGTCCTGTTGCACTGGACCTAAACACTCCTGTTTCTGATCCCGGGGATGCAGCAAGGATGGGTCCAGTGTCTGGTGTACAGGTGACAGTCTGTGCCTTAAGTATGCTGGGATGCCATTTCCAGTCTCCTTTCCACCAGGCTCCTTGTCCCAATCTACTCCTCTCCCGCAGATTTGACCCTTGTCCTCCCTGCATTCAGATCAGGCACCTTCCTCCTCCATGTTGCCTGGACCCAGCCGGCGTGTCTCTGAAAGCACAGGAGAGATAGGGTTCCTGCTCTCAGTTCCTGTGCCTGGATCTGGTATGGCCTGCAGCAGCCCAGAGCTGTCAAATTGCAGAGAAAGTTCTGCTGAGTCCTGGGCTGGACCAAGCTCAGGGTGGAAGGACTCTGGAGGGAATGTAGCTGATAAAAATCTAAGTCTCTACTGAGCATATATGAACTGTAATTTTTCACAGGTTTATAATTTAGCCAAATAGCAGATTTTCACAGGAATGCCACAAGATTATCTCTCTGATACTAAGACTACCCTGTTGCCAAATTTTAAAATCCTGCTCTAAAGAATAGAGGTGCTAAATATTTTTCAAATAAAAGGTCTCCAGAATATTTTATATTGGGCAAAACAATGTATTTTTCCTTAACCTTGTTCTTGGAAATGGCTACACTGTTTTGGCTGAAATTTTCCAAAGTCAATCAGGCCAAAGCAGATACCTGGCAAGAAAAGCTTCAGCCCAAGTGATTTAAAGATAAGTGGAAAAGATATAAGTAACTGAAATGGGGTCTTATAATGGAAAGTGTTAGACAACCTTAATAACAGGCAGTTTTACAACACCTGGCTATAATATTCATAATAATTAGATAAGTTCATGGAGCATATGTCCATCAATGGCTATTAGCCAAGATGGTCAGGGATGCAAACCCATGCTCTGGATGTCTCTCGATCTCCAAATGCAAGAAGCTGGTAGTGGACGACAGGGGATGAATCGCTTGAAATTCCATTGTTCCATTTCCTCTGAAGCATCTGGCACTGACCACTGTCAGAAGACAGGATGCTAGGCCAGATGGAACCTAGATCTGACCCAGTTTATGGCTGTTCTTATGTAAAATACACACAGACACACACTTTATAGTAACATTCTCAAGTACCTTCAGTTGTTTCCCCTTTAATGTTAAAATCAGGAAGGGAAGTCCATATTGCTGTATTTATAAAGTAAAAAATGAAGATGATCTTTGTTCATGCATATTAGCTGTGACAGCTGAAAATCTTCCACTTGGAAAAAATGTGACATAACAATATTATACAACGTGTAATAATCCAATGTCAAAATGTCTTATTGACTTTTCTGATAATCCAAATCTACAAATCCCAATTATTCTATCTGAGAAATCAATAATGACATCCAAACAACAAAATTGGTGCAACTAAAAATATTCCATAAAAATCTGAAAAAATATATAATACACTTTCAAATATCATTTTTATCAGAGAGAAAATTTAAGACACCTAGACTTGGCCAAATAATACATAAATTGATTCACAATTATTTTGTGCATTAAACCAGAGATAGTTCATGTCACTATTATCTGCAGACTCATATTATTAGCTGTTTGTGAGTAATCACTTGGTCAACAGCCATATATGAAACCATTGGCAAATCTCAATAGTTTAACAGATTTTACATACATTAATATTGGTCTGAAAAATCAGGCTGGAGGTGTACTATTCATTATTTACCACTTATAAATAATTAATTATTCTATCATTTTAAATGTTTCAATCATCCAATCACAGAGAAGAAACAATAACATGACACTTAGGTTACCAATCAGACAATAGAAATAGCAAACAGTCCAAGTCAATAGTTCAAAAGCAACCGAGGGTTTGGAATTTGTTCATACAAATTATTAGGTCAAATTTATAACAAATAATTTGTAAATTGAGGATCAGTTTGCCAATGATTCATGAACAAAAAAGGGCTCCTGATTTCACTGCTCCTTTCTAGTTTCCCTCTCTCACAAATGCCATGGCAAGGCCTGCTGCTGACAGGGCCAGATTAACTTTTTGTGGGACCAGTGCCAAACATATTTGTGGGCCCCTCTGGGGAATGATTGTAAGAGGGGCTGGAGGCAAAAGCACAGTGGGGCAGGAGCTAGGGTTGGTCCCTGGAGCAAGGGAGGGGCCAGGGGTAAACTGCAAGCGCAGCAGGGCTGGGGAGGGGGTAAACAGGATCCCCCCCTGCCCACATAGAGCGGGTACCTACCTGCTTCTAGCCCATTCTCTTCGTCTCTCTCTGCACTGACCTGCCCCTCCTCCCACAGCAACAGGACAGGTTCTCTTCCAGCCCTCTGGGGTGGGTGTTGGGAGTGGGAGGAGTGGAGGCTAATGTGGTTACTCCGATAACCGGACTTATAGTTTCCAGTCAGCACTGCTAGCCAGACACTCAGGTTCCGTTTCCTACTGGAGTTTCCAGTCTAAAACTGGATGCCTGGCAACAGGGCTACCAGAAAAGCCTGAGGGGGGGGGGGAGGGGCAAGCAATCATTTTTAAAAAGTGAGAGGGCTAAGCTAAATGGGGGTAGGAGGGGAGAAGCAAGTGGTGGGTGGGCTAGGGAGTGGAGAGGAGCTAGTGGGCAGGGCCATGTCTGATTGGAGACTGTGGGGATCAGCTGACACAGTATCCCCAGCCCAGGTGACAGCCAGTGGTGGATTTAGAGTAAGTGGCCCCCTCCCGCCCCCCGACCCTATGCTCAGCTTCATTTTTGGGGCCCCTCCTTGGGACCCAGCCAAGAAAAAGAACATTCTCTATCATCTCCCCCCACCACTGTTTTTCATTCTTTTTTTCTTCATCCTCCTCCTATAAGTAATAGAAAGTAAATGAAAATAAAGTGAGGTACCTTGATTGTTCTTGTAGTCTAACTTATTTTTCCCAGACCACTTGAAAATCGCGGAGGGTTTCGACAGACCTCTTAATGATCTTTCCAAATATTGTAAAAAAACATTGGTGTGTAGGGTCTGGCCAGGAGCTAGGATGAGGGCGGGGGCTCAGGGCTGGGGCAGGAGGTTAGGGTGTGGAGCGCTTACCTGGGGCAGCTCCTGTTTGGTGTGAGGGGTGCAGGTGGAATGGGGGGGTGCAGGAGCTCCCCCGTTTGGTGCTCAGGATGGGGGTGGGGATGTGGGGGGGGTTCCAGAGTCAGGGCATGGGGTGGGGGGCTGGGTATGTTGGGGGGTGCAGGAGTCAGGGCAGGGGGCTGGGTATGTGTGAGGGGGGTGCAGGGGTCAGGGCAGGGGGCTGAGTATGTGTGAGGGGGGTCCACGAGGCTGGGGCTGTGTGAGGGGGGATGCAGGAGTCAGGGCAGGGTACGTGTGTGGGGAGTGCAGGGGTCAGGGCAGGGGGCTGGGTGTGTGTGAGGGGGGTGGCAGGGGTCAGGGTGGGCAGAGGGCTGTGGGTGTGGGCTGGGGTCATGGGGGTGCTCATGGCAGGGGTTTGGAGGGGGTATGCCCCGATTCCAGCCCCTTCCCCAAGGCCCTGCCCCCACCTCTTCTCCTCCTTTCTGGAGTGGCGAGCATGCTGAGGCTCCGCTCTTCCCCCTCCCTCCTGCTGGCAAACAGATGATCGGTGGCAGGGGGAGGGGGAGGGGAAGGAACGTAGCACCATCTGGGGAAGAGGTGGGGGAGGAGCTTGGCTGCTGGCAGAGCCTGCCCTGCTGCAGCAGGAGCCGGCTGCATCAAGCTTCTGCCCCCATGGGGGGGAGGGGCGGAGAAGAGCAGGCCGGGCCCAGGCCCCTTTGGACCATGGGCCAGGCGCCATGGTAAATCCAGTACTGGCTGCTGGATGCTTATAAGCTTTCCAATAGTCCCAACTTCCTGCTCCATCACCAAACTTTGGCACCCCAGAACAATCCTTGAAACTATTGATGCTTACTTGCTATTCTACCTTTCAAAATGCTCACATTACAATCCCAGTTAAACAGCTTTCTTTATATGGTCTCATGGTGAAGGCATCAGACTGGAACTCATAAGGTCTGAATCCTATTTCTTGATTTGCCACATGACTTCCCACATGACCTGCATAGGTTACTTAATCTTTTGTTACCTTAGTTCCCCAAAATGGGAATAAAACTTCCCTGCCTTGAAGGCGTGAAGTGAAGATAAAATCGATTAATTTTTGAGGCACTCAAATACCACTTAAATGAGAACCATACAAAAGCTTATAAATAGAAAAGATAATGGTGCCTGAGCAACCCCCTAGTAGTATGACAGTGAAGATATCTTAACTTTTAGGACTTGAGCTAATACCCACTAAAGTTAATAGCAGATTTTCAATTGACTTCAGAGGATACCATCTCAGACCCTTATTCCTGACTGGATGAATTCTGATTTTCATAGATGTGATATTACAACCATGAATACCGTTGGTGGAGTCTAACTATTCACCAGATTTTATTATATTTATTTTTATATGGGCTATCATATGTTTAATACTGCAATCCATGTACTTGGAGGGCACTGAAAGCATTTCCTTTTATTTTATTTTTCCTTTTGGGTAAGGTATTAGCTGCACTAGATCTGTTTCTCATTCTAAGTATAAAAAATACCTGCTTATATCAATAACACTATACCTAACTGTAAAAGTTAAAGGAAAACCTTTTAGGGGTGCCCACTATACTATTCTATATAAATGTATTGACTTTTTAAGCACATAAAAGTGAGAAACTGATAGCACTAGTTAGTGCCAAGGACAGTGCTGCCAGTGCATTTTGGCTCCTTCTAAGTCAAACCCCACCACTAGTATTTATTTATATACAAACTCCACAGAAGTGATCAATGGGTGTATTTGCGCAGTGGACAATGTAGCTCCTCCTCCAGTAGATGATGTCTATAACAACCAAGTGAAATCATGATTCCATTGAAGTCGATGGCCACCCACCATTGTTTAGTTTAATAAATGGGAGTGCTTATTGTGATGGGACACCCAAAAAAACCCACCCCAAAATCTATTACAAGGGGAATTCTTGAGTTAGGATCACACTAATTTGGCATAAAAGTTATCCAGCACTATCTGATGACAAAGAAAATGCTGATTTCTTACAAACTGCCTCCCCATGCTGAGCTCAGCTATCAAGATGCTCAAACTTTAACCTAAAGCTCATTTATAAGAATGCAAACACACTTCATCTTCCTCAGTCTCTTAGGAATGACGTTTTTGCTAATTTAAAGCTACTGTATTTTCCTTCTTAGGGAACCTTATTAAAACGGAGCCTCATTAAATTAATACCTCATATACAATTCAAAATGGCTGGCTCCCAAGAATGATGCTATATGCAGGAAAAAAAAGATGACATTTTGAACCAGTGATTTACCTGCCCATTTAAGTCCTGTCAGCAACATAAAGGCTCAAACTGAAGTTAAATCCAGGATACATTAACCCATTAAGCAGCTACTGTATTGATTCAGCGGTTTGAAAGGTGCACCTTTATTTCTATAAGGAGTTACTTTTAAAGAATGTCCCTATTGTTTAGTCCTATTTAGAGCTGTAAAGAACTTTCCTTTTTTCTCTCATTGGAGTTTGTAGAACCATATACATATGAAAGCACTTTATTTATTGAAGAGTTGAGTCATCTCATGTTTGGTTGGTTTTCTTGTACAATATAAACACATGCAGAAATGCATAATATTAAATGTATTCATGTCTGAAAATGAAAGGCAATGAAGTATAAGCCAGAGTGAAATTCTTCATGGGCATTAATTCCACCCCTTTCCCTCACCATGCATTCTTGCCCCTTCTAAAATAGTCCTTGATGTTTAGCAGCTTGAAATCATATGTCTGTCTGTTAAGCTGCTAGGTATGTGGAAACAAAGTTTTTAGGAGACCCATAAAATCAAACAAGATCAGATTAAATTATCTACTGCTGATCTGCACAGATACACTACAACTAGTCACTAAGCCAGTCAGTTTAGGTTCTGAAAGAAATCAAGGGTAGTGAACCATGATATGCAACTTCATTGAGAGCTAGTTAAGCACATTATCTGACAGAATAAGTAGTTCAGACCTTCCTAGTCGTCAACCTGGAAAATAAAAAGACTGATAATTACTCTAGCAGAGACCAAACGCAGTATTATAGTATGATTAATCTTATTACATCCTCTGATTTCCTTTTCATTAAGAATGCATGCAGTTAATTTTCATTTTGGGTAAAGAAATTATTGTGCAGGGAACTCTTTAAGAAAACCACCTCACCTCACAGCCTAATTAATGTTATGGCATAAAAGCTACAACTTTGATCACTCTCTCCAGCTCCTGGCCCTTCCAGAGACCTGGATCACTCCAGCTGACACTGTCTCTGCATTCACCCTCTCTTTCTCTCTCACTCCCCATTCCGAATCAGGTTGAAGCCAGGGTATTGGGCTTCACCTGTTCTATTCCTACCACTTCCAAACCCTCCTTCCTTTTTCCATTTCTTCTCCTCTTTTGTACACACTGCAGCAGACTCTTCTCCCTCTGTGTTGCTGTCCTCTTCATCCCCCTTCTCTCTGACTGGCTCCCATGTTTCTCTTTTTCTCTAATAGACTCACAGATTTTAAGGGCAGAAAGGACCATTGTGACAATCTAATCCAATGCTTCTAAACCTTTTCAAGCTGGTGACCCCTTATTCTAAATTAAAATGTGTTACAATCCCATAACATTTACTATAAAAGTAAGAGTAAAAATGTACCAAATGAGGACAATGATAAGCCTATATAATTTATTTGCATGTGTATTTTGAGAGCTTGACAGAGGATACTTGACTTTGAAGGATAAGATTGGGAAGGGAGTGGGGAGCAAGATTTTCTTTGCTTTAGATTATAACAACATTTTCAGTGCATAAGCCACCTGATTGCTTTGCATGACTCCCCTCGGAGTCAGGACCCACTAGATGAGAAACATTGATGTACTCTGATCTCCTGCATAATACACGGGCCATAGAATTTTCCTATGAGGGTCCTGCATCAAGCTCATCACTTCTAATTTAGCTAGGGCATATTTTTCCGAAAGGGTCCATCTTGATTTAAAGACTTCAAGTGAAGGAGAATCCATCACATCCCTAGGCTAGTTATTCTAATAGTTAATTATCTATACTATTAAAGAATAATTGATTTGGAAAGTTGTTGTAGCAGTGTTGGTCCCAGAATATTAGAAAGACAAAGTGGGTTAGGTAATACCTGTTATTGGCTGACTTCTGTTGGTGAGCGAGGCAAGCTTTTGAGCTTATGCAGAGGTCTTCTTCAGGTCTGGGAACAAGCTTGTTTCTCTTACCAACAGAAGTTGGCCCAATAAAAGATATTACCTCACCCACCTTGTCCCATTGGTTTGGAAGGAATTTATTCCAATCACACACAATGTTTGGAAGACATTCTCATTTATGTTTTTGAACCTACGTGGGACATGATTAACATTTATTGGATCAACAATACACAAGTTTTATTACACAAGTATTGGAGCCGAAAGGGGCTATTTTTCCAATGCTGGCAGTTAAATTGAACCTATGTGGAAGCAGAGAAATTACAATCCAGGGTGGATGTTGGGTATTCTGACATGTAGACCTTTATTAGAGGCTTACAAAACTCAGGCAGAAGTTTGTCACTCAAAGCTCTCACATCTTTAGCTTTAAAACACTTCCCTATTTGCTCTACAGCCATAATTTGAAACCATGTGTAATATTTGACCAGTGCATGCTTGTAACCAATGGACCATTTGATTTGGCTTCTGTGTATTTTTATTATACAGCAGGGTTTTTCAGTATATTCTGAGTATTATTGCTATAACTGGCAGTCTGTCTCCATAAGACAAAGTTTTAATACATTTTAATTTCTAGTGTTTCATCACGTCACTCATACATATTACTCCCACATTATTTCTAACTTTAGAGTTGTTTTGAATCCTTCAAGCTTGTTTTATTCTTGTCTACTTCATATTAGCTGTTTAAAATACAGTAGCTGTTGCTTGTTGATGAATGACTCTTTGTATTCAGTTGATGTCTAATATTTAAAATAGCTACCAAAAGCTGCATTTAGTCTGTCAAGTGTCATAATAGAACAGAATTGTTGAGGTTTATGAGTTTCTTTTGTATTTAATCCTAGCTAAATTAAGTAAATAGTCAAAATTAATTGTGAAGCAAAGAAACAATTACAATTATTGGTGGGACCAAACCAAACACTAGAAATTCCTAGATAGATACACTTACCAAGTCATCATCCTCTGTCTTTTGATTGTTATCCTGTTGTATCAGTTTAGTATCTCATACCCTATGTAGGACCTATATGCTTCATTTGCATATGAATAGAATTATCAAACAGGCCTTCTCCATCTCTAATTTCTAACATCTGCATTTGTCAGATATCAGTTATGATAGTATGAAAAAGTCAGGAAGATCTTGTACAGAGAGGTTAGAAAGAGGGAATGGTTTGTGGAGGGAGTCAAAGGTAGCAAAAGGCAGTTGGGATTGTGGATGCTGGAGTTAATCAAGATGGGGAAGCAGAGTTGTTTTGCTAGGCAAATGGTAGAATTGAGGAGAAGAAAACAAATTTGTGGTGGAGGAAATCAGCATGTTCACGGGACTTCTACCAGAAACAGTCTACTGCATGAGAGCAAGAATGAAGGAAGTGGAGCTGGGGGTGAGCTGAGGTTGGCTGGGTGGATCCTGCAATGGGAGACAGGTGAAGGAGAGTGTAGAATGGAGAGAATCAACAACAATATCAATGTAAGAAAAGAAAGAGAGAGCAGAAAGGAGAGAACTGAGATAGAAGAGAAGACATTAACATTGATGTCTTGGAAAGGCAGGAGAAAGGATTGATGGGCAGGTGGTGGCCAAGTAGGGGGAACTCAGTGATGGAGAGATCAGAGAAAGAGCTGTGCTTGGTGAAGACAGGATCAAATTAGTTCATGTTTTGGTGAGTGAGAGAGTAGCTCAAATGAGGAGATGTGAGCATGGAGTAAAACAACTTATGGAGTCAGATGGGAAATTGAAGGCATCAAGGACAGTGTGGGAGATTGTGATGGAATGGATTTTAACAAGATCCAGTAGCTGAAGCTAGACAAATTCATAGTAGAAATACATTAATTCTTATCCCCTTTGTGGACATCAGAAACACCTCCAAGTTTGAACTACTATGGCTAGAACAGTAAACAAGAACACCCGACTGATACAGTACGGAATTAGTACAGTATCATGACACATGCCCAGAACAGAAGTTGATGGGGATGCAGATCAGTATACATAAGAATATTTATGCTTTTCAATTATCTCTCAATACACTTGTAACTCAATGTAATACACATTGTGTGTATTCATTCTTTTCCTGTTTTCTCTTTATATCTTGCTTCTCGTTGTTTTTGAATGTTTTTACTTGTTTTTGAATTAAAATAAATAACCCTCCTCACTCCCAAATTTTGGGAGCATTTTCTAGAGCTGCTGCTATCATGTGGTTTGTGGTAGATCACACTAAAGGTGATGAAAATGACACAGTCCACAATGACAAGCCCAAGAATGCAAACTGTGTGTTAACAGCATAGTACAGATATGTAGGGTGTAGAGGGAATGATCAATGCTCATAAAGCAAAAAACATTGAATAGTAGTTATCAACTGACTACGTTCTGCCTTTCATTCTCAGAAGTACTTTGCTGTCTCCAGATTCTGCATTTTGCAACTAACCTGGTCACAGCTTCTTCTGAGACAAAACATGAAATCTGTTTTGCCTTTTGTAGTGACTGATTATTTTTGTTACTTTAACCCTTATGTAAAATATGATCAGTAGTTCCTTTTACTAAACAAAAAAGAAACTCCTCCCTAAAAAACCAAGCAACCTCACAGCTAATGAGCCCCAAAATTTAAGCACACAAAGATGCTGTTGCCCAGTACACAAACAGCTGACAATGATAATTTGTCTTTCAGATGAGACATTAAAGCAAATTCCCTTCTGTCTCTAGTGAGAAGTCAAAGTATAAGTTTAATATTTAATGGAACTTTCTGATAACAGTAGGAAATTATCTTGGTATAGTAATCAACAATCCCTTTCTCAGTAAAATAAGACCGAATGAGTCCAAGTGTTTTTATATAACATTTTGAGCTGGCTACAGTGTGAGATCTTTGGTTTGTTAGAAATTTTAATATTTCAAAATTTGATTTCATTCTAATTCAGAATGAAACCAAATTTTTCGAGATTTCTTGCTAAGCAGAGCTCCTGAAAAAAAATTGTTTAGTAAAACTGACACATGGTGTTTCTAAAATGAAATATGCTCCCCCGGACTGAAACTGACTTCTTGCTGCCCATCACAGTCAGCCCAGGCAGCAGCTGCTAGGTCTCCCAAGGTCGGTGGACTCTGGAGGAGTCCACTGCTAGGGCTGCCCCGGAGTCACGGACCCTGGAATCCTGGGCTCCCTCCCTACCAGGGCACCAGGCAAGCTTTCATTGAACCCGCTTCACTTCTGCAAGACACTGGTGAACCAGTATTTTTGAAAAAACTCTATTTTCTCAAAAAATTTCCAACAAGCTCTACTAATGTTGCTAACCCCGTACAAACTACATCAGGTTATTCCCAAATTCCGGGGCAAATATCCTTTGTCCCACATTGCTCTTATGAAGAACGACCAAATGTTCCTAACTTATGGAAAGCTACTATTTTTGTCCTCTGGATATGCACACAACTCCTGGTTTGTAAAGTGATTTGAGAAACCTTGAATATAAAGATCTCTATATGGAGATATATCTATCTCATAGAACTGGAAGGTCATCGAATCCATCCCCCTGCTTTTACTAGCAGGACCAAGTACTGATTTTGCCCCAGATCCCTAAGTGGCCCCCTCAAGGATGTGGGAGGAGGAATAGCTCAATGGTTTGAGCATTGGTCTACTAAACCCAGGGTTGTGAGTTCAATCCTTGAGGGGGCCACTTAGGGATCTGGGGCAAAATCAGTACTTGGTCCTGCTAGTGAAGGCAGGGGGCTGGACTTGATGACCTATGAGGGTCCCCTCCAGTTCTAGGAGATAAGATATCTACATTTAAAAAAATATGAAATCACATCCTATGCATTATTTATTTCTATCACAGTAGCACTTAAATTCTCCAAATAAAAAACCAGGTCCCATTGTGCTGTACAAACAAGTAAAGAAGACATTCCCCACCCCAGAATATTCACAGGAGAGGGTAATGACAAAATTTCTACAAATGGAAGAAACAGACAAAAGGCAGGGGGAGGGGAATAACAATGACATAACAGTAAAATGAACCTGTTTTTCATAGTAACCCATTGTCTGAGCTTAGCCATTGTCACATTGCAGTGGTTTTAGTAATCATGGAGAATGGATTTAAGGAGGAATTTAACAATATGCTTCATCACATACGACCACACCATTACCATCAAGATGGCCCAGTGCTTGGATGAGATCAGTTCACGGATGAAAAATAGGTGGTTGAAGCTGAACTGAACAAGATAGATATGACACTGGTGGGCAGAGGAAAGCACTGTGAAGCATTCACAACTGTGGTACAGTTTCCTATGGTTGAAGATCAGGGGTGAAAGTAACAAAAAAGTCTTACCGGTACGGTGGCCCAGCTCCAGGCCCCTGGAAGGGGCAAGGCCTTGGGCGGAAGGGGCAAGGCCTTGGGCAGAAGGGGCGAGACTGGGGGTCAGCCTCCCCCAGCAAGCCCTTCAGCACTGCCTGGCCCATGCCACCTGAGGCTCTGGTGATTTAAATTCCAACTAGTATAGAACACTGCAGCATCTCTTCTCAGCAACATAACAATACAACAAGCACATCAAACCCGTCCTCTGCTCTCTACACTGGCTTCCCAGAGAATTTCAAATCAAATTCAAAGTCTCAATCCTTCTCCTCAAGGTGGCTTGGGCTAGGACCACTTCTAAAGCTCTGGGATGAAGACTGTGGTTGACAACTACTTTATTCTAACAAAATGGAACTCTCTCATTTGTTTAGGAGACAGAACTTTCTCAGGAGCTGGTTTGAGACTGTGAAATGAACTCCCTCACATCTAAGTGCCATCACAAACCTAAGTATGTTCCACTCCAAATGCAAGAAGTATTTGTTTGACCTTGCCTTCTCTAACATAAATACATAGCAAAATGTAAGCAAGCAAGCAAAAGTCCATTTATTCACATATGAATACTGATGACATCATAACAGAATTTTCAGAATTCTTCTTGATCCAGAGTTCAATTTGCAAACTAAGCAGCTGACCTCTCAGTGATCTACTGAACACCATCTATCCATCTCCTCCATCCTCTACTAAGATGACCCACCACCATTCCTTCTATAATAACTTGCTCCAGGTTATTTCCATCTCAACGCCTGATGTCACCAAAGTACGTGTTTGCATAGCAAAATGTACATGTATTTTAAAAACAAAACAACAATATCCCACCCCACAAAATCCCATCAAAATAAGACACTACACTGCACATACTTCTCCTTTGGGGAGGGGATGAGAGAACAAACTCATGACAGCAGTTAGTCATGTTGCTTAATGCACTACTGGAAGATGCTCAGATACTAAAGTGATGAGCACAGTATAAGAACCTGAATAGAACAGAACAGAATCAGGATAAGGTGATGGTTTTACAGATTTTGACTGGAAGTTTCCACATGCCTAAGAGGCAGCCTGAGAGAAAGTGCGAAGATGTTTGACAAGAAGTGGACTACATGGCAGTAAAGATTGGAGTTGCTGATGGAGCAAAGGCAGGAGTTGACACTCTGATAAAATAGTAGATACGAGAGTACTGGCTATTAGGAAGGGCAGAGCTAGATGATGAAGGGTCTAAAGGATAAATTTCTTATTAAAAATTAAAATAAGAATCCTAAAAGTCTCCAATTTATTGCATAAGCTTTCTTGAACAGCCAAAATGCCTTTCTTAATACTGACTGATTTTCAACCTGATACCCAAGACCCTTCATTTTTCCTCCTCCTCACACTCCACAGATCACAAGCTGATTCTTTCATAGGTGAATCAAGTAAGAAAAGAAGGAATCCTCGAAAAAAATAAGTCTGATTGCATTTTTGAACCCACTAAATTACCAAAGGACCTGCTTTTCCTATAAATTCTACTATTTCCTGTATCAGAATCTAATTATTTGAACTGTATGGATAAAAGATACAGTCAGCTTTAGACTGACTTTGCCAGGAGATCAGTGCCAAAATTATTTGCATATGATGCAACATCTATAACCTGTAGCTGCAGCCCATGTCCACACTAACTTTTGTAAAGGGCTTTGAGATCTTCCTATGGACATTGCTATACAAGTTTAAAGTATTATTTTATTATAGAACTCAGCAGCACACAATATTCCTCACTTATCTGAGTGGAAGGCTCTTTGGAATAAACTAGAACATTACATGCCAAGAGTCTCTTTGTGTTACACTTCTATATTAAAGATGAGGGAGGCCACTGGCATTACCATGGGACTCTGTGTACTAAATCTGGGCAGCACTCTGAACTCTCCGCTTTATACAAAAAGGATTTTTTTTTTCTGAATTTCTTCACTTACTTTAATTTTTATATTTAGCCAGACACACTTGCTCCTATCAACAACTATTTAGAAAGTGACGGCGTGACTACATAACACACATTTCAAAGTAGAACAGTTGAAATTGCCCAGCACTCAGTTATAACTGTGCAGCTTGTTTTTGGCACCTCTTTTAAATGCAAAACTTTCTCTCACATAGATGAAATTATGAGTTTTACACACCTGCATGCCAGTATGTGGGAGGGATTTAGGATTTACATGTGGAAATCAACTGTGGAGGAGCAGAAACGTCACTTTTATGATATACAAAAGCTGGTGGTGTGGTTAAAAGATGGAATGTAGCCAGATGCTCATTACAGCAGTGCCATTTACATTGGTACAATTAAGGCAGAGTCAGTATTTCCACTGTAAACTCCTATTTGCAAGAGCTTATAAATTGTCTGTAAAAATTCACTCCAGGCTAAACCTTAACACACAAGGTCTGAGGATCACAGTACATTATATATATATTATTATTGGTGTATATTCAGGTTACTTAGTAGTGCAAAACAAGTTTCCTATTCTTGTTTTGGATATTCTCTGCACTCCTTTCACTCAGAAAGACTAACTTTTAAGTAAGTAAAATAATGGAATTTTCCATTTTAAGTATAATTTTCCATAGTGGATAGCAGTTTTTTTATTTTATTATTTTTTAAAATACCCTAATTTATTAACCAGTTTTTAAATGTTATTATTATCTTTTGAAATAATATTTTAATATGTAACAGATATATTATAGCCATTTAACACAAGAGTAAGTACAGCTTTACATAATGGATCATCTTGGTTGAAAAAGACCCATTATAACTTTTCGGCATATTAAAAATTACCAGCAATATAAAAGACAGGATTCAGTTAACAAAGTGCCCAGTCCTCTATTCCTGAATTCAGTAAAAAACTTCAATAGTACTTCAATAGGAGCAGGATCAGACCCAAGTTTTCCAAATGAATGGGTATGCAATACTATAATTAATCAATCATTTATTAATTCTCCTGCTTGCGTGCACACTTCATATTACCCATTTCTAGGAAGTCCGGTCTCTTGCCAATGTTGCTCCTTACTCTATATTAAGGCTGAGGTCAGTGAGGTCAGAAGTTGTGTTATCCCTCCAGTATGTAAGAGGTTGTCCATGAGGTCTTCTCCATCCAGCTTTTGTTGGATCGGCTGGTGGGCCGGTATGGTCTCTGGTATACAGAACAGATGGCCAAGCCACCTGAGCCAGAATATTGACAGAATATTATTGACAGAATAATGGAAGCCATCACTAGCCGCATACTGGCAGTGGTGCTTCATGACTTCTGCACAACATATCTGGTATATGCAGATGGCATGGCTATATACACATCCTTGTGAACTATATCTAATCAATGCTCTGAATATATTTATGGAGGAAGCAAGGAAGCTTGGTCTACAAGTCAGCTGGATCACTGAGTCACTTGGGAGGACACTAGAGGCTGGTTGGTCTGATGCCTGACATCCTCATTCATAATGTGATAAAACCACCATATGCCTTCAACATGTCACTGCTGTTTCATGTCGAAAGCGTCCAGCTGGTGCATTTGTGTTTCTGTGTTGGGATACATGGTGTTGATGCCAAAGAGACTTCCAAAAAGCATACATAACACCATAGCCTTGCTGATTTGATGTTTCATGCCAGCAAGTCAACCTCTCTCCTTGATGACAACGGAGCCAAGACACTCAAATGAGCTGACAAACTCAATTTTTTTCCATCATTTATGATGGTTAGGGGTAGAAACACATCAGTCACTTTCATGAGTTTGTCTTCTTCCAGCTGACTTGTAGACCAAGCTTCCTTGCTTCCTCCATAAATATATTCAGAGCATTGATTAGATATAGTTCACAAGGATGTGTATATAGCCATGCCATCTGCATATTCCAGATATGTTGTGCAGAAGTCATGAAGCACCACTGCCAGTATGCGGCTAGTGATGGCTTCCATTATTCTGTCAATAATAGTACTGAACAGATCAGGGGCAGCCACACATTCTTGAGGCACACAACTGTTGAACATAAACCAATTGGAGTTTCTACTACCTAAGTGAACACAGTTCTCACTTTGGTGGTGCATTTCTATGAGAAGGTGGAGGACCTTGCCAGTCACTCCAACAGCTTGTAATCAGCGCCAAAGGGAGCGATGATTAACAGATTCAAAGGCAGCTTTTAAATCAATAAAGGCTATAGACACTTCATCTTTACTGTGCCGAACTCTTGGGTTTTCTCAATAATTTGCCTAAGGCATAAACCCAGTTTGCTGTAGATGGTGTAGATTCGTTATGGCAGGCTTAACATGATTAAGAAGAACCAACGTGAACTATTTGCTTGGAATGGAAAGCAAAGTGATGCTCTGGTGATTGAAACACATCAGAACATCGTCTTTTCCTTTCCAAAATGGGAGAATAATCCCATGGTGCCAGTCATCGAATAGTTTCTCATGAATCCATACTTTGTTGATGTTATGGGTCAGCCACTCCAAGATGGAATCCCTGCCATGCTTGTTCAGCTGAGGAGCTATACCACAGATGCCAGCAGCATGCTCATTCTTGAGATTACAGACTGTGCTTTGAACGTTTTTGACTATAACATCCTCTATATTACACAAAGTGGCAGTCACTGGACTCATCCACTTGGAGCAATGGATCTGCAATACTGGTGGGGTGGTTAAGAAGCCCCTGAAAGTGTTCTTTCCATCTACTCACACATTCTGCCTTGGTGTTCAGTATGTTAATATGTCCATCTTTGCCAAGTGAGGATTTGTTCCGTGGACTGGCTTTTAAGGTGCACATTTCTTTAAAGACAGCATCATAGTCATTTCTGGCCAGTGCCTCTTCCATCAATTGAGACTTAGTTGCCCAACACTTCTCACAGTCCTGCTTTAAAGCTGTGTTACACAAGGCATTGAAGTGTTGGTATCCTTGGTTGTTCCTGTTTAAGCAAGTCACATATCATTTTTCTATGGCATCCAGGATCAATTGATGCTTAGGGTTGGGGGCGCCTTTTCTCCAGCACTTTGTTGGTGGCGCCTTATAACAGAAGACTGGAAATAGTTCTGCAAATTGTTGATTTATTTATGTTCAGGCCTTTCATCTGCAAAGGCTAGAGTGTCAAATCATTTTCAGAGTTCAGTCTGATATTCCATTTTGACAGACTCAGTTTCTGTAAATCTAAATGAGTAATGAATGGCTTGGTTTGAGTTGCCTTCAACTTTAATTTCACCATGACCATGAGCCAATATTACCAACTTCGGTACCCCTGAACACTTGACAGTGATGTACACAGCTTCTCCACTGATTGGATATGAGAATATGATCTAGTGCAGGGGTGGCCAACCTGAGCCTGAGAAGGAGCCAGAATTTACCAATGTACTTTGCCAAAGAGCCACAGTAATACATCAGCAGCCCCCCATCAGCTCCCTCCCCCCAGCTCCCAGCACCTCCCACCCACTGGAAGCCCCACTGATCAGCGCGTCCCCCTTGCTCCCCACACCTCCTGATCAGGTGTTTCGTGGCGTGCAGGAGGCTCTGGGGAGGGAGGGGGAGGAGCAAGAGCACAGAAGGCCCAGGGGAGGGGGTGGGAAGGGGTGGAGTGGGGGCAGGGCCTGTGGCAGAGCCAGGGGTTGAGCAGTGAGCATCCCCCGGCACATTGAAAAGTTGGCGCCTGTAGCTCCAGCCCTGGAGTCAGTGCCTATATAAGGAGCTGCATATTAACTTCTGAAGAGCTGCATGTGGCTCCGGAGCCACAGGATGGCCACCCTTGATCTACTGCTTTGTGGATTCATCCATCATTCAAATACCAAGTCCACGTGTGTATGTCCTTCCACTGAAAATCAGTGTCAGAAACATGGAGTGTGGCTGCAGCACAAAGCTTGAACAGTTGCTCACTATTAGTCTTCATGATCACATCGACAACAATGCTCTATACTTTCCAGTGAGTGGATACTCTGCTGATGACATCATACATGGCTATATTATACTTAATTACTATCATTACTTAATATTCATTGAGAGTTGACAGTGGGCTCAGTGCTGGACAAACCAAAGAAAACACAGTCCCTGCCACTTGGAGCTTACAATCAAAAGACAACAATTGATACATAAAACACCAGGCAGTGGGTGTAGCACACAGTAGAGCACTGACATGTTTGTTCTCTTGTAAATAAAGTAGAACTTCATTGGGGGCAGATAGTCTTCACAGACATGTGGTTTAAGGAGAGTTTGAAAAAAGAGGGATAGCATATTTCTAACACTAGGGCTCCCACAGCCCCAGTAATAACGGACAGTGCAGCATTGAAGAAAAAAATAAACACCTAAGGATTCAATAGCCAATTGTTACAGAAAAATGTGTAGATATCACTTTCAAGAAGCTGAAGTTATATTTAGTACCTATATTGCTCAAGGGGGTTAAGGCAGATGGTCTTTGGACTTCCCAATACATGTACCCAATGCATAAGAGTACTCCATGTAATTGCATGCCTAGTTATGCATTGGTGCTCTTAAGTGCTTTTAAGTGTAGGTGAAGTCTACACACCTCTGTGATGGTGTTTGTTGTGAAACAGAAAGGTAAACGTAAAGAAATGTCTTGTCTTTTTAAGGGCCAAACACAAATATAACGGACTTCCCTCATTCAACTCAAAGAAAGGCTCTAACGTGAGGCTTCAGCCAAGTTCTGGAGACAGGGAAACTGGCATGATTCTCCTTTGATCTTCCTAGAGATTTTTCTTGTTGGTTGTTGTGGTCTCACAGTAAGCTGAGTGTCTTTTTAAAAAAATAAGTTAGTTGAGTGCAATAATGATTGCTTTGTAAAAGAAATAGAAAAAACTTCCAATGGGACCGGTACATTATATATTGAGTGTGAAGAGAGACACTCAGATCCTGCATGGCACCCTAAAATCTTGCTGCATTGCTCCCCATTGGAGACCCTAGAACAAGGCCCTGCCAAACCAGACACCAGCCTGAGTTTTTGGGGGTTAACTGCCAATTGAGGTTCAGTGTCAGTTTAGGGAGGACTGAGCCTATCAGCTCCTTAAAGATACTCTGGGTTGACCAGAACTAAAAGCAGGGTATTCTGAGGAAACATAACAGTCATGCTCTTTGTAGATTTGTTTTGGAGTTTATTGGCTGTAAAACTGCATGGAAGGTATTTTGCCATAAACTTTCATCAAACTTTGTGTGATTTCAGTTTATGCTTAGATACAACTCTCAAGAGATGATGATGGGAAAGTGCAACACCCTAGTAGGAACTCCTGGAGGCACTGTAACTTAGATAGGAACAATGGGCCAAAAGCTCATATTTTCCCCCGAGGCATTTGAAAATGGTGGGAAATTATAATTGTCAGGGTGGGCCACAGTGTGAAAAGAAAGGATTTTATGGTGAGTTATCTTAAGCATGTTATGCCAAAGTAGTCTAGAGAACTAGAATTCCTATAAACTGAAATCAGTAAATAGTGTAATTAATTGACTTCAGTGGACTTACACTAGTGATAAATTTAACCCAATGCCTGCAGGAGTACTGGGGTTGAGGAGGGGCATTGGAGAATATGAGGCAAAAGTAGTGATTTTTAACATCACTAAGGTGATGTAACAGACTCCCTTCAATCTACTTACTACTATGTAATGGAATTTAAGTTAGTGTTACTTGCAAACAAAGAGTTGGAAGGAAGTGCAAGTTAAAATAACCCCACACTTCTTATTTTAACAAACATTTCCGTTATTTTTTCTTGCTATATTGCGCTCTTCTTATGCCTCAACATATAGGTTAAACCAATTTACTCTATTGAAGCAGCAAAGAGTTCGTGCTCCAATACGTCTGTTAGTCTATAAGGTGCCACAGGACTCTTTGCTGCTTTTACAGATCCAGACTAACACGGCTACCCCTCTAATACTCTATTGAAGACACCCTTGCACTCTGTTAAACTCAGTAGACAAAATTCAGAGGTTATGTGTAATTTACATGTTGGTAACTAGCTATAAGTCAAAGGGAGGCTAGAGGAAGTATAAGCTGGTATAATGTACAAGTTGCGGATATGGAAGGAAATTTAAGTTAAACCTCACTGGATTCTGTCCAGATTCACTACTCACCTCTGAACTGAGTCTTGGACCACCAGCTCCCATGTAGGTTCTTGCAACTATTACACTATTAGTTTATCTTTATCTTGCAACTATTACATATTTCTCAAATAGTCTGAACAGTGAAGCATAGATAGTGAACAAAGAAAGAATTGAAGTTAATACATGACATGAGTATGATGAGACAGTCTTTTTTCAAATATCCCTGGTGTAATAGCTTAGAATTTCAAAACACTTCCAAGTTGGATGCAACCCTGATAAGATGCTTTTCCACCTATCAGTGTAACAGAATGTTGGATGTCAGTGGATGCGGTTCTGCAGACAGCACAGAGACATTTATGTTTTCATTAACATCTCTAAAAGTCTCTGTCTAGTTGTCTAGAAAACTCTATTAAAACATATCTCAGGTAGTATTTATTGCAAAGCCTAAAGATCTCTGAGGATGGAATTTCATAACTTTTGAGAGATTAAATAAGGACTTTAATGGGTTACCTTTGCATATTTTAAGGTCTATGGCAAGATTGCTTTAGTTAAAGTTGAGTGGCCATTTATATTACCATAACTCTTTGTTCACACCCCAGAATAGCCAATAGTCTTACGGTTAGGACACTCACCTGGCTGATGAGGTTAAAGCCTCTGGTCAGCATTATCAGGCAAAGGAGGAACTTGAATCTGGATATCTCGTGTTTCAGGTAAGTGCCCTAACTACCAAGCAATTGACTATTCTGGGGTGGGGGCTTCCTCTTATTTTTGTCAAATGTTTGCAGTTTTATCCTGAGGTGGAACAGTAAACATTTTTTGGGACGGGAAATCAATTTTCCATCCAACTCTAGTTCTAAGCCAGTTATTCTGATTTGAATAAGACTGAAACTGGACATAGCCCAAATGAAAGTTTTAAATAAACCCTAATGCCATAAATAAATCTCTATATTCACTGTCTTAGAAACAGCATGATAAAAAATGGCGGAATGTGGGAGGTAAGAATTCTATTTATCAATCATCTTTCCTAAGTAAAAAAGGCACTTTAAAAACTAAAATATCTAAAGTATCTGAAATAATGTAAATTATAAGATACTAATGAATTATAATTTTACTTTACAAAAATCTCAGGAGCACTAACGCAATGACAGTATATAATATGTTATGCATTGAAGGAAAATATGTTCCATTTCTAGTGGACTAAATTCTGTCTGGTACTAGAAAAAAGAAAAAAATGTAAAAGAAAAAGAAGTTGTAGAAGTGATTTTCCTCCATTTTGACTTCCACTGACAGGGCCCACTGAAGGTCTTCCACAGGTACACTGTCAGGGCAGATATATAGGGGCATGAGAAAATAGTTTGTGCTTTTTTAAGCATATACTCCCTGATGTGGTTATGGTCTAATTTAACCCCATACCACACTGATTGCTCCTGATCCTGAAAGGAATCTTCTCCATCGTTCGGGGAAGGTGCATATGCAGGTATTGGATTGAAGCCAATCAAAATACAAGCACACATGCAAAGCTATCAGGAGACTCCCTTCAGACCCTCTGCCCTTCCTGCTAGCAGCTACTGACTTAATGCAGAGACTACCTTCCCCTTGCCATTGAATTAGGCCTTTTACTTCCAGTTGACCCTTCCCAGTGCAATTCACTCCTTGCAGACCTTGTCTCTGCTGCCCTTATCCTCTGAGCCTGGCCCTGTATCCAAAGTTTTGTTCTTTATTTAATTTGTTAAAGATACATACAATTTTAATTTAATCAGGCACATAGTGTGGGGATGCATCATTACACAGGGGAGTGCCCTAATCAAGTGGCTCCAGAAGGGCTCTGTATGGACTCAAACTGGCCCAGACTCCCGTGAGACTCCAGGGGTAAACTTCAGTGCGGTGTAATATGGTATAGAAGCCTTAAATCTATGTTTTGTTACCGGTAACAATTTAATTTAATTTTAAATGTTGCCATTTGTGTTTATTTAGCAACTGAATGGAATAGCAGCTACCTTTTGCAGATCATCCATTACAGCAAAATTAAAGATACATACAAAAATTACATAAAATCAACAAAAAAGATAAATATGCAAAACCTATTTTGGGTATTTCTTAATATTTATAGTCAAGCATGTTTTTAATAGAATAAAATTAAAATAATCATAACATGAGAAACAAAGCTCACCTACACAGGTTTAACAACTTTGAACACACTTTTACTTGAACACATATTTCATTAATTGTGCAATCTTTAAAACTGCATGACACACTGAAGTGTTTCTCAAGTTGCTGTCCCAGAAGAAGTGTTGCCCCAGTTGATGGTAGGTGACTGTCATGGTAAAGTATAGGTTTTTTCTTTTTTATTAAGCACCAGAGGAAATAGGCTTTAAAACCTGTGTCACCTCTTCACGCATAAATTACAACTGCCCCAAGGCTGTTACAGCTTCCACAGGGTTTTTTTATTTTTTTATTTTTTTTTAAGTTTACAGTTCTTTTTTCTTGTTTTTAGTATTGCCTATGTTAGAACTAATTATAGCTCCATCAACTGGCTACACCCATTCTGGAGCTCAGCTCTTATTCAGAGAGCTGTGCATATTTATGCCTATATACATTTGAAAGAGGGAGAAGTCTAGGAAATTTCAGACACATATTTCTGATGTGATAAAAATAGTTTATATTTAAAAATAAATTAATTGCAATTAATTTATTTTTATTTTTATTTAATTAAATTAAAAATATTTATTCGTAGACAAAGAACACAACCATTAGTTGTGAATATTTAGTAACTGAACCAAATATTTGATAAACTGCATATGAAAAAAATCATCTTAACCACTAGAAACAGCATGTATATCTCCCCTACTTGGTGCACGGTGGGGTACACTGCAGGGAGGGGGGGATAAGGAAATCTTATGTTTTCTTGAAAAAGGCTATTGCAGATATCCTTGGTGATAGCCAGGAAATATCACAGGGAAATGAATGGGCACGTTGTCACAGAAGTTCAACCTCTGGTTAGAAATTATTTTGTGAGTGAAACAGCATGGAAATGACATCTGAAATCTATCAAAAGAGAACATGCTTTATGATTTATGGTCTGCGATAATGGGAAAATTTTCTTCCCATTGTGCTGAATCAGTAAAGATGTCACTGAGTGAATCTGTTTGAACTGTGAAAGAACTGCATAAGTAGGTGAAATGCAAAGAACTTAGGTCAGAGAACTAAACTGGACCACAGGAAAAATGAAAACTGTATTGGTTGAGTGAAACAGAATTAAAAACCCAGTATCATCTGGTTCTGTTTAAAATAATATCTTGATGAAGGGCCACACAACCATGAATATTAAAAATGTTAGTTTGCATACTCTAGACCAGCAGTTCTCAAACCGTATGTGGAGACCCCTATGTGGGTCACAGCCCTGTTTAAATGGGGTCACCAGGGGTGGCATTAGATTTGCTGGGGTGGAAGCTGAAGCCTTCACTGCCCAGGGCTGAAGCTGAAGCTCAAGGGCTCAGATTAGCCCCCCCGCACCTGGGGCTGAAGCTCTTGGGCTTTCCCTCTGTCCCCCTGCCAGAGGTGGTGGGGTGTGGGCTTTGGCAGGGTTCAGGCGGGCTCTGGGTTTGGTCCCACCTCTTGGGGTCATGTAGTAATTTTTGTTGTCAAAGGAAGGTCGCGGAGCAATGAAGTTTGAAAACCCCTGCTCTAGACTCTCCATATATATATCTATTGTTCTGCCTATTTTGCTCCTTTTAAATATTGCTGCTCTCTTCTGAGATGTACATTTTAGTGAATCACAAACAGCCCGAGGTATCTCTTCCTATCCATCTCTTTCTTTCATCTAAGAAGACAAAAGAAACAGCCTTTGGGAGCAGATCATGGCCTGAGAATTTGGTCAGCAATGTTACTGGGAACATGTGGTAAGGGATTTCACCTTGAACCAAGTCTACTTTGTTAAGCTTTACTCCTAGGAAGCCTTTTACCTTTATTTCTGAATTGAATGCCTTATACTTGTACTCACTTAAAACCTTTCTCTTTGTAGTTAAATAAACTTGTTTTATTCTTTAACCAAAACTAATCCAGTGTTGTGTTTAAACTGAATTGTGTGGATAGCTCCATTTAAAGTAGCAAACTGTTGTATACTGATCCCTTTAGAGAGGCAACAGACCTAAAATATCCGTACTGTCCAAGAGAGGGCTGGACGGTGCAGAACACAAGCTTTTTTTGTGGAAAATTCAAGACAGGGAATGTGTTGGGGTCATCCTGCAAATAGTAACCAAGGCTGCTGGAGGCCAGAGTATGGCTGGTGTTTGCTGAGAGGCTGCTGGGGTCACAGTTGCTGAACTAAGGCTGTGGCTATACACAGACTCAGGTGTGACCTGCATGCTGGCAGGCTGTTTCTGAATGGCCCAGGTGGAAGCTACAGCAGCAAAGCATTGTGAAGCATCCCAGGTTGCAGGGCAAGGGTGACGCAGCCTCCCACTGGTCTGGATTGCCCAGAATGTCCTAACATTCCTTCCTTTCTTCTTCTAGGACTTGTGTGTATTCCCATCAGTGGGAGATTAGTGAAAAGTGCCCCTCCTCCCGACAACATATGGATGGTGGGCAAGGAGTTCTTAGGAAAATATGGACTGTAAAACTGTTCTCCCAAATTGGACAGCAGAGATCAAAGCTAAGTTCAAAAATAGTGCTTGGTGAAGATATGCACTGAACACCCCTGGCATCTTTCCCCATATGCTACAGATAGCCTGTTTGACTTTCTCAAAGGTTCTGCTTTCTCTAGATTAAAATCACAGGGTTCTTTTAAAATCTAAAGTGTATAGACATACTTCCCCAAGGTGTGAATAAGGTGAGGGAACAGCACAGGGAAGGAAATGCTCTGAGAAAGTGCAAGTCAGATACTATTTGGGTAATGAAGCTATGGTGGGGTCTCATTATGACTTCATATTTGTAGATCACTGTGTACAATGAATTGGATATCAGAAATTGCAGCTTAATCACTCTTCTTGCCAAGGTAATCGCAATGTAGAAGGCTTCAAGGAAAGGTGTTCTAGGGATGTCTCTCAAAGGGGTTTGAGGCTAGTTAAGACTAAGTTATAATTGAGTTTTACTCCAAGGAAGGGGGAGCAGAGAAGGTATTAACAAACCCTTTTAAGAATCTGACAAATGCAGAGTGTGAGAAAAATGTTCTTATTTTAACTTGCTGATGATATGCTGATCTATCTGCTAGGTGGACTTTTGGGGAAGACACAGAGATTTCTTGGGATTTTAGGTAGAGCAGATAGTTTAGAGTTGCAGGTATCTCAGCTTGTATGAGACCAATTGCTTGCTCAAAGACCAAGAAGAGAATTTTTATTTTTAGCATAACATATAAGACTAGAGGATTTCCAGGACTGAAATAATATAATTTTCACCCTCTCTGAACATGACCTGTCTGTGGTGGTCCACAAACAATTATGCACCATGCTGCCAGTTGGAATATCTCTGAATGAGGATGGGGTACTAGTCTGGTTCCTCAATAAGAGGTCAGAAGACAATGGCATAGAGAGAGATGGTTCTCTGAACAGACTAAAAGGTCTATGTACCAGTGTTGTCTTGGCCATACTGGGGCTACCAGAATGCCATTTCCTTTGTCTCTCTTGATCTTTCACAGTATTCTTAGAATAAAAGGAATAGGAAGAAAGGCATATAGAAGATCTTTGCTCCAATCAGAAAGCCATCTGTAAGAGATGTAATAAACATTCGTGTCTATTTGTTCTCATGCAGAATAGTGGACATTTGATGTTCTCCTGAGATGCAAATAGGTCCAACTTTGGATGTCCCAGTTTCCTGAATAGCTGGGTAAATATTGCTGCCTTTAGGGACAATTCACTTTGGTCCTGAGTCCTTCTGCTGAGGTTCACATGCAAATGAAAAGCTATTTGATGTATCTAGTGCTTTATGCGCCATTTTCACAGCTTTCTTGCCTGTGTGCAATGAATCCCAGGAGACTGTTCTTCCTCATTTGATTATGTAGTACATGGCTGGGGCATTGTCTGTCAGAACTTGTACTATTTGATATTGCAAATACAGAAGAAAAGCCTTGAGGGCCCAAGTGTACTGCTCTGAGCTCTAGCATGTTTATGTGCCGTAACTCCCATCTGTTCCAATGCTCCTGCACTTTGAGGTTTTAATAATGAATACCCAAGCACAGATTGGAGGCATATACAGAGATTAAGTTGGTGGGAACAGGAGGAGTGAAAGACACTCTCTGGAGAACATTTTCCCTGGACTCCAACCTGCTTAGTTGCTGCAATGCCTGTGCTGAGATAACTATCCTCCTTTGTAGGCTGTCTACTTCTGGGGTATGGTTTTGAGCTACCTACTGCTATATAGATCTCATGTCGCAGGCAGGCATGAGGAGAGATGATTCTGAGGATGCCATGAGGCCCATGAATCTCAGAAAATAGTGAGTGGTGTGCTCTGAAAATGCTCTTAACTAGATGCTGAGAAATCTGTCCTCCAAAAATGAGTACTTTGAGCATGTGATTAATAGAGTTGGTAAAAAACGTTGCTTAATTTTTTTTCATTGAAAAATATAGATTCTGGTTGACTAAAATACTTCGTGAACTCTCCCTCACCCCCCCCGACCCCCCAAAAATCAGAAAAAATGTGCTTGTTTCCTTTTAACATATTCTAAATTAAACAGTTTGATTTTTTTGATTTTACACGTCCAACTGGCATGAGTAGAATCCATGTACATATAACCCAGGGATAAAGATCAGTATTTTTAGAAAGAGATGAGATTTTCCTCAAATATGGGAGAATTAATACAATATGGTGCAGAGATTAAAAACCACAACCAAACGTTATTCCTAAGAGAACTGGGTTTTGAAATGTTTCCACTTTTTTTTTTAAATGCAAGTCTGGAACTCTTGGGTCATCTACTCTTAGCATTTGAGTGACAGGCTAAAGCACAAATTTATTTAAAAGTTTTTTCTTTTTTCAAATACTTCAGATTATCTTGTCTTTCTCCCTAGCAATTATAGGAGTTCCATAAGAAAGGCAGGTCCAAGGAGGGGAGATCCCATATGGACACCAAACAATTTTTGCTTTGGTCAAAAAGCCACTTCCTGTCAAAAAAAGTTTGGATAAAAAATTGCAACCAGTTCTAAGGTTAATCTAGACTACCATACATTTGAACAAGTGATCTAAAATGAAAGACTCCTGATTACCAATCCCCTTGATAAAGAGTTTCTATAGACTAGGAATTAACCATTAAAATTCAGTGTCAGCATACGACTTCAACACAACCATAAAAGCATAAGACTATAGATGATATATGGTATGATACTACCAGTTTACATGTTACTTTTACTTCTAATCATATTTGTTAAAGAGATTGTGATAGATATATGTATTAAAAATAGACAATCTTTCTTTAGAAAGTTTCCTCCACAATTATTTGTACTTGTTGACTTTAAATAAAATTTGTTATGTAAATTCCAGAAATATTTGTACCCTTTATGTTATCACTCCAGCCTGTGCCATGTTCACATCACAAGTTTTACCTTGAGTGAATGTCTAGACTTAAAATGAAGCAGAAAGTTTAAACAACACTTGAGATCATAAGCTTTGCTTTATATTAAGTTTAGATTCAAATCCAAAGAAATGGATACCTTAATGGAGTTATGTTAACTGTAGTGAGTTTGTCAGCACTTATCAACCCTCACAGAATATTGTGCATTAGTCAGGTTTAGCATGGAAAGCAGTGGTTCCCTTGTCCTCCAAAGAACATGATTTTACAACTGATCTGAGTTGCTGCTTGGAATTAAGGTCATTAAGTGTTACAGACATGAGGATGGTTCATATACATCTGTGTATTCTATATGTAATAACATAACCATAACTAATTTATTTTCTTTGGATATTACATTTTATGTACACATGCATTCTTCAAGTACATTATCCACAAGATTGTCTTAAAGCTACTTGCTATATATGCATATATATATTAGCTTGTTCCATTTATTAGGACCAGCTTGTTCTCTTTCTGCAGTACTGTCTGAACCATACCTATTAAATATTGTCAGTCTTTTCTGTAACATAATCCCAGCTGAAATTCACATGCAAGATGTAATCTCAACAAGCCATTTGGAATCATTTCTAAAAAATGTAAAAGCCAGCATTCTTCTAAAGGAATGAACCAGCACGATAAAAATGTCTAAGGTGGAAGTCTAATCTGTTCATATGAGAACCTGTCAGTATACCATTCACTTACACTGTAAGATTAACCCATCTTCATAAATCGTCATTATAAGGAAGAGTGAGTGATCCATTCGGTTAAGGTACTTCTCTCAGATTTCCAGTTAAAACCTTTGTTTCACATTTATAGTATGTTTACATGGAAAAAAGCATGCCTAGAGCAAAAATTAAAATATTCAAAAAATCTAATGTTGCTCACAAATCCTGAATAATTTTATTCCTAAAAATAAAGGCATCCTCCTCCCAAATTCTCCCTCTAGCTTAAGTATATAAACATTGACTACTAAAACATGTCAAAGCAGCTCTCATTTGTGACCATCTAGTAATACTTTTTAATGTGTATTCATTTTTCAGTTAAACCTTCAAAGATATATTTAAAATACCAATTAAATCACTTGTATACAGTTTTAATGTAGATAATGTGCCTAATTCATAATGATGACAGTAATACAGAAAATACATTCTATGTCTGAGTCAAGGTTTAAATAATGAGGAATCCAGATATCAACTTAATAAATTACTTTAAATGCAAGCAAGTCTAAGATGCCACATGAAACAGGATTTTACATAAAACGATCAAAAGACCAATGATGTCTTTAATGACTAAAAACCAAACCTTTCCAAGATAAATATGTACGGCTTCTAGTGACTGAAAACATTATTTGATGATGTCTATGTAATGGAAAAATATATATTTTACTTTAGAAAATAATTTCTATTGACATTTTTCTCATTACCATTCTGCCTAGGTAAAAACTATACACACTTCAAAAACTACTCCTCCAGAAAGCAAAAACCTCTACCACAGTCTCCACATTGATTCAGTAACAAGGGGCTACAATGTTAGATTTAAAAACAGTCAGTGATAGAAGAGGAAACATCTAGATTAGGAAACACAAGATGAGTAGGAAGCAAACTCTGACAACCCTACGAATTACATGGCAAACCATCTCAATAGAGAATTGGGAAAATAACGACGACTTACATTTTTATAATGCCTTTCATTGAGAATACTATCCACATGGCTTATAAAGTATATATACTGGAATCATTTCACACAGCACAGCCACTTTTGGGATGAAACACAGCTATTAAGCTATTAAAAAACGCAAAGCAACAGAAGATGCTAAAAATGCAAGGGAAATTTTTAAGGGACGGATGTTATCACAAAAATGATAACTTGATTAGCACTTCCTTACCTCATTAAAGATTAATGAGATGCTCAGGTATCATGGTAATGGAGAGCCATATATGAACCTAACAATATTCTGTCCCCTAACCTCACGCTGGGGCACTGGTTCAGTGCTCACTCAGGAGAAGTGTGCTACCATGGCATACTAACCTGCAATTTATTTGGTGAAGTCTCATCCAAATTGTGACTACGCCAGACTTTGTTTGGCTTGTGCGATCTCACAAGAACACAGCCCAAATTAATGACATAATAAAAACTGATAATATAAAATATCAGCTCACAAACATTTCTATTTCTTGTCCAGCGAATCGCTCAGACAAACAAGTTTGGTTACAATTTACTGGAGATAATGCTGTCCTCTTCTTGTTTACAATGTCACCTGAAAGTGAGAACAGGAGTTCGCATGGCACTGTTGTAGCTGGTGTCGCAAGATATTTACGTGCCAGATGCGCTAAAGATTTATATGTCCCCTCGTGCTCTAACCACCATTCTAGAGACATGAGTCGATGCTCATGACAGTAATAATGATCCAAAGCAGAGCGAACCGACGCATGTTCATTGTCATCATCTGAGTCAGATGCCAGTAGAAGGTTGATTTTCTTTTTTGGTGGTTTGGGTTCTGTAGTTTCTGGATCTGAGTGTTGCTCTTTTAAGCCTTGGAAAGGGTAACAAGCCTTGTGGATGGGGGTAAGTGGTAGATGTGGTATATCTTGACTTTAGTAAAGCTTTTGATACATTACCTTCTCATAAACAAACTAGGGAAATGCAACCTAGATGGAGCCATTACAAGGTGGGTGCATAACTGGCTGGAAAACAGTTCCCAGAGAATAGTTATCAGTGGTATAATGGCATACAGAGTACACTTATAAAGTTTGCAGACAATACAAAGCTGGGAGGGGTTGAAAGAGCTTTGGAGGATAGGATTATAATTCAAAATGATCAGCACAAACTGGAGAAATGGTCTGAAGTAAATAGGATGACATTCAATAAGGACAAATTGAAAGTACTCCACTTAGGAAGAAACAATCAGTTGCACACATAATACATGGGAAATGACTCCCTAGGAAGAAGTACTGTAGAAATGCAGAAAGGGATCTGAGGTTCATAGTGGATCACAAGTTACATATGAGTCAACAGTGTAACATTGCTGCAAAAAAAGCAAACATCTTTCTGGCATGTATTAGTTGAAGTGTTGTAAGCAAGACACGAGAAGTAATTCTTCCGCTCTACTCCGTGCTGATTAGGCCTCAACTGGAGTATTGTGTCCAGTTCTGGGTGCCACATTTCAGGAAAGATGTGGACAAATTGGAGAAAGTCCAGAGAAAAGCAACAAAAATGATTCAAGGTCTAGAAAACATAACCTATGATGGAAGACAGAAAAAATTGGGTTTGTTTAGTCTGGAAAAGAGAAGACTGAAAGGGGACATAATAACAGCTTTCAAGTACATAAAAGCTTATTACTAGGAGGAGGGAGAAAAATTGTTCTTCTTAACCTCTGAGGATAGGACAAGAAGCAATAGTTTTAAATTAGAGCAAGGAAGGTTTAGGTTAAACATTAGGAAAAACTTCCTAACTGTTAGGGTGGTTAAGCACTGGAATAAATTGCCTAGGGAACTGGTAGAATCTCCATCATTGGAGATTTTAAAGAGCAGGTTAGACAAATACCTGTCAGGAATGGTCTAGATTAGTGGTTCTCAAAGCCGGTCCGTCGCTTGTTCAGGGAAAGCCCCTAGGCCGAGGGATGTGCTGACCGCCACTTCCTGCAGTCCCCATTGGCCTGGAGCAGCGAACTGCAGCCAGTGGGAGCTGCGATCAACCGAACCTGCGGACGCGGCAGGTAAACAAACCGGCCCAGCCCACCTGGGGCTTTCCCTGAACAAGTGGCGGACTGGCTTTGAGAACCACTCGTCTAGATAATACTTAGTCCTGCCATGAGTGCAGGGGTCTGGACTAGATGAGCTCTCAAAGTCCCTTCCAGTCCTATGATTCTATGCTCCACACCTCATCCCTTTCAGATTTTAGTCTGCACTTCAAATTCTTAAACCTTTGCTCGAGTGCTGTAGTTATTTTTAGAAATCTCACATTGGTACCTTCTTTGCGTTTTGTCAAATCTGCTGTGAACGTGTTCTTAAAACAAACATGTGCTGGGTCACCATCCGAGACTGCTATAACATGAAATATATGGCAGAATGTGGCTAAAACAGAACAGGAGACATAATTCTCCCCCAAGAAGTTCAATCACAAATTTAATTAACATCTTATTTTTTTAACGAGCTTAATCAGCATGGAAGTATGTCCTCTGGAATGGTGGCGGAAGCATGAAGGGACATTTGAATGTTTAGCATATCTAGCACATCTAGCACCTTGCAATGCCGGCTACAAAAGCCTGTTCTCACTTTCAGGTGACATTGTAAATAAGAAGCAGGCAGTAGTATCTCCCGTAAATGTAAACAAACTTGTTTGTCTTAGCGAATTGGCTGAACAAGAAGTAGGACTGAATGGGTTTGTAGGATCTAAAGTTTTACATTGTTTTGTTTTTGAAACAAAAAAAATCTACATTTTTAAGTTACACTTTCATGATAAAGAGATTGCATTATGGTACTTGTACGAGGTGAATTGAAAGATACTCTTTCTTTTGTTTATCATTTTTACAGTGCAAATATTTGTAATAAAAATAATAATATAAAGTGAGCACTGTAAGCTTTGTATTCTGTCTTGTAATTTAAATCAATATATTTGAAAATGTAGAAAAACATCCAAAATATTTAATAAATTTCAATTGGTATTCTATTGTGCAATGAATCCCGATTAATTTTTTTAAACACAATTAATTTTTTGAGTTAATTGCATGAGTTAACTGTGATTAATCGACAGCTCTATTATTTAATTATACTAGTGTCTAGAATCAAGTTCAGAATCCCATTATACAAGGCCACATGCAAACACATATAATAAGAGACATTCCTTACCCCCAAAAAATGTATTAAATAGTCAATGGAACATCTATTTATATTCCATTAAGGCTGACCCTATTAGGATTGTCGATGAACTATACATACATGTAAACACAGAACCTGGTGATCAATGCAGAGGCCACCTGGGAAGTGAGTGGGTGTGTAATACCTAAAAAATACGTATGCCTAAGAATAGGGACCAGCTCACGGAACCTGCATATGCCTGCAGCTATACAGGTTTATTTTGGTCAGATCAGGCCCTGGGAATATCATATACATCAGCATATGCTATTTCTAACTTTTAGAATCAACAGTATACCACCACAGCATATCTCAAAGGATTCCTGTTAATAGCTTATCCACAATACATAAGGCTACTTGTATTTTGACTCCTATATGCTTTTAAGTCCCTCTACACACTCTGTTAAACCATCAAAAATCCTTGACTCAGAATCAACTTTTCATAGCAAATTTAAAAATAATGCTACAACAAAAGAATTGCCTTTCAAAGGATAAATGCCACCCCACAAAAATATGTTTGAAGGAAACGTAAATAAACTTAAAATGTGACCGTTTTAATTTTTATATTGGAAATGGTTATTTTCATATTTAAAACTGCAATTTGCACACCTCTACACTTGAGGTGGAGGATCAAACATTTGTAATTTGCTGTATTTTAACATGAAATATATACTTCTTGTATACTGTCTTGTGAATGGGTTTATAAATCTGTGGGAAAATTATAGATGCCAGAGGTTTAAGGTTAGAACAGTGACAATAACATGAAGGAAATAGCAGATTGATGAAATACTTCTGAGAATAAAATAAATGTATTAACAGCCTTTAAGCACAGAGAGAGAGAGAGAGAGAGAGAGAGAGAGTGTGCGTGCATGGTGAGAAGGCAGTGGTGGAATCTGGATTAGAGTTATAGACGGGTTTCAGAATTGAGTCTGTCTAAACATAGTGATTTGGATTTTGAAACTTGCAAGCTGTTCTCATGAGATTTAGGATATATTTTCGCTGCCGCTGGGAGTGAACCTCCCAGTCCGGGTAGACAGACTCATGCTAATGGGGCTTCATCTAGTGTGCTAAAAATAACAAGAAGGATGTTGCAACTTGGGCGGCAGCTTGGCTCTTAAGCCCACCCCACTCCTTGGTTTTGAGCTTGGATGGCTCGTGTGATCTCTGTCAGAGCCGCAACATCCACACTGCTGTTTTTAGCATGCTAGTTCAAGCACTCCTAGCACAAGTCTGACATACCCCAAATTACAAGGACTTTGCCAGACAAATTTACTTACAAGAATGCCATGCTCAAATCTCATTAGGACAGTTATTGTTATGAAATTTAAACTGAATCCAAAACCAGGAATGGAAAACTGGCTCATTTTAGGTTTTAATCTGACATGAAACTGGGCCTGAATCTGGGAAATGGAATCAAAGCCCATCACTCACAACTCAAAGGGTTTAGACTTGGAGTTCTACTTTTGGCTCCACTCTAGTACTATTAATCAAAATATGAAAATATGCATTTCTGCAATCAGAGACAGTTACTGACAATTGAGAGTGATCTTTTATTTTTGTGCACCAAAAGGGTGGCCTATACAAATAAAATATAAAGGTTATTCCCTCCAGGAGATGTGTTATACAACTGACCATCATTAGATTTTTTTTTTTTTGCATCATTTTTAAGATACTGAAGTTAGTACTTCCCTTTTTAATGTTATTATTATTATTATTATAATTTAATTCAATTAAAAGATTGGTCAGGAATGACCTAGCACTTCAGAAGAATTCCCTGAAGAGTCAAGCTAGAACAATTCTTCTGTTTTTTAAATAAACCTATAAAAACAAGCACTTGCTCCCCTGACCCCCCCCAAATAAATAAATACATTAATAAATAGATGTTATTAAAATATTTTTGTTTGTGGCTGGTTGCCAAAGCTTCAATTGGCCTCCTTGAGAGGCTGATAAAGCTGTTTTAAGCACTACCACTTGGTCTGGAAAAAAAATGAATGAAAACCAGGGAAGTTAAAAATGTCTTGGTTTACATTCACTAATATATATAAACAAGAGGGCAAAGAGTGATAATGGATACAATAAGTAGAGCTGAGCCAATATTCTGCAAAGAAGAAAAGCAACAAAAAACATTTGAAAATATCTTTCTTTGGAAAGTTTATTGTTCTAATTGTTTTCTGCTAGGGATTGGCTAACTGGTTAGACCTGAAACTCAGCCCTCTTTCAAACCTGAAATCAAGCCTTGTTAAAGCTTTATAGAATTTTAAGTAAAGCTATTCATAATTTGCCTACATCCTGGACATTTATTCTAATCTTCCTTTTCTGGGATGACCCCAAAGGCCAATTATTCCCTGCTCTTACCACTCTGACAAGATCCTTACTTCCTCCTAATGGCTCTCCACCACGAGGATTCTAGTTTGCTCCATCTTTTTCTCCATCCCCAAAGGTGCTTGATGTTATACAGCAGGGGTAGTCCTAGATTCAAGTAGTGTCTTTCAGTTTTATCTCAATGACTTGTGCTTATGTGAACTTCAATCCTCCATGGTTTATTACTGAATTAGCAAAGTGCCAAACCAGACATTTTGTTATGATCTTTTCGCTATCTAAATTTCCAAGTAGTAAAAAGTCTGCTTATGGGAAACAGTTGAGAGAAATTTCAAAATTTCAGTTGAATGCAGTTCGAACACTTAAAGCACACATTTGCTCTTTAAATCAAGTTTGGGGTAAAATTTACCAACTCCAAATTGGAATACTAAGAGCATTCCCCAGATGTTCCATTTGTCTTTTTTAGTTGGATAATCTTTCACTTAATGGTTTTCTCTGAGCTTGTAAAGTACTGAGCATTTGTGAATTGCTCCCTTACTGCAAAAAAGATCATCCTTTTGTCTCAGAGTGTGTCTATGCTACAACTGGAGGTGTGATCACAGCTTGTGTAGATATATCCGAGCTAGCTTAAATCTAGAGAGAGAAATGGCTAAAAATAGCAATGGAGATGTGGTGGCTGCATAGACCTGGTGCAGCCTAGGAACACAAGAACATACCTAGAGTCCCTAGTGGGCTTGTACAGCCTGCAGTAAAGCCTGTGCTACTGCAACTCGACTGCTATTTTTAACCATACTAGCCTGATTAAAGCTAGTGTGGGTATGCCAGCCCATGTTGCAATCATATCTCCATTTGCAATGTAGACATATCCTCAGTCTCTCACAGCTTAATTTTCTATTCTACTCACCAAACCCTGACACATCCAATATTATTCCATGATCTGAAGGGCTGAGTGTATTGAATTTATATTGCTTCCCAACTGTGGGCTTGTTACAAGAACGTGAAATTCCAATAATAAATCATGCCTGCAGAAGCCTGTGTGTTTCAGTATCTCCCACTGGTGAAATCTTTATTTCCAGGTATCCAAATAGCCCATGACTCCAGACACTTAACAGAAAGCCTAAGATGTGTGGGTGCTATCTATGGTGGGAGTCTACTATTTGACAAGGTAATGAATCAAAAGAGCTACTTGAATTGCTCAACAAGCCAGAGAAACTTTATATGTCTTCTAGAATCTTTCAAAAGTATCTAGTAATCAGCTTAAAGTTCTTCTCCACTGCTTGTTATTGTGGTTCACAATTTGGGAATGGTTGAGGTCCTCCAGTTGTTGCCAAATGATCTTTTTACTCTACTGACCAGGAAATGTTTTTTTCACCACACACTCCAAATCCTACACCACTGAGGTCAATGGAAGTTTTGTCACAGATTCCAACGGGAGCAGGATCAGGCCCCATATGAGACAGAGATGCAGAGTATACCTCCATGAGGGTCCCTTGCTTCTGGAATTCACTTCCCCCTTGGTCCAAAATTGCCTGAATTTGTTGACTCTATTTAACAGGACCTTGGGAGAAAGCTGAGTGTAGAGTGGAATGGGGTTGCCGTGCTTTGTGTATTGACTGAAGTGTTAACTTTTCTTATTGTATTGGTCTGCTGTGTGTTATTTTTACTGATTGCAAGCTTAATTGCTGGTAGGGTGCCAAGACTTCATGTATATAAATTTGTATATTTTTTAAATTAAAGAACAAATAAGGGAGACACATTCAAAGACACAAATGACAGCTCGGCACATAGTCCTCATACATTGCCTCTGAATGAGAATTTTGATTCAGTGCCATTGAAAATCTCCTCCTAAATAAAACAATGTATATCCATTTGGAACAAAGCCCCAGAGAAAAAAAAAAAAAAAAAAAAAACGTTCAAGCCCTTGTTGCCCAAAATTATGACCAATGCACTGAGTGAATAATATCAGTGAGAACTGTAGTACACCATGTCATCTAACCAGACTAGATAACACAGTGCCCGCATCCCAGTCTATGTAACAGCTTGCCTCTGTTGCTGCCACCACCACAGGAGAATTTATAGATCTGATTTTCCCTAGTGTAAACAAGGCCTGTGTTTAGCCATCCATTAACTTTTCATCAAATTGTTCTGTTTCTTCCACCTCACATTGATTTCCTAAGAACATATCATAGTGTTCCTTAATCTAAATTGTCATAACCCTTATACACATTCCTTCCCGCATTGTTCTAGCCTATCATGTGCTTCAATGAATCACTTGGCATTTAGTTTTTTCCCCCCTAAAACCATTCAAGAATCAACGTTACCAATTAAAGAATTTTCCATACTATTATGTACTATTAATATTATCAGTTTGGACAATTCAGTCCCATTGATGTGAAATAAAATCTGCAGCATTTAAATGTTATTTCTACCCTAAAGTTAAATTGAAATCATTTGGAGCAATATGAATATCTCAGAGCATGGGATTACCCAGAAGGTATTCTGGCTTCCTCACCTACATAAAAATATCCAAAACCTCCTCCAAATAGTGTTTTTGCAGGAAAGAGTCCCAGAATTGGAGTGTAGTGTAGTGTACTGAAATCTTTCTTAGTAGTACTGTACCACCTTCTGGAAGAGGTAAAGTACTTTAGGTCATAATGCCAAAAGAGATGTCCACTCCAATTTGAGGGGATTCAGAAGAAGGTGGGTATGTTCAGTGGTAACCTAAAATACACATTTTTCAAGATCCCCTGCTGATTTTGTGCAAGTCACTTGGCCATTTTGTGTCTCAGTTTCCCCATCAGTAAATTGGGGATAATTATATTTCAGTATCTCACAAAGATGTGAGAATCAAAATGTTTGTTCTCTGCTTTGAAGCTGTAAAATGCTATATGTACTATGATAGTCAGAATAATAATAAATGTAACCTTAAGGTTAAAATTGTATACTCTCCCATTTGCTTTTGTTTGAATTTAAAAGGCTGGTTTTCAGTGTGCTTATGCTACACTATACCACATCCCAAGGACCTTGATGGGAGGAAGTGCATGATGTATAAATAAAATTATTTAAAAAATCCACAGTGAGAGGTTTTCCCCAATGTATATAGTTTTGTGACAGAATTTTACTTTTGTGTCAAATCCTCAAGCTGTGAAAAGGGACCAGAATACACCAGAGAATCTGGCCCAGTATTTCCAAAACAGTCTAACTGCTGCAAAATAAGACCCCACTTCTGCAGAGATTTACGCACGTGCTTAACTTTATGTACTGTGAGGAGTTGTCCAGTGACGTTAACAGGACTGCTCAGAGGCCGTGAACCAAAGCCCATTGAAAATAATTGGAGTCTTTTTGCAGACTGGGCTTTGAATTAGGCCCAGAGTGCGTAAAGTTAAGCACATGCATATGTCTTTGCAAAACCAGGGCCCGTGAGTTTGAACGGAAGTTTTGACATTTTTTTAAATAACATATCAAGAGGAAATATGCATTGATCCAACTATTTGCCCTGGTAATAATTTACTGTCAGCTTCTGAATGTGTAATATTTAACAACCTTAAGTGCTGCTAAATATACCTGGTACATAGGGCAACACACATGCCAGGTGCTGCTAAATGTATAGCATTTGGAAGCAATGGAATTTCAAGGGACCACAGAAGCTACAATGAAGTCCAGAAATAAAGGAGTTAATGAAGATGCATAAGCCAAATAATCTGAATTTCAGTACATGTTTATTTGATTCTACTGGACATTTAGAACAGCAAAGTAATACAAATATAATTTAAGGGCCAAAAATAAATAAATATGTTAAATTCCTTTGTTAGTGTGACACATCTCATATGATACCAGTGAGTTAAAAGATGGGAGACTAGAATCTCCTAGTATTATTTGCTAATATATCATTGTGACGGGATCCTGGTGTGCAACCTAGTACTGTGGAACCACTGTGCCCCCTTAACCCTCCAACCTGAGCTGTCTCTCACAATGCTTTGCTAGTGACAAGCAGCAAGCCCCTGCAGGGGCTGTTATCACTCAGCACAACCACATGTGGAGCTCCACACCCGCTAGATTGCATGAATGCTCCCAGAGCCACTCCTGAATCACACAGAGAAAGGTACCAGCCAAATTCGCCCCAGCTCCCAGCCTTGTACCTTAGAAATATACCATCTTGCACTGCTCAAGGTGAGCAGTACAAATTTATTAATAGGTTCACCACTTCATCAATGGAAAGTGCATATCCACCAGCCTTTGCAAACCTGAGCAGATTCACCAGACACTTCAGGCAGACTCACTGGTAAAGATAAACAGTTAAATAAATTTATTGACTACAGAAGACAGATTTTAAGTGATTATAAGTGATAGGCAAAAAGTCAGAGTTTGTTACCAAAATAAAATATAAGCACACAGTCTAAACTCTCAACCCTATTAGACTGGGCAATATGATTAAGCAGTTTTTCTCACCCCACTGGATATTGCAGTCCTTAATATACAGGTTTGTTCCTTACACCTGGGCCAGTCTCCTCTGTTGGAGTCTTTAGTCTTCTGAGTGTCTTTGTTGTTTGCAGCATAGGTGGGGGAAGGAGAAAGGCCAAGCATGGGTCCCTGTGTTCTGTTTTATATCCTTAGTCCATTTGCTTGGAGAACACAAGTCCAAGCATGTCTGGTGGGCATTGCTGAGTCCCCAGGCAAGGTGGAGTGATTCGCCTGGTGTGACCTTATGCAGATGAGTCATTGAATTGTAACTCCCTTGCTGGACAATGGCTGTTGATGGTTGTTTGATACTCGCCCGGGCGTTGGTTACTTTCCTTGCTGTTGTCTCTGGGGAGCTAATATCTGACCCATTCCCCAACTTACAGCATGTTTTACTGACAACCATACAACGCAATCTCATAATTTCATATGCACTAATGATATATATATTTAGATAGAACAGTGATTTTCACCACATCAAAACCTTGCCCCTGATACCTTACATGGCATGCTTTATATGCAAGATCACAATTATATATAAATGAGGAATATGGGGGTTACAGGGTACTCTCCCAAGGTATAGAATGTCAGTCATATCAGGCCAAGTTTATTCCTGCTATAATTCCACTGACATCAACAGAGGTAAAACTGGTGCACCATTTTATATAATATATTAATAGTTGTATGTTACTAACAATCAAACAAGACCAGAAGAAACGGAAGGTGACCACTTCTTTAGACCTACTTAGCTTCTGGCAACCGTCACTGTTTGCCAAAGCATTTGGGTACATTTCCTAAATAGATTATTTCTCACCATTAAAAAAAATTCCTTATAAGTTCTCATGTTGATAATTCTCACTAGTATTTTGTGTCAATAAGGGCCCACATTTTATTCTGTGAAATGCAGAAAGAGCCTTGCTATGGGTAATTGTTAATTATAACCGCCACAAAGTATAAAATGGCCTGTGAAAGAAGGCCTATTTGGCAGCAGCTGTGAAAGCTGAACCAAGCTATTTGGGGATTAATCTGCTGCTGAATGTAGTCTTACAAGTGCAGCTTTGGAAAAGAAGATAAAAGAAACTAATGCTGTTCAGCCACAAATCACTTCAGATAAAAAAAAGTCTCATAAGCCATCAAAAAGGCAAATCATAATCATAAGGGTTGACAAGGAGAAATCTTACAGAACTACTATCAAAGGTCAGTCAATGTCTTCCTGTTCTATGCTTTTTAGTTTACAGTGTTATACATGTATTTTTGACCCAAGAAGAACAGAAACAAAACCAAAATATCTTTAGGCAGATTTAAATATATCTTGCAAGATTATAATTCAAATCACGCATAAAGCTCAATTTCAGCATTCCTTAACCGCTAGTAATATTACAAAGGCAAGCAAATTGGGAGGTAAAGCTGCTTTGGAAGTGATGCTTATCTGATTCCAACACATCTTTCTTCATGTTTCAATCAGAGAACAGCTGCTATCATCCTACTGAGAAATTAATGACAGCACAAAACATAACAAGCCTTAAAAACTACTGATACAGGAGCCCTATTATTGTGGGAATAACTCATCTGCAGTTAAACTGCCCTTACAGAAAATAATTTGTAGCTAAGGTGAAAGGATTTATTTTAGCTGCAACATTCTTTCAAAAATATCACTACTCCCTTTTAAGCAATGACTTAACCTCTACAGTGCTTGAGGATATACAGCATCTATTGTGAGAAAGATAATTTAGTTATAGCCCTGGGATTGTACACTCCATGTCCAAAGTGGTCATTAGTCCTTGTGCCATGCCACTGAGTAGGCATCAAGGCTGGGGTGCCATCCCAAATGGGTACCTGCTATGGGCAGGAGTTTCACAAGATTTTCCTGCACTGTGCTTGCTTGGTTTAAATCAGCTTGATCACAGTCATTGGGGGAGTGGGAGGGACAATCATTATGTGCTCCTGTGCTTGGAGAGCAGCTTGTGGATGGTTCCTAGTTCTGCCATAGAAGAGGTAGCTCAGAAGTGGTAGGGACCCCCGGCATTAAGCAACACCAGGTAACCAATGGTTGAGGCAGCAGCTGTGGGCTGGGATAAGTCTCTCCCCTGCAGGTAGTGTGCCCACATAACCATCCCTTCTGGAGGGCAGCAGAAGCATTTGTTCCCACGGTTGGAGAGAGCCAGGCTCCAGTGGCATTTAGAGTCCCTTTCTGCCTTGGAACAGCAGCAGAACCTAGCAGCAGGGCAATGACAGCCATCAGAGCAGCACTATTCTTCTTATCTTTGAAATCATTGCAGGTGCCACAGAGGTTATGTTAGGGTAGTGGAGATCAATAGGTCAATACAGGTTTACTGTTCCTACACACACACTTGCAGCCACAAATGGGATGGATACAACCCAGGGTACCACCAGCCTTTCAGTAACACCCAAGTGACAATGGTGAGTGAAACCAATGTGTTTGGATGAAAGAGCCTTCCTTTTTCACACTGGCTACCTTGGTGGCCTCTGGGAATAATGGCAACCAGTTCATGTCAGCAGCTTCTGCTCCATCCCTGGCATCCAGTGCCTTTCTCTTTGCTTCATCAATGGCCATTGGGTTGGGATTTCCAGGCTGCCCCCACTTGGCACAAAGGCAGCACTAACCAACATCCTGGAAGGTGTGAGGGCTGCCACCCTCTCTTCACCAAGAGGTAACAAGCTATCTGGTTCTACTTGCTCAGAAGCAGAATTGACTCAGGTTTTGCCCTCAGATGTCCCTGTGACATCTCTGTTCCTACAAGGATAGGTATGCCTAGATGATTTGGCACTTTGGGTGCCAACAGGCCTTCAAGACTTGCATGATAGAGAACTACAAGGACTGATAGCTGTCAGGTAACTGTTGGTTAATCTGAATTGTTATTAATTATCATTATTATTTAGTATTTCTATTGTTGTATCAACCAGAAACCCTAATCAACACCAGTCAGGGACCACAGGTCTTGAATGCTGCTCCATAGGGCTCTTAGGAGCTAACAAGTTCCAATCTGCCACCAGGGCCAGCTCTTGCATTTTTGACGCCACAAGAAGCAAAAAAAAAAAAAAAGCTGCGATCGCTATCGGCGGCAGCCCTATTCATTTTACAGCGGCAATTCGGTGGCAGGTCCTTTGCTCCCAGAGGGAATGACGGCCCCACCGCCGAATTGCTGCCGAAGGGCCGGACATGCCGCTCCCCTCTTCATCGGCCGCCCTAGGCACCTGCTTGCTAGGCTGGTGCCTGGGACCGGCCCTGTCTGCCACCCAGTGACCTGCTAACAGTTGCCAGAATAGAAGCTGAATCCTGAAAGAGGACTCCAATCCTGGAATCTGATTGGTGGAATGCTGGGAGTCCTGATTGATTCACAGCTTCTATATAAACCAAGGACGGGAACAGAAGTTGTCCATGCTATTGGGTTCTCCCTGCCTAGGACTGTTTCCCCTGCAATACCTGTGCCTATTGAGTGTCTCTTGATCTGCCTGACTCCTGACACCTGGTTTGCCCTCTGGCCTGCCTCGGACTCTGACCCAGCCTGACTTCTGCTCTGACCATCAAGGAGGGATCTGAAGGCAGAGGGTTCCTGAAATTTTTTTATGGAGCATGCTGCACGTTGGAGCTGGTATGGGATAAAACAAGGAGGTACTTGCAGGAGAAGTGGACTAATGGACTGTAAAGGCTGACAACAGTATTGGAGCTAAAGCAGCAGTCAACAGTACGTTGAGGTTTTATATAAGTAAATAATATAATACAGTTGCAGGCAGAGGCCTTAAACAAAACAAGGTGCCATGAGTTTTAATGGCACCACTTGCAGGTGGCTCCAGCAATGCACTGTATTTCACATGCAACAATGAGAAGTTATTTTAAAACTCTCTAATTATTGTGCTGTCTGGACTGTTATGTGGACAGTGCACTGCATTAGAGTTTTTCATTTGTTTTTGGATTAGATTACAGTAGACTTCTCCAACAGGAATACTAAATATTCTTGACATATTCTTCAATTATAGCTCCGGTGAAAATCATGTTCCAAAGGGACCGCAACAAGGAATCAAGTGGTAAGAGTTAGTGTACTAGCCTGTAGAGAAATCATCAACAAGGGAAATGCCCCAATAACATTATAGTTTAAATACGAGCATTATCAGTGGTTCTTAACCGGGGTATGCATATTCCTGGGGTACGTGTGCCCCTGAGGGTACGCACATGTCTTCCACGGGATACATCAACTTATCTAGCTATTTGCCTAGTTTAACAACAGGCTACATAAAAAACACTAGCAAGGTCAGTACAAACTAAAATTTTATACAATGACTTGTTTACATGGCTCTATATACTATACACTGAAAAGTAAGTACAATATTTATATTCCAATTGATTTATTTTATAACTATATGGGAAAAATGAGAAAGTAAGCCATTTTTCAGTAATAGTGTGCTGTGACACTTCTCTATTTTTATGTCTGATTTTGTAAGCAAGTAGCTTGTAAATGAGTTGAAACTTGGGGGTACACAAGATAAATCAGACTCCTGAAATGGTTACAGTTGTCTTGAAAGGTTGAGAACCACTGATCTAATCTACAGGTGTGGAGTGGGGAGTCTAAGAGAACAATGTGAAATTTTTGCAAACAACATTTATGTTTTAATTGCTCTAACAGTATCCTGGCATTATAGCAATAACCTCCACATAAAAATACATAAACAACCCTTATATATATTTAGCATTTACATATAACTTTAAATCTTCAAAAATCTATCTGGACATTAATTAATCAGTATTACCAAAGGACAGACTCTCTCACTCTGAGCTGGATAGGTGACATCTTCCTCTAAAAGGTAGGAAAAAAGAAACCTTTGTGGAACCACTTTTTGAAATTAATATCATGCCTGTCACTTCCAAGGTACATACAGTGTAGTTGTAGCTGTGTCAGTTCCAGGATATTAGAGAGACAAGGAGAGTGAGGTAATATATTTTATTGGACCAACTTCTGTTGGTGAGAAAGAGTTACACAGAGCTCTTCTTCGGGTTTGGGAAAGGAACTCCCAGGGTCACAGGTCCCAAGATGGAACAGATTGTTTAGTGTAAGTAGTTAACACATATTGTAGGGGACCATTCAAGGTAGAGTGGAATGTTAACAACTCTGCAGTCACAGGACAAAAAGGGTAGAGTCACTAACTTTTAAAATCTCAAAAGACTAAAACAACAAACCACAAGCACCAATATATTGAAATTCTAATGGAAATAACGTCTTTTACTGTTTTGACCTTGCAATTACAGTTGTTGTGCTGCCTTAATAAATAAAACAGCAGATTAGTAATGTGCTACAATCCTACAGTTCCCTCGTTAACATAAGAAATTCCCATGTAGAAATGTGTGTAAAGGATACTTCAGATCTGGATGTGCTCTCTTTGCCAGTTGCTAACCACTCTGGTAAGTAAAACTTCCTGCCAATATGAGCAACTAGATCCTTTGGGAAGGAAAACTGGCATGCTCCACCTCATCATGCTGGCTCTCTCACCACACAGCTAGTTAAAGAGACATTCACTAATTCACACAGAGATTCCAGCATGTATATGTACAGCTCAAACACTAAACTAGACACAGCAGACTGCAGATGAACAGCAGACTATGTCAGTCTTTCTAAGCATCTCTCATATATCTCATTCCCCTTTTTATGCAGAATCCTAGAGGACCACATTTTCAAACACAATGGACTAAGCTGCACTTACAAAAAATATATGCATTGTTTTATTGTCCCCACAAAAAAATGACTCACAAAACAGATAACTACATATGCAAATTACCCTGAATGGGCAAATGCCAAGTGGATATGCATGACTTTTCTGTGGCTTCAGTTAAGGTGCCAATGTGGGAAATAACTGGCTCTGACAAATAGGGATGAATATATGAATATAAACCTTTGGTCCATCTAGTCCATTCCCTTGACTGTTGGCAAGAAAATCAAATGGACAGACCAAAGGAATTTAGACTTTCATGAACGTGCTAGAATGATCAACTACAACATAAAAGGCCTTATTCACTAAACACAGATACACATTACTTATTCTCTCAGTCCGAATCATCTATATATTTATGTTTGTAAAGTGTGTAAAATTTTCATACATTCAGGAGATTTCATAATGCCAAAATCCTTAACCCAAACAGCACAATTCATTTATTCTGCTTTTAAGTCTTGCAGTGTGATGGCAAAGGTTAAAAAGAACAGACTAGATGTAGCAAATACAGCAAGGGGCAATTGGTGTGATTTACTTGCAGTGGATGCAGACACACTGACTAGGTAATAGATCCCACAGACTAGGGAAATCATACCTGACAGTCCCTATATTTTTTATTGCACTCTTTTAAATAAGCAGTCACTGGTTGGCGGACTAATCTACAATGATGGCATTGTAATGATCACAACTCTGCCTCACTAGCGATATACAATAATTGATTGAGTGCTAGATAATCATTGGTGAGATTCCTACCTGGGAACACAGTAAACAGCATTGTCCTAACCACCAAACCAAAACAGATGAGTTTCAACTAGGGCTGTCGAGCGATTTAAAAAAATAATCACGATTAATTGCGCAATTAAAAAAATAATCATGATTAATCATACTGTTAAACAATAATAAAATAGCATTTGCTTAAATATTTTTGGATGTTTTCTACATTTTCAAATATCTTGATTTCAATTACAACACAGAATACAAAGTGTACAGTGCTCACTTTATATTGATTTTTTACTTCAAATATTTGTGCTGTAAAAACAAAAGAAAGAGTATCTTTCAATTCACCTCATACAAGTACTGTAATGCAATCTCTTTATCATGAAAACTGAACTTACAAATGTAGAATTATGTACAAAACACTGCATTAAAAAAAACAATGTAAAACTTTAGAGCCTACAACTCCACTCAGTCCTACTTCTTGTTCAGCCAATCACTCAGTCAGTCACAAACAAGTTTGTTTACATTTGCAGGAGATAATGCTGCCCACTTCTTATTTACAATGTCACCTGAAAGTGAGAACAGGAGTTGGAATGGCACTTTTGTACCTGGTATCACAAGATATTTACGTGACAGATGTGCTAAAGATTCATATGTCCCTTCTTCTTCAACCACCATTTCAGAGGACATACGTCCATGCTGATAACGGATTCTGCTCGATAACAGTCCAAAGCAGCGTGGACGGACGCATGTTCATTTTCATTATCTGAGTCAGATGCCACTAGCAGAAGGTTAATTTTCTTTTTTGATGGTTTGGGTTCTGTAGTTTCCGTATCGAAGTGTTGCTCTTTTAAGACTTCTGAAAGCGTGCTCCACACCTCGTCCCTCTCAGATTTTGGAAGGCACTTATGATTCTTAAACCTTGGGTTCAGTGCTGTAGCTATCTTTAGAAATCTCACATTGGTACCTTCTTTGAGTTTTGTCAAATCTGCTGTGATAGTGTTCTTAAAATGAACAACATGTGCTGGGTCATCATCTGAGACTGGTATAATATGAAATACCTGGCAGAATGTGGGTAAAACAGAGCACGAAACATACTATTCTCCTCCAAGGAGTTCAGTCAAAATTTAATTAACTCATTATTTTTTAGATCAGCATCATCAGCATGGAAGCATGTCCTCTGGAATGGTAGCCAAAGCATGAAGGGGCATATGAAGGTTTAGCATATCTAGCATGTAAATACCTTGTAATGCCAGCTACAAAAGTGCCATGTGAATGCCTGTTCTCACTTTCAGGTGACAGTGCAAAGAAGAAGTGGGCAACATTATCTCTCGTAAATGTAAACAAACTTGTTTGTCTGAGCAATTGGTTCAATAAGCTGTAGGACTGAGTGGACTTGTAGGCTCTAAAGTTTTACATTGTTTTATTTTTGAGTAGTTATGTAACAAAAAAATATCAACATTTGTAAGTTTCACTTTCACGATAAAGAGATTGTATTATGGTACTTGTATGAGGTGAATTGAAAAATACTTTTTCTTTTATCATTCTTACAGTTCAAATATTTGTAATAACTATAATAATATAAAATGAGAACTGTACACTTTGTATTCTGTGTTGTAATTTAAATCAATATATTTGGAAATGTAGTAAAACATCAAAAATAGTTAATACATTTCAATTGGTATTCTATTGTTTAACAGTGAGATCAAAACTGCGATTAATTTTTTTGAGTTAATCGAGTGAGTTAACTGTGATTAATTGACAGCCCTAGTTTCAACTTTTAAGACTTCTGAGTAACAGGCCTTGTCTCTACTAAGAATGGGGAAACAGGAAGGTCCTGATTTTGGATCTGCTAAGTTTGTTTTCGGGCAGTGCTCTCGCACAAATCAGGCTTAAATTGGGCCTTCTCACATATTACCACATTGAATTCTCTGGTGACATAGTGGTGTTCTGGCCTGACACTGGAGCAGTGCAAAGGGTTTGTATTGTAAGACATGGTCTATCCTTGATGCAATACCCCAATTAGTATGTGCAAATTGGAATTTGTGTACACAAAAGGTGTACAGAAGGGTTTGAAAATCTGAGTCTTGGCATGTTGTATCATATTGCATTCTAGTTTTATATTCTGAAATGTATTAGTTCTCCTATTTGTGAAAAGCCCTTGATCACTGACTGTGAAAGTGAGTAGATGTTCATATCGTTAAGTTATTTAAAGTACGTACATGCCCTGCAGATAAATATGTGCCAAATTCTCCCATTGTTTTCAAATGATTGCCTTGTTTAGGTGTCCTAAACAATAGAAGACTATCTCTGCCAGCAACTCTGCTGAAGTGAGAACAAGTGTTCAAGATTGCCTTCAGCAGTTGCCTTGGAAATTGGCACTGGGGAACCTAAATTATTTCTCTGCCACCCAGCAGAGGTCTCTTCACCCATTCCTGATTTGCCTGTGCCCAACTTAAGGGGAACAAAATTTTACTGTGCATTATACACTATGTGCTTCTTAATACAATCTCTCCTGCAAATAATACAGCCAAACAATAGTAGGAGTTCTGATGATTTTTGTGGGGAGGGGAGTGGTATAACAAAAGATTCCTGTTTAATTATTATTTGAAAGTTTAGACTTCAAAAACAGTTTAAGGACAGTGTTCTGGTAGGGATGGAGTGGGTGGCAATGACCCCGTAAATAGTCAGGCAATCTACTCTCCCTGCCTTTTAGGGCTAAATTAACCCTTTACACATTTCTAGACTATTGTGTGCATAAAAATAAACCAGCAATAACTATATGCTGGAAAACACAGAACACCCTGTTTTAAAGATTACTGATTGATGCAACTACTTCTAAAATTCAAAGCTTACTTCTTGTTAAAGCTGTAGTTACTCCAACCTGATGTCAAGATAAGTCAGAAGGCAAGTGGTACAGCCATAGTTTGAACATTTCAAAACATTTGTCAATAAGATCTACTTAAAATAGATGCTATTCCTGCAACTTTACAAACTGGAATCACTGGCAATCCCATGTTGGAGAAGTCTAACGAAAAAATGTTGGCAGTCTAAATGTGCTCATTGATCCTGCTTGATCTAGACATTTTTGGAAATAAATATGTAATTTCTCATCCAATGTAACTTCAATTTGTTTTGGAGGAGAACAACAACTCTGACCAAATGCTCTTCCTTTTACTCAAGGCTATTTGAGAACTAGCTTAACAAATGGGATAGAAAGAGAATCACATCTTTACTGTGCATAAGCCACTGCTTTATCCCCTGTGGCAAATAATAGTATCTGAAATAATTAAATGTACTTACAGTACTGGAGTCTTAAAATTCCACCTATCCGTTATATAGTGAGTGTCTGTTTTACAAGAATTCAGCATTATTCAATAGAATTCATCCTGCAAAGCAGAAAATCCCTTGCAGGACATGAGGAATTATAAGGTTTAAAAGACTGTAATTGAAGAGTTAAACTGTTGTATTACTCAACACCTGTGTAATTTCTGTATCAGTAGTCTGTAATTTAGTCTGAGATCACTCCTCCCAAAGGGCCTGATTGTACATCCCTTTCTCACACTGATAAGTACTTGCTTACTTGAGTAGCTCACTGAAGTCAGTATGATTACTCATGCAAATAAATGCTCACTAACTTGAATAAGAGTGGTGCACTCTATCCCAAAGCAGAGAGAGAAGAAAGAAGGCCTGACATGCTTGAATAGGTGGGGCTTGAGGATAATATCCCTAGACACCAGGAGTGGGATTTTCAAGAGTGCTGAAATGACACAGGAGCACAAGTTGGAAACTTTGAAGCTTGTCTAGATGGGGAAACTGACCAACACAGCTATAGTGGAATAACTATTCCACTATAGCTACACTGATGAATTTCCCCATGAAGACCAGCCCTTAGATGAGTGCAAATAAAACTTAATGGGCCAACTATGGCTATGCCGTCACTGCAGAAATGGTGGAATTTTTATGGCAGGATAACGATTGTGCTTTAGCTATCGTGCTGTATAATCCTAGTGGAGACAAGGCACCTGTCATTTTTAACCACAAAGGAGCTAATTGAGATCAACACTGTGCCCATGGTTGACCTGGCCTAGTTTACCTTGTGGTAAAACTACAGTGCCTTGTCTCCACTCGGATTTCACAGCACGATAGCTAATGCACAATTGGAATTGGAAAAGATATACTGTAATTGGACAAGAGAGAAGGGCAACAAAAATTATTAAGGATATGGAACAGCTTCCATATGAAGAGAGATTAAAAAGACTGGGATTTTTCAGATTGGAAAAGAGACTACTAAAGTGGGATATGATAAAGGTCCATAAAATCATGAATGGTGTGGAGAAAGTGAATAAAGAAGCGTTATTTACTCCTTCACATAACACAAGAACAAGGTGTCACCCAACGAAATTAATAGGCAGCAGGTTTAAAACAAAGAAAAGGAAGTACTTTATCACAAACACACAGTCAACCTATGAACATCCAGATGATGTTATGAAGGCCAAAACTATAAGAATTAGATCAGTTCATGAGGAATAGGTCCATCAACAGCTATTACCCAAGATGGTCTGGGATGCAACCTCATGCTCAGGGTGTCCCTAGCCTCTGACTGCCAGAAGCTGGGAGTGGACCACAGAGGACAGATCACTCGCTGACTGCCTGTTCTGCTCATTCCCTCTGAAGCACCTGGCATTGGCTATTGTCAGAAGACAGGATACTGGGCTAGATGGACCATTGGTCTGACCCAGTATGGCCATTCTAATGTTCTTACATTTATGTTCTTATGAAATAGTTATCCCACAATAAAAACACTTTGGGGCGTGGGGTGAAAACAAAGCCAGTATCCTGCTCTTTAAGGCTGAAACAAATATCCTAAAGGGATTCTCACACCCATAGCCTGAAGCATGTGTTATAAAATGTGGCTTGGTCTAGCTAAACCCAAGGGAAGGACAGGAAAAAAATACTCATTTTAGCTCCACACCTCTTTCCCCCTCCCAACTCAATACCTGCTCTTTGGGGATTCAGTTGCCTATTGCCACTGAGGCTCACATACATTCCTTTGCCAGTCATCTGCACACCGACTTAGTCTTGTTAGCATTGCATCTGGTTGGTGGGTTGCCTAGGGAATGGTTTGTACTTTGCGGGTCCTTCACACCATCGCAATAATTAATTTTTTTTCTTTTAACTGGCAGTGGCAGCTGCCCAAAATAAATGGTGGAGCAGCAGATAGCAATCTCCCCGTTCCCTTGCTCCCGGTTGATAAAGAGGAAGATAATAAGGTAGCCATTGCAGATATTTTTCTGGGTGCTCCTGCCAAGTGTGAGGGGCAACATGGGAGAAAGCACAAAGATCCTTGTTTGAGAATTTAACAACTGGGCAATGAAAGCTGGCATCCTGGGTCAGTTGGAGGCAGTAGTTGACATTTCTTTAGTGAATGAGAGATGATCTATTGGGGCAGAGGGATAGACTGTTAAGGGACTTTAAAGAGAAGACAAGCAATGGAGGGACACATGCGAAGACCGGGATGTGACGGGTGAAAACAATGGGCTAGGAAAAAGATCTTTGCAGCAGCATTCTGAACAAATATGAGCAGGGCAAGATTACAATTTTCCAAGGCTAGAGAGAAAGATGTTGCAGTAGTCAAGATGCAGAATGTTGAGAACCTGGATGAGAATTTTAGCTGTGTGGATGGGTCGGAAAGACTGTATCTTACACTTGGCCTACACTTGCGGTGGTGTAGTTATGCATCACAGTGAAAAGCAAGCTGCATCCACACTCACTGAAGTGTGTAGCTACACAGGACAGTGAAAGGCTCTGGCGGGGGGGAGGCAGCTGGGAAAGGCTCCAGCAGTGGGAGCTGTCAGGACCTTTCTCCACTGCCTCCCTCTGCTCCAGCTTTTCCCCACTGCCAGAGGCTTTCACTGGGGTGGGGGAAAGGCTCCAGCAGCAGGGAGGTAGCAGGACACTACACTGCTAAAAATAGCAGTGTGGATGAGGGAAGCACTGCTTGGGCAAGTCAAGAGCCATGTGGGCTATATGCTCTACGGTTCATGTGTGTAGGGCACTGTACTCGCCTAAGCAGTGCCTCACTATCTACACAGATATTGATACCTGTGCTATCTGGGAGTGCATTGTCTGTACTCTACAAGCCACCATAACCATAGACTTATACTTAGAGATAGTATGCAGAAAGAATTGGAAAGATTTAGCCATAGCCTGTATGTGAGGACCTAGAGAGAGGTCCAAGTCAAAGATAATGCCATGGGACAGAGTGACAGGCAGCATGGTGATGTCATTCACAGTGATTGAAAAAGGAGGTAGTATGGAGGGTTTGGGGAGTGAAGATCAAGAACTCTCTTTTACCCATGCTGAACATGAGCTGATGGCTAGATATCCATAAGGAGGTGTCAAGTGAGATGGGTTGAGATTTTAATTTGGACAGGAGGAGACAGATCTTGAGTAGAGGTAGATCTGTGAGTTGTTAGCATAGAGATGGTAGCTGAATGTGTATCTGGGGATGAGCTTACTCAGGGATAAATTATAGAGGGAGAAGAGAAAGGGATCAAGGACAGAACCCTGTGGAACTCCCACAGAAAGTTGAAGTGGGGATGAGGAGGGTTTTCCAAAGGACACACTGATGGTGTGATTAAATAATTAGGAGAAGAACCATACTTCTCCCTCTCTCAATGCTTGAATGCTCTCTCCTAGTCCCAACCTCTCATCCTAGAGTCAAGCTGTACCATTTATCCCATCAGCATCACCACACACAACCATTTCATGCACCAATTGACTCCATTTCCTAGTTTGTTCATCCCTACCCAAACCAAATCCTTTCCCTCTGGTGCCAAAACTCCCCATGTCTCTTCACCTCCTTCCATCTCTACCCCACCCACTTGGAAATACTGATACACACACCAGCCCAAGAACCCTTGCTATTTCTGTCTAGCTTCTCCATAGCTCAGAACCAAGCCAGTCAGCTCTGAACTGTCTCCTACTTAGCACTTTCAGGCTTGGAGTATCCCCTCTCACCCAACTTTCCAGGCTCAGAAAATCAGTCCCTCAGTTCAAAACTACTCCCATTCCTTACCAACATGCATCGTCACTAGGTTTGTGACCATGATGGTAAAGAGAACCAAGAGGCATTCAGCCTCAATGCTAGAAGCATTGAACCATTAGGAGATATGCAGCAAGTCAGATAATGAGGAACCTGTCTCTAGAGGAATGGAATAAAAAGCTATAGGGAATACAATTTATGCACTGCCTTGTGGTATGAAGCAAGCCACTACCAAAAGAGGTTTTTCAGCTCCCCTAAGATGACAAGCAAATATCATCACAGTGATTTCATATTAAGATAAGTGAACAGAGGAGTTGGCAAGGGACACAAGGACAACAGGACTGTTTGCTATCTCCCTGAAGTAAAAATACAAGACGTAATTGCAAAATTCGAAGGGATTATGAAGTCTGGCAATTCTCCATTGGTGATGATACACACTGGAACCAATTAAAAGGCATCATGTGGAATTACACAGTTTTTTCCTTTACTTAACTGCTGAGACCCAATTTGAACGGTCTGTGTTTGGTCTACAGTTGTTGGAGACATCACAACCATCACTCCCTGATGCCATCAACTGTAGTAGGAGAAACCCAGAACTAAAGAATAGATGGTTCAAGGAAAGATGGATTAATTGCCAAACATTTTATTCATTATTGTTATTAGTAGTAGTATTTATTTATTTGTAGTGCAATAGAGCTAGAGACCCCAATCATAGATCAGGAACCCATTACACTGGGGCCTAGACAAATACGTAACAAAGAGACAATCCCTGCCTTAAGGACCATCTAAATATAAGACACAGAAAACAGGTGGATATAACAGACAGACAGGGGGAACACAAGGAAATGATGAGACAGAACTAGTCAGTATTTAACGCACAGTTGCCATTTCTTAAGTCTTCACATATGTTTTGTTCTTAAAGTGGAACCTTAACACAATTTAAAATTGTTCTTTAAAAAGCTTTTCAGTTCAGTAACAATGGAATATCTAACCCTAAGTAAATCTTCTGTTTATCACTTTGTTATAAACACTTTTTTCCTTTTCCCACACCCCATTATATCACTGGGAAAGTCAAGTTCTGCTGGAATGATTTGGATCAAGAGAGGCTCCAGGGTACAAACTATGATGCAGTTACAGCTGGTCAAATAGTATTCATTAAATAATCTGACAGATTTCACATAATTTTTAAAATTTTAAATCTTTTGTTATTAGATTAATATGTTTCCATTAGCCACCCATCTCTAGCTGAAACAAAGTAAACAATTACTGAAATTTCATGGACCAACAACCCACCACATTACTCATTTATGTTTAGTAGTCCATTTGTTTTGGTTACCCAGACAAACCATAAAGAAGAGACAAAATGTAACTTAACATACTACTGATTTCAAAATGTACATTTAATATTCTATGTACTCAGCAGTACATGTTTTCGTGCATCAGCTGTAGGAAGGCACCTGCCAATCAAACAGCTTTTCCATGTGACATTTCCCATGAGTTTCATGTTTGTGGTTTAAAACTAACTTTTATGTTTTAATCCAGTATTTCAAAGCAGCATCTGGGCAAAATATGCCTTTAATACAGTCCAGTGATTTATTTGTTTATTGCTTGCGACACTGTATTTGGCAGCTGAGCCATATATAACAACTCCATGCAAAACAGCTGCAATCAAACACATGCAGTAAAGAGGGCATTATATACCTTAAAACAATTATTTTTATAAGGAAAAAAGCAATCAATCATATGCATTTTAACTGAACGATACATCCAAGTTTAAAAGGCAATTTACAGAGGACATTTACATTTGTGGATCCCTTTGCTTGTTCTTTTTATTATTAATTATTATTATTGTTCTCTAGATGATAGGTGGCAGTGCATGACAAATGCGTGTAATTTCAGTGGGCTTGATGTCAGTTTGTCTGTTTTAAAAAAATACGCACTTGATTGTGCATTAGGTAAGAGGTCAGTGACACTGAACACTGGCAGGTGTAATAACAACTATGGGCTCTTTGTATAGGAAATGCAAACAAGAATTTACCCCGAAGACAATCATGACAGTGCCTGCCTGCTTATGGTACCAAATGATTGACAGTTGTGACACCACGTCAAGGGCAAGAGTCAGGACACTTGGTGGTGCTTCACAAAGCTATATAATAAAAGAGGCTTTAGCAGTGTCTCAGTGGAACTGATCCTTGCAGTTGAAAGCAACACAAACAATACATTGGATAGGAAAGAACCTTCCCTATTAACACAAAAAACAACCTAAACTACACAGAATAAACCATTCTGACTGCATCTCAACACGTGTTTTGTTCAGGTTTTTTCCACCCTTCTTCTTATCTGTCATTACATAAAGCACCTTTATTGAAGCTACCTGATCATTAATCATTGAGACACCTACCATGATAATTTTAGATTGTTTGGAAATCTTTAAGCCCATATGTGGAGAAAATGTAGACAATTCAAAAACTTGCTTAAGGTACTCTTATTTCACCATATTTTCACAAACTTTGCATTAATTTCTCAAATATTTCCCTCCCCCAAATTTAGTTGTTTCATATTACAACTCTTATTTTTCTTAATAGAAAGTGACTGACAAACAATATTTGTTTTTCTTAAGATTGCAGTGGGCTAAGCTTGCAATATAATATCAAATGAAAGACATGTACTGCAGAGAGATTGTGCTGCATTTTTGCTAGTCTAAATGCAAAAGATTAACTACAAAGAAAATCTCCATTTGAATTTTTAAAGCTTTTTTTGTGTGTGTGCGCAACATCCATATTCTATTTCTGGACACATGCATTTGTGTTCCTTTTTAGCCAAGATTTCTTTACTTCGTATGATTTTAGATTTTGACAATGCAGTTTTGTTATATAGGCACCTAAATAAATGAGGCCTGATTTTCAAAGTAAGAGGCAAATGCTCAGTGCCTCTGAAAATCAGGCCACTTTTATTTAGACATATAAATATGGATTTAGGTACTTAGCTATAGGCACCCACATTTAAAAATGTTGGCTTTTATCTTTCGCAGTTTATAAAGCTTCTGCAGTGTATACAAATAGTTTGCAAAGCACTTTAATGACTTTTGGTATAAGTATGATATTAATATAAATATGATATAAGATATTATTCATTAGTTCATCTTCTCTTGCAGTCGTATGTACTTAATATATTTCAGTGTGCTGTACAATGAAATAAATTGATTTAATATCATGTCCCCTGAGATATAATGCTACAACTGCTTCGGTAACTCAAAAAATTCTCTACTTTACTTACTGAAATTCTTCCCTGAAATTAAATATTCCAAATAGCAGTGTGTGACTGATTCTAAAATGAAAGTCTGAGATGGCATGATTATGTTTTGCATCTGGTTGAAAAGCGTTAGAGATATTTAGCATTTATTAAAATTATGGTCTACAGAGATTGCAAATGATAAGATTTCTATCATCATCCCACTATCAAAACAACGAGAGGTGTGTTGAATTTCTGAAGTCATATTCTGAAATGTGCTGGAAGTCAATCCATAACGACAGAAGTAAGGACAATATTGCTCAAGACAGATCTTTTTTAGAGTCATGGTGTGAAATCTTGTCCCCAGTGAAGTCAATGGCAAAACTCCCATTGACTTCAATAGAACCAGTATTTCACCCATAGTGTTTCAAAAGGGGGAAAGGTGGAAGGAAAAATACTCATAAAAAAGGGTGCTAACTGACAAATTATTAAGGTGGTAAATTTGTCTTTGAAATTTCCAAATACAGTAGAGCAAACATAGGCCTTTGGACACACTGCAGCCCTAAACTGAAAGGTGATAGTGAGAATTGTTTAAAAAAAGTATAATTTTAGTCACTATAGAATTTTGCTTTATTTTCATTTTTGCTGAAATACTTATTTTCAGATACAAAACCATGAATTCGTGTGTTTTCAATGCGAATCCTGCCTTGTTTGTGCAACTTGGCCAAAACTACATGCGTTATAATTAAAGGCAAACCACTTTGCAGAATGTAACTAATTTTTTTATTTTATGATTATTTCATACATTATGTGAGAAGTCAGCTATGGATAAAGACAATATAATAAAAAATACATATAGATACATTATCACTTGAAGAGCTATTGACTTAGGGTTTAGCTGTGTTTGATGATTTATAAAAATTGTTAGTTCCTTTTGGCAGTGACAATGTTTTGCTCTTCCCCATCAACAAGCACACATTTGGCACTTAATAAATAAAATATCCGTGGTGATTCCATGGGAAAACAGAAAGCAGTACTTTATTTCCTGGAGAAACAAGGCAGAACGCCCTTTGTCATTAACTTTGAAGTAAAAACAATCTGTGGTTTACAAACCTTCCAGTTGGTTAAGTCTGTTTCTGAATTGCCGTTGTATATAAAATTGAGGCCCACCACACCCTGTCTTATTGTTTTTACCATGCTTTTATGTTCCCAGAATTTTATCACCCGGATGAGTATTAATGAGGTTTTTTTTCCAAATGCAGAAAGTATACATGACTGGAAAATATGCAGCATCTATTTGTGCAAATGGCTCATTTTCTGAAAGCAAAAACATAGCTTCAAGAATTAGTCAGGTGCTGGAGCCAACTGTTTGGTTTTCCTTCCTTTACCAACTTGCACATTCTCAGATAACTCAGTAGACAAACTATCTAGTGGCAAACTTACTTTCCTGACAATCATTTTAGATCACAATCTCATTTACAAACTTGAACTTGCAAAGAGTTTTAAAAATATTCCTGACACCAGTTTACCTAATGTTTGCTTTGGGGGCGCTAAGCAGCTATTTAGTTTTGTCCAATCAATGCCACTTAGAAGAGAATGTACTTATGTGTTAATCACCTGCTGGGTGGTGGTGGGAATCTATCCTTTGATCAAAGGAAGAAATACTGGTTTTACTTTACATCCTGTCTCTCTCACTCTCAACTGGCCCATAGCTGGAGGGATACATTTCAGGACTTTTCTTTATTCCTAGTATTTTGTTACTTATTGCATACCACCACCAAAGACATCAGGACTAAAACCAAACACTCTTTGTGGTGCACCCGCATGACAGACTTCAAAATGGAAACAATCTTTAAGTTAAACCTGCAAGATCAAGTTTGCTGAAATCTTGCAACACAGGCAGCTTTTGAAAACTTCAACATCAGATCAAAGTGTAACCGACAGACTGAAGCAGCTATGAGGGAAATGGGTATTTTTAAAACCTATGAATCTCTAAATAAAATGGAGTGTAGAAGTAAAAACTTAGTATGGCATAGTGATTATTTTGCCTTGGTGCTTACAGCCGTTAAATTTTAGTACAGCTTTCAGCTTTTTGTTTGAGTAGTATCTTTTTGTATAGGAAAGAGTGGGCTCTCTCTCACCTTGTGTTAAAATGTATATTTGGAAGCTACAGCCCATCAATACAAGAAGGGGAGGGGCTTTTCTTGCAACTTAATTATCCTGGGACACCATTTTTTAGCTAAAACACCCGCAAGCTAAAACAGTGTCTGCTGAGGATTTACATATGACTTTAGGAGGAGGATTACTATTAGTGTTCAAGCCCTCTTTCTTGCCCTTTACCAAAAGTCAAGGTATTCCAAAACATTACAGTCACTGAACAAACAGGCTTCATCTCATCTGAAATCTTTTTCTTTTAATCACACTGAAGATGAGCCCTTCCCTCTCTTCAAATTAGTTGCAATCTGATCAGCTGACAAATTCAGTTCTAAGAAAACCCATTACCATTGGAAGATTATTTATTTTGTGCTTAAAATAATATCTTTTTCTAACACACACACACACACACACACACACCTTTAATGGATTATCAGTTGTATGGCAAACGGTTGGGCAGCTTCCCAATGGTAGGACTGCTAGCCAGAAGTTGGTCCAATAAAGGATATTACATCACCCATGTTGTGCCTCTAATATCTTGGGACCAACACAACTACAACAACACTGCAAACAACCAATAGCAGAGTGTCATGCTATTCAGTTCTTCCATCTTCTTTCCTTTGAACTAATATTGCTGCGCTTGGCAGAAAGTAGGACAAAAGGATATCCATTATATTATAAGGCTTCTTCCAATGACTCTAGAAACATCTTAAACAAATCTCCAAACAACAAGCCTAACACCAGAAAATGATAAACTGCAACCCCCAAGAAAGGTGGGAGAGAAACTGGGTCTGAACTGCTAATGAAATTAGGGAGGAAATAGTAAACAAACATTTAAAAGTATTCTAATGCTGAAAAAGGCCAATATATTGCTGGAAAATGATAATTTCTGCCCCAATATCCCACAGACTGAGTTTATGGGTGCTGAAGGAACACATCTTACCTCCTAGACAATTTGGTCTGTCTAAAGAGAAGCAAAATAAAACTAAAGAAAGTGGAATGATGTCTAGATGAGGAGTGAAGAGTGGTGTTGTCCAGCTATACCGAAAGAAGGACAGGAGACACTGGATATGGTTTAATCAGGCTGCAACTTTATTATTAGATGTCTGGGACTACTCAGCAGATAAAAAGAACAGGAGTACTTGTGGCACCTTAGAGACTAACAAATTTATTAGAGCATAAGCTTTCGTGGACTACAGCCCACTTCTTCGGATGCATATAGAATGGAACATATATTGAGGAGATATATATACACACATATAGAGAGCATAAACAGGTGTGAGTTGTCTTACCAACTCTGAGAGGCCAATTAATTAAGAGAAAAAAAACTTTTGAAGTGATAATCAAGCTAGCCCAGTACAAACAGTTTGATAAGAAGTGTGAGAATACTTACAAGGGGAGATAGATTCAATGTTTGTAATGGCTCAGCCATTCCCAGTCCTTATTCAAACCGGAGCTGATTGTGTCTAGTTTGCATATCAATTCTAGATCAGCAGTCTCTCTTTGGAGTCTGTTTTTGAAGTTTTTCTGTTGTAATATAGCCACCCACAGGTCTGTCACTGAATGACCAGACAGGTTAAAGTGTTCTACCACTGGTTTTTGAGTATTTTGATTCCTGATGTCAGATTTGTGTCCATTAATTCTTTTGCGTAGAGACTGTCCGGTTTGGCCAATGTACATGGCAGAGGGGCATTGCTGGCACATGATGGCATAGATCACATTGGTAGATGTGCAGGTGATAAAAGTGTACAGCGCACGTAAGTCCAGGGTCATTTCAATAGCTACCTGGGGCTTATGCCAGCCCCCTCTTTTTCCATCATGGTCCCCAGCTAACCCATTTCTGGGACTTTACAACCACCCCCATATGAGGGTTAAGGTGGGGGTATAAAGGAAGGGGGTACAAAGGTTGGCTCCCTGTTATGCCAATCACAGGAGCCACGAATGCCTTCCTCTCGCCACCACATTCTGTTCCTTTAAGTCCTTTTCCAAGCCATTTATCTGGTCACTGTATCCCTTCCCTTTGGAGTACCTGCACTGGACATCCACCCCACACTTCCGTAGAATCATAGAATATCAGGGTTGGAAGGGACCTCAGGAAGTCATCTAGTCCAACTCCCTGCTCAAAGCAGGACCAATCCCCAGACAGATTTTTGCCCCAAATCCCTAAATGGCCCCCTCAAGGATTGAATTCACAACCCTGGGTTTAGCAGGCCAATGCTCAAACCACTGAGCTATCCCTCCATAATGAGTTGCAACATCATACCCTAATTTCTTTCCCTAAGCACCATAACAAAGCCCCCTGAACCTGCTGTGGGTGAGGTGAAATCACCTTCGCCAACCTGGTGGTGAGGGAAAATTCCTACCAAGCCCCACAAGAAAGGAGCGGCTAGTACAATGCCCACAGCGGGTCTTGACCAAACCTGGTATTTTGCCACTTCCAAATTGTCTTGGTTCTGACACTCAGAGAAGAAAATGGGAACACAAATACAATTTATATATGGGTACTTGACTGTTAGACCCCCCCCTCCAAAAAAATCTTCAGAAATAAGTGGTTGTACCAATAGCTATGGAGGAAGTTCTGCACATACTACGAAGAGAGAGTATTTTAATGATGTGGTAAATAGGAGCTATCTGTTTCTCTTTGGGAAAAGATGCAATAGTACAGAGGAAAAGGTGATATCTATTAAGAAGCATGCTATCCCTGTGGTGGACTACCAGAGGGCCACATAGGGACTAACCAAGATATTTTTGTGAGTCATCAATTTCTGAAGACTTTCTCCAGAATTTAAGCTTCCCCTGCAAAAAGATTGCCAAAGGTGAAGCAATGCATTGCCGTCATATTGAGTGTGCAGACTCTGAGTCCAAAATACTAGCTGTAAGAGAGCTTCAATCTGTCACCATTTATACAAATGCTATGTTAACTCTGAAGTCTAATGACAATACTGCTGGTATTTACAATGTCAAATATTTTACTGATGATCATTTTAGCAGAAATATTCAGTTAATGTTCTTTTCAAGTATGACTGAGTCTCAGAAAAATTAGATGCAGATCAGACCTTTCAGGCATATAGATCAGGTTATACCTGGCTTCAATATCTCTTTGGAGGAGGAGTACTGGCTAAAAAGGGCATGGGGAAAAGAAAGGAGAACTCCAATGTACGTAAGACAGGTTGAGTAGGTACAGAGCACAACTAATCTAGCACATTTGCATGTCTGAAACCACTTCTTGACCATCAATGATCGACCAAACATTATTTTCAAGTACCTACACTTATTAAACTTTGAAGTGGGGACTTCATTTGCAGGTGAGGGAGGGCCTAACGATTTTGCTGGCAACTGGCAGTACAGGAGAGGCCTCTGAGTAAGGCTGAGGTAGAGCACAAAGGATAGGCAGTCTGAGCTTTCTGTGTTATGGGAGAGTGAATTAATGGGAATAACAGGCTAGCTTGAGTAACCAACAAATTGTCTGAGGGAGGGTTAGTAAAAATTGGTGTTTCTGCAACAAGACCCATCTCCATCAACACAATATTGAAGTGGGAGACTGCAGAAGGAATTCTTCTAAAGTTGTTGGCATCGCAACAGAGAGAGTACTTCATCAGTAGTGTGAACAAAGTGGGACATAGTATCACTTATCACCCATCTGGATGATTTTGAAGAAAGATTAATTCGGTACATTATAAAATCTGCATGGGAAAGATATAGGCTTCAATGATGTCATGACTGTAGTGCTCACTATGTTGAACTTGACAAGATCACATGGCCTAAATTGGTCTATCCATCTATCCTATATTTCAATATTGTGCTCATCATTACAGTATTGTATGTAAATCATCTCAATGTAAAGTTATCCTTGAAGAAATCAGTGATGAATAAGATGATCTGCTGCACTAGACTGTTGAGGAGAAGGAAGGTTTTATTTAAGAGATAAAGGCATTTTAACTGGCAGGGAGTAGTTGAATTTATTTATTTATTCCAAATTGATAAAACTCTCTCTATACTTGCTTGCAAATTATAAATGGTCCTGGGATATTCCATTTCTCATAGAATTACTTACAGCAAAGTTAATAATTTGTTTGTCAAATTTCAACTTTATTCCGGTCACAAATTGTCCATAAATAGTTTGCAATTTATACAAATGTATCAGTTATTCAAAATTTACTGAATAATTTTTGGACTGTGTGTAGAATGTAGATTTTGAGCACCTTGTTGTGTTTTTTTAAATATTTGAAATTCAAGAAAGTGTTACTTTTGATGGAGATGTAGATCACATGGTTTGGTTTCTGTTCCCGATTGGATTAATATAACTCTTAGACTCAAGCTTCCAGTGTAAATATTGATGCTTCAAGTTCCAAATTCACTCTCTGTATATATTCACTAATAGTTGCTTAAAATTCCAGGAATGTTAATGCTACTGAACATATTCAATAGTAGATGTGTGGAAAGAAATCACAATTGCAGAAACACAACCACAACCAATATGTATTTGAACAAATATCCACTATATATTTTTAAGATATTTGATCTGCTTTAGAGATGACATCACATCTAAATGATTTGATTTTCTCAATTCAAGATAAAAATCAATTATTTTCTGATTTTGTTTGTAAGCTTCCCAAACAAGGATTTTTCATAGACAGGTTAAATATAATGCCCTTTTCCACTTTCTGACCAAACAACAATTTATACAAAATATTATTAATTTGCATTATGTAACATATACAGGTCTCAAACAGGGATCAGGGCCCATTGTGCTAGGCATTGTGATTGTTGTTTCTATGCTGAATGGATTGAGAAGCTTCAAGGTTTATTTCATTAAACAAATTTTCAGGTTGTTTGCAGACATATTTTCATCTGTAGCCGAAGAAGCTGAGGCCAAAGTTCAGACAGAATTTACTGACTTACATTGCTATGATACAAGTTTCAAGAAAGAAACTTATTGAATTTATATAATAAAAATTCCACACCTAGATACGAGGGTGACTGCTGTAATATAAATACCAAAGATAAGATAAGGATTAGATAACATAAATGCCTGCCTAATGACAGCCAGAGTAAGGTTATAGACCTGCTATTTGTGCAAATCTCTTTGGAAATACTTATATTTGTGAACAGATTTTTTTTTTTTTTTTGCAATTGCCTAACAGACGCTGGGTGAAATCCTGACCCCACTGAAGTCAATGGCAAAACTCCAATTTTACTGTCTGACCTTAATAGTTTAATATATTTTGCCACAGCAGAGCTAAAACTAAATATCAAGAAACTGGTTTCTTTCCAGTCTTCCTATTGATTTTCCTTCTTCTGGAGATCTCATAGCATATATTTTGTGTTTGTGGGAAGTATTGTAAAGTGTTGCATTCACTTACAGCACAATGCAAATTTTTTTTTAAAATCTGTGCATTTAGCTAATTGAAGGGCTATGTACATTTAATGAAAATTAGTTCTGCCTTGTCCACTCCAGAGCAGAATTGACATAAAAATACTAGTGATGACATTCTACAGACAAGGATGAAAGTAACTTCACACTTACTTTGAAAGTTGCACATTAAAACTATAGATATTTCTAATAAAAATAGAAATACTATCACAAAACAGAGAAAGAGTTCTCCTAAATCCTTTCCCAGCTTGCAAAGGAAAGTTCCAGGAAGGATTTTCCTTTTGTTCATAAAAACAAGTTCCAGTAAAATAGTCGAACAACAAGCACACCTAAAAAGTCACAAATCCAAAAGGCCCTTGGGCTCCAGACTACATAGCAACATCTGTCTAGCTAATTAAACATAGAGCTAGCAATCATACACTCAAACTCCTTCTTTTTATCCACTGCTTTTGCCTGCTATTGACACTAATTTCAAAGTGAACATGTTTTTCTAAAGCACCGCCTCAACAGAATATTCAAACACGAAAACATTTATTTACAAACCATTTGATATACTGAAATAAAAAGTGAACAACGGCTATTAGTTACTTTCCTCCAACATATCCTTATTTGCATAATCTTTGTGATACTTCAAAGTGCTCCTAGGAAAGAACTTTTAAAAAGGAGATTTAAAAGAATATGAACATCTCTGTAATTGCAGTCACATCAGATACAACACTATGTATTGTATTTAATTTGAAAAACAGCCCTTTTCCTTCTCTTCCCTTGTAGGGGGCATCAGAGACACTGAATAGCTACCAGGTACCAGTAAACAAACTTTAAAACCTTGTTGCCTTAATCTTGTTAATAGCTTAGAAGCCGTAAAATTGCACCCATACTGCAAACAATTCCTACTTTGAAGGATGGTTCCATTATATAACTCTAAGGTCTCTCTAGAGAAGATATTCCCTTACCACAGTGACTCCTGGGCCAAGATTTTAAAAATGAGTACCTGAAGTTGGGTCCTAAATCTATATTTAGAAGCTTAACTTTAAATTTCTATTTTTGAAAGTGTTGGCCTTAGCTTGAACTTGACGCTACCTAATGGTGAAATTCATCCCTGTGAATGATTTAAATCCTGTTTAGTCTTAGGGATGACTAAAATGGCACATGGCCTTCTACTTGCCTTAATCCCAGGAATGAATTTCACCCTGTTCTCAAGATAAAAAAAATGTACAAAATACAAACCTACACACCACCATTTTTGATTCATATCACAGCTGCCAAAGAATAAAATCTACAGTACTGGCTGCCAATCTGCCTATTGTGTCTATTTGGATTATAGACACACATGGATGAGTAGGTGGCAAAGTCCCAACTATCTTCCCATGTCTGCTGCACTTTACTGGTAAACAATAGAAAAGGAAAAGTGAGCAGTTATATTATGCCTGTATACCTCAGGTGTGTCATGAGTCATGCTCTTTGAAAGCCAGGTGGTTTCAGTCACCCATAATAGACTGCTATATAGCCTAAATTCTTAAAACATGTTATTGCCTTTATAGTTTAAAAAAAAAAAAGTAAAGATCTTGTTTCTAACAAGCCTCAACCAGGACAGTTGCATGTACTGCCAAATTTCTTGGCCAATCAGATTTTCTCATATAGCCAGTCTGTTTCTTAATGAGTGATGAGTGCTCTGTGACCCTACAATACATTCCTATCCCATCTCTGTCTCTCTCTCTTGCTCTTCCATGGGTTATCAGCACCAAAGTAGTAAAGTTAAAAATTACATTAGAGGACCATATTCTACCACTTTTACTCGTGCAGAGAAGTACCTTACTAAGGAAGTAGGCCTGTTGATTTCAATGATTTCAACTTGTGTGGTAAGGTACAAATCAACACGAGTAAGGCTGGTACAATCTGATCTAAAGAAGGTAAATAATGAACATAAGGCAAAATTGGAATCTAGAACACAAACCCTCTCAAATTTCAGGGGCTTCTGGATTCAAACTCTCAGATCTGGACCTATTCCTACAGTTGTGATTGCAGGTAGATCCACAAATAGAATGGGCCTATTTGCCCATTTAGATGTAGCCAAAACCTCAGTACAATCTCAGAAAACCTAACTCTCATGCAGTTTCAAACAAAAGCCACCGTCTAAACCTAATGCCAATTCAGTCCTTGAAAACCAGAACGATAGCTGCTACGTAGAGCCCATAGATAGATACATCTAGATTCAAATACTGACTCCTCAATCCATCTTTTAAAAAAACTGCTCCTAATTCCCTGCCGCACACAACTACTAGTTTGGCTTAAATTAATAACCATTCATGCTAACGTTTTGCTTAGTTATGCAAGGTACTGAGGAGGTACCCAAAAGAGGTGTTCAGCACCCCACAAAATCAGGCCCATTATTGGTCAATTACATGAAATTATTTCATCCACTTCTAAATCTCACTATACTTTCTGCAACAAAAAACTGAACAATAAGTGAACTCTGAACTAGATCTTCAGAGATTCTTCAGAGCATCACTTACTGTCGATTTGTGCCAAAAGCAAACAATATATGGCAAGTGGGAAACACCCTTTTTTAATCACAAAGGTTTTACATAGCAGGGATTATACTGAAGTTTTTCTCAAACATGCAATTACGTCAGAGTTGAAGGTGAATGAAAGAAGAAAAGCAGCAGTTAATTCCACCACATTCTGACTCAAGATATTCCCAGAGGCGTTCCAACACTGCTATTGCAGCTACCTCTGTATCAAAATAAGGAAATAAAATAGCACTAACAGAAAAATATAACATTTAAGTTTGCAATTCCAATCCCTATTCTGTGAATAGAGAGAAAGTCAGCAGCATAATCTGCAACTTTGTTTAAAAACTGTTTTGTGCATAGAATAGCAAAGAATTTTGAAAAGCTAGAAGAGTTCAAAGGACATGAACAGAAAATATTTTATAAGGCAAAGAGCATCAGAAAAAGTTTGACTGCAAATGAGTTAGCTGATTATAAAAATCCCCCATCCTTTGGTTATTCATTCAATATACTAAGATGGATCAGTGGAAACAGAAAGTTATTACTTTTAACACTGAAGGCTGCAATTTCATTCTTTGAAGTAAAAAAGTACTAAGTAAAGAAGAAAATTGTGTCTGTTGACAGTTCCAGTAGAGGGAAATGCACCACCAGAGCTCATGTGGAGGAAAGCTAGTCTATGGAAAAACTGGTCTTGTGGTTAAGGAACTAAACATGAACTCTGAAGATGGGAGTTCAATTCCTATTTTCGGTACAAAGGTGTCCATGAGCTCCTGGGTAAATCACTTAACCTCTCTGTGCCTCAATTTCCAATTTGTAAAATCAGAGCTATTAATACTTTTCCGACCAAACAGGGATGTAGTTAAGATAAGTTAGCTCATTTTTGTGAGGTGCTCAGACATTACAGTGATAGAGGCCAGACAGAAAGATATCTGCAAGGGAAAGCAAACCATGGACACGAATGGAAGAATCTGGAGGAAAGTCTACAAGAGGAACCATACAGCTTTCCTCCTTACCACCTGGGAAATTTCACAGGATTTGGCCCATTCAGAAGCACATTTATCTTTCCCAACTCTGACAGTGCAATTATCTCAGAGTTTTTTTGAAGTGGTGAATGCCTATTAACTGGCATTGCAGTCTTAGGAGGAGATGTCTTGCCTTGCCATCCGTTTATGGAACATCCTATTTTCACACCTGCTCAAAAATGAGTGTTCACCAATACTGTTTTTAAATTTGCCCACAAAAAAATCCAGGAGCAGTTTTTGTCTACAAAACATTTAAAGAATTTACTGAAACCACTTTTATATTACAGAATGATATAAAAGCGGACATTTATGTATTTTGGATATCTGCTAGCTTAAAAAAAGGGTTTCTTAAATATAATTATTTGGCTTTTCAATCCAAAGTGTGTCCCCAGTTTTAGACTTGTCCTTTCAGCTGAAAGGAAGCTAATGTTTCCACTGAGCTACATATTGGGGAAGATTCCATGAGAAGAAAATGTTGCCAGTGCCTCAGCTCACAAGAATATAGACTCGTCTGCAACCTTCAGTTATAAGCAGCTGCACTGTGACCCTACTTAAAAAGATGGAGAATTAAAATTGGAAACATTTTGAACAACTTTAAGAAGTGAAATTTTGGAACATATTCTCTTGAGGTTTATTTCTCAGAGCTGTTGATTTTTTTTAACCTTTAATTTGAATTAAGAGTCCAACTGAAATGGGAGTACATGTACAGCTTACATACCCTTTATGGGAACTTCACATTCAAAAAGCGTGGCATTGGCTTGTTCTAAGAACTGCAATTTTCAGTTCATGATGTTCTAACACTTAATGCTCCAAATGGTAAATGTGCAAAAATAACAAATAAGGGTTTATATTCAGAGATAAGCGATGGATTCACAGTTCAACTGAAATGAGTCTATTATTAGTGTTGAGCAAAAATTTTTGTCTGAAACTTTTTCAGCAAAATATGTGGAAACACCAAAACGTTTTGTGAATTCATGTCAGTTTTGCTGAATTGTTCAGTTTGGGGGGAAAAAACTACAAAAATTTTGGAAAGGTAAAAACATTTCTTTTTGATATTTTTGAAATCAGGCATTTTGATTTTTTTGAAAATTACTTGTTGCTTCTAAATTTCCTTTAATTTTATTTTTAAAAATCCCAAACCTTTCAAAATGGTCAAAATTTAAAACAAACCATTTAGTTTCAGGTCAAATGAAACACTTAATTGAACCGGATTTTTTTTTATTTTATTTTTTTAGTTTTTTGGTTTGACAAAAATTCTGGGAGGCAGGAAAGAGACTTTTTTTGGATTGACCCAAAATTAACCCCCCCCGCCCTAATTTTTCAAAATTGTCAGCTAACAGAAAAATTCATTATTTGCCCAGCTCTATTATAGTGCAGCAGATCTCTTCTGTGCCTCTCTTTTGTTACAGCTTTTGATTTGCAGCAACATTTTGTTAAATTCTTGAAACAAGGATGCAGTAAATTTGGGGGTCCTGATTCTCCAGCTGCAGCATATGAATAATTCCCATTGACTAAAATGGGAGTTATGCATATACATTAGCCCTTCTATGAAAACTAAGTTAAACTAAGAATGGCGGGGTTGATGGCCACAATTGTCTGGCTATACTGAAAGAAGGACAGGAGACATTTGACATGGGTTTAACTGGGCGCAACTTTATTATTAGATGTCTGGGACTGCCCAGCACTGTACAGTGCAGGTAACCCCCATGTTTATTCCATAATTACCTGGGGGGGCTTTTACTAGCTCCCCCCCTTTTTCCAATCAAGGTCCCTCCAACGAATCCATTGCCAGGACCTTACCATCCATCCATCCCTGCCTCATAGGAGGGTTAAGGTGGGCTATAAGAATGGGGGGGGGGGGTTGCTCAATGCTGTACCAATCATAGGAGTTCCCAACTGATCCCCGTTCGTTCCTTTAATGAACACCTCTTTTTAAGTCCTTTTCCAAGCTATTTATCTGGTCACTGTATACCTTTCCTATGAAGTACCTGCACTGGACATCCACCCTACACTTAAATAATGAGTTAAATGGATAATGCATGAACAGAGCCCTTCCTGAAACCCGCTGTGGGGAAGGCGAAAAAACCCCAACTGGACCGAAGCCAATATGGTGATAAGGGAAAAATTCCCTCCCAGCCCCCCTAAAAAAAGGGACGGCTAGCATAATGCCCACAGCAGATGTTGACCAAACCTGGTTTTACCACCTAAAAGGGCGGGAGGGTGGGCCCTGCCTCAGCCTTGGTCTATGTAAAAAGGAAGGCTCCCAGCTCCACGCTGCTCCTTGTCACATCCTGCATTCCCAGGGGATAAGTCAGCCACCACTCTGCCCCTTTTGCAGCAGTTTTCATCACCTCCTCCCTGCCTCCCCCCCCAGCCATAAAGCACTGTTCCCTTCACTCAGCCAGACTAGCCCAAAAAACCCCCCCAAAAAACCTGCTTAAAGCTGCAGGGTGGTCATTCTCCCAGTTAAATAAAGTTGGAGGAAGGCAGAGAGAGTTCCCTTTTAAAAATATTGACCTTTCAAGCTGTTGATCCATGGACTAAACAGATTACCATTCCCATATTTGATTTTCATTTACAACTATTCACTTACTGATACCTTGCCATGATACAGGTACATAGTCATAATTTTTCATTTTGATTTGAGCGTGGATCCTGCTGTAAAGGGGACCTGATCCTCAGCCAGTGTAAATCTGCATCGTTCAGCTGGAGTCAATGGAATGACACTGATTTATACCAGCTGAGGGTATGGCCCAGGATCTCTGCCAAAACATATTAATGTCCACATCTGTATTTTTTTATGAATCAGATCCTAAAAAAATTGCATATGTTTCCAATTCTAAAAGATGTATTCTACTCTAGTGCTTTTAGAAAATAAAAATGTTCTTGTATTGCATGAGACAAATTCTGCCCACAGTTATGCTGGTGTAAATCTGGAATAAATCCATTGAGTCTGATGGAGTCACTCATAGTTACACTTACATAATTTAGTGCAAATTTGATCCCAGGGCTTTATTATTTTGAAAATTCAATGATTAGATCATCACTGCAAATTGCCATTTTTGTGACAAACTCAAATTTAATTCCGACTCCAACATGCACACACTGTACTTGTAGCTCCTATTGTGCCACATAAGCAGACCTTTTAATTTTAGTAGGAAAAGAAATGTCTCTCATTTAAAAAACATCCCTTTCAACTCAAAGGCTGTTTGTTTATTCTCTATTACAGCTATAAGAATTAAATTATTATGTCTTTAGGCTCCCGAGAAAAGAGTTTTCAACAGCAATATATACTTTGTATGTAAGTTTCTGAAATCAAAATTAATGTGACTCTAAAAGATCATTATTAAGATGTTGTTCATGCACAAAAATATGTGGTAGAATAGAGTTGTTACACCCATAACTTACAGTTTGAAATGTATAACTAAGTAGTATGGTGGGGGAAAAAAAACCCTCATGCACTACCAGAACTAAGGTGAAAGATTTTTCCTAGAAATCTACATACTTGTGGTCCAAGTGTTTTCAAGTTAAACTGCTGCATGCTAACTTCAATTTTCCTCTGACATACTAATATCCCTCTCATTCATTCCTGTTTGTCTCTTGTTTCTCTCTTATGTTCACAATTAGCTTTTGATATAAGTTTGAAGCTAAAAAAATGTCCTACAGGGAACATGAACTGAATTAAATTATACTGAATCTGAGGTTTAACATTACTTCAGCTGACTGAAAAAATTGGTTTCTATGTATCATACTCTTTGCTTTGGAAAGGGGGAGTCTGTTTAAGGTATGTCTTGTCCCATGTATTGATGAGTCTCCTGGGAGCTCTTAAATTCTGGAGGCTGAAACCATCTGTTCACTCTAATACTGGGTACAGTGTAAACTTCCCTTCACTCTCAGTTATCATCAGCTTCATTGACCACTGACATAGTCATGTCTCCCCTAGGGGTTTATCACCATTGGAACTACTTCTGAGCAACTTTTTTAAAACTGTGGTAAAATTCTTCACAGCCATTCTAAAGAACATTAGATTTTTGTTGAATTAGACAACTACATTCCTTTAATCTCTCACCATTGGTGGAATCTGAATCTGAAATAAATGTGAAGGAATAACTAATATTTTCTGCTAATCCCAGTTCATTTTACTTATTTTTAGATCTACTTTATCTATATAATGAGATGCTATGGACCAGACTCATTGGACCACTCTGCTCCAGAGTGCATAAAAATGCAGCTGAAACCACCCATATCTTCTCATTTAGTTCTATTCCACTATCTAGAGGAGGTGGCTGGAGTGAGATGTGCCTCAGTTATGCTCAGTTGGTGGACAGTCCCTTGGGAATCATTTTTATTTGGGCATAAGCTTTCGTGAGTAAAAACCTCACTTCTTCGGATGCATCCGAAGAAGTGAGGTTTTTACTCACGAAAGCTTATGCCCAAATAAATCTGTTAGTCTTTAAGGTGCCACCAGACTCCTTGTTGTTTTTGTAGATACAGACTAACACGGCTACCCCCTGATACTTGGGAATCATTGTCACCTAGCCTAGGTTAGGATAGCTCCCAAGTTGCTCTCAAGTACACTGAGAAAGAGCTCAGTAGAGAATATTGGAGTGGAACAATGCTGCGACAGAGAATCTTTGCCTTATAACTTTGGAAGCCTGGACAGAAATATTAATTATTGCCATGAATGCTATTTCCATTATAGCACTCAGCCACTTAAAAATGCACCAATGAATCACTTTAGCAGACATCAAGACATCATCCTCGCATCGAGGGACTGCCAAAGAAGACCCCTTATAATATTGCTTTGTAACAAAAACATTTTTATTATTTCTATTTTTAATAGCAATAAGACATTCCACAGTGTTCATTTTTACTTGGATTATTACTCTTTTTAATTATTAAATTCACTTAACTTTAGGCCTTATCCATCACACCAAGAGCCAAGACATGCTCTTATTGCCCAATACTTTTGCCCAATGTATTCAATATTTCAAAAGCTAAATCTTGGACAGTATTCATTCCAGTTTATCTCTATAACATCTTAAATGAATTCTAACGAGACTATTACTTTAAAATCTTGCAATACAGTGCCACAATCGTGCTAAATGCCAATCGCTTTTTGTGCGAAATAAATGTATACAAATGACTGGCTTTACAAATACTATGCTTCCTGAGTGGTACACTCAAGCTGGTCGGTAGTCTTGTAACACATAGTTTCTTTCAGAAACTTATCACTGTCCAGGTATAACATCCAATATCCACAACTTCAATATCACGATAATACAAAATCTAGATCTAAATAGAAACTGAAGAGAAGCCAGTTCTCATAAACTAGATCATCAGGGGCCTGATTCATCTACTTTACAGAATACAGGCTGCAGGCCACTTGGCAAAATGTCCCCTGCAGTCAAGCCACTGTCAACTCCTGTTCTGCTAGTATATGAGGATCTAGCTGGCACATCCTACACAATGAGTGGAGCTAGTCAGGGAGACGGTGGGGCCAGGCTAAGCCATCTAGGGCAACACCAGCTAGTAGAGCTCCTATGAAGAACCCGTGAGAATTTAAAACAGTCTTTCCCCATTCTAATCCCTGGGCAAGGAAGAAGATGGTAATGCCTCCTACACTACCTGATGTGAACACACCCCTGCAGGCAGAATGGTGTCAAATTGCATACTCTTGTGATCATATGGGTGAATCAAGCTCTTAGCTTTCTTCTTTCCTATGGCCATAGTGATTATAATGTTTATTTATTTTTCTTTTGTTTGAACTCAGTTTGTGGATTAAATACAAACATGTACACATCCTTACAAAATGAACGTAAGATGCCTTATTATTACTCCCATTTACTTTCAAAAGCCTATTATCAAATGAATACCCAATAAGTTATTTTTCTCTTAGGAAGTGGCCTATGTCATGAGGTTTTCACTTTATGATAACCTATCCCGAAGGTCCCACACTAAAACCATTATTCTTCTGCATCAGGAGGCCTGAATGGGATTAACTTTGCAATCACTTTGTATGTGAGACAGTCTCCCACCAGGGGTATGATTTGCTACCTTTGCAGCACTCCCAGCCTATGCCGACTTGGAAAGAAAGATCAAATATGATATCTATCAGTGCTCTGGATTATAACAATATGATATAAATTACACTGGCAACCGAACAAAAAAATCCAAGACTAAAACTTTGTTAAAACTGGAAATACATGTGTGCCTGAAAAGTAAACAAAAATCTGCTTTACACATCCAGGACAGAAGAAAAGAATCTGACAAACAGTTGAGAACTCTGCTACTTGTAAATCACACAAGAAACTTATTGAAATAACATGCAACTTTAGCTGAACAGCACTTGCTAATTACTCACAGCACAACATGAAAACATCAAAAACCCAGACCTCTACTAAATTTTCATGTGAAACAGAACTAAAGTTTTTTTTTTAAAAAAGAACCCTTATTAGCAGAAGAGAGGAAACTGGGACCAGAAGTAGTTAGAATATGTATGATAGGTGCTGTTGCATTGTTACTATACAGTGTGTGTGTGTACACATTATACACACGTATATTATATAAACACATGATATAACATTTTAACTTGAATCAGAAAAAATGGTTTTAATTGTATTTTGATAAACAACTTTGGTTTTGTTCAGATGCTGACTGGTACCACACTGTTCAGAATAATCATTTTATTTTACTACCCTTGGGTGTTAAATTTCGCTATGTGACATGGAGTTTTAACATTTTCTTTTTTTTAAAACCACAAACCATTAAATAGGAATATCACTAATTCAATATCACCTTACAGTCATTATGTACAATTAATATTCACTTTCAATTAACAAGAAATTACTCTCATGAGGAAAATGTTTATTCTGGAGATGAGAGTCTCATCGAGTCAAGACACTAAATCTTATACATCCATTTATAAAATTACAATTAATTCATGTATTTTTCCATTTTTTGGATGACAGATACCAGAACAATCAGAAAAGTAATCTAGGCAACTTCAACAAGGGCTTGATCCTGCAAATCGTTACTCATGTGAGTAGTCCTTGCACCCATAAATACTCCCACTGAAGTTAATAGAACTGTTCCAGTGAGTAAAGCACCACTTACATTATAAATGTTTTGTACACTTAAACCCAGGGGCCTGATTTTCATGTACATTAATGCCACTTTATACTGCCAGAGTGGTGTAAAGTGCCCTTAGTTTAAATAAGAATCAAGCCCTATGTCCTAATCATAGGGCCATTGCCCTATTTTGAACTATATGTTAAATATAACTTACAAGACAAGAACCTACAAGTGGCTACGCATTGAACACATAATTGACAAGTAATGACAGTATAATACTCATAGTTCAAAATAATTAGCATATTAAGCTATATTTTTCTATTCTTAAACTTCATGGACACAACCTAGGATGTCGCCTGTCATATTATTTGAGTCAGAATGGAATTGGTGTATTAGAAGATTGCAGCTTTCCTTACCAAGCATGTACTTCTCCATTTAAATTTTCACAAAAATATAATGTTTCATTTATTAGCATCACTTTTTCATGCACATGAACATATCAGATTCCTATGGGATGCAATATCTAAACTGTGCCAAGTATTTTAAACAACAGATATTCATTTTTAATCTGAAAAAAACATTCTGAATTCTTATATTGGCTTTTCCAGCTGACGTAACATGGCAGGTTAACTCCAGTTTAAAGTTTACTGCTAGAGGATGTCATTCTTATCTACTAGTGACAGGAATCCATTATTCACAGGAAATCCACAAGAGTAGATGCAAATTACTTGGAAAAGAGCACTTTGGACCTAAACAATTAAACTGCTAGAAATTGAAAAAAACAAAAACTTATATTGGGTGAATCATCATGGTTCCAAAAAATTGCACATCATTCTAATCCCCTATGGCACATAAGAAAACATCACATTGTTACAAATTTCAAGACACACGTCTATGAATACAGTTTAAAATTAAAACATTAGACTGCAACTTGAAATAGATATAAAAGATGGTTTCTCACCCCTCAGAATAAAACTGGAACTTTCGTTTATAGGAATGGCTATGCCCATATACCCTCCTCATCATCCTGCGTGCCAGATATTAGGAGATGCACAGAGAAGATGTTAGCATTGGAATGAAAGAAGAAAAGGTTAATTACCTTGATGCATGTTAAGATACAGTGATCTTGGCTATTAAAAGCATGAGTTACAAAGAAAATTTTTTGCACTTTTAAGCAGCAAAAACAACTGAACAATAGTTTTCTGTATATCAGAGAATCTGCATCTATAGAAACCAGAATAAGAACAATGAAGTAAAACATTCTTCCCACTCAGTTAAAACTTTGTGTCAAAAGTGGATTATAAGATTAAACATTAAAAGATTATATTTTTTTAAAAAGCTGATTGTTTGCACGCGATGTGAATCCACGCTTACTGCAGAAACAGTTTAAACCTCGTAAGTAAGCAAAGAAGTAATTACTATAATCAAACAGCTTCACATTCTGTAAGGTTAAAGGATACAATAAAAACTGCTGAGGAATCAAAATTTTCTTTTCAGTGAAGTATACTTTTCTAACATATAATCAATCAAATATATTATTTAACCAAGCCTTAAATACCGTATATTGCTAGAATACTATAAGCCAGTTTCTTTGCTCTTTTACAGGTTATTATGGTAGGGTTTTTTTGCTTGTCTCAGTAACAGTTGCTCATGGAATTTTCATAAACTCATATTTTAAAAAATCACTATTTGGGATACTGCTCTAACAAAAAAGGGTATTCTTTCCATTTATTATAGGCTTGAGGTAAAAAGGTGCACCAGAAGAATGAAATGTTCCTCCCCTGAGTATGTTTATTTGCAGATTACGGTTTTTAGTATGTTCCTTAATCTCTCTACTCAGAGATATATGTATTTGTACACATGCTACACTTGTCTCTGTGGATTTTCGTCCTGAATGCAGGAGTTAGATATGTATGAATATTGGGAGGAAGATAAAACACGAAACAATATATAATTTTACCTGGCCTTTTTTCTTACATGATACTCAGATACCTAGATAGACAGACAAACATATACCATGTACATGTAATATGTGTTTCATTCAATTTAACATTTCGAAACAAATAAAATTTTATAAGTTCTTATATTTTAAATCTACCCATTCATATTTTAGAAATTAAAAAACATGAATTTTTTAAATTTCCTAACATTTAAGCTAGCTGGTGTAATGTAAATTTCTGGCACTTAATTCAATCAAAAAATAAATGAAATGAGTGGCAATTAATTATGATTGAAACAGACAGGAATTTTAGCATGAAAATATACACTGCCAATATCACTACTGTTCCTAGTCCATTCTAAGAATTAAAAAAAGAGCTCCCAGATGTCAACTGTTATTAAAAACCAGATGTTAAGAAAGATGTCTTCCATGTTGCTGAATTAAGTAAAGAAATCTGACAGTCAAATATAAACTTAGCTATCATTTAACACAGAAGAAATGTGGGCAAATTCCTTTAAAGTTAACTTGGAATATTTCTTAGTTTTAAGGTTTGCACAACTATAACAGGCAGTAAAGAAAGTGTAATGTCTGAATATTGTTATTCTTAATGAAGGGCCAAATCTTGCACAACTCCCATTTGGCTTGATTCTCCTAGATGACAAGATATGAACAGCTCCCGTTGAATTCTGTAGGAGTTACTCTTACTCAGGCCATTGACTTTAACTGAATAACTTAGAAGCCCTCAGGAGTTTTGCTAGATTAAGGGCTGAGGAAAGACTACATGATTTCACTCACATAGAGTAGTTTGATCCCATTTCATTCACCCAAGAAACACAAGTTATGTTAATCTTTGTTGGTATCTTTAAAAAATAACTACAGAAATCAACAAAAATAAGGAACTCCATGTTTACAAAGAACCTTCCCTAACCACATGCAGCTGTTCTACTGTCTAGTCCAGTGGTGGGCAACGCAGGCTGCACGTGGCCCGTCAGGATAATCCGCTGGCGAGCCGTGAGACAGTTTGTTTACATTGACCATCCACAGGGATGGCCACCCGCAGCTCCTAGTGGCCTCGGTTCGCCGTTCCCAGCCACTGGGAGTGGTGGGCGGCCAGGTCTGCGGACGATAAATGTAAACAAACTGTCTCGTGGCCTGCCAGCAGATTACCCTGATGGGCCGCAGGTTGCCTACCACTGGTCTAGTCCATTGTTAATTTTTCAATAGGCAAATATTAATTTCTTCTTTAACTATTACATCTCTCAAAATTAAGAATTATGGCCCAAATTCTGTTCTGAGAATGCTGATGGACTTCAAAGGGAAATGTACCCATGTGACTGAGAACAAAATTTGGAACTTTCAATAAAGGAAAGAAAAGGGATACGAACATGGAAAATGTTCACTCCTTACCTCCATAACATGGAATTAAACTCCCATATTCTGCTCTCCCTATATTTGTGTCTCTCTTTTTGAAGTAGAGAAAGCAAAATATCAAAATTTGGTGAATGACCTCACCCAGAGCCAGCGCTAGACATAAGCAGACCAAGCAATTGATTAGGACCCTGAGCAGCTCCAGGGCCCCCCTATTAATTATTAGTATTTTGGGGAGGCAGGGAAATATTCTTGTGGAGGCCCCAAATGGGCTAGTCCTGGCACAGACCTCACCACACATTAAGCTGTGGGGACCATTTTCTGGTTTGTTGGAAAACGTGTGTGCCCCTTTAAGGGCTAGAGAAATAAGGAGTGACCTTTTTGCTGAAGCTGCACACCAGGTCAGTGTGGGGATGCTGAGCCACCCCTGCAGGTTCATTCTGGAGCAGGAAAAGCCCTCTTTTACCTCAACCAGGCAGAGCAGCATCCACCCTCCCACCCCTGGATTTTGTCAGAATTTGCTGTGGGCATTGTGCTAGTCGCTCCTTTCTTGGGAGCCTGGGAAGGAATTTTTTTCTCTCACTGCCAGATTGGCCAAGGCAAAGTAGGGGTTTTTTGCCTTCCCCACAGCTGGCTCATCTTAGATCAGGTGAACATGGAATGGAAGTTAGGCTATGATGTTGCAACTTATAATGTAAATATGGGGCAGATGTCCAGTGCAGGTACTCCGTTGGGAAGGGCTACAGTGATGAGATAAAATGGACTGGTAAAGGATCTAAAGGAGGTATTCTTTAAAGAAGAGGAAATGGGGGAAGGGGAGTTTCTGAACTCCTATGACTGGTATGGCAGGGAGCCAACTCCCCATATTTATAGCCACCCCCTTAATCCACATTCAAGGGGAGAGATGGTGAGGTTGCAGCAGGGCTGGATTAATCTTTTGTGGGCCCAAGAACCCGGACCATGGCCATGACCGCTGCTCTCCTCCAAGACCCCACCCCCATTCAACCTCTTTCCCCCGAGGCCCCACTCATGCTCCACCCTGAGGCCCCACTTCCACTTGGCCTTGTCCCCCCAAAGCCTTGCCGGCCACTCACAGAGGGGTCGGGGGAAGAGAGGAGTGAGCAGCAGGCAGGGCCTCAAAGGGAAGAGGCCAAATGGAGGTGGGGCCTCAGGGCAGAGCACAGGCAGACAATAATGGAGTTTGTGGTTTTATGAGACACCATAGTTGAACTATTTCTTTATATGACAATTCCTTTCTCAGTGCTAAGCTAGCGTTGCAAAACTAAAACCACTGTATTGAGCTATTGTACAAAGGTATCATGTATATTACACTTGCTCATTATGCATATTCCTTTCAACAGTATTGCATACACATCAATAGGAGAATAGGTCCAGGGTGTGAACTATGTAAGAAATACCTGAGGGTTAAGAAACTCCACAAGATTCCAACTGTGTATTTTCCACTGCATAATATGATTGGCAAAATACATTTTTAGTGTGGTTATAGAATGATTTCTATGGGCCAAATTTTACTCTTGGACTACCACTGACTACAATACAGAGCCATTTGTACATGGTCTCATGTTAATAAAACCATATGTAGTTAGATTGAAACAGAAGTTTATTACAGGTGGATTGTTACTGTATTCATTTGCCTTTTATGATTGTTTTCAAAATTATGCTATTCAACTTTTCCATTGAATTCGCCATTATGTTTGTATCTTTCCTTATTTGAAAATTTTGGTTCTTTTCACAAGCTTTGTCTATCTGTTCAGTTTTAATATTAAAAAATATGGTTGGCACATAACTCAGATTATCAACTGATTATCATCATCCTTTTTAAAGAGTAAATTTATCCAAATTGTTTGGGGGATTTCAACCTGTGGGACATTTGACGAAGGTCTCATGCTGCCACTAGTAAAGAAGTGACTTCAGAACTATTAAAAATCTTTTCCTCTTATAGATACTTGTAGGGCATGATCATGTTTTTTAATCTAACAGAAAAAGGCATAACAAGATCCAATGGCTGGAAGCTGAAGCTAGACAAATTCACACTAAACATAAGGCACCTTTTTTTTAAAGAAAACAGTGAGGGCAATTAAACAGCGGAACAATTTACTATACCTAAGAATATGGTGGATTCTCCATCATTTGCAGTCTTTAGATCAGGATTGAATATTTTTCTAAAAGATTGGCCTAAACTGAAACACAAATTATGGTCTTAATGCACCTGGGTGAGGTTCATTACTCTGTGTTATACTGGAGATTAGACCAGTTGATTACAATGGCCCCTTCTGGCTTTCAAATCTATGTATCTATCAATATTAATAAAATTTCTCTTTCATCTTTTTCTTTTTCCTGCATCTATTTTGTTGTGAGAACTACTGTAACAAGATCTTATTTTGTGCATGTATTAATCAGGTTGGGAAAGTTAATTTAGTTAACACTATAATCTATTATAATGCACAAATGAGTCAAAAACTTTAGCTAGATTTTTATTTTTCTACCATTAAAAACATCAAAAAAGTCTCAATTTACCTTCTCTAAAAATCTATGATGATATTATTGTGACTTGATTTACAGCTTCTCTAGAAAATAAATTGCATACTACATCTCTACTTCCTACCACACACCCAGATTATGTACAGACGACCACCAGTATTTTATGATCAAAGACATATACCTACCATAATTGGGGATCAATGTCCCCAATATCAACATCTCTGAAAAAACTATCTTAATTTATATATTATATTAACTTTTGTGTTAATACTCATAATATTAAATTATGGCTTCTATGGATAATAGTGATTGACTGTTCTAAAAACATTTGGTGCTAGAGTGTGGTTCAGAAAAGAGCTGAAAGTATTTGTTCATTATCTGTCTCAGTGGAGCCTCCTCCCTATGGTACCTTAATCTATTTCCAATATCCTGATGGTTTAGGATCTACAATTTTTGCCTTTGCTATTGTGCACTCTTTTTATCAGTTTCCTAGGACTACACTAAAGTGACAATCTCATTGTTAAAATAATTATAAATCTTGGCCCTGGTAAATTTAACACAACTACACAGAGGATAGGGCTCAGTAAGGGATATTAAAAGGACCCATTCACCATTGCCCACACAAATTATATGCAAGATGTGATTTTTCATATCCCTATAATACCTAATCACAATGGTTTGTGTTAAAAATGTGAGGACTGATTCTGTACTACATTACACCTTCTGTAATCATTTATGCTTGTGCAAAGTGGTGTAAAATGGTACCAAATCAGAACAGTAGCACTTTACACTCACCTTGTAATTCCTTTGCTTAGATATAAATGATTACCCAAAGTTCAAGATATTGAAGAATCACACACACAGGACGACAGTGTTCATTGATTTTGAAAGAAAAATATTCTACCATGAACTAGAGTTTGATAACTCAATGAAGACAGATAAGTCAGTGCAAAAATGAGTCTATGATTCTTTGAAGCACGCTGAGGTATATTGCCAATGTCATAACTATAAAGGGAAGGGTAACAGCCCTCCTGTGTACAGTACTATAAAATCCCTCCTGGCCAGAGACTCCAAAATCCTTTTACCTGTAAAGGGTTAAGAAGCTCAGGTAACCTGGCTGACATCTGACCCAAAGGACCAATAAGGGGACAAGATACTTTCAAATCTTGGTGGGGGGGGGGGAAGGTTTTTGTTTGTGTTCTTTGTTTTGGTGGTTGTTCGCTCTTGGGACTGAGAGGGACCAGACATCAATCCAGGCTCTCCAAATCTTTCTGAACAAGTCTCTCATATTTCAAACTTGTAAGTAAACAGCCAGGCAAGGCGTGTTAGTTTTTATCTTGGTTTTCTCAACTTGTAAATGAACCTTTTTGCTAGAGTGTTTATCTCTGTTTGCTGTAACTTTGAACCTAAGGCTAGAGGGGATTCCTCTGGGCTCTTTAAGTTTGATTACCCTGTAAAGTTATTTCCCATCCTGATTTTACAGAGATGATTTTTAACTTTTTCTTTAATTAAAAGCCTTCTTTTTGAAAACTTGATTGATTTTTCCTTGTTTTTAGATCCAAGGGGGTTGGATCTTGATCCACCAGGAGTTGGTGGGAGAAAGGAGGGGGATGGTTAATTTCTGCTTGTTTTAAGATCCAAGAGGTTTGGATCTGTATTCACCAGGGAATTGGTGAGGAGTCTCTCAAGGCTACCCAGGGAAGGGAATTAGCACTTTGGGAGTGGTGGCAGCAGACCAGATCTAAGCTGGTAATTAAGCTTAGAAGTTTCATGCAGGCCCCCACATTTGTACCCTAAAGTTCAGAATGGGGAAGCAGCCTTGATAGCCAGTCAACACATTCTTGATGTATTATGGTGCAAATTGAAATTTTAAAATGCCCCAGCAATCATTACTATCATAGACTTGCACCAGAAAAAGTGTTAGTCTCTCTTGTCAGTGTGTACCATAGAGAGTCATTAATCTATGGATCTTTCAAACAATAAACCATAATCAAACAATTTTTGACTAATGCATGTGTATACATTAGCTGCTTTTCAAACCTTGATATTTCAGTTGGTTTATACATTTTAAAATGCTGAAAAGATACCAGCTCGCATTACAGATCAATGGCATCCAAAACGTTAAATCAAAAGCAAGTTTTCAATTATGCACATGCGAAAAAGCATCTGAAATCCAACATATATCTTTATTTTTGCAGTGTTATTTACTAAAAATGGCTAATGATTGCCTGCCAAGTACATTTTGATAATCTATGTATAAATCTTTTAACTTGGCTTTATCACAACATTGCTGGCCATTGAGATCAGTCTACTGCTGTTACGATGGCCTAATGATTCTGACCTAGTACCTACTGAAATTAATGGCAAAACTTCAACTGACTCCAGTGTTGCCTGGTTAACTTGTTATGCTTGATGAGCTTCTACAAACTATATTTGTTATAATACTGAAGTGTATCTAAAAATAGATTTCACAATCATATTTCTCAGCTTCCAGATCTTTAAGGTCTATCTATCAACAGTAAAACTGTGGCAGTTGAATCTTAGATGAATGGAACTCTACTAAAGAAGGGATTAGAAAAGGGGTAGCCTGTTAGTCATGGCTAAAATAATATGTATGTGAATTTTGTAACACATCAGGTGACTGAAAATTATGAGCCCAAATGACTGTTGCCATGCACATTGGGTACTCCTGTACACAAGGGAGTGCAAATTGAATGTAAAAGGCTCTCATACTGATATGGTAGCATTTTTCACTCGTTCTGTAGTTCATTGGTATAAACAGCTACAAAAAAGCACAGAGCAAGAGTGAATCAGGCCTTAGGTGTCTGATTCAAAAGAGAGCCAAGAAATCCCTTCATGAAGCTATAATACTGCAAACGAGGTATTTTTTCATTAACAACATTCTAGTATCTTTATAAAATTCTTTATCTAAAATAAAATAATTCTAAAATACTAGCTGGGATAAAATCTCTTTTTAGATAAATGCTTTCACAACATAGATAACAGAAGAACCCAGATGAGTTAAGCTGTTCTGACTTTCTTGCTACAACAGAAGACCCTGCCTGACAAGGCTCATCACAGCTCCCTTTCATGTTGCATGCATGCTAGGAATTAACATCTCCATGTACGGTAAGTAAATGTGGTGATAACCTGCTCACTTCTTGAACTAGCTTTCTAAAGCCTGATTTACAATCATATCTCCTTATTGTGTGTGGCTAGTGATGGTTCATTAAACATGTAACTACAAGCCCTGAGACATTGCAAACAACGATACTTACATATATTAATTCCCTCAGAGCTATTTCTATTTCCTTTGATGTACACATTTACTTGCTTTGTAATAAAAGGTCTTTAAATTACACCTTTTAAACTCAGGAAATCTTAAATATTTATAACAGCTCTGAGAATGTTTTATCTGTTAGTCACTTATAAGAAACTTGTAAGGTCAAATATATCTTAGGGCCCAATTCCACAAGCCTTCCGTACATAGAACGGAAGTGAGAGTTCTGTGCACAAATGACATGCAGAACTGAGCCTGTAACTGGAAAATGGGAAGAGACTGGCTGTGAAGATTCATTTACATACTCAGAAAGTTGAATAAATCTTAAAAAATCCTTTAGCTTTACCTACTGGACTCACAGACATATTTTCAAATCTGTCCATGACAAAAGTGGTCACAATTAATAATGAGTCAGCAAGTTATAAAGAGGACCTTAAAATAAGTCCCATAATTTGCCTATTTGTGTATTCTTAAGATGTACCCAAATACAATAAGTACAATGTGACCACTGACTTTAGCACTCCCTTACTAACAATAATATGAATAAGATGTTTCACCATGTACTTATATATTTTAAAACTTTATCACTAGATGAAGTCGAAATCCAAAGCTTCCTAAAAGAAGTGGTCCATGAAATCGATTTGCAATGCAAAAATGTATAAACTCCTTTGTAATGAAAGCCTATGACATGCTATCTCATGTAAATAACCAACATTAAAAGTATCAGATATGCAATTTTTGTTATCAAGTTACTGTAAATTACAGAATGGAATTTTTTTTTGCCTCTTTCAGCTGCTTTCTAAACCTACTTTAGGCTCTGATGGTGGCAGTTAATTTTTCTACTAAGCAATGTAAGATAAATATAAACCTCTATATAAGTACTGTATATCCTAATACGCACACTCCTGGGAAGTGATGGGGAGAAGTTTCTACAACTAAACATGATCTCAAGAAATTCTTCCATATGTGGAAAAGATTCTGCAAAGCTGACATATAAATATAGATATATATAAATATACACACAGGACAGTATGTATACATTTATATCACATTCATTAAACCTCAAAACATAAAATAAATTTATTTCTCTAAGCAAAGGATAGGTATAACTTTTCAATATACAGAATCCATCTTCTGGAGGTAACATAGACAGTAAAACCTAACCTCTGCACTCCAACTTATCTGCCAGAAAGAGTGCAAGTTTAAATATGATTAAAAGGCATATGAAAATTCATATTGCTGTAATAATTATAAATATAAGGCTAGGGATAACAACAGTAATACATATTTCCCATTTACATAGGGTTTTACTTGATTAAAGAGCTTACTAGACTTTAATTAACACTGTGATATGAATATAAATGCAGCATTGTCAAATTAGAATAAACTAGGGATTAGCCTGATCTACAAAACAGAGATCCAGATCAGAACTTCCCCAAAGTTCAGGGCTCTTTGGACGTAGGGTTTTCATCTGGGCTATTACAAATATAAAAGATCTTCTGTGAAACTTCAGTGTGAAACAAAATCCAAACTTCCTCAAAGGCCAAAGGAAGTTGGATGAAGGGTTGGTCCAGTCCCCTTTTTGGAATAAAGTAGGTATTAGTAGCTATGTAAATATTAAAGGCAGGAATAGTCCTCTGCACGTTCTCTGATATGCAGTATGAAGTCATCATTAAGGACTTGAGTCAGGAAGGCACGTAAGCACATGTTTAATTTTAAGCACATGACTAGTCTCATTGACTTCAATTAGTTACTCAGTCAATGCCTAAGTCTTGACTTTTGACTGTATAAAAAAAATGAGAAATACAGTGGCTGCCACTAAAAGGTCAGCATTAGCTAACAGCTGCCACACAGTCGTATGTGATATACCAGTTTTCCTCCATGCCTGGAATGAAAAATGACCATGACAACTGTGTACTACATGATGCTGACCATGATAAAAGTTGTTTTTATTGTATTTATCTTAATTAGTGTGAAATATCTTTATTAAATTATAATATTTTTAAAATAAAATATTTGTAAAATAGACAGGATTGACTGTTTAATCTGAGCAATGTTCTATTTTCCTCAGCTACTATGACCACATGAACTGGAAGTTATTCACACCATAAGCGCCCTAAAGTGCATGTACCCAGCAACATGTGAAAGTAAGGGGAAATACTGTAAAACCTGAAATTACTTTTACCATCACTTTGCACTTCACTCTAGCACCTTTCATCTTTGCATCTCAAAGTGCATTACAAGCATTAATTAATTAACACCAGCCCTGTGTGGTATTAATTAATTTATTATTACTATTATTATACAGAATCCATGTTAAAGTTGTATCAATGGTTTAGGTGTACTGTAGTTTAATGTTTTCCCAAAGTCAAACAATGAGTCAGTGTCTGGAGCCCATTGACACTGGCTCCCAAGGGTATGCACTAAACTGCTATACCACAGTAGCTCCTTCTTATATTAGAAGCTGAGTTGGTGCTTTCCTTATCAGCCCAATTTCTATTGTTTTTGTGATATGTAAAAAATTTAGTTTTACATATTGATGAGTTTAGAAAGCAAGTTTTGGTTTTGATTGTGGCAAACTCTCAATCATGGTTTTCTTTTCCAGTCACAAACCAAAACCAGACCTAGTTTAATTTGGGTTTTTGATTCACAGCTTCTAATTTATACTTTTCAAATTACCATACTCACTTGATACATTAATAAGCTAAAGCAATGACTAAAACAAGACTCTTGGCTAACCCCCATTCCATAAATTTGTAATATTGAACCTGTTTTTTTACATTTCCGTCCATATACTTAGAAGCAGGATAAGAGTCAGGTAACAGAAAAGTACCTCTCACCATATTTGGTGGTTTGTTTTCTTTTTAAAGCCCCAGCTCCTAGAATCCTGTGATTATGTGAGAATCTCAGATTTCCTTTTAATAAGGTACATTTGTAATCCTCGTGGCTGCAGAGAAAAGCATGAAAACATGACCAATGTGTACACTAAAGGCCCTAAAACCAGAAGGCAAAGAAAAAGCACCCAAAATATTATTTTTTAAAATCTCATGATTTTGGGTGGGTCAGAGTAATAATTTTTGAATGCTTGGTATTAGAAACACTAACAAAGATCAGATTTCTTAGGTTTTGTTCCTGGTTTTGGGAGCAGATTGTCAGGAGAGAGAGAATATTATATTCCTTCTAAAAGGCAATGTGGCAGAGTGGATGAAAATTGGGTCTATAATTATAGAAACCTGTGTTCTATTCCCAGTTTATCCTGAAGTGAGCTGGTACGGTTCCTCTATTACCTTATCTGTAAAATGGATGAATGACAGTTGCCTCCCTCTAAGGCAGGGATGTGATGCCTTAGTTAATAAGGGTTGTGAAGCAGAGAGAAATATTATCAGCACCCAATGGAAGATCTAGGAATAGAACTCAGTCTGCTGGTCTGAAGCACCTTCCTCTAGATTACAAAGTGTGGGAGGAGGAGAGTCTCTCAAGAAAAAGCTTCTTGAGGTCTGTACAAGACAAAGGCGTCAGGAGTGTCCAAATCTGGGTGTTCACATTTATCCCCCATGAGGTTTTTTTGTTCCAATGATCCAGATTAAGTTACTGAAATGCACTCTACATGGGGCTACCTATGTTACAGCCACTTGGAAACTGAAGCTAGCTCTGAATGCTTATTAAGGAGAATTTCACTTTGGGAGCAGATTACGTCAATGCTCCAAGATCTGCACTGACTGCCAATAAGTTTCCAGGCGGAATTTAAGTAAGTTGCCAACTCTCAAGCACAAGCTGAAGGGAAAGAATCAAAGAATCTAAATAAAAAGTTGCAGATTTAATTTGTTTTTAGAGTTTGTTAACAGCCAATTCTGGATGAAATAACTGAAAATTACAAATACTGTACTGAGGTGTATTTATTTTACTTTTTTTAACTTACTCAATACCAATACATATGAGATATAAAAACCAGAGGTACAACAATCATGTATGTCCATATTGTGTCTGACACATACACTCACACAGGGGAGTAAGAATACCCCTATTCTCTATGCAGCTTTTTTAGGGCTTCTCTAGACATTGAGTCCAGACATGTGAAGCTAAGCTGGGGCTGTGTACCTTTACTCCCTTCTCTCCCAAACAGATGGGCAGAAAGAGGGGAAGAGGGGCAAGGAGCAGGTAGAGACTTAGCTATTCTCCCTTAACACATCAGTCAGTGGATTTGATCAGGCTGAAGAGGAGGAGTATGTTACACCCAGTAAAGGAGTAGTCTCCTTTGCCAGGAGTCACAATTCCTACCCTGGGTTACTTCTGGGGCAGCACACTCACATGCTGCTCCTTACTCAGGGTGAGCTGAAAAGTCTCAATCTTGCCCTGATAGAGCATCTATAATGTAAATATAATATGTAAAGTATAGCCTTAGCAAACAACATCGTGTGAAAAATGTGAGTGTGTTTATTCGTCTCCAAGGTCTGTGTTTATGTTATCTACATATAGATTGATAACACACCCTCTCTCTTTATAACAAGTATATGCACACATAGATATACATAAAGGGTGGAGAGGGTCTTACTCAGGGCCGGCTCTAGGCACCAGCGCTCCAAGCATGTGCTTGGGGCGGCACTCCGGCCCCATTTTTTGGGGAGGGGGCGGCAAAAAGCCAGGAGCCGGCCTTGGCCAGAGCCCTGCTGCTGGAGAGCCAGAGCATTGTCCCCTGGAGCTGAGCTCGGGCTGCGGCGGCGAGAGGAGTGTGTGAGGAGCCGGGGAGGGAGGGAAGGAAGTGGGGCCTGGGATGCAGGGAAGAGGAGCATAAGCTTTCGTGGGCTACAGCCCACTTCTTCGGATGCATATAGAATGGAACATATATTGAGGAGATATATATACACACATACAGAGAGCATAAACAAGTGGGAGTTGTCTTACCAACTCTGAGAGGCCAATTATCCCACCACCACCGCTGCTGCCACCACTGCTGCTCTGAGTCTCCCCAGGGCGGCGCGGCGTTTCCTCGCCCAAGTGGGCTGTCCAGGGCACTGCCGGGCTGGGCAGGGGGCACAGATCCCAGCTCGTGCACTGATGGGACGAGTGGCTGGCCAGCCCGAGCTGCCCCCTCCTGCCCCCGGACCCAGCCTGCCACGCACCTCCCCCGCCTCAGCCCTGCGCTGCTTGCCCCAGGCCCCAACAGTGCCAGGGGTGGGGAGAGGCAGAGCCTGGCTCCGAGCAGGGGAGTGGGGGATACTGCCCCGCCGGGGGACCCCCACAACTTGGGCACCTGGGGGTCAATGTCCGTCCTCTCACCTCTGCCTGCACGGGGCTGGGGAAGCAGCTGTCAGCACCTGCCCCTCTCAGCCCTTGCACCCCCCCCATCCCGCTCACAGCCTCTTCACTTGTACCTCCCCACATCGCTCCTTCGCCGAACCCCTTCCCCTTGTACTCTCCCTTCACCCGCACCTCTCCCCTTGTACCCTCCCCCAGCCTTCTCCTCCCGCACCTCCCCCTTCCCCTGAACCTCTTCTCCAGCAACCCTCCTGATACCCGCTCTCCTCCTCCACCCTCCTCCACGAGTACATCACACCCCGCTTCTCTGCCAGTGTAGAGCCCCCAAGCACTCCCACACCCGCTCCGCTGCCTGAACCCTCGTTACTAGATCCCCATCCCTTTCTGGGGACAAGGTTTGAGGGTTAGTCCCTATGCCTTCCATGTGCATTTGGAGCACTAAAGATGGGGTTGCAGGGGATGGGGGGGGGCAAGATTTATACTAAAGTGAAATAAAAATAGGAGAAATGGTTTGATCCCCACTGCAAGTGTAAACAGGGACTGCTGTGGTGAACGAGGAGGTCATGTTTGGGGGGAGGTGGGGGAGCCCAGGGCTGGGGCCGCAGGGGGTGTGGGTGGGGGAGGGCACTGATGGGGGCGGGGGGGGGGAAGCCCAGGGCTGGGGTGGGGGTGGCCAAAAACCTAGAGCCGGCCCTGACCTTACTTTCCCAAATATATGCTGAGGGGTAGAAAATCTCTTACTCTCTCATGCAAGCATGCACACACACTTGTTCATATATGCTGTATATAACATCAAAGTTTTCCAGAAAGATATGTCTATATATATAAATACACATATAAAACTATCAACATTCAAAATCATTAATATCCACTCAATACAACATAGACAAACATATTTTTCAAAGTTAATGCTGTGTGTATTTCAAATATCTTTTTTCTGTCTAGAAGTTATGCCTTATCTTTTGGAATTTCTGCTTAGTCTTCAAAATTGATAGACAACCTTGAAAGGGTAACTAGCAGTCCCTGTTAAGTGGCATATGTGTTACAGTGTGCACCATCTTTTTCTTCTTATAAAATTAAAAATGCCCCCTGACCATTTACATGTTTATTTTTCCAGTTTATTCTGTGGTTTCACACCACTACCAGCATGTTGGATCATGGTCACCAAAAACCACACATCCAGAATTTTGTATGCAATATACTGTTGTGAATGGGAAATAAAGGTTTGCATAATAAAACCACATGACAATCAAACTGCAATAACAAAGATACAGTATGGAATGGCAAACAATAACAGATCACAGACAGATAAAAATGATTCATAACTGAAAAATGTAAGCACGGGCTATGATTAGTTCTCTCACATTCATAGCTAGCATGCTGTTCTGTTGGAGATTCTTTTGACAATGATTAGCTTATGGATCTATTCATTTGCTTGATGCATAATTAACTAACTGCTGTGGTTTAACTGCTGTACCATCAGTGTGCTTTCTTGCTGGTTTGTTGATATATTCACCCTCCATTTTATTGTTACCTCCTGTTCTTCTGCTCCTTGACTGCATAATATTCTCTCATTAGTGTCCTACCATTCTCATCACACCTCTTTTCTGACTCACTGCTCCCCCTTACTTCCTGTCATCTCTATCACACATCCCTTCTTCACTTCCCCTTTACTGCTCCAAGTTCACCCACTCTACCCTCATCCCTCTGTCCCCTGCGCTCACACAACTTCAAGTCCATATCTCACTTCTGCATTCTCTGTCAATTCCCCTCCTTGCCTCTGACATAATCTGCCCAGACACCAGCTTCTCAATCCCACAACCATCCCTGACACCATCTCCACTCCAGTGGCTTCCCCTTCAAACCTTATACCCATCTGCACCTTCATTACCTTCCTATGCTCCTTCTCTTCCTCACTGTGGAATACTTATTTCACCCAAAGAGAGACGACGGCTATGCACAACCTCATCTCTCCTTCCTTCCATCTCTTCCTATCCACAGAAACCAGAATTTCTATTGCTATGCCACAGCTCTGCCTCGGTAGCTGCTCTTTTTTGGCCTCTCCTCTTACCTTTCACTCCAAATATCAGATAGTGGCATCAGGCTACTACTCTCCTGTTCCCGCTGTTTACAACTCCCCTCATTCTCACTCATTCTCTCCCTCTGCATGCTGCTGTCATCACCTACTCTCCATCCACCTGCTTTGATTTGACACCTGGCTTTCCCTCTTCTTCACCTAACATTCCTCCACTTTCACCTAAGGTGATTTCACCTTCCACATTGATGCTTCAGCCAATGAATTTTCCTCTTACCGTTACTTCCTCTTGACATAGAACTCTGGATCAACTCTCCCATTCCCTCAAATGGCCACTTCCTCAATCTTCTCTTCACCAAAAACGGCTTATTTTTCTCACCTCTCACCGTCCAAGTTCTCTCTGACCAACTCTTGATTTCCTTCAACATCGCCCACCTGCCACCTACTTCTCCTTCTCAGTCCTTCTCCAGCCTCCACTCCACCAATGTATTGACTTTTTTACTGCTCGTATGCCCTCTTCTCTGTTCCTTCTTCCCTCTTCTCTAATGACTAAGCTGTAAACCCTCTTCAGTCTCTCATTCTCTTTGGGTTCATTCCTCTCACAAACATGTTCTGCTCTATCCTCAAACACCTCAGCCCCACCTGAGGCTCTCCAATAAAGCCCAATTTCCCTTCATATCCAAACTCAGTCAATGTGTCATCTACCATCACTGACCTAAGTTCCATTTGGACACCCCTCCACTCTGGCTTTCACTCTCTGAACTGAAACCTCTCACATTAAGGCTCCAAGTACTTTATTCTTAGCCAAATCTTAAGGCTTCTACTCCATCTTCATCCTCATGGACCTCTCTGCTTTCTTTTTACACCGTTGATCAATGTACTTCATGATATCTTATTCTCTTCCCAGGGCTTTCATTCTTCCAGTCTCTGCTAGTTCTCCTATCTCTCTCTGGCTATTTCTTCAGCCTCTCTCATCTCCATGGGAGGATCGTAGGGTTCCATCCCTGCCTTCTCCTCTTCTGCTTTTACATCCTTTCTTTGTACAAACTCTTCTGCTCATACGGCTTCAATTACCGTCTTCATGCATGTCTCACAAATCTACCTTTCTACATCTGACCAGAATCCCTCAGCCCAATACTGCATCTCAGCCTCTCTCCTCCTACATGTTTCACCATTGACTTAAGCTTAACATGGTCCAAACTGAACTCCTTACCTTTCCTCTCACCTCTTCCCCTTCATTTTCTGTCACTATTGACAATACTACCATCCACACTGGCTGAAAATTCTCAATTTCTTAACATTTGTATATTTCATGGTTGTTTTTACAAACCACACAATTTTTTCATACAATTATTTAATTTACCTGCCAAAATAAATGAACTATGAAATGTTCTTGGAATAGATTTTGCATTCTCATACACCAGTGTAAATCAGGCATAATACCATATTGTCAATAGAATTGTGAGATCAGACTCAGGCTCTCTTCCTCCTCCTGCTATAGACCCTGTGCCCTCCTCCTATGTATTTTCTTCTGTGCTCTCCTGTCTAGCTGCTCCCAGACCCTTCCTCCTGTTGCTGATGACTTCATCATGCTCTTCAACTCCTACCCGCTTCTTCCTAGTCTGAGCATACTATTGCTTTGCCCCTTCCCTCTTCCTCTGAGCAGCACCTGCATCCTTATTTCATACCAGCTGAGTCATTACACACATTGAATCTATTTCCCCATGTTAAATAGCCTCACACCTTCTTGTCAAACTGTCTGAAATGAGCTATCTTGATGATCACTACAAAAAATTTTTTCCCTTAATTAATTAGCCTCTTAGAGTTGGTAGGACAACTCCCACCTTTTCATGTTCTCTGTATGTGTATATATATCTCCTTATTATATGTTCCATTCTATGCATCCAATGAAGTGGGCTGTAGCCCACAAAAGCTTATGCTCAAATAAATTTGTTAGTCTCTAAGGTGCCACAAGTACGCCTGTTCTTTTTTCTAATAAGTAAGTCATTGCTTTGGTGTTCTGCAGAAGAGAATCAAGGAAAAGAGTTCAGGCTCTTATCAGACTCCCCAAAATGTAGCATTTAAATAATATTTTGGTAGGGATATGTTACTTCTTTAGCACCAGTGTGTCTGTAGAAAAATCTTACAAAATCTAGATCTCCAATTTTAAATATTTATTTTTAAAGACCCCATTTTTTTTTACTGAATATGAAGTGTGTGTGACTTCTTTACAATGCAGCTTTTGACCTGCAGTCATATTGTGCAACCTACAAAATTGCAGCACGACCAGTGTGGGCTGTGCTCTTATCAAGTCTTACTGTGACTAAGCACAGCCCTGAGCAAAGGTTGGTGTCCTGTGTAAGTTGCCACCAACAGAGATGTAAGTGGGTGGCACTGCAAGTCACAATTCCTCCCTCCCCTGCTTCCTTCTTGCTCCCTTGGAGGGAGCAATATTTATTTACTGCTTAGTAAATGGTTTGGAAAACTAGTCGCTGAGTATGTGTCATAATCACGTAGCAGCATCTGCGTGGTACAGGAGTAGTGAAATAACCATCCTATGAACAGAAAAGAGGGCACTATCATATGTGAAGATATTGCATCAAAAATATCCTAATCAATTCAGCCTACTTCTAAGTATAGTCTCATCAGGGGAAGACAGAGGGCAGAAGCACAATAAGAGATGCTGCTGAGTTTTGCCATGTTGGTCCTCTGGCTCTCATCAATCCCACCCCACTGAGGTAGTTTCTTCTAATTAGTGGTGAGGAAAGGAGAAAACGGGGGAGGAAGAGAACCAGAGGTAAAAAGAAAATAAGAAGGAAAAGATTTTGCAGATAGCAAAAAAAGAAAAACAATTATTTCAATAACATAATATAAAGGAAAAGAAATAAAAATTGTAATCCTTATAGTTTCACACAGTTAGGGTCAAATATAATTTGGCAATAATACTGTAATATAAAAACAGGGGCTAAAATAGACAAGTAATTTTAAACCCAAATATTCTGCAAACTGTTTAGCACTTTTCAATAAATTTCTCAGAAGTCCACTTCAAAGCCCCAATCCTGCAAAGACTTTAGCATGTACATAACTTTATGCACATGCATAGTCCTATTAATTCCAATGGCACTACTCATATACATAAAGTGATACAGGAGCTTGAGTCGTTGCAGGATCAAGGCCTTAGCATTTCAGAAAACAAAAAGCCCTCAGTTTCTGTCTGAGAAAACGTCCATCTTAAACACAACAAAATCATAAAGTTTAATGTCATGGTATCCACTTTATGCAGATTGCTACAATCCAAGATTACGGCGGCTTAACATTTGACACTTACCAATTATTTGCCTATTTACAGCAACATTAATTGCAGAACCAGCATAAAAAAAAACCTCCTAAAGACAAATTTTTGGGGTGACAATAAAATTACACCATATTATGTATTAAAATTATAGGCAAGGTGATGTACATTGCCCTAGAAATTGTGCTAATATAAAATTAAAATGGAATCACATTTGAGTAATTTTGATTTACTTTATTTTTTCATATTTTGTAAAAATATTAACATTATAATATCATTATTATAAACAAAACTTGAGTATTTTTATTTAAAAAACAAGTTCTGATATTTGTAGAAATGATTAGTGATTTAGGTGGTGGCTCAATTTTGGGGTGTCCAAACTGACACACACTAATGGGTCCCAATTGTCAGAGGATAGTCACTCTTGAAGATGTTTCAAGTTGGGCACTCAAAGATTGAGGCCCTCCAGAATCACTAGTCATTTTTGAAAATCACTCTAAAGTATATCCTAAAACATTTACATTTTGTTTACTAAAGACAACCAAAACTGAGTTAATGCAATATTTGCCAATGAATGGTTTCAATTCAAAGATATTTTCGGGGCCAGTTTAGGAACAACTGAACACAAGCTCATAATGGAAATACTGACCAAGTCTTTGAATAGCAGTTATTCCAAAAAGCAAGTACCTAATAGTGAAGTTGCAGTAACTAAGCAGCTCTTCAGTAACTTTCTATTTAAACAGTTGAATCGGGACTCTGCTTAAAAGCTTAAAGCAAAAGAAAAAGGAAGAGAGGGAAGAAAAATATTATAAGACAGACCAAAAGCTAAACAGAAAGAGAAAGGAAAACGTTTAGATTCCCTGAGTGATGGAAATAAATACCAAAGCTATTAGTTTCAGTTCAAAAAGCATATCACTTATATTGTTTATTATTTCTTTGGAAGATTTATTTTATCCTGAAATTTCAGAATGGTAAAAGGGTAAGTGTGAAGGTAAGAAAGGAGGTGACTGACCTGATCTGGAGAGGGTCGGTGATTTGAGTGCTGGGTCCTCCCAGGAGACCGGTGATGGTGGTGATGGTGGTGGTGGTGGAAGTGGTGATGGTCATCATCATAGTTGTCTGCCATCAGTTTCATTCTGTTCTGTGTCTGAACAGGGAAAGGGAGACAATTCCATTGATTGCCTGGTCTGTTCATTCTCCCTGAAGCACCTGGCATTGGCCATTTCAGAAGACAGGATACGGGGCTAGATGGACCTTTGGTCTAACCCAGTAAGGCCACTCTTATGTTGTTAAGTGCTGGAACATATCGGCCAAATACAGTCACGGCAGGATCTACAGTATGGCACCTACAGTTCTCCTTTCATTCCAAAATCTAAAAATGTTATCAAAAGTCAAATTCTAAGCCCTTGAGCCCGTGATTAGCTCTATGTAGGTCCAAGGGTCTGCCAGCAGAAGACAAATGCAGGACTGGGACCTAATTAAGGAAAGAAAGAAAACACAGTGGGACAGACTTTGTTTCTATTGATACCTCTCCAACCCCACTAAAGTCACTGAGCCAAATATGGTGCCAATTAATGCCCCATGCAATCATACTGATTTCTACACAAATGGGATCATAGAATGCAGAATTTGGCCCAGTAAATTCACTGGGTTTTAGGAGTGTAACAGAGAGCAAAATCTAGCCCAATACTTTTATGTTTACTATTGTAAAATATGAGTTCCTGGATATTTCTTTTTCAATGTGTAAAGTCTTACTGAATAATTGCAAGATCAGATTAAAAGGAATATAAGTTTTCATGCATACTAGCAATTACATTAGCATTCACAGTAACAATGATGAGCGGTTATGGTGAAAGCCTATTTTCAGGGTTTAATTGTGAAGTTGTTTCTTTTACTAGGATCAGGCTGTTAAAACAATCAGGCATAAGAATCTGAAGACTGTATAATACACACACAGGCACAGCATGTTAATCAGTGAGAATAAATTTTAACCAGATTCAGCTTATGAAAACAACTAAAAAGATTTGACATTTCAGTTATTGACTTCTAGAGGTAATAAAATATAGTCACCGCCAGGTAATAATAAATAAGACACTGCCTATGATCGCTATTACATTTTTTTCATATCATGTGACACTCAGCGCTCAGCAATCCAGACCTTGCTGGGTCACACTAAAATATTTGTATTATGTAATTTCCCAATCATGCAAACACTTAAACTGGACAGAATACATACTACTGTCAGTAGTCATTATTTAAAATAATTTCAGCCATGCTTGATACATTGTATTCAAGAAAAAACAACAAGGAGTCCTTGTGGCACCTTAGAGACTAACAAATTTATTTGGGCATAAGCTTTCATGGGCTAGAACCAAGAGATTACCTACCTGCACCTGACAAACCCATGAATAAAATTCAGTTGTTTTCAAAGTCCTTACCCAGAGTTTGTTGGCACAATTAGATGAGGGTGCAATTAATATAATTTAGATGTCAGAATGGTATAATAGGAATCTGCACCCATGTAGTTTTAGTATTAAACAATCCAATACAAACTTGAGTTGAAATACTGTTTGGAAACATTTCATTCTTAAATATGAAAATTAATGCTTGCCATTAAATTCACCAAATTTTGCAATTTTTTTTAAACTAGAAAAGCAAGAGGTTTGTAAAATAAACAAACCAACAAATAAATACCATATATTGTAGTGCTGCAATCAAATTTTAAGTATAACTATTTTGCTGTTGAAAGGCACAATATGGGGGAGGTTGTGAATTTTAGGGATCATTGATAAAAGAGATGTCAAATTTGCACTTACTATAAAAACATATACTACAGCAAAGCTCCCCAATAGGATTGTGTCCTCTGGGTTGTGATGTGGGGGAGAGGAGATAGGTGCCCCCTGTAGATGAACTCTGTTACCTCAAGTGAAATACCACAAAACACCCACAGGCAGTGCAGGAGCAGTCAGAGGTAAGATGCATAAAACCTCTTGGCAAACACTTGGCAAATATTTAGCCACTATCAATATTTTTATAGTATCTCAGGGGCAATAAAATGTTCAAAAAAGGGTCATCTCCATGTTTCACATAATTAATTCCTCCAACGGCCAGGTGGCAGAGTAATCGGAACAATGTCCCATCCTTGTAATCAAATACATTGCCATAGGCTAAGTCACTGACAAACACATATTTTCCATTTTGTTTCAAAAGAGATGATCTTCCATTTCCTTTTAAAACAATGGAAGGATGAACAACAAAAACGACTGAATACCAGAGCTGGTTGGAAAACAAAGTTTCAATTTTGTGGGAAATTCTCTGATTTCTAAATTGGTATTTTACTGAATAGAACAAATGTCAAATGTAGAAATTCCCCACAAGAATTTGTGTGTGCACAATTTTGTTCTGGGACAATCAAATTTCAATTTTGACTTTTTAAATGTTAATATTTTATTTTGTATTAATTTTTATTTTATTTTATATTTTAAATTCATTTTATAAATATAAAAATTGTGTAACAAAAACATAAAATAAAAATAATAAAAACCCTATAAAATAAAATTTTCAAAATGAAATGTTGAAATCAACATGTTTTCACAGAACGTTTTGACTTCAACAAATCAGTATTTTTAGATAAAAAATATTCCACTGGAAAATGTTTGATCAGTTCTACTGAAAATCAGTATGAGTAATGCAGAGGGAGCAGGTGAAATGGAGGAAAAGTGAGGCGTCCTGTTGTTTAGGAGAAAATATGAAGTAAAGGAGGGTGGAAAAAGGGAGCAACAGTTGAACTTGCACCCGCCGGCTTCACAAGAGCAGCCACTCGACGCTACAAAGAACAAAGCACTTATGAAGGTGGAAAATTTAGAAGCTATTACCAGCAAACTTATCTCAAAGAAAAATCTATGGAGTGGCCCAGAGGTACCCGAAATTTAGACAGGTTTCGTGGTGAAGCTTCTGTGAATCTGTCAGAGATGAGAGTACAATTAATTTTCTGTCTTTTTCCCCTGCCCTTTATGCACTAAATAAATACCTACAAACTGAAATTGAACAAAATACTAATTAAAAACATATCCTTGATATTTGTTGCATCTTTAAGTTAATTACTGTAATAAATGAACCTACATCCAGACTCTTGTTTCAAGGGTAAGAGGTATAGGAAAGGAAACCTCTAAATAGGACAATGGTCTAAGGTCTGTAGAGGGTCGTCATTTACAACTGCTCTTGCATTTGGATTAGACTGCTAAATAATGGAAATGGGTTCCAGTCTTTTATCTTTGGGCCTTCTCTGTACCTGAAGCAATGGCAGCATGAGTTGCACAGGTGCCATACTGATATTAGATGGTGCTCCATGCCTGATACTCAACCAAACCCCCTTGTAAGGTGTATGAAAGCTGCAGAGAGGATGTTATATCCTGTTATTCTAAACTGACAAAAGCTTGTCTCTTTCACCAACAGACGTTAGTCCAATAAAATATATTACCTCAACCGTCTTGTTTCGCTAATATCCTGGGCTGCAACAACACTGCATACCTTGAAAAAAGACATTTAATAACTGAGTTACAACTTACTACTCTGATGTATATTTGGAATAGGAAATAATGTTGCTATCTCCAGTAATGCAGTGTGGAAACTAGGAGTCAAAGGTTTTTTGTTTGTTTTTTTATGTCAGTCAACAATGATAACAATGTAGGCATAGACAACAGGTAGAGAAATGAGAGTCAACAGCTGACATTTTAAACCGAGACAAGCAGCTCTAGATTATACCTGTGCTACAAGTGTTAAATGGTTCCTGCTAAAAACAGCATACACAATGGACATCAAGTATCAGGGGGTAGCCGTGTTAGTCTGTATCTACAAAAACAACAAGGAGTCTGGTGGCACCTTAAAGACTAACAGATTTATTTGGGCATAAGCTTTTGTGGGTAAAAACCTCATCAGGTGCATTTGAAGAAGTGAGAAAGCTTATGCCACGAAAGCTTATGCCAAATAAATCTGTTAGTCTTTAAGGTGCCACCAGACTCCTTGTTGTTTTTGTAGATACAGACTGACACGGCTACGCCCTGATACTTGATACCATGAAAGGCACTAAATTTAGCCATATGGAGTGGAAATCCATCAACCTCAACAATGGACATGTAAAACAAATTCACATAGCAGAGACATATTGAGCAGGCTTTATCGGATGATGAAGCCAGGGCCTCCCAGAGGATTCAGGGGGCCCGGGGCAAAGCGGGGGAGCTACGGCGCTTGTATTCACCCGGCGGCGGTCTGGGTCTTCGGCGGCGGGGGGCCCTTCAGTCGTTCCACGTCTTCTGCAGCACTGAAGGGGCCCCCGCCGCCAAAATGCCACTGAAGACCCGGACTGCCACTGGGCCAGGGCCTGCGGGGCCCGGGGCAAATTGCCCCACTTGCCCCCCGTGGGCAGCCCTGGATGAAGCTGAAAGTTCAGCACTGCTAAGACAGGTGGGTGAGACACATTTGTGACAGAACTTTTCCTCCTAGAACTATCTCCATCATTGGTGTCAGAAAATATTTTCATACCTGCTTATTCCATACTGGCACCTGATTCTTTCTAGACCTCTATTTTGCCTATTTACATTCTAGTTCCAGTGTACCACAATACATTCAACATGAGTTGACACCTCTCAATCATTATCCTGGGCTAAGAAAGGATTTGCAGTAGTGTACCCTCATTTTCTGCTTAACAACAGTGTAACAGAACATTTCTAATACATGGAAGGAAAAGATGATATGTATTTTCATTAAATGGCCAGAATCATTTAATAACATGGAATGGCTGCAGGCATCTTAAATCTGTGTGTTTACTAGCAACAGAATATAGAAAGAGTTTGTGCTGACCTGTAGCTATGCGCTCGTTTAAGTTCTAAACTTAATAAGAAGAGGGGAAGAGACCCTGTGTCAGTATCTTTCTCATCAGCATAGCACTGAATGTTTTCTGTACAATTAGGGCCATTCTGCTTTCTCCACACTGGATAAGGGGAGAGAAGCATATGACTGTGTGTACTTATCAGGGCCAGCTCCAGGCACCAGCTTGTCAAGCAGGTACTTGGGGCGGCCGCTCCAGAGAGGGGCGGCACGTCCAGGTATTCGGCAGCAATTCGGCGGACGGTCCGTCACTCCGCCTAGGAGCGAAGGACCTCTCGCCGAATTGCCGCCGCAGATCGCGATCGTGGCTTTTTTTTTTTTTTTGGCTGCTTGGGGCGGCCAAAACCCTGGAGCCGGCCCTGGTACTTATGCAGGAGTTTCTTCTAATTTTACCAGAGGATCAACTCTCTCTGAATTATAGGTAGATTGTTTGCATTTATATTCAAGAAGGAAGGACTTTTTCACAAGGGTGAAAAAGATGGAGAACAAATGGACAAATAATAACCAGTTACTGTAAACACTGTAATATCTTTCCCCTTTGGGGAAGCTCCTAAGATTTTATTAGTTTATTTTCTTATCAATGAACAGCCTTAAATTTCCTACCTTTCAACTGTATCCCATAAAAGAATGCAAAAGCTAAACAAGATGATATATGCAATCCTAAAAGTGTCTCCTGTAATGAGGTGCTGGGGATTAGAAGTGTCCTGGGATAAGAACTGTAAATGAATGATGTAATCTTTCTAATTTGGTGCTGAAATATAAATAAACCACTTCTAATGTTTCTTTTTTGTGAATGCCAGATTGCAGTAAAAATATGCACAAAGCAACTGTGAATGCTAAAGGAAGCTTCCTTTAATTTGTCTGCACTGGGAGCAAAGTAGTAAGAAGTGCGAAACAGAGACGAAAAAAATCACATTTTGAACAGACACCCTAAACCTTTTAAAAAAAAACTTGCTTTTAACTGGCCTCTTAAAAATGGCACCAAATTCTGGTAAAATATGTTTTGGTTGGTTAGACCCTCTGCAGTAATAAGTTAATATGAACTTAATAAGATTAAATTTTTGATTCACTTGAGCTACCATTAAAAAATACAGTACTTCTGTACTAAACTCTATTTTCCTTAGGATATTTCTTACAATTTAACAATGAGATCTTTTGTGATCTTTAAAACATTTTATAAATAGAAATCCTTTTTGGAAAAAAGTAAACACAGTGAGGAAATATAATAGAGGGATATAACAATCTTTTCCAGCCATTTCTAAAAAACACAATACTCTGTACCCCATGCGTCTGATGAAATGGGTATTCACCCACAAAAGCTTATGCTCTAATACATCTGTTAGTCTATAAGGTGCCACAGAACTCTTTGTTGCTTAATATTCTGTACGATACTGCTGAGTGTTTCACTTGCAAACTCTTTTAATGTTTGGTAAGCTTTGAAATGTCAGGTATATTTTTATTCCAGGAAGAAATTAATTAACCAGATTGCAATTTACGCTGATACCTCAGGGCTTCATACCTACACTTGAAAAAAATACCATTGGATTTTTATTGACCACATGTGTTTATACTAGAGCCTAGGTTTAGCTGAAATACCAGCACCTCCAACAGCACAGTGTCCCAAGACAACATGCTGGAACATTGGTTAAGTACTGACTTAGAGGGAAGAGTGCCACCTACTGACTTGGCAGTACCATCACTTCCTGCAGCATCCTGAATTTACTTGAAGATTTCCCATCCAAGCACTTGCTAAATGTTTTCTATTTAGCTTGTGACACTACAGTACATCAGAACCTGCAGTTTTAGTTTAAAATATTGGAGTCTCAATCTTAGAACATGTATAGTTCAGTATAATCTATGTGAGTGTTTAAAATGTGTCAACTTCAAGTCTGCATCACTTGTGGCTTTGTAACTATTATTTCATAGCTATTAAAGGACAGTTTTTGAAATGTGATATTTAAATTTTCCTCTCAAAACTGTTTTAAATAGAGCAGGATAGGGTCTTAAAACACAATTACAACTGCCAATTATTCTGTTTTGGGTCTAATATATCTTTACATATTTACTCTCTATATTTTGTAAATGATGCCACTGTATCAAATATTGTCCTTTCTTCATTTTACTATCTCCCACTTTATTCTGTAATTCCACAAATAAAAAACTAGTCCAACACTTGCATTCTTTAAATCAAGACTGGATATCTCTTTAGAAGATATACAATAGCTCAAACAGAAGTTATGGGTTTAATGCAGAAATTACTGGGTGAGGTTCTTCGGCCTGTGCTATTCCACAGTTCAGACTAGATGAGGATAAAGGTCTCTTCTGACCATTAAATCTATGACAACTCCAAGAGAGTGTTTTCTCAAATGCAAAATCCTGGATATCTAGGTATCATTTTAGTGATGTATGTTATTTACTTCAAATTCTAAAACAAAAAAAGGATTGACCTAGATTTCTAAATGCGCAGCTTCACTTAAAATTATATGTGATATTATGGCAACAAATAAAGGAACACAATAAGCTTTGCTTCTTAGATATATTCAATAATAATAAAATAACAAATAAGCCAATACATCATTCCACCTCGGGCCTTATCCCACCCCACCCCTTATAATCTCACCCTCTCCAGAAGACTAAGAAAATAGATGAGCCTTACAATTTGCCCTGAAGATCAATACATTTGCATTGTTTTCAATCAAGAGTGAGGGAATAAATTCCAAAGCTTGAGAGGCGAGAATTGCAGACTGTCCTTTTAGCCCCTCCCTCTCTTTTATACTGAAGTGGCTCCAGTTTCAACATCTCCACTTACCACCCCTGTGGAAATATGGCACAGGGAAAGAGAGAATCTTTCAAGTAGCCAGAATCCATGCCAATTAGGGTGTTACAGAAGAAAAACTCCACCATACATCCTATTTGGAAACCCAATAGAAACACTCGTGTCTTTGGCTCCTAGTAAGATTCTCACAAAGTGGGCAGCAGCATCTGATACTAGTTTCAGCTTCTCAGTAGACTTGCACCCCAGAACAACAGAATCTTTAAGCATGTGCTTAAATCCATTTGCTTTCTGCAAAGCCCTTAAGCATACGCCTAAGGATTTTGCCAAATTGGGACTTAATTTAGCAATTTTGAAATATGTTGATATATGTACAGAGTAAAATCCCTTTTTAATAAAAAGTAAATTAAAATAATGCTTCATTACTAGAAATATTAATCACAATTGAATATAGAATGTTAGCTACATGCAATATCTCAAGCCTATAGATTCAAAACAGTTTTCGCAGTGAAAGATAGCAAACTGACATCTTTTCATGCTATCTGGGATCCTGTGAACTCAGTTATAAATTAAAGTTTGGATGTAATCAGAAAAACAACTACGTAAAACTGGCACCTTATTATTTAGCAGATCTTCTCCTTACATCTATTCAGAGTAATAAACTTTTTACTAATTTTTATCCATGCTAGCAATACAGAACTAGTTTAGTTACTGGTTTGAGGGAATGAGGTGGGTTCTATTCTGGCTCACACATCATCAACATAATTTTAACTACATTCCCTTTCTACAGTATTCATTCCTGGTGATGAAGTACTAGCCAGAAAGACCTTAGCTTCATTTTAAGATACCAGTTTGAATTTGCAGGACTGGCAGTTTGAATCAGATATCCTTTTATGTATAAAATGAGCACATTTGATTTAAAGTAGCTGAAAGACAATGAACATGAAATTCTACAATCCAATATTTTTCCCGGTCACTTTTCACAGTACATGATTAATACGTGAGGCTGGGATTCAAAAGATAAGATTTTTCTTCCCTTTTCTACCATTGGTTCAGTGTGGGACAGTGACATATATCTTAATTTTTCTGTGTCTTATTTTAGCTATCTGTAAAATGGCTGTAATAATACTTCATATTTGTAAAGCAGATCGAGGCTTTGGATGAAAGGTGCTATAGAAGTCCAAAACATAATTATTGTTACATTTTCATTGCATAGTGTATTGCTGATCCTATACTATCCACATCAAATCATTTACTTATATTAATTCTATTTTCTTATGTTAAAAGTGTTACCTACTGATATTACTCACACTAGCTTTATACAATTGAATATTTTCTTATTTTTTGTTATGATATTGTTTAGAGTATTTATATTTATAATGAAAAGCCTGAAAATACAAAATGCAATATATTAATTAAATGTATCTCCAACAAAGATAACTAGTTTTAGCCTGAACAATATAAACTTGCCAAAACTGTTTACTCTTAAGAAGTTAATAATTTATTGAGTAAATACAGTGGTGGGTGCATCCCTTCTGTGATATGGTTATGTAATAAGTGAATGAAAGAGAAATTAAGAGCAGCTAACATCAAGATACATAAGTATAATAATCTTTAAGACTTGAAGCAATTATCTTTGATCATTCAACATTGCTATTTGTTGAGTTTCCAAAGTCACACATGGTGCGGGTAACTGAAATTTCATCCATTTACTAAAGAATTTATGACTAGCCTCTAAAGGAAAACTGACAGATATTTCATGTCCTCCTAAGATTCAGTGGCATTTGAGCAAGGATCTACTGAAACGAAATGAAAGTCTTTGATTGACTGGTAATAGACCCAATAGCTTAACAGCAATCTGTAGCTGTAAAACTGTAATATTAAAACTGTCTTTAAAAAAATATTTTAGCAAAGTAGCAATAGGGAACTATGCTTTGATCAGTCATCTGGATCAAGTTAACAATAAAACTCTCACAAATGTGGTTTAAATGAAGAAAAAAATAGCAAGATTTGTTGCTAAGGCATATATAGAGATAATATCGTTCAATAGCTATTACTTACCTTTGGATTTTCTCCCCCATCTCTCCTCACCAAATGGAATTTGAAATATTTTCAGAATATTCCCCTACTATAGCTTATTTCTTTTATGTAAGGTGGTGCGGAGGCAGATATAAAGTCTACTGCTACGCTGCAGGCAATGAGGACTGATGATTAAAACAAGGAGTTGGAAATCTGTACACATGCATTCTATTACCAATTTGCAATGGACTTGTGTGACTTTGGGCAAGTTACAAAATCTTTGTTCTGTGGATGCTAATACAGATAGGGATCCTAATATTTACTCACTTTCATAAAGTACTTTGAGAACTTTACATGACAAGTGCTATAAAAGTGCAAAGTATTATTCTTATTGATTTATTATTAGTAGAGGGCTTAATTTAGTCTTTTTTGTTTAAGAAATTAATTTTGGAAAACAAGTGACATCCCTTTTAGCTTTGAAATCCACTATATAAGAATTGAAATAAGATACTTTACAGTACATAGCTCAAATAAAGAATCAAAATATTTCCAGAATTTGTATAGATTAATGGGACCAGTTCAGACCTAGTGTATGTAAATACAACACCAATTGCTTTTTCAGTAGTACTTGCACTGAGAACTCCAAGACTAAATTTGGTTGGATAACAGTTAAAAAGTTTTCCTAAACAAGTCAACTAAATCCAACACTTGTCATCTCCAAATAAAATCAAGTATTTTGTCTTAGAACAGCATTTTTACACATATATTGTAAACTGCTAGCAACTGCAGACAAGTGAAGAATCTCAAATGCTTCTTGTTTGTGCAAGACACAGAAAACATTAACTGCCTATTGGAAGACACTTCTGTAACTGATTTGTAGTCTGACAAAGTTACATTTAATTAAATACTGGACAATACACACTTTACTTAGCTTTAAACACTTGTAAAGTCCACTAAACCAATTTATCTTACTTGTCAATTGACAACCTCTTCAAGGATTGTAACAGTATGCATGAAATGAAGAAGCCTATGTAAACAGTATGTATTTATAAGCTAAGGAATCCAGACTGTGCTCCAACATGTAGACTGAATATAAATGTCCATTACTCCTGAAATAAAACTATGGAAATACTTTGTGAAATAGTTATGACTTTTTAAGTGAACATTATGGTGACTTCTAAGGATTAGTGAAGTGGCAATAGAATAGCATTTAAGATGGTGTCTGCAGAGCCTGAGCTTCCAAAAGTTTGGCAAAACAGAAGTCCAATTTCTTATTTTTATTTTACTTTTTGGCAAGTTTCTACTTATTTGTTCTACTTTGCTGCTTGCTTACCATTTAGTCTTGTGAGATTCTGGAATCAAAATTGGTAAGTTCAAATGCCAGTTTGACAGGCCCTGCAAACATGTTCAACCTAACTGCCATTTATTTTCAGATCCTGAACCATTTAATTTTGAATATATTATCACTGATTAGAGAGCTCCGTCTCCCCAGATAAGTGCTCTGTCATTGCAACAATCAAATACTAGGTTTAATTTACCAGCTAGATATGACACTTAAGCAAGGTCCCTTCTGCATGAGTTAAGCTGAGTCTTGTGGCTTTGGTAATTTTTTTGTTTAACCTTCCAATTGTAGTTATGGATTCTTTGAGTGTGGATTTGTTGCTTGTGAATGCACCTTGGCTAAAGCAACACAGATACCCTTGAAAAGCTTTAAAGACATCTTTCAATTCTAAACTGTTGATTTTTTTCCCTCTTTATAACAACATACTTCTTGGATCAACAAACGACTCAGAATAAAACCTTAATCTATAAAATGCCATCAGCAGTACCCCTTCGGAAAATAACTCTGCCAAAGGGACTTCCTTGAACTGAACGTGGCAATTCCTCCCTCGTCAAGAGAAAGGATTTCCTAATGGTGTGGGCTAAGAATATTATAATATCCATGGAATCAAGCACTGAATTACACTAAGAACATTTTTAACAGGAGCCAAAAATGAACATTAGCCCCAAAACACCAGGATTAAGATTTGCAAGGGTAGCTGACTAGGAGATTTGAAAATAAAAAAAGCTGATGAAAATGAATGAGTGATATGTGTCCAAATCTTCTAGTTAGCTTTAAAAAATCTCAACGTAGATCTATGAAAGGCATCATGAGATTCAAAAGGTTGAAGAACTGACATTTTGGGGAGATAAGCCAATTTATTAATGTTTATTGTTAATTATTGTTCTATTTAATTGTTATGCTTATACAGGCTACAAACATCAGGTCATCTCGCATAACTCTTAAGTGGTGCCATTGTAACAGAAGTAATTCAACCAATCACCATCGTTCATCTGTAGCTAATTTACATGCAACAATTCTATAGGGTTGCAATGATATGGACTGGTCACATGTCAAGACTTCTCACTGGTAGTTTATTTGGCCCATTTGTCACTGTTCTTTCGAGGTTCTGTAGCTGTATATTAACTTGGATATCAGTGCTTGAAAAGCCCCCAATCGCACACTGAGGCAGATGTGTCGCGAAAACTGAGGCAGTAATACAAAGGGAGTCTTTACATTTCAGAGACATTGAGGTGCAGGGACTATGATCCCCCCCTCTCCTGTAGAGCTTGCTGGTCTCTATGTAAGATGTAAGGCTCATACTACGTATCTTGACATAATTAGAAGTATTATTCTCTGGGTTTCTTATTTATTGCTCATGTATTATATTTTTAATAATTTTTTTATAAAGAAGAAAATTCCAAGATAAAAGCTATGTTAAGATGAAAATAAGGTAGTGAATACAGCTCAACAGCAGAAGGGCAAATAAAAGATGTCAGGGATGCTGTAATTATTATGGGAGGGAATATTTAAACGTTTCTTTTAAAATCATTTTTATTTAGTCTGGGATCACAAATGCTAAAATGCCTTAATCATGAGCTTATGGTTATTGGATGGCATCACTACAGGGCAGAGTTAAGTTTGTCTGGGTGACTAGAACAATGCTTCCTTAGCTCTCATCCCCTAACACCCCTACTCTACTTGCGCTACATTGATGACATCTTCATCATCTGGACCCATGGAAAAGAAGCCCTTGAGGAATTCCACCATGATTTCAACAATTTCTATCCCACCATCAACCTCAGCCTAGACCAATCCACACAAGTGGTCCATTTCCTAGACACTACTGTGCTAATAAGCGATGGTCACATAAACACCACCCTATACCGGAAACCTTCTGACCGCTATACTTACCTACATGCCTCCAGCTTCCATCCAGGACACACCACACGATCCATTGTCTACAGCCAAGCTCTAAGATACAACTGCATTTGCTACAATCCCTCAGACAAACACCTTCAAGATCTCTAGTATGTTCCATTCTATGCATCCGATGAAGTGGGCTGTATCCCACGAAAGCTTATGCTCAAATAAATTTGTTAGTCTCTAAGGTGCCACAAGTACTCCTGTTCTTTTTGCCGATACAGACTAACACGGCTGCTGCTCTGAAACTTTAACATGTCTGGATTTCTTTTAAATGCCTCTGAATTCCCTGGGTTTGTAATTAATGGTTTGGGATAATTATAACATCTCTGTAATGTTTTCTTACCTTTAAGTTACTGATATGTACCCTCAACCTTAACTTCATTTTAACATAGTTTTTTAATCTTGGAATATAGCATAAAGCACTGCAGGTATAATAAATTTGAGAGGGTTTTTTTGTTTTCAGAGTTCTAACTCCAGACTCATGCAATAGATGATTTCTGATGAGAAGTGTGCTGGTCAAGATAGATGCAGAGGCATGCCATTTTATTGAAGACGGGTTTGGCTATCCTACTTCCAATTCCTGTGCTGTGACTTGAGAAACAATTAACTTTGACTGCAGTTGGCAAAGTATTCTGAGCATGGATATAAGAATTAGAAATGTTCTTTTACATTTCTGAAGTGTAGGAATCCATGGTGCTTTGGTCTATAGGAACAGACAAATTCTATGTTCTTTTCCTTCCATCCATATCCCAGTCTATATTAAACAGAGTCTGCATGATATCTAGAGGGTCCACTAACGTGGACAATTGGTAGAAAACTTAGTAGAGTGTAGGGTGACCAGATGTCAAGGAAGAAAGTCAAGGAAAGTGTGGGCCCCTTACTGAATGAGGGAGGCAACCTAGTGACCGAGGATGTGGAAAAAGCTAATGTACTCAATGCTTTTTTTGCCTCTGTCTTCACGAACAAGGTCAGCTCCCAGATTGCTGCACTGGGCAGCACAATATGGGGAGAAGGTGACCAGCCCTCTGGGGAGAAAGAAGTGATTCGGGACTATTTAGAAAAACTGGACGTGCACAAGTCCATGGGGCCGGATGCGCTGCATCCGAGGGTGCTAAAGGAGTTGGCGGATGAGATTGCAGAGCCATTAGCCATTATTTTTGAAAACTCATGGTGATTGGGGGAGGTCCCGGATGACTGGAAAAAGGCTAATGTAGTGCCCATCTTTAAAAAAGGGAAGAAGGAGGATCCGGGGAACTACAGGCCAGTCAGCCTCACCTCAGTCCCTGGAAAAATCATGGAGCAGGTCCTCAAGGGATCAATTATGAAACACTTAGAGGAGAGGAAAGTGATCAGGAACAGTCAGCATGGATTCACCAAGGGGAAGTCGTGCCTAACTAACCTAATTGCCTTCTATGATGAGATAACTGGCTCTGTGGATGAGGGGAAAGCAGTGGATGTGTTATTCCTTGACTTTAGCAAAGCTTTTGATACGGTCTCCCACAGTATTCTTACCACCAAGTTAAAGAAGTATGGGCTGAATGAATGGACTGTAAGGTGGATAGAAAGCTGGCTAGATCATCGGGCTCAACGGGTAGTGATCAATGGCTCCATGTCTAGCTGACAGCCGGTTTCAAGCGGAGTGCCCCAAAGGTTGGTCCTGGGGCCGGTTTTGTTTAATATCTTTATTAATGATCTGGAGGATGGTGTGGACTGCCCTCTCAGCAAGTTTGCAGATGACACTAAACTAGGAGGCGTGGTAGATCACTAGAGGGTTGGGATCGGATACAGAGGGACCTAGACAAATTAGAGGATTGGGCCAAAAAAACCCTGATGAGGTTCAACAAGGACAAGTGCAGAGTCCTGCACTTAGGATGGAAGAATCCCATGCACTGCTACAGACTAGGGACCGAATGTCTAGGTAGCAGTTCTGCAGAAAAGGACCTAGGGGTCACAGTGGACGAGAAGCTGGATATGAGTCAACAGTGTGCTCTTGTTGCCAAGAAGGCTAACGGCATTTTGGGCTGTATAATTAGGGGCATTGCCAGCAGATCGAGGAACGTGATCGTTCCCCTTTATTTGACATTGATGAGGCCTCATCTAGAATACTGTGTCCAGTTTTGGGCCCCACACTACAAGAAGGATGTGGAAAAATTGGAAAGAGTCCAGCGGAGGGCAACAAAAACGATTAGGGGTCTGAAGCACATGACTTATGAGGAGAGGCTGAGGGAACTGGGATTGTTTAGTCTCCAGAAGAGAAGAATGAGGGGGGATTTGATAGCAGCTTTCAACTACCTGAAGGGGGGTTCCAAAGAGGATGGAGCTCGGCTGTTCTCAGTGGTGGCAGATGACAGAACAAGGAGCAATGGTCTCAAGTTGCAGTGGGGGAGGTCCAGGTTGGATATTAGGAAAAACTATTTCACTAGGAGGGTGGTGAAGCACTGGAATGCGTTACCTAGGGAGGTGGTGGAGTCTCCTTCCTTGGAGGTTTTTATGGCCCGGCTTGACAAAGCCCTGGCTGGGATGATTTAGTTGGGAATTGGTCCTGCTTTGAGCAGGGGGTTGGACTAGATGACCTCTTGAGGTCCCTTCCAACCCTGATATTCTATGATTCTGTGATTCTATGTCCTGATTTTATAGGGACAGTCCTGATATTTGGGACTTTTTCTTACACAGGCACCTATTATGCCCCACCCCCTGTCCCGATTTTTCACACTTGCTATCTAGTCAGCTTAGTAGAGCACAATCATTGGTGGATGTGTGCTTGAGCAGAAATTTCTGTCATCAAAGTCCAAAGTGCCTGAGAATAGGAGTAAGGAATAATTGTAAGGAATACCTTAGTTCTCTTAAAGGCCAACCTTCATCCAAGGTCTCACACAGCTGCAATGGAGACCGAAATTAGATCCCTGATTAACTGTGTAGTAATATTTTAGGAGAGAAAAATGTTGGCAGATTCTGTACCAGAAATGGAAGTACAATTTATCATGCAAGAAAAATTCTAGGAAATATAAGCAGAATGAGCCCACAATAATTAGCTGTTTTAAAAGTGATGGAACAGTTTGCAGATTTTTTTTTAACGTTAACTGCTAATTTGAAAGTTAAACCAAGGTATGTCATGGGGTAGAGCTCAAAGAGTAAGTACGTGATGCAGAAAGGATCCTGGGGGAAGTACATGGCATGAGGCCTGGATGGCATAAATAAACCTTCGAGCAAAGCAGTCTGTCTGCCTAACCACCTGAAAGCAAGTTAGGCACAATCTCTCCATTCAAGATTGCTAGAAATGATGAATGGAAAGTAGGTGGGATTGGTTTCCTCCCTCCCTCTGCCCCCCCAGTGGACTTTGTCAGAGACTTTGATTTGATCATTTAAATAGCTGACCAGTGGCAGACAAGCTTTGCATAAAATACTATTTAACTGATATTAAAAGCTCTGACACCTGTCGCCATGCAATATTCCAAAATGTGACTGACTTATCCTGAGACAAGACAGAGTGCCTAATAAGTCTCTCTCTTTTAAATGCTGAAGGGTAATAGTCCTGTCACAAACACCAGCTGGGATATTAGAAACTTGGCAGACTGAGACAGACTGCGATTCCAAGTGCCAGGCAAATACTTATCTGAAGTACTGAGGCCAAATTTCAACTTTCATGGCATTTGTGATTGAATAAAGTTATTCTGATCTGAACATGGTCCATTTGATTTTTCTGTTGTGGTTCACTACATTTGCAGCTTGCGTCTTCTAAACCTTTTCAAGTTCTGTGAATTAACAGCATGACTCAAAGCACAGGAAATATCTTGTAATAATACAGCATAGTCAGTAATGTATAGGTTAAAGTCACACTAAAAGTATTTGTCTGAGTCCCACTACTAAACTTGGTAATTACAAAGAAGTATGTAAGAACACAGACACAAAGAAGTAGGTTAAAAAGCATAATTAAAGCTCTGGAATAGAAGCTGCCTGGGGACATTTCAGGCCAGGTCCTACTAAAAGCAGACAAGCAATATAAGACGGTAGGTCTCTTTTTGATATTTTACAATGACAGGAAATAACTCTTTAACAGGATAATTCCCCACAATAATTATTTAAAAACAGACATGAATCGGAAGCTACAGTAGCAAACCAAGACCTTTAATGCTGCAACTATATGGCTAATAGTTCCAATTGTCTTCCCCTGTCTTGTAAAATCTGAATGATACACTTAATTTTTGCTGTTTCATTTTTGGGTTCAGCTCTCCTACTTGCACCATGTAAAGTATACAATTCAAGTGGAAAGTACTGGATTTTTTCCTTAGTAGACAAAGAAACAATTGAGAAAGGAAATATCAATTTCAACCCATTGCTGGCTTATTAGAATAGAGATGGGTAGCAGAGAGAGAGCAACGAGACATCACAACACTGCTTGGCTTTTTTTGTTAAGGCACTCTATCTATTACCAGTTCTTGTTTGCAGACGTGATTGGTCCAATATCACAGGAACATTTTAAAACTAAATGTATAATAGGGGTAGCTAAATTTGAGACCCATTAATTTACAATATACTTTGAATGACTAGTCATTAGTTCTGCGTATAAGATCAAATAGACACTACCTAAAGTACAGCCTGCCTTCATTAAGCTTTATCATAGTTGAAAACTTCATAATAGACCTGAATGAATTTCTCCATTTATGCTTCATAAATGCCTTGTGGAGAAAAATATATTTTAATGGAGATTCATGATTTTTTTAATATAATGCAAACATTTTCCATTTTCAGGGCAAAAATGGTAACACTTGGGACTTGTAACATCCTTTCCCAATCCTTCCAGCCAGACCAAAAGCTACATCTCCCCAGTTTCAGTCGATTGCCTAAACAGCAGCCTTTTGGCTAGCCCAGAGAACCATACATTAAACCTCAATTAATTTTGAAATACTTGCTTGAACAAAGTTAATTGTGGCTTCTGTGGTTTTACAGAAGTTATAGCACAAGTTTAAACTGAGAAGATCACCAATGAAAAAGAGTATCACTAGACCAGGGGTAGGCAAACTATGGCACGCATGCTGAAGGCGGCACGTGAGCTGATTTTCAGTGGCACTCACACTGCCTGGGTCCTGGCCACCGGTCCGGGGGGCTCTGCATTATAATTTAATTTGAAATGAAGCTTCTTAAACATTTTAAAAACCTTATTTACTTTACATACAACAATAGTTAGTTATATATTATAGACTTATAGAAAGAGACCATCTAAAAACGTTAAAATGTATTACTGGCACACGAAACCTTAAATTAGAGTGAATAAATGAAGACTCGGCACACCAGTTCTGAAAGGTTGCCGACCCCTGCACTAGACATCTCTATGGCTCATCAAGGATTTAGGACCCTCAATAAGGACAATGCTGAGAAGTAGGTGGTGATCCGTTTTAAAGGAGGACTGACTAGAAACAGTGTGTGTTGGCTACCATACCAGGTCCACAATTCCTACAAGGCCCACCCACCACAGTTTCTATGCCAGGCAAGAAAAAAAAGAAGCAGCTTTTTTTTCATCTCAGTGGAACATTTGGTAAAAAAGCTCAATTATGACTCCTGAGCTTGAGTGGAACAGAAGAGGGAAAGAAGCACAACACCCAAGCAGGTGCATCTGGAGCTATTATGCCTTTTAAAACATAAAACTTCCAAAGGTGCTGGGGAGATTTTGAGGAGGGCTACCCTTGCTACATCTCTTGAGTAGGTGTAGCAGATATTCTCTCAACACAGCCCTGTCCCTAAATACCTCTTCTGGAGTAACTAGCATTACCACGAAACACGATCTAACCATGAACTTGTATTCTAGGATTGATTTACGTGATGAACTAATATATTACAAAGATTTGCACATTATTTAAAACAAGCCTACCATAATAAAACAAAATAATATATTGTGCACACTGGAAAGTGAATAACATTAGTGACAAGTAAACTTCATAACTGAGAAAAATAAAAAAATATTAGAAAGTAAGTTTGTGGGAGTTATGTGCTTAAAGGCTTAAAGACTGCTGAATTAAGGCCACTATTATGAAAGATAGTGACAAACATAAGTGAAAGGGAGAATAAAGGTTACAGCCATAACATCAAGTAGTTGCTTCAGTTAGTAATACACATCTTGAAGTTTTCATAATATAAGATACTGTTACTATGACAGAAAGACTAGAGATGGTAGAGTAAATACTGCAAATACTGATTTCCACATTCAGTTCTTGTTTTCCAGCACAGTGAACAGATATGCCTGCAACTGGGGAGGCTGGTTGCAAATATGGACTTTGATCCTTAACTTTCAACATTGTATCCTGGCATTACAAAGGTCTCAGATGTGTATATAATTATGACCAAGAATACCAGTTCACTTGGAAACCCCTCCTGTCCCGACAGAATGGAGTCAGCAGCAAAACATCCACAGACTTGGTGAGAGTAGAATTGGACAATATAACTCCCAGTGAAGTTGTTGGTTGATTAAATCCACACACTATACACTGTTCTGGACATTCACCCCAGGGTATTGCTAAATGTCTTTGATTTTGTTAGTTTGTGTCATAACTAACGTTATTTAAACATTTTTTGTGAGAAAAATACTTGAGTCAGTTTCTTTCAGGAAATATGCTTAGTTGAGGCGAGGAAGAGTTGGCCATTGTTCACAAAAATTTCAACCACTTTAAAATAAGAATTACATCACTTTCAAAAGAAATGAAAAATTATAGCATATATATGCATTTCCTTACAAGCCCCTGATGAAAAATTATGGAGAATAGGGTCCAGCACTCTGCCAAGTCCTCCTCTAATAAAGATCTGGGATGATGATACTAATAGTAGTAATGCTTTTCATTTCTATAACATCTTCCACCTGAGGAACTTAAAGAACTTTACACACATTAATTTAATTTATCAACAACTCTGTGACATAATTAAGTCTTGCTGTCTCCATTTGACTGATGAGGAAACTGAGGCAAAAAAGTCATTAAGGGTCAAATTTTATAGCGAGTACACAAAAGTACATTCTGCTTGAAAGTAATAAAGCGGGGTAAGATTTCAGCTGGTGATCTCTGCAGAGGATGTAAGAAAGGAACACTAGATATTTTGTCCCCTCATTCCTTAAAAATTAGGAAAATTGAATCCAATGAGGTAGCATTAATGTACCATTAAAGTTGCAAAATGCAGAACCCAGTAGTCTGAAATTCTAAAAAATTATGTTTTGAGCTGCAACACTTACTTGGTCACATCACACATATGTAGCAATTTCTATTCCTGTTTTCCTTGTTAAATATAAATATACTATTACTATTTATATTTCTAATATATATAATAAAATATACAGGATGTATGCAATATAGCTGAATGAATGTTGCAAGAAAAACCCTAATTTATGGAATTTCCTGACTTGAGTTCTTGATTTCAGCCCCTTAATGTCACATTAACACTATTTTTTATGTACTTAAGCTGTATAATGCAATATATTTCTTTCATTTTCATTTTTCTCTGGTGTTGCTGTAAGCACTATTTGCACCTATACCCACTCTAGCTCGTAGTAAGAAATACTTCTATGGATTGCTTGAAAGAGAAAACATTGCTAGCGGTTAACGTTGTTGCGATATTACAAGTTCCTTGATTGGTTCTCACACTGTTTATTCCATCAGCAATATGTTCATGTGCTGAAATATGAAACAATGAACTAATAGGTTAGAGAACACTGCCAAACACCAGTTTTGCCTCTGGCCAAAATATCCCGTACACCTGCAGTCTCAAAAATGTTGGAAAGGTTTCTAATTTCTTGTTTGGAGAAGAAGAATAAAATGCTCTCAAGGAGTTGGAAAACCTCTCAATTTGGCCAATTCCACTTACGTTTTTGGCTGAACATCCCGAAAGTGTAAAGAGACAACTGGGAAATTTACTCACAGTATCTGAGTTCAGGATAAATCAAGAACACTGAATATCTTCTGTTCTTAAAAAAAATCCCTTGAGATTTTTTTAATAATGGGCTTTAGGTTAATTATTTCATGAAGGGTTGCATCATTGTACAAATGTCACTAACAATAACTATCTCTGAATACTCAAAAGGAATCCTTGCTAGGATGATTAGACATATTATACAATCAGTCAACCACAGCCCTAGTGGTGGGTTAATACTTTATTTCTGAAAGCTCTTTTAAACCTCACACAAACATTGAGGCCTACCAAGAGTTCAACTTTAGTATACACAAGTAAAACAATCAGAACGCTCCTATCTGTTCAGTTGCTGGTGTTTCACTGTGCTTCACTTTGATTTAAACTCCTACATAACAAATATTTGGTTTCAGCTCTATAATAACTATCTATAATTCTTTACACTTAAATGGTGGCATCTGTCAGCCAAAGATCTCAAAGTGCACCACATGAGTGAACATTATTATTGCTGTTTCTGCAGATGGGTAAATTGTGACACAGAGAAGTTAAGTAACATACCTACAGTTATCAAAATGACACAATACAGAGAGACCTGTCATAAACAAATACATTTTCTGCAACATAGACATTCACTGGTCTTTTAAATGGAATATCTCAGAAGGATTCTGTGTGTGTATTACACATTTTATGACAAGTTCAGGCATAAAATAATATCTTGATACTCAATATGTGTCTCCATTAACGTAAGTCCAGAGATTTACAATGTGTTGTAATATTCTCATTTGTTTATGCAAATACTTAGTTTATTTAAAGTATTTAGGGTGTTGGTTGTGCTTCTTGGGTGAAAGGAGACATGACAAGCTATTGCTTCACTCCATTCTATTCACTGCCTAGCATGGGAATTGCTACATTTTTGTACAGGTCTAGCAACTCCTGATGCTGAGTCAGTACGCTTGGAAGCATTAAGTCTGTACTACCATTGGAGTACTTTGACTAGTCAGAGAGACAGCCCACGACATGGCTGTAAGAGCCATAATTTAGCCCTATATACCTAAAAAGCACCAAAGATGTGAAATTTGCAATGAATCCTCTAAACATAAATATTCTATACTTTGTTTTATTTACTTTTAGTTTATCCTGCACTTATGATTTGCTTTGCCAACTGCCAGACACTTTCATAGCAAATTAGTAAATTTGTCAATTACAAAAAAAATATTATTCAACTGATAGAGATATTTGAAAAGACAACACACACATCTTTCTTTTAAAATGAAGCCTTTATTTTATCATTTGATTTTAAAGCATGGTTATCACCTAAAAAGTGAGTATGGAAAAATAGATTTTGCAAGTTCAGTGTCTATTGGCTTTCAACAGTTTCCAAAGCAAATTTACTCAATTTACAAACAATAATAGGTTTTTCTAATTGCAAAATAAAATTGGAATCTGAAAGTCAAACTGAGTTCTTTCTGACAGCAGGTATAATTCAGAAAGTGTACAGGAATCCATTTTAGCAAGGTTGCTTTATTTATTTGTTTATTTAATGTAACTGTTCTAGAATTTTAATCGGTTTTAATCTCTTCCTCCTAGCCAGGATGATAATAAATAATAATAATAATAATCGCACAACCTTAAATAAATCATTTTTTAAATTAAATATTAGAACAGACATTAAAGAGGGTGTTATACACATAAGGCCCACCTATTCCACACACATAATTAGTGTGACAGTACATGTATGGGGAGGAGGTGAGCAGCCCTCAGTGGTGAAGAACAGGTTAAGGACTATTTAGAAAAGTCCACGGGGCCGGATCTAATGCATCCGAGGGTGCTGAGAGAATTGGCTTTTGTGATTGCAGAGCCATTGGCCATTATCTCTGAAAACTCATGGCGATCGGGGGAGGTTCCAGATGATTGGAAAGGGTCAAAAATAGTGCCCATCTTTAAAAAAGGGAAGGAGAACCCAGGGAACTACAGCCTGGTCAGCCTCAACTCGGTCCCTGGAAAAATCATGGAGCAGGTCCTCAAGGAATCAATTTTGAAGCACTTGAAGGAGAGGAAGGTGATCAGGAACAGTCAACATGGATTCACCAAGAGCAAGTCATGCCTGACCAACCTGATTGCCTTCTAGGATGAGTAACTGGCTCTGTGGATATGGGGAAAGTGGTGGCTGTGAAATATCTTGACGTTAGCAAAGTTTTTGATATAGTCTCCCACAGTATTTTTGCCAGCAAGTTAAAGAAGTATGGATTGGATGAATGGACTATAAGGTGGATAGAAAGCTGGCTAGATTGTCGGGCTCAACAGGTAGTGATCAATAGCTCGATGTCTAGTAGGCAGCCGGTATCAAGCGGAGTGCCCCAGGGATTGGTTCAACATCTTCATTAATGATTGGATGATGGGATGGATTGCACTCTCAGCAAGTTCGCAGATAACATTAAGCTGGAGGGAGAAGTAGATATTCTGGAGGGTAGGGATAGGGTCCAGAATGACCTAGACAAATTGGAGGATTGGGCCAAAAGAATCTGATGAGATTCAAGAAGGACAAGTGCGGAGTCCTGCACGTAGGATGGAAGAATCCCATGCACTGCTACAGGCTGGGGACTGACTGGCTAAACAGCAGTTCTGCATAAAAGGACCTGTGGATTACAGTGAACGAGAAGCTCGATATGAGTTAACACTGTGCCCTTGTTGCCAAGAAGGCTAACGGCATATTGGACTGCATTAGTAGGAGCATTGCCAGCAGATCGAGGGAACTGACTATTCCCCTCTATTGGGCACTGGTGAGGCCACATCTGGAGTATTGTGTCCAGTTTTGGGCCCCCCATTACAGAAAGGATATGGACAAATTGGAGAGAGTCCAGAGGAGGGCAACAAAAATGATTAGGAGGCTGGGACACATGATTTATGAGGAGAAGCTGAGGGAACTGGGCTTATTTAGTCTGCAGAAGAGAATGAGGGGAGATTTGATAGCAGCCTTCAACTACCTGAAGCGGGGTTCCAAAGAAGATGGAGCTAGGCTGTTCTCAGTTGTGGGAGATGACAGAACAAGGAGCAATGGTCTCAAGTTGCAGCGGGGGAGGTCTAGGTGGATATTAGGAAAAACTATTTCACGAGGAGTGTGGTGAAGGACTGGAATGGGTTACCTAGGGAGGCGGTGGAATCTCTATCCATAGAGGTTTTTATGGCCCGGCTTGACAAAGCCCTGGCTGGGATGATTTAGTTGAGGTTGGTTTTGCTTTGAGAAGAGGGTTGGACTAGATGACCTTCTGAGGTCTCTCCCAACCCTAATCTTCTATGATTCTAAGTGCAGTTATACATGCAAATTACCATAATCAATTTGCTTGTACAATTATCTGTTGTTTTTGTCTTGGTTTTGTTTTTTAATTGAGTATGTTCGCAAATAGTATGTAAAATTTTGAAAGCATTTTGTGTGTGCAACTATATGTCTTTTTTTAAAAAAACCTAGACCTAATTAGCAGTTATATAGAAATTTACTTTTCTAAAGTATTGCAAACAGACAAATACTTGCACTGAAGACAACATATGGATGAAACTTCAAGAAAAGAAAAGGGTGCAGCTGGCTAACCTGTCATACATGGGAAGTAGATATTTTTCTCCAATTTTTTTTTTACTAAGAATTGACTTTGTTATAACACAATTCACACTGAAAATAAAAGCCATTAAATAACATTAAGGTTATGACACAGACTGACAAAAGGAAGGAAATTCATCGTTAAGGTGGAAGCATAACATATGGCCTCGTAGGCACAATGGGGCTGATTAAGAAAGCTGTTCAGGTGCTGCCCTGTTATGCCTAGCTATTGAAAAACATATGGTACTTTTCTCCATCACATGGGAATTTTTGTGCTTTCATCAGTTTGTGGTACACCCTTAATGTTCTTTTGAAACTATCTTGCGGAAGTGTTGTGGAGAGCCAATCTGCTTCCATCTGAAGTACAAAATACACCATGATGCTTTAGGACTCTATCAGAGCAATTAGAGCAGTTTATCACAGGGTAAGCCTGTGGTAAATCCAGACACATTTGCATTTAGGCAATTCAATCTCAGTGTAAATCTGTGATGCATTACAGCACTGTGATAGAATCTGGTTTTTGGCGTTAATCCAATCACAATAAAACTCTATGAGAAACCTCAATACATTGGGTTACTCCACTGAGTTTAATAGAGTTGACCTCTTGAACTGTTAAAACACAATAATAAAAATCTACTACATACAGTCCCATATCTCTTTAAATATGAAGCAGATCTTGGATGCCTATATGACTACACATTCTGGGAGTCACCAGATCCTGCTGTATAGTGTTTTCGGCAGCAGAAGGTGAATTTGCAAATGGTTAGATGTTCTTGCCAGATAAGCACCTAGACATTTTAAATGAATTTTAGGAGACCCTAAACATTTTGAGGTCTCCCCACCAAAGTTCTATGACCCTTCCCTCATACCTTACCTCCATAGGCCTAACCCAGATCAGAACATATAGGGGAAACTCCTTGGCCCTCTCTCCTGCTGGCAGAGGTATTAGTAGGGAGGCTTCACATTTTCTCCTTATCAGCGAATCTAGGGATCTCATTCCCATCAACAGGACTGTCCCATGTCCCCCCCACCAAAAATCCGAGATTTCAGGAGGCTATTCCAGGGCTCCTCATACCAATTATTAAAGATTCCTTGGAAAGGCAGGGAGAATTACAGTCCTTCTTCCTATCAGCCTCTATGGTTTTCCCCTCTCCCAGGGCAGATTTCTTTGGTGGAAGTTTAGGATCTTTGTGGTCCATCAAAAACAGGAATTTCCTAAACGAGACACTTCAACTTCCCATCTCCATTAAAAGCAACAGGAGTTTCCAGAGAGACGTTACTGTGGCCTTCACTACCAGTAGCATCAGGAGTTTCTGAGATACTGCAATCATTCTTCAGTGACAGTCTAGCATACTGGTATGATAGGTTCCACATCTCCCAGTGCACAATGTTGTTCACTTTGGGGCTTCACACTTGAGTTTCTCTGGTGTGTTATGCATTCCGGGATGCCACCAGAGAAGACAACAGCAGGGCCAGGGAATGTTTGTGAGACAGAAAGAAAGAGGACCCCCCCCCAGCCTTAGAATATGGCAATGAAAGCAAAAAACAAATGAAACAGGTCCGAGATATATAATGGTGCATCTTGAACATTGGGCAAAGTTTCAGGACAGTTTTTATTTAGATTGAGCTAATTTGCCTATATTTGATACTTTCAAAATAACAGCTGATTCAAACAGTATTTTCTTAAGTTAGTCATAAAAAGGCCAAATAAATTTCCATAGTTTTAAAAGATAAACCACCTCCTGACAGAGAACCAGCATATCTAATTTCAAACACCAAATTATTTGCTTGCTAAAGTTACTAATCTTTGAAAACAGAGATGTAAATGGAAGTGCTAACATAATCTAACCCTAACTATAATATCATTTTGGAATCATTACAAATCAGCTATTCTGTTTTAAACAGGAGATTGGCAATTATCCCCTGGTACCTGATTCATACCACATGTCTGTACCTAGAAGTGATATGGGAGGGCTTCTGCTTTTATTACATGACTATTGTTTTCTCTTTTGGAGCAGTAATATTAAAATATGTCTAACAGGAAGGTAAAATGAGAGGCAAGCTCAACAGAAAAGAGTAAAAAGTTAGCGTTCATTAGACCAAAACCTGAAGAGCAACACAAAGGTTCCCATTGGAAGGTATAAAAAAGAAGGGAAAAAAGAAACATTTCTATTTATACTGGCGCACAGTAGAAAGTACCAGTGTGGCATGAGTGTTATGAAGAAATATCCTGCAAAAGAATTGATATAACCAGAACATTATAGATCATGCAGCAATACAATGTGGAGATAAATCTGTTTCATGCATATTCTTTGCTACCCAAGCTATGGCTGAATTCTTGTACAGGAAATGAACACAGTACCATAAAAGGCAGAAGCTGAAAACTCCCTGCGAGCAAAGACAGTCTAGGCACTGGAACCCTTAAATTACCCATTTCTAACCTCATTTGCTATCACCTACTGATGTCTCTTTGTGATACAAAAAAGGTCTACTCTTTGTTCTGCTAAAGAGATTCTCAGCGACACCTCTTCAGTCTATTGATAGTGGGTCCCCATGCAAACCTTTCCCCCCATTACCACTTTCACTGCAGCCTCACTGATGAGGAGGCTTTCTCTGAGACAGTATGGGGGGAAAAAGTTGGCCACTTCAAGGACTGACCTCCTCTCCACCCCCCATGGGCACCCCGCCTTCTTGTGGGCCTGAGAAGGTGTGCTCCTTGGCTGATTGGCTAGACAGAGGAGTATAGCGTAAGCCTATTTGCTCCTGTGCACCCACTGGGAGGTCTTACTGTCCCCCTGCCTGAGATGCCATCATGTGCCTTGGAGGAAATATCTCCCTCACTTGGGAATAGAGTAGGACGGGCTTTGTAGCCTTGCTATTTGGCATTATCTAGTCACCTTTCTGCACTGGAAAGAAGTATTTCCTTCACTGCCAGATTGGTCTGGGCAGGATGTTTTGGTTTTATTTTTTGTTTGGTTGGGCTTTTTTATTGTTTTGTTTTGCCATCCTTTCTCCTCTCAGTCACCCAGGGACCTGGCAGATAGGTTAGGTTGTAAAATTAATGTCACAACTTGGCAGATGCCCATCATAGTTAATTGTTCAATAGGGTCTGGTTCCCCTGATAAATCAGAATTGGAAGCAGATTACGCATCTCCTAAAAAAGGTGGGGAACAGGGTTAGGGTTTCTAATGTCTGATACAGCAAGGAGACAACCTCTTTTCCCTATACCCTTAACTCTTGCATGAGGAGAGGGTAGTAGTGACCTGCAATGAGGACTGATATCAGCCCTCCCCCATATTGCACAGATTATAGAAGGAAGGATGACCTACACAGAGGAGTCCCAGATGTTTTACTTAATAAAGTTGCAGCCTAGTTAAACCACATTCACCGTGTTTTGTCTTTCTTCTTGAGATGTCCAGGACAATAAAACGAGGTAATTTTGGCATCAATTTAATGTGTATAAAAGCTATAAATAGTAAAGTAGCATGTAGTACTTGGTTTCTAATCTAAACTATCCAAAATAATGCTTCTCTAGCTACTCTCTTCTCCTTTTTTTTGCTTCTATCTGTTTCTACAGTGTGGCTGAAGGAAATTATGGATGTTTGACAAACTTTCACAGAAATCAGTTGAAGAGACATACCCCAATATGTGTATAGGTATCTAGAGTGCATTTCAAAAATATCGTTGACGAACATTGTAAAGGTAAGGTGCTCTATTGTTTCACTCTTCAGTCAGGAAAGATGCAGGAGAAGGAAAAAAGGGACTTATCTGAAGTGGTCACAGGAAATATCTGCTATCATCTAACAAAAATAAAGAAAAAAGAAAGAAAAGAAAAAGAACCTATCCTTGTTTGAATCCACGCTGCTTGGCTGCAGCATGGGAAATCCTGGGATCAATAAGTAAAAAGAATGAAAAAGTACAAATGTTGATGTATCTACTGGGTATATGGTATTGGCTGAAATGTCTCCTTAATAGCTGACTGACCTGAGACATATGTGCATCATGGCTGGAACCCAGGTACTTGGCAGCAATGTCTGTGATGAAGTCAGCATCACAAATGGATGATATGTTCATGCTCAGGGGCTGTTTCCTATTTCTATAGACCTGTGGGAAAAAGCTATAATGATTAGGTGCCTGAGGTCAGAGCTATAGGGAACTTAGCTAAGAAGCAAGGGTTTTCCTTAATTTTCTGTTGCTGAGTGAATGAAAACCTATAGTATGCAATGTATGGTTCAGAATAAGGAATCATAACATTGTCTAACTACAGTATTAACATGGCATGCTCACCTGTGAAATGACCCACTGATTGATTACTTTGAGAGGCTGAAGGGAGTAGCATGACTTTGCCTTGTGATATTTTCCTGCTTCTCAGGTAACAATCACAAAACTCAATGATGACACTACCAAACAAAGGAAAACACCAAATACAACACTATCTACCAGTCACGGTCTGAAAACAGCCTTCTCATCTCTTTGCTCAGCATTACTAAAGGATAGAAGGTGTTTGACAACATGCTCATATGACACACGACACAGATAGTTACTACTTAGGTTATCTGAGCATCCTTCCCTCACTGGCTTGCTATTGAGCCTACGGTACCTACAAGTGCTATGATGAAATCAGAGAGTAGTCTGCGTACAATGTGTGTTCACATTATTGAAATTAACCAGTGGAGATGTCCAAGATACTGTATGCTGATTACTATGGTAATTTTCCTCATTTGTAAGGTAGAAAATAAAATGACATTTACAGAGTTTTTCATGTAGCAACATTTATTTCTAGAGCCTGTAACTAAGCACTCATCTGCTACAGTGTGTTTATAATAACAAAGATAAAAGTATTTTTATTAATTTTAGGGTTTGTTTTAATCACAATTATGATTTCCAGATAACCTCTCAGAAAACATGAAACCTTCTGAACAAATAACTACTTACTACAAATGTACACATATCTAAACAGCTTCGAAGCGATGCATCTGCTCTTTGATGTCTTTTGTGATGACGAAGGTGGCAGCTTTTATGGAAGAGGGAAAACAGAAAGTGTGTTGGCTGCATATAACATGAGCCAAGCAAACATGCATCTAAATACTACAGCCATCAATTAAGTAATAATACAGCAACATTTACACTATTCTTACCCTACCTTGCACAGCTGCTGGTACAAGGTAGGCTTGGCTTGAAGACTTTCAGTATGAGGTTAGAATAAAACAGTGAAAATGAAAATACCAACAAGCCGCAGCCCCCAATAGAAGAGTAAAATGAATGTTCTCCCACCTGCTGTTTTAACTGATGCACTAATCTGTCTTTCTCTCGTTTAAGAGCCATTACTTCCTCTTGAGTCTTCTTCTTCTTTGAAGCAGACAGTTCAAGCAAGGCAATGTTTGCATCTTTTTCACTGATTGCAGCAAGCAGTGCTTCCTGCCTGATAAAATAAAATAAAAAAATGCTATTGTTTCTCATTTAAATAAATCAGAAAACACTTAGGAATATTTCTTGTGATAGTTGAAAAATCATTTACACTTTGAATAGTCATCCAGTTGCAAATTGTGGCAGGTGTCATAAAATCATGAAAAGACTATGTGCCAACAAATTAAAAGAATGGGCTCTCTCTTGATCCAAATATTTCACATGCCATTTAGCTGAATACATGTATTACATTATATAATGCAATTTTTAGCAATGTTTCTTTGAATTCTGTCATGTTAGAAACAGTCTTGGACATATAGTTTTAAAACACACTTTGCTTAATCCGAGTAAGCTTGTCACTAAACATTCATATTAGAAATACCTAACAAGAAAGACTTAAATGCTACAAATTAAATATATTTTCCAATCAGTTCTTTAGCTCTGCCTCCTGGAGATTTAACCATACAAATAACAGGTCTCTGGACCTTCCTCTCATTTACTCAACATTTTCCTATTATTTATAAGCACCACACAATCTGTTTTTAAATTATCAGTGAGTATCATAATACAAGAGTAATTTCTGGCAAAAAGTGAAAATGATGAAACATGGACTTCATGGTTACTCCCTCTCTTTCTCTCTCTCCTCCTTCCTCTTACTCCATGCTTTGGAGCCATTTGCATGTGCCAACCATGGCATTAATTAAAATAATCCTGCAGTGGAGATGCAGGGAGTCAGGAAGGGTTGTGAAAGGGTCTTACTCCCCCTTACATTCCTAAGCATCCTTGAAGACAAGACAGCAATCTTTCCCTTAGGTTCTTAAATAATAAGAAGAATGTATTAGATTTGTGCAATGAGAGAAACAAAATATTCCAGCTCAGACAAAACACATAGTATATAACAGCTTTTAGAATAGAATACGTTATGGCCTATGCCTTCCTCCAGAAATACGTAAGCTCAATCATGAGAAAAAATAAACATGGATAAATGAGTCATAAATTAACCCTAAGCTCCACCTGTTAATAGCTGTAAGAATATGGCTCATGAACTTCATACAAGGTAAGGTAAGAGGCTGAAAATTTTATAGTCTCCGAGCTTAGCAGCAAAAATGTCAAGGAAGCTATATCACTTTTATTTCAAAGTTTCTAATGTATTAATGTAAATATTTAGAGGACAATATTTCTGATGGAGCCAAAGAAAAACAACCCATATATTCTGCTCTCAAAGTTATGAGATATGGATTAATTTTAGATAAACAACTGCATTTTATACATAGACTTAAAATTCTCATTTATTATTCTGTCTGTTCATTATAATCAAAGTTTCTTTGTTTTTAATTCTATTTTTTATAAACGGTGCATAGAAGGATGCCATATTCTCCAACGGTCTTTGTTTAAGTACAAAGTGACATTAGAAAAGCTAGTTTTAAAATTATTATTTTTTAATCACAAAGATATTATGCAAAAGCATTGTGTATCCAGATTTTTCAATAAGTTTTTAATGGGCTTATAATAATTATTATTATTTTAATGTGCTATTTGTGCATAAATAATGTATTTCTTCTAATATGCTTAATTCCCTTAGATGATCCTACACTTTAAATGCATTGGAACAGAAAAAACTGATTTGCAGCAGCTCATCTTCCCATCCTGGCCTAAATATACACACAAAAGTCCAAATTTTCCTTCTTCTTGGTGGTTGGCTTTATTGGTAACTCAAACAACATGAAAAAGCCCACCCTTCAGCCTCAGGTTTCTCCCTGCAAGACTTTCTTATTTCAGCTCCTACTTTCCTCAGAATGACACCAGGACTCCCTCAAGTAACTTTGCTGGAGATAACAAGAGCCATCCAACAGCAAGAACCAGCAATAAGCATTCTGCATCTTTAAAGGCACAGAAAAATATATTCTATTATTGTAGAATATATTCCCCTTCTAAAGTTAAATTGGACAAAATATGTGCTTACATGAAACCAGCTAAGCTTAATGATTTGATTGTTCAGTTGATAACAGACATTTTTATTACCATATATAAAAAACTGTTACTCACCCTTTTTGTAACTGTTGTTCTTCGAGATGTGTTGCTCATACCTATTCTAGTTAGGTATGTGCGCACGCCTCGTGCATGGCTGTCGGAAACTTTTCCCTAGCTGCTAACCGTCGGGCCGGCTGTGGAGCCCCCTGGATTGGAACCGGTATGGCGCTCTATATACAACCCTGCTGGCCTGACCCCCTTCAGTTCCTTCTTGCCGGCTATTCCGACAGAGGGGAAGGTGGGGGGGAATGGAATAGATATGAGCAACACATCTCGAAAGAACAACAGTTACAAAAAGGATGAGTAACCGTTTTTTTCTTCGAGTGCTTGCTCATATCAATTCCAGTTAGGTGACTTCCAAGCTGTACTTCGGAGGCGGGGTCAGAGTCAAGGTATTGCAGATCAAAGAACCACTCTGCTGAAGGCCACATCATTCTGAGATTGGTGGACAATGACATAGTGCACCATAAAGGTGTGCACTGAAGACCACGTGGCAGCCCTGCAGATCTCCTGAAGAGGTAAGTGGACCAGGAAGGCTGTCAACAAGGCTTGCGCCCTCGTGGAGTGAGACGTAATGGCAGGTGCAGGAACCTTCGCCAAGTCATACCAAGCGTGAATAAACGCCGTGATCCAGGATGAGATCCGCAGAAGGTTGAACACTTCCTGTTGGCCCGCATGGCGAACAGGTCGATTCGGGGAAATCCCCAACTGCGAAAGATTGAGTGGATGATGTCCGGATTAATCGACCACTCATGCGTAAGGAATCGTCTGCTCAGGCTGTCCGTCAGCACGTTCTGAATGCCCGGCAGGTATGAAGCTTGGAGAAGGATGGAGTGGGCTAGACAAAATTCCCACAGTAGGAGGGCTTCCTGACGGAGAGGAGATGATCGGGCTCCGGCTTGCTTGTTTATATAAAACATAGTCATGGTATTGTCTGTGAGCACCGCTACACACTGCCCCTGAAAGTGAGGCAGAAACACTTGGCACGCAAGGAGGACCGCCCTGAGCTCTTTGATGTTAATATGCAGAGCCAGTTCCTCTACTTGCCATAAGCCCTGAGTTGTCAGGCTTCTGCGTTGCACTTCCCAACAGAGTGCAGATGCATCTATTACCAGAGTCAAGGTGGGCTGGGGAAGGTGGAAAGGGACCCTGGTGCTCACCATGCGGGAGTCGAGCCACCATCGTAGGGAATCGAGGGTACGACTTGGAACGGTCAGCACCATGTCCAGACTGTCGCGGTGTGGGCTATACATGGATGCGAGCCACGCTTGCAGAGGCCTGAGTCGCAATCTGGCATGCTGCAGCACATAGGTGCAGGATGCAATGTGGCCCAGCAGCCTGAGGCACTGCCTCGCTGTGGTGGTGGGAAAACTGCAAAGGCTGCTAATTATCTGCAAGAGGGCAAGATGCCACACCTCTGGGAGGAATGCTCTCGCTTGATTGGCATCGAGAACTGCTCCGAAGAACTCTATTCTTTGAGTCGGGGTGAGGACGGATTTGCTGAAGTTGAGAATGATGCCTAAGTGTTCAAACGTGTCTCTGATCATTTGCACCTGCGATTCTACCTGCTAACAAGAGTGGCCTCAGGGGAGCCAGTCATCCAGGTAAGGGTAGACATGCACGTGATGGCCGTGAAGGAAGGCCGCCACGACCGCTGTGCATTTGGTGAAGACATGGGGAGCCATGCATAGACTGAATGGGAGAGCTGTGAATTGATAATGTACCTTGTTTACCACAAAGCAGTGAATAAAAAATGCATCATTCACAATTTTCTACCATAACAAAAACAAAAAATTAAGAGTCTGAATAAAATGAAAGAATGTAGATATAGTGCATAATCCTGGCTAGCAAAAAGAAGCATCACTTTAGTGCAAAGCTATGTTTAGTTGTAAATCAACACAATTTAATGGTTACCAATCACTGAGAATCCACCTCTTTCAGAAAATAAAGTACAAATGCAAAACAATTAAAATTGATTTTTTTTAAACCAAGGTTTCTTGCTTGCTCCTTTAAATCACAATTTAAATTGCTTTGTAATCAACCCACCTTGCCCAAGGAGCAACCGGCAAGAGGTGGCCCCCAGTTCAGCCCTTGACTCAGATGGGAGAAGCTCTTTGAACTTTTGAACCGCAGATCACGAGTTATAACTGTACCGGCTCAGGATCTCAAGCTGGTTAGTGATCCGGAGAAAAAGGCCCCCTGTTGATTCTCCCAAACAAATCAAGGTGTTCGGTGTCTCTTGATTTGGGCACGGGCCCCTGCTGACCCTGCCTCTCTTTTTCATTCACCACCTCCACAACAAAGGAACACAGAGGGGGGTGAGTGAAAAAATATTCGTACCCTTTAATAGGGACAAAGTACTTCCGTTCGGCCCCTTTGGCTGTAGGGGGAATGGAGGCAGGCGTTTGCCAAATAGTTTTGGCGTTAGACTGGATAGTCTTTAGCATGGGTAAGGCCACCCTAGAGGAACCCTCTGGTGCCAGGATGTTCACCACAGGGTCCTCGTCCTCTACCACCTCCTCCACCCGGAGGTTCATATTTAGGGCCACTCTTCAGAAGAGTTCCTGCAGGGCCCTGGAGTCCATAGGTGATGGACCAGACGTGGAGGTACCCGCCACCGCTTTGTCAGGAGGGGACGAGGAAGATGCCACCAGCAGGACTGGTTCTGTGACGGCCTCCGGATCCTCTGGGATGGGCTCCTCCCGAGCCCCGGGTGTAGCTTCCACCGGGAGTGAGGTTGGATCCGGGTTTTGTGAGGGATCCTGAGGCAGGCAGCTGATGGTTGCCTCGGGGAGGTGAGACCCTGAATGGGACGGTGGGGGAGCACTGGGGGGGGGCCACCTTGGGCCTGATGGTACGCCCAAGGTGTCCAGAATTGCCACTGGGGTTGCCAGTGGGGCGCTGAAGCCTCCTGTCTAAGACTTTCCGGCCCGGATCTGGGCGCTTCCAATGCCCCTGATGCTCTGCCTGACCTGAAGGAGGCTGATCTCAAGTGGGATGGCCAAGGGAGGGCAGTGTGGGACTGCCCACAGAGGCCTCCTCCTCCTTGAATGGATGGGATGAGTGCTGTGAGGAATAACGAGGGCAGGATGGTGACCAGTGGTGTTGCTCTGGGGAACGGCGATGAGGTGCGGAGCAGTGCCAGGAGGTCCATCGGTGCTGCGAGGTGGGGCTCTGCCTTGGTGGAGAGTGGTGCCATGATGTAGAGCGGTACCACAATCGAGGCCCTTGCCAAAGCGGGGGACGTTGTCCAGAATGAGATCTGGAATGGTGCCATGAACAGGACTGGTGCCGCGTTGGGGAGCGGTGCCGAGATGGGGTGCGGTGCCGTGACGTCGAGCAGTATCGCTGGGTAGAGCAGTGCTGGTCGGTCGAGCGACGACTGGGAAGTACAGTCCGAGGTAGATGCAAGCGATGCCACTAGGTCACAGATTGGGATCTGGACCTCGAGCCGGACCATGATCTATCAGCCGACGACCACCTTGAGCCACTGCAGTCCCTGCACTCAGACTCCATGAAATTCCAGGAAGACATAGCTTAATAAAATAGGATATTGGCTGTTTTACTAATTTATTTTAAATGAAGTGAACTGAGTGCTCATGGGAGAGGCCAGATGGACAGCCCTGGACCTGGCCTCTCTGCGAAAAAAGTGTCAATAAGGATGGTAACTACTGCCACTGGAGCTGGGGGATTTTAAAGCCATGAAACAAGGAATTAAGCTGCAACTTACTTCGTATTCACTATCAAAACAGCCATTAGATAGTAATTACTTCCTCATTAACCAACATGGACTAAATTTGATTCAGTGACCTAAAAAGATGGGAAGCTCCATATATAAATCTCCCAAGTCAGAGATGTTGCGTACTTACCCTGGCACTACTAGAAATTGAGGCCTACAATGTATGCCCTCTGAACATATAATTTGAAAATTAGGGCTTGAATGGCACTGAGTACAACATACAGTCTGATACACTCTCCTGCTCACAAACTTAAAAGCATCAGCATCATGTATCACTCTTAATTACATCCCAAGTCAGCAAAAGTAGTAAATATCATATCATAATATAGTTCTATAGAGATGTTATCATTTATTGCAGCTAAAATGTCTCCTTAGTGTTTAATAAACAATAGTAATAAAAATACATTTTAAAATAATTTATTAGAGCAGTGCATTTAATAACATTCTCCAGCATTAATATTTACAGAGAGCAATCCTTTTTGCTAATAGTAGCTTGTCCCCGTGCCCCCAAACTAATCTATTACATAAATATTGGAGTAATATTTCTAACATCAAGAAAAGTTAATCCAGCCTTACATGGTCAAATTAGAAAAATCTCTAAATTAACAAAATAGTCCCTAAATCCATCAGCATTTTCTTCCAAAATTTTAATAATAATTCCTTCTTATTAGTATTGCACTTTGAATCCCTTTTATCCATGTAAGGAATTCATTCTTGCCATTTCTCCAAAAAACAAAACAAAATAACCAAAATGCAGATGACTACTAGAGAAAACTACTACTACTTAGGCTTTCAGTAAAGATTCAGCTAAAATATCAAAATCTGGTTGAGCATTACAGTTACATGATGGCAGTGAGGAGGGAGGGCAGTGACATCCTGAGACTTCACACTCCCTTTGACGGGTGACTGCAAAGCCCTATAGAGTCTTGCAGCTGATCAGCTCCCAAGCCGGCCAACTGGATAAAAAGACAGTGAATGCAACAGTGTCTTCATTATTGCACTTGCCTGACAGATTCACTCAGCCTATCTGACAATGAGAATTTTAGGACACTGGGGAGAATCGTTTGTTGATTTGGGAAGTTTTGTGGAGGTTTGTTGATTTTAACTTATTTTTGTTTTCTATATTACAGTTTAGGGCCTAATTGTGCACCCTTTGCTCATGCTGAATAGTAATTATTAAAGCAAGTAGTTGCACTGAAGTCAGTGTCTTCAGACACTACTTATTTGAGTAAATACTACTCAGTGTAAGGGTTGCAGAATCAGGCCCCTAGAAGGAGGAGGTAGTTTATGTGCTTAAAACTAATTTCCTATCTGTGCATCTACAGTTCATTTTTTGTCACGTATTCATTTGCTATTTGAAACATTCTGGACCCCATTCAAGAACAAGGTAAGTCTTGAGGATATGCAAGTTTTTATGCAAATTATGGTCAGAGTAATTAGAGAGGGAAATGACTTATTAGAGCATAAAGTTAATTCCTCAGAAATGACAGTATGCTGTGCTCCACCCAGAGAAATGTATCAGTTATTAAAATTATAATACAATGGATTTTAAACAAAAGGCACAGTACTCTAAAAAGTTGTACAACCTGCCTTTTTTGTGTAACTGATCAAAAAAAATTCTTAGCAATGGATGAACTGACTTAGATACTAAAATCAAGCTCAATCTTTACTGAAAGCCTAAGCTAAATCTTTTGAGGTTCAAAAAGTTTATTTTTAATTTTAGGGCACCTCTGTGCTCTGGTTCCATCCTGGATCAGAAATGGAAGTACTGTACCTGAATACTATGAGCATTGCAAAGCTTGTTTTATTTCCAGCATGGTTGGCAGCAGATTCTGAAATCTCATGTATCAGTCTTGTTTCCACTCCTACTTTACAGATCAAAAAAAAATTCATATATATTCGGACACTACATGTTTGAACCTGCAAAGCTTCTGAGATGTGTTGACTCCCTTCTAAAATTCAACAAAATATATAGGATATCTAACCACTACTCTCTACTCCGCTTGAATATAGGTTACTATTGATTGAAAGATAATATATAACGTGAATAATTCATCTTGACAGTTATCTAATATGCACAGAAGAATAGGATTGCTAACTCTCATGTCTGAAGTCTGCTTAAGTAAAAGTTTGTGTAGCATTTGGCAATACATTCACTCCAGTCATATACTTCTGTATACAGTCACAAACTACATTCAGAGGACATGTATTTTGGGCTATAGAGAGAAATCATAGGCAGTACATGATTACTTAAATGTTACCTAAAGGTTTAACATCAACAATGAAGCACAGTATTTGTTAACCTTATTAATATTCATAATATCTTACATTAATATATCAGCTTACTTTCCAAATGATCCCAAAGCAGTTTACAGATATTGGCCAAATTCAGAACTAGCATATGAGGTGCAGCTCTAATAACTGGTTTGTTGGAATGCAACTGATTTCTGATGTTCTCAAAATACTGTTGCATCCTAAGGGTGCAACTTGTGGGAGTGTGTGTGTGATGACATTCTTCCACGTCAGTAAAATTATCAAAACATTAACACCCAATGCTAATTAGTACACTACAATTTTAAAAACATCTTCAGACAGATGATATTGTTTGGATGAGGGACAGTTGGCTTAATCTCAACCTGTACAGAAACAATATTGTGCTTCAGTATCAACAGTAACATACCGAGGGTTTGTTGATAGTCCACTTGGACCCACAGTTTTGGTTAATACAGAGTATTTAACTCTCTTATATACAGTGCCCTTTTTAGGTGACAAGACCCTCAATAAATTGCCTTAATAGCAAAATCAGGCAATGATTTTGGTGTTACCTTATGAAAACACCTGACTATGCCCAGTTTATTTAGGCCCAGTTTCGGCTACTCTGTCTGACCTTACTCTGCAAGCAGTCCCACTGATTTCATTGGGACTTCTTGTTGAGTAAGTTACTACTCAATGTGAGTGAAGGTGGCAGAATCTAGCCCTTAATTTGATGTCTCTGGGAGCAACGTTCGTGCACCATTTCTAGAACTAATACACAAGGATCCAGTTCAGCAACATATTTAATCAGAACTACTTGTGTGCTTAACGTTGTGCATGCGCTTAAGTATCTTGCTCACAGGGACAATAAACTACTGAATAGCTCCACTACCCAAAGGGCTAAAACCTGTAGTCCTTATTCATGCAAAACTTCCACTGAAGTCACTGGGAGTAGCTTTAAAGACTAATAACCATTTTTATTTACACAAAAATATTGGCTATGGGACTTCAGAAAGTATAAGATATGCAAAGCTGCACATATTTAAGTGTGAGCATAAAACTCGCAAAACACAACCCCTAGATGATCTTTAAGCAACAATACAGGCATATACTATATGTTTGTGAAACAGGCTGTCTTGGACTGGAAAAAAATTACTTAATATAAAAAGGAAGCCCAAGCATGCTAGAAAGGAAGATAAGATAATGCAAAGAGAAATAAATCCATGAAATAGTCTGCTGAATGCCAAACTGGAAAAGTATACTGTACATAGTATTTTATCAAACTGCAGCCTAAACAAATGTCAAAAGGAATAATTTCTTTAACAAATATGGGCAACAACTGAGAAAAAAGGGTTGTTCACTAACATATATTTAGTCAAGATTAACAATGGATAAAAGAATGTACTAAGAACAGATTTAATAACCCTAAACTGTCATTCAGCTTGTAGGAGGTATTCAAGATACAGCTAATAAAACACAAAAAAATGGTTTTAAGCACCCTGAAAAAAATTCTCAGTAGACAAAAAACATTGAAGGATGACCACTAAGACAAATGCTCTCTTTTGAGTGCTGCCTTGCAGTTAACCTTCATAAAGAGTCTCACGGAAACCTACAACCATAATACATTGCATTGCCACTTTTCACAGTCAATTTAAAAGGGAACTTCATAAACACTTCTATTTTACTCCCCAACTGTATTAGTCTATCAATAATTTTCTCAGCTCAAATAACAGAACCCATGACAATTTTTAGGGGTGGTAGCTGGAGATAGTACAATTGCCACATAAAATAAAATGCCAACCTTAAGATTTATAGAAACAAGATTTTCTAACAAGAACCTTTACAGTCTTGATTACTTGAGCCATTCTGCATAAAATACAAAAATGCAATTTAAAATGTAGCCATTAAAATAATTCAAGTCAGAAATGTTTGAACTAATGATATACACAGAGTACACAGCCCACTTCTCATGTGCTAATCATACCGAGAAAGAAAGAAAAAAAACAGCTCAATCAACTTTTCCCCTTTAATTATTGTTTTCTTTCCCTCATGACCCTGAGTATTCAACCTTAAGTTCAGTAGGAGGTGGCTTGAGATAGATGGTGATGAGAGATCCTGTTTGAAACAGCTTCTCTCTGTCACCCTAAAGAAAAAAATACTGTATGTTAAAACATGCTGTTAATCCATTATGGATGCACATGCATCGTTAGAAAATAAACAATGGAACATTATCTGTATTTTTAAATAGAAAATATGTTGATTGCCTGCCTCAATTTAAAATCTGTACATTCTACAACAGAGCCACTGGTCTAAATCTGCATTCAGTTACAGAGGTGTGGATCCAGAGTCTCTCTTGACTTCAATGGGATTACTCTGGAATTATATTTCTGGAGCTAAAAGCAGAATATGCAGATTACATATCATATAATCTGTGAGGGCTCCATTTATAAACTATTCCACTTAAAAGCTAAACTATTTTAAAACTGTTTTCAAACAACAACTCTCTTTAGTGTAAGCTATTTTCAGAAAAAATAAACAATAATATGAAATAGCAATGCCGGGGAAGCTGAATATCTCTGTGCCAAGCCATAAGCGCATCAAGGGCTCTAAACAGCACAAAGTCATTGGGGAGCAAAGACAGCAATGTCAGGAAGGCTCTTGAGACACTAATGGCTTGGCATCGAGGCACGGGGTTCCTCTAGCTCCAGCATATCCATATGTCCCCAGTCCCACTTATCTAATCACTCTCCTCCACATCATCCTCTTTCCTTCACAGCTGAGGGACTCCTGCACCCTCGGAACCACCCTGTTCATATCCTCTCACCCACTATGGGATGTTGAGGGGAGGCTGAGTGCCCATGTAGAGAGGACATGAGGATAAGAAGGGGAATGGAGTGAACTTGAGGTTGTGAGCAGGATGGCAGGGTTGTGCAGAGGAGCACAGAGAAGTTGCACTTGATGCGGAAGTTCAGAGTGCAAGAAATGGAGGAGAGAGATTCATCAAAATGCAGTTCTCTTTCCATCCTCCCCTTGCCTCCCGCATTTCTCTCAGAGCAATCTTTTCCTCCCTCATTTCCCACTATGTCCCCGCTCCCCATTTAATATCTATGTTTTTTATATTGGCAGCATTGAATAATTCTTTTTTTCCCCCAGGAGCCTAAAATATGCAAATGAAACTTTTGCCTAAAAAAAATCATTAAGAAAAAAAATTTAGGTGCAATTTCAAAGGCCCAAATGGGAGTAGGATACCCAGTGAACTCCCACTGACTTTCCGTTAGGGATAGGCATACAGTTCCCCTGTGTGCCTTTGAAAACCACCCCTAGTCCCTGTCATAATGCATTTTTTACTTATTAACTTGAATTTTGTTTAATTAATAACAGATAAGGAAAACAGATCCCTTGGAGAGGAGATATATCTGTCCATGCAACTAATTACATCATAGTCTCACAGACCATGTCTTTCCAATAACTGCCATATTATCATTTGGTACAAACTGATAGGAATGCCCACACGAGTAGGCAATACCCATGTTCAGGCTGTGTAAGGAATATCTTAATGATGACCTTTGGTAAATCAAGGTCAGGTACTAAATATACCCAATGCCAAAGCTATTTCAATGCATAATTAAAAACAATAGAACACATAATCTGTGAAAAAATGATGTTAAGATATTATCATTATTTCTGGTTATTACGATTCTTAATTACGATTTATCATTATCTGCCCATTTTGCCCTGGTGCTCTGCATACCAACACAAGCTTGCTTGTCTAAAATACCTCTGCCTGTAGTAAGACATACAGCCATGCAACACAGAGGATTAAGAATGTTTAGGAATAATAAGACCAATGACATCTGAATACAAGGGTTTGTGTTACAGTGGGACACAGCACTGCACAAAGTCTATCTAAGCTAAACAGGAAAACAAAACCATAGGTAATCTGTCACTGTCAAACTACTTGTCTTTCAACATTGCTCCTGGTGTTTATAATGGACAAAGATAAAAGTAGTTTGCAGGATGAATGGTTTGATCCCAAGAGTATAATTTTCAGCAATTTTTTAAACTACCAAATGATAGTGTGCTTTTGAAAAAAAGTTACTATTGTTTTGTTTGCTTTACTGAAATTCTATAGCACTTGAAATATCTATTTTATAAAGAGTTCTCTTGTAAGTTAGAAAACACAACTTTTTGTTTAATGTTTTATTTTATTTTTATTTGTATAGTTGACCAAATATTCCAAATTGCCAGTGTTTAGTACAACCCAAAAGATAATTATTCTCATTAGTGGGTGGGGCCTACGTCCAATTTTTCATAGCATTTTGATAATGGATCTATGAATATGATCCTTTGAGCAAACAAATAATTAACAGCACACTTGATGACTTCTTGGGGTTTCTGTGCATAGGAAATTTATATAGAAGTGTGGTGCACATTTTTGATGCAGTTACATTAGGGCTTCCCCCCTAATTTCCATACAATCAAAGCAACAGCATTTTCAAGAGTAGGAATTTCAAAACTAGGCCTCAAAGACTGGCAGGCTAAACTTTTAAGAGGACCATCGACAGAATAATTAGCTCCATTCTCTAAGAATAAATAGAAACCCATATTTATTTGCGATAAAACATGTGCTTCAAACTTTATGACACATAGTAAGCAATGGCCAGAGAGAGGACTCTGTTTGAATAGATATGTTTACCAGAATGCACTTTTCCTGGGGTACATGACTAGTATCATTTGAAAACTGAAGCCAAGGCAGAATTTGCTCATTGTAACCTTCCATGAGAGAGATCTTTATCTGCCTAGCTGGAGGAAAAGACTTGCCCTTATAAGGGTTCCCCTACAGTAGGTGGGCAGTTGGGGAAAACTTTACAGGGAGGGACAGGAAGGGAAGGAAACAGTTGGGGGTAGGTCAGGGAAAGTCACTGTGTAACACCGACAGACCCCAGTCATTGGTGGGCAGAATCGAACCTAGGGCCTCTGGAGCTTAGTGCATGAGCATCTACTGAATGAGCTAAAAGCCATTTGGCCCTTAGCTAAGGCTGTAGAGCAGACTGATTAATCTCTCTCAGTGGTCTCAGTGTCACTAGATGGGACAGAACACCACACCCAGGAGGTGTGTGGATTACAACTGCACTACTCTTACTGTGTGTGGGAGGGTGGGGTATTTATACCACAGGCAGCCCCAGGATTGGCCTGGCAGCAGGAGTAGCAGGGATCCGCTGGCAGCAGCGTCTTCATGTGCAAGCAGCCTGTCAGACGTTCTGGATGCCTGCTCACCATAGCTACATGGTAAGACTGAGGGTGGGGTGGGGAGATACTCCTCTTCCAGCAGGTGCAGCTCAACTAGAGGAAGAAAAGGAAATCCCCCCTCTGGGCTTCTTTATCAGCATGGCTGGGGTGGTTGAATCCCTCCCTCCTATGCAAGAGGAGGATTTAATCTATGCAAGGGAAACAGAACTGGGCAAGGTCATAAAGAACTTGGTCCATACAGGGAACATGGGATGCCCTTGAAAGGGATAAAGAGCGGGCTGGGAAACCCAGGTGGAGACCGCTTTCCCCAAGTAGCAGGGGTTACTTGGAAGCAAACCCTGCCAGGCCAGGACAACAAGCATTAAGGATGGGGGGAGGCCAAAAACCGATTGAAATGATGCATGCTGTTGTAGAAGAAGTTATTGCAGCATCAATTCAAGTGTTACAGGGTGCTACAGGACAAGCAGAGTCAGACCAGTGGGATGAGCTACCTCTAAGACCCCATCACACGTTCTGCTTGGGGTGGATGATACCATGGGGGCCAGGTGTTCATACTTAAAGCAGCCTATCCATTACTCAGCAAGCCCAACAGAGAGCCCATGCTATGAATGACATTTGCTGGACTTTTAACAAGAGCAGGTGTTTGCTTTGGGGCCCATGCGGCCCACAACTGCTACAGCTTTTGGGGAAGGCCCAAATGTGGTAGAACACTGGGGTAAATCCACTTCCCCTCCTGCTTGCTCTGGAGTACGGGGCAGAGGAGCTGGCAGCAGGGGTATTGGCAAAAGCTTCTGAGTCCAGTTAAGCTCAAAGTGTTATAGTTACTCCTTTGGGATTACCCCCAGCAAGACAGATGGGTTGCATTTATGGGAAGGGTTTACAACAGGATTTAGGATTCCCTATATGGAGGTAAGAAGTCATGAAATGTCCACAAATTTGAGGTCCATAGAAGGGTTGGAGCACCTTGTAAAGAAAAAGACTGCACAGGAAATAAATGCTAACAGAGTTGCAGGGCCATTCAATCATTTACTTATGAAGAACATCTGAGTTTCTCCCTCTAGTCTTGGTTCCTAAGAAGGCACCTGGCGCTTGATCCACCACTTGTCCTACCCACACAATAGTTCAGTTAATGATGCAACAGACCCTGAATTATGTTCAGAACATTATTCTTCCCTCAGACCTGTGGCTTGAGGGCGATGCTGGCAAAATGTGACATCAGGTTGGCTTTTGTGTTATTGCCAGTGCATTCTTCTGATTTTAACCTTCAGGATATCTGTTTCAAGGGTCAGTTGTATTTTGATAAGTCACTTCCAATGGGATTGTCTGTCTCTGGCTCAGCAAAAATTCAGGACAATTCTGGAACGGGCAGTGACATGGGTGTCCGGTTTATACCATGAAGTACGCTATTTGGATACTTCTTGTTTGCAGACAGGGCAGATTCTGAGTTGTGTTCTAGATTACTGGCCACATTGCAAGGCCTGGAAAACTGCCTGGTAAGCTGGAGGTACTTCTGTGGAAAAAAGAGAAGAGCACTCTTCGAAGCCGACCTACCTGGGGATTGAGTGAGATACACAGACTGCTATATCTAGATCCCCCCTGGATAAACTGGGGGAACTTCTGGGATTGATCATCAAGACTAGAGCTGCAAAGAAGGTTACACTGTGGGAGTTGCAATCTATTATTGGGCATCTAAATTTTGCATGCCAAGGGGTGGCCCCGGAGTGGGCATTTTGCATCAAACTGTCATCTGCCACACAGAAATAGCAAAGTCCAACCATTTTATAAAGGCTAATAAAGAGATAAAGGAGGATTTAGGGGTTTGGGGACAGTTTCTGAATCAATTTAATGGAGTGTCTTTTTGGAGGGAGGAATGGATGATCGAAGCAGATTTAACGGTTCATTCAGCTGCATCAGGAAGAGTAGGTGTTGGAGTATTTTACCGAGGCAGCTGGTGTGCCCAGAAATGGCCCTGAGATCGTACAGTAAAGAAGATCACATTCCTAGAATTCCTTCCAATTTTGGCAGCAGTAAATATTTGGAAAATGGATTTTTCAAACAAAAGTGTGTTTTTGAAACGACAGCATGTCAGTAGTACATGTTATGAATCACCAGTCCTCCAGATCACTCAGGATTATGAAGTTGGTAACAACATTTGTATTACAGTGTTTAAATCTTAACATGTTTCTCTGCCAAGCATATGCCCAGGACATATGAATTGCTGAGGCCACATTTGAAGCCCTCTGGCAGGGGCTCCAACTCACTGACAAATATGCTGCAGAATGGACTGGTAAAGATTGGATTTCAAGGAAAGCAGCCTGAGGGGAGCTGAGTCAGGGGGTGTTGGGGCTCTTACGTCTTGTACAGCTGGAAGCTGATCCGCTCCTTTTTTCTAACCCCCTTTAATGGAGCTGAAGAATGGGGGGTTGGTGCTCCACCTGGAGAACAGGATGTCAACCCCCTGCTTTATTTATCTCCTTTCACCTTATATGAAGGGAGGGTGGTGAGGGCCAGATAGCAGGATAGCTGGGACCTGGTTGGGGATTATATGGAAATGTTCAAGGAAAGGATGGAGACCTGCACTGTACAATTTGTTGCCTGGCACTCCCAGATATTTTAAGTGGATAAAGTTGCAGCCTAATGAAATCACATCCATTGCCTCCTGTCTTTCTTCTGGTGTGGCCAGACAACATGACTGCCAACTTATTAAGTACAGTGTCTCTTAGAAATTACATAACACCAATGCTCCATAATTTGCACTGGCTAACAATACATGTCCAAATGGAATTCTAGTGGTTGGTTTTCATCTACAAAACCCCTCATGATTTGGGACCAGTTTGCCTGACATGTTGCCACTCTCTGTGCCACAATATAACAGGTGAGACCAATAAAGTCACTCATACAAGAGTTTCTAGATTTAAGATTCACAGGGCTGCTGGCAGAGTTTTCTCTGAGAGTCCTTAACTTTGGAATATGCTCCCCATTATGGTCTGTCGGACTCTGAATTTACTAACCTCCTGGGCATGCTGCAAAGTCCATCTTTTTTCTTGACTGTTTGGGTTGGTGAGAGATATGGTGGCTTTGATCTGTTGTAGTCATTATTATAATCAAGTGGTGGTTTATTGTTTAGCATTGATGTGTGTGTAAATTCTGTAAGAAAGTGAATTATCTTAACTTTATTTTAAAACTATAAGCAATTTTACCAATAATTGCAACAATTTATTGCAATTTACTACTTTTTGTTTTAAAAATACAATGATCTAGTCAAATTTATTTATTTGACAGGGGACTGCTGTGTTAGAGGATGAACTTTCTTTCACCTCCCACAGCATTTTGTCTCTGAGGATTTTCTTACATGTAAAAAAAAATATATCTTTCCTCATTAACAAACCACAGCAAACTTGTTATCATATTAATATTCAAAGATGTTTGTCATATGCCATTTATTTAATTTTATTTTTACTTTTTGCAATTAAGTATACTCTGAGTATGAATAAAGGGTAACCAAATATTTCAATCTTTATTTGCCTTCTATGGAATACCAATAATTTTAGTTTTGTGAAGCACCTAGAGAAGTACAGGGTTAGACTGTAAACCCTGTACTTCCACTGGTGTGCTGTTACTAAAATAAGCACTATAAAATCTAAATAAATAAACAGACTCTTGCTCATTTTTCAGTAAATGAACACCTTAACTTCTTGAGGCCAAGTGTCCTGTCTAGATCAACCAACCTACTCCAGCCGTAACTATAGCATACTAAATGAATGCTTTCAAAATGCAATACATCAAGAGGGAGAGGAAAGTTGGGAGGTGAAGAGAACATGGAACGGCTCCAAGGTATTTCAGAAGGAAAAAGAGAGGAGATCAGACAACAGTACACAAATATTTCCCTAATTAGTATCTTAAAAGACTAGTCATGAAAAAAGAGGTAGGATACCAGAGTCATGTTGACTAATTATGACTTCCTTGTTAAGGGAGTTACTGCAGGCATTGCCAGAAGAATGCATATCATCATATGATTCAAATTTGTATAGGACAGCTTACTCATTGATCTTCTTTTGTGGGTAAATGGTTTCAAAATTTGTTTCAGGCTAAAGAACCAATTTAAAAGAAGACAGATGTACAATTTTAGGGAAGAGGACATGCACTGGAAGACAGATTATACTGGCTTTCTCAAACATAGACAAAACAGACACAGCAAATATCACTGAACTGTAGCAAAGAGAAGACATTTTGCCCAGTAAGATCTATGTCTGCATAGTAGTCAAGAGTCATTTGTTTGGGCCACACAATAGGAACCCGATAGTGAAACATTTATTTCAGGCACTTCCAAAGATAAGTGTTGTAAAGGCAAGTTTTAAACAGGACAGGCCAACAGAAAAAGGAAAAAAAAGGTGCTGAAGTAGGAAATATATATTACGAAAAGTAAAAATAATTGTCAGTCATCAAATGGAACAAAGGAGCTGATGTGACCATGAAAGAGAAAAGATTTAGAACTTATTTCTGCTGTCTGTCGCAATAGTGCAACTCCAATTAAAGTTAATGTAATTCCATTGGTGTACATGAAAATAAATTTTCCTAATTTCTAAGTGACATTATCTTTCAGAAATATAGTATATAAAAGACTCATGCCACAGCTGTAGTAGACTATGAGAATGTCTGGAGCACAACATTTATAAAACATATTTCTATGTGAAAAAAAATTAAATGCTTGTTAAAATGGTACCAGATGGACAGTATGGAAACTGAAGTTCTCCACTGATCCACAGAACTGCAGATAGTGTTCTAAGTAACTGCTTGCAAATGCACTTTACTATGAGGGGGCTTTTCTAGGAGTAAGGAAGCAGTTTAGTTTCCAGTAACTATTTGTTCCTGTGCTTCCATGTGATACTGCCAACAGGGAGCGTGTATTACACTAGCAGTATTAATGACTGTTTCTATGATATGGGCACCTGACCTCACAAATTAGACTGGAACTACCAAATTCATTTCACGTACAGCCAGCCACTAAAAAGTTGGTTGATGGTAATGACTTGGAGGTAAAATGCCCTATATACTACTACCAATACCCTGAGTGTGATAACCAGGCAGCCAGGCTCGTCCTCTGTCATCTCAAAGCACAATGTTTTAAATATCAGGGTCCTTGCCTATTTACATCTTGCTCTTTCTTAGATATCAGCTAAGAGGCATTAACTTGCAGACACTTATGTCTGTAATCATTCAATCACATTTTAGGGAACCAAAGCATGCAAGATTCAGCCATATGGCACACAGCTGGGTTTACCCCAACAGTAAGACACTTGTGTGCTGGCAATGGATGTAATGCTATATTGTAATAACCTTCAAAGAGATGGTGAGGTGTAGGGCTATGTTTGGCAGCTAATATCTGTATATGTTTTCAGATTTTTTTGCCCCAGTTTAGAATGCAAATATCCACCATCAAGACCTTTCCTCTTTCTCCTGCTGTATAACAACATGAGGTAACCTCTGGAAGTTTGGAAATGTTCATCTCCTGGCCTGCACCTGAAAAAATCTACAGGGCCTGAAAGCCTTGTGCCTTACTTATTGTAAATCATCAATTGGGATTAGGCAGATGATATTTCTATTTGAATCACAATATGAATTTGTCCAATGAATACTTGTATGAATGAACCTGACAAACAAACAACAGCATTTCTTTTTACAATTCCCTAATAACAGACCGTGGATAAATTTATAACACTTTCACACCAACAGCTGAAAAATGCCAAATGGAAGTTATTTTGCAAAATTTGGATGCATATATCTTACAAAAAATGATGTAAGTAGTGTGCCTTTTGTTGAGGAACATAGCAACAAGGAGACATTTGTGGACTCATTTTTGGAGGTGTTGAAGACCAGAGCCCCAGCAGCACCCAAGAAAGTCAGTAGGATTTGTGGGTGCTTAATACCTCTGAAAATCAAGCCATTTAAATCTCATACACATCTTAGATTATATTATGGCACTGGATAATTCACAAGCAAATCACATTTTTGTTTAATGACAGACACCAAATCAGAGGAAGATGCTAATAAATAGCCCTGAATCTTAACTGAAGGTTGATGATGCTTTTTTTTTGCCAAACTCATGATACACAGTAGCACAGTTGACTATAAGAACATTAATTGCTGGAACAAACATTATAAGAGTAGTTGGTGAAAGTAGCAGAATTGAAAAGATTAACAACGAATTATAGGATGGAAAAATAAATAAATCTAGAACTTAAGAACATTAAACAAAGCAGCAAATCATTTAAACTTTAAATGCTCTGATTCAAAGCTGCAAGTCAAAAGAGTGATAACCCAATTAAAAAATAGTTTTTTTTTTTCAAACTGTAACCATGTTAGAATAAAGGAAGACAGTGATGCTGCTGATGTAAAAACACTAATCTTTGCAATATATTCACACTATAGAGATGACCAAGTTTGCATTGTAACAGGCGAAAAAGTAGTAGCTCTACTAGAGGTGAATGAATCATAACCTATAAATTACATACAGTTGCAGAAGCATATTCAATAACCATAAATTACTTTCAGAGAGCCTAAAATTCAGATCAAAGTCATAAATTTCAGGAAGAAATGCTGCCTGTGGTATATAATGGCCAAGCAAATGAAATAAAAGGAGAGTGTAGAGTGAACGTGACCACAAAAGGAAAAAGCACACTTCACTGTTTGTTGTAGTACCAAACAGAAGACATTTTCAATTAGATGAATGGGCCTGTATATGTTTGAATTTATTAAAATAACCTACAAAACTACAGGTCATGATGACCTTAAACAAACTATAGATTCCAAAACATAGAAGAGAGAAAAGGTTTCTAAGAATCATTTCAAATACTACTTGGATCAACAACACATCTGGAAAGAATTGTGACAGAAACAGTAAGAATTAGCTGCTATGGAAAATGCTCTCAAACTTAAAGTATGGGTGGCCTAGTGGGTCACACAAGTGATGCTTTCCATTTTGGGATGAACTCCCACTAAAAAGGAGGAATACTACTTAAAGCAAATAGCATCATAATTACTATTTCTATGTGAAATGAAATCCTTGAGAGACTTTAGAGACATCTGTTTACTTGCCACACATGAAAAAACACGTTGAACAGGTGATAGGAAATAGCAGTTTATGTCTTAATTATCAGTACTACTGTTCAAAGGATCCAGTGCTGATAGAAACAGTGCCTGCATATCCATGGGAAAAGGTAGGTTCTAGCTTTTTTCATTGTCATGTAAAGGACTATATGTTAATTATTGTAAATGGCTGTCCTGTCAAGCATATCAAGTGTTGCAATTATTAAATCCACACATCTACAGTCCAAATCCAAATGTAAATGAAATTCATATTCTCTAGGCACATAATCCTTGTAACAATGGTCCACTGTATTCTGGCAATGAATTTAAAATGTTTGCCTCAACCTCTGAGTCAGGTTGCAAACAAGTCTACTCTTTCCCCAAGTAAAATGGCCATGCAGAAACTGGGGAAAGGGATATTGAAAAAAGAATCAGAAGGGAACACTAATAGATACTTGTATTTTTCTGGATTATGAGATGGACCCTAGCTCAGTGCTGTGCAAACTGGGGGTGCACAACAGGTCCTCATGGGGGAAGGGAGATGAAGAAACTTCGGCCTTTCACTCTTTTAAAAAACAAACATACAAATAAAAGCACAGGCTGACTTATTTTCAACAATTTGGTTAATTTCATAACTACAGTAGGCCTCTATGCCTTTAAATTAATTTTAATTCCCATTAATTTTAATTCATTTAATGATTAATAATTGATATTAAAATACATAAACCGGCAACATATATAATAATAGTTGAGAGCCCAGGACCTCTTGAATAAGTCAGATGCTCTAACACTAAACCAAATGAATGAATATTCTCATCTCTGTGTTTTCCCTCCACGTTCTGGAGTGAAAAAGAGTTTCAGATGACAAGTAATGCCAAAAAAAAAAGGTTTCAGATTCAGTTTATTACATAAAAGAACTTCAGTCTAGCAATCAAAGAAATGGTTACTTACTGGAACTGTGGTTCTTTGAGATGTGATGCAGACATGTATTCCACTTAGGTGACTCACAAGCAATACCCTGTCCAGGGGTGGGGGCTCAGAGTCTACTGAAATTTCAGCTCTTCTCTTCATTCAGCCATGCAGCAGTTGTGTTATAAGTTGCAGAGAGCTGAGCACAGGTTGGAAGGTGTGGCCATGGATCTGAGTGAGCAGGTCGGGATGGAGAAGAAGCATATGAGAGGCTGAACTGACAGAGCAAGAAGGTCTGAGAACTAGCACTGTCTCGGTCACACCAGAGCAATGAGGATGAGTTTGGCCTGATCTGCCTTGAGCTTCAGGATTACCTGGGGAATGATCAGAATAGGGAGACAGGCATTTGGAAGAGTCAACTGCCAGCTGCAGAGGCAGCCCGGGTTGAGCCCCTCCACTCCCCTAAGAGCAGAATAGGCAACACTTTCTGTTTTCTCTCATCACAAACAGATTGATCATAGGGATGTCCCACGTTGTGAAGATGACCCAGAGGACACTCAGCATCAGGGACCACTCATGGCTCAGAAAGAAAACCCTGCTGAGATGGTCCGTAAGACAATTCTGCATCACCGGCAAGTTGACTGCTACTGGAACAATGTCTTTTTTGATGCAGAATTGCCACAGGTTGTTCGCCTCTAGGCAGAGTAACCTGGAATGTGCTCCCCCTTGTTTGTTTACATAGTACATCACGATGGTATTGTCAGTGAGTACGTAAACCACTGTGTGTCTGATATGGTCCCAGAAGGCACAACATGCACTGTGGATTGCCTGAAGTTCCAGCATGTTGAGATGGAGTGAGGGTTCCTGTTCTGACCACAGGCCCTACACTCAGTGAGTCCAGATGTACCCTCACAACCCAGAAGGGAAGTGTTGGTAACCACTGACTTGGTTGGAGAGGGCTGAGTGAAGGGGATTTCCTGGCAAAGATTGCATGGGGACGCCCACCAGCGGAAGGAGTATAGGACTAGTGGAGGAAAGTCTATCCAGAGAACATAGAGCAGGGCAGTAGACCTGAAGTGGGTGAAGGTGCAATCTGCCAAACTGGACCACCTGTGTACAAGAGGACATATGTCCCAACAGGCTAAGACGCATCTGGACTGTCAGGCTTGCAGACTGAGGCAGAGCTGTTGAATTCACTGGAAGTGGTTGGTCAGCAGAAATGCTCTTGCCTTCATGGAATCTAACAGGGCAGGTACCTGATTTTTTGCGTGGGAGCCAAGGTTGACTTTCTGATGGTTGAGCAAATGCAACCTGGGGTTGATGGAGAAAGAACCTCCTCTCTGGAACCGCCCCTCAGTAACCAATCATCAAGGTCCAGGAAAATATGGATTTCTTTCCTCCTGACATATGCCATAACCACAGCCATGCATTTGGTGCAAACTTGGGGGGGCAGAAGAGAGGCCAAATGGGAGAATTGCATCCTGAAATTGGCGTCCTCCTACCACAAAATGAAGACATTTTCTGGCTCGGCAGAACTGCATGGAAGTAGGTGTCCTGAATGTCCAGAACAGTGATCCAGTCATTCTGAGACAGCTCTGGGAGGATACCAATAAAGTGACCATGAAAAACCTCATGTATTTGATTGATTTGTTGAGCCCGCAAAGGTCGAGAATGAATCTCATCCCTCCCTTGGGTATTGGTATCAGGAAATATCAGGGAGCAGACGCCGTGGCCTCACATTACAGAAGAACTTCCTCCACTGCTCCCAACATCAGCTTTCTGCTGATGTTGGGAGCAGTGGAGGAAGTCCCTGAAGAGGGACCATGAGGAGGGGTGAGGAAAGGAACTGGATGGCGTAACCCAATCTGACTAGGTCCCAACTGTTGGAGGTGATCAAGCTTCAAGCATGGTAAAAATGGGCCACCCTGTCACCAAAGGGAAAGGGGAACGAAGAGGGTGGAGCAATGACTGGAACAGTGCTCTGGAGCAAGGTGTCAATGTGGGTGCTTCGCAGGCACTGGAGGAGGGTGTGAGGACTGATCAAACCCCAAGCCCAACTGCTTCCTCTTGTGAGATCTAACCCTCTTTCTGGATTAGTTCCAATGCTTCAGGGGGAAAGGCTGTGCAAAGGAGTGTGGTGAGCAGCATTCTTGCGTGTACACTCCCATGGACCGCAAGGTAGCCCTTGAATTCTTAGTGTCAAAGTGTCATCAGTCTTTTCCAAGAACAAGATCCACCCATCAAAGGGTAAGTCCACAGTAGCTTGCTGGACATCCAAAGCAATCCCAGAGTTTTGCAGCCAGGAAGCCCTCCTCATAGTAACCGCAGGGGCCATAACTTTGGCCAAAGTGTCTGCAATATCAAAGGCAGACTGCAGGGATGTTCTGGACACAAAGCAGCCTTCTGTGATAAATACCCTAAACTCCTCACACAAGGCCTCGGGCAACTGGTTCAAGAAAAATCATATTTGGACAGCAAAGCTTGTTGATGTGATCCTCATCTGTAGAGACGATGAGGTATAGATCCAGAAGGTTCAACTGCTTGGAGTCTCTGTCCTTCGGGTGGACATGAACTTATCCTGCTGGGCCCTATCAATCACGGCCATTACAACCAGGGAATTCAGGACTGGATGGGAATAGAACCCTTCAAATCCATGCATAGAAATGAAGAAGCACTTCTCCATGTGCTTAGCCACCAGTAGTACCAAGGCCAGTATACTCCAAAGGGCTCTCGACGGCTCGAGGAGTGCATTATTAATTGGGAGGACCATTCTCCCAGGAACAAAGGGCTATAAAATGTCCACCAGCTGTGGGTGTTCTCCTGGAGAAACTCTATCAGCATGCCAACGAAAGTGACTATGTGGCATAAAAAGTCCTGGTACACCTTAAAGTCCTTTTGTATGGAAGGGGATGATGAACCAGGCAATATGGCATCGACTGGAGATGAGGACGAGGCTCTTGGTTGAGCCAAAGCCAGCTCTTGATCCCAGAATGACATAGCCAGACAGGAGGACCCTGCTCGCTCGGCAGGGAGGAAAACCGATGATGCCTGGGCTTGCGGCTGATCCATCATTGATTTCATGGGTGATCTTGCCTTTGAACGAGAGATGAGGAGTGGGATCTCCATGAGCGAGGAGCATCCCACTGAGTCCAAGGAGGCCACTAATACGGGTAGGGCATTGGTTGCCAGTAGGGGCTGAAACACAGGTCCTCCATTCCGGCCATGGGTTGCATGCCAACCCTGGGAGCCATGCTAGTCCATTGGTGACCCTCAGAGTTCATCGGGTGATGCAGAGCAGGAGGATGACTACATTAACTTGGAAGCAGAAGAGCCTCAGGATCTTGGAGACATGGTCGGAGTGACTCCCAAGGGAGCCAATAGGCAGTCTGATTCATCCATCACACAGAACAAAGCAGGAATTGGTGCCCCCAATGAAGGCAGTACCATTGGTACTGAACATGTCAGTGCTGCAGGCAGGGTTGGTTCTGGCTCAGAGGGTCGAGGGTCCCAGTACCAAGATCCCACATACTGATTCCGGTATCGGTTCCATCCCAACCACTGGAAGGGGAGGATCTGGCTGTGGTACTGAGGGGCTTGACAATTCAGTGGCATGCTCCATTGGAGGGGTTGTCAAAAGTGCAAAGTCACAGAAAGTCCTGGACCAGTGATGAGGACGGAACCAAAAGGTCTGCTGCAAACTGGTACATCGACACCGTGCATACAATTGGTGCTGGCATCGTCCTTGTCGGTACTGGACTCAATGAATGCCTGGAGGCCAGAAGTGGAGTCAACGGTATAGGGTTTCTGACCTTCCTCCCTCCTCAGTTCCAGGAAAGGATCAGAGATACCTGCTACATCCCACACGCCAGAGCAGGCCCTGTGCAAGTCCACGCTTTTCCTGGGGGAGGCAGAGGAGTCACCCTGAGTCCTGGAGTTGTCTCAGTCTTATGAGACTTTTTCCTCAGCACCAACAACGGAGAACAGGTCCTGTTTCTCTTTGGAAAGGTGTCTGCCCCAGAACGGGAGGCAGCAGTGCTCTCCAAGCCCAAGGGTGATCTTTGGCCCATGGAAGAACTTGGTACTAGATCAGGCCACATGGCCTACTTAAGCAGGTGCTACTTGAGGCAACAATCCCATGCCACCTGAGTCCTCTTCTTGAACGATCTACAGACTGAACAATGCTATTTAAGCAGCCCTGAGAGTGGTTTGACTACACTCCCATTGAGAACAATGCGAAGTGGCAGCCATTTTGAAAGAAGGCATTTTGCTAATGGCAACCCCACAGCTAAAGTACAGAAATGCACAGTTAAGGCATCCAAACATTCCAAATTCAACCCTGTAGTGGCACCATAAGAAAAAAAATATTTTTTTCTTTAGAAACTATTTTTATGTAATCTTGGATTGTGTACACTATTATGCACTAATAACAACTCTATAGTTATTGTATAGTGTCACTAGTAGGTGGAGTAAAGGGTGTTTGGATGTCTTAACTGAGCATTTTCATATCTTAACGTGTCTGGATTTATTTTAAATTTTTACATTAACTATGAATTTTCTGGGTTTGTAACCCTTGTTTTTGGGATGATTACATCCCTGTAATATTTCTACTCTTAAATTACTGATGTGTGATTGACCTTAATGCTAGTGTTTAACATAATTTTCATCTGGCAATAAATTGACTCAGAGACTGAGATAGAAAACAGTATACTGCTGAGTAGAACAATGGTGGTTGACAAAAATTCATTCAGTACAGGGATAACATCAGCAGATCATAGTACCATCTAAATATTGTGGGACAAAATACTCTTAAAGACCCAGGAGCCCTAGTTAGGAGTTTTCAGTAAGTTGGGAGGTTTTTTTCCATGTTTCTCTCTGCACATGTGAGCAGAGCCTGAGGGCCACACCATAAAAAGATATGACAGACAAGGCTGTGGAAAGACACTGGGTTGTGTACAGAAATCTGTATATGGAAACTGAAGCAGTCACAGGTAGGAAGGTGATGGGGAAGAGAATGGCATATCAAATGGGGAATGGGGAAGGACTTAGCATCTGCTGAATTGGGGAACAGTGAAAGTTTGGACCCATGACTGCTCTTGCTAATAAACAGAGATATGGACACATAGAAAATGGAGAAAAAGTACCAAGTACAATCAGAGTTAATTCCTTTCCAGGACTTACCTGCTAGCCTACAAGTTGGCCCTCAAGTCCTCTCTGGTGCTTGAGTGCAAGTTCTTCAAAATATAACTGTAACTGTGTGACAGAATGCTGTTGACCTATTCTGTTACCGCATTGGAACCTTTCAGTGAAATACTGATTCTTGCTCATTCACTGTAATTGGGCCACATACAAGAGTGGGCGTGGCTCTATGGGCATACAAAACAGCCATATTTAAGCTTACATTTTTGTTGAGGTTTACATTTTTAAATAAGCTTACCCACTTTGTTGTCCAGTCTAATTTGGAGAGAAGCCAAACAGTAAAAGTGAATGGGCAGATCAATGGAAAAGTAAAAGAGGTAGTTCCATGTTAATGAACATTTGTGGAAGTCACTCAGATAAACACAAATATCTCCAATTGTTTGGGCTGAATGGAATGTACTTGATTCTTATGAAGGTTGATATATCAGTTCACATTTATAGGGTATTACTGAAGCTTCCATGAAGTCAGAGGCGATTAAGTAGGGTTACCATATTGGAGCCCCTGAAAAAGAGGACACTCCAAGGGGCCCCAGCCCCGCCCCAACTCCACCCCTTCCCTGCCCCGGCCCTGCCCCAACTGCGCCCCTTCCCGGGCCCGGCCCCGCCCCAACTCTGCCCCTCCCCCAAAGTCCCTGCCTCAACTCCGCCCCCTCCCCTGAATGCTACGCCCCTGCTCCTCCCCCTCCCCTGCTTCCCGCGAATCAAATGTTTGTGGGACGCCTGAAACAGGCAGGCAGCAGGTAAGCTGGGGCTGGGGGCGAGGAGACGCGTCCCAGTCCAGTCCCCCTGGCCGAGCAGCTCCCTCCGGCGGCCAGCCAAGAGACTCTGGACCCGGCGGCTCCGGCCCAGCTCAGGCCCTGGGGCGCCAGCTGAGCACCCCCAGTCCCGGTTGCTCCAGCTCGGCTCGGGCCCCGGTTCCGGCCGCCAGCCAGCGGCCAAGCACTCCCGGCCCCATCGGCCCCAGCCGAGCCGGTCCGGCCCGGCCCCAGCGCTGGCCGAGCACCCCCAGTCCTGGTCGCTCGGGCCCCGGTTCCGGCCAGTGGCCGAGCAGCTCCGGCCCCACCGGCCTGGCCGAGCCGCTCCAGCCCCACCAAGCCGCTCCGGCCCCACCAGCCCTGGCCAAGCACCCCCAACCCCAGCCCCGGTCCCAGTGACTCCAGCTTGGCTCGGGCCCCGGCCAAGCACCCCCGGCCCCACCGGCCCCGGCCGAGTGGCTCTGGCCCGCCCCGGCACCGGCTGGCAGCATCCCAGCTCACAGCCACCTCCTCCCAGACTCTGGCTGCTGCTGCGCTGGGGAGAGTGGCGGGAGCCGGGAAAGTTGAACCCCGGGTAGGAGACAGTCCCCTTAATATGCCTCCCTATTTTCCTGGACATGTTAGGCTTTTTGGAAATTCCTCCCGGATGGGGATTTGAGGACCAAAAAGCCGGACATGTCCGGGAAAATCTGGACATATGGTAACCCTAGATTAAGCAAACTTTAGAAGATCATGGAAGATTGAGTATCAGTGCTTACCCCCATAGGAAAGTTGTAGTTCATAAACAGAAGCCTTTAGTGACTGGGAAAGGTACACTCAGGTTTGCTGACAGCTTACTTCGTTTTCTAAGAGGGGGTTGTCTGGTATGCCTGTATTTTAAAGGAGAAAGGTCTACCTTGCAATTACTGCAATGTCTAATAAATGCACATTTTATGGTGAAAGAAGATAAATTGCTAATTAATGTTTGTGCAGGACTTTTGATATGTAAATCTGATATGTAATAGTTATGGCCAGATCCACTGTTATAGCAAAGGAGTCCTTAGTGCATCTAGTGGGATGGGAAGGGGAAACTGCTTTTACATCCCTTTCATTCTGGGCCAACCAGCTGATGATTTAGTACAACCCCTTGCATAAATTAGAGCAGCTACAGGGCTGCTGTAATTTGTACTAGCTGCAAACAATGTCCACCGGCCATTATGGTAGCTGAAAATCAGCTCTAACTCCTTCACACATGAAAGAGGGTGGCATAAGAATCACTACAGTGGGTCTCTGTCCACAAAGAATTCCTCTGTGCTGGAAGCAGCTCTAATGTATCAAAGGATTGAGACCTATGTATTTATTAATTACTGTGATTGTATTGGGTGAGGCTTAATTTTGCAAGTGAAACTTAATGCCACAGATTAAAAATATCAGAGTAGAAAAACAGTCAACAGCTATGATCCTTCCCTAGTCAGTAAGAAAAGGAATCCCTAGAAATCAGTGTTGTTATGTTGCTGATGTGCTAAAGCTGTTAATGATGAAACATTATTGTTATAAAGTTGTGCCCTTCATTTTCTGAAGATAGTTCTGTCATTGATTGTCTTAAGGTAAGATACCACTGATGGAATAAATTCTTAGTTTCTATAGTCAAGAAGGCACCAGATGGATGCTAATTACCTAACCAATTTATGAGATTAAATTTACCATCTCCAGACACTACAATTCTAGCATCGTCCCTGATGGTGATCTGGACAAATATTTTCTTTTCTGCATGAAAATAAAAAGTATTGAATTACAAATAAATTGTCATTGTACATATGTTAATACTCTCTTTGTGTTCACTTACAAGGAACAAAAATTATGTCTGTCTCTCTCAAAAGCATAACTATCTTACAGAAAGATTCCAAAGAGGTTTACCATTCCTTCATTGATCTTCTACAAATCACTTTAGAGAGTTATATTCCATTTATGTACATGGCTATTAAGATCAAGCCTATCCATAACTGGATGAACTGTTTCAATCACACTAAATCTGAGCTTGTTTGTAGGTTTGAACTTTTTTTGGTGCTACCTTATATGCTAAAGAATTTGACGTGAATCCTACAGTTCCTTCCAGAAACTAAACCCCTTTAGCTTACTGGTAAAAGAAAGTTGAACTGTATGGTAAAGATTGTCCACACTACTGCAATATGAGAAGGGGACATTCCACATGCAGATATCCCCTTTCAACATGGCTCAGTTGCCTCTGTGGCACAATCGTCTCTGAGTCTGGAGGATTCAGACTGGGCCAGTCCTCTCTGGCCCCACTCTGGCCGTGAAGAACTTGGGCAAAATAGATAACATAGCCCAATATGGGGCTGTATTTGCATTGAGCATGGGGGGTGGTTTTGGAGGCTACTGTGGCAAGTGGGAGTAGAATGGACACCAGAGGCCAGGGCTGGGGTACCAATCAAAGTAGACCCTACAAGTGATCAGGGAATAACATCAGGCAGGGATGATCAAGAAGATTGCCTCCTTCCAGAGCCCCTCTATAGGGCTTTTTCTGCAGGATGGGATGATCTGATCACAGCTACAATAGTCTGATAATAATCATAACTTCTATACTATATTCACAGGAAACAAGTGCAGTTTATAGTAAAAGAGAGAAACTACAATTATTGCTAATAAAGTGTGTTTACAAATGAGAATGTTTTCAGTCCAGCTGATAGTACCTTTACCTTATAAATACTACTACTAAGTAAAGCAATTGTCTCCCCTTTATATATTGATCAATTAAAAATGGTAAAGAGTAAGAGAAGCAACTTTCAAAATTGGTCCCTTTTTTTGTTGTGTAGGTCAGGTCTAATTTTCCTCTAGAGGCTTTGTTATTAATATCTTTCTTTACTTTTTAAAATTACTTTGTATATTTCTAGGCCAATGTTTAATAAAATCAGGATTTTTATTCATCAGTGATTATTGATTATCCAAATACTCAGAACAACACAGAAAAATAGTATCTATTAAACAATTGGGGTGGGTTCTATAACAATTATTGTAAGAGCACTAATTATATATCCCAAACCAAGGACTATGGCAGACCACAAATTAACAGTGCTTTACTAACTAGAAATGATGTGACTGCCAAATGCAGTAGTTAAGATATTATTGCTTCTGTAAACTCTAAACTTAAGTATAAAGTAGACATGTAATCTTCAACTCCCTAAACACTCCAATTTGGCCACTAAAGATGCTGTTTTACATTTCCAAACATTTTCCCCTGTCACTACTTTTTATACTTCAGTTCTCAGGTTGTAAGTATTTGTTACTTGCAAAGCAACTCCTTTTGAACACAGAATCATGGGAGGCATTTGTTACTAACTGCTAATGCAGCCTGCCAAACAACAACTCCCTGCTGGTGACATGACCACCTAGTGACCTCTAAAAATGTTTTAACAATGTGAAAAATATCTCCCTCTTGTAGGAAACAGCAATTTTTTAAATTAAACGTACATTGAATGTTCGCTTACATACAGATAAATGGTATTCAGAGTCACCTTCTCTGTTTCCAATTTCATCTTTTGAAACCCAGCCCAAACCTAAATAAATAAACGTTGATACTAAGAGGAAACTAAGAGCTCAAGAGCCTGGTGATTTCACAAACAGCTTTTTTCCATTTTCTAAAATCTAAACTTCAAGCCAGACATAGAACAGGTAATGAAAAGAAACAAGTTTGGCAGCCCCTATATGGGTCTAAGCTGAAAATATGTCAGGCAAAAGTAAGTGGCTATAATTTGGCAGACTTAACGTCTTTAAAAGTTTGCAGCTTGCTAGAAAGATTTTTTTTTAGCATATAAAATTTACAAATTGAAACACTATCACTGTGTTGAAAAGGCACCACGACACAATGTCATCATTATCAATCCTTTAAACATAATTGTATCATTATGTGCCCTTTAAGTACTAGCACAGCACAATGAACAAATAAATTATATCTATATTTGTGATGGTGAACATCCTATGTGAAAATAGTTTATACTGTTTTAATATTGTTAGAGAATTTTGTTTGTCATTTTATGTTACCAGGCCATTAGCAGCCTTCAAGTCCAATATAATATTGGCTAACTACAACAGATTTGATATTGACCTAATTTTCTTATGCAAACTGGACCCAGAAGGAACAACAATGAAATTTATGTGAAAATGCTATTTGTTTTTGTAAAATGTAGGAATTATTGTAATAATTCCTTTCTGGGCTATAATTAGTTATTTTTGAGATAGTATTCATAAAATGCCTAAATTTGTAATACTCATTCCATCAATATTTCATTAATTTCACTAATGAATGCATTAATCTCAAAAAGAGTTTGGGATTAATCAAGACTGCAGGATTTGGTCTCGCCCAAATATTAGTTGTGCTATTTTTTCCCCTTTGTTGTATTGGTGAACAGAAAAGCAGAATTTAGCCTTTATTTCTATTATGATTTTTTCCAACTTAAAGTACATTTAAAAGGAAGATACACATTCAGCCTAGTTTTACCTAGGCTGTGTCCTTTGTTTTCCATCAAAAACACCTGCTATAATTTTAACTTAAACAGAAAGTAAAGAGTGCAACACTCATTTTGGAACTATTTCAATCCTTCCAAACAAGACAGATAGATAATACATACTGAAATAAGCTATGTATGAGCTATTGAATCACCATGCCAATTCCGAGCAGACTGAGATGTTTCCTTTCTCAGGTAAATGTCCCAAGCTTTACATAAAGTCTGTTAAGACTTTCAGTATATTTCTTCATGCATCAGCTAGAAGAGGAAAGGATTAATCTACATAAGTGTTATTAAAACTAGGCATTTTCCTTTTATTATCTTTTGGCCGTCACCAATATCCCAAATACCAAAGTAAAAGTATTTTAGTATGTGTGGAGTATATCCAGCTTAAAACAGGCATAACTTTCAAGTGCATAACACTGATGGAAGTCATGGGTTCTGCAGCTTCTAAATTATTGGAGTGACAACACACTGAAGTGGAGAGCATAAGAAATGTCTTGTTATTTTTAAGAAAGATGTGTGTTTCAGTTTCCTCACTCACTTTGGTATCGTTACCTACTAGGTATGAAGAGGTTTTCTTTTCTGGGATGGAGGCTAAGCAATTAATTGACTGGGTTTGCATTATGTAGACATGTCTGGGTTGGTATGAATGGTTTGTCAAGAATAGGCGACATGTGAATGGATTATCTTGGAGATACAATGGAGACCAACAACCAGATCTCTGACTTTTAATGACTGCCAACCAAGAGGATGTCTATGGACAATTATCTGTCTTCTGACCACAAACCCTTCTTTGCCTGACCTCAACAGATCAGGGGGCAGGATATGTCAAAACAGAATGATAGCTCAGTGGTTTGAGCATTGGCCTGCTAAACCCAGGGTTGTGAGTTCAATCCTTGAGGGGGCCACTTAGGGATCCGGGGCAAAATCAGTACTTGGTCCTGCTAGTGAAGGCAGGGGGCTGGACTCGATGACCTTCCAGTTCTAGGAGATAGGATATCTCCATTAATAATTATTATTATAAATGGGAGATAAACAGCGGAGGTCTGTGCAGACTACAATAAGAATTCTGCTTTCCTAGTGCAGGGTGAGGCAATCCAGGACAACTGGGCAAGGCAGGGAGTTTTGCTGAAAGCATGCAGTCTGCCTTCCAGGCCAGAGCAAAGCGGGCCTGCCTAAGTGAGCAAACAGAAGCTGACACGTTAGATGAGAGACATGCCTGTAAGCTTTGCGTTACCATTTTAACCCAATGTCCCTAAATACTGTATTTCAGGTGACAAATAATGTCTTGTTTTGAAAAGGCTGCCCTGCAAACATCTGCTCTGGTTGCTCTCAAGACGGTAAATCTCCAACAGGAAACTAAGCTCATTTGGATCTGCTGAAGGAGCCCCGGAGAGAAACAGGTGTGTTGAAGATAAGGACCAGTCTCAGAGTAGCAGAGCCCCGGGGTTACATCTCTGTAAAAAGTGGAGCCCAAGGGCCTATCACAAAGAAGGGTCCACTCCCAGAAAGACTGTAAAATGGTTAGAGGTATAACACAACCTGTGGTTTTGTGTCACCATATAAATATATATATTTTGTTTAATTCCACAATCAGGGAGGCTAGATGTAAATTTAGTGCCATCAACAGACTAAACTGAACAGAAGACATTATGGCCTCTTTCTGCTTTTGGGCTTTAAACACAAAGTTATAATTTAAGCTGTCAGGGACTGAACAGCTGAAATCTTGATATCAATCAGGCTCTGAAAGCTTTATCCAGGGCATTTTGAATATGTTGAGTAAAGTCCATGTTACATCAACATAGTCTTACTTGTTAGGGTTATTATGGTCTGGTTTTCAAATCCATCCTACTTAGTTCCAGGACAACCAGCATCCATCATTATTATGGAGCATGAATCAGTTGACTTCTGGAGTCAGGAGGAACACTCCTTCCAAGTACTATGATGGATATGCCACCAAACCCTACAGGATATGCCATTTCAGTATATCAGAGCTATAGGATATTCAGAGATACCCAGAGATCTAAATATAGCCAACAATTAGATATGAATTGGATTTTGGTGTGGAGCTGTCATGAGTTGTTCTAAAAACTTACTCTCTTGAAGCACATCCAGAGATCACACAACTGCAGAACATGTCTGCTTGATTGTTCCTTTAAAGTTAGTTAAACCCACCTTCTGTAACTCATTGGCTGCTAATGGTCAAAGGGATTTAATCCATGGTCTTAATATTGACATACAAAGCTTTTAATAAGGTAGGTTCTAAGTACCTTGAACAACTGCCTCTCATCCTATTTCCCTGCCCATTAGATACTGTTACTTAGGTGGGCTTAGATCTAGTTCCTAGCTGTAATCAGAAGAATTTTAGACCAAGGCTTTCTCAGTTCTAGGTCTCTCTCACTGAGGATGTCCAGCATAGTCCCTCACAGACATTAAGGTATATATATCTAGGCATTTCATGGCATGGAGCAGACAGACAGAGTCTCTAGGCTGATTACACATTTGAGAATACAACTGATGAGATAAGAAAAATATTAACATGGTTCCCATGTGTTACAACTGTTTTACACTCATATAGCTCCACTGACTTTAGTGAAGTTACTCCTGATTTACACTAATATAAGTGAGAGGAGATTCTCACTTGCAGACAGAGCAGATTCTCACCCATAATCTATGCATTTAGAACATCTTCATCTGATGTGAATTCCATTGAAACGAATGTATCTACACCAGTCAACACCAGCTAAAGATCTGGCCCAAGGAGCCTTGCAATGGACCCCACTACCATAGGTTTAGAAGTGAAATTAGTTACCTATGTTTGCAGTTCCTTTTCTTTATGTAATCCAAAACAAAAGCTGAAGTAAAAATTAGACAATGTGCTTTATTACTCTCTCAGATATTTACTATTATATCATAGTTCTTTTCTATATCACAGATAAAAATGCCAGGTTTTCAGTATGTCTGAAAACTAGAACTAGCAAATACACCTCTACTCCGATATAACACGATCCGATATAACACGAATTCAGATATAACGCGGTAAAGCAGTGCTCCAGGGGAGGGGGGCTGCACACTCTGGTGGATCAAAGCAAGTTCGATATAACGCAGTTTCACCTATAACGCGGTAAGATTTTTTGGCTCCCGAGGACAGCGTTATATTGGGGTAGAGGTGTATAACATATAATAATATTATGCATTTTGGGCTCTGCTATTAGGTTTTACTCACTACTCAAAAGATTTTTCTTACTTTCTTTTTTTTTCTGTACTGTTCACAACAGCAGGAGACATGCCAGCTGGAATATTTTAACTCCCTTTCATTAAAAAAAAAGAAAGGTTAAGGTCAAAATAAGTATGATAAACATGGTAGTTTCTATTCTGAATACTCAAGGATGAAAGACTAAACAGAAAAGAATTTCTAAACCCCACTAACTGTAAAATCAAGTTTTTCTGTGCAACACAATTAGAAGTAAAACTTACTTGGGAAAACAACAAAGATTTTACAATAAAATTCTTGTCTTTTAAATGTCTAGTTAATTTAGCAGCTGTACATTCCTTAAATTTATTATATGTTTTCAATTATCTGAATGATTGACACTTTCAAGTTTTATGGTAGATTATGAAGAGCAATGCACTTAAGAAGAGATGAAGTATATTTTCCCTCTGTAACAAAAAGAATTCAAATTGTGTTTTGGTTAAATGAGTTCTTCTTTGTCTAAAAATTCCTCAGTGCTAGGTCTTGGACTTCCTTGCCTGTAGATTTAAAATGTAGTAAATCCCATCACTTTGATTTCTTACAATAAAATACTTTGTTACAAGAACAATAAAATATGTTTCCAATAATTTGCCTAAAGGAAAAACAGTCTAAAGGTTATCACACTAATGGGAACAATAGATTAACTTGCAAAGAACTATAGTCTGTTTCTTCTAAAGGAAAAGTAAATTTATAACACAACAAACTTTTACTCCCAAGTGGTTCAAATAACTGGAATGCTGAGGTCTAAAACTGGTAACAAGTAGAGCTGTACAAAACATTTGTAATGAAACCTGAAACTTGGCAAAGTTACTCAGAGGTGAAGGGGAGATAGGGTAGGAAGCTGGGAAGGTAGACCTGTTCTCTCTGAAATCCACAGCAAAAATCTTCTCAGTGGAGGAAAGCAGGCAGCAACCCCCAATTCTGTAGGAAAGGGTTCTGGGCAGGTCTTACTGTAATGTGCTGTTCTTGCACTGCCACATCGGTCTACAACTGGCAGCCATTCCAGATGGTACCCTACAATATCTAGCAATAATAGTACACTGTAGTAAGGGGAATCTCTAAGGCCTAGAGTTCTGTTATGTGGAATCTAGTGTGACCTGGTGGAACATATTACGCCTCATTGGTACAAACCAGGGAGGCAGATAGGCTTCCTTGTCCCCCACTGATCTTTCCTGGAGATTTTGGTGAACAGAGAATAGTCCTAACTCTGCTATATACATCCATTCCTTCCTAAAGACTGAAAATGTTGGAGTGGGCCAGTCAGTTGTACATAATTAGCTAGGGAGAGTCAAAAGGACCAATTAGCATCAACCCCCAAGGACATCAGAATTAAATATCAGTTTACCCCAGCAAATTAATGCTGAACCCTGTGCAAATAAACTATTGAGATCGCTAGTAATTACCTTTCAACAGAATGCATATACAGTACAGCATCCGTATGTATGATGGCAGAAAGTGCCCCAGATACATATCTCATTGGAGGAGGAGAAACTTCCTAGTAAGAGAAGTAAAAGCAGCTGGAAATGAAGCAGAGTGTTGACAGCTAACAGCCAAATTCTGTCTTGATTTAAGTACTGTGCAACCTCACTGGGATCAATGGAGTTGCATGGAGAGTAAATACGGGCAGAATTTAACCTTACACGCTCTTCTTGGACCAATTATTGTGATGCTAGATTACTGCATTTAACTCAATATGAGGATACTTTTAATAGCTAGTGCAAAAAGAGAAGTTCGAGCTGATGCAGAGGGTAGCAATCCATTTGGTAAGCAGTATATTTTAGCGAAATAACTTGACACCAGTGCTCCATGACCTGCACTGAATGATTGCCAGTTTCTGGGTGAAATTTAAAGTGTTGGTTTTGATCTACAAAATCTGACACAGCTTGGCACCTACTTGAATGACTCTCTCCTGTATGTGCCTTTGTGATGGTCAACGGAGGCACTCAATGTTGGAACCACTTGATTATAATAGAGAGGGCTAGTGCTCTAGCTTTTTCCATGAGGGCCACTCAACTGTGGAACAAGCTTCTTCTCTTGGTCTGACAGCCAAGGATTATTGACTTTCAGAGCATGCTACAAGGACCATCTTTTTGCTTGGGTATTTGAAAAGAATAGGTCATAGAATGTCAGGGTTGGAAGGGACCTCAGGAGATCATCTAGTCCAACCCCCTGCTCAAAGCAGGAGCAAACCCCAGACAGATTTTTGCCCTAAACCGGCCCCTCAAGGATTGAACTCACAACCCTGGGTTTAGTAGGCCAATGCTCAAACCACTGAGCTATCCCTCTCCTCCAGAAACAGTGACTTTTTCTGGGTGCCAGAGTTTTGGGCGGGAAGTCCTATCTCTTCACTGTGTTAGTGATGAGGTTTTTGTGAGTCTTTGCTGCTGATTTGTTAATGGTGTCCAAAATAACAGAGGGTGTTATGTGTCATTATCAATCTAAAAAAATAAAATAATCATCCTTTAATTTAATCTTTCACATGATGCCCAGATACCATGGTGAAGGGCACTGTCTATTAATTATCAACTTTTTTTCAGTAGTGTACATGATACAAAAGAGGAAACAGACACTAGCCTGAGTTGTTTGCAGTCCTTGTTTTCAATTGGGCTATTTTAAAATTACAGCAAGGTTTTTACTGAGAGCAGAATCTTGCCTTAAATATAAAGACAGATGTTGAGACCACTGGAAATAAAATTCTGTAGAAAAACTTTCCAGATAAATACCCTCTCCACAACAGTAATAAATAAGATTTAGAGATTTATAATTGAATCTTCCTGAATGATCGATGTAAGAGACATTGCTTCTATGACCATTTAAAGAACACTTCCACTACTCATTACACACTGTCTTTTTTGTGCACTTGGCAACATATTTTACTTTAGCAGAGAAACAGTTAAAATGTACTGAATCAGAGAATAAGAAAAAGAAGTCATAAAATCCAGTTGTTATTCAATATATTATTGCAGTATTTTTACATACACCCTGGAGGAAATGATAGAAGAAACAGGCTGCACAGTTAATACATGGTTCAGCTATGAGACTACTGTATTCAAACAGTAGATAAAGTCTGGGAGATCTCCCATAGGATATCCCTATTAAATACTCATCTATGATTAAATCTAGTTAACCACGGGGTGTCAACACTGGTCCACACAGAAACAGCTCATTGAACATGTATTTGCCAATTTAAAAACAATTCTGAAATAAAACGATCTAGAAATAACAGTTTGAATAATTTGACACATACAATAAACATATGGAATAACTTACTACGGAAGGGGATTGAGGCAAAAGAGAAAAACTGAGTTGAAGAGAAATCTCTACTTTTTTCTGGAGAAGAGAGCGAAAGAGGGACACTGAATCAAATCCTGTTCACTTAACACTGAAGTCAGTAGGATGGTGAATGTGACTAAGGCAAACAGAATTTAGGCAATAGTGAAAAAGCAGGAGTTTAAGATTAGGATGAACTGAAAAAAGATGGCCAAGTATGTTGTTCTGCATGACATTTTCCTGTTCCCAAAATTTCTTCCCCAGAAGCCAATCTCATTCCCATTTACTCTTCCAAAATTGATCATACTTTAGAAAATCTTTGTATAATCAGATAGCAAAATAATAGCGTAGGATGCACTATGTAAAATCCACTGGAAACAAGCTCTGTCCTACCAGTATTGTCAATGCTAAATCACAGTTTTTTCTCTTTCCGACACATTACCAGATTTTAAAAAAATAAATCCGATTAAATGAATTAAATCAGCAGGCCTGATCCAAAGCCAATTGAAATCAATAGAAAAAATATGACAGGGTATGTCTACACTGCACACTAAGCCAGGGATCTGACTCAGGTTTGAGCCCAAGCCCCCTTTCTGTCCACCCACAAATCAGTCTGACTTGGGTCAGCAAGCACTCAGAATGTGGGTCAGAGCCCGAGTCCTGCTAAGATGCAGGTTTACAAGGCAGCATGAATACTCAAGCATGGGCTTGGAAACACCAAGTCCTACAGATCTGGGCTGTGTGTGCAGACATATCCTCACTGATTTTAACAAATTTTGGGTAAGGTGCAGTATTTTCAAATCTCTGTACAAATCATAGTCCAACTGTGATCCCAACAAATAGATTGGATTCATATTTTTTGGCCACAGACATAAAAATATCTATATCAATGTATATAAAGTACTCATACAGTATGTGTGTATGTAGTTAAGTAGTAATAACAATGGACAAACTACAGTAGAACACAGAAAACATTACATACCATACAAGTGCCATTACTAAGAAGAAATTTACAGGATTACTGGCCTCGCTTCAAATAACTTTTTAAAAAAAATACATCATTGATCAGAGAGCAACTAAACTCAGAGAACTCCCTTTTATTGTGGAACCAAACATTTTTGCTCTCTGTTGATTCAACCAAAGCAGTTTACTATCTAACAGTAATCCAATATTGTGGCTTTGCTGGCCTCTTTGTCATCACAAATGAAGGGGCTTTAGAATGATACGCTATATTCCTAACTTGGAGTGGAAAATTCTGTCGGGAGGGAGAGCGAGAGGAAGCCTAATGGTTCAGGGGACTAAGAATAACACCTAATTCCAATCTAGTAGTTTTCATGTGTAGATCTCAAAGTGCTTTACAAAGATGGTAGGTATCATGGAAAATGCTGCCTAGGGAGGAATACCGTGGAAAGGGATCTGGGGGTCATAGTGGACCACAAGCTAAATATGAGACAAAAGTGTAATGCTGTTGCAAAAAAAGTGAACATCATTCTGGGATGTATTAGCAAGAGTGTTGTAAGCAAGACACGAGAAGTCATTCTTCTGCTCTACTCTGCTCTATTAGGCCTCAACTGACGTATTGTGTCCAGTTCTGGGCACCACATTTCAGGAAAGATGTGGACAAATTGGAGAAAGTCCAGAGAAGAGCAACAAAAATGATTAAAGGTCTAGAAAACATGACCTATGAAGGAAGATTGAAAAAATTGGGTTTGTTTAGTCTGGAAAAGAGAAGACTGAGGGAGGACATGGTAACAGTTTTCAAGTACATAAAAGGTTGTTACAAGGAGGTGGGAGAAAAAATGTTGTTCTTGAACTCTGAGGATAGGACAAGAAGCAATGGGCTTAAATTGCAGCAAGGACAGTTTAGGTTGGACATTAGGAAAAACTTCCTAACCGTCAGGATGGTTAAGCACTGGAATAAATTGCCTAGAGAGGTTGTGGAATCTCCATCATTGGAGATCTTTAAAAGTAGGTTAGACAAACACCTGTCAGGGATGGTCTAGATCAGTGGTTCTCAAAGCCAGTCCGCCGCTTGTTCAGGGAAAGCTCCTGGCAGGCCGGGCTGGTTTGTTTACCTGCTGCATCCGCAGGTTCGGCCGATCACGGCTCCCACTGGCCGCAGTTTGCTCCTCCAGACCAATGGGGGCTGAGGGAAGCAGCGCGGGCCAAGGGATGGACTGGCCACCCTTCCCGCGGGCCCCATTGGCTTGGAGAGGGAAACCGCAGCCAGTGTGAGCCTGATCGGCTGAACCTGCGGATGTGGCAGGTAAACAAACCGGCCTGGCCCACCAGGGGCTTTCTCTGAACAAGTGGTGGACCAGCTTTGAGAACCACTGGTCTAGATACTACTTAGTCCTGCCATGAGTGCAGGAGACTGGGCTAGATGACCTCTCGAGGTCCCTTCCAGACCTATGATGCTGTGATCATTATCCCCATTTCACAGATGGGAAAACTGAGGTCCACATACCATGCTGAAGGGCCGCTTGGGCTATCAACAGCTCCTACATACCACACATCACTCAAACCATTGTGTGCACTCTGAAGTGGTAATTTGCTACATCTCTCAGCACTCTCTTGTGACCTATGGAAGAATTCTGACTGGCCACTAAAATCATGCACACCACTGTTCATGCAGAGTTTGTGAGGGGGGGAGGGCTCCAGTGCAGAAACAGGGTCAGACTTTAATGTCTGTACAGATCTCATAAAAATATAAAGTGCTATGTACTTGCTAATTATCCTTATTAAAGATGGGCAGTGGCATTCTTATTAAACTAAAATATTTTCAGAATTCTAAAACTAGTGGAAGAAAGGACACTAAAGGCACAGAACTATGACTTAGGGCTTTTCTGTGCTAGCCTGTCATGTCCTATGTCATTGTTTGTATCCTACCACACACTAAAAGTTCTATAGTGAGCTGTGCACTTGGCCCACTATAAGTCTTCATACAGACAAGCCCTAAGAAAACTTAGGCTCAGATTTTAAAAACATTTATGTGAGTAGTCCCTTTGACTTCCTGTGCCACCTTCTGCATGCCAGAGCCTTTCTATATCTCGGTCAACTCAACAATAAAATAACACTTAGCTACCTTATGGTGTAGAAAACTAATTTTATTAATATCTGCAAAACATTTTGATGGCCTCAGATGGATGGCACTATAAACATGCAAATTATCTTTATTACTATAAGAAAGAAAAGTTAATTTAAAATGTAATACCATATAATTGATTTTGTGTCTTTTTAACAGAATTAAAAATACTCCAATATTTGCAGTGCCATATTTTGCACTAATAAAACATATTCTGCAATAGTCTGCTAAATAGGAAAATAAGTGAGACCAAAGTGTACTGTACATTTTCTAACTGCTGAGAAAGTTGCATATACTGGCCTATCCAGCATTACTCTAAATTTTTTTGTTTTTAGCAGCATACATCTCTCCATCAAAACCTGATGAGTGTGTGTTGTGAGCATTAAGATACATGCCAGCTGCTGATATTTTGTGATGGTCATTTTTCACTATCGTGACCTATGGACTTTGTGCACAGCTGCCAAAACCTGCAAAGCTATTTTGCTTTGGCAAACCCTGTACACTTTTTAAAGTTTTTCCTTATTCAAAATTTCTGAAAACAAGTTGTCTCATTATTTAATAAATTTTGGATATTTCAATTAATTCGGACTTTCCTCAAAGGAGGATCCTCCTCCCTCCCAGCAAAGAAATACAGGCTTCTCACATGCAATGACAGCAGCTTCCTGAAAAATTCCTGGTTTTGCTCTATATCAGTACTTTGTAACTATCAGTGAAATGAGGATCTTCATCTATGCTACTATTAATCAAATGTAATAATTTTTAAAATGAATGAATGAATGTTATGTTCATAAGTCAAGAACTATTAGCAGTACTAATATTAAGGTGCTGTAAATATGCACAGGTCATATCACAAATGCACATGTGACTCTTGCATGCTGGGGAGCCCACGTGTGTAAAAAGAGCTCTGCAACCACCAAAAACTCACTTTGGTGTAAAGGACTATTTTCCAAGACAATGGAACCAACCTAGGATTACTTCCCTTGACTGATTCAAGGATGGATCCTGTAAAGTGCTGAGTACTCTGGCTTCAGTCCAGCAAAGCACTTAAGCACATGCTTGGTTGTAAGCACATGAATAGTCCCATTGAAGCCAGTGGGCTAAGCACGTGTTTAAATGTGTCACTAGATGGGGCCACAATGCTCAGCATCTTGCTGGATCCAGCTTTAAATCCCCATCCATCTGTGATTGTAGGGGCTGGTACAGAGTAGTGTATTAATTCTGCAACAGTTCACCTTGACGGTCCCAGAATTCTATTTAATCTGTAGTTAAAGACAGCTATCAATCGTTTCAGCATTCTGTGAGAACTATGCTGTTCATTGTTAAAGAAAATTATCCCTTAGTTTTTTGTCCCAATAACTCAAAATAAATATTTTCAAGCCATCAAAATAGCTGGCAAAAACCAATCACTGCAGAGGACAGGTTTCTGTTTGGATTCTATCAGTGTTTTAGGAAATATCTGTCAATTTCCTCTTTTAAAAATTATTTAAATGTTTCGTTTTCAGAGAAAAACAAAATTATAAAACAATGTTACATTAGAATGATCTCCTAAAAGGAATATAGGGATAGGGACAAGTGAGTCCAACACAAGAAAAAGAGGATAGAAAGGAAGTGGAGCTAGGCTATGTTTATGGAGAAATACAAAATATCTTTTATAGTCCACAGTTATCAATTTCACAAGTTCAAGGACCTTTTATTATTTTGTATTGGGCTGCTGTTGGCACATGCTACTGCTCCCAGGGCCAGCACAACCCATTAGGCGACCTAGGCGGTCGCCTAGGGCGCTAACATTTGGAGGGCAGCGACCGCGGCGGCCGGATCTTCGGCCGTCCTGGTTGTCGGCGGTATTTTGGAGGCGGGACCTTCTGCCGCCTCTGTCGGGGGCGGCATTTCGGGGGCGGGACCTTACGCCGCCTAGGGCAGCAATAAAGCTGGCGGCGCTCCTGACTGCTCCACATCATTTTCTCAGATTAACAACCTCTAAAAGATTGTCTGTGACACCTTTGGTGTTAGCTCTTCAAGGGAGTCTGGACTGACTACAGTAGCAACTTAATATCTTTAGGATACAGTGCCTTTAAAGAAAACAAAAGTACTTGCTGTTTTGAGCGGTACACATGTGATCCTCTGGTCTCTCCTATTACACATAAGAGAGGACATGATATACCGGTACTTCTGTATCCCCCATGACAGTTGCTCATTTCTTTGCTATCAATCTCTTTTGGTCCTTGGTGGCTTCACTGGATAAGATAGTCACAACCAAATTTTCAAAAATGGCCACTGATATTGAGTGCATCACATCAGGTTAGTGTCTTAACCTAAACATCAGAGGTAATGAGCACCTAGAGCTGCCACTGATGGTGTAGTTGTGGGTGCTCAGCACTTCTGAAAATCAGGCTAATGTATCTAAAGTTGAGCACTCAAAAACTGAAGTATTCAATCAATGGCCACAGTCAAGGATTAAGCCACCATTTTATATCAATGATGTCATACGATTCCTCACCTGAACTTCCTTTTGAAGCTTCTAATTACCAATGTAAACTGTAATTCTAGTAACTTCTCTAGGTTACAACTCATGATATCTCATGTTGATATAGCCATTTATTTTAGTGAGCCTTTATACAGTATAAACCATTATTTCTTGACTGGACTAATTCAGTTCATTATATGAGGGTGCCATCTTGTTATTTTCTTCAGGCAGCTGTAGTTTGTGCAAAGCTTTCATGCCAGAATTCTTTATCCAGTTCTAGACCTCAGAGATCATTACTTCTCTGCTGAGAGAATTTACAGAGAAGCAATGAATCAATTTTAAGATTCTTTTGCTAACAGACAGTGCTCTGCATGATCTTGCACTTTGCTCTATCATGTTTACATTCCCTACTACAGTATGTCTCTGATCCCCAAAGTGTCCCCAAGGGAACTTAGCTGTTTCTTAAGTTAGAAGAGACTGCTGAACTTTGCAAATATACCCAGTGCAAACAGGAGGCACTTGAGCTGTCCACAAAACCCTCTTCCTATCATCTTACTTTTTCATTAAGTATTAATGAGGAGTTTTTTGTCTTCATATTAGAAAGATCTTCTAGAACTCTGGTGTTCGCACTCACCTTTTACTTTCCTCCTATAGTGATTTGTATTATTCTAATGCTTAATATTTACACATCATCCGTTACCCTGATACCCAGAAATAATTTGCATGGGTAAAATGGGGTAATATTTTCAATTCAGAGGAGCAAAATCCAATGAGAAAGATCTGGCCAGCTGGCTAAGGACTCAGGATTTCACTAACTATATTTAAGGGCAAACTGCTGTGGAGATATCTTCTCTCACTAAATTTCAGCTAGTCTGTCTGTTATCCATTTTAAAAGTATGTAGTGTGGAGGGGGGTAAATAGCAATGTTATAGCTCTTCTCTTTAAAAAGATCCAGTACGATAGCTACCAAAAGCTTATGCGTGCATGTGTGTGCTTGCTGCACATATAAAAACAGAGAAAGACAACAAAATTGTTGAACTGTGAAAACAAAAACAAAAAACACACTTTGGCCTTTTCTCAGCATGAAGAGAGAAGGAAGGGGGAAAGAGAGAAAAATGCCCTTTTTCCATTGTAAAAAACTGTGATCATTTTTGAACAGCCAAAACAGGTGGCAGTTGAAAGCTGACATGAAAAGAACCCTCAATGAAGAGCAGTGAACAGCTCTGTGTGTGAATAGTAACTTAACTGTACAATGAAATGTGTATTCAAATAAACTGCTGCAAACTGGAAGGGAGGACTGAAGGGATCCAGTGGTCTTTGTACAGTGTTCATGGACTAAGACAAAGGGTTCTGAGGAAGTCCTTGCCTGATCCTCTGTAGAGAGGGGTTGAGGAAGGTATCCTCTGGACTTGGTAAGATGCAAAGGGACCAGGGTCGGCTCTATGTACCAGAGCTCTAAGCATGTGCTTGGGGCGGCACTTTCCAAGAGGCGGCACTCTGCCCCTCCCCCCCTTTTTTTTTTTTGCTTGGGGCAGCAAAAAAGCCGGGAGCCAGCCCTGGCCAGAGCCCTGCCGCTGAAGAGCCAGAGCATCGTCCCCTGGAGCCGAGCTCGGGCTGCGGCAGTGAGAGGGGCTCCCGGAGTGTGTGAGGAGCTGGGGAGGGAGGGAAGCAGGGCCAGGGATGCAGGGAGGGAGGAGGGGTCCTGCCGCTGCCACTGCTGACGCCACTGCTGCTGCTCTGAGTCTCCCCAAGGTGGCGTGGCATTTCCCCGCCTGAGTGGGCTGTTCAGGGCGCTGCCCGGCTGGGCAGGGGGCGCGGATCCCGGCTCACACGCTGATGGGGCAAGTGGCTGGGCAGCCCGAGCTGCCCGGGAGCTGCCCCCTCCTGCCCCCGGACCCAGCCCGCCGCGCACCTCCCCCACCTCAGCCACACGCTGCTTGCCCCGGGCCCCCACAGTGCCAGGGGCAGGGAGAGGCAGAGCCTGGCTCCGAGTGGGGCAGCGGGGGATACTGCCCTGCCGGGGGACCCCCTCAGCTTGGGCACCTGGGGGTCAGTGTCCGTCCTCTCAGCTCTGCCTGCACGGGGATGGGGAAGCAGCTGTCAGCGCCTGCCCCTCTCAGCCCTTGCAGGCTCTTCACTTGTACCTCCCCACATCGCTCCTTTGCCGCACCCCTTCCCCTTGTACTCTCCCTTCACACGCACCTCTCCCCTTGTACCCTCCCCCAGCCCTCTCCTCCCGCACCTCCCCCTTCCCCTGCACCTCTTCTCCAGCAACCCTCCTGATACCCCCTCTCCTCCTCCACCCTCCTCCATGAGTACATCACACCCCGCTTCTCTGCCAGTGTAGAGCCCCCAAACACTCCCACACCGGCTCCTCTGCCTGAACCCTCTTTACTAGATCCCCACCTCTTTCCGGGTACAAGGTTTGAGGATTAGTCCCTATGCCTTCCATGTGCATTTGGAGCACTAAAGATGGGGTTGGGGGGGGGGCAAGATTTATACTAAAGTGAAATAAAAATAGGAGAAACGGTTTGATCCCCACTGCAAGTGTAAATGGGGATTGCTGTGGTGAACAAGGAGGTCACGTTTGAGGGGGAGGGCTGGGGCGGCAGGGGGTGTGGGTGGGGGGGCACTGATGGAGGGGGCGCCCAGGGCTGAGGTGGGGGGCAGCCAAAATTTTTTTTGCTTGGGGCACCAAAAAACCTAGAGCCGGCCCTGAAAGGGACTGAGAAATAACACCTATATAATGTTTTATTGATAGAATCATATTTCCACCTAGTTAGAACCTCTACTGGGGGGGGGAGGGGCATTGGATTAAATATAACAAATGGAAAAGACCATTCCAGTCAATTTTAAAAAACCCTAAAAATCTAGTTATGTACTGTGCTCAGCTAGTAGTTGATATTTTATCATCAAACTTTGTTTTTGGTGGAATGATAACAATTTGCAGAGGTTGAGATCTTAAACATGTCACTGTGTAATCAGTAATTGCTGTGTACAAATTAAAATTCAAAACATCCTTCTGAAAAGAATGTACAAGGTCTGTGGCTCCTCATCTCTTAAGTGCCGTGGATATATTAACATGAAGTTTGGACATTTTGTTGTCATTGTGCAGTTCTCGTAACAACGGGGAATCTTGATTGGCTTGTGAGGAACTTGTTTTCCTTAAAAGAAACACCTGTACAAATTATCCATATTAAATATATCGTACACCAAGTCTGACAAAACAAAGTAAATTTATGTACTATTAATAAGTGTCAATGGGCATAAATTCTTAAGACGTGAGCAGGCCCTTCTGTTTGCCACTCTGCTTTGTGGTTCTTTCACCCTTCCCACTCACAAAATGCTTTTTTCCATATACAATATACTAAAGATATGATTTTATAATTTTACAAATAGTAGAATTTTATATAACCTAACATGATTAGAATCTCAGTGAAAACAGTTCAAAAGTCATTTTAAACATTGTCTGCTTGTGCTGTGAACCCAAAACAGAATAAATTGTGCAGCTCTGCTGCATGAGAATCAGATAAGAAACAGACTAATAACTGAAGTAGGCATCGTAAATAAAATTGAAAGTGACCAGGCTATTTTAATTGTCCAAACAAGAGAAATGCCAAATATAAACAAAAAACATAAGTGGCAGTTTCAACATAAATATGAATTTCATTTAAATATGATTTTATCTTGATAGCTTCTTAGAACATATGGGACTGCACTTAAGAAAATATACCACTACTACAGTTTAGAAGGCTAAAACACACATTCACCTGGATAGGGTAGAGCTTGATGTACTGAAGTGAGATTGTAACAGTATTAGAATGATTCAGGAAAAATTTAATACACCTTTCCATAGAAGGGAGTTCATAGAAAATTCTTATCAATTTATGAGATAACACAAGTTCCATAACTGGAAATGCTTACAGAGTGAAAACAGGGGTTCAAAGTTCATTCTCTAGATGAAAAAATGAACTGACACATATATTTGGACCAAATCCTAAAAGTATAAAAAGTAATGTTTTTACTTTTTAGGTTAGGAATGGTTTACATTTTCAAAAATATTGATTTATTTCAGTCTCCTTAGGCACTTTTTCCACTGATTAAGAAAAAATAGTAATATTTATTTTTTTCGGAAGGCTCAATATCTAAAGTTATACTGTAAGGTCATCATTTTATCAAACAAAATTTCTCAAGGGGGACGTTATTTTCAATGCAGTTTGTCAGGCTTTCCTTTTCAGTCATCAATATATAGTCATTAACAAAGGATATATAGCCCAGCAGTGTAGTAAGGAACAATCATGTTACATAGAGTCTGGAATATCACCCTCAGCTTGATCCTGAACTAACTTCATAGAAAGATAAATGATATTTCCATTGCAAAGTCTCCACAAACTGTTCAGTGTTTTAACAGCTTGTACTACAGACCTGACTTTTTCTGCAGGCTTTCAGAAGCTGCATTACACAATATATTACAAATTAATAATAATACAGGAAAAATTAATTTTGTAAACCAGTAGCTATGTATTTTGCATTTTTAAGACGAGATTATAACTGATCCTACATAAGTGAATAGGGGTACGGAGAAGGCACAAGATTGACAATGTAGCCATCTCCAATCTGGGTGGGGTCAGGGTATGCAGGCTCAATGCTAAACAAGCAGCTTCTCAAAAAAGGGCTCAAAGATCCCATAACCCTGTTGGCTCCTCCACACCAGCCAGCAAAGCTGAGCCAACACTGGGAAAGATCATGCTCTCCCACTGCAAAAAGTGGCACAGCTTCTGCTCCAGCTTGCACTCCCCAAAGCCCCCTGGGAGGAATTCTGGCTGAGTTTGTCATTGCCACACCACTCATCTAAAAAGCAGCCAGTGGTTTAAAGATTTCAGAGTGGTAGCCGTGTTGGTCTGTATCAGCAAAAAGAACGAGGAGTCCTTGTGGCACCTTAGAGACTAACAAATTTATTTGGGCATAAGCTTTCATGGGGGGAATACTTTAGTCTCTAAAGTGCCACAAGTACTCCTCGTTCTTTTTGGTTTAAAGATGTAATCTGGCCAATAACAAGCATGTGGACTTAGGGAAGAAAAAACAAACCATTTGGGGGGAGGGATAGCTCAGTGGTTTGAGATTGGCCTGCTAAACCCAGGGTTGTAAATTCAATCCTTGAGGGGGCCACTTAGGGATCAGGGGCAAAATCAGTACTTGATCCTGCTAGTGAAGGCAGGGGGCTGGACTCAATGACCTTTCAAGGTTCCTTCCAGTTCTAGGAGATAGGATATCTCCATTTAAAAAAAAAAATTAGAATTTACTTGATATTTTCCAAATATTTGCTTACTGGTTGTGGAAAAAAGTTATTTAGTACACCCATTACAGAAACCTCACAAAATTAAGCTATCTACAACTGTTTTCAGTAACTCAGTGCCATGATAAGGCATCTAGTAGTAGTGATGTAACAGATATTTTGTTAAGGTTACCTACTACTCGAATATCACTACAATAAATATTGCATTGCAGATAGGGTGACCAGATAGCAAGCATGAAAAATCAGGACAAGGGATGGGGGGGGGGGGTAATAGGTGCCTATATAAGACAAAGCACCGAATATTGGAACTGTCCCTATAAAATCGGGACATTGGTCACCCTAGTTGCAGAAGACAACATCCTGAAGATGTTCAATTCACTTGAAAATTTGCATTAACTTCTGGTAGGGTTTTTAGAACTGCTCAGCATTCACTTAGGCATCATAGTAAGGGTTATACCGAAAGAGGGACAGGAGACACTTGATATGGATTTAATCAGGCCGCAACTTTATCATTAGATGTCTGGGACTATCCAGCAGATAAAAGTGTACAGTGCAGGTAAACCCTATTTGTTTTGTAATTACCCGGGTGGGGCTTCTACCAGCTCCCCCTCTTTTTCCATCCAGGTCCCTCCAGCATATCCATTGCTGGGACCTTACCATCCATCCCACCTCGTAGGAGGGTTAAGGTGGGCTATAAGAAAGGGGGGTTGGCTCCCTGCAGTTCCAGCCATAGGAGTCCCAAATCCCACACCGTTCCATTCCTTTAACCAGCACCTCCTGTTTAAGTTCTTTACCAGGCCATTTACCTGGTCACTGGATGCCTTCCCTATGGAGTACCTGCACTGTGCATCCGCCACAAAGAGGCACCAGCAATTAGCTTGGCTGCCTCCCCCCCACAACTACTCGGGGTCCCAGACATCTTTCAATGGACTTTTGTGTAGCAGCCCAAAAACATGTTACCCCTCTAGTTTGATCAGTGAACTCCCCTCCCCGCCCCAGTGAACATGGTTGTCCTTTGAACTACGCAAGGATCATCAAGGACTCTCACAGCTGGGTTGCCAATGCCATGTCCTGCAACACACATCTCTTCCTGCTGGGCCATACAGGTTACCAGCCTCCCAGACCCTCATATGCCACAGCTCCATAGCACCAGCGGCATCTACTTGAGTTAGTCACTAGCTCCTGGTGCAGGCCCCGCACTCCGTTGAATTGCAAACAAGACGGGGCATGCACTATGCCATCCTCCAACTGCGGGCCCATGCTTGGAAGGAAAAAAGATGTTAAGGCTCAAACACAGTGAATCAAATTCACTCACTAACTTCATAACCCTGTGTAAAGTGGAAGTTTGGCCCACCATGTTGTCATACAGGAAACACATACTTGTATTGGGAGGGAGCTGTAATATGCCTGCCTTTGTGTTCACTTGATACCCAGGTATGCTAATGTAGTGGAAGGGCCCTCTGTCTCGTCTTCTGCATGGGGTACCCCCAAATGTTTTGCCAGGCCACCTGGTTCATTGTAGTGTGAACGGAGCTGCCTCGTGGGTATGAAAGTGATGTACTACTCGATATTCACTTGGAGTGCTGTTGGGGACCAAACCTGTGAGGGGAGGGAAGGGGGGAACCCTTAGGTTCCCTATAGGCAATGGATTAATTTTTTTTTTACCTTACATGGGTGCTACTCCCCGAAAAAGGGATCCAAAATCCCAAAGTTATCCCCCCAAATATGCCACATGTACTTTATTAGGGTAATACCATAGGAAACCCTGAACACCTTAAGCCTAACTGGCAATGGTGCCCGTGCCCATTGGACTGCCCCCAGCTTGCCTCCCTACCCTGTCTGTGTTCTGCACCTCATGACCTGTTTCAGCTGAGCCAAAGCTGCAGTTGGCACTCCATCCACCCCCAATCCTGTTTTCCCCTTGCGATCGTCCCCTACCACTTTGGCAAGAATGGGACAAATGGGTCCCAAAACATATCTCGCACACATGCTTGAATCTACAAGGGCTGCGAAAACAACCATTGTTATTAAATGCCCAGCAAATATTATTATGTGACTCATGCCCCTCCTGAGCTTGCAGTGGAAGGAATAGGCCACTGTCCACGTGTCCCCGCGGAGTCATCCACTCTAACCACAGTGTGTGATGAGGTATGTCAACCAGATCCCAGTTTGTGTTGCTACCCTTAATCGAAACTGCTCGTCATAATTAAACCAAGACATGCCCTCAAACGTATTGTATGCCCGCCTGATTATATCCATATACTTAAACAAGGCTGGGCTTCTCTCTGGGAAAGCCTGTATTATAACACCTGCATAGATAAGGAAGGCAATCTTCCAATTTTCCCAATTGGAACGCACCTGTGGCTACTTGGGCAACTCCTTATTCTGTGTGATCTATCCCAACTTACTCTCTGTCAACATCCCCCTGTGCAAGAGGGATAATATGTCCACGTATTCCCCTCTCAGGATTTTATCCTTAGTTGTACTGAGCAGGTGAATTCCATCGGGTCACCTACCCCAGCATAACCGTACTCTGGACTAACTGATGGGGCCTCCTCGGTGCCTTGTTCCCCCAAAGCCGCCCCAGGAAGCTCAATTCTATTCCAGAAGGTTATCTATCTTAACAACTGGTGAGTTGACATGTGCCCAGGGGTTTCAACCACACCACTGCACTCCAACCTGTGCGGGGGGTCTGCTCACCTGCCTGTCTCCCGTGTCCCAAACTCATGTCCATGCTGGGCCTCCCCTGGAATCCAGGCCAGACCCATCACCCACAGATGCCTGAAGTTGTCGCAGCAACTGCAGATTAGCTTGCAGCAGCTGCCCAACACCATTAGTGTCCCCAGCAGGGGCACATTCTCCAGATGCATCTGATATGGATTCTGGGACTCCCATTCCTGGCCCTGGCCTATTTGTTACTCCGCAAGGCTCACCACCTGAAAAAGCACTGAAGCATTATCCAGTTCAATGTATCCTTGATCTGTATATAGTCCATTATTTTTACATAAAAAGAGAGCAGAAGCATATCTGTTTTCTTCAAGTTACAGATATTAATGCATACAAAATAGCTTACATCATGTGAATGAAAAAGATATCAGAAACACTTTGCAAACTAATATATAGGGCTTGAGCCTAAACAGTGCAGGTGCAGAGTAGGTTTACATATAATTGTGTGGTAAAAATAGAGTAGAACAAGGAGTCAGGGGGACCTAATATTGCATTAATGAGAACACTGCTGCAAGGCCATCAAGTTACTTGGCTTGTAGTATAAGGGCTAAATACCCTGCTATAGCCTAGGGATTACCCATAAACCCTTATTTCCCCAAACATTATCTGTTCATGCTCAACCCCTTTATCATCCTGCACTTGAAAGTAAGGAAGTAGATGTGCAAAGGGTTTAAGAATCTGCTTGATGCAGAGGACCATACACAAGGCCAGATTTTCCAGTGTTCAGCGCTCACAAATAGGGCCACATTTTCGGGAGAGCTCAACTCTAATTTAAAGTATTGATTATAAGTGGCCAGATTTTCAAGTGCGCTGAACACCAAACATGCACAGAAACTGATGAGCTTTTTTGAAAATCTGGTTCTTAGTACTTAACTTCACTTGTACTTATGGGGAGCCTTTGTTAGCACATGAGCTGGAGGGGAACAACCTTGTACTCCTTGGTGTGCACCCCACAAGGATTGCAGGATCAAGACCCTTGTTGTACATGACTACAAGTTTAGACTTAAGGAATTCCAAACACTTTCTATTCAACCAGAAGTTTTGTTTGGTTGGTTTTGATTTTTGCTTTAATTTTTGTACATTACTTGACAAGATTGCAGAGATTTTTCTTTCATCAAACTTAAACAGACAAATTCATTTGGCCTTATGTGAATCTGCAAGCAACTAATGATGCAACTAAAGAGACCAATATGGCTCCACCAGGAGCTTTTTAATTACCTGAAAATGAAAAAGGAATCCTACAAAAAGTGGAATTGCTAATGAGAAGTAGAAAAGAATAGTGCAAGCATGTAGGGACAAAAATCAGAAAGGCTAAGGAACAAAATGAAATACACCTAGCAAGGGACATAAAAAGGAATAAGTAGAAGTTCTTTAAATACATTAGAGGCAAAGGAAAGTGTAGTCCTCTACTTAGCAGGGAAGGAGAGCTAATAACTGAAGGCATTAAGAAGTCTGAGCTGTTTAATTCCTTTTTTGCTGCAGTCTTCACTAAAAAAGTTAATGGTGACCAGATACCCAACTGAATGAATATGAACAACAAGGGGAAAGCAAGCCAAAATAGGAAAAAACAACAGTTAAAGAATATACAGATAGATTAGATGTATTCAAGTCAGTAGGGCCTGGTGAAATTCATCTTAGGGTACTTAAAAACCTGAAAAAGCTGAAGTAATCTTGTTATAGCAGATCACAAACTGAATCAGAGTCAACAATGTGATGCATCTGCAAAAAAAGTCTCATATCATTCTAGGGTGTATTAAGAGGAGTGTTGTACGTAAGACATGGGAGGTAACTGTCGCACTCTACTTGGAGCTGGTAAGGCCTCAGCTGCAGTACTGTGTCCAATTCCGGGCGCCACACTTTAGGAAAGATGAGGACAAATTGGAGAGTATCCAGAGGCAAGCAACAAAAATTATAAAAGGTTTAGAAAACCTGATCTGTGAGGAAGGCTTTAAAAACTGGGCATGTTGAGAAAAGAAGACTAAGGGGGAACTCTTCAAATATGTTAAGGACTGTTATAAGGAGGACTGTGATCAGTTGATCTCCATGTCCACTGGAGGTACGACAAGAAGTAATGGGCTTAATCTGCAGCAAGGAAGATTTAGGCTAGATATTAGGAAAAACTTTCTAACTAAAAGGGTAATAAAGCTCTGGAACAGGCTTCCAAGGGAAGTTATAGAATCCCCATCATTGGAGGATTTTAAGCACAAATTGGACAAAGACCTGTCAGGGATGGTCTAGGTTTTCTACATCCTGCCACAGCATAGGGGGCTGTCCTTGATGACTTCTTGAGATCTCTTCCATCTCTACATTTCTATGATGCTTTGAGCTTCAAAAGTGTATTGAGATGAGATGAAAACATAAAAGCATTAGTTGGCGCTTGATTTTAGTTTTGCTATGAGCCAAAAAGAAAAAGGAAGCCAAATATGGAAAATCTGAAAACAAGGATACAAACTGGAAGCCAAAGAGAACTTACAAGACACATTGGAGCAAATTAGCTTCAGTCCTTCATTACTGAACAACAAAGATCAAGCTACTCAAAGATTTTTGCAAAGGAAAACCTACTAACTGTTTTAGCAGATGATCAATACATAGGCTCATATGATATGAGTTATTTCTCAAGCCTATGCTTTGTTGTCTTGTTGAAGTTGGTCCCTCTGAAAATGAGAGACTAATTAAACCAGCTGGAGCCTAGAATGGCGCAACAAGCTATCCTACAAAGCTCCATTGATGAGGCTTATTCTGTATGGCCACATTCATACTGACCAACTCCTGAGTTCTTTACAAAAAGAGATTGCTACTGTAATTGTGTCACCTTGTTTCACATGAAGAGGCTACTCACCCTGTGCAGTAACTGGTTCTTCGAGATGTGTGTCCCTCTGTGTGCTCCACTCTAAGTACACTTGAAATCCATGCACCTCAGATTGGAGACTTTAGGGCGCCGTCTCAATTCAGTCCATGCATGCGCCCTCTGCAGCCTCATGCCCTGCACCATGGCTATAAAGAGCTGCGTAGCTCTATTGTATTGAATACCAAAGCAGAGGGTAGGAGGGCAGATAGTGAAGTTGTTGAGAATAAAGAAGTGAGTAATCTTCTCTTCTTCAAGTAACATCTCTATGGGTGCTCCACTCCAGGTGACTACCAAGCAGTACTTCTATGGAGGGGTGGGGCTTCAGAGTCAAGTCAAAGATTGAAGACAGTACAATAGAGTCAAACATGGCTTTACAAACTGAGGCAAGAGTGACTGCATAGTGTTCAGAAAATGTATGTACGGAGGTCCAAGTCGTGGATCTACATATTTCTGGAACATTCTTAAGAAAGGCTATTGAGGTAGAGAGTCTTTTCTTGGAAACTGGAGATCCCTTAGTTCTGTCCGCAATGGAGAGAAACAATCTGGCAGATTTTCTCAAGGGCTTAGTTCTGTCTAGGTAAAAGGCTAATGCCCTCCTGACACTGAGTATATGTAATGCTGCGTATCCTTTATCCTGGTGTGATTTAGGGAAGAAAACTGGTAGATGGGTAGATTGGTTTATGTGGAGTCTGAGGATACCTTTGGTAAGAACTTGGGATGCTGTCGTAATGTGATCTTATCGTTAAAAAAAGACTGTGAAGGGGCTATGCCATCAAAGCCCCTAACTTTCCAAATCTTTGAGCAAACATAATGACTACTAGAAAGACTGTTTTCCTAGACAAGTGTAGAAGGAAGCATAGAATCATAGAATATCAGGGTTGGAAGGGACCTCAAGAGGTCATCTAGTCCAACCCCCGCTCAAAGCAGGACCAATTCCCAACTAAATCATCCCAGCCAGGGCTTTGTCAAGCCGGACCTTAAAAACCTCCAAGGAAGGAGACTCCACCACCTCCCTAGGTAACGCATTCCAGTGTTTCACCACCCTCCTAGTGAAATAGTTTTTCCTAATATCCAACCTGGACCTCCCCCACTGCAACTTGAGACCATTGCTCCTTGTTCTGTCATCTGCCACCACTGAGAACAGCCGAGCTCCATCCTCTTTGGAACCCCCCTTCAGGTAGTTGAAGGCTGCTATCAAATCCCCCCTCATTCTTCTCTTCTGGAGACTAAACAATCCCAGTTCCCTCAGCCTCTCCTCATAAGTCATGTGCTCCTGACCCCTAATCATTTTTGTTGCCCTCCGTTGGACTCTTTCCAATTTTTCCACATCCTTCTTGTAGTGTGGGGCCCAAAACTGGACACAGTATTCCAGCTGAGGCCTCACCTCCTTCTTCCCTTTTTTAAAGATGGGCACTACATTAGCCTTTTTCCAGTCATCTGGGACCTCCCCCGATCGCCATGAGTTTTCAAAAATAATGGCTAATGGCTCTGCAATCTCACCTGCCAACTCCTTTAGCACCCTCGGATGCAGCGCATCCAGCCCCATGGACTTGTGCACGTCCAGTTTTTCTAAATAGTCCCGAACCACTTCTTTCTCCACAGAGGGCTGGTCACCTTCTCCCCATACTGTACTGCCCAGTGCAGCAATCTGGGAGCTGACCTTGTTCGTGAAGACAGAGGCAAAAAAATCATTGAGTACATTAGCTTTTTCCACATCCTCGGTCACTAGGTTGCCTCCCTCATTCAGTAAGGGGCCCACACTTTCCTTCATTTTCAGCCATAGGTTCAAAGAAGGGGCCTCGTAAGGCAACTGAGCACCAAGTTGAGGTCATAACAACTGCCAAGTGCACCCTAACAGAGTTTAGAAACAATCCTATCATTTTTAGCTCTAATGATGTAATCCAGCATAACTGATAATGGAGAGGATGTAGGTGAGAGATGTCTTAGGTAACAACAGTGACTGAACCTTAACCGCTTTTGCATGTAGGTATCATGAGTGGATTGTTTCCTACTATGTAACAGCACTCTCTTTACATCCTATTGTCGCAGCCCTATGCTCTGTCATGGCGTCCGGATGGCCAATTGTCGGTCAGAAGGTCACATTGGTGTCGTGTGCAGCACCTTGGTGCTGTGTGCAGCGCCTTGGTGTCGTGTGCAACACATTGGGGCTGTGTGACCATTCTCGAACCTTCCGCCTGGTCAGTTGTAGGTCACATTGGTACCGTGTGCTACAATTCCAGCGGGCCGTGTGCATAAGCCTAGTGTGCCGTGTGCAGTGCCTGTTATGTAGGGGGCACCAGCTCGGAGCCTGGTTGGTGTAGGAGCGGGGAACCAATTAGATGCTAGCACGTGCAAGGGTCTTCGAACAAAACTATGTCTCTGGTCTAAATCAGCAGGAGTGTCCGCATGTTAGCTGAAAGGCCTGATCATCCTTTCAGCCAGGATCTCCTCCGGACTTAGCCGGCTCGTGTCGTGTAATTTCGGGTTCCATCTCATCATGTCCTTGGTGTCTGTACTGCTGGTCAGCTGCGCCTGGAGTGTGGTATGCATGTATTAATTTTTGTAGATATTCTGTTGGTTAGGCCCTTTTTCTTTATTACTTGGTACCAAATCTCTTGTACAGTGTATAGAGGGTAAATTGTTACGGTTTATTCAGTTTTGTATGCTTGTTCTGGTTTTTGATAAATAGTTGGTTGTAGATTCCTTGTTGTTAAATGTATATAGCTTGTTTTATATTACTGCTCTGGTGATATTTCTGGTTGGTTACTTGTTTGAATTTGTATTGTTGGTTGGTAAAAGTGCTCCTCCCCAGCCCAAGTTGTAATTTTTTCCCCATTAATAAATGGCCACCTGTTTTTGAATTGCAATCTGCCTCTGTCTCAATTTTCCCCCTTCCACTTGATCCTCATTCGAACCTGTATTGGTGTCGGACACCTATAACCCTGTGGACCATCTATCAGCCATACTTTGAGACTAAGAATCTCGAGGTTGGGGTGAATGATTTGACTGGCATCCTTAGAGAGAAGGTAGGAGATGGTCTGGAGAGAGATCAGTTGACAAATGGCAAGGTGGATGCAGTAAGGGAATGATGTTTGACTTGGGCCACATCAGAACTACTGGAATAAACCTGACTATATCTTTTTGTATCTTGAAAAGCAACTTGGATATTAAGGGAGTTGGGGGAATGCATACAGCAGGCTTGAACTCCAACAAAGATTAAAAGAATCCCCCAAGGAGTAGTGACCTAGCTACTTCTTGATCAGGGAGCACTTCTTTCTCTTGGCTATGGCGAACAGGTCTATCTGCAGGACACCACAATACTGAAATATCCAGTGGTGTGTATCTCTCATTCGTGATTTTGAAAGAAGCACCTGCTGTGATGTTTTGCATACCCAGAAGGTAAGCTGCTGAGATATTGATCTGGTTTCGTATGCACCACCAATTCCAGAGCCTTACTGCTTCAGTGCAGAGGGAAGGTGATCTCCCTTGACAGTTGATATAAAACACGCATGACATGATGCCCATTATGATCTTCACGTATTTGCCCCTAACCAGGGGAAGGAAATGGAGACAGGCATTTCTGACTGCTCTGAGTTCTAGTGCAGAGTGGACTGGAGAAGAGACCCCTTGTCTTGAACAGTGTGAGCATCTAGGTGGGCTCCCTATCTCAGTAGGGACTTGTCTGTTATAACTGACCTTGTTGATGGTTGATTGAAGGGGATCCCTTCACAAACATTGTGAGTGTCCTTCCAGAAGTCGAGGGAGCTTTTTATGATTGAAGGCACCGAAACTAGTTTGTTCAAACTGTGTTTGCTTGGCAAATAAACAGTTCTGAGCTACCCTTGGAGGCAGCACATGTGAAGTCATGAATGCTTTATTACAAAAGTGCCAGCCACCATATGTACCAACAGCTGGAGACCATTTCTGGCTCATGTCTGGGGGCTGATCTGGACTATACTGAGTAAATTGGTGAGGGTTATGAACCTATGCGAAGGAAGGTATGCTTTGGCCATTATTGCACTGAGGTAAGCTCCTATGAACTCCAAACTTTGCACTGGGGTTAAGGTGGATTTTTGAATGTTTAATTGTAGTCCCAGTCTGAGAAATAGGTTGCTGGCCCTTTTAGTGGCCACTGAGGCTTTGTTGTGGGAGCATACCTTGAGAGGCAATCATTGAGTGATGGGAATTCCTAGTCTGCCAAGATGAGCAGTCATCACTGAAAGAACTATATAGCCAAAACAGACATTGCTACCAAAAACCTGTGATCTGATATGCATGGGGTGCAAGCGCACCTAGATGGAGCATCCATAGGGACACTACTAGAGTGGAGCACCATTAGGGACACTACTCAAAGAAAAAGTAGGAGTTTTATAATCTATACCACAACCACCAAATTCATAAGGCTTGTGATCTACAATAATCACCACTTGAACCCAGATCTCTGAATATAAAAGCCATTAATATATAGGGTTAATTTGTGCTCTAGTCTCAGTTTGAATAATGGAAACACAAGCTGAGGTTTAGTATAGGATGTCAATCAGCAGTAAGCTTAGCAAAAACATTTCTTTTGGAGTGAGGACAATAATTGCAAGTCAGCAGGAAAGGTAATGGATATATTTTCTTGTCAGTTTTGTGGACTGCCAAGAATTAAACTTTTAAATACAATAAAAGAATAATATGATTCAATTTCTTATGTACAGTTTTATGCAATTTAGTAACATCCCTAGACCAGTGAAGGAAAGATACAAGATAAAATAAGAGGAACTATGTCCCATTTTTTGTCTTACAATTACTATTATTACTGCTTATAGTGCTGCACTTTCTCTCAAGACCCTCACCCACGATTGTGTATCTTATGTATCCATGCACATGGAAGACATAAAATACATGTCAAACAAAACAAAGCAAGTTATTAAGTAGAAATAGACCCTAAATCTCAGTGGAAGTCAACAGATAAACATACTATAGCTCTAGAACACCCTAAGTACACAATGCATAATTCAGAGATGAACTAAGTTTATAACTTATTGCAATATTTCTTACTCACAGAGAAGTCTGGAATATTGAAACCTGTAGTTACTAATTTAGCAAAACTACAGAATCTTCTCTTCTTTCTTCTACTGTAAAAAAAGGGGGGGGGAATGCCAGTACAATGGTGTTTCTGCCATGATTGACAGGACTGGGAAGAAATATCTTTGGTCTGAATTTGTGTCTAAAATTAAACATAGAAAATTATCACTAAACTGCTTATACACAATGCTCTCATTGTCACATACACAGAGTGCTGTATATATTTACAAAATGTTTTTTTTAAAAGTCTGAGTCTACCACCATCAAAAGTCTAGACACCGCCAAATAAATTCTGCCAGCCAATATTATGGGAATGAGTTAAAGTGGTAATGGGAAATACCATATGAATATCAATAGGAGTTTGTATATAGAGGCATTTATCATGGTCACCATTAAAATCTTGGCAATTATCTTAGATAATGGTACTCTAACTACAGTTTAGGGAAGTATAGAAAATACTGCAGATATTAAACTAGCATTAGCTAAGGCATGGTAGGCAAATCTTTAGAGGATGACCACTCTACTGCAGGGAGGCAGAGTGGGACACATTTTGTCCTGTCTGCATCCCACACAGCCCCAAAAGGTAAAAAAAAAAAAAAAAAAAATTCAGCATGTTAAGGTAGATTCTGATCCACACCCTGCCCTAATTAAATCTATGCGGAACCAGAGACTTTTGACCTCAGTGGATGTCACAGGTTTCTAACTGACAACAAATTCTGGTCCCTAAAATAAAGAGGCAACATATTACAGATCCATATAGAGTGTGTATATGTGTACTGAGTCTATTTAGTAACATAGATCGAGATGGATGGTTTATAAACTAATGATCTATAGTAGGGTTACCATATTTTAACAATCAAAAAAGGGGACGGGAGGAGCCCCGCCCTAGCCCCGCCCCCGTCCTGTCCTAGCCCTGCCCCTGCCCCTTCCACTCCCTCCCACTTCCTGCCCCCTCAGAACCCCCAACCCTCCCCCCCACTCCCTGTCCCCTGACTGCCCCCCAGGACTCCACCCCCTCCCTAAGCCTCCCTGCATCTTGTCCCCTGACTGCCCCCTCCTGAGACCTTCCCCACATCCTAACTGGCCCGCTAGGACCCTACCCCCTACCTGTCCCCTGACTGCCCCAACCCTTATCCACACCCCCACCCCCTGACAGCCCCCCCCCCAGAACTCCTGACCCATCTAAACCCCCCTGCTCCCTGTCCCCCCCCTCCTGGGACCCCTGCTCCTAACTGCTCTCCAGAACCCCACCCCCTACCTAAGCCTCCCTGTGCCTTGTCCCCTAACTGCCCCCTCCTGAGACCCCCCCCCACCCTAACTGCCCAAAACCTTACACCCCCAACCCCCAGACAGCCCCCCCCGAACTCCTGACCCATCCAACCCTCCCCCCTGCTCCCTGTCTCTTGACTACCCCCCCCCAAACCTCCCTGCCGCTTCTCTGGCCCCCGGCCCCCTTACTGTGCTGCAGAGCAGCGCGCTCGACAGCGGGGGAGAGGAGCAGGGTCGGAGCTCCAGACGGCGAACGGCCGGCGATCTGTGAATGCAGGGAGGGAGGGGGAGGGAGGGAGAGGAGGGGAGTGGTGTCAAGTTTCAGGAGAGAGGAGGGGGGAAGTGAGGGAAGGGCTCTGGCTCTGGCTGCCGGAGCCCCGGCTGCATTGTAAGCCGCGCACACGCTCTGCATGGGGGGGGAGGAGGGGAAGTCCGGACATAGACAAATTCCCCCCGGACGCTATTTTTAACTCGAAAAAGCCGGACATGTCCGGGGGAATCCGGACGAATGGTAACCCTAATCTATAGAACGGATACGATTTTTGGGCCAAAGCATGGCTTTCCACAAGCCCCATGTATAGGGCAGTATGCAGTCGTGCTGACTGGCATGCTGCAGGAAGGTGGCAATCTAGCAGCCTCCCAGTCCCCACCCTTTTCTGCCCATTCCCTAGGCCGCTCAAGGAAGGGGACAAGAAATGTCTGAGTTAACAGATGCCACTCTCCCTTCCACGCTGTTACAGTATAACGTCACGGATAATTGGTGGATGATGCCCTCTTACTATTCTTTGCCCAATCTTGCCTTTTAAATTGATCTGTGTAAGACTTCAATATTTGACAATAATTCCCCCCAGGTTTTTTTTTCTTATCTCAGGGAACCATAAAAATATTCCTTCAGTAAATATCTTATTTATTGTAGAGAGGGCTTGATACCTATAGCCAAAAGGGCCTAATATTTTTAAACTATTCGGCCAGAATTTTTTCCATGCCTGCTGTAAGTTGTTTTTTTATTTTTTTTTTTAATTTCAGCAAAAGTGGTTCAGCCATTTCTGAATACAAGGTTAGGGGAAAATGCATTGTTTTACCAGTGTTATAAAAATATGTGTAACCATTCCATTGAGAAACTCTAGTGCTTACATACTTTGGAGCAGGTTTGGCAGGGTGGTCAGCTTGAGGTTAGAGAGGTGCCTTGTCTTGCCCCATGAAAATTCACCCATATTTGGCCCAAGCATAAACCTCTGAAAATCACTATTTGCACATACTCAAGAGGCCCATCAGAATAGATGGCTAAATTCTTGAAAGATTCTGTCTGCTCTGAGCATGCCAAAGCCCAGGCTGCAGGGGCTGAAGAAAACTTCTCTTGCGATTGCTGGGGCCCACTGTTTGCATTGGTCACTAGAACTGACATCAGGGTAATGGTGTGTCCTGTGAGCTCAGTGCAGAGAGTGAGAAGAGGTGGCAGGGGCGTGCTGGGAATAGATGCGTACATGCTGGAAATAATAAGAGTAGGGGAGACTGGGACAGAAGAGGGCAAGTTGGTTGGGATAGGAGGGAGAGGAATGTACTCACTAGTCCAAACTCCCCTGCAGAACTGGGAATAGAAGCCAGGCTTCTTGAGGCTCAACATTTCTCTACTGTCTAGCAAAAAGCGGTAAGACCCATCTATAAAGTGTACATCTCATTCCTACAGAGAGCATAATGTCTAATATTGCTACTGGTTACCCTATTAACTAGGGCTGTCAAGTAATTAAAAAAATTAAGCGTGATTAAGCGTGCTATTAAACAATAATAGAATACCATGTATTTAAATATTTTTGGATATTTTCTACATTTTTAATTATATTGATTTCAATTACAACAGAGAATACAAAGTGTACAATGCTCACTTAATATTTATTTTTGATTACAAGTATTTGCACTGTAAAAAAACCCCAAAAGAAATAGTATTTTTCAATTCACCTAATAAGAGTACTGTAGTGCAATCTCTTTATCATGAAAGTTGAACTTACAAAGGTAGAATTATATACAAAAACCTGCATTCAAAAATAAAACAATGTAAAATTTTAGAGCCTGCAAATCCACTCAGTCCTATTTCTTATTCAGTCAATCGCTAAGACAAACAAGTTAGTTTACATTTGCAGGAGATAATGCTGTCCGCTTCCTGTTTACGATGTCACCTGCAAGTGAGAACAGGTGTTCGCACAGCACTGTTGTAGCCGACATCACAAGATATTTACGTGCTAGATGTGCTAAAGATTCATATGCCCTTTCATTCTTCAACCACCATTTCAGTGGACATGCATCCATGCTGATGACAGGTTCTGCTCAATAGTAATTCAAAGCAGTGCAGACCAATGCATGTTCATTTTCATCATCTGAGTCAGATGCCACCAGTAGAAGGTTGATTTTCTTTTTTGGTGGTTCAGATTCTGTAGTTTATGCATCGGAATGTTGCTCTTTTAAGACTTCTGAAAGCATGTTCCACACCTCGTCCCTCTCAGATTTTGGAAGGCACTTCAGATTCTTAAACCTTGGGTTGGTTAGAAATCTCACATTGGTACCTTCTTTACATTTTGTGAAATCTACAGTGAAAGTGTTCTTAAAACGAACATGTGCTGGGTCATCATCTGTGACTGCTACAACATGAAATATATGGCAGAATGCAGGTAAAACACAGAGCAGGAGACATACAATTCTCCCCCAAGGAGTTCAGTCACAAATTTAATTGATGCATTATTTTTTTAACGAGCATCATCAGCATGGAAGCATGTCCTCTGGAATGGTGGCCGAAGGATGAAGGGTCATATGATTGTTGAGCATATCTGGCACGTAAATACCTTACAATGCCAACTACAAAAGTGCCATGCAAATGTCTGTTTGCACTTTCTGGTGCCATTGTAAATAAGAAGAGGGCAGCATTATCTCCTATAAATGTAAACAAACTTGTTTGTCTTAGCAATTGACTGAACAAGAAGTAGGACTGAGTGGCCTTGTAAGCGCTCAAGTTTTACATTGTTTTGTTTTTGAGTGCAGTTATGTAACAAACAAAAAAAATCTACCTTTGTAAGTTGCACTTTCATGACAAAGAGACTGCACTACAGTACTTCTATGAGGTGAATTGAAAAATACTATTTCTTTTGTTTATCATTTTTACAGTGCGAATATTTGTAATCAAAAATAATATACACTTTGATTTCAAATACAAAACAGAATACAATGTATATGAAAATGTAGAAAAACATCCACAATGTTTAATACATTTCAATTGGTATTCTATTGTTTAACAGTGCAATTAAAACTGCGATTAATAGCGATTAATTTTTTTAATCACGATTAATTTTTTTAAGTTAATCGCCTGAGTTAACTGCAATTAATCGACAGCCCTACTATTAACTCAAATATTAGAGATCTGTACTGTAGAATGGAAGGATCCAATCCTGCTGATGATCCTTGTCAAGGTTAATAAGGTTCCATACGATGTGATTTCTGTTTATTTCTGTTTGCTTTTTTAAAAACTTAAGATATTGCATACAAAAACTATGTTAAAGGAATGTTAATGTTGTAAAGTCAAGCAATCAAAAGTTAGAAAATGACAGAATTAAGGTTGCCTGGGCTGACACAAATAGAAATATAACAAATGCCTGTGTGATTTATAAAATAAATATTTTAAATATACAGATTTATTGGATGTCAGGATGCTTAAGATAATTGTCCTGGATAGAACTATACTATATTATATGATATACTTCAGAATTAGCCTTAAGGCTCCATTATTTCAGAAAGTGCCCTTCTTGTCTTGGTTAGTTCTGGAAACTCTTAAAATCATATTGTAGTGCTGGTCTTGGCACTTATCCAAGGACAGGAAATACCATCATTCTTTATTCCGAACTTCTACCTCTAGGAACCAACACAGAACTCTGGAAAGTCACAGGCCAAATGCCAAGGTTTAAAAGGATATCTGTGCTTTAATGTTTAGAGATTTTTTTTATTCGTTTCTAAACTTTAGGTTTAGAATAGTAACAAGGACCTCCATCTCGATTCTTTATCGGTCAGATAAAGTTTACTGGCAGTATGTTAAGTGCCTGAGGTGAAATTATCCCAGTGAGTCCTTATCTAACTGATAAAAGGCCGCTTCATCAGTCCATATTGCTTATTATAAACCAGACGAAGTGTTGATTGGTGCAATAAAGGTCATTATCTCACAGATAAAGTTTTGCCACTAAAAACAGAAGCTTGTTTTAAAATAATTGTGTTCAGAACAAACAAATGTAGAAAGTGCTGCTGCTCTTTAGTAGCAGGGTATATTTTAATAGTAATACACATTGGTATAGCCATAGAGCTCTCATTGAAATCAAAGTCTGTCTCCATTTTCCACAGAACTTTTCAAGAATTTCTTCTTCCCCGCTGCTTGCTTTCTTCATTTTTCTAACAGCACTAAAGATCTTCATTTTAACTTTTTTTCCATTTTTCTTAATAGCTATTACCTATTATTTGTCCTGACTTATTCCATCAAAACAGGAAGCTGATGGCATTCCAAATTATTTTTTTAATTTTTTTCAAATTTTCCTTACTATTTTTCCAGTCTGCTTTCTAGAACATCACCCAGGTACACTACAGCATATCAGCATTACAATACTGCCGCTAATGCAAAATAGCTTTTTTTAGTCAAGGGTATATGTGACGGGGGACACATCTCTCATGAGTGCCTCCTGTCAGTGGGGTGTAGTGTTACAGTCTTTTTTCTCCTGGCTCCTCCTGTAGGTTGTCGACCTTGTTAGGCAGGTCTTCAGCGGCTCGGCCATCCAGCCCAGTCACACAGTCCAAAATGGACAAACCCCTTCCAGAGTAACTAAAGTCCAGTTCAAAGTCTATACAAATATCCAAACAAATTACTCTTTTCTTTCTTTTGGCTTATTCACCACCCTGCTTTCTGGGCTTAGTTCTCAGCCCCTTCTTTAAGCTAACTAAGTCCTTCCTTGCCTGTTATAGAGCACTGACTCCATGGCTGCTTTCCCTGGAGTCCTTCTCGTTGTCCATCACTTGCTGAAGTTCCCTGTTCTTTGTCCCTACACCTAGGTTCTGCAGAGTTCTTCTTTGCTCCATTATCTGAGCACTGTCCCAGGCATAGGCGCCAACTCCGTGGGTGCTCCGGGGTGGGAGCACCGGGGCTGGAGCATCCACAGGGAAAATTAGTGGGTGCTCCACACCCACCGGAGGCCAAGCTCCCCCCTCCTCACCTCCTTCTCCCCCCACCGAGCACGCTGCATCCCCGCTCCCTCCCCGTCTAATAGCTGTTTGGCGGCACTTAGGACTTTCCGGGAGGGAGGTGGAGGAACGGGGATGCAATGCGCTCAGGGGAGGAGGCGGAGAAGAGGCAGGGCAGGGGCGGGGACTTGGGGGAAGGTGGTGGAATGGGGGTGGGAAGGGGTGGGAAAAGGCGGGGAATTTGGGGAAGAGATGGAATGGGGGTGGGGTGAGGGCGGTGCAGAGGTGGGCGGGGGCAGGGCCAGGGGTTGGCAGGGGGTTGAGAACTCACTGGGCAGAGGGGAAGTTGATGCCTATGGCCCCGGGGCTTCCTCCATGGAGACTCTATCTTCACAGGTTCTCACTACCCCAACTCTCCAGCGAGATCACCTCTCAAGTTTAGTCCCCTTCCAGGATTGCAAACAGTTCAACAAACTCTGCCATCACCATCACTAGGGTCTTCAGCCATGCCTCTGAGCCCTTTAAACTCCAGCTCTTTGCTTGGCTTTTAAAATAGCCACATCCCCCTTTCTCCAGGGCTTAGACCACTCCAGCCCTGGCTGGTGGGGGAGACCCAGGCCTGCCCACTACTCTGAATCCCAACCCAAAGACCCTATACACAGCAGCCACAAACCTCTTCCTCCAATTTGCTGCTGCTATTCCCTGGGCTAAGTTTTCCTATGTAGCCTCTTTCCTTTCACCCATTACCTTAGGGTTGTCAGATCCTGTCATTGCCAGAGCCAGTAAACCAGCCCATCAAGCTCCTCTGGCCAGAGGGAGCACCCTGTGACGTTGCACCCCATAATGCTTTATAGAAATATGCTTATGAGTGTAAATATGACATAACTAGAATATGTTTTATGCTAGATATGCCACATAACATATCTTTGCAAAGGTTATGTTCTACTGCATGTATTCATCCTATTCGTATGCAGGTATCATTTTTATATCTGAAGTTATGAGCGTTGGCTCTATGCTTGTATTTAAAGTGTTTGCTGTAGAAAGCACCTAAGGCAGATATGGTCAACATAGTGTGAAGGGGTTATTCAAGTAAATGGGAGTACTTGGCTAACAATGGACCTTGATAGACGCTAATCCACATCTGAGCTTTCCTGGGAAAGTTCGGGCTAACATTGGACAATGGCATCAGCCTGTAAAGAACTGAGTCATGCATGGACATGTGACTTGTCCATGTGACTCCAACACTCCATCTTGTAGTCATGATTCTACACAGGGGGAGAGAAGGGGTTTCCACCCACAAGAGAGACTATATAAGGCCCTGGGAAACCTCTCCATTTTGTCTTCAGCTGGCTCAAGAGATAGCCTCTCCACCCCAAAGGATGCCTGAAAGAAACTGGAACAAAGGACAGTAACTACAGGGGTGTGAGTGAATGCTGGACCCAGACTATGAGGAAATCTAGTCTGTAATAGAAGCTTATTGGAACATCTCTGAGGGTGAGATATACCTGCATTTAGTTTTTTTTACTGTATTAGCCTTAGACTTGCCTGTTTTTGTTTTATTTTGTTTGGTAATTTACTTTGTTCTGTCTGTTATTACTTGGAACCACTTAAATCCTACTTTTTATATTTAATAAAATCACTTTTTACTTATTAATTAACCCAGAGCAAGCAATTAATTCCCGGGGGAACAAACAGCTGTGCATATCTCTCTATCAGTGTTATAGAGGGCAAACAATTTATGAGTTTACCCTGTATAAGTTTTATACAGAGTAAAACAGATTCATCTGGGGTTTGGATCCCATTGGGAACTGGGTATCTGGGTGTTGGAGACAGGAGCACTTCGTAAGCTGTTTTCAGTTAAGCCTGCAGCTTTTGGGGGATGTGGTTCAGACTTGGATCTGTGTTTTCAGCAGGCAAGCGTGTCTGGCTCAAACAAGGCAAGGTACTGAAGTCCCAAGCTGCCAGGGAAAATGGGCTCAGAGGTAGTCCCAGCACATCAGGTGGCAGTTCCTAAGGGGGTTTCTGTGACCCAACTTGTCACACACTCTTCTTTGCCCCTCTTGTCCCATCCAGGAACTGACCTGCTTCAGCCGTTCAGCCCCTTTTATCTGAGCCTCTCTAGGCAGGCCTGGAGGACCCATCTCAGCTGCTCCTTCCTGGTGGTGTGTGTGGTAGGACCATGTGGCTTCCATCAGGGGCCCTTAAAGGGCCTGGTATGCCCCACTACAGTATGTTTACACTGGAAACATTACAGGAACACTGATGCAGCACTGCAGCGGTGCCACTGTAATGCAGACACTTATTACAGCAATAGAAGGGGTTCCTTCCATTGCTGTAATAAATCCACCTCTCTGAGATGTGGTAGCGAGGTTGATGGAAGAATTCTTCCGTCAACACAGTGGTGTCTACACCAGGGCTTAGCTCAGCTTAATTTTTCACAGCTCCAAGTTATGCAACTACCTTTGTAGTGTAGACACTGGATTTATGTTAAATAGAATGGTTACATTTTGTTTTAATATCATATAATTTTCAAGATTTGAAATTCTGTAATTATACTAGCATCTGATAAACCATCTTTAAGGATTTCACTGAGGTTATGCTATCATTTTAAAAATTCCATTCTTTATAGTAATTTTTCAGATACAAGGGTTAAAAAGAGGGATATTGTAGATAGAAAGACAGAACTGAAAACATTCAATGATTGTCTTATATCAGTTATCAGTTTTCAAGAGCAGTATGAGTGCTAATTTTCCTTTCCTTTGTTTAATCTCCAAAAGATTTCTTAATATAAAAAATCTATATCTAAACAAGGCTGGATACGTGTGATAGCCTCCAACACAAACCCTAAAAAGCCAGGATATGACAAATTATGGGACACCTCTTAACTGCACTCTAATGCCCACACAGTGCATTTCCACTGGCAGTGACAGGAACATCCTTCTGTCGCCAACTGATGAGGAAACACACCACAGACAAACACATTAATCTCGCTCACAGTACAATGTAAAACCTTAATTACAACCTCATACTTCCCTCACAAACACAGAGCACAACACATACTGTGTACACATGTCAACTCTGAATATTTGCTAATGTTGCTGAGCATGTAATCAAGGTTTTGCATTGTGCCATGAGGGATATTAATGGGTTGCATACATTGTGTTTCTGTATCAGTTGTGACTATTTACAAGATTTAGTCTGAAAATCTCTAGAAATTTCAATCCTTTCCTTGCAGATTTTGTTCTGTAAGTTCAGACAAATACACAGTTTCCTCATACAAAGAGGTCAAAGTCTTTGCTATACGTGAAAATTTGAACCCAATCTTAATCTGGAGATGTCACCACACCTTTATAATAAATACAATTTAATGAAGGAGTTAATCATTTTATAATGTGCTGTAGTATGCTGCTGATCATACTCAACTCTCTAACCATTTTTAGCAGAACCAGCCATTGTGTTTCTTTGTTTTCCCAGTGCCTGGCTTCAGTAGAGGCCTGATTGAAAACTGGCTGAGGCTCAAACCAGACAAAACTTATCCTGATAAGATAAAATGCTGTTTGAAAGGGGGAAGCAACTAAAGTATTGAAGGGGGTTGTGACAGCTCCATCAACTGGTGGAATACATTCACATTTTGATTAAAAGGATCAGAAACATCAGGGTCCTTTTGGATTGCTGCCTGCTCCTGAATCCCAAGTGGCTTATGCTGTAGTACTTATTTTCATGTGGTTAGCTATGAAAGTTTGGCTTCCCTCTTTTTACCTCCATCTTGCATTACTGCTATGCCCATTACTTCGCATTAACCATGAGACCACTAAGAAGCTTCACTTAGTGCAGCTCAGTGCCTAAAACTCTGGCATGAAGAATGAGAATGTTGATCTCTGAACTACAACTCTCATTGAGAAACACGGTCTAGTCCAAACATATTTAGTAATGTTACAAAGGCTTTCAAAGAAAATCTGCAGATCACACTACAGCAGAAAATAATTTTTCATTACTTAGTAGTAGTATCACTTTTATACTGTCTTCTAGATTTTACCACCAATCTTTTAAAAGAAAAATAACTGCAAATATACAGCTTCAAACAAACTGAAAACACACAACGTGCCAATTTCTTTGTTTCTCTAAAATGTCATAAAAAGGTAAACACTGAAAAAAATGCCTTATCTGCAGAGGTATGCCAGAAAAAACATGGATCATCAAATACTTCCAAAGAATGAACTTGTTCTCAAAGTCATTTTCAAAGAATTACATTCCAGCCCCAAGAACACAATTCCAAGAACTTCTTGAAAAAAATTCAAAATTGAAGACCCAATTCTATGAGGAGCTCAGAACCTATAACTCTCAATAAAGTCAATGAGAGTTTAGTATGCTCAACATCTCTCAGGAAATGCTCAGGATCTGGCAGGATCAGACCCTAAAAGATGGGACTGTGCTATTAGGTTCTGGTCATTTTTACAAGGTTTTAGTAAAAACAAAGATCAAAAGAAATGTTTGTATCTGGTGTTCTGTTGATTTATATCAGTTTAACTGCCAATATTTCTTAATTCACAGTGAAACTGCACAGGCCACTGTTCATAAATATTTATGCAAAATGTTAGACAACTGAATTTAAGTAGTGTGTCAAGCTATAAACAAAGTCACAGAATATTTGTTCCTTTAGAGAGCAGATGTCAATGTACCCAGCTTCTGTATTCATGCAGCCAATCTAGAGGCATCTCTCTTCCATTTTCTTTTAGTAACTTAGTATTCAGCTGAATGGTAATTATTTAGACTACTAAATGTGTTGGAATTTAGATTGTGCGGTAGACCCACTATTTGTATTGTTATAGGATAGACCTGCAATCTATTCTTGAACATAAAAATTACATGTAATGAGTAATTTCCTGAGTGTAAGATTGCTTTATAGAGCTATTTATTCATTATAAGAAGTTATTTTTAGTGATTATCTTAAGTGAAATGTAATTCTAAAAGTAACAGGAACCATACATATGCTACAGTAGTTTATTTACTTATATATTATGTAAGCATCATGCATTGGGTAATTCTTATATCTTATTACCATTCATCTCTTTTAAGTGTCACATGAAATAGCTGATCTTCTGCCTGTAGCTTATACAAAGCTGAAAGGTTAGTACTTCCACCTTAAGAAAAATGTCACTAATAGATCCTGTGGATGTGTAAATGGTATTAAAAAAGGTCAGAGAGACCAAAGTCTGGTTTTCATGAGGTCTCACAGCTACAAGGTGTTTGGCTTTGTTGTTGGTGCTAGTTAAGACATGTCTGGGTTATTTGATCACACAGATTAATACAAAGAATATATCTGAACTGTGAAGGAAAAAAATACACAACAGGAAGCTTAAATGCAGCCACATGGCCCATCTGATTCTTTCAACCTCCTAATAGATGATGGGTTGAAATAACTGCCTTTACTTGTGCGCTAATTAAATAGTCCTAGCAGTGTATAAAATGGCTATAATAAAATTGAGTTTAACCATAACCTCCAGCTGTGTTCCACTATGACTCACATTCTAGGGCATCTTACCATATAATATGTAATAATTTTGTTAGCTGAGGTGTAATAAAACCCCAAATATATTCACAGCTTAAGAAAGAAAAATTATTTCATTAAAAAAATGGCATTCATAGCTAATTACACAAAACACTGTAAGTTATCTATTAATATGCAGTACCAGGCACCTTCCCTATCTATGATAATTCAGACTATTTAGCAAGAACAAATTATTTCCTTTATGTTGATTAATTCAAATACATTCACCCATACTGTTGTCACAATTAAATAATCACATTTTCTTAACAATTGCTCTACAACAGTAGCTAAGATATAACAATTATTTTCTAGTGTTAATATGGAGAAATACTGTGAAATCACTGTCATATGATTTGGTAAGAGTTGCCTTCTTAATGGCAACTGCTGTATGTAACACTGAGAGAGAGAGAGAGAGAGAGAGAGAGAGACCCCTTCTCTTTGTTTTTTCCCAACAGTACCTGCCTTATTATTTGCTTTGTCATTTATTTTAAACTTAGAGCACTTCTCTACATAGGCTGCTAAGTTCAGCAGAATTTTCTAGTAACTACTGCAGCTGGAGAAACTCCAGGAGGCATGATCTTTGCAGTTGTAGTGATTCTTCCCAGAGTGACTGAAACTATGTTTCTGATGTCTCTCAAAGACAATTGTACCTATAAATGTGTATTTATTTCTCCTGGACAGGAGTAGCCAACAAACATTTCCACCACATGACTTTCATGAGAAGACATGATGAATGTCCCTCTCAACAGCCCATCCTTCCATAATGAACTCACAGGATTGCAATGAACTTATTCCCCAGATGTCACTATCAATTATCTATTTGACATGCATGGTAATTGTGCTAGGTGACACTACAATCTTTGAATAACATGGAAGTATGCCATCTAATTTTGTGGCCTTTTAAGATGGTATTCTTTTCTGTTTATTGCTTCGGGTTGTATTTGTCTGTCTTTGCTAGAGAATTTGAATTAATTAAAATTTACAAGGCAAATGGTGCCAAAAATTGTGATGCGGAGGGCTTTGCGTTGGTCCTTCACACCAAGTGAGTTTTACTCCATATGTATATTTGTAAGATCATTTTTCTTCTTCACATAGAACATATTAGTGTTTCGTGGACACTAAATACTGCAGTTTTTAAAAGGCACTGATTATAAAGTGGCAGGGTGAAATCCTGGCCCTGTTGAGATCAATGGGAGTTTTGCCAGATTTTCAGAGGTGCTCAACATCTAAGTTCCCGCTAGACTGTGTGGCCGTGCAGCAGCCTATTAAGCACTGTGCAGGTGCTCAGGGCTGTGGTGAGGAGAGATGCCTCTCCCCTAGCCCAGGACCTGCCGCAGCGGGGATAGGTACCTCTTCCCCAGCCCCAACCCAGCCCAGTCCCAGACCTGCCACGGCCAGGGGGGAGAGGCGTCCTGCTGACCCTAGCACAGCCCAGTCCAGTCCTGCACCTGTCGCAGCCGAGGAGAGAGGCGCCCCTCCCACGGCCCCCACCCAGCCCCAGCCCGGACCTGCCGTGGTCGGGGGGAGAAGAATCTCCTCCCTGGCCCCAACCCAGCTCAAACCTGCCACGGCCAGGGCAGAGGCGCCTATCCCCCCCAGCCCAGGTGCTGCTGCAGGGAGAGAGAGCTGGGGGTGGAAGTCCTCTCTCCCTGCTGTAGCCCTGGAGCAGCCTGCACCCCAAACCCTCATGCCCGGCCCCACCCCAGAGCCTGCACCGCCAGCCGGAGCCCTCACCTCCCCACACCCCAACCCAGAGCCCCATGTCATACTCCAAACTCCCCAACCCCACCCCCACCACATGACTTTTGTTATGTGCACCAATATGGAGGTGATGTGTCACACATCACCTCCATATTGATGCACATAACAAAATTCATTCCACACATGGATGTAAAAAATTAGAGGGAACACTGCCAGCCTCTACAGGTCCATTTGAAATCAGTAAGAGTTGCTGGGTGCTCAGAATCTCTGAAAATCAAGTTTATGACCTTGATTCAGCAAAGTACTTAAACAAGTCCATAACTTTAAGCACACAAATGGTTAAATTCACTGCTTCAAGTCACACACATGCTTAAGAAATTAAACAGAAAAATGTGAATGGAAATTGGAAGCTGTTTAAGAACATTTTAGTAGATGCCCAAAAAATCAGTCTCACAACTGAAAAAGAAGGCTACATTGATTAAGAAACTAACCTGACTTAGAAGGTAAGTGAAAGCAGCTATACATATATATTTCTACAATTCCTAGCTTCTAGTTTATATTCACTGCTATCTATTCCCCCCTTTATATATATATATATATACATATATATATATATATATATAAAAGAAGCTAGGAATTGGAGACAATTGATAAAGGAAGTAAAAGGACACAAGAAGTCATCTATGGCCAGCAAAATTAAGGCCAATAAGGAGTTGTTAAAGTATATTAGGAATAAAAGAAATCCTAATAATGGCATTGGTCCATTAGTAGATGCATATGATATAATTGTCAATAAGTCTATATTTGTATTTGGGATAAAGCCAGATGATGAAATACTTCCCATTCCAACAGCAATTAAGGAGGATGTTAAACAGCAGCTACTAAAGTTGGACAGTTATAAATCAGTAGGTCCAGATAACTTGCATCAGAGGTTTAAAAGAATTGTCCAAAGAGCTTACTGGACTGTTAACGTTGACTTTCAATAAGTATTGGAACATTGGGACAGTTCCAGAAAACTGAAAGAAAGTGAATGTTGTGCCAATATTTAGAATGTGTATATGGGATGACCCAGGTAGTTCTAGGCCTGGCAAAACAATGGAATGGCTGAAACAGGACTCGATTAATAAAGAATTAAAGAAGGGCAATAATTAATGCCTATCAATATGGTTTATGGAAATTAGGTCTTGTCAAACTAACTTAATATCATTTTTATGAGATTAAAGTTTGGTTGATAAAGGTGATAGTATTGATATAATATACTTAGACTTCCGTAAGGCATTTTACTTGGTACCACACAACATCCTGATTAGTAATCTAAAATGATACAAAAACTACATGGCATACATTAAAATGAATTCAAAACTAGTTAAACAATAGGTCTTAAAATGTAATCATAAACAGAGAATCACCACTGAATGGCTGGGGCCTCACAGGGATCAGTTCTTGGCCCTATGCTATAGGGATAAAAAGTGATCTGGAACTCCTGGTAACTTCTGGTAAACTGGGCACAGGCAAACAATACGTGTTTCAATATGCCAAATGTAAGGTCATATCTAAGAACAAAGAACATAGGCCATACATACACGATAGGAGGCTCTATCCTGGGACACAGTAACTCTGAAAAAGACTTGGAGGTCATGGTGGATCAGCTGAATGTGAGCTCCCAGTGTGATACTGTGGTCAAGAGGGCTAATGTGATCATTGGATGTATAAACAGGGGGATATTGAATAGGAATAGAGAGGTTATAGTACCTCTGTGTTTGGTGCTGGTGTGTCTGCTACTAGAATAGTGTGTCCAGTTCTGGTGTCTAACTTCAAGAAGGATGTTGAAAAATTAGAGGCTGTTCAGAGAAGAGCCATGAGAAAGATTAAAGAATTGAAAAAAAAACCCACCATATATGAAAAGACTTATAGAGCTCAATCTATGTAGTTTATCAAGATTATCTATAACTACCCAAATGGGGAACAGAAATTTAATAGAGGTCTCTCCAATCTAGTAGACAAAAGTACCATGAAAACTAATGCCTGGAAGTTGAAGCTAGACAGATTTAGACTAGGAAGAAGGCATAGATTTTTAACCGCAAGGATCATTAACCACTGAAACAATTTACCAAAGGTTGAATTTTTTATTTAAAATTGGATGCTGTTCTAAAAGATATACTCTAGTTCAAGCACAGCTATTGAACTTAATGCAGGAATTAATACAGACTTTCTATGGGCTGGGTTACAAAGAAGGTGAGACTAGACAATTCTGTCTGGACTTAAAATCTATGAATTATTAAATTACAAGAGTAACATGACACATTCTGCTCCTTTACTCCCCTGAGCAAAGACAAAGAACGGGCCACAATCTGGTTGTTTGTGGTTCGACTTACCTATTTTCAGTTTCTAACAATGCAATATTATACAACATTTAAAATCATGAAAAAAAATCACTTAGTGGGAATTGGTCATTCATTCATTCATAAAATTAATTAATAAAATTTATAAAATTAATGTCTCTTTTCCAGATGATGTTTGGAGGGGGAGGGAGAGAACTGTCTCGTATCACTATCGTAAAAAACAACTTAAGTGATGTCCTAGTCAGGGTTTATGCCTTCTCCAGCTGCATATTTCATCCACATATTTCATACCATAAATTTTTGAAGGCAAAGGATAAGGATTAGGTATATTAAAAATATATATTTTCCATAAATGCTCTATAGGAAATAAACCACCAGCTATAATGTGGTGTTTGTATTAAGTAACACAAGCAAATTTACTGCAGAGATTAACACTTGGGAATGTCATAAATGCGTGTTATCACTGACAAAATCCTCTTTAGACAGGCTAAAAGTAGTACATGCTTGGTCTCAGATTATAGCTATCTCTGCATACAGCAACTGCCGGTATGAGACTGATAAACTTTAACATTTCACTAATGTGTACTTTGATGCAGAACTATATTTGTTAGGAGAAATAATATTCTTCTGAAAAATAATATATTAAGTGCCATATAAATAACAATTTTTCATGTTATTTGGCATATTTGAGTCATATTAATACTGCAATTTCCAAAGCTGCATAAGACATTTGGATGCCCAACCTTACAGCCATTGTTCGCTCTACCGTTCACCAGCATTTCAAACATGCAAGCTGCAAACTATTAATGTTCACTTTTGGAAGGAAAAAAGTTTTACTAGATTGTTTATGATTTCCTTGATGCTTGAAGTTGCTGCTATTACCTTTTGTAATTTAGTAACATCCGAACCAAAATTACAAGTTCTGTTTTGTACAAAAATTTGTAAAAGGTTTCTTGGGTATTGATTGCTGTACTGTAGGCACTGATCTGAATTTTTGCACTGGATAGGCTCTCGGATACAACACTGTCTTCTTCCTCTTTATTCTGATCGTCTAATAAATTTTCATTTTGGATTGTAGATCACAGAAATGTCTTTTCTTCTTAGTCTTTTTTGAGCTCCTCATAATCAGACAGCTTATTTTCAGCTGTTTAATAAACTGCATCATGCATACTATTCGATAGCTAGTTAGTTCATCAAAAGGCTGTATATTTTAATATTTCCCAGAGTCACCTGGGAGAGTAGCAGTAGAGGTTAGGATATTGTGTATTGTCAAATTAATAATAATAAATGATGATAATGCAGTGTTTTTAACCATCCTGATCTTCACCACATTTCAACCTGCAGGAGTTATGCTTTCAAGTGTATCCTGGTTATCAGTTAAACATGTTATTAAATGGTAATGATAGAAGTTCTTAAACATTTTGAGCTAGAAGTTCAATTTCATTCATTCATACCAGGTGAGAATTCTGGCCCTTTGGTTAACACAGAATCAATTTCGTTGCAGATAAGACAGCGAATTTGGCTCTCAATTACATCATTATGAACCTTGAAAAACTCCACTAGCTGCAGTGAAAGTGTTTTAGATTTACACCAGCATAATAGAGCAGTTTGGCCCTGGATGCAAAGTTTACTTTTTTATTTTCAGATTTCAAATATTAATTTTAACTTGAGTAAGGACACTGTCTATAAACAGTAAAATGACACATTTGCTGCTTCTTAGATGTCAGCAGCCTCAATACAGGTCTTAAACCATACGTTAATAGCTTATAAAAAGTGTGTATTGACTGTTTTGCTATCTCTACCACCTTATTTTGTAATAATTGTTCAATAACAGCAATGTTCTTCTGTCTTACAGCTTTAAACTATCCATTCATGGTTTCACTGATGGCTTTTTTTTTTAAAGCGCCTGAACCATCAAAACTTTTCTCTCCCTCTCCTGTTTCTGGGAATTTCCTGGCTCTCTATTTGACCACAGGAACCACTTCTGTTATTTTCCTACTGTTTTTAGTAGTCTAAATGTCCATGGATTTCTTTTGTCTCCCAACTCAACAATTTCCATTTGGCATTCTTTTCTTCTCCTTTGTCAGCTCTCTTCTCTGCCCCTTTGCCTACATCTACGTACATTGGCACTCTTTCACTGATATGGAGACCATCTTACCAGATTCTGATTTAGATTCCCATCTGACAGCATTAGCAGGTGGTACTGAATAAAATGGCAACACAGGGTGGATCAACCACTAACTGGAAAAATATTTCATCAGCAGTCACTTTTCATAAATGCACTAGATATGTGCGGGGAGGGAGACATTAAATCTGGCAAATTCAAGGAATCTCACAGTCACTAAAATAGGTTACTTTAGAGCTTGCTGCAAGCAGGTTTTCACCATATTTAAAAACAGTTTATCTACAAAAAGGAAGTTGATGGCATATAATAATCATTTATGGGTGTAGTCAGATACAAGGGAGAAAGAAAAAGATGAAAATGCGTAACATCAATAACTGCAAGAATAAGACAATCAGGTAGGACTTTTTTTAGACTAAGGATAATGTCATTAATTATATACTTTTAACCATTATTGTGCCCTCCAACCAAAGACCACAGCATTCTTTAGAAGCATTAATTAAGTCTTTTACCTCTGAAAGAGAATTTTTTATTATCTCCTTTGAGATCCAGAAAACCAAGGCATAGATTGATTAAATGATTTGCTCAGAAAGTCTGCGGCAAAGCTTGGAAGAGAACCAACATCTCCCAATTTGGTACTTTGGTCACAAAAGTATCCTTTTCCTCCTTATTAGAAGCCCATATGCCTAAATAACTCATCAACAAAGCAGGCCAAAGGCTAGGATGTGGGGGATTCAGCACGAGGGGGCAGTAATATAAAAAAAGATTTGAGCAAATCATGGCAATAACCAGGTAAAGTACAAGCCCCCATGGCATCTCTAGAAAAAATGAATTAACTGGGCAAATGAGTAAATGATCATGTACAATGGCAGGAGTCAGTGAAAGAAAAGATACAGGAGCTTAAGAAAAAAAACACAGTGGAACAAGAGATTCTTGTGAAAACAGTAGTCAAAACAAAATGATGAAGATTGGACCATGAGGTCCAGTCACACAACTTTAGAATTAATGATCTGTCTGTAAATAAATATTTGCCTGACTCAGCAAAAATTGCTGACAGATATTTGGCTATTGTGATTTAACTGAACATAAAAAAATTACCTAAATTTGTTACACAATCCCTCCTAGAACTTCTGACGTGGTACATGCTGATGGCAGCAAGGCAACTGCTTCTGCGTTTCCCCAAAAGAAATGCTTTTGTTGTCTCTATTCATTGTAAATCACATCATTTTGTAAATTGTCATCCCTCTAAAATGAAAGTTAACTGCTCCTTTAATATTTTCCAAAAAAATGAAGTTTTAAAACAATACTGAGCACATACTTATGTATATGATGTGACTGTCCTATAGCACGGAACCTTAAATGAAGAGTTAGAGGATAAAATTACTTTTCCTGTCTATTTCTCTTGAAACAGTCATTTCTGGATAATGGAACAAATTTACAATATCACAGATTACTTGCAAATTAATGACTCTGATTCACGCTGTCAGACACAAGTTTGTCTTTTTCTGGAAACCAATGATCAGTATCACAATAATTGCAGACATTACAAAGATTTTGTAATGTATAAGTCTATTTGAAGCACTGGATTTCAGCCATACTGATATTGTGAAAGCATCAAATTAAACTTCAGCAAGAACTGAAAATGGAATTCCATGAGGCCAAGTCTGACCATCATCTGCCCTGTTGAACTTTTGATGTTTATGGTGCCCCTTTTTATACTTTGTATTTAGTATCCAGACTGAGATGCTTTGATTCCTGGAAAGGGCATAACATTTAATCAAGTTCTTATTTTAGTGTATTGTAGCAGTGTACATTGTACACAGCCAATAGCATGTATAGTGGGAATAGTCACACACAATCTTAAGTATAATCATGCTAAGGGTACAAGTGCTGCCATAAAAATGTCCTTCCTCTTACTCACTACAAAATATAAACAAAATATTAGAGATTAGAAAATTACTGTTACTCAGATATTTTGCGAATAATGTTTTTTCTCAGACAAAAACTAAGCTGAGACATTCCTGGGTTTCTTTATTAGTATCCTCAAATACAGAATCAGGGTTCTCTCTTATGTAACACAAGGAATTTAGTGACAAGGAGGCTAAATAAGTGGATTAAAGAGATACAGATATGTTAAGGGATTCAGTGAGGCTATTATAGCATTTTGTCTTTGTGCGCTGAGATTCATAATATAGAAGTGTAGTGTCTGAAGTGTGAATTAACTTTAACAATAATCAAAATATGGAAATGTGTTTTAAAAATCTGCCTTTGCAAATGGAGAGCATATGTAAAGTATTTTATCACTATAGTATCTCAGTTCTATAGTCTTCTTAGTATAATGGTGTGTTGTTAAGAAGTTGGAATTCATCTCGGGGCAGTGGTAAAAAGAAATATGCATAGAAAATTATAATATAGCCAAAGAGGGTTCCCATTATTGAAGTAAACTTTCAGGAAATCAATAGAGAAATTCTGGACTATAATGACTTACTACAATAGTATAAAAACAGCAGGATAAAGCAAACTTTGTTGTTTGAATATATTCAAGCCTCAGGGCTTCAAAGCTATATTTCATTAGCCATGCTATAGAAGAAAATAAAACAAGGAACATGGAAGTCTCAAACATCCAGTCAAGTAACTAGCTTATTGAGTTACTCTTTTCATTTCACCCAGGGTCCCATACACACAGCGTAAACAAACATCACTCTCTCGCATACAGTTTACTGCCAATCACCTCAACTAGTGGCTTAAGCAGAGCTATCTGCAACACATTCCAAGGCAAACATCATCATTATCAAAACTAACATATAGCATAGAGGGCTATGTAAAATATTATATTAAAATAATACAAAGTCAATAAAGCCACAATTATGATACACAAACAATCACATGTAATATTCCCCGTGGATATTTGACCAAAAGGAAGTAAATGAAAGCACTAGAAATGCGTATTACCAAAGGTACAGAAAATATTTTACAAGTTTTTTTAAAATAGGACTATTACCCAATCCACATTGCTTCCCTGAACATATGCACCCTATTAAAGCTATTTTGATCAGCCTGCTGAGTGAGACCTTTGCTCAGCAAGGAGCATTTTGAATTGTTGATAAATGCTTCTCTCTTCTCAAGGGTGGATTGTTGCAGTTCTTTACTTGCAAGAGTTCCTGACCTTGCTATCTCTAAATGCTGCAGCTCACACCATCACAGGCACTCCATTGTTTTAATACATCACTCCTATTTAAAAATCTTAAACTGCCTTTCCAGAAAAGTTCATATCTTTAAAATTCTGCTATTTAAATGCAAGAAATGTCATATTTCGGTCCAGCATACTTGAGAGATTTTTAAATTTTTATTTAAAGAGTTTTCTCTTGCACTCGCTGAACTTTCAGAACTTCTCACTAACATTAGTGGGTTTATCTGACAATCTCCCTAAGGTAGGGAAGTATTATTGTGCCTATGTACGAGGGCATGCAGATCCAGAGAGGTTAGGGTCTATGTTTTCAAAAATATCCCCTCCTATTGAGAGCCTCGGTTTTTGGGTACTCTGCACCTCTTAAAAATTTTGTCTTAGGAGCCTCCAGTGGAACCCCTAACATTACTGGGCACTTTTGAAAATTTGAGCCAAAGTTGACTTATCCACGTTCACACAGGAAATCTGTGGAAAACTAGGGAGTAGAGCTCCTATCTCTTGATTTCTATTCCAATGCCTTAAATACTAGGCTGTCCTTTTTCTTACTACTTTTGCACTCAGCTAGGTCAGAATCATCTGGTTACTTAGGACTAGATTCTATACTCAATTATGCATATGTAAACTATCATTGACTTTAATAGTATCTAAAAAAAGTATTTTTGATAGTAGCCCTAGTTATAACCTTTAGATGTTGGATGTTAGAGTACTCTACATTCCATGGCTACAGACTGACTTCCCAAAGTACCTAAAATGTCCTGTCTGTCCTGGCATTTAACATTTATCATTTATTTTATGCTGTACTCAATCATTTCTATAAAACAAGAATTTCTATCAAGTATTGTATCATGAAACACCTTATAATTTTTATAAAGAATGTTGTATAAGCACATTCATAATATGGATACTATATAACAACAGCTAACTATATATTGAATAAATACATAATATACTGTAGTGATGTATACAATGCAGTACATACAATTTTGGATCAAATGGGCTGATTTCATTGGCATTAATTTAGATTTACACTAGTGTAACAGAACAGAATTGGCCCCAGTATACATATCAAATATTCCCCACTAAATCACGTATAGCACATCTACTGATTGGCATTACATTTTAGCTAATTTTTATTTTATTTTAATTTTTTTTGGTCATTTATACTTCGAATATTTTTTCTTTTGCTTTGTATATCGGGCCCTGGCTTGAAATAAATGCAAATAAACATTATTCAGTGCCAGAATTGCCACAGGCAAATACTTTTCTTTCAATGGTCCTGGGAAGTGGTTTGTTAAGCTATTGTTCCCAATTAAAAACTCATGTGTTTGTTCAATACAATATGGGTCGCTGCGCTGAGTGAAAGATTCCCTTGACATGGCAAAACCTCTAATTGTAGCAAGTCTATGCCAAGTATTTTTTAATAAGATGCAGCCGCAGGTTTGATTAGCAGCCACTGGATTTCATGTACAATCAGATAATGATGGTTTTGCTCTTCTCTGCTGAGCAAACATCCTCAGCTTTTAACCAAGTATATATATTATAAAACCTCTATATAAATAACTATGTGCAGCATAACCGTCTTAAATCCATGGTTCATCTCAACTTATCTGACCTTTGACTGTTTAATCTTAGGAGGACCTGTGTAATACCAACTAAAAATAAATGGAATAAAATATTTATTTTGGCAGATATCATACAGATATAGTAGAGGGACATGTGGTGCATGGAAATTTTCTGTCACACATGTAGAGTGCACAGAAAAGGCTCTTGAATACATTTTTGTTTTCCCACTTGTGGGATAGCATCTATTGGATAATGATGACATTAGGACTGAAAAGACACGTGTCATTTTGGAACACAGTTCCAATACTCCTCCAGCTATGCCTGAGGGAAGGTGTTGAAGACTGGTGTTTATTTTATTTAGGAGGGCATCTCAGTTGATGTTTGCCAATACAAGTTGAATAGTTGGGTTTTTTTAATTGTACATATTCACAAAGACCATTATATTGGTGGATTTTTATAAAATGTTAATAAATATATAGTTTTCTGGATACATTTACATGGATTGTCATAATTAATAAATATGAAACCTAGACATTTTAATCTCCATACAAGGTATGTTATTACAACTGTTCTTAAGAGTAATTCAGTGTTTTTATCATGGGAATAAATACAGCACATATTATCCCTTAACAACTATTCAGAACATTTCAACATAATCTCTCATAGAAGGCGTTAAGTAACTGTCCTTCCTCCACATAGTGTTGTAGAAACAGATTTTTATACTCTAGGTTTAGCTTGTTTTGGTCACGCTTTATGTTCTATTCAAAAGCATGGAATGAAATACAAAAGCATGAGGTTAAAAGGAATGGAAATTAAATTTGTTATGAAAGTTCATCTTTATACTGTAGGGGAAATGTAAAATGAACTTGAAATAACTAAATATCAAGATTAAACTGAGGACTGTTGGGGAGAAATACTAGTATATTTCCAGATACTTATCTTTCATAAACAGCAGGAGCAGGTGCTCTCCAGTATTGCCAAAAACATATTTCCCCCTCACGGAAGTATCAAAGGCATAATGATTTATTTTTATATAAGCCACTGTTGTTCTTTCAGTGAACAATGCGTGTGCATTTTTGCTTCAAAAAGTATGTCAAAGTGCTAGTCATTATAGAAATTCATCATAAACCTATAGAAACAGTAAATAATATGAGATTCACTTTGATTTCCTTGCTACTGAAACTAAAGCAACTCTTCATTTAACTACATCTTCAGGGACAAAGATGCAGGCAGCACTGGTGCTCACGTTTCTGTCAAATTTCCTTTCATGAAAATCTGAAAATGGTATGTAAAAGGTAATTGAGGGCACCTCAGTCATGCTCTCTGGAACAAAGCTGGGTAGCTTTCTTATTCCAAGCAGTTTTATACTGTAATATTTTGAAAAGAGGCGGAGAAAAAAGTTAGTATACTTACAGACTATAAAATTAGACTTACTGGAACAATAAGTTTCTGCCTTTTATAATAATGAACAGAAAACAACAGAAAACTCTTCACAGTTTTCAGTACTGCTTACTTATAGTATTTGCCATTTATTTTTTCTAATGAAAGTTGATACGGTGCATCATTCTATAATGAAGTTACCTGCACAATTTTCTAGACATCTGAAAGGAATAGTAGCATCTGCCTGTTATAAGCTGCAGTGTGAATTTTTACCAGAAAGGCAAGCAGTGACAGAAAGCACTGCAACTCAGGCATAGTCCTCCTATCCTTACTCCTTGAGACCAAATATGTTTGGATTGTGCTGCTTTTTATCTAGCTATGTATGTTATACCTCTTTGTGTCAGTCATGAAAATTCACACGACACCTAGCAAACAAACATCAGTAGACTTCTTAAACATATAGGAAACAACATATCAATGATTAGGGTAAAATAGGCATATATAAAATAGATAAAGTAAACAGATAAAAAGCAAACAACAAATGTACCTGTATTAAATTACCACCAACAAACAAAGCAAAATAAAATGTCTAGGATAGCCATATTATTATGAATAGAGCTCTCACATCCATTATTTGAGGTTACATTCACTGTTACAAAAGCAACAAATTCCTAGAAAACAACTGAAACCTAAATTAAATAAAAATTTGGAGTATATCTGCATATACTCCATGATATGCTATATGCACTCCACATACACAAGTCTACTAGGGACCCTTATGGTTTTTGCAGGCAAAAATGTTAACAGCTACTGAGGCGACAAAGACACACACATAAGGCATATTGTATAGGTCCCTTTGCGATATTTCCTGCTAAGGACGCATCCTCACACTAATTTTGCAGAGTCCTTTTGAGAACTTGAACTTTTCCCACTTTCAAAATAGGAGGAATCCCTTGAGATTTTTTTCCTATTGGAAGGCAGAAATTCTCCCAGATTTCTCATGTCATCACACTAGCCTGGACCCCTATATGTATAGGACCCCCCTTTGTAACTTTGCTTGCTGGACTAAAATACCTCTGTCTAATGTTCTTCTTTTCCTCTGAGTGCTTTTAACCTTTTAATATGCTGTAAATAAGAAACTTTACTGCTTGTGAAATAATGCACAATATGTTTGACTTGGTAAGTTGTACCGCAACTTAGGTTTACCATTGCCAAACATCTTTTGAGTGCACAGGTTGAGATATCTGCCTGCTTCTACAGTAATTGTCAATTTGAGACCGAAGAAAATTAGCACATGTAGGTTATTTTGCCAAATAGCACTTTCCCCCCCCCTCAATAGACAGGTATGACATATGGCAATGTCCTGTGGAACTTTTTCCACAAATAAAATCACAGGAATTCCAGCTGACCATGAGCTGCTCAGAGTAAAAGTGGCAGGTTGGGAGAACTAACATTTGAGAATGGTAGCAGAGAGAGAATCTGGGGTCTTAAGGTTTTGTGGCAGCTGGAGGAAAGGAGAGCAAAAGGGGACATGGTAGGTTCAACTGGTGGTATGGCAGGTTGTGGGGTAAGAGGACTGGCAGATGGGGCAGAGGAGAAGTATATTTTTCAAATTCCTGATCATCAAATTTGTGCAGGTCTCTGTACCACCATGAGTCAGTGTACCCTGAGGGATTCACCCCCAGGGAAGAGCAGGAGGTGTTTCCACCACTGCTTTCCCTAAGGGACTATCTTTTGGGGAGAGGTGGTGGAGGGTACAAAGTAATATTCTGGATCAGCTCATCTTCTGGCCCCTGCAGTCACATTCCACATTCCTAGACTGGTTCTCTGCATTTTTGATGCAGAACTGGCAGCCAGCTAAACTTTCTGCCTGGGAAAGGAAATGGGCCTTGCACTGTGCCCTGAACATAAAGAAACTCTGGCTTTGTCAGACCAGGGGGTAATGAATTCCATAGTCAATGGACCTCTGCTGAGAATGTCCTGCCACCAGATGTTTAAATCAAGGGATTGTTAGTGCACCAGCTGATCGCAATTGATGTGGTGGTACAGGAGACGCTTTTGGCTCTATTGTTTGATTTGGGCTGTTGGCTCTCTAGCTGGGGGCTGTCATTTTAATAACAGAGAGCATTGTACTTCCCAGTAGGAGGCCCAGTCTTATGATCCAAAGTAGGAGGGGAGAATTAAGCTCCTGTTTAATATTTTGTTGTTATATCACATCTCACAAATTGCTCTTTTTTATTCTAAAATCCATGGAACGATCTTGTGCATAAGATTTGTTTGGAGAAGACAGGATTTCCAGTTTGGCAGGTAATTGCTTGGGATCCAGCAACATTTGGGAACTACTTCAAGTTCTGACACACATCACGTATTGTCTAAGCATCCAAGTGAATTTTGTAAGGTTACACTTCAGTCTGGCACATTCACCAATGAAACAAAACAAGGAGTCCATATGTAACTTACAAACACTGAGTGTACAAAATACATAGGTGCTGGAACTAAGGGTCCTGCGAGTGTGGCAGCACCCCCTGGCTTGAAATGGTTTCCATTATATACAGGGTTTACAGTTTGGTTCAATGGCTCTCAGCAGCCTTACTATATAAAAATTGTTCCAGCACCCCTGACAAAATATATAGACTTTAGGAGCTCTGCCAAAGATGTGATGTACTATAAAAAATAAGAGAGGGACACAGAGATTTTGTGTGGTCTAGTGACAATGGCCTGGGCTTTCAGGGTCTGCAGCTCCAGGACAGCCCTTCCATGCAGACTGCTCCAGGATCAGGGATCCCAGGACTGCCATAGGGAGCCTGGAAGCCCTGAGAACTCTGGCTACCAAACTCTGAGGCTCCTAGCTTAGCTGTGGTTCTCAGGGCTTCTAGGGTCTCTGCTGCCTGTCAGTCCTCACAGGGAGCTAGGAGACTAGAAGCCCAAGGAGCCTCAGGGTTTGAGCTCCCAAGGCTCAATTTTGTTTCAACATTTTCTAAACAAACTCTTTTGATTATTTCTAAACAATTTTTCTTAGAATTTTCTTTTTAGTATATATGTCAAATGTCAATGGAATAAAATGAATGACTGTACTGTTTACAACACTTAGCAAACACTATTCAGGAATTAAATGAAAGTACAACCTGTCCAAGAGGGCTTAAACCATAAAAGACATAGGAAACCAGTTTAATTTGTCAAGATGGCAGCCATTAACTCTGAAAGGTTATGCAAATACAGCAGATGGATGATAAAATGCAGGCCACCTCTACTGTGTCAAACATAAATAAACTCTATATGAAACTGACAGATAACAAATTTGTTGTGTAGGAAAGGCAGGTGAGGAAATGCTTCAGTTCCACAACAGCCTGCTTTATACCCGAGTTGGAATTGTTTTTGGGTAAAGGAACATGTATCATTATTATTTGTAAAATTGCTCCTCTGCCCTTTTCCTAAATAACTAAATTGTACATATCATACTACCTAGGGTTTTCAGAAAACAAAATTCTAAATCTCTTGAAATATTGTATCTTTGTAAAATGGTGGAATATGTGAATTGATAATTATAGATCTCTAAGAAGTAGTAAAAGATAATTTAGGTATAAATTTAGATCTAGGGATGTTAATGGATAACATTCCTGACATGAAAAACCTTTGATTTTAAGACTACATGATGTTGTTGATTTTATGGGAACATTCAAACATTCATTTTCTAAAAATATATATTTTCTGAATCTTTAAGATGACATCAGCAGAGAGCAAAGGTATCTTTCAAGTTTTGACACTCCCCCCCCCCCAGCCCTTTCCTATATAAGTATTTTAAGTCCTATAATAAACAATTTTGAACCAAACATATAAAACACAATGGGGCATGGATGAGCTTCAGAGCCCGAGCTGCAACTTCAAAGCACTATCTATACAGCTATTCTTAGAATGCTAGCATGAGCCCACTAGCCCAAGTCTGTGAACCTGGGCTCTGATCCAGCAAAGCATTTAGGCATATGATTTGTCCAATTGAAGTCAATGGGATTACTCATGCTTAAAATTAAGCACACGCTTACATTCTTTGCTGAATCAAGGCCAGACTGCTAAGGATCTTGCAGGATTGAGTCGTTTATTTTCCTCCTAGCTCGAAGAACAATGTTTTGGTATCTTTCTAGCCTCCCTTCTTCACCTATTTGTCAGTGTCCACTTAGGGTCCTCAATCCCCTGTTCTTCTCTCCAAACTCTCTACTGGCAACTTCATCAACTCCCATGCCTTCAACTATTAACACATCTGACAGACTACTAATCTACCTTTCAACCATTGAACTCTTCTCTTTCTGGATTCTCCTCTTCAAGTTTTTCCCTGACTTCTCCTGTTGGATATCCCACCACCATCTGAAACATAACCTTTCTAATAATAAACTTTTCATCTTTCTTTCTGATCCCTCTACTCTGCCTTTCTAGTCTCTTAATACTGAAAACTCCCACTATCCTTCCCACTATGAGATTTGCAACTTTGCTGTAATCTTCAATTCTACAGTTCCAGTCTCCCACTAGGTGCTGTAGCTTCTCCTGTAATACCACCAAAACCCACCTTTTGACCATGATCCCAATTGCTACAAAACCCTGTCCATCCCTTGTTCACTTCTTTCTTTGGTTAGGAACTCTCCTTTCTAGCCTTCCTTTTTCTCACATCTCTCAACTGCAATCTACCTAATGTGCCAAATACTAAATCATTTTCCTTTCCAGTCAGTCTGAACACATAACCTACCTCTTTAATCCCTTCATTCACTTCCTGTTTTTAATCCTTAATACCTATTTACAAGGTCTTTCACAATCTTGTGCAAGAACCACTGTTTTTGACAAAGTGGGGAACTTGAACTTTGTAAGCAGTCTATTGAAGTAGAAAAGCTGGGTTCCAGAATGCAACAGCACAAACAGGGAAAGTTATCACATTATCCTATTTGCAAAATACTGTATAGAATTCTTCTCATAACCTATTAATGCTGGTCTTCTTTATAGGCTACAGACTGGCCAAAAATGCCAGTGGCATGGGGCAATCATTGTACTTCATGATACTTATCAATATGCTTTTTCACAATTAAAATGGTTAAAAATATCTTTTTTGTCACATTTATCCAGAATAGGCTCTCCCTTTACTCATTCATTCTGCACAGATTTAGCTGGGTAGAGAGGTTTTCCTTATCATCTTAATCTGAGAACTTTCTTATATTATTTCCTACAGTGGGTTGCCATACAGAAGTGTCAGACAGGAGAATGAGCAAATGGCTTATTTTAATAGTAAGTGACTATTCACATAGCTGATTTTCAAATACCCCAGTGAACTCTGGAGCACAAATCTACATTGTGTTTTCAAGGTTGAAAGAGCCAGGGTAGCTGACCAAGGTAGATCCCACTGCTGCAGAATGAAGGCGTGGGTAAGGCAGTTGCCCCCTAACAGAGATGAAAAGGGGGATTTGGGTGGAATTAAGACCATCAGACCACCTCCCTAAAGAAGTAACTGCTGTCTAGACAAATATTAAAAACATCATATGGAAACAGCAAACTTCCCCAACCCATCACTACAAGAAGACCTACTACAGCAGCAAATGTGAGGCAGGGCTGAGAAAGAATCCTCTCCCTCAACCCTTTCCCCCACCCATCTAGTTTCCTCTGGGAGTGGTACGGGAAAATCTTATTGGAATATTTTCACATCTTAAAATATATGCAATCTTGTCAGTCTTATACAGGTAAGTGAAAGTTTGGGGGCATGGGGCCAGGGAAAGGAGTTCCTATTTGTTTGAACATGTTTCCCCATTCCTGCTAAGTTCTTTTTTTTTTTTTTAATATATGAAGCTTGAAAAAGATATGGAGCCACAGGAAATGTGTCTCCGAAATTTCACTAATGAACAGGCAGATCTTAAGGCTCTTGCTGCTATTGAACTCATTTATATTTTTTATGAGCTCATGCACTTGTGGGAAGAAAAGAGACAGACTCTCTATTGGCAGATTAACCAGCCCTTTAAGGGTGTCTGCTGTTAATTTTGATTATTCATCTGCACATCTGTCTCTGCCCAGCTGTGACATGAACATAGCTCTTTGCAGCTAACTCCATTTAATCAGAAGCTTTTCTCCACTGAAATCTGTCAGCTTGTTTTGACCCCCTAACAGATCTGAATCTAGCATTACAATCTAGTACAAAGTCAGATCTAGCACTTCCAAGAGCTTGGATAAAGAGAGATCTCTGGTATCTAGCTATCTGGGCCTGGTAGCTGTTGACCCTGGCTGCCACAATCATGACCTCTGATAGTTTCCTTTAGAAAACACGCTTTGGTGGTTTTTAACACCAACCCAGAGACTGACAGAACTGCAATTCTTCGGGACAACTCACAATGCCAAAATCTGTGATTGGAATAAATACTAAATCCTCTCTCTCCTCAGAAGGTTTTATAGACAAATTCCACTTATCTTCTTATGCAAGATTTATGCCACTTTTCAGAAAATAGATTTTATTGTGCCTTCAACTAGAAAATTATCTTTTATTCTATGTTCTGTCAGTCCTGGGTCATCTGAATTCCAAAGAAACAAGACTCTTGATATATTTAAACATATATATGGTACATTATTGTGCATTTCACTGAAGCATTGTGGATCCTGTCCTATTCTGAATCAACTCATTTTAGGTTAATACTGCAGATTTCTCTTGCATTTCACAGAATTGGCAACTAGGAAATGGAATCTGTTGTTGCTTTCTTCCCCTCAGTATTCATAGCTGCTATAAACTCATGCCTATGAAAATAAAAATTATCTATACTCCATATACTATCCACTGCACACATGTATGGGAACCCTGTATGACTACCTGTGCTTCATCTGATTTAGTATCATGTGATGCAGCAGAATCAAGCTTTCATCATATCAAATATGTTCTGTTAGTATTTAAATATACTTTTGGATTAACTTCTACATTAATAGGCCCTAGGATAGACTGAGGATTGCTATTCTTCTCAACTGAGGAACTTACTGTGAAACATTCACTAGTGGAAGACACTGGAGGACTATCAGCACTGGAGTGATTTAGCCTGCATCTTCACTGCAAAGTTACCAGCCTGAATGAAAGCAGAACCCAAGATGTAACCCAGAATTCCACCTGTGCCAGCTAGCCTGGTTTGAAAGAATCACTTAACTTGAGTAAGAGGTTTTTGTGTGGATGGGAATGTGGGTAAGAGGCAACACCCAAAAGAAAGCATGGGCTAACTCTGCAGTGAAGACATATCTTCAGTGTCTAGGCACTGACAAAGTACAGGGATAATGTTTCTAATTTAAGTGGGCTCCAGGTTCACCTCCCTATGGGAAGGTTCCATATTATGCATTTGTCCCCAGACTGGCTTGGAATAATTCTTAGAATCAGATTTCTGGTGTGAATGCTTACTTATGTGTTCAAAATTCTCTAATATTTACTGAAAAATTGCTGTTTCCGTAAGCAATTATGCCAGTAAATTCCCTTGCTAAAATATTTTCAGAAAGAAAACATAAAAGAAGCACACATGGAGCTGAAACAAATTGAATATTAATGGAAATGTTTCTGTAGTATTCACTGACTCTAGTGATAATGTATTTCAGAGAAGTGCATATTACTCGGAACCTTTTTCTTGAGTTGGTATGTTTTTCTACAGTGTATTTACTTTATTCAGTTGCCATTAGTATGGACTGATGGGATCTAAGTAATAATTCCCCAGAGAGGGAAAGACAAAAGACCTATTTGCTGATTGCTATTTGTAGCAGCATGCTAGTTAAATATTCAGGAGGACTGCCTTGGCTTCTGTGTTTTAGCAGGAATTTTCTGATGGAGAAGTTAGGTCAAGACTGTATAGCACTACTATCTGATCAGATGTTGTATTTGAACTGAGAGCTAGAATTACTGTAGATGTCCCAGAGAGCACTGTTCTGTTATCACAAGATTTCTTTAAAGCATAGTCTAATTTTTCTACAAAGAGACAAGAGCCATTAAAACAGAGAGATAGGAGCTGACGTTTATCTAAAGAATCTCTGAAGCAGGAGCCAAGCCAGAGGATCCTTCTGGCCAGAACAAAGAAGCTCATATTTGTTACCAGTTGTACTGAGTCCTGGGAAACATCCATCAGGCTGTAATTGTCATATGCATTTACACATGGAAAAAACTCGGATTCCTTAGGAAGGTGAGACCAAATTCTATTATATCCACTCCATAGATATCCAAGATGAATATACAGTAACCTCCAAGCTCTGGACCCTTTGAAATATCAGAACAGTCTTTATGAAAATTATAAGACACTGATCTAGCTGAATAGATGAAGATTTCATGTATGATGCTACAAAATGTTGCACTCTAGGAAAAAGAGAGAGAATTCCTTGATTTAGATATTTTTTAAAGAGTTACTTCAGTAACTCAGAAAGCAGTTATTATCTCTGCTTTAGAAGAAAAGGTAAGTGCTTTTTTTCTGGATGTCTTGAGAAAAACAGGTAGACCATTTTCAGCTAATGTGTCAAGCGTTTAAAGGTTGTTTTGAGAGTTAAAAACTGCCATTCCTGGGATCCCTTGGAGGAGGATTTAGGAGGCTCATTCCATCCTTCTGGTGGCTCACCCTCTGTCCTCCTATCCCACACCAACAGAGTGATGGGCACAAGATTAGGAGATGTTATCCTTACTGCGCTGCTGTACAGCTTCAGGGTCAATACACCTGTATTCCCCCTCTGCTATCCACCAAGGGCATCCGCTTTTAGCTTCCGGCTCCCAGCCATCACCTCTCTTGAGGATGGACCTGCATCTCTCTCCCTCCTGACTAGGAAATCTTCAAAGGCTGCACAATTCCTTGCCTGTGCTTTGATATTCCCAGCAAGCCAGAATGCCTAAACAGGCCATTTGTACTTTGCTTCCTCTCCAGAGACTGTGAACAGAGTAATTATCAGCAGTTACAAGCTGCCACTAAGCTCTTCTTAAGCAAACACATTTATTCTTAGGGCAAAACCATCAGAGAAGACATATTAAAAACAATAAAAGAACCTACATGCATGCTAAAAAGCTTACCAGAGGTCACCCCAACTCCAACTCTGGGCAGAGGCACCAACTTCTCCTGGCACCGGTGGGTGCTCGACCCCCACCCCGTCCCCGTCCCTGCCCCGACTCCACCCCCACCCCACCCCACCCCTCCCACCCCGGCCCTGACCCTATTCCAACCCCTTTCCCAAAATCCCCACCCCAACTCCGCCCCCTCCCTGCCCCTATTGGACTTCTTCTCCAAATCCCCGCCCCAGCCCCGCCTCTTCCCCTGAGCACGCCGCGTTCCCGCTCCTCCCCCCTCCTTCCCACAGCTTGTTACACCGCGAAACAGCTGTTTCATGGTGGCAAGCGCTGGGAGGAGAAGTGGGGACGCGGCACACTCAGGGGAGGAGGCAGAGGTGAGCTGGGGCGGGGAGTTTGGTTGCTGGTGGGTGCAGAGCACCCACCAATTTTTCCCCGTGGGTGCTCCAGCCCCAGAGCACCCACGGAGTTGGTGACTCTGGGCTCTAGTAGGTGTAAACCCTTCAAATCCCACAAATGGGTTTTCCCTCTGGTTTCAAGTTCATGAATATTTCAGATTCAAAAGCAGAACCTAGTGTGGGCAGGTCAGCCTGCTTTTATTAATACAACTTGGAACTTTGATCTCCAACCTCCAGGAACAGGTAATCAGCAGACAATCAACTTCTCAGGGTGCAGCTTCAAAAGGCTGGGTTTTTGCATAACCAGAGGGAGCGGGGAATTTGCATTCACCTCTCCCTAGGTATTTCCCACGAAACCTCCTTCACACTTATTGTCCCAGAAGTCTATTCTTTCTGGCACAATTTCAATATATTCCCTTGAATTCACAGGCCTCATATCACATCTCCATGGTAGCAGGTTACAAATAATCCTGGTCCACAATAATAAATAAACTTTGCATTTAATACAATAAGGTTTTTCAAGGATTTTGCAGGAAATTGCCATATCTGTCACAACTGCTATCTAAAAGGGTCTCAGTGACTCATTAAGGAGTAGCAGCAACTATTCAGGGAGAATTCATTTTCCTAGAACAAGGCTCATGCTGACATTCTCAGAGGAGACCGAAAGAGATCCAGGATCTGTATGCCACTGGGAAGCAAAGAAAGCTTGATTAAACCATGAATTAACCCTGGAGGCAAGAAACTGATCAATCAGAAGCACCTTTTTCCACATGCAGGGAAACATTGCTTTCTTACTCAAGATATTCTTCTGTCAAAATGTCCTGTCTAGTCAGCATGGACTCCAGGGATGAACCAGATGAATAAGCATGAATTGTGAGTTAATTTCCCTTTGAAGGGGCACTTGAAATTCCTATCTCCTGTGGAGATTGCAGGCTTATGGGTTAGTGAAATTTCTTTCCACACCTCCACCAAACTATCTATTATCTATCTCTTAACATTCAATAACTCCCCAGACAGAAAATATGCTCACTGCTAATGAATGTGATGACTCTTTGTCTGGGCAGCAGGAAAAGAGGCCTGCTGCATTTGGGTCATGAGGGAGGGGAAAGGGACATGTAACCTCTACCCCGATATAACGTGACCCGATATAACATGAATTCGGATATAACGTGGTAAAGCAGTGCTCTGGGGGGGCGGGGCTGCGCAGTCTGGCGGATCAAAGCAAGTTCGATATAACGTGGTTTCACCTATAACGCAGTAAGATTTTCTGGCTCCCGAGGACAGCGTTATATCGAGGTAGAGGTGTACTTAACTGAGCAGAGCCCAGGGCGGGAAAAGAGGAAATGGCCAAACCGGATAGTGATGCTCACTCACCACGTGCATGAGGGTATTTATACTGTACCCCTGCATTCTGGAACTCTCTCTCTCTCTTTCACCGATCATCACTGTCTACTGTCCCACCCATGGGACAGAGTAGAACTGAGATTTATAATCTGATTTGGGTTTGCGGTAGTTGCATTTTTTTCTTTGAGACTGGAGAGGAATTTTACCCTCACAATCAGGGGAAGGATGAGGTTTTTTTCCCACTTTCCCCACAGTCAGGGACCCACCCAGTGAGGTAGGTAAGGACGTTAGGTTAAGATGTCACAACTTAGTAGGTGGCAGGCCTTGCAGTACAGGTCTCATTACAGAGGGGATATAGTTAAGAACATAAGAATGGCCATACTGGGTCAGACCAAAGGTCCATCAAGCCCAGTATCCTGTCCTCTTGCAGTGGCCAATGGCAGGTGCCCCAAAGGGAATGAACAGACAGATTATCATCAAGTGATCCATACCCTGTCACCCAATTCCAGCTTCTGGCAAACAGAAGCTAGGGACACCATTCCTGCCCATCCTAGCTAATAGCCATTGATGGACCTATCTTCCATGAATCTATTTAGCTTCCTTTTGAACCCTGTTATAGTACTGGCCTTCTCAATACTCACTGGCAAGGAGTTCCAGAGGTTGACAGTGCGTTGCGTGAAAAAATACTTCCTTGTGTTTGTTTTAAACCTGCTACCTATTAATTTCATTTGGTGGCTCCTTGTTCTTGTATTATGAGAAGGAGTAAATAACACTTCCTTATTTACTTTCTCTGTACCACCCATGATTTTATAGACCTCTATCATATCCCCCCTTAGTCGCCTCTTTTCCAAGCTGAAAAGTCCCAATCTTTTTAATCTCTCCTCATACAGAAGCCGTTCTATACCTCTAATCATTTTGTTTCCCTTTTCTGAACTTTTTCCAATTCCAATATATCTTGTTTGAGATGGGGCGACCACATCTGCACACAGTATTCAAGGTGTGGGCATACCATGGATTTATATAGAGGCAAGATGATTATTTCTATCTTATTATCTATTCCTTGATGATTCCCAACATTATGTTCGCTTTTTTGACTGCCGTTGCATATTGAGTGGATGATTTCAGAGGACTATCCACAATGACTCAAAGATCGCTTTCTTGAGTGGTAACAGCTAATTTAGACCCCATCACTGTATATGTATAGTTAGGATTATGTTTTCCAATGTGCATTACTTTGCATTTATCAACATTTAATTTCATCTGCCATTTTGTTGCCCAGTCACCCAGTTTTGTGAGAGCCTTTTGTAGCTCTTCGCAGTCTGCCTGGGACTTAACTATCTTGAGTAGTTTTGTATCATCTACAAATTTTGCCACTTCACTGTTTACCCCTTTTCCCAGATTGTTTATGAATATGTTAAATAGGACTGGGCCCAGTACAGATCTCTGGGGGACACCACTATTTACCTCTCTCCATTCTGAAAACTGACCATTTATTCCTATCCTTTGTTTCCTATCTTTTAACCAGTTACCAATCCATGAGAGAACCTTCCCTCTTAACCCATGACTGCTTATTTTGCTTAAGAGCCCTCGCGTGAGGGACCTTGTCAAAGGCTTTCTGAAAATCTAAATATACTATATCCACTGGATCTCCTTTGTCCACATGCTTGTTGACCCCCTCAACGAATTCTAGCAGATTGGTGAGGCATGATTTCCCTTTACAAAAACCATGTTGACTATTTCCCAACAAATTATGTTAGTCTATGTGTCTGACAATTTTGTTCTTTACGATAGTTTCAACCAATTTGCCCGGTACTGAAGTGAGGCTTACTGGTCTGTAGTTACCAGGGTCACCTCTGGAGCCCTTTTTAAAAATTGGTGTCACATTAGCTATCCTCCAGTCATTTGTTACAGAAGCTGATTTAAATGATAGGTTACAGATGACAGTTAGTAATCTTGCAATTTCACATTTGAGTTCCTTCAGAACTCTTGGGTGAATACCATCAGGTCCTGGAGACTTGGAGTTGGAAATGGATTTAGTTCAGAGGTTCTCAAACTGTGGTCCGTGGACCACCATAGGTCCACGAGCTCCATTCAGGTGGTCCGCGGATAGTTCCCTCTAAGGTCCGTGCCTGGGCGGCCGCATATGAGAGAATAAAGGGCCACCCACCTAATTAGTGGAGCCACACAGGTGTGGCTCCACTAATTAGGTGCCTAGACCCTGGAGAAGACGCACATGAGGTGGTGGCCTTGGGGGGAATAGGTGGTGGGGGGAAGTGGGGTGAGAATAGGGGTTGGAGGAATTTGAAACGTGCAGGGCTGCGGTGGCCAGAGAAAGAGGCAACTTTCCCCAGCTCCAGGGCTGTGGTTGCCAGGGAGAGATGGCCCTCCTTCCCAGCCCCAGCTTGGGGGCTGCCGCAGTGGGGGAGAGAGGGAGAGACCCCCCCTCCTTCCCATCCCCAGCTTGGGGGATGCCACAGCATGGGAGAGAGGGCACATCCATTGCATTAGAAAGGTAAGACTACTGATATTAAAATATAAATTGTGTGCTTTTATTTGTAAAACAAAAGAACTTTTATTATTATTTTTTTTTATATAGCGCTTTTATCCAAAGTGTTTTACAATATAACAGTACAAACAACATTTGGAAAGATCAATAATGGTCCGCTGAGACCCTCAGCAATTTTTAAGTGGTTCCCCCCGACCCCCCCAAAAATGTTTGAGAACCACTGATTTAGTGGAAAATGTCTCCTAAGAAAGCAGGGAGTTGTGGCTCCTTACATCAGGTACAGCAGAAAGACACCTCCCACTTTTCAAGAACTGCTTAAATCTCATACCAGGAGCTAGCAACGGGCTAGCTGGGAGCCAGTGGAAGGGGTGGGCTGATGGCAGCCCTGCCAAATAGGTGGAAACAATTAAGGAAAGAATGATGACCTGCACTGTATGATTTATTGCCAGATATTCCCAAGAGGTTTGAATAAGCATCCAAATTTTGGAGCCCTTACCAACACCAAACTTTTGATATATACCCATCATTTCATCTAAACGGAATAATGGCTTTGATCCTAGACTTGTGCTTCAGCTTTTTTGCTCCATTCAACAATGCAAAGTGGTTCTAGATCTGGCAGATGAGGCCCACAGATGGCCATCTTGTGTAGGAGGATCACCACGCTGCCACAGCAGCGCTTTGCCATCCTCCTAACTACACAGCCAGCACAGGGGATGTGGTGGAGGCAAAGAGGGGTGGGCTCTGGCTTGATAGCATCTAAATGATCTGCAGGTGTTACAAATTCCCCTTGGGACTATTGACAGTGGGTGCAGGTTAGAGCAGCCTGATAGGTCTTGTAACCTATACTGAAGGACTGGTGTGGTGCTGAGTAGCACCAGGAAACATAAAAGCACACAATTCCTCACCTATGCCAAGCATTCCTCAAGATCAGCTGAGGATCTAGCCCAAGGTTAATAAATAAAAAGGAATGAAAACTGATATTTTTTAGTAATTTACCCTAATTCAATGAGAGCCACAGTACAAACAAAGTAGTGCTAACCAACAGGTCCTCATTCTGGAATTCTCACTGAAGTGTACTTTTGTTCTACATTTATGACAAATAAACTACAAACATGGAACTTAAAAGGAACAATAAATACCAATATCAGGTAATGGCATATGGAAAGGGATCTGGGGGTCATAGTGGACCCAAGCTAAATATGAATCAACTGTGTAATGCTGTTGCAAAAAAAAGCGAACATCATTCTGGGAAGTATTAGCAGGAATGTTGTAAGCAAGACACAAGAAGTAATTCTTCCACTCTATTCTACTCTGATTAGGTCTCAACTGGAGTATTGTGTCCAGTTCTGGGTGAGACATTTCAGAAAGGATGTGGACAACTTGGAGAGAGTCCAGAGAAGAGCAACAAAAATTATTAAAGGTCTAGAAAACATGACCTATGAGGGAAGATAGGAAAAATTGGGTTTGTTTAGTCTGGAAAAGAGAAGACAGAGGGGACATGATAACAGATTCAAGTATGTAAAAGGTTGTTACAAGGAGTAGGAGGAAGAAAAATTGTTTTTCTTAACCTTTGAGGATAGGACAAGAAGCAATGGGCTTAAATTGAAGCAAGGGCGGTTTAGGTTGGACATTAGGAAAAACTTCCTAACTGTCAGGGTCAGGGCCGGCTCTGGCTTTTTTGCCGCCCCAGGCAAAAAAGCCGCCGGCCGCGCCCCCCCCCCCCCTGCGGCCGGAGGGGAGGGGGGCCGGAGCCCTGGGAGGAGGGCGGTGAGCCCCGGTGGGGGCTCCGCTCTCCCCCCAGCGGCCGGGGGGAGAGCGCCGGGGGGGAGGGCGGCCGGAGCCCTGGGAGGAGGGCAGCAAGCCCCAGCTGGGGCTCCGCTCTCCCCCCGGCGGCCAGAGTGCAGGGGGCAGGGCGGCGAGCCCGGCCGTGGCCCCGCTCTCCCCGGGGGCCAGAGCGCCGTGCCGCCCCCCTCCAGGTGCCGCCCCAAGCACAAGCTTGGTAGGCTGGTGCCTGGAGCCGGCCCTGGTCAGGGTGGTTAAGCACTGAAATAAATTGCCTAGAGAGGTTGTGGAATCACCATCATTGGAGATTTTTAAGAGCAGGTTAGACAAACACCTGTCAGGAATGGTCTAGATAATTAGTCCTGCCACGAGTGCAGGAGACTGGACTAGATGACCTCTCGGGGTCCCTTCCAGTCCTATGATTCTATGACTGGCATTAAAAAGATATTCAGTTTGTAAAGAAATGTCACTTATACCATACCTGCTCAGGATTATTATTATGTGAACAACAATACTTTCATCAGGCCTTAAAAACAAGTTGCTGAACTATGCCTCTCTAAGGGTTTCTGCTTTAATATGAGCTGATAAGACCCTCCACCTCTCTCCCACCACCTGCATATGAAAAAATCTAAAGTGACCAAAGCTATATGTGTTTTTGTTTTGATCACACAACATATCAGGAGAAAGCTCTCGGAGATACAGCTATCCTACATTTTTCACACGTGCACGCCATTTTTTAAAAATTAGAACAATCATTTTTCATTTAATTCATTTAAAACAATTCTAGCTCAGAAATCAAGAATGACTATGTGAAAATGGTGTAATTTAAACCTCACCATAAAAGAGGATGATATTCTTCTGTTAGAGGGTTCATTAATACATAACATAACTGAACACTTCCAAACTAAACAACAAGAAAGCTAATTTTATTCTAATAATTAAGATTAGTCATAATAATAACAATATCTTAATTTCTAAGTTCTCTTATAATATCCCATTTGCTTCTATTCAAAACAGAAGAAGTCAATATTATTGCATTTTAAAATGTGATTTTAAATTTGCTATGCTCTAAAGGGACAAAATCTATTAACTTTAAAATATGAGCTGCTATAAAAATTACATGTAAAAATACCTTTGATGTTAAAGTACTAATTAGAATTTTTTGTTCAAATGCTAGTTGTCTGTTCCCATTAATTTGGACAAAACATACTGTAACAAAATAGTAAAACCACTATATCACTACCACAATTATATTATTTTTGGTATCTACAATGAAGTACAGAAAGAATACTGCTGTGTGCTGAACAAGAAAAAAAAGTGGGGAGGGATGGAGGAGGGAACCTGGGAGAAATAGTATAATTAGTATATTTAGAATTCTCTTAATTCATTTTATTTGCAAGCAAAGTTGGAACCATGGTGTGTCACTAGTGTTCAAGCAGAAGTATCCATGGAAATGAATGCTAAGTTCTGCTTAAAATTCAGCAGCCTGGTCTATCTTTTGATAAAACAATTTCTGACCAAAACTCAAGTCAGTATAATATGAACTAGGACAAACAAATCTACACAACAGTCTAAAAGTAACGTAAAATAATCACACAATTATGTTGGTTTAACAAATGCTATTTCCTTGTTTAGAATTATAGATCTTATTTCAATAGACTGGATGTTTTCAGATTTTCTTGGTATATTTGAACTAAAGTTCGCAGATTGTTTTATCTCAGCACATATTCTAGTTGCCTTTTTGTTTTTGACTTGCCACAGCACCATCATATGCGAGTCAATGACAATCAATATTTATTCTGCTCTTGCAAACCTCTATGCTTCATCCCAAACTTCAGTTTACCTTGGGTTGTTTACCATGGATGCCCACAGCAACATTTACTGGTTATGATGAACAGTGTTCGTATTTCCCCAAAGCAATCCCGAAATGCTGAACATTTTCCATCAGACTCCTGAGCAACTCAAAATAGTAAGGTTCCTCAAATCCCCCTCTTCAGATTTTCCCTTCCCCAAGGGAGCAATCACTGAGAAAAGCAACTATAGTTCTATTAAGGTACAGAAACTTGCTGCTTCCCAGGGATGTGCTTCTCTAGCAGTGGGAATCAGCTTGCATTACTTCATAGCAGTAGGCTCTGCATGCTTAGTTCTTTAGTATATAAAGTCACTTCATCAGTTCAATTCTTTGTTTCCTCTTTTTTTACCTCCAAAGTAACTCTAAACTACTTTAAAACACCTTCATTACAGAAATGATTCAACCAGCACTGCTGTAAACTGTGGAAATGTAAAAGCTGTTAAAAATGTATTAAATGTTGTCCATGCCACAAGGGTACTAGTGTAAAATGACCTTAAGTTTAAAGGCTCCCTATGAAGGCAGAACAGTAATCTGCTCTGCTTCTCCTAATGAATAACAAATGGGCCTTCACAATTCATTTACTTCAGTACAAGCTGCCATTACAAGTCGTTTTGTTTTTTTTAAACTTTGCAGTAATGTATCATCTTGCCTGACTATATGTCATTTTTAGAAGGTCACCAAAGGTATGTAACTCCACTTCTTTCTTTCTTTTTTCTAAGATATGACAAACTTTGACAAAGTGCTGACCAGCTTGTTCTGATATACTATATCATACATCTTGAACTCATACAAAAATACTTCCTGTTTTGTAAAGGAAGTTGGGAAAATACTATATTCTTCAACATGACTCTGTGTTATCAAATGAATAACTAAAATATGACAAATGAAAGACTAAAATTAAGACTTTTAGTTTTCTATTTATTTATTGATATTAGTTGTACCCTAAAATTTAATTTCAAACTGCATGTTCAAAAGTTAATTAAAAGACCACTCCTATTTATCATTATTTCACAGGTATTTGGAAACACGTATTACGTTGCTATGGACAATTAGCCTTTTATCCAATTTTACTTGATAGTTTAACTCTCCCACCCTAAGGTTTTAATTATCCCCTCCACCCGCGTGCTTAGCCCTCAATTCATGCAGCTGGAAATCTGCCTCAGCGATGTTATAACCTTGTTAATGTAACAAAAGAGGAGTTTACTTAAAACTGTACTGACTATGGATTTAAGCCAAATTTACTTGAAAGAGGAAAGAGACTGTCAAAAATCCTATAGTAAACACAGAAAAGCAGTTCTTTCATAACCTTCACCTTAATTCATATAGACAAGCAATTTACATGTAAGTGGATTCATATGGCCTGCAAGGGGCCTCTTCTCTTGAGCTGGACTATTCTTTGTACCCTGCCCCCACCTTAAAAAAAATGAAACAGCTCACTTTACTGAAATGGCAGAGGATGTGCAATCTTTTTAATCACAATAAAACATAATTAAGATAAACATTTATAAAGCTAGTCAGCATCAATAAAGACAGCATGAATTTCACAGAGCCATTTTCAACTTCAGTTGGTCCTCTGTCAAATACATATTTTAAATTCAATAGAGGTTTTTATGTGAAGAGTGTAAAGTTGCACTTCTAATGAGGTAATAGTTACATTAGCCTTAAGTGGAAGTTGCTTATCAAATATTGATATCCCCCATTCATTTAGTTGCCAAATTACAGTAGGGATTTCCTAACTTCATCTGTTAATTAGATTCATTGTAGGATATATCCTAACAAAAGCTTACATTAGACCAAACAAAACATTATTATATGAAAGTGTTGAAGGGAAATCTTGCTAAGAGAGCAAAAAATATAAACCATATTTCTTAATAGAACTGTGGAAACACTATAGGCATTTTTCAATCTGATTGGATCCCTAGTTTTTTATTTTTTGAGGGGGGGGGGAAGGGATTTGGAGGGGGGGACTGATTTCCCACAAAAACATAAAATAATTAGTGTTTTTGTTTCAGCAGTTTTGCATACTGAGAGTTTAAATATTTTTGAACAGGTAAAAAGTCTTTCTTTAAGCTCACAAATGTTCGAGTATTTTCTGCTCTGCTAAGAGGGTATTAGTTTGCTGGATGTCAAATGAAGATCTACTACAGTGCATAGGTTTCTATTTTTTGGATGCTATTGTAATCCATGTCTACTTTTATGCTACTGAATCACACCGCATTTCCAACACCAACTCTGCTCTAAACTCCACAGACATGCACATCGCTCATTTGCAGACAGACCACACAGAAGACTAAAAAAGACGATCGCAGACTACCTGCTTCTTGGGTTAGCCATAAAAGACCAGAATAAGGCTATTCAGTTACTAAAAATAATTGTAATTGAAAAATACTTTATAAAACATGGTAATATTCCAAAATGTTAGATAATCAAAAAATTACATAATTTGGAGCCATTTTTAGTGTCTGCTGGGAGGCTTTTGAGACCTCCACTCAGGGCTCAGAGCATTATTATTATTAATTATATTATTATTATTGATTTGTATTATGGTAACACCTAGGAGTCTTGCTTTAAGCAGGGGGTTGGACTAGATGACCTTCTGAGGTCCCTTTTAACCCTGATATTCTATTATTCTAAGTCATGGACCAGGACCCCACTATGCTAGCAAGCAGCAGGAGGGACTAGCTACCCCAGCACATACTTATAGTTTCAGACAGGATCGTACTTGGGGAAGCTAGCTCTTCCTAGCTACAGTTCTATTTTTAGCACACTACCTCAATCAGAACTAGCATGGGTATGTCTCCTCAAGATAGAATTTACACATTCCAGCTCTAATGTAGATATTCCCAGACATAACTACTACCAGAGCATTCAAGGGTACTCATGGATTATCAAGTGGGACCACTATAGATTGATGTGGCAACATTCCTCTATCTATGGTTGAATGCCTTTTCTCTGAAGCATTCCCAATCTGGTAGATGTGAAAAACTAAGTTTATGGACCACTTACATTGATGTAAATTCAGAGTAACTTCACTGAAAACCATGGAATTATTCTGGATCTATACCTATGTAATACAGTATAATTTGGCCCCATGTCTCAAATCAGGCCCCACTTTATTTTTGTACTGTCAGAAGACTCCCAAGCAAGCTAAGGTCCTTACTCTGTGAACACTTAAACACATGTATAATTTTATTCAAGGATCAGGGATTAAATTATATATATACACACACACCCCTTTGTAAAAACATTGCATCAACAGGCATAAATTTTACAAAGAAAAAAACAAGAAAAAATGTCTGTCAAATGGGAATATATTGATAAGCAAGAATTTTTTTTTCATTTTAAGCGTAAGTGTTTCAACTCTTTACCATATACTGTGAATGTGAATTCTTTCAGGAAAATATAAAATGGTTAAGAGAAAAATACCTTGTATCAAATGACTTTTAAATTAAAGTGCAATAATAAAATAATAGTAAAATATTACTTTTGTATAGGAACATAATGTCAACATTCCAGTGAGGTAGGAAATATTATTACTTCAGTTTTACAGTTGGGAAATTGAGAAACACAAGTTAAGGTCTAAATTTTCAGAGGCACCCTCTAATTGTAAGTACTGCAATTTCTGGTTGGTCAAACTGAAACACACAGGACTTACATTTTAGTGATGATGAGTACCAACAACCCTAATTGGATCCAGTAAGAGGAAGGATGCTCAGCACCATGAAAAATCACGTCTCAAGGTGACAACCCCAAAGTAGTGGACATGTGTGAAAATGTAGGGCTAAGTGACTTGCCCAATGTCCCACTGGATGTCTGTGGTAAGGCCAGGAATAGAAGCAAAGTCTTCTGACCCCCAGTCTTGCATTTGTTACATACACAGCTTGGTGGCAGAGACACAAGGGAGCAAGGTTTAGAAGTGTCTTTTTCAGGTCTTTTCTTCTTTGGCCAGTGGAAGTCAGTCAGGCAAGGCAGAACAAGACTTACAGTTGGATACATAGATATAGGAGAGATTTTTGTTCTCTCAAACTGCCTAGTTGCTAGTGAGCACCTGGTTAGGTGTGTTTCTCCAAAGTGTTCAAGGCAACAGAGTGAAACTGAGTAAAATCTAATGCCTGGCCTGTTGTAGTCTGTAGAAGCACAATTAAGCCTGTAATGACACAGGTAAATTATTTATGAAACAGACAGTGAGTTAGGTATTGCAAGTATCAAGACTAGCTTTGGTTCTATGATCCACAAGGAGGGGGTGGGGGTGAAATATTTTAGCTTTTACATAACACAGCACCTACCTATACTATCTCTTAGGGGCTTACATGTATTTCCTACCCATTAGAGCTGCCTGTGGGGCGTTGAAGAACAAGGGGATAACAGATGATAAACTTCATGATTGCCTCCACTTGACTAATCCACAAAGATTAGTCACCTGCCCTCTTGACTGGAAGATGAGCACTGTAGAGTTAGTCACTGAAAGAAAATGAAGTTAATTGAAAGGAGCATACTCTAGGAGTTCAGGGATAATAAGAATAAGCACTAGAAATTAGAAGGACATGGGTATTAGGTTGATCTTCAAGAGCTTGTGTGGACTGGTTTTGATCAGGGTCAAGTGCAACAAGGATAAATGTATGCATGTTTGAGGTGGGGGATTCTAATCACAAAAAGTCTTTTTAGATTTTTAATTTAGGCCAATGAGTCATAGCTGTCCTTAGTAACTATGCATTTACAAAACCAAAACTTGGTGTACACTGAGAAAAAACAATATTTATTCTAATAAAGGAAGAGTGTCTTTCACCTTCTTGTTAATTTAAAATACTTTTAAAAGAACAGTAGTAAATATTAAGATGCAGCATAATAAAATTAAGTATCAATTAAGAAATAAGAATCATGCTAACTCTTATAAAATGCTAGAATATTCACCAGCAACAGTCCAAAATACATCAGCTTTCAACAGTGATTCTGCATGGTTCTGGACCATCACTAATATCATATTTTTAATAAGGGGAAAGCACATCTGTATAGGAATAGAACATGGTGATATTAAAAATGTGCTCCAAACTTGACTGTCACTTTGTAAAATGGTGAGTGTCAAGGTTAGTAATGGCTCATTATGGGTAGCATTTAAATAGGTCCCTTTAAGTCCCCTTTCTCCTTCCTAGCCTTTCTGATTGGGAGATTTCTTGCCCCTCTCCCTAAAAGAGGAAAAGGTCATTTGCCTTCGTACATCTATGTCAGCTGGCTTCTCTTCTCATCAGGATCATATGCCATGTCCATCACAGTGGCACCTGAGCATCATCCAGTAGTGCATTAAGTGATGTGAGCAGCAATGTTACATGCAATCCTTTCCTTTTTTCTCTCTCTTTTCTTCTACACAGGGAGAAAATTGTGTGTATATTTATTTTATTATTAAGACCAAGGTTGAGGAAGTGCACTCTACAGTTGAAACAGTAGTGCTGAGCTTTGTGGTTGTTCTTAGTTTTTGAATTAGTCTGTTCCACAGTCTTGGGATGGCCCCAAAGAAATGCCGGCAGTCTAGGGTTGTTGTTTTTGTTTTCTTTCCCATCTCCACAATTAAAGTAGGATTCTGTGGATGCCCTCTTCTCCCCCAAGACAGCCATCCAGAGCACTATTAGGTTGCCCCTTGCTGCTGTCTGGAGGGAGCCCTATGGGTCCTCTTCTCTGATTCCTGGTTTGGAATCCCTAAACAAATATTAGAGGTGGCTGGTCAACTAAGGTCCTTAAAGCAGTCAGAGATGACCAATGGAGTATTCTCCTTCTGCAGAGAAACTTTCCACTGGCATAATACTCCAGTGGTAGAAGTGGCTATGCCACCTCTTATGCCAGCTGTACATAAATTAGGACTGAGCCCATGCTATCCCTCCTAACTTGTGCTAGGCCCAGGCAGCTCTGGATCAGGATAAGCGGGATAAAGTGGAAAATCAGGGCCTTACCAAAGTAGCATAAATACCCTTTAAAGATTAAATGCCATTGAGAGCAAGGTGATGCAGTTGTGGTTTTTTTTATGGACTTTTAATCCCCGAATCGACGCTCTTACTCCACCAGCGGAGGTGGGAGTAAGCGCCAGCGACAGAAAGCCGCAGAAGTCGATTTTGCCGCCGTCCTCACAGCGGGGTAAGTCGGCTGCGATACGTCGAATTCAGCTACGCTATTCACGTAGCTGAATTTGCGTATCTTAAATCGACTCCCCCCTGTAGTGTAGATGTACCCTAACAAAAGTATTGGGAGCATAAGCTTTCGTGGGTAAGAACCTCACTTCTGCCTCAGGAGATTTCCATTACTTGCATCTGAAGAAGTGAGGTTCTTACCCACGAAAGCTTATGCTCCCAATACTTCTGTTAGTCTTAAAGGTGCCACAGGACCCTCTGTTGCTTTGTTCTTCTGACTATGGCATCAGAAATGGATGCCATCACATTCTCTCATTGGCTACAGTTCAGTACAAATATCCTATTTCATCATTTTGATCATTCCTATTTCCTCAGTTAATAAAATTATAAGAAAGCATATTTTAGATTATCTTAAAAACTAAGGCACAGTTTGGCTGAGATCAATCCTGGAGGAGTATAGCTTTCTTCCTGTGGAATTATTTTTTTGATAAAATGATTGTATTTTTATTATTTTCATATTTTAAAACTAAGGTTATGCAATGGAAACTTTAAAAAAGTTGTTATTACAGTTTTCAATATAAAATATTTTAATTTTCATTTACAAAGTAAAACTAAGGCAAACTCCAAAATCACTTAACTTTAATTTAAATTAAAACATTTCCAAAGAAAATTAAGTAGTACTTCTAAACCTCAGTATCCCTTGAGATAATCCAGATCCAAATTTTCATGATTTAGATCTGTAAGTCCATCTTCTTTTTATAAGGACAACTTTTTAACGATATATACTAATTCATAATTAGTGTATAATACAAATTATTTTGTATAGTGTTATTCATACTAAAGGATTATGAACATTGAACATGGAGATAGCCTGCACTAAAGAAGCACTTTAATTTGGCTTAGAATAGATATTTTGCCAAATTCTAGGCAAAATTTTGATATTTGGTCTTGGCTGAATCATTTTTCAAATACCTAGTCAAAGCTCAATAATTAGAAGGCAGCATTAGTCCCCCATCTACTGTACTGGATGCAAAAAACCTTGCCTGTTTCTCTTTCCTTCTTCCTTATGGATATTTCAAATATCAACCACAACTACTCAGGGAAAACAGGAGTGATTTTTAGGCAACGCTGGTCCTTTCCGATTCTGCACCACCACCCACAGTACTAGCCACTTAGTGTCATACCTTTCCTGGAGTCAGCTAATGTAACACCCTCACCATTGCCTTCCTGCCTCTATATCCCTAAGCACCATTCCTTCTCACTGTTGTTCCTCTTCAACAGCCTCCCCCAGTACCTAAACCCTGCACCCACTCAGGAGTGAATTTGGGAACCTTGAATACTGGAAATCTGAGGTGTGCCAGTGCCACGGGCTAATCTGACAAATTAAAACCCACTCAAATAAAGCAAGTTTGCAAATTCAAAAGAAAAGCTTTGCAAGGTATGCATGTCACTCCTGGGAGACTATAAGAAAAAGAACAGTGAGACAACGGAAGAAACATAGGGTGAAAAGGGGATTAAAGAACAAGCAGAGTGATAAACCCAAAGAGGATGAAAATGCATAAAACAGGCTCCCCTTTGGGTATAACATTGTTTTTAAAACTTGATTATTCTTGAAAATATAATGGTTTCAAATGACAAGAGAAGGGTTTGCAGACTTCAGTACCTTGTAAACTCAAAAAGTAGTTTATGCCGTTCTTAAAACCTAAAACTTTGTGAGTTTCGCCAGTCCCTAGGGAGAGCACTTGTTTCAATCCTCACTCTTGCAATCTGTACTTTAAAACTATTGCTACTTGTATCATCATGCAAACTCTCTTATTTTCTGTAGGTCAACAGCACAAGCAAAAGGGCATTTGGAGTTACGGTCTTTAACCTCTCCAGCATGCATTAGTTGACTTCATGTAACAGGTTCTTGAAAAGAGATTTGAAAAATCATCAAGTTATTAACTAGGTGCAGTCAGCCTGTTCAGCCCATGATGGTAGTGTGGGAGAGAGCTTTACTGCCAACTATGGAGAGAAAATAAATATTTTAGGAGCATAGAAAACCTGATTGAAAAATAAAGGTCAAAGAGACAAAGGGAATGTCTTTGGAAGATTTTATATTGGAATCTGTACCAAAAAAGCCCTGTGAAGATTTCTGAGAGCGGGAGTGATTTGTTCCCATTTCAGAATAAACATAAGACAAGCTGCCACGTGATGGAAAAATTGTAGCTTCTACTGTTTGGACGCAGTGAAGCTATGAAGAAGGGAATTACATGGCAGGTTTTTTTGTTGTTATTTTGTTTTACACTTTTACTGACAAGGAAATAGAGAAGGAACAAATGGGCAATATTCCATACATAAAAACTAGAGAGGTGATCACAGGAATGTGGAAAAATAATGATAGGGGTGATAAAAGCGAAAGCAGCAGCTGCATCCTCTTCCCTACCAGATTCTGCAGAAGACCCCACACTCATCTGTTTCAGTGTGCAAGGTTGGGGTGGTATGTGGCTGGGCACATTCAGAGCTGGGGGTTTGTCACTTCATGCAGCAGCATCACCCCAAAACCCTTAACAATTCTTTGTGGATTTTCCAACAGAAATCATCACTTAATCCTCTTCGTTTTTAAGATCCACATCTCCTACTGCCCGAAACTGACTGAGGTAGGGTATAAGAGTATATAAGGGTATGCCTGGAGACATGGCAACATGATCTCTAACAATAATATGCTGCGAGGAGGTAGGAACTCAGAAAATAACATACAGGGACAGCCCTTCCATACACATTCCCTTCCTGCCTTGCAGATGCCTTGAAAATACACCCGGATCACTAATCTGTCTCACAATTGGAGGGCCATGCCCATGGTGGAATAGAAAACCCTCTGGCTGGAAGGGATGGTACCTCAGGAACCTTGCAAGTTACAACTTGCTGTTTCCAAGTAACATGCCCTGTGCAAGGAAGATGATGATGTAAAACAAGATAAGTTTAATCTAGTTACAACTACAGCCCTGTAACACAATGTAAAAATGATGAGCAATACAGTACAGAAAAAAAATCTCTTTCCCACACCTGTTTGAAGGGGATCTTTCCCCTAGAACCCAAACTTGTATATTTCATATTTAGAGAGCTGACATTTGGCCACTCCCCCAATTATGAATTGTCCAGATTCAGCAGCTGTTACCATTCTTTTTCTAATTGGCTGGTATGACTGGTTGAATTCCATGTAGATCAAAAGGATTAGAACGTATCCTTTGTAATTGCACACTGTATGCAGTTGAACCATTGTCATTCGGTTTATTGTGTGAAGGCCATATCATTAGTGAAAAAAGCACTGCAGCCATTCCCTGGTGAAAAGGAAAACTGTGTTTTTGGTCTGTACACTCAAAGCACTTCCTAAGTGCAAGGGCTGCTACTGTCCTCAGCTGCTGTAAAGGGAACACAAGACATGACAGTGGCTCCTTCGACCTTCTCTGCCCTGGAAATACTCAGGCATAGACCAGGCACTGTATTGCCCCTTTTTTCATATTCGGAAGATTGCCTGAATTGGTCTAATGACATTCCAATGCCAAGTTCCGTCATGTTATGAAAACAAATTATAACTATAACCTACAGAACAAATTATAGGAGGAGATGGTACACTTTCTTCCTTGTGGGAATGAACAACCAAATGTCACAGATTTTGTCAAATAAAGCCATGGAGAAACCATAGTATTTCACCCTAAAAGCACTATTGTTGGGCTCTCATCTAAACAGACATGTGGTGATAGGCATGTGTCTTTAAATGACTAAAGCAGTTTGCCAAGTAAATAGTTCACTCACACTATTCTCACAGAGAGAAGCAGTTTATTGCCCTCTGCCCCTTTAGAGTTTTTCTTTTTTAAACATCTCTTCATTTTGGTCAAGCAAACTTCTGTTCCAGAGAACAAAGCCTTCATTTGGATTCCTCTAATCTTTATGGTGTTTGCAAGGTGGTGTCAAAAAAGTTAGTCAAGGCATGCTGAGCTACAGGTCTGTGGGGCAAAAAGCTGTCACAGGAGACTTTCCACCCACCTTAGAAAGAGACCACATTACCATTCTAACTACTTCCTATGGAAGTCACAGTTGTATCAACATCCTGCTGTTTTGTTTGTATTTAACTTGGGATATGACTCTCTATACTCTCAGCATGAATCCTACAATTAAATGGAAACAGTCCACAGGTTACAAAAAACAGCCTACTAGTCCACTTTTCAAAAGGTATATTTTTAAAGACTATCAATTTGTTGCCTATTTACTGATCGTTATAGTATATACAATTATAGCTCATACAAAATAATGCAAAATGTTAGTTTATGAAAACACTTTTTCTCCACAACTATAGATTAGCAAAGTATCTAATGCATATTCAAATCAATAGCTGATGACTGCTTAAATAATTCACATCATAGGGAAACTATTAAAACTATCTTTCCCAAAATATAGGTTGACATTTATAGTGCTTTGTGCTAGGACTGAGCAAACTATTTAGAGAAAATTGTTAATATGCATCCTATTTTCAGAAGAGTAGACTAGAAAAATCTGATCCTGGTATTTTTGTGTAGATTTGGAGTTTATCCAAACAGTATAGGGAATCTCATAATAACATACATCCAGTCCTATTTATTCTACAATTATCCTCAAGGCACTGCTTGTTAGAACAACTGTCTTGAAACTAATTCAGTGATATATCAATATTTTTACAGGAACATCCACAAACATCTTCCAGGTACCACGGGTACCTCTGCAGAGAGAGATGCAGGTAAGGGACTGTATTATTCATTTGTTTTCCTCCTTGAACAAGCACAGTGTTGCAAACTATAACAAATGAAGGAGGCAGCATCACTTCACAAACACACTTATATTAACGAGACATCATTAGCTTAAATTTTGTCAGTTTTAAAAAGTACTTTCAGGGACTAAACCTACCCCTAAGTCACCCTGCTAATCTTTTCTATTTTGTTCAAGTGCTTGTCTCTCCCCTATTGCTGCATGAATGACCCACACAAACAAAAGGGGAAACTAAATAACTTGCTGACTACACACAATGACTTAACCAGCAAAGATAAGGAACGACAGAGAACTTCACAGTACTGAGAGTCCCTCCCCAATACAATCCCTCAAAGAGGTCCCTATGAGTATATGCTGCCTCCTTCCCTCCTATATCTTTGCCATCAACAAGGCCCTAGAAACACTTCCTTCCCCCACCAAATTACCCAAATGAGACTGTCCCCCTCAGCTCCACCTGGATCCATCCAAGGTCTCCCCCACCAAAAAACAAAAACCCTTTTCCCTTTGAAGGGCAGGCAGGGAGAGAGCTGAGCAACTTCAGAGATCAGCCTCCTGCCTGAGACTGGCCTCTAGTGGCAACTGCAGCTGCCTCTTCCTTGCTTTGCAGATCAGCTCAATCATTGATTGGTGGGGAGAAAAGTGTTCGGCTCTGCTGCAATATGCAGCAGCCTCAGATTTTCTCTCCCCCCCCCCCCCCCGGCTCTGCTTCTTCATTTTCTCTTCTGTCCTCCCCCTTCCTTTCCTTTCAGGTGAGGCTGAAAGTTTGGTGGGAAATAAAACATGGGAGTGTTCCCCTTCCCCCCCCCTAAAATTGCAAACATGACAATACACAGGTGCTGCCAAAAGCACAAAGAAAACATACTGAAAAACGAGACAAGTAATGTTTTATTTCCTATTCTCTTTCAGTTGTAATAACCACAAGTGTTCCTATAACAATGGAAGTGATTTTTAAGTTGGTGGTATCAACCACTCATTGGAGAATCTTATGAAAAAATGAACAGATTTTGTGGATAGCACATCACAGTGTTCTGCTTGTGCTATTCAATGGGGGGAAGGATCATTTTATAGGGACCCCAAAGTATCTTCCCTTTATGAACAAGCCGTGTACTTGGTACAATCTGGCCCGTTCTAAAGGGCGACATAGTTCTTCAAAAATATTTTTTTCCTGAGTATCAGGATTAAGTCATCTCCAGCTGGACTGCTTTAGCAGTACCTATAGGGTACCTACCTCTACACTGCAGCTGGGAGCTGCTTCTCAGTGCAGACAGACAGACATGCAGGAGCTCTGCTCAAGCTAGCATGCTAAAAAATAGTAGTGCAGTCAGGATAGAAGAGGTGGCATCTTGGGTGAATCGCCTGGGTAATCCCACCCAGACTCCCTAGGTACATACTCAGCTAACCCAACCCATCGCCTCTGCCATCCTGGTTAAACTGCTATTTTTAGCACCATAGCTCAAATAGAGCTAGTGTGTGTCTATCTACCTGTGCTGGGAAGCACACTCCCAGCTGCAGTGTAGACATACCCATAGTGATGGTATGCACTATCAGAGGCAAGGAAATTACCCAACTTTCCTTTCAAATTGCTGGCAGGAATTTTGTCCCGGGTTTACTAAGAGTCCCCTCCAATACATCACTGGACTGACCAGATGCTTAAAAGAAAAATTCAGTGCATAATATTAACGTCTCAAAAAGTATGGATGCACTGATCTTCAAGTCAAAACAGTGATGTTCAGTTTCTGTATAATGCGTGGAACCGAACCTGTGAACACTTATTACCAAGTGTAGTGCTTACCACCCTCATCTTCATTGACTTGATTAGAACCGCAAAGGAGTCAGTTTTTGAGATCCTAATTTTAATCATAGCATTCTGCAAGAAGTCAATTCACGGATTTGTTTTTAAAGCAAAAATATCAGTCAGTTTAGCTGTTAAGGAATTTTGTTAATGTTCAATAGTTGCGGTTTGGAATTTTTATCTATAGAATTAAAAAATGGAACTAACAGGAAGTGTGCTGATTATCACTCTGCCATCTTACTTTGTGTGATATATCCATTCCCCCGCTCTTCATCTGTCTTCGTCTTTATAGACTGTGAGCTCTTCAGGGCAAGAATAGTATCTTCCTCAGTGTAAGATAATACTGACACTGTTAGGAAGATAATAGTGACCCTATCCACACATTGAAACCCACTCCACATGAGGAAAGTATATTGGCTTCATATGCACAGATAGCACAGCAGTTTTCATACGTTGCATATGTGAACTATTATATACAAATGAGCCGTTTTTCTATTAATTAATATATTCAGACTACATGTGATTCCATATAAGTCCAATATATAAAATATGAGCTATTTGCAATTAAGTGAAATATATTTTTGTTCCATGTGGGCCTATGAAAAGTGCTTGGCAGCAACCTCCATCTGAGACTGAATGGAAGCACTGCTTCTGGGGAAATTATGCTGCCATGCAAAAGGGAAGCAAGGCCATTGTGGATGCCCTGTGATCTGAAAAAGCTCTTCACAAATATGGGGTCATCTGAAAGATTGAAAGGCTGGACCTGCTGCCCACACCACACAGAAGAAACGCCTCCTTCCCCACATTCTTATGTTTCAAGATAATGGAGTGGCTGATATGGGACTTTATTAATTAAGAATTAAAGGAAGGTAATATAATTAATGCCAATCAACAAGGGTTTATGGAAAATAGAGTCCATCAACTAACTTGATTTTTTCTGATGTGATTACAAGTTTGGTTGATAAAGGTAATAGAGTGGATGTAATATATTTAGATTTCTGCAAGGCATGTGACTAGGGTGACCAGATGTCCTGATTTTATAGAGCGAGCGCTGATTTTTTGGTCTTTTTCTTATATAGGCTCCTATTATTCTCCACCCCCTGTCCCAATTTTTCACATTTGCTGTCTGGTCACCCTACATGTGACTTGGTACCACATGACTATTTGTTTAAAAACTAGGAAGATATAAAATTACCATGCCACACATTAAATGGATTAAAAGCTGGCAAACTGATAGGTCTCAAAGTGTAATAGTAAAAGGCAAATCATCACAGAACATGTGTGTTTTTAGTGGAGTCCCCCATTGATCAGTTCATGGTCCTATATTATTTAACATTTTATTAATGACCTGGAAGAAAATATTAAATCATCACTGATAAAGTTTGCAGATGATACAAAAACTGGGGGACTGGTAAATAATGAAGATGATGGGTCACTGATACAGAGGGATCTGGATCGTTCATAAGCAGGGTGCAAGCAAAGACTGTGTATTTTAATATGGATAAATGTAAATGTATACATCTAGGAATAAAGAATGTAGACCATAGTTACATGATGAGGGACTCTATCCTGGGAATCTGTGACTTTGAAAAAGATTTTGGGATCGTGTTGGATAATCAGTTAAACATGAGCTGCCTATGAGACACTGTGGCCAAAAGAGATAATGTGATTCTTGAATGCACAAACAGGGGGATCTTGAATAGGAGTAGAGAAATTATTTTACTTCTATATTTGGCATCAATGAGACTTCTAGTGGAACAGTGTGTTCAGTACACAATTCAAGAAGGATGTTAATAAATTAGAGAGGGTTCAGAAAAGAGCACAACAATGATTAAAAGATTAGAAAATGTGCCTTATAGTGACAGATTTGAGATGCTCAATCTATTTAGTTAACACAGAGAAGGTTGAGGTGTTTTGATTACAGTCTATAAGTACCTACCTGGGGAATACATATTTAATAATGGGGTCTTCAACCTAGGAGAGAAAGGTATAATGTGATCCAATGACTGGAAGTTGAAGTTAGACAAATTCAGAATGGAAATAAAATGTAAATTTCTAACAGTGAGAGTAATTAACCATTGGAACACCACACTAACGGTCATGGAAGATTCTCCATCACTGATAATTTTTAAATCAAGATTGGATGTTTTTCTGAAAAATTTGTTCTAGGAATTATTTTGTGGAAGTTCTACGGCCTGTGTCATACAGGAGGTCAGATTTGTTGATCACAATGATCCCTTCTGGCCTTGAAATCTATGAAGATGAAGGAAACTTTTCAAGATAAGCATTGAGTTTCCACAAGATTTTTAGTTTTCCACTCATTAAGTATAAGGAAAGGATTCAGCCCTAGTATGTATTTTTAAATAGCAAGGTCTAATTTCAAGACATTTGAAACATTTTAAGAGACAGTAAATAATTTCTGAAATCTATATTAAATTATTGACATTATGCAATACAGAAACTTTTGAAAAAATAGTATATTTTACATAATAATTAGCTCAGTGATTTTATTATGCTTAGAAGGCACGGGTTATAAACCATGCAGAAAGCATTAGGACCAAATAGGCAAAATAATAGATTTGAACATATGGTATATTCTGATGTTAACATGTATGCATTACTCCCATTAATGCCAGTATGAATTATTTGTGCACATTGAGAAAATAATATTCACCATAACAAAAATATTTTCTCCAGAAATTATATAACTCTTTATTGTCAATAACATGCAACTCTTGTTCCAAACTTTAATATTGTGGAATTCTTAAAAAAATAAATCTAATCTTTTCACATGTTAACATCAAGCAAAGAATATAAGGAGATGTTTATCTCATTCCATTGAACTCCCTCTTCTTTGAAGGGCACTTATCTAATGAGTGGTGCTCTCTCTCAGAGTCCGGATCAAAAAGCCCAACTAGATAATGCACTAAATTAAGTTGCTACCTGGTTTTATTCTAAACTTCTTTAAATAACTTAGTATACATGGAGACTTGTAATGACAACTGAAGAATTTGTCTAAAACTGACAACTGATTATACCCAGTGAATTAAGATGGAGCTTGGCAATGTCAACCAGATGGGTTTAGAATTGAGAGTTATGTTTGGAACTTTAACATAATATAAGCATAGGAAATCATCATGAAAGTTCTTAAGTACACAATTCATGCCTGTAAGCCAGCAGTCACAAATTGTATCTACTCAGCATTAAATAATAAAATGGTAAATATCAGTTATGGAGCTATAGTCTGGTCTGCTAATTAAATTAATACATTATCAGAGAAAAAGCAGATGAATAAACACTATGCTAGTGTATTACTATTATGCAGAACTGTCAGTATTCTGCCATCAGCCGTATGACTCTAATTTGATTCACTGTTTGGTTATTAGAATATAATGTATATTAATAAAAATAATTAAATGCCATGCAGTTTTGAATTGCTCTTTCAATATGCTCCTCTTTCAGTAAGCAAGTATATAAAATCAAACTCCTTTGACCCATGTTTGTGAATTATTCTTATTGGACTATTTAGTAAATATATAATACAATGTACTGCAGATTTTATTAAATCTATCTATCTATATCTATATAAAAATTAAAATGTAAATTCACATGATAAATTATACATCTTATATGTTCTGAAACAATATTTAGCATTAATATAGCTCTTTTCATCCACAGAACTCAAAGCGTGATTTTTTACATGTATAATTTTTTTATGTTTTCTAAACTTTTTATTAAGGCAAAGTTACAATAAAAAATTTTTAAAAGTAGCTTTAATGCAATAAAAAGATTGTGGTAACAAGCACTTAAAAAATAACAACATTAAGAAGTTGAAGTGCAGGTCTCCACTAAAAAGTGCCTTTTGAAAAATGGCACTGTGAAGTTCCACATTAATGTGTGCCTCATTGCTTTCCATGTCATATCAGCTCTATTTACTATCTCCTGGCTCTGCAAAATCATCCTGGATTCTGACAGTCATGATAAATTCTTTCCATATCACACATCATCACAAGTGATAGAGGTTATGCTGACCAAGGCACAGATACACCTGTGCAGACCTAATGTATTAAAATTATATCATCAGATAATCCCATTCAAATTTAAGGATTTTCCCAAACATTAACTCAGCCTTATATCACATCTCACATAGCGGTATTTTATGGTATTCTGTAAAACAATAATACATTAACATCTGTTTTATTTACCAAGGAAAGTAGGCCCAATCCTATTCCTCCCTAAATCATTAGCAAAATTCACATTGATTGCAATAGGACTGGATCCCTGTGATAGGCTCCAGGGAGGTCCCACATGTCTAGAGAGAAGAGACGTCACAAAAGGCTCAGGTTTAAACTCCAAACCTCTCTCTGGAGTTTTTAAAAATACATGGAGTTACAACTGCTTAAAACTGGAGTAATAAAGTAGTCAATCAAGTGGCCAAACTGCAAGAGAAGATGACAGTTAGAAAACCCTCTGCTGCCTATGAATAGAGCCCTACCAAATTCATGGTCCATTTTGGTCAATTTCACAGTCATAGGATTTTAAAAATCGTTAATTTCATAATTTCAGCTATTTAAATCTGAAATTTCACAGTGTTGTAACTGTAGGGGTCCTGACCCAAAAAGGATTTTTGCGGGGCTCACAGGGTTACTGTGTAGGGTTACCATATTTCAGCAAGAAAAAAAGAGGACGGGAGGAGCCCCGCCCTAGCCCCGCCCCTGCCCCTCCCACTTCCCGCCCCCCCAGAACCCCCAACCCTCCCCCCGTTCCTTGTCCCCTGACTGCCCCCTCCTGGGACCCCTGCCCCTAACTGCCCCCCAGGACTCCACTCCCTATCTAAGCCTCCCTGCCTCTTGTCCCCTGACTGCCCCAACCCTTATCCACACCCCCACCCCCAGACAGATCCCTGGGACTCCCACGCCCCATCCAACCACTCCCCACCCCCTGACAGCCCCCCCCGAACTCCCAACCAATCTAAACCCCTCTGCTCCCTGTCCCCTGACTGCTCCGATCCATCTCCCCACCCCTGCCACCTGACAGCCCCCCCCAGAACTCCCAAACACTCCCCCCCTGCTCCTTGTCCCCTGACTGCCCCCTCCTGGGACCCCTGCTCCTAACTGCCCCCCAGGACTCCACTCCCTATCTAAGCCTCCCTGCCTCTTGTCCCCTGACTGCCCCAACCCTTATCCACACCCCCACCCCCAGACAGACCCCTGGGACTCCCACGCCCCATCCAACCACTCCCCACCCCCTCCCCAGAACTCCCAACCCATCTAAACCCCTCTGCTCCCTGTCCCCTGACTGCTCCGATCCATCTCCCCACCGCTGCCACCTGACAGCCCCCCCCAGAACTCCCAAACACCCCCCCCTGCTCCTTGTCCCCTGACTGCCCCCTCCTGGGACCCCTGCTCCTAACTGCCCTCCAGAACCCCACCCCCTACCTAAGACTCCCTGTTCCTTGTCCCCTAACTGCCCCCTCCTAAGACCCCCCCCCAACTGCCCCCCAGGACCCTACCCCCTACCTGTACCCTGACTGCCCAAAACTTTCTCCACTCCCCCCAAAAAGCCCCCCCCGTTTCTTGACTGCCCCCTCCAGAACCTTCCTGCCCCCGGTCCCCCTTACCCTGCTGCTCAGAACAGAGTGTTGGGCTCTGTGCAGCCGAGCCGGACACGTGGCTGAGCTCCCCAGCACAACAAAACCCGGTCTGGCCCTGCACAACAAAACCCGGTCTGGCCCTGCACAGTGCTGCTGGACTGGGCTGCAAGGGAGCTGCCGGCTCAGAATGCAGGGCGGATCCGGCTCCTCTACAGCTGCTCCTGAGTCCAGCCCGGGACTTCCCTGCAGCCCTCCCAGCCGCTCGCTCTGCTAATCCCGGACATTGTGAGTGCTTTACAAATTCCCCCCGGACGCTATTTTTAGCACACAAAAGGAGGACATGTCCGGGTAAATCCGGACGAATGGTAACCCTATTACTGTGTGTGTGTCGGGGGGGTTGGGGAGGGTTGCGGTATTGCTACCGTGACTTCTGCACAGCTGCTGGCGGCAGATCTGTCTTCAGAGCTGGGCAGCTGAAGAATGATGGCTGCTGGCCACAAGCCCAGTTCTGAAGGCAGAGCCACTGACAGCAACAGCACAGAAGTAAGGATGGCATGGTATGGTAGTGCCACCCTTACCTCTGCACTGCTGCCTGGAGAGCTGGGCCTTCAGTCAGCAGCCGCCACTCTCTAGCTGCCCAGCTCTGAAAGCAGCAGCGCAGAAGTAAGGGTGGCATGGTATCGTAGATCCATCCTTAATTCTGCACTGCTGCTGGCTGGGCTGGGCACTGCCTTCAGAACTGGGCGCCTGGCCACCAGCTGCTGCCCTCTGGCTGCCCAGCTCCGAAGGCAGTGCAGAAGTAAGGATGGCAACTGCGACCCCCCTAAAATAACCTTGTGACCCCCTTGCAACTCCCTTTTGGGTCAGGACCCCCAATTTGAGAATCGCTGGTCTCCCCCATGAAATCTATATAGTATAAGGTAAAAGCACACAAAAGACCAGATTTCATGGTCCGTGATGTGTTTTTCATGGCCATGAATTTGGTAGGGCCCTACCTATGAGGTATCCTTAATTTATGTATAATAAAACACCTAAACCAAGAAAACGTACTTGTTTTGTTTTTTTAATGTGGAGGATTTATTTTTGGAGAAATCCTGGTTCATATTTTAGGGATAAACATTTATTTAAAAAAATGTATGTACAAAATTGCTTTTCTTAAAGATAGAAGCACCAGTTAAGGGTCGAACAAAGATTCACAAGTCAGAAAAATTATAAACCAAGAAATTAAAAGGCAACAATGTCAAAAATAAATAAGGTGGCTGTTAAAAGTAATTATCAAAACCTAAAGAACAAACGACACTGACAACTATGCAAATGAAGAAAAAGTAAAAACAGTATCTTATCTATCACAAATACTTGCTTCCTTAATTAGGAATTTGTGCTATAAGATATTGTCATCACAGCATTAGTGGCTCTGACTGCCACTAATTTGTCTACTCCTATATCCCATCCTAGTCTTTGACACCTTTCTATCTCTGGGCTAGGACAACTGAGTCTTCTACCCACTATTAGGTCCTTTATCCATAAAGCTAGGTAACCCATTTCTGTCCAAAGTGAATTCAAGCTCTACATAGGCTTTACAAGCTAGGAATCTCAATCAAAAGATGCACTTCAAACATGTGTCTCCAATACCCATGAGAGTCTGTACAGCAACCCAAATATCCCACAGCAATAGCCAGAACTTCCCTTATAATCTTTTTTAATTTTACCCAACAATTGATATTTGTGGTCAGTCATACCAAAAATACATCCTTTCCATTAAGGCGAGACCTTATCACTTACTTAATGCAATCGACTAGAGCAAACAAAATTATACCGTTAAGACAGATGAACATTTGAAATTGTATTGGCACTAAACCTCTGATTCAATTGCAGCTGAACCAGGAGCTAACAACCATCTATATGAAAGAAAGCTATAATAAAATAGCAAAGTAAATAAAAACTGCTTATGGCTGCATTTGGTTCCCTATTTGTTCACTAAATAATAGTATCATCAATAATGAACCATGCACATTTCCACTTTTTAATATAGACCAGAGGTGAAAACTCCCATTGACTTCACTGGGGCTATGGTTGCACCCAGATATTTATTATCAACCTACGTATTATTTGATATCCCTTTTTCAGTTTGACATATGCAGAATTATACCATATGTATACATGTATATGCGTTGTATGGTGTATTTAGAGCAACAATATTAAATAATTTCTTTGTCAGATGGACTTACCTTTTTTATAACTATATGGACATCTGCCCTGTACAGCAAGAAAACTAAGGAAAGCTGAAAGTTAGAAATGGCCTGTTTATTTTATTTTTAATTTTACAATATATTTCATGTTCTTTGAATTTCCTGTGCATAATGATCACTGCATAATTACCAGACTGGCCAAGTCATAACGAGGTAATTCTTCTCTAGCAAGCCACCAATTTCAAAGAGAGTATCACAGCCTTAATGCATTATAATTACACATATTTTCCTTTATTGTGAAAAGGAAGTTAAATTTAAATTATAGGCCTCTGCAACCTTTTTAGTTTCTTAAGCTTAAGATAGAGATAGTGTTATATGCTGATATTTTTGTGTCAATTCAACTTAGTAAGGTTTACAACATCTATATAAAATTGACCTTCCCTTTGCCTCTCATTTGACACTCTAACAGGAAATCCAACATGGAGCTTTTTTCAGGATTCTTGCTGAAAGATGTGACTGCACCCTAGTTTTAGCATAACCCAGTGGACAAATTTGCTTTGTGCCACAGATGAACCCTTTTCACATCGGAATAAGGCAGAACATTATGGAAATTTAAAACACAGATAATGAATGGAGACAGATTCATATTAAAATATTTCAGAAGCTCTCAACTTAAGTTAAACTGTGCTGATACTGTATTAGCATCTAACACTACAAGGCAAATGGAAGTTATAACAAAACACTTTTTCAAGAATTCTACCTGTGTGTGTTGCTGACTTCCCGATAAATATTACCTTCATAATCCAAGGATATTTTAGAGACAACCTAACTCACACACATTTCTTAAGAGGTCCTGAGTTTCAGAAGGTTTAAATATGAGTACAGTACATATAGAGCAGGGGGAAAAAATGGAAATTGCAGTGCATCTAGTATCAAGAGGAGTAAATGTACTTACTTCATTTCTAATATTTCTTCAAGCTGTTTTCTCCGCTCTATTCTGAGGTTAGCCAGATGTGCTTCTTTCTCAGCCAGAGACTGCTGTGTTGAGGCAAGACGGGCTTTGGTAGCATCCAATTCTTGTCTGGTCTTTTCCAGTGCATTCATCAGTTCTTCTAACTAAAAAGCATAGATTGTTTAAGTTCCATATTCTTCATAGCAAATAATATTTTGTAAACACAGAAAATTCATAGTAGGGCTGAATATAAGTGGAAGCATCGTTCAAATCCATTCCTACTTTTTACTGATTAAAAAAAATCAGTTCTTAAACATCAGGAAATGATCGAGTTTCCAAGAATCCATCTAGTCACCAATAACATTTATACAAACCATTGAACTAACGTACATTACCAAGAGCCCTTCAACCTGTCCCATTGCCATAAATACTTCCTACACCATTTAGTCTATGGAACTCATTATGGACCTGTGGTAGTAACTCTATAGTTCAGGCTCTAACAGCACTTCCATTATAAACTGATCTTGATACCACACACAACTTTCACCAAAAACAGCTCCTTTCAGACTTACATTTTATATGACAACTGGTGAGAACCTCTGATGAGTGTATGGTCAGAGCATGTGGAATAGGGGAAGAGCTAAGATTCTTACATTTGAACATCTATCTTTTAATTCATGGAATATATTCTCAAACTCAGCTCCATTTTAGCAATTTTTGAGGAGATTTCCCAATAAATATGAAATGCATTCATGGGGAATTGCTTACTGCAGGGATTAAAAAAAACATTAAAAAAATTTAAAAACTTTAAAAAATAGCGATTTAGAAAAAAGTGTAGGCTGTGTTATAAAAGTGACATAATATTAATTAAAGAATAAAACTCAACCTCTGCAGAAAGGAAAAAATATATTACACTTGCCTGGCAGCAGCAGGACTGTCTTGTGGGTGGATCATTACATTTACAGAACTGTTAAGTCTATATGACAGGGTAGAAGTCCACTATATGGTCACTGCTAAAAAGCACATTAACTCCAGCATGGCTTCCCCTTACCATTGGCACAGAAACTCAGCAAAGTTAATGAATGAGATAAGACTGGAGACTGCAGGTCAATCCGACTTGATGTCATCCACAGGTTTCAATTTTGCATGTATGTGAACAGAGAATCAGGCTTCCAGTACATACAGCCTAATGCAATGGTCCTAACTTGGGGGTTTATCTTTGAATATTTTGTCAGAGTAAAACCATTTTGTATTTGTTCTATGCACCTCCTATAAACACATGAGGAATAAAATACTTGAAAAGTAAGATTGGTCACTACAGGTATTTTGTTGCTCTTTTCTTTCTTTCTGCCTACTTGTAATCTGCTAAAAATATAGTAGCCACTGTAGTAATCACCACATCACTAACTACAGACGTTGGTATACTTTGGGGTATAATGTGAAGTTTTATACTTTTTAAAGAGTTTTATGTGAACAATAGGTGGTAGAGTATTTCCCCAAGATCCTATGATTATATTTTTAGAGAAATTGTGACATGCTTCCTGTTTTGTTTTCTTACCCACCCACTCCCCTCTCCAAAAAATTAAAATTATATAAATTAACCAACAGCGGAGGAAAATATTAAATGCATTACATCAGACTAGCCAGAAAGTGATAGGGGAGGGAGCCAACTGGAATATATCCAATCGGACTGCTTTTTTTTCCTGGTGCTACCATGTTGTTGATACTATGGAAGTCAAGCAAAAATGTCTGCTTTTGCTGGTGTACAGAAGAAGTCTGACAGAATTCAGCTATGGTCATATAATCAGCCTGTCTACAGAGAAAATAAGATGTTTTCCCCAAATTCATTTTTAATTACTTCTTGTCTCTATGTTGTTATCTAAATCCTACTACCATGCAATCAGCACATATAAATCACATACTTTTTTTTTCAAGTTGAGCAAATATTATGTTGCTTGTCTCCCACATAACAGCTTTGTGAAGCAGAATGAACATTATTGTATGAATCAAACAATAGTAATCAGACTCAAACATTATTTGAAAACTTATATATTACTTAACCCCTTTACCATAAGTACTGTGCAGCCATTCTCTATTGACATTCCATTGAGGTTGATGGGATATTAGAATGTGCCCGGTACATTCAATACATAAAAAAGCATGTTCTACTAAGACATACCTAGAATTGTCCGGCAATACTGAAAGGACAGTTGATATGGATTTAATCAGGCTGCAACTTTATTATTAGATGTCTGGGACTACCTGGCAGATAAAAGTGTACAGTGTAGGCAACTCCATGTTCATTCAATCCACACTGCTACCCTTCCTCTGGCAAGACCGGACAATGTCCCTCCTGCTTAAGGTGCAGTGCAGTCATTAGCAACAGCAATAAATTGGTTAAAACCTTTCAATATCTTTCCACCCTGCCCCTCAAAAAGTAAAACTGGTGAAATACAGGTATAAATGAAACAACAAAGAGAAATTATGTGAATCCTGCGACCAGTTCTGTGTAGGCGCAGAGTTACACTGATGCAGAGCCACTTGCATGGTGAGGACTTTACATTTCTTCGAAAATAGCTATTACTGCCTTTCCACAGTGACTATTTCCTAGAAAAGTTATACTTGGGAAAATACATATTGAAAAAGAGAGATCTGCACTGTGACCTATAGAAAAAAAGAAAAAAGGAACAAAAGGAAAACTAAGGATGAACACAAGCAAGGGGGGGAGGAGGTTACTTGCAATAATTTATAATATTTTGATCATATAATGTCAGTATGTTACCATAAAAATACAAATAGGGTTTAATTTTCTACATATTCCTATACAAAGGCACATACCTTGTCCCAAAAGAAGTCCAACTATATATAAAACTTAACTTAATATTTTTCTTGTTTTAATGGGATTATTCCCAAATCTCATCCTTAAATTTCTCCAAGCCCTGAATGCAGTTTTAGCTACTCAATTCACATTAATAATAAGTGCCATGTAATTAAGTCCCCAATCTATTACTTAAAGTCAGTTGCATCTGTTAATAGTAACATCTGTAAAGATCCAGCCCTACAAACTGATTCAAATGCATGGACCCTTATTTCACAACAGTGACATCTATGTCAATGGCACTCTGGAGGTGTGGGCCTGTATGCAGTACAAGACCCTAAACTGGAATAACAGCATCACATCTAAAGTTTTAAAATTTACTTTTTCCTTCTCCTGAACCATTAGCCAGATTTGTCCTACTGTGTGTTGATAGACACCACAGCTCACATCAAGTTTCTCATCAATCAAATCATTTGAGAATATTTTTAAAGCATGTAAAGCGATCATTATCTTCCAACTATTAATGTACTGACATTTTTATTTACTTTTTACTTTATTTTAGAGAATAAAAAAGTCAAGTATATTTGTAAAAATATCTACACATAGAAGTGATGAGATTTTAAAGGTAGAGAGAATTTTTTTTAAAAGGTGAATAAAAAACGGTTTAAGACCACAAATCATTAGCATGTGTAGACTCAAAAGCTATACATGCATTTACATTTTTAACACAATATTTGCAAATCAGTTCCTCCTTCACTTTTCTGCCAAAACTTAAGTTCAGTGTTCTGTTTCCCTACCTACTTATCTCACAAATACCTAAAGCAGCACCAGGATTTGATTATCAGAGGGGTAGCCGTGTTAGTCTGAATCTGTAAAAAGCAACAGAGGGTTCTGTGGCACCTTTAAAACTAACAGAAGTATTGGGAGCATAAGCTTTCGTGGGTAAGAACCTCACTTCTTCAGATGCAAGTGAGGTTCTTACCCACGAAAGCTTATGCTCCCAATACTTCTCTTAGTCTTAAAGGTGCCACAGGACCCTCTGTTGCTTTTTACAGGATTTGATTGGCAAGCAGGCTGGTATCATAGAAATGTAGGACTGGAAGGGACCTCCAGAGGTCTTCTAGTCCAGTCCTCTGCACTCAAGGCAGAACTAAGTATTATCTAAACCATCCCTGGCAGGTGTTTGTCTAACCTGCTCTTAAAAATCTCCAATGACGTAGATTCAACAACCTCCCTAGGCAATTTAATTCAGTGCTTAACTACCCTGATAGTTAGGAATTTTTTTCCTACTGTTCAACCTAAATCTCCCTTGCTGCAATTTAATCCCATTGTTTCTTGTCCTATCCTCACAGGTTAAGGAGAACAATTTTTCTCTCTCCGCCTTGTAACAGCCATTTATGTATTTGAAAATTGTTATCATGTCCTCCCTCAGTCTTCTCTTCTCCTCTCCAGACTAAACAAACCCATTTTTTCCCATCTTCCCTCAAAGGTCATGTTTTCTAGATCTTTAATCATTTTGGTTGCTCTTCTCTGGACTTTCTGCAATTTGTCCACATCTTTCCTGAAATGTGGCACCCAGAACTGGACACAAACAGCTAAAAGTAGAGTGGAAGAATTACTTCTCATGCCTTGCTTACAACATTTCTGCTAATAAATCACAGAATGATGTTTGCTTTTTTTGCAACACTGTTACACTGTTGACTCATATTTAGTTTATGATCCACTATGACCACCAGATCCTTTTCTGCAGTACTCCTTTTTAGGCAATCATTTCCCATTTTGTATGTGTGCAACAGATTATTCCTTCCTAAGTGGAATACTTTGCATTTGTCCTTATTGAATTTCATCCTATTTACTTCAGACCATATCTCCAGTTTGTCCAGATCATTTTGAATTTTAATCCTATCCTCCAAAGCACTTGCAACCCCACCCAGCTTGGTATCATTCACAAACTTTATAAATGTACAGTCTGTGCCATTATTTAAATCACTGATGAAGATATTGAACAGAATAGGACCCAGAACTGATCCCTGCAGAACCCCACTTGATAAGCCCTTCCAGCTTGACTGTGAACCACTGATAACTCCTCTCTGGGAATGGTTTTTCAACCAGTTATGCACCCACCTTATAACAGCTCCATCTAGGCTGTATTTCCCTAATTTGTTTATGAGAAGGTCATGCGAGACAGTATCAAAAGCCTTACTAAAGTGTAGCAGGAAGTGACTTTCAAATACCTTCTTAGAAAATGTGTGTGTGTGTGATTGCTAATGTCACAATCAAGATCACTGCCCCGACATATACGTTAAATATACCCACTCACATTATATTATAATGGAAAGTATCAGACAACCTTAACTATAGGCAATGTTGCCAGCTACACCTGTAATACATTTACAGTTCTAGAAAGGGAGAAAGATCAACCATAAGCCCATACCCTAACAACAGAACCTATTCACATCCCTGACGGGTTAAAATGATAAAAGATTATGATACGGGAGAGAACTAATCTATCACCATTTAACCCTAGTATTAGGGCTGCACAAAAATCCCTGGCATTTGGTTTTAAGCTGAATATCAGCTTTCTGAATTTTGCCAAATATCCCTTTCTTTTGCTGTTCCAATCCCTGCTGAGAGGAAGAAAGGGACCATTGGGGATTTTTTTTTCTTCCCTCTCCCCAGAAGTTAGAAAAGTGGCAACAGATTGCTGTACTCTAGTCCCCATGGAGGAGCAGTGAGACCAGCACCAATACTATCCTGTTCCTCACAGGAGTTCTTCAATTTCTCCATTGTCCATGGAAGATAGCTGAGGGATCAGCTTATTGTTGGTCAAATAGCGGCTTTATACATTTTTCACACACCTCTACAAAGTATAAAAGAAAGTTTGCACCGAAGGACATATTCAACAACTTCCTAACTTTATTAATCCGGCCTTTAGAGTGGATCCACTTTCCTTCCATAGTGAAGTGTCTATTCTCCTGTCAGTCCATGTATATACATTGATAGGATATTCTATATACAAAAATAACAGGAAGAATTTCTCTCAAAGTCACTATTGCTCAGCAGTAATCTAATCCAAAATTCAAGCAGTATTGTAAAGTATTTTAATTATCTGCCAATGGCAAGTAATGATAATCTTATTCTTCTAATTACCCTTATTATGGGATTTTTCTACCTTTATCTCTATTCTACCTCACATCTCTTCATCATTACTGCCTTACAGTGACACCTATTGGAAAAGGTTGAACTTGTAACATCCAGAAGCTCCCTCATGGCTGTTGGCTAGATGTTGTAATTACTAAGTAAAGGTTTATTTAATCTCAACCGTTAAAGGAATTTATTTTGGGGATCTCATTGAATTTTGGGCTCAGTCTTTTAAGATGAAAACCTGAACATCCCGAATCCATTACTAGCGCCTTTTTTAAATTTCTGGAAGCCTAATTTCACCAGTTTCCTTATTATAATAATATAATAAATGAGCTGTTTTTACAGTGCATTTTTTCAACCCAGAAAGCTTAACCAAATGTTAGCATTTTGAGGATCTCACTTTGACTAAATATGTTTATTCTCAATGTCTGAACTGAAGTTCATCATTTCTGGAGGGCAGAAAAACAACAAGCCAAGCTACTGTGCACGTAACTCTCATTCTTAGTTTTCAATATGTTTTAAACAATCCTCTCTCCCTCCAAGTCCAATTAACACAGTTTCACACCAAGATACAAAAAGAAAGAGAAGTGAATGTGCAAAAAATATACATCTGAGTAACCAGATTCTGTTAAACTAAACAGGGTTAGAGTTCAAATGAATGACAGTTTGTTAAAAATGCCCTTGGGCATTCTTAATTCCAGATTGGATTCGGCTCAACGCAACTCACGCTAACATAATACAGCTCCAGTGAGTGGGAAAAAGGAGGGAGGAAAAGGGGAATCACATGTTTTTAAAGTTCAAATAGGACATATTTCTGCGAGATGATGAAGAACTGGCAATCTTCCAACAATCAGGACTAATATTATTAGTAATATTATCTTAAAAGGTTTGGCACTTCATTTTAACAACAACAATAGTGATAAATACATGAGTTTTGGATTTCCCTTACTGATCTTTTTCACATACCAGTATGCACAGTGATCATACTAATTTAAAATGTAATATTTTGTTAGCATATTTAGACCATTTATGAATTTTACATACTAAAATACATGTTGCAATATCGCACTACTGCTTATGTGCAATTATCTTAGTTACCACTGTTATCTAAATACAACAATATTAGAATTAGCGAGAAAAGGTGATCAAGAAAGCTACAAAAAATAACAGATCTTTTATTGTATTTGTTCAACTGAGAATCAACTGGTTTAAAAGTTGTTTCAGTTTTCTTGGAAAGTTATTTTTCTTCACATCAACTGGGAGCAGTTCTCATTCTTTTGAGTTCAAACTATACTGTGTAGATGTCAATAATCTGCAGTTCTGTGAATATGGAATTGATAGGAGCTTGACAGCCCCTTCCAGTAAAAATGTGGGACGGGCCGAAGGGAAAGATTCCGTAAGATTGTTGTCATTTAGCAACTACCAAATTGTTCTATCTTTGGGTTGGAAAGGCAAAGTTTGTCCTCCTGCGGAGCCAGGCCCACACCAAATCACACAGATGCGGGAGCAGTGGGAGGCCAGGGCTTTTCACACACAGAGGCCTCCCATAGTGCAGCCCTGATAGGAATTCCCCCTGTCCACAGTTGTCCCCACAGTCTCACTTAAATGGGGGTTCCCTACCCCAGGGAGCAGATGCGGGCAAGATAATACAGACCCAGCCATAAACTCTACAGGACCTATGAGGGAACACTGTGTTACATTCAACTTTTTCCCACCCAACAGAGGACTGCATGCCCCTTGTCCATAGCCCATCTGGGTCCCTCCACCTTCCTCCTGAAAGGCTCCCAAACCAAGAATAATCATTCCCAAGGTTTTGGGAAGGTGCTGGTGGATATGGTGCTGTGGAAGTGGCTGACCCTGCCCCTTTCTGCATGGAGGGGTGTGATCCACATACAAACAGTCCCCCTGACATCTGGAAATGGGGAAAAGAGAAGTGGATGATCAGGCTCTAGAACCCCCTTGCCCACCGATCTCTCCTGCGGGGGCAGGAGGCAGAAGCTTGGTCATGCCGGCAGCCAAGCTCCCTCCTTCCCTGCTTCTTCCCCCAGTGTGGTGCTTTCCTGCCCCTCCCACTCCCTCTCCCTGCTGCCGATCAGCTGATCGCCCTTGCGAGTGGGAGGGGGATGGGGAGCGGAGCTGAGCCGAGCCAAGCCGCAGTGTGCTCGCTCCTCCGGGGAGGAAGCAGAGAAGAGGTGGGGATGGGGCCCTGGGGAAAGGGGTGGGAACGGGGCATATCCCCTCCAGCCCCCCCCCGCCGTGAGCACCCCCAGGAGCCGAGCACCCCAGCCCTCTGCCCTGACCCCTGAACCCCCCACACACACACCGAGCCCTCTGCCCTGACCCCTGAACACGCCCACACACACCCAGCCCTCTGCCCTGACCCCTGAACACCCCCCACACACCTCCAGCCCGCGTTCTGACTCCTGCACCCCCCCCACATCACCACCCCCACCCTGAGCACCAGACAGGAGTTACTGCACCCCCCCATTCGCACCTGCACCCCCGGTCTGGGGTCCCTGCCCTGACCCCTGCACCCCCTCACACACACACCCAGCCCTCTGCCCTGACCCCTGCACCCCCTCACACACACACCCAGCCCTCTGCCCTGACCCCTGCACCCCCTCCACACACCCAGCCCTCTGCCCTGACCCCTGCACCCCCTCACACACACACCCAGCCCTCTGCCCTGACCCCTGCACCCCCCCACACACCCAGCCCTCTGCCTGACCCCTGCACCCCCTCCACACACCCAGCCCTCTACCCTGACCCCTGCACCCCCTCACACACACACCCAGCCCTCTGCCCTGACCCCTGTACCCCCTCCACACACCCAGCCCTCTGCCCTGACCCCTGAAGCCCCCCACACACCCAGCCTTCTGCCCTGACCCCTGCACCCCCCCACACACCCAGCCCTCTGCCCTGACCCCTGCACCCCCTCCACACACACCCAGCCCTCTGCCCTGACCTCTGCACCCCCTCACACACACACCCAGCCTTCTGCCCTGACCCCTGCACCCCCCCACAAACCCAGCCCTCTGCCCTGACCCCTGCACCCCCTCCACACACACCCAGCCCTCTGCCCTGACCCCTGTACCGCCTCACACACCTCCAGACCCCATTCTGACTGCACCCCACACACACACACACAGCTCCCCCATACCCCATGCCCTGACTCCTGCACTCCCCACATCCCCATCCCCACCCTGAGCACCAAATGGGAGCTCCTGCATCCACCCCCCACATTCCCACCTGCACCCCTGGTCTGGGGTTCTGGCTGCCAGCCCCTTGCCAGCTGGGGTTCCGCAGGCCATGCTCAGCCCACTGCTGAACTAGGTGAACGGAACACCAGGCCGGCAGTGGGCTGAGTGGGCCGGCGGGATAAGATCAGTATTTTAATTTAATTTTAAATTAAGCTTCTTAAACATTTTGAAAACCTTGTTTACTTTACCTAAAACAATAGTTTAGTTATATAATATAGACTTATAGAGAGAGACTTTCTAAAAACGTTAAAATGTATTACCGGCACGCGAAACCTTAAGTTAAAGTGAATAAGTGAAGACTCGGCACACCACTTCTGAAAGGTTGCCGACCCCTGATATACTGTATAATTTAAATCTATTTTAATGTAAATTAGCAACAGCATTTAAAATGCCACCCCAATTTGGTTGATTATCTTTTCAATAAGAAGGCAGTAATAATTGTCAAAGGGATGTCATACCACTGACAGCAAGTGCTGAAAAGAAGGTCCATTATTTCAACCTTATAATTATTGCTTCATCATGAGTAAAGTAGGCTTTTTAAAAAGGTGTTTTACTGCTTATGACATGTACTAGACTGACATCTCAAGTAGCTGAAGCCTATTTAACAACAAAAGAAAAGCAAGACAGGTACCAGCACAAGTTTCCCCACATGACCCTGCCAGGACCATTACTAAGGATGAGAGGTAGTTCAGACTCCCTGATATTCATGTATTGGTCTCTCAGTTGAGTTTATCAACAAAGATGCCAGCTACTGCCAGTTGGGCCTTTATGATGGGGATGCCCGTCATCCCTATGTAAAAGTCCTGTCGAATTTAATGAAAAAGTATGAATTTATTTTAGGTATTTTAACAACTTGAAAGAAAATGATAGCCCTCCTAAAGAATCACATAGGATTATTAACAAAACAGAGATGATATAATTCTCTATTAAACTCTATAATAGACTAATTTCCATAGAATCCTTATTCATTTAATATGTATTAAATTCTAGAGACTTGTCCATAAAGGTTCTGGAAACTGGACTGAGCCCAGTTCTGGAAAACGGACTGAGTTCACTTCATGTAGGCAACAGATCATTCATCAGATGAGAGTTTTATTTTTAACCCCATTAATTAATTAAAAAAATAGAAACACAATACTGTGCTTCTTGGATACATTATCCACTGTTACACTGAATGGGATGATTTTGCCTAGAAATGATACCGATTTTCAGTGATGTATTATGTCCAAATATCCAAACTTAATGAATAGTTTTGGAAATAGTGGAGTGCATTGGTAAAAAAAAAAAAAAAAAAAAAAAATCACTCTAAACAGGCTCATTATTTAGGAGAAAATATTGGGTACAATGTATCATCTAAACGGAACTTAAAGTTTGTATCCATCTATTCTCCCCCTCAGAATTAAATACTGTTTAGTGTTCTTTAGCTCCCGCAGACAGCTCTTTGTCTCCCAAAACACATTCTGCATAGGTGCAGAAATCACTCCCACCCAAGTCACACAACTCAGAGGTTCCCCCAACTGCTGTCTCAGGACTGGAGTATTTTACACAGACCCTACCTCCCATCTTGTGCAAGACATCTGGTCTATGGATCCATATAGTGGCAGATCCACCGATTCAAACATCTCACCACTCTCAAGACTCAACTGTGCAGAAGGGTGCAGGTGCAATGAGCCATTGTGGAGCTGGACTTTGTGATGCAAACTCCCAAAATTTTGCTCTTCCTGCAAAATTGAAATGCAGGGGAAGATTGACAGAATCCTCTGCACGCAGAGTAGATTTGCTCCTAAACAGAAATTACTACAACAGCAATGGATTACAGCTATGAAGTTTGGTAGCCTAGACGAGGGCCTGATTCTGATCTCTCTGGCACCAGTAAAAACAAACAAATAGGAAGAACAGTATCGAATTCAGTAAAGTTACATTAGTATAAAACTTAATTTTAACATAGTTTTAAATATCAGAATCAAGCCCCAAATATTTCTTTATGGTTACAGCCTACCAGTTGAAGGCTGCTCACATTGAGGTTACTGATTTCTTTAGGCTGGAGGAATATAAGCAATGTTTCACTTTGAATAATTTTGAGAAGAATCTTTTTGTTGCTGCTGAAGAATACATGGCAAATTAAGATGTATTCCCATTATGCACTTCTGAGTTCAGATTCCTATTGTTACTTTAAACGTGAAACTGTTAAAAGCCCAGCATAAATAAGTATAACAGAAACATACTTTTATCTGTTTGCAGTCATTCTGATTATACACTGTATTTTTTAAAACATAATTAGCTATAGAGTCAGAATATTGTTTTCCAGATAAAAAAGAAACCGGATCTGAAAATATCATCATGTAATGTTAAAGACTGAGATAAAACCTGCCCTCATTGTACCCATGCAACTCTATTCCCTGCACTGGATTGCCAAGGTGTAACTGAGGACAGAGTTTTGCTGGGAATGCCTGCACTTTTACATTTAAGAGGTATATACATTTACCTCCTGAGGCAATATGTTTAGTGGCTAGAGAACAGGATTAGAAGTCAAGAGATCTGTATTGTATTTCCAACCCTGCTATTAAGGGCTTGCTACAAGGGAAAATTTAATTGAATAACTATAACACTGCAATTATAACACTATAGTTATAACAATATAATTTCTCATGTGGATACTCTAGTGATTGGACATCTAACATAGTGAATGCCAGTGAAAATGAAATAGGAACAGAGGCTAAAATAGGGAAAAACAAGTTAAAAATTACTTAGACAAGTTAGATGTCTTCAAGTCACCAGGGCCTGATCAAATACATCCTAGAATACTCAAGGAGCTGACTGAGAAGATATCTGTGCCATTAGTGATTCACTTTGAAAAGTCATGGAAGACAGGATAGATTCCAGAAGACTGGAAAAAGGCAAATATAGTGCCAACATATAAAAAAGGAAACTGAGGACAACCCGGGGAATTACAGACCAGTCATCTTAATTTCAGTACCCGGAAAGATAACGGAGCAAATAATTAACCAATCAATTTGCAACCACCTAGAAGATAGTAAGGTGATAAGTAAACAGTCAGCATGAATTCGTCAAGAACAAATCGTGTCAACCCAACCTAATAGATTTCTTTGACAGGATAACAAGCCTTGTGGATGGGGGGAAGCAGTAGATGTGATATATCTTGACTTTAGTAAGGCTTTTGATACTATCTTGAATGACCTTCTCATACATAAAAACTAGGGAAAATACAACCTAGATGGATCTACTAAAAGGTGGGTGCATAACTGATTGGAAAACCATTCCAGAGAATAGTTATCAGTGGTTCACAGTCAAGCTGGAAGGGCATATCAAGTGGGGACCCACAGAGATCAGTTCTGGGTCCGGTTCTGTTCAACATCTTCATTGATAATTTAGAAAATGGCATAGAAACTACACTTATAAAGTTTGCGGATTATACCAATTTGGGAGGGGTTGGCAAGTGCTTTGGAGGATAGGATTAAAATTCAAATGATCTGGTCAAAGTGGAGAAATGGTCTGCAGTAAATAAGATAAAATTCAATAAGGACAAATGCAAAGTACTCCACTTAGGAAGGAACAATCTGTTGCACACATACAAAATGGGAAATGATTGCCTAAGAAGGGGTACTGCAGAAAAGGATCTGGCGGTCATAGTGGATCATAAACTGAATACGAGTCAACAGTGTAACAGTGTTGCAAAAAAAGCAAACATCATTCTGCGATTTATTAGCAGAAATGTTGTAAGCAAGGCACGAGAAGTAATTCTTCCACTCTACTTTTAGCTGTTCAGATCTCAATGGGAGTAATGTGTCCAGTTCTGGGTGCCACATTTCAGGAAAGATGTGGACAAATTGCAGAAAGTCCAGAGAAGAGCAACCAAAATGATTAAAGATCTAGAAAACCTTTGAGGGAAGATGGGGAAAAATGGGTTTGTTTAGTCTGGAGAGGAGAAGAGAAGACTGAGGGAGGACATGATAACAATTTTCAAGTACATTTCATGTTACAAGGAGGAGGGAGAAAAACTGTTTTCCTTAACCTATGAGGATAAGAGGAAGAGGATGAGGATAAGAAGCAATGGTCTTAAATTGCAGCAATGACAGTTTAGGTGAACGTTAGGAAAAACTTTCTAACCGTCAGGGTAGTCGTGCACTGTAATAAATTGCCTAGGAAGGTTGTGGAATCTCTGTTATTGGAGTCTTTTAAGAGCAGATTACACAAACACCTGCCAAGGGTGGTCTAGGTAATATTTTGTTCTGCTATGAGTGCAGAGGACTGGACTAGATGACCTCTTGAGGACCCTTCCAGTCCTATGTCTCTATAATTCTATGATTCCTATACACGAGTGTCTTTTTCTTTTTGACTTTATATCACTTTGAAAATGATATAAGCCAAGGCACTCTTATTTTGGAATAAAAGTCTTCACATTGGGACAATTGTACCACCATAGTTACGTTCATAATTTTCACGATGTCAACAACTTACTGGAGGCCCAACCCAACACCCAACAAAATCAATATGATCTGTCCACTCACTGTAATGGATGCAGATCAGCACCTTTGGCAGGCTGTGGGTATCTCAAACTGATCACCAAAAATCAGTGGACACTTTGGAAAACTGATCTTAACATCGTTGTGCCTCAATTTTAAATTGGCAAAATAGATATTAACACTGTCCTTTCTCACATTTTAAAAGTGCATTAATATTCTCTAATGCTACTATAGGCACTATCGCCCCAATTTAAGGATATGCTTAAATGCTGTCCTGGTAATGATGCTTTCCTGAATTGGGGCTCATGTATTTGCAACATATTATATTTACATAAAAGCATTTGCCTACAATTTCACTTCTCCTTTTTAAAAAAGTATGTTATATGAATTGTTTGAATTAATTTTAAAAGTAATTCTTTCCTTAATCAATCTTACTGCATTTCCTCTCATTTGAACATGCTCACGATAGCTGTAATGAGGTAGGAAAAAGATAATGGACCATATCCTGCTCTAAGTTACACTAGTTTGACATCATGTAACTCCAATTATACAAGCCGTATTAAATCTGATTTACACTGGTATAAGAGAGAGCAGAATTAGACCTGATATATGTATGTTCACAAATCATACAGTCTAGCCTAATATTTCCAAAATTATTTAAAATATATATTATAGTAACTATATCTGCTATCAAATTTATGTATATTATAGATGTATATGTATAGATACAGTATCCTGTAGGGTAACTGAATGTATTTAGATGAGAACTCTTTTAGACTGAAAACAATTAGGCTGTGTGATTTTTGTGTTGAGTCTCTTTGATAAACCGTGCAAGTAGAGCAGAGCAACTCTTTAGCTGGTGTTAAAGTACAGCGCTGTCAGTCTGGCCTCTCTGGTTAATGTCAATAGCACTGCATATAAAAGGTGACTAAAGTGTGTACAAATGTTGATCTTTGGAGAAGGCATGCCTAGAATCATACACACATCTACTATTTTATCCACCAGGTCAACTTCAGGGAGAGGGGGCAAATTAAGAGTTTTCTTGCCAAAAGTTGATTCTTAGCACACTTGTTAGGTTACTCTACACAAAGCTACTTCCCCTGCTGCATTTAATCCATAATCCTGATATATTATTAAACTTAGAAATGCTTCTCTCATAGAATAGTTTCAAAAGCAGCAGGGAATGTATTTGTAATGTGTTATTGCAAACGGGTAGTTTACGTAAATAAAGTAGTTTTGTACTTACATTACATGTTTAAACTTTGTCCAGTGTGAATACTTTGATGTCATGAAAGTACCTGAATAGCTTGACATGGGAGATTTTAAAGTAATGTAGTGTGACCCAAGAACCCCTTAATGCCAGCTGCTAAGAGGGTTACAGGAATGTCCTGATTCTAGTATGTACATTCTGGCTCACCAAATAATACCATGTGAGGTCATAAATTAAAGCTGAAGTCACATTGGTCATTAATACTGTTGTGAAATGTAAGTATAGATACTATGTACAGAGTTAAGTGTGTGTGTGTATATATATATATATATATATATATATATATAAAATATGTTCTGAGAGTCTGTATCAAGGTATGAGTCACTAGAAGAAGTGAAGAAACAGGTCTTCTGTCAGACAAGAGATGTTTATTCACCTCTCTGTCAGATGTAAATTAAGTACAGATGCCCCCCGACTTATGCAATCATTCCGTTCCGGAAAGCCTTGTGTAACTCGAATTTTGTGTAAGTCGGAAACGTATACCCGTACATTACGCAAATAGTTCCGCAACTCGAAAATCCTATTTCTCGCTTATGGAACTTTTTCCATAAGTGCAAATTTGCGTAAGTCAGGTCTTGCGTAACCCAGGGAGCATCTGTACTGTAAGATAACACTATGGATGCCCATTTACATACAAAGTTATCGCAGAGATGTGAAGTCAATACGCATGAGCACAAAGGGAAAATAAGCCATAGGTGATTAATACTGTCTCTAGGTATAGACAATGAATACTGAATACTCAGCGAAGTCTAGGTCTGCACTCTTTTTTAACACAAATAATCTCTCTTCCTCTGTTTAATTTATTCTATAGCACTTCTGCAATACACATATTCATATACACCTCTACCTCGATATAACGCGACCCGATATAACACGAATTCAGATATAATGCGGTAAAGCAGTGCTCCGGGGGCGGGGGGTGGGCTGCGCACTCTGGCAGATCAAAGCAAGTTCGATATAACACAGTTTCACCTATAACGCAGTAAGATTTTTTTGCTCCCGAGGACAGCGTTATATCGGGATAGAGGTGTATTAGTTTGTAACTATGGCAGATCTACAAAAATTCCAGTAAGTCACAAACATAATGCATGCTAAAAAAGCCCACATGGCTACTGTACATAATGCACATCTCCATAACAAATAATTTATGCTTTTGTTATAGGTCAAAGAGTAAAGTTCTTATTTTTGGTATATCATTTGTAAACAGCCCTTTTTTTAAAAAAGAATTATTTGCTGCTATGCAAAGCAATTCATATCCTAAGTAGTGTTTTATGGAATTCCATTTACAGTCATATATAAAGTACAGCAGAACACATGGGTGAGAACTACAAACTGTTTCCAAATTCATTGTACGATATATAGCAACACACAAAGGGTGAAAATCATCCATTGTAGAGGACCCATGCATCATTTATACAGTACTTAGGGCTTCTGTTTCAGTGAATGAGGAACTTGAGAGCCTTGCCAGTTTAAGTCAGAATAACAAACTACTGCCAATAAACCCCTATCACTGGGACATAAGATCCTGAGGAGTGAAGACCATGGAAGAGCACATGACTCAGCAAAATTATCACCCCCAGAATGTGACTGTAGGAACTCCACCATGAAGGTGACTTACAATCAATATGCAAAATTCTATGACTGCTGAGTAAAAATCTGGTTCACATATGAGCTCCCAATTAGTAAAATTATCCCCATAGTTATGTATGCAGTAATAACCCTGCTGGATGAAATGGTCAGGCTACATCCCTTCAATAAGATGGAAAACAGTTCCCTGAAGGAGGAAGAAATGGTGCTGAGGGAGCAGCCTATCTAGAAGTGGGACTGAACTCAGCAGCAGTCAGGATAGGAAAAGGCAGTCTCAGGAGTCAGGAAATACTCTATGTGCAAGAGGGAACCAGATCTGAGTGAATGCATAGCCTATTCTCCTTGGAACTACGGCAGCAGGCAGTTAGCAAGGACTGAGAGGGAAGTATGAGACATTGCTATGTTGCTGCATAAAGGAGACCCACAGACATAGTAACTCAGAGGGGAGCATTTTGGCAGAGAGACTGAGAACCTTGCACAGCCAAGGAATGTGCAGCTTTGCACAGACAGAAAGCATGTGTATAATTGCACATAGAGCATGCAGCCAGGAGCGCTGCCAACTTTTTTGCTGCCCTAGGCGGCGTAAGGTCCCGCCCCTGAAATGCCGCCCCCGACAGAGGTGGCGGAAGGTCCCGCCCCTGAAATACCGCCGACGACCAGGGCGGCCAAAGATCCGGCCGCTGCGGTCGCCGCCCCCCAAATGTTAGCGCCCTAGGCGACCGCCTAGGTCACCTAATGGGTTGCGCCGGCCCTGCATGCAGCATTACAGAGTAACACTGCAGTGAAGAAGAGAGGGAGGGTGTGCAGAATTACACATACAGAACATGCAGAATTGAAGGAACAATGTGCAAAACTGCTGTCCCTTTTAGGTGTATCAGATCCTCAGTTTCCTTTCCTTCTGCGCCCCTTCTTCTGCACATACCACACAGCTGGTATTCCAAATTAAGATCTCCTCTCTGGAGTCTGATTTATGGATCATTTCAAGCAAACATATTTAGCTCTTCACCCTTGCTTCTTGGCTCCCCCAGTTCCTTTCTGGCCTGTCCTCAGAGCTTCATGGTCACTCCTAATATAAGGATTTGGACCTTCTCCAGGACCTTCTGCTAATCTTTTTGCTGGACTCCTGCCCTAGCTCCTCACAGCTCCTCACAGGATGTCATCTGACTCCCTAAACAACATTACTCTTCACAGAGATGTGGTCCCTCCAGCCAGGTGCTTCATCTGTCCCACCTGGGAGAATTACACAACCAGCAAATCCATCTGTTAAAGGACTGAGGGCCATAATAGGCATACTGGAGTGTCATGCACACACACAATAGAACCCACAACCTGTTATGCCACTTATAAAACATAACAGAGAATTGCATTCAAGCAGTACAATTCAATAGGGAGAGGGGCTAAAACTATAGAAAATACATCATTCTTCTTTACATTCTATAAGTTTTTATAGAATATCCATAGAACACTACTACATTTCTGTAGAATCCTTTTGGCTTCATTCTTCTTTCATTCTATAGGACTCTCTCATAAGGGGTTATGATTAGCTTTTAGCGCTTAGTGGAACAATGTTGAAAAACAACCACCATTTATATATTGGTTTTCATCCTGAGGTTTCCCTACTGCATTTCAGATTTTGTATCTAGGAATCACTTACCCACAACTGAAATGTAAAGTGTAAAAATGTAATAAGAAATGCCAAAAAGAAGTTTGAAGAACAGCTAGCCAAAAACTCAAAAGGTCATAACAAAATGTTTTTTAAATACATCAGAAGCAGGAAGCTAAACAACCAGTGGGGCCCCTGGACGATCGAGATACAAAAGGAGCACTTAAAGACGATAAAGTCATTGTGGAGAAACTAAATGAATTCTTTGCTTCAGTCTTCACGGCTGAGGATGTTAGGGAGATTCCCAAACCTGAGCCATCCTTTGTAGGTGACAAATCTGAGGAATTGTCACAGATTGAAGTGTCACTAGAGGAGGTTTTGGAATTAATTGATAAACTTAACAGTAACAAGTCACCAGGACCAGATGGCATTCACCCAAGAGTTCTGAAAAAACTCAAATGTGAAATTGCGGAACTATTAACTATGGTTTGTAACCTGTCCTTTAAATCAGCTTCTGTACCCAATGAGTGGAAGATAGCTAATGTAATGCCAATATTTAAAAAGGGCTCTAGAGGTGATCTTGGCAATTACAGACCGGTAAGTCTAACATCAGTACCGGGCAAATTAGTTGAAACAATAGTAAAGAATAAAATTGTCAGACACATAGAAGAACATAGCTTGTTGGGCAAAAGTCAACCTGGTTTCTGTAAAGGGAAATCATGTTTTACTAATCTATTAGAGTTCTTTGAAGGGGTCAACAAACATGTGGACAAGGGGGATCCAGTGTACTTAGATTTCCAGAAAGCCTTTGACAAGGTCCCTCACCAAAGACTCTTACGTAAATTAAGTTGTCATGGGATAAGAGGGAAGATCCTTTCATGGATTGAGAACTGGTTAAAAGTCAGGGAACAAAGGGTAGGAATAAACGGTAAATTCTCAGAATGGAGAGGGGTAACTAGTGGTGTTCTCCAAGGGTCAGTCCTAGGACCAATCCTATTCAACTTATTCATAAATGATCTGGAGAAAGGGATAAACAGTGAGGTGGCAAAGTTTGCAGATGATACTAAACTGCTCAAGATAGTTAAAACCAAAGCAGACTGTGAAGACCTTCAAAAAGATCTCACAAAACTAAGTGACTGGACAACAAAATGGCAAATGAAATTTAATGCGGATAAATGTAAAGTAATGCACATAGGAAAAAATAACCCCAACTATACATACAATATGATGGGGACTAATTTAGCTACAACTAATCAGGAAAGAGATCTTGGAGTCATTGTGGATAGTTCTCTGAAGACGTCCTTGCAGTGTGCAGCGGCAGTCAAAAAAGCAAACAGGATGTTAGGAATCATTAAAAAAGGAATGGAGAATATTTTATTGCCCTTCTATAAATCCATGGTACGCCCACATCTTGTATACTGTGTACAGATGTGGTCTCCTCACCTTAAAAAAGATATACTGCCATTAGAAAAAGTTCAGAAAAGGGCAACTAAAATGATTAGGGAGTTGGAATGGGTCCCATATGAGGAGAGATTAAAGAGGCAAGGACTTTTTAGCTTGGAAAAGAGGAGACTAAGGGGGGGGATATGATAGAGGTATATAAAATCATGAGTGGTGTGGAGAAAGTGAATAAGGAAAAGTTATTTACTTGTTTCCATAATATAAGAACTAAGGGCCACCAAACGAAATTAATGGGCAGCAGGTTTAAAACAAATAAAAGGACATTCTTCTTCACACAGCGCACAGTCAACATGGGAACTCCTTGCCTGAGGAGATTGTGAAGGCTACGACTATAACAGGGTTTAAAAGAGAACTAGATAAATTCATGGAGGTTAAGTCCATTAATGGCTATTTGCCAGGATGGGTAAGGAATGGTGTCCCTAGCCTCTGTTTGTCAGAGGGTGGAGATGGATGGCAGAAGAGAGATCACTTGATCATTACCTGTTAGGTTCACTCCCTCTGGGGCACCTGGCATTGGCCACTGTCGGTAGACAGGATACTAGGCTTGATGGACCTTTGGTCTGATCCAGTATGGCCATTCTTATGTTCTTAAATGGAACCTCTTTGGGTTGAACATGGTAAATATCTTCTCTAGCAATATTAAACAAGTTTTTATATGTAAGTGAAAAACAATTTCTACTATTGGAACTTAAAGGGAAATCAAAATATTAAGTCCCAGTCTGGACAAACTGAAATAAAATCCAGATACTCCATGAAATTCATGTCAGGTTTCAGAGTAGCAGCCATGTTAGTCTATATCCGCAAAAAGAACAGGAGTACTTGTGGCACCTTAGAGACTAACAAATTTATTAGAGCATAAGCTTTTGTGGGCTACAGCATATGCATATGCATCCGAAGAAGTGGGCTGTAGCCCACGAAAGCTTATGCTCTAATAAATTTGTTAGTCTCTAAGGTGCCACAAGTACTCCTGTTCTTTTTTCATGAAATTCATGGAGACTTCGTTAGGACAATCATTTTTACATGGAAGGCATTCAGATACCATGGTGAGGGTGGCAGTCTGAAACCCTAAGATAGGCAGATTCACAACAGAATTTTTTAGATAGACAGAATACATTCAGGAAGGCAGAATTTGGTTAGGACACTGGCAATTCCATCGCATATTGCTCAAAAAAATCATGGAATCTTTAATCACCATGAATCAGCAGGATTGAAGTTTTACCACTCACTTGAGTTTTTCTTTTTTTTCCTTAAAGGGGGAACTGAAGCAGAAGGGCGTAAATAGGAAAAGTTCAAATCTACAAGATGAGATTATTTGGTCTGTTTCAAACAAAATATATAGACGTTTATTCAAACATGAGCAATTTAAAAGGACATCCGAATGGATGCTTAAATTGGCACTGAAGTGTTTAAATACCCTTTTATGTAATTAAGTTCCACTAAGATCTTAATATAGATCACTCAATAGTGGGTTTTGGACCTATTTTGCAAACAATCCCAGCAGCAGCCTGAAAACAGCAGACCAAATCGCTATCCAAGTTTCCTCATCAGGCTCAGATGTATTTTTTTCCAATATTTTTTTCCAATTTGCCTATAAATATTATTTTTATCTCCCTTTCCCCAAAACCAAGAATTGATAGCAACCCTCAAAGACGACTATGTCCATGACAAGTTTCAGGTTTTAAAACTAGAAAGTATAATTTCATATAAAGGGGAAAGTATACTTTCCATCACTCTCCCCCATTACTCAAGCATAGTTGAAAAGATTTCATTCAAATCGCGGAAAAAAAAAAGAGTTAGCCTTTTGAAAGAAAATAAGCATGGAAAATTTCATTTCAAAGGGTCAATGCTTTAAAAAAGTATAAGCTTGTGAAAATAGAGGGTCATACTATCAGTAATTGACTTGCAACCTTCAAGCCTTTGCTCCAGGAACAGAATGTCTCCGATGAACAGAGCAACAGCAATCTAGAAAATTCTTCACACCTTGGGAGCTCCTACACAAGTTGGAGGTGCAGACCCAAGAGTGAGACTCTATTACAATTTTCTTTTTGGAGGAACATTAAACCACAACAGAAAGTTCATGCACAAATAAACGTACTGGTCACCTTGTACATTAATGCTTCCTTTCCTTTGTACTGTCATTCAGGGTCCTTGCACTAACACCACACAGCCCAGTTCAGAAAACTCTATGCACAAGCTGGGACTGGACTCCGGATGGAGCTAGTCAGTGAAAGAGGTTGGACTAGAACTCTTGGAGTCCTGGTTCCTAGGCCAGTGGCCTGTTCTATAAGCTAAGAGATGTTCTGGAAATGAAGCCTTTATAGGAGACTATACCTTTTGCCAGCTCCTATATCTTGCAGCGCCCCAACTTCACTCCCTTTTCTCTTGAAACAGCTGAACAATCAATTTTCCTGATTAAAAAAAATTGACCCTGGACTTAGATTAAATATCAATACAGTTATAATAAGCTGAAAAATGACTATTACAATGGAAATTTTTATGCAACTTCAAAAATAGGCAACACTATTAGAAAACCCATATCATCTCATATGAACACAACCCTGGATATCTTGATTATTATTATTATTATTATAAGGTATACTAAATGAAGTAATGGCTAACTAATTATTTTTAAGTATCAGCTCTCTCTACTTTTCAGAAAATAGAGACAGAACATTTCCTAATGATGAAGCCTAAAAAATTCTTAGGCGTTGTCTACAATAAATAAAACACACATGTATTAACTGAACAATTTTAAAAACAAAAAAGTTTCCCATCCATCTCAAGGCAGTTGGTTCCTAAAAATGATTCTATTAATGCTTAAATTATAAGTACTGTATCAGATGGGCTATTTGGCCTGCAAATTAGCTCCAATACATACTACATGCTACTGTAAATGAATTTTGTTGAGCACCTGATATGCATTAGAAGCAAAATCCGCAAAGCTACATTAACATGTTTTAAGGGATCTGACCTGCAAATGTTCAGTGGAGAACTGTAAAATCATATACTTTCATCCACAGAATGTCAATGAAAATAAAAACTATTAATACTGGACCACAAGCTGAATGTATTTTCCCACCATTTGATGGCTTAGTTAGAAGAATGCCAAGGGTTGCTGAAATTAGGGATATTGTGTTAACAACATGTAAATAAGGTGCAATGACCAGCAGGTTTTACAGATATTAAAATATGTTTTTCTTCATATATTTCCAGTAAGGAGCACCATTTATATAAAATCCTTGGGTCTGAGGCTAGTTTAAATATAATATACATGTAGGGGAAATAACATTTGCTTCATTTAGACCTCAGGCACTGCTGATGGCAGAACAAGACTGGAATGTGCAGATAATTATCTTTGAGGCTAGTCAACTGCTATAAGTCCTTCATAATATCATCTTTAAGATCAAGCCAAGACATTCCAGTCTGAACCAAGGTTTATTTATTAAAGGATTTAGCACTTTTAGATCCCAAATTGCCTGGAAGACCACCAATTTCTATTTCCAAATATCCAATTTCTCCAGTTTCTTGGTACATGCATAAGACATTCAAAATCACTTCATGCATACACCTACCCCCCACCCCTAAATTCTTTTCCCTCAGTGAGGAGAATTCCATTGCAAACTCCTCCACAAAGTAAAATCTCCACAGAGACTTGTAGGAGATTTGACTGGTTCATAAAGTCTCAATCATTTAAACACTAATAGGGAAAAAAATCACAGGAAACAAACACAAAACATAGCTGGATGGTAGTAATTTAGAGAGACATGAACCATAGGGACTGCTTGCCTCCTTTACTGGTTCACGATAGGTACAATTCACCCAAATACAGAAGGCCTCTGCAAGGTCCTTTGGACCACTTAAACCTCAGATGAAGGGGCAAATCCTATCTACTCTTCCATGAGTATGGAAGATCCCTCATCCAGTGGAACCAACCAGTGCAGTAACACTACAGAAGGCGGCAAGACTAGTAAAGGCTGTATAGGAGCTGCAGAATTCCTAGTGGGACATCCAAGGTTAGCATGCAGAGCTGGGCTGTGTCAAAATGCACACCATTTTTTATACATATTAATAGGATAGAGAAGTATGGACATTTATTTCTTAGTTTGATCTCTTGCTGTTTGTCTAGATGTATGTTTGTCTTGTACTGGATATAACTTGTTAGTGATTTGGTGTTTGTTGTATTTGTTAACATGTGGACCAGTGGATTTCTAACATGATGATCAGGTAGTAGGGATACTGTGATATCTACTGATTATTTGTGCTTTATATATTAAAATGTTACACTGGGACAGAATAGTGGATACTGAGGGACCTTATTTATCTTTGCATGTTTAACTCTTTTTCAAAAAATCTTGATTAAAAAGTAGAAAGAGATACAATTGTTACCCATAATTAGAGCACCACAGTCCTCCGATTGCAATAAGTTGACATTGTACAGCAATTATCATTTTGGAGTTGGTACTACTATTTTTTAAAGTTCACTGTACAATAACAAAGGCAATGGCTTACAATATACCATCTGTTCTGTAAATGAAAGTGATAGTGGAATATTAAAGAAGCTTTATGTACAGGCACAGAAGATAAATACATGTCTTCCTACACATAATAGAGCTGGTTAACAGAAAAACTAAACATTCACACTATGAACCTAGTTATCCAAACTTCCTTACTGTATCTAATGAACTGGTAACCTGTCTTCCTGTCTGACAATGACTCTTAATTATACAAACTCCCAATTATCCAGACAAATTTAGACAATCTGTTTGAATAACTGGCATCCTACTGTGCTGCATTAAAAATATGTATAGTGTGACCCAAGGTATAGCTTAACATTAGTGTAACGTTATGGGATGCTCCACCCTCAGGGAGGAATGAGATAAGCCACTTCAAAAGAGTAATTCTTGTTAGTAAAAACCCACAGTGATACATGTCAATTATTAATTAGTTTATTATTTGGCATGGTTGTAATGGTGCAAAAGTATTTCACGAAAGTATAAGATCTTAAATTACTCCTGACTACAGGAAAAAGAAAATTAAAAAGAGCAGTATCTACTTCTCAAGGATATCTGTCTTCTTTATCAGAGTTGTCACATTCATTTCTCTCCTTTACTTTAGTTTGTAGACAAGCTGCCAACAAGAGGCCCAGGCAGATATAAGATTTCCCAGTGTGAATCCTGGTAAGTTTTCCTGCATATAGGAAAGATGATTCAGCCCTTTATTCCACAAAGGTTTTTGGAGAGCAACAAAATCTGTTAACCTAGGTCAGGAAAGAAAAGCAGTTTATACCCTTTGAACTCATGAGACACATTCTGCTATCATTTATCTTTTTTGATTTCGGTAGGGTTGAACCAATGAAACTGAAAGCAGAATTTGGCTTGCTATCGTTAATTTTTCAATCTGCATGTAAAATTCACTTGCCAAACAAATATAATGATCATGCTAATATTTCTTAACACAGACCTGAAGAAAAATATCACAGGTGGGCCCATGCAAATGATAACAACTTGAATTTGAAAACTGAGAGGAAACAAACCAAAGAGAGGAATACTGCTGTTCTTATCACAGAGAACTAAACATGCCTCTCCAAGAGAAAGATATTAAAAGCATTCAGTTTCTTAGTGATGTCTGGTTTTAGGTGTATAAATTATATGCACAAATACTCAATGCTGGTATAACCAGAATCACAGATATTGGGCAACCAAAAAGGGCGGGGGGGCAACCAGGAAGTGGAGGAAATGTAGATATGTGATACACTAGGCAGATAAATAAAACTAGAAAATTGATTTGAAACACTCAGTTGTGCACCTTTTTTACAAAAGCAAAAACAAAAACAAATGATGTTGATTCAAGAATGAAAATTGGCAGGAATCTGCCATTAGGTCTTCTATAGTTTACCCTATTTTTCTCCTCCAGACATTGTCAGTGGGAGGTTTTATAGGATAATGAAATACTGAGAAACTTATGACAAGCATGTCCAAACAATGTAAAACATATTTTTCACAACACAGTAAACTCTGATAACTTTAAAGCCATGGAGCCAAGAGTAGTTTGACAAATAATTATAACAGAATTGTAACCTGAAAAACCTGTCTAAGGTATTTAAGTATTTTTGATTTTTTTCCAGAAAATACTTTTACTGCAGAAAGTAACTTTTATAAAACAGAGTAGAATGAACTATTAAAAAGTGATTTGTCATAAAATATTGAAAAGAAATGTGTTTTATAGGTTGATGAAAGAATAATAGACACATACCATAAATAGCATCAATTAGTAGCTGTTCATCAGAAAAAAACAAGGACTGAGAGGGCATGGAGCTTGCTCTACCCTCTCACTCATAGAGGATGTCCCTTCTAAGTCACACTTAATGTACACTGGTGGTGAAATATGTGAGTGTACTTCTAAGGCTGCTGCTGTTCATGCTAAATCTATTGTATAGAATCATGGAATATCAGGGTTGGAAGGGACCTCAGGAGGTCATCTAGTCCAACCCCCTGCTCAAAGCAGGACCAATCCCCATCAAAGCAGGACCAATCCCCAATAGATGGAGATCTCGTCAGGCTTCAATTCTATCAATCCACCAGCTTTTACTTTACAAACACCACATTTACTTGAGAAATAAAAAAAATCTCGAAAAGCCCATTTTAACTATTAAAATAACCTAGCACATGCTTTAAAAAAAAATAAAAGACCGATACAGTAGAGCAGAACGAAGCTGCACAAAAAAAGTACTGTAAGTGTAAAAAGTTGGGCTTTTTTATAGTTTATTAAAAACACAAAATAATTCCAAGAATTTTCAGCCTCTCATAATTCAAATCCTGGCCCAATGAGCCCCTTCACCCTGGAGCCGGCCAGAGCTGTACAGAGGAGAAGGGTTTTGTAAACTCAAAGGCCTAAACAAATCCTGAGATTCCTCTATTTTGGTGTGAAATATCTCTGAGGCTAATCAACTCTTCCACAAGCCCATGGCAGAGTCTAAGTTTTAGCCACTACCTAAGCACTGGAAGATAATGTCAAGAGAATACTGAGCATGTACATTGGCTCCCAGAAATTCACTTGTAGAGGTGAGGAGGTTCCTCCCTGATGATGTGCCAGATAGACAGGCAGACCAAGACATGGATTTCCCAGCAGAGATATGTAATTGAGCTGTCAGCTGGTAGCAAAATCCAAGAAACTGGTCTTCATGGTGGGAGAGGACATGGTTTCCCCTTGTAGCAACCTTACACTGGCTGCCTAGCTACTATTTTTCTCTCTCTAAATTTGGAGACCCATCCATGTCTTTTGATTCCTATGCAGTAGGACCCTCACCAGGAGAAGAGTGACCAGGGTATGTGTTCAGATGGCCACAGAGAGCAGAAAGCTCATCTGCAGAGCTTCATCCACTCCCAGACAGCTGCCTGGTTACAATCACACAGCCATGTTGACCACTCTTCCTCATGATGCTCAACAATCCTGGTTTTGCAGCAGGCTAACATACTGAGCATGCTGCTTTTAAAGTAAGGTCAGGATTTGGCCCTAGGTGAGTAAATTAAGTATATTTTTCAGCTACTGTTTTCAGATACAGCACTGAGAGCATAACACAAATTCCTAATGCATCATTCATATTTTAATCTGTAAATTCTCTAAAGTCATTTTTCTGTTGTTACTGAAGTACTACCTTAAATACATATTGACTAATCTATGGTTTCATACATCAAGTGGACTATTTTTCATATACAGACTTAAATCTGGCTTTAAAAATTGTAGGATGAATTGTAAAAACAGTTTAAAGTTATGATTGGCTGATAAAGTGAAACTGTACTCCAGTTCACTTGGATTACTGTACAGCTGCAAGATATAAATTCTGTGTGAGAAACAGTACATTTTTTTTAATGCTCTTTGAATTATCATGTTTTTGTTAAATGAAGGACAACTGGTTTCATATGCAGGTAAAGAAATATTGGCATAAGGAGTGTTATTTGATTTTAACTGAGTCATGTTGCCAGAATGCATGAAACAGCTGCTTAAGTTGAGTATCTGCCTGAGGCTACAACTAAATTTCCTTCATCCCCATACCACCTGTCTGCTCTAAAGTTACTGGATGTTAGTAGGTATCAAGCCCCACTGGGATCTGTAACTACCATAATGATGAAGTGCATTCCACACTACCCTAAACAACATCTTGACACTTCCGATAGACATGTATTTTACAGTATGGGATAAGGCATTATCCTCCCCTCCCCACCCCCCCTTTTTTTTTTGCTTGTTTGCTTGTTTTTTAAAAAAAATCACAAATAAAGAATATTACAGACATACAAAATGGCAAGGGCTTAATTGGAGGTGGGTGATACTGAACTTTATTTATTTCACTCTCTTTGATACATCTATTCCATTTCATCTATGTGCTTTTATTATATTTAGCGACACAAAATATGCAACAAATTGTCCAGACAAAACCACCCAGACTAGAAAAATACTTGCCCCAAATAATTTCAGTAATAATAAACTTATACTTCCAATAATGCCAAACTTCTCAACTCACTCCCATGAGAAAAGGGGAGATTTGCACCATGTCGCAATGATTAACAAATTCAGACTTTTTCAAACCAGAAGGGGGAAAAGGTTTGTAGGTTTAACACCCATTAAATGGATTAGAAGCTAGCTAACTGCTAGGTATCAAAATGTAATTGTAAACAGGGAATCATCCTCAAGCAGGTGTGTTTCTAGTGGGGTCCCAGTGGGATCTGTTCTTGGCCTTATGCTATTTAATATTTTTATTAATGATCTAGAAGGAAAAAACAGATCACTGATCAAGTTTGCAGATGACACAAAAATTAGATGAGCGGTAAATAATGAAGAAGATAATCACTGATACAGAGTTATTTGGATTACTTGGTAAACTGGGCACAAGCAAATAATATTCATTGAAAAGGATACCACCTAGGAACAAAGAAAGTAGTCTATAATTACAGGATAGGAGACGATCCTGGGAAGCAGTGATTCTGAAAAAAGATGTGGGCCTCATGGTACATAATCAACTGAACAGAAGAACTAATGCAATCCTGAGATGCATAAACAGGGGAATCTCATGTAGGAGTAGAGAGGTTATTTTACCTTTATATTTGGCATTAGTGTGACCGCTGCTGGAATACTGTGTTCTGTTAATGGTGAAAGTAATTAACCACTGGAACAATTTACCAAGGGCTGTGGTGGATTTTCCATCCCGGACAAGTTTAAATCAAGGGTGTAAGTTTTTCTAAAAGATTTGTTCTAGGAATTATTTTGGGGAAGTTCTATGGCCTGTGTTATACAGGAGGTCAGATTCTATTATCACAATGACCCCCTCTGGCCTCACAATCTAGGAATCATTCCTCATGGAAAATGCCCTGCCACCAACTCACTCTTTTTATAGCAGGGGACTAATCACCTAAGCACACTCGCTGAGTACAGCTACAATATAAAGTGTCTCTCACATCCTAGATCACAAACCACTTAGAGCTACAGAGTTCAATACCAACACCCAAAACTCTACTCAGATGCCACTGTAGTTTATGCAGTCTGGTACACTGTGCTCTCTGTGTAAAACATTACATAATAAGCAGGCAGGCATATTCTGGACTAACTTAGATTCAGAATGTTAGCCACATATAGCATCATTTAGAACTGATTAATGAAGCCTAGTATCAGGTGACAAAGTCTTGGGCAACTGTGACGAGGTCACATCTGGGAAGAAAGTCATAATCATTTTGTCACACACTGATGAAATCACACCTGGCCAGAACTGCTACAGAACATGATCAGCAAAGGGTTTATAAGAGTAGAAGCAAAAGTTTACATGTCATTCCTCTGCTTCTACATTTCTGCATACAGTAAGGAAAAGTACATTACATCCAATGGTTTATGATAGCAACTGAAAAAAAGTGTAGCAAAGATGCTAGGCTGCTGCATGAAAATAAAATAAGTACTTAGGAAAGAACAAAATATACCATACATTGGAAAGGCTCACAATGGTTATGGACGGCAAAATGCTTAACGTTGAAAAATGCGATGCCCCAACCTGACAGAAACCGGAAGCTTGTGAACTGTCCACTAAACTCAAAGAGAAGGTCATGTATTTCTTACTCCCACGCTTTGGGAATCCTTCACTGTTCAATAGCCAGCTTTGCAAACATCTCAAGTTGTTTATAGGAATGTACTTTAGTTGCTTAAGTACAGCTGTATTTATGTATAGATAAGAGTAACAGACAGAAAGACTTAGCCTCCTGATACAGTAAGGCAGCAGTTCTCAACCTGGGGTCTGGGGCCCCCTGGGGGGCCACGAGCAGGTTCCAAGGGGGTCACCAAGCAGGGCTGGGATTAGATTCACTGGGGCCCAGGGTAGAAAGCTGAAGCCCCACCTCACAGGGCTGAAGTCCAGGGCCCCGAGTCCGCCACCCAGGGCTGAAGCTGAAGACTGTGCAACTTAGCTTTGTGGGGTTGTCTGCGCCATGGGACCCTGGGAAATTACCTTGCTTGCTACCCGCTAACGCCAGCCCTGGCTTTTATATGCAGAAAAACAATTGTTGTGGCACAGGTGGGCTGTGGAATTATTATTGCATGTTGAGGAGGCCTCAGAAAGAAAAAGGTTAAGAACCCCTGCAGTAAGGCACCCCATCGTACAGTCTTTTGTAAATCACAGCGTGCAGCACTGCTACACAGCATTCTTGCCATGACAAAACTGTATGTTAAAATGCATACACATTGTGCCATTACCTATATAGTAACTGTGGATAATTAAAGAAATGGTAAGTGTCATATATTGGATAGCCACATTAACATTGAAACAAACCCACAGGTCTCAAAATACCACATTACAATTCACATGGCCCATGAAACCTGACACGCTGTAGCTGCCCTTTTGGATTATTTCTTGAGACGACGATAGTCCCAATGGGTTGGATTAGGGGCCTTGATTTCTGAAGCTTATTCTGGGCTTTTACAAGCCAGTAGTGACTTACACACTGAAGTTGTTTACATATTCAGGATGTGCTGTTGTAGAATGGTGGAAAAGTCAAAGAAATCCCTATGACTCAGTGAAATTATTCTTCAGGTACAGCAGTTTAAGACTTTTGTTTAGATTTAAAAGTAAAAACATCGCTATAGAATAGATTTCTTTCACAGCCTCTTGCAGGGATCCAAACATAATATTTCTAGCTTTTTCCCCGTTCCAGAGATTGCAAAACCTTTCCTTATGCATTTCTTTAGCATTGAAGTAAGTATAGAATTGGTTGATGGCTGATATGCCAACATATATAATTCAAGAACTTAGAACTAGTCTATAAAGTCCTATAAAACCAAGGACCTAAATAAATGAGCAACCACCCCTGGCATTATGTCCCTGCCCAGCAGGTAGAGTAGGCCAAGCCTTGTCGGTATAGTAATTGTTAGACTGTAACTGTGCTCAGAGATTGCCCACAAAGAATTCTAAAAATCAGGGCCCTCATTCTTGTGTTAAAACATTTTTAACTACTGTGTGACACTACAGTTTCTGAGACACTAGGGTACCAGAAATTCTTGTGCTGTGTATTTTATCCCATTACCACCTAGTAGTCTCATTCATTACCAGTCCTGATTCTTCTTAGCAGTTCTTGCTTTTGTCTGACAATTACACTGTTTTTTCCCCACTGTCACTTAACTTTGTGGCATATTAACAGGACAAAGCTTTCACCCCCATGTGGAGCTTCACAAGACCTTAACTGTAGGGTCTGTACTCTACTGCTCCTTCCAGGGGAGGATGCTGGAAAGGAGACAGGGTAAGTGATCCATGCCCACCTATTCAGCAGCCTGAATGGACACAATAGGGAGAACAATTTGCTCTGTCCTATTGATGAAGGAGACGCTGCAGTCTCCATGCAAATAGAGAAGCCTGGGAGATTGTGCCTGTGTGAGCTCTCTGGTGTTCTTCTGTGGGACACCATGACCCCCACCCTCCCCACCATCATGCAGTGCTGTGGCACAGATATCACAATTTAGCCCTTTGCCTTGACACCCTATAATATATTTTTAGGTAAAAGATATACAAACATCACTTCTGACACCACTGAAATGCAGTCACTTCTGGGGTGAATGCAAAGCACTAACATTACCTACTAATACTGCACAGCTGTTTAGGCTAGGAAGCGAAAACTTACACGGTATCAAATTAAAACTAAAGAGGGAATTTAGGAAGGTAGTATGGACAATAACTACTGGAGTTTTATTAAACAAGTTCACCAAGATTAGCATTCCTACTCTTCAGTAAAGTGGCAAAGGATCTTAAATGACGACATGTTGTCTTCATGCCACATCTCAAAGATGGCCCCCTCAGCAACTCAGCGCCCACTAAAAAAAATTCTGGGACCCTGGCTGAATGCTGACTCGGAGGGAGATGATCAGTGACTCAAAATCAACACTACCTCCTTCAGTTCACCTAGATATTGTGTGCAGATCTATAATCAAAGTACTGACTCAACCTGACCCTGCTTAATTTATGAGATGTAATAGGGAAACAGCACAGGGAAATGAAACCAAGAGAAGAAAAGAGCTAGGGGCCTATAAAGAACAATTCTGCTGGAAATGTTAAAAAAAAGTTACTTGCATGCTCTGCTGCTTTCACAGTGCCAAATACAGTACATATCAACACAATGAAAATAATAATAATTTTTTAACAAAACATATACTGAGTCCAAGAGGAAGCACTGTCCGCAGTCATACACCAATTGACTTCTAACAAAAACTACTGCACCTCATATTCGCTAAATGTTCTTAATTCTAGTTCAGTCTTGTTCTTAAGAGTCTGAAGTTTAAACTAAGATTTTTAAAAATAACGGGTAGTAACCAAAAGCAAGTAGAACAATTAAAATAATATTTCAGGGGTATCAATCCTGATATAAAACTGTAAAAGCAATGTAAGATATGGCTAATATTCTGTCTTTACTGAATACCTTTATGTTTGTGGAACTGTATGTGACAGGATTCATGGGTTGCATTCCTTATTTAGAATACTCTATTGTTCAACACTAAAAGCATGGTCCAAAATATTGAAGTAACATGCTTATAGTGTTTTGTACTACTATTGTGGGATACTGGAGTGGTTCTTTTATGCAAGGGGAAAGGTATATGCTGAAAAACTAAGGCACAAAAGGGAGAGTTAAGAGCAAATAATAGTGAACGTTGCTTGCTTTTTTCAGTTTCAACCGCAGCTTTAGCATTTCTGAAATATCCATATTTTGCATACTCAGATTGGACACAAGGGTATTTAAGTTCTGGCACTTAGAAACAAGTGGTCCGATTTTCAAAGGTGCTGAGTACTTACAGCTCCCATTGGCTTCAGAAGGATTCAGCACATCTGAAATTACTTTTCATGGAAATAGGTTTCTTTTTGCATGTAGACATGCATCTGTTGTTCCTAAAGTCACTTTTCATACTGTGTGGATTTCCTCCTTGCTGTAAATCTTTCTTCATGTTTTGCTAGACAAACTACCCTTGAGAGTTGTCCTCATTCTAAATACTTTCATTGTCAGTCATAAAATAATTCAGTACTTCAAAGTGAGCATAGAGGAGGCAGCAGGAGGCAGTCATTGCTACAAGAGACATAAGATTTTCAAATAAAACACCTGTAAGGTTGGGAGGGATGACACAATCAATCAGAAGAACTGGAGACAAGCGCCTTCTAAATAGGGTTGCCAGGTCTCCGGTTTTCAACTGGAATGCCTGGTCGAAAAGGTATCCTGGTGGCTCCGGTCAGCCAACCAGGCCATTAAAAGTCCGGTCTGCGGCGCAGCAGGGGTCCAGGGCTAAGGCAGGCTCCCTGACAGCTCTAGTTCCGTGCGGCTCCCGGAAGAAGTAGCCAGGTCCCTGCAGCCCCTAGATGCATGGGTGGCCAGGGAGGCTCTTGTGTAGATCTGGCCTGAGAAACCTGTAGCTGATAAGAGATGAGTATGGGAGTCATAAGAAGTAATGTGCTACCCTATGACCCCACCTAATCTGGCCCTCCTGTGAGCTTTAGTAGGTACATCACCCCAACATCTTCTATTCTTCATTCCCTGCAATGGTTAGGTTCCTCCGTAGGGGGCTTGTCAACTCTGTCTAGTGAACCAAACCAGGCCCCTCATGAGCCTTTGATTGCCACTGCTCCATAAGAAGTCCATTGGTGATATTCTGGCCCCAGTTAAGCTGGTTGCAAAACTCCCATTGACTTTAATGGGGTAATGATTTCACTCAGAAGTAGAGTAAGGACTTTAGGATTTAGTCTTTTATTTGCAAATACATGAGGAAAGTGATACCACTCAATATATTAATTCCAAACAAACACTTTATAGTTCATCTAAGGATACTATGAAATTCCCCTTTACAATGGCACTATTAAAAGAAAATTTTCATGAAAAGGTATTCAAAATAAACTTGGGAAATTGTCAGTGAAGACTGTCTGGAAAATTACTTTTGTTCCCGGGCATGCAACAATTCCCATGCTGGGGTCCTACTTTATTAAATCCAAATTAAACTTGAAATAAAGTCTTTCCCTTTGGATTTAGGGGTTACACAGCCCTCAGGCCTGTGTTTCTCTGGGAGCTCCTCTCAATTAGGAAAACTCTTCACTCTATGAGTACCTCCCTGACACTGAGCCCCAATGGATTTTTATCAGGCTCAGGTGTTCTTTATTCAAGCATGAGATAGGCGTGTTCCACTTAAATTAGCTTGTCACAGGTGGCCCTGGACTCCCTTAAAGGGGCCAGCAACCCTGTGACACCTTTCCACTTAACTTCTAGTTGTTATATACATTCAAATACTACAAAATTAACTTTTCAAAATGAATCTTAAATTCAGTCCATCTGTGCTGCAATATTTGGCTAAGATTGCATGTTAAATTTTCACCACTCTAATTCAAAAATTGCTTGGCTGATCTGCTTCAGACCTTAAACAGTCTGACAGCATGAGCCTAACCAGAAGAATTTTTAGGCCAAAAGGAGGCTTAATGTATAATTACTTTTGCAACCTTAAAAATGGAGCCATGAACTTAGCTCTATAATACAGACAGTAGTAAGTTTTTTATTTGAGCATGTGATTCTAAAAAAAATAAAATGGGAGGGGGGAGCGGGGAGAGCTTGATGGACTAAGAGAACTTCCCAAATCCCGTAAAGTATGTGTACTATTACCAGATGTATAACAGTTGATGTGCATATCTGGATTGTGGATTTGAAAGGCACTTTCAGACCAGGAGACCCAACACATTCTGTCCCTCAGTTCCAGGAGTTCCAAATAACAAGTAGCTTGTATCCTTAAATATACAGCTATGACTATGTCTCAACAGAAAATACATTACCAGAAATTGAGAGGCACTTATTAACAAGTGTTAGAAGTTCAAACTAGCAGTCTATTTCTATTTAGATGTCCCAGTTACATCATTTCATATTCTAAAACTATACCACGAGGGTCATGTTAAACCTTGCAAGAGATACCAGAACAAAAAATATTGCAAAAGACAGGCACATCTTATGGCTTTTGTCTGAAATTCAGAAATACAGGTAGATATTTGACGTTTAAAAATGTGCTATGCAACTGAAATAATTAAGGTAAAAGTAAATACAGACAAAACCCATGAGCTTTTACTTTTGTTGCCCGGTTACCCATTGAAAAAATGATTTCACTGAGTATATACATCCCTATACCCTAACAATTAGAAACACAGCTCTCGGTCATGGAAAAAAGTGAAAAGAAACAAAGAAAAAGGGAAACTATTATCATAATTAGAGCTATGTAAAACTTGGATGTTATGGTTTGCAGGGGTTCATTCAAACCTTTTCTTTGGCTCACATCCCAAATATTGCTTTGACTTTTGGGCTCAATGGAAGCCAAAAGCTCTAAATGAAACTTGGCCAAAGTCAACATTTTTACAGGTTTGGGGTCAAAACTGTGCAAACCCACCAAGTTCCTCCTACAACTATAAATCAGCTCAGGTTTGCCAAAAAGTTTGTAAAAGCTGTTTGGCATACCAAGCTTGAGCTTCATTATCTAGTTTGATAAACTGTTACTCGAATCCATCCTCTATTTCTGGGTGCAGTCTCCTCCCGTTCTCCGAAAGTATTAAGGCCTAGTGCTGTAAAGTGCTGAGCATCCTCACCTTCCACTGAGGTCAGGGTCACTGAAGGCATTGTACCTTGCATGGGGCACCCGTATCTCGTAGTACTGGGATTACAGTGAATAGTTAGGCATTTGGGAGTGCAATGCAGAAACACACATTTCACTTTTATTCCTGGTAGTAATGATTAAAGTTAAATAAATAGCTGTAGCAGATTATCAGAGAGACAAACTGTATCTGGAGGCACCTTCAACCAACATGTTTTCAATGCGGCAATATACGTAGTGTGAAATATCCATACACTTTTGTAAGCAACACTTGAAAAAGCAAATTCACACTTTCAGTCAAAAGGCATATATTGGGGGGGAGGAGGCACAAAGAGAAAAAAAGAAAAAATATATAGGTCCTTATGTAATTTTTCAGCCTTGTATAAATGTTCATCAACAGGTACTCCATCCTACCCCAAAAAAGCACCCCAAACCTGATGATTAAAGGATTAGAAAACATGCCTTATAGTGATGGACTTAGGGGGCTCAATCTATTTAGTTTAACACAGAGAAAGTTAAGGGGGTGACTTGCTTACAGTCTAAGTATGTACATGGGGAACCAACATCTAATGATGAGCTCTTCAATCTAACAGAAAAAGGTATAAAACAATCTAATGGCTGAAAGTTGAAGCTAGACAAATTTAGACTGGAAATAAGATGTACATTTTAAACAGTGAGAGTGATCAAGCATTGAAACAATTTACCACAGGTTATGGTGATTCTCCATCACTGAATTTTTAAATCAAGATTGGATGTTTTCATAAAATATATACTTTAGCAATAATTTTGGGGAAGTTCTATTGCCTGTGTGATACAGGAGATCAGATCTGATGATCATGATGGTTCCTTCTGGCCTTGGAATCTGGACCTATGAAAATGAGTCAACAATGCAACGCAGTTGTGAAAAAGGCTAACATCATTCTCGGGTGTATTAATAGGATGGCATATGTATAACAGAGGAGTTCATTGTCCCACTTTACTCAGCACTGGTGAGGCCTCAGCTGCAGTACTGTGACCAATTCTGGGTGCCACACTTCACGGAATATGTGCAAAAATTGGAGGAAGTCCAATGATAAAAGGTTTAGAAAACCTGACCTATAAGAAAAGGTTAAAAGAACTGGCCATGTTTAGCCTTGAGAAAAGACAACTGAAGGGGATCTAGTAACAGTCTTCAAATATGTTAAGGACAGTTACAAAGAGGACCACAATCAATTATTCTTTGTGTCCACTGAAGGTAGGACAAGTAGTAATGGGCTTCATCTGCAGCAGGGAGATTTAGGTTAGCTATTAGGAAAAACTTTCTAACCGTAAGGGTAGTTAAGCTCTGGAATAGGCTTCCAAAGCAGGCCATGAAATGCCCATCATTGGAGGTTTTTAAGAACAACTTGGACAAAAATCAGTCAGGAATGGTCTAGGTTTACCTGGTCCTCCCTTTGGGGAGGGGTCTGACCTTCATGTCTTCTCAAGGACCCTTCCAACCCTACATTTGTATGATTCTAGGATTCTTCACCTTCTCTATTTGTTCATACTTCAAATAATAAAACAGAAGGAGGGCATTCATTCCAGAGAAAATAACAAACCAACAATCCTTTCAACCCCCCGATTGTTTTTGTATTGAAAATACACCTACATGATTCATACAAGAGGTAAATATGCACTGTGAGAAATTCATGTTAATACCTAAAAGTGCACATATTCAGAAATAAGCACTAGACTCACTAAATTTATTTCAAGTCCTCATACTCAAACTGCTGGTGATTTTCTTTTACCTATAAATGTTCACCCAATCGTAATTATCTCAACTTACAGTAAAAATAATAAAATGTATTGTGGCATTCTAATAATTGGAAAGAGACATTCAATCCTAATCCTTTTTAATATTTGTTCATTTAAAATGTATTTCACATTTACTAAGTTTTCCTTAAAAACACAAATGCTATTGTTACATTGTGCCTGTTATTCAAACGAAAGATTTGGCACAGTTCTTTTATTACTTAAAAACTAGTTTGGGGAATAATAAATGTAACAGAAGCCATCATCATAGAAGACATACAAAAAAACCCAGACCATTCAGAACATGGCTAGAAGAGATGGATAGGTTTTTGCTTGTAACAACAATATATTTGGGTTAGAAGACAGATGTTCACAGTGCACATGTGGTTTACCTGTGAAGGGAAATTTTATACATGTGCACAAAACCACAGGGTAGTTATAGTTTTAAGGCTGTAGTAAGAGTAAGAAAAAAATGCCTGTAAGATGAGTAAATGTGTAAATCCATCACTAAATCAGGTTAAGAGAAGAGCATTTCATTTTAAAATTGGGACCTTTATGATTAGGTTCAGGTATTCAGCAAACATTTAAGAATATTGTTCAACTGTGAGCATTTTAGAAACTGTGGTTTGCTAATTTCTCATAAGGTTCCTTTCACAACGAAGAAGTGCAACCAAAACAAAAACAAATCTGCTGTAATGATACAGGGAAGCTGTGTGCTTCATTTTCAACAAGTATAATTGACTTTGACAGCACACTAGTAATTTAATGCACTAAAATCAACACTATATACCTCAACCATCTGGGCATAGAAAGGGCAAACCTGCACCTATATATGAACTTTGACAATGGAAGCATTTTCAAAAATCTAAGAAACCTCATTAAAAAGAGGCAGCAATTATGTCAATATCTTCTCCAAATCGACCTTCTGCATTCAAAATCTAGAACAAGCATACATTTAAAGGCAGGCAGTTATACATCCAATATTCAGACCATTTCAATGAAAAAATTGATTGGCCTAAACTTACTAGAAAATATAGAGAAAATAATTCTATGTTTCAAAGAATATAAGTGTTTTTGTCCATTTTAAGAACTTTCTGTTTAATTAACTTGTTGTATTATTTTATTCTAAGGCACAATTACAAGAGTAAAGCAGAGCAGCTCACACCTCCTCCTTGGTCTTCAGGCTTCTTCCCATGTTTACTTGCCACTGTTCATTGGCGCACACTTCACTGGGAGAGGACACCTCTGTCTATGCCCTAGTGCACCGGGAATGGGGTGTAGGAAGGAGGTCTGAGAAGGAGTCTCTGAGACTCCAGAAACACCTTTCCCTTAAGTTCCCCTCCTTGGAGACAGAGGGATTCCAGTCCCTTTGGGGTGGTCTGATACCTTCTACAAACAGTAGTTTACTTAACATTTATTCAAGATTTATTCAAAAGAGAAAAGGGTTGTAAAACAAAGCATCTAAAACCGCTGTACTGTAGGCTCCCCTTAGCTTAATTTTAGAAAAAATAAAAGAGAATTGTACATTTCTGGAAATCAAATCCCTTTGGTAATCATCCTTGGATAAGTTTGACAATCTCTCCCTATCCCCCACTCCAACCTACTCATCAAGTCCTATGCATTAAAAGTTCATTAATGATCAATGATCAATACCATGGTAATAATGAAACCATCACTACAAATTTAGAGCTAAATTCTGTCAGGGAGACCCCACAGGCCAATCTCCTAATTCTCTGTTGGTATCTATGCAGACTCAAGTAGAGTAGCAGAAACCAACTTGGAAACCTTCCCCGTCTGCAATTTGGCTGTTATTGTAGTATATCAATCAGACTTTTGGAAGGTATACAATGACCAGAAAAAGGACTTTAAAAGGATTGGTTAAAGGAACAGAACAGGGGGTGGGAAAGGTTGGGGCTCCAATGAATGATACAGCAGGGAGCCAACTCCCCTTTCTTATAGCATACCTACAAGGGAGGGTGGATGCTAAGGTCCCAGCAATGGGTTGGCAGGGGACCTGGATTGAAAAAGAGGGGGAGCTGGCAGAAGCCCATGGGTAATTATTGAATGAACATCGGGTTACTTGCACTGTACATTTTTATCTGTCGGGTAATCCCAGACATCTAATTATAAAGTTCCAGCCTGATTAAAACCATATCAAGTGTCTCCCGTCCTTCTTTCAGTATAGCCAGACAATGCATGTACCTGCTTCTTATCTTTGGTTTGCCACCTAGATTATGAAAAATTAGGGCTAGTTTTCATAGAATCATAGAACTGGAAAGGACCTTGAGAGGTCATCTAGTCCAGTCCCCTGCACTCAAGGCAGGACTAAGTATTATCTAGACCATCCCCGACAGTGTTTGTTCAACTTGCTCTTAACAATCCCCAATTATGGAGATTCCACAACCTCCCTAGGCAATTTATTCCAGTGCTCAGGGCCAGCTCCAGGCACCAGCTTGCCAAGCAGGTGCTTGGGGCGGCCACTCCGGAGAGGGGTGGCACTTACAGCTATTCGGCGGCAATTCGGCGGATGGTCCCTCACTCCCACTCGGTGCGAAGGACCTCCCATCGAATTGCTGCCGCAGATTGCGATTGCGGGTTGTTGGTTTTTTTTTTTTTTTTTTTTTTTGCGCCACTTGGGGCGGCAAAAATCCTAGAGCCGGCCCTGCCAGTGCTTAACCACTCTGATGTCCAACCTAAACCACTCTTGCTGCAATTTAAGTCCATTGCTTCTTGTACTTTCCTCAGAGATTAAGAACAACAATTTTTCTCCCTCCTCCTTGTAACAACCTTTTATGTACTTGAAAATTGTTATGTCCCGTCTCAGTTTTCTCTTCTCCAGACTAAACAAACCCATTTTTTTCAATCTTCCCACATAGGTCATGTTTTCTAGATCTTTAATTATTTGTGTTGTTCTTCTCTGGACTTTCTCCAATTTGTTCACATCTTTCCTGAAATGTGGCGCCCAGAACTGGACACAATGCTCCAGTTGAGGTCTAATCAGCGTGGAGTAGAGCGGAAGAATTACTTCTCATGTCTTGCTTACAATACTCCTGCTAATACATCCCAGAATGATGTTTGCTTTTTTTGAAACAGCGTTACACAGTTGACTCATATTTAGCTTGTGACCCACTATGACCCCCAAATTCCTTTTCCGCAGTACTCCTTCCTAGGCAATCATTTCCCATTTTGTATGTGTGCAACTGATTGTTCCTTCCTAAGTGGAGTACTTTGCATTTGTCCTTATTGAATTTTATCTTATTTACTTCAGACCATTTTTCCAGTTTGTCCAGATTATTTTGAATTTTAATCCTATCCTCCAAAGCACTCGCAACCCCTCCCAGCTTGGTATCGTCCGCAAACTTTATAAGTGTACTCTCTATCTAAATCATTGATGATTATATTGAACAGAACCGGACCCAGAACTGAGCCCTTCCAGCATAACCACTGACAATTACTCTCTGGGAACAATTTTCCAATCAGTATGACACTGCTACATGGCTAAAGAACGAGCGTAAAATACCTCTTTCACTAAGTTGCTGCTATTCTGCAGTATTATTAAATAAACCTTAGCTGAACCAAGGAACAAATGCAATCTTTAAAATATTTCCAGTTAGTGCAGGCATGTCCCTAGAATACCCTCAGAGACACAGAGAGGAAAATCTAAAACAAATATTTCTTAGAATGAAGTACAATAAAACCTTTAACTAACCTTCAGAGAAAAATGGAGACAAATTCATTCACAATTTTAAAACAGGACCATCTTGAGGAATTCAAAGTATAAAATCCTATGCAAATCTATATCAGAGGAACATAGGACATGAATGGAAAAATTCCAAGTGAAAAGTTTTATGTTTCTTTTATTTGAAAAGTTACTAAGGATTTCAACTTGTGATGACATTTAATCTAACCAAGGATACACTGAAATCTTTACATATTAATTAAGTAAACCTTTACCCCATCCAATGGGAATTACTTCACAGCTAAAAATAATCATAATAAAAGCAGGCTACTGTATATCAGTTCTTTACATGTACATATAAAAAAGTAATTTTACAACTGCAAGTTGCTTTTTCAGTTATTACAATTCATTTTATTTCTCTGGGACTGGCTTTTGATTTCCAATGTTTAATTTAACACCAAAATAAATTTTTATTAAATTCATTGGAACTTGATAAGGGATCCCAAGTGGGCCCTTTCCTCTGTATGTTGGATTCCCCAAAATGCCATTTAATACGTGAATCCATTCAGCAACATTTTATATGGTTTAAGATTTTTAAAAAGTTAACATTGCTACAGACCAATTATATACAGAGTAAACTTTTTAAACTGCCTGTTCTCTCCTCCAATGGCCACAACCACAGATACTGGATGCAAATCTTCAGCTGGTATAAATTGTCATAGTTCCATTGTTTTCAATTAAAATTAATTTATTCATTTAATAAAATGGGACGATTACAATTTACACCTTTGAGGATCTGCTCCCATCTATTTCTACTCAGGGAGTCTTTTTCCCGTGATGGACAGATACAGCATACAATATTTTCCAGATCCAGTTAGGAGCCCTAATGTCTTCCCTAACATTCCTCTACTCATTCCGTTCTCTCCTTTCCTCACTGGCAGTTACTGCTCTTTCATGTTTTCCTGTTTGCTCTTTACACAGCCCCTTATTACATTAGATCAGTACAGTCATACAGGAAATTCTAATAATCCAATACACCATAATTCCCATTCCTGACCAGATCTCATATAGAGTTCATAAAACAGTTATATCTCTGTATTCATAACAATATTACATATCAGCTTCACATCTGTCCGTTATATCTTACCAACTCTATTTTTACCATACAATTCTATTTTGGATGTTTTTTAAATTAATTTGTCTTCTTTGCATAATGGTAAGTTATAATTTATTCAATGAGTAAGAAAGTCAGATACCAGCTATTACCTTGCATAACCTACCTACCAATCACAGTAGCAAAACAGATAGAAAAGTCAATTAATAACTGAAGTTATTTAAGTAGATTGTCAGTGGACATCCACTACATTCTTAGGATGTAACTGATGTTGCACCAAAGCTCGCAACGCTCCCGAAAGGTTTGATTACTGGGAGAGATAGGGACTTCAACTCAAGCTATGGGATGTTGTAGGAGGCACAGCCTCCCCATACCTTCACACCTTCCCACTTTTTCAGAAATCAATGAACAGTGCAAACAATTGGGATGGAGTGCAGATGTTGTGGATCTGTGCTATTGATAATCTACCCAAAGAAAGCCCATTTCAGCTAAGTAACCTTTCTTTCTCCAAGCTAATGGACCAGGTGCCTTAGCTTGGAGGCAGTACTGGACACATAAACCTTCATACATGGTCTAGCCACTAGAGGGAGACAAATAGCCACACTGGGTTAACATATGCTACACACGTATGTACAAAAGGAAATTATGACATTAGGTATTTCACCCTCATATGGCCTGTTTTACTCAAAGTTTTTTCAAAGCCTTCTATTTTCTTCAGACAACCTATCAATCTAGTCACTTATTGTTTTCAGAAAGTAGAAAAACATTGTCATCTGAATGAAAGTGAAGCAAAGTATTTTCCATGAACTTCTTGCAGTATACAGCTAATTAGTTATATTTATAGCACCTGAAAAATTATGTCAGCAAATATAAGAAAACAGGTTTGCTTGCTAAAAAAGTTCAGCATAAGCATCATTTCTGATAAACCACTTAAATAGGATAATCTACATCATGAAGCTGTCTTTACATTACACAATAAAACTTCCCAAACTCATGTTAAATTAAGGACAACTGCATAAATAGGTTCAGACATTTTATTGCAGTTTTGTTTGCAGAATTTCAGTCTAAGTTATTGTCTTTGTCATTGATTATAATTTATATAATCTGGGGTGTTTAAATATATAACAGTAAGATACTGAACAAGTTATAAGTCAAAATTAACATTAAAAAGCTAGCTATGTGTGTTTTGCTATATTGGACTGTGATGTGCTGAAATACTAACATCTATTATAATGAGGTTATTGATGTAGAGTTGACATATGACTTGATTTGCAGATGCCCTACTGACTAACCTTTTGCAACTATATCTCACTGTAAACCTGTGGTAATTATTGCTGGTAGGGAGAGTTGGTTTAACTGAACTATTTCTTTTGATACACGTTGAATATGATTGCCCCCTGGAGATTACAGGAGTCCCACATGTGTGAGTTATTGCATAAATACTCAGAGGGGGGAAAAAGGTGTATCACATTAAATTTTCCCTGTTTCTTATTGTTTTGGGGTTTTTTCCAAGAACTATTTTTCTTAAAGTGCCCATTCATATACATATAACAGACATCTTTCAAAATGTTTATTAAAGCATGTGTTCTATAAACTGTACCCTTATTAGAAAGTCATTAGAAATGTTTTTAATGAAACATGCAAATATTTTCAAATAATTTTTCATAGATTTTAAAGTAACTGTAACTGGAATATATGAGTAAAACCTCGTTTGTGATATCAGGATATCTTACTGTATTGCTTAATGGATTTAAGCCCTAAAAGTCAGGAGATCCAGGTTTTAGGTCTATTTCTGCTGTGTTACTTTGGGCAATCCCACCTAAAATCATAGTACATAAGAATGGCCATACTGGGTCAGACCAAAGGTCCATCTAGCTCAGTATCCTGTCCTCTGACATTGACCAATATATTGGGTTTGCTTGCCAAACAAATAAATAAATAAGAAAAATCATGATTTCTGATACACTGCTAAGATAGGGAAATCTACATTCAAACTTTTAGATGAAAGATGCTCCAGAAGTGCATATAATATTACCATTGTTGTTATAATGAAGTATTCGTAATGTTCTATAGTTCTCCTGGCTTAAGTCACAAATCCTGAAGGAGATTAACATGTTTTTAAGAATTATATTCAAGTTATTGAATATGTGTATGTAAATAACTGGTGGTGAAGAAAAAAAATACATGAAATGAAAAACCAATTGTAGTTATAAGATATTACATATTTTTTGTAAATGGTCAGTTAAAAATACACTGTACAGAACACTGTCATTTCTGTCAGTCTATCAATTACTACAAAGAAAGAAGGATTTTAAGAGACTGCAAGTCTACTAGAAACTGATCTTCAAATATGATTTTCATAGATTGTCTATAGGGACATTTTATAACAAAAGTAGTTTTGGCTTCTGGGAATTACACTGTGCAATGAAAACAAATGTCAAAGCAAATCCCAAAAGAAGAAAAACACTTCTGGTATTGATCCTCAGACCTACCAATCAACCTTTCTGCCCTCTGTAGACTCTCAAATAGTTTAGAACTTTTCTTCATCTGAAACCTTTTAGAAAAATTCTCTTCAGTATAATCTTAAAACATTGGCTGAAGTTCAACACACATTTCAGCAACACATATGGAATTTATCCAGAACTTATGGAACCTCCACTGGCCAAGAAAAAAAAATGCCTACGTGTTCATTCAAGTTAACAATCTGAATTAATATTCAAATGTATGTAAGGTATCTGTGTCTTTAAATGTATTTATTTTGATTATTCTGATTTTGTATGTATGCTATTTTTTAAACTTATTGCAATAAATCATCAGAAGCAGATTCAGCTTTTCTATGACTTCCATCATAAATCGCAGTACAAAGTATACAACATCAAAATAAGAACAATACGTTGTAGTTGAGGTAATTTCCTCAATTTAAAGAACAAATAAAATATATATGATAAATATGTGCATATTATAGGTATACATACAAGATGAATGCTCTCAGAAATGCAACTGCTTCCCCCCCCCCTCCCAAATATTTGAAGGAAAAACTCCTCAGTGAACTGTGTGAAATTCATAATAAACTATACCTTTTGCTGAGGCCTGGACATTTTTGAGGTTGAAGTTATTAGTTACACTTCCTATCCTGGCAAAATTCAACTATAATTAGAGAAGCAGAGAAATGGCAAAGGAAGTGCCCAGGAACAAATCATTGATGTGCACAGTTGTGTAATCTACCACGCTAGGCTCTTTCCTTTCATACCTCTTGTTTTATAAAGGGTAAAAATATTCAATACATATATGCTCCTTATTTTTTTTAAACTGATCACACTTCAGCTTAACCAGTGGAAAAGAAGAAACTTTACAATCCCTAAGGAACCTATAATTTGAAAACGGAAGCATACAAGAACATACTTCACTTTTCAGGCAATAAATTGAAAAGAATTTTGCAGATGTATTACAGAAAACTGGCATAAAATATTGGTTTTTACATTTCTTCATATATTAGTTCATTAACTCAATAGACAGTATATTGAGAAAGCCAAAAATTACAAATATTGCCCATTTGGACTTGAAATTGGCTTGTTTATCCAAAAAGAATTTGCCAAGACCTGAAAAAATGTATCCAATTTAAGTAATGAAAAATTAGTGTGAAAAACAGAAAAGAAGCTTGTGCTGAAAATACTTCTCTGTAGGCTATGCTACTAAATTAGAGCTCTAAAGCACCAAGTGTAGTAATGAGCCTCGGGATTTATAATCTTTTCTTAAACTGCAGCTTTCACCACAGATATGTTCAGGTAGCACAGGTACCTGGTTCAGGGTAGCAAAACTGTTATTCATTTTAATAATAATAAATTAACTTATTACCCACATTTTTCCAGAACAGTTTTTCAGAAGCTTTAAAGGAGGCCTCTTTTCGAACTCTAACGCTGATATATTTGAAACCTGACATACTCGCAAATTCTGCCTACAGATCCTTACCACATCTCTCTAATTTTTGTATTAATTCATGAGTGAAGAAAGGAAAACAATCTTTTTATATGTATTGTGAGCCACCTGAATTCTGCCATCTTCCAAAATGTAAGTAGCGTTTTAACCTATGCTGTCAGCCACTGTGTTAGAAGTTCTCCAGACAAGAGTCCAGATTGTCCATGGCTTTTATGCTGAGGGGAAGGCACAAACAGCCTTTCCCCCACCACTTACACAACATGCACGAAGTCCAAAGTTTAGTACACTTGTTCCCCCCGGGTATGCATCACTTAAAATTCAGTGGGGAAGGGAGAGAAGAATGTGGGCTAATTCTCTTCTCAATCCTTTCCCCTTCACCACCCCATCTTTGTGTAGCTAGCAGGCTGTAGAGAAGGACTGAAACAACCAAAGTATAACACACTATGCAGTTCCCTCCTGCACAATGAGGGAAGATCAGGGAGTAATTGTATCCTAAAAGGCAAAATCCTAACCTCAGCTCCTTCTTCCCCCACAATGAAAGCCAATGACTAAAAGCCAAAAATTGTATTTACACAAAAAAACCTTCAATATGCTACAACATCTTTCTGAGATGGATACAGATCCAATTTCAGATGAATGCATAAGTTAAAAACGTTGTTGTTTGCAGTGTCATTGTAGCCATGTTGGTCCCAGGATATTTGAGATACAAGGTGGATGAGGTAATATCTTTTATTGAACCCGCTTCTGTTTGTGGAAGAGACAAGCTTTCAAGCCTCACGGAGTTTTTGTTAGGTCTGGAGGAGGTAACCAGAGTGTCCAAGCTAAATGCAAGGTGGTATGGATTGTTAAGCATAAGGGGTTCACACATGCTGCAAGAGAACTGTTAGCATGAAGTGAGCAATTAAGGCTGTGTTACAAATTATTGTGATAAGCCATAAAACCAGTGTCTCTGTTAAGTCCATGGTTTTTAGTTCCCAGTAAAGGGGTGAATTATGCTAACTCTTAATTGCAGAGTTTATTCTAAGTGGTTTCCTACTGCATGTGTGAACCTCTTATTCATAACAACCTATCCCACCTTGTTTTAACTGTGACACTCTGGTTATCTTCTCCAGACCTGCGAAAAAAGCTCTGTGAAGCTAAAACGCTTGTCCCTTCTTCCAGCAGAGTTGGTCCAATAAAAGATTGCCTCACCTAGCTTGTCTCTAAGTTAAAACTAACTTTGAATACAATAACTTATGATTTTGAAAGTCTTGAAAATGGGAGCAGTATGTGTTTCAATACTAATCACTACAAAGCTGTAACTTCATGGATGGGATTTCATCCTGCCTTGTTTGAAAATTCAGAAATGCATACTGACATCTGTGTACTACAGTCACACGGCTTCTTTTATCTCTGAATAGATTACACTGTTGTATTCATTTTTGTCTGTGATACTTCATCTCATCTTCAAATCTTTTCTTTTTATAAACATTTTAATATACGTGTTTTTGACATGTCAGAATGAAAATTCCTTCTAGAGCATACTATAATAAATGTACATCAGGTATACCGCTTGGTTAGGTTTTGGTTATATTTTAATTTAAGAAGACTAGAGAGATGAGATGTGACAACACATTCTGTCTTCAATGTATCTTATATTTCTAGTGCTGTTAGGGTGGTAGAAATTATACCGATGTGTCAACAAACTGGTAAATAAATACAGAATTCAAGATTTAAGGATTGTTGGGGTCCTAGAGGAAATGGAATTGTAGAGCACGAAACAGTTTTGTGCTGAATTAAATCACTTGGGACCTAATTTAATTGAATGGGTGTCTACAGACTTTCACATGGTGAGAATCATACTTTTACAAACCTAGAACCAATTTGCTTGCCTGAAAATAGCTGCAGAACAATTCACTTAAAGCAATAGTAGAGTGGATAAACTGAAATCACAGATTATGATATTCCGGATTAACCTGGACCGTATACCGCTTTGCTCTTAAAGCAAAGGAAATATTTTGCTGCAAAGAAAAATCTCTCTTCATGACATGGTCCTCTGCTCTCTTCTACTCAACCTGCTTTCAGGAGAATTATTATGAACTTACTTGTTTAAATTTACAGAGGAGGCAAAAAAAAATTCAAAAGACAAATCTGAGGGGGAAATGACAGAAACAGATTTTGAAGTTGAACAGATCAGAACAAAATAGGCAATGAACATTTTTTACTTCTCTCTTCCTGCTGGCCCAAAAATCTACCTTGGGAGATGTATGTGTGTTGCTGTTTAGATAAATACACACACACACAATTGAGTTATTGTGCTCAGCATGAATATAATACGTCATGTTTTTGTTCAGATTTTATAGTGGGAATTCTACATTTATAAGATGTATAATCAGGCACAAGTAGAATTGTTTCCTATGAAAGTTATTCTGATGACTTACTTTATTTGATAAGAACAATTTGTATAGTATTATGTGTACATTTCCATTGTTTAATATTGTTGTTGCAGCACGAGATACTCTTCAAATAGCCATCTGTTGATTCCATATCCACAATAAACTGCATAATTTAGTCTAATATAAAGTTTAAAATGTAGCAGGAATTACTGGTTTTTTAAAGAGAAAGAGAGGGTACTTACCAACAGTAGTAGCTGCAGTCTTTCACACAGATTACCAGTATACCCACTTTCAAGTTTTCTTAGGGGCCTATGCACTTTTGGCATTGATGTCATGACCCTCCAAAAAGCAATGGCCTTGATCCCTCATGCAACCAAATGTTCAATAAAAAGAAATATACAGAGCTACACCCCCAACTCCAGCACAGTTCTTTTCCCGTTTATCAATACTATACCACCAATGGTAGAGGAAGGAATGTGTACAACTTCCTTTACCAGACAGAAAACCAGCATCCCTGTTATCCTGTAGACCCAAACAAGTATATTTCTTGTTCCCACTTGCCATAAAGAGAAGTATTTAAGAAGTCCCTCATCCATGAAAGACTGGAGTCACCACAAAGTGTTTGAGAGACCATGCATGTTGATCACTATAATTTCTGCTCAAGTCATCTGCTTGCAAGACAGATGAAGAGCCAGGGAAGAGAGGGGATGCCTGATACACCATTCTCAAAGTCACGCAGCTTCTTGACAAAATGGACAAGGGCAGCTCCTCCCTCTCTTACTATTTCTGTAATATGTGTCAGTGTCTACATGGTGTGTCTCAAGATTCGCACAGGTCTGCCCTTGATTTGTGGAAGGAAAGCTCTGAAAACCATATAAGTAACCTTAATTTTCAAGACATTATTCTGAAGGCCCCTAAATTTTATAGCAGTCCAAATATGACCCTAAAGTTATGCCTGAAGCATCAATCACAATTTAAACTGACAGCTAAGGGAGAGCGAATTGAATTCCCTCAGCAGACATCCTCAGGAACTGTCCACCACAATAGGGGTCTAGAATCTTCTGAGACATGATCACTAAAGTCTGGAGATTGTCAAGCCAAGGAAGATACTCAATGCTTAACCAGCTTTAAAGGTGCCTCATCCTTAGCCAAGTGAGAAGTATTGTATATGCACAGGATGCCATGAGACCTATAAGTTTCAGGAAGAAACTGATGTTGTTGTGAGGCTGAGGTTTCACAGAAACTACTGACTTCTGAATTTCCTGAAACCTGTGACATAGCAAGTAAGCAGTTGCAGATTTAGGGACAGAACCTCTGTCTCTGCTCCAACTGTGTAAGCTAGATGGAAACCCAGCTAACTGATTTCCTTGGGTTTCCCTTAGGGCAGTGGCTCTCAACCTTTCCAGACCACTGTACCCCTTTCAGGAGTCTGATTTGTCTTGCGTAACCCCAAGTTATACCTCGCTTAAAAACTACTTGCTTACAAAACCAGATATAAAAATACAAAAGTGTCACAACAAACTATTACTGAAAAAATGCTTTCTTTCTAATTTTAACTGTATAATTATAAAATAAATCAACTGGAATATGAGCAGTATAAACAAGTCATTGTCTATATGAAATTTTAGTTGGTATTGACTTTGCTAGTGGTTTTTATGTAGCCTGGTGTAAAACTAGGCAAATTTCAAGATGAGCTGATGTACCCCCTGGAAGACCTCTGTGTACCTCCAAGGGTACACGTGCCCCTGCTTGAGAACCACTGCTCTAGGGGAATCTCCAAGCACCTTGAGCCAGCTCTATGGTCTCCCACACCAACTCCTTCCCAGCTCCCAGTGTAGGAGCCCTGCCTGGGGAGAAAGGGGATCTAGCCAGAGCTACACTGTGCTCCAGCACAGGATATGTCCTGAACTGACATATTAGACCCTTGGAGCCACAGCCAGCTGGCTATGGCCTCACATAGTATCAAGAATCTATTATACTTGGTCAAAGAATTTTAGGTCACTCTTTACATTAAGGTTGCATTTATAAATGGTTTATAAAAGGTTAATAAATTATTAACAGATGTTATAAGCATATAACAGACATGAGTAATATGTGTTATAAGCACATTCAGTAGAAGGTGTTACAGATGGATATAAGCCACATGAATAAAGCAACATATTGCGCTAGTGGACTCTATAGTAATGTATAAGAATTGATTCACCATGTATTAAAACATCCATTAATAATTTATTAACCATTTATATACTATTTATAAATGGAACCTTAATATAAAGATTGACTATGTTTTCCATTTTATCTGGTTGTTAGTTGGGACAACACTAAAATCACATCTATGAATTCACTATGTGCCCATTTCACTATAAAGGGTTTAAGCAGAAGACACACAGGTTCAAATTCTATCTACTGATATAAAGTATTATCATACCTTCCAATTGATAACAAATATCCATATTCCAGCAGTGGGCTAATTCCTCACTGGGAGAGAAAATGAGTGGACACAAGTTACCTCATTATAATCTAATTAATTTACAATATGTATCATTTAGAACAGAGATATTAGAAAGCAAAAGCCAAACACAGTAGAAATTCAGTATGCTCACAAATGTAGTCAAAAGCTCAGAGACCTGCAGAAAGCAGCTGTACTGCATCCCTCCAGCCAGATTCTTTGTAACTAAGTTTGCAGGAGTATTTATATTATGCCAAATAAATTAAATTATCTAATATGACCAGGTGCTAAAGTTTTAAGTCAAAATCACCTTCAGTCAGATGCCTCAGATGTCAATCAAAATCACCTCTGAGCTACTGCCAGCACTCTGGGTCAGTCTAGTCTTTTCTATAAACACAGTCATTTGTATTTCCAAAAGATCTCCATTTCACATTTCAAAGATTTCTTTTACATTTGACATTGGTTTCTATGAGCTCTCTATTCCTCACTTACCTGCTTTTGAACACTTGCCCTTTAATCCAACCTGCTTTGCACCCCTAATCAATGGAATGAGAGCCAGTCTAATTCACTGAGGAAGCGGACAGCAGAAGGAGAATACAGCCAGTTCAGTGAAAGCACAACAGACATCAAAAGGGAGTGGACAGAAAGAAGTCAGAGCAAGGAGTGAGGAAAAGTTATCCAGATGGCCAGTCAGCAATGGGTACTAGTAAAACTAGATAAAACTTGGATTTCATTGAAACAGAACACAACACTAGCACTGACCCTGATCACCTTACTTATGGGTTAGATTGTGCCACAGTAAAGAGCAGTGTTGAGCTGCCTCTTCCCAGAGAAAGCACTGATAAGCATTCTGCAGCAGAGTCTGTCCCAGAGCTTCAGGCACACAGAAGCTGTAGGCCAGCTTCTAAGGCCTTTGTGGTGGTTCAGGATATCAATAAGCCCTGTGCAGTCAGCTAGTTCTGCTGGCTAGTGCTTTGTGGTGGGAAAGGGTAAAGCGATGGCCTCACCTCCTTTTCACTTCTAAGGGAGTAGAGAAGGAACAGTCCAGCACTCCTCCTGAAAGCAGGGACTGCAACTGCCCAAAGGGAGATGGAAGCTCATTGTACCCCGACCCGTCACATGTGCACTTAGGGCAATGCAGAGTCTAACTCTACATCATGGATACTACTCTGATCAAGATGCCCTATAATGTCAATTCCCAAATTATAAATAAAGATTTGGTATCACTGACTTTTACTCACATTACAATATATCTTGCAAAGTGTTGAGCATCTCCTTCAAGATGCTCAGAACCTTCAACTTTCAGTGAAGTCAGAAGGCACCTAGTGGTTCAGAAATCAAGCTACCAACAGTGAGGTAACTTTCAAGGACCAGTGCAAAAGCCAAGCCTAAGAGAGATTAACCTCTTTTTTTGTTTTGTCGGATCTTTTAATGCCTCTTTAACCTGTCGATCACTGTCCCATGTGAATAAGGCCCTCATGTTAGAGAAAGTTAAAGCACTTTCCATTTAGGAAGAGGTCATTCAGTTTTTCTGAACAATTGTATCAGACTTCCCCCTCTTTTTGCCTACAATATGCCAGATATACTATTACTGGGTATATTGCTGTTTACAGAAACAAGCATCCAAAGGTTGTAAACACACCCAGGACAGAAACACCACATCTTTTAATTTCCTGATAAAGATAACCACAGCTTGTGCATTCCTTCTCAAGGTAAGTTTGTTCTATTATACAGGAATTAACACATTATAGATTTTAAATGAAAAATTAATGTAATGAATATAAAGAACCTTAATATTAAAATAATTGTTCTTAATTATTTAACATTTTCGTAATTAATTACTGGCAAATGTTTGATAGCAACTGAGTTGCAGAAGAGGGATATATCCAAGGCAGAGTTTATTCTTTGAAAATTCAGCCAAGATATCACTCTGGTACTATTTGATGGGCACATTATAATTATATCTAAGAAGATAAAATGAGAGAGACATGAAAGCTCCACATGGTATTCTCTGAGGGTAGCACATCAAAGACTCAGAAAGAGAGTTCTGAAACTATCATTTAGTGGATGTTTCCACCACAACAGCCTCTGAATGCTCAATGGAAAAAATAAAGCGCTCTCAGGCTGTTAAATCAGATTCTGTTTATTGGGATAAATTAACTTCTAAAAACTAATTCAGTGTTCTAAATGGTAATTCTTCACTACAGAAATCTAATTTTATCCTTATAAATTACATGGTCCATGGTAAGCCTACATAAACTTCAAGATTTCTTTAAAAAAAAAAAAAAGGTAGTATAGTACAGTGCAGTGCAGTATACAGCACTGCAATTTATAAAATTTCCAAGAACTTGGATGATATATAATCTCCTATATCTGATTCTGACATACCTAGCAGCTGTGGAGCTAACACTAGGTAGCAAATAGTGGTGTTAAATTCTCCATATTGCACACAGACACACTGGAAACACAATACAGTACAAAGCATATGCAGGCCAAATTTCATCTATTAGAAACCATTCAGGGAGTCATTATACCACCAGATCAAGCAAACAAGCACCTGGAGTACTGTAACTTAAACTTTACCTATATATACTGATTCCAGGTACCCCCAGGTGGTTCACAGATTTTTGTAATATTAGATACTTTTGATCAGAGGTTATTTTTAGTCAATTGTCAGAGAAGGCTAAATAATAACTGAACGCAGGCATCAAAATGATGTGTTAGTCTCTGCTACAATATAACTTCTTCTGTACACACTGTATCACTGAATTGTATCAGCTGATTATCTTGAAGAATCTTTATCTCTGAATTTTGATGATCCATTAACTGTATAAACTCTTCTGAAACCAAGTTAAAAACCTGTCTTTAAAAATGAGGAGCTGCTGGTTCATGAAGGCGCTGCTTTTTCCTTGTGATACTTGTTTTTTAAATCTTTGAATGTTTATATATATATATATGTAAGAATAATAGAATGCTTAACATTCTATAATTTTTTTACAGAGAAAAAACACATAAACCAAAAAATACGTTCACATTCCTTTCATTTTGAGATAAGTCAGGAAATGGAAATGGAATTTCCTTCTTTCATTTACACTAAGGGAAAATTACGTTACACTGAAGAGAAGACCAATACATTCCACTCAGCATTCCTCCAAATTACTTATACACAAGCAGGACAGGCTCTAGTGTTTTTGCCACCCCAAGCAGCAAAAAAAAAAAAAAAAAAAAGCCGCGATCGCGATCGGCGGCAATTCGGCGGCAGGTCCTTCGCTCGGAGAGGCAGTGACGGCCCCGCCGACAAACTGCCGGACGTGCCGCCCCCCTCTTCATTGGCCACCCCAGGCACCTGCTTGCTATGCTGGTGCCTGGAGCCGGCCCTATACATAAGTAGGGTCACATAGGTATAACTGGGTGCAGAATTTCATATCTATGATTAATATTGAATGTATTTAGCAAATTCTCATTTGGAGTCTTCTTAGTCTGCATTACACGGAAGATCCCCTTCTAGCACATATTGGACCTAATCTTGTGAGTTTATGAATGCCTCCTCTGATGGGAGTTGAGTGATCACTATGTTCAGACACATTATGCATCTTTGAAACAACACATACATTGGAAAATACTTTTTCTGGCAGTTTTAAAGTGTAATTAATAAACCAGCATACAATTATGAATTAATAAATCAGCTCACCTGCAAGTGCTGAGAGTTGTCTGTCATATTGTCTTCTCGCCTACGAACTTCTTCCAGCAACTGAGCATTCTTCTTTTTTTCCATTTGTTGATTGTGCTTCAGATTGGCCACTTTCTTGTTTTGATCTTTCATATGTCTAAGAATTGTATGCATATGCCCGTTAATGCTGATGGCTACAATCACGTATCTCTTGCTACAATTTAAACTTGTGAATATGATTTATCACCAGATGTCAGCTTTAAAACATAACATTTTATCCTGTTTTTAAAATGATATATCAAAATGGTCTAGATGAAATGAAATTTCCAATGATAAAACAAATATTCTGGCCCATAGATTATTTTCATCTTTAAAACCTTCTCACAAGTCATATTCCAAACACTCTTTATGCTAAAAAAGATGTATAATCTCATGATATTGCTGTCACACAACATAGTAGAGATAATTTTTTTCAAAGAGTTTGTTGTATGTTTGGCTGCCTGCTTCAAAAAGAATAGTTTCTGACAATGGGCTGGATCCTGCAGTCTTCATACAGGCATTGGCTTCACGGACAGTTTTGCCTGAATAAGGATTACAGGATTGGGCCTTGCAGTAATATTTAATAATTAATATACAGGGAAATAATTGGTAAAGAATACTGAATGTTCCAGCTGTGCTGTTTGCTGAAGTATGCTGCACATTCATATTTTTACAGTTCATTTAGGGGTGGCTTTTGGGGGGGAAAAGATGTAAACCAGAGGAGCCTTATGTTTTTAAATGACATAATTCTGATTTCTACAAAGGAATTAAGTAAATAAATCAATTTCTGGCTAGCATTTCATGAAATTAGAAATATTTTCTCAGAATTAAACATTTTATTTTGTTAAGACTGAGCTCAACTTAAGCTAAAAATTATATTATTAAATTGTTTCAAAGTTGACTCATATTTCACTATGAATCCTATTTATTAAAATATTCGGAATTCTCCTGCTTCTTGTACTTAGAATATTTCCCTGGATGAATGGAGTAAAACACGGGTTTTTTTTTTTTTTTTTTTTTTTTGCTATTTATCCTATATCGTCAGCAACTGTCATGTCAAGCTCTAAAAAAATTCTTAGAGCAGCATTTTCTACCTGCTTGGGTTACTAGATATTATTTTCTTTGACTTTCTTTTGATTCTGAGGAATTTGCTTCTTTTTATCTATATAATAATAAAGTCATGTGCAAATTCCTAATCAGATCTACAGGCTAATCCTTTTTTGCCAAATGAAGGGGATATTTTCCAGTGCCTATAAGGAAATTCCCCAGTTGCTTCTGAAGTGGACACTTTAAGAAAAGATCTAGCTACAATGTACATTTGCTGCACAGATATTAGGCTGCTGCAACAATTGGGCCATGTTTTATAATTTTAATTGTGTTTTCTACTGACAGCGCCACCTACTTCCCACGATGGCGCCTGTCATTTATTATTTACACTACAACTTTCATGTGAATCTCAAGGAAAACACATTAGAAAAGAATGGCATAGAACAAATTTGTAAGTACAGCACCATTATACAGCAGATAATCTATTATTATTAATGGAAAAATCACCAGTAACTGTGTAAAAGTAAGAATTTATAAAAGCAGTTAAATTAAAAACTAACACTACTTGAAAATAGCCTACGGTATTTCTACTAGGAAAAGCCTTAAAAAGTTTCAGGGAACAATGTTGTCTGATCAGAGATATAGAACTCTGCTTACTGCAAGTACTATAAAATTAAATGAATTTTCCCCAGATCTCAGTCCAGCCACAGAGGTTGAAGAAGGGCTTTGCTATTCTGAAAAGAAATTTGGTAGACAACGGAGCTGAAACCTCTATTTTTCCACGAGCAAAACTAAAAAGGGCCTGATTCTTTGTTGTTTTCAGCACCTTACTTAGTCATTTGCAACAGTGAAAAATGAGTGTAAAAGGCTAACATCATGATTTGATAGCATTTTACTTTTACTTTGCACTGGTGTAAAGGACTACACAAGGTGCAAGGCAATGGAAAATCAGGCCCAAGACCACTTTTGTTGGGCAATCTCATATATTCTGAGATCAAGCAGCAGCAACCAGATTACAGACTATCTCTTAAATACTGTTGAAGGCAAGGGCACTGATGTACAAGAAACTAACAATGACTGAAACAGGACTCAGAGCATATTAATTTCCTTCCTTTTTTGACATGTTCCCTTTTTTCCTTCCAGAACTGGGGAAGACCTCCTGCTAAATCTTTAGCAATGCAATGTTCTTTCACACAATGTAATTTTTATATATTACTAGAGCGAGACTGTATAAATGCTTTATATTACATCAATTAGAAGTTAAGATGGCAGAGTAAGAAACTGGAACATTATCCTTTACAGATCATTAATCAGAGTTTCTCCCTCTCTGTATAATGATGGATGCCAACATATAACAGTTTGTTTCTTGGTGATTGGTTTTGGTTACAGTGCAGAGTGGAATAACTGATATCCAGTGCCGATAAAAGCTGAAAGTGCCAGCTTCTGAAGATAATAAAGACCTGAGTTTCACTGGTAGACCTTGTGTCTGTGGAAAGAGAGAGCCTGAAGTCTTCACAGACTCCTTTTGTACCCTCCTTCTATCCCTTTGCAGGAGGGAGGATGAGAGGATTCAGAAGTGAGCTGAATTCTAGAGATAGGCTGAGAATGGTCTATCCTAAGTTATGGGTCGTATGTTGGGAGTCCTCTAACCCCTGCACTGAAATCACTTCAATGCCTGGTACATGAGAGATGTGGGACATACAGCACACCTCCCCGTGTTAAGTTAATAAAGTTACAGCCTGCCACTTAAATCCATCCCTGTGTCTGCCATCATTCACCTGCATGTCCTGATCCTGTGAGAGATGGAGGGAAGATGGGAAGTTAGGTGGCAGTATTACATCATCCCATGCTATTTCTCAGATTATACAATAGAACATACAAATGTTTCTAGAATTTTAGACAATGTAGCACCTTCTGTTATTGACTACTACATAGTATATGACAGTAAGAGAACTGCTGAACTTCATACAAATGTAAGTATGCAAAGCTGATATGCAGAGCTCTGCCTCACTCATTGTGTGAAAGAGGCACTTTACAAAGACTGTAGAAAAATACGTATGAAAGTTATAATGTATTATTTAAGAAAGAGTTTTTGATCATGTGAATATTATTATTTGTATTGCAGTAGTGCCTACATCCCCCAATCCGGGATTAGGGCCCAACTGAGCTAGGCACCATACAAACAAATCAAAGACAATCCATGCTCCGGACTGATCACTGTATAGGGTTATGATAAGAGGCAATATATAATCAGACAAATGGATGGTGGATGTTTAGCAGTAAAGGTCAGTACATTTGCATAGCATTAGTACAGTAATCTCAGAGCTCACCGTAAAGATTGCATTCTAATATGCATATACAAAATAGAATTAAGGTTGCAAGTGGAAACCCCACTGACATTCCTTGACTACTGGGTACTTAAAATGCACAACTAACCGTTTCTTGAGAAAGGTTTTGAGAGACTCTCCTAGATGGTGGGTATTTTGTATATTTGTTTAATTATTTTTTAAAGAAAAAAGAAATATAATCAAACTATATTGCTAGAAGTCTCTGGAATGCTCTCTCTTGTGCACTCCTGTCCCTATTCAAGAAAGTGCTCAAGCAGGTGTGCAACTTTAAGCACATTAGTAATCCCAATGACATTAAACGGTCTAATCACACTCTTTGCTGGATTGAGACCTCATTGGGCATGTCTACACTGCAGTTAAAATCCATGGCTGGCCCATGCCAACTGACTCAGGCTCATAGGGCTCGGGCTAAGGGGTGTTTAACTGTGATGTAGACAGGCTTGGGCTGGAGCTTGGGCCCTAGGACCTCAGAAAGTAGGAGGTTCCCAGAGCTCGGGCTGCAGCCTGAGCCCGAATGTCTATACCACAATTAAACAGCCCCTTAGCCCGAGCCCCGCAGCCTGAGACAGTTGACATGGGCCAGCTGCGTGTTTTTAATTGCAGTGTAGACTTACCCAGTGAGGACTAACTTCTGTATAATCCTTTCTCACGGAGGACCAGATTCTGCCACTCTACTTTCACTCAGTGGTGCTACTCACATTAGCGGGACTACTCACAGAATGAGGTCACCGTCAGTGGGCAAGATTGACACAACCCTTACTCTGCTGTGCAGATAAGGAATAGGGAATAAGGCCCCCTCCTACCTCCCACTCATAACTTCTGAGACTGTGATTCCAGCTGCAGTGGAGAGTCAGCTGCAGTGGAGAGACAGAGAGAACAAGAGCTATTTGCCTGACACTCCTTGCTGTGAGCAAGTGAGTGAGGAAGGGGTGGAAGAGTAGGACCTTCCCTCTCCTCTGCTCTCTCCCCACCCACCACTAGCCAGCCAGAGTAGTTAGCTGGGACACAACAGGGGAAGAAGCTGCTCTACAAAAAGAGCTAAAATAACTTCTCTCCAGAACAAAGGAGAGAACAGGGGAGGATTGTGACTCTGATTCCCAATTAATTCTCTGGTCTCCTTCTGGGGCACTGGACTATGCATCACCCTTCAGTGAGGTCAGATCGTAAGGTTACAATCTAGCTCATAATTTGGCTGAGCATGCACCCAATTTAATGAGACAAAGACTCATTTCCTGCCCCAGTAAGTGCATTTCAAATAAGTGCAATCCTACAGAAAGATCTGGTGCACAGGCCTTCGAATCTTTCAATTTAAAATGCAGATGTGCATGTACCAAAATATCACACACAGATATGCACATGTAAATTTGCTTACTAACAAGTGGATAATCGGCCTCTTAGAATACAGTATTTTCATATGTTTCGTGACCATTTTTGACAAACTAAAATTCCCCTAAAGCTAAACACATGGGTTGGTATTTGAACTTTCAGTGATTTAAGTCCTTCTATATAATTATTTCCAACACAATCGCTTTTATCAAAGGGTTTTCATGATAATATCTAGGAAGCAAAATAATAAAAACAAGAGAACTTTTATTTTTAGAGACTGACCCAGAAAGAAAGAACTCTGTGTTCGTGTTGTTAGTTTTCTTTATCTTTTTACTGTATGGAGCAATGATCAGTGACAAAGACCTGCTTTCACCAATGCTTGCAGGAGAACAAAGCTTTTTTTTTTTTTTTTTTTTTTTTGCGCGCAAACTATTGCTGTTGTTGATGAAACTGTCTATGGAGATGCATTAATATATTTTATGACCATTCAGTCAGCTTTGCAATGTTTCCAGCCCTCCTTAATGTCTCTCTCTTTCTCAGTTGGAAGAGTAACTTATTGCATTAAATGGAAACGGAAGCTATCATGACCTAAATGCTGCTCAATTTAGGCCGGCTATTGGGAAGCTCAATACCCTTCACTTTTATAGGATAGCCAATAAAATTGCTATCCAGGGTATCAGAGAACTTGATACAGATGAAGTAATGGTACAGGAATGTTAGGTTTTCACCAAGGGAGCTTCAGAATGGAAGGTGAGAGCTTAACAGCTTCAAACTTAACAACAGTGATATTTACAAAATGGGGAACAGAACTCTGAAATAAAACAAGGCACTCAGTGAACTAAAAGCAACAAGTGTGCTGTGCAATTTCCCTATTCATTTCCTTTTCTGAAACCCTCAGCTCCAATGTGACCACTTTTTTAGCAAACTGGTAAATTTGATGTAGCTTGCTTCAGTACTATGACATGTATGTTTTCTCTATTTGTTTTATTTCTTATCTGAAATGTGTTAAGAATTAACTATGAATTTAGTTTATCTTCCTGTCATTTTCAAAACATATTTAAGAAATCAAAGATACATGCATACAGACAACAGTTCAAGACTAAGACAGGATGGTATCCATTAATGAAAAATAAATAAAGATAAAACAGAGCTATAAGGATAAAAAAAGCAGACAAATTAAAAAAAAGACAAAGATAAAGCCAAAAAACTAATACATTTGGAAAGACAGATGCACTGTACAGTAGTACTAAACTTGTGCTATATTGTTGGAGTTAGATGATTAACAGAGACACACAGATAAGGTAACCTGACTCGAGGCCCATTTACTACCTGTGTCTTTTATACTCAACTTCTAAGACGAGAAAATAGAATTTGCAAGAAAAGCATATGCTTGCCAACATTCCATGTTGTTGTATATATTAAAAAGCACAACCCTCTTCGCAGCAATTTATTTTCTCAGCTCAGTTAAGCAACACAATCAAAAATTTTCCTGCTTAAATCACCCTTTGGTTAATTCAATCATGTTTTGAGTTACACAAAACAGTAACTGGAGTATGATAAACTGAACTCCCCCAGGCTGAGACAAATAATCAGGAGCTGAAATTTTGGGGCACTGGAGAGTTGGAGGCTTTTGTTTGTATCTTCATTAAAGACTTAGAGGATATTCGAGAGCGGGGGAATCTTATCTCATACCCAGATGAGGAACACTCCTCTCTAACATGGTATAAACCAGGGGTTCTCAAACTGGGGGTCGGGCCCTTTCAGGGGGTCACGAGGTTATTACATGGGGGGTCGCGAGCTGTCAGCCTCCACCCTAAATCCCGCTTTGCCTCCAACGTTTATAATGGTGTTAAATATATTAAAAAAGTGTTTTTAATTTATAAGCGGGGGTTGCACTCAGAGGCTTGCTATGTGAAAGGGGTCACCAGTGCAAAAGTCTGAGAACCACTGGTATAAACCCAGCTCCATAGGTGCTGGAACTAGGGGTGCTGGCTTGAAGTGTTTAAACTTTGGTTCAATGGCTGTCAGCACCCCCATATACAAATTATTCGAGCATCCCTGACCAGCTCCCAGATACATTATTATAGACACTCTCTTCTTTAGACATGTCCTTGCAAGTTGACAGTTGCAGCATCATCTTTAAGTCAATTCAATTTGATTTGGGAGTGAGAGGAGCAAGAAATACACCAGACGATGGTGAGAACCACCACCACTGGGTCATCAGGTCCACGACAATAGATTTAGGAATTTAGTTTAAACACTGTCTTTTATCACACTGTAACATGTAAGGAAACATTAATGCTAGGAAATACACAACAGTATGTGTCAACAAATAATCAGTAACAGTTAGTGCTAAGAAATAGCAGAGATATTTCCATCCACGTTATACTGTCAGATTTTTGGGGGGGAGCGGGATAAAAACCTCGTGTATCAGTTTGAATCTAATTCTTAGAAATAAACAACAAAATGGGTTTAAACACACAGTTCTCTATTATTTACTAAAATACGTTCAGCATCTGGGTGAAATCCTTTCTATTTTTATAATCATATGCCAATCCATACATTAGAAGTATTGTGCAAATCCAAATGAAAATCAGCCCATTTACAAGGGTTCATATAGGGTAGATCAGAGGTGGGCAAACTACGGCCTGCGGGCCACATCCAGCCCGCGGGATCATCCTGCCCAGCCCTTGAGCTCCTGGCCAGGGAGGCTAGCTCCCGGCCCCTCCCCTGCTGTTCTCCCTCCCCCGCAGCCACGCCACTTCGCAGGCAGCGCTCTGGCCGGCAGAGTGGCACGCCCCTGCCTGGTGGCGCGGTTGCCAGACATGCTGCTCTGAGCAGCACGGTAAGGTACCCAGGGCCAGGGGGTTGGACGAGGGGCAGGAGGTGCCGGGGGGCAGTCAGGGGACAGGGAGCAGGGGGGATTGGATATGGGGCAGGGAGCAGGGCGCGGTTGGATGGGGCGGAGGTTTGAGGGGGCGGTCAGGGGACGGGGAACAGGGTGGGTTGGATAAGCCTGGTAGTCCCGGGGGGGCCTGTCAGGGGGCGGAGGTATGGATAGGGGTCAGGAGACAGGGAACAGTGGGGGTTGGATAGGTGTGAGGTCCCAGGGGCCTGTCAGGGGGTGGGGGTGTGGATAGGTGTCGGGGCAGTCAAGGGACTGGGAGCAGGGGAGTTATATAGAGGGTGAGGTCCCGGGTGGCGGTTAGGAGTGGGGGGTCCCGGGAGGAGGCAGTTAGGGGACAAGGAGCAGGGGGGTTGGATGAGCTGGGGATTCTGAGGGGGACAGTCAGGGGGCAGGAAATGGGAGGGGATGGATAGGAGATTGGGCCAGGCTGTTCGGGGAGGCACAGCCTTCCCTACCTGGCCCTCTATACAGTTTTGCAACCCCAATGTGGCCCTCGGGTCAAAAGGTTTGCTCACCCCTGGGGTAGATCTTAAGTATATCACCATTTCTGCATGGAAAAAGGGCACACACACAGTGAAATGTCTCTTTTTGGCCTAACAGTTTGGTGTGGTGTTCAACTGAATTTAAGCAGTGTATTATTCAACTTAGTATGATTGGATGTTATGGTGCATCCTTCCAATGAAAAATGGTTTTCAAACATAGTGCAGAGTAAAGGATCAACTAATTTACATTTGGCCCCTACAAAGGGGTTTATATTTTCTGACTGAACTACCTGCTTCTTGTCATCACCCTTCCCCTCCAGTACTTCCTATGCCAGCTTCTTTCCTGTAGTGTGCAACACAGAACGGCAAATGATAACAACCTCTAATCCTGTTTCAAAGAGGACTAGATTTAAGCACATTAACAAACTACTAATGAATGTCAGGAGGCAGCAGATGGAGCATGGCAGGCTCGTGCAGAGTAGATTCACACTTCAGCTTGCCATGAACTAAATGTTTGCATAGACAAACCCTCAGGCCCCATTTATGGAGGAGGTCAGCACATCTGGCCTGTGTGGATGTGGTGCCATATCTGAGGAGCATGGATGTGATTCAAAGTGGAAGTGAAAAGCCATTTGGTTCTTCAGTTGGGTCCTTGTTGTGGTGTTTGTTGTGGACATTAGCGTCCTTCCACCTTGCTCACCGCTTACCTTTGGCATGAGCCCAAGTCTTTGAGCTCTTGCATTGCAAGCCAAAAGGGTCTTTTGGATTGGAAATCTCAGTGTATTATTTAGTATATTATTTCATCTACTGGAAGATCCTCATTCCCTCGAATACAATGGCACTCCCGAAGGATTCTCACGTCACAACAAATTTGGGGTGGACAGATGTGTGCCACAGATGTGGTGTTGATTTTACTGTGCACATAATGATCTGAATGACTGTGTTATGTTGAGAATTAACAAGTGATGTATGTGTTCAGATTGGGGAGCAGTATTCCATAGTAGAGCAGTCAGGGGCCAGTGAAGAGGTCTCTGGAAGTTTTGCACGCCAGTATTCCTGCCAGTTTCTGGATGAGATTTATGTGCATCCTTATTCTGTCATGGATCATTTTCAGATGCTGGTGGCATGTGAAGCTTCAGTCTAATGTCACACACCGAGACTCACCACAAAAGTCCCTGTGCAGTTCCCCTCTAGGCTTTCAGTTTTTTTAGATGAAATGCTGACACATTAGTCTTCATAGAGTGTGGTTTTAACTGCCAATAAATGAAATATTCTTCCATGATTTTAAGGGCCTTGGTTAGAATTTGTTCTGTTGTAGGTAAATCCATTGCCTGTGTAGTCAGAGCAACATTATTAGCATAGACAAATTTCCACGATGATGTTTGGGGAAGGTCACTGGTGTATATAGTAAACAGGATAGGTGCTAGAACTATCCCTGTGGTAGGCCATTTAAGACTGCATGGCCTGCTGGTCACCAAGGAGAATGCAAAACCTACAGTTGGTCAAAACTTCATGGAAGAATTTTATTGATGCATTTCATAGGATAATTTTGCTGACTTTTGCTGGCCATTCCTCCATACAGTTCTGTAGACAGCAGATAAGTCTACGAAAGTTGCCCCCGTCTTGAGTTTTTGCTGGAATCCTGCTTCAGTATGTGATGTTAAAGCTAATACTTGATCATTACAGCAGCAGCCTCGTCAGACACCTGCTTGTTCATTCAATAACATTAATTCTACAAGCAGCATAATCCTTGCCGGTAATATTCTCTTTGTGAACTTGTATGATATGCAGAGGAGTGCTACAGGCCAGTACGATAAAGGATTACTGGTTGGCTTCCCAGGCTTGGCAATAGTCAGTGAATCCAGGCAGTCACTGTAGCTTCTAACAATGCAGTAGTATCACAGAGAGCTTAAGAAACTAAGGAACTAACTTTTTGGGAGAAAGTTAGTAGAGATTAATAGTAAGAACTACTTCAACCATCAGTAGCAGGTAAGTGGTACTCAGATAATACACTATATGCATATTCCTTAAACTCCAAGTGATCTTAGTGTCAAAGTCACTTGAAGTTTAGCATATTACTTATATTCAGCCCACTCTATATAAATTAGGAAGATTGAGACAAAGTGGTCATAAGTTTCTTATTCAAACCTATTTCAATTCATTGTAATCAAGAATAGTTTGCTTATAATCTGCTGCAGTGTGTAATAATTCTGAGTTTCTCACTGATCGCTAAGTTTTAGGTAAAGACATTACAACAAAACCAACTTAACTTCCATAGGGTTTCACTTAAAAACAAAACAAAACAAAAAAACACAGCAAGCTCACCCCACCCCACCCCCCAAAAAAACCTTTGCCTTCCTTTTACATTTAGAATTGGCACCAAAACATCCCTTAGAATTATAGCTCTTGCACACTACACTGGTACACCTGCCAGAAGCAGAAGAGGGAAGGGTTCATTACATCAGGGTCCTGCTCAGTTAGAATAAACTACAAAAAAGTTTAGAAATTACAGAAACTTTCTATTTCAGCTAATGCATACCACAGTTAAGTTTTCAGGACATGATTTCTTAAATGCAATAGATTGCTGTATTTTCCAGATCAAACTTTCCAATTTTCCTGGAGCAGCATACTCAAGAACCCCCTATCTGTAGTTTAATGTTTCATTATATTATATTTCCTATAATTCTTTCAATCCATTTCACCATTGAAATTTATGTAAATTGTGGAGACATCATTTGTAGCTGTCTTGGAGGATGCAGAACCCCCCCCCCCCCCAAAAAAAAAAGAAAGAAAGAAAAAGAACAACCTTAACTAAGTATTTGTCCCCATGAATACATACATAACAAATAGGAATATTTGTTCCTTTCCATTTTTCACATTTTGAAATTGTACTCTGCTATGAAATGAATAAAACAGATGATCTGTTATGTGGGTGGCAGGAGAAAGAATGAAGAATAAGAAATAGAAAAATTCTCTGGAAAGAGTTCAAATAAAATAATATTGTTTAAAATAAATGTTTTAAAAGCCTGAAATGTATTTTTTATGGATATGGGAAGTTGAGAGGTTCTTACTGTCACCTGATCTTTCATCTTACATATTAAACTGCAGAGAAGAAAGGACAAAAGCATGTGGGACTTTATAGGTGAGAACAATGCGACCTCACAGGTTTCATGCAACCAATTCTGCCATCCAGTAAAGAAATGTGTTACATCCAAATAACAACCATACTACAACGAATATGAGATGAAGGTATAAAACAAACTGTTGAGCAACATTTCAGTGTAGGAGGACTTCAAACAAGCATAAAGGAGGAAAGATGAATAAATTGACACATTTGTCCAAGCATTAGTTATTAATTTCTAAGACTGTGGGGCTTTTAATACTAAACTTTTTTCAATTATATCCCCTCATTGGTATTTTAGGGCTAGGCTGAACCTTTGCTCTGAGCCCTTAAAATAGGGCAAAATATAGCTATGCTGCTCCAAGAGGAACTCCCAGGAGCCCCAGAGTCTCAAAAATTCCTCCCTGTTGCCTCTTGCTCATGGAAGGAAAGGGAGAAGGAGAATAATTTCCTGCAACTTTTTACAAGGCATATCATTTTCCCCAACCACACTCCAGCTCCTCTCTGCTGGCCAGTGCACAAGGGCAGGGAATGGAGCCTTGGCTCTGCCTACTTTCCTCTTCACTCCTTCCATTCACCTGCTCAAGAAGGGTACGTACCAGGCACACAGCTCCTACTCTCCCCTGCCCCATGCTTGGGCCCAAGATCTGGGGGAGCTCTAATGAGGAGTGTAGGAGAGGGTCTTACTCCTGATTACTTCCCTATGCAACCGCATTAGGGCTAGTCACAATCTGGACCTTAAACAGAAAACTTTAGTAGGGAATGGCACTCATACACTACCATGATGGAGACCACATTAGCACCTAGATCAATAGAAAGAATACAGAAACACCATATCACTTTATGTTAAAATGGGTATTATTTTTAACTATGTTAAACTTTTTTCTTGCTCTTCTGGAAGAACATTACAAAAGCTGATCTCTTATCCAAGCAGCAGGACATTTCACTCCTTTAGTCCAGCATTTTAAAATTCCATTCAGCAGATAGATATAGCTAGGTCTCTTTCAGACTTCATCTTACAATAGTGCATAGCTATAGTTCACTCTCAAATGACTTGCTTTCTGATATTTACAGAAAGTCAACCCAATGCTAAGTTCCTAATTTTAATTAGACGCCTGGGTACGTTGGCTAAAAACTAAGCAATGTCAGCCAAAACTAGGCAATGTCAGCCAAAAATAAAAAATGTTTCATGCTCATAATAGCCTTTATCTGATACCACAAAGTAAAAATTGTTTTTTTGTTGTTTTTTTAAAAAACTTCCAAAAATGCAAACATGCAAAATATTGCTACAAGAGGAAGAGCAGGATTTGTAATATTCCCCTAAGGAATACTTTATTTCAACAACTTTCATCACATTAAATATTATTACAGTGGGACTACCAGTCAGAGCCAATTAAAAAACTTCACCATTGCACCAGAAACTCCTACACTTCACTGCCAATTTCATAGCAAAAACATGCAATACTCCATGTCTGGAATAATATACAATAGGAAATAGGATTAACAAAGCTCTGTTTTATGTCCCTAGCACAGGAACAAAATATAAAAATACAAAATGAAACAGTCTTACCAAACACGATAGACCATGTTTTTAGTACAAGAGAAATTGAATTTTAATTGTATAAGTGTAACAATTTAGTCTAAACAACTAAGCATTTTTAAAGTATTCAAACTAGATGTGATGAAAAATCCTATAACTCTACACGTTAATTTAGAAAGAAATCAAACAGCTAGGATAAAATGCTGTGGAAGATGTACTTTAGAAAGACTCTTGCTGAGGTAGCTACTTAAAAATATTTTTCTGAGGAAATATTTCTTGAAAAATAGAGTATGGCTAGGTCTACACTACCCGCCTGAATCGGCGGGTAGAAATCAATCTCTCGGGGATCGAATTATCACATCTCGTTGGGACGCGACAATCGATCCCCGAATCGACGCTCTTACTCCACCAGCGGAAGTGGGAGTAAGCGCCGTCGACGGGGAGCTGCGGAGGTCGATTTTGCCGCTGTCCTCACAGCGGGGTAAGTCGGCTCCAATAGGTCGAATTCAGCTATGCTATTCGCGTAGCTGAATTTGCGTATCTTAAATCGATCCCCCCCCCCCCCCCCGTAGTGAAGACCTGCCCCATGATGATTTTTTTAAAACCTGTCAAAAATTAGTATCTTCTTCCTTTATCAACTCTACACCTTAACAAATGACTCAGATGTATGGATATTGCTTTGTACCCTGACAATGTATTATATCTACTGGATTCAACTAATCAGCCTCATAGAAGATTTAAGACTGATCCTGCAAAAGCTATATATGTCAATAACTTTATGCATGAGTAATCCCATGGAGGTCAAATACTTCTGTGGGATTCCACATGGACATATCTGCCTATCCAGATCTGACCTTATACCTTAAAAATAAAAAATATATACCGAAAACAGGAAATTTCTTCCTTTAATGTAGATGGATTTTTTTAAAAAAACACTTTGATTTTCTAATTGAATCAAACCTTAACAATAATGTATCTTATTTTTAAAAATATTTTAACTAGTTAAACAAAAATACATTTGCTCCATAAAATTCTTAGAATTTAGGGTCCAGTCCTGCTCCCACTGAAGTCAATGGGCAAATGAGAAAACTCCCATTGACTTCAAGAAGAACAAAATCAGGTCCATATTTTGGAATCTTACTGAAACATAAAAATCTGTTACTATGAATATACAGACCTAAAGAACAAAGATGTGGTTTTGTAGTCATAGAATATTAGGGTTGGAAGAGACCTCAGGAGGTCATCCAGTCCAATCCCTTGCTCAAAACAGGACCACCACCAACTAAATCATCCCAGTCAGGGCTTTGTCAAGCCAGGCCTTAAAAACCTCTAAGGATGGAGATTCCACCACCTCCCCAGGTAACCCATTCACCACCCTCCTAGTGAAACAGTGTTTCCTAATATCCAACCTAGACCTCCCCCACTGCAACTTGAGACCATTGCTCCTTGTTCTGTCATCTGCCACCACTGAGAACAGCCTAGCTCCATCCTCTTTGGAACCCCCCCTTCAGGTAGTTGAAGGCTGCTATCAAATCCCCCCTCACTCTTCTCTTCTGCATACTAAATAAGCCCAGTTCCCTCAGCCTCTCCTCATAAGTCATGTGCCCCAACCCCATAATCATTTTCGTTGCCCTCCGCTGGACTCTCTCCAATTTGTCCACATCCCTTCTGTAGTGGGGGGGACCAAATTGGACACAATACTCCAGTGCCAAATAGAGGGGAATAATCACTTCCCTAGATCTGCTGGCAATGCTCCTACTAATACAGCCCAATATGCTGTGGGCCTTCTTGGCAACAAGGGCACACTGCTCTTATCCAGCTTCTCGTCCACTGTAATCCGCAGGTCCTTTTTTGCACAACTACTGCTTAGCCAGTCAGTCCCCAGCCTGTACTGGTGCATGGGATTCTTCCATCCTAAGTGCAGGACTCTGAACTTGTCCTTGTTGAACCTCATCAGATTTCTTTTGGCCCAATCCTCCAATTTGTCTAGGTCACTCTGGACCCTATCCCTACCCTCCAGCATATCTACCTCTCCCCCCATCTTAGTTTCATCTGCGAACTTGCTGAGAGTGCAATTCATCCCATCATTAATAAAGATATTGAATAAAACCGGACCCAGGACTAACCCCTGGGGCATTCTGCTTGATACCGGCTGCCAACTAGACATTGAGCCGTTGATCACTACCCGTTGAGCCCAATGATCTAGCCAGCTTTCTATCCACCTTATAGTCCATTCATCCAATCCATACTTCTTTAACTTGCTGGCAAGAATACTGTGGGAGACTGTATCAGAAGCTTTGCTAAAGTCAAGATATATCACAGCCACTGTTTTCCCCATATCCACAGAGCCAGTTATCTCATCATAGAAGGCAATCAGGTTGGTCAGGCATGACTTGCCCTTGGTGAATCCATGCTGACTGTTCCTGATCACCTTCCTCTTCTCCAAGTGCTTCAAAATGGATTCCTTGAGGACCTGCTCCATGATTTTACCTGGGACTAAAGTGAGGCTGTCTGTAGTTCCCCGGGTTCTCTTTCATCCCTTTTTAAAATATGGGCACTATATTTGCCTTTTTCCAGTCATCCGGGACTTCCCCCGATCACCATGAATTTTCAAAGATAATGGCCAATGACCATTATCACATTAGCCAACTCCCTCAGCACCCTTGGATGCATTAGATATGGACCCATGAACTTGTGCATGTCCAGCTTTTCTAAATAGTCCTTAACCTGTTCTTTCACCACTGAGGGCTGTTCACCTCCTCCCCATACTGTGTTGCCCAGTGCAGCAGTCTGGGAGCTGACCTTGTCTGTGAAGACCAAGGCGAAGAAAGCATTGAGTACTTCAGCTTTTTCCACATCATCTGTCACTAGGTTACCTCCCCATTCAGTAAGGGTCCCACACTTTCCCTGACATTCTTCTTGTTGCTAACATACCTGTAGAAACCCTTCTTGTTACCCTTCACATCCCTTGCTAGCTGCAACTCCAATTGTGCCTTGGCCTTCCTGATTACACCTATGCATGCTCTAGCAATATTTTTACACTCCTGTCATCACAAATCTATATCTAGATTGTTAAGCCATCTAACTGCTGTTTCGTCCAGGGTAGCAAAGGATTGCAGTCAGCCCTCCAACCTTGTCGTCGTGCACTCCTCCACCACGTTTGACTGTCTGCATTGCTGCCCCACAGTTACACTGCCAAGAATGAGCTAAGGCAAATTTTTGCATTGTGGCAGCCACTCTTGCCATTCCAGTTAGCAGCCTGTTAAGCGTAATCTACAATGTGCATCCCAGGTTGCAAACAGGTGGATGAAGGTTAGGGCTTCTGAAATTTGTCAGCACGCCTGCCTCTCTACCCCCGAGTTGCTGCCACTCAGCAAGGACAGAGCTGTCAAACCTGATATGCCACTGTTCATCTGAGATTGGCACTGGGCTGGCAGCTCTGGACATGAGTTCATGAACAGCTGCCATAAAAGAATGTGACCAAATCAGTCATGGCAAGTCACCAGGGACTGGAGGTGCATGTGTTTTCTTCTGGATGCAGGCCGATCTTACAGGAAGTGTGCATTGCTTATTTATAAATGTTGGAGTCACTGTCAACCTTGCATATGTAGCTGGTTGTTTTCTTCTGTCATAGCCCTCCTTGCAGTTTTAAGGGTAATGGAATCGTGTTGAAGTTTTGAGGGAGCTATGGTTTTAATATGTGGCTACAGCAACCACTAATGACATAGGTGACTGTGTTTAGCTCTGAATCAATTAGATGTGTATGCCAGCTGCTGCCTCATATTGTGCTGGAATGAATACCAGCACCAGCACTGAGGTTCATTAAACAGTTGCCTCTGCTCCCCAAAAGGTTCCCACTAGCTTCTGGATCAAGACAGCATGGGAGGTGACCTTTTAATTTCAGTGCTCTAGATGGGACTGGTATGTTAGACTGCAGTGATTTGATTCCCAAATAAGTGACAATTGGCTGGAAAAAGAGTGGAGGATCCTCAACATAGACTGTAAGGGCTTGATTGGCCAGATGATTGTTCACATGGAATGTTGTGGTCATCATTTTAGACTCAATTTAAGTGTTCACTGACGAAGGTAAGTGTGACATTCAGTGTCTTGTAGATTGTTACTCACATCAGTGAGACAGATGTCATCCACACATACATACATACATACATACATACTCATCAGCATTAGTTGTTGGTACTTTGTAAGTATATATGTTGAAAAGGAGAGGAGCTAGAATGGATCCTTGTGGGAGTCTGTTACAGAGATGCCTAAGCCAGCTGAATTTCTACAATGAACCAACTTTCTAGCCCTTTTTGAAGGGATCTTCAATGTCTTGAGTGCTAGGTGAATTACTTGATCTTCAGTACACTGTCCTTGTCTGAAGCCAGCCTGAACTAAGGGCAGTTGTAGTTCAATAACTTCACTGATGCACATGAGAATCAGTCTCTCCATAAGCATCCATGAGACACAAATGAGAGATGGGTCAGTAGCTCACGGGATCTCCCAGGAGTTTTCCTGATTTTGGAATGGCTACAACCTTTGCCCTGCACCAGATTTTTGGGATGCAACTGTCCTGGTAAGGGACCAGGGAGTAGCCGGTTTGGCCTAATGGTCACAGCTGAACTAGGGTCCCCACATCAGGAACAGTAGTTGGTGAGCAGGGATCAGAGGAATCGCTAGAGTCAGGTTCAATAAGCAAGAGTCAGGGCCAAAGTCAGGCCAAGGTTGGAGACTGGAGATCAGAGGTAGTACCAGGCTAAAGTTAGGAGGCAAGAGTTAGGGTCAGGGTCAGGCTAGGATTAGAGAACAGGAGACAAGGTGAGGTCTGGGGGTCACAGCAGGCCAGAAGTCTGTGTTGTTGCCCAGATAACTTTGTGGGGCACCCTCCAGAGTTAAATATGATGGTTGGCCAATCAGAGGGCCACAGAGTACTGTCACTCTGGGTCCCTTGGACGGCACTTCCTGTGGCGCTATTCTCTACAGTGCTCCCTGGCTGGGGCTCTGCATGGGCTCCTGGTAGCACTATAGGGACATCATCCATGCCAGACTCTGCAGTCCCAGATTCTAGTCCCCTCACAGAAACATTGTTTGAGTAACGGTGGCAGCCTAGTGAAGAAGGAACTCCATATGGATATAATCCAGGCCTGGAGCCTTTCCTCTTTTCATAAACTTTATGCCTTGGTGAAGTGTTGAGAGGGTTATTGAATGCATTCATGGCTCAAACATGCAGGGAAATTATTTATTCACTTAAAATCCATAGATGGATTGGTCTAGGGAAATAGGTATCATCATAATAAGAAAACCCACACCCATTTTAGACTGAAATCTTTGAAATAATAAAGAAAACACAGTTGAAATAAGCAGCCTTATTTTCTTCAAGAAAACTCTAGTGCTCAAATTGCTATTAATCAAGAACACCTACATTATAAATTATTAGGATTTACAATAAAATAGGTTATTAAAGACAGATATTTTAATAGGTAAAATATCTAGCTGTGCTGTCATTTGAATTTTATATACTTTCAGGATTTTTTTAAAAAAACTACACATTTGCAATCCAGAAAAAGGATTATGTTCTTCAATCTGAAGAATGCCTAATGTCCAAAACATCCTTGAGTACTTTAATCTGTTCCTTATGCCTAACTCTTCTTGCTTTACTTTCGTTGTCTAACCCATTTGACATGATGACCAAAAATGAGAAAGAATATTTTAAATGCAAAAACAAGATGAATCATTAGAACCATGGAGAATTAATTACTTTGACACAGCCAACATTTCCAATACAGTTGGACTTGAAAAAAACCTTGGTATCCTCAGGGAAGTTCTGGTCTGGATAAGACCTCTGTTTAAAATGTTAGATACATCTCTAATTTTAAACAGACAAATAAGATTACTTATGGGAATGACAGTTCAAACATTTCAATCAACTTTGTACTTCTATTTGGCAAATGTTTCTATTAGTAACATTAAAAATAAAAATACCAGCTCAAACAGCTGTAAGGGCCATATCCAACCCTCATTAAGTAAAGACTCCCACTGACTTTAATTCATCTGGATCAGGCCCTAACACAAGTCCCAAAATAAGATGGGCAAGAGCAAGATAATGCTGTAAAAACAATGAGAAAAATCAGACTGTCCAGGAATACTTTCCTAAATATGGTACCTGCCTTACCCACTATGTATGTTGGTTATAATGGGTCACATTTTTAACTCATGCTAAGGTAACAATAATGGTGTTAACCACACCTCTAGTAAAAGGATGCACACACAGCATGTGGTACTAAACCAATGTTAATATTCACAGATAGTCTACCCTAAAGAAAACACCTCCCCATTTCCACCCCATGCAACATATACCATGAAATGTAGATTAAATTGTACAAGGAGCTGTGCCTATGGGCCATGGCTTGATTAAATCAGCCACACACACAAAACACACAGATTATACACCATGATCTTTTTGTCACACCCTGTTACTCCTGTCTTGAATTTCTGTCACAAGGTTTTCTCTAACTTTTCTAGAGAAACAAAAGGTGGGGGGGTTCCATAGGCAGATTAGTGTTTGGTAGAGACACAGACATACCTCCTCCAGCAGGCTTTGGAGTGGTTTGTGGAGTAGTCCTGTCACTTCCTCCCCTTAGTGTAAGAAGTGTTATTGTGCCTGGCCCTTGTGCATGATAGGGGAAGGAGAGAACAAGGGCTCCTTGTGTTCTCCCCCACCTGTACACCCATACTATACCCAGGCATAATCTGGCACAAAGTGATGATCATAAGCACACAGTGTACAATATTAGATAACAGAGCTCTTACTATTTTATCTAAGGAATGTTTTGTAGTACAAACTGCACCTGGGCTGTAACCAACTGCAAATCCAGCTTAAAACTGGCACCCTAGCAATAATTTTCATGGGCGGTCCTCACATGGCAAATATGTTAGAAGGAAGCAATGCAGAGTGCAATTACCACCTTCTGATTGCTCTTATATTTGCTATAAGTTAATAATCAAAGAGGCAGCAGCTAAGCCCCAAAACAAAAGGAAACAAGAGTGCTTTTCAGTGGAGCAAAATCAGGAGGTTGAAAAGCAAAAAGTCAATGATGGAGATAGCATCAGTTCTGGAACAGATATGATTCAATCCCCAAAGCCAAACAGGAATTGTCCCCCAAACACACAGCATTCTACACACTCTAGAGGTCTTTTCAGGAAAGGTGAAAAAATTCACCCCTGCCTTTTGTGGGCAGCTATCAGTACTGGGCATCTTTGGTGGGCACCTGTCAGTACTGATCAACCATTCACACAATCCATGTGTCAGTTCACCATGGTCTCAATCTAATCCATCCTAAAAACAAGCAAAGCATAGGATTGACCCTAAGAAAGCCCAAAAGCTAAATTTAGGAGGTTTATCATTTCTACATCCTTAAACCCCACAGAGGATTTTTTTGAATTGGGGTTTCTGTCTTTAGTTTGTTTATCAGATCTAGTTTTATATGACATATGCTATGAATATGCTATGAATATTTGTTACTCTTTTAGCAACAAGATCAAACCCTATAATTAGCTCTCTGCATAGCCTCTTTTATTCCATTTTATAGCACTATAAAATATGTCCATGCCCTGAGCATTTAAATAGCCAAATTATTGCTTTTAAGAGGAAGTGACTCATGTAGATGCACCAGTAACTAAAATATGTAAACAGATTTTTATTAACTGTCAGTTTATATTTCAAAGGTATCTCACAATTTTAAAAAATGATCTTTTTCCATTCCTTTTGAATTGAGGAATCTTTAATTTAATGTAAATTATTAATGTAATGTAGATAGCAAATGTAAATAAGCAGCACAGACAGATACAATAACGTAAAAAATATGAGGGTAATGGAAGCCCCACAGTATAAGTATATCAAATTGACCATCTGTTGTTGAATGGAGCCTTCTTGCACAAAGCATCCTTCCTTGCAAAGGGCGCTCTTGATTGAATAGGCTAAATCCTAAGGGTCCTTTCTTGGTTTTTGTTAGGCAAATTCCCAGTGAAATCAGTGGGAGTTCTGTCTGATGAAAAATGAGTAAAAACTGAGTAAACACCATAGAATTTGGTCCATTGCGACTTTGAGTTTAACGTGTTTTAATTTCTGTGATCCCAAAGACCACGCTTAGCCTAAGCTCAACCCTTTAGATACAGTGGTGCACAAAGGAGAAAAAAAGTTTAGCAAAACAGTGCTTACTCTTTCACACTGTAAACTCTGTGCCTCCTAATCCAATTCTTGATGGTGTTCAAGGGTTTTCATTTACTTTGGTTGCTGACCAGAAAAAATTTAGAAGTTTGATGCTCCCTTCAGAAGTCAGCTTAAGGTAAGCAAGGAGTAGTTCAGGGCCTACTGTGGAGAGGGGTCATGTGGGAAGGATGCCCTCATAGCCCAATCCACTACCTTTCTATAGGATCTTTCTTTATTAATCTCTAAGAGCCTTACAGGAGGGTATCACAGGGACCCATTTCTGCCTCCTTTTTTAGATCCTGGAGGGAGGACGAAGAAATTTTGGTGGGAGGTAATTCTTTTCCCCCTCTTCTCCTAGAGACTCAAATTCTATCTACTGGCTAAGCTAAATGAGCACTACTCCTAGTTACTCTCTGCTGCGTTGAGAAGGTGACTACACGATGAGGCGAAGTAACTGAACAACATAAAAAGTGGCTGAAAATACCTGGTTCAACAAATATGGCTAAAATGTTAGTTATCTGCACATGATCTGATTCACCCATCACTAGCTCTCAAAGACACAGTAGAATGCAAGTATGTTACAGTACTCAATGTTATGTTAATCTTGAGAGTTGGCATCTCATTATTTGGTGTTCTACTTAAATGTCCAGCTCCTCCTGTCTAGTGATTACATGAGAAATTCACCTTTCAGTTAAAACATGTTTGTCATGATTGCAAACAAGAACTTGAAAATGTAACCCAAGTGTATCCTATAGGCACAAAGAAAAAGAACCCTAAATTTATTCTTTTTAAAATTTCACCATTTTAAAATCTCATGAATATTTGAAGCCTGACTTATGAATGTGTGGGGTTACTCTGTGCTTCAGTAAGGCACTATCACTTTGTCACAACAAACATCTACAAGAAAATATTACTGCATTATGCAAACCGATGTCTTGGCATTATGAGTCAGTACAGCAGAATGTTGTCACAGAATCTGTATCTCCCACCTTGAAAATAAACATCTGTGCTTAGATATTTATTTAGCAGATGTATAATCTGGAAATTTTTCCAGAGTCATTGTTTAAACAAAAATGGTACTTGATACAGTACTAGCTGCACTAAGTGGAGTCCTTTAATCTGCAGCGCTTCCACCTAAAGCACTGTAGACATGCTGCGTTTACATGCTGGAGAGAGAGGTGCATGGAGGAAAGCAAAGAACTGAGACTCCCTAGATTCCCATTGCTACCTTTTTCATAATGTCATTTGTGGCTCAGACCAGTTTCATCTCCACATACATCGTGGATTGTGACCACTGAAAGCTCAATACAATACAGTTTATTATTTCATCCCACTCTTACTGAATAACACTTTAGATGGTTTCATTTACAATGAAAACGACTCAAATCTAAATCAGAGGGTTTGTCTGTCACAGATCCATTAGACCATCAGGTGAGTGCGCTAGGGAAGAGGGCTGTAAAGAAGTAGTTTGCTTGTTCAGTCATTATTTTCAGCAGCACCTTTAGCCACAATCACAACAGAAATTAAAAATAAAGTTTGTTTTCCGGAGGCCCAATACCTGGAAAATGAGCTACAGTTACAATTGTGGACCCCAGTTAAATAGACCTTCCTCTGTTCTTAACTTAGGTTAGCTAACTGAGGTTAAAATAGAAGGCAACTCATGTTTTAATTTGGGTTAGCAGTTCGAGGTTTTAACTCAAGCACCTAAACTGAGTTAAAATCAGAGTTGCCTTAACTTCACTGCTATTTTAACCAGAGTTAGCTAATTTAAGTTAACACCACACCTTTTTTTGCAGTGAAAATATACCCTCAGAAGAAAACCTGCACAAGGGCCAAACCTTGTGTATCACAGTGGGCCATTGAGAGTAACTTTCTCCACTACTTCAATCGACAATCTATAATTAGAGTATTTTCTTCCAGTTAGTGCCTCCTTTGTATCATTATCCCTCTTTGGTCTCCACACTATTTTCTATGCTGCTTCTTTCCTTTACACAAATAGAATGATTTTGTGACTTAGTGAACAAATGAAATAAATGTACATCTCCCAAATGAGAGACCATCTGACTGCTCCCCAAGCGTAAATCTCTGATGCATGGGGAAGTCATTGTGCCTCAGCCAGGTGCAGTATACCCTGGAAAGAAAGAGTAGAATGGCTGCTTCACCGTCCTTTCAGGATGCAGGATATGCTTTGCAGAATCCATGGCCCTGCCCACTTTGGGGAGATTAGTGCCAATAGTGACACAAGGGAAGCAAAAAGGCTGTCCCTGCGCTGGGAAGCATGGAATGGAAAGGGAGAACAGTTTCTTGTGGCCCTGCTTCCATAGCATATCAGTGGAGAGCCAAGTGCATTCAAAACCAAAGCATATATTTTTGTACTTAGAGGATTAGAGAACTCTCACCCCACCCATTTATGCTGCCCTCCCACACTCAACTTTGCCCCCTAAAATTTGCATGTCAAAATAATAAACTACTAGGAGATTATAAATTCTCCTTTCTTGTTCAGGGATCAATTTCTAATCATCTCCTAGTAAATTGTTATTTTGACCTTTGCATATAGTTTAGCACATTATAGGAGGCAAAGTAAAATGTGGGTAGGGTCAAATGGGTGGGATAATAGTGAGCAATGAAGGATTATATTGCAGAGAGGAACAGACGATCTTTTAATTGTTCATCTCCATTTATTCTGTTTGTTGATTTTTGTTAAAGATGCAGAATTTTTGTAAAGAAAGTGTAATAGTGACTTTTACATGTTAATTGGATTCACTGAAACATACTTTTGACTTAAATTCTTTTTTTACCAAAACGTTTTGATTGTGAATATATATATATATAACAGATAAGAGTGAAGCATCTTCTTTTATCAAATCTTTAAATGTTTTTAAAAGGCAGTCTTATTTAGTAACACACTATAACAGAAAAAAATGACAACACTCTGTCAATTACCCAATAAATATTACAACTATGATTCTCACCAAGACTAAGTAGTCTTTCTGAAAAGGACAGTGTATCAAGGATTCTCTCAGTGCTCATTAGTATAACTATCTCATTTTCTCCAAGGAAATTATCTTTGAACAACATATCACACTGCCCTTGGAACCATCAAACTGACATTTGACAAAACTGCAGAAGGCTACTAAGTTAAATTTAAAATCCCCTTAGACCTTGCCTTGCTCATCTCATTGAGCTTTAACCTCCCATGGAAACAATTAGGCAGACCAACAGCTAAGGCTGGTGGGAAATTTTCTTGCATTTCTCAGTATATTAAAATCTGTTTGAACACATACCATCCTACAGTTTGTCTATATACAGAAATGGAGGAGGGGGTTGCAATGTACAGTAACCTAAATGAGAAATATTAAGTTGGTTCATTAAAAGTTCAAAAGAGCTGTTTCTTGTATTCAGGGCTTATTTTATTTAACAAATGAAAACATGTAATTATTTCTATAATATATTGTATTCTCTAGTCTGCCATCAGCATAGAAGAACATTATGTTATCATTTAGACACCACATTCTCTAACAACCATAAAGCAAAACAAATAATTAAAAAACACACTTAGCAATACACTGATTAATATAACTGAATAATTAAATACAGCCATTTCCTAAGTGAAGCTCTGACACTAATGATTATACAAGCCTGGAAACTTAAATGCAATCACTGGAATCCGTCAATAAACCCACATTGTACTCTAGTAGCCTTAACCAAGACTCGAGGGACAAAATTTGGCAGAGTTAGGACAACAGTTTTCTTTAAGAAGGTCAACTACTCTTTTAGGTCAATATAACAAAACAGGAATCACGCCCACAACAACAGGACAGATATTTCCACACACCAATCATTAAATACCACAAAAATTAAATACATGGCAATAATATTGCATGATATTCTTTCTTTAACTTTTATATTGCAGATGACCTTTTCAATATATGTTGAATATTTGCTGACACAAATGCTATAACACCAACATTAAAATATTAAATTCATCAAAGGTTATCCCAAAATAAGCATCTCAAATTCATTTCTGGATGGAATAAAAAAGAAAACTACTGTTTTTCATGTGTAGCAATAATAAGCAACCAATGATTTCCAAATAAATTGTTTCTTAATGATTGTTTGAATCCTTGGATTTAATTACTATTCAGCCTATCTTCTCTAGAACCTGTCTATATTATACATACAATAAAGAAGAAACTAAATCAGTGTTCATCCAGTTTACTAATGCTATTGACTGCAAACAGAACAGGATAATGATGAGATTCAAATTTCACGAAAAGAGAACTACATATGTAAAGAAATGCAATCAGCTTTAGTTGGAAAGTGATTTATAAAAGCTAAGCTTAAACATTGAAAAAATGCTATATGTGAAATTTTAAGTATCTTCTCCAAAGATTTCAAAATTGCCAATATTTATCCAGACTACCAAGATAGAAGACTAAGTTAGAGGCTGATGTGAGAAAGATAGTGATTTGTGGCAGGGTCATCCTTGTAGGGCTAGGAATGTGCTGAACACTTTTCTGTCTGAGGTTACAACTTGGGGTCTAAGAGCCCTGCAACCTAGTTAATATTTGTCCTCCATAAAATTGCATCCACAATTCCCTCCTCTTGGATGCTAATCTGCAGCAGTAACCCCCCTTGGAAGTGGGCTGAGTGCTCAGTTGTGGAGCTAAGATACAGCATCTCTCCCAAAATGATCATCTGGCCCAGCCTCAATATACAAAGAATAATTTGGGGGTAAAAAGTGTGAATTAGCATAAATGTAGGCTTTCTGAAATTTTCAGATACGGACATTTACAAAGGCAGACTGAAGATACTGCCATAGCTCTATCTGAATGTGACATCAGGCCTTCCGATACCTGGAACCTTGCCTGAGAATGAAAAACCTGTATATCCCAAAATTATCTACCTGGGAAACCTCTGCATTGAGATGGGCTCATCAGTCTGGATGATTTGTGGGGGGTGGGAGGGAAGTTCTATCTAGATATTGTCTGAAAGCCTGCCTTAGTGAATGGAACAAAGCTGCCCAAATAACCATGTGGTATGGGGAAGAAAACTAGTAGACAAATGGACTAGTTTATGTGGAAGTCAAGAGACCACTTTTAGCAAAAACCTTGTATGAGCTTGAAGCACCACTTTTTCCTTAAGAAAAATTATGAATAAGAGACGAGTTTAAGAGCAAGAAAGTAGTTTATACAACTCTCAGGAGACCCCCAAAAAATAAAAAAAACACATCCCAGGACAACAATTACAATAGCTGTTTTTACTATAGCTGTGGAGGCTTGGAGAAAGGTTTAAAGGAAGGGATAATCAATCACCTAGGGACCAAAAGCCTACAAAGCCATCGGATCCTTCAACTTGAAGTAGGCTTTTAAGAAGCCCTTCTTCATTTATTTCCAATGGCAGGAGCCATTCCACAGGAATGAAAAGGAAAATATAGCTGCCAGGTGTATTTCAGAGACAATAAGTGTGAGCTAAATTTCATTAGCCAAACCGTATATTGCAAACTGGAGGATATTGAAATAACTCAAGGCAACAATGGTTTACTGGAAGCCCAAATAGAAAACTTTTTCCACATTAAAACGTAAGTGTTATGCTTGGAAGATTTATGGATTTCCTAGAGCATCTAACACTTCATGGGAAGCAGAAAAGTTTCTACAGCTAAGAGCCCAGAATCTACACTGCTAAGTACAGAAAAGCAAGACCTGGGTGTGGTATCACTCTCACTCCCTTTCAACTAGAAGTGGTTGAAAATTTTCTGAAAATGATGATTAGACTAAATAAAATGTTTAGAAGGAATTAATCAATTTTGTCAAAATTGACAATGAAAAATTATCAAATCGTTTCACTCTGAAAAGGTCAAAGTGCTTCATTTCGATAAGTGTTTTGTTTATCATTTCAACTTTATATTAAGTTAAAAAATTGAAAGAAAACACTTTGACCTTATCAGAATGAAACATTCTTAAAAGGTAATTTTGATATTTCCCACATTAATTTTTTTTTTTTGGAATTTCATTTCACAGGAAATTTTGAAATTATGATTTTTGTTCCAATTCTAGACAAAGGAAAATTTCAAAATGTCAGCATTTCCACTGGAACAGAAATTCTGAGTTTCAACCAGGTCTACTTTCAATAGCAAGCACAAAATTATAGAATAAAATATGAGAGGCAATTTAGTTGTATGTAAATGTGATAGGGATACTGTACAGTAAGGTAATTGCAGAGCTACCTGAATTTACAAAGGATTTGATTTCAAAGCACCTCTAACTGAACTTTTGAGAAAGAAGCTATAGAATTCCTTTGAGAGGGTTATAAAAAACATCTGCAGTACAATCACCATGAACTCATCTGTCTTAAATAGGCATCTGAAAGAGGGCTAAATCATCTGGAAAAGTACAGTAAAAATTCTTTCTGCATCTAAGCACCGTGACACATAAAGCCAGTTCCCAGCTAAGTATTTTCTTCAACTTCAGCTATGATAAGTAATGGAAAATAAATTAAAAAAAAAATCAAATTTTCTATTGCATGCTGTTAATAATAAGGACCAAGCACATAATGCTTATTTCTAGAGTCCCTGTTATTTTGATTCATTGGCTGATATAAATAAGTATTATTTTCTTGGAGTATAGGAATGGGTGGTAAAAAATGTCTATTACTTATTTTCTTATTATTGTTGACTAGAGCTGGTTGGGAATTTTTTGATAAGAGCTTTTTCATTGGAAAAATGTCCATTTGTTGAAATAAACTTTTCTTAGGAAAGGGTCTCATAGTTGTACCAGTTACTCACATCGTTTGAACCAGTATATGGCACTGTATGTAAATGATGAATTCCTTAATAACAATAAAAACAAATTTAAAAAAGAAAAAGATCTTCACACAAAACAACATGTGGATTCAATATGTGGCTAAACCACTTTTTCTTAGAAAACTTTTTCAAAACATTGTGATTTATTAAAATAAAATGGCTTAAGCTACAATGTTAACGTAGCTGCTCTACTACTGCCAGAATGTTTGTTGTATGGGAAATGTATAACATTGTTTTAGTCCCATCATTTTACATAGTGCTCTAGAAAATGATGATTGAGCTTGAAACACAACTGGTAACCTTCCAATACTTTCTGACAACAAAATTATCATAAGAAAAAACAAATTCTGAATGTATAATGAAAACGATGAAAAATAAATTGTAAGAGAAAAACCATTTAAGAAATGTATTATATCAATGAGAAGATCAAGCTTAGCTGAACAGCGAGTGATGTAACAGAAGAGAGCAGAAGGTACTGACCTGGAAGTCAAGCTTGTTGGAGCAGGGGTGAAAGCAGCAGTTTGGAGAACAAACAGAAAGGAAGGGAGATAGCAAAAGAGAATAAAGGGAGGATAAATATTAGTTTTTTCCAACGAATAGTGAGATGTTATATCAACAGTCTTTATTTTAAAAAAGCAGTAAAATAAAACTTCTGTATAGTATTTCTTTGATGAGCAAGGACCAAACAAAAACTTAAAAGCAAAAAAGTCACCTAGTCATTTATGGGCTATAGAAAACTATATATGTTTATGAACTCACAGTGTACATATACAAATTGTAGTTAATAAAATAGGTGGCAATTCTTAAGGCATTTGTTTGGCAGCCTGCAGTAATCGTCATGAAACCATTATTTGAACCAGTGGGGATGACCCACATTCAGTATTTCATCTTCATCCGTGACAACAAAAAACCTAAACAATTTGGCTACAGGTTCAAAGATTTTCATTTTATAGGTTCAAAGTATTGCACCTAACAATGATCAAAGATATTGCTTCCGTGTGTCCCCCCAGGAAATACAGTCCCTTTCAAAGCTGAGAGCAATTTTTTTTTCACTCCTGAGAATGAGGTTAATACTTCATCATTGAAAATATCCAGATGCTTGATAACTTATTTGTACAAAAATATCTAATGTGCCCTTTCAATTAGCCAAGATAAAAAAAAAATCCCCATCTTATGCCAAACTAGAATAATTCCTAGAGTTGTCACAGCTGCATATTGTTGCATTTATTTATGAAAGATAATTTAAAAAACAAAACAAAACAGAAAAATAGCTTTTGACAGCTATTCGGCATGCTGGTTCCTTGTATTTCACATACTGAATTAGGTCAGTGCTGCTCGGTTTGAATGCTGGCAATTTTTATAGAGTAGCCATCACTTTTGTTCCATCTCAATTCACTACAAAAATACCCAGTGAAATAAAGTTTTAGACTAAATCCCATAAAAGTCAGGATATTTGAAATTGAATATTCATAACTGTGCCTCTCGAAGGTGGTATGTGCAAACACACAGGTGCAGGTGTGAAGTGGATAATTACATGCACAAAAGAACTGCAAATTGTGGGCTAGAATAGATTGTGCCATTTAATCAAAGCCTGGAGTGAGAGGCATGCTGCACTATACCATTCCAGGTGATCACAGGGGCATTCTGCTCCAAAGAGGCAGAATTGCTCCCTGGAAGAACCCATTTGTGCTATGGAGAGTACAATATGATCCTAGCTCTGCTGGGTGATGTGGAGTGGGTAGACTGCATGTCTATCTTACCAGTGCAGGAAGAACTAATGCCACTCCCAAAAGTGTATTCAGGACTTTCCTTCAGGGCACAATTTTATTCTTCAAATACAAAACTCACACACACACACATACAAAGCTCTTCCCCTGAATAAAGCAAGCTGGAGGGGCCCACAGGCCTTTCCCCTTGAACCTCTACTCCCTACTCTAAGGACAAGCCACAGGAGCTAACTTTCCTGCAACACTCCTCAACTGACCCCTTCTCAGTTAGGGCTGATATAGGAACAGACCTGACTGGCCGCAGGCCCTTAAAGAGGGTGGATTGATGGCTTTTGGGTGACTTGCTCCCAGGAAGACCGGCAGCGCAGCACAGAGGCCATAATTCTGTACTTGTATTAAGAGGACCCTATCTTCCCTACTGCATAGCCACCTAAGGACCAGCCCCAGTCTAGCTCACCACAAAGGATTTCTGATGCAAATGCTGTCAGACTCTTGCAATAGTACTGCACATATTTACTATACAGTTAAAGTCCCACAAAGAGAATATAATCAAATTGCAGCTAAGAAAATGCTCCAGCAGTGTCTTTGCCTCAAAATAATATGTCAGAAATCTTTGTAATTCCTAAGGACTCTGCTAAGTGGCTGGATTCAATTTAACAAACTGATTAACCAGTCTACATTTTCCTCTCTGGCGTAACTCCAGGCTTTAGGGATCTCCATCACGATTTACTCTCTCATCCCCCCTCCATCAACCTGATGGCACTTCACTCTTTATCTAACATCAAGCTGGAATGACTCAAGTATATACCTGCAGATTGCCAGACGGGTTAGTCTGGGGCTATAGCTCATAGAAGCAACACACATAACTGGACAAAACTGTAGCTTAGACCTGTTTTATCTGTTAAAAATCAACATGTGCCTGATCTGTTTCTGCTTCCCTCAGGGGTGGTCCTCCAAACCTCTGTTGGAGCTTAAAGACCTATCATTTCCTAAACTGGTTTCTTCTGCATAGTAATTGAGCTGATTTTGGGCATACATTGCATAGGTTGCTTAAAGTGATTCATGGAAAGGGCTGTCCAAGCAGAAGCCCTCTCCAAAAAGAAATTTGTTATTAATCTAGTTCATTTCCTTTGTGGACTTTTCTTCAAATACCCTCCTCCATGGGATGGAATTTATCATTCTATGAAGCGTGCAGGGCTCTTTAAACAAATAGAGTCCAGACATTTGCAGGAAACTGTTTATAATTCCCAAATCCTGAGCTACAGATGAGCAGGGACAGCCTCCCTATGCTGCTTTTTAGCTACACATACCGTAGTGTGAAGACAAACACGAAGAGGCATGCTTTAAGTAGCAACTATAGAATTCCCTGAACTGGAAGTTCCCTCATTTATTAAGCTCCATGATGCAACATATACTGTTACTGATTGGTATGTGTAGAGGACCAGGAATTCTATAACTACTGCACATCTTCCTTTCTTTATAATAAATTGAAACTTAAATCATAAATCAGTGTCTATACATACAATTCAAAAGAAACTTCCAATTCCTCAAAACTATTTACACTACTATGTCCCTTTGCCAACCCAATTTACATAGTCCAGAGCAATATTCAAAAGATCAAGCCTTTGAGGGGGTCTGATCAATCTTCCAGACCATGGTCTCACTTTTGCTGAGTTTGCGTGTGCAGTTCTCTGGGGGAAGGAGGGCTCACTTCGTGACAGAGTACCTGCAGGTCCCAGATCCGCTCCTTGTTGTGTTAGGAAATATTTAAGATGAACCAGATTCTTTCAGAGAAGTCCTTTTGGAATCTCCACTAGGTAGCATCTGGGAGTGTCTGCCTGGTTCTGAACAGTTCCAAATTTCTGGAAACTTTTAAGCCAACCGTTGCTCCCTGGTCTCAGTTCAGGTAATGCTTTTGTTCTGTGCCAATCACTGAAGTTTTGTTGCTGCTTAATTTTTATTTCAGAATCCCATTTTCAAAATTCCTTCAGGTTGGGCTATTTAGATTTAAGCATATTAGTACCATAGATACAGCCATCCTTAGTGGTCTTCGCAGCAAATGTTTTGCTGTGAATAGACCAGACACAAGTGATGTTGACTGCTAGGCCATGAATGCTTTATACAGGTCCACTATTTTTATATAGGTCTTTTTAAAATCTGCACTGCTCTCTCCACCTAACCATTGCTCTGGAGGAAATGTGGACTATTAGTAAAATATTAAAAATCAAAGTCCTGTGCGAATGGTAGGCATATTTCAGGGATAAATTGACACCTATTATTTGATATGGAGACTTCAGGAACTCCGGGCTTTTCAAATATTCACTTCAGTCTCTGGCTGTCCTGTACTGAGGAAGTCTAAGAAAGTATAGCCAAGTCAATATACTCGGAAAAGTAATCAACTACAATAATGTGTGTCCTTTTCAGAGAAGCAAATATGTTGTTACCCACTGTCAAGCTCTGTCAGGTAGTTTTGTAGAGAGTAATAGCTCTGGAGATTGCCCCTCGCCCCTTGTTTCATACCCCACAGCGCTCTACTAAAATCTAAATTTGCCCATTCAGACTGGGTCACCACTCGGACTGTTGTGTTCATGCTCTGACTTGTTTATTCCTTGGTGTCCTGTATGGATTTTGGAGAGAATCTCTTTCTGTAGTACTGTAGAGATAAAATTGTTCCATCCTTTCAGAAGCAGGCCATCAGCCCCAACCAGGTCATTACATTCCTGCCAATACAACAGTAGGTCTGTTGGAAGTTGACTTTGAGCCCACCCTCTTTGTCAGAGTTAAGTAAATTTCTGGCAAGTCTTATCCTCTAGTTGTTCATCTCTAATTAGCTGAAGTCAGCTGACAGATGCTGGATTTGTTGCCAGAACAAAGTCAATGTAGACTTTGACGTCTTTCTCTAAAGTCTTTTCCTTTTCATTTGGTGGCTGCTTAATTGGGGTTCTAGATAGAGTGTCTACTGTTATGAGAGCTTTCCCTAGTACATGATCAACGTTTAAAGAAAATTGCATCAGCTGTAGTTGAAATCTTTGAATCTTAGGTGGAAGATCATCCAGTGGTTTTGAATCCACTAAGGGTTTATGGTGTGTTTCTAGGTTAAAATCCAAGCTGAACAGATATGCACTGAGCTGTTCACAGACCCAAGTGTCTGGTAGAGCTTCCTTTTTCACTTGGGCATACCGCTGTTCAGTTTCTGAGAGGCTCCTTGATATAAATGCAACGAGTCTCTGGTCTCCTTCTGGCTGCTTTTGTTTGAGTTCTGCTCCTAAACCATATGACAATGCATCAACTGCTACTGTTGATGGGTAGTTTAGAGTATTGTGCCAAAACAGGTGGAGAGATCAGTAGTTCTTTTATTTTATTAAATGCATTTTGTTGTGTGTTCACCCAGATCCGCAAATTGTGAGCATTATGGAAATCCCTTAAGAGTTTTGTTACATGAATAAATTTGGTAAGAATTTCCCAAAATGGTTTGTCATGCCCAGAAACCTTTTTACACCAGAAATGTTTTGTGGTTTGGGTAAGGCAATTAATGCTTTCAGTTTGTCTGAATCTGGCTGAATTCCCTGTTTGCTAATTATGTGTCCTATAAACATAATCTGCTCCTTTCCAGATTCACATTTCTTATTCAGAGTGAGTCTGGCTTCTTGAAAGCATCTCAAAACTGTGTGTAGTCACTCATCATGTTCATTTTTATCTCTGCAATATACCAACACCTCATCTGCATGGAAGAGGATGCCAGGAAAACCTGACAATCTGAGAGATTCTCTTTTTGAAATGTGCCAAATGGAAGACGAATGAAACAGTACCTTCCAAACCAGGTGATGAATTTTAGTTAATGGTACAGATTTTTTTAACCAGGGGGATCTGCCAGAAGCCTGTCATAGTATTGAACTTTGAGAAGACTTTGGCCTCAGATAACACAGCTAATGCCTGATCAGCTGCAGGAAGTATGTGTCTTTCTCTGCGCACCATTTTATAAAGTTGTGTAAAGTCCACACAAATGCAGAATTTGCCATTGAGCTTCAGTACTACACCCATTCTTGCACACCAGTCAGTGAGTTCTTCTATCCGGGAAATAACCCCACTCTCTTTAATTCTTCTTTGACTTTTCCTAGAAAAGGCATAAGGATGCACTATGAGGCTGAGAGAGCCAAGGGAGTTGGTGATGGCACTGATTTTATTTTGTACTCTCTTGACAACATTCCTAGCCCTGAGAAGATGTGTGGATACATGTCCTGTACAGTTTGCTTTCTGCCATTAATGCATTCCAGTTTCAGTAATAGGTGCAGTCCTTGTATGCTGGAAACTCTAGTAGGGGAGTTGTTAGTCCTGATATGACACATATTCCTTGTTAAAGAACTTTCAGTCATTTCCCAATTTCCCAAGGAACTCCCCACAAACATCCAACTATTGTTACTAGCCCCATGTAGAATCTTATTTGATCTTTGCTGATTTTCATCTGGAATTGATTATAAACTTTTTGGAACTGCGGTGACTGCTGCTCCAGTAACAATTTTAAATTTAAGTTTTTGATTGTTTAGATTCATGCTTATGTACAAAGATATTGCCTGTTCTAGTGAGGATATAGTCCTTAGAAATATAGACTCACTGTCATCTGATAACAATCCCCGTTGGATAGTTTCCACTATTCTTGATGACCTGCACGCTATTGCAAAATATCCCATTTTGTGGCATCTCTTATATTCTGCCTCTTTAGCTGCACATTGTTGCCAGCTGTAGCTTGGTGTCTTGCCAGATCTTCCATAACTTTTCCAACCATCTTTTCTATTAAGGTTGAAACAAATGGAATCCAGACATTTGCAGAGAACTCTGTTTACAATTCCCAAATACCGAGTCATCCATGAGCAGGGACAGCCTCCCTATGCTGCTTTTCACCCACACACACTATAGTGTGAGGACACACACAAAAAGTAATTCTCTAAGGAGCAGTAACTAAAGAACTTCCTGACCAGGAAGTTCCCATGTTTAGTAAGCTCCCCACTGCAACACATCCTGATCCTATTTGGTTACTGTGGAGAGCCAGGAACTCTATAACAACTTCACCCACCCATAATTTAGCTCCTCGTACACATTTGGGTAACAGGATATCTGCATTTCTCAGGTTCTGGAAGCACAAGATCTCAGTTCTCATTCCTTTAACAAACCACTCAAGATGTGAACTCATAGAAAGTTAAATAACACAAGATTGTTCTGGGAAAAGCATATTACAGGTATTAAGAGTATATATTGTTATTGTTAGTTATATTGATATTTGTACAAGATCTTTTACACTTGACTTTATTGAAAATGAGTATTATACTGATACAGCAGAAAAAACATGACCAATGCAATAAGTTACCAAAAAGAGTGATAAAAAGCTTTTAGGTTTATCAGACTGTAACAATAACCAATTTGAAAAATAAAAGTATTTTCTTGTATATAAAAAGTAATTAACATCCAGACCAACCTACAGTATACATGATGTATTGTATACAGTATAGGCATTTGTTAGAAGTAAATGATTAAACTGTCAGAAACACAGTGATTTCTGAAGTAGAAATATAAAGTTCAAGCCAAAGAGAATTACCATATGCATAAAAGCTCCTTCAGTTTTGCTAATAATTCCTGCCTGTCTGCTATTCAGCACGTACATTTCTTTGAGACTGTCCTAAATCAGATATCTCTTCTTTCAAACATTTGACGTTCTCTAGTATACTAGTCAATTTAAAAAGTGATTTCTCTGTGTTAAGTTTTATTTCAATCTATAAAATACAAACTTATTTCAACGGTTTTTAAATTTCAGATTATAGGATTTAATTATAAACACTCCTCCACAACTCTGAAATATAGATGTTTTATATTGGTAAAAACACTATAACTAATAATATTATGAAGTACACCTCTACCCCGATATAATGTGACCCGATATAACACGAATTCTGATATAACGCGGTAAAGCAGTGCTCCGGGGGGGCGGGGCTGCGCACTCCAGCGGATCAAAGCAAGTTGGATATAATGCGGTTTCACCTATAACACGGTAAGATTTTTTTGGCTCCCGAGGACAGCGTTATATCAGGGTAGAGGTGTATGTCTTTTATAATTCAAGCCAACAAAATTAGATACTGGGCAATTTAAAAAGACTACTTTGCAACGCAAGGAAGATGTTAGAATAGGAATACACATGGAGCTCAGCAGATTATGTTCAAAATGCATGCCTGGACAGAGCACTCACTTTCCTAAGAAATCCCACACAAGCTCTGTATCTGGAGCATATGCTGTCACTATCACTGGACAGAAGACAACTTGCTCTTTGGAAGCTGCATAGGAGAGTAGGGAACAAGGCGGAGGAAGCAAGTTTGCAGAGCTGCAACTCATCTTTTTACCCTAACAAGCAGGGGCTGTTCTATGTATTTTGCCGCCCCAAGCCCCGGCAGTCAGGCAGCCTTCGGCAGCACGCCTGCAGGAGGTCCGCTGGCAACACGGATTCGGCGGCATGCCTGCGGGTGGTCTGCCGGTCCCGCACCTTCAGCGTCCCCACCGCCGAAGCCGCGGGACCAGCAGACCTCCCGCAGGCATGCCACCGAAGGCTGCCTGACTGCCACTCTCACAGTGACCGGCAGGCCGCCCTCCCGCAGCTTGCCGCCCCAGGCACGCGCTTGGAGTGCTGGTGCCTGGAGCCGCCCCTGCCAACAAGGAATGGGTGGAGAGTAGGTAAAGCCTTGGCTCTGCTTTCCCTCAGATAACCAGCCAACAGAGCTGAGCCATCACAAGGGGGAAAGTTTGCAGCACCTTGTAAAGAACTGCAGTAGTTTACTTCTCGCTGGAATTATAAAGGTCTCAAACTTTGGGTCATATTAAAGGAGCCTGATTTGCTAAAAAAGGCTTAAGCACCAACACTCTGAAAATCAGGCCTCTTCATTGTGTCTCTATACCTAGAGCAGATTACTTTCCCTGGTGTGCTGGCCACCCATTCCCCACCCCTTAATACCCATACACATGCAGGAGGGTGAATATACGTATGTCTCCTTATTCTCCCACGCTGCAGTCTAAAACATGGGATAATCTAGCCCTTACATTCTAAATAGATGAACCGACACGCAATTTCTAAATCAACATTTGTGTTTTATTTTGGAATAGTTAATCTGCTTCTTCATGGAATACTTTCTTATGTACATTGTATATCTAGGGCTGAATCCTGAGAAGTGCTGAGTACCCTAGCTCAGATGCATGATACATGTGTGCTTAACTTTAATCATGTGAGTAGTCTCATTGAAATTAACTGGATTCCACACAGAGGCCAGGGGCCATTCTAGCAGATCTCAATGCAAGTTGGGGGCTAAAATTTATAACATTTTATAGCTACCATCTGGTCATACTCAGCTATTCAAATATACTGTACACGTTTCTCAGAAATACGTCACCAATTTTGTCACACTCAATATACATGTGATTCATTTCTTTGTGTGAAATTGAAGGAAAACATGTAAAATATCCACTACTCATTAGAATCCTGGCCATTTGCTCTATAATCAATTGTCAGTAAATGACTGAAACTGCTTTATGTTCAGACTAAGGTTCACATAAATCAAATAAAAATATCATGCAGGAAATCACATTCATATGCATGAAGAAAACCATACGATCTATTCTTATATTTATGCCTCTGTATTTGATTATATCCTTTGTATTAACTATGCTGGAAGTAAACTATTAAACATATTATTTACAGTGTGGGAATTTAAATCTTTATTTTGCCAAATTTCCCAAAACAAGAAGGTTTAAAAGAAAAATTGGGGCCCAATCCTACGAGGTGCTCAGCACCAGTAACTTCCACTATCTTCAGCAGATGTCAGTGCTTCTTAGCACATCAAGGCCCACAGTTACTATAATTCCTGTTCTGGGCAAGGAGAATTTTCTATATGTATATCAAAAATTTCACAGTAACTTGTGGGCATTGTGTACATCGTGCACATCAGGTAGATGTATTTATTATGCATTTATCTACAAAATTCACCTATCATCCATCCCACATCTCCCGGGCACATGCACATTACTCATGCAATTATAATATTGTAATAATAGTAAATATATTGTATAGTAAAATAATATGTTGAACAGCATATCATTTTCGTGATTTTATTCTTAAGCATTTTATTCTACACCATCCACAAGTAATTATTGCTAACCAGATCTTTGTCAAGTGTCTGCCAAAAGTAAATAAAGTAAATATTTAGCAACAGTTACATTGTAAGAAGCTGATAAATAACCACATTAACTTTTGGAAGTTCATCTGAAGTTTCAAACCATGTAAGAAGGATGTTTTACCTCTAATCCACACAAGCCTCCTTCCGTAAAAGACAGATCTTGGCTTTCTCCCTCCAATAACAATTGAAATTACTAGTAGATCTATTTTGTAGCAGGATCTTTCTTCTGTGACAGTGCACCACTTTGTCCAGTAGTAGCTGATAGATGGGCAGGATCTAGCAACACTTACAGTGGGACCCACTGATCTTGCTTTTGATTTATGTGGCCCCTTGAGACTCTCCTCTCACAACACAACCCCTGAAATACACACTTTTGAAACACCCGAACACACAAGATTGCTTCCGTCCTTCCTATAAGAATGGCTACTCTGGGATAGGAATGGAGAAATCTCACAGACTCAAGAACTTCACATACATAGTACAACCTGGGGCACAATCTGCAGGAGAAGCTTTACAGTACTTTTCAATTTGAAAGGAACACGATTAGTGGTTCCAACCCCCTCTCTCCCTCCACCAGGGAAAGGCTGAACAACTTCCCCACATATAAGAAGAAAGGGGAAGGGCCACCTTCAAAGGATACTTGCCAACAGAAGAGTGTGAGGTACCCCAGAAAAATACCTAAAGCTAGAGTTAAGGAACAGACTAAGAAGATTTACCACAGCTTTCCAGAATTTCTCAGATGTATACTATACATGCTGTTCCAGGCAAGGACAAATGTCTGGAATGGTTCTTATTTGGGTTCACTAATACTAATACAGTATCAGTAAAAAAACATAATTGCTCCCATAATGCAATATCTCACCCAGGTTTTGCAGACAGGGATATTACTATGTAAACTGTGTAGGAGTTTCCCTATATATACTCTTTGATATGTAGAATACCAAGCCTTTTCTAGCCAAAAGGAGGAGATTCCAAATCTCTTCAAAGCCAGCACATACACTTGTTTCTTAGGTACAACTTGTGAAGTAATGTGAATTGATTTGTTTGTTATTTTAGCTCCTTCCACAATGGAGATCTCTTAATACAAAAGGCCATTCAATATAAAGCAAATAATACAAAAATTACCTTTCTAGCTCAGCAATTTTCTTATCTTTGTCATTCTTCTCATTCTCCACTTCCTTGAGGATTTCTAGAAGTCTGTCAACCTCAGCTTGAGCTTTGCCACATTCATCTCTGTAGTAAGATGCCTCTTTGTCAAGCTGTTTCATTCTGTCTGCAAATTCTGGGTTCAGCCGAGCTTCTTCTTCAGCTTCATGAGCCTTCAGTGTTAAGTTAAAAAACAACAACAATCATTTAGATAATTTGCTGGCGCTATTTCTGCAGCCTCAGTGTTCAAGTCTGCATGAAAAAAAGGATAATGGGTATTTTTGTCAATTGGAAACATATTCCCATAAAGGCACAGAAAAGAAAAATGAAAATCTGGCTGCATTCTTCCTATAATCATCAGGGGTTTATATTCCCAAAACTGCATCATGAAGAAAAAATATTTCCCCCAATTTAGCGTTTTTCATACATGAACGTAACCATGAAAATCTTAACTTTTGTTTCACTATAAAGTTTCTTAGTACTGTCAAACAAGTAGGCATTTAAAATAATGCAACATTCGGTACCCTAGTCCACAGATTAAATCACTGGATATCTATAAAAATCTCATTGGATACTAACAATTTAAAGGAAGGAATCAGAGCTGTTTTTAAAGGTAAAACTAGAAGAATGCTTTCAGCTGACAGTTTTAACCCAAAGCCTTTTTTTCTACTGTTAATACTTAACCTGAAACATCAGAGAAACAAGCCCATTGGTGAACACGGCACAAATAAATATACCTGGCAAACACATGCATGGGTGCGTGGCAATTTCACAGACAAGAAAGAACACAATGAAAACAACAACAACAGTGCGGAGTCCTGTCCTACTCCCACCAAAACTAATGGGAAAGTCCCATTAACTTCAATGGGAGCAGGATTGGGCATAAAGTGTTTTAAACTCTTGGCTGAAATAATCACAGACAGATGGAAACAACAATGCACTGCAATGCTTAGCCTACCCCTTGTTTCCCATTATTCCTAATTGGCATCTTCAAAGAGCAGGCAGGGAAAAAACAAGTAGTTTAACCGCAGTGCACATTAAACATAGAAAATTCAGAGAACATTTTTTTAAATGTACAAATATTTTACAAAAATTAATTAGAACGGTAGGTCTTCTTGCTATCTTACTAAACAGAGCAGATGTTGATTTGTTTTATTTTTAATTTCAGGGAATAAACAAGGCAAGCAAGCAATGAAACAACTGCTGGTCAAAATGAAACATGCATGTCTTGAAAAAAAAATCAGTACCACGAACTACTACGGTTAGAAGGTAGACATTCTTTGCAATGATTTAGTAGAAATTTCTCTCTCTCTCTCTCTCTCTCTCTCTATATATATATATATGTATAAATATTAAAAGTCTTGTGTTTAAAGGAGGAAAAATAATTAAATTACTGAAGAACAAAAATATTTTGTGTATGCATGTAACATAATTTAAGCATGAGGATAATAAGGAAAATAATGTTGCTTTCAAATTCTATTTTTCTACTTTGGGATTTCTATTCACACAGGAGATCTAATTGTGAAAAGAACAAGGAAGTGAGATAAGACGCTCACTATATTTGTTCTTCTTGTTACTCCAACCCTCCCCTCTAGACAATATTACATTCTTAGGCTACAGGCTTCACACAGATGCCGGGATCTCCCTACACTGAGCTCATTGCAGGGTCTGGTACTTAGAGTATTTCAACTATATTGTTCTGGTGGCACATTTACTAACAAATTTTTTTTTATCTTTTAGAAATCCACAAAGTTGATAAATATCACACCGGGGGAGAGGGAGAGGGATTAGCTATAGTCAAACTTTTTTTTTTGCCATTATATTTTTTAAGTAAGTGCAATAAGGGCTCAAAACCCAGTTGTGCAAGAGATTGAGGTCCTTCTTTAAAGGTGCTAAGTACACTCAGTTCCCACTGACTTCAACAGGAAATGAGAGTGTACAGCACTTAGACAACTGGGCCATACACATTCCTCTCCCATGGAAAACAGAGCAGGAGCTGGCAAGTATTCCTATAATTCTGTAGAGGCCAAAAATCCACAGGAAAAATCGGGTTCCCTCTTTTAAGTTCCCAGTTAATCTATGGGGAGAGCCAGCCCTCCACATCACTCCTCAGATTTCCTTCTCCCACCTGGGATCATGGTTCACTTAAGAAGTCCTGAAACAAACTCACCCATTCTGTCCCTATTTCTCATTTGCCTCTTATATTCTATTCCATCACCATTAGCTTTCCCTTATCATCCTGCTTCTGTGTCTCTCCTTTTAACCCTGCTCCCACCATTCTATCCCTGCCACTCAACCTGTTTCCAGTCTATCTCCTCTCCTTCTGCCCTCTCAGTCTTTTCTTCACTCACCTCCCTTGCCATCAGAATATTGGGACAGGTGGCTTCAACCACCTTCTTCTCCTTCCAGCTCCTGCTGGCTTAGATCCAGAAGATGAAGAAGCTAGAGTAAGGACTTACAGCTGCTTGGCCAGCTGCATTTCCTCTGCCACATTGTTCCCCAGTGGCCAAAAGTAGTAAATGGGGGAAAATCCCTATAGTCCTGCTGGATGTACAGCATCCCAACACAGCTGTGGGGAAGCAGTACAAGGCTGTGAAATGTGAGAGTGTCACGTCATATCCCTGAAACACAACAGCCCCAAATTTACCAAGTAAAGTTACTGTCTTATACCATGTGATATGCTTCCCTTTGTTCAGTTGCATAGTAAGGTAGTTAGGAGAAATTTAAGGACAAACAAATTGTTCACAGTAGAGCTCCTCCTAATACACACATCATTCAGCTGAATTAGTGAAGCACTGATGGGATGATTTTTGTAACATTCCGTAGTGCAGGCATGGTCAGAGAGATAAAGTGACTTGCCTAGAGTGGGTATGTCTACACAGCAACTGGGAGGATGCTTCCTGGCTCAGATCAACATACACACACTAGGTCTTCTTGAGCTAGTGTTGTGAAGAAATAACGGTGTGGCTGTGGCAGCCTGGACAATGGCTCAGGCTAGTCAACTGAGTATATACCAGGAAGTCAGGAAGGATTGTACTCAGGCAGCTACTCAAGCCACTGCCGCTACACTGTTATTTTTAGCACGCTAACTCAAACAGAGCTACCGCATATCTGTCTATCCACACACCCACTGCAGTGTAGACACACTCAACGATTCAATGGGAGAGCTGGGAAGAGAACCCAAATTCCCTGAAGCCCAGTCACACACTATATCCACTTGACCACACTGCTTTACAGAAATAGTCTCTTTAATCATTACCGTTAATTAAAGCATCCATAGTTTGCATGTCAACTTTACATTAGAATTGTACATGTTTGATGCTGCTTTTTATAATTGTAACTGTGAAGAGTGTTATACGCATGTACTAGACATTGAAGACAAAACAGTAATGTTTTCAGATTTGTAGTGTTAAAATTAGTTGTGTAAAATGAAATCACTTGGAGGACTTTTCATGTTAACAATAATAATTCCCAGCAGCTCCAAGGAAGCACAAGGGAAGTAAATGGAACCAGGAGACTCCCTATTCCCCTTTGCACTTTTGTTCAGTAGCCAGGCACAATAAAAGCCCTATTACTCCAACAAAAGAACTATTCCTAACATGCCCGGTATTCAAGATACTTCAAAAGGGGAAGGGTGAAAGCAGAGCCAGGGTTCCACACAGCAGAGGCACCAGAGCTAGTTGGGCATGCATGCAGGAATACGCTGCACTCACAAAACGGTGTAGTTGAAGATATATTCCGCTACATAATGGCAAATTCCATGAGAAATTCCACCTTCCAGAGGCACAATTCCTCCTGGATAGATTCCCCCTGGAGCAATGCATCTCAACACCATTCCAAGCATGAGACAGTGCCTATAAAACTCGAGTATGCCCAGAACTGATAAATTACCTACCCCACCCTACCAAGGCTCTGGAGATGCTTCACAGAGATGCATAACAATTAAAATAATATAAAAGCACAATGCAATTACCAGGATAAAAACATTATAATCTAAAAACATTAGGAAATTAAATATGGAGCCCAGTATTTGAAACCATTATTAGGTTGTCCCTACTTGCATGGATTACCCATTCAGTAGATTGGGACTAATTGGGAGAATAAGGATTGTTTTGCAGAAAGGATGCAGGATCAAACCCATGCACACTACTAAATGGAAGGAAAAAAGGAAAGATTCTACATATATGGAGGGCTGATGGAGCAATATCATAAAACATCTTTGAAACAGAAAAGTTTTCTGGTGTTATTCAAAATTTGCCTAGGACGGAGTGATTGGCTGTAAATAGAGAGTGAGGCTATGTCTACACTATAGCCTATGTCGGCAAAATTTATGTCACTCAGGAGTGTGAATATTCCACCCCGAGTGACTAAATTACACTGGCAGAAGCACTCGTGTGCACAGTGCTATGTCGAGGGGAGACCTTCTCCCACCAACATAGCTTAATGCACTTGCGGAGGTGAGGTTTTTTTATTCCAACGGGAGAACTCTCTCCTGTTGGCATAGAGCATCTTCACCAGACGTGCTTCAGCAGCACAGCTTTACCAGTACAGCTGCGCTGCTGCAGTGTAGTACGTACAGACATGGACTAAGTTCACAACTAAGTTATTCAATTCTCTCACATTAGGGACAAATAGAGAGACAAGGTGGGTGAAATACTATCTTTTATTGGACCAACTTCTGTGGGTGAGAGAGACAAGCTTTCAAGCCATGCAGAGCTCTTCTTCAGGTCTGGGAAAGACACTCTCAGTTTCACAGTTAAATGTGCTAACTCGGGGGTGGCCAAACTGTGGCTCGTGAGCCACATGTGGCTCTTTTACCATTAAAGTGCAGCTCATGGAGCCCTCCCCCACAACCCCATTCTTCACCTACCAGACTGGGTGGGGGGATGCTCAGGACCTTTGCCTTGCAGCAGGGTGGAGCGGTAGGGGCTTCTGCCCAGCGGGAGGGGTCTTGGGGCTTCAGCCCTGTGGGGCGCACCTGCCAGGGCTCAGGGCTTCAGCAGGAGCAGCGCTGAAGCCCCAACCTCTGGCTCTTGAACTTCTGAAGATTGTCGTATGTGGCTCGGAGGGCCAGAAAGTTTGGCCACCCCTGTGCTAACTACTTATGCTAAACAATCTCACCAGTTCTTTACAAGACAAAATTTTCTTATTAATATACACCACTTACATATTCAATATAAATGCCAATAGCTTGTTTGTAAATTATTTTAGGGGCTTGATACTATTTTTAATTTGCATAGTACTGTAACCATCTAACAACAGTTTCTTAGTAATAAAAGTTAAATATAAATACACACTTTTTATTCCAATTATTAATTGGGATGTTGCATTTTAAAGAAAATATACTACTTGCATACAATTATTGAATTGATACTATGCTGTATTTCAGTATTGGAAAAGACATTATTATTTTTTGCAATCCCCAAAACATCCAAATAAAAAGACTGTCACCCTAATGTTTGAACTTCTCTGATTCTAAAAAGCATTTCATATTATCAACCCTGTTTTTTATTTTGCATTCCACAAGTAGAGGCAAAATAATGTTTTCTATATAAATACCAAATTGTCTACAGAAATATTAAAGTGTGACAAAGACATATAAAATTAATGAATATATTATAAATTATGCCCACAATCCTGCATTAATTTTTCTGTATCAGATGTATGCATTGGAATAGTATACCTTAATTTAAATTAGCCAAAAAGATCAAATTAGTGCTTGACCAAAAATAATAATTAAATGAAACAGCAGAAATGTACATGCAAGAAAATACTTTCTAAGATCCTTCACATTTTTTCTGGTTCAATAATAAATTAAATAATCTGTTCTCCTCTTAAATTTTAAAATTGCTTTAAATTTAAGTTATTTTTTAAACTAATTCCTGGGACTGAGCTAAGCAATTTAGAGCTGATCTTTGCTTTGGTTTTGATCTTCCATTGCTTCTGCTCAGTATTTACAGAATCAGGTCCTCAATATTCAGAAGCAGCTTGAGGAACTAGAAACAATCAAATAAATTGTAATACCTTATTACAGAAAAATAACAATAATGTAACTGTTTTCTAACCATTATTTATTAGCACAGGGCATGATTGCATAATCTAAATGGTGTTTACATCTACACACAAAAGTAAACAAGGCCCAAATTCTGTTAATATTATTCAGACAAGTAGTCCCTCTAAATTCATTTTGAATATTATCATGAACAAGATGAGCAGGATTTGGGCCCCTTTTATATTTTTCCACTTTGCTACCAAAAAGCCTACAAGTGTGAAACAGATTTGTCTGTTTGTTCTGTGCATTTTTAAAATGTAGCTTCAGTGATAAGAGTGAGTGCCCCAGAGTTGATAGTACTCTATGGACTAACAAAGATTTATCATTCTACTGGAAAAAGAACAGGCAGTATGAAGGAACTAAGGCTTACTTAAAAATTGATTGTTAAATGCCAGAAAGGTTTAAAATGAAGATTGGAGTTCAATAGGACTGTATTTTGCCATCCACCATATATAAAGTCATTTATTTCATATTTGGAAACACAAATTTGGCTCAATTTCTGTTAATGGCAATCATGTAGTCTAAAGAACAAGTCTTTAGATCAGTCTGAAAAACATATTATTCTCACATTGTCAAAAAATAAACACAAAGGGAAAAATAACTAAAGAAAATATGCATTGAGGATAAGATGTAACTACCTGCTACATGAATTTAATATAAAAGATTTTCCATTCAGTGGTTTTGAACCACTGAGAGATGGTACTTGTAAAAAAGAAGTATGCAAAAAGTAAAAATTGATAAGATTTGGGATACTATATGCAAAAAGGTTAATGGTCAACAAATAGCAATCACTGTAGCAGTGTGATTAAAACTGAAATAATGAAGGGAATGGTCTACATAGAGCAAGAGAAAAGGTAACCAAGGAGTCAGCAATAAACAAAAGGTGTGCACTATAAGAGTGCAGATGATATGCATGAAAGTATGTCGTCTACCTATGAAACCATCATGTCGATGACCCAAACTAATATAAGGAGTGCAAAGTGTACAAGAGTGCAAACTATTTGATCACCACAGTATGTTGGATGAGAAAGTGGGTATATAATTAGGTTTTATGTTCTCTATGAACAAATCATGACTGATTTCCAAATGTAATTACATGATTTTCAAGAAGTAAATATGGTAGATTCTATGGGATCTATTCTCCCATTCAGGGCCGGCTCCAGGGTTTTGGCCGCCCCAAGCAGCCAAACAAAAAAAAAAACCAAAACCAAAAAAACTGCGATCGCGATCTGCAGGAGCAATTCGGTGGGAGGTCCTTCGCTCCGAGCAGGAGTGAGGGACAGTCCGCCGAATTGCCGCCAAACAGCTGGATATGCCGCCCCTCTCCGAAGTGGCCGCCCCAAGCACCTGCTTGGTAAGCTGGTGCCTGGAGTCGGCCCTGCTCCCATTAATACACATGAAATTTCCACTACATCAGTAGAAATAGCATCAACAACAGACCCAACGGATGAAATCCTGGCCCACTGAAGTTAATGATAAAACCCCCATTGACTTCAGTGGGACCAGTGTCACTCCAAGTGTATAATACCATATTTTTATAGAACCCTATAAAATCAAGTTCTCTCACACCTTCTGATTGGAATTACATGGTAATTATATTTAGAATTACTATGTAATCTGTAGGTCATAAATTGCTATGTTATCACAATCCAGTTACATCATTATTTCTGCCCTGTGATGCTCACAGCATATTTTTAGTGTTAGTTTGTACCAGCCAGAAAATCTTCTACAGATAAGAATGTGTTTTTGTTCTTCCTCAAACTGAAAAATAAATACAATATAGACAAAAGGAAATTTCTTAAGAAACTATATTAAAAAAGGCATCAAAGAATAATCCCAAACAAACAAAAGCATTATTACATTTTCTTGTTTAAACTAATAGGACAACATTGTCATTTGTTTTCATCATTCTATATTTTCAGCCTTTTCTTGGTCAAAATACATTTTTTAAATGTATAAATACTAAACATGCACATTCTTCTCCTGAAAAACTGATCTTTTGCCTTCTGAACTAATGTGATCATACTGCAACTTTACAAAAATATGCTGAACAGACATTTACTAGGTATTATTACTGATATTATCAGGTGAGATATCATAAATACATCACCATATATTATTTTGAATTTGAAGGATCCAGTAAAGTATTCCATGAGCATAGCATTAAAATAAAATAAAACAAAACAAAAACTATCTTTTGCATGCTTTTAAAAAAAATATAATAGAGAAGTTGAGGACCTGAAGGCAATGACATTTGAACTTCGGAGGATGTTATGTTAATCCAATTCCCAGTTAATACATATCATATTCAAAAAAATGGCCTTGAAGTCCACAAAGCTCATTTATTTTGACATAACTAAAACAGGTGATCATCAAAAATTTTTTTGCAAAGCTCCATAGAGGAAGAACACAACACAGTGTCAGGTCAATGGATCCTCATGCTTTCATATGTTACAGCGGGCACTTTCAGAAAGGACTTACTGGATTGTACATCTGATTGAACAACTGTTCAGCTTGCTACATTGCAAAGTTGGGAAGGAGTGAAGCATAGACAGGAAAAGAAGGAAAGATCCAGGAAAACAGCATTAGCTCAACAAATCCAGTGCATTTGCACAGAAGAACTTGTCATAAAAAAGAAGAAATTTAAGTTTCTAAACATTCCTTGGTGAAAGCGAGAGGCACTGGGGAAACATAAATGTTGACTTTGGCTTCTAAAAAAGAATAGCTGGAGTAAAAAAGTTAAGGTTTGTGTTACTTTCCCTCTCTCAAGTTAAATAACCCATGAAATAAAGAAAGGTGTCCACTTTTGATGATACATTAAGTGCTAGTCTCAAGCAATGAATCACTAGAAGCGCTTTTAGCCAAGACTGCAATTTATCACAAAAGTTTCAAAGACAGTAATAATAAAAGATTAATTAAACTTTATCATTAAATTTATGGTTTTTCTTTTGTATTAACACAAGCCTGAATTTTCGATCCAATATAACTTTTGAACAGTACAGCTTGGCAAACAGTAGTTTAGCAACAGCAAGTATGTCAGTAAGCATGGAAATATAAAATCCATGATAAACAACAAAAGGAGGAAATTCTAAAGTGGATAATAAGATTCAGGAAAGCAACATAAAAAATAATTAACTACCTATGAGGTAATTCCTGCTGTTCCATCATAATTAGCAAAGGAAAATAAGTAAAAAAAATGCCTGTAGAGTTTTGGCACAAAAGTGTTGGGAGCTCTTCACTAATTTTGTTCCCATCAATTCCAAATCATAATCCTCGTAACAAAAGGCTTAACAAGCATGCTCATGGTTTTAAACAATTTTGGTGTACAGTAAAATACAGTATGAACACAGGAGCAATTATTCTTTTTGACTGCTCTCCTATTTATTGGTTTTTAAATGCATATGCTATTTCAATTAATAATGGGGCTACAGTTCAGTTTGTTGTCATCAAATGTTTCAAGAGTCTGCCTAAGGATTTTTGTTTTACTTTTGAATATATTCTTTCAGAGTCTGCATATTTTCTCCCCCAGAAATGCAGGTATTGCACAGTGTCAAGTATATAATACTGAGAAATAGTTATAGTCAAGCCTGGGGAAAATGTCTTGAAGAAACATATATAAAAAGGAGGAATTGAAAAAATAATTGAAAAAGAAGAGGAACAAAATTCCAAGGCAAAACTGTTCCTCATCACAAGTTTGGTTAGGCCTTGTATCCCATAAACACTTCTTCTGGGCATAGTGCTTAGGACTATGACTTCTCAGAACTATTCACTGTTGCAAATATGTGCTGGATTAAATCGATATTTAGGAATAAAAATGGATACAACTAAAGAATCATAGTTAATACTGGGCAAGTTAACTAACAGTACCACCACTCTGATTTATTTATTTATTAAGAATGATAAATGATATGCAAGTTGTTAATATTTTTTTAAAAAGAATGGATACATATTTGGAGTTACTTTTCAAATTATGTCCAATGAAATTACACATCTCTCACCTCTGCAGTGTTGAGTGTTCGTTGATACAGTGAGCATCCATATGGGACATGCAGATTTGTATACTGTGTATAAGAATGAAGAAATGTATATGCTCCCTCCCATCTCCATTCAACAAAATTCTAAAATCCTCCCAAAACTGATTTCTGTTTCAGTTAGTTTGTTAAGGGATAAAATCAGTGACTGAAGGTAGATATCAATTTCTGGAGAGCAAGTTACAAAAATATCACAGGATATTTTTAGGTTTAGCTGAAATTAAAGCTTTTACTAAAGTAAATATAAATTAAAAATTACTGTTTGCAGTCCATTGTCATTAACAGTCAGTGTTTCTATTCTCCTAAACACATCCAACAATGTTGAATCTGCATATTATTGTGGAAATACCAAGCCTCCTACAAATCTTGGGCCAGTTCCCATTGGGAATTCATGTTGTATTTATGGTATAATCAAATTATTATGTTTTCAACTTTCATTTGGTAACCCTTTGTATTTTATTCATAAGGAACATACTTCCTTTTTATTTAAAAGGAGGCCCAGACACTTACAGACTTTTATAACTGCTTATTTTTCCATTACTAAATGATGTGTTGATATATAAATTCATAGATGTTCACTTAGAATTTCAACTATTTCAAGCAGATTTCCATTTTTTTAAGATGACAGGTGCTTTAGCATTCTAAAGAACTATTTATCACAAAAATTCTCCCAAAAATAAGGCCACTGGAAAAATAGTTTGAACATGTGAATTCATTTGAACGAATACCGCTAAAAGCAACAAAATTAAATGTAAAAGTTAACCATAGAGGTAATAGTATTTAAATTATAAGTATCTTACCATGCTCATCACCTGGTCTGAACTATAATGCAAATAAAGATTCTTCACACCTTCAGTAAATAATATTTATATTTCTTTTAATAAAATAAAAGTGACCTATGCCTACATGCATTATTTAGGTATTTTAATTCTGGTGCAAATGGCATTGATAATTTCTTGTAAATATTTGATAGGTTAAGATTTTGTTAAAAGCTCTTTGCATGCAAGTTTATTTGAAACAATGCCCTCCTCTCATCCAAATAAGAAAGGCCACAATGGGTCAGACCAAATGTCCATATAGCACAGTATCCTGTCCTCCAACAGTGGCCAATGCCAGGTGTTTCAGAGGAATGAACAGAACAGGTAATCATCAAGTGATCCATCCCCTGTCGCCCATTCCCAGCTTCTGGCAGATATAGACTAGGGACACCATTCCTGCCTATTCTAGCTAATAGCTATTGATGGACCTATCCTCCAGGAATTTATCTAGACTGTGCATTCTGTGAAGAAATACTTCCTTTTGTTTGTTTTAAGCTTCCTGTCAATTAATTTCATTTGGTGACCACTATATGGTCACCCAACAACTGTATATATCATGTGTTTTATACGTGTAAAATTTATATTAGATCATAATATTTTGAGTGTGCTCTTCTAAAGTATACATTACAGCACATATACCTACTCTAGAAGTACATAATAAAATCAAAATGATAGGTAAAAATATAAGATTCAAATTCTGAAACCCTTGCTCACCCTTGAGTAATACCTTACTACACAGGTAGTCCAACTGAAATCAATGAGGCTAACTATTCAACATGAGGAAGGGTATCATAATCTGGACCTAAAAATGTCAATATTCAAGCTAAAATAATTAACCTCTTCTAGAGCACATAAGCATATAAATCTATGTCTGAAGTATTTTGGGGGTTTAAAGTTTTATCTACACTTCTCACTGGCTTATTTAACAGTTGCAGAAGGAAAATATGATGCTTAAACCCCTTGAGTATATCATGAGTTTGGTGTTCAAACAATGAATGCAGACACTACCAAATGACAAAGCAAAAAGTCAAAGAAACACATGAAAAAAAATGTGTCAACAAAATTTGGAGATCGGTTAGTATTGTAATGAAGTAATCTACATAAAATTATTGGATAAGTATTGTACTTCTAAAACATTTTTCTTTAAATGTTTGCTTCTGTTTCTTGGTGGATATAAATAATGCCAACTGTGATATATTCAACACTATTTTCTTTAACTACCTAAAATTTTAATTAAGTAAATAAATACATAAAATTAAGGAGAATTTCAGTATAAAACCTAGACATTTTTGACTAGAAAGAGTAATTTAGATTTGTAGATATAATAATGGCTGGTTTCTATAACTTCCCCCCTCCCCCCCAGTATTTTCACCAGTTTTTCCAAATACCCCTTAGACAGGAAACTTAAGACAATTTTTCAGGCTCACAGACAGCTTTTATACATGCTTCTTAAGAAAAAGTCAACATTGTTTGATGCTAGGATCAGCAGACAGCAGAAGACTGCCAGATTTTAAAATGGACCTCTTGCTTCATTGCCAGTTATATGTTAGAAAAGTGAAGAGTTTAGTCCATTTTACAATAAGAATTTTCTTAGAAGGCACCTACCTTTTTCAGCTGTGCTTCCAACTTACTACATTCTTCTTTCTTTTGTTCTATGGCTATTTCTAAAGATTTTAATTTGGAGTCTCTTTTCAGCCCTGTTGATGCCAATGATGATGCATGTTCTTTGAGGTCAATTAAATTAGACTGAAAAATTATCCAAAAAAAGAAGAAAGAGATGGTGTTAGAAATTGCATTGATCCTAGCCACTAAGATTGTAAATTATTGTACCAGCTATATTTTCGGTCAAAAACTTTGTACATGTGTGTAGACATGGGAATGGGTATTTACAGCATAATAAAATATTATTAGGTAATTTTTAGAAGGTTATTAGGGAATTTTTAGAAGGTTAACAAAAAGTTGAATGTCTATGAAAAGATTACTTGTTCTTGAATATACCATGTTCCCTCTGCTGGAAACATAGAGGGTAATTTCCTTTGGGAAATGGATGATTCATTTGTATTTTAAATGTAATCCTTGAGAATTAGAAAATAGTCTATTCTGTATTTTACACTGATCAGTGTTCTCCTTTATATTTAGTTTACTATCAGATTTTACTTTTGCCAGTTATCCTATGATAGAAGGGTGGAGGTAGCTGCACACAACAGTATTCTACATATTCATCTGCACTTATAATACTATTATCAACTTCTATTGTTAATTTTGTCTATTTTACTTATAATAGCCTATAGAAGCTTTAAAATAAATTAGAATCATAAAGGTTAAGCCCCAGAAGGGACCACTGGATCATCTATTCTGACCTCCTGTATATCACAGGCCACTAACCCCTGCCCAGCACCCACACAATAAACTCAAACACTGAAATTAGACCAATGTATTACAGCTCTCAGTAGACAGGCACAGAATCGGAGGAACTGGGAGTCACCAAGACCTGAGACCCCGCCCTCCCCCAATAGCAGGGAATTGATTAAGTAAGATAAATACAGATCATCCTGCAAGTGAGCCACAACCCATGGAATTCTCACCATCATTTCTTTTAGCCCCTGCAAAAATGGCAGCAGGCTTTTATTAAAAATATCCTCCTCATCATCATGCTGGCGGTAGATTTAAAAAAAAACCCACCAAAGACAGACTTGAATAGAAAAAAAATATTTCCCATTAATTCATCACAACTTTAATTATTTATAAATTCTTACTCAATAGCTTTACTTTAAAGGGTACTCAGACCCTACAGGAGAAGTATGCAAGAGAAGAAAAACCAAAAAGAAGTATCTTGCAGCATGACATGAATAGGATTTAATCTTATCACATAGTTCATAAGAATCTAATGACGTGAGCACAGAGCAGTGGTATGCAATGGCACAACAAAACTTTAGTAAAGAATCAACCAGACCAGGGAATCACCAAGTAAAACCTCTTATCAATAATCAGTCTGGCTGAATCAAATACTGGTGGACCTTACTCTCAGAAGGTCTTGCTCCCGCTAAGCCCATTAGTTCAAATAAAAACTGAAAATAGGACCAGCAGTAGAATACTAAAGCCTTGTCAAACATGTGTAAAGGAAAGGAAAGAAATATACACAAAGAAGAAATAAAAGAAAAATATTTCATGGAAAGTAATCAAGAGTTTGACAGTGGGGATTGCTCAAAAATATATTGCTTTAGGAGTTAGTTTCTAAAAATAGTTGAAAACCAATAGCTTAAACCAGGTATCTCAAACTCCATTGCACCGCAACCCTCATCTGACAACAAAAATTACCACATGACCCCAGGAAGGGGGACCGAAGCCTGAGCCCTGCTGCCCCAGGAGGGTGGGCCAAAGCCAAAGCCCGAGCCCCACTGCCCTGGAGCTGGCCCGAAACCGAAGCTTGAGGGCTTCAGCCCTGGGTGGGACGGCTGTCAGCTGAGCCCTGCCACCCAGGCCTGAAGCCCTTCGGCTTCAGCCCCAACCCCCAGCAAGACTAACACCAGCCCTGGCGACCCCATTAAAACAGGGTCATGACCCACTTTGGGGTCCCGACCCACAGTTTGAGAACTGCTGGCTTAAGCAATTTGACGGTGTCTGTAATTAACTTGTTTATATCAGTGAAACTTGTTAGGAAGATCAGAACAATAAAGATTTTAAATTTTACTGCAATGGCTGACCTCCTTCTCTGTTAGTTCAGCTTGTAAAGCATTAACTTTCTCCTTCAAGTCTTTGTTTTCCTTTTTAAAGGATTCTATTTCTTCCAGTCTCTCTCGGTCATCCCGTTCCCTCTGCTCCTTCAAGCGCTCTATTATTCTCTCCTAACAATAAGAAAGAGTAATAAAAATGTAAAGCTTGGTACAGCAATTCAGAAAAAAAAAAGCTCTCTTTGCATTAAGTTGCACTGGTGAAATTGATCTTTGGAAGCACATATATCACCTTAATTCTCGAGATAAGGGAAATAAGAGGTCGCTCCATCCAACACTTACTGAAGACAATAGAAATACTTCCACTGGCTTCAGTGGGCATTGAATCAGCCCTAAATGCTGAATTATGGTACCATCCTAGACAAAGTTCAACAAAATTTGATATTAATGTAAAATACAGAGACGTTTAATAATATTTAGAGAACACTACATATTTGGACAATGCACCTGCTTTGTTGTTAATCCATAAATTATGAATGAATGTTCAAAATGACAAAGCCACGTTTTCTACTATACTCAGTTTGAATTTTCTTATTACAGTCTAGCTTCCCAGCAAGTTCTATGCAGGTTGCAATAGAGTCTTCATGAAAGTTCTAAAGTTTAGTTAACAATTGTGTGATAATTTAGAATGCAAGCAACAATCTGCCAGTTATCGGTAATGCTATATTCACAGGTATGACATTTTGAAAAACACTGGAATGAGACAGAGAAAAAGGTATCTTCATTTTGATTGCAAAACCCAAAAGAAGAACATTTTCTATCCTAATAGCAACGATTACACACATGCTTAAAGTTGATCATATTCTTTAATGGTGTGCTGAATTTGGCTCTAAGCAGGAAAAGGAAAATGATAGTTTTTCTTCATGGCTTTGAAGGGATTACCTCTAGAACATTTTTTCAGTTCTGGGCTCATCAACAGCAACACTGACAAATTAGAAGGTAGTCACTGCAGACTAACATGATTCGTGGGCTAAAGAATTGATTTAAAAATATGTAAAAACACAAGTCATATAGTGTATAGTTTAGCTAAGTAATGACTAAATTGGGAACATCGCCATCTACAAATATTTGAAATGTGTAAACAAATCAATAGGAGAAAATATTTAGTGTGAGATGAAATTAAATTAAAAATAGGATAATTTAAGCAGAATGTCAGGAAAAACCTTTTTACAGAGAAATTTATGGAAACTATGGAATAAGTCTCCCAAGGAATGTGATGGAAGCCATATCACTCAGGAAAGTTAAACCTGGACTAGACAAAACAGTGTCCTAGTATGAAATACTACTACACTGGCAGGAAAATGGATGAGATGGCATAATTCATCTTTTCCCCTCTGATTCCTTTGGTGTGCCATTGTAGTGCTGTTGATTGTTTCTTTTTAGTTCTTTTTATACTTATGCATGAAATCTATATTATAAAATACTGCTGCATACCAGCATATGACCATGGTTAGTGGAAGTCTAATATTGTCAGAATAACATACATTCTCTTTCTCTCATGTTAATTTTCTCTATGCATAGCTTGTTATACTGCAATACATGTAATGTTTTATTTTTCCTAGCTTTAATATGATTTATTCTCAGTTGAATTTTTTATTACATCTCAAAATGTCAATGAAATATTGAAACAAAGACGGCACCACCTCAGTGGCTTCTCATCAGCTTATTTTATTTGTAAAAAGTTTAGCTACCGTGTAAGGGGAGGAAAGCATTCATTCATTCACAGAACTTATACTGAAATTTATTATTAAGAATATCTAGTTATTTAACTGTCCTCTCTAGACATTCAGTATAATCCTTCTCAGAGGCTTAGAGGCCCTTCAAAACTGTTCCCTTTCCATCCCCCGCAGGTACAACAGAAATCTGTAAAAGGAATAACCTCAACCTTTAAGACACAAAGGATGAGAATAAAGTGCAGAGTGTGAGCCTAACAAGTCCAGCTCCCACCCTTGCAGCAGCCCTTCCTTCCTCCTCTCCCTCTTCCTCTTTATTCTCCTTCCTCCAATGAAGACATTCCCCTTCCTTAGCCCACTCAGTGAAACATCAAAAAAGCCCCTTTTCTCCAAAGAGGCAGAGCCTTGCATTCCCCACAGCCTTGCATTCTGTACCTCAGCCATTAGTTGCTTTTCCTCACTTTACTCACATATCTGACATGTGTTCCTTCCCCACCACTGTCTTCAGTGGCCATTGTGTACTGCCTGCCTGTTTGCTTCCCAGCATGAGAGAAGGTGTTGGAACTCAATGATGGGACAAGTGGAGCATGAGTAGTGTTTCCAGCAGACAGGGAGGGCTTTTCCAACTCTTGCCTGTCTTTTCAGTTTCCATGGCTCCAACCTTACGTAAGCACAAAACCCCTTGGTGTTAACAAAAGATTTAGGTATCAATAGAGGTGGTTTGGGAACAAACTGATAAATTAAACAGCAACAAGTCACCAAGACCAGATGGTATTAACCCAAGAGATCTGAAGGAACTCAAATGTGAAATGGCGGAACTACTAACCAGACAAATGGAGGAGAGCTAATGTGATGCCAATTTTTTAAAAAAAAAGAGATCCAGACATGATGTTGGCAATAACAGGACAGTAAGCCTAACTTCAGTGCCAGGCAAACTGGTTGAAACTATAGTAAAGAACAGAATTATCAGATACATAGATGAATACAATTTGTTGGGGAAGAGACAACACGGCTTTTGTAAAGGAAATTATGCCTCACCAATCTATTAGAATTCTTTGAGGGGGTCAACAAACCTATGGACAAGGGTAATCCGATGAATATAGTGTACTTGGACTTTCAGAAAGCCTTTGATAAGGTCCTTCACCAAAGGCACTTAAGCAAAGTAAGCAGTCATGGGATGAGAGGGAAGGGTCTCTTATGGATCAGTAACTGGTTAAAAGACAGGAAAACAAAGGTAGGAAAAATGGGCACTTTTCAGAATGGAGAGAGGTAAAGAGCAGCATACCTCAGAGATCTGTATTGGAACAGGTGCTGTTGAACATATTCATAAATGATCTGGAAAAATGGGTAAACAGTGAGGTGGCAACATTTTCAGATGATACAAAATTACTCAAGATAGTTAAGTCCAAAGCAGACCATGAAGAGTTAGAAAGGGATCTCACTAAACTGGGTGACTGGGCAACAAAACAGCAGATGAAATTCAAAGTTGATAAATGCAAAGTAATGCATATTGGAAAACACAGTCCCAACTATATATACCCAAAATAATGGGGGTCTGAATTAGCTGTTACCGCTCAAGAGAGAGATTGTGGAGTCACTGTGTATAGCAGGGGTTGGCAACCTTTCAGAAGTGGTATGCTGAGTCTTCATTTATACACTCTAATTTAAGGCTTCGCATGCCGGTAATACATTTTAACACTTTTTAGAAGGTCTCTCTATAAGTCTATGTAAGCCCCAAGGAGATTACATAGATTCTTGGAGCTCTGTCTGCTGGCAGCTCCAGGAGGAGGAGCCAAGGCAAACTCAGAGTCTGCCCAGCAACCAATAGGGAGTGAGATGCCCCTCCCAGGGAGTTCAGGAGAGGGGAGAAGCCATTTTGGAGAGGTTGGAGCCAGCGAGGGCAGGACTGGTTGTGTGGGGAGCTGGTGAGTCCCAGGCCTACACGCAGGGTTCCCCCTGAGAACAGGCCTCTAGGGACCTGACAGACGATCCCTCACCTGGGTTTTCTTTCCCCAGGGATGAGTCCCAAAGCGTTTGCTGAGAAATTTCCCCAGCCAGGCTGGGCTCACCTCCAGCTCCCTACGTGAGACTAGTCACCACATGGTCAGCTCTGCTAGTCCAGGGAAGCTGCCTGCTGAGTGTGTGACTGGAGGCTGGGCTAGGAGGCTACAGTTTGGATGTTAGGGTAGTTGTATAACCTACACCTTGAGCCCTGCACCCCTTTGTGGTGAGGGGAAATCCTGGGACCAACGCAGCCTGATTCCTGCTGGAGGAGGGTCCCTGACAGCAGACAGCAGCCCCTCTGCAGTGACTGAAGAGTCCAGTGTCATCTTCAGACCTGAAGATCAATTCATGGAGTTCGTGAGTGCACCATCTTTTAGTTAGTTAGTCAGGGAATTTGTTTTGGGGACCCCCTACTCCCTGAACTGTGTCCTCAAGCCAGGGAGTAAGGGTTTGAGGATTTTAAAACCTGCTGCTTATTATACCTGTGGAGGGATTCACCACCTCCTCCCACTTGTGGGTCCTTTGGACTGTACTGAACCCAGTCAGCCACACTGCTAAACCACTGCAGAGAATTTTATAGGTCATCAAGGGCCCCAGCAAAGTACGCATACCAACAGAACACTAATTTTACACTTGTTACATCAAGTCATGGGTATTTTCAGTGTGGGCACCGGTGACCCTAAAATAGTGTTTCACCCTGTTACGTTGTATTTGTTGCCTGTTTAATATAATTATTGTGTTGAATATATTTTTATATGTTGTGTTATTTCTTGGAAGTCTCCAACTATCTGGCAAGTAAGTGGGGATTACTCTGTAGTTAGAATTTTCCGCCCAAGCTGCCCTGGTGACCCTGCCAGGAAGGAGCAAGGGGGATGGAGGCACCACCAAATAATTTCATAGAAAAAAAAAAAAGATTTACCCTGCTGAGTGGATGGCAGGATCCAAAAGAACCCAGACTTGTCCATCAAAGCCTGTAAGCGGATTGCCATTAAAGGAGGTAACCAGGTGGAGAGGGGCGCTACATCTATAATGTATAACCAAACTACTGTTATATGTAAAGTAAGCAAGATTTTCAAAATGTTTCAGAAGCTTTATTTAAAATTAAATTAAAATGCAGATCTCATCAGTTTAGTGTGATCCTCGCCCTTGCTTTTCCTTGCTGAGTTTTCCAATGTCTGGCACGTATTTGGATACTTTAAGCTGCACACAGGCTTCTGAGTGATCAGTTGTTAACTGGCTCCGAGAGGGACAGAGGACAGATATCATGTGTGAATATACCTGTTCACACAGGTATGTGGATCCAAATGCTGAAAGCATTGCAAACGCAATTTTCTTCAAACAGTTAAATTTCACTGGCAGGGACGTCCAGCAGGTCAGAATGGAGGCCCCAGGATCTCTCTCGGTAGCTTCAAGTGCGCTCCACAATCCACAAACTTTGATGTCCACAATTCTGAGCTTTTTAACTAAATGAGTTGCATTTTGAAATCTTCGAGACACATCCACTGAAATACAGACAAATCCAAGTCGCTTTCGTTGAACTTTTCAAGTTTAATTAGAAAAGAAAGCATTGGGCCAAATCGCTGGAAATCTTGAAATCTGTCAGAAAATTCTGATTCCAGTTCTTGCATGCACTTTCCAATCTCATCAACACTGACAGTGCAATGTGTCGATAGTTCTTTTATGTGTTGGAAGTAGCAGAAAGTAGAAGTTTGAATATCACTGGAAAAAACTGCTAGTTTCAAAACAAATGTTTTCCAGGCTTCATAAAGATCCAGAACTGTTTGCCCTGCACCCTGGAAACAGAGGTTGAGTTTGTTTAGGTGAGCAGCAATATCAGTTAGAAACGTGAGCTTACACAGCCATGTGTCATCATCCAGTTCAGGGTACTTTTGTTCTTTTTCCGACAAAAAGGCCTTGATTGCCTCAAAACAGATTACAAAGCGCACCAAACCTTGCCACGACTTAGCCACCGAATGCTGCTGTGAAGTGGGATGTCATTATAAGCACTGTCCATCTCTTCTAGAGGTGCTTCAAATTGTCTGTGAGTCAAAGCAGATCGAGCAACAAGGAAATTCACAATTCACACCACTGTATTCATCACATTATTAAGCTCTGAATTAGAAATTTTTGCACACAGGTTTTCTTGATGGATGATACAGTGAAATTTAACTGTCGAATGGCCAATTTGATCTTCAAGTAACTTTACAAATCCCTTCTGTTTTCCGACCATGGCAGGAGCACCGTCTGTTGTCACACAAAATATTTTTCTGATGTCAACTCCTCATTTTTCAAAATGGTTTACAAAACTTTCCAGTATATCTTTTCCCTTTGTTGTGCCATGCAGGGGTTTTAGGCAACAAAGTTCCTCTTGGATTTCATCGGAAGCACAATATCTTGCAACAATTGGCAAACGTGGAACGTCGTTTATTTCCACGGTCTCATCAACTGCAACACTGAACACTGCTTGTCTTTCAATGCAGTCATCTGCTTTTCCTTAATGTTTTCTGCCATTTCACTTATGCGTCTCTCAACTGTTCTGGCAGAGATGGGGAGTTCTTTTATTCTAGATATGATTGTATCTTTATTTGGAAAATCATTGAACAAAATCTCCAAACTGCTGAGAAAAACTTCTTTTATATATTCCCCATCTGTAAACAGCTTTCTGTTTTTTGCAATGCACTGTGCAATCTTGTAACTTCCTTCTGTAGCTTGATTTTTACTTACACTTAAGCTTTTAAAAACACTGCTTTGCTTCTCATAGGCTGCTATTGCCTTTTTGATTGATTCAGTCTTGTCTGCTTTGTCAAGAAAGGTTTTCTCGTGCTTCGTTTCAAAATGTCATTGAATACTTGATGTGCGACAAACAACACTTTCATAACAGAAAACACAAATAGCACGGTCCTTCTTTTCAATAAATCCAAATGCGTCTGTCCAAGCAGGCTGAAATGATCAGACATCTAGCTTCGCTTTCTTAGGAGCTGCCATTTTGTCAAGTGTTCCCTTCAACTCTCAGTGGGGAAAAAAAATGGCGATAGAAGGCAGGCACAAGGTCAAACACAGTGTTGTCTGAGATAAGCAATTTTAAGATGGGGGTGCTGGTGTGCAACCCCCTCTTGCCTGGTGTGCAACCCTCACTGTCCCAGGCTTGGGACAGTGGGCCATAGCGGGGAGGCTGCAGAGGACTGATCCAAGGTCAGGAGCAGAGCCCAGTGTGGCCTGCTGGGACTCCAGGCTGGAAAGCAGGCTGAGCAAGGCTGGAGATCCAGACCTGGCTGCAGGAGGTCAGCGGCTGGAACCCAAGATTTTGACATAGGTAAATAATCAGCACTAAGTTTGATGTTCTTGTAATAAGCATATTGATATAGAACAGATATTTGCTACTGCACTTCTCAAGAGCATTTTTTTAAAAGAGCCTGAAATTCAGAGTCCTACTCTCATTTTACATCCTGCATTTGCTTGTCAGAGAAAATCACCTTTATTCCCTTGGATAAACATACATCTATATTATAGAGTTAACACTACTATGAGAACCTTTGGCTGAAGACAATGTTGAACAATTACATAGTTCTCTTTCTAACATAAACAGGCTACAGAGTGATGACATTCCTGTATGTACTCAGATGTGTTCCATCTTGCATACAGCAAAAAGAAATTGTCAAAGGCCGACTAGCAAAACCCTTTCCAAGAGATTATAATTTTTACAGTGGTAGGCTGCCCAGCTCTGTACACCATATTCAAAAGAGAGTGAAATCCTGGCTTCATACAGTCAATAACAAAACTCCCACTAACTTCAGTGCGGTCAGGATTTCATCCAGAGTCTCACAATTTCCTTTAGCCATTTCAATAGGACTTTGTGTAGGCAGAGAGGTTTGCCCATGTGGATGAAGCTGCAGGAGCACGGCCTTAAATAGAAACATCACTTTTGAGCAGTATGACAGAACTGTTCTAAGTTTACTTTTTAATGTGTCACACATTGTGAGCTACACAAGACATGGATAATGTATGTTATTAAGAGCCCAGACTCACTCCTAATAATAAATAAATTCCCAGACTGTTATGAGGAATCATAGATTCTATGATATTTAAACTGTAAATTCAAAGATTATCCTCCTGCACTGAATGTAGATTAAGAAATGTTAAAGTATGTACATTGCTGTATGAATAATTACGTTAGGGTGTTTTTGTTTTGTTTTTCATACCAACGCCACCTTAAAGATTTAGTTACTTAAAGTAATATTCCCTATATAATAAACTATATTAAATGTATACATAATAGTCACTCTGGCATTTTATTAATGGTTAAATAGTATAAAATTATTCTCAGTCAATCACAAAAGAAGGCTAATTTAACTGTCAGCTGCAGGGGGCTAGATGTCAAAAACGTGTTAAAAGGGCCTAATATACCATGTTTTACTTGATTAACAGCTAACTTGAAGAAATCCCAACAATGTGTTCTTGTTTTAGTCTTATTTGCACTGGCAAGCTTTCCTTGTGCTCTAATCAGTACCTCACAGGTCTAATCTACTTGCACTTTATCACAGAAGCAGGAACTGAATTGTAGCAGCATGCTACTTTATTATCAGACATACTCAATTGCTTATCTACTGTGTGGGGCTACAGCAGTTGTATGGCAAGACCAACTTCATAAATATCTGCTTCATGAAAGCAACCTCTTGAGCTGCTGGGCCAGTTCTAAAGCTAAGATATTTTAAAAGTTTAATGTTAACATCAAGGAAGTCTATAGTGCTTTTACCTATTCTTATTTTTTTTTTAATTATCTGTGCAGGAATAAAATTATTTTTGGCTTAATACGAAGTGCACCTTTAGTCTTTTTTAAAGAGCTTTCATTGCCTAGAAGAAACTTCCAGTTTAGAGAATGATTAAAAAATGCCCACAAACTGTAAATATATCAATTAATTATTCCTGCACAATCCTAACTAATTACTTTCTTAGTGTCTTGCACATTATTGCAAGTTATTTGACAGCAGAAACCGAATCAATCCTAATTGTATTCAACACCAGAAAAGCTGTAAACATTTGATATTTTGGATAAAGGACTGTTGTCCTAAAAAGCACATTTTAAAGACTGGTACAATATCGTAGTACTTGAAAACCATAGTCTAATGATTATATAGCTCATGATGAAGATTGTGTTTCCCATATGCAAAACTTGGCATTGTTCACAACAGTTTTACTTTTGTGTGTATGCATCCCATCAAATTTAATTCCACTAGTCTTTTAAAGGCAGAATACTCCAGCAAAAAGGATCTATAAAGAGTTTCTATCTACCTCGGTTTATCAAGATAATCATTTGGAAACGTACTAACGGCTGAAAGATGTATATTAGGATCCTGGAAATATTTTCTAGATTAAATGAATACATGCTACAGGTATACTGTAAAATTGTTTGTTCTATGGTAGGTACGTAATGATTTTAGGATTCCATCAGTCTCTGTTTTTCATTTAGTTGGACACAGTGACAAAGCCACCTTGCCATTAAATGTAAAAGAAAAGCCAAAATGGAATACTCATACTCTTGCAAATTCTACTTCTAGGATTTTTGGTAAAATACTAGTGGCGATGTTTTCTAATTCAAAATCAAATTATTTATCTGCAATTCTCAATGCACTACAATTGGTGCAAATAAATTATAAAATTTTCAAACAATAAGCACACAAAGTTTGCATGTGCAAATCTAATGCAAGTGATAGCGGGCCTAGAATCATACACACAAAACGAAAAGCCAGTTTTAGGCCCCTTTTTATGGTAAAACATTTTAGAGGAGAAAAACAGTTAAACTATCTGATTGTGGGGCATCAAGTTGGATTTTGTTGCTATTTGGTTTGCTAAGTTTTATGTTTTAATATTCTCTGGATAAAAGCCTTCTGAGGGGTGTTTTCAAATCAAGTGTGTACCTTTTTCTAAAAGATATGATCTAGTTCAACAGTGCCTATTGGACTTAAGTCATATGACCTGTGTTATGCAGGATGTCGGACTAGATGACCACAATGGTCCCTTCTGGCCTTAAAATCTATGAATCTCTGAATAAAGCCTTGTCCACACCAACAAAAGTAAACTGACTTTGAATTCAGTTCAACAACATGCTTAAGTCTTTTGCTGACTGAATTTTCAAAACATGGTTTCCACATTCAGTATTAATGCTCCGAGAACTGTTTTAGCACATATAATAGTAGTGAATTAGTGAGCTAAACTTCAGGTCTAATTTTCAAAAGTGTGTGAATTAGAAACATAAGTCTCAATAGGACTTACCTTTAAAAATCAGGCCCTAAGTGACATAGCCTATTTAGGTGCCTAAACTTGCAGAGACTCCTAGTGGGATTTTCAAAAGTGCCTAGATACTTAATTCCCATTTATTTCAATGGGAGTTTTGAACTGTGTTAAGTAGACCTAGGTTAAACCACATTCAGTGAATAAACCATATTTTACATAGTATAGACAGGGCTCAAAAAGTCTACCTGCAATTTATCTTGTGGAGATCAAGTGCTGACTCCTGCTCATTAAGACCATAGTTTGCATAGCTGTGAGAATTTATAGAAACCTTTAGCACTACATAACAGTAGATCAGGGATTAAATTTCTGCTGGGAAAATCATAACTTTTCCTTGTGTGTATAATTTTTCTTTTAATGTGTGGGATGATCTTACCTGTGTTAGTCATAAGTGTTTAAGAGGGAGCCTTTTGGGGGGAAGCATGGAAGACGGGGGAGGTTTACAAAAAATTTTTAAAATGAACCTACAAATAATCACTTTAGGGAAGTGACAAATTCACTTTTATGGCGATTGTCTAAATGGCAAAACTGTTGAGCTGATGTCTTCTGTTGAGAACTGTAAGAACTGTTCTGAACAGCAAGAGGCATCATGATCATGTACTTCCTTCCATAGCATTGGATAGTGCAGAGAGGGATGTCTCACAGATAGTTGCAGAAACAACAGGAAACCTAAAAATGATGTAAGTCCTTTATTAGATGGTGTGGTGATTTGGGGGAGTTGTCTGTATTAATTCTGTGTGAAATTATGAATTCCCTGTATGTCTACCAGACTGCAAAGTCCATTTGGAATGTAGGGGCTAGTTGTCTTCTCTGTTGTCTCTTAGTCTCCATGTTGGACTGAAATTCCAAGGCTTAGTGACACAGTGCTGACAAGAAAGCATTGATAACTCAGGGTGGTCCTCTATTCAAATACAAACACCCAAGACTATATGCTGGCTCCCATCCAAAAGAGCTGATTTGTCAGGGTAGAGGTTGCCTGACAATGAAGCCACATGATAGGAGTTTGGGATCACCTGATGAGGCTGATCTGGGAGTCATCTAACCGAGGCACTGGAACATTATAAAATGGACAGAAGCTGATCTATTCAGGATCTTCACCATCTTCAGCTATTCAAGAAGAGAGAAACTGCTGCAGGGGCCTGATGATGCAAGGGAGAACCCTGCCTACCTGAATTCAGATGGTCCCCCAGGGAAAGCATGAGTCAAAGGGAAGAGCATTGCATTCAGCAGGTTTGATGTTTTTATATGATCTTTACTCACTGTGTTTAATCTCTTAGCGAAGAGCAATGGTGGTTTGGGGTTTTGTGCAAAGTGTCTGTGTGCTACGCATTGCACCTATCGTATGACCCACTGAAGAGGCTGTTGTTCATCCTTTGAGTTGATGACCATGACATCACTGATTGGTCTGGTTTTTGTGAACATGTGAGGCTGATCAGGCCAATTTGAGCTTTGAATTGTCTGTGGCACACTGAACAAGAGATGCCACTATGGCTTACTTCATTAATGGTGCACATGCTACTGTTGCGAGATTTACACTGCTGGCACTTCTGCCATGCCTCAGCAATTCTTCTCTGTTCATAGACTGTAGCTCAAATATGGATGAGGCTTCACCAGGTAGATTTATCATGAGCAAGATCTTCCCAAAAACTCTCAGTCAATGTTGAAATGCCCCAAGGATAACTTGAGGACGACCTTGAAACATTTCTTCTGGCCTCCCTAAGAGCAATTTCCCTCCTTTAGCTTGCCATAAAAGATCTTCTTTGGCAGTCACTTATCTGACATTCTGGTGACATGACATGCCCATCTTATCTGTATTTTCATCAGAATATGGATACTTGGAATGCCTGCCTATATCAGACCCTCAGTATCTAGAACCTTGTGTTGCCATCTTATCCTCATTAGTTTCCTTAGACAGCCCATGTGAAAGTGATTCAGCTCCATCACATGATGTCAGTACACTATCCAGGTTTCATAGGCATACATCAGAGTTGGCTTTGTAGACCTTCAGCTTTGTTGATTAATGCCTCTACACTCCCACACATTTGCACGTAGTCTGCCAAAGACCACATTTGCTTTGGCAGTCTGGCATTGGTTTAATCAATGATGAGAACTGCATATGAAAGTGTACTGCCGAGGCAGGTGAACTTGTCCACTGCATACAGGGTTTGGCCATTCACTGTGATAGTAGGCCCTACATGAGGCTTTCCTGGTGCAGGCTGGTATATCACTTCTGTCTTCTTGATGTCAATTGTGAGACCAAAGTTGTCACAAGCTGAAGAGAAATAGTCCATACTTCGCTGCATATCAGACTCAGATTTGAAATTCAGGGACAAGTCATCAGCAAACAGATGATTGCAAACAGTCACTTCCTGTATCATCATCTTCACCTGCAGTCTCTTCAAATTGAAGAGCTTGCCAGCAGTCCAGTATCTGATACCAATCCTGGAGTCACAGTCACAAAAGGCATGTGTAAGCATGGCAGAGAACATCATGCTGAAGAGGGTTGGTGCCAATACACAGCTCTGCTTGACTCCATTGGTGACTGGGAATGGTTCAGATGACTCATCGTCATCCACAACACGAGCGAACATGCCATCATGGAATTGCCGAACCACTGTGATGAATTTCTCCAGGCAACTGAATTCTCCCATGATCTTCCAAAGCCTTCCTGACTGTATCAAATGCTTTTGTCAGGTCAATGAAAGTCATATACAGGTTGCAGTCCTCTCCTTAGACCATTACCTTGTTGTGATGGAGAGTCTTGTTTGTCCCAATGACCCTCAGAACTATGCCGGCTGGAGACTTGTGCTCCTGGTAGGGCCACTCTTCGTGAACTGAAGAGATAAACTGTAAGGCTCACACTTTTGGGTGGAGTTCTGGGAGAGGGGGAGTTTAAGGTATGGGGAGAATTTGAGGGATCAACACTAGTTCTAGAGGCTGGGCAGGGGATTGTATAGTTGTAGCTCTCAGGAGGGGAGATAGATCTGAACCCCAAGAGTTTGCCCAGAGGCTCTAAGACAGCAGCAATGCCTGGACTCCACTCAGACTCTGTGGTCTTAAAACACCCAGGGATTCAGCAATTGGATCCTCTCACAGGCGTCTGGCAAGTGGCTCACTAAACTGGAACTGTGATAGCTGGAGATCATAAAATTATCTATAATGATGCAGAAAAAGCAGAAATGTTCAACAAAACACTTATGTTCTGTATTTAAAAGAAGCTGGATGATGTATTCATATCACTAAGTGATGATGGAATATTTTCTATTCCAACAGTAACTAAGGAAGATAACCAGATTCTACTAAAATTAAAAACAAAAAACAAAAACCCAACTGGCCTGGATAATTTGCACGCAACAGTTTTAAAAGTTGTGCAAGGAGCTTTTTGGAGCATTTATGTTTATTTTTAATAAATCTTGGAAAAGTGGGAAAGGTCAAAAGAACTGAAATAAAGCCAATATTGTGGCAATATTTTAAAGGGTAACAGAATGACATAGATAATTATAGGCCAGTTAGCTTGACATCAGTTCCAGACAAAATAACATAACGGCTGATATGAGACTTAACGAATAAAAGGTTAATGATCTAATTAATGCCAATCAATGTGTCTCCCAGGAAAACAGGTTTTATTGGATTAACTCACAATCATTTTTTGTCAAGACTGTAAGTTTGGTAGATAAAGGTAACTGTTGATGTAATACTTTCAGAATTCTGTCAAGCACTTGACTTAGTACTTCCTGACATTCTGATTAAAAGTTAGCACTATGTAAAAATCCATATGGCAGACATGAGATAGATTAAAAACTGGCTAACTGATTATAAAGACTGTAGAGGTCACCAAGCTTTGTGGTAAGATAAATAGGGATAAGGCAAAGTCATTAAATAAAGAGCCATCAGGATCACTTGGAAAGATGGGCACAATTAAACATTTATTTCAATATATCCAAGGACAATTGGAGTTAGGCGGCTAGGTGCTTTCGAAAATCCCACTAGACACCTATCTGTATCTTTAAGCCATGTTTACAGGGCAGCCTGTATCCTGGAAAAGCAAGGACTCTGAAAAAGTTACAACATTATAATGAATTGAACATGAGCTCCCACTGTGATACTGTGGCAAAAGGGGCTAGCACCAATGATTTGCAGTATCCAAATCAAACAGACCAGAGTACTGTTTTCACCCCAAGGCAATTCTTCTTCTTTTTTGTGTACAATTCCCCAGAACCAAGTGTCCTGTTATTTGCACTGTTCACACCACATTAACCTTATCTCCCTGAATGGTCTTGCAGTAATTTTTTTGTTCTCATGTCTGGTATACCAGTAATTCACTTTCCACCCAGGACAAAAAGATTTCCAATCAAAGACAGTTAGCTCCAAACATGAGACATAAACATTATTGGTGCTGTTCCACCAGCATTCCACACGTATGATGATTCTGATGAACCTCTCTAATTTGAACTGCAGTGTTGCAGTCTTCCAACTTGACAGTCTACAAAAATAAACAGATAAAACCGAAAGACAAAGGACAAAGCCCATAATTCAAAGCCTTTTAGAACTTCTGATATACTAGCTTTTAGAACTTTGTATTATTCATGTTGGACCAGATCTTCAGCTGGTGTAAAACAGCATACTGATTTACATCAGCTGAGAATCTGGTCCATTTTACATGGGAGAAAGAAATTTCTATAGAAATACAAAAGTTTTTGAAAAATCACTTAAGTCTTCTGATTCCCAGTTCCCTATTTAACCCACTTCACCACATTGCCTCCCAGGCAAGTCACTTTAAATTCTTTGAGCATTAGTGTTAAAATTTCTAAGGGTATGTCTACACTATGGAATTAATCCAAATTTATATAATTCGAATTTTGGAAACAGATTGTATAAAGTCGAATGTATGCGGCCACACTAAGCACATTAATTCGGCAGTGTGCGTCCATGTACCGGGGCTAGCGTCGATTTCCGGAGTGTTGCACTGTGGGTAGCTATCCCATAGCTATCCCATAGTTCCCGCAGTCTTCTCCACCCATTGGAATTCTGGGTTGAGATCCCAATGCCTGATGGGGCCAAAAACATTGTCGCGGGTGGTTCTGGGTACATCCTCCCCCCTCTCCAGGGAAGCAACGGCAGACAACCGTTTTGCGACTTTTTCCTGGGTGAACAGTGCAGATGCCATACCACGGCAAGAATGGAGCCCGCTCAGCTCAAGACAGCAGTCATGAACATTGTAAACACCTCGCGCGTTATCATGCAGTTTATGCTGAACCAGAACCTGCAAAACCAGGCGGCGAGGAGTAGGCTACGGCAGCGCGGCGGCGAGAGTGATGAGGACATGGACATGGAATTCTATCAAACCATGGGCCCCGGTGCTTTGGAGATCATGCTGTTAATGGGGCAGGTTATAGCCGTGGAACGCCGATTCTGGGCCCAGGAAACAAGCACAGACTGGTGGGACCGCATAGTGTTGCAGGTGTGGGACGATTCCCAGTGGCTGTGAAACTTTCGCATGCGTAAGGGCACTTCCATGGAACTTTGTGACTTGCTTTCCCCTGCCCTGAAGCGCCAGAATAGCAAGATAAGAGTAGCCCTCACAGTTGAGAAGCGAGTGGCGATAGCCCTGTGGAAGCTTGCAACGCCAGACAACTACCGGTCAGTCGGGAATCAATTTGGAGTGGGCAAATCTACTGTGGGGTCTGCTGTGATGCAAGTAGCCAAAGCAATCACTGAGCTGCTGCTACGAAAGGTAGTGACTCTTGGAAATGTGCAGGTCATAGTGGATGGCTTTGCTGCAATGGGATTCCCTAACTGTGGTGGGGTGATAGATGGAACCCATATCCCTATCTTGGCACCGGAGCACCAGGGTACCCAGTACATAAACCGCAAGGGGTACTTTTCAATGGTGCTGCAAGCACTTGTGGATCACAAGGGACGTTTCACCAACATCAACGTGGGCTGGCCGGGAAGGGTTCATGACGCTTGCATCTTCAGGAACACTACTCTGTTTAAACGGCTGCAGCAAGGGACTTACTTCCTGGACCAGAAAATAACCATCGGGGATGTTGAAATGCCTATAGTTATCCTTGGGGACCCAGCCTACCCCTTAATGCCATGGCTGATGAAGCCATACACAGGCAGCCTGGACAGGAGTCAGGAGCTGTTCAACTACAGGCTGAGCAAGTGCAGAATGGTGGTAGAATGTGCATTTGGCCGTTTAAAAGGTCGCTGGCACTTGTTACTGACTCGGTCAGACCTCAGCCAAACCAATATCCCCATTGTTATTGCTGCTTGCTGTGCTCCACAATCTCTGTGAGAGTAAGGGGGAGACCTTTATAACGGGTGGGAGGCTGAGGCAAATCGCCTGGCTGCTGATTATGTGGAGCCAGACACCAGGGCGATTAGAAGATCACACAAGGAAGCGCTGCGCATCAGAGAAGCTTTGAAAACCAGTTTCATGACTGGCCAGGCTACGGTGTGAAAGTTCTGTTTGATGAAAACCCGCCTCCTTGATTGACTCATTCCCTGTAAGCAAACCACCTTCCCCCCTTAAATCACAGCTTGCTTTTAAAGGAAATAAAGTCACTATCATTTAAAAATCATGTATTCTTTATTAATTGATTATAAACATAGGGAGAGAACCAACAAGGTAACCTGGGTGAGGTTTGGGAGGAGGATAGGAGGGAAGTAAAAGGCCACTGAAAAAATTCAAGTATCAGAGGGGTAGCCGTGTTAGTCTGAATCTGTAAAAAGCAACAGAGGGTCCTGTGGCACCTTTAAGACTAACAGAGGTCTGTTAGTCTTAAAGGTGCCACAGGACCCTCTGTTGCTTTTGAAAAAATTCAATATAATGACAGCCTTTTGGTTGGGCTGTCCACTGGAGTGGAGTGGGAGGGTGCACGGAACCTCCCCCCTGCCCTCCCGCGTTCTTACACGTCTGGGTGAGGAGGCTATGGAACATGGTGAGGGCGGAGGAAGGTTATACAGCGGCTGCAGCGGCTGTCTGTTATCCTGTTGCCGTTCCTGAAGCTCCACCAGATGCCGGAGCACGTCCGTTTGATCACGCAGCAGCCCCAGCATTGCAGCCTGCCACCTCTCATCTTGAGCGTCCCTCATGGCCTCACGTTCACTGGCATCTTTCCTGTACTTAGATACTGTGTCCATCCACTCATTCAAATGAGCTCTTTCATTGCGGATGCATTCCATTATTTCCGAGAACATCTTGTCTCGCGTCCTCTTTCTCCGCCGCCTTATCTGAGATAGCCTTCGGGACAGAGGAGGGAGGCTTGAAAAATTTGCAGCTGCTGGAGGGATGAAAAAAAGGAGAGAAGTTTTTAAAATATACATTTTACAGAACAATGCTTATACTCTTTCATGATGAACAACACTATTCACATTACATAGCACATGTGATTTCAGTACAGGGTTGCATTTTCCATCTTAATATTGAGTGCCTGTGGCTTTGGTGTTAGAGATCACAGACGCAGGTCCGGGCAACAGAATTCAGCTTGCATGCGGACATGGTAAGCCATTGTCTTTCGGCTTCTGCGCCCTCCTTTTCCACATACCAAGCAAAGCCCGTTGACTGCTGCGGTTTTCCTGTTAACCTTCAGCAGCAGAAAACAAACTAACCTCCCCCCGCCATCCAATTCTCTGGGATGATCGCTTTATCCCTCCCCCCACCGCGTGGCTGGTATCAGGGAAGATCCCTGCAGAAACCAAACTAACCCCCCGCCCTCCCTGCCATGAATTATCTGGGATGATCGCTGTACCCCTCCCCCCACCACGTGGCTGGTATCAGGGAAGATCCCTGCTAGCCAAAGGCGAAAAGCTCAGCGCCAATTCCCCCCCCCGCGCTTGGCTAACTGCAGGGAAGGATTTCTTTTCAGCCACAGGCAAACAGCCCAGTAGGAACGGCCACCTCTGTCCCCTTAATTAAATTCACGTATTTCAACCAGGTTACCATGAGCGATATCACTCTCCTGAGGATTACACAGCGAGATAAAGAACGGATGTTGCTTGAATGCCAACAAACACCAGGACCATACGCTGCCAGGCTTTGTCATGCAATGATACCAGGTTACTTTGTACTAGCATGGCGTGGTCAAGTGTCCTACCATGGAGGACGGGATAAGGCTGCACTGCCCAGAAACCTTCTGCAAAGGCTTTTGGAGTACCTCCAGGAGAGCTTCATGGAGATGTCCCTGGAGGTTTTCCACTCCTTCCCCAGACACGTTAACAGACTTTTCCAGTAGCTGTACTGGCCACGAATGCATCCCAAGTCCTCAGGGCAAATTAATCATTAAAAAACGTTTGCTTTTAAACCATGTTTTATATTTTAAAAGGTAAACTCACCTGAGGTCCCTTCCATGGGGTCATGGTCTTGGGTACTGGCTTGGAGGGTACTTCAGTCAGACTAAGAAAAAGATCCTGGCTGTTGGGGAGAATGGAGTGCTGTGTGCTCTCCGCAAGCTCGTCCTCCTCCTCCTCCTCTTTCCTGTCCGCTGAATCCTCAGGTGTGGCTGATGAGATTACCCCCGCCTCGGAATCCACGGTCAGAGGTGGGGTAGTGGTGGTGGCCCCCCCCTAGAATTGCATGCAGCTCAGCGTAGAAGTGGCATGTCTGCGGCTCTGACCCGGAGCGACTGTTTGCCTCCTTTGTTTTCTGATAGGCTTGTCTGAGCTCCTTGACTTTCATGCGGCTCTGAGTCCCTATTGTGGTCTCTCTCCATCATGCCCTTGGAGATTTTTTCAAAAGTTTGGGCATTTCGTCTTTTCGAACAAAGTTCTGCTAGCACTGAATCCTCTCCCCATATAGCTATCAGATCCAGTACCTCCCGTACAGTCCGTGCTGGTGCTCTTTTTCGATTATTGGCCTGCATGGTTATCTGTGCTGATGAGCTCTCTGTGGTCACCTATTCTCTCCAGTGCTGGGCAAACAGGAAATGAAATTCAAATGTTCGCGGGGCTTTTCCTGTCTACCTGGTCAGTGCATCCGAGTTCAGATTGCTGTCCAAAGCAGTCACAATGGTGCACTGTGGGATAGCTCCCGGAGGCCAATACCATCCAATTGCGGCCACACTAACCCTAATTCGAAATGACAATATCGATTTTGGAGCTATTCCACTCGTCGGGGAGGAGTACAGAAATTGATTTTAAGAGCCCTTTATTTTGAAATAAATGGCTTCGTTGTGTAGACGGGTGCAGGGTTAATTCGATTTAACACTGCTAAATTTGAATTAAACTCAGAGTAGACCAGGCCTAAAATGGTTTAATGATATTTAAAATAAGCAAAATCCAAAAATAGACATGAGGAAAATTTATATGCAGCCATATATCATTAGCTAAATATTATTAACCATTTTACAGATGACAAAACAAGGGAGAAAGGATAAATAACTAATCTGGACTACTGGATTAGATGTGAATATTGAAGCTGGGGCCCCTGGTACTGACGCTAATTTATTGTGTGATTTTGGCAAGTCACAAAACATCTGACAGACTCGATTTCCCCTTCTGTAAAATAGGGGTGATATTTACTAATTCCATATTTACAGGATGAGAGTAGCCTTTACCCTGAAAAAGCAGTGCTATAGAATAACATTAAACCCACCATGCTGCATTTATACCTGCAGTGGTCTCCCTTAAACACTCGCCAACTTATTCAGATTAAATAATACTACCTCATTATATGATGAAAATTCTCATTAGACACTAGAACATGATTTAACTTTGCACATAGGCCCAAACATATTTACTTACAATAGATAACACTAATTCCACCTCCAGTCACAAGGTTTTAATTGCATCTGTAGACTCCAGAAAACCCTCATAACAGAGGGCAGCATTTCACAGTATTCAGACTAGTGTCTAAGAGCAGGTCCCACTTGCCACTGGGAAGGCTCCAGACTCATTCAAGTTTATTTAAACATTTACCAGTTGTTCCACATAAAATAAAGCACGTGCTGAACTTTAAGCACAAGAATAGTCCCACTGAGTTCAAGTATGTGAGTTCAATAGCACTACTCATGTATTTAAAGTTAATGGGTGAAATTCTGGTCCCACTGAAGTCAATGGTATTTAGGTATTGTCCAGCCAAGCGAGAAGAGGGACCCAAACAATGAACATAGTTTAATTAAGCCACAACTTTATTCCCAAATGTCAGAGAGTACTCAGCAGATAAAATTATACAGTGCAGGTAATTCCATAACCATTTATATTACCCGGAGCACTGCTGTCAGCCTTCCCCCTTCCTACCCTGGTCCCCAGCCCATCAGCTGCTGGGATCTCACCACCCACCCCCTCAAATGAGGGCTATAAAGAAGGGGGTGTTGACTCCCCGCCATACCAGTTGTAGGAGCCCTGACCCCCCCATTTTCACTCCTATGAAAATACCTCCTTTAAATACTTTCCAGATACATTTTATCTGATCACTGCATCTATTCCCTACAGAGTACCTGGACTGGATATCTGCCCCAAGCTTACATAATGAGCTGCAACCTCATAGCCTAACCTCTGTTATGTTTTTTGCCCCCACTAAGCCCCCAAACACCTGTCGGGAAGGTGAAAACCTCACCTTGCCTGGGTCAATCTGGTGGTGAATGAAAAATTCCTTCCCAGACCCCAACCCCAGCCCGACTCCACCCCCACCCTACCAGAAAGGAGCAACTAGCTTAATGACTACAGCGGATCATGATGAAACCTGGTATTTTAACTACTTACATGGATGGGAGGCTGCTCAGACTGGTCCAGGTGAAAACAAAACCAGGTTATTTACTGCATAGACTTGGGTACCAATAGTCCCTGCCCCTCTTCTGGTCACCTGACCAGCCCCACACTGACCTGGCATGGTGCTGCATGCACCTCAGCTCTGTACCAGGTAACTTTCTTGGCTCTCTAATCCTTGAAGGTGGAACACACCTTCTCCAACAACCCACCACTTAATGTGGGATGAAGTCATTTGCAGGTTAAAGGCATAAAACTCCAAATAAAAATACAGAGGAGATTTTTTTGGGGGTTAATTCTTTAATTTTACATAAACTTTCTTTCATTTCTTTCTTTGGTGCTAGACCACTTTAAAAAAGCATCTTTTTTCTGGACACTCTTCACCCCCTCATTGAAAGAGCACCATATAACACTGTTACATGCTAAACATTACCTTCTCTGACAGAGCTTCTTCTAATGTTGCTAGAGCTGTGTCCGTGTTACTGGAATCCGTCTGCAATGATTTCACTCTGTCTTTTAAATTGCTTAGCTGTTTATCTTTGTCCCTAAGTTGCTCCTGTAGATTTTCAATCTGAAAATATAAATAGATCACAATATTAATCAATATTTTCTTATCATTCAAGAAGGGAGTTGAGCCATAATAATCTGCATTACTAAAACAGCTACATGTACACGTACTGTGCTGTATCCCTCAGGTTACTGCAGATCTTCTATACCACACATGATGAGCAACAGAGCAACCTCTTCTTTTGCTCAAATCTTTCAATATTCATGGCTACATATTAGAAAGTTTTGGGGCAGAAGGGGTGGATTTGGAGGGTGTTGTAGAAGAAGAAAGGAAGCCTCAAAACCTATGAATAAGCATCTTAACTTCTGAATGTTTATTTGAACTAAACTTTTGGAGGTGCACCCAGCATTCGTTAGCCTTTTGAAGGTACAACCACCAGTACTGAATATGTAAACTGCAGCTGGCCAGGGGTAGCTCTAATTTATATGTCTAGATTTTTTTTAATGATACATATTTTGACATGATTCTCTCATTCTTCTGAGTGCTCCATTGTATAACCTGAACATGGCCCAAAAGGCATAATTCACAGACAACTAGTGGGGCTTGGTTCATCTTAATTTTTGTGTGGAATGCACAATCTGGGCAGCCAGTCTCCACCAGAACTTTTGCTCTTAGCCACAGTTTTGCTGGCAAGAATGTATGAACATTGAGAAGTAAAAGTTGGTCCTTAACTTTTAAAGGCAAATACATAGTAACAAGGCAGGAATGGTCAACTATGATATAAAATAGGGGAAACCTGTTGAGGTATCAGTTTATAATATATTCAGAATATCCCTATTTTCACACTGTTAGACCAAACATATTCTCCTTGTGCACTGAAAGCTCCTACTGACTTCAATGTGAATCATGCTCACACAAAGATTTCAGGACTGCGGCTGAAAAAATGTGCCAAATCTGTTGAGCAAAGTCTGTACCATAAAATATTTTTGTGGGTAACTGATTTAAAGTAACTGCATGTAAAGCAGGCTCTTAATAGGAAGAACCTGTGATATGGATCAAGTTGAACAAGTATGAAACAGCATATTTGGCAAATAAACCATGTACTGGCAGCAAACCAGGCACTTTTATCCATTATCTATAGCCTGAGAACAAACAAGCTAAACTGCAGATTATAACTCTTGTACATGATTGGTAGCCTGGATCTTCTCCTGAGGACTGCATTAGTTACCATTGACTATATGTTTTTACTTCTCTTACTTCATATCATGCACTCTTATCTAAAAAATACCAGCATATGCAAAATATTCCTTTTTACAACCTTAAAATGTCAAGGAGGAAAAATAATACAACTTAAAATTAAATACTCTTTCTTTTGCATTACATATTGGTAAGGAACTTTTTTTTAAAGGAATCCTGTATAAATTATGGTTCAAGAAAAAACAAAAACCACAAAGAACATGCTAGAATCCATACAGGATATCATTAAACAATTACAACCCATACTTGATGAGGACCACATCATGGAAGATATCTTTCTTGAACCCTCTCCCCCTTCTGGCCTTCAAACAACACCCCCCCTCCCCCAATCTCGGCAAGCTCCCCACAGGGATAGGGGGATAGGACACAGCAACTCAAAGTGGCACCAGACCCTACCAGACCAACAGGTGCAAAACATGCAGATATACTTCCCCTGCTACAATGATCAATACCCCCCCCTTTCAAGATGCATGGGTCCAACACATGCCTTTCACAACATGTGGTGTATCTCATCCAGTGCATCAAATGCCCCTACAACTGCCATGTGGGTGAAACTAGACAATCATTACACTCTCAGATTAACTCACACAGAAAAATGATAAAAGACAAAAAACACCCTATCATTCACAGGCGAACACTTTTCACAAAGTGATCACTCGATATCTGACCTCTCAGTCTTCGTCCTCAAAGGAAACATGCACAACACCTTCAAAAGACAAGCCTGGGAACTTAAATTCATAACTCCGCTGGACACTAAAAAACATGGACTTAACAGAGACACTGGTTTTATGGCCCATTACAACAACTTGTACACACCCTGCTGCCTACTAACCCTCCATTGTCCTATGACTGCAGAGATGCCCACTTCATATTAAGTGATCTCCTACAACACACATGAACTCATTATGCTTAACGATTTGTCCCACTTTATTAGCTTGGCCACTCTAGCTTTCCTTCTCCAAACCTGAAGAGAAGCTCCGTGAAGCTTGAAAGTTTGTCCCCTTCCACCAACAGAAGACAGTCCAGTAAAAGATATTACCTCACCCACTTTCTCTCTCATATTCTGTGACCAAGAGTGGCTCATAGCCTGGCTGCAACAACACTGCAAACAACATACATTTTCTTAAGAGTAAGAAGGCAAAAATGAGCAAAATTTAAAAATATAAAAGAGAGAAGACAGACCAAATCGGAGCCGATAATATGGCTATAGCTATAACATATAAAGCCATATTTATGTAAGCTTACAACTTTTCAATATTCTCAAACCAAAAGAAAACAGCAGTCTAGAAAATCAGTGCCACTTCCATCACTTGAAATTTCCCCTACACTCCTTATGTTGTTCCTCCCTCATTGTGATACTTCATTTTGATTTATCTTACTGAATGCCTTAGGGGTGTTAGAATGGGGAATCCAGGGTTCTATTCCCAGCTCTGCAAATGACCATCTCTAAGACCTTAGCAAATTGCTTAACCTGTCTACTTCAGTAGGTCTACTATGTAAAATGCGTATAAAAAGAGTATGACCTTATCTTTCTGAAGTTTTCTAAGTGATATGAAACCTTCAAAAAAAGCATGCCTTTGGATAAGTGTGATAGTAATGCCGCCCCAAATGGTCAGAAAATGTCATCACAGAGTAAGACAACTTTCATTAATCGTTCTTGAAGCTGACTTTCTTCTATTACATGGAGCTACCAGCTACAACAGACCTCTCACTGGCCCGCAAAATCCCTCCCCTTCCACTCGGGTTGGGCTGGCACTCAGCTATAGAGTCCTTGGGGCCTGTTCCCACCACAATGGTCCCCAGGACCCCAACTTCCACCTTTGGGACACACACCTCTGTGCACCCCAGGGCAGGCCCGGCCCCCTGCTGACCTGCAACTTCCTGGCAGTCAGCAGCTGTGGTGGCCTCCTTGCTACAAGGTGGTACATCCCCCTCCCCCGGGGAGATGATTAGGGGACAGGAGCTGGCTTCATCCAGCTCCTCCCTCTGGAACTTCCCTTGAGCCCCAGAGCTACAGGAACCGTCTACAATCAGCCCTGCCCCCGAAGCTGCATCCTTTACTGCTGCAGAGGAATCTAAGAGACACCCTCCTATTCCCCCAGCAGTCTGTGTGACTTCGCCCCCCCCCTGGGGCTTTTGGCACAAGATTCCTTCTCACTGCTAACCAACCCTGGGACAGATTCTGCCACACTAAAGAAATCATTCCCCAGTAGAAACGGTGCAAAATTGTGTGCCACCGTTGCAACAGTCAGCTCAGCCTGCAAATCCCGAGTTTGCATGTGTACGTTAGCTAAAGGTGCAAGGACTTTGTAACCCCCGACCAGCTCTAATTCTGCCATTTTACCTGGCAACAGATCCTTCTCCTGGATTAGGTCCCTCCTGACCACAGAAATCTCAGCACCCGTGTCCCTTAATCCAAGAAGCATTTGACCATTCAATTTAACAGCATGCATATGCTCATTGCTGGGTTGTGTGGAAGCAAGCTTTACAAATCCTGTGTGGAAAGAGGCCACAGCCTGGCTCTGAGAAGCCGCAGCTTCACTCAGTAAGGGACACTTATTCCTCAGGTGCTCAGTGGATTTACAATGATAGCACCTCTTGGGCTCCTCTGCTTGCACAGGAAATTTGGGTCGAGTACCAGGGGAATGGGGAGGTGACCGCCCAGCCTCTTTTTTCCCAGACCCAGGGGTAAAATGGTGATTCTGCTTTCCCCCAACCTTATACCCTTCTGCCAGTGGTTTGTGTTTGATTGCAGCTTGGGCTTGTTCATAAGAGTCAGCATACTCAGCTAATTCACCCACTGCATTTACCTTTTTGTCCCACAAATACTGTTTTACCTCATCACTGCACATATTCAGGAAATGTTCCTGAGTAACTAGATCACACATCCCTTCAAAGCTGGTAATGCCTCCCCCCCGCACCCATTTATCTACCAAATCTCTCATTTCATTGGCATAAGCCACATTACTTAATCCAGATCCCCTCTTAAGGCTCCTGAATTTAACCCTGTAGGTTTCAGGTGTAACCTGAAACTGTTTCAAAACCAGTTCCTTAAATTTACCATAGTTTGAAGCATCATCAATAGGCATCTTATTGAATATGTCCAGAGCTCTGCCAGTCAATTTTGCTATCAATGTGGTCATCTTCTGATCTTCAGGGATGGCATGGAGGGTGCACAGTCTCTCAAAGGTGATGAAATATTCGGCGATATCGCTGGACTCATCATACTGTGGACATAGCCGCTCCCATTTGTGGATTTTTGGGGAAGTGGAGCCAGCAGGGGGAGGGTTTCGTCTCTTTGACTCCATAACAGCCAGTTCATGCTTCCGGGCCTCCCTCTGGGCCTCCATAGCCCTCTCGTGGGCAGCTGCCTCTGCCTCCGCCGCCGCTCGCGCCCTCGCTGCCTCCCTCGCTGCCTCTGCCCTCGCTGCCTCGACCTCCATAGCTCTCTTGTGGGCAGCCTCTTCCCTTGCATGTTCTGCCTCCATGGCACTAATTTCTAATTGTCTTAGTTCCAGCCGTCTCTTATGTTCACTTTCTCTCTCTTTTGCTTCCAACCTGGCCAGCTTTAGTTTAATAGCAGCGTCACTGGTACTCATTGTCCTGCTTTCTTGTGCTGGGCTACAACCCCTCTGCAGTTCACTGGAACTGAGATCACTAGTACTCATTTTCCTGCTTTCTTGTGCTGGGCCACAACCCCTCTGCAGTTCACTGAAACTGAGATGCACTCAGCTCAGGGGATTCTTAGTTAACAAAGAGCTTCCTTTTCTGTCCCTACTTCCCTTGCCCGAAATAAGCAAACAGAAAATAACAAACCAGTAACCACTTTGTCTGTTCTCCAGCCACCACACTTAAAACTCACTTAAAATCACTACCAGTATCTCAAAGCAATCAGCTGTGCACAGATCCTGCTCGACTACGCCACTGTCACGGGTTGGTCACAGAAACCCCCTTGGGAGCTGCCACCCAATGTGCAAAGACTACCCCTGCTTCTGTTTTCCCTGCCAGCTCAGGACTCCAGCACCCTGTCTTGCTGAGCCAGACACTCCCGTTTGGCTCCAGACACAGATGCAGGGTCTGAATCACTTGTCTCAAAGCTGCAAGTTTACCTGAAAACAGCTCACAGTAGTGTGCTTGTCTTTAGCACTCAGATGCCCAACTCCCAGTGGGGTCTAAACCCAGATAAATCCGTTTTACCCTGTATAAAGCTTATGCAGGGCAAACTCATAAATTGTTCGCCCTCTATAACACTGATAGAGAGATATGCACAGTTGTTTGCTCCCCCAGGTATTAATACATACTCTGAGTGAATTACTAAATAGAAAGTGATTTTATTAAATACAGACAGTAGGATTTAAGTGGTTCAAAGTAGTAACAGACAGAACAAAGTAAGTCACCAAGCAAAATAAAATAAAATGCGCAGATCTATGCCTAATCAAACTGAATACAGATAATTTCCTCACCAGTTCCAGAGTGCTCCCTTTTACAGGCTAAGCTCCTTTTAGCCTGGGTCCAGCAATCACTCACACCCCCTGTAGTTACTGTCCTTTGTTTCAGTCTCCTTCAAGTATCCTGGGGGGGGTGGAGAGGCTCCTTCTTTAGCCAGCTGAAGACAACCTGGAGGGGTCTCCCACAGGTTTAAGTAAAATAAATAAATAAATTAATGGAGATATCCTATCTCCTAGAACTGGAAGGGACCTTGAAAGGTCATCAAGTCCAGCCCCCTGCCTTCACTAGCAGGACCAAGTACTGATTTTGCCCCAGATCCCTAAGTGGCCCCCTCAGGGATTGAACTCGCAACCCTGGGTTTAGCAGGCCAATGCTCAAACCACTGAGCACTCTCTCTTGTGGGTGGAGACCCCCCTCCTCCCTCCTATGCAAAGCCCAGCTCCAAGATGGAGTTTTGGAGTCACCTGGGCAAGTCACATGCCCCTGCATGACTCAGTCTTTGCAGGCCGACGCCATTGTCCACATGGCATCTTGCATGTCTCCAGGAAGACTTCTCATGTGGATTGGAGCATTCCAAGATGCATTGTTCCCTAAGTGTCTCCTGATCAGGTACTTAACCTGGCAAATTCCTTCCTAAAGAAGCTGACCAAATGCCTCACAAAGCTTACTTAGAAATCAGGCAAGCATACAGCCCATATTCTTAACCTCGAGTAGAAAATGATATATATGTACAAATAGGATGAATAGATATAGTAGACCATAACCTTTACGGAGATATGTTACATGGCACAGGCAGCACAAAACATATTCCAGTTATGTCATACATACATTTATAAGCACCCCCTCCCCATAAAGCCTTATGGGGTACACTGTCACACAGACAATGTACAGTAAGAACCTATTCCATATGAATACTTATACACACACAGATACAGAACTATCACAGCAGTTTTACTTTTCTGGCTGTTGTCCACTTCATATCTTCAGACATGGATTAGAATAAGGAGAATGATATACCCACATATGTCAAAAATAGATTAATGGAGCTACCATACACAATGCTCCCATTTGTGCAACTGATCCTGCAATAACAGAACCTTTGGGCAGATTGCTCTACTGTCATTTTATTTCTGTTGACAGTAGTCCCTCAAGTATAGATCCAAAGGTGAAAATACATTTTACGGCAAAAATCACTTAACAAATTAAGAACATGTTACACCTGGCCATGATTCAGCTAAGCAGCAGCCCTTGGACAGCATCAGATATTATATTCACTAGAGAGCTTAATAAAGAAATTGTCAAGGATGTTATCCTCTTCGTCTCCCAGATGAAGCACAGAACTATTTGGCTGGTGGAGGGTTAAACACACAGTAGTGTTAAAGGCTCAACAACTACAGTTTTATATTTACAGATACTGTAGCTTGGGCTTACAAGATATATGAAGTAAGACCCACTGGTTGAATCACTTTGATTTTCCTCTACTTAAAAATAGTAGCTAGTATGCTCACTTTCACACAAAAGTGTCTCCAAGAATTTTATCACATATATTTTTAGGCAGTTTTATAAAACACTTATTCTTCCTTAATATATTATAGATGTGACTGGCCAAGCAACTGCCACAGACTTCCTGTCACTGACTTACTACTGTACATATATAAAACCTGAAGTTTGTAGATTATTTCATGGCTGTGAAAATCTTTACAACTAGAGCCTTATATGGTAGAAGACAACTGCATAATGCTGAATAAATAGACAACTTTAGCATTGTGGTTGGTTTATAAGAGTCATCTTGAATATTGATGCAGAACAAAAATAGATCACTTTTTTCAATTGTGTTTTGTTCCTGTCGTTTATGGCTGATGTAGGTTATATAAAAAATGCATAGTAATAGTAAAGGAAGAAAAATAATGGGAAAACTACATTGGGAGGTTGTCAATTTATAATAGAACAAATCAATCATAGAAAGCTGGTGTGACGTTTTATAAAACAAATTCTGAGATGCTTAATTAAACATTGCTTTGAAGCACTAATGTATTGATTAAATTATCTTTATCCTGTCATTTTTAATAGGAAGCAGTTTTTTAAACTTCCCATATGACATTTACGTAGATCCTGGCAAAAAAAAAAAACACTGCATATGATTGAAACTGCAATCCTAATGGTTCAGTGGGGCCTTTATTGAGGAAATGCTCTTCTTAAATCATTGCACATCAAGCTCATGGGTGATCAACATGTTCCACATTAATCACAAAGGTTTAGTGTACAAATTAATCCAGCTGCTCCAACGTTCTCTCTCATTAGTTTAACATTAATCTGGAAAAATTGTATAAATACTGTGCTCAAAATCTAATTCCAGTGAAAGCCATTAAATGGATCAGTGCTCCAGTCTTTATATGAAAAATATTACCTCTTCAGAGCTTAACATTGACCTCATACAGGCAAAAACTCCCATTCATTTCACTGTCTTCCTACTTACGGTCTTCAGATTAAAGCTCCAATTCAGGAAAGCATCCCTAGTCAGGACAGCAGTTAAGAACATGCTTAAAATTAAGCAAGCACTTAATCACTGTTTTGAATCGGGGCCTGAATCTTTACTTTGATAGGCTCCAGCAGAGCACACATTAGACCAGATCCTGCATGTGCTGAAATCAATAGAAAATTTGCCATTGACTTCATATAATAATGCAATACTTTGCACATGCAAAGCAACTTTCATCCATCAGAGCTCAAAGACTTCAGTGGAAGCAGGATCAGACCCACTACTACTGTTATAGCTGAACTAGATTATTTAGAGTATACTAGAGTATTTATTACAAACCTAAACCCAAATTCTCTGCTCATTTAACCCCACTGAATTCAGCTGAGTTATGCCAGCAGAAATTTGGCCCCTCATGAGCAAAAATTTATAACCACCACAAAACAGGGATGCACATTAGCATGAAAAAACATCTGAGATAAACTGTTTACCTTAAAATGTGTGAAGTCAATTGAAGATATTTTGACAACTTATAATTAGCCATTAGGGTTTGCGTGTAATACATACAGAGAGAGAGAGAGAGAAAGAGAGTGCAAGTATATGTGCACATGCTAGTGGTAATTTCTTTATTAAAATGTGTTGCAATCTGAAGAGTGGTTAAGTCGATATGTCAGATAGTACTATGCCAATACTGTATCCTAATTTAAACTTTTTACAGTACGATGATGTGAGTACATGACATTATTACTATGGGTAAGAAATCCCTACTTGCTCTGTGACACAGTAAAATACTAGCTTTAGAAAAAGCACACCAAGTATACTCCATACATTTTCATCATTGCTATCAGTGGAATTGGTGACACTATTTTAATTTTGACATTTAAATATATAAATATGCATCATAGCAATTGGATAAATTCTGTCCTGCATGACATTCCACGTCTGGAATTTGGCTCTGTATAAAGAATTAAAGCTCAAGAGACACTACATGCTCCATCTCTCTGAGTATTACTGGATATCTATCTTCCTCGAAGAAACAGAAAGAGGGTGGGGGTGGACAAGGTGTTGGGAAGATATTATGTAGATTAGCTCATTACTGTAAATTATCTCTGTTTCATACATAGTAATATTTTTGTTCAGACATAGAAATAGAAGATAAAAGTTCCTAACTCATTAACACCTATTTTATGGCATTGTAACAGTCACATCCAAAATTATATTAACTGGTACTTAGAGACTTGCACACCATGTTTCTTTACTTTCATCCAAGTATTAATGATTCTAACAACTACTTCATGACCCCCTGTGGAATATTTAAGCCATTGCATGTTTCAGCTTCATCAAAATATATTTTCAAATGGAGGGGGGAAATACCAGGATAGTGTTTCCAAAAACATGTAATCAATATTTAAAGTTGGATCTACTCTTTTATTTTTATCAGCTTGACGTACCCATTGTAGGCACCCCAAATTAAAGTACTTATTTCCTATGTGCAGTGCTTATCTGAATTCCAAAGTATTTATACGATTTCCTTCCCCTTCTAACTAATTTTAAAATATGATCCAAGCCTTAACCAAGAAAACATGTTCTAAAATATTACAGCATTTAACAAAATTCTCCCCTCAGAGGTAAAGAGAACAGGCATCAAATTAAAAACATCCCCACTGAATTACAACTGTTTTAATGTAGATCATTCCATTCATGGCCCACAGATAAAGAAATTACAAATGGCCTCTTTAGTCTCCTACTTACACTGGTACTGGTGTAAATCTGGAGTAGCTCCATGAAGTTATTTAGATTATACTGGTGGAAAGTGAAAGGAAAAACAGTCTTTTTTTTTTTTGTTAAGAGCAGTTGGATATGAGTTTAATGATACTCTGGTAGCATAGACAAGATCTCATGGTTAGCTAAACTTGGACAGAACTCTCAATAGGGTTAGGGAGTACAATGGGAGTTTGTATTCTTAGACACTAAAATCTTGTAACACATCAAATTAACTAGCTCTTCATGGGCTTTTTAAACCGAGAATTATATAGGTTATGACAGATTATTGCTCTCTCTCTAACATACATGTATATATATATTAATTTTATTTTTCACATGCATGCCTCTGGCAAGGTAGGACATGCATTACCATCAAGTTGTCAACATGTAATCCCCATCTACCTTTGCTGCACTGACATTGCGCTATTATCTTTACAAAAATAAATTCATCTAATCTTTCAGTATTTTAATAAATGTGTATATTCTCATCATTTAAATTTGACACTATTTATATTTTTTTAAAGCATTACACACTCTGATAATAGTCTGATCTATTAGGCATCCCGTCAATAAACTGCAAGTGCTAATCCTGTCACTTTTTCGCGATTGTCTCAGAATGCTTCTTGAGTACTCAACGGATTAAATTAAATTTCACCTGCTGACATTCTTTGTAATTCTACAGAAAGCTACATTCTCAAAAAAATTATTTTCATTATCCAAGTTGAAGCTAAGATACTGTACTCTATAATTTGCAAAAAAATAATATAATCAAAGACAATTTTCAAAATAGTGCCTTTAACGATCTATAATGAGGTGTAACAATTTTTCAGAGAAATTTTTCTGTGGCCTTTTTATGAAACCTTAAATATTTGCTAATACAATTAATTTAGCTCAACATATTTTCTACTCTGCTTTGGATTTATATGGGTTTTAAATGACTTAAACAACAAATATTTTGTAATACTGGCTCTTTGAATCCTAAAACTAATTTTGTTTGACCCCTCTAAGTTTCTCTAGACCTAATTCATTTTCTGAAATGTGTATCACATTACAGAAGGAATCATCATATTCCAGTAAAGTGAATCAAAAAAGATAATGAAACTAATCTTTACATCTAAAAGGAAAACCCAGGAAAAACAGAACTTGTGATTATAAATTTTTTCATTCTTTATTTAGTAAAAAAACTTATGTATTTTAAGAAACCAAATTCCAAACAATATTTTGCAAATTATTATAACATTCTAATGAGAAAGATTTATTAGAAAAAACATTTATGCAATGGAAAAGATATCCCTATGAACAGACAGAATTTCAAGCTCCCCTTCTCCCTCCGCAGATATGTTTTTTTCTTCAGAAAGTGTTTTCAGGGTTGGATTTTAAGACAAAGAATTTTGAACCCTAGCATCCATTCTCACATTAACCCCAGAGACACACAAACATAATGAAGGGTGCAAAAATGAACTACTCAACTGAAAAAGACAATATTAAGTGTAGCTCAAATGCAAATACCATACATGGCTATTTACACACAATTTATTTTTTATTGGTTGGTATGACTCATGGTAAATGTTCTGACCCACACTGCAAATGGTCCATTTCAGACACATCTCAACATACTCCAGAATCTAGTATCACTAAAGAAATAACTCTCGTAGTGACCTAATACAATAGAAGAATTAAAAATATAGAGAGTTGTACCAATGTCTGTTCACTTTACTACATTTTAAATGCTGTGATCAAATACATTCTTAGTTAAAATCAGTTAGAACAAAACCAATTATTTTGAAGATGCAGATTAAACTTTTTTGCCTACTATAACATATTGGGGAAAAAATACCGCTACATGATAGACAGATAGCACAGGGAATGGTTTTTGGAAAGAAGCAATTGATTTGTAGCAGAAACGTTTCACAGAGTGAAGTGCAGTCATCAAGTGTCAAGGCAGTCGGAAAGTAATTTTTAATATTACTTTAACAGATTTTACAGTAACTACTTAAGGTCCTGATCCAGTAAGAACAATATACAATCTGCCTCCACAGCTCTACATCAGCTTCCATGACATGGAAGCTGCACTCTTATTTTATTTAATCAGGGTTTTGATTAACAAAATGTTTTCACTGTACACTTCTTTTGCTTCGATAGTTTGACATTTCAGAACAGTGTAATGATCAAGTCAGAGAATAGTCCTTGTAAGTGCTTACAGATTCAGCACATGAACAGTAAATATTTGTTCTTCTTTGGGGAAAAAAATTATACAACCTACATTTATATAAATTTTAAAAAAATCAAAATATATGGTTATAAGACATTTAGATATAAAAATTACAATAAATACGAATTAGAAAAATATGTTAAAATACACAGCATTTCTTGGAAAAATGCAAGATTTTGTTTATGAAGTAGAGTTAAAAGAGGATGTTTTGCGGCTTCCAATGACATATATTATGGTAATTTATTTGTTATTACTATTCTTGTCTTTATCAGGGTAGTGAGTAAATGGTCTATAAATCTTTTCAAAGTATGTTAGATTTTCTTCATTTTTGTATGTCGTTTCAACACTTATCATAGTTCTGAATCATTCATCTACAGAGGAAAGATTCTAGCCTTTCAAATGCCTGCAAATTATCCACTTTGCTACCAAAACAGAAAGTTTTTTCCCATTTCTACATATTTCTGGAGTGCTTTCTATGGCTGACATCCCCTAGCAAAAATAGCACAAGGGACAACAAGATATTTTCACCTTGTATTTCCTCTAATATTTTGCATTGCAGGCTCTCTCCCCAAAATATCAGGGTATTAGAACATTCCCAAATCACATGACAGTATCATTTCTAAAATGCCAACATACGTGTGAATTACTAAAACCAAATCAGTTCAGTTTATTGGTGTTCACTGTAACTTATTAAAATACTTTGGCCTTGATCATCCCATCAAACCCATGGAAGCAAGAGGTATCCACATAAAGGACTGGCCACTCTGCACTGTTTCACTATCTCCAACTTCCTTTAGTACTACAGTTTCTTCAGGTTGAGTCCTACAGCAATATTTAGCCAGGAGCCCAGAACTAGTTAATGCTGCTTCAAGCAACACACCCCAACCTCATAACAAGAGGAGCAGAGGAACAAACTATTTGTTTGTGCAGTGTTTAAGCATTACAAGATTTTAGATTTGGAATGGCAGCATTTGTGACATGACATACTTTTTAATTAAGTGAAAACATATCAATCTGGCTCTCTGTCTGTGATGTGACGTTGCTTACTCTCATCTACAACAGTACTTTAAAACAATTTAGAATAAAGCTGGATTCAGATTTTTAATGTGAACTGTGTTAACCATAAGAACGACCATACTGTATTAGACCAAAAGTCAATCTATCCCAATGTCCTGTCTTCTGACAGTGGCCAATGCCAGGTGCTTCAGAGGGAATGAACAGAACAGGTATCATAGAATCACAGAATATCAGAGTTGGAAGGGACATCAGGAGGTAATCTAGTCCAACCCCCTGCTCAAAACAGGACCAATCCCCAGACAGATTTTTGCCCCAGGTCCCTAAATGGTCCCCTCAAGGATTGAACTCACAACTGTGGGTTTAGTAAGTCAATGCTCAAACCACTGAGCTATCCCTCCCCCATCCACTGTTGCCCATTCCAGCTTTGGGCAAACAGAGGCTAAGGACTCCATCCCTGCCAGTCCTGGCTAATAGCCATGGATGGACCTATCCTCCATGAATTTATCTAGTTCTTTTTTTAACCCTGTTATATAAAATGTATGCAATACAGTAATGCTACCAAGTTACTTATTTAGGACATAGCCTTCCCTGGATAAATGTGTGCAACTCATATTAACATTAACAAGAGTGAGAATGCACACAGAGCTCAAGAGACTATACCCCCCCCCATGTATGTACATTAACCCTTGTACTATGTACTTACATTTTGAGTTAAGTTGCACACTTTCATAACTGCACTGAGTGTACAGTAAAGTATACTTTTTAAAAGTCCAATTCTTATTTATTTTAAGAAGAACTCTTCAAGCCAGGACACAATTAAGAAACACCACACTCAGTCTTCTCTGTTGGGCTTAAATATATATTTGTTTAACTCTCCACGAACACATTCACAACAGTGAAGTGTGAACTGATCAAGTACAATCTAAAATAAAACATAAAAAGAATTTTAAAAGTCACCCTGACATAGAGGTATGCTTGAATGCTATGCTTGTTGTTTACAAAACATTCTCCTTCCCCACATCACTATATGTTATATAAGGAAACAACTCTACAGCAGTGAAAAAGAGAATAATTCATATTCTACCAGTAAACAACTGTACATGGCAAATGCATGAATAACTATCGACAATCCATCGAAAAGAAAACAACAGTAGTGGCAAAAGTAGCACTAGGGCAACAGATCATCCCATAAATGAACTTCAGGTCTCCCTAAAAGCTCCACCAATTCTGATACCAAATCAACTATAAGTATATACACAAAAACCTGATCCAAGGCTGTCAATGGGACATCTGGAAAGAGGGGTCAGGGAGAGAGAGCTAGCACAGGAGCGCTCCTTTGCTCGTAGAAGTATGGTTCCATTTTGAGTTATTGCCAACGGGATGGGTCTGAACTCATCAGCAACCTCTAGGTAAGTGACTTGCATATTTTTTTTTCTGAACTTAAAGATGTATAGTGAGATTTTTCAAAGTTGCTAAGAGGATCTGGACACCTATTTGCTCTGGTGGCATAATAAATCCTAGCCTTCTGCAGCAGATATTGGTTGTTCCCGAATATACACAAACCTCACATTTTAAATTCTAGAAACAGCAACACGATATTCCTGAAAGACTATTTAATTTAGAAGTATGTTCTAAAATCATAGAATCATAGAGTATCAGGGTTGGAAGGGACCTCAAGAGGTCATCTAGTCCAACCCCCTGCTCAAAGCAGGACCAATTCCCAACTAAATCATCCCAGCCAGGGCTTTGTCAAGCCGGGCCTTAAAAACCTCCAAGGAAGGAGACTCCACCACCTCCCTAGGTAACGTATTCCAGTGCTTCACCACCTTCCTAGTGAAATAATGTTTCCTGATATCCAACCTGGACCTCCCCCACTGCAACTTGAGACCATTGCTCCTTGTTCTGTCATCTGCCACCACTGAGAACAGCCGAGCTCCATCCTCTTTGGAACCCCCCTTCAGGTAGTTGAAGGCTGCTATCAAATCCCCCCTCATTCTTCTCTTCTGGAGACTAAACAATCCCAGTTCCCTCAGCCTCTCCTCATAAGTCATGTGCTCCAGACCCCTAATCATTTTTGTTGCCCTCTGCTGGACTCTTTCCAATTTTTCCACATCCTTCTTGTAGTGTGGGGCCCAAAACTGGACACAATATTCCAGATGAGGCCTCACCAATGTCGAATAAAGGGGAACGATCACGTTCCTCGATCTGATGGCAATGCCCCTACTTATACAGCCCAAAATGCCATTAGCCTTCTTGGCAACAAGAGCACACTGTTGACTCATATCCAGCTTCTCGTCCACTGTGACCCCTAGGTCCTTTTCTGCAGAACTGCTATCTAGCCATTCGGTCCCTAGTCTGTAGCAGTGCATGGGATTCTTCCATCCTAAGTGCAGGACTCTGCACTTGTCGTTGTTGAACTTCATCAGGTTTTTTTTGGCCCAATCCTCTAATTTGTCTAGGTCCCTCTGTATCCGATCCCTACCCTCTAGTGTATCTACCATGCCTCCTAGTTTAGTGTCATCTGCAAACTTGCTGAGAGTGCAGTCCACACCATCCTCCAGATCATTAATAAAGATATTGAACAAAACCAGCCCCAGGACCGACCCTTGGGGCACTCCACTTGAAACCGGCTGCCAACTAGACATGGAGCCATTGATCACTACCCATTGAGCCCGATGATCTAGACAGCTTTCTATCCACCTTACAGTCCATTCATCCAGCCCATACTTCCTTAACTTGGCGGCAAGAATACTGTGGGAGACCGTATCAAAAGCTTTGCTAAAGTCAAGGAATAACACATCCACTGCTTTCCCCTCATCCACAGAGCCAGCTATCTCATCATAGAAGGCAATTAGGTTAGTCAGGCACAACTTCCCCTTGGTGAATCCATCCTGACTGTTCCTGATCACTTTCCTCTCCTCTAAGTGTTTCATAATTGATTCCTTGAGGACCTGCTCCATAATTTTTCCAGGGACTGAGGTGAGGCTGACTGGCCTGTAGTTCCCCGGATCCTCCTTCTTCCCTTTTTTAAAGATGGGCACTACATTAGCCTTTTTCCAATCATCTGGGACCTCCCCCGATCGCCATGAGTTTTCAAAAATAATGGCTAATGGCTCTGCAATCTCATCTGCCAACTCCTTTAGCACCCTCGGATGCAGCGCATCCGGCCCCATGGACTTGTGCACGTCCAGTTTTTCTAAATAGTCCCGAACCACTTCTTTCTCCACAGAGGGCTGGTCACCTTCTCCCCATATTGTGCTGCCCAGTGCAGCAGTCTGGGAGCTGACCTTGTTTGTGAAGACAGAGGCAAAAAAAGCATTGAGTACATTAGCTTTTTCCACATCCTCGGTCACTAGGTTGCCTCCCTCATTCAGTAAGGGGCCCACACTTTCCTTGACTTTCTTCTTGTTGCTAAAATACCCGAAGAAACCCTTCTTGTTACTCTTAACATCTCTTGCTAGCTGCAACTCCAAGTGTGATTTGGCCTTCCTGATTTCACTCCTGCATGCCTGAGCAATATTTTTATACTCCTCCCTGGTCATTTGTCCAGTCTTCTACTTCTTGTAAGCTTCATTTTTGCGTTTAAGATCAGCAAGGATTTCACTGTTTAGCCAACCTGGTCGCCTGCCATATTTACTATTCTTTCTACACATCAGGATGGTTTGTTCCTGCAACCGCAATAAGGATTCTTTAAAATACAGCCAGCTCTCCTGGACCCCTTTGCCCTTCATGTTATTCTCCCAGGGGATCCTGCCCATCTGTTCCCTGAGGGAGTCAAAGTCTGCTTTTCTGAAGTTCATTGTCTGTATTCTGCTGCTCTCCTTTCTTCCTTGTGAAGAAATCAGAATTTCTTGCCACCAGATTAAGACTGTCAGCACTTCTGTTATACACATCTATTTTCATTGGTCTATGAGAGGGAATCGCTGGCAGGGCACTGTCTGCGAGGGGTCCTGGATTTTGGAACTTGCTCCCCATTATGTTTGCCAGAGTCCAGATTTGCAAAACCCATTTGAATGTTAAGGTTGTTGAAGAGGGTATGAGCTAAGGTAGATATATTTATGGGTAGACCTCTGTTTATGTTTATACTCTGATTTCTAAGTTATGGGATAGGAGCCTGGACCACTGGGTGTCCACCTGTACTTATATTTCTAAAAAAAACCTCTGAATAAATAAAGACATAAAATAAATGGAACAATTTAGCTGTAAAAATCAGTTCCAGGCTGAATCTTGTCATATACTACTGTTTTCTACAATTAAAATAACTGGCTATTTCTAAGTGACTGGAGTGTCAAAAAATAAAGTTTGGACAGCGATTTCAAACACATTTTAGTAATCTGGCAACTCAAAATTAGTTTTGTTTTCTGAATTTAAATGCGCCATCCCTTAGTCCCAAACACTGCTTTGATATTTTAGAGAAAAAATATAAAAAGATCAACATAGAGAAACTTGTATTTTAGGAAAAATAGGATGCTGGCTTTTACCAAGTTTAATTTTAGCTCAATAAAACCACTATAACATTTAACATAAAAAAATAGTCTCAGAGAACTAGATAATATAGGAATGCATACCACCTTCAGATTTGGGGGGGGGGGTTGAGGGAAGATATAAAGATAAACTTTGGGGAAAATGCTCTTACACTCACTCCATTGGTATAACAAGATAAAGAGTAATAGGACTTCTTTCTTGTCACTAGTCTGGGATTTCCAATGCCTGGAGTCCATTTTCTATGGGAACATTACAAAGAGACTTTCAGCTCCTGAATCACACTCAGCTGTCACAAAAGCCTATCAAGGCTCATTGGCCGAAACTGCAGAACTCAAACTTTCTGCTGAATAGACCTAATAGTTATCTCTATTAAACTTGATTTTTCCATGGATAACGTAACAATTTGTTTAAGTTTGTCTGCTCTGTAGTGGGAAACACCTAACTTAGGAATTCAGAAACATTCTGATGCCCATGTTATATTTTGGCTAGAAAAAGACAGCTATTAAATTCTGTAGTAACATGGATTTACTGTATCTTTAACTTTGTTATTTCACAGTCCATTCAATTTTAACTAACCAGCCACAGAATAGCTCTAAAGCTACAACTAAAGAACAGAAAGGATATGCTCAATTGAAGGAACTTGGTACAACAAATAAAACCAGTGATTTTGACTTGAATAATCTGGAAAGGCCAGAGACCGGGTAAATAATATTTCATAGAAGAAATTAAAATGGTTATTAATATTAATCTGTTCAATAAATAAGTTTTAGTAAACTAGACTGAGGAAGAATAGTCTAGTGGTTAAATACATAGGACTAGGAATCAAGAGATCTGGGTTCTATTCAGACATTAGCAACAGACTTCATGTGTGATTAAGCACCAGACGCTCTTTGTGCCTCATTTTACCAATCTGTAAAATAGGGATAACATCCATCAATACTAGTAAAAAGCTTAAACTACTCAAAAGAAAAAACTCTTCAGAAATGTAAAGTATTATTCTATTATAAAAAACAGAAATACAGTTTGGTTGGAAATTAACTGGGGTAATATTCTCCTTGGTTACAAAATATGTACAGAAAAGAATTAACAGCTCTACAAATAATCATTAAAAGATAAAAAAACGTATACAACTATGCTGGTAACATGCACTTTTACACATACAATAGCATCTGTAATAGGGGGTCTCTAACATATAAAAATGTACAGAAAGATTTTTCTGATTACTTTGTAATAAAAATACCTCCGATTTGTTAATAACTCCTATATACTTAGACACTGTGATAGTATCATGTCTAAAGGTACAATTTGATCACAGAGGTCTTGGATTCCGTGACTTTAACACATCTCTATTACTTCCTTGGCTTCAGCTTCAGCCCCACCCCATCACAGGGCTCAGATTTCAGCTTCAGCCCTGCCATGACCGTATCATGATTTTGTACATTTTTACCATGACTGCTCCATGAATTTTGCCTAATTTTACCATAACAAAACCATATCCATAATCATGCCCTATCAATGAATTAGTGAAAGGAATAATGAGAAATGATCTGTACTAGTAGAACTGATCAAAAATGGGGGGGACATTTTTACTATTTTTCCCACTACAAAAATATTCTCTCTCTCTCTTTATATTCTGTTTTCCATGAATAAACTCTTCTGGAAATTTTCTAAGTAGCTCTAAGTACTATGGGAGCATTCCATCTTTCCCCCATAGTATATAGGATGCAAATTTACCTGTTCAGAATACTGAGGCAGCCACATGGCCTTCAGAGGGAAGGGACTGGCTGCTGAGTTACCACAGAGCAACTAGGAAAAAGAGGAGGAGAAAGCCAAAATGAGCCTTAGGGAGAGAGCTGCCCTCGAGCGTGCTGACACTTCTACAGAACTATAAAAGCTCGTCAGTGGGCAGGCTAAGCCAAGAGAACGGAAGGCTGTCAGAGGAAAAGGAGCTCCTAGACCGAGGGCCTGGCTTCTACTGCCAGACTCCAGTTGACAGCAAACTGGACCCTAAAGATAAAATTAACCTCTAACAGGAAGCTGGCCAAAATAAACCTGGGCTGATAATATCCACTTGTGTATCAGGAAATATTCATTTTGTGTCCCCTTCTCCTTAGGGCATCAGTAAACTCTGAACAAAACAACTTTGCTCTTGAACTCTTAAACAAGACTCACACTCCACACATCCAAAATGTATTAGGTGCTTTCTAAACACAACGGAAGACTCGCTCAAGGATCTTACAATTTAATTAATATTATGCTACACCAAGATGTGGACAATCCTCCTTACCAGTTAATCCTCCTTACTAATACTTTTCTGTAGGTGCACAGGCCCAGCTATTCAAAAGACTTCAGCATAATGGGAGTGAACTCTTGAAAATTTGTCCGTAAGTGTCACAATGGAAGCTGCTGGGTGCTGAGCTCTTTTAAAAATCTGGCTCTGGTTGTGTATGCTGAGCAGTTGAAACTCTGACCCCTTATTGCCTAGAATACAAAGAACTTTGGCTTTGTTCTAACTCCTTGTATGGTTTGTTTCTCCAGATGATACTCTCAGATGCTTCCAGAAATTGGAGCTCTACTGCACAGGGCCATTTTTGTACTGATAGTTGGTAAGGCTGCACCCAAATGGGAAGCAGTGGCAGAAGCAAAGAATATTCAAGCAGATTTTGCAGTAAGTTGCTATGTTATTTGGCATGAAAGACACAGAAAAGCATCAGGCCTTAAACATGCAGTAATATAAACACATTGAAAACTGGATACTGTACAGTATGTGTGTAGATTACTACACATCACTTAAGGTGGACAAGCAAATCCCTTTCTGTGAATATCATGTTGTCCACCTTACTAGGTTAATTTTAAGTGGACAGACTTGGGGGCCTCTGTCCAAAGTGAGAAATTGCAAAGGCTCTTAGAAGGCAATTAGAATCACAGTAGATAGTTTTGTTCCAGAAAAGAGAGGCAGCAGAGAAGAGGTATATATAGATATCAGTTGATAGAACTGATCTTGTTCTTTTTTAAACCTTGTTACAGTCTTAGCCCTCACAGCATCCTCTGGCAAGGAGTTCTACAGGTTGACTGCACATTGTGTGAAAAAATACTTCCTTTTGTTTGTTTTAAATCTGTTACCTATTAATTCCATTTGGCGACCCCTCGTTCTTGTGTTATGAGAAGAAGTAAATAACACTTCGTTATTTACTTTCTCCACAGCAGTCATGATTTTATAGTCATCTATCATATCCCCCCTTAGCAGTCTCTCTTCCAAGCTGAAAAGTCTCAGTCTTATTAATCGCTCCTCATATGGAAGCTGTTCCATACCTCTAATAATTTTTGTTGCCATTTTCTGAACCTTTTCCAATTCCAATATATCTTTTTTGAGGTGGGGCGACCACATCTGCACGCAGTATTTCGAGGAAGTCAACATACGTGTGCATGTGGACAGTATTTATAAACTGTCTCATCTGTATATAAATTAGCATAACAACTTGAAAAACTAAAGAGCAATCTGCTCTGGAAACAGGTTCTATATTTTGGTTCCTAAAGTGTCACAAGGAAGGAAACTAAGAAGCACATTATTGGAAACTAGGATTGTCAACATTCTAGTCACACAAAACTGAACACTCTTGCCCCGTCTCTGCCTGGCCCCTCCTCTGAGGCTCCGCCCCACCCTAGCCTTCTCCAAGGCCCTGCCCCTGCTCATTCCATCCCCCTTCTTCTGTCGCTCACTCTCCCCCATCCTCTCTCACTTGCTCATTTTCACCGGGCTGGCTCTGAGGGTTCGGGTGTGGGAGGGGGTGAGGGCTCCAGCTGGCGATGTGGGCTCCATTGTGGGACCAGGGGTGCAGGAGGGGGCTCTAGGATGCAGCTGAGGGGTTCAGAGTGCGGGAGGGGGCTCTGGGATGGGGCAGAGGGTGGGGTATGTGTGGGGGGGTGAGAGCTCTGGCTAGGGGTGTGGGCTCTGGTGTGGGGCCGGGGATGAGGGATTTAGGGTGTAGGAGGGGGCTCCGGGCTGGGGCTGGGGCTGAGGGATTCGGAGGGCAGGGGGGGGATCAGAACTGGGGCAGGATGTTGGAGCATGGGAGGGGGTGAGGGGTGCAGACTCCAGGCGGCGCTTACCTCAGGTGGCTCCCGGAAGCAGCGGCATGTCCCCCCTCTGGCTTCTATGCGGAGGTGTAGCCAGGCGGCTCTGTGCACTGCCCCATTTGCAGGCACCGCCCCGCAGATCCATTGGTCGTGGTTCCTGGCCAATGGGAGCTGCGGAGCTAGCACTTGGGGTGGGGGCATCACCCGGACCCCCTGGCTTCTCTTACACCTAGGAGCTGGAGAAGTGACATGCCGCTGCTTCTGGGAGCTGTGCAGAGCCACAGCAGCCTGGGAGCCTGCCTTAACCCCGCTGTGCCGCCGACTGGACTTTTAATGGCCCGGTCAGCAATGCTGACCAGAGCCACCAGGGTCCCTTTTTGACCAGGCATTCCCGTCGAAAACCAAGACACCTGGCAACCCTACTGGAAAAAACATAGTTTAAAATGTTTAAAGAGACCGATATTAAAGTGAAAGAGCCAAATCTTGCCATGTGGCTTCAGGTGCATTGGGAAGAATTGACAGATTTGGCAGCATATTTTCCCCCTCCCTACCAAACAAATTAATGGCAACAGCAGGGCAGAATAACTCCTAGCACTCTCCTGAGCATCAGATAGAGGATCTGATTTATGCAGTTACCAGTGCTTTATGGTCCTATGAGCCCATGGGCATAGAATCATTGACGTTAGAATTGAAAAAGGCCTATTTGGTTTATAGTCCATCTCCCTGCCAGTGTAAGACTGATCCCAATTGTATATTTACTCATATTTTGTCCAGTCTAGTTTTAAAAATCCCTGGCAATGGAACTTCCTCTGCTCCCATTTGGATACTGTCACACAACCTAACATATAACTGTCAGTCTAATTTAATGCTATTCATCTTGCCCCCCCTTATGAAGTGGTAAATAATTCTTCTTCCTCCATGGCATTAACAACCCTCAAAGACTTAAAAGGGGCATATACTCTCTTAGTTTTCATTGAGCAAGAAACCGTATCTTTCTCAAAAGTAAATCCATCGGTCCTCTAATTATTTTTATTCTCTGAACTCCCTCCCATTTGTCCTTATCTTTCTAACACTGAGATGTCCAAAATTCAATCGAACTCTCCAGACGCAGTCACACTAGAGTCACCTAGACAGGGATTATTACCCCTCCACTCTGTAACATGATGCTTCTGCATCTGCAATTCAAAATTGCATCTGCGCTTTTTGGAGCCATATCAAGTTGCAAACTCTTGCCTAATTTGCTGTCTATTATCACTCCTATGGCCCTCTCAGCATTAGTACTTTCCAGGTTTCCCCTTCACAGTGAGTAAGAGTCACTTAGCTGTGTTAAGATGCAATTTTCTTATTTGAAGCTGCCCATATTTCTAATCTCTTTAGTTTCCTTTGTATTATTTCAGTTGATGTCTGCAATTACACCACAATGTAGTATTACCTGTGAATTTCATTAACATGCTATTTATTCATTCTTGTTCACTATATTAATAAAAGTATGAAAATGCTAAAGAAAACCACACCTACTATATATTGCTGCTGCACTCCACTCTAGATAGGTCTCCCCTACACTCACGATGTTATACTTGACCATTTATCCTTTATATATATATATAATGCCTGCAGTCAGTTTTCAAGCTATGTGACAATATACATGTCTAAGATGATCTGATGCTTCCTTTATTTTTATTCCTTCTCTTATTCTTTACTCTTTGTATCCTTATCCAAAGAACTTCACTTCATAATGCAGGTATTATAAATATTTGTCATATAAAGCTACTGCTCTACTAATTCTTCCCTTTCCAACTCTCCTATTTAGAGATTATGTACATCTATATTGACATTTCAGTTATAAGAATTGTCAAGGTCGATTCCTCACTCTGTCACTCCGAGTGCAGAATGTGGGGGCCCGCAAGGATTCTAAAAATTAATACTGGCCACTCCAGGCTTGTATTAAACTCCCAAGGTTACTGTTTCTCTCTGACCATGGATGGGCAGATGCTGCCACCACCCAAATGCACAACCCCTTTGAAACCAGAAAGGCACACTTGGGAATTCCTTCCTGTGGGGTACCCTCAAGCCCTTTCACACACACACACCCTGGGGAACTGCTGAGAAAGAAAAACAAAGGAAATCAGCTGTTGCCACCAGCTAATTAAACAGCATATGCACAAACCTCTTAGGACACCAATAAAATCCTGTTCTTTAAAAAGGTAAATTTTATTAAAAACAAATAGAAAGAAAATACATCTGGAGCTTGGGCTTTTCCTAGATTTAAAAAAAAAAACACTTACAAAATTTAAACATCAAGAATAACCTTCTTGAGGTCCAGCTTAAAGGTTACAAGCAAAACAAAAAGCATTTGGGGTTAGCACAGAGGAGTCCACAAAGCCAAGAAATAAACAGAAATAAACCTAATTGCATCTTTCTAAACATTCCTGATCTACTTACACATTTGGGAGTTCCAAATAAGTAGGTCTAGGTACGATCTGATGATTTATGATCGTACCTGGCTTAAAGCTTCTCATAGCATAACTGCTCCCTGTTCCCCTTTTTCCCAGAGAACACAAAGGGGAAGTTTTTTTCCCCATTTTAAAACGTTCTAGCCTTCTCATTGGCTCTTTTGGTCAGGTGCCCACTCCCTTTCCTCTACCTGGAGACTTTTTTAACCCTTTACAGGTAAAGCAAGCAGAGAACAGCCACCAAGAGGTACTTTATAAGTAACTGAATGGCTGGCTGGGTGTCCATAAAAGGGTGCTACCCTCGCCCTTCATTTATCACAAGAATCGATACCAGACTTAGTCTAAACATCATACTTTAGTAATATTGCTATTTTTTCTTGATTTTCCATACTCCTTGCATTTTCATGGAGACACTTTAGTACAGAGGTCGGAAACCTTTCAGAAGTGCAGAGTCTTCATTTATTCACTCTAATTTAAGGTTTCACGTGCCAGTAATACATTTTAACATTTTTAGAAGGTCTCTTTCTATAATTCTATAATATATAACTAAACTATTGTTGTATGTAAAGTAAATAAGGTTTTTAAAATGTTTAAGATGCTTCATTTAAAATTAAATTAAAATGCAGAGTCCCCCGGACCGGTGGCCAGGACCTGGGCAGTGTGAGTGGCACTGAAAATCAGCTTGAGTGCCGCCTTTGGCACATGTGCCATAGGTTGCCTACTCCTGCTTTAGTATATCAACAGTTTTCTCATTCTTCATATTTTGCTTCAAAATTTCACCTAAATCTCCTTTTTACTTTCACTATACATTTTGCTTTCTATTGATGGCACACTTTACCATTATTTAAGATACAAGACTATTTGTGTTAATCAAAAGCTCCCCTTTGTTCCCTTTCCTAGATAGTTTAAAACACATTTAACAAACCCTGCCAGTTTTGAATTTTGGAATTCAACGCATCTTCTATTTAAGTACAGAACATACTATAGCCCCGATCTGATTCTAATGGAAAGAAGATACAGGAATTAAGGAGGAAAAAAGGAAATTCACATTTAAACATTAGGCTGTGCCACAAACCCACTTAAGAGAATACACAGTTATAGTAGAAATGTAGCAAGTTTCTGATGTATATTTTTTAGGGTTTATTGTGACTAAGTTAGCCACAAATTAAATTTTGATTTTAACTTTACTTTTACTTGTATATGCGAGTTTGTAGCACAACTTTACATTATTTATGCAGCCTTCCATGAAAATGATAGTTGGAGTAATGACATTTAAAAATACACATTGATAATTACCTCTGGAAAATATAAAATATATTTATATCCTATTGTTATCATACATGACTGAATACAGAGAACATTCAGTACTTGCTCTCATTATTTACAGTATCAGTTAAATAGAGAACTCGTAAGTCACAAAATGTTCATACAGTAGTGTATAAATCGCTGACTTCACACTTGAAAGGGAAAAAGGCTGTGAGCCAAATTCTTCAAAGTTTATCTGTGATCTGTACTTCTGAAATGTATATTTGTCCCCACAGTCCAAGAAACACCTCCAGAAACTTCCAAGTCCTCTAAATTCTAGTTGTTCTATACTATTCTTGATAATAGACCAGTATGTCCAATAAAACCAACAGATGAAAGAATTCAATTTTGTTTACTGATCCACAGGCCTACTACTTGGATTTGGGGGAGGGAGGATTTTGAACAGAATAAGAATGATCTATGGTAGACATATTTTTTGCCATTTTAAAGTAAGAGAATTACATTTATAGGTCCAGATCCTTAGTAAATAAGCAGAGCTTCACAAATTCAGTGGAGCTATGCTGCTTTACGCTATCTGAGAATCCATCCCCCAAAAATGTATACAGAAGCTTGTTACAGCTAATCTGATTTTACTTGGAAAAAGTTTTATATACATTTTTTCAAAGCACTTATTAGAAAATATACATTCAAAAAATCACAAACATCTTAAGTGATCATATACTAGTAATGAAAAGAAATACTCCATTGTCTGAGATACCTTTTAGTTTGCACTGATGGGAGATAGTATCTATTTTTATATTGGGAACAACAAGATTTTGTTTACATAAAAGAAAAAAGTGTAGTAGGAGGCATCTACAACATTGGTCTTCTAATTTTAAAGATGCCCTTTTTTAAGTCATTCAAAATTAACATATGGTCAGTGTATGTAGCTGAAATTAAGAGTTGAAGCGTTCCAAATGTTCTTCATCGGAGACCTAAGGATTCTCATTGCTATGAATGTAATTTAATATTTGCAGTATAGCGGTACAAAAGACAATGCACGTATTGAGTTGCACCATTACTTACTTCAAGCCAGACACAAACTTTCTATGTGTGTAAACTATCAAAGCACCACTAAACTTAAACAGAAATTTAAACGCAGCAACTTGGGCCTCTTTAATCAACATCTGTTTAACAGTTTGTAACTTTCAATAGCAGCAAAGGTAACATGGCAATGCCTTAATACTATAAAAGTCTGAACAGGAAGTAGAAATAATCTGAAATAGTGCTTTGTTCAGGATAGCTGTTTTCAGTGTGAAGAGACATCCACACTTTATCTTTTGCTACATTCATTTTGTTCTGTCTCTTCCTGTGACATAGCAAATTTGTAAACAAAACTTATATTATCTACAATGAAAATAAAAACATCTTAGTGTAGTATCTGAATTTTCCTTTTTTCAACAATTTGTTTATAAAAGGTTCTGCGGTGTCATTAACATGTCTGAGATTTATTATCCTAAACAGCCAAACACGTATTTACCCAGATTTCTTAAATCCTATTTATTGTGGAAATTAAGAGATGAAAAAATCTCTTAGACCGGCCTTTCTGGCAAATGAAGAATGGTTCCTTACAGTATAATGAAATTTGGAGGTGCTTTTAGATCTCATCCGGTGCTGAAAACTTAGTTCACATTGGTGGCCAAAATCTTCATTTCTTATCTACATCTGGTAAAGTCTTTGCAATACTTCTCAGTTCTGGGTCTCATTGTAATTTTCTATATTTCTGAGACTTCTAGGTTGGATTATTTTAATGTTTCCTACAATGGGGAGGGGAGGGGGGCTAACTTTGAAGGTTAGAAGATTCAGCTAGAGTGAGATGCAACTGCTTGCCTAGTGATATTAGACATAGGAAGCACGTTATACCAGTTATCTGGTTCCTTACTGACTTCTGGGTGTAATTCAAGTACTTCCTTTCATATACAAAGCCAAACATGGCTACATATGAAATTACATTTTTCATAGCACACACGTTAACATACCATAGATTTAAACTTCAGGAAACTGGTGGCAAGGAGTTTTCAGCTGCGGGACCTCTGAGTTCAGATAATGATGATGTATTTATTAAAAATACATTACCTTCCTTATTTAACTTTCCTAATACTGGAATTATGACAAAACAATGTCTTTTCAGGCTTTTTCTGAGGACTGAGTGGATGTATTTAATATTGTTTGAGGAGTTGGGGAAGGACAAGACTACCCCCCTCCTTTATTTTGTCTTTAAAATTAATCTGTTATGTTAAATGCTGCTTAGGCAACCTAAGTTTTTATAAGTGAGGACATTTAATACATTAACAATTTTCATTTGTTTTGTTGTAAGTCTTTATAATGGCACAGAGCAGATTGGAGTTGCAGCAAATAGTTTTGCTTCTCCAAAGCTGCTCCTTCAATCCTGTTTCAGATTCTAGGGAGAGAAGCTAGGGGAAAAAAACAACAAAATTTTTGTTCTTTTTGTGGGTGGGAGGAAGGTTGTTTTGTTTTGATGAATTTATATTTTCATGTTTACTTTAGTCTTAAAAGGGATAAAATAAAGATAAAAGTTGTATGTAATTTGTTGTTTACTAGTATTTTTCTTGACCTCTATAAATGTCTTTTAAAGTTTTTATCCAAAATTCTTGGTGTCATTTATCTTTGTCCTGTGAAATTTCCAGAAAAAATGTCTTACAAAGAACTCACTATGTAATAAAGAATTCTTATACAAATATTTATCATGTTTCAGTAATTTTTATTTTATTTTACATGCCATTGCAAGTCATAAATATAAGTCTGTGCTCCAGGATTCATTCTATGAGGCGCTTTACAACCAAGGGTCTGATGTGCTTGAATTTGCAAATAAGTATCTACCATCATGTTCCATAAGATGACAGATACCAGTAATTGTCTAGACTTTTAAAGTTACTAGCAGATGTCTAGTTTAATGCTTATCAACTTACTGCAGTAAGCTCATTACCTAACAGATAAAATGAATACAATAAAAATTAAATGTACACAAATATTAATTTCCATTGCACTATCCAAGACGAGCACTAGTTTTGGTTTTACCATCAATAGAGAGGTATCATAATATTTATAGATAGTATGTTAAACTTTACCAAAAGCAGGAAAGATCTCTCTTGCTTTTCATTCTAGTTTCTGCAATGTTTTTCAGCAAAACATTTAGGACTACATTTTGTCTGGTCCTTACATGACTGCACAGCCCATGTAAGAGCCAAGAAGATTGCACCTATTACACCAGGGAACACAAGGCCTGCTCTGTCTCTACCCCACTAAGAGTGCATGGTGCCTCAGAGATAGGGTGACCATATGTCCCGTTCTGGGCGGGACAATTCCCCTTTTCAACTCTGTTCTGGCCGTCCCTACTTTTTCACTAAAACTAGGCATTTGTCCTTGATTTGTGCAGGCAGTGCTACCTTCAGAGCTGTCCCCAGGCAGCCGCACCCTCTCTCCAGCTGCAAGGCAAAGTGGAGAGCAGAAGCTGCTGCGGGCTGCAGCTTTTTTTTTTTTTTCCAATTGCCGCCGCCTATCGCGGCTTTTTATTTTTATTTTTTTTTTGCTTGGGGCTGCAGAAATGCTGGAGCCGGCCCTGGTAGGAACCCCATTTATTGATGGGCACAAAACATAGCTAAATGGATTGTCAGCATCAGTAGGGTTGAAGGATGCTGCATGCAGGTCATCCAATGGGGGTCAGTGACGGTGCTCTAATTTGTAAATGCTGATTTTTGTTGGTTAGCTGAGTTGCAGTTGCAGGCTGAAAGCAGTGTGATAGTCTCCTCAGAGTTCCAATGTTTGCCTAGCTTGGGAGCCTGAACGATGAGACAGTTTGAAATAGGAAGGGTTTTTAATTGCACATGTTGTGGTAGCTGAGTCCCCCTGAGCCAAACAGGCTGCCTGCCGTAGAGGCAGAGTGCTGTGTTCAGATGCTGGACTGAGCCAGTGTTCAGAGAATGCCTTGTGAAGGAACACTTGCAAATCAATTCTACCCTGGTGTTTCAATAGCAGCTTTACCAGGCCATAGAGATCTCTGGTATAAACCCTTTGACTTGGAGATCAACTTGGCCCATAGCAAGGAATTGGTTCAGCAAAACAAGGGCTGTCCAGAACAGGGTCCCAGCCAGAGGCAGGCTGACATCATGTATCCAAAAAAATCCCTACAAGGATAATAGACAATTCATTCACACACACGTTCTCCTTTGTCAAGGGCTGGTTGTGTTAGAAGTAAGGGTGGCAATACCACCATACTACCCTTACTCTGTGCTGCTGATGGTGGGGGCACTGTCTTCAAAGCTAGGCACCCCAGCAAGCAGCTGATGCTCTCCATTGCCCAACTGTGAAGGCAGTGCTGCCACCGTGATGTTGCCAGGTGATGTTTTTGTTCCTTTTGTGTGGGGAAGGGAGTGGGTGAGGAGGGCTTGTGCATACCTGTGTCCTTAGAAGAATCAAGAGTTTCTGTGTGGTCATTTTTTGCTATAAAAATGGTCTAGGAAACGTCTGTGTAATTGTAATGAAGACCTCCAAAAGCAGTTCAAGTTTTTAAAAAAAGACACTTCAACATTGGACAGCAGCAAAGTCGTATGCAAGACATGTGGAGCACATTTCTCCATTGTCCACAGCAGTCGAAATGACATTACCCAGCACTTTAAAAGCAAGAAACACAGAGATGCGGATAAAAGTAAGTGTTTAACACCAAGTATTTCAGGATTTTTTCTGAGGCAAGACACAGAAGTTGAAAAAAGCATGGGAGGTTTGCCTTTGAGTGCACCAAAAAGTTTGACTGGACACTGCTGAGGAACATGCTGCTGTGGGAGCAAATGCAAGACAGCCTCACTGCATGCCACACCAGAATTCCCACCTTAAATATGTTGGATGAGAATCGTCTCTTTGACAAGTGATCTAGTGCAAAATCAATTGTCTCCAGTTGTCTTTGAGACTGAAATCATCCGAGAACGCCCATCACCGAAAAGTGGCAGAAGATTTTTCGAGAGATGGACCGTAGTGGAGTATAATACAAAGATAAAGCCAAGACTTTGGAATTTGTGCTATGTCTGCCTGTTACTACAGTGCCTGTTACTACCGTGCCTGTTGAACGTGTCTTTTCAATTATGAATGATGTATGGTCTCCTGAAAACAATCACATCTGAATGTCTTCACCATGAAGGCTATCTTGTGTGTGCAAGTAAACTTTTCTCTAGATTGTATTGCGTTCTATGACAAGTTGCTGAAAGACAAGCAAACCCTCACAAAAATAGCATCATCAGAGAAATACAACTGGTATCAAGCAGCTTCACACCCTGAAGAACGGCAAGACAAGGAACAATGCCAGTAACTACAGAGTTTTAGGTAAAATATACGAAACCAAGAAATATATGAACATATATATAAAATATATGAAACTGCCTTATCTTTTTTGCGTAATGTAAGTAAACTCCCCTGAGCACCGACCATCTCTTAGCCAGTGTCTCATTTTCTTATTAGGGAAATATGGTCACCCTATTCAGAGGGGAAGGAGGAGGTAGAGACAATAAATCTAGGCCAGCACTGATGAGGCAAATAAGCTGCACCCACAAAAGGATGTAGTAGCAGGAATGCAGTCTTTGCATACCCAGGAATTTTTAGGCAGAATGTGTTTTCCTGGGGTAGGGCAGTTCCATATCTCCCCACACATGCTTCATCTCAGGGAAGAAGAACAGTCTAGCCCAGAGGTGGGCAAACTACAGCCCGCAGGCCACATCCAGCCCATGGGACCGTTCTGCCCAGCCCCTGAGCTCCTGGCCCGAAGCAGGGGAGCAGTAAATAACATGATTATGCTAGCTCCCAGCCCCTCCCCCGCAGCCTCAGTTCGGGGAGTGGTCACGGGCCAGGACTGTGGATTGGGTGAGGATGGTAAGAGGGCAGGGAACAGGGGGGTTGAATGGGGACAGAGGTTCTGGGGGCGGTCAGGAAGAAGGGGTGGTTGGATGGGGCAGGGGTCCTGGGGGGGGGGCAGTCAGGAAGGAGAGGAGGGGTTGGATAGGGCGGCGGGGGGTAGTCAGGGCTGGGGGCTACAGGGGCAGTCAGGGGACAGGGAGAAGGGGCGGTGGATGGGGCACGGGTCCTGGGGGGCAGTCAGGAAGGAGAGGGGAGGTTGGATGGGGCGGTGGGGAGCAGCGGTGGGGAGGTCAGGGAGAAGAGGTGGTTGGATGGGGCAGGGGTCCCGGGGGGACAGTCAGGAAGGAAGAGGGGGTTTGGATGGGGCAGCAGGGGGCAGTTAGGGGTGGGGGATCCGGGGGTGGTCAGGGGACAGAGAGCAGGAGGAATGGATGGGTCAGGGGTCCCGGGGGGGGCGGGGCGTCAGGAGGCGAGAAGCAGGTGGGGTCAGATAGGGGGCAGGGGCCACACCTGGCTGTTTGGGGAGGCACAGCCTCCCCTAACCGGCCCTCCATACAATTTCTGAAACCTGATGCGGCCCTCAGGCCAAAAAGTTTGCCCGCCCCTGATCTAGCCCTTACTGAATACTATGAGCTAGATTGTGACACCGTGTCAAAAGTCTGAATGGGGTAGATGTAACGACAGACAGCCCTCGTTGGAACTCCAGGCAAGATTGTGACTCAGGAAACACAAACTCTCCCAGTCTCTCAAAGGGAGTACACTTATTGTGCCATCCTTTGGATTGGCACAGATTGCTGCCAGCTCTGCAGCCTGCCAGGTGTGTGAGATGCAACGAGAAGGGCGGAGGAGCCCTATTCCTGCCCCCTTTCGAGTGCTTTGTGGCCTTCCGCTCAGGGAAGAGATTCTGATTATCCCATGCCCTTGAGGAGGGAGAGGTTTCTTGTGTGCATACACCACATCCCACTACACACACATAAGGTCAGGGACAACCTGGCTCAAAAGTTTTTAGTCAGGGAATTAAACTTGTGCGTCTAAAACTTTTGTTAGGGCTGCGATGTTAAGGCAAAATATTACTAATTTATGAATTTCAGAAGACAGGCTGAAAGTAACCTTTTTTATTCTGTTTTAATGGAAAATAGTAAGAACAGTGCAAGTGCAGTGATAACAGTGAGGAACACAAGTTGCCATACCAGAGCGTTTACCCTTCGTAAACCCAACCAAGCTTTATTGGTAATTTGTTATCTTGATCAGAGGGGTATCTCATGACCCCACGGAGGGGACTGAAGCCCTCTGTGATAGTTTACTGGCCTGATCTCTTATATAACTAATTTGCTAAATTCCTGCTTTCTATTATCTTACCACGCAGTCCAGGTTTTAAGCTTTGCAGCTCTCAAAGTTTGTTCAACTGTTTACCATCATATCCACCCACTGACATGCAAAAATCCCAAACTCTCAAAAGTCATGGATTGTTTTAAACAAACATTAAAATCATGTTATTTATTGTTCCCCTGACAGCCATGACAAAAATCCAGACTTAACTATGGATGAATATTTTAGGATAGCTTACAGCAGGTATTTCACTGCAGGTTAAAATATATCTTTACATACTCTCAATCCTCTTTATCAACAAGCAGCTGTTTTTAAGACTAATTCTTTAAAAATTCATGTGGCACTTTAGCAATTTCTCACTCTGAGTCAGGAACAGCAATGGGCAAATAGGCAGCTGCGCCCAGAAGCTCTCTTGTTGTGATCAGCAGTATGATCAATCCTGCATGGTGCTGCGTAGATAGTAATAAAAGGACTCATATGATCCCCATGTTCCCTGCAAGACTAGAAACAGATTTGTGCCTTCAATTCATGACATTTCTTATGCAATAAAAACAGTGGGGCTGATCTTCCTCTCACTTACCCAAGGTCTTACACTGTCATAACTGACTTTAGTGGACTCACTCCAGATTTATAGCTAAGTGAGAAGAAAGTCGGGCTTAGCATCTCTTTCACATTTCAAGATCAGACAATGTTATGCCATTTTCCTCTTGCCTCTCCAAGTAACTCTTCACCCCCGTGCACTTTATTTCACTTTGATCTTAGCACTGTATCTGGTTAGATGTTAAAATTAAATTCAGGTGTATGAGAAGGAAGTGAATTAGCTTCAGATTCTATTCTGAAGTTGGGTTATATCTACACTTATTCAAACATACCACCATTGAGTCTACCTCCAAGAAGTACATATTACTTGGCAACAAGAAAATTATCAAAGCAATTGACCAAACTGGCTCTGACTGCATCTGGTAACCATAATATGAAGGGGGAAGCATAAGGATAACAAAGAATTCTCATTTATCATTACTGTTAAACTTAACTACAGTACGAAGTCTTCAAGTCTTTGAACTTCATGCTTTCATTACACCAATAATAGCTTCACTCAAAGATGAAGGTGATGCTTTTCCAAGAGTGATAAAAGGTCAAAAGCATTTAACTCAGTGGAAGCATTAGTGATAGTATACACTGTAACACGGACAGCAATGACCAGAAAAGCCTGACTGCTACCATCAAGGAGTTCCAGAAATGCAAAAGTTATGGAATTTTGGTTCTCTGCCAATGAGAAACACAAATTTAAAACTATATGTAAAATGAACTCTAAATAAACAAGTCTATTTTTCATATTTATTAGCAAATTTCCAAAGTAGATTAAGATAATTCAGCACAAGGCACTCTTATCCTGGAATAAGTGTGTTCACACAGGGAGTTAATCAGGAATAGTTATTCTGGAATAATTCCCTGTGTGTGGAGTGCCTGCACACTGATCACTTAGGTCTGGTCTATACTACCCGCCTGAATCGGTGGGTAGAAATCGACCTCTCGGGGATTGATTTATCGCGTCCCGTCGGGACGCGACAATCGATCCCCGAATCGGCACTCCAGCGGAGGTGGTAGTAAGCGCCGCCGACAAAAAGCCACAGAAGTCGATTTTGCCGCCGTCCTCACAACGGGGTAAGTCGGCTGCAATACGTCGAATTCAGCTACGCTATTCACATAGCTGAATTTGCGTATCTTAAATCGACTCCCCGCTGTAGTGTAGATGTACCCTGAGGTAATTAGATAACCAGGTGGGGGGGAGGGGCTGCATGTGATAGAGACAATTAACCCATCAACCCAAATCTGGTGATGAGGCACAGGAAGGAAGTGCCAGGGATGGGGAAAAGAGGGGAACAGGGCTAGCTGAGCCCAGTCACACAGAGTTCTCAGGGAAGAGAGACTTTTTTCCCCTCTGGTGCTAATGAGAGGGCCAAAAGCACACAGGATACCATAAACTGACTGTTGCATGGGAACAGTGGTGGTTTTGGTGGAGGAAACTCAAAATAAAAACTACTGTGAATGCACAACTAGTAGAGTTTGCACAATTTCTGCAGGACAAGATGAGAGGAGCAGAGCTGCATCCTGTTACAGTAGACAAGCCTTAAGAAGAAAAAATTCTGAACCACTCCCAGAAAAGCGGTTAATGGAGATATATGGAAAAAGGGTTCCAAAGAGCAGCTCTCCCAGTAACCATAATTGTAGCCTTCTTTGATATCAGTAGATGAAAATTCTAATGCAGGTTTGTCAAAATGTGAATATATCTCGATAGAGAAAAGGGAAAATAATTGCTGGTAAATCTATCCTTGTAATTTTTAACAATTTTTTTTTTAAAGGAATAACTGGAGCCATTCTGTATTTTATTGTTTCTAATTGTTTCTAATTTCTACAAAGATCAGATGTCTTCATGCTAAGTTCAGAAATCTATAGGCAATGAGACATAGGACATCTCTTAATAACAAGTTTATATAAACATTCCATAAGTCAATATAGTTGTGAACTTCAAATTTCAACTTCATATTTTATATTTTAAGAAAGCAATATTTCCATCTAACTTCTACAGACTGTATGCATACGGAGGAGTCCCCTGTTTGCTTAGGTTTTCTGCAACCTTTACTCACGAAAAAGGTACAGAATACAGCAAAAACAAGTGAAGGCCTCATCTACTCTGAGCAAATGACTAACTGCTAATTGCACTGCTGAAGGGTGTTCAAGTAAAAAATTAGGTAGAGTCTTCAAAGAAGTATACCTTGTTCAAAAGCATGAACTATTTACAGTATTACATATAATATATCATTTGAAATTGCCATAAAGGCTGTTATATGGTGAACTGCCCAGGGGCTGTTTTATGGTGAACTGCCCAGGGGCTGTTTTAACTTGAGATCTAGATAGTCACCTGAAAACCTACATAAATGCTTCTGCATGTTTAATGTTCATTAAATATGGGTACTTGCCATAGCAAATCCATTACAGAATTCACCCTTTTACAAACTTACATACACACAAAGTACCACATACTTTAAAATGTACACTCACTTTATTTTCTCTGTGCACAACATATAGCATTTGTTGCCCAATTTACATTTATCATATGGCCATGACAACAAAAATAGTAGTAGTAGTAGTAATAATAAGTAATAATACACAAAGATGCTTTGGGATGAAATTGCCTGCTTTCATTCTTATAAAATAAGTCTAATTTGCATTAATTAGTACAGCTAGAAAAAAATGCATTTTCTTTACAAATATGTCTGTTAATTACATTTACTTCTGATCTGAAGCACAGTCAGTCCGTCAATGCTATAAATCAACAGCACATAGGTGCAGATTCACCCCAGCCATTTTCCATTTTGCCAGGAAAGATATTGTTATAATTAGGGATCTTTTAGGCTTTTCATTATAAATGCTGTTTTTCAGACACTTACAACAATCTTTTTTGGAATATAGGATGAAATCCTGACCTCATTGAAATCACAGGTAAAACTTCCAGTGAGTCCAGGATTTAACCCACAGTGTTCAGAACACAGGCTTAGCAGATGAGGAAATGACAGAAGTTAGATCATCCAGAACATCTTTCTGCCAATGCAAAAATTATTCTCTCAAGTATATTTTGCACTGCTCTCTCCTGATTTATTTTTAAATTCCCAAGCATTAGGGCTTGTACCACATCCTATGGGAGACTTCCATAGCCTAATATGTTTTTGTGTGATTCAATCTATTTTTGTTTTCTTAATCGCATTCCATTATTCTTAGTTATCCCTCCATGTGCCACACTAAATTATTCCTCTCCATTCCTTAGCATCATCCAAATATGTACTCTTTTCTGTCATTACTTAGCCATATTACATATAGTGTAGTTCTCTTACACTGTCTCCAGAGGAAATTTCCTCCAGTCTATTGAAAATAAAACACCGCTATTTCCTTTTGCTTAGATTAATAGTCAGTTTACATGTTGGGAGTCACTTCTCAGCGTGAATAAATGTAGTATCTTATTTAAAGATCATTATTTATTACTTACTTAATAAAGATAATTGTTAATTACTATTGACATTTCAGAGCTCAGCAGCAGCTATCTTGCCAGCAAGTGACATTGGTAGCATGAGACCCTTATGTACAGGTCTCATTAATTGCACATTACAAATGCCATACAAATCATTAAAGGTACTTCAGTATATTCTATCTAAACAATTTTGAACTTTTAAACAGTCACATTTTTGTATGAACTATGTTTGAAAATAACTTTGTCACAGCTTGCTACCATAAGCTTACAATGGGCACAACTTGTTTATTTATCCTGTTAAAAATTCCCTATCAAATCAAACCTCCCTGTGCCCCCTTCACATGTGCCCTCCACCCACAAAAATGTGAAACTTGCTCATATTTTAATATTTTATTATACTTTACATTACTTTTATTTATCCTACATCGGTTTATCTCCGTTCTATATAGATTTTCCCCAATTACTTGTCTACCTACCGTCATTATTGCATTAGTATTGCAGTAGTACCTAACAGCCCCGTCCTGGACCAGGGCCCCATTTTGGTAGGCACTGTACAAACATATTACAGTAGCTCCTCTCCCAAAGAGCTTTCATTCTTCACTCACACACACCCCTCCCTCAGAATGACCTTAGATAACATGTCCCTCCCCCACCCCCCCCGGGATGTGTTCTCCACATAGGGCTGGGAGGAGTAGGTAGGCCCCTGCAGGTGTGAGGTGCAAGAAAACAAAGTCCATCAATCGCTACTGAAGCATAATCTCTGATGGTTTCCACGGCTGTAAACCACCAAGTGCCTAACTTCCTACTTGGTTACCGTCAAGGCCGGTGCAAGGAAGCTTCGCGCCCTAGGTGAAACTTCCATCTTGCGTGTGTCCCCCCACCCTGCGGCAGCTCCCCGCCCTCCCCCCCGCCCTGAGGTCTGCCCCCCCCGCGGCAGCTCCGCCCCCCCAGCTCACCTCTGCTCCATCTCGTCCCCAAGCACGCCGCCCCCACTCTAATTCTCCTCCCCTCCCAGGCTTGCGGTGCTAAACAGCTGATTGGTGCCGCAAGCCTGGGAGGCGTGAGAAATGGAGCAACGACGGCGTGCTCAGGGAGGGGGCGTAGCAAAGGTGAGCTGGGGTGGGGAGCCCTTCGGCAGTTTCCCCCCCCCCCGCCTTGAGGCACCCCCGTGGCAGCTCCCCACCCACCTGGCCCGGGGAGCCGTGCAGCAGCTCCCCACCCCAGCTCAGCCTCCTCCCCAAGCATGCGCCACCCCTGCTCTAATTCTCCTCCCCTCCCAGGCTTGCGGTGCCAAACAGCTGGTTGGCACTGCAAGCCTAGGATGCGGGAAAAGAGGAGTGGCGACTGCGCGCTGGAGAGGGGGCATAGGAATGCTGTAAAAAAAAATTGGGGGCAACGCTTTTTGGCGCCCCCAAATCTTGGCACCCTAGGCAACTGCCTAGTTTGCCTAAATGGTAGCACCGGCCCTGGTTACCGTCACCCCCTTCTGACTCCTCATACACCTGCTAGTCTCTAAACCCACATAATAAAGCTCATGGAGTCTACAAATGATGACATCATTGGAGTTCCTGAGATGTAAAGGAGCCATTACTTGGTGCTACTAAGGGTGGGTATGTGCTGACTGCTGAGACACCATGTACTTACAAAGTCCTAGATCTGCTTGAGAGATGAGGAAGACCTATGCCAGCCCACACCCTCTGGTGCTACTGCTCAGCCTTTATTAAGTCTCTCTTTCCTAAGGATGTTGGGATCTTCTTCAAGACCTGTTCCCTCTGGGAAATTTTGTGGAGGGTCTCATACGCTTAAGGTGAATGAGGTGCTGCTGATGGACTCCTTGTTACTTGAGTATGGTAATTCTAGGTGTTTTTCTAGATTAATTGAACAATCTAGACTGAGCAGCGGTTCCCAATCTTTTCTGTTCTGGAATACTCTTCCATCAGGACCCCCATTAATCTAGCCAAGACACTCGTCACATTTACCACTATAGGAAGGGTGGGGTGATCACAGTAGCCTTGACACTTGTTTGAACCCCTCAGGATGAGATCCCATGTCATAATCTGCCCTAGGAGAAGCATTCTGAGCAAGTTTATCTGGTCAGTGCAATATTCAGCAAGGACAGAGGCTTATTTAGCCAGGAAACTCTTTACCTTCTCTTTGCTCAAACAAGTTAGGAAAACTTTGACATGTGAAAGCCAGTGAACTTCAGTTTGGGAAGAGTTACCTATATGAGGTGCCCATTTCCTTACACAAAATAGTGAAGGGGGCACTTGTGGATTTATCTTTATGAAGTTCACAATCTCATTAGATACCTTTTTTAACAGTTCCAGTGGCATCTTCTTTGATGCCTCTGCTCTGTGGTGAACTGAACATGGCTCAAGGTGCAATGGATTCTAGTTATATGGGCCAGATTTTTTAAAAATATTTTTAGAAGTATGAATATGTAGTTAGGTGCCAGATGGGATTTTCAAAAGCTCCTAAATGGCACCATCATTTCAAATACCAACATAGTGACGTCAATCACAACATAACTATCATGAGACACAGGGCACAACAATGTTTCCCCAATTACAAGGGACTCATTAACTTACGCTATTTGCAGTGATACCAACTCTGATGCTCAGAGAACTTTCATCTTTTCAGGACTGCTACTTAATAAAACACCCTTCTGATTTTGTGAACTCATCAGCTTTCACTTGAGGAATTTAGTAGATTTCTTTTGCCAAGATGGATGCTTGCTCTCCAAATGGCTCATTGCTCCATCCTTCTCATACTAGAATCCTTCACCAGCTACTGACAACTGACAGCAATTTGGTATGTGATTTGGTCTAGGTGTGCTGTACAGTGAAATCAAGGCTGTAACCAGCAAATCCACAGAGGAGGAGCAAATGGTAAGAAATTATGAATGGTTATGAGCGTCCTGCTGCCTCGCTCCTTAGACCAGTGTAGGGAGAATGTGCTGTAATCCAATTAACTTCCTCTTGAAGGGAAAACTAGAGAGCAAGCGGCAGCACAGGCAGGTCCAAGTAGAACAGGGAGACAAAGCAAAGTATTGGGTGCTCAGCTACAGCAAAATGGCAAATTCCACTGCAAAAATGGTAGATTCAGCACCACAGTGGAAAAAATCCATGACTGTAGAATCACAAAGTCCACAGAGTCTTGAGTGAGATAAACACTTTGAGCTATTGTTTCTGACTGGCTGTAGATACAGGCCAGTATAACTGCGTTAATTTATGCTCAGTTTGTTTTTTAGGTTTTCTCCATAACCATAAGGGCTAGAACCATAATTTTGTTTAAAAGGGTAAAGCGGAGAATTGAGGGGGGAAGACAGTGGTCATAACCACACTGAAATCTTTTCATGATCCCCAACAGATTAAGAACAGCCCTGATTTAGATGAACTGATTGGGTCTGTGCTACAGCTGGTCGGGGATTGCTGACAAAATGTTTTGTCAGAAAATACAAATTCATTTAAACCAATTTTTCCCCCCCCAAGAACATATCAGTTTTGACTAACCATTTGTCAGAAAGGTTTCTCAGGACCAGAATGGAATTTCTAATGATAGACAGCAAGAAATAGCACTCCCAAATAGCAAAAAGCCCAGTTCTTAGGGCACTCACCCAGAATGTGGGAGATCCAAGTTAAAGTCTCTGCTCTGAGTCAGTCTCTCTCTAACCCAATGAACGTTTAATTAGTCATACAAAATGGAACAGCTCCAACTGAAGAGACTGACCCAGTGGTTATAGCGCTCACTTTGGATGTGGGAGACACAGGGACTTGAACCTAAGCCTCCCACGTCCCAGGTGAGTGCCCTAACCACTGGACCAGTAGCTATTCTGTGACAGGTAGTTCTCTCTCATTTTTCATGACAAACTTTGCAAGGTCTTGGTTTCATCCCAGTGGAAAATAAGAAAAATTTTTGAAGTCTCAAAACATTTTACAGAACAGGAAAATCATTTCCTCCCTGGTTCTAATCTATGCTTTCTTGTTTTCTTTTATTTACTCAGACAGCCTCAATTTGTTTCACAAGCATTATTTAAATGCTCTAAAGTTGAGCTCCATTACAAAACCAATGGAGATTGTTCTGACATCAGTTCTATGATGGTATGTTCTTGGATTAATACTGATAATTTAAAATAGTCTTTTTTCATTGGCGTATCTCCTTTTTATTCTGGAGTGTCCAAGGAAACATTATCTTGTGTTGCACAGCTTCACTCATCAGCAAATAGTGACAACATTTTCTGGCATTCAGTACTTTGAAGACAGTATTCTTATCTGGGGCATCTACTTCTACAGGTGCTATTTCTTCATATGATACACAAGCCAACAGTCACCTTAGCAGCTTTGATGTCATCATTAAAAAATTACCATGACTTGCAAGGTAAACAACATATACAATCTGCTGTCAGAGCCCGGGTCTGTTTTAAGAAACAATTACATCTGTTGTCTCATTCTAGCACTAATGTGGAAGAGTATGATTTGGTTATTTCCAAACTCAATTCATGTTGCACCTTATTTAAGAGCTCTCTGACAGTATCTGCCACAGTTTGTAGTAACATCCAGTGCTGTACCCCCAATGTCTTGCCAATGCTAAGGTCCATATTTTTGAAAAGGTATTTAGACATTGTTGCGCTCAGTGTTTCAATGGTTAGCTGAACCCAAATCTCATTTTCAAAAGGGATTTAGGGCATTTAGGAGTCTAACCCCATCAATTGGATTTAGGCTCCTAAGCGCCTAAATCCCTTTTTAAAATGATATTACAGCTCCTAAATCAGCTAGGTGTGGCAATACTGAGCAATGGCTAAACACCTGTAAAAATCTGGGCATGAGTATTTTCAGTACATTTCCTCTGTTCCCTAACAATTGTAACAGCTGCCATTAAATATTCTAAAGCCTGCAATGGGATTTTGAGACCACACACTAAATTTATAAATCTATAAAAATCTGATGCAAACTATATTAGCAACGTGCTTAGGCTTTACATGCCAAGCCAGGTCCAAAGGTGCAGCCGTTCTTCCTGTTTCAAGACATGAATGTCCTGAATCCAGAATGTGCAGCTGTTTCGTCCTTCTCAGTCAGAATCCCTGGCCTATGTAAATTGATAATATTAATATAGTTTCAAACTTTTTAAATTCAAGATTAAGACATATTTGTTTGTTTCATTATGGCCTTAATCAGACAAGGTGTAAGTTTACTGTTTTTAGAAGACACTAAACCGCAGGGCATGCAACATACTGTATAGTACATTATAATTTAATCTCAGAAGCACAATACCACCAAGTGTGCAGCATCCAGCTGCTATGCATGCACATTCTAATTATTAAATTATAGTTAAGACTTTAGAGTTGGTAGGAAATATCATAATTAGCTGGTAGTTTAGGGCCTTAGGTCACGTAGCACTTCATCAATCATGAAACTTAAACTAGTAGAGATGGAAACGATAACAATTTTACATGAAAAGTTTGTGTGTTGTAGGGGAAAGCAAATAGTCTCTTAACCCCTTGTATTATCTCATTTTAATCCCCTGCAAAAAACTTCCCTAAAAGAACTTCCACAAGCTTCTGTCCTAAGAAAATCTAACAGTGACTCTCCTACTTTCTTCTCTTTCTACAAAGCTCCTGTTTTCAACACCAGAGTCATATATCAGGGTGGTATGTAACTGGCTTTCAAACACCTATGAATTCCAAGGACTAAATGTATCAGGATTAGCCACCGTATGCAGGAGGAAATTGGGAACACTGAAAGACATAAAAGACTTGTCATCCACTTCAGCACTTTCTGCCTTCTGTAACACTGAATATCCCTTGGCCTTTCAATCTACACTGTGGCTGCAGTCATAGAACATGTAAATATTGGTAAGAAATACACAAAAAGTTCTGAGGTCTGCACCTCTGCATGCTAAACTGACAGATATGAGGTGTAAGACTAGCTTTGCCAGGCTAAACATGGTTATTAAAGCAGCATACCCAGTTTTACTGGCACTAAAATGAAATGCTGGTGCCAAAATTTCTAAAAGAAAGAAATATTAAGTAACACGGCACCTCTGACATTGACATAAGTTTATTATTATTCCATGCCAATGCACCTTGATCCAAACCATCCAAGTGCATGCTGTTCCAATCTTGGGCCTCCACTAAGACTGACAATTATACTGAATAGTGTAGTGGTTTTCCAGTTTGGTCAAAACTACACACTCTCTCTCATGTGCATATGGCATCTGCAGAGCAGCATTCTATGGATGCAGTTGTAGGTCCATAAGCCATTTCAAGGCCTCCTCTCTTGACATTATTTGGATATCATTCACAACTACACTGAAATTATGGAGTAAAAGGAAAGTGCATTAATCACTCAGTATCTAGCCCTCTACTTTTCTCTACTATATTTTGGCTACATGTGCTCAGATGCCTACCTGTAGAACTTACCACATCAATTCTGTGAGGATTTTTTAGTTGTTTGAATTTTCATATGCATCAGAAAGACTCCTGGCTATCAAAATATTCCCAATGCTTTTCTTTCTTTCCCATCTTTATTAGTAAGTACTCAATAGAATCATTTTTATGCTTCTACACTAGCAATATAAAACAATAAGTTAGGGCCAGATTCTGACACTCTGCCGTATGTTGAGTAGGACCTTACTCAGAGCAGTCCCACTGCAAAAATAAGACTACTCGCAGAGCCAGGTGTTATTCAACATGGGAAAAACCCATCAAAATCTGACCCCGCATAGAAGAAAATGAAGCCTTCCTAATTAGGCTTGTCATACTTTCAGAAGAGGCTCATGACTAGTGTGAACATTTTTAAAATTGCAGGTCCATCATATTCAATGTTTTCAAGAGAATAACTTGGCAACCATGCATGTATCTGCATCCAAGCAGTGGTGCTGAAACAGTTATTATAGTGGGGGTACTGAAAGCCATTGAACAAAACTGTAAACCCTGTATATGAGGGAAACCACTTCAAGCCAGGGGGGGGTGCTGCCATATCCCCAGCTCCCTTAGTTCCAGCATCTATGCCAACTTGTTCACTGCAAGAGACAGGATATTTCACCAGAAGGACGAAATAATCTGTTTCTGCGGAGGCTCTTATGTTCCATCTGAAAGAGTTCATATTCCATTTCAGATAGTATATTTGGAATATACACAGTTCTTGCTAGAGACAGATGAACCTCAAATGTTAAGCACCAAAATGTCTGGCTACCAACAGTAAAGGCTCCACAGGGAGAGCAATATCCAAGGGACCAAAAAGGAAAGTGGAGCGGTGACCGGACACCACTGGAGCATGAGAGAAGGATGGCAGGGATGTATATACTAGGGGAGAAAAGGAGAAAGGAACCCAGCATCAGCAAAGCACAAATAGAATAGGGAGGCTAGATTTAAGAAGAAAAAAAAAAAGAACAGAACCGGTGTAAGGGAGAAGACAAAATGAATGTCCAGGGAGATTGAAGTGTTCTCCTACTGGCTTTTGTATGTTACCATTCCTGATGTCTGATTTGTGTCCATTTATTCTTTATTCGGTCTCTACGTAAAAGAATAAACGGACACAAATTGAACATCAGGATAATAACATACAAAAGCCAGTAGGAGAACACTTCAATCTCCCTGACATTCTATAACCGATTTAAAAGTAGCCATACTTGGGGAAAAAAACTTCAGAAACAGACTTCAAAGAGAAACTGCAGAACTGAAATTCATTTGCAAATTTAACACCATTAATTTGGGCTTAAACAGGGACTCGGAGTGGTTGGCTCACTACAAAAGCAACTTTCCCTCTCCTGGCATTGACACCTCCTCATCAATTATTGGGAGAGGACTACATCCATCCTGATTGAATTGGCCCTGTCAACACTGGTTCTCCACTTGTTAGGTAACTCCCTTCTCTTCATGTGTCAGTATAATAATGCCTGCATCTGTAATTTTCACTCCATGCATCTGAAGAAGTCTTTTTTTACCCACAAAAGCTTATGCCCAAATAAATCTTTTAGTCTTTAAGGTGCCACTGGACTCCTTGTTGTTTTTGTGGATACAGACTAACACGGTTACCCCCCATACTTAACATTCTACATCTCTAGTGGATAAAGGATAAAATAATTTACTGGGTCCTGGAGAAGGGGTGAGACATCCCTTTGGGTCACACAGGATAAAAAAGGGGGGTGGCTTTTGGGTTTTTATTTAAGGAAGACATTCTGAATAATCAGTCTAAATACAGGTGGGCTCGATGAAAAGATTAACTTTTTAGCTTTGTGCAGAAAAGTCTGTACTTTTGATGGAAACCTACAGAATTTCTACTTTGGGATTGTACATCAGACATAAGGAAAATAAACAGAAAAAAATTCCTTTATAGTATCATGATGTGAATTTATTTAAACAATAGGGGAGAAAGGGTGATAATGTTTCAGTTTAAACTTTCTTCAGATAAATCATCTGTGAATGAATGTAACCCTAAACATGTTCGTACACTATTGAAAGCCTCATACTAAGTTGTAAATGTGACCCGAAGGTAATTCTAAAAGAATTTTCCATGCATTATATCCCTACCATACAAATAAAATTATGATATTTACACAATAATTATGTCTGGGCATGCCAGGGTAAATCAGCACCTAGATATTATGGCAATGGGCTCATTACAAATACCCCATATAGTCTAAATCTACACATACATTTAACTCTATGATCCCAAAGAATGATTTAGTGCCAAATCCTCATGCATGTAATCCCATTGATCATTTCTTCTGCAAGTAAAACAAGAATTTGGCCCTTAGCGTACCACATGAACATCAGACATATCCTGATGCAGTACATTATTCAAGTAAAATAAAGTCAGGCACTAATTCCAACGTTAGAGAACCAATTGGGTACATTTTGCAAGTAGTTCTTACCAGGATTTATTTCTTGCACTGTATACCATGCACATTCCAGGGGACGCACTTACTAGATCGTAATAAGAGTTCACACTGGGATTCAGTTGGGAATAGTAGTGCAACTCTAGAATTGTTATTTTCAGTAAAAAGTCAGATATTTTGAAAGACTACAGGTCTATTTATATATGTATGGATATAAAAGAACAAACACTGCATTTTAGTTAATTTGATATGAAAGTGTACAACTTTGCGATCAAATGGAATGAAGATCTTTTTGGCAGAATTATTAGGTAACCCAAGGTTTTATACAGAATGTATGGTAGGTAGAGAATTTACTGTACCTCTTTCATACACCAATGGAATAATCTTAAACCAAAATACAAAAATAATGCAATATAGTGTATATTCAAAAGCTTACATTCACTATATATTAGAATCATAGAAATGTTAGCTGGAGGGACACTCAAGAGGTCATCTAATCTAGCTCCATGCGCTAAGGCAGGATCAAGTATACTTAGACCATCCCTAACAGGTGTATGCCTAACCTGTTCTTAAAAACCTCCAGATTCTGCAACCTCCCTTGGAAGCCTATTCAGAGCTTAACTACCCTTAGTCAGAAAGTTTTTAACTAACATATAACCTAAACCTCCCTTGCTGCAGATTAAGCCCATTACTTCTTGTCCTATCGTCAGTACCTAAATGTAGTACTTTGCAATTGTCGTTATTGAGTTTCATCTTGTTGATTTCTGACCAATTCTCCAATTTGTCAAAGTCCTTTGGGATTCTAATCCTGTCCTCCAAAATGCTAGCAACTCCACCCCAGCTTAGTGTCACCCACACATTTTTACGCACTTTCTCCATTCTGTTAGCCAAGTCCTTAATTAAAATATTGATTAGTACTGGACACAGGATGGACCCTGCAGGACCCTACTAGATATGCCCTCCCAGTTTGATAGCGAAGCATTGATAACTACTCTGAGTACCGTTTTTCAACAACCAGTTATGCACTCACCTTATGGTAATTTCATCTAGACCACATGTCCCTAATTTGGTTATGATACTTCTGTGACAAGTTACTTTTATCATAACCGTTTGAGCACCTGTCCTGCACTCTGCCTACTGATCTGTATCTCCCAGGACTAATTTTAGTGATATTCCAAACCTCTGACTGGCTTCAAATTGTTGCCTTTTTTTAATCACAAGCCATAACATTTATTTTTCCCCTCTTCAAAATTATCCTAATTTGAGATCCAGAACAAATAATATTCAATCCAGGATCAATGAAAGGTTTATGATTTGATATCTTCCACATCATCAAGGTTACAAACTAGAGTTGAATATCTAAGAATGTCAACTTTTTTTTTCTTAAAGAATCTCATTAAAAAAAAAACAGAGGGCAGGGATCCAAATTCTGGTCTTGAATTCAGTCCCTTACTTCCTGGGCCTACAGGGACAATGTTCTCAATTCCTGAGAATGCAAGCACATCTTGCATTGCTCAAGCATCCACATCTAGCCAACCTCATAGACCCACATACAGCCCATATGAACCCTTCAATGCTAAAGATGGAGGAATCCTGGAGAAGAATATATTCGGTTTGCTTTTAATTTTGTTCTTATAATTAGCAACAGTCTGTTTTAAGAAGCGTATCATTTAGACATACTATACATATATTCATATATATATCACAAAACATGGAGCGGGGATCTGTTGATAAGCTACAAATTGAAAGTGAATTTATTTTTATTTTTTAAAATATACATTAAAACATACTTGATTCCAGATACTAGTGGACCTTGTGTTTTCTTCTCTTTCTTCTTTCATTTTATATAGAGAGAGACTGTACATAGAACAGATGTAGTGTTATGCTAGTAGCTTTCCAAAAAGGTTTCTTTCCCTAGAGTGGACAGTATTAAGGTAAGGCCAACCTCCCAAATAAAATAAAGTGAGTTAGCTGAATCTGTGGAAAATTTGCTATTTGTTAAAAAAAAAAAATTGAGGGGAGTGGGAATAAATTGTTTCATGATGGCATTTGTTCCCCTTTTTGGGGAGTGTCTTTGGTTTCTTGGATTTTTGCACACACAAAGCACAGGACATAAGAACTCAAAGAATTTAGGTTCTCTAATTAGGTTATTTTTCAGATCTTTAAAATGTGTAATATAAAAAGTGAAATACTCTGAGCCAGATTCTGTCACTCTTTCATTGAATAGTACCTTATTCCTTAAGCAGTCCCATTCATTTCAGTGACACTACTCAATGTGAGTAAGGCTAACAGAATCTGGCTTTTTTGAAAGTCAAAGAATTTTATCTGAATTTATTAGAGTTTTTTCCTTAACTTCATGAATTTTGTACACACTACATCATATGGTGTTCTCTATACTGAATGTAATAATTGCAGATGGTGGGCCCAATCTCAAAACCTTCACTTATGTAAATAATCCGTACAGAAATAGTCCCACTGAAGTCAACAGGACAAATCATGTCAGTAGGAACTACTTCCATGAGTAAAGATTGCAGTCTTAGCCCCTGTGTTTTATATCACATTAAAGGCAGTATACTGTAATAAATGAATACATGCTCTTGCTAGTTTCTCTCAAATTTTACAACATATTATTTTGTTACAAGTCTTACCTTTTTCTGAAGGACATTGATTTTTCTTTCCTTTACTTCTAACATATCTTTCATGTCTCGAATCTCTCCAGCCAAGGTTCCCTTCTCTTCTGTGAGGTCTTGCAGTTGTTTTGTTTTTTTATTAAGAAAAGTTTCTTTTTCTTCCAGTCGTAATCTCAAGGCATCAACCTGTAGTCAATAAATGAAACACAAAGACTTTAAGGAAAGAATGGTAGTAAATAATAGTTAAGGTTACATAAGCTTTTCCATTTTAACCCCCTATTTTCTGTTGCATCTGAAACCTTTACTTTTTGGACTAAGATTTTCTCTGCCCAAAGTTGATTTTTTTTTTAGAGAATTAAATAAATATAGTCTCTCATTAAAACATTATCCTCTACAGTTGTGGTGTTGTTTTGTTTAACAACTCTAAAACAGTAAAGGTTGGAATACTAAGTTGAAATTTGACATTAAAACAGCCTTCATTAAGTTGAGGTGTTTATGAATGATCTAGGAAAGTTCATTTTGATTTGATAAAGGTATAGTCCATTGAAAATAGTACACTGAACATGCAGTGCATTTTACTTTGAGTTTTCTTGCTGAAGTCATGAAGTACCCAGCTAGGGAGGGTACGCTCGGTAGTTTATCTGTAGAGTGATATAGTGAAGGTGCCACTGAACAAAGGGAAGGTTTCAACAGGAGCCTTTACCTTCTTCAACGTCCGTCATCTTGTAAGGCTCTCAATAAATGAAGTACAAGAGTACTTCCTGTATTCACTGCAAATCTTGTAAGATAAAAATTGAACATCTCTGAAGGAGAAAGGTCCTTTCCTCTAGTCTTTGTGAGGTGTAGCTAACCAAGTTGTTCTATATTATGGATTTTCTTTTGTATTTCTTTGTAAAAAAAACAAACTATGAAATTCCATCAAAATTATTAATAGAGTGTTAAATTTAAACCAGTAAGCACCCCAAGAGTCAGGAAAATACATATTCAACCTTAACTGTGTCAATTTCTACTTTTTTAATACAACCGTGAAACTTTGCTGTTCTTTTAACAGTTGGTGGACTTGTATTAGTAAGATAAAAATACATATAGAAACACTTGTCAAAATATGGTCAGCAGAGCACTAGTTGGTGATCTGGAAAGAATTGGTAGGTCATGTGATACTAGTTCCTACTTGTGTGTACAGCTGTTTCTATAGGCAGCTAGATTTTTTCATAGCAGTTAGGAGTCTGGATATCTGTAAAAGAATTGGAAAGAAAGCCCACCTGTCGACATCAAAAATAAGAGAGAAAAAATGAAGCCATCTTCAGGGACTACAAGCACAAATTGGATTGAAGCTGACAGGCATTATTTAGAATAATCAACAGGAAGGGAATGTCCATTGGAGAAGGGAGCAAAGTAACCAGGCAGCATAACCAGGGTAAGCATGGGAGAGGATGACCAGGTGGCTAGGCAGCATGTCCCCGGAAGTAGAGAACCAGGCATTGGGCAATACATACACTGTACAGTAGGTCCAAGCAGCCAAGAAGTACATACAATTGTAAAGAAGAAAGAGGACCAGGGTGGCAGACAAGCCAATGCCAGGGGGAGAGAGGGGACAGAAAAGATGGAAAGAGGGATGACTGAAGAGAAAGAAGACAGTGTGACTTTTTCAAAAAGGACTAAATAATTATTGCACTACACAGTTAAAAATATGTTAATGCTTTTCTCATATGACATTTCTATGTAAACAATTGCTATGAGTAGTTTCCAAGTAGTTTCTGCATACTTTCAAGTAGAATAGGAGTCGGGCTACTCCATTGTGAACGGGAGGAGAAGAGGTCCACAGGACGCTCTTTGTATGAGCGCACAGCCTGCATTAACATGTAGTATGCAAACTTGACATTGTTGATGGTATGGATAGTAACCATCAGGCTTTACTGTGTTTGACATTTCCTTATTGGGCTATGATTTATGATAATCAAAGGCATTTGAAGTAAAAGAGCTCGTCACAACTTCTTAAAAATAATAATAATTGCCCAGTTTCAGCAAAATACTTAAGCATGTGCTTAATACATGGGAGAAATTCCATCCCAACCAAGCAAAGCACTTATGCAAATGCTTAAGTGCTTTAATGAATCAGGGCCATAATAACTAATACAGATTCTTAATTATGATAGATATATATAACAGTCTGCAGATTATGATGATGTGGAAGAGAAGGGGAAGTGAAGTCAGAGATTGAACAGTAAAAACACAACTGGAAAATGTGATAATATAGGATTTAAACAATCTGCATTGTACATGGAACAAAAGAATAGGAACAATATGAAAATTAAATGATCCAACACTCGAATAATTTAAGATTGAAAAGATCCAAGCTTAGAATGATTGTAGAGTATAAGAATCCAAAATACACTGTGTAAGCTGTGCTGAGCTTGACATTCAGTAACATTCATGTATAAATTCTTTCCATTTCTGCAGAATACTGCAAAACTGAAATGCAACTAGCTTTGCTGCAGTGAGAAGAAACCAAGCAGTATAGACGGGGAGGGGAAGCTTTGGCCAGGAGAATGGAGTAAAGGCATTATGAATTTATGACAAATTATTTTCTGCAGAAATGGAAAGAGCAAAAGCAACATCTCTCTGCTGGAAAATGCAGTAAAATATGGTGCTTAGGTAGCATAGACAGAGTGGTAAATAAAGCAAACTGGAAAAGAGAAATAACAGAAAATAAACTGAATTGGAAAGTATACCCATTAAATACATCTCATTTTTTCTCTACCCTAAGCATTGCTGTTATGGAAAGGGCAATTTATTGGACTGAAGCAAAAGCCAAAAGGGGGACGGGAGGTGATAAGCCCAGGTGTTTAACTTTTTTTCCTTTATCAATCATATTGTTAAAATGAAACACACACAAAACAATTAAATCCTCATCAAAGCCCCAACTCAACAAAGCACTTTACTACACACTTAACTGTAACCATTATTACTTAAATGGGAGTTACAATTCACATTTGGTTCCTTGAATTATCACTTAAAACACATCTCCCTCTATAAACATACTGCTGCACTGAAATGCAACTAGCTATGCTGCAGTGAGAAGAAACCAAGCAGTATAGACGGGGAGGGGAAGTTTTGGCCAGGAGAATGGAGTAAAGGCATTATGAATTTATGACAAATTATTTTCTTCCCTACTCTGTTATTTTCAGATCAGAATAGTTTAAACATTAGGTTTTTTGCAGTCTTCTTGTGATTAAGTTTAATTTTTAAAAAGTAATACACATTGTATTCAATCATGAAATAGACAGCTCCCAGGAAAATCTATAGCCACAAAATATTAAGATAGACTAGCTGTACGTAAAATTTGATCCTCTAACATAAATCCATTCAAAAGTTCCTCTTCAGAAATTCCTCCTTTTTAAATGCCATTGGAGATCAATAAAACCAAACCACTGTTAGAGCTAAGCTTTATGGATTCAATTCTACATTCCTTGCACACCCCAAACTCCCATCAAAGTCAACCATGGGTTACAGAAATAAAAACAATTTATTCTTAACTGAACTATTTCTGTTTGTTTTTCCAGAAGACCGGCTACTAGGCCCAAATTTTTAGCTGGGGCCTTCCTGGAATGGGAAAGGAGATGCCAAAAATGGTATTACATGCCTACTTTCAGGGTCTGCTTTTTCTCCTCTGGAGAGGGAGGACAGTCTCAGTCTACAGTCTGGAAAGCATGCAGAGGCGATTTTGGGGTGGAGAGAGCCTGCAGGTAGTCCACCAATACACTGACATTATCACTACTTGGAAGTTAGAGAATTCAGATTAAAACACCATGATACAAAGAATAAAGCCAATGGCACACGCAATACTCCTTGAATGAAGGTAGAAATTTTCTGAACCTTTTTTCTCTATGGCTGATCCCTGAAATCACCAAGTGTCTGTGTTAAATGGATCTCACCAGGCTAAGTTAAGCAGTAAGTTCCACTCAGAGAAGGCATTATTATATGTTTATAGTACATGGCAGTGTAGTCCTAGAACACTTTCCCCTCCAGCAGGGAGTTTGCAGGAGCTCAAACAAGTGAGAAATTTTAGATTTACAAATCCAAAATTTCAAATATAAAATCTGTAACACCAGAAAGTGATGGATTTGGAGTTAAATCAACATTTTACTGAAATATGAGAAATTTAATTCACAATAAAAAAGCTAGCATTAAGTAACAATGAAAAATGTTATTTTGGCATTTTTAAGCAGTGCAATAAGCCTAGTCAGAAAGGGTCATGTATATTAATCAATAAACCATTTTTCTAGTGGTTAAACTGCACATTGTTAGAGTACAAAATAATCTGCAAAGAAATCTGATTTATTTTGATTTATATTGTGAGTTTTGTAATGCTAAATTTGTTCCGAACAAAAGTCTTTGCAAAGCCATTTTTAAAATTCAGTTTGGGACCAATTTAGATGATCTATTGAATCTCAGGATGCGTGTTCTTCCTGCTCTTAAAATGGCTCATTGCTTTTCTATACACTGGGAAAAAGATTTACACTATAGTTTATTGGATTTTTTTCTCTTTTCTTTTTATGAAGATTTTGAATAAGAACAACATAATAATAATAGGTCTTACAGTCCACAAGCGTAAAATGCAAGCCTCAAAGTGACTTTTAAAACAAAACAAAAACCAGGAGACCTGCTACGTTGCCCTGAGCAAATCTATTGTGCCTTTAAGGCACTAGCCTGCGATTGAGTGGATAGGAGGCATCGCTGCAGCAGGAGCTCTAAAAGTGTTGCTGCTCAGAAAGGCATTCTGAGGCTGATTCCCAGAAGTGCTGAGCATCAGCAGTTTCACACTTAAAGTCAACAGGAGCCAGTGCTGCTCAGCACCTCTGAAAATCAGAATTGGTACCTCTCAGAGTTCCTACTTGTGCAGGGGAAGTATGGCTGCTTCAAGGAGTGCACCACACACTTCCCTCTCCAGACAGCCTGCTCTCTTGGCTAGATTTAAAGGGGGTAGGCCCATGGCCTCCTTCCTCCCATCTCTCTTTTGGTGGTTAACTGCTAGGCCAGTCCAACAAATCCCTACATTTAGATTAGCACATGTACTATGAAACTGCAAATGGCCCTTCCACACCTGATATAGTACAGGGGTAGGCAACCTATGGCACGTGTGCCGATTTTCTGTGGCACTCACACTGCCCAGGTCCTGGCCACCAGTCCGGGTGGTTCTGCATTTTAATTTAATTTTAAATGAAGCTTCTTAAACATTTTAAAAACCTTATTTACTTTACATACAATAGTTTAGTTCTATATTATAGACTTATAGAAAGAGACCTTCTAAAAATGTTAAAATGTATGACTGGCACGCGAACCCTTAAATCAGAGTGAATAAATGAAGACTCGGCACACCACTTTTGAAAGGTTGCTGACCCCTGTCTATGTGCTAAGTAGGGTTACAAATAGACTCTTATTACAAGGGACGTCCCGTGACTTTTCATCTCTGTACAACAAGATTGGGAGTTACTGAGTGCTGCAAAATGAAGCAAGAAATACTCCTGGTGAATGTATTATTATTATTATTTATTATGTATTATTATTCTTTTATTATTTATTAATGATAATTAGTAATATCGGGAGGAGGGGTGGGATGGGGTAGATAAGAAAACAAGTCCCTTGTTTTTTAAATACAATGTTGGCGTGCCGCCTTCGTGCCATAGGTTGCCTACCCCTGACAGAGGCACAGAGACACAGTTCTGTCCATTCTTCCCCTTGTTCTGTCCCGTCCTGTGCCAGCTCTGCAGAGCCTGCTCCACTTCTGTGCTGCCACTCATTACATGGGTAGTTGGTGCAGCAGCCTTAAGGGATGCCACAGGTGATAAACTAAGAAACAGGCCCCCATCAGAAATTTGTGTGTGCTCACCCCCTTGTAAACACACAGACCTGAGTAGTATATGCACAGCAGGTGTTTTTCATGCTCTTTTAAAATGCTGCCCCATATTTTGCATGAAATTTAACTATAAAATACAACTAAATGCCAGCATATTTGCCTGTCATATTTTTATACATTGAAATGTTACAAAACAGAACTTATCAAATACAAACTTAAATTGTGGACTTGAATGCATATCCATTTCTCAAAAGAAAAGGCAGGAACACAATACACCCATTTAAAAGAAGAATTTTTCCCTACCGCAAAATCGCAGATACTTGAATCCTGTGCAATTGAATATTATACTTTCACTATATGGAACCATGTGAAAATGTAGAATGGATACATTTATTACTACTCATGCAGTTTTCAGATGCTGAATTCTTGACTGGCTGGTGAATTGGTTAACCATCTCCCGGATGGATCATCTCCGAAAAACAGGTTCATAAAATGTTTTAAAGTGAAGATTTCCTCTTAACAAAAAAATTATTCACTATGCCTGCTAAAATGGCCCCATTCTGCACAGTAGTTCCCTAATCCATGTTACCCATGACATGATCCTTATGACAGGTAAACGCCAGAGATTTGTATCACAATGTATCATATACTCTTGGCTCCAGTCCCGAAATTTCCTGCATGTGAGTGGACTCCTACCCCCATATAGACACCCCCCGACCCTGCCCCACTGACTTCCATAAGGCTCTACAGGAGCACAGCAATCTGCCTCACACAAGAAGATGCAGGATCAGTTGTAAACACCCGAATTTTATCATTTTAAAAAAAATCGACATTCAATACCCATATTTGCATTAAACTTATTAAAGTTCTTCCTACTGAGATATTTTGATATGCTTTATAGGATTCATCAGCACTCCCTTAATTGTCATAGCGTATCTAGGTATTTCTAGAAGTGTATCACAACAGATTCCTCCTAATTTAAGTGACACAGGCTGACGCAGCTCTTTTGCTGTAAGCCAGCGTCCCTGAAGTATGAAAATCAGAAGCACTCATTTTACTTTTCTAGTGCTAAGTTTAAATTCTGTAGTTGCAGACCTCGTTGAATTTTTAATTTAGCCATTCTTTTTAATCTTAAAGAGTCGTTTATTCATTAGAGAGGTAATCTGATTTAGTATCCTCCTTTTAATACTTAAGCAGTAAATACTTAAGGAATATTGGCAAAGGGGGGAGAGATTTATGGCAGTTAACTAAGTTTTCGCCTAGGGAGGGAGGGCAGCCTGAGATATAGGCTAGAACACAGTTTGTAAACACATGACCATACCGTCCCCTGCATGTATATGAAAAAGGAAACTCCACAAAGTTCTCTTTGTGGGAATCCCATCAGTTGAATGGGTACCCAAAAGCCACCTACTACAGGACAGGCCCAACGAGGAAAATAACAGAACACCACTGGCCATCATCTACAGCCCCCAGCTAAAACCTCTTCAGTGCATCATCAATGATCTACAACCTACCCTGGAAAACAATCCCCCACTCTCACAGGCCTTCGGAGGCAGGCCAACCCTCGCTTACAAACAGCCCTCCAACCTGAAGCAAATATTCACCCAGCAACTACACACCACACCACAGAAACACTAACCCAGGAACCAATCCCTGTAACAAACCCTGTTGCCTTCTCTGTCCCCATATCTGCTCTAGCGACGCCATCATAGGACCCAACCACACCAGCCACACCATCAGAGGCTCATTCATCTGCACATCTACTAATGTGATATATGCCTCTCCAGCAATGCCTCTCTGCCACGTACATTGGCCATACCGGACAGTCTCTACATAAAAGGATAAATGGACACAAATCAGACATCAGGAATGGTAACATACAAAAGCCAGGAGGAGAACATTTCAGTCTCCCTGGACACTCAATAACCGATTTAAAAGTAGCCATTCTTCAACAAAAAAACCTTCAAAAACAGACTTCAAAGAGAAACTGCAGAGTTAAAATTCATTTGCAAACTTAACACCATCAATAGGGACTGGGAGTGGCTGGCTCACTACAAAAAGCAATTTTCCCTCTCTTGGTATTGACATGTCCTCATCAATTGTTGGGAGTGGACCACATCCACCCTGACTAAATTGGCCTTCTACATGGGTTCTCCACTTGTAAGGTAACTCCCTTCTCTTCATGTGCCAATATATATTTATGCCTGTATCTGTAATTTCCACTCCATGCATCTGAAGAAGTGGGTTTTTTACCCAAGAACGCTCATGCTCCAAAACGTCTGTTAGTCTATAAGGTGCCACAGACTCTTTGCTGCTGTTACAGATCCAGACTAACACAGCTACCCCTTTGATACTCAAATAAATCTGTTAGTCTTTAAGGTGCCACCAAAATCCTCATGGTTTTTCCAGATGAATTCCATCCTGTAGGGCAAGGGAGGGGAAATCCCCTTTCAGTGTAATAGGCATGATGTATTAACTTTTCTAGTGATTCCCTGCTTGTTTCTCAGGGGGGCAATGGTTGGACACTGCATGAATCACTCCCATTCTGCCACTGAAGACGCTAGACCAGGGGTAGGCAATCTATGACAAGCGTGCCGAAGGCGGCACTCAAGTTGATTTTCAGTGGCACTCACACTGCCCGGGTCCTGGACACCGGTCCGGGGGGCTCTGCATTTTAATTTAATTTTAAATGAAGCTTCTTAAACATTTTTAAAACCTTATTTACTTTACATACAACAATAGTTTAGTTATATATTATAGACTTATAGAAAGAGACCTTCTAAAAACAGTAAAATGTATTACTGGCACGCGAACCCTTAAATCAGAGTGAATAAATGAAGACTCGGCGCACCACTTCTGAAAGGTTGCCGACCCCTGGCTCTAGACACCCCTTGTCTAGTGAAGGTCCCCAGCTTGGCAGCAGACTCTTCATGCTGCAGAGGAGGCTGACCCGCCTTTCATTGTCCTCTCCTCTAGGCCAAAATTTGCTTGGTTATCATGCCCTCCCCATTGAAGTAATGTTGGGTGGCCAAATAATATTAGAAAATGGCTTAGATGGAAGAGAGTTTAAATCGAGTATAAAAATCATTCCTTCAGTCAGTTTGAAACACAGTGTAGATTGGACTTACATCATCTGCAGCACAGAATTCTGATCATATGTGGATTAACAATGCAGCCAACTGTATAAAAGAAGCTGTTTTATTAATATTTACATTTTTGGCTACTTCTAGCACTAAAATTAGGTGGTTTTAAGTGACTCGTCCAAAGTTCAGAATTTAATGTTCAGTTCAGTTCCAGCAAATTTCAGAAAACACATGGGAATTGTAACTCATGTGTTAATACTTAAAGTTTTCGTTAATAAAACTTCCAACACTAACCTTACCTCATTGAATTTACCTCACTGATTTTTATGCTCACTATAAAACTATAGCTGTCATAATATTTTCTGAATTACTGCAAAAGGAAGTAAGTCATTCCAAAGTCAATGTTATTTTGCAACATAATGATAGTTGTAAATTCAAAATACTTAAAACCAATTTACAAAACTATCAATCTTGGTAACTTAACTTTTGAAAATCCTGTCTTCAATAACCTTCCGATTTTATTTTTAAACAAATAGAAATTAAATTCAACACACCACAATGCTCTTCCATAAAGTTGTGTCAATACACTGAACTGCTTCATGCCAAAATAGCATATAATTTACTAATAATGTAAAAGGTACCAATGAATATCCACTACATTTATATACAACAAGTAGTAAGAAAAAATGGCATTAGTTCTGCTTTTTCAGATTGTTTTACTATAAATAGTTGAGATCAATGATTATAAATAGTTGGGATACCAATCTTTTACTGAAAACTGTTATTAGGTTGCTAATTTAGTCACAACAGCAACAGCAAATTCATCTCAACAAAGGACTTAGAAATAGATAACATTTCTATACTATAAAGGCAATGGGCCTGTGTGCTGGTTCCGGGGTAAACTGTATCTTTGACTTCTCATTCTCTCCAGGAGCACCACTTTCAAATGACAGGCCTACACTTCCTCAGAATTGAATATCATGATCCTGCTTTGAGACTGGATTACTGTACTACAGCACCCCCCTTGTTTACCAGATGTTTTCTCCTCAGTAGATCCAAATTTGTTTGGTCCCTGCTATAGAGCTCTCGCTGGGAGCTATGACCAGTTGATAAATGCAGTGACACAAGACAGCTTGTTCAAGCCAAAGTATTACTTGTTTATCTAGTGTAACATGACCAACAGAGTAAAAGTGTTAACCAACAACAGCTTAAACGCATATGGTCTTACCTAAGCTTCATATTTCCCTCAAGCAGTTTGATAGGCCCAACTTAGTCTTGATACAGCCTGCTTCTTTGCAGACCCACAGGGGTCTCCAAATCTCCTCAAAGGTTCAGCTTTTAACCACTTTCAAATTCTTTATTTCACAATTCCCACCTGAATACCCCTGAGGACACAAGCTGGGACCTGCTTCCCCTTTGGGAAGCCAGACTCTAGATTCCATATTAGTGGAGGTTAACTTCAAAGGAATTCACATTTACATTTTCTGAGTACCAGTAATTGGAGAACTCCCACTCCTGAATGCTCACCAGGCTGCTGTACCGGACCCAAACCTTGGGTCCCACGTGCTCTTGGCTTGCTGAGTCTGGGCAGAGTTTAAGCCTTGTCTCTCTGGCTCTTGGCCTCTAGGCACAGGTTTCAGGTGCAGACCTCATGTCTGACACCTCTCTTGGCAGCAGGGACCTCACAGTCCAATAACCTAGGCCCTGAAATTAGTGGTAGCTCTCCCAACCTCTCCAGTAGCTGCTGCATGCTCCCAGTATTCCACCAAACTTGTGGACTCTCTGGTTTACTATTTTCCTCTTTGGGGGTTACATGACAGCGTAAGCAAGCAATACGCACACTGCAAAGGAATTTCTAAACACACACACATTTTACTCTCAGAGAAAGCACAAGAGATATACAGAGCTATAGAAAAATAAACACTTGTACATAAGACCCTGCCCCAGCTTCCTCACCCTCCATGTCCTTTGCATCTTAGCCAATGTTTTCCAGGAAGTTCAGGATTCTTCTGCACCCCATCTCCTCCAGCCCAGTCTTGTCTTCTGGTCTCTCTCTGCTTGAGCACACACAGAAGCCCTCCTGTTTATAAGCACAGTTTTGGTCATGAGTCGCACTATAGGACCTCACGTCCCAGCCATGCTGCACTTACATCCACAACCCCCTTTGTCTCATAGGGGGTAGTGGGGCAGAGTCATTTGCAAATAAATAACCTTTCCAGGGAGTCTCCATTGTCCTGCTGGGGCATGTTTATTCAATTGTCCAAATATACTCACATGAAGTCCACTGTATGTACATATCCGGGGATCTGCACAAGGATACAAGTATATGCATGAGAGTTTGTTTGCATGCAAGTCAGGTGCACACACTTTGGAAAATCTGTAGACTGTAATAGGCATTCTTCAACATGTGTCTAAGTAAATATGAAACTGACACACTGATGTGGGGGAGACACTACATGGAGTGCAACATACAAAATTATCAAGTTAAATATATTTCTGTCTCCAAGAACAGCACTCCAAAGAGAAATGCTTGAGTCAGAACTGCTGCTTGATTCACCATAGAATTTATTTTGAACAAGGAACAGAATAACTATAGAAAAGTATCAAGTATCAGAGGGGTAGCCGTGTTAGTCTGAATCTGTAAAAAGCAACAGAGGGTCCTGTAACACCTTTAAGACTAACAGAAGTATTGGGAGCATAAGCTTTCGTGGGTAAGAACCTCACTTCTTCACTTGCATCTGAAGAAGTGAGGTTCTTACCCACAAAAGCTTATGCTCCCAATACTTCTGTTAGTCTTAAAGGACCCTCTGTTGCTTTTTATAGAAAAGTATGTCTTCAGTGTATATACAATTGCATATTAACAAGAGAAATGGGAAACAGCAATTAAATGCCAAGCAACTATTTTCATATAATGTAATATTAAATAATTAATTTTGCAAAAGTTCATTTAAATACTTATCTTTTAAAAGACTAAGAATAGCTGTTAATCAGTGTCCTTTAGAACCATATCTTCAGTCAATATTTCTCTGATTGACAGTATGTAATTTTACATTGCAAACTAGGCAATGATTGTAAATGTGGTGTGCAGTGAGATACTTTCTCTAAAAGGTGTAATATAAGGAGCTGTTTTGTCTATATTTGATAGAATATTTATAGTGACATTTACAAGATGGAGAAAAAATCATAATAAAAATCAGTGGGCCAAATTAGAGCTGCCACAAGGAACCCCTTGCCCTCCTTCCCAAGAGTCAGGCTTAATGAGATGGCCTGCACTCATTGTGCACAAGAGTGGGGAGAGGATGCTGCAAAAGCCACTGATGAGAGTGTACCTTTCTGGGTGCCTTAAAGCATTGTGCTAATTCTCAAATGGTGTAAATCCATTGACTTCAATGGAGTTATGCCGACAATTTGGCCCATTCTCTCTCTTCCTGGATTATGCAAGTGTAAGCGGGGGAATGGTCCCGCTATTGTGGGGAAACTTTCCTGGCTTCTGCACTACCCCGGTGAAGTGCACTGACGGATCCACACTTGCACATCACTACCCATCGTGGGCCAGTAATAGTTTCTCCTCATTACCTCCAGAGTGCTCCTGTCTCCAAAATGCCCCTCATGATCATGCCTGGCTTCATAAACTTGATGGCGGAGTGACACAGGCACCACTAACTGCCACACTTCTTCACCATCTTGGGGATGATATGTTACCCGGAACAGCACTCCACGATGTAATCTAAGTCGTTCCCGCTGTCTGGCTAGCTTCTTAGACTGGGGGTATCTGGCCCCAAATCTCCGGTCTGGCCTTGTTCGGCTCATGACTGCCACTAAGACAGGTCCAACATCACCTTCTCGTTGCAGAGTTTGAATCTCCTCCCATGAGTACCCCAAGATTATTGCACTCTCCCCTTTTACCAGGTTTTGTACTGCATCCTTTACCGTCACTTCGTCCTCGGGCTTTGGATTCTCTAACCACAAACACGTACGCACGACATCTGCAGAAATGACTAGGAAGTCTTTCTCCAGATCCTCGCCCTCTTCTGATTCCTCCTCCAGAGGCAATCTAGACAGGGTGTCAGCATTGATATTCTGCCTTCCAAGTTTATACTGTACTTCAAAAGTGAACTCAGCGAACCTAAGTTAGCCATTGCCAGTATCAGAGTGGATTGTGGTCTGAGATTACCGTGAATTTAGAGTACACTAAATAATCCTTAAATTTTTCAGTGATAGCCCACTTCAAGGCCAACAGTTCTAGTTTAAAAGCTCTGTAGTTTTTGTCATTTCTTTCTGACCTCCTCAGCCCTCGGCTCACATATGCGATCACACGCTCGGCCCCCTCTTGTTTCTGGCTGAGCACCACACCTAGGCCGTGCAGGCTCCCATCCGTTGTCACTATAAATGGCAGGCTAAAGTCAGGATATGCAAGCACAGGTGGTGACATCAGCCGATGTCTTAATTTGTCAAAAGCTGTCTGACAGGCATCATCCCACACAAAACATTGGTCCCTTCCCTTCCTTTGGGCAAGTTGGCCCACTAGTACATATAGCGGTGCAGCAATGTGCGCGAACTTTGGAACAAATCGTCTGTAATAGCTCATGAAACCTAGAGCCTTCCGCACTTGCTTGGCATTCTTGGGGACCGGCCAATTTTCCAGCGCCCTGGTCTTCTCTTCATCTACCTGGATTCCATCCTTTGAAATCACATGGCCCAAGAATTTGACTTTTTCACGTAGGAGGCAGCACTTACTCTGCTTTAGCTTCAATCCAGGTTTCTTCAATCGTGTGAAAACCAAGTCCAATTTTTCCATATGACTCTCAAAATCCCTGGAAAACACAATAACATCGTCCAGGTATATCAGCAAAGTGTCTAAGATATAGTTTCCTAACACCCCCTCCATTAGTCTCTGGAACGTAGCAGGCGCATTATACAAGCCGAATGGCATACGTGTCCATTCAAACAGCCCAAACGGAGTCGTCACTGCTGTCTTTTCCCGGTCTCATTCTTCCACTGCAATCTGGAAATAACCAGAAGTTAAATCGAGGGTTGAAAACACTCTTGCACTTCCTAATGCATCCAGTGACTCTTCCACCTGGGGTAGCGGGTAGGCATCCTTGTGCGTTACCTCATTCAGTTTCCTGTAGTCACAGCAAAATCACACCCCACCGTCTTTTTTTATTACAATCACCGCGGGTGATGCCCACGGACTGTGGCTTTCTTTAAGGACACCTTGAGTCACTAGGTCCAGAATGTGTTTTTTTACCTCCTGGAACACTCGTGGTGAGATCCGCCGGTGTGTCTGTTTTATCGGGACAGCATCTCCAGTGGCTATTTGGTGTGTCACTGTGGTGGTGTAACCAAAGTCCCACTCATCCCTGGAAAAGGCCTCTTGATGTTTCTCCAGTAGCACCCGCAAATGGCCAACCTGTGTAGGGGTTAGCTGTTGGAGGTCCACTTGGACCGGAATGGGTAGCTCTCCATCAGGTGCCGCTTGTGATGTGATAACCTGTGTGTCTTTTTTTACTTCTATCACTTGCAGCTCATCCCCAATGTCTTCCAAGGCCACCCCCACTGGGGGCACCACTCCTTCAGGACGGTGTACCTCTGCCACCCTGGTTCGGGGGCACAACTTTATGGCCTTCTTACTTGAGTTTAACAGCCTGACTGGCACTTTTCCTTTGCTGGCATTAGCAAGTACATTTGCAACCAGGAGCCCATTAGGGAGATTGGCCCCAGGTGTTGGCTCGACAAGCACTCTGTATCCGTCAAAGTCGCTTGGCACCCGGCAGCGCCCATCAATAATCTTCTCACTCCAGGGAGGTATAACCACCTTCTGTCTCCCTGCCAATTAACATAGCCAATTTGTCCCGTTGGACTCGGGAAACGTCCATGTCTCTTCACTTGAGCTAGTACCCACTTCAGTGTAGCGTCCTTCCTAGACTGCCCGTGACAGTTCATCTCCTGGGTTCCTTCTCCTACCAGTTCCTTCTCCTACAGTAATTCTTTCAGCTCTCTTATAATATTCATCCCGAGAATTCCTGGTACTCTGTTCTCCATTAAAGTTTTTCCTGAAGCTGTGTCCTTTAGGATAAAGATGCATTTCCCAGGGATTGTTCGACCCATGTACCCTACATCAGCTTCAAGATACCCCACCACAGGGATGGCAAGTCCATTAGCTGCCGTTAGCTGTACAAATCGGGTATTATGCATGGTCAGATCTCTCTCTTTTAAGTAGTTTCGGAAATATGATTCAGAAATAGTGGTGACCTCTGAGCCAGTGTCTATCAAACAGCAGGTTCTCACCCCTGCTATGGTTATATCCACTGTCAAGCAGTCCCCGAAAGCTCGGCCACAGAAGTCGTTGAATACACTAACATCATCAGGGTCCTTTTCCTCACTGCTGACACGCTGCCCTTTTCCTAGGGACAGCCGTAGAAACCCTTCAGTCCCCACTTGGCCTTCTGATGGTTGGCTGCTTGCTCCCAGTGCCTCTTGAATTTCAGGCGCCTGGGACTCCAGTCTCCTTCTCAGTGTACAATCTCGGCTAGTATGTCCTGGCCTTTCGCAAGTATAACAAATGTATTTTCCCAGCTCGTCCTTCAGTGGAGATCTTTGGGATCCTGGGGCCCTTGGATATCTTGGCATATTAGTGGGGGGGTTTCCTTTCATCACCTCAGTCATCACTTTCAGCATCTCCCCCTGCTGGACCGCCAGTTTTTGGACAGCTTCACTTAAGCTTTCCAATGTTAGCTGTGTTTGGGGCAGGGCTTTTTCCCCAGCAGCTGCATTCACAAGGCCACCACTTCGTGTACGGGGGTTAGACTTGGCTGTTTTTGCCACAGGAACTTCCTCTTCTTCTGACCACATAATAGCAGCCTGCATGAGTTCATGGAACTTCTTACTGGGCTCTTCCTTAAATCTCCTTTTCATTTCACGGCGGAGGGAATCATCCTGGAGCCCCAGCACGAACTGCTCTTTCAGAACCGTATCTGGGTCTGGGACTCACTGAGGGTCTCGCCGCTCCACTCTGCTCATTTTCTCCTGGAGGTCATATGCATATGCCCGGATAGTTTCACCGGGCTCCTGCTTTCTCTCAAAGAACTCCTTTAGTCGGGTTCCAATAGGTACCTTGTCCCCATACACTTCTAGGAGGAGTTCAAATACCTTTTCCACATTTTTTTTGTCCGCCACTGCCATGAACTTTACTGTGGCCTTGGCCTGGCCCTTGAGGTGTTCCTTTATGAAGCCTACATGATCTTCTTCAGGTACTCTTAGCCTTCACAGACTTGACCCACTCCTCTACCGTAATGTCTCCTGGTCTTGTCGGGAAGCCACCAAACTCTGTGACCTTCTGTTCCCGTGGGACATAAATAGTAGGGGGTTTCTTAGCTTCTGCTGCCTGTTGGCCTATCACTGCCTTAGCCAGTGATAAGGCTTCTCTCTGTTCTGTTCTAGCTTGCTGTAATGCCTGAGCTTGGTCTGATAATCTGCGCTGAAGTTCAGCAAACTGGGCCGGTAGTTCTTCAATTCCAGCCATGGTAGGATGCCCGGACCGTGCAACTAGAATTCAACCAGTAAATCAATGGGGTGGACCCTGTGGATACGATCCTGTTCGTGACACCAATTATGTAAGCGGGGGAATGGTCCCGCTATTATGGGGAACTTTCCTTGCTTCTGCACTACCCCGGTGAAATGGGCTAGCGAAAGGATCTGAGTCCTCGCTCCCACTCCCTTTACCCAGAGGCCTTCCTGCCCTTGAGGGCTCCCCTTCCACTCTCCTGTCTGGCAGAGTCCTCGTAACCCCAACAAGGCTGGACCCAGGATTCAGGGGGGGCTCAACCCCCAACCCTGCTGTGGTCACCTAGGACAGGGGCTAGGGTGTCCCCACTCCGGGGTACCCTCTCTGCACTGGGCACCTCCCTGACTCACTGATTATTCCATACAATTTAAAGCAAATACAAGTTGTTTAATTAACAATTAATCTAAAGAAAAGAACAAGGAAAAATGGGAAAGGTTAAAGGAAAACACATCACCCCGCTCTGTGGCAGGGAACATCACAAACAGTGTCTCTGGACATCAGGGCACTTCGCAGTCTGTTCCTTGTAGGTCCCAGATTTCCTTCTTAGGCCCTGGCTGTGCTGCAGGTATGCTGCGGGTTGGACACTTGCAATGGTGGTGGCCACACACCTCTGGGCTTTGAGTGGTGGGACCCTTCTTCCCAGGGTCAGCCCCCCATCAGGTTACGGGCCCCCTCCCGGTCTGGCCTGCAAAGGCCCTTGGCTAGGGGTGTCTTTCTGTGCTGGGCCCTTTGCCCAAGGTCCTCCCTTGGCTGGCCCCACTTGCTCACCACACCTGGCTCTGTGGCTGCAGCTCTGCTCCCAGCACAGGATCTGCTCTCCCTGGGCTGCGTCTCTGGCTCCTCTTGATCTGGCCCAGTTCTGCTCTCCAGCTCAGCTTGGGCCCCTGCTTTCTCCTTAGCTTGGCCCCACTCAGTCTGACCCAGGCAATTCCAACTCACACGGAGGACGGGACCCACCCTGGCCTCCTGTCATGCTGATTAGCCTGCCCGCCCGGTCAATCAGGCTGACCTGGAGCATTGGCCTCTCGCCATTGTTCCTGGGGACTGTCAGTCTCAGGGTCCTGATTTTCCATCGACCCTTCCCCTTTTAGTGCTGGGAGCGAGCAACCAAACACCCCCACTGAATGTTAGTAAGGGGCAACAGTCCCCTTACACAAGCATAATGTATCCAGACACCACTCCCTCACTCACATGGACAATCACCACTCAAGTACAACAATAGCTCTGTCACATCCACCTTACCATAATTTGGTCCAAAACACCCACATTAAACATGCTTGACAAAGCTCCCCACAATGCAACTACACTGCCTTGCTGCCTGGATGTGCTCCACCTTCTTCAAAAGGACTCAAACAGCAAGTTCCTTATTTCTTTCTCCTGCTTTTCAGTCACTCTTTGTGACCATGCAGATCATTGGTCACACATTTTCCTATGGTGCAAAGTTATAAACATCATGGTACACAATTATTTTCTTAACTCCTTTTCCCTTCACATCTCACAGTCCGAGGTGCAGGGTAAATATCATGACTACTCAACAGGCAATAGATAAATTAACAATCATTATGAATGCACTGTAGCGGGGTGGACACCCACTCCTGCCCTGAGGGGCTTAAAACAGCCCTAGGAAAGGGCTGTGGCAGGAGAAAGCAGCCACTGGGCTGATTGGAGGAAGCAGGCAGAGCTGCAGCCACGCCCCAAACAGAGCCCAGATGGCCCTTATAAAAGGCTTGAGCCAGGAGTATAGGCACACAGTCTCTCTCCAGGCTGGGAGAGAGCAGGGCATGGCTGCTGGGAAGCTCAGGGTACCTAGAGTAAGGCGGGGCTGGGGAGCTCCAGGCTGGCAACTCCCCAGGCTGCAGGGCCTAGTCCAAGGCCCCAGAGAGGTACTGGGTTGCAGAGAAAAGCAGCAGGCCCAAACCCCCCTTGTCAGGGATGAGTGGCATACACTGCAGTCTGCCCCAGGGAACGGGGGCTAGTTGATGACTGGCAGTGGCCTTACACTGAGGCGAGGTGGGCAGGGGGGCAGCACCTCAGATAACAGGGCACCGGGTCCGGGAGGGACACGGGGGCCAAGCAGCAGTGGGACACCGGCCTGCAGAGGGTGCTCCAAGGCTGGCAGAGCTAATTCCCAGAGATGACCAGCAGGAGGCGCCACAGGGGTTAGTCCTGCATCACTACATGCACGAAAAGCAAAGAGATTATTTGGGATATTTTACCCAATCTATAAAAACAAAAAAACAACAACAAAAAGATACAAAGCAAGAAATCTTTGTTGGAGTACAAAACAACTCTCCATTTTCACCCCCTACCACTCTGATTGAACCATGCAAGCATAGCAGAACTTTGCAAACCTCAGCTCAGAGACTCTCTGTTCCGTCTCTTACCTTTATTCCCACTGAAGTGAACTTCATGGACTGTTGTGGCCTTGTATAGTAAAGTAGCCCATAGTTATCCCAAAATTCCCTACTTTGGGGAAAAGCCTGATGACTCATGCTGTCTCAACACAGTGTACATATGCTGCAGTCTAAACAGAGGCTCTGGCATAATCCCCATCTACACATGTCAAAATGTAGTCCCTTAGGTTAGACTTCCAACTTTCACAGTGTGGAACTTGCTGGTTTTGACGCCATCCGTAACTTGTAAATATATTTATCAATCCCCACAGCCTATTATATGTATCTGTTAACAGAAAGGGCTGTTTATTCTTCTGTATTCCAGGGTCCCATGCAGCAGGAAGCAGTTTAATATAATAGTCATTCCCTGGATTCTTGCAAAGTCCTCCAGAACATATCTATATTAATACTGCCTCTTGGGATGAGGAAGTGACAGACACCACAGCTGATCTCAGAATTTTTGGATGTGCCCTGATCCCCAAATCTACTCCACAATTATCACAATTCTATGCAGAAGGCCAGTTTAACTATTTCAGAGAGGATTAGCTAGATGATAATTTAACTGTGTCATGTTGCATCAGATGTATGTGTGGAGAGACCATTCAAGTACCCCTAGCCAAATACTGCAAAAGTAGAGCCCAGCTGCTTATTTCTTTCAGCTGTAGAGACTGATCTACATTTTCAAGTCTTAATTTACAAGGGAGAAGGGCTACAGAATTATTTTTAAAAATACAATAAAAGCTGAGATTCTCTTTTATGTTTCTAGTTCCACCAAATGAGTGGAAACCATGACTGCAGGCTGAACTCTGCTAAGTGAGATTTTATATATAAAGGTTGGATTCTTAAATTACTTCCCTGGTCTTGAAATAGGACTAGCAATTATGTAACAACAGAATCTGTCATAAGATATGCAGTACGTCCTTGTTCCTTAGGTTGTGAGCTTCTCAGAGCAGGGACCATTCTTTCTTGAATGTATGGAAAGTAACTACCGGTACTTTGTTATGGGTGCTACTATAGAGAAATAGTATTTTTATTATTTCAGAGCGGAAGTTCTCAGTGATTCATCCTTGACTCTGGAATTTACTTCTCCCCTTCTACTAACAAAGCTCATTTTGAGGACTGTCAAGGTATGTTGCTCCATAAAAGCCTTGGGAGAACAGATGCATCCTGCATGAGGTGGAAGTTGAGAGGGGTTAAGTTGGAGGGGAAGTTGATGGCTGAGAGAGTCATTTCTTGTCATTATGCCATTTCATAAATGTTCTTGGTGTTTTTTTAAAAGTACATGTGCTAAGAGAGTGTTGATTAGTGCATTTTAAAAGATGTAAATCAATAACTACTAGAAGGTAAAACAATTAATCTTCTCTCTTTTTGACATTACTGAATAATTAGGGTAGCACAACAGTTTTCTGTTATATAATCCTGATGTTAGGGAATTTTAGAAAATTGTAAGCCTTTGCCTTTTTGGGTCACACAGATTTTGCCCAAGGCATTATTCCTAGTAAAACTAGGCTTCTGTAAGATTTGCTGGCTGAGTATAGAGTTTAAATTTAATTTTCTCTCATCACCTTCCTACAAAGTAATTGCATGTGTGGAACTAGCTGTGAGAGGTGCAGTCAGATCCTTTTCTGACTCGTTTAATTTCCGCTGTGCCAAAGTAACTCTCTCCCCCTGCTGCGTCAACTAGTGTCCCTTTCCATGTAAAAATATACCACTTCCGTTGCAGATACTTACACACGCATTCATGAAAGTAAACGCGATCACTGAAACATTGGTGGTAAGTGAACACAAAAGGAGTATAAGCTCAGATTAAATGAATTCATTTTTAAATTCAAGTGAATGCTAATGGTAAATTTGCCTCAATCACCAAGCTGTAATTGAATGAGTTCATTCTCTTAACACTATTGCTAGCTATGCTGAGTTATTCAGAAAAGGGGAAAATATGAGCTTCTAATTGCTCTTTAAACAGTAGAGCTTGGATAACATCCTCTTGAAAAGAATGAGGGTACCCAATAATCTGTCATAATGGGTCTCAGAAGACTGTGCCTCAAACACAGGCTAGATGCTTTAGATGTCAATCGAGGGAATCAGATGCTGCCTGAAAATGTTCTGTTGTACTTCTCCAGATTGATTTAAGGGATTCCCAGAAAGCATGATTCCTGCAGATCAGAGAAGAGCAAAAACCTCTGCTACTTTTACAATTTTAGGAGGCTAACATATTTTCAAGTCAGAGGTTTTGTTGAGAATTAACTAGAGTGAGTGGTTCTCACAGCCCCTAAATATACAGCTCTAAATCCAACTAGGGATTACGACACTATCTTTTCTGCCGAACCTTGGCGATGTGCCCTTTAATTCCCTGAAGAAAAAAGGATTCCAGGTCTCTCTCTTTTGCCTTTGAGTGTTACAAAGGGCATGACTACACTGCAATGTAAGCCCAGGGTTAGTAGCACTCAAGTTATTAAATTCTGGGTTTGTTAAACTAGGATGTGAGCATCTGCACTCATTTGTAACCCCAGGTTAGAAATTGTTGGACACAGGCTCCCAACCCAGCGCTCCAGTATCTACACTACATTATGCAGGCCCTAGTCCAACCACCCATATTGTAGACTTCCTAGCGCCCTCCTGAAATGCGCTCACTCTAGCCCCTTGTTCATGATGCAGTGTGGAAAAATTTGTCTATCCACCAAATTTGACTGTCCAATGGAGTAAAAGTCGGTCAATGGAATTGTGGAGTACTTTTGGTAGACTCCCAGAGAACGAGTCCAGTGGGATTGCATCTATACTGCAAAGCAACAGGGCTTGAATCCTAGGTCCTGGCTTGACTCAGGCTGGGACCCTCCACTACATCTGGGACTCTGGGCTCGAGCTCTGGATTAGCGCAATTTGTGCATAGACAGAAAGGGGTTAGGCTTGAGCCTGAGCTCAAACCCTGGGCTTACACTGCAGCGTAGACATACTCAAAGAGATCCCGAAAACAACAGGCCGTCCTTTCTGGAGAATCAGATGGATCTTGACACACTGAATCCTGTTTCTGCTCCAGAGGCTGCATAACAAAAAAATCTTCACACCCATGAACCTCAGAATCGATAGAACTGAGATGGATATAGCACCCTTACATTTAAAGAGAGCCTTTGATCCTGTCATCAGTTCTTGGCCTTTCAGATTCTCAGCTGCTTGATTCTCGTAAACCTGGCCTTAGGAAGCTTAATTAGTCCTTAGGTATGGTCAGGGAGCCCAAAAGAACCTTAACTGTTTCTACCCAGAACCAATGGAACTGACAATTCTGGAACCAAGTAAATTGGCATCTACAGTTTCTGACAATAAGAGTCTAAGAAAAGATCCATCCGTGTCTTTTTGCCTACAGGGGGAGGGTCTGATAGATGGAGCATCAGAAAGGGAAAACCTTCTCCCAAGCAAACAGGGCATCAAGTGTGTGCATCTGAAAATGGCCAAATAAGAAGCACAACATGAAAACATGATCCTATAACAGAGATCCAACAATCTGATCAGCAGCTTATAAAATATTGCACCCTGTGCAGGGTTGTGAGGGCCCCCACACTAAGATGCTTGCTCATATCACCACTAAGCTGGGCACAGAATCAGTAAGACAAGTAGTTCAGCAAAGATCATGGTGTCAGAAATGGACTGATCTGGGCAGGTCAGAAGCCTCAGTGATACAGAGCCACTAGACAAGTGACAACAGTAAAGGTGTCAGACCCTCAGAGCACAGATCTAGTCCCTTCTTGATAACTGTGCTTGGTAGTTCTTGATGTTGACTGCTGAATCTGGATTCAGTCTTTGACACTGGATCCAAAGACATACTTATCAGCCACAGTACATAGGTGTGTGTACTTTTTAAGCTCTGAATCTGTGCTCTGTGGTGGATCAGAGCTTTACAGCTCCCAGATCCATGCCTGGCTGCCAGATCTGGATTTTGCAAATCCAGATCTGTTGGAAATTGGACCTAACTGTGAGATAGCCACTTTAGGCACACATCTACACCTCCTAGGTTAACCTATACAGACCCAAAGACCTTGACAGTCAGATACCTCCCTTGTGCAGGGGTGTGAGAAGCAGCCGAACCTCCTCCAGCAGGACAATCTTCAAAGCTGACACTAGATATATTCAAGTGCGAACTTAGCAGACTGGGCCTCAAGAGCTTCTCCCCATCAACAGTAGGCTGCCCAGCTCTCTCTTGAAAATCCAAACAAATGGGAACACTTTCATGAAAGTCTCCAAGAATTTTTTTTCTAATTATTTCATTACATTTTTCTTTGTATTATTCCAGCCCACTTTATTTTCTTTGGTTTCTAGTATCAAAATAAAGTAGCATAAATGTGTCTGCCTGCATAATTTCAGTCTTTGTTTGATGCCCAAGCCTAAACAAATAGCTGTTTTGTCTCCAGATCTTACGGAAAATAAGTTTTAATGAGGATATTCTTATCCTCTAAGTCTAATTAGGTCTTCCTAATGAAAAAAGGTCTTATCCTACTGAGTCTCCTCAGGCAGGTACTCTTTCCTGTTATTCTGGCATCCTTGTTTGGGCACTCCCCTTTCAGATCTGGGCAGCTCATTGAGGGCTTAGTTAAGGTCTGGGGCCCTAAAATTTTGCTTGATCAATGAACCCAGGTCATCAGAATTTAAGTACAGGGTACATGCAGGGCAGTTGAGGATGGAATCATCTACAATATCAGATGCAAAGCAGCTGCGGAGCCACTCTGTGGCTTTTACTACAAGAGGTTTGCAGTGCCACTGCTACACTAACCTATATTGAAATGAATCCTCTAGCCCAGGGGTCGGCAACCTTTCAGAAGTGGTGTGCCAAGTCTTCATTTATTCACTCTGATTTAAGGTTTTGCGTGCCAGTAATACATTTTAACGGTTTAGAAGGTCTCTTTCTATAAGTCTATAATATATAACTAAACTACTGTTGTATGTAAAGTAAATAAGGCTTTTAAAATGTTTAAGAAGCTTAATTTAAAATTAAATTAAAATGCAGAGCCCCCTGGACCGGTGTCCAGGACCCGGGCAGTGTGAGTGCCACTGAAAATCAGCTTGCGTGCCCTACCCCTGCTCTAGCCTCACCCTCAACCTGTCTCCTGCTCCATGCATGCGGGCAAGCATGATCTACATGGCTTTCAAGGAGTGCACTCCTCAGCCATTGCACTGCCCCCAAGTCCACAGTCCCACCACACCCCACCCCACCCTACCCTTTCTTCTGTATGAAAGGAGTTTCTGCTAACAGGGGGAATGCTGCACCTGCAAAGGAAGGGGCAGAATTTGTCCCTAAGAGCAGTAAAGTATATTCATTAGATGAACCAAGACCTCCATTTTTCTCAGAGGTAGACATCAGTGACATTTATTGAAAGAAGCAGCTGAAAAAACTAAAGCAAGAACAAAGCATCAAAAAAACCTGTACATATTAGAAAACAATCATCCAAATTCAATTTTATATTGGGTAAATGAAGCAGTGGAGGAGACATCTGCCTTACTTTTCCCACTGTAGCAGTGAAAAAAAGACCACTTTAAATATGTCAATATTGTAAACCCATAACTGTTGGCTAATTGGTTTTCTGTATCATGCCACTTCTCTTCCTAGTTCATTGACAGCAATGGTACTGCATTATAACATATTCATGTAGCACAAATGTAGAAGCCTAAGATGCAGTCGTGGCATGTAAGCAATGAACACTAAAACCTTTTTGAAGCTTTAAAACAGTGTTAGTATTTGCTAATTAAAGGCCTAGCCTACATTCCTCACTTAGGTTAGCACTCCCAATAAAGGGGTACAGTCTACTATCTCTTGATTAAATTATCCCCTGAAGTCAATGGAAGTTCCAGTTTGAGCAAGGCATACCCCATCAGGCCTAATAAGTGAGGAGTGTAATGCATCAGAAAGTCTTCAGCTAACTTACCATGAAATTTAAATAATTAAAGCTACTGAAAGTGAATTGTTCATGTTATCTTCTCACAATTCAAGTGTTCTGAAATCAGATTGTTAAATAAGTAATCACTTTTCCCCGTCTTACTTGCACAGGAATAAAACTTCCTCAAAAACTGTTTTGGCTATAATCAGACTAGTTTTTAAAAATACATAAATAGATTAGAAGACTGAACACAAATTATAGCCATAAAAATTTAGGTCAAACCTAAATGTAGAAATATGTCCTTGAATAATAAGGAAAACATAACTGTTAAAAAAAAACACAACCATACAATGTTGAATTAAACAAGGTCAAAACCAAGCGCAAGGACAAAAAAAAAAAAAAAAAAGCGCATTTCCAGAAGAATTTTGTAGTAACTTCTCTTATTTACATTTCTGTCTGGTACAAAACTGTTTCTTCTTATAGCTATATTAAGTTCCTCCTGCAGCCTAGAGGTGTATCCAAATATGTAATCTTTTAACTGTTGGCACACATTAGAATACAGATTATTTGTTACAGAAGTCTCTGGTAGCTAAAAGCCAAAACCTTAGAAATTTAAACATGTATTTTTATATATATATTTTCATTCAAATACAGTATATAATTTAAGAGTCCAGGAAAAAAGCTTTCATGACTATCAGACTTCAAGAATAAAAAGCTACTGAGATTGCACTATTTGTGCCCTTTTCTTAATTAAAATACAGAGATACTGTCAAGACACACTTTGTGGTAGTGGGAGAGACAAAGGTGATTTTCTGTCCCTTGATCCCAGGCGTAGCCAAGCAGAGTAGCTTCAGGGATTCTCTGTGTTGTGCAGGCTTGTTGTGTGCATTGGCTGACTGGAGCAGAGTGCACTTGAGACATACCCATCACATGTGTTACACAAATAGGCAACAAAGGAGTGGTGTAAAGCAAACAGGCATATAAAACTAGGTATTATGCCAGCTACTGTTTCCACACAGCAGGGGAATCTCAGTGGCCCGGATAGGAAAGCTTTAAGTGCTACCAACAAAAAAAGGGAACTTTCTGTAATTGGAATCTGCCCAATATTTCTGAAATAATATGCAAATTCCTAGTCTGCGTTTTCCTATATTCCTGGGATTCTGAACAGTGAAAATATTTTAAAAATCTAGACTACAACTGTCACTTCTGAGAAGACCCAGCTAAACAGCATCTCACCTCAGAGATGAGGGAGAGCCCAGAACTATCTACACATGATCTCCATCTTTTAGAGCACATGGAAACTGGAACTAGTCAGTACAAGATTTGATTTTTCCTGTGAAAAAATTTACAGATTTTTTTTAATTTTTAAAAGAGTTTTTATCAATGAAAACCCCAAAATATTTAATTAAAATACTCTCTCATGAAAAAAAATTATTGAAAAAGCCATTTTTAACAGAAAAAAATTCAGTGACCAATTTTCAACCAGCTTTAATGGAATTAATTCTGTAGGAGCTAGATGTGGTGTGGCTGAGGAGAGGGTGTATTTGCTGCCTGCAGAATTCTCCTGTTTCTATATGTAAGATCTAGCAGATAATCATGCTGTGGTGGTGCTCACTCACCCTTAGAATGCCCCCTTGCATCTGTGTGGGATTTTGCCACTACATTTGACTTCAGTGCCTCCTGGTTGCTGCCTGCCTCTGATTGTAGAACTTCTCTGGCTCACCATTCAAGCCAAGTCACAAAGTTTGAATCCCTTCCAGGGTATCACAAACAAGTCCAAATGAATCTGGATAATTCCTATACCCCCTTTGGCTACTTAAGACCTTCCTTGCACTTGCACAAACCTGATCTCTGGGCTTCCCTTGCAGGAGCCTGCACTACTCCCGTTATTGCTGTCTTTTACCAGATCCTTGGGCTTCTCTCAACCAGAAAGACATATCTTATCCGCAGTCTCTCCCTCAACTGAGCTCCACCCACTGTTGCCAGAAGCCAATTAACTATTCACCTCCCCACCTTTATACCTCCCACTACCACAAACTGTGCCATGCACAATGTGACGGGTTGAATCACAGAAACTCCCTTGGGAACTGCCACCTGATGTGCCAAGACTACTTCTACCCCTGCCTTCCCTGCCAGCTCAGGACTCCAGCACCCTGTCTTGCTGAGCCAGACACTCCCGTCTGCTCCAACACAGACCCAGGGTCTGGATTACTTGCCCCAAAGCTGCAGGTTTACCTGAAAACAGCTAACAGAAGTGTTCCTGTCTTTAACACTCAGATGCCCAACTCCCAATAGGGTCTAAACCCAAATAAATCCGTTTTACCCTGTATAAAGCTTGTACAGGGTAAACTCATACATTGTTCGCCCTCTAAAACACGGATAGAGAGATATGCACAACTGTTTGCGCCTCCCCCCCAGGTATTAATACATACTCTGAGTTAATTAATAAGTAAAAAGTGACTTTATTAAATACAGAAAGTAGCATTTCAGTGGTTCCAAGTAGTAACAGACAGAACAAAGTAAGTCACCAAGCAAAATAAAATAAAATGTGCAAATCTATGTCTAATCAAACTGAATACAGATAAGATCCTCACCAGTTCCAGAATGCTCCCTTTTACAGACTAATCTCCTTTTAGCCTGGGTCCAGCAATCACTCACAACCCCTGTAGTTACTGTCCCTTTGTTCCAATTTCTTTCAAATATCCTGGGGGGTGGAGAGGCTCCCTCTTTAGCCAGCTGAAGACCAAATGGAGGGGTCTCCCACGGGTTTAAATAGACTTTCTCTTGTGGATAGAGACCCTCCTCTTCACTCCTATGCAAAGTCCAGCTCCAAGATGGAGTTCTGGAGTCACCTGGGCAAGTCACATGTCCATGCATGACTCACAGTCTTTACAGGCAGAAGCCTTTGTCCACATGGTATCTTGTATGTCGCCACGAAGACTTCTTATGTGGATTGGAGCATTCCAAGATGCATTGTTCCCCAAGTGCTTCCTAATCGGGTACTTAACCTTGCGAATTCCTTCCTAAAGAAGCTGACCAAATGCCTCACAAAGCTTTCTTAGAAATCAAGCAAGTATACAGCCCATATTCTTAACCTCAAGTACAAAGTGATATATGTGTACAAATAGGATGAATGGATATAGTAGACCATAACCTTTACAGAGATATGTTACATGACACAGGCAGCACAAAACATATTCCAGTTATGTCATATTCCCCTAAAACCTTATACGAGGTACCGTCACACACAGCTTTGGTGCTCCTCCACTCTGAGGAGTTAGCCCATTGTTTTTGTTTTGACGGTATCTTCTATATTTTAATTAAGAAAACGGCACAAATAGTGCACCTCCCCATGTGCATTCGCTAGTTTTGCAGGTGATGAGGTTGGGTTAAGGCCCATCGCACATGCCTAATTTACTGCATGAAGCAACTTGAATTTTGGTTTTGGTCCTGTATCACTCCAAGAAAAGAGGGAGTGATGAGGTAGTTGCCTAATAGTAGCTTGGGGACCACAGCAACAATACGGAAGACAGCCCTGGTTGAGGGTTTGTGGTTTCCCTGTTTTACAGACCTGCGGGGGAGGGAGCTGCCGCAGGGCTCGGGGGGGGGGGGGGTGGAGCAGAGGTGAGCTGGGGTGGGGGAGCTGCCGCACGGCTTCCTGGGCCGGGGGGGGGGAGCTGCCGCGGGTGGGGCGCCACAGGGCGGGGTGGGGGGCGGGGAGCTGCCGTGGGGGGGGGCGCCTCAGGGTGGAAGGGGTGGGGAGCTGCCGCAGGGGGGGCGCCTCAGGGCGGGGAGCTGCCGCAGGGCTCGGGGAGGGGGGAAGGCGCAAGGTGGAAGTTTCGCCTACGGCGCGAAACATCCTTGCACCAGCCCTGAGTGCATAAGGATAAAGGTGACTGGGTGCAAGGGTGAGAGTTGTAGGAAAGTGTTTTTGTTCCGAGAAGTTAACACCCTTCCCTTTCCCTAGTTTCACTGAAGATAGCAGGAAACATTCCTCTTTCAGGGAGATGGCTGGATTAAAATATCAGCCTCTATCACCTTTAATTGGCTTTAACCCTGCATGGGATAGGATTGGTAACATTTTCAGCTCATGAATATACAGTCAACTAATATGTATGGAGCAGAGTTGTATTTGCTTTTGTCTTTGGGCAGGAGACTCTCACAATATCTTTAAAGTTAGAGTTTTAACTTTCTTTTCTGAGATATCCCTTTAGTTCCAACAGGCTTAATAGGAGTTGAAATTCTGTTTCAAATGAGTCCCAGCACTCCTATTTTCTATAAAAGTCCTTCAGTTCTCAAAATAGTCTTTTTGTTTTATTTAAATGATTCTTGAAGAAAGTCTTTCAGCTTAAATGATCATCAAATAAGTTACTATCTTTTCTTATCCACTCTTTGTAGAGCTTATTTTTATCTGCCTGAGTTTGATGAGGAATTGCATAAGCATTGCCAGATAACTGATTAATTTCCCAATTCGTATAAATATTTTATACTTACATAAGTAACCAGGTATAGCATTAAATTACCATGCTGTATTTGTACATAAAACATCTTACCATTTATATACAACGTTATCAGGTAGCCATTTATATATGTCTGAAAGACCACATTGCCTGTTCTCGCTTGGCTATTCTTCACACCAAAAATGCATTTTGGGGAACATGCAATATCATATGGGGAGCAGTTGCAATGGTGCTCTTGCATCTGGCTCATCAGAGAGCATATGGGGAGTTTTGTGCTACTAGCACAATCAGAGTACTATGGTGAGAATAGGCAGTTTTAGCAACACTCAAATTATGGGCCTAAACTATTTGACAATGTCCCTTTAATTCAACAGCAGCAAAAATTACTACCTCTGATATGGATGGGTGGCATTTATCTGTCCAAAAGAGAGCTGAGCCAGAAAAAGAAAAGATACTACTGCTAGGGCTTATTGTCAAGTTCTCATACAAGGAAACAGCTGCTTGTTGAGGAATAAGTAATTACAGAAGACCTGACCCACATGACCTAAGATTGAAAAGCTATTGCTGTAATACAAAACTATTCAACATAAAGTCTCATCTTATACAAAACCAACTTAACACAGAACATAAAATAGTCACTTCTATCATAGTTACTTGCCTTTAACACGAAGCTTTGACAAGTCATGGAAACTAGCCACAGTGGGCTAGTCTATTGTGTCACCTCACTCATGCTAGAAGGCTCTGAATGGCTTAATCAAAGGTTGTTTACCCAGTGGCAGTCGCCAGAGGTTAATTAAGGCCACAGGCGTAAATGATTTCCTCAATGCCTTTTCCTTTGAGGGCCTTATCCAAAAAGAAGTTAAAAAAGCACCTAGTAGTAGTAGTAATAGCATTATCTTTGCAGCCCGATCTGCAGATCACTCGTGGTCCTCAAGAATCAAGATAACTGAAAAGGTATCCAGCAGTGGCTAAACTTTTTATCATATTTAATATCACACTGTCAAGTTCTGCTCTTGTGGAAACGCTATTCAGTAATCTGGACAAATCCTTTGGCCAAGAAAGAATGGTCTTCAGGGTGTTATGTTTGAGATTGTGCTGTTATTGAAGAAAAACGTGGGGGGGAGGAGGAGTGCATTTACTTCTGCTGCTGGAAGCAGACTCCCATACCCAATTCCAAACAGCATGCTAGTTTGTGTGAAGGATTCGAGCCATGTGCAGACTATTCTGGACTTGGAAGGTAGTCCTTAAATTGGGAGCCTTCATGCCTGACTGGTTATTACCTTCCCACAACAGGGCTTGGCAGGTGAAGCATACTGTGATCACAGAAGGATCATGAGTTGGGATCTAAAAGAACTATGTGGCTGTGCATTTCACTGTATTCTTCTGATAAATTCTCCCCATGCACTAAAATTGTAATCTGTTGACTTTCCAGCTACTACATTACCTGTATTTGCAGCTTGATGGCAAGAAGTTCTACTGTTTAATATTAAATTTGATAGACATTAATCTAATCTGTATGGTGGATGTTTTCCAACAGAATTTACAGTAAAAAATAAGTCTATATAGCATACAACACCAAGGAAAGTCAAGTGAAAGATAGTAACATTTTATAATGACCTGCTGCAAATGTGTATTTTATGATCATTTCCAGGGCCTACAAAATATTAATGGAAAAACAAAGGTCCTAGCACCTCCTGACAAAGTGCCCTGCATGATCTGGTCAATAGATTATAGTTTAATCTGTAAAGCAGTTCCAATGATTCACCAATCACTGGTGACTTTCACATACTCATGCATTTCTGCAAAAATCCCCTTTTGATCTGAAATTTTTCATTCTATCTGTGTTCTTATATTAGTACCTATCACCATAGCTGAGTGCCTTTTCCTGGTTCATGGTCTGCCCAAAGGTGACTTTTGGAGGAAACTTTGAACAAAATCTCAAGAACCATTTTTGAGCTCTGTGAAGGTAAAAATGAAATATTTTTCCACTTTATGGAGAAAAGAACCTGACACTTTTTTCACACAAATAACTCCAAAATGTCTGAATTCTGAAATGTGGCATGTAAATGGTCCTCAGTGAAAACAGTGTCACTGATTAAATAATGAGTAAACTATGATAAGCTGAGTATACATTAATGCATGCATGCCATAGAAAATTTAGTTAAATCTGTGTTAGAGAAAAACATATACATGTATACATCCTTTCATAAGTGTGATGTTAAAATGGATTAAGCACTTATATAGCCCTGAATACTTAAGACAGTAAAATGTTATGTCATCTTCTGTCTGTAAAACTTTAGTCCATCAGGGGTGTTAAAAAAAAAACAAAAAAACAACAAAAAAAACCACACCCTGACCAACAAAAGTTTTACCAACAAAAAGCACCAGTGTAGCCAGCGCTTTGTTGGAGGGAGACACTCTCCCATCGACAAAGCTACCATCCCTTGTTGAGAATGAGTTATTTCCTGCCGATAAAGAGCAGCTACACTGTGCCGCTGTAAGGTGTGCGGTATAGACATAGCCTTAATCTGGTTCAATTGTTTATACCACTTCAAAAAGTATCTCTCCCCCTCCCTCTCATTTTTCCTTTTCTATTAAAAACCTGGAAATAAAATAAAATAAAACACACCTGTGCTAATACTAAATTAAGACCCCAATCCTGCAAATACTTATGCATGTGCTTAACTTCACAAACATGAATATTTCTGTTGAAGTCAGATTACTAACAAGTGTAATCACATGCATAGTAAGCATCTGCAGGATCTGTGGTAAGGTTGTATAGTTAAAGTTACCAAAAGACAGGAAATTGAAAGTTCCTACACCAATGTTAGCTTACCATTAACTACTAAATGTTGTAATAACACAATTTTTCACATTTAATTTTTAATTGCAACAGAAACAATATTTTTATTATTTAGAATGAAGCATTGTGTAGTGATCTCGTATTCCAACAGCTAGAGTCCTGACTTCTGCATCTTCTTTATTGTCAGATGAAGGTGCTGCTGCTTCTAGAGATCCTAAATTAATTTCCAGTGAATGCTGCTTTGAGAACACCAGCATTATAAAAAGATGCAGTCTAATTCAGCTGATTCTATTTTTATGCCTCTTCAAGTGTAGTGGTTCTCTGAAAAGTGGCTAAATAAAAATGGCTCCTTCTTACTCAAGTGATATGCTCCTATTGTGAATTCAAAACATATTCTTAATTTAGTGACAAATAAGTTTTTAATACTTCTTTTAAACTCTTGCTAGCCAATGCAACTATGGGAGAGGCAGCTAGATTCTATTCTGGTTCTTACATCATCAACAGAATTGTGAACTCTTAGGGTACATCTACACTACAGGGGGGAGTCGATTTAAGATACGCAAATTCAGCTACGTGAATAGCGTAGCTGAATTCGACGTATCGCAGCCGATTTACCCCGTTGTGAGGACGGCGGCAAAATCGACTTCTGCGGCTTTCTGTCGGCGGCGCTTACTACCACCTCCGCTGGTGGAGTAAGAGCGCCAATTCGGGGATTGATTGTCGCGTCCCATTGGGACGCGATAAATCGATCCCCGAGAGGTCGATTTCTACCCGCCGATTCAGGCGGGTAGTATAGACCTAGCCTTAGAGTCACTATTTTGTTCACTTATAAGAGACTCAAGTGCTCCCTGCATTTCTACTTTTTATTTAACCAGGATATCCCCAAAGACCCATCTTTCCATGACTTTAGCTCCTGAAACTAAAAACAGGTTCCTTAAGCTACCTACTTGTGATATTAAAACTTTTTGGACTAATGCCAAAGTTGTTTCCTAGGCACTGTGGATGCCTTTAAAAGAAAACAAATACTATAGTGTGGTATGGACTTTTCCACTGCATTTCCTATATTTGGAATATATAGTAATGCAGTATAAATACTTTGCTATACAATAACTGTTCACTTTTTAAAGGTGCCAACTGTGCATGTACATTTATTGCTTAATTGTTCTTAATATTCTTCTTTAGTTGGAATATGTATTTTGATTAATGTTTATATTACTGCTAAAATGATAAGGGAGTAAATTGTTTACCACAAAATTAGATGTGACGTGAAAGCAGATTTACCAGAGAGGTGGAAACAAAACCTTAGTAACAAAACTCATTCCCCAACCTCTGACAGTTGACAATAACATGGGAGCCTTATAAATCTGCCATTTAAGAATATTTTAAAATAAAAACATATCTTTCCTCATCTGGTTTTTTTCCTTGAAACATTCTGAAAGTAATCTTTTTTCCAGACATAGATTATTCTGCACAAGTGAAATTCTGTTCCTTTTTCTAATCTCTTCAAAAGATTGTGAAAATACAGATACATTTCACAGGACAGGAAAATGCCAGCATACAGAAGCAGTTTAATATAAAGTCTACCAAAGATTAACTGCAGAGGGCCCTGCACTATGCAAATTTAATTACATTTATTGGCATATATGTAACAGTATCACAATATCATCTCAGACAAGCAAAAAAGATGCTTTCTGACCTTGATGAGGTTAAAGATGACATGTTGAAGAACAGCTAACATTTCCGTCTGTAGCTGTCCTAGGCAGTCTCCAATGGCTTTCACTAACCAAGAATGGAATGGGGCCAACTCATATGTAGTGGCACACATTTCATACAGTTCAGTTAAATGGAAAAGCACAAGAGATCATTTAAGCATAAATAGTATCCTTCCAAGAGTAAAAATACAGTCAAAATAATGTCTATAGCCAGGACAAAGACTGTGGTTGGTAACATTTAAAGTGGAACTTAGGAACACAGAGGAAATTTGAAGAGTAAGTAGTTAAAGACAAAAACCAACAGTTACCAAATCTATATACTTTACTATGAAAAGTTGTGCTGTAAAAATAGTTTTGAGGGGATCCAGGCTTATCAATCCCTATTATTTCCATCTCAAATGTGCTCCATACACATTTTTAAAAATGTTTTTTCTTCTGCCAGTCCGGAGAGTTTAAACTAGGATCTGAAAGTCAAGCTTGGTTCTTCTCTTCAAGTATATATGCCCTCATTGGCTCTTATGCAGTCCCTTTACCTTCAAAAAGTTTGCACAGGTGTAACTAATTGCCCCTGTAATATAAAGTTAAAACTCTATTATTGATGCACAAAAAGAAATATAATCTAGCTCACACAGTCCTAGCTCTATTAGTTCTGTTGGACTCACAGGAGTAAGACCAATAGAACTTATTTTTAGACACTAATCTCAGAATACACATGATTTATAATACACACAAGGAAGAAACTGGAGGAGTAAGAAAGGTATCATTTTTAGTCACTCACCAAAAAGCTGTACCAGTTTACTAGGAAGCACTCTGGGGATGATAAAAGAGTAGAGGCCAACTCCATTATGAAGCACTTACTCGTAAATTTGGTTAAGGAAATTGAATATCCATATGTATTGGATCTTCTACTATTTTTAACTATCTTCAGGCAAAATGGCTGTCTAAAGACTTAAACTGGGACCATCATCCTAGAAATAAAATCGGTTACTAACTATCCATAACTGTTTGAGATGTATTGCTCAATACAGGTACGTATTAGCCCCAAGCACTACCACCGGAAGGTTTTTCCCTCAGTGGTATCCATCAGGTTGGCTCTGGTTCCCCCTAGCATTGCACACTCATGGTATTAGTAGAAACAGTCCCATCGACCTACTATCCCCTCAGTCCCTCCTTACTATCCCCTCAGTCCCTCCTACTATCCCCTCAGTCCCTGAGTGATGAGGATGGGGTAGAATGGACATGAACACCACATTGCAAACAACAACAATTATGGGAAGTTAATAACCATTTTTTCTTCTTCAAGTGCTTGCTCATGTCCATTCAAATGGAGGTGACTCCCAAGCAGTTATGCAGGTGGAGGATTTGGAGTTTATTGGCATGCTAAGTTGTAATGCTTGGCCAAATCCAGCATCATCCAAGCCGTTGGGTAATGGTGTACTGAGATGCAAAAGTTTGAACTGAAGACCACATCGCTGCTCTCCAAATGTCCCGGATACGAATTTGTGCCATTTCTGTTGAAGATGCCTGGGCCCTTGTGGAAGGTGCCATCAGGGCAGGAGGTCAGGTCATAGCATGTACAGATACAGGAAATGATCCATAATGAAATTCTCTGGGCTGAGACTGGAAGACCTTTCATCCTGTCTGCAATGGCTATGAATAGCTGAGTGAATTTCCAAAAGATTTAGTCATTTCTACTTAAAAGGCTAGTGTGCATATAACATCCAGCAAGTGGAGCCTCTGTTCCTCTGTTGGCATGTGATTTCAGGTAGAAGATTGGTAGGAAGATAACTGGTTACTATGGAATTGTTCTTTGGAAGGAAGGCTGAGTGCAAATGCAATTGGACCTTGTCCTTGAAGAATATCGTATGAGATGGTTCTGAAGCGAGGGCCCGGATCTCTGAGACCCTTCTGGCCGAAGTAATGGTCACCAGGAGGCCTACCTTCCATGACAGATGGAGAAACAAGCATGTTGCCAGAGGTTCGAAAGGAGGTCCTGTCCGTCTTGCCAATACCAAGTTGAGGTCCCAGGGAGGGATTGGTTGCCATACCTTAGGGTACAGTCTCTCAAGGCCCTTAAGAAACTGACTGCAGATAGAGTTTGAGAAAACAGAATGATCATTCACCCAGGAGTGGAAGGCTGAGATTGTGGGCAGAGGGACCTTATAGATAATACAGTTAGTCCTTGCTGTTTCGGATGGACTAAGTAGTCTAAAATGAATGACAATGTTGACTGCGTAGCTGAAATGCCTTTTTGTGTAGACCAAATCAAGAACCTTTTCCATTTTGCCAGGTAGGTGGCTCTGGTGGATGGTTTCCTTCTCCCTTAAAGCACTTCACGAACAGACGCTGAGCAGGGTGGCTCCACAGGGTTCAGTCATAGAGCTTCCAGGCCATGAAATGAAGGGACTCCAAGTGCAGATGATGAAGGCAGCCATGGTCCTGAAACATCAGGTCTGGAAACTGAGGTAGACAAACTGGTGTTTCCACTGAGAGGTTTAGGAGCATGGTGAACCAGTGCTGATGTGGCCAGGCCAAGGCATCAGGATGCCTTGTCCCTTCTGATCAAGGCCTTGCATGTGAGAGGGATGGGAGGATATGCATAGAAAAGATGATCTGTCCAAGAGAGGAGGAAGGCATTCGCAAGTGACCCCAGGCTGCAATCCAGGAAGGAGCAGAACTGGAAACATTTCCTGTTGTGCTTTGTCATGAACAGATCTATCTGGTGAGTCCCTCACTTCTGGAAGATGATTTTCACAATGTCTGAATGAACAGGCCACTCATGGTGGTTGAAGAAGAATCTACTGAGGTGATCCGCTAGCTCATTCTGTGATCCCAGCAGATAGAAGGCCTCAACGTGGATCGAATGGGCTATGCAGAATTTCCACAAGCAGAGTGCTTGTTGGCACAGATGAGGGGAGCACGCCCCACCTGCCTGTTGATATAAAACATCGCTGTTGTTTTGTCTAAGGACTGACATGCACTTGCCCACTACATGGAGTTGGAAAACCACCACGCAAACCACCCTGAACTCTCTGACGTTGATGTGTAGTGAGAGCTTTTCCGGAGACCAGAGGCCCTGAGTTCTGAGGGACCCCAAGTGAGCATCCCAGCCCATTTCTAAAGCATCCATGACGAAAGATGCTGAAGGATGGAGTCCTGAAAATGGGACCCCTTCACACACTGTCCACGGGTTTAACCACCAATTCAGCGAGGTGATCACCAATGGGGGGGGACTGTGATGACTGTCCAGATGGTGTTGGCTTGGTGAGTATATGGATGCCATCCATGCCTGGAGAGGTCTGAGCTGAAGTTTCACATGCTGTACCACGTAGGTCAGGGTGAGCACCCATCTACATTGGAATGGGCATGAGCAAGCACTCAAAGAAGAACTAAGGATACACTAATCCAAAGAATAATAAAAGGTTTTGATCTTGATGTGGGAATCTTGGATCAAAACTACATTTCAAAAGAGCACAATTTGAGATAACAGCATATCAAAGAATAGCTGAATTCTGGTTATTTGACATAAAAACAAGAATAATTTTAACATGATTTCTGTAGCAATTCTTGACAAAGCATGTGTTTCTGTGTGCTCATGGGCACATACCCTTCTGTGCACAGGCATATCTTTCCTCCGAATTAGCTAATATTGAGCATCTAAGGAATGCATGGGAGCACTTGCCTGGACTTATAGTCATAAACTACTATGCCACTGATGAAAAACAGGTCCTTGTATAAAATGACACAAATTTGAGTTTGCATGTGGTATAGCCCCCAAAACATGATATTGAAGAAATCCAGAAAGGACAGCAAGACACTCTATACACACACAAACTCACTGTATAGAATGTAACTATCAAACAACAATAGCAGCCTTACTCAGGTCAGTTTTCAAAGTTGGGTTGCAATCAACAATTATAAAATTCTCTCCTCTGATTTTGACAGAAATTTTGTTTTACATGACTTCTGGATTTTTCTTTCAACCATGTCACTATTCGGCCAAGTGAAACTAATTGCACATTACATTAAAAATTCTGGGGTCTTTCTTTTAGTATTTAACAACAGATGCTTGATTATGCCACTACAACAAATATCTCTGAACTGTTTAACTTAGTAACAGTTAAAAGCTAAAATACCCAAATCCTAAATATGCAATTCATAAAGCAGCATATTTTCCTTAATTAATTTTCTCAAAGTTTACAATATCTAAACTAATGCTCTGTAACTAGATATGTTCTGAATCCATTCTAAGAGAATCTGTGTAGAATAAACATTTGAAGCATCTTAAAACTAACCAAAAACATCTTTCTACTGTGCTGCAAGGCAAATGATTTTTAGATGTTTTGCATTTTTATGCTAAATAGTGCAGCTGCAACTGATAAAAAGCAATCAAGCTAATTTAAGTCAATCATGTCCAGGAGGTTCTCATCACTTGTATAAAAATGCTCTCACACTCATTTTTAAAGCTTTACCACAGCGAATAGAGTTTTCTTGTTTTCAATTTCCTATGATACAAACAGCACCTTATGTAACTAAGAAAAGGACAGTTGTAGATTTTCTAATAGTAGTTTACAATATAAATCAAATGTCTAAGTCCTATTCAGGTAAGAAATTAGGTAGACAATAACAATAACTCATACTATGATTATCATTAAGCTATAATAATGGTATACCTTAAATGTTTTGTGAGGTATCAAGTCAAAGACAGAGTAACCCTATAGCACTTGAGATGTACCATTATTATCCCATAAAGCACAATCTGGAATGTATTATTGGGATCATAAAATGTGTTTTGAATTTATATTTTCTTGAATGATCAGTTTGCCACATCACAGCTCCCCATCCTGGATTCCCTCTCATCTGCTACATTTGAAACTTTAAATGATTATTTGTTTTAATTTTAAACATTTTAATTGTATTTTAAAACCAAATAATCCAGTTTTTAAACCTGTGGAGGAATTCCTTCTTTAGACATAGGGAGTCAGTGCAGCAGCTAGAGAAGCCTGCAGGGATTGGAGGACAGCAACATTGAGGTGGAGAGTGAAGAATCTGCCGGACTTGTGTTCCCCTTACTTTATAGCTCAGAGTCTGAAGCCAGACAGAGTAGCCAGTAGTAACTTTTAAACCACACGTCTGGCTTCTTCTCATGTTCTCTTTGAGCAACTGCCCATCCAGAGTGCTTGTCCTCTGCTACAACAGATTAGTTACAAAAACATCTAGGGATGCTCCCTCTCCCCTCCTCACCTGCCAGGCAGATTCTTCTGATTAGCATGGAGAGGAGCAAAGAGTGAAGTTACTAATATGCCTGCCACTCATCCTAGTTTGACCAGGGCCACATTCTGAAAAACACTCTGGGAAACTGCTGGTCTAGCCAATGACCCAGGACTGTGAGGCAAACCACTATCAAGCAGACTGGGCCCTCAATCTCAGCTAGCCCCCTGGCTCTAAGTTTCAGCTTCCTACAATTGCTTCTAGAGGTGTGTTCAACTCAGCAAGGGGGAAAATGTGGACCAGATGCATGTGGTGGAGAGAGGTACCCAGCAGAAAGTAGGGCAGAGAGCCAATGAGCTGCACTCTTGGTGTTTTTCTGACCACATAATATCAAGGGGGAGAGAGGGGAAAGATATTAATCATTGAAATAATTTTCCTGCTTGCTCTTGGTCCAAGATTGAGAAAGATCTGTTTGAGTTAAACAGGAATGATTCCCTCTTTATTAGTAGATTACTACTCAGGTTTTATAAAAGTAACAATATAGTAACAAAGACATTGAAAATTGCAGTCTGTTCACCATGGGATTGGAGTTTAATTAATAGATAATGGTTCACTATTAATGAGTAATCTCATTTGTCAAGGGGTTCATTCTGTCCCCTGACTTCCATCTTAGCCATTATTGTTTGTGTGTTGTATTAATTGGCAGGATTCATTTGTGCCTGTTATTGTTTGCTGAGGTGTTTTATTTGTATCTGACTTTAAAAGAGGAAGAGGAGGAGGTAAGTCAGGGGTAGGCAACCTATGGCACATGTGCCGAAGGCAGCACACGAGCTGATTTTCAGTGGTACTCACACTGCCTGAATCCTGGCCACCAGTCCCGGGGGGGGGGGGGGGAAAAGAGGCTCTGCATTTTAATTCAATTTTAAATGAAGCTTCTTACACATTTTAAAAACCTTATTTACTTTACATACAACAATAGTTTAGTTATATATTATAGACTTGCAGAAAGAGATCTTCTAAAAATGTTAAAATGTATTACTGGCACGCGAAACCTTAAATTAGAGTGAATAAATGAAGACTCTGCACACCACTTCTGAAAGGTTGCCGACCCCTGAGGTAAGTAATAGTATCACTGGACTAAGAGGATACTGGCCTGGACATGTGATCCTTTGCAACTGTGACCCACATCATGTTTCTGTGCTTAGGAAATAAAGAAGTATCACACCTTTACTACAAAGTGGGAATGAGGATATTAAAATAAAGATCATCATGAAAACAGCTACTAAACACTAAAATCAAGAGAGGCTAAAGGCTAGATTTATTTGAGAGGCTACATTGGCATAAATGAGTATGTCCTGGTATATGGCCTTAGTGGCAGAAAGTCCACAAAGGAAACATGTAGGGGATGAGAACATGGCAAAAAACAGGTGGCACTTTCTAGAAGGAGCTAATCAGCTGGGGGGCAACATTAAGCTAGATGGTCCCTCAGCAGCCTCTGCTTTTGATGCGTCTATGTAGCCCATGCAAGAACATAATGCTGCCCTCCCCTGGCATATTCTGCAAGGTAAGGCAAAGATGGAATCACTGCCTGCCTGCTTCAAGAGTGAATCTTCCCTCATACTGGCCAGGATAACACTGGAAGCATTATTAGTACATTCCTCCACTACAAGGAATGAACATAGCCCTATATAAAGTGAAATGGATACCAGTGTATAGTAAATACAGAAAGGACAACCAACAAAGAAGATGGCGTGATGAATGACGTCCTTGTCAGGTTCTATTTGATTACATTTGACCCATGCTGTGGTAACAGGTACAGGACAGCAACATTTTGTTTACTTTACATACAGCAGAAGTGGGCAAAAATGCACCACTTGTGAAAGAAGGTGGGTCTAGTGGTTATGCTGCAGTCTGAAAAATCAGGTCAGGTTCTAGTCCCAGCTCCACTGCAGACTTCCTGTGTGACTCTTAGGTAAGTTGCAAACACTTTGTGCTTCAGTTTTCTCAGTTTTAAAATTGAAATGATAATACAGCACAAGGATAGCATGAGGTTAAAATTAACCAATCAGAGATCCTCTGGTCAAAGGTGCTGAAATGGTATTATTATTATAATAAACAAAAAACTCAGGAGATAGTGGACTTTGATGCCATCCTTACAGCTCAGCATTTGCTATACTAAATTTTCATTTTTTGCTGCAGATATTTACCCAAACCTTTCTCACACAATTTTAGTTCACCCTGGCCACACCTAAAACACGACTTAGTCTTAGGGGAGGAGGAAAAAGGGGAGATGTCAGTTATGGAAAAGCTGTCATTTAAAAATTTGTGATAAACACAATATTCTTGGGTATTTTAACCAATTTGTGAATGTCCTACTCTTCTCCCAGGAAGAGTCTGAATCACATGGCCATCCTCTCACTATTTGTGTGAGGACCTGCGTTACCATTTGTAACAGAAGAGGCACTTAGAATACCACACTGGGCCATTACCAAGTATGATGGGGCATGCTCATTTCTCGTGAGCACCTCGTGAGGCTCTTGGCCTCATCAGGTGAGTCCTTCAGTGGCTCAGCCCTCCGGCCAAGTCTCACACAGTCGAATGCATGGATCCCCTTCCAGGGTAACATAGTCCAACAAATGGTTGGGCCTCTCTAGGGTCTTCAGCCCCATCTCTAGGCCTGTTTAAATTCTAGCCCCTTTCTCAGGCTTTTAGTACTAAATCTTATTCCCTTCTTAGGGCTTAGGCCACTTTGTCAGTGGCAGAACCCAGACCCACGCCAGGAACCCTACAAGTAGTAGCCACTTGCTGCTTTAACAGTTGTTGTTGCATCCCCTGGGCTGCTTCCCACTCCATCCCATCACCTTCTTGGATTCCCTGTCTGTTCCCAACAAGGTCTCTCCTAGGCCTCCTTGCCTGGAGAGTTTCTCCATCTGTCCTGATTTCTCAGTCTCTTCCCTCAGGCCTCTTTGCCTGGACAGCTTGTAATAGTCTCTGTCTCCTTTTTAATCAGGGTTCTCTCTCCCAGGCTTCTATGCCTGGAAAGCTCTCCAGTCCTATCTATGCTTGAGCAGAGTTTCTCCCCAGTCTCTTTACCTGTGGGATTTTATAGCCTTTTACTCCTCCTTCAACTTTCTGGTCCTAGCCAGCAACTGAACTGCTCAGACCCTACAGCTCCTTTTAACTGAGCCTGCTGAGCTCTGATTGGCTGCTTCCCTCCAGCCTTTCTGCTCCTTTCCTGGGATAAGGCGTGGTAAGACCACAAGGCCTCCAGCAGGGGACCTCAAAGGGCCTAGTACATCTAAGTCATAAGTCACCAACCCAAGTGGGACCATCAAAAGTTGATATGGGCCTGGGCAGATCAGTGCACTGTGCTTTGGCATGAGTCACAGGCATTGCAGGTTTGGGCAACGGCGTATGTTACCAATGTATATGACTCTGCATCAAGTCTGGCAAGGATTTCCTGCCTGATTTAAGGTTAGCTTATTTGGTTCAGTTGGTTATTTAATAAAAGCTGAGGCCAGCTTGACCACACATCTGTCTTTATTTGCGGCCTGGCACTTGGCAACATAACCTTAGCTATACTTACAGTTATGATTAGGAAAACTGCTGTGAATTGTTTCCCTCCAGTTGCAAGCATAAACTAACAAGCAGTATTAAGTACATACTATTTCATTTACCACAGCTTTATAAAATTTTCAAAACATCCTAATAAGCTATAAAAGTAAAAGTGAACTCTCAATATTTTTGCCAATTCCTGGCAACTTCGCAATAACATTCATGCATTCAAGGATCAAACCATGCCTTTAGTTTATATATAGTTTAACAGAAGTTGAGCTTATTTTGAGCCAGCTTATTCAGTTGTGATTTATTTGATAAATTTGAAAAATTAGATCAAAACTGGTTTGTGGCTCTCCTGTAATAGGTTTGACATTAGAAACATGGGATGGACTCGCAGTAAAGTAACTTTTTACTACATATCAGCGTCCATATATACTGGAGAGTGAAGTTTTCTCAATAATCCACCATTCTGGACCCAAGTAGCCTGATTTGAATACAGAAGGCACAAGAGCCTGATCTGTGATGTGGGCAGGGGGAACAGACTGGAAGAGGTAGTTACGGGGAAGGAAACTGGGACTAGCTGGGGAAGGAGATTGGACTGAGAATCAGTGGCTTGAGGCCCCCCTACACACACACGTTTTTGATGCTGTGGGGGTGGCTGGGAACAGAGCTTCTTTTGGAATTGCTGCCTCATCTAGCAGCCGAGGCTCCTGCTGTTGCCTCATACAGTCCCCAGGTCTTTCCTCCACTCCCCCATAGATAGCCATTGCCCACTCATTGGCCAAGCTGCCTGTCTATCTCTCTCACTCACTCTCTCTCTCACACACACACAGGGGGCCTGTGTCCATGGGGGAATGGAGCAGAGGCAGCAGCTTGGGGGTGGGGGTGGTGCAACCTAGAAGCTGGGGAGGGCCAGATGAAGCTGCTGGGAGCATGGACTTTCCTCACCGGCTGCCCAGTTCCTTATAGGGAGATACGTTCAGAGCAATGCCAAAAGGGAAGGACAGGAGCACCTGACTCAGAGCCAGGCCCCAGGGCCTAATAGAGACTTTCCATCCTGACTGTCACTTCACCCCAAGCCCAATACCCTCCAAACTTCACTGCACCCTCAGCACTTTATCCCCAGAGAGACACAATCCCAGAGTGACCCCAATCTCCATTGAATCTCACTGCACTTCCAGACCCTTATCCCCAGAGAGATCTCCAACCCCACTGAATCTCACCACAGCCCTCATCCCTTGAGACCCCCTCAAATCCTAGAGAACCTAAACCCAAGATTCCAAACCCCACTGAACGTTGCTGAACCCCAATCCTCAGATACACCCCCAACTCTGCTGAACATCACTGTGCACCCCATGCAGTAGCCTCAGAGAGACCCCTGACCACACTGAATCTTACTTATCTCCAGGCCCTAATCTCCCGAGAGACCCTCCAACCCCACTGAATCTGACTGCATCACCATCCCCAGCGAGAGCCTGCAAATTCCAGAAAACCCCCACCCCAATCCTAGTGACTCTTTGCACTGCCAGACCAATAGAGATCAATAAATGAATTCCTGCATTAACTAGAGCATATCTTGTAGAAAAACATCTAACCTTGACTTTTAATTTTTCAGTGATGGAGAATTCACTGCAACCCTTGGGTAAATTATCCCAATGGTTATCCTCACCATTAAAAATGTGTACCTTATTTGTAATGCGAATTTGTCTAGCCTCAAAATACTGCCATTGGATCTTGTTATAGCTATATCTGCAAGGTTCAAAAGCCCTCTATCATTTTTCTGTTCCTCACGCAAGTACGTGTAGATTAAGGAGTAACTTGACCACAATCTTCTCTTTGTTAAGATAAATATATTGAGCTCCTTCAGTCCTTCATTATACGCAACGGTATAGTGCTGCTGGAACTGACTGGAGCATCATTATGGCACCTGAAAGACAAGATGGAGCAACATTCTGGCTCTTCAACATTTCCCCCTCTTCCTGCCCCTCTCCCATTGGCTCCCTGCAAGGCTTGTGCTCTTCCCCAAAGCATCCAATGATCAGCTGCCCTGGGAGATGATGTGGCTGTGAGATGTCCAAGGAGTGGGTAGAATGGAGTATCTAGGGCACGTGTGGAGAGGGGCCAGGGGCAGGTGTGGAGGGGCAGGTCTCTGGCTCTATAAAATTTAGCACTACATCACTGACTATAAGGCATGTTTTCCAGTCCTCTTATGATTCTTGTGGCTCTTCTCTGACCCCTTTACAATTTAACATCCTTCTTGAACTGTGAACACCAGTGCCAAATGAAGAGGTAATATAACCTCTCTACTGCTACTCAATATTTCCCTGTTTATAAACCCAAGGGACACATTAGCCTTTTAGACCACAGCACTGCACTGGGAGCTTATATTCAGCTGATTATCCACTATGATGCAATAGTCTTTTTCAGAGTCACTGCTTACCAGGATAGAGTCACCCACCCTATAAGTATGGCCTACATTCTTTGTTCTCTAGATCTATGACTTTACATTTGGCTGTACTAGAACACATATTGTAATAAAAAGTTACTTATTAATTTTTCATTTTTTGTTCTGGTGCTACCACAAAAACAAATGTATCCAAAAAAAAACTAACTTGTCCTTATAAACCTCTTTCATGGATCTATATTGACATTGCTGATTCCAGTTCATTAACAAGGAAATGAAGCAGAGATCCACTTCAGCTGAAATCTTCCTTTTTTTAAAATCATATCCTATCATGCTTTTTGCATTTTTACTCTTTTGTGATGTTTTTAAATTCACATTCTTTAAATTTTAGGGGAATCTAAAGTGTTCTCTTTCCCAAGAAAAAAACAAAATACCCTCGTCCTTTTTACTCTCATGGACTTCCTATCAACTTCCAGATCCAAAATTAAAATGGAATCTTGAAAATATAGAGGCCAATGTATTCAATTCTTAGTTCATTAATCTTTATCTAAGGAGGGCCCAATTCAGCAAGGTCTTTTAACACATCTAACATGAGACTATTCATGTATAAAAGTTGGCACATGCCTAAGCAGCTTGCTCAAGTGGGACTTTATTCTCCTACTCACCAAGCCCATACTTCTCCAGTCTTGGCTTTCTCTACCATCCTGCTCTGTAACTCTATAGTTCAGGATTCCTTTTTCACTAGTTCTGCTCTGACTGACTAAAACACTTGGTCTTCCTTCCTTCAACAAGCCTGTAGCTTTAGATCACTGAACACAGCTTCCCTTCCCCTTCTCCCATTACTGCATTCATTATTCTCTCATCAAATATCCAGGCTTCAAGAACACTTAACTTGCATCTTTACAACTATTGACTTTATTCTCTTTTTTAAATACTTTACCTTTTGTAGTTTGTATTACATAACAGTTAATAATGAAAAGAGGCACATACTGTAAATATGTCCATGATTATTTTGTAATGTTTAGGTGCTACATGTCTCCCAAAACACTAAAATACAGTTCTGTCTTGAAGAATACATCATATCAATTCAACATGACAAGTTCAATCCCTCAGTAAAGAAAAGGAATGGACAGGATAACAAAGTAAAAAAAAATCACATTAAAAGCAAGGATAACAAAGATAAAATCAAATATCAGTGAAGACATGAAGGATTTCATTCCAAAGGTCTTGAAGATTCCATTAACTTTTCCCTCCCTTCTTGTCTCCCCTACCTCACGTCTCATAAGTACAATGATTAAGTGGATGTTTGGGAAGTTTTTGAATTAGGTGAGGGAAATGGTCTGGTGAACAGGTTTGGGAAAGTGTTTCACAGAGGAGGAGAGATTCAAAGTCTTTTCTTTTTTTTAATCTTATTTTCCATGTGACAGTAACGCTGGCAATTATGCAAATTTATATTACATAATGTTGCATAGCAAGTACCATTTCTTTAGCAATTATATGTTTAAAAATTAAATATAGAGAAATAGAAATAATTTGACTGACAGCAAATATAAATATGCAATTCAAAATGAGAGAATACCAGTATACAAAGAATGTGTACATGACATTGTACAAGAAACGTTCCTTTCAACTGATTTGTTTCAAGGACTAAGATTTAAATTAAAGATCACAGAAAAAGAAGGAAAAAGGTCTCACATACTGGGAAGGAAGCGATACACAAGATGGCTAACAGACACAACATTGATTCAGCCAAATAAACAGTTTTCTAGTATCTCAACTGCTTCAGTGACTAACAGTATAAATAGATCATTTATCCAAGGAAATTAAATAATTCTGAAACTATCATAATACATTATTTTTCTTCTAGAAAAATAAATCCAGCAAACTCAGAAGTTTTGTATTTTGTATTTTTAATTTAAAGGTATTCATTCAATTCAGAAATTTCTCATTCATTCTGTCTCTTAAAAATGCTGCTTTAACAAAGCTATTTTTTTTTTATCTAGGTGTTATTATACACAGTAGTAGTTTAGTTCAGTTTTTTCTCAAGTATAAGACCACAACTTTCATGGCTCACTGTGCACCACAATTGTAATTCCTCCCTGCAGCAACTGAAACCTAAGAAAATTGTTGCCACATGTCAGTGCCAGCCAATCCACACAGGCTTTTATTTACTAAAGCCTTCAGGCTACACAACTCAGCTACCATTGCTCACCATGGTAAGACTGTGAAGTAGCAAATCTACTTCAGAAAGACAGCCTTTGCTCCACATATATTATTCCTTGCCTGAATATATGAAAGAGCACTGTTGTGTCTGGTTTTTTATATTACTCATCTTACACAGATAGAAAAGTATTTATTGTTTTAAACTGCAAATAACTACAATAAAATTAGGCTCCCAATAAGTTGGCAATACAATGCAAAATCCAAAAAAAGCCTTTTATATTTCTGATTAACTCATACCAACTGAAAATATGGAAAATAATGATAGAATCAAATTATTTAGGAAAAAAATAAGCTGTGTGTGTTCATTAGGAAATAATAGTATATAATAATACAGAATTAACTTATAAAGAGAGGTTACAGAAGTTATGTAAGGCTAAATTATGTGGGACTAAGGGTACATCTACAGTACGAAATTAATTCGAACTTATTCTATTCGAATTTTCGGAAGCAATTTTATACATTTGGTGTTGTGTCCCCCCACTAAAGCGCGTGAATTCGGCGGAGTGCGTCCACAGTACCGAGGCTAGCATCGAATGTCGGTCCAGTGCACGGTGGGAAGCTATCCCACAGTTCCCACAGTCCCCGCCGCCCATTGGAATTGTGGGTTAAGCTCCCAGTGCATGATGGGGCAAAAACATTCTCGCGGGTGTTTCTGGGTGTGTCACTCGCTCCTCCCTCCGTGAAAGCTACAGCAGACATCATACTGCCAGCAGATGGTGCAGTATGGTGCACTGCCTGTCTCCTGATACTATGAATCCACCTCGCATGTCCTCTCATCTTTCTATCTATTCTTTTATCTAACCATTTCCCGCCTTTTTTCGGCCATCGTGACCTGAGCCGCACAGCTTCCGCCACAAACTCTGCTCTCCTGCTCTTGCAGCTCTAGCAAGCTTCCCGACTCCACGAAAGCTACAGAAGACAACAATTTACTGCCTTTTATCGGCCATCTTGAACCAAACAGGCCTCCTACATTTCGCGCCCTTTTTCCAGGATTACCCATGCAGGCGCCATAGCGTGGCAATCATAGAGCCCGCTCAGATCTCTGCTGCAGTTTTGACCATTCTAAATACCTCGCGCATTATCCAGCAGTATGTGCAGTACCTGAAAAACCGGGCAAGGAAGCGACGACAGTGTGATTACTATACTGATGAGGACATGGACCCAGACGTTCCTAGAAGCACGGCATGTGGTGATTGGGAGATCATGGTGGCATTGGGCCAGGTTCATGCCATGGAACGCCAATTCTGGGCCCGAGAAACAAGCACAGATTGGTGGGACCGCATAGTGTTGCAGGTCTGGGATGATTCCCAGTGGCTGCAAAACTTTCGTATGCATACGACCACTTTCATGGAACTTTGTGACTTGCTGTCCCCTGCCTTGAAGCGCAAAGACACCAAAATGAGAGCAGCCCTCACAGTTGAGAAGCGAGTCACCATAGCACAGTTTGGAGTGTGCAAATCTACTGTGGGGGCTGCTGTGCTGCAAGTAGCCAACACAATCATTGACCAGCTGCTATCAAGAGTAGTGACTTTGGGAAATGTGCAGACCATTGTGGATGGCTTTAATGCGCTGGGGTTCCCTAACTGCGGTGGGGCGATAGATGGAACGCATATCCCTATCTTGGCCCCGGCACACCATGGCGGCCAGTACATAAACCGCAAGGGGTACTTTTCCATGGTGCTGCAAGCACTGGTGGATCACAAAGGACGTTTCACCGACATCAACGTGCGATGGCCGGGAAAGGTACATGACGCTCACATCTTCAGGAACTCTGATCTGTTTGAACAGCTGCAAGAAGGAACTTACTTCCTAGACCAGAAAATTACTGTTGAGGATGTTGAAATGCCTATAGTTATCCTCGGGGATAATGCCATGGCTCATGAAGCCGTACACAGGCACCCTGGACAGTAGTAAGGAGCAGTTCAACTATAGGCTGAGCAAGTGCAGAATGGTGGTAGAATGTGCTTTTGGACGTTTGAAAGCGCGCTGGCGCAGTTTACTGACTCGGTTAGATCTCAGCACAACCAATATTCCAATTGTAATTGCTGCTTGTTGTGTGCTCCACAATATCTGTGAGAGTAAGGGGGAGACATTTATGGCGGTGTGGGAGGTCGAGGCAATTCGCCTGGCGGCCAATTTCGCACAGCCAGACAACAGGGCGATTAGAAGAGCGCAGCAGGGCGTGCTGCACATCAGAGAAGCTTTGAAAGCCAGTTTCATGACTGGCCAGGGTACCGTGTGACAGTTGTGTTTGTTTCTCTTGAAGTTACCGGCCCCCTATATATCTGAAAGGAAATAAAGTCAAAATTGTTTAAAAACTGTTCTTTATTATTTGTTGCACAACACATTGAGAGAAATCCGAAGGTAGACCGGGGAGGGCGTGTATTGGGTTAGAGAGGTGGAGGAGGGAAGGACAAGTCCAGAAACCAAATCAAAAGTTCGCATATGCCAGCTTTCTGCTACTTGGGCAATCCTCTGTGGTTGAGTGTGTGGGTCCCCGTAGCCTCCCCACTCGTGTTCTTGGGCATCTGGGTGAGGAGGCTATGGAACTTGGGGAGGAGGGAGGGCAGTTATACAGGGGCTGCAGTGGCAGTCTGTGGTCTTGCTGCCTTTCCCACATTAGATCCACCCTACAGCAGAGCATGTCAGTTTGCTCCCCCATGAGCTTGACCATAGCGTCCCGCCTGCTCTCATCGCGCGCGTCCCTCCTGTCTTCGTGTTCCTGTAATGCTTTACAGGATTCCACAATTGTTTGCCTCCACACATTCAGCTGGGCCCTATCAGTGCGGAAGGACTGCATAAGTTCGGCGAACATGTTGTCCCGAGTTCGTTTTTTCCGCCTTCTAATCTGGACCAGCCTCTGGGACGGAGTAGATATGGGCCGCGTTGAAACATTTGCACCTGCGGGAGGAGAAAAGGGGAGGGTAGTATTTTAAAAGATACATTTCAGAGAACAAAGGGGACACTTTGGTGTGAGTAAGCCATCACACATGGCCGGGCAACAGAATTCAGCTTGCAGGCAGCCTAGGGGCACGCGGGGTTCTGCTTCTTCTTCATTCATTTCAATGCTTTCAAACTGCTGGGCCCCCTTTCCCATAGCAAGCAATGCCTGGTGGGTTTGCATATAAAAGGAGGGACTGCAGGCTCTCTGGGATGATCGCTTCACACAACACACACACCCTCGCACACCCACCGCCTGGCTCCGATGAGGCTCTGAGCAGGGATGAGCCCTTTAAACTAAACGCAAACAACCCAGCGCATCTGGGTTTCCTCCCCACCCCCCACCACGTGGCTCTGATCAGGCTCTCACTCACCAGAAGTATCTTCTCCGGGGTCATGGTCGGGAGCCCGCCTTGGGAGTGGGGGGAGGCTTTTGGCTCCAGTGTTAAGAATAGTTCCTGGCTAGGGGGGAAAACGGATTCCCCACTTGCCGCCTGTGCACTGTCCTCCTCCTCCTCCTCTTCTTTGTCCTCCAATGACTCTTCCTCCTCGCTCTGTGCAACTCCCCCTTGCAGGTGTCCACGGACAGTGGTGGGGTAGTGGTGGCGTCACCCCCCCATAATTGCATACAGCTCACAGTAGAAGCAGAATGTATGGGGCTGTTACCCAGAGCGCCCACTTGCCTCCCTGGCTTTTTGGTACGCTTGCCTGAGCTCCTTGATTTTTGTACGACACTGCTCTGTGTCCCTGGAGTAGCCTCTTTCTGTCATGGCCCTGGAGACTTTAGCGTACGTATTTGCATTCCTTTTTTTGGAACATAGTGCTGCCATAACAGACTTGTCTCCCCAACATGCGATAAGATCCAGTACCTCCCATTCGGACCATGCTGGTGCTCGTCTGCGAATCTGGGATTGCGTGATCTCCTGTGATGGTGGACTCTGCATGGTCGCCTGTGATAGTGGACTGTGTTGATGGTCACCTATGCTGATGGTGACCAAACAGGAAATGAAATTCAAAAGTTCCCGGGGCTTTTCCTGCCCACCTGGCTAGTGCATCAGAGTTGACAGTGTTGTCCAGAGCAGTTACAAGGGAGCATTCTGGGGTAGCTCCCAGAGGCCAATAACATCGAATTGCATCCACAATACCTCTAACCCAGGATTGCGATCTCGATTTAAGCGCTACTCCGCTTGCTGAAGTGGAGTACAGAAATCGGATTAAAGAGCCCTTTAAGTCGAAAAAACTGGTTTGGTCGTGTGGACGGAATTTTTTTTTTTTTTTAATTAACTTGGCTAATTCCGAAATAACAAACTAGTGTAGACCAGGCCTAAGAGGGCAAGTCCAGTGCTGAAGTAGAGCTGCAGCATGTGCTAGCCATTGACAGCCTTTCCTTATTAGGAGTGCTGCTATTGATCAATCCCAGTACCCCAAGAGGTACTAGGACTGGTCAGTCAAGTGGCAGGGTACTGCCCATAAAAGGGTAGTGCCAGGCAGAAGCAGCCTTCCCCTCTGTTTCACCACCACTGCAGCAAATTACCCATTCTTCTACCTGCCATTTAGGAAGATTATTGCATGGAGAAGCATCCAATTCAATTGTTGCTTTATGTCTATGGAGTTGTGTTACTGTACCATGGATAATAACTAGAGTTTGAAGCTCATCAGGAAAATGAAATTTACTAGGATTAGACACAAACTTTTCAGTTATGATCTAAGCTCTAGTTGTACTTTGGACTCTGAAGGTAGACAATGCTATTATTTTCAATTATTACATAATCTACCTTCTTAATATATATTTCACCCAATTTTGTCTGTTATCATGGTTCTCATTGCAAGATCGGCGCCTTAATATCAGAACCATATATTAAGGTCTTTTGATAATAACCTTTTCTTTATTATTTCTCACTTAAAACATGGTATTACATTGACATTAACTCTCACTAATTTCGTCTAAACACTGCCTTTTTATTCTAATAAGCAAGATGAGATTTAGGACACTTCCCAAATACACATTTTACTAACCCATCAACATCTATATAACTAGATTAAAGAAGAAGAGGTTTATTCATATGAAAAAATAAAGCATTCTACCTACAGGAGTGACACTGTAAATGGAATCCTCTGACTAATACTTACTGATGGATGAAATTCACCCCCTGTGCAGAGGTCCAGCAATAGGCCTAGACACCATGTGCATTCTAAGTAAAACTATTACTATTGATGGAACACTGAAGGGAAAAAAAGTCACCTGGTTGGAATAATCACGAGTTTAATTATATCAGCAAGCTGCTTACTTTCAATGGCTATTTTTATATTAATAGTAAAATGTTTATCTGAGCTTCCTTTTTTAAAAACTGTCAAGACCTGAAAAGGGAACCCAAACTGCATATTATTATTTATATGTTGGTCCAATTCATGCTCCATATATAATTATCTACTTTGTCACACCTTATTTTCAGATTATATAAACTGTAACATGCATTTTAAACATGGACTGCCTATAAAATGTGGCTTGACAAATTATTTGTACATTACATTTCCTGTTGAAATAAAATAGAGTGAGAATATTTTGGATAAAGATAAAAATCTACAATTGTTTCCTTCAAAAGAGCTAATTTTCCAGCTACTATAGAATGCTTGAAACCGCTGCACAATTGTAATTTAATATGTTATTGTCATCAATACCAGGCCAACATGGTCTGCCTAGGAATCTGCTCAAAGCAATGCAGGCTTGTTTCCTAACTGGTTAAAAGAAAGAGGATGCATCCTTTTGTTAAAACAATTCTTTCTGAACAGCTATAACTGTTACATGATTTTTATTTATTTATTTTTAAGATTTACGGTGGTTTTCAGTATTACAGTCACCGGCATTTATAATTCTTTCTGTTCACTAGATAATAGAAGTACTAGATCAATGTGGATATCCAGTGAGCTAATGTACTACTATCTGAGGGCCCATCCTGTATGCCCACACAGAGAAGGTGCCCCCTTATTGCCCTACACCAACTATTGCATAGGTAGCAGCATGGAAAGAGCAGATTCTACAAGGCTCTAAATATTCCCAGTGCATGTGAATGGAGAGTGAGTAGAACACTGCCTCTGGCCCCTCAACTTGCTAGCCAGCGCTGCTGTATTGCAGACATATGTTGCACCAGATATACGGTCAATACACATTACACCCCAAAGTTCAAGGAAACAGGAAGACAGTTTGTGATTCTCCCGGTCAAATTCTGCTTCTCGGTCTGCTCCTGGGACAGTACAGCTACACACGCCCCCATAAATAAGATTGTAGCACAGCCACAATTGACTAGGCTTTAGATTTCAAAATGTACTTCAAGTACAGTATGTTATGATATAGAACCAAACACATATATTAAGTTCTCTCACTCACATAACATGTTTTTTTAATAAAACAATTGAGTTGTTAATACACGGTCAATAAACATGACTTGTTGATATATATGATTCACTGGAATGGAATTAAAAATTGCTTCATAAAAGTAAAAGTATTTAACCATAATTTTCATAAAATCATAGGAAAATCTCTTCTACTGTTAACAATCCAGAAAACATTCCAAATAAAAATCCAAAGGAATTTAACTTTCTTAATACAAATGCCTTCAAGAAGAGAAAAAAATCAGACTTCAACGCACACTCATTTTTTACAGATTATTGTGGATGGGGGTAAAATTTGAGAATTATGAACTTGAGCCTAATGAACATTCAAACAACTCAAAATGATCTTAAACCTCTCAATGGTAACTGGAGCTATAACACACCATAAGCTGCCCTGCTTCTCATCCCAATCACATCCCTTAAAGTTTTCTGAATAGTTCTGTGACAGGTGGTAATAATTTTGGAGACTGTTTATAATTCTGACATCCTGATTTATTGTCACTCTACTAAACAATCCCATTAAATATGTTACTCAAGAGTTTTTAGATCTTCCTCATTATATATTGTGAAATCCTAATGATAGAATTTAAGATGAGTCACTAGCAGATTAATAATTACAATGCAGCATTTGTGAAAGGTAGCAGATTTCAGTGTAATTACCAAAGTGTTTTTAAAAAATAATTTTTTTCTGTTAGAGAAATTAAACACTCTTGTGAGAAAAACCATTCAGCTGAGACTGTCAAAATCCAAAGAATTTCTAAAGGAATAAAGAAATCTGTTAGGTGCCAACACTTTCATACAAAATAAGTTACATGATCTTTTCCCCTTTTTTCTTAAATACAGCAACCAATATGCATGTTTAAGATAGCAATCACCTGCCTTTATTTTTAGGAAATATATTAAAAACTTAGAAAATCATTTCAGCAGAAATAATTAGTCTCATATGAATATTTTAGATCAGGTTAGGGTGCCCCTGATGTGGTTCCACAAGTTAATGTTACCATTTCTGATACTGAGATTGCCTGGCTGAAGAGGAATGAGAGCAGGATCATAAGTAATCACAGTTGTTTCTTCTTGCAAAAAATTGCAAGTCATGACTCTCTCATAGCAAAAAATGCAAAACTCAAAATCTTAGTTTAAAAAAAGAAAAGCCATCATACACGGCATTTTACTGACATTTATTTTCCACTAGAAAACAATAGTTAAAAGCATATAAGGATAGGGAGAAAAAAACAAAATAAATATATATGCAACATTTTATAAAACACATAATTTCATAAAACACCAGCTAATATTTTAAGGGAAAGGATAATCTCGTGGTTAAGGAACAAAAATGAAAGCAACAAGTTCTATGGGGGTTCTGTTCCCGGCTCTGCCACAAATTTACCATGTGATCTTGGGCAAATCACAAAAGCCTTGATTCAGCAGGTGCTTAATATATTGAAGTACCACAGACTTCAAAGTTAAGCCTATACTTAAGTGCTTTGCAGAACTGGGATCTTGTCGGTCTAAATTCCCCCATTTCCCCACCTGTAAAATAGGGATAATAATACGTCTCAGCTTCACAAGGATGTCGTGAAAAAGGTTTTTAGATACTTCAGTAATGGGGAAATTTCTACAAATACATTTTAAAATATTGGCCAAATTCAAAAGTAATGTATAAGTGACAGTTAAACTTCCACAAACCAACTTATGCCTTCTCAACCCATGTGTAAAGAATGGAGTCTAATTTATCCAGCAAGGTGGTTTACGGAGGTGTAAGTAAAGATAAAATGAGACTCCTGTAGCTTATATCATCTTCTGACTCTTTGACATATAAACTAGACTTCCTTACATATAAGGAGATCAGGAGTAAGTAGATCTAAGGCAGATCTAAGTAATGTAAGTGTGTCCACGTACATGCATAGAAAATTTGCTGCACCCCATGCATCACTTCTGAATTTGGTCCTATGATTCATTCTGAGAAAGCATAGCATAATAGGTCTCCTATAATTTCTAAACAAAATTTCTTTTTTTTTAAATGAAATGCTTAAATTCTATATAAATTGATGGGAGACACCAATAACTACTGGAAAAGTATTACAGACAGTTCTGGCTTGGTATATTAGAGAAATGAGTGCATGATAGATGAGCCACATTTGAATCTAATGATGTCTAAATGTTTGTACCTGAGAGCTATATGCATTATTACGAGTAGATCAAGGGGTCATGATCAATACTTTGAGGAAAATCCGTTCATCTCCCTTTGTGCTGTTCAAGTGACACAAAGGGAGCAGAACTCACCCACAATTCTCCTGTTGATGATTCCACAAACATGGTATGTTCCTAGTGGTATACATCCAGCATAATTGATTCCTACACTTACCTGTACACAGCCCCCTGCTGTACTGATCATGGAGAAGGGGAGTGGTTGGAGCACACTGAGCTCTGTTTATCTCCAAATGGTTTATGGTTCAGAGGGAACTACTACTAGCTGGCACAAGTTACAGCAGGCCCTAGGCTGCTCTAACCTGCACTGGGGAAGAGAGCCACAATTCTGAGCTTCTCTTATTCTCTTCTTACTGTGGTGTCCTGAGTGGGTGAGTGGGGTAGTGGAGTCATCCTTTGCTAGGCATTCCCCGTAGGCTGGGGCAGGGCAGAGCCAGGCTAGCTCACATCCTACTCTCTTGTGAGCTCCCACAGTCCAGCAGAGAAGGGACCAGCAGCTGTTCAGAGTGCTTCCAGCTCACACCAGATTTGCTCCTGGGGTTGCACAGGAAACCATGGGAGGCATTTGGCAGGTGGTGCCCCCTACTATTTTCCATAGCAACAGGCTGATTCAAACAATTCAGTTTAAAAATTAGAGGGTGCAGTTCAGGGTATATAATAAACAAATAATTTTTTCTTCTCAATACAGTTGCTCTTGAGGGATACGATTTAGAGCTTTGAGCTCCACAATTGATTCCTCAGCTACATGTTGTATGCCAATGGATAAAGCTGTGTTACTTCTGCTGTAGCATAGGCACTTGCTCATCCAAGGGTCCTGGTCCTGCACAATATAGTTGTTCCCCTTTCCTCAACATCCAGTTCTCCTTTCATCTCCCAGTTCAAGTTCTTGAATTTATTCCCTTGTTGCTTTCTTCCTCTGTCATGTTCTCTAGTGCCCATGTACGGGGTCACCAAAGACTACAGCGCATCAAAACTATAAGAAAGGTGACAGGTTCCAGAGCCTTGGGGTAAGAGGGTCACAAGCAGGCAAGTGATGACCTGGGGTTATCATGGGTACGTGGAAAAGAGGGACATCAAAGCAATATTCTTTTGTATGGAGAGTTGAAATTGCTTAAAATATGTTAGAATAGTGTGAGCAGAACCGTCCCTTGGGTATGGTGAATCGGGGCAACCACCCCGGGCCCCACACTTTGGTGGGCCCCTGCAGGCAGGGAGGTGAGGCGGGCGGGCAAGCAGGGTGAGGAGGCAAATTGGGAGGTGAGCGGCAGGGCAAGGAGGAGCCTCCCTACCAGAACCTCCACCTCCCCCTAGTGCTTCCTGCCCACCGGCAAGCCCCACCAATCAGTGCCTCCCCCTCCCTCCCAGCACCTACTGCGTGCCACGGATCAGCTGTTTTTCATGGCATCAGGAGGCACTGGTGGGGGAGGAGCGAGGACATAGCGTGCTCGGCGGAGGGAGCGGAACGGGGTGGGGAAGAGGAGGGGAAGAGGTGGAGTGGGGGCGGGGTCTGGGGGAGCACCTCCCGGCAGATTAGAAACTCGGCACCTATGCTCCGGGCCCCTCACCCCTCTAGGGATGGGCCTGGGTGTGAGGGATGCTGTAGCTTATGCCAGGCTGCAGCAGTCACATAAGGGACCAAAACTGTTGATAATCAGCATAGTGCAAGAACTTGGCCATCCTTCTTCCTCTGGCTATGACTTCTTTCCTCTGCTGTACAAGCAGGGAGGGCAAGTGGCATAAAAGCCCCTTCGCCAATTCTATGACATCAGAGAATCCTCCCTACACCGGAGTCATCCTCCCTACACCAATTAAGCTAGCTTTATAGCCAGAATACACTGACAATTAAGCATAAGACAGACAGTACACTGAACGATCTGGCCTATCATGATTTGAAACAAAAAAACCTAGTTACCTACCTTTTCGTAACTGTTGTTCTTCGAGATGTGTTGTTCACATCCATTACACATTAGGTGTGCGTGCGTCACGTGCACGGACATCGGAAACTTTTTCCCTCGGCAGCTCCCGTCAGGGGTCCCCTCACCCCCCCGCCAGAGCGGCGCCCCGCTCTAGCATATATATACACCTGCCGGCCCGACCCTCCCTCAGTTCCTTCTTGCCGGTGACTCCAACAGAGGGGAAGGAGGGTGGGAAGTGTAATGGATGTGAACAACACATCTCGAAGAACAACAGTTACAAAAAGGTAGGTAACCATTTTTTCTTCTTCAAGTGATTGTTCACGTCCATTACATATTAGGTGACTCACAAGCTTACCATTGGAGGAGGGTAGGAGTCAAGCAACAATTGATTGAAGCACAGCCCTGCCAACCACCGCGTCCTCTCTGGTCTGATGATGGACTGCGTAATGGGCTGTGAAGGTATGCACCGACAACCAGGTGGCCGCTTTACAGATTTCCTGGAGTGGAACCTGCACCAAGAAAGCCATCGAGGATGCTTCGGCCCTAGTCGAGTGAGCCCTGATCGCTGGGGCTGGTACTTTGGCAAGCTCATAGCATGTGCGGCTGGCAAAGCACAATCCATGATGATAATTGTTGTGCTGAGATAGACTGACCTTTCATTCTCTCCGCAATGGCAATGAACAGTTGTGTCGACTTGCGAAATGGCCTGGTCCATTCCAGATAGAACGCCAGAGCTCTACAGACATCGAGGGTATGCAGGCTGTGGTGGCTTGGGTCCGTATGGGGTTTGGGGAAGAACACCGGTAGACAAATGTCCTGCCCCATATGAAATTGTGAGACCACTTTAGGGAGGAATTTGGGGTGCGGTCTCAGCTGCACCTTGTCCTTATAAAAAAACTGTATAAGGGGGTTCCGAAGTAAGGGCTCTCAACTCCAATACCCTCCTAGCCGATGTAATGACCACTAGAAACGCTACCTTCCATGAGAGGTGCATGAGAGAGCAAGAGGCTAGGGGTTCAAAGGGTGGTCCCATGAGTTTAGTTAGGACCAGGTTAAGATTCCATGTAGGGACAGGCGGGCGTGAGTAGGGAAACATCCTTTCCAGCCCCTTGAGAAATCGGACTACTGTGGGGTTGGAAAATACCGAAAAACCCAACTCTCCCAGGTGGAACACCGATATGGTGGCCAGGTGCACTTTAATTGAGGACGGGGCGAGCCCTTGATGCTTGAGGTGCAGCAAGTAGTACAGTATTGATGGGATGGAGGCCTGCAGAGGCTGTATGTGATTAGGCTCGCACCAGTGGGAGAACCTCTTCCATTTGGCAAGGTAGGTCGCTCTTGTGGAGGGCTTCCTACTACCAAGGAGAATTTGTTGGACCTGGTGGGAGCACCTATTCTCCGTAGCGTTTAGCCAGAGAGATTCCACGACGTGAGATGTAGCGACGGTAGGTTCGGGTGGAGTAGGCGACCGTGGTCCTGCGTGATGAGGTCTCGGTGCAGGGGTAGGGCAATCGGGGCAGTCAATGACAGTTCCAGCAGGGTCATAAACCAATGCTGGTGCGGCCACGCCGGTGCAATGAGAATAATCGCCATTTTCTCCCTGCGGGTCTTGAGCAGGACCCTGTGGATGAGCGGGAATGGTGGGAAGGCGTACCTCAGGCTCCCACCCCAGTGAATCGTGAAAGCATCTGCCAATGAGCCTGGGCTGAGATTCTGGAATGAACAAAACCGAGGACATTGGCTGTTGTCCTTGGTGGCGAAGAGATTCACCTGGGGAAAACCCCACCTCTGGAAAATTGAATGCAGGTCGTCCTTTCTCAGCGTCCATTCGTGCATGTGGTACGACCTGCTGAGGTGGTCTGCTAACCCGTTTAGAACCCCCGGAAGATATGCTGCCACCAATTGGACTGAGTGGGCTATACAGAAGTCCCATAGGAGGAGCGCATCGTGACAGAGGGGAGAGGATCAAGACCCGCCCTGCTTGTTTATGTAGAACATGGCGGTAGTGTTGTCCGTCAGAACTGACACGCTGTGGCCTTCTATGGTAGCGTGAAAGGTCTGGCAGGTGCGGCGAACCGCCCTTAACTCCTTCACATTGATGTGGAGCAACTTTTCTTCCCTGGACTATAAGCCCTGGGTTCGTAGGTCCCCTAAGTGTGCCCCCCAGCCCAGGTCTGTTACTAGCGTCAGGGTGGGCTGCAGTGCAGTGAAGGGGACCTCTTCGCAAACTTGCTGTCGATCGAGCCACCAGCGGAGGGAGTTCGACACCCGAGCTGGGATTGTAACTACAAGGTCCAAGGGTCTCTGCTGGGGCGATACGTTTGGGCTAGACACAGCTGTAACGGTCTGAGTCTCAGGCAGGCATGTCAGACTACGTGTGTGCAAACCGCCATGTGCCCCAGGAGTTGCATACAGCATCTGGCTGTGGTTGTGGGAAATTGTTGAATGGTGGTTACGGCTCTTTGAATGGCCAGGAACCTGGGAACTGGAAGACTTGCTCGTGCCTCCACCGAGTCCAGGACTGCCCCTATGAAGTCCAATCTCTGTGTGGGGATCAGTGAGGACTTGGGCACATTGACTAAGAGACCGAGCTTGTGGAACACATGTAACGCCAGTGCAACGTGGGAACGAACCTCGTCCTCTGTCCTGCCCACAAGGAGCCAGTCGTCCAAGTATGGGTATACCCGCATCTTTCTTTTTCGAAGAAAGGCTGCCACCACGGACATACATTTCGTGAACACTTGAGGGACTGTCGCCAGGCTGAAGGGCAAGACCGTAAATTGGAAATGGTGTTGGTTGATGGTGAAACACAGGAACCACCGGTGAGCAGGGCGGATGGCGATGTGAAAATACGCATCTGTCATATCGAGGGCAGCGTACCAATCCCCCGGATCCAGGGATAGGATAATAGCGCCAAGGGAGACCATGCGAAAGCGGGCCTTCACTAAGAATTTGTTTAGTTTGTGAAGGTCCAAAATAGGGCGGAGACCCCCTTCTGCTTTGGGGATAAGGAAATATCTGGAGTAGAACCCTTTCCCTCTTAGGTCTGGAGGGACCTCTTCCACTGCCCCTGCTCTGAGGAGGGCCTGCACCTCCTGTATAAGGAGCTGCTCATGAGAGGGGTCCCTGAAGAGGGACAGGGATGGGGGTTGGGAGGAGGGGGTGAAGAGAACTGAAGAGTGTATCCCACCGCCACCGTGCGAAGGACCCAACGGTCCGATGTTATACGGGACCAAGCACAGTAGAAATGGGACAAACGGTCCCTGAAACATAGAGGAGGATCCGTATGAGGGTCGGTATGCTGTCCTCGATCGCAACTTCAAAATCCTTGCTTGTTGCCAGGCTGTGGCTTGCCTTGGCCGTGGCTTTGGTTAGGCGTGCTGTTTTGCCTATGCCTGTTGTCCCTGCCCCTTCTGCGGTATGGTTCCTGCCTGGGGCGAGGGTGGTACTGTCTCTGCTGCGGAGGTTGGGGCCTAAAAGGCTTCCTCTGTGTCGCTGGGGTGTGCATTCCCAATGATTTGAGGGTTGCTCGGGAGTCTTTGAGGCTATGTAGCCTGGCATCCGTTTGATCTGAGAACAAGCCTGACCCTTCGAATGGGAGGTCTTGTAAGGTGTTTTGCACCTCTGGTGGAAGGCCTGAAGCCTATAACCATACCGAGCGCCTCATCACCAATCCTGACGCGATTGTCCTGGCAGCTGTGTCCGCAGAGTCAAGGGAGGCCTGCAGAGAGGTTTTGGCCACCGCCTTCCCTTCGTCCACGATGGCTGCAAACTTGGGTTGTGAACCCTGAGGCAGGGAGTCCTTAAACTTGGAGATTGATGCCCAAGAATTGAAATTGTGCCTGTTCAGAATCGCTTGCTGATTAGCGATCCTTAACTGGAGGCCCCCGGACGAGTAAACCTTTCTACCAAACAAGTCCGAGTGCCTCCTTGGCCTTGGGGGCCGGGGCTTGCTGGCCATGCCGTTCTCATTTGTTGACCCAGATACGACCAGCGAACAGGGTGTCAGGTGACAAAAGAGGAAGTCGAACCCTTTGGAGGGGGCGAAGTACTTCCTCTCTACGCCCTTTGCAGTTCGTGCACTGGAGGCCGGTGTTTGCCATACTGTCTTATAATTAGACTGTACCATTTTTATGAGCGGGAGTGCGATTCTGGAGGCGCTTTCAAGGCTTAGGATGTCCACCATGGGATCCTCCTGCTCTATCGTCTCTTCCACCTGTAACCCCAAATTGAGGGCTATTCGGCGGAGCAGTTCCTGGTGCGCCCGATGGTCAATCAGGGGAGGGCCTGATACTGTCGTGCCCACCGCCGCTTCATCTGGTGAGGAGGAAGAAGTTAAGGCCTTCTGTGCTTCCTTCTCTAACCCCTCCTGCAACTCCTCACTGGCTGGGAACTCCTCTGGAGTCTGTCCAGCTGAGCGGGCCTGAGACGGTACCGGGCTCAGTGCCGTGTCGGCTCTCTCTTGCTCCGATGGTCTGGAGACCATGGCCTCCTTATGAGAGCGTGACCGGTGTCCTGAGCTGCCGGATCTCGAGGCCCTGGATGGGGGGCCTTGGTACTGGTCAGGGCTGGCTTTAGCAAGAGCGGGGCCCGATTCCTGGGGGCGGGGCTTGCTGCAAGCCCCGCCCCCAGGACCCGAGCCGCGCCACGGGGGGACGGGGGACGGGGGGACCCGAGCCGCGCCGCGGGGGGACGGGGATGGGGGGACCCGAGCCCCGCCGCGGGGGGGGAATGGGGACCCGAGCCCCGCCGCGCCGCGGGGGGAATGGGGGGACCCGAGCCGCGCCACGGGGGGGACGGGGGAACCGAGCCGCGCCGCGCCGGGGGGGACGGGGGGACCCGCGCTGCGCCGCGGGGGACGGGGGACCCAAGCCGCGCCGTGCCGCGGGGGGGACGGGGGGACCCGAGCCGCGCCGTGCCGCGGGGGGGACGGGGACGGGGGGACCCGAGCCGCGCCGTGCGGGGAACGGGGGGACCCGAGCCGCGCCGCGGAAGCCACGCCGGGGGGGGGGGGCACCCGAGCCGCAGGGACCGGGCCGGAGCCGGGCCCCGGGGGCCGGGCTGGAGCCAAGCCGGGCCAGAGCCGCTGGGGCCTGCGGGAACGGGCCGCGCCTCCCCGGAGCCCTTCTCCCGCCCCCGCCCCCACCCCCACCCCAGCTTACCTCGTGCTGCTGGCCCGCCCCTGCTTCCTCTCAGACTTCCCGCGAATCTCTGATTCGTGGGAAGCAGGGGAGGGGGCGGGGCGTGCAGAGGAGGGGAGGAGGGGGAAGTGAGCTGGGGGCGGGGCGGACAGCTGCAGCGCGGGGCCCTCTTGGTGCGGGGCCCAATTCAGCCGAATCGGCTGAATCGGCCTAAAGCCGGCCCTGGTGCTGGTGGTAGGCCCATGGAGTCCAGAAAGGTCACAGTCCTGGCGGGCCCCACTGTGGGTGCCAAGCGGCTTGGTGTTCCCTGCTGGCTGGTGCCCTGTGGGTATATCTGCTGGAATGGCCCGACTCTGCCTCAGAAGCCACGGACGGTGACCTTGAGGGCCACGGTGGTGCTGTGGAATGGTGCCGGTCCGGGGTAGAAGAGTAGTACTTTTGGGACCAGGACTGGGAGTGGTGCCTTGTCGACCTGGACCGGGACCGGGACCGGTGCCCTCGGGACCGGGAACGACTGCTAGTGGTCAGTCTCGGGGAACGCTGGACCGGTGCTGGGCATTTGCTAAGGCCAGACGCCTGTGAGGCTCTCTGCGCCGAGGGTAGCTGGGAGTCCACTGAGGCAGAGCTCGACCGGGATCGGCGCCGTGAATGGTGCCGAGATGGTGACCTTGATGGGCGCACCATTGCCGGGTTGCCTCTGGATGGCAGTCTCGGTGTCGGCCCCGGATGCTTGTCTTTGGCCTGGAGGGGGCTCTCCGTGGACAATTCAATGAGGTCTCTTGCTGCCTCAAACGTGTCCGGCATGGAGGGCTGTTCCAAAAGTTCCTCCAGCCCTTCCTCCTCACTCAATGCGCTTATCCCGGGGCTCGAATGGCCTTTCGGCGCCAGAGCCACTGGCACCGGGATCTGTCCTGGGGCAGCAATGCCCTTGGGAGCACTCGAGTCCTTCACGGGCGCTACCTTTTTATGTGGGGAGCGTCCTCGGGCCTTGGGTTGGCCCTTCGATTTTGTCGGTGAAGACGACCGTGCCGGGGGCGGTCCTGTTGTTTCAGTGCCGTAGGCTTAGGGTGTCCCACCGGTGCAGGATCACGAACCAATGCCGGGGCACTCCGCACCGAGGCTGACGGTGCCACGGCCGGATGAGTCAAAGTGGAGGGCTGTAATGCAGCCTCCATGAGCAGCTGCTTAAGCCGAAAGTCTCTCTCTTTCTTGGTTCTGGGCTTGAAGGCCTTACAGATCTTGCATTGCTCTTTCTGTTGCGATTCCCCCAGGCAACGGAGACACGAGTCGTGGGGATCACTAATCGGCATAGGCTTGTGGCACGTGGCACAAGCCTTGAAGCCTTGGGCGTGCGGCATGCCCCGCTGCCCAGGGCCGGTGTCGGGATTTAACCAAACACCTAAAACAAAGGAGCTTAACTATCTTCTAAAGAACTGATAACTGCTAACATTAACACTGATACTATTAACACTAAGGGACACTCTCAGGCGAGAGATAAGAGTTGTTCCAATGCCGTCAGGGACAGTAAGAAGGAACTGAGGGAGGGTTGGGCCGGCAAGTGTATATATATGCTAGAGCGGGGCGCTGCTCTGGCGGGGGGAGGGGGGGGGGGACGGGACCCCTGCCGGCCCGACGGGAGCCGCTGAGGGGAAAAGTTTCCGATGTCCGTGCACACAACGCGCGCACACCTAATGTGTAATGGACGTGAACAATCACTCGAAGAAGAATGTAAAGTACAATTTTACCCTAGAAAGCAGTTTCCAAATGAAATAACTTTAGCAATAATATCACTACTATAAAAACAGATTTACACTTTCAACGATATTCAATGTAAATATTTTAATATAATGGAAAATAAGGTACTTGTGGTTTTGCTCTAAGTCAGTGGTTCTTAAACTCTGGGTCGGGACCCCAAAGTGGGGTCACCAAAGCTGGCATTAGACTTACTGGGATCCGGGGCCCAAACCCGAGCCCCACTACCCGGGGCCCAAACCCGAGCGCTTCAGCCCAGGGCAACGGAGCTCAAGCTTCAGCCCTGGGCGGTAGGGCTCAGGTTACAGGCCCTCGCCCTTGGCTTTGTCCCCCTCTGCCAGGCTTCAGTCCCCCCTCAGGGGATCATGAAGTAATTTTTGTTGTCAGAAGGGAATCACGGTGCAATGAAGTTTGAGAACCACTGCTCCAAGTATTCCATGCTGTCGGTTCATATTTATTCTTTGTGCAAATAACTGCCAAGATGTTAATCATTTCAGAGCCTTCTATGAAAATAAATTAAAAAAAACAACACATTAAACATTTACCATAATCACCTTTCTTTCTTAGTTTTGCTGAGTTTTCAGTACTAATACATGTACAATCAACACATCAGTATTCAGTTACAGTACAAACTTAATATATCTTTCTAATCCATTTAGTCTCCTGACAGGACTGTGTTCACAATTTACAGAATTTCCTACAGTTCGTTAATATTCAAACAGCACATCTGCCAGTTATTGTTTGTGTTATCTAAAGCAACGATGCGCTGCCTAATAAAGTGCTAAATAAGGCCATCAGAATTCCTTATGAAATGAATGTTTTGCTCCAGCGAACTACTAGTTGTATTAGTATCTACCTGTCAAAGTTCGCTCCGATGTCATGAGCATAGTTAAATATGTGCTAATAAAAGCTATATAAAAAAAAAGTGCTAATAAAAGCTATATAATGCCTACCTGCCATTAACTTGAATGTACAAATGAGAAAGATTTACTCACTTGAAAAACAAAGCACAAAAACAGATCATTTGTGTTTTTAATCTCGCTAACATTTAAGTAACAGCATCAGATTGCACTTTAAAAGTTAATATCTGGCTAAAATCTTCAGAACAGAATACTCAATAAGTCTAATATCCTTCTTTTTAACAGTATCTCCACAGTACAGTGACATTTTCAATGTTGTGTAGCTGGAGTATCCTAACCTTGGCTCATTTTTATCTGACCCCAAGGTTTTCATGTAATTAACAAAGAGAGAATCAAAACAAAGACTACATGCATTAGGGCAGGTAATGTTTGCATAGGTTGGCACTACCACCATAAACCCTCAAAACAGAACAAAATGAAATGTATGTAAAAATGAAATGCATCTAGCAGAGATGATAAACCTTGTAAAAGACGGTTACTCACCGTTGTAACTGTTGTTCTTCGAGATGTGTTGCTCATATCCATTCCATTAGGTGTGCGCGCGCCGCGTGCACGATCGTCGGAGAATTTTCTACCCTAGCAACACCGGCGGGTCGGCTGTGGAGCCCCCTAGAGTGGCGCCTTCATGGCGCTGAATATATACCCCAGCCGACCCGGCGCCCCCTCAGTTCCTTCTTGCCGGCTACTCCGACAGTGGGGAAGGGGGGCGGGTTTGGAATGGATATGAGCAACACATCTCGAAGAACAACAGTTACAACGGTGAGTAACCGTCTTTTCTTCTTCAAGTGCTTGCTCATATCCATTCCATTAGGTGACTCCCAAGCCCAACTTAGGTGGTGGGGTCGGAGTGAGACATTGCTGTGTGCAAAACCGCTGATCCGAAAGCAGCATCGTCCCTGGACTGTTGCACTAGCGCATAGTGAGCCGTAAATGTGTGGACTGATGACCAAACTGCCGCTCTACAAATGTCCTGGATCGGAACTTGCGCCAGGAAAGCAGTCGAGGAAGCTTGGGCCCTCGTGGAGTGAGCGGTGAGGTGCGGTGCTGAGACACCTGCCAGGTCATAGCAAGTCCGGATGCAAGACGTAATCCAGGAGGATAAGCGTTGTGAGGAGACCGGTGAGCCTTTCATTCGGTCGGCCACTGCAACGAAGAGTTGCGTCGTCTTTCTAAAGTGCCTTGTGTGGTCAATATAGAAGGCCAGGGCCCTGCGTATGTCCAGAGAATGCAAACGTTGATCCTGGCGAGTAGCATGTGGTTTAGGATGAAAGACCGGGAGGAATATATCCTGGTTGATATGAAATGGAGAAACCACCTTAGGGAGAAAGGCAGGATGTGGACGAAGCTGCACTTTATCCTTATGGAAAACTGTGTAAGGGGGCTCGGATGTAAGCGCTCTGAGTTCAGAAACGCGCCTTGCTGAGGTGATGGCTACGAGGAAGGCTGTCTTCCAGGATAGGTACAAAAGTGAACAGGTGGCCAGTGGCTCGAATGGAGGACCTGTGAGCTTGGAGAGAACCAGGTTGAGGTCCCACGTCTGAACGGGCTGACGTTGTTGTGGGTACATCCGGTCTAAGCCCTTGAGGAATCTAACGACCATGGGGTTAGAGAATACCGAAGACGCGAGTTCCCCTGGGTGAAAGGCCGATATAGCGGCCAGGTGAACTCTAATTGAAGATATCGCCAACCCCTGCTGTTTTAGGGAGAGGAGATATTCCAAAATGAGAGGAATGGGTGCCTGCAACGGGGACGTGGCTCGTTGTTCGCACCAACAGGAGAACCGCTTCCACTTGGCCAGGTACGTGGTGCGTGTTGAGGGCTTCCTACTGCTCAGCAGAATCTGTTGGACAGAGTGCGAGCATTGCTGCTCTGCCTGGGTGAACCATGGAGCAGCCACGCCGTGAGGTGGAGTGATTGCAGGTCGGGGTGACGCAGCCGGCCGTGGTCCTGAGAGATGAGATCCGGACATAATGGAAGCAGGATCGGTGTCTGAACCGAGAGTTCCAACAGTGTGGTGTACCAATGTTGTCTCGGCCACGCTGGAGCGACCAGAATTACCTGTGCCTGGTCTCTGCGCAATTTGAGCAGTACCTTGTGGACCAGAGGAAACGGAGGAAAGGCATAAAACAGGTGGTCTTTCCAGGGAAGGAGAAACGCATCCGAGAGGGAGCCCGGAGCTCGACCTTGCAGGGAGCAGAACACGTGGCATTTCCTGTTGTCTCGAGAAGCAAACAGGTCTATCTGGGGAAACCCCCACTTCTGGAAGACGGAATGTATGATGTCCGGACGGATAGACCACTCGTGCGTCTGGAAGGACCTGCTGAGTCGGTCCGCTAAAGTATTCTGGACTCCAGGGAGGAACGATGCCGTGAGATGGATTGAGTGGGCAATGCAGAAGTCCCACAGGCGAATGGCCTCTTGGCATAGAATTGACGAACGTGCTCCTCCTTGCTTGTTGATGTAAAACATGGCCGTGGTGTTGTCGATGAGAACTAACACACAGCGGCCACGTAGGAGATTGAGAAATGCCTGGCACGCCAGGCGCACCGCCATCAGTTCCCGAACATTGATGTGCAGGGCTAGCTGGGGTGCAGTCCACAGGCCCTGGGTATGGTGTTCGTTGAGATGGGCGCCCCAACCCAGAGATGAAGCGTCTGTGACCAGGTGCAGAGAGGGTTGTGGGGCGTGAAATGGCATCCCCTCGCAGACCACATTGTGATCTAGCCACCAGGTGAGGGAGGTCAGGACCGAGTTCGGGACCGTGACCACCATGTTCAGGCTGTCCCGATGTGGGCGGTATATTGACGACACCCAGGTCTGGAGTGGGCGAAGCCGAAGTCTGGCGTGCCTGGTTACGTACGTGCAGGAAGCCATGTGACCCAGCAGGGTAAGGCACGACCTCACCGTGGTAGTTGGGAAGGCCTTGAGCCCTTGAATGAGGCTCGTGATGGTGCCAAAGCGGTTGTCTGGCAGGATGGCTTGTGCACGTCTGGAGTCTAGAACTGCGCCGATGAATTCTATTCTCTGGGTAGGTTCTAGAGTGGATTTGTCCTTGTTGAGTAGGATGCCCAACTCGTTGAATGTGTGCACTATTATGTGGACGTGAGCTCGAACTTGCTCTTTGGTGCGACCGCGTACCAGCCAGTCGTCTAGGTACAGGAACACCTGTATCCCTTGCCGACGAAGGTACGCTGCCACGACAGCCATACATTTCGTGAACACTCTTGGGGCCGAGGATAGGCCGAAGGGAAGGACTGCAAATTGGTAGTGCACCGTGCTTACCACGAATCGCAGAAAGCGTCTGTGAGGTGGGTAAATTGCGATGTGAAAGTATGCATCTTTCATGTCGAGGGCGGCGAACCAGTCTCCAGGATCGAGGAAAGGGATAATGGCCCCCAAAGAGACCATGCGGAACTTCAACTTTACTACGAATTTGTTGAGTCCGCGCAAGTCCAAGATGGGTCGCAGACCTCCTTTGGACTTGGGAATGAGGAAGTACCGGGAATAAAATCCCCTGCCCCTTAACTCTACTGGAACCTCCTCTATGGCCCCCATAGCAAGGAGCGTAGAAACTTCCTGTATAAGAAGTTGCTCGTGAGAAGGGTCCCTGAAGAGGGACGGGGAAGAAGGGGGGGAGGAGGGGGGGATTGAAGAAAACTGGATAGCGTATCCCCTGTCCACCGTGCGAAGGACCCAACGGTCCGAAGTTATAAGGGACCAAGCACGGTGGAAATGGGAAAGGCGATCCCGAAAGGAGGGGGCTGGATCCTGGGGGATGACTGGGGCGCCGTCCTCGACCGCACCTTCAAAAGTTCTGCCTGGGCCCTGAAGGTGGTCTAGGTGGCCCCTGGTTCTGACCGGGTAGAGGGCCGGTCCACCTTCTTCTACCACCTCGCCCTCGCCTCCGGGCCGAGTCCTGTCTCTGACGAGGCGGGGGGGGGTAGAAGCGCTGAGGCTGCGGCCTAAATAGAACTATAACTATAACTGTGAATAACTAACTAAGCTAGGGAGAGTGGAGAACAGCTATGCCGCACTCCACAGTTCCAACGACCGTCAGGGGCGGTAAGAAGGAACTGAGGGGGCGCCGGGTCGGCTGGGGTATATATTCAGCGCCATGAAGGCGCCACTCTAGGGGGCTCCACAGCCGACCCGCCGGTGTTGCTAGGGTAGAAAATTCTCCGACGATTGTGCACGCAGCGCGCGCACACCTAATGGAATGGATATGAGCAAGCACTCGAAGAAGAATAACTGGTTCCAAACATTTTTCCTGTTGACAATAAACCAGTTTTCAGAGCTCCCATCTCTGGCTACCACAATAGTTATTGCTTTACAGGATAAGATATTTTTTGTTTCAGCTAAGGTTTGTTAATAAAAACTTCAAATGTGGGCTTCTTAAGTCAAACATATGAAACATTTAAACATATGAAACCACTGACATTAAAGACAATAGATAAAGTAGGTGAAAAACATCATATTTAGATTTGCAGAGTCGACCCACTTACTGCTATATTTAAAAAGTTCTCATGTCTTATGACTTCAAGTGCCATTGTATCTAAAATCTGGTTTAAAAATTACCATTGTTTGAGGAAAATTAACTACTGTCAATAAAAATAATCAGTTTTCCCTACTTATGATGATCCACTAAATAAATATATATAAAGCAATTATCTGTATAAACACACTAAAGTGCATTATCATTCTTACTCTTTGACTATTTTCAGGTATTAGGCAAACCCTTATTATATCTGTGCATATCCTTCACTGCTAGTAACTGAAACATGCAAAGCATATAAAGAGTAAACTCACAGGAAAACAATATTAATTCAAGAATGAAAATATTGTTATATATTTTTGAAAGAGTATAGGTTTCTATTTAATCAATGTGAATCATAAAGAGGATAGAAAGGTCTGCCTTCTATTGAATGGCAAAAACTGATACCATTCACCAACAAATAAACTAATCAGCCTCATGAAATAGCCGAACTACAAGAAATCATAATAGATGCCAATAGCTTAGTTTTAAATCCCAGGCCATATTGTACTTGGTATGCAAGAAACGTGTGAGCAAGGTGGAGGAATATCAAGTGGAATCACATCCTATTATATAATATTCAGTATTTGAGCTGATTTAATTAACAACACAGTGATTACAAAGTAATCCTATTGAGGCAGGAAGTTGACAGTGTAACTACAAACATCCTATTGAAATCAATATTAGAACAGGTCTTTAATGGTTATCTTTCACCCCTAGAGGTGAGTTTTCCAGGTCAGTTTAGGAGCATGTTTTCAGGATAGTGTGTGGAAGCTTGCAGTGCTTATGCACACAATTGTACCTGTTCTGTGAATAAATGACTCAGCCTCCTTATCTGTTGTTAGAGCCACTCTTCGGGAAATATTTGGGCTTTGTTAGAGAAACTTTCAAATCTTTCTTTCATTGAACATTTCTCCTACCTTACCACCAAAAATGACCAATATCTAGGCTACCTGGAATTAGATCGATACCAAATTTAGCCTTTAACCCAACACCAAAAACAGCTCAACACAGATCCACAGAGAGATAGAAACACTGCCCTTTCTCCTAAGAGTTCTCCCCACTTTAGAGTGAAAGGAGCGTCAAAATAGCTTTTAGGAACTATGATATTTCTACCACTAATGTGGAAAAGCACAGCTGAGCTAACTGATACTATTGTTCTTTGTTACTATATTGTATGAGAACATTCAGGCCATTTGTGTAGAAATTTAGCTTTCTGATCATAAAATTGCTTAGATATAAGGATTTATAACTTGTGACTGTTATGGTAAATAACTAACATATTAAGTTATTATGATACAACTGGTGACAAATCCTGTGCTTTGTTACATTCATTTTGGAGTATATTCTGTTTCCAATTGAAACTTACCTGTGAAGACAGCTCTAAGGCTCTCCCACAAAACCCAAGATAAAGTTACAGGAGACTGGTTAGCACACAGTTGTTAATGATGACTTTGCTGGTTCAAATCCAGTTCAGGTGGATAGTAATAGAACTTACTGCCTTAAATTCATAGATTTTAAGGCCAGAAGGACCATTAGATCATCTAGTCTTACCTCCTGTATAACACAGCCCATAGAATTTCTGCCAGTTACTCCCGTATTGAGCCCAATAACTTGTGTCAGGCTAAACCATATCTACCAGAAATGCAAGCAATCTTGATTTGAAGACTTCAAAAAATGGAGAAACCACCACTTCTCTTGACAATTTGTTCCAATGGTTAATAACCCCTCACTGCTGTCAGATTACATGATTGGAGTACTTCATCACAGTAATATCCAAACACTTCACACACATTAACAAATTTATCCCTACAATACTCTTACTGACTAGGAAAGTATTATCCCCATTTAATACATGCAGAACTAAGACACAAAAGTCTGTGGAATTGAACCCAGGTTTCATGAGTTCCAATCTAGTGCCTTAACCATCCTTCCTTCTCTCCATTGCTTCCTTTGCACAAACCGCATTAAATTAAAAGCTTCTTATACTTCTCTTGAAAGTCTTGATTAACTCTCTCCCTGTCTATGTATTTAAACTGACTCTTATTGTGTTCCACTACAGACTCAAACCTTCTTCCATTCAACCTCATAAAAATGGATGCCCATTCCAAACAAATTTACTAAACCACCCTTGCTGTGTTCAAAGCCCACTTTTGCCTCAGTGCCGCAAGAGTTTATTAAAAGAGTCAGATTAAAAGTCTATGCTATGCACATTTCTCTATTAAGTAACTGAACAGTCTGATTCCTGTGACCTCTTTTCATCAACAATCCCACACCACTATTTTGTTGTCCATTCATTGCATTATATGTGAAATTAGATAGTAAATTCTTCTGAACAGTAATCTTGTGCAATCTGTGAGATCTCTACAACAATTTTAGAGTGCTGTTAAAACAAAGAATAAGAAAAACAGTCTGTCCTGTACATGGTATATGGATGCATTTAGCACTTTGGACACCACTTAAATACAGACACATTGGGAGGGAAAGTGGCAACTATTTATCAAAGCAAAATACTAAACTGTTTAAGGGGGAAAATATGAAGAATAATACCATATCCAATTGAACCTGCATGGGGAATTGAAGAAGGTAGAATATAATTATTTAAACTGGAGAGATAACACTCTATCATTACAAACAAGTGCCATGGGAACTTTAACAACCACCAGTTTGGGGACCTTGTTTTTTAAGTTTTATCCAAAAGACTGCTGCTAAGACTTGGAGATTAGCATGGATTTAGTGGGAAAGGGAAGAATGTCACCTACTTAATCACCAATGTTACACCCAGCATCCCCCAAATTTTTCCATGGAGTTCTCCAACCCAAGAACTGACCCAAACCAATTCTCTTGCACTTATGATAACTAATTTGAATGCACCAAGTAATCTAAATAGAACTGTATCCATCTGGCATCTTTCAAAACCATTACATTCACTTTAGAGAGGTATATTTGAGGAAAATGAATGAAAATGTATCATCTGAGACATATATTTAGGCCACAGTGCAGGCAAAACTAGAATACTGTTAAAACTTAAAGCTTATCAGGCGTGATTTCTTTACACTTAATGAAATCACAATTAGAATGTGACAAAAGTGACTTCTAAACAAAAACACACCTCTAAATGTAACCCTGCAACATAGAAACTGATCATTTTCTTTGTATCTTTAATAAGACAAAACCTCAGTATGTGAAGAAACTCTACAAGAAGCTTTAATTGCAGAACAGCCACAAGGAGCAGTACCTGAGATTCATTTACAGACCAAAGGAGCAAGCAGCAAAATATTTCAGGAACAGAAGCACAGGAGAATTCTGTCTTAGAGATCTCAAAACATTACCCTAGTTAGTTAGAAAATATAGTGAGATGAGGCTTCATATGGGTGAGGATTAGGAGACAAGACATCTGACACAAAGGCCCAACACCTGGACAATCTTTTGGGAAGGGTCTCCTCCTTAACCTGACTACTTGGCTAGAAAAAATGAGCAAGCTGAGACCCACCAGCAAAACCTGGCGATCCTTTTCCACATCCTGCTGACCTCATAAGGTGCAAAGAGAATGAGACAAGTGGTCTATATGAGTCCTTTCCACCTTCCCTGCTGATCTGATAGGGTGAACAAAGGCTGAAGGAAGGAGGGCTCCACTTTATTCCCTACTGTTAACTTCAATAGAATCCCACGTTGGAGAATATCTTTGGTCTCAGCATATGTACATCTTATAAAGTGTGATGGGGTTAGAAAAGGACTTTTATACACTTTACAAGATGGGTAGGAAAGAACTTCGTTCTGAGGCACCTCTAATATGCCTTAGCAAAGATTTCCAAATAGGACCAGGAGGAGATGGAGTTAAGTTCCCACCTCAACTATTCACTGGCTTGTAGAGCAGTAGCCATGCACCACAGGGAGTAAGCTTAACCATATATACACAAAATGTCTTCCAGTACTCTTCCTGAAGCAGTACATCTCTGCATAACCCAGGATTATGAGCTGTGCCTTAAATACAGCTGTGTGAGAAATGGTTTTCCCATCCTGCAAAATCTTCAAAGATTTCAAAAATTTGCCACAGTTTTAGATCGGGGCAAAACTGAGACCATTTGAATTCTTTTTGTGAAAAATTAGAGCAAGAGAGAAACGCTAGGATACCCAAGAGCCCAGTGGTTAGGTCACTCACCTGAGATAACGGACACCGCGGTTCAAGTCCCTGCTCTGCCTGATTTAGAGCAGAGATTTGAACCTGGGTCTCCCACATGAGTAACCTCATAGCTACTGTCTATCTACTGTATATATGTATGAAGAGAATACACCATATTATTCAGACAAAATTGTTGAATCCCTTCGTTAAGTGCAAAACTCAACTTGACCTTATAATCAATTAATCAAAGATTGATGATTTTATGGGTTCAAATTTACTTAATAATTAAAGAGACTTCAGATAACCAGGCTTCATTGACTTTATTAAAAAACTGTCTGTCAGAACATAACTGAAAACATATGCACTACCAAACCAGAGTCTGTTAGACCCAAGCCTACTAGCAGTAGCACGTTTGATCTCAGTTGATTTCAACCTGCATGATTCTGATTTTCTGCTTTTAGTCTGTTATAATTATACCCCTATGTTTTGAGACCATTTACAGTTTCAGCTGCTGTTAGTTAGACTTAGACTCATAGACTTTAAGGTCAGAAGGGACCATCATGATCATCTAGTCTGACCTCCTGCACCTTGCAGGCCACAGAACCATACCCACCCACTCCTATAATAAACCCCTAATCTCTGGCTGAGTTACTGAAGTTCTCAAATCATGACTTAAAGACTTCAAGTTACAGAGAATCCACCATTTATGCTAGTTTAAATCTTCAAGTGACCCATGGCTCATGCCGCAGAGGAAGGTGAAAAAACCCCAGGGACTCTGCGAGTCTGATCCAGGAGAAAATTCCTTCCTCTTTTCTCCACAAAATCTCTCTTATTTTAGTACATATCCAGACTGTCATATTTCATAAATTTCTTAACTGCTGCTTACTCATTGAGGTGATACATTACATTTATATATATTCCTGAATGTTGCAGTTAAGACATTACTTGCGAAATCAATGGGCTCTGTGTTAACGATCATTATATCTTTCCGAACACGTTTAGTAAGCTTGTATTTTTCCCATCTTAGCATGGCCATACACAATTATGTGAATCTGGTTCATGAGCAAGGTATAGGCCTTATAGAAGTCTGGTTCATAGATGGACAACCTTAACCATTAGGTCATCACCAGAAATACAATAATGAAGACTGTGTAAACCAGGGATAAAGTAAAAAATATTAATTCACTATAAGACCACGAGAACTTCCCGCCACCTTTTATTTTTTAAGCACTGGTTGGGAGGCAGATAATCTGGGTTCTACTCCTAGGGTTGCCAGGTGTCCGGTCTCAAAGGGAACCTGGCAGTATCTGGTCAGCACTGTGGCCCAGACACAAAAAGTCCAGTTACCTGCAGTAACTGGCCAGCACCACTTGGGGGCAGAAAGAGCAGCAGCTGCTGCTGGAGCCTGGAGCCACTCTAACAAAAACTGCCTGTGTGACACTAGTGCAACACAAACTCTGTCTTAGCTTACCTAGCATGAGTATCGTGAGGCTTAGTTCAGTGAAGCTTGTTAACTGCTTTAACATACACATATGGAGGGTACTTGTCAGTTCACTTGTATGAAGTGAACTGAAAAATACTATTTCTTTTGTTTATCATTTTACAGTGCAAATATTTGCAATAAAAATAATAATATAAAGTGAGCACTGTACACTTTGTATTCTGTGTTGTAATAGAAATCAATATATTTGTAGAAAAACATCCAAAATATGTAATAAATTTCAATTGGTATTCTATTGTTTAACAGTGCAATTAATTGTGATTAATTTTTTTAATCACAGTTAATTTTTGAGTTAATTGTGTGAGTTTAACTGTGATTAATCGACAACCCTAATTAATACTAATGTAGAATTATCTATATAGTGGTATCAGTCATTATTATTGATTCTCTAGAAGGGTAGTTCTACACCATCTAGCTTTTGCACTACTATAGCTATGAACAACTTTATACAATTCTATATGTGCAATGTAATAAAAAGGATTGATGACAAATTAAGAATACCTTTGTATAAAATTGACAACAGAAATTATATTTGTATGTGAGCATTAATGTGGCATGTTATGTGCCAAAATGAGTTGAGAATCTGATGAAAAATTGTTTATTATTATTATTATGTACTAATACATCTAGTCCTCTAGAAATTCACTAGGTACAGGGAGTACACTTCATTTCTAGATAACAGATAAAAAAAGTCTGTTTTTACAGTACAAAATTAAATATGACTGTTTTTAGCACATCTGGGACTCAATATCATTCAAATAGAATGCAACAGCCCCGCCAGTAAAGTCAAATATATATCCACAATAAAGCATGGGAAACTATGAAGCATTCAGAATATTTCAAAGGTACTGAAAATGGAATTTCTGTAATATTACCTAATGTATAAACATTAGTTAAGGGTATAAAATCAAGGTATATAGTATAAATGAATAAAAGTTTTAACACAAGTTATTTAAATATTCTGTTACAAAGGTGGAATAGTATTTTTAAATGTATACACTATAATTGTATGCATCCCAGAGAAACACAGACATTACAGAGTCAACTAAAAAGTATTCCCCATTCTAAATTGACAGATAGATTAAAATTATTTGGTAAGCAAATTTCAAGGAATTTCATTTACAATCTTCTTGATGTACATTGCATATATGTGTTTTGAATTGGAACTCATTTTCTTTTTGTGGCTTTTACTGTACGATGAAAGGAATATCACTGCATTAAGACTAAAACTCTTATTAACCTATTACATATACAGAGGCTCTCATTTCTATCTGATCTCCAAGGGAAAAATAAGTCACTTTAATGTGTTCAACCCTGCGGCCAAAAATCTCTTGCACATGAACAATTACAGCTAATTTAAACCCAAATTGCTTCCTGTAAGAGGTGGATATCATTAAGCAACTTTCCCCATTTCCTTTCACAAAGAGATCTTAAAGAGAGAAAAGAACTAAAGAAAATTCCTTGTGATGCCGTATGATAAAATCATTAGGCCCACACTACTTACTTCAAAGAAGAAGTAAGCTTTTCTATGGGGCATATAAAATAGCTCGCTGTGCTTCAAAGCCTCATCAATTTATTAGGTCATATAATTATTAAAGTGTGATAAAAACTGTTCAAAATGTCAACAAATTTCTTTGTGCAAGATTAGATCATTGTGTTTCAGATTAGTTATAATAATGTATTAGTTAATTAAAGTTAGCATATTATATAAAAATATGCACATATATATACATATATAATGTATACATATATATTATATATATATGAAAAAACAATTTCTGGTGATTAAGTCATTGACAAGTTCAAGTCCACTCTGCATGGATTTAGCAAGCCCCCACAGCAGTCAGGAAAAAGTGCAAGATCTCCACAAATACACAACAAACTTAAAGCCTTGCTTCAGTCATAAACTGATTAAGTCTTGTCTTCTGGCGCAGAGATGACTTAGATCCGGATAGCATTGTGAAGTAATGATATTCAGCAGGAATTACATAGCACCTATTCTTCCATAGTCCACAAAATCTACTGCTATATGGATCCTTTTCCCATTTAAAGCTAACAGTATCTCACAGTATCGGATCAAAATCTCATTACCACTTATATAGTTCCACAAATATACATGGCCAATAATAAAAGTCAGGTATATTGTCTGCCCTGAAGAGCTCAAACCATACCATTCCACCTATCCAATCATTCTAACATTCATCTTTCCTTTTGTTTTCCTGAGAGGCTAACAATAAATGGATGTGTAACAATTGGTTCATATCCTTTGCACCTTAGACAATTACAGCTAATTTTAACTCAAACTGCTTCCGGCAAAATGTTCAAGCTTGAGCCCGTTGTCATGTAGCAAATGAGATCGAAGGGACTGTAAGCATGGGGAAAAGAAACTTCTTCTCTGTCGTAATGCCTGATGCCAGCAACGCATCACAAATTAGCACTGCAGTTTCAAAGGAAAGCGTCAGCCCTTTTTTGCCACAGTCCACATGATAACAATAAATGCTGGACTTCCCTTAATGTGTATTGGCTGATGAAGAATTAGGTAATCATATCAGTGGAGAACTAACTGGAATACATCACCATCAGTATGGCAGGGAAATTAGGGGGGGGAATCTGTTCAACATCTTAGATGTATATACACAAACACAAGGAGTATGGTGAATAAACAGGAAGAACTGGAGTATTTGTCCATAAGCTAATTTATGAATTAACTGGCATCACAGAGATGTGGTGGGCTAAGTCTCATGACAGGAATATTGGTATAGAGGAGTACAATTTGTTCAGGAAGGATAGGCAGTATAAAAAAGGAAGGAGATGTTGCATTATCCATCAAGAAGACTACACTTGTTCTGAGATCCAGAGGAGGTGAGAGGCAGACCAGTTGAAAGTCTCTGGGTAAAGATAAAAGGGATAAAAGGGGTAGACTACTAGAGACCTCCAAATCAGGAAGAGGAGGTAGATGAGGCATATCTACAACAAACAGAAATATTCAAAACTCAAGACTGGATAGTAATGAGGCACTTCAACTACCCAGGTAGCTGCTGGAACAGTAATATGACAAAACACATAATTTCCAATAAGTTCTTGGAATGTATTAGGAACAACTTTTTGTTTCAGAAAGCAGAAGAAGTAACTAGGGGAACTGCCATTTTAGACATGATTATGCCCACCACGGAGGAATAGGAATTTGGGTGAAAGTGATCGTGAACTAATAGATTTCAGGATTCCAAGGAAAGGAAGGTGTGAAAGCAGCAGAATAAGGACAATGGACTTCAAAAAATCAGACTTTAATGAACTCAGAGAACTGGTAATGTCCCATTGGAAGAAAAAACTAAGAAAAAAAGGAGTTGAGGAGTGCTGGCAGTTGCTCAAGGAGATAATATTAAAAAGGCACACTGCAAACTATGCGATGTGAAAGAAATATAGGAAGAACAGTAAGAGGCCAATACAGTTCCATCAGGAGCTCTTTTATGACCTGAAAATCAAAAAGAAAATCAAAGTGGAAATATGGACAAATTGCTAAGGAGGAGTACAGAAGAACAGCATAAGCATATAGGGACAAAATCAGAAAGGATAAGTCTCAATCTGAGTTATAATCTGAGTTATAAAAAGGTTTATGATGACAAGATACTCAGCACAATTAATATTAACAACAAGGGGGAAGAAAAACAAGCCAAAACAGGGAAAGGTCAGGTTAGAGCAAGTTAGATGTATTCCAATCAGCAAGGCCTGATGAAATTCTTCCTAGGGTATTTAAGGAACTAGCTGAAGCAATCTTGGAACTGTATCCAAGTATCTTTAAGAACTCATGGAGGATGGGCGAGATCCCAGAGGACTGGAGAAGGACAAATATAATACATATCTTTAAAAGGGGGAAACAAAGGATGCTGGGAATTACAGACCAGTCAGCCTAACTTTGATATCTGGAAGGATACTGGAACAAATTATTAAACAATCAATTCGTATGCACCTAGAAGATAATAGGATTATAAAGAATAGCCATCATGGGTTAGTCAAGAACAAATCATGCCAAACCAACATAATTTCCTTCTTTGGCAGAGATACTGGCCTAGTGGATAGAGGGAAGCAGTATATAGGATATATCTTGCTTTTAATAAGGCTTTTGTCATAGTCCCACATGACATTGTCAGAAGCAAACTAGGGAAATGCAGTCTAGTTTCATTTAATATAAAGTGGGTGCACAACTAGTTGAAAGACCATACTCAAAGAGTAATTATCAATGGCCAATGTCAATATGGGAGGGTGTATCTAGTACTGCGGGTGTCATTCCTGGTGTGATACTATTCAATATTTTCATTAATGACTTGGATAATGGAGTGGAGAGTATACCTATAAAATCTGCAGATTACACCAAACTGTGAGGGATTACAAGCACCTTGGAGGACAGGATTAAAATGCAAAAGAATCCTGACAAATTGGAGAATTGGTCTGAAATCAACAAGATGAATTTCAATAAAGACAAGTGCAAAGTACTTCACTTAGGAAAGAAAAATCAAATGAATACCCATAAAATGGATGGAAGTACTGCTGAAAAGGATCTGGAGTTTATAGTGGATCACAAAGTGAATATGAGTCAATGTGATACAGTTGCAAAAAAAAAAAAAGGCTAATATTCTGGGGTGTATTAACATGAATATTGTAGGAAAGACATTGGAGGCAATTGTCCCACTCTACACAGTACTGGTGAGGCCTCAGCTAGATTATTGTGTCCAGTTCTGGGCATCACACTTTAGGAAAGATGTGCTCATATTGGAGAGAATTCAGAGAGCAATAAAAACGATAGAAGGATTAGAAACCTGATGTATGAGGAAACATAAAAAAAAACAGGCATGTTTAGTCCTGAGAAAAGATCAGATAACAGTCTTCATATATGTTAAGGACATGTAATAAAGAAGACAGTGATAAAATGGTTAACTACCAGTAACTGTTGTTGTTCGAGTTGTGATGCAGATATGTGTTCTATGGGGGGGGGTGCCCCATGCAGTGGAGCCAGATAACTTTGCCTAGCAGTACCTGTAGCGGTAGCGCTGATGCCCTGCAGGCATAGCCCCTCCACTGGTCATATAAAGGGGCTCCACCCTGACCCTCTCAGCTCCTTCACACCAAATGTTGTAAGTGCAGACTCCGATGCAGAGTAGATGGGGGGGCGGCAGAAGTAGGTAATCGTTTTTTCTTCTTTGAGTAAATGCAGCTGCATATTCTATGTGGATGACTCGCAAGCAGTAATCACAGAACTTGGGCTTCGGAGACTATTTAAAGAAGGATTACAGAACTGCTTTCCCAAAGTTTGCATCTGATCTGGATGCAGCCTTAAAGGCACAGTGGTTTGTAGAGATATGCACAGAGGACCACGTGGTCACCCTGCAAATGTCCAATATAGGAATGTCATTTAGAAATGTCGCTAATATCGCCGGAGCTCTGTGAAATGAGCTTGTACCCCTTGAGGAGGTGTAACCTGGGCTATGCTGTCATGATACAGGAAGTTATCCACCTGGAGACACTCTGTGAAGGCCCGTCATTTGGTCTGCATAGGAAACAAACAGGCGTGTTGAGGAATGGAAAGGTCCGTTCTGCCAAGATAAAATACTAGACATCACCTAACATCCAGAGTGTGGAGCCACTGGTCCTCTGGGATTGAATGTGGCTTAGGAAAGAACATTGGTAGATCTATAATGTGGTTCAAATGAAACTGGGATCCCACATAAGAGAAAAACCTGGAGTGCGGACACATGGTTTCTTTGTCTTTGGAAAATTGCATGTAAGGAAGCTCTGCCCTCAAAGCATACAACTCGCACATTCTCCTTGCAGATGTTATCGCCACAGGTGAGGCAGTTTTCTGACACAGATGGGAATAAGAAGTTGCCAGAGGCTTAACCAAAGGTATTTTAACAGCTGTTAAAATAATATTAAAGCGACTGGCTCTTTAACCGGATAGGTGGAGATGAGCGACATCTCTCAAGAATCTCACTGCCAAGGGGTTTGAAAACACAAACTTCCCATGGATAGGTGGATGAAATGGTGAAATTGCCACAGGTGGATCTTCAATGAACTAATCACAAGGCCAGAAGACTGAAGGTGTAATAGGTACTCCAAGATGTCCTGGATAAAAGCCCATGTTGGTTGAACTCCCCAGGCTAATGATCATACTGAGAACCACTTCCACTTCGTGGAGGGCTTCCCACTGTTAAGCAAGGCCTGTTGGACTGCCTCCGAGCATCATTCCTCCTCCTCATGTAACCATGCAGCATCCATTCTATGAAATGCAGGGAACTGATTGCTGGGTGAAAATCCTGACTGTGCTACTGAGTCAGGAGGTCAGGATGAAGAGGAAGGGATATGGAAGGTTGGACCAACAATGTGAGGAGGTTGGAAAACCAATATTGTCTCGACTGCACTGGAGAACAAGCCTCAAGATAATCGGAATTGGAGGAATGGCATATAAGAGTGCCAATTCCCAGCTCAAGTGAAAAGCATCGATCAAAGAGCTTGAACTTAGAACAAAACAACTGGCATTTCTTGTTTTCTTTCATGGCTAACAGGTCAATTGTCAGCATGCTCCAGAGTGCAAAGACAGACTGCAGGATGCGGAGCTTTAGAGACCACTCGCGATTCAGGGAGAAACTCCTGCTGACGTGATCTGCCCAATGAGTGTGGATCCCAGGCAAGTGATCAGCCATGGGGGTAATGTTTTCCCTGGAGCAAAACTGCCAGGACCTGATTGCCTCCTGACAAAACACATTGGAGTGTGCTCCCCCACTGCCTGTTCATTTAATACATTGCAGTGGTACTGTTGGTGAGCATGAAAACCACTGAGCCCCGATGAGATCCTGACAAGCATCGTAGATTGCATAAAGCTCCAGGACATTGATATGTAAAGAAGCTTCACATTCTGACCACAGGCCTTGAACCTTCAGGGACTCCAGATGCAATCCCCAAACTATTAAGGAGTCATCAATGACAATAGTTCTGATGGTGGTGACCAAGTGAAGGGAATGCCCCGACACACGTCCTGAACCGAAATCCAGGATTGGCAGTGGAAGACTGACCAATCTGTTCAAAGGATGACAGTATGGACGATAGGCTGACTTCAGTCACATTTTAAGAGGATAAAGTCACATGGCATATTGGACTACCTGTGTGCAGGCAGGCATATGCGCTAGCAACTTCAGGCATACTCAGGCTGTGGTTGAGGGCTGGATCTTCAGTTCTAGACATAAGTGACAGATTGCCTGGAATCGGTTGGTCAGCAGAAATGCTCTCGAATTCGTAGAGTCTATCAGGGCCCAATGAGCTTGATTCTTAGAGTTGGAAACAAAGTTGACCTCCCGCTGTTTAAGAGGAGACATAGATGATTGAGTAGGCATAGTGTGAACTAGACATGAGACAGGACATCCTCTCTTGACTTGCCTCTCAGTAACCAATCATCCAGATATCGGAAGATACGAATTCCCCTCTTCCTGAGGTATGCTGTTACTGTGACCATTCATTTCATAAAGACCCCAGGGGCAGAAGACAGGCCAAAGGGCTAGTGTTGCTAGTGTTGGTCCACCACAACAAACCAGAGAAATCTCCTGTAGTTTGAGAGAATTGCTACCTGAAAATAAGCATCCTGAAGGTATAGGGCAGCAAACCAGTCATTGTGGTTTAAGGCAGGAAGTATTGCTACCAGGGTGACCATCTGGTATCTCACATATCAGATGTATTTGTTAAGATCATAGAGGCTGAAGATAGGTCTCCCAAGGGTTTGAGAACCAGGAAATACTGAGAATATAATCCCAGTCCCCAATGCTTCAAGAGGACCTCCTCTACAGCCCCAAAGGCCAGTAGAGACTGAACCTGCTAAAAGAGCAGTGTCTCGTGAAAGGGGTCCCTGAAAAGCAACGTGGGAAGGGGGGATAGAGAGGAACTGTATGGCATAATCCTCTTGGACAGCGCTTAGGACCCAATTGTCTGTTGTAATAGAGTCTCAAACATTGTAAAAGCAGGTCAGCCAGTCCCCAAACCAGGGGAATGGGGAAGGAGGAGGTACTCCTGGATCATTGTCTTGAGCAAATGAGTCAGAGCAGGCAGTTGCTAGACGCTGTGGGGATGGTGAGTGGGAAGGGGAGGTGTAGCTGGCTACACCCAAAACCACAAGACTGCCTTAGTCTCCTTTGGGATCTGTGGCTGTTTCTGAAGTAGTGGTAGGCAGAAGGATGTTTTTTATCTCATTCTATCATCATCATGATTTTATATTTATGTTTTCTTCTATTTTATTTGACCGATGAGGGCAGATTTGCAATTTCAAATTTTTATTTGTACCTTATTAACATGTAAGAGGCTGAATCCTGGGACATGCAGTTCAATAGATACCCAGAATCTCAGAATATATATTTTATAAATAGAGATAAATGTCAGCTAACTTTTCCCCATGAAGATGATGAACTAAAGTGAACTTTTGCCCCTGGAATTCCTTAACCTAGGATTAAACCTTGAACTATCATGCAAGAAACCAATCCATTTAAATTAGTATACTTTTCTGAATGTAAAGAGTTTATTTTCCTTTTATAAATGCAGTGCCTAACTGTTCATGTTCTTTTAAAAGGCACACCAATTCAAAACTTACAAATAAAACAGTTAAAATATAGATTTCATTCCTATTTTGTGTTTCATACCTTCACAGTAAAAAACAGCCATGGAAAAGGAACTAGTGGAGAAGACCATTTTAACATTTAAATGGTTTATTTAATCACATTTGAAAACCATCTCAACTGCATAAACCATATTTAAATATCTATATTTTCAAGCTCTGTACTTTACACATTACACATAAAAAAAAACCCCTAATATACTGGCCTATATTAAGGATTAACAATCTATTCACATTTGAAAATGAAAGCTAATTTTGTAAGAAAAAAAGACTTCATACCAATAACCTACACCCCGCCTATATTTATGCACCCTTCAAAACTTATAAAGGGCCTCTCTCTTTAGAATTGAAATGTACAATAGAAGATACAAAAATGAGCATTAGGTTTGAGGAAACAGGTCTGAGGTCCCAAACAATCTCAAGACAATTTGAAATTAGGAGTGAAAATATTAAGAAGAAATGAGAACTGCCATATATATATATTCCACTAAAGACAAGGGAAATCTCAGCTACAGCTACACACCCTTGATGTTGCAGATTCCATACGTGGGTCCAATCTTGCAATACTAACACATGCAAGACCACTATTGAAGTCAGTAGGTTCTTTTCAAAAACTGCAGAATCAGTGCTAACATACTGTAATAAGGAAAATATGCCAAATGTATTAGCACATGGCAGGGTTTAAGCTGTTATACTATTTTTAACAAATTGAAAAAAAGCCCAGGATATATCTTCTGCAAAGATTTGTAATTAATACATCATTTTAACCGTGACACGCTCTGTTAACTAAACATTTATATTGTATTGTATGATGAGAAAATAGCTTACCTCTGTCTGAAGTATGGCAGCTCTCTGTTCTTTGGCAGTAAGCGACTCTTTAAGCACTTCAATGTGTTGCTTGCAATCCGAATTCTGATTGCTAAGGGTTTCAAGCTTAGTTTGTAAGGCGAGAAGTTCTGATTCTTTCTTTGAAAGTTCCTGTTTCAATTGGTCAATCTGCAAAATTAAAAAACATTGTTTTACATCATTAATCTCCAATTTATACTCACACGAGTTTGGAGAGATGAGAATAAATCTCGTGATGCAACCCAGATACCTTCTGGAGAGTCAGGAGAAGCATTAGGGTTCTGATGCTGAGATGCTCGGCGCCCACAATTTCTATTAAGTTCATGTTTGCAGTGTTGTTATAGTCATGCTGGTCCCAGGATATAAGAGACAAGAAGTGAGTGAGGCAATGTCTTTTATTGGACCAACCTCTGTGGTGAAAGTGATAAGCCTACAAGCTCCACAGAGCTCTTTTTTATGTCTGGGAAAGGTAACACTGGTCTACAATTTTTGAGAAGTCATCTGCTTCAGAGATAAAATGTGCTATTTATTATGTATTTTGATGTGCTGAATTCAAATATGACAATTAAAACAACTGATTGGCTACTGTTTCTAAGATATTTAAGTTTTTACATTTTATGTCTATGTATATTGTGTAGATAGTAGAGTTTTAATCATAAATTGTAAACCTAGGTCTTTTCATGTGTTTATGGTTGCTTTACATAATAATATTTCACCTGTCCTGTTTATGTAACGCTTTAAAAATCAGCAAAAGGGTTATATAAATAAAATTTATTATGAAACAAAAGGCAAAAAACTATTATGTACATAGTTTAGTCCTATTCAGTGTCTACTCAGCGCTTCTTGGCTTGTCTCTTGTATTCATTAAATGGAGCATCTCTTGTCACTGTCCAGCAATAGTCTGTAAGCACTGATGGGCTCCATTTGCCCTGATAGCGTTTCTCCATTGTTGCAATGTCCTGGTGAAATCGCTCGCCGTGCTCGTCGCTCACTGCTCCGCAGTTCGGTGGAAAAAAATCTAGATGAGAGTGCAAAAAATGTATCTTTAGTGACATGTTGCAACCAAGGCTTTTGTATGCCTTGAGGTGGTTTTCCACCAACAACCAGTAGTTGTCTGCCTTGTTGTTTCCAAGAAAATTTATTGCCACTAACTGGAAGGCTTTCCATTCCGTCTTTTCCTTGCCACGCAGTGCATGGTCAAATGCATCATCTCGAAGAAGTTCACGAATCTGAGGACCAACAAAGACACCTTCCTTTATCTTAGCTTCACTTAACCTTGGAAATTTTCCATGGAGGTACTTGAAAGCTGCTTGTGTTTTGTCAATGGCCTTGACAAAGTTCTTCATCAGAACCAGCTTGATGTGTAAGGGTGGTAACAAAATCTTCCTTGATTCAACAAGTGGTGGATGCTGAACACTTTTCCTCCCAGGCTCCAATGACTGTCAGAGTGGCCAATCTTTCTTGATGTAGTGGGAATCTCTTGCACGACTATCCCATTCACAGAGAAAACAGCAGTACTTTGTGTATCCAGTCTGCAGACCAAGCAAGAGAGCAACAACCTTCAAATCGCCACAAAGCTGCCACTGATGTTGGTCATAGTTTATGCACCTCAAAAGTTGTTTCATGTTGTCACAGGTTTCCTTCATATGGACTGCATGACCAACTGGAATTGATGGCAAAACTTCGCCATTGTGCAGTAAAACAGCTTTAAGACTCGACTTCGATGAATCAATGAACAGTCTCCATTCATCTGGATCGTGAACGATGTTGAGGGCTGCCATCACACCATCGATGTTGTTGCAGGCTACAAGATCGCCTTCCATGAAGAAGAATGGGACAAGATCCTTTTGACGGTCACAGAACATGGAAACCCTAACATCACCTGCCAGGAGATTCCATTGCTGTAGTCTGGAGCCCAACAGGTCTGCCTTACTCTTGGGTAGTTCCAAATCCCTGACAAGGTCATTCAGTTCACCTTGTGTTATGAGGTCTGGTTCAGAGGAGGAGGATGGGAGAAAATGTGTAACATTTCCTGTGACATTGATGGTTCAGGACCAGAAGTTTCATCCTCTTCCTCGTCTGACTCAAGTGAGAATGATTCTGGTGCATCAGGAACCGGCAGTCCTTCTCTGTGGGGTACTGGGCGTATAGCTGATGGAATGTTTGGATAATGCACAGTCCACTTTTTCTTCTTTGACACACCTTTCCCAATTGGAGGCACCATGCAGAAGTAACAATTGCTGGTATGATCTGTTGGCTCTCTCCAAATCATTGGCACTGCAAAAGGCATAGATTTCCTTTTCCTGTTCAACCACTGGCGAAGATTTGTTGCACAAGTTTTGCAGCATATGTGTGGGGCCCACCTCTTGTCCTGATCTCCAGTTTTGCAGCCAAAATAAAGGTGATAGGCTTTCTTAACCATAGTGGTTATACTGCGCTTTTGTGATGCAAAAGTCACTTCACCACAAACATAGCAGAAGTTATCTGCACTGTTCACACAAGTACGAGGCATCTCTGCTCACTCTGGCTAAACAGAAATGTGTCCCTTTGCAAAATCAAACACTGACAAATAAGAGAGCACGACACTGTATGATTTCTAGAGCTGATATAGGGCAATTTGTTCAGCAGAGTGATGTAAGCTTCATTATGATTGCATCATCCATGACTTCTAGGAATAACATGATGCAATTCATGATGTATGACGCAATACCATCTTCAGATTGCATCATTTATTGTTTTGCCTAAAAAGCAAGTACTGTCCAAACCCAGTCATAGATTTATTCATAGATCCAGTCAAAGATGTATTTTAGTCATTTCTGATTTAAATTGAGATCCCTTCCCTTTATAACTCACTTATCCTCCGCCATTCCCAAGTCAAGGGTCTTATATACTGACCCAATAGCATATGTTGAAAACTAGAGCCAATCAACAATTTTAAGCATCGTTTTCTTTCTCAGTGACCCAGAATTAGTAAAGTTTGACTACATTTATTTCAGAAGCATTTTGGCTGTAGAGCAGTGTATCAGAGCATCACAATGAAGTGAGCAATCAGTCCATGATTTTTGATGTCTAGCAGTTTTGAATATAAGCTCCCAGGATGAACTTTTGAAGGTGTTGTGCAGGTCTCCTTTGAGGATGAGGTCAGATATGGAGTGATTGTTTTGTGAAAAGTGTTCACTCACAGTTGATAGGATGATTTTGTCTTTTATCATTTTTCTGTGTGAGTTCATTTGAGAGTGGAGTGATTTTCTTATTTTACCCACATAGTAGTTGTTGGTGCATTTGATGCACTGGAGGAGGTACACCATATGTTGTAATGGGCATGTTAATTGTCCATTTCATTTTGAATGGTTTCTATACAAAGGAAAAAAAAGCTTTCATGCATGTGTAGATTGAATGCAACACCATACTCCCTCCAAGACCACAGCTATCATTACCATTGACTGCTGTGAGCCCAGGTTATGAGCATAGCAGTAAGAACTAGTGGTAGATGAGGAACAGCAATTTAACCAAGGGGTGGGAAACAGAGTGATGGAACTCTAACTATCTTCCACTTGCCACACAGTTAATGCCCTTCACCCTCCATTTTCCTTCCCTGACAGCTCATGTGGAGCTCTCCAGTAACAGGAAAGCCAAAGGAAAAAGTGATAATTAAGAAAAGGCTGAGGGGCAGGAAGGAGGAGAGAATTGGGGGGGGGGATTCCAAATGGTGAGTCTATTAGACTATAATAGTTGTGGAAACCCCATCACTTAGGACAGAGGTTCTCAACCTGATGCTCATGAACAGGTGTCAGGAGGATCACAGCTACCTTGCCCTTCTCATATTGCTAAATGGGAGAAGTGTCCTGGGATGGAAAAGACTGAGTATTTCGAACATTTAAAACTGGTCAAGCACTGGAGAATATATTATAAAGAACAATCCTAAATATTAGATGACATAACAGGTATTCTTCTTCTCAAGCTCCTATGCGACAACAGTGGACAAGCAAATTAGCTACTCAAATGCTCCATTGTGAGATACTTAATATTAGCTATTTAAATTACCAAATGACTTCAGCTCGCATGGGGCTGAATGGGCAGTAACTTTTCAGAGATATTATTTCAGGCTGTCCCTCTGCTAACTGTGGCAGACACTTGGTTTTCATTTAAACGTTTTTCCTCACAACCAAAAGGGCCAGACATTTTTATTTTAAATCAAAGTTTAAATGCTATGAAGGTGACCAAAGAAGAGCTGGAACTGCCCTATCCATTCTCTCCTTTCAGTTTAATCCCAAAGGCCACTTGGAATGAGGTTAAATCTAGAGCTGAAGGGAGTGATAGCCCAGAAAAAAAAAGTTTGTCATGTTTAGCCATATCCTCATAATCAAAACACAATAATATGTCACAGCCGTAATTCTGAATTACGTAGTTAGGGTTATTCTCTTTTTCTCTCCACAAATTTCAAAATGTTTTGTATCCACTAGGTTGGAGAATTTGGCTGGTCACCCTTTGTCTATTGCACAAAATCCTAATCTATACAGGAAGCTAAAGCAATAGCCTTTATAGTCTTAATTTATCAAAAAAAAAAAAGGGAGTGTAGAAAGAAAGAAAAACAGATGTTGGGAAAAGTAAAAAGAAACATACAACATGTATCCCAAAATTACTCAAAAAAGAAAAACAATTCTGCTTGGAAGTAAACCTTCTTCTTTCCTCCCCATCATTTATTTATTTTGCCAGCACATGTAAGCAAGGGCGGAAACTAAAACAAAAAAGGTACACAAAATATAGACTGGGAAAGTCTGAGTACATAATATAAAGGAGGAACCCTAGATCTGAGGCCAATCTAATTATATTACATGTTTTACCCTAGACCCTTGTGTACATCACACACACACCTAATCTCTATTGGAAGCTTTTCACAGTTTTGTTCATGACACTACCAACACTCTGAGAAATCAACAAGCAAGGAAAACGGCTTCATTTTCATCACTGAAATGCTCAGAAACTATCTGCTCATTAGCATGCAGCTCCGGTTTGGAGTTCTACACACTGTAAGGAGGTCAAGAAAATATGTTACAGTTCCCAAACAGATCTGAGTTAGGATAACTGTGTCTTTGGCAAACTCTTTAATAAAAAAAATAAAAAAAAAATGAAAATGAAAAAGAATGCAAGAACTGGGACCTCTCCCTTAAAAAGAAATATCCAGGACAGAACAAGACCTCACAATTTTTATCTGATACACTCAATTGTTAAAAGGTTCTTGTACAGTATGGTTCTCTGTAAAAAGTTAAGCACTTCTTTAAACAAGTCTTTGACCTTGCTGAAGTGCACATATCAAGGTGAATGTAAGAAGAATGTTGACATGATCCAGTGAGGACCCATGCCTCTCTATTGGAGTCAAAGTAAAACAATGACCATAACTTCCATGTGAGTTAGAAATAAAGACTACAATGAAGATTAACCCGGATGTCTGGATATAGATTCTAGATCCAAGGCCAGAAGGGACCCATTGTGATTATCTAGTCTAACCTCCTCTATAACACATCACAAGCCACAGAACTTCCCCCAAAATAATTTCTAGAGCATATTTTTAGAAAACCAGCCAATCTTGATTTAAAATGGCCAGTGATGGAGAATCCACCATGACCCTTTGCAAACTGTTCCAGGTTATGAGCATAGCAGTAAGAACTAGTGGTAGATGAGGAACAGCAATTTAACCAAGGGGTGGGAAACAGAGTGATGGAACTCTAACTATCTTCCACTGTTAATGATATACACCATTATTTCCAGTCTGAATTTGTCTAGCTTCAAATTCCAGCTATTGGATAGTATTTTACCCTTCTTTGCTAGATTGAAGATACCATATATGGTATCCCAGGACGACTAATTGTCTCTATTCCTGACCATCTCATTCTCTGGAGAAGTTTGGAGGTATGTGTTTATTATTAGTGTATTAGAATTTACAAAGAAAATACCTTGATGCTGTACAAATGCAATATTTACTAATGGTCTGCATGCAGCTGATACACCTTCCTGTCTAGATTTAAATTAAGAAGAGATGTAAACTAAATACATATTCTTTAAATATAACAATATAAAGAGAATTCTAGCACCTAACCATGAAAAGAGCTTTGTTCTATTGTTTGGCATCAATCAGGACTTATATTTATCAAAACTTCTTATCAGCAATCTCAGGTTCGACAGATCAGGCATAATAAGATCTGCTTGCTGACAGCCATATAAATACTTTTTCCACTTTGAAAGGTTCTCTGATGAATGGCAGAACTAGTATCTTTTGCTGCAAATCTCAGTTGTAAGAGGAAGGACAGGGCTGGTGAAAGAAGTTGTACAGTGTGTTTCATCAGAATGTGACATACTTATCAAAATACTGATCTGAAGGTTGTGATGAAACAATGGTATGTATAACAGTCTTCTTCTCATTCATCTGCTTTTTAGAGAAAAGAACTATATTGAACCTCTTCCTCTCAAAAACACTGGAACTTCCCCTTTATATACAAGATTTTGGACATTATTTATACCTTAAAAGCTTCAATATCTTTTCTGAGATATTGTAGTAATTACATTGTAAGTCACTGAGAACTGCATACTTGTAGGTTAACCACATTTGAAAGCGTACTGTAATCTCACTAAAGGTAACCCCACATATGAGTTTTAAAAGACTGTACTGAACCTAAAAAGTGCTAAAAAAAAAAAAAACTTTATATTTAAAGTAAGCTGCCAAAAGGGCCATAAGCTTTCATTTATCCAGTGGGAAGAATCTAAGACAGTAGCTAAAACATGGCAGGTGTCACGGGATACTGAAGATACAGGAGATCCCACACTTTCTAAAATTAAGATAATGTACCTTTTCTGAGATAGCAAATCCTAATACCTTTAATATCATACAATGATAATTTTTCTCATTGTCTCCATTTTACGCTCAGGATAACTAAGAATCAGAGAGTAAAATGATTTGCCTAGAAGCCAATGGGAGCTGCGGAGGCAGTGCCGGGGAGAGGCGGGGGCAGCGTGCAGAGCCGCCTGCCGCTCCTCTGCCTAGGAGCGGCCAGGACAGGTTGCCGCTTGCAGGGAATCACCCAAGGTAAGCACCCCCTGGATCTGGCAACCCCGTGCCCCAGGCCCCCTCCTGCATCCAAACTCCCTCCCAGAGCCCACACCCCAAATCCCAGCCCCGCACCCAAACTCCCTCCCTCTTTATTAACCAGCATTTTTCACTTACCGGCACCCCTCATCCCCCCTACATGCTAGATAAAACAGCTTTTACTGTATCTTGACTTCAGTAAGGCTTTTGACACTGTCTCATGAATTTCTCATAAACAAACTAGAAAAATATAGCCTAGATGAACCTACCATAAGGTGAGTACACAACTAGTTGAAAAAGCAAACAGAAAGTAGTTATCAGTGATTCACAATCCAGCTGGAAGGGCCTATTGAGTGGGGTTCCACAGGGATATGTCCTGAGTCTGATTCTATTCAACATCTTCCAAAATTATTTGGATAATGGCATAGACAGCACACTTATAAAGTTTGTGGACAACACCATGCTGGGAGGGGTTGCAAATGCTTTGGAGGACAGGATTAGAATTCAAAATTATCTTGACAAACTGAAGAAATGGTCTGAAATAAATAGTATGAAATATAATAAGGACAAATGCAAAGTACTATACACAGGATGGAATAATCAATTGCACAAATACAAAATGGGAAATGACTGCCTAGGAAGGAGCACTTCAGAAAAGGATCTAGGGATCATAGTGGATCACAGACTAAATGAGACTCAACAATTTAATAACGTTGCAAAAAAAACAAACAACCCATAATTCTGGGATATATTAACAGGAGTATTGTAGTAAGCATGCCATGAGAATTAATTCTTCCTCTACTCAGTACTAATAAGGCCTCAGCTTGAATACTGTGTCCAGTTCTGAGCTCCATGCTTTGGGAGAGATGTGGACAAATTGGAGAAAGTCAAGAAGAGAGCAACAAAAATTATTAAAGATCTAGAAAATATGACTTATAAGGAAAGACTGAAAAAACCTGGGTTGGTTTAAGCTGGAGAAAAGAAGTCTGAGAAGGGAGATGATAGTCTTCAAATACATAAAAGGTTGTTATAAAGAGGAGGGTGATAAATAGTTCTCCTTAATCAGTGAGGACAGGACAAGAAGTAATGGACTTAAGTTGCAGCGAGGGAGATTTAGGTTAGACATTAGGAAAAACTTCCTAACTATCAAGGCAGTTAAGAACCGAAACAAATTACCTAGGGAGGTTATGGATCTCCATCCCTGGAGGTTTTAAGAACAGGTTAAATAAATACCTTTCAGGAATGGCCTATATAATAGTTAGGCCTGCTGCAGTGCAGGGGAGTGGACTAGATGACTTATCAAGGTCATTTCCAGTCCAACATGTCTATGATTCTCCACCAAATCATGTGGGCGCCACAGAAGCAGATAGCATCACCCCCTCAAGCAGCTTTTTCAAAATCCCTAGCTACAAATTTAAGCATACAAGGGGCTTTTCCAATTTTCACTTCAAAAATTATTAGCTCCACAAAATTTCACATAAAAATAGATGTTGGATGCAGAGGAATGAATGCAAAAAAAAATTAGTTTCATAATCAAAATTGCTACAGTGCTTTTGACCAGCTTTACTCTGTTTATTATGGCCAGCCTCAACTATAGTCAGCTGGCTGTCCTTCCTCTCCTGCATTCCCCTCCCCACTCACAGCTCATTCTCATCTTAAAGGAACTTATAGGTAAAATGCCTCCTTTTCCCACTTCCCAAGATTCATCTATGTGAATGTTTCATTCCCCCTCCTCTATCACTGCTATCCTAGTTTTTCCACTTTAAAAATCTGATAACTGTACACCTGTACTGTAGAAGGTAGCTCCATATCAGTACATTGTAACTTTATAAACAAACAAGAATATAATCAGGAACACAAATTTTGGAATAAACTCATCATAGTTTGTATTTTTTTGAACTATTTAAAAAAATTAAATTGGTTGAGAAAAGAGAATCAGAAAAAGTAATCCAAAAGTACAAAAAACAAAATGTTGGCACTGCTCTTTAACTACATGGCAGCTAAACAAATGTTAATTAAGTGTGCTAAAAACGTGCAGTTGGGATCACAAGTTAGGTGCCAAGTTTAAGTCTGATTATTTTAAAATAACTGAGTGGTAGTATTGTTTAGTGAGTCTGGGAGTTAGGCCCCTGGGGTTCTATTCCAAACTTTGCTACTAACTGGTGTGTGACCTTAGCCCATTCACTTAGAGAGAGAGAGAGAGAGAGACTATCTGTAAATTGAGGATAATAATATGTATCAACCTTTGTAGAATGTTTTGAGATTCTTAAGTTAAATCTTAAGTTATGCACTGCATAAGTGCAAACTATCAGAATTATAAAATTAAAATATTTTAAACTATTAGAATTTTAAAATACTGTACATGTAACACACGTTTACAATGGAAATAACAACTCAGCATCATTTATGGCATAGTAGTACTAACCATAATACCATTATCAAGGTAATGAAAAAATTAACAATTAAAATGGTATGAAAATACTGTAGGTCAGAATGGAAACCAATAAAGTCATAAAGCAGCCTTTGGACAATGAAAGCAGGAGTTATAAAGCTGAAAAAAGAGAAAATGAAGAGACCATATATAAGATGTGGAGGAAAGAAAAAGAAACATAAGAAAGTGTAATACATGAGAAATGTAGTAAATTAATTAATGCTTTTGCCGCTGAAGTGTGATGGATTAGCCGCCTCTCTACTTCTCCTGAATCAATACTTACAAGTACCTTTTTTTTTTATTCCAAAAAAGGTTCCTGCAGCAACTCCTTTCAGTGCCAAGTACCGCAGATCTACCATAAGCAAATTCACAGAGGACTGCTTAAACTGAAGAGTCCAATTAAAACTTCTGTTCACATTATTTTAATACCATTAAACTATTTTATTAGTAGACTGTACCTTATTTTTCATGAACTTTGAGTGACTCTTGTAAACTTCTATTTGTTTGATCTCTTCTTCTCGGTCCTCTATATTCAGAACTCCATTTGTCTTTAACATCTGTATTTCATCTTCGAGATCCCTTATATTGCGTTCAAGTGAAGCTATTTTTGTGTCCTGGATTAAAAATTTTAAAAAGAAAGAAAAAGAAAGAAAGAAAGAAAGAATTTGTAATTATATGAAACCTGGATGTTAAAAATGCAGTATTTGTAGCAATGTGGTACAATAATAATACACTAGCACAAGAAACTGGAACAAATTCTGCTTTCATTTATACTGATGCAGGGGTGCTGGAACAATTTGTATAGTGGGGGTGCTGAGAGTCATTGAACCAAACTGTCAACCCTGTATATAATGGAAACCACTTCAAGCCAGGGGGTGCAGCAGCACCCTCAGCATCCCTCGTTCCAGCACTTATGACATGTACTGATGTAAATCCAGATAATTCCACTGACACTGGCTTAAGGGAAAACAGGATTTGGACCTCTACTCTCAAACAAAAGACAGCACGATGCTTGATTTTATTTTAGCATCAATTAAGAATGAGCATTTTGATGCTCATGCACAATCTGGGCAAAATCCTGCCCTACATCCTAGAAGGCACACAAAAGAAGGACAATAGATGGGGACAGCAGGGCCAGATGTACATGGAAATAACTTAGGCCTTGCCAACTACTTAGGGCTATCAGGAGCTGGCTGGCCTCTCAATCTAGTGGTCTCTTGAAAACAAGGTTACAATCCAGTCCTGCTGTTTTGAGAAATAAGAGGAGTCTCCTTATGTCCATTTCCTCCACTGGTATACCCACATATAGCCAAAGGCAGGTTATATACTTTTCATCCTACAATCTCAAAGAGCTTTGCAAACAATATGTAACCAAGTTAATTTGCAACAACAGAAATGCCACCTCATATACCACGGATCATATGCTTCCTCATATACTGGTTATCAGCTTGTGCCAGCACAGCACTTACAAAATCCAGTGATTCAGCTCTCATTTTCATTTGTTGTCTGTAAATTAAAAAAATCTATCCACTTGGGGATGGATAGCGATCATCAGGACTTGTAGTACCTTCTCACACAACTTTCACTTTGAAAGAATATAGCAAAATGACTCAGTAGGCAATCTGTTTTCACACATCTATTAGGGAACAAATTTTCCATGGATCAAGCGCAGAGAAATTAAGTCCAAGAATACAAAGTAGCCAAGACATATTAGAAACTGGCATAAGATCCTTGCCCTACTGAAGTCAATGGCAGAAGGCCTATTGACTATAATGGAGTCAGGATTTTACCCCTTCTCTCTCAAAAAAAATAAAATAAAAGCTCAACCAAGACAAACTAAATTTGAATCTCTGTAGAAAAATAAAACTTTGTTTCTGTTTTCAGTTGACTGTACTGCCTGTCTTTAGCCAGAAACTGAAGTTCTGAGATATTAAAAAAGGTTATTCTTATACTACCTACAGACTGTCCTGAAGTAGTCAGCACCAAAACTTTTTGCATGATAGTAAAGCCTATTTTCAGGATATGACCAGGCCAAATTTGCCATTTCAGAGGTTGGATAGCCTGGATACAGCTCTGATAAGCATCTGAACTTTTGACTACTAACCCAAAATGAAACTTTGAACCCTTCGAATTTTACCAACCATTGTTACATATCCAAGAGGAACCAAAGCTATGTAGGGATATACATTACTTTCTTTTTCTGCAAGACATTGTGTTGAGTTGTAGTATTCCTTTATTCCTGTAACCAATAATGATTTGCAGAACCAAGAAATTAATGGAATGCATTTATTTCCTTTATTAGTAATAAAGAACTGTGAAATGGTTGGATGGGAGAGATTTGGTCTCTAGAATAATATCTTCTTTGGCTTGCTATGTAATAATTATCCATAATTTGGCTACTTAAATTCAGAGTATTGATAGACTGGTGGAAAAGAAGTAAGAGATTGAGAATTACAAGACTAAATTCTTATATGAGATGCCTATTTTTTCAGTCCCTACTCCCAGGCCTAATCCCATATTACCAAGCATTTACTTCAAAATGCTGAGGTCTAGATCAGTGTTTCCTAAACTTGGGACGCCCCTTGTGTAGGAAAAGCCCCTGGCAGGCCTGGTCAGTTTGTTTACCTGCCGCGTCTGCAGGTTCAGCCGATAGCGGCTCCCACTGGCCACGGTTCGCTGCTCCAGGCCAATGGGAGCTGCTGGAAGTGGCGGCCAGTACGTCCCTTGGCCCGCGACGCTTCTAGCAGCTCCCATTGGCTTGGAGCAGTGAACCGCGGCCAGTGGGAGCCGCGATCGGCTGAGCCTGCAGATGCAGCAGGTAAACAAACCAGTGGCCCGCCAGGGGCTTTCCCTACACAAGCGGCATCCCAAGTTTGGGAAATACTGATCTAGATTGTACCTAGGCCTCCATGGATGCACAAAAGAGAGGAGAACCCACAAAAGAGCCACCTTGTGCTTCTGAGAGAACAGATAAAACATTTGCTTTTGAGAAAAGACCAGGAGACCCTCGTAGCAACAGTATAATTAGGTGGAGATGTGCAACTTTAAAGTAATACCACAAACCTATTCCCCCACTGCACCAGTCAAAGGAGCTAAGCCAGCACAGGGGGAGCACCTAGTGGAACCTATTAAAAAGTATAGCAGAGACCACTGTTATATTCACTCTTTGTACTCCCATAGGCGCATGCGCGCGCACACAGACACACACCCTCCCTCCCTCCACTGGAAGATTTTCCTAGTACACAGAAGCCTATTCTCACAAGTGATCCATCCCCTTTCTCCCAACTTCTGGCAAAAAGAGGCTAGAGACACTTTAGAGCACGTTTTTGCACCCCTGACCATCCTGGCTAATAGCCATTGATGGACCTATCCTCCATGAACTAATCTAGTTCTTTTTTGAATCCTGTTATAGTGTTGGCCAGGTTGACTGTGTGTTGATTAAAAAAAACACTTCCTTTTGTTTGTTTTAAACCTGCTGTCTAATAATGTCATTTGTTGACCCCTACTACTTGTGTTATGAGAAGGAGTAAATAACAATTACTTATTTACTTTCTCCACATGTTTCATGATCTATAGACCTCTATCATACCCCCCCGGGTGGTGTCTTTCCCAAGCTGATAACTCCCAGTCTTTTTAATCCCTCATCACGTGGAAACTGTTCCATCCCCCTAATCATTTTGGTTGCACTTTGTATCTTTTCCAAGTCTAAAATACTCTTTTTGAGATGGGGTGACCAGAACTGCACACAGTATTCAAGGTGTGGGTATACATGGATTTATATAGTGGCATTATATTTTCTGTCTTGTTGTCTATCCCTTAATGATTCCTAATATTATGTTAATTTTTTTTACTGCCCTTGCACATTGAGCAGATGTTTTCATAGAACTACCCATGTCTCCAAAATCTCTTTCTTAAGTGGTAACAGCTAATTTAGATCCCATCATTTTGTATGTATAGTTGGGATTTTGTTTTCCAATGTGCATTACTTTTCATTGATCAACATTGAATTTCATCTGCCATTTTGCTGTCCAGTCACCCAGTTCAGTGAGATTCTTTTCTAACTCTTCACAATCAGCTTTGTATTTAACTACCTTGAGTAATTTTGTACCATCTGCTAACTTTGCCACCTCATGGTTAACCCTTTTTTCCAGATCATATATGAATATGTTGAACAACACAGGTCCCAGCACAGATCCTTGGGGGACACGGCTATTCACCCCTCTCCATTCTGAAAACTTCCCATTTACTCCTACTCTTTCTTTCCTGTCTTTTCACCAGTTATCCCTCTTATGACTGCTTAATTTACTTAAGAATGGAGAGACACAGCAGCCTTCCTCCCTGATTTATGTGGAAATGGTCACCACGTTAGGTATGACGCCTCAGAACATTCAGAGTACAATGTTATCATTATGGAAACTTTAAAAGGGAGCTCTACATCAGATTGTGAATAGCTCCCCAGCCCTTTTAGCTGATGTAATAGTTATGAGGAAATTGCAGTCTATGTATAAACAAATGCAAGGATGTACAACCAAGGAACTGAAAAGAAGGACCATGGTGTCCTCTTAGCAGTACATGTAGCTAAACAAGAGACAGCCTTGTGAAATGTTACCTTTAATGGATAGACCCCAACTATCAACTATCAGCCTCCACTTCCATTTTGGGAGAGAAGATTATTTCCTCCTGGATCACCTACCTCATAATTCCCACAGAAACCTTTTCATTCAGGCTTTGCTGCTCTGACACACAGTGTTTTAGGAGGCTAATCTTCAAGAATGACAAGGTAACAATAAGAATATTTTCTATTTTTAATACTATGACTTTAAGATTGAATATCTGGTTCTCCCTCCCATGGAAGGAATATTTCTACATTCTACTTGTAGATTATAACAGGTTTTGCCCCCTTTGGTAATGACGCTGACACTCACAAATGGTTATGTAACAGAATTAATTATAAAAACAACTGTGTGGACGTTCCCATCTTAGTATTGAAGGTAGTGGGTGGTTTGGGTGGGTTTTGCGCCTTTTCTTCCTTCTGTTTAAAATAAGATGTTTTGTTAAAGACCAAAGTCACACAAAATGTTACATCCTGGAAAATTTGTGATTTTATCTAACTAATTCCCTTTGCCCCTGTAAGTCTTCTGTCAACCCTATTCTGTCTAAAACACAAGAACAGCAAGTCATCTTCAGTGTGAAACAAAGAATTCAAGAACATGTTAATGATTAAACACCAACAATTTATAAAATTACTACCAGAGTAACACCATGCATCATGCTTTGTGAAATACTGTGTACATTTATTAGATAGTTATATTAAGTCACAGAATCAAAAACACAGCACACTAAACAATTAAAAGGGTCACACTAATAGATATTTTTAAGAAATTTTAGTATACAACAAAAGAATTATTTTAAAATCAAAAGCAATGCAGCGCTGGTTCTGCTACACAGAGAGGGCAGGCAGTTGCCTAGGGCCTCATAGAATCAAAGACTATCAGGGTTGGAAGGGACCTCGGGAGGTCACCTAGTCCAACCCCCTGCTCAAACCAGGACCAATCCCCAGACAGATTTTTGCCCCAGATCCCTAAATGGCCCCCTCAAGGATTGAATTCACCACCCTGGGTTTAGCAGACCAATGCTCAAACCACTGAGCTATTCCTACAGTAAATATTTGCTTGTCTTACTACAGTCTCATAGGGATGCCTAGCCCATGGAATCCCTACAGCCACCCATGCAGCAGTGAGTGTACGATGTGGTTCAAAATCAGACAAAGGAGGCCAGGGGAAAAGACAGGTGGCTCGTTGGTCACAGGCAGATTCTGCTTGCTACTAGAACTGTAACAATAGGCACAAACAAACTACACTGGGAAAAAGTTGGGTAACTCATTTGCATGACAATAGGATAGCAGATTGCAATAGCAGAGATATTTTGGGGTATGGAACTAGGTAAATATTTCCCCATACATTATGAAGTCTTACCTAACATACTGAATTTTTAAAACATTTTTTCCACTGTATTTTTATGCAAATATAACAGCCTGTCTTTTTTAAGTGCAATGCTGCAGCAAGATGGGGAATATGATTCCTAGATGCATAAACCAGGGAAATACTGAGTAGAAGTAGGGAGGTGATATGCTGGCAAATGAAGTTCCATGTCAATAAATTCCAAGTAATGCACTTTGGAGAGAAATTTTACACTATTCATACACCTTACATGATTCCATATTAACTGTAGCAATTCAGGAAAAGAACCTGTGCATCACTGTAAATTGCTCAATGTGCACCCACGATCAAAAAAGCAAACAAGATGTTAGGATGCATAAGGAATTGGACAGAGACTAATACTGAAAATATAACATTATTCCACATCTTTCACTTGTATTGCTGTTCCCAGTTTGACAAGCAACTCTGTTGCACATTCTGCTAATGATGTTACCTGTTCCCCTTTCTTCAGGGGGAGCTACAACAGAGAGGGTATTAAAGTAAAGCAGCAAGTGTTTTTACCCAAATCATTACACCCCCCCACCCTAAATCAACCCCCCCCCACGTCAGCAGCTCCCCTCCTCCGCCCTGAGGCACCCTCCTCCTCCCCCCCCCCCCCCCCGCGGCAGCTCTCCCCAGCCCGGGGAGCCGTGCGGCAGCTCCCTGCCCCAGCTCACCTCTGCTCCGCCTCCTCCCCGAGCACACCGTCACCACTCCACTTCTCCCGCCTCCCAGGCTTGCGGTGCCAATCAGCTGTTTGGTGCCACAAGCCTGGGAGGGAGAGAAGCAGAACAGGGCGGCGTGCTCAGGGGAGGAGGTGGAGCAGAGGTGAGCTGGAGCGGGGAGTTTCCCTGCGTGCCACCCCCGCTTACTTGCTGCAGGCGGCCCTCCCCGCACTCCCCTGCCCAAATGCCGACGACGAACGGGGCGGCCGAAGATCCGGCAGCTGAAGATCCGGCAGCTGCTGTCACCGCCGAAGGACCCGAAATGCCGCCCCCCCAAATGTTAGCGCCCTAAGCGACTGCCTAGGTCGCCTAATGGGTTGCACCGGCCCTGCCTGGTAGACACAGGGAGTTTGAGAGATGGGGCTCCCAGGTCTTCCTGGCTCTCCATCAGTCTGCCAGGTGCATGATGCAAAGATGCCAGGCATGCAAGCTAGTAGGAAACCAAGCAGGTTTTGAAGCCAGCCTAGCATGCAGTGTTCAAGCAGAATCCTGCCTAGTTTTCATCAGAACTTCATCAAAATTGGCACTTTCCTACAGAACAGTTTGATTTTGACAAATTGACCATTTCCAATAGAAAACCATTCCATCTAAAAATTTCCAACCGGCTGTAAGGAAAAAAAAATTTTTTTTAATTGCATTTGTTTGTAACAGGGTTTTCAGATTTGTATTTAATCATGTAGGTAAATTGCCATCTAAATTACCTACCGTATATACTCGTTCATAAGCCGAATTTTTTTTAGTAAAAAAGGGGAAGCACCAGAGAAGGGGGTCTATTTAAGAATGGGTGTAGAGAGGGAGAGGTGGGACACAGCCCTTCCCCACAACAGAGGGAGCAAGGAGAGGCAGCACAGCCAGCAGAGCCATAAGGGAAAAGGCAGGGCCAGAGTCTCTATGCTTCTGGCCACGCTGCTCTCCCCCCAGCCTCCGAAGCAGCTGCAGCTCCAGGGCTGGCAGGCCGCAGCCGTGCCACTCGGCCCCACCCCCCCCCCAGAGCAGGATGTGGCCACACCGCCAGAGCACGCTGCGGCCCTGACACCCGGCTCAGCCGGATGGAACATGCTGTGGCCACGCCGCCCGGTCTGACCCGCCGGAGCAGGCCTGCCGCCACACTGCCCAGCCTGCCGGAGCAGCTCCAGCCAGGTCAGAGACATCCTCCCCTGGCCCTCCCCAGATAAGGTGTGAAGGGATGGGATGGGGAGACTGTGGGGGTCCCAGGCTAGGGGTGGGGTCATGTGGGGGGTGGTCACAGGGGTTACTCCCCTGACTCCCAGCTTCTCCCCCCCCCAAAAAAATTTCCCCATCAGTTGCTGTCCTGGCCCGTCAGGGTAAGCAACTGGCGCACCGAGACACTTTGTTTACTTAGGTTTACCTCCATGCCTGCGGATGCTCGAGGTAAACAAACCATCTTGGCCCACCAGCCGCTTATCCTGATGGCCCGGGAGCCAAAGTTTGCTGACCCCTGAATTATAGGGTCGGCTTATGAACAGGTTATAAAAAATTTTCCATTTTTACTTATCCATCTTGGGAAGGTTGGCTTATAAACGAACCGGCTTATGTTCGAGTATATACGGTAATTTATTAGGTGAAACTCTCTAATCTGACATGTTTCCATGGACAGAATCATAGCTTATCACCATGGTATCTAAATCTTGATGAGATCAGCATTATTCATATTCATAACGAGAAGACCTTGGAGAATTAAGATACTGAAAGAAGCAAACAGAAAAATCTCTTTGCTATTACATTACCTACTCAGAGAAAACTCATCTATTATTAGGCATTTATTGTGCCCTCTGCAAAAGCATTTTTCTGAAAGGTTTTTGTGATGAAGGAGAGAGAAAAGTGTGTGGTGGAGTGTAAGACCAAGAAAAAAGGAGGTGCCTGTTTATAGAATTCTTGTTTTTGTGAAATCATCCAAAAAAGGGGGGGCGCAAAAGAACAACAAATTATCATGGTTATGATCAGCCTTAAGAAGGGACAAGAGTGAATAAACAAACAAACAACTACTGTAGTACCTATACCATAGAAAATTCCGTAAAGGAGCAAACCAGCTTGCTCCAGCCAACCCCATATTCTATTTTTAGTCTATTCTTTTCCCTGTTACTCTAGAGTATGACAAAATCCAAAAAAACCTTTAACTTTGTTTTACTAATGCTGCAATTTTATCATGAGTGGGGTGGGGGTTACATCTTCCTACTTTTACTGTAATTGATCAGTTTATGCCCTGTGGCATAAAATTTAAGTCTTGTAAGAAATTTCTCACTTAATGCCTTGTAGCTATTTATGTATCTGTTCACATAAGTCCTGAGTACTGAAATCAAACATTTCTTTTTAGTCTCTACTCAAACAGCGTGTTGTAGCTAATGCTGTGGGAAAATTTCACATTACTGATTTTTTTTCATTCAGAATCAGAACATAAACCTCAGAAGTGAAAAATACTCTGCGGAACACACATTTTTTTAAAAATTCCATTTTGGAAGAACTGAAATGAAATTTTTCAAGAATTTCCATTATGGCAAGCTGGCTCACCAGCTGGGCAGCCAGGCAGCCTAAGGCTCCCATCAGGCAAGCTCTAGGGGAACAGAGCAGGCTGGGAAGCCTACTAGACAGGTAGATGGGGAATTAGGATAGCCAGGCTGCTAGGGAACTGAGAAGACTGGCAGGAAGTCTGCCCAGCCAGTCAGCCTCCCTGGTTTCCATTCAGTTGAATCAGCATTTCAGACCGAAATCCATTCTGTCAGAAAAACTTCAACAAGCGTTAGTTGTGGCTAAATTTATGGACACTTGGTCTGACAATCTAACAACCTGAAAGAAGAGCATATGCAGCAGCGTTTCATTTGTGCAAGGGCTTGCCAGGGCTGAGCCCCAGCACCTCTAGGTGTGGCAGTTCATAGCCCCGGCACCTCTGGGCTTGTTGCATCAGTAATTAATGTAAAAAAATTGCTTGGGCCCCAACACCTCTTTCATTACAAATTAAACACTGAGATGCAGTATCTCCTTCAAGCCTCAAGCTCTGTGGTTTATCTACACCAGCAGCATTCCCGATCTGGGACTGTTGGAATGCTGCTGGTATAGTTAAGCCACAGAGCTTGGGGTTTGAATCACAAAGACAAAAGGTTTGGCTACAGTAAGATTAAGGAAGAAATATAATATTACTAGGACTAATTACTCCTCTGAGTTCTCCAAAAATATGGCATCAGTGATTGAAGTTAGGCCCTCCAAACTCTGTTACAGACTCAGGAATATATAGCAGGACTTTCTATACTGGATCAGACTATTAATCGGAATTAGTATACTACTTCCAACAGTTGCCAATACCTAATGCTTCAGAGGAAGGGGCATCTCTCCTCCCCCATTAATGACCCTACCTAACAGTGCAATCCTATATTTGGCCTGGGAGAAGAATTGGATTCCTTCTTTACTGGTCCCAGCAGTGTTAAGTTTTTGCCTTGAAGCATAAATTAAGAGCATTAATACAGGATTGTCCTGATTGTGCTGAGGAAAGTTGAAGTCGTAAGAAGCTGACTCTGCAGATTAGTTTCCAGTGATAATGACTCATATATCCCAGAACATTATGACAAAACTGCTGGTAGCATATTGCCTGACACACACACACACACACACACACACACACACACACACACACACACACACACTAAAATATAGAGCTGGACAAATAATTTGCAAGAAATAATTTATTCAAGGCATTTTGCCTCTATCTGTTCATGAAATGTCAGCAAGCAAATCACTATTCCCAAATCTATTTGTAACTTAAAAGTATTCATCAAATTATTTCCGTGAATAACTCTTTAGAGTGTTCACAAGAAGCTCGATGTCAGTATTCAATATTTGAAATTGTAAATTCAATCTGTCTTGATCAGTTTTAATTGAACACACACATCACATGGTATGTTTCTATTCCCTCAATTGAGAAATAGAGCCTTTAGTTTCATGGGTTTTTTATGTCAATACTTTGATCATTGCTTTTTTTCTTAAAAGATTTATTTTCTAAGGAGATAGTGTCACCTTAAGGTTAGGCCCAAAATTTAAGTCCTATAAAAGAAGGATATTACCAAACCTATTATGAATATACATGGTTTCATTATTAATTTCACAGAAAAGAGGTTTTTGTGATAAACATTCACTGATTATAAGCCCAACATGACAGCTATTGCAAGAGAGCCAAAAAGAAAAAATCCTTAGGAAAAAAGTGAAATACAAATAATGATAATTAAATAGCCAGTGTCTGTATAGATATTAAAAGTAGCGTGTAGAAAATATTCAGGTTCATCTTTAAAACAAGAGAAAAGGAAAACTCGTGCAATCAGAACAAGAAGAGTACTTTGCACTACACACACAAGCAGTTTTCTAGTAACATACCTGAAATATCAAAGCTGGATCAATATATAAAGATGGTTGTTTCTGCAAGTAAGGTAAAATCACAAATATTTTCATTCACTTAAGAACTTCCCATTTTTAAATACTTTTTGCTCTTGTCTCTGTGCTATTCAGACTTCAGCATGATTGTCACTAGTTTACAATGAAGATGAGCATTATGCCAAATTGGTAGGCAGATTCTGCCTAATTTACTCACACAGGTAGTCTCGCTAGTTTAAGTGGGACTTTGCATGAACAAGATTTGGCCCTGGTGTTGCGAAATACACAGTATTAGTTCTTAATACAAACAATGAATGCAAGCATGCCAAATATATTCAACCTCCTTTTAATGTTTTAGGTTATTTTAACAAATAGTAACCAATCTTACATGCTTATATGCCAAAGAGCATATAAAATTATTACAACACATATGCCAAACTCAGAGTGTAAGTGGGTGCAATTCCGTTAACAGCAATGGATTTCAATACACCTGCCTCACTCACTAGGTGACCCTGCCTCATTTATGTACATCATTCAACTGGTACATTGAATGAGGTAGGGAAAATAATAGTATTATCATGTAATGAAAGTCTATCATAATGCATATGCACATGGAGACAGAGTTAAGGCTGCATTACACATTTCTGGACTTTTTAGTTTTTAGCGTGGTACTATTATATATTCTCAACTTAGTTTTTTAGTATGGAATATATAACAAAGTATACTGCAGTAAATAACCTAGCATTAACGTATCTTCTAACATTTAGAAAAACAAAAATATACTACTACTACTCATTGCTTTGTCAATAAAATAAAACTCGTTTCTGGTTTGCATACATAATTGTTGGTAAGACTTCACAGTAAAACAGTTTTCATGTCATGTCTTTCTGCAAAAATGGAAGATTTGAGATGGGTGATAGCTAGAGAAACTGTCCACACCAAAACATGGTTTCTTAAGCAAGAGTGTAACAACTGCTTCTTAAGAAAATCTGACACCTTGCCCTTTTTAAACAAGGCACTGACATTCCATTCCAACAAGGTCCTCAATGCCTCATTGCTGCTTTTCACAAGAAAGAAGAAACATGGATCTAACATACAGGTTTTTGGTCCTGTACATCCTCAGTTCCTCCCACATGCACCACATAATAAAATGCAAACATAGAAGATGCTGGATTTGTTCCCCAAAAACAGATTTAGCCACCATGGATACAGAGAACTCCGTCCAAATATGAGTAATTGTATATTACAAGTAACCTGACAACTCATTGCAGAAAGAAACACATGTCATCAGATGCAAATGATCCAATTTAACTAGATTAACCACCAGGAACAGTTCCACTGACTGGATCTTTGCAGAAAGCTACAAAGGAAGTGAAGAATATTTTCTTCAACTCCTGCACAGCCACAACATAGGATCTCAGAAACTCTATGTCACCAGCATTCTAGCTTTCTTCCCTTCCACTTCATTACTCATGTATCATCTACATTAGCACTGCAAGGACAAAGCTGAGGAAGAGGATGTGACGGACCATCTCTATCACTGGTTATGGAAACAGATCATTATAATATTTTAGCAAACAATCAATAAAGTCGTTTATCATCAAATCCAATCTGCATTTAATGCAGGACATACACAAAACAACTACGCCACTTTTTCAACCCTCTCAATTCACGCTGAACTACATAGCTAGCTGGACGATCTGGACTAATAACAGGCTTGTAGTATCATCCAATAACTGATGCCTATTATATTATTAACCAATGACCTTTCATTCAACAGAATAATTAGAGTAGGTTTACCATCCACCCACATCACAGACTCCTGTGAACATACCCTTAGCAAGGCAGGTGATACCAATATTACATGCTTCTGGCTTACATCTCATTCAGATAAACTATAACCTATACTAATTCAGTTATTCATTTAACATTTTGCTAGCATATCAAAATACCTCAGGTTTTCAGACTATATTTCAATGACCTTCCTCCTAAAACAAGCCTTTTATGCCTGGGCATTATTTTAAGGAGGGAGAAGAAAAAGGCAGACTGTCCCTCTGCAAATTTCAGCCTGAAAAAGCTAACCAAAAAACCCTACCACCGTTTGTCTCCACCAACTTTCAGCCAGCTAGTGCAGAGCGAGGGGAAACAGCTAAGGGGAGTCTGAAGCTGCTGCTTTAGGTACCAATGCTCAGGAAATCCGCCCTGCTTTCCATTTCTGGGTGAGGATCAGCTAGCTGTTTATTTGATTTGCTCAGCTAACAGGAGGCAGCTGCAGACACTGCAGTGAAGTCTCCCACCACTAGCTGTTGCTGTGCTCCTTGTTGGGCAGGCAGGAGGCTACAGTTAGGATTCTTGTTAAGAGGTGAACTCTCTCCTAGCCGTTTAGCTTCCAGCTTCAAGTGGCCGAGGTCAGCAGAATGAGAAGGATGTTAGCCTGCTGAAGAGAAATCCAAGCTACTGGCTTTCTGCCTTCCCAACAGCTTCTGCTTTTCCTCCTCTGTGCCTGAGGGGACAGATAAGGGGATGGAAGAACAAAGGTGGAGAAAGGACAGAGGAACCTTGGGAAAAGGGGGGCTGAGAAATAACAGGGACAGATGGGAACCCCAACCAACGTTGCTAACTCTCTGTCTTCAGTATTTGTTTTCTTTAGTGAACCAACTGATGGAATCAGGAGACAACATAAGGATCTCAGGTTCCATTTAAAAAAAATAACATTCTTGCCTTCCTGGTTGCAAATTACAGCCTGAAAATGTAAAAATAAAGCACCCTAAGGCTCAACAACCAGAAGGCAAATAAAAATAACTCAAAATGAATGTATTACTTAATAAACCTCTTGATTTGAACCCTGACTCATGATCTTTGAACATTTGGGGTTGGCAATACTAGAACCCTGGAAACAATAGCCTATGGAGTCAGTGAATACTGACCTCCATCATATGACAGAAACATCTTGTACGCCATCTTGTAGTGTGATTGATGCCAGGAAATAAAGAGCATGTCTATGTGCCATCCTTATTACAGACAGGAAACTTGGGGAGAAGAGACCCTTTAAGACCAAGGAGTAAATCTGGATAAGGAAGTTTGGGAGAACTATAAATCTTGAAGGAATGAGGGATAGAGTGGAACGGAGAGCTGCAGTTTCCTGGCTCTAGGCGATCACTCTGTCCTCTGACCCATCTCGGCAGAACTGAGCTTTTGTGGAGAGGGAGGGGACAAGGGAGGTGATAGGTACAGGGGAAACTGAGGAGGAGCTAGGCACTTTGGAGAAGAAGGAAGAGAGTGGAAATGAGGAGTGGGAGGCTGTGTTTGAGGAAGCAGGCAGGGAGAATTAGAGGTCTGGAGAAGTCTGGAAATTTGGAAGGAAAAAGTGAGTAAGGAATTTTGAGACAGAGGGGGGTTGGTATCTGGAAAGATAGGGCTAGGAAAAGAGAACATGGCAGTTTTGGCAAGCAGTTCTCGGTGGAGGGAAAGGAGAGATGGGGAAGAAAGAGAATTGGGGTGCAGAAGAGAAGAGACATGGGGAGTGTAGGGATTTGAAGAAAAGAGGACAGATTAAAAGGCTCTGGGGAAAGGTAAAAGTGTCAGGTGAGGGAATTACAGACTCAGCAATGACCAGTGAGAGTGCTCATTACAAAAATCTTGCAGGTAAAAAGCACTGCTCTCAAGCCTTTTTCAATGGAAACAATACATTTCCGAGTATCCTGAGAAGCCTAAAGACAGGACTTTCTGAGTTCAATGGCAGAAAAATTGTCAGAATACCTGTGACTCTGGGTACTTCCTCCAACCAAATGGAGAATGGGTTTGCGCATTTGCCGAAGAATCAAAATTTATTTTGCAGCTTAACCTTTAGGGCCCTCTTTTTTTTGTTACTATTCTCACAGGTGCAACACATCAGTTTGACTATTTTTTAATTGATCTTATTCAACATTAAGTGTTCAAAATGATCATCCCAACAAAACACAGTCTCCTACTTTCTAATATGCTGTAGTCGATAAATTACTGCAAAAACTGTTCTTGTATCAGCTAATACATGGATTCCCAGACTGGAATCAACAGCAAGTTCTGCATAAACTATATAGCAGTACATGGGACACTGCCATGGGTATAACTTTTTTTCATTAGACATATAGGATATCCAAGCTAATAATTATCCATTAAAAAGGCAGCTCCTGTATTTATTTCAGCATTCAGACATGCTCTAGTCACTCACTTAAAAGTCAGTGGCAAAACTAAGGCCCTTAATTTGCACTTCCTTTAAGACAGAAGTGAAAGGCCATCATTATTGTATTCAGGATGGTTTGCCAACTCTCACAATTTTATCATGAGTCTAATAATATTTGAGTTATTTCTTAAAGCCCCAACTTGTGCATTTACACAGTTTTGTGAAAATCTCAGCTTTGATTAAAATATTGTAGCCTATATGGTTGTGGAGAAATGTTACAAATTGTTACCCCTAAAGAGTCAAAACCCAGAAGGCAAATAAAAAGATGTCAACATAACTCTGGTTTAAAATTATGAGATTTAAAAAATCTAATGGTCTTTTTTGAATGCCCGAATTGTAACTTTTGAATGTGTGATGTTGGCAATGCTATATATCAAACAAAGCAATCAAGCTTTGTCACAGCACTCTTCCCCTTAGATAAATTTCTGACCTGTCTCCAGTGTGAAAATGGTTTTAAGAGAAAGGTAGGGAATATGGGAAGTGATCTTCAACAGGAAAATGATCTTTAAAAGGTTCGTATGAGAGGCAGATGAGAGGCAGATTTCAATTATTTGGTCAGAGACAGGCTATTATTTTTTCTTTTATGCCTGATCATTCTCTTTGGGCTTAGTACACCTGGAACTATGTACTGAACATTTATATTCCTTAATATTCAGCAATAGAATACTTGGTTTTACTAAGCCTCAAGCAAAAAAACAAAAAACAAAAAAACCCCTTTGTTGCCCCCATTGTACCTGAGTTTCTTTGTGCTTCCAGCAGGTTGCAAGGAGCCCAGCAATTTACAGATTGAGAAAAAGTGGCTTAAACACAATAATTAAATATAATAATCAAAAGAACAGTGAATTATACAGAAACAGATAATGGCATAAATACCCAGAAGACCTGTTAAAAAAAGCGGATATAAAAATATACCTTTCATTAATATTCATTTATCCACTCAGCTTTGACAGCAGTTAGTACAGTCAAATTTGGCAAATCACACACACAGTTTTGGGAAAGGAAGAATAGCTTTGTAATGCAAGAATTTCACATCCAAAAAATGAGTAATATGCAGCTCAGTGCTGAAGAGTCATTTATCTTTTAAGGTGGATGATAAGGTTGTTTTCAGGTTTTTGTCATTTATAATATTGTATCATATGGCAAGTGTGCAACATAAAAACACAGGGCTTATTCGGATTTTCTTTACACCAGATTTATACCACTGTAACTTCATAGACCTTAGTGGAGCTAGTCCAGATTTACATTAACATCCAACCAACAGCAAGCCATTAGCATGTATTCTTATTATCTGTGACAAAAGCTGGTGTGTGTGTGTCTTCTGCACTAATTCTTTAATAATAAATATATGAGCCAAACCTACTAACTCTTGCTTATGTGAGTAGCCTCATCAAAGGACTATACACAGGAGTAAGGGTTTGCAGGATTAGTCCTCTGGAGTTTTCTAATTACTAAAGCTAACAAAGTTTTCCTGAAATATACCCCAAGCTGTTCTGATAACTAAAATACATTGCATTGCATTACATTGACAATGCATTGATTGTCCAACTTTTTTCTGTATGTTATTTAATTGACATGCCCTAGAATGTAGCCAAATTATCCTTGCAAAACTTCACTGAGCAGAACTTGTCTCCTTTTTGAAGGGACTATTAAGAACAGTAATATGAGTGTGAAGAGGAGAACCACTAAAATGGAGGTTAGTAAAAGGAAAAAATGTTTACTATGCTTTAGTAGAATATGAAATTCTACTCTATGATTACAGGAAAACGGCCACTACTTTCTGTATGATCTAGTTGCTACGATCAGCAAAACCAGTTTATCAGCTTGCTCACTGCAAATCAGTCATCTTTCTAATACGGGGATGATTTATTGAGAAAATATGTGGAAAGGGAGAAATTATTTAATTTATCAATAATGGGTTTGGAAAAAGATGAATTATTTGTTCTTTCTGGAGACAAAGAATATTTTTATACCTTTCCCGGAATGCTATTCTCACATTTGTGAAATTGCAGGCCTTAGCTTTTCACCAAAAAGGGGTATTAGTCAAAATGCAAAACTGTATGTGCAGTTACTATGAATAAGATGTTTACAAGAGCGAATGGTAGCTACATTTATTTTGGGGAAGTTCTATGGCCTGAGTTATACAAGAGGCCAGACTAACTGATCACAATGATCCCTTCTGGCCTTGGAATCAAGGAATCGAAAAAAACTTTTACAGAGCTATAAAATTTAGAAATGTTTGCGGGTGGGGGGGGGGAGGGAATACTGATTATTCCCTTGCTTTACACAAAAATAAATTCAATAAAAGCTACAGCTCATTTCTTGTTTTTATATTAACTGGTATTAACTGAGTTCAAACTAAAAGATTACGTATTGGCAAGCATGCAAAGTCCATACCTTCATCTCTATAACTGTCTGAAGAGCTTTTGTCTTTGCTGGTTCAGGCTGAAGTTGGGTTCTTCTGTGTAGTTCCTGTGGAGGGACACGATAAAAATAAGCTTGACGACTCATCTTTCCATTATTTTGTCTCTCATATAAATATAGCACAGTCCACAGCAAATTAAAAGTCTGATGTTCAGAAGTGCACAAGTCCAAATGCTACAGGTGCATCTTTCTTATGATCCCTCTAGCATCACTGCAGTCTCTATCTTATATTACAGTCAACGCTGTCGGCACATGCGCTATTTCTGAAACCTCTATCAATAATTAACGTCAACTGTGACAAAGCCTGCAAGTAATTTCTTAGTCCAAATACAACACTGCTGCTTTTGCCCAGACATCAAATCATAATTCATTCAATTATAGTACACTGTGTTGCTAATTCAAAAACTAAGAAAAATAAATGTCATTTAAAATCTTTTACTGAAGTTCTCTGCTTAGAGTTTTTCTACCAATATTTGAAGCAAGCAATTTAAAACCATTACATTCAAATTTGACATTTTAAGAATAGCAATTATATAATGGGTTGATGCAGCACCATCTACAGTAGCTTTTGCATTCCAGTTTTTATGTATCACAGTATGATATTTTTCACAGTTTAATCTACAGGTAATAAAAATATAGAGGTTACAATTGCTACACAAAGATGTTCAATTAACAAAAGCAAACATCAGCCACTCTTCAAAGCTGAAGACTGAGGGTAGATATTGACAACATTGAGAACTGTGTACAAACCATTAATTGAAAAATATTTTAATATCTATTCAAAGTACTGCTTCTGATGCCGATGTGAATGTTTCTCACATACTGTAGGTGACTGTAAATTCCATGGTATTCCATATGTGGTTATTTTATAGTCTCTGTCCATGTCTCCTTCACACACACATGTGCACAGTTAGAACAAAACGGGTTTCAGATGTGGTACTCTAGGGTTCTCATAGGATCTGCTGGAATTCAGAATTATCTGTGTAAAGGCTATTGTTTTCTGGCCCTCTCAGCCCCACTGACCTACATGAAAATTGCAATGCCACAGGACATTGCCACCAAACCTTCCCACAATGAGTTTCAGAGCTATGAAGTGGGAGGTGACTAAAATAATGTTGATGGGTTCAGAATTAGCTTACTTGATGATTCCTTGCAGGATTAGTGGGAACTATACTATGGACAGTTGCTGTCTCCCGCAAGTCCTAACTTGTCCATTCCCAACCTTATTCCCATCCAAAAAGCTCAATTTCTGCAGAGATACAACTTCAAGTATGGAGGGCAAATGATGCTGTGGATGTGTCATCTTCCTCCTGACCTCTTCCTTCATCCAGATCAAGCAATTTACCATCCCTATCTCGTTGGGTCTCCATTCTTTCTGGTGAGACTTCAAAGGCCCAAATTTTGGATTTTAATTAGGTAATCCTGTATTCATGTTTCTTCTTTATAAGCCCAAATAAAGATGCCTAAGAGACCCTCAAACTATATCTCTAAGCAATTGCTTTTGATGTTGTAAACTAGTCCCTTTAAAACCAAACACTAGAAATAGAGGGAACACATTCCTTAGGGTATGTCTACACTACAAAATTAGGTTGATTTTATAGAAGTTGATTTTTAGAAATCGATTTTATACAGTCAATTTTGTCTGTCCCCACTAAGCACATTGAGTCGACGGAGTGCGTCCTCATTACAGTGACTAGCATCGACTCATGGAGTGATGCACTGTGGAAGCTATCCCACAGTTCCCGCAGGCTCCGCTGCCCATTGGAATTATGGGTTAAACTCCCAATGCCTGATGGGGCAAAAACATTGTTCCAGGTGGTTTTGGGTATATGTCATCACTCTCCCCTCCCTTCCTCCCTCCATGAAAGCAACTGCAGACAATCACTTTGCGCCTTTTTGCCCGAGATACCTGTGCAGACGCCATAGCATGGAGACCACTCAGCTCACCACTGCTGTTGCGAGCATTGTAAACACCTCATGCATTATACTGCAGTATGTGCAGAACCTGGTTAAGAGACAGCAGCACGAGAACGATTGTGAGGAGAACATGGACACAGACGTTCCTGAAAGCACGGGCTGTGGCAATTGGGACATCATGGAGGCAGTGGGGCTGGTTGATACAGTGGAATACCAATTCTGGGCCCAGCAAACAAGCACAGACTGGTGGGACCGCATAGTGCTGCAGGTATGGGATGATTCCCAGTGGCTGCGAAACTTTCGCATGTGTAAGGCCACTTTCCTGGAACTCTGTGAGTTGCTTTCCCCGACCCCGAAGCACAGGAATACCAAGATGAGAGCTGCCTTGACTGTTGAGAAGCAAGTGGCAATAGCACTGTGGAAGCTTGCAACGCCTGACTGCTACCTGTCAATTGGGAATCAATTTGGAATGGGCAAATTTACTGTGGGGACAGCTGTGATTCAAGTAGCCAATGCAATTCACTGATATTCTACTATCAAGGGTAGTGACTCTGGGAAATGTGCAGGTCATAGTGGATGGCTTTGCTGCAATGGGGTTCCCTAACTGTGGTGGGGCGATAGACGGAACGCATATCCCTATCTTGGCACCGGACCACATAAACCGCCAGGGATACTTCTCAATGATGCTGCAAGCGCTGGTGGATCACACGGGACGTTTCACCTATATCAACATGGGATGGCTGGGAAATGTGCATGACTGGGCTGTTTGAGCAGCTGCAAGAAGGGATTTACTTCCCAGACCAGAAAAGTACTGTTGGGGATGTTGAAATGCCAATAGTTATCCTTGGAGACCCAGCCTACCCCTTGCTCCCATGGCTCATGAAGCCATACCCAGGCAGCCTGCACAGTAGTAAGGAGTAGTTCAACTATAGGCTGAGCAAGTGCAGAATGGTGGTAAAATGTGCCTTTGGAAGTTTAAAAGTTCACTGGTGCTGTTTGCTGACTAGGTTAAACCTTCTGTTGCTTGGGCCATCCTCTGGAGTGGAGTGGCTGGGTGCCCAGAGCCTTCCCTCCCTCCCCCCAAGTGTTCTTGGGCATCTGGGTGAGGAGGATATGGAACTTGGGGAGGAGGGCAGGTGGTTGTACAGTGGATGTAGCAGCAGTCTGTACTCTTGTTGGCTTTCCTGCAGCTGCAGCAGATGCCTGAGCATGTCCGTTTGCTCCCTCATTAGCCTCAGCATTGCATCCTGCCTCTTCTCATCGCGGTCACTTAATGCTTTCCTGGACTCTGCCACTGAATGCCTCCATGCATTCAGCTGTGCCCTATCAGTGCGGGAGGAATGCATGAGCTCGGAAAACATGTCATCGCGAGTGCGTTTTTTTCGCCTTCTAATCTGCGATAACCTCAGCGATGGAGATGATAGGGGGAGCATAGAAACATTTGCACCTGCGCAGGGATAAAAAGTGAGTAAAATTTAAGATGATACATTTCTGAGAACAAAAGGGAGTCTCTTTCACAGTGAATCAAGCAATTCACAGCAGACAGCACATGTGCTTTAGGTACAAGGTCGCATTTTGCCTTTTATATTGAGCGCCTGCCGGTATGGTGACACATCACACACGGCTAGGCAACAGAATTTGGTTTCCAGGCAGCCATGATAAGCCAAAGGCTACGCGGGTTTGGCTTCTAACACCTTGATAACATGTGGGAATGTTTTCAAACTGCAGCGCCATCCTTTCCCATAGCAAGCAATGCCGGTTGGGTTTGCCATTTAAAAGGAGGGGCTGTGGTTTTCGGGTGGACGTGCAGCCCAAACCTCCCCCAACCCCTCCGTATGGCTATTTGGGATGATCCCTTCACTCCTCCCTCCACCATGTGGCTATTCTCAGGGAAAACTGGCACTAAATTTAGTAACTTTATTCATGAAGAACATCAGTCTAATAGTGGTGCTTTGGTCCTTCATGCCTACATGGATGAACTCTCATTTTTGTCTCCAGTGGAGATGGAGAGATTTGCAGAAGAATTTCTTGCTTTGTCATTCAGTGAAAATGAGAAAAATGCAGCCTACTATGCTTTAGCCATAGTACATGGTGCAGCTGCCTATTTGCCAGACTTCCTGGATTATTTTGCTTTTAATTTCCCTAACACTCCAGTGAAAATGGAAATTCTGGGCAAGGAGGACATAGAAATGATGACTATTTCAAATTTTCATACTCAGACTGTATTTAAGCTCCTGAAGGTGTTCCTGGCTTTATTGATTTTGTTCCGGATGTCCTGGCTTGTTCCGCCGTCCTGGCTGATGGTGCTGCCTGAGTACGTGAGTGTTTCTACAACGAGTGAAGATCTGGTCTGTGTATCCACACCCTTTCTGAAAACCAGCTTGCTCTTTTCTGAGAACACTATCAAGTGCCTCTGATATACGCTGGACTATGATCTTACACAATACTTTGCTTGGCACAGATAAAAGTGTGATACCACACCAGTTATTACAATTACTGAGAGTTCCTTTCTTTGGTATCTTCGCTGTAACACCATTGGTCCACTCATCTGGCACTCTTTCCCTTTCCCAGACTGATGTAAGTAGAGGGGCCAGGATAGATAGCAAGTTAAAGTATGGGCTCGATGAATGGACTATAAGGTGGATAGAAAGCTGGCTAGATTGTTGGGATCAACGGGTAGTGATCAATGGCTTGATGTCTAGTTGGTAGCCAGTATCAAGCGGAGTGCCCCCAGGGTTGGTCCTGGCGCCAGTTTTGTTCAATATCTTTATTAATGATCTGGATGATTGCACTCTCAGCAAGTTCGTGGATAACACTAAGCTGGGGGGAGAGATAGATACACTTTAGCCAAGCGCAAATAGCCTAGCATGAACGGGGTCCTTTTACTGTTCCCTTACAAAAATTCTCCTACTTCAACCAGGTGACCATGAATGCTGTCACTCTCCTGAGACTAACACAGAAAGATATAGACCGAATGTTGCTTGAATGCGACCAAAACCCAGGACCATTCGCTGCCATGCTTTGTGCTGCAATGCTTCCAGACTACTTGCAACTGGCTTGGCATGGTAAAGTGTCCTACCGTGGAGGACGAAATAAGGCAGCCCTCCCCAGAAACCTTCTGCAAAGGCTTTCAGAGTATCTCCAGGAGAGCTTCATGGAGATGTCCCTGGAGGATTCCCGCTCTGTCCCCAGACATGTTAACAGACTTTTCCAGTAGCTGTACTGGCCACGAATGCATCCCAAGTCTTCAGGGCAAATCAAACATTAAACACTATTGCTTTTAAACCCTGAACTGTAGTTACAAATGTGCACTCACCAGAGGGGCCTTGTCTGCCTTCAGGGTCGGGGATCCCGCCCTGGGAGGGTATTGGCTCCAGGGTGATGAAAATGTCCTGCTGCCAGGGAGAATGAATTCACCGCTTGCCAGCTGTGCATTTTCCTCCACCTGCTCCTCCTCATCCACAAAATCCTCCTCCGTGTTGCATGAGACTCCCCCCTTGCAGGTGTCCACGGACAATGGTGGGATAGTGGTAGGGTCCCCCCCCCTAGAATGCCATGCAGCTGATCATAGAAGCGTCATGTATGGGGCTCTGACCCGGAGTGACTGTTTGTCTTCTTTGTCTTTTGGTAGGCTTGCCTGAGCTCCTTGACTCTCACGCAGCACTGCTGTGTGTCCCTGTTGTAGCCTCTGTCCATCATGCCCTGTGCGATTTTGGCATATCTATTAGCATTTCTTCTTTTTTTAATCAGAGTTTTGCCTGCACAGATTCTTCTCCCCATACAGCAATCAGATCCAGTGTCTCCCGTTCGCTCCATGCTGGAGCTCGTTTGTGATTCTGGGGGGACTGAAAGGTCACCTGTGCTGCTGAGCGTGCCATGCTGACCAAACAGGAAATGAAATTCAAACGTTCCCAGGGCTTTTCCTGTGTACCTAGCTAGTGCATTGGTGTTGAAAGTGCTGTCCAGAGCAGTCACATTGGAGCACGCTGGGATAGCTCCCAGAGGTCAATAATGTCGATTTGTGTCCGCACTACCCCAAAATCGACCCAGCAAGGTCGATTTTAGCACCACTCCCCTTGCCGGGAAGGAGTACAGAAATCAATTTTAAGCGCCCTTTAGGTCGACGGAACGGGGTTGCTTGTGTAGACACATTCATTATAAAAATTGATCTAACGTGGCTAAATTCAACCTAACCCTGTAGTGTAGACCAGGGCTTTGAGTGCCTCAAGCACTTGGAGAGCTAATGAAGTACATTTTCGGGGGAAAAAGTTTCTCTGTAACTGTCAATCGGACTTCAAATGACTTGGAGACTGTTTCATAATGTGGACAGTATAAGATCAACATCCAAGTCTTTAATAAAATTTGGCACCAAATGCTGCTCTCAGTTATATCACTGCAACTCCATTTCATGCTGTCTTCCATATTGCTCCTTATGAATGGGCAAAGCTCCCTCTCAAAACCCATAAAGCCATCTCCTTGTCATCATTCAGTTTCCTCCTCAAAACCCATCTCTTTCCATAATGCATACAGTAAAGGACAACCTGATAAGGGCTCAGCAGGTGGAGAGCTGTGATTATTACTACTAACCAGCTAAGTATTGGGCAAATCCCACTGTCTCAGACAAACAGGAAGAAAGAAATGATGTAACAGATGTGTTTTAATTAGGCCACAACTTTATTCATTTAACCTATCTGGCAGTAAATAATACAATGCAGGTCATCACTCTTTCCTTAATCTTTTTTACCTATTTAGGAGGGCTGCCAACAGCAATCCCCCTTCCCAACCTAGTCCCACCTCACTTCTTGACCCCACTGCCCTCCCCTCATATGGGGGGGTGGGGTGTCTGGGGAAAAAACAAGGTTATCTCTTCATTGTACCAGACATTAGGAGCCCCAACACCCTCTTTTCCAGCTTCCTTAGGGCTTACCTTCCCTTAAATCCACTTCCAACTCTTGCTAATCAGTGAACTATATATCCTCTCTAATGAGTACCTGCACCGGACACCTGCCACATCTGCTACCTACTAAGTTGTGACATCTTAAACTCCTTACCTACCTCATCAGTTCCTGACCTATGGGAAAGATGGGGGGAAAAACACGCTGCCCCTGCTAATCTGGCAGAGATGGAAAAATTCCTTCCCAGCCCACACCCCCACAAAAAAAGAAAAGATAAAAAGCAAATAGCACAGTTCCAATGACAGATCATTAAAAACAGTCTACTTTCACCCCATGGGTGAGCTGGTGGGTGCTGCTGATTGTGACTAATGAGAGAGTTCTTCCTGAATATACAAATACCTTTCCTTTCTCCCACCTGGTCCAGCCACTTACTATTCCCCCTTTGGCTCCACTCAGGTAAATCCCGTTCCCCTCCCTGTAATCCAAATGCAGTAGGATCCCTATCCCTTTTTTTGCTGCGGCTGCCCAGACAATGACCAACAGCATTCAATTGCAGTGAGCATATTATATTTATCTCATCTTCCCCATCCCACTCCGGCACATATATTAGCCTCATCCACCCGTTACAAACCCTTCTCTTTTAGAGTACATCTACACTGCAATTAAAGACCCACAGCATGGCTGCAACTGGCCCAGGTCATCTGACTTAGGCTTGTGGGCTATAAAGTTGAAGTGTAGACATTTGGGCTCAGACTGGCATCCGGGCTCAGACTCCATACTCAGTGCCACAGGGTTTTTTATTATACTGTAGACCTACCCTTACAGGTTAAGCTTTTGTGATCAGGGGCTGTCATTTATTATATCTTTACGCACAATGGAATCCAACCCAGTTGCAATTTTTAGTTGTTACCACAATATAACTGTTAAATAAAAATAACTGATTTGGCTCATGATATTAAATCAATTACTACAGTATTTTAAGACATCTCTAAAAAACACATCCTGAAGAATTCAGGATTTAATATTTTAAATATCTATACAAACAACTAAAAAAAAGGAAAGCCAATTAGTTATGAGTTTTCCATGTAAGTGAGCAAAGATTCTTTAAACAACATTAACTAAATGATTGCATACAAAGGAAGATGCCAATAATTAATACAATAAAAGCTCTTCTTACACAAAAGAAAAAAAAAATATTTAGCAAAAAGGAACTTTTCCAGCAAACTGTTTACGAGAAATGCACTTTCCCTCAGCTTCCTGGCTAATTGTATTTCCTAACACTGCTATGCCTGTATGTGATGTTATATCTCTACAAGACAATAACTCAGCAATCTACATGTAAATAGCATGTGAATGAATAAATCAATACAATTTTCCAAAAATCTTAATTTTTACAATCAAAGAAGCATTTTATACTTAAAGCATACAGGAAAAGTAGTATGTGGCAGGACTGAATTTCATGAGATTTATCCAGAAGCATTCATCTTTGACAGTCCATATATCTTTGGCTAAAGGGAAGGAAATGATGGCTGTTTCCATAGATAATACATGCAGTTCTATTCATGCTTATGATCAGTTTGTATGACCTTAGGAACAGTTTAGTATTAAAGTTACAGTTAGGACATTATCAGAGGGGTAGCCGTGTTAGTCTGAATCTGTAAAAAGCAACAGAGGGTCCTGTGGCACCTTTGAGACTAACAGAAGTACTGGGAGCATAAGCTTTCGTGGGTAAGAACCTCACTTCTTCAGATGCAAGTTAGGACATTGGTATGCTGAGAACTGCCTATCACACTGACCAATATTGTCTCATTGTTTCCTTTAAATCTCCCTCTGTCTGTATCCATCTGTTGTCTCTTGTTGTATACTCTGTGACAGGAACGGTCTTTTTGTTGTTGTGTATGCACAGTGCCTAGTACAATTGGGTCCTAGTCCATGACTAAGATTTCTAAGTGCCAAGGTCAATACAAATAATAAATATTAATAAAATAATACATACTTCTTGATAATCACATAGGAGTTGGATTTACTATGACTGGCTTGTCTTATTCCACCACTTTCCCCAAACCCCATGGCTTCCATAGAAGGAAGGCATGATAGAAGTCCAAACATACCATTCAAAAATTCTTACTTCTGGCCTGCAGAATCCCACTGACCAATGTCATACAATGCATCATGCTGCAATGCCACCAGTACCAGAAATTGCATTGGCCATAAGGGCTCTGGTAATTAAGGATAGCATGTAGTGCCGCAAACAGTATTGTGTTTTTTAGAACTTTTTAAAACTTTTAAAAATTTTAAAACTGCCAATTTGGGGGCCCACTATGGTGCACAACACCAGTGAATTTCTAGTACCTGCCCTAAAAGTATTTTTTTAAAGGTGCATTTAGAATAAAGCAATTAATGAATGCCCCTTTACCCTTTCTGTTCTGAGCATTTAGCACAAAACTAATTTTTCAAAAGAAAGAAATAAAACCTTTACAAGTCACCTTCAGTGATGAAATCTCTCAATCACTAACTGATTGTTTCAGCAGACAGTTGAAAACGAAAAATTAATTAAATGTCAACCTCACAATGGATTTAAACACTAAGTGAATGTCCTGGATTTGTCATCATCTTCTTCTGTGGAAATTGGGGGAGGGTGGAGGGGGGAAGAAAGCTGGCCAATCAACTCCCTATCTGATCAACAAAAATTACAGCTAATTTTCAGACTTGACACTGTTCCCAAAGGGCATATATAAAGTGAGTTGGAGTATGAACAGAATTCCATAGATTACCCAGGGAAACAAACCAGAGTTCCACCCCTTTAGCCAAAGATGAATAGACTGCCAACGATGAGTATTCCTAGATGTCTATCATAGCATAAAGCCTTGCCTCATAATACTTTTCCTGTTAGCTTTATGAATCAATCTGATGCAGGCTGACTTAAAAGCTTTTATTCTCTAGCCCTGCTGGTAAAATGCAGCAGACTTTGGGATTCTGGAGAAGATCAGAAAATGACTCCCCGTTTATTATTTTGTGTGGGTTTTCTTCCAATCAGGTTCAAACATTTGGGGATATCACAAGGCTCAGTTCTTGAATTTATGTTGTTCGGTGTACAATTTTTTTCTATAGGGAAATTGATTCAGAGACATGTTGATATCACTTTATGTGCATAATATATTGTTTTTCTAACTGAGATCATCTAAGGTGCTTTATAATTTGACTAAACAGTTACCTAAGTGACATTCTGAATATGCAGTTACTATAATATAAGGAAACCACATTTTTCCACATTGTCTTTTTTTTAATTGATGCTGTTTTTGTCTTTTGAAATTCTTTTTATTAAAAGAACCAGGGCACCTTCTAGAACTTTTTTAAATAAGGTAGTTTTTGATCCTGAATTTTTTGCCTGAAGCTCCTTTTGCTTACATTACAAAATCTTTAAACGATCCCCTGTAACTAGCAAGGCTTCTACAAATAACCTTGGGGGCATGTTCAGTTATTAATTTATGCTTTCATTATATCCCATCTGAAGTCTGGATTGTTGCAATTCCTAGCTCTTTCTGGTTAATTACTTTGTATGTACAATTTAACCAGAATTCTGCAGACTGAAAAACGATTCTCTCAAGAGCTATACAGAATACTGCATACTAGTACAGAGATAGCATGATGGTGCCTTGTCATTATGGTGATAAGCACACCAAAAATAGATCTTTTCTTTGGTATCCATGGAGGTTTTAGATTTACTATAACTTTTTAGGGTATATGGGGCCTAAACCCAAACTAACTGGTTGCCCACTTCTTCCTCCACATGTATTTCTGGGGTGTTGGATTTGAATACTGGAATGGAACCCAAACCCAAAGTACTAGTTTCTTGGTTACCTTATTCCTTATAGTGGTGTCTCCCACACTAGAAATGTGCCTTTGTACAAGGCATAGGAGAACTTGTAAGATCTGCTGTTCAGTACTTACATGGTCTCCATTATTGCAGAGGAGCAGCTCACAATTTATCATCCCAACCGATCAGAGATAGGAAAGCGCTATTATTATTTTTCAGATGGGGAACTGAGACACAGAATTTAAGTGACCTGCCAAAGGCAACGCAACAAGTTTATGGCTAGTCTTGTGAGGATTCGATTTTTATCAGTTAAATGCCAGTAAACATTGATTTCACATACACACACAAAAACAGATGAAAAAATATTTACATAGATAATAATGGCAATTTACAGATAGGCAAAGTAAGAAAAATGCTGCCTGAGAACTTTAGAGTTTGAGTTAAGATATTTACTTTGTATATTTTGATGTGATGTTGACAATTTGCTTAACAATTATAAAGCTTTGATCTTTTGAATCTCAACATCTACTGTCTTTATGTCTGCTCCCCACTATTTTCTGACATACCCTATAATTTCCCACACTAGTGAAAAAAAATGAAAAAAATGCTTAAATATAAACATCTATATTATTCCTCAGAATTAAAACTCAAATTCTGCCAAGCCTATTTACGGCAGAGTGGGGGCAGGCTAACATCTGGACCATCCTTCCTCTCTATCTATCCCTATGACAAAGGTACATCTGTAGCTGTGGGTAAAGCAATGGGTGATTCCTTGAAAGCCAACCAGTTTCAATCCTTGATCCCGCTGATGTCCCAGGAGGCTGAAGGCTCAAGCAGCAGCAACTCAGAGGCCCAAACTTTTCTCCTCTGATCCAATGATAAGCTTAAAAAAGAGTGGTGAAGCACTAGAATGGGTTACCTAGGGAGGTGGTGGAATCTCCTTCCTTAGAGGTTTTTAAGTTCAAAGCCCTGGCTGGGATGATTTAGTTGGGAATTGGTCCTGCTTTGAGCAGGGGGTTGGACTAGATGACCTCCTGAGGTCCCTTCCAACCCTGATATTCTATGATTCTATGATAAAAGAGTATGTGATCCAGCCCCAGGAGGCTAACAGGGGATGCCCCTCTCTCCAAGCAGCACATAACCTTCTGCAGAGTAGGAAAGAGGCGGGAGGAGACACAAGACAAGAGCAGAAAAAAAAAGTAAAATAGAGAAAAAATAGAGATTGTTAAGAAGGAACTGAGGCAGATAACCAGAGGAAAATTAAAATGGGCAGATGAAAGATGGCAATGACTAGGCTAAATTAGACACAGGAGAGGCCTCACAGTAAACATAGTTTCTAATATTCCCAGGTAAAACAGGCAAATCTGCAAGTCACAGCAAGTTGTGGCATAAGAACAACTAGTTCTTTCCAACACCTCCACAAAGCAGATGGTTTCCACTCTTCTGGTGAACAAGAGCATTGTACTGCCCCTACACGATCAGCCTGTCTGAACTTTAAAATTTGAGATCAGCAATATTTAACATTCTGATCAATTATTTCATTTAAATAAAAGCATAGGCACTTAACAAAATTGTCAACTCAACTGTAGTGTCCTCCAGCCAAAAACACCATTACAAAGATAGATCAAATTCTATTAAACCAGAATCCTAAAAAAATTCTGTAACGTAAGAAAGTTACATTATTCTTAATTTATCAGCAAACCCTCCCCCCTCATCTCTTCCCCTTTTCCCCCCACCAAAAAACAAAATAAAATACAGGCATGAAACACTTGAGATAAAATTACGATCAAACACATTTTATCTTTCTGACACAACCATGAATTGACAACACTGACATATTCCATGCCAGGCTACAGCAGCTAGGAAATAAAACAGCATTTTTGTTAGGTGGGATTCCACATTATCTTGCCACTAACCTTCTGCTAGAGGCCCTCCATCACATGGAGGAAATAGCTGAAGGACATTTGTTATGTCAATTGTATATTAATTCAGTTATTTAGTGTAATAAGACATGGGATAGTTGGTACTGGAATTGGGAGGATACCAATTACGCAAATTCGCATTCTATAATCTTCATTGGGGTATTCCAGGACAGGGGTTTGGGTCAGAGGGCAACATCCATTTTAGCACATTTTCCACCCTTCTCTCCTCCATATGCACCTTTATGCTTCTTCCATTTGTACTCTGTGTGCCCAGTTTCAATTTGGACAGAAGATGGGTGAATGATTCCACTTTTGTCCCTCAAATGGGGGGAAAACGGTGCTGGAAAACCAAAGAGGGAACTGAATATGAATCAGAGCGCAAATTATCATATGTCCCTTACCCAACACATACGGGGTCCAGAACTTTTAAGCTTGTTGAAAAATATGCTAGCATTGTTATTAACATTTTTAATTGGTTTTAACAGATAATATGCACTAAACTTTAAGGGTACTGTATATCTTTTTGCATAGTTCACTGTTGCAAACTACACACATCAAATATAAGATTTTTAGCAAAATTGGCATTGCAGATAGCCTGCACAGAGCCACAGGAAAATGATGGCTACAGCAGTATGGAAGCCAGAAATCTGTACATTTCTGATAAACTGTGACTATTAGCAATGTTTTTTTTCTTTTCTTTTTTTCTAAAAAGGAATTTTATCATAGATTCACTATATTGCAGGTTTATAGTTTAGAATTTGCCAATATCAATGTTTGCATTTAATTTTTGTCATTGTTTTCCTATCGTGCTAGCATAAAATCTGGTGTACCTTGTGCTTCCTTGTTTGTATTCACTTTGGATCAATTAAGTATATACCCTAGAATCGTTTTTCTTGGTTTCTTATTCTCTTTTTTTCCTTTTTTTTTCCTAACCAAGGGCACGTGTTACCTATATTTGTTTAAAACACCATTAGTTCAGGCTATATATGATTTATCCAGCAGAGCTCCTTCAAAAAATGATGCCAAACCTAGATCCCAAGAAGGGGCCATCAGAGAAGCTAGTGAACTATTTACAATTTAACTCCAATGCTGGATGATGTGGAGAATTGACTGATTTGTGAAGAAAAAGTTCTGTGGTGACAATAATTGAACACTTCTAGAAACATGGGACCTTTCAGCATCTGTCATGACCACAACGGGGGTACATCAAGTTTCACCCATTCTCTCCTTTGACAGGAAAAGTGAAGCCACTATTCCTCTAACATTATCCCCCTCCCCATGAATCACATCCCTCAGTTTTAGACAGCTGACCTATTCTATTATTTTCCGATCCAGATAGCATAATATAGGAATTTTATAGTATAAGAGTTTGGGATGTTTTTGTTGTTTTTTTGGGGGGGTGGGGGGAAATCAAACACTGAATCTTGGGTGTTTCAGTTGGTGAAAAAGGATACAATAAAATATCTTTGCACAGCCTCACTCCTAGAGTTGTTTGAACTAGATTTGTTCATAAGTATGAAGTGCTAGGTGGTTGGATATGGCTTCTCCATTTATATTTTGAAAGTCAATGTCTCTCCTGTTAAGGGTTTGCTTTTCAGCCATTCTTTTTGCTTGGTTTTCAGTTATGTCAACCATATGGGCTAAACAGAATGCTTAGAATTATTTCTCTATACTTATTATCTTAAACTTAATATATAGCCAGTGCCGTGTTTTATTTCATTTCTACTTATTAGGTTAAATTATTAAAAATAATTTACCAAGTGTTATCATAGTAGAGCATCTGAGGCATTGCAGATTCTTAGAATATTATAATAATTCTTTTCCCAATTCTTAGAATATTAAGTAATACAGTATCTCATATACTTTGATTTGGTAAACATTGACTTTTTAAGGAGTACCACTGTATGAGATTATAATTTTTTAAGAGTAGTCATTATGTAGGGATATAAAAGAAGGTACTAACAGTGATTCCCCCAAGTGACAGTGACCCCCCTCATAATTTGTCCCCCACACTTTAAAATCCAACAGTTTCACCAAGTACAAAAATCTCTTGGGTCTTCTGTAAGCTACTGTCTGTAGAAACCACTGATTATATCTATCCTGTGAAAGGTACTTTATTATTATTATTATTATTAATGGAGATATCCCATCTCCTAGAACTGGAAGGGACCTTGAAAGGTCATCGAGTCCAGCCCCCTGCCTTCACCAGCAGGACCAAGTACTGATTCTGCCCCAGATCCCCAAGTGGCCCCCTCAAGGATTGAACTCACAACCCTGGGTTTAGCAGGCCAATGCTCAAACCACTGAGCTATCACTATGTAAAACTTACAAACAAGTTAATTGACTTTGTTCTTGAAGTAATTGATACAATGTAAACAAACACTATAAGTTGTTAAGTGACTTTCACTTCATTCAATGGCTCCTAGGACAGACCCCCACCCTCTGTGATTAAAGGGCCGGGAGTCTCAAATGAATTAGCACACACCCCAAAAGTGGTGGAGACAGTAAATTAAAATATGGTTAAGATATGGAATGTATGTTGATGAATGTTTGATGTACATAAATGGTTAGGGAGGTGCCAGCCTAGAAAGGGAGTATCCATCGGCCGAAGAATGTGTCAAGTTGGACCACCAAACAACCCCCGGAGGGTAAACTGGGATCAACCCCATCACCTGGAAGGATGAGAAACACGAACTTTGGACAGTGTGGAGCCACCAGGAATGTGCCACTTTGGACAGGAATGTGCCATCTGCTGATTGAGTCAGCAACAGCAGAATGAAACAGCTCCCATAGACTAACATAGGAATTAAATCCTATAAGAATGGACTCTCAGGACTGATGACTTTGAGTCTCTGGTTCTGCTGCCAGCCTCCAGGCGCATCAGGTGCACCTGACACAGACTCGGCTCCATCCTCATGACCAAGATACCTGGCCAGTAACTTGGCATGAGCAACTTCTAGGCTGATAACTATAACACCTATACAGAACTTGAATGAATGATTGTGTGAATGAATCTCTCTCTCTCTCTAGATATATGTATATATATATATATGTATGTATGTGTGTGTGTATAAGAAATAAGTAGTCAAACAACGTTGTTTACTTTTATCTTTTGCTTTATCAATATATTTACAATAAATGTGGCATCTTTGCCTTATCCCTCTTAATAAGATCCTGCTGGTTTTTATTCTATTGGTATAACAATGTTTGTCCGAAACATGCTCTTTAGACAGAAAGTAGATGCATTTATAGGGAACAAGTCTTGGGACAGTATATCCTGTGGAAGTTTCAAACCAAATAAACACTGCTGAATGCTACCTCTTAAGAATAAATATTCCTGTTCTAAGCCTAATTAAATACTATGCTATAACAAAGGAAGAGAAAGTAAGGACTCTGCAAATATTTCAAAATGCATATACCAAAATCCTGAAGCTGAGATAGTAGCTGCTTGACAAATGTTTTGTATTCTCTCAATTCCACAGAGAGGTGCAGGCTGCAATCTTTTGCCCATTTAATGTGGCCAATGTCAGCAGGAAATTCCAGTCAGCAAAGAGACGGCCTATAGCCTGATGTCACTTAATATTTTTTACTACACTCTGATACCTACAATGTGGATGTATTAGTTTCTATTCAACATAATGTAAATAGAAATCTTGAATTAAGAATTAAAAGAACGTACTGGACTGCAGTGTACATTTGATCAATGCTAGGCAATTAAACTGCTTCCCCTTATTTTTTGCAAAGTGTGCAATAAGGCACATGTACTTAATATCTTCTTGTTCCTTCATTTCTTTCTGGAGACATAAAAGGTACACTGCTTTTTTCCTGACTTGCAATTTTGGGATCTCATATTTTTCTTGGAAATCAATTGGATGACAAGAGTCTATTGCCAGATATCCATGGACATTTTACAAAAGGTATTTTAAACAAATTTACCTTTAATGAGACTTTAATAAGTTAAGTTTGTTTCTTCAGAGTTCTATTGCTTAGATGAGCCCAGCTCTTCCAAACATAATAACCCCCCTCCACCACCACCACATACAAGATAAAGCAGATTTTATAACATATGGTTGCCATTTTTGGAATGTGAACAAAATATACAGACAAGACGACGTTAACCAAACACAAATGTGTCTTATTAAAGGAACAAATACAGGTTATGAATAAATAGAATAGTGATAAAATAAAAAATAAAAACATTGAATGGTTATCCTTCCTGAAACTGTCATAGAACTTACTTTTAAAAAATAGTCTTCTCCACTAAATTGTATCTCCAATTGAATGATAATGGCTCATGTTCTCTTTTAGCTAAACTGCTCAGAAGGATGCCAACTGATTGCAGAAGTACCTCAGCCAAAATTAACTATCTGCTGTATTGCAGTCTGTTGCAATGACAGATCTTTTGTAGGGACATTTGATGACTCATTATGAAGCCTTAATTGAATAGCAAGAATCACGTTGATGAACAGAGAGAAATTATTAATAGTTTGACTTCCAGGAGGGAACAGTATCAAATAGAATTTGCAGCAGTGATAGTGTTTGATATTTTACTCTCTCTAAATACTTATATTGCCCCCATCACTGTAGAATCACAGAGCCTGGTTTAAATATACTAGAGCATGACAAATTAGAATAAGGCATAAATGAAACCATGATCAGGCATTCCAGTACTACAAAAATAAATTTAAAATTAAATCCAATGTATATCAATCATGCAGAATGACGGACATACATTGTTGGGTCACTTGAAGAGATTTGGAAGAGCAAACCACAATGCAGCAAGATGAAATTTAGTACAAATACATTTGAAATCCTACATCAGGGATCGGCAACTTTTGGCATGTGGCCCGCCACGGTAAGCACGCTGGCGGGCCGGGCCAGTTTGTTTACCTGCCGCGTCCGCAGGTTTGGCCGATTGCAGCTCCCACTGGCCGCGGTTTGTCGCTCCAGGCCAATGGGGGCTGCGGGAAGCGGCGGTCAGCACATCCCTCGGCCCGCGCCGCTTCCCACAGCCCCCATTGGCCTGGAGCAGCAAACCACGGCCAGTGAGAGCTGCAATCGGCTGAACCTGCGGACACGGCAGGTAATCAAACCAGCCCAGGCCACATGCCAAAGGTTGCCGATCCCTGTCCTACATAGTATTTTGAGATGAAAAACAGACACACATTTGGGGACAGCTATTGTACTTTAGTTAGAAAGTAATAAATTCACTGGAAACCGAAACTCATAGGTGACCAAAATACAAAACAAATTTGCAACACATGTATGTGGTGCAGAAACCCACTGTTGTACTAAAATGTATATACCAACAGCCATGGTGTCAACACAATTCCAGTTCCAGAAAAATCATTCAGAGAATAGACAAAATGCAAAGGAAAAGAATGATTAGATACAAGATTGATGAATAAGTCACAAAGAGGGAATTGAGGAAGCTAAATGTACATAGTTTAGTACAGAAGACTTAAGATCAGTCTATCGATGTCCATCAGGTAATACTACATATTATGGAAACACATAAATAATTCAGATAATAATTATAGAACTTGATTAAGAGCACAAAGATCTAAAGCTATAGTAAAGAATGAAAAATTAACACTACATCCTCAAAATTTTTAACTGTAAGAAAACTGGACAGGTGAAAACACAATCAAAGACACCATCATTATAAGTGATTTTTTTAAAGGAAAAAAGGTTAGGGAATTAGATGGTAAATAACTAAGTAGTCTTTGTGGACCATGATCTATGATTTTTCAAATAAACAACATATCTACATTAGTTTTTGTTTTGATCTTGATAACAGATTAAGATGAATTGTGTTTTGTGCAGAATAGCTTAGAACATGGACTAAGCTTTGTCGTATTTTCAAGTACTCTGTGATCCAATGTGTGTTATCTCTCAATACTCTCTTTTATTTTAAAATACTTTCCATGACTTAGAGCCTATGAATACATAGATACTTACAGTTTATGGCACAGAATGTTGAGTTACCTTAGCCACGTTGATTATTAAAGTATGTTTTCATTCTTCGGCACCAAGAAATCTGTTTTTATCAAGAACATGAAAATATTGGGTACTTTTAGGGAAAGACTAAAAACTTGTTTGAACTACTGTAGCATTTTAAGCTAATTTATGGAGTTGGCTATGGCTGGTTTTCTAATGTAAAACACCTGGAAACGTTCGAGGGGGAAAAGAGCTCTGTTTAGTTGTTATGATATGGAATTTCATTCAAATGCTAAAGACAATTGTCATCTGTGATGAAGAGATGTTTTGTGTCTTCAAATCAAAACATCGAACTGAAACAGCAAATGAATGGCATCAGCTATTCTAAGAAAAAAAATGATACAGAAGTATTTGACATTATTAGAAACACTGATTTTGCTCTTAAATCTTTTTATTTAGAATGTGTGTTTGGCAAAAAGAAAAGTTAATATTGTCTTTAGATTGCTATTTCAAGAAAGACAAAGCAGAAGCCCCTTTGTCCTGGTGAAATCTAACCTTCTGCTGGAAAATATTTCTGTCCATTAACAGCTTATCAAGGACCATCAAGAACAGGATCACCCAATGTCTGTCTCCTTATTTACTTAATTAAGCTGTCACAATGTGCTTGAGAGATACTGTATAGCATTACCAATTTCACCCTTAAAATAGCTCTGCATATTTTAAAAGTTGAAACAGACAAGACTGCTCTGACTAGTTTTGTAGTCACTGAACTTCAGCTTGACCACTGAAGAGGATTTTTAAAGATATGAACAAAATACTTCAAGCATGATGTCTTTCAGCTTTGTGATACACACATAAAGAGTGGTTTTCAGCAAGTGCACACCAATCATCTAAACCACAGTAGAATGATTTCATTAATATTTTAGCATCATTCCTTTTATTTTCCAAGAACTATTTATACACAAGGTGTGGACTGAGTAGGTTGCATATTTAATGAAAATGATTAATTGTATTCTATTTTATTACAAGCCAGGCATTGGATAGTATTGAATTGTTTGGGAAATGTTAGTCAAACAGCTAGGACACGCTCATTAAAAGTCTAAAACATAGTGGCCCATGTTCCTGAGCAGCAGCAGAAGAGTACTCAGGAAAGGAGGCTGGGGAGAGGGATGCAGTGAAGGTTTATGTTAGGCTACTCTTAGTCTCCCCTGATCAGGGGGACATACTGCTGGTGGTCTGAGAGTGTAAATTAGAGCAGCTCTTAATTGTGACAGCTGTTGGCCCCAAGGGTCCATTCCAACAGCGAGGGATCAATGGGGCATCGGGATGCCCAAGCCACCCTTCCCTTTCTCCCAGCTAAACACTGTATAGAAGTGAAAACGATGTAATTATATCAATTATAGACTACTTTTTATCTCTTTGATGTTACAAGAAACCATGACCAAAAAAAGACAAATTTCTACCTTTACACCTTCTTTGTGGGTGATTTCTAGTGAGACATCAGAGCCTTCCTTGGCTCTGCTAGTAGTGCCTATCTTGATTGTCCATTTACCAAATTTTTTTGATAATCATCTTTCTGTTTGCTCACAAGAATCTCCCTGTAAACATCCACAGAGCCACCATGTTGTCCTTAAAATTCCCCCTCTCCCCCAAAACTCTTCTGCTATCTATGTTGGATACTTATACAGCCCCTAAAAACATAGTCTCTGAGTGCCTCACAATGTTTAATGTATTTATCATAGAGGTACAATAACCCCCATTTTACAGATAGGAATCTGAGGCACAGAGGCCCAAATCCACCAAGAGACTTAGGGGTTACAACACCTAACTTTAGGTGCCTAGCCACCCAGTAGAATCCATAAATCCTGGATCAGGCACCTAGGCTCCATATACAATGCATAGGGAGAAAGAGGTACCTAAAAATGGGATCCATAAAAGCCAGCATACTAGATCAGGAGCCACTTATGCTAGTCAATAGCAGTTAAGGGGACAGAAGGCTAAGCCCTGCCCCTCTCGGGCAGTTAAGTACTTAATTCTAGGCTGGAGGGAAATGCCTGTCTGCACATGGGATCCACAGCCATGAACCCTCTCCTGGAGTCAGGTGACAAAGTCATTTCTTGCAAGAAAGACAATAGCACATGCCTAACTCCACACAAAAAAGTAGGAGATGGCAGCAGTGATGGCAGCTTTCCTTGCAACTTTTAGTCCAGTGGTGAGGACACTCACCCAGGATGTGGGAGACCACAGTTTGAGTCCCTTATATGATGAAAAGGGATTAGAAGAGGGTCTCCCAGGTGAGCGCACTAACCACTGGACTATAGAATAACACTCTCCCAATGGCCTAATGCATATTTAATTATTTATTCACAGTGAACACCTTCAAGAAGAAAAACTGAGACATGAATCTCAGAATATCCCATAGTCCAGTGGGTAGGGTGAGAGGTGAGAAACCCACGTTCAAATGCCTTCTCCTTATTAGGCTGAGGCAGGAATTGAATCGGGGTCTCCCACACCCTGGGTAAGTACCACCACAGTGTACACGCCTAGAGGCAGAAACTTAGGTGCCTCAGGGATTTTAACAGCGGAAATCGAGGTGCTGTGGGACTTTAGATGCCTCCCGCATTAGGCAACATCTTAGCAGGGGTTTTAAGGATCTCAGTGGCACCCAAATTTTGGACTTCAGTGCCTAAAGTGGGAGTTAGGTGCCTAGATCCTTTTGTGGGATAGAGAGACTAAGTGTCTTGCCTATGGTCACACAGTGTCTGTTCAGGAGAAGGGAATTAAACCCAGGTCTCTCAAGAGCCCTTACTACTGGACCATCTTTCCTCTATTGTGATGCCTACAAAAACTTGGCATTAGGTAAGCATCTGGTGTTCTATGACCACTGCTTATCATGCTGAACATAATCATATCAGTTATCTTTTCCTGCCCCATCTGTTTTTTATCTGGTATCCACCTATTTTTTCTTCTTATACTTAGGCTATGTCTACCCTATTAGCTAGGGGTGTGATTCCCCTGCTTGTGTGCACGCACTCCTTGAGTTAGCACATATATAAATAGCCGTGTAGCTATGGTAGCATGGGTAGCAGCAGAGACAGCATGGTTAAGCTGTGCTGAGTACAAAACCATCTGAAACCTATGGGTATGTAGTCGGCATGGGTCAGCCATGCTTCCACTGATGCTACTTGTGCTACCACAGCTACACAACTATTCATCCTGGCACTAGCTCTCATTGAGCTAGCACAAGCACTTATACATGAGGAGGGGAAGTTGCACCCCTAGCACATAGCATAGAAGTAATCTTAGATTGTAAAATCTCTCCTCTCAGAACATCTGTTTGATAATTGCCTGCATGGTGCATAGCGCAATGAGGTCTTGATGCCTGAATGAGGGTTCTAACATCACCACCACAATGTAACCCTTCTGCCAGGTGGAGTTGGCAGCAACAAGGACCAGGTTTAATATCTAGGGACATCCTCTTAACAAAACAAAACAGAACAGAACTGGCTCGAGCTCCCACCCAGTAAGCTGGGAAAACTTGCCACCACCCCTGGATGCCTCTAAGAGGCAATACTACTGCTCTCACAAGCACTGAGACTGTGTGTAACAAAAGATAAATTTTATTAAAAGGGAAAGGGAACTTAGCATTAATTTTGGAAAACACCACAACCACATTCAAAAGCATGTGACCATAAGCAAACCCAACCTCACAGTGCATCGGGCATTAGACCGATTTGTAACCCAAAACCAGCCAAAACTTAATCTACTGCACCTATCTAATATTTAGATCCATTCCACCCCTCTGCTTTACTTCCAAGTAGTTGAAAATGAGTTATAAGTGAGTTAGGCCAAATCAACACACAGGAACCTATATTATCTGAAGACAATCCTTATATACACTTAATTTATTTTAATGATACAAACTAGCCAAAGAATATTAACTTGTATGAAGTATTAATTTCATTAGGGATATAATTTGTATTTAGAGGTGTAACTGAAAATGATTTTAAGAGACAACATTTAATCCTTGTATAGATTGTACATCAGTAAAAAGGTTACTTTCGGATAAAAACCACTATTTACCTGTAAGGTCATGACAAAATATCTATCGGAAAAAAAACTATCATGCCAGAGATATCTAGGATCTCTAACCTCTTTACTTGGGATGTCACAACCTCCCCAGATATCACAGCTGAGCAACTCTCTCTCTTTCAAGGGTTTGTTTTTCAAAATATTTCAATATCAAACATGCACTTCACTCCTTTCTAAGTATCTTTTCCCTGGACAGCAGCGGCTCCAGTGCAGCAAGCGCGTGCCTGTGGCAGCAAGCCGCAGGGGGCACCCTGCCGGTCCCTGTGAGGGCGGCAGTCAGGCCGCCTTCGGCGGCTTGCCTGCGGGAGGTCCGCCGGTCCCACGGATTCGGCAGCAATTAGGTGGTGGGTATGCCGAAGTCACAGGACTGGCGGACCTCCCGCAGGCATGCCACCGAAGGCAGCCTGTCTGCCGTGCTTGGGGCAGCAAAAAAGCTAGAGCCACCCCTGTCCCTGGAATAGCATTGATGCATTATAAAAGTACATTTTAAACCTATAATACTCTAAAATAGTTTTGAAATTGCAGAAAAGAACTACAATATAAAAATCAACCAGTTCCTCAGGTTTTACCATATCTGAATCACAATAACCAACCCACACATACTATTTAATATTCAACTGAATATTTTATCCTACGATTAAGTCTATCAACGTTTTATTTAGAGTGAAGTTCATACATCAGCTCACTAAAAGAAAAAAATGTGTTTTAAAATTAAAAGAAACAAATCCACTTAGCAGTTGCTATCTGTCTCCATTGCCTGGGAAACAGAACAGGATGTTGCTGTGGTAACCTGAATTCAGCTGACCAGCAATTTTCCTCTCTGAGTCTTCTGCTTCCATTGTTACCAGCCCATGAAACAGAGTATCAGACTATAGCGGATTGTCCTCATGATACATAAATGGCACTATGTCCTCATCCATATTACAGTTTTGATGATGGTAAGAAATATTTGAGATAAGCTCTTGAAATCATTTTCATGATGTTTCCAATCAACATTTTTGTTTAAAATATTTTTCCTTATCCATGAAGCACATTAGTATACCAAGAATGTGGTTTAGTGCAGTCTAGACATTATGATACCATATATTGTTATTCACCAGACATATATAGTATAATAATGTCTAGGTTGCACTCACAACCATATAGTTGGTGGCATTTAGAAACATGCACTTCACTCCTTTCTAAGCAATTTTCTCTCACTATTGTAAATGAAGATGAATTGAAATCAATGAGGTCACACCTGTGTAAAGCCTCTGAGAGGCCAGAATCAGACCCTAGAGACTGACAACACTTGAGGCTCGAGAACTCATATCACGATGTAGTTATTGTTGTACTGGTGATTTAATTATGTCGATGGGAGAGCTCTCTCCCATCTGCATAGAACGGCTACACAAGCGATCTTACAGCAAGCAACACAGCTGCATTGGTATAGCTGTGCCGCTGTAAGGTCGTTAGTGTACACATGGCCTAAGCCCACTGTAAAATTGTTTAAATCATTTTAGAAATTATTTCAGGAGCACAATTTACATAAGTAAATTAATTTTACTGTTTCTATTAAATTTTAATATGCATAAAGTTTTCTAACTTCCAAGTATTCAAAATATTTGGCAACAAAGTAAAGAAGATTTACAGCAATATGATATGTGAAATGTGTGATTAACTTTATCAGATCCAGACAATGTAGGAATAAACTGTTGGTTCTGCAGGCAGATTTTTCAGTAACTTTTACAGTACATCATCTTAAATAGGATAAAATTTCATCAATGGCCATCAAATATCAAATCATAAAGATGTCAAGATGACAAACTAGCAGGGACACCATTTACAGCAAAGAATTGCAAGCCAGTAACTTCTTACTGCAACTTAGTGACATATTTAATGTAGAACTTTTTTTAAAAAGTGGAGTCAGTGATATAGAATCAGAAAGGCTAATAAACTTAGTTTTTGACCCCTTGTTATAGATTAAATCCAAACTACAAAGTAATCGTAAGGTTGAAATTACAACTTTGCAGAAGTCAAGTCAGTCAAAGTTACAGCATCTGTAGCAACACTAGTACAGCTCCCCCAGCCCCCTTCCCATCCTATGCCATCCCTTCTGTGCTATTGTTTGGGGAATGAGGGCACAGACAGCCATATATCCATGCCAAGGCACTTTCATATCATAGTGATGAGCACAGTAAATGCATGGATATATCAATGTGACAATTTGGGGAATATGTATGTGCCATTTTCTAACTCTTTTTGCTATTGAAGACTATGTCAGACCACAAACTACATTTGAATGTGGGACTTGTTGCCTTCTCTATTATCCTTTTACTTCCATGTTGGACCAAAATTCCAAGGGATGGTAACATAGGGGCATGAAGCCTACAAACCTATCTTAGAGACAGTTGTTTAGGCTGTTAACTAATGAATAGAACTGGCCCCAAGAGAACAGTAAGATGGCTGAAGGTGGTGGGGAGCCAGTTTGCTCTAACTTCTCTGCAGGAGATTGGAATTTGAAGAGTGGACTTTCGTCAGCAGCTGTACAAAGAAACCAGGTTTTAGTGGTAGGACTTATAAACTTAAGGGACTCACAAAGTAAGAGAAAGAGGAAGCTGTGGACAGGAGGGGGAACAGAGGGGCTTTTGTAGCAGAGGGGTCCTGTTTAATAGCAGGACCAACCCAGGTTAAAGAAAGCAAAGAGACAGACACTCCATGTTTCAGAGAAGAAGCCATGAGCTGCAGGGAGAGCACCGTGGACAATCCAGAGGACTCTGAACTAAGCCCAAGAATGCTCCAGAGTGGTGAGGAAACTGATCCAGGGAAATTAGTATAGGTGTATTTATTATTTTTGTCTAGATCTGTAAATCTTCTGTGCTATGTAAATAAGGAGTAAATTGTGTTTATAACCCTTTTTAATCTGTGAGTCTGTCTGCCTCATCTATCAAGTATCCCGGAAGAGGGAAACTGTGGACTTCAGCTATTAAGGAATAGGGGGCCAGCGCTGATTCTAGAGCATCTGGACCATGCAGTCCCACTTCTGTGAAGGGGTAACAGAGTGCTGGTGCCCATGAAATGTGCCGGAGAGACCAAGGAGAAAGACAGTCCAGCAGCCTTCTCGGATCCATGGAAGCGTCAAGCTCACACCGCCAGCAGATTGAGAACCAACACAGCAACCTCATGCTTGTCCAGCAAAGGGAGCTTTACCTGGACTGTGCATTACAATCACATACAAAATTAAAGCCATTTTCCACCCCGACTACCTCCCTGAGGTCAGAGTTCATTTCCTCTTCAAGGTGCCCCTCAAAAACTGCCCCAAACAGCTCTGAAATCAAATTCATACTAATGTCACAAAGAAAAGTTTTACAGAAATAGAAAACAAAATAAAAGCCAAAATAATGTATGTTGCCAAATACTAAGGTTGACACTAAACTTCATTTAAAGATAATATTGACATTTTACCTGTATCTTGATGAAAACAAAAGGTGTCTTCCTCTCTCAGATTTCTCTTTCTGCCTGTCAGTTCAGTCTTGGCATATATCCAAGAGCATAGATGGATTTTGGTATATGGGTTTTGGCAGTTCAGTCTCATGTTTCAATTTGTATCATACATTAGATCACCCTTCCAACCCAGATTAAGATGATAATCTCCCTTTCCAGGTAATACACATCAGTAAATCAAGATAGATTGCTTTGGGAATGACAAATTATGACACAACATTGGTTAGCCTATCTCCAAATATGTGAATATCACTCAGTAGTCTTGCCACGTTGCTTTGCCCCCTCTAAAATTTGCATACTTGGGCCCCAATGCTGCAAACACATATGGAAGGAACTCATGGGTCCCAGAGTCCAGGCTCCTGTCTGAGCCCAGATGTTTACACTGCAATTTTATAGCCCTGCTGTCTGAACCCCACAAGCCCAAGTCAGCTGACACAGGCCAGCCACAGGTGTTTTACTGTAGTATGGACATCTCCTAAGTGATTATATTCTGTCCAGTCATTTGTGTGCAGGTAATTTTTGCTAGTTACATGTAGATAGATGATTCACATAATCTGTGCACTGATGGGATAATGTACTCTTCCACCTCTGAAATATAGGTAGCAATCACAATATGTGATCAACAATGTTTCTAGAAGGTCCAATCCACAAGCAGCTTTTCAAGCCTATGTCTCTTACTGACTCCTGTGCTACATGCTACAAACATTAATTTAAAAAATGTCTTTAAGTACTTTTTGCTATCAACCAGACACATTTAATATCTACCGTGCAAAAAAGATGTAAACACATACAACACATGCCACCATAAGTGAACTGCAAACACCATTTCAGATCTTATTTCTTCCTTCTCATTACAAGACAAAGACTCCATTTTTATACAACAGTGAAACTACCTGTGGGCTGATAAGTCTGACTTACGAAAGCAGATCTTGGCACATGAAACTACATGTTACCATGGAGACTGGCATTTGTGGCGTTTGATTTAATAAGAGCCATTATCTGTGGAAAACACAATCTGCCGAAGACTTCCTAGCTGTAACAAGAAAAAAAAATCTCAAAAAAATGGTAGGTCTGTCAGTTTTCGAAGCACTTAATAAATTAGCAGTACTCAAAAATTCTATGTACTCAATAAAACCTTGGCATAACAGGATTTCTAAAGAAGTGTATAGAGGCATGAGGTTTATTCATTTTATCCAATGTGGTATAGAAATCAGAAGAGGGGACTGGGAATCACAGTTCCTAAGTTTTTTCCCCCGCTCTGCCACTGTGACTTGTTGTGACTTTGGCCTCGAGCTCATTACGTAACTTCTCTCTGCCTTGATTTACGCGTCTGTATCGTATAAATATCCATACATACCAGTCTCAAGTATTAATAAATTATATCTGATAGATTCCACAGTTTGGAAAGTGCTTTCCAAAAGGCACAATCCCTGCTCTGAAGAGTTTACAATCTAAAAATATTGCAGCATTTAGTTATTTGTAAAGCTTTTTGAAATCATTAAATGAAATACCAGTACTAATATTACTGGTGTGGAATTCACTCTACATTGGCATTGAATTGCTTGATGCCAAGCCTCCAGAGATTAATTAGCCCACTGTCTCCAACAAGGTGAACTATCCCCATTAACTCTTACGCCTAGTTATGAGAAAATAGATGTAGACATTATTAACTACTTCAATGCCTATCATCTTTGCTGAAACATTTATCTGCTCTGAAATTATGAAAAGACCTGGAGTAGGGTAACACCCATTTTCCCACATTTACCCACACATTCAATTTGAACCCCATGTACATCAACATATAACTGGTATCATATTCTGATCCGCCCTTTACCTTCAGGGGTATTCAAACTTTTCAAAGCTCTTTCACCCATCTTTAATTATCAGTTTTTCTTAATACTTCATCTCATTGTTTTTAGATTTCCCTAAACATTTGTTGAAGTCTGACACTTTTCTCTTTAGGCACTTCACAATGGGTATTCTATTTTTTTCTTGTAACTATCACACTGTACATAAAAAGACTTATCAATCTGATTTAGTCAATTTGATTAGTTTCTGTAGCCCAGTACATACTGTCCTTTGTCTGATGACTGCCTGGAATGTTTTATTCTGCACATACTTCACATCTGCTATTCATCTTTTTATAGTCTTGGACAAGATCAGTCATAATCATCTTCAGCACCTGTGCAACTTATAGCATCTGCCTTGGAGCCAGTTGACCTATGACCCTCATATTTGCACCTAAATTCAGCTCATGAGACTGTGTCCTATCTCCTTCACCGGTCTCTAAAATACACACCACCAACTCTTACAGGCCAGATCCTGAATCTGTGTAAACACAGCAGTTTACACAAGCTAAGGGTATAATCTTTTTTTTTTTTTTTTTTGCTTGAAATTGATTACTACTGTATATTTGAAAGGCCTCAGATTTTATGTACTGTATGACATCATTATTGACAAAAAACAGCCACTTGTTTAGTAGCACTTATAAAAAAAAATAAGTAGTTGTGTTGCCCTTGGCTCTAAAATAGCAGTTAACTAATAACATTTATTCCCAGAGGTGTGCTGACACCAATTAGTAAAGCTAATGGACAAAGATGTTTTGGCACAAGGCTCCATATAAGATGAAACTAAACACACGAGCTCCACATGTTAAATTCAGTTCAATTTAAAACATTAGGGTAAGGGAGGGGAAATCAATATTTATCCAATAGAAAAAACCCAAACAGTGGAGAAAAATAAATTTAAAACTTTATTCTAAATACTAGGCTTTGTACTGTAACTATTCCATTTAGGGTACTCCCATTTAAAAAAAAAAATCAATGAGAGTTCTAAGTATCACTTTATTGCAAAAATCAAGCTCCAATATTATTAGGAAGGTAGAATATTACAAACTGTGTAAAGAAAGAACCAAAAGTTAGATGCAATAAAAAGTTACCTGGTGGAAGCTTTCCAACTCTCTAACCCTGCCAACATAATATCGCAACAATTTGCCTCTTATTTTACTCATTCCATTGCTTCTTAGTTAAATGCTTTCTAGTTATTTATAGCTCTCTATAGACTCTCTCCATGGAATACAACAGATTTTCTGGACCCACATACTTTACTACATGACTTCCATTCTTAAAGAGCTAGTCTTTTACCTGGACTTGCAAACTGACCAGTATCGCATGAACATCTACAATTCTTGGTTTCCTTTGAACCAAAACTCTCTTCAGTTACATAATCCAACATCTCAGTGTGTTGAAAACTCCCTTCAAAATATATTTCATATATCCTATTAGTTGATATCACAATATGCTATTATTCAGGAGGTTGCATTTCAGTGGTAGGTGAAATGATCCCTGTAGATCTAAGGCCTGATTCTCATCATACTTCCATCAGTGTAAAACAGGAGTAACTATTAATTATAATCTGACTGTTTGAAGGGAAATCATTGCAGAGGGCATTTGTGATACTTATATCAATATACAAGAGCTTTTTACACTTGCAGTAAAAATGTATATTTAAAGAACACTGTGTGTGTTAAATACATTTATTTTAACAAACTTTTTGTAATTTTGGATGTTACTATATACTTTAGATCAATTTACAATGTAAGGAAGCATTTATAGAAGGAAGACAAAGTGTAATTTAATCCTTGTGTAGCCAGCCTCTACAGAGTCTCCCATCTTCTTGTGTTTTCTGGGAAGAAACTGGCAAGTAAAACTGGATGACATCATCATATACAAGATCTATAGGAGAGAAAAAAAGATACTATATTACTTTAATACTTTTACCTTTCATACTCACAATCCCATTATCTAATTATGATCTGTATTATTTATCTGTATGATCAATACTCTGCCTCATACATATATGCCCACACAGCATTCTTACAATACAGCTAGTGCACAATCCTCACATCAAATGTAAAAGAAATAAAAGTCAAGGAATTGCAACCTTACCTGCCTCAGTTTATAATCTTTCAGGCCCAGTTGGGGGAAGGAGGAGGAGGAGAGGAGGGAAATCATTAAGTCCTTCTCCTTACTCTTCTCTTATAGCAATGTAATTCCTAGAAGATGATACAGTATCTGCAAGAGAAACAAAACTAAACCTAAATTGATCACATTTTTTGCCAAGCCCCTCTCTCCTCCTCCCCCACCAATAAAGATGATGAATGCAGAGGAACTGAAAAATAATGTTAAAGTAAATTCAGTAGAAAACAGAAAAACAGAAAAATGAGTTCAGTGATGACAAATGTCAACAATGTAAATATAGCTGCAAAATAAATTCACTCACTATAAACTTACCACAAAAGGGCTCCTCCTAATGCCTTCTGAGTGGTTCACTGGGAGAAGTGGACCTCTGCTTAGGCACCTCCTTTCTTTTTCTTCTGCTGCACCCTTCTGCTCTCCATATCTGCAGCTGATGTATGCACATGGAATGACCCCATTTACAAGAGTAAATGCCTAATTGTGGTTTTGGCTGTTAAATGATCATCTGCAGTTTTGCAGAAAGAAACTGTCAGGCCATTAGGAATCTTTGCTAAGAAAGCAGTGCAGTATTGGGCTCAAAGTTTCACTTTCCTATTGCCCATTCCTATTGTTACATATGCTAATAAGTGCAAACAAAACCCTCTAGCAAAACATCTCCAAACTTTAAACTTAAGCAAGCCCATGTTACAAAGTCTCTTGTAACCCCCAAACAATTTCAAGATCAATTCTTGAGAATTGTTCCAGGTCACACAATGGGCCTGGTGTTTAAATTATTTGTTAAACCATTGGCAAACTATTGAGTTAAAGCTGTAAGTATGTATAAGAAATTTAGGGTTAAAAAATACAGGGATTTCATAATTGTCAAAATAAGCAATACAAACCCAGGATATTCTGGGTTAACCTTAAGTTTAACACATCAGGTTTTACTTTTAAGATATGGAAACACAGAGTTTGGACATCTACCCAACCATAACTCTGCCATGTAGTGGGAAGCGGGGGGAGGGATTTAAAAAAAATATCAAATGTATACTCTGAATGAATCAGTTTATTCTGATCTGGGTCTACAACACGTGTATTATTAATTGTGCAGTTATTGCATGATGTTGTTACAGGGAAAAAAGTTACAGTTGTTTAAACTGTGCATTTCCATACCTTAATATGTTAAGGTTAAACTTAAAAGCAATCTAAACTCTGAACTTCATGGTTTTATACGGTTTGTTTTGGGAATAATTACAACATCCGTATGTTTTTTTACTCTAAATTACTCTCAATCTTAGCCCATCTTAATTTAGTTTTTGTCTGAGAATTACTTATTGTGATAGTTTCCTACATGAGCTGTGCAGGAAAAAAAAATCACTTAGCAATTTTTCTGAAAAGATGTGTTACCACTGTTCCTCAGCATGTCAGCATACACTGAGGCCAACATTTTCATACCTGGGCAGCTAATATTAAGAACTTATATCCACATCTGGTTGTTTATAGTCAATTGCCTAAATAAGGATAAAATCAGCCTAATTTTCAGATGTCAGTAGGAGCTGTGGAGGCCTAGTACTGTACCTCTTTAAAAAAAAAAAATCAGCCTATTTCTTTAGGTGACTAACAGATTAAAATTTTAAAATATGAGTGGTTAAAGACGTTACCCAAATATAAGGTATTTTTAAAAAAAGGATAGCAACTCATACTGCAGGATACATGACAACCACTAATCAGCTGGGGTTAGGAAAAGACAATAGGTACATTAGTCTACAATTGTCCAACTATTACAAAAGATTCCACACGTGTATATTTCTATTCTTCAGAAAGGCCTGTAGTCCTACAGAACAAGGGAGAATCAGGATTCTCAGTCTAGAGCAGATGTTTTTTATCCATTAGAATTTTCATATCATGTTTAATAAGAGGAAAAGGCTGGATCTATGGAGGAGCTTAAGAGAGGTAGGCACATACAGGGAGTTGCGCATCTGCCTCCTTGAGCCTGCTTTGAAAATGCTATCCAGACGGGAGAGGGATAGCTCAGTGGTTTGAGCATTGGTCTACTAAACCCAGGGCTGTGAGTTCAATCCTTGAAGGGGCCTCTTAGGGATCTGGGGCAAATATCAGTACTTGGTCCTGCTAGTGAAGGCAGGGGGCTGAGTCGATGACCTTTCAAGGTCCCCTTCCAGTTCTAGGAGATAGGATATCTCCATTAATTCAAATTTAATTCAGAGTATACTTGCAACAATGCCTTTTGAGTACACACGTCCATGTTTAAATAGCATTAACAGCAATTTTTGGTCTTGTACATAGCAAGCCCAAGTAAATTGTTTAGAAATTGTATTAAACTGATATTTGCAAATGAAAATTGAGGTTTAGTAATCTATAAAACTGTCATATTAAACACTATATAGAGACTAGTAGTAAATTGGTTAAAGACACCTCTACAAGACAGAACCTCCTCCTCCAATAGCTCAAGGAACAGCATCTTTGAAACGAAGAAGTTTCTCAAAGTGAACTGTCACAAGTATAATTGAGTAGTTCTATTTTTTTCCAAAAACTAATAAGCTATATTCATTATTCATATTGTTGTCAATTTCCCCTGTTTTTTCACAAATATACTTCACAATTGAACTATACTACTACATGCCTTTATTTATACATTAATAAAAGTTCAAATAAAAATGGAACCCATCTATTTTGTATATTAACTCTCTCCAAAGAAGGTGGAGTGTACAATCTTACCAGTCAAAGGGAGGGAATTTGGAGAATCCTTATTTGCCTAGGTAAGCCAGGGGGGAAAAAGGAAAACCCTAAGATATCAATATAAGTTGAGGAAGTGAATTAAATCAGGAACAAATATTGTTTCAGCATAAGCCAATACCACAAAGGAAGATTTAAACATGTTCTTCCCCTTTTGAGGTTAATCAGAAACATAGTAAGTTGTCTGATACTATGTTAATCAGCAGGTACCCAGCTGTGTGGCTGTTCTAACTTCAAAAAAGGGGATATGTCTCCCTCCACAACAGATAGGCATTTTCACATTACCTTATAGTAATAAATAAGACCCTACTTGAATTGTGGGATGATTGTAAAAAAAATAACATCTGAGTTATGGACAAGTCATGGAAAATGGTGGAAAAGTAATAATGGACCTTATTATTTGCCGTTATAAAATCCATTATTACTTGTCTGTGATTTTCCACTGTTGGTTGCCCGGGGCTGACAGTGAGGGTTCCCACTGTCAGCCCCGCCGCACACTGGGGGTCCCACTATCAAAATTACGGTGGAATCCTAATATGGTAGAATCCACAATTTCTACAACATCACAAGTTAAGTAGGGCCTTAGAAATAAATATATTACAGAAATAGGGATACCTTAGCATAAAAACTTGCTAGACTACAGATAGGATGCTTCAAGATCAACCTGAGACTATGACATTAAAAAAATGGGCATATTTGGTTTCGAGAAAAGAAGACTGATGTGGGACCTGATAATCTTCAAATATGCTATGGGCTGTTATAAAGAGGATGGTGATCAATTGTTCTCCATGTCCATTGAAGGTAGCAATGGGTTTAATCTGCAGCAAGGGAGATTTAGGTTAGATATGAGGAAAAACTATAAAAGTAGGTAAGCTCTGGACTAAGCCTGCAAGGGAGGTTGTGGAACTCCCATCACTGGAAGTTTTTAAGAATGGGTTGGACAAACACCTGTCAGGAATGGTCTAAATTTACTTGGTCCTGCCTCAGCATGGGGTGGGCTGAACTTGACTTTGAAGGCCCTTCCAGCCCTACATTTCTACAATTCCCACAAACACTGGAACTCTCACAGACTGTTTGAGAGCCAGGAAGTTTCACCAATGTGGTTACCAAGGTAAACGTTGGACTATTCGGTCAAGTCTGGTTTCTTTGGCACCACTATGGAGACTAAAGATTTAGTGGTACAATGAACTGTCTCCCTTTTTTCTGAAAACTCCCTAAGGAGTGCTCTTCCTCATATCTTAAGAAATTAAGTTTTCTTAGTTCCTGATAGTTCTGCTTTGCATAACTTCATGTCTTTATTGTTCCATCAAATTCGAGCTTTTTCTGATTGTTCTCATTGACCGAAGTACATTTAAAGATAATGCTTTCAGCTGGAAAGCAACAGTGTGATTGAAAGTGAATTATGCATGACTAATCCTGTACTCCTGCCATCATATTTCTCTCATGTAAGAATAATGAGAAATTTCTAATAAATAACATGGAGGAGGTGAGGAGAATGAGTTATGTGTATTATTTTTATCATTATCATATGCACCTCAGTTTACCTGCTTGATATTATCCTACCTGACTGCACAGAGTTAAATTGAATGAGCCTGTTGGAGGAAACAGACAGGCACTGAAACAATGACAGCAATAAGGTACCACCAGAGAGAATACCACCGGTCATTAGGGAAACAACAAGGCAGTTATTAATAGAGAAATGCCCTCCAGCCTAGCTCCAACTAGGCTAGCAGGTTAATTTTTGCTAGGCCTTTTGTTATTTTAACCCTTTTCTCCACTTGCTATGTACCTTTGGATGAATAAATATTTTGTTTTGAAGAAGCTATTTTTTAATCACTTTAATCAGCCAATGGTCACAGGCTTTTAAAAGGAAGAGAGTTTTCAGGTGCCACAGTTGGAGATGTCCTATTAACACAGTTCGTAAATGGGGGTGGGCTCCCAGAGATCCTGTCTAAGAGCAGTAGGACCACATGGATCCATCCAGAAAAGAGGAAGGTAGCAAAACCAGTCACCGGAGAGGTGTACTTGACAGGGACTAAAAGTGGGTCTGAATCACAGGATGCCCTTTAACCATGACACCAGGTATTTTGTAGGGCTGATTAAAAAAATTAGGTGTGATTAATTGCACTGTTAAAAATTAATAGAACACTGTTTATATAAATATTTTTGACATTTTCAAATATATAGATTTAAATTACAACACAGAATACAAAGTGTACAGTGCTCACCTTATATTTTTATTATAAATATTTGCACTGTAAAAATAAAATAGTATTTTTCAATTCATTCAATACAAGTACTGTAGTGCAATCTCTTTATCATGAAAGTTGAACTTACAAATGTAGAATTATGTACAAAAAATAACTACATTCAAAAATAAAACAATGTAAAACTTTTGATCCTACAAGTCCACTCAGTCCTACTTCTTGTTCAGCCAATCAATCAGACAAACAAGTTTGTTTATATTTGCAGGACATAATGCTGCCCGCTTCTTGTTTACAATGTCACCTGAAAGTGAGAACGGGCGTTCACATGGGACTGTTGTAAATATCTTGCAACGCCAGCTACAACATTCCCATGCGAATGCCTGTTCTCAGTTTCAGGTGACATTGTAAACAAGAAGCGGGCAGCATTATCTCCCATAAATGTAAATAAACTTGTTTGTTGTAGCAGTTGGTTGAACAAGAAGTAGGTCTGAGTGGACTTGTCGGCGCCGAAATTTTACATTGTTTTGTTTTTGAGTGCAGTTATGTAACAAAACAAAACAAAAAATCTACATTTGTAAGTTGTGCTTTCACAATAAAGAGATCGCACTATGGTACTTGTATGAGGTGAACTGAAAAATACTATTTCTTTTGTTTATAATTTTTATAGTGCAAATATTTGTAATAAAAATAATATAAAGTGAGCACTGTACACTTTGTAGTCTGTGTTGTAATTTAAATCAATATATTTGAAAATTTAGAAAAACATCCAAAATATTTAATAAATTTCAATTGGTAGTCTATTGTGTAACAGTGTGATTAAAATTGCGATTAATTTTTTTTAATCGCAATTAATTTTTTTTAGTTAATCGTGCAAGTTAACTGCAATTAATCAACCGCCCTCGTATTTTGGTTGCTGATTTACAGTGCACATAATAGCAAAAGTATCAAAATGTAAAATTATTTATTAGGATGGGACAGCCAATTCAACAGGGCAAGATCTTTTAAAAGTGGAGAGAAAGGAGACTCTAGATTATACCAGGAAGCATTCAGAGATTTTCTTTTAATCTAAAGTTCTTAACATAGAGTTTTCCAACACAGTACCATAATTTTACACTGGTCACAGTCTTTAGGTAGCAATTACACAGGCTGTATGGAAACAGAAGAGAATGCAATAGGAGAATATAAATCGTAAAATAAATTAAAATTTTGGCTTGATAATGTTATGAAGTAAGAATGGCCAATCACATTTACACCTGCTGGGTGACCTTGAGCAAGTCATTTCCCTTCTCTGGGCCTCAGTCTCTCCCATTTTAACATAAGGGCAACAGAACTTACCCACCTATGTAAAACATATGAAATCAACAAGTGAAAAGCACTGTAAGGGCCAGGTATTATGATGAAAGGCAAATTTTCAAGCGGGGGGGGGTAATTGGATGTGTTCATAAAAGTGCTTGTGTACCTAAACAATTCATATTGCACATGCAAGTGGATAACTGTGTCCAACTAAGAGTTAGCAAGAACAAACACTGGATTTGCATGTGTAAATTTTAATGAAGATTCAACAGTACTCACCATGCTTTAAAAATGTGGGTTTAAATACATATTTTGATGTCTAGATTTTCTATTTAGATAGAATGTTAGCCCCTTGGCTCGCCACACCTCTTTCAGTACTTCAGGCTTGAGCTCAAAGAAATCAAGAATTTGATCCTGTGAGATTGCCAATACCCAGAACTCCAACTGAGTTTGCTCAATTGGAGCAAGAGCAGGGCCCAAGTTGATGTTAATGTCAGGAACAAGAACATAAATCTCTTATCTCTCAAGTCTTATCTAAAGACTAAACACCTCTTGAACACTCAAAGTTATAGCATCTTAAATTTCCCAAAACATTGGTGAGAAAATAGCATTGTAATGACACTAAAACAATTCACAAGAGTTTCCCTCAGTCAAAAACCCCAAAACACTGCAATATTTTTAATGCCAGTAATTTCTAACAGAAAACATTTAACAGAAAACTTTCTGAGCTCTGCTCAAGTTACAATGAATGTGTGTTATTTTTTAGCCTTTGCATTACCATAACACTGCATTATCTCATCTAATTTAATTTTTCCAAAACCTGTGGAAAATGAACTTTTTGCATGCCCTGGATGTTTGTTTATTGACTAAGAAGTGCACAGGAACTAAACTATCTATTACAGTAATGGAGGATATTAAAGAACAATGCTACAGTCTAATGGTTTACAGAAAGATTTCTGTAGTACCAGCCTGTGGTTATTGTTTTTGTCCCAACACGTCTAAAACATATTGTAAGACAATAATATTTATTGTTCTTGATTTATATAGGTTTTTCTCTTCTCCCAAAAAGAACATTAAAAATAGCAGATGTTCACTAAAAATAACAGCACTATTTGATTAAATTGGGTATATTTTATTGTGGAAAACTAGTCAGGCAACATCCATTATTGTTCATGATTGTTTCCACAGAACACTCTTATAAGAATTCCTCACATATGATACTTAAAGGTCCTGACCCCCACGTCCTGACTCAGGCAAAATTCCCACTCATGCACTGCCCAAGTGTATCCCAGCATATTAAAATTAAACAAATATTAATTTTAACCAGGGGAAAAGTGTCAAAAGGCCAAGGACATTTTCACCAAGCACTATCTATTCCCCATCATACCAGATGGCCCTTAGATGACACGGAACAGTTTGTCTCCTTTCGTGGCCTCAGTGGTGGTAGTGATGAGGGAGAAGAATGTGGGCTCTAGAAAATCCCACAGGTTCAATAGACTAAGCAGAGGAGGAGATGATCATTAGGACTATAGTTGCATACAAAGGTCCCCATTCGACATATCTCTAACCCCACTGAAGTCAACAAAACTACTCTCCTACTTAAAATTAGGGATGTGCTTAAGTTCCTTGCTGAATGCAGGCCAGAACAAACTGTTTTGCAACTTCTCCCTTGAGTACTTTTTTTGGTCTTGCAGAGCAGACCACTTTTTCCCTGGATAGATGGGCAGCAAGCATCCACAGCCTTTTGATTATTTCTAGCTGCCTCCAACCCTAAGTAAAACTGAAGTAAAATGCAGATGTGGCTATTGCATATTTTTAATCTCATATTTGAGAAGTCTAAGTCAAAACTGTATTTTTCTTAAACTCTGGTATTAATCCACAATATTCAGATACAATTAATTCTGTAATTTGCCTTCAACAAAATAATTGTATACAGCATATTATAGTTTTTTCAGCCCCCAAAGACAAAAACCTGAATTTCATTACACTTAACAATGCACAATTATACAATCCACATAAACTTGAAGGTTTTTTTCCTATACATTTAACATATACTTGGCATCTAGGAAGTGTGGTGCGAGCATCATAGCATTCAGAAATCAGCAGAGACACTCCTCAGATATACAGCATGGAATGATAATTAATTCTGGATTACTTCTAGGGAAGTCTGCACTTGAAAAGGCTAGAATTTATTTTTTGTGTCAGTTTACTAGACACTTACTAGATGTTTTACTCCCCCCCCCCACACACACACACTTTTCTTCTGCAGTCTATACCTAGGACACTATGGAGCTGAACTAACCTTTTGGATGACCCAGACAACAGAATTAACTCCATGGTGAATCTCCACTGGGAACCAGCTTTATGCCCTTCTACCTTGACTTCCCCCTCCCAAAAAACAGAACCCCAACTCACAGTATGCCTGGAGAGGAATTTGCATGCATACAGAAGAACCATGTAATGGAATCACTACCTCCTTCCTCACCCCCATCGCATGTTTCACTATTCAAATCTTGTGCCTTTAATTCAATTCAAATCAATCAAATTCAAATCAGTGGAACTTCTCCTTTGTAAAAATGGTTTCATCAAGTCCATAATGTACAAATAACAAGGGATTTTCTTTGCTAAAAAAAAAAAAGAGAGAGAGAGAGAAAAAGAAAAGGATGGATCTCAAAGAATCCAACACCATTTCCCACAATTCCTTTTCCTGGTTAAAAAAATTAAACATTTCAAACCAAAGTGAACTATGACTTTTTACTATAAAATATACAACTGTGCATTGTTTTTCTGTGTTCATTACTTTGAAGGGGAAATTGAATACTATAGGGCAGAACAATATATAAATATCCCTTTCTTGGGTTGAGTTGATTTAATCTGGTGTGTAGCAAATATCAGTAAAACAAAATAAAAGGCATCAGATCTGTGATCCTCCCATTTACAGGTTGCAATCAAGTTTACGCCCAACCCAAGACAAAAGCAGAACTTACGTAAAACTTATATTCACACACAATCTTTGAGAGATAACCCACCAGGAAAAGTTGTTACTTTTTGTTCCCCTTCTAAGGGAAACAAATTTTTATTATAATTATATACAAAAAAACATGCTAGAAGAACATTGTTAAACCTTCAGATTCAAGTGAACAAAAATTACAAAATGCCAGTGCTGCCCGGGTTTTAAATTCTTCCCCGTGCATAATTCATTATGAGATCACATACTGTTTCTATCTGCAGGTTCATTCAGGCTCTGATTCATCAAGGTACTTATGTCCATTTAAGCTTGATGCAGACAGAACTGCTCACATTGTTAGTTATGCATACGCTTAGCTATCTTACTGAATTGGTGAGTCACTGTATAGGATGGACAGTTTTTAGTGAATGAAATAGCTGTTCAATATTTTCTCTATCAAAGTGACAGGTTTCAGAGTGGTAGCCGTGTTAGTCTGTATCAGCAAAAACAACGAGGAGCCCTTGTTAGTCTCTCAAAGTGGTGACCTATGCTTTATTTACTGCACTAAATAAGCATGGGCCACACACTGAATGAGAAATTTAGTATTTAGCTTAGAGATGGATGGATGGATGGATGGATGGATGGATGGATGGATGGATGGGCAGGCACTTCTGCAAGTTTTGGCCTTAATGCTTCTGTGTCTCAATTCTCCATCTGTAAAATGGGGATAATACCACCTCCCTACTTCTGAGGAGTCTTGTGAAGATAAATTCATTAATATTTGTGAGAAACTTGATATGGTGAAGAGTGCCATAGAAAAAAGCTCATCAGGAATTTAATCATAGGTTTTTTCCTATGTCACTCATCACCATGCTGATGTCTGACAAATATGAATTAATTTGCCTTCACAGCACCTCTGTGGAGCAGGGAAGTATTATCTACATTTTACAGATGGGAAATTGAGATACAGAGACATTAATTTCAAAATCTGCAGAAGTGTTGACTAATTTTAGATGCCTAGGAGATTGGATGCCCAACTTGGGAAACCCAGAACCTGACTTTCACAAGTGCTGAGCATCTTCAACTCACATTAATTTCAGTTGCACTTTGAGTACTCTGTATTTCTAAAGCTCAAGCCCTAAGTAAGTTGAGCACCCAAATAATGAGGAACCGACAGCTAGTGGACACCTGTGAAAAGTTTGTCAGATGTGACATTAGATAGGTAATGTGTGGCAGTGCTACCAACTGAACCCAGTTCTTCCGGGTCACAGTCAGCTGCCTTAACCCACCACACTACTTGTCTTTCTTCCTACATGCTTTCTTATTAACTACATTCTTTCCAACTACAGCAAATGAGGCTAGGGTATTACAAACAGCCTCATTCACTACACAATACTGATTCAATAACCGAGCACTGTCTATCTTGTTCACTAAATGAGGTACGGATCTGGTGGGAAAAAAATAGCATATAATCATGTAACTAAAGACCATACCATAACACATATACACACCAGAGCCAAAGTAAGGTTACATTGGCAACATTAATTCTGCTCTTTCCTTAATTTGAGTGCTTGATTTTGCAACCTCAGTAAAATTCTATTAACAAATGCATGGCATGTTTATATTTAAACTATTTCTTTAAAAGTTGCATACAATATGACTGGCGGGGAAGGAGGGGGAAGCATTTGGCAAAGTAGAGTAGGTACTCATCCATCAATAATGTTTTGTAGACAAGAAAGGGTAAACCATTAAAAACCTCACCAGACTTTCCTAAAACTCTACCTCAGTATTTTTGGGCCAGCTCTTCTTAAACGCATTAGCACACTTTATCCTTCCCAGTCATTGTTAAACTGTGTTTCACACACATACCTTTCAGCACCCTCCACAAACTAGGCATTTAAATAAGCAGAACAGTGACTTTTTGCCTCTTAGGGGAAATGGTCACAGTTCCATGGTAATCATCAGGTCAGACATATCATTTGCAATTTTCATACGCCACTGTATTCATGCAGTAGTAGAATTCCTTAGTTAGCTTCAGATATTGTTCCCTTAGCCACATTTCCATTCTTTGCATTGCAAAAGCAGTAGCAGGAATGGATGATCTACTAATAAGAGTCTATGGCCTTGTCTACACTAAAGGGAAAAGTCGATCTAAGCTAAGCTATGCAATTTGAGTTAAATGAATAGCGCAACTCAAATCGACGTAGCTTAGATCTACTTACCACGGGGTCCAAACTACGTGACGTTTACTCCCTTTACTCTTCTCCCTTTACTCTTCTCGATCAGGTGGAGTACAGGAGTTGACAGGAGAGTGATCAGCAGTCAATTTAGCAGGTCTTCACTAGATCCGCTAAATCGACCACCAGTGATCCTCGGGTAAGTGTAGACAAGCCCATAGTCTTGTTACTCAATTTTATACAGATTGACAGAGCCAGACGAGTACCCAGAAGTCACCTCCTACAAGACAGGCCCAACAAAGAAAATAACAGAACACCACTAGCTGTCACCTTCAGCCCCCAACTAAAACCTCTCCAGCGCATCATCAGAGATCTACAACCTATCCTGAAAGATGATCCTTTACTCTCACAGATCTTGGGAGACAGACCTGTCCTCGCTTACAGACAACCCCCCAACCTAAAGCAAATACTCACCAGCAACCACACATCACTGAACAAAAACACTGACCCAGGAACCTATCCTTGTAACAAAGCCCGATGCCAACTCTGTCCACATATCTATTCAAGTGACATCATCATAGGACCTAATCACATCAGCCATACCATCAGGGGCTCGTTCACCTGCACATCTACCAATGTGATATATGACATCATGTGCCAGCAATGCCCCTCTGCCATGTACATTGGCCAAACCGGACAGTCTCTCCACAAAAGAATTAATGGACACAAATCTGACATCAGGAATCATAATACTCAAAAACCAGTGGGAGAATACTTTAACCTGTCTGGCCATTCAATGACAGACCTGCGGGTGGCTATCTTACAACAGAAAAACTTCAAAAACAGACTCCAACGAGAGACTGCTGAGCTGGAATTGATATGCAAACTAGATACAATCAACTCAGGATTGAATAAGGACTGGGAATGGCTGAGCCATTACAAACATTGAATCTCTCTCCCCTTGTAAGTATTCTCACACTTCTTATCAAACTGTCTGTACTGGGCTAGCTTGATTATCACTTCAAAAGTTTTTTTTCCTCTTACTTAATTGGCCTCTCGGAGTTGGTAAGACAACTCCTACCTGTTCATGCTCTCTGTATGTGTATATATATATCTCCTCAATATATGTTTCACTCTATATGCATCCGAAGAAGTGGGCTGTAGTCCACGAAAGCTTATGCTCTAATAAATTTGTTGGTCTCTAAGGTGCCACAAGTACTCCTGGTTTTTTTGCGGATACAGACTAACATGGATGCTACTCTGAAACCTGTCAATTTTATACTGTTCTTCAGTTCACAGGCACTGACTTTGTTTTTGCCAGCGGGTTCTTCTCTCTGCCCACTCCCCCCATGCGTGTGACAGGCGGGACCTTGGGGCAAAGATGCTGAGCAGGGATGGGATCTCAGGGCAGAGTGGCGGTCCGGGCATTGGGGCCCACAAAAGATTAATCCGGCCCTGTGGGTGCTGGGCAATGCCTAGTTTTTTTCGGTGAGTGGTTGCCCGGAGCACCCACGGAGTCTGCATCTATGCTTAGTTCTTTTCTACTTCATGCCACATAAATATACCTGACAGACTTCCTTAAGTTAAAAAGTGAGTAAGCATTGCTACTGTTAAAATTTTTCAGTAAGACGCATCAACTTCTCAGTATTTTAAGACTGCCAAGGTGAAGTAATCAAAAAACAGCTTAACTAATCTTCTGTATGCTATTAAAGCAACAGGAGGACCCTTACTACAGTGTTTGGTGGGAGTGGGAGACAGAAAACATATTACTTCCCCCTGTCACCTGCACAGACTGGACAGTGATGAAAGAACATTGACATCCTTTTCCTTTTTCTTTCATTACTATTCCCTCCCCTCAAGGTCAATAGTTATCCTGTTGTCTTCTAGGGATCAAAAACCACAGTGAGCTTTGTCCTTCGCTGCTCTGTTTCCATCTTCATTATCTTGATGTTTTCCAGGTAGGTGTGAATTTGCCTCTGTGGATGATGAGAGTTCACATTCCCATGTCCTACTGATATTTATTACTACAGAAATATGCAAAATATCTCCTACCTTCTAATATTGTCTTGCAATTTCCATTATCAGTCAAGCAACCTCATTAAAGATTTTTATTTTTCAGGCACCACTGTGTATAAATCCAATCCTGGGAATACCACGCATTTGATCTGGCTCAGAATATATTGAGAATTTTAAAAATATACATTTCCTTTTCCTGGCAAAGTTTTGACAGGTCATTCATTGGAAAATGGTTGGAAAAATCTTTTCTTATGAATACCATCCACATCTGCAAGACGTTCCATTAAAGAATGTGCAGAGCTCCATCTGAGAATACTGGTTGGTGCATGAAAGCAATTCTTGCTACAAAATGTCAGCTTTTTATTTAGGGCTGAGGATAAAGTAATGCAGAATTTTGCCCTGTACCTTGAAGAGTAAGAGGAATGATTCATGCACCTACATTTCCAAATATGTTGGAAGATGCAAACTTAACAAGACTAGAAAGGACAATCTGTTTTTATTCTTTCTGAATCACAAATATGTACTACATATGGAAAGCATTCCAATATATTTAAAACAAAAATCTTTTCTGTCACTCATCCAATTTTTACTTTGTCATTAGAGAAAAGTTACTTGTACATTTGTATATACATATGGAAGTAAACTTTTTTGCCCAGGTGAGGCAATTATAGTTTGCACAGCATTATCAATGGGGATCTTTACGGAAAGAGTAAGTAGCAGTTTGAACTTGCCGTGTTTAAATACAATATGTTTCTTTGGACACTTGTCTAAATTATCTTAGGAAACAACTCTTGGCTGAATTAGAGTTCTACTTTATTATACTGAATTTCACATAATATTCATGACATGCAAAAGAATATGTCATTAAGAAAAATGATCACTCAGAACATTTTTACAGACTGACAAAGAATACCAGAAATTCCATGTTAACTAAAATGCTGCATATCATATGAATTATTTAAGTTTTTAAACTATTAGTTGGTAATTGATGGTAGCAACCATCCCACATACAAATCTCTTCTGAGACACTATACATTGCATTGTGTGAATGAAATCTGACTATTTAAAAATCAAATCTCCAAGCACAGAAACAATGCATATTGTTTACTGATAACTTTCACTTTTAACTTGTACAAAGGTGTGTTTTGTGACCTCAGTGTGTTTTCTAGTTTCTCAATTATTTTATGCTGGTTAACTAAAAAGAGATGGATGTATTTTATACATACACTAATTGCACATCAAATGTGATATTAGGAACTTTGCAATTCTGGAGTATTAAGTATAATAAGGAAAAACAAAGTACTACAGAATCATTATATTGGTTTGAAGCCTATCCACAATTAAATCAGTAAACACACACATTGCAGTAAAACCTAAAAAGTTACACAAAGTAGCATTCTATGGCTAAAGTGTTTTCGATGTTCACATTTAATTGATCTATATAGACAGGAAGGGAGAGGAATATAAAACATTTTTAGACTTAGATCATGCTATTACTTTGAGAAAGGTACAAATAACTTTACAGGTCAAACAAAGGCCAAAAGCTAACAATACATAAGAATTTGGGCTAATTTTCTTTTATCAACACTTCTGAACCTAAGGTAGTAAAATGAAGATATCCAGACACCTGTGCCCATGTCAGTATATTAAGTGAGCAAAAATCTATAGTTAATGGATGTGTTGGCTGCAATGACCAAACTACCAGACATCCTACTGCACTACTGAGTGACATTTCTGAAGTTTCAATCAAGACTCTGCCTTTATGAATGAAATCTACGAAGTGAGCCAAAAACATCAAGGTCTCCACGAAAACCAGTCCTCCACATCTTGAGAAGTTTATTTAACAGAACATTAACTGACACTCATAAGTAGCTAATCTGTGTCAAGATTTAAGGCATTAGTAAAAATGTTCCCAATCCTTAACCTAAAGGTTGTCAAGACCTTTATTCTGCTAAACTTTTGCTGACTTTAAATTTGACAATAAAATGTATAGCGCTAAATAAAATTGTGGTGTGTCAACAAATTATGAATATTAGACAAAGTAACATACATGTTCACACATAGCATACAGTATGTTAGGGGTCTGGTCCTGTAGCTAGCAAACCAGCAGAACTCTTATTGAATGTGATGGGAAGTGTCTGTTTTTATCTAAATCTGTGATGGAGAGAGAAAAATCAATATATAGGAATATCATGTGACAATGGGAAGGGAAACATTTTCATGAGTTAAAAGTAATGTCATTATAACTCAAAATAATAACAGAAGTATGCCACTTATGATCTCCCACGTTAAGTGTAAATGACGCTTATTAGACCACCTACCATCTTGTATTCTATTTGTACCTTATCATACTGCAGGCGTCATTTCATATTGTATTTCATTGTTTTTATGCACTTCAAATGTACCACAAGTTGTCTGTAACTGATCTTGCTTTGATCTGCCTGCAGAGTAAGCGTACTAAGAAACATTAATTTATTTAATTAATTGTCAATGTGGCAAAAACAGTCACCTGTAGCAGTAGAAATAAGGACCTTTATTTCCAAAAGCATAAATTGTCCTACCTGAACTAAAGAAGAATGCCTATGGGTTAACACCATAGATAGTCAAGTAAAAATCCTATTCAAGTCAGGCAGCATAGCAGTAGCATCTATCTCCTGACATTATGATTGCACTTACAGGAAGATTACCTCTACCCTTCAGATTCATTATTTTAATTTTTGTATTGCCAAAGGGAATGGCATAGTGAGGTAAACAATTGGTTTGAAAAACCTGCACTCCTCAGGTCACACTATCCTTTCTCTTTCCACACATTTAACTATATAGGACAGTTGATCCAATCCCTTTTCTGTTGCAGCCTCTGCTTGATGATTTTGTGCACTGCTTCCCAGATGCCAGGCACATACTGATACATTTGCCACCATCTATCCTTTTTCCTGTTAGTTTCTCTCTTGCTTCTCTGCTCTATCTAGTCCTTTCTATGTTGTGCATCTTGCTCTTTTTCCCCCTTCTTTCTAACTTTTTTCCCTTACTTTTCTCCCCACACTTGTTCCCTTATCCTCTCTAATCCCCTTCCCCATTACACTACATACTGAGAGGGAGAGGAGAGGGTGTTCATTGATATCATATTTGAGTGACAGAGGAGCAGGGAAGTTTGGGCAGTTAGTTGTGGCATGAGACAGTAGCCCTGGGTGTGAGCTGATCCCCACAGCTATAATACTGAAATCCATACTAGGAGCAGGCAGGAAAGCTGGGGTGCTTTCAAGGAGCCATCTGCAGATTTGGCAGCATGGTTACAGAATGAGAGAGAGGTAGGGAAGGTGGAAAGGGATTCAGGCCCCTACAATTTTCTCCACCCTTGATAATCCCTCCTCACCCCAGGTCTCTATCCCAAACAAGACTGGGAAACACTGGGGTAGGAGAATTTCAGACAAAATTTAAAAAAAATCCCACAACCTGTCGTTTTGCTTTTCACTGTTACCACTGTTGTACAGCTTGCTCTGCACCAACTGGTTGCTGCCTGCATCCCTAGAGATGGAAGCATTTCAGTGATGGGTTAAGCAATTCCCAATGTATTTATGCCCACTTCTATTCCCGTTGCAATCAGTGGTAGAGCTTCTATTGACTTCAATAGAGCCATATCAAGTTACAGCAGTTAAAGATCCGTCCAAAGCGTAGTAGCTTTAACAGATTATTAAACATCTTTCTTCCCTCCTGCATATTGATGGATAGATTGCAAGATTCTACTACCTCCACTTCACTCCCCGCCAAAAAAGAAGGCTTTAATATATGAAAAAATAATTCTAGATTTATTTCAGAACAGATATGGTACTGCTATGGTACGACAAGAGAGTTATCACTAGTGACCCAACCAATAAACCTAATTACGTTAGCTTATATGCATTCTGCAGTTCTATTTGATGTCATAATTCTTGGTGATTACATCAGAAAACCAGGTCATCACAGCTGTGAAATGTGGTTTTGATCATGTAAAATAAGAAATATCTAATCAATATATGTATTTTATTGTATTGCTTATATATTATCACTATAACTGTATTATCTCATCTAATTTGATTGCTCAATTTTTTTGAAAATGAATTCTGTGTCCCCTGAAAGTTTGTATCCATATTTCCATGGCGTATATAGAACCAGGAAAATTCAGAGTTAAATGTGAAACTCAGTTTCATTTACAGTGCTGGCCCTGATCATTCTCTCATTCAGTAAAACCTGTGGGATGCAGCTCTTGGAGAAGAAATTTCTCCCTGATCATTCCATTGATAAGGTGGGGGTTGCCTAACTATCCCATGGAACAGATTGCAGAAGCAGCCCACAAGCCTGATGGATTCCTGGGAATCTGCACAGCCCTAGGAATGCTGCGCCCATCCAAGCATAGGCCCTATTTGTCTGCAAATTTTTTTTCCCCTGGCAGCAAAGCTCCATTGGATCCACATTACAGGGACTACACCTCAGCACAACAGCTCTGGAAACAGCAAAGGAGGACTCATTACAAAGAAATTAAACATTCCCAGGCTCTATTATTGCTTCCACATAAGCTCTGCAGGGCCAATGTGCATCCCCTAGCCCACCTGCTCTTTCCTCTCCCTGCCCTGACTAGTCTCTGTCCACTCCTCTGTGTGGTACATGGGCCCTCATATTCATGAGGGGTGTGGAGGAAGTGGGGGAAGACCCTCCTTCCACACAAGAAGGGACAGATCCGTGCATGGAGGAATCCCTCTCTATATATGAATTCATTTTATAATAGAAATGTAGATAGGCCCTTAATCATAGTGATGGTAGCAAGTATAAGTGCATGTGCATATACACACACAAATAAACAGTGCATATAAAATGTTAACATACAAAACAGGGTTCTCAAGTATCAGGGGGCAGCCGTGTTAGTCTGTATCCATAAAAAAAACAAGGAGTCCGGTGGCACCTTAAAGACTAACAGATTTATTTGGGCATAAGCTTTCGTGGGTAAAAAAAACCTCACTTCTTCAGAGACTCGTTGTTGTTAAAACAGGGTTCTGTTACTTATTTATTCAGAACAGTTTTGTGTTATTTATTTCATGAGTTTTAGACAAGATTTTTTGTAAGCACATTATAGAATCCCATAGGAGCTTCCTGTATTAAAGACAAAGTACAGTATTATTAATGCTAAGTATAGGAAAGCACTGTCTTTAGAAATACAGCCAAACATATTTGAATATGTAGAAATCAGACCAACCTCCTCCCCTCCCCCAAAACTTGATGTTGCAAGCTAGAGAGTAACATGGGCAGTTTCGTTTTCATCTGTTTCATTTGCATGAAACTTTTTTGCAACCTTGTAACAATATGACCTGTTCTGACTCTGCATCACAAAATCCTGTACCCAAATTCCATGCCATTACTGTCATGTTATTTAGCAACCTTTGTTTTCTGACAAGGCTATTGATTTTTACGCTTAAAGCAGTGATATTCAGACTGAGACTCAGGAGCCACAAATGGCTCCTTAACGTGTCTCCTGCAGCTCTTTGCAACCAGGGCTGGCTCCAGGGTTTTGGCCGCCCCAAGCAGCCCAAAAAAAAAAAGAAAGGAGCAGGAGTGAAGGACCGTCCGCTGAATTGCGGACGAACAGCTGGACGTGCCGCCCCTCTCTGAAGTGGCCGCCCCAAGCACCTGCTTGGTAAACTGGTGCCTGGAGCCGGCCCTGTTGGCAACACATGATATTAAAACTCTGTGTGATTTAATTATTAACCAGTCTAAATTAATAACCAATCAGGATGCTTTTACTATGTTATTAACCAATTGTAGTTGATAAATAATAATACTTGGTCAGTCATTTTGCTGAGATTAGATTAGAAAAGATATAGATATAGATTAAATGTTGAGTTAATGCTGCTTGAAGTGTCTCTTGAGGTGAAGGAGGCATATTAACATGCAATACAGATGTTTCCTGGTTCCCTCATTTGACATTCTTCCCACCACCTCAAATTCCCAGGGTCCAAGCCAACTTATAGGCACATAGAGCCACTTCCGCCTGCTTGAGGTCAAGCAGGAGTATGCCATATACCCATGTAACCAACTAGTTAGAAAAGTCTCAAAACATTTTTAAGTCCTTTGCTCCTACCTGCACTGTACAGCAAAGAGGAATATTTAGTATTTAAACCCTCTAGCCATTGAATTTCATTTAGAAGCTGCAACAGTTCCTCAACATAACTGCTCATTTGTAAGGGAAGAATTATTAATGCCCACTATCCATGTTCTGCACTGCTTTCAGCACTGAAGTTGTTTAATTCAAGGTTTCTTTATGATATATAAAGTCTTAAGTGTCTGCCTCTCTCCTATATTGCTCCAAAGCAGTGGAGTTTGCCAAAGCTCTCTGCTCTCCATCACAAGTTTAATTCTAAATCAGGCTGCTGGCAAAGCCTTTTTAGAGTCCAGGAACCCTTTCTATATAGTTCCTTCCCCAAGGATATCTATCAGAGTCCCACTTAGGAGCCACAAAAGCTTCAATGTTGGCCAGAAGGCAAGTTCTATAGATGCAATACCTAATTGGATGGTTACATCCTAGGATCAACTTGCATTCCCCTCTTTCATCAGTTCTTCTCTTTTCAATATTTTGCCCTCCAGGTTTGTTTGATAAAATAGCTGTTTTTTTCTGGCCCACTAGATCCAGTTTTGGTTTAATCACTGTTTGCATTTTGTTCTGCATCTCAATTAGATGGAGATGGGCAGTACAGAAAATATTAAAATGACTACATACACATCACTCATCGAGTTACAAATACACATCCACATTACTCACTGCTGAAATGCAGTTATTTATAGGGTGCAACACTATGACTGTTTAACAATCCAGAGCAATGCTAATCAGTTTAGTCTGTGAAGAATACTGAAAATATCACAACCAACTAAAACTGCAGAAAAGTACCTAAGTGAAATTATTATCCATTCAAAAAAAAAGATATATTTTTTCTTTACACTCAGAACATTAAAACTTTAAAGGTAGAAGCTTGGTTAATTTGTCAGGACTGAACTTGTATGTTATGTAAAGAAAGCTTCACTATTCTCTGTGTCATCTTTGCGACAGTTCTTACTTGCAATTGTTCCACACTGTATTTAGTTAAAATGCTCTTATAAAGGCCCAATAAGCGTCCCTGATATCAGTTTAAAATAAAAGTTTCCACCTTCTCTTTATTTCACTAGAACATTATAAAAGAAGTGATTAAAATAAAAAGTTGAGAGGGATTGTTTGTGAATGAAATGCCAGCCCAGGAATAAATCACAAGCCTCATTCAAGAGTGCCATCTAGTGACAAAAAATATTTTAGTTGCACACACTATATTATTTATGCAGACAGAACAAGTTATATGGTGAACTATTTACAAATTGCCCCTCCTGCCTCTGTGGATGGAGGGGTTGACCAGGGTGCAGCTGGGGATCTTTGGGGTTACCAACGAGAAAGCAAATTTATTTTTAGTAGTTATGGGTCATTTCCCCAATAACCTGGCCATGCTGCTTCATATAGTAGCTAGCCCAATAGCCACAATCTGGGGCTTGTACAGGAAAGATATTTTGTAAAGGCTGAGGAATATAAATTTGAATATCTATAGCCCCAATCCTGTGTGCATATGTATATACATATACATTTGAGCACATAAATTTATCTCAGGACTCAGATAGACATTCTTAGAGAATGACACAAGTGATTTGATATGAAGATTTTGTTTGGGGGTTGTTGTTTTTTCCAACTTGTACACGGATTACTTGTAAAGTAATAAATGACGTCCATTTTTGGCCTAGCAGAATAAATTACTAGGCTAACTTCTCTCAGTTACACCAGTAAAACTATACTTATGGCAATGGGTTTGTGGTGTAAATAAAAGAGTAGTGTGGATCTTAAACTGAGGACTACAATCCCAGTACTAAAACTTAAGCACTGTACAACTTTACTCACATCAAATTACGTAAGTAAAATTGTGCATGTGCATAACTCTAAGCAGGATCAGGCTTAAAAGGTCATATCCTGTTCCCACTGTAGTTCATGGCAAAACTCCTGTTGACATCAACTGAGGTATGGGAAAGTCTTAAAATAAGATTATTTTCCACAAGTTATACAAGTGTCGGGAACTCTTTGAGTGATTTTTTTTAAACAGAAGTTGTTATTTTTTTTAAAAAGTACAGTATTCAGCTAGGCCATATTAAACCCCAATCCTACAAAGATTTACACAGATCCCTAACTTTAGGGACAGACCTCTCATACAATACTCACAGACTCTAAAATTAGGCAGTTGAGTGAGTCTTTATAGGATCAGGGCCTCTGTGACAAAATGACTGCAAAATATACACTATTATAAAGTTAGGGAGTTATTTGGTGGCAGGTTAAAAAGCTCAACCGTATTCTTTCATTTTACTAATCAAAGTGGTAAAACTCTTAAACCCAAAATTAAACATGCCTTGCTCCTGGACTATTGCCTAGTTTTTCTTTGTTCTATTAAAATGTCACTCCTCCACAGTTTCTCAGAGGATATATATAAAAAAAAAAGTATACCACATCAAGTTTTTTCTTGACTTCAGTTTTTACAGGTGAGTTATAGTGTGAAAGCCTGAAGAATGGGACACAACCTTCCCTTTGACATTATGAATACAACAGAATAATATGAGACTCACACATTTTCTGAAACTCCATTTGGTTTGAAATTCCTCTAATATATATGCTCACATAAAATAACATCCTCTATTTTGTCCATTTAGCATAGTAATTGGACTAACAGCACATCAAAACCACACAGTATAGTCTATCAACTTAAAAAAATTCTTGAACCATATTTTAAAAATCACATGTTCACATCAAAAGCATTATGTCTTTTCTTTCCTGTTTCATGGGGGCTCTTCAATACATTACCCATTAGCAAGGTATTTTGCCAGAAGACCAGCTAAGAACCAACAACTACCATACTTCAAAGGAAGTCATATTTGAACAACAGTCTGAGCCATTCTGTAGCTGTACTTTTTATATATATATAAATATATATATATAAAAACATTCCCCCCAAAATTTAGCAGCATAATCAACTTGGTTACCAAACAGCTGTTTCTGATCAAAAGTTATCATGCAGAACAGGTGTTAACCCTCATTCTTTTCCTGACATTTGCAATTAAGCAATTTCACACAAAGCAAAGAAAGCTGGTCACAGGATGATCTTAAATCAAGCATTAAAACAATCTTGTGTATTACTAATAATCACAAGGGTTTATGTGATAAATGCCAGCACAAATTAATCTCACTATTCTTGAATGCCTTCACTGGCATCTAATCAATAAGATGTTATTACTTGTTCAATGCACACAAACCATTACTGTCGTTAGGAAATCTTTTGGAAGCCTACCTGAATAGGAAAGAGTAAATATAAATCCAAACAAACTTACCATCACTTTTTAAGAACAGATTCATATGAGTTCATCTTCTGTCTTCCTCCTTAACAAAAATAGCTTGTGTTGATTTAGCAAACTTCACATTAATGACAATCTCCTGTCTGGGAAAATATTCTTCTAGAGTAAGGTATTTATATAAAAGGTATTTGTAGTAATAACAATTTAAAATTCATGAGGCATTCTGCATCTCAACTTAGCTTCCTTCATTTGGCTAAGATATGACATGCATGCAAACCAAAGAGCCTAAGTTTCCTTACTGTCCCTAATAGTTTTAGTTAAAGTCTAATGAGGATTTGCTTGAAGTTTAAGAAAAAAAGTGAAAGCACCTTGAAAAAAGAGAGAGGCAGCAGTTCATAAATTAGTCAGCTGTTCCCTGTGTCAGTAGGATCATATCCATTTCCATAAGTAAAACTGTATAAAAAGGGATTGCACACTTCTGCCATTATCAGAAAAAGTAGCCATGTGATTTAATTTTTAAAATTTGGTTACAAAAGTTAAATTTAAGGTCCACATGTTCATCCCCGTACATGTATTTCCACAAACACATGAGGTACCTGAATTAGTACCTAAGGTATTGTGGGAGAAGGAACACATAATGCTATCAACAGCAGTCAGAGGTAATAGAAAGGGCATGTTGCAAATGGTAGGTTATGAAGGAGAGGAAAAAAGTGTGTTCAGAAGCATGGTCCCTTTAATGAGGTGTACATTTTCTTCTGCAGGGCTATCCCCTTTCAGGAAGCTTTTGAAAGCAATGCTTGCTTGAAGTAAGTTAGAAAAGCGATCACTTGCATAGCAGAGCAATGATAGTATAAAGATTCAGTTAAGTGGAAAAACAAAAGTAGCCAGAATCTGTTTGCAATTATCAAATCCAGAAGCAGCAAAATGGGTAAGCGGTCTTTTCAATTTTAATTATTTATATTACTACTTTTCTTCTACTAGATTACAACAGTTTGGACTATGTACAGAATCTACTGACCTCTTAAATGTGTAATACAGAATATGAACTATATGTGGCAAATTTAAAAACTTAAAGTAAAATGTTCTGTGTTTGTGTTCTGTTGGTTAGACTATAGCTTCTTTGCACCCTACACTCAACTAGGACTACACTTGAAAGACTAGGGTTCCCAGTTGCATAGTTGAATATCTTTTATTCTGCAGCTAAACTAGACAGCGTATAGGAACATGTTTGCTAAATGTTTGCATTTACATGAATATTATGATTGAAAGTAATGTAGTCTACACCAAAACTCAGGAAACCTAATGTGTTTTCCAAAAAAAAAAAAAAGAAAAAAAACCCTCATCACAAACTAGAGGCTCAGCAGGACACAGAGAAAGAAATGAATGAATGGACATTAGTAAGTCATGGCACATTTATCATATACTTGAATCCAGTTTACTGTGATGACGTATAATATATCTGAATGGGAACTTACAGAAACTAAAAAAAATATAAAGAAGTGCACTTATGATATAATTTATTTGGAATTTTATAAAACTAATGTTAATTTTCTTTAGCAATTTTATTTTGCATAGCAGTGCAAACCCAAAGGCCAGATTTTTTCTTAAGCAGAAGAAAAGTCTTTTATAAATGTAGCTGTTATGCTTCCACACACTTGCACAATGTTGATCTTATAAGATATGCACACGCTGTATGTATCTGAAATCTTAATCTTTACCCTAAAATGTATTACCCCAATAACTTAACTAAGCTCTCAACACAAGACTGAGAAGCAGAACCAGACTCTACTCTTAGCTCCTCTCTGGAGCACTGAAGAGGTAAAGATATGGAAAAGTGGAAGCCATGGGGGGTGTATTCTGAGGCATCCTGCCTATCCAAGGCAGACACAAGCAGAATGCCTAAGATGATGCAGCATAGAACTCCTTACAACTTCTGCAGTGAGTGCTTCCCCCACTGTCTAGAGCCAGTTCTCCATATCCCTCATTTATGGCCAGTCTAGGCATGCTAACAGGCTTGTCTTAGAGTATAAACTGTATGGGGCAGAGACTGTCTTTTTGTTAGTTTCTACAGGGGAGTCTAGCAGGGGATCCTGGTCCATGGCTAGAGCACCTAAGCACAAGAGTAAGATAAATAACAACCACCCTGTGCTCAGGAAATAGTATTAACAGTATTCTACCAAGGTCCTGCACTGGGCATCGGAAGAAGTGTGTCCCTACCCCATTTGCTGTGCAATGCATTTATGTAAAACAAGCCAGAATTTAGCCCATAATAATTAACAGATACAAAAGTTTTAAATTTATAAGATTATATCTAATCAGAGCAGACCTTTTAAAATAAAATAATATTGTTTTGCACATATAGAGTTCCTTTCAATGAGGGATCCTAAATTGCTTCACACAGGGGAGTAGGTATCATTAGGCTAGATATTTAGGCAGAGACTTACCCAAGGCCAAACAATGAGACTGGCAGATAGGAATAAAAAGCCAGCTAGGATGACACAATGTAATGAGAGAGCTTTTTTTATTTTATTTTATTTTATTTGAGGGGTGGGGTGCTCTTTTAAAGAATCCAGTGTCATCTGAGCAAAAATGGGATTTATAAAAGATAGGAATTAGCAAAGTATTAAAATAAATTGAAATGAATCAGCTTGTGTTAAATTCTTTTGGTCAGCCAACTATTTGTCTATCTTTTGAATAAAGGTTTTCCAGAAACAAGCTTCAGTTGAAATAGTCTTCATTTTTAAAATATATTTTTTTACCTTAAAATAATTTTAGAAGATGTTACTGTTCTGTCCATCAGTTCATACTATGAGCTATACCTTGCATGTGTATGACTTGAGAGTTTTCTTGTTAAATACATTCTGTTGGGATGTCAGAGCCCATAGGACTAAATAAAAAATGTTCTGGGATACTAACCTCTCTGTGACTGACGGATACTATAATAGTTAGGCTTGAAAAGATTATATAAAAGTTGTTTTCATTGTATACATATAAACAAAAAAAATGTCCTTCAATAATAAAATGTACAGATAGACAAAGTAAGAAAAAGTGATGCTAGAGAACTTATTAGAATTTGATTTAAAGATGTTTACTTAGTATATTTTGACATGTGACGTTGACAATTTGTGTATTAAACAGTTATAAAGCTTTAACTTTTTGGAGCTCAACATTTGTCATTAAATAACTGCCTGATACTCACTGTGTGACTCTTCTCCCATAGCTTCCTACAACTGTAAAATTTTAAATTGATAAAAATATAATTTAAAAGGTTAAAAGCCATTATTCTGTGCAACTATGAAAACTTCAATTAAAAATAAACATTGATATTATCCATCAATTATAAAAAAATTAAATTAAATTCTGCCAAGCCTAATGATAATCATTAAAAACCTCTCTCTGAAAGGAAATGACTATTGAATATAAAATACTATGTAAAGTTACCAAGTTAGATATTTAAAGGAAATGGGACCACTAGTGTTGTTTCTTCAGTTGTACAGCCAAAAGGATCTATTATACAGTAGTTAGGGGGGAAATACTTTATTTTAAATTTGGAAGTTTACATTGGTTCAGATTCTAAACTGGCTATGAGAAAGTCAGCAAGAGATGGTTCAGTCTTGAAGGAGTCTCCATTATTTTAACACTTCCTGTTCTTCATGTGCATGAGCTGACTGTCAATGGTAAAGGTGCCATGGATTTCAGTGGCAGCAGGATTAGGTCAAATATATCTTTCACTTAAGACCTGGTCAAGCATCCAGGGCTGCTGGGTCATCTAAGTTGTGAAAGAGCTCCAGTGCTACTCCAATGCTTCTAGCTCTGCATCTCCCTTGCAAACTTTATCATGGCCAAATTTGCACTTGTCATCTCCAGGTTCAATTGTGATTTTGCTCCTTCTCTATCCAAAACCCGCAACAACCGAACAACACAACTGCTTGCTTGAACCGTAATATAGGCGCATGGGAATCAATCACATCTGTTCATCACGAACTGCACTGGCTGCAAGTAGGTCTATCAGATACTTCAAAGTCTTACTGCTATATAGAGCCCTTCATAATTTAGGGCCAAGGGACCTGCAAGACCATCTTTTGTCTCCTAATACCTCCTATTGTACTGAAGAAAGTGAAACAAGTTGGATTGTTATGTTAACACACATCTAAAACAGACCAGGGACTGGCCTCTCTCAGTAGTATGGTCTTGTCAATGGAACTCCTTCCCTGTGGGTATCCCTTGGACTTCAAGGGTGCTTCTAAAATTAGCAGGTCCTTCCTGTTTGAAGTCATTTTATCTGTTCTTCTGTACAAGTGAAGAGGTGGGTCCTGAGGGTTCCCTAGCCAGTCCTCTGGCCACAGACAATTTTTAATTAGATGAATTATTCTATTTACTACATTTCGACCAAGAGCTTTACCGGACATGGATGCTCAAATTTACAAAAAATACTACAGAAAAAGTTAATACAACAAATCAGATTCTGAATGCAATCAGATTCTGAATGCTGCTTTTTGCCACTTTTGAATAATGTACAATTCCAGATAGTCACACCCATGCACACTGTATCGATAATCTAAGTGTTCCCCTCCAGTGAATGAAACCTTCTTTGCACGTGAACACAGTAGAGATTTTTCAATGGCCATAACATGATACAAATGAAAAAAAAAGTAAGCCAAGTAGTGGCACAACTCTTCAATGAGGACTATGTCCAGGACAAGTTTCCACCGTTTTGATCTACAGTAACAATGTACAAATGAAAAGTGCAGTCAAAAAAAACACGATAAGGTTTTTTCATCCTAACTAAATTCAAAACTTCTAAAATGTTTTTGCTTAAATTAAAATGTCAATAATTTATCTTCTGAGAGAAACCAAATATTTCAGCCCAAAAGGTATTTGTTCAGAATGTTTTAAAACCTGCTGAATTTGTGACTGATTCTGCTGCCATTAGAGTTAATGGGTGTTGTGCCGTTGATTTCTGTAGAAATAGATTAGGGTCCCAAAACTTTATTTGACAACAAACAAGTAATATAAGGCCCAAAATCTGCAACAGGATTACCATTACAATAATTACCATTTTGCCTAATTAATGTTATTGTTGTATTCTAAATGGCAATGCTCACCTTTTACAGCAGTTTTCATCCTTATATCTCAAAAATGTGCATATAAATAAATGAAAGGCAGCTTTTTCTAAAAGTAAAAACCAATGCCTCCTTCCATTTTTCTCTTCTTCCCTTTGTCCTTTGCACATATTAGGAAAGAACTATCTTGGCTAGGCAGACAGTGATCCCTTAAAAATTTTTCAGTGAGAGTCAGCACACTGCTATGTGCTGGAAGCCTAAATGGGGGCTCTGTTGCTCATCATTACTCAAGACTCCATCTCCATGATCTGGATAAAGGCTGCACTATTCACACATGGATAATAAGAAAGCACCTGATACTTGCCAATTAATCATTCTGTCTCTTCCTTGTCAGCAGTCTCAGTCTAATTAGCAACTGCAGTTTCAATCTGGGGTTCAGAAAATACATAAAGGAAATATCACCCCTAACAATGACAAAATGGACTTTGATAATACTCTCCTGCTTTGGTTGGGCCTACAAGGCAAAAGAGCTTTAGAAAAATAGGTCTGTTACAAATGAAATTGTACTTTACTGATCTATTCCTTTTACAAAACTTGAATTTCTGTTTAGCTCTAAAATAACGTCCTATATAACGTCCTATTCTGCTTGGTTCATCTCCATAGCTAAAAACTATCAATTTGGGGGCACTACTGCAATAAATATGGTAGTATTTCTTCAATATTTGTACAGTAGAGGAGCATCATAAAAAATCATAAACAAATTTAACAACTTTGATATAAATGAATGTATAGAATTTTTTTCAGGCAGGTTCTCTTTCTGGATATTGAAGGATTATACATCTGGAATAAAATATGTTCATTTAAGTTTGCGATCTGACTATCAAATGTCAAGTATCTTATGCTCTCTGGCTGAAGGTCATTTGGGTTAAATTACTGCAAATTCTTTTATTCAGACAGGGTTGTTATTCTGACGCCTGCTAAGTATGATTGTAGTATTTTTAAATTTTCTTTTTATTGGGTTTTATATAGGAAGACAGGTTTAGCCATATTAGACCAGGCCATTAACCAATCTAGTCTGGTATCTAGCCTCTGGCCACTAGCTCATGCCTTAGAGGAAGCTCAAAAAGTTTGAGAGCCACTGCATTAGGAATCTTTCCAGACTACTGTACCTTTTTCAAGAGTCTGATTGGTGTTGCCTACCCCAAGTTTCACCTCATTTAAAAACTGCTTGCTTACAAAATCAGACACAAAAATAAAAGAAAGTGACAGCATACTATTACTGAAAAATTGCACACGGTCTCATTTTTACCATATAATTAAAAAATAAATCAATTGGAATATAAATATTGTACTTACATTTCAGTGTATAGTATATACAGCGGTATAAACAAGTCAGTGTGTGTGTGAAAGTTTAGTTTGTACTGACTTTGCTAGTGCTTTTTATGTAGCCTGTTGTAAAACTAGGCAAATATCTAGATGAGTAGATGTATCCCTTGGAAGACCTCTGCGTACCCCAGGGGTACCCGAACCCCTGGTTGAGAACCGCTGACCTAATATATTTAGCCAATTGTGCAATGATTTTGGGGCAGGAGGGGAGAGAGAGAGAGAGAGAGAGAAAATGAGGATGGAACATATGGTCTAAAGCAAAAGTGGTTCTCAAACTGGGGGGGGCACAGAATATATTTGGGGGGTGCATACGAAGCTTTAGAGAAAAAAAACAAATTTACTGCGCACATTCAGAGCTGGGTGACCAGAGAGCAGCAGCTGCTCACCCGGTGCCCAGAGGAAGAAGGCATAAATTACTACAGATACAAAGAAGGGGGCGTGATCAAATAAGTTTGAGAAACACTGGTCTGAAGTGTGAGATTTTATTAAAGTTGTTAGCAGTCACGAAATTGTCCAGTCCAGTCCTCTTTCTGAACCACCTGTAATAATGAATTCCAGGAGTAAAATATACTCAGGCATATCTGATCCAAATTTGCCATTTTTAAAATTTAATCACATAATATCTGGTGCTAATATTATGAAACAAGGTAAAAGTTGCAACTGAACAATTTTCATTACACTCTTCATTCTGAATACCTCAGTTGCTTTTCTTTTCCAGTCTAAATAATCCTAGTTTGTGGAATCTATCTTCTTATGCAAGACCTAGTATAAGTCTAGCCATCTTTACCGCTCTTTTCTGTGTCTTTTCATTCTCAGCAATACCCTTCTGATGATGAGATCACCAGAGTAATATACAGTATTTCCTAGGACAGACAACCCTTCAATATAATGTCAAAATATCTTCTGTATTAGTTTCTACGGTGTCCTTGGGCCCAATCATTCTACTCCTATTTTTAACGTTGCAGGTCCACTTACATTCTGGACTGAGAAGAATAATAGTCCAGTGGGAAAGGAAGGATGGTCCAGTGGTTATAGGGCACTGGCCTGGGTCTTGGAAGACCTGGCTTCAATTCCTTGCTCTTCTATAAACTTCCTGTATGACTTTGGGCAGGTTGCTTAGTCTCTCTGTCCCCCCTTAATAAAAGATTGTAAGGTGCTCAGATGCTGCGGTGATGGCTACCACATAAGTACCTTACACTTTTTCCATATTGAGTTTCCCAAGTTTCCCAGCTATTGTGCTGTCTAAGACCAAAGATATAAACAGGATACCTCTTGTGTTTATGAAGTGATGAACAGATACCTACAAAAAGCACCTATCATGAAGCACATACATGGAATAAAAGGCTGCAAATTGGACAGTAAATGAGACAACTGAAAGACATAGCAGTCCTGGAAAAGTGACTAAACTTCAAAGAAAACATGGAGTATAAAATGATCTGGACACCATTCCAGGACAACCAGAATCTTAAAAACTAAGCAATGATTGACCTCCTTCAGACTCATCTGTAGACTGGGAGAAGTTTGCTATTTTATTGACTTTAAGGTTTCCAAATTTAAATGCAGACTGATGTTATTGTTACCAGCACCCCATTCAGCTAAGCGCTTGTGCTAACATGTTTATGACTATACAGAATTGTTTTCACCTATTCTAAAATAAAAAGTCCAACAACAAAATTAAAAATAGAACAATAGCCAGAAGGAAGGAAAAGGGATTCACACGTCAGTCTTTTTTATTATCAGATTCAGCTGCGATACACTGTGTGAAAATGTACCAGTTACACCAAAACTGACTAATTTTGATATCTGTTCCTAACTATAATATATTGTCTCTCCTCCTTCCCCTCCCACCCCCCGCTTCTTGATATTAACTAAAGTTATGCCAGGAAGGGTAATGAAAAAATACTTTTTGTTAGTGAAAGCAGCTCTATGGCCCTCCTTTCTGGCTTTGGTTACCAGTCTCAAACCTGTGAATATGAATATTTAACCACTGTATTTAAATTCCTTCATTTGTCCATCTACCGTAAGGACTGCTTTCTCCATCCCACTGATCACAATTACGTTATGTTTGCCCTGTTCTTGTGAATGAGGATCCTGTAATGTGTAAATGGGACTGTCTGCCCCATGTATATTTATTAACTTTAAAAGTAGTTTTTCAAAAAAGGCTGTTTAATTCAGAACCTTCCTTCCACTGGGTACATTCACAGTATATGTTTGGCCACCTAAATTGCCTGCATGTCCTGATCCAATAAGCACTCAGAGGCCACCTAACTCCACATAAAACATCCAGGGAGGGGAAGGGAAGGAGGAGGACCGCTTCCCTCATAACCTTTAGCCCAGTGGTTTGGATACTCAACCAGGATGTGAGAGCCCCTCGTTCAAGTCACCCCATTCAGATGAGTGCCCTAACCCTAGGGTATGGAATATTCTAATGACGATCTCCCTCAATTTTTCCTATGAATGTTGTTTCACATTAAATAATTCAGTATTTAATTTGGCCAGAGAAAGAGTGACTCTATAGCCCAATGGTTAGAGCACTCACCTCAGAAGTGGCAGATTCCCGTTCAAAACCCCCTCTGCTTGATAAGAAGGTGACTTGAAACAGAGGGTGAGTACCCTAACCACTAGGCTAAAAGTTATAAAGCAGTTCATCATCAGCCTCCCACTCCCATTGTACGTGGAGTTAAGCAGCCTCTGATCGGACCCAACATACAACTTAGGCAGATGAATATATATTTTCCCCTGGCTCTTGAATCATATGCTATCAGGATCAGCAGGACTTGAACTAAGGTCTGCAGGGCTACCAGCCAACCAACATCCCCTGGTGGCAGCTGTAACCTGGCCACTCCCTGCAACCTACAATTCTGACAGATTGAATGCCATAGGAAGGTCCTCCTTGAGTGATCTGATTGACAGCAGTCTTAGCAATCCTTGATTGGCTCCCTGACAGCTCTCTGACGCTGCATAAGGCCATAGGACATACCAACAAGTGTCCAGGAAATAATGCAGATCCCTAGCTAGCTGCCACAACTGTCCTGCTTCTGAACTCCCAGTACTGATCTTGGCTCTGACTTGGATTCCGACACCTGATTGGCCCCTTGGAACCTCAACACAGACCCGATACCTGGTATTGGCCCTGGGCCTGATTCCTGACTCGATTCTCAGCTTGACTCTTGACCGTGAAACTGGCTCTAATCCCTGGCTTCAGTTCTGGGATTCTAAACTCCTGCCCAGATGCAAGCACCTCCCTGTAACCCAGACTTAGGCAGAGAACTTTGAGGTCAGAGGTGGGAGATTAGCATACATGTCTCTCATCAGCACCTCCCTATTGGCTAGTTTAGGCAGTTCTCTGCCTAGCATGCTGGCTTTATCGATCACATTCTTAGGCGCCTATCTCTCCCCACTGACTGCATAAGAGCCTGGGTGTCTAACTCAGACTTTGTGGATCACCATGTTGTTCCTGTGATTTTCTAGGTATTAAGACTCGAGCATTGTGACCATGAGTATCACAACACTTCAGTCCTTTTTGTGGATCCAGGCTAGTGTGACCAGAGAAGGAAAAGGAAGAGAAAAACAAGGAAGATATGGAAAGAAATAAGAGAAAATAGGTAGAAACAAAAGGAATGTCAGGACTTCTCCGTTTAGTTGTTAGTCTCCTTAGATGCTTATGTCAAACCTGCAACCCTCAAAAATGTGTGTGAATTGGACATGCAGCCCTGCCACGATATTATTTATATACTTAGGTCTGATGTTACAGTTTTACAATTCGAGATAGTTCCTAGAAAATTACCTTCTGAAAACTGCACCTTCCAGGAACGCTGTCAAGATGCCTTTATCACCTCCATGTATTGGAAGGTATAAAAACTGACTTATCCATAAAGTCTGGATTCCTGAAATACCTTTGTTACCTCCACTTATGATTATTTCTTCAAATCTGAAACACTGCAAACTACTTCTTCACTTGTTACTCAGAAGTATCCACTCCAGTTTTAAACTGACAGATTTAAACTGACACATTTTCTAAACTTGTTGTAAAATCTTCATTGAGAGTGGTTCTGTCTTTTAAAGAAACTGAATCTTTAGTCTGTAGCCCTTCTAATTCTTCACATGCACTGTACAATGTGTTGTAACTGAGCACCCTCACAAGAATAATATGGTGCAAAATGAAAATATGTCTGAATAGGTGACAGTAAGAGTAGTTACTGTCCTCCAGGGCATAATCATGTTCCTGTTTTTTCATATCTGGAGCAGCTACTATGATTGCAAAGTCCTCTTCCAAACCTAAGAGGTCACCTTAAAATGTACATATTACTATTTACATTTTGATATAAAATAATTGCTTTAATGAGGATCTTTTGTATAAGGATGTATTTATAACCAACGTATTAAGAATCATATATAAAAAAGGTTTAGGGAGGCCAAATTTACATTTTTTACTTAACTTTTTTAAAATAGGCATTCTTCTAGTAACTGATTAGATTAGTATTTTGAGCCTGGTCAGTAGAAATAAAAGGGAAAGACGCACTAATGAGCCTAATAAAGAGATTTAGTCTAGAGTGGTTGTTAATCTATATAACTAACTTTGGGGGGGAGAAACGTTTGGTGTTGATAAAGCATTTCCTTAGTAAATTACTACTGGCTCCAATGCAAGGTATTTACAGTAAACATTGAAAGTCTGCAAGGCATCTGTTCTATTCACAGTGGAAGAAGGAACTTTGTTCCATTAATAACTTATAAAACATGCAATAACTAATTCATGCTGGCAGTTCAAGTCCTATCATCAACCTTCATTATTTGACCAACTGAGTTCAAAGATAGAAGCAGAATTTTTTTAAGAAATCCTGGAAGTTTGAAGTACACAAATTATAATCAAAAAGTTTCTACAAAGTATAAAAAACTGTAGCTATAAACTACATATTATAGCATTATTTTAAGAATACATACAAGATAAGGGTTAAATTGCATGTATAAAACTAAATATGATGTCAGATTCGGTTTTAGTGAAATTATACATTATATAAGAGATGCTGCGTGTTATATATAATCATACGTACTGGAATTTTAACATTTGACTTTACTAGAAATTTAGTGGGACTTTGCCTAAGGCAAGTTTTTAATAGCAATAATAAAAAAATACTTAATGGTACTTAGGGTAAATCATGTGTGGTCATCATGTATAAAAAAAGTAATACCAAACATCTGTGCTAGATTTCCACATGATAAAACCACCGTATTACCTAAAGTTCTCCCAAACTTATGGAGAAAAATGTTTATTTAAAAACCTAGAAAAGATACATGATAACCAATTTACAAAATATAAGGCAGGCCTATCACATTTTGTGATAGGAATGTATGTTTAGTGATCTTCATAATATTTAATTCTGAATGCCAACCAAACCATAATAAGACTTCATATGACTTCAAACACATTTTAAACATTTAAAATGCTTAATTTAAAAGGGACACAGCAATGACTAACAAGATCTTTTTTCTTATGTGTGTATATTTGCAAGGACCTTGTAGTTCATTATACTGTATGTGATTTTCTTCTTCAAGCAAATGCTTCAGTGCTCTCACCTCTTAAAAATATCAGTACAATCCACCTAACACTGAAAAACCCTAACAAAATGAACGTGTGTGTACAATTAAGGCAAACAGTTACAGACAAGAGTTCAGTTTTAAGCTGTTGAAATATGATCATGAGTAAAGAAGTTCTAAAAATCATGGAAAATAACTTTGTGTCCTTTCAAAAAGCTACTCTTTAAAACTGGATTCAAAATTCAATATAATGCTTTGGGTTATTTATGTAAATCATTTTTGTTCAAAAAATGATACTAGACTGTGAAATAGCATCTCATTCAATGTATGTTATAGATGCAGACACCCCAGGAGTATATAAATCCATTTTTTTCCTTTCTCAGAAAGAAATATATTAAATATATTTAAGTTTCTTAAAAGATGGAATATAAATGAAACCCCTCTTTAAAAAAATCATATCACACACATACAACTATTAAAAAATAAAGCTAACTACATTGACATTTTTCCATTTCTGTGATAGGATAGCAGGATTTCAAGTTCAGTCTAGCTAGCTTTTTTCACCTTCTTCTACAAACCTCAATAGGCCTCACTCCACTTTTACTTACCTCTCTACAAATCTTCCATTCCTACAGGTAAGTCTACCTAATATGACCCAGAATGACCCTCTCCATTTAGCCTTGAGTCCTGTTACTTGTGATCTAAAAGTTGCAGTTTTCATGTATTCCAACATTGAGGCTTTCCTGATCTCACTCCAGGGAATGCATCACTGGAGTAAACATTATGATATTACTGCAAGGTTACCTCTTTGCTGCTATACTAGTTAGTGCAACTGTAACAGCAAACACAACAGAGAGAGTGAAATGGGTCCAGGATTGTGAAGTACCAAGAGTTAAATATCTCACAAGACTGACTCCAATCAATTAACAATAGGAAAAGAAGAATTTTTACTTGTCAATGTTATTCCTGCTTGTTGGACAGACTAACTGTTTGTATGTCTCTCTCCCACACTCTCATCTCCACAAAGGTCACTGAAATAGAAGGAAGGGAATGCATAGGACATATACTTTCACAATACCAATGACAGGAGGAGAGGAGCACACAAATAGGAGGCTTCTATCATTACTTTAATTGCTGCTTAATCTCTGAGCCTGTCCTTTCTAAAGGAAGAGTTTGACCTTTTAGCTTACTCAGGGATAAAGACCTATCACTAGTCTCCTCAGATTGCCTCTGCTAATGATGGTGTCAGCAAAATGCAAGAGCACTAAAATGGCTAAACAACTTCTCATAAGAGGAACACTTCTTGCCTTCTCTTTGTTATGCTTTTCAATTGAAAATAAAATTGCTCATCTTCAATAAAAAACAAAAACAGGAGACTTAAAGGACGTGGGAGAAAAAGTGGGAGAAAGATTCAAACCTTGGCACCAAGAATTCAGTGAAGCTTATCATTTGCATTAATAAAGACTCTTAAATAGGTTCTCAGTGCACTTGAGAAACATGAATACTAGAAGATTCACAACAGACTTAGGATGTAGGGAAATATCGTCATTTTACAGATGGTGAAACGCCTTCCTAACATGGCCCACAATGACTTTCTCCACTTGGCCTTGGCTCCTGTTACTGGTGATCTAAAAGCTGCAGTTTTCATGTATTCCATGAATATTAAGTGACTTACCCAGACTCACAGCAGGTCAGTGGTAGAGCCAAAACTAGAACCCATCTCTCATGACTCTAGGTCTTATGCAGATAGCCACAATAAAATATTATTGGTTCTGCTGCCTGACACTCAGAGCAACTATGTGCCTAACAATCCAGAAAAGGGTTTTATATGGTTCCTGGACATAAATAAATAAATAAATAAATGGAGATATCCTATCTCCTAGAACTGGAAGGGACCTTGAAAGGTCATTGAGTCCAGCCCCCTGCCTTCACTAGCAGGACCAAGTACTGATTTTGCCCCAGATCCCTAAGTGGCCCCCTCAAAGACTGAACTCACAACCCGGGTTTAGCAGGCCAATGCTCAAACCACTGAGCTATCCCTCTCCCCTCATTATCTTGAATGAGGGAAGGATTTTATTTCACCAGTCCATTCACTAATTTTTTAATCAAAGGCTCATTTTTTAAGACGAGCTTGTGATAACTTTGACTTCTCAAAAGAATATGAATATACTGTAACAATACTATTATGGTAGGAGTTGTGTGAATCTTCATTGATGCTGGTGGGCATAGTAGCCACACCCTTCATTCAGGATAAATTTAAGAAGCGGTTCAGTGTCCTTGTAGAGAAAGATAGCTGAAACAGTAACAGCCACTGTCCAAAAGAGAAGCCACATGCAAGGTCAGTCAGGAGCTAAGCTATGTGGGCAGAGGGGTTAACTGGACACTGAATGCAAATGCAGAGGCCTGTGTATTATTTTGGTGGAACCATATGTGTAGCAAATGAAGCAAGAAACATCTCAGAAGCAGATGGAGAAAGCAGCAAAAGAAGTACTTACAGAAAAGCTAATTACCACCTGCGGAAAAGCTAAGAAAAAGAGCACTTCTGATATGGAGAGCAGCTTGGAATATGGAGCAAGGAAATTGTTTCCTGTTTGATTCCTACTGGCTTCAAGGAAACAGGACTTTGTGCACAGTCTTTGTATCAAGGAAGTCTCCATCATCAATTTCTCATCCTAACACAAGCAACTAAGATGACCCCAAATACTTGCAAACCACTTGGATCAAAATGGGTAACAATACTAAACTAAATCCAAGCTGTTAATTTTACCAAGACGGACCTCTCTCTTACTGCTTCCTGAAAATCCATTAATCATTCTTACAAAAAGAAATCAGAACAGTGTCATCCAAATCAGAAAAGAGATGCAGTGAGAATAAAAAATTCTTTACTTTGAAACAATGAATTTTACACATCACTATAAACCAGCCAATAAAGAGGTATATAGAAATGTACAGATTTCTTTTACAAAATATTGGTTTCTTGTTCTGGCAGAAATGTGAGAGAAGATAAGATATTTCAAGGTACCTTTAAAAGATCTTTTAAAAAATATCAAATATAGTACAGCTAGAACAATACAAAGATTCACAGAGATTCAGGTTTGAGATTAATGTCACCCTGTCTGGATGGGGTTTTATTGAACAGATTCTGGCATAGCCCAAATTGAAACTAATTTGGCAAAAAGTGTGTATTTCATTCCATGCAGTTTTGCAAGAAGTAAATTTATAAACATAATACCCCATAGTACAAACAATACAGAGTAACTCCAATGGGTCAGTAAGAGCTCTCTGCTTCTGGACAGTACAATCCTCTTTCTCTTGTCTGAAAGTAATCATTTCTTTAAGGTGTTGATCTTAAATGGACTCCACTGCATGTAATTTGCTCCCAGCTGGCAATGCCTTCCTGCATAGCCTTCAAAACCAGGCTGACAATTTATATTCAAAACCCCAGTGTTGTCTGGGTCCTGGTTGGCTTGGTGGGCCTTCTTCCTATCAATGCCATTGAGGTTTGGTGTGGTATGGTTTCAGGTCCCCTGCCTGGGATACACCCTATCACATACCTCTCCCATAGATTAGGTCCAGGAGCCTGATCCCTTTAGATCACAGCTTTTCTACATTCTCAGGAGAGAAAATCTGAATTCAGGTGTCCTCAAGTTACGTAGGACTCAAAATGTACAGCTACAAAGAGAGGAAATGCAGTACGAACTGAAGATTGGAAACTTTCATGATGTGTTGCCAGTGCACAGGGGGCATAGTCAGTTACCAGAACAAAAAAGAGGGCCCCAAGAGATAACACCAGAGAGCAACCAATACCTACCTGACATTCTAATATTCTTTTCTATAGTGGATAATCTAGCCTCATGGAGTTGGAGCTTCTTGGTGAATATTTCATCACAGAGTGGAGTCCAATACATCTATGTTGGGACCATTGCTTTGCTAATGTTTGTTAAGGGAAAGACCCAGGTGGCAAAATTGAGTATGATTCACTAATTGTGTGCAGTCTGTCCCATAAAGGTCCAAAACCGTTCCTAACTTATGGACAGGATTCTTTCTGAGGACCTCCATTTTGTTGGGGGGGGGGAAGCAGAAGTGGAGGCTGAATTTGCCCATTCAGTACCCCAAGTTACACGTTTCCTTATCTTAAAATTAAATTTCTTCATCACAAAGCAGTATATCAAACTTGAAAGTAAAACACATTCCATTCCTATATAGCTTTACTCACAGACCTAAACAACACTGATACTAAGCTCCATGATACAAACAGTGCCAATGAAAAATGAATAAATAATTTAACCCTAAAATAAACAGCACAGGTCATTCTGACAAGAGCAGATCAAAACCAGGAAGCTAGATTAATAGCCTAGAGAGTGCAACACAGAAGCTTCACTCTAGCAGACTATGAGCCTGTAGGGGGCCAGGGTGGCTGCCCTCCGAACCTGAGGGTAAAGGGCCTTTCCCTCAGCCTGAGTGGGCGGGGCCAGCCCAAGCTTGCTCCACCACCCGGAAGGGGAGGGGTGGAACAGGAAGTATAAAGGGCGGGGCCCTTAGCTCAGTTAGGGCAGCACCAGGGAGGGAGGCAGACACAGACTGTGGGCTGCTCCCTTCAGAGCCTGCTGCCACACCAGGGGAGGCCCTGGACCCATGGAAACCTCACCTGGAGGACGGACTGGGGCTGCCAGGACTGCCCGCTGCCGAGTACCCAGAGGAACTGGAGGAGTCGGAGCGGGAGCTGCCAGCAGCCGAGTACCTGGAGGAGCCTGAGCCTGAGGGGGAGCCGGAGCTGCCAGCAGCGGACTACCCCGACGCACTCACGGGGCCAGAGGGATTCGGGCGAGCAATCGGGTAGGAAGTAGCCCAGGGACAGAGCTGCACAGTGGTGAGTCTATATAGCGGGCTGACCCCGCTGACCCAGTGGTGGGACCCCCGTTCTGCCACTGTCAGGGCCCTGGGCTGGAGCGCAGTGGTGTAGGGTGGGCCTGCGCTCCCCTACCCGGCAGAGCCACGCTACTGACCTTTGCCGGCGCTCCCCTGCCCGAGGGGCGCGCTACTGACCTTTGCCGGCGCTCCCCTGCCCGAGGGGCGCGCTACTGACCTTTGCCGGCGCTCCCCTGCCCGAGGGGCGCGCTACTGACCTTTGCCGGCGCTCCCCTGCCCGAGGGGCGCGCTACTGACCTTTGCCGGCGCTCCCCTGCCCGAGGGGCGCGCTACTGACCTTTGCCGGCGCTCCCCTGCCCGAGGGGCGCGCTACTGACCTTTGCCGGCGCTCCCCTGCCCGAGGGGCGCGCTACTGACCTTTGCCGGCGCTCCCCTGCCTGAGGGGCGCGCTACTGACCTTTGCCGGCGCTCCCCTGCCTGAGGGGCGCGCTACAGACTCTGGCTGGCGGCCGCCCCGCCGCTAATTCCCCGCTGACGGAGGCGTGACGCAGGCCGGCCAGTGACCTCATAGCTCCCCACCGCCCCCTAGCGGGTAGGTGGGCCAACGCCGATCACAGAGCCAAATTCAGTGCTGATGCAAGCAGGTGCAATTCCTTTAATATCCCATTGACTTCAGACCCTACTAATGGATAACTTTTCTTTTTAGTGGGAGTTTTGACTGAGAAAGGTCTTCAGGGTACAGGCTTTATGACCCACAATGCCTAGAGAACAAAACTTTACTTTTTTTCCCTGAAAAAGCAGGGTGTTGCAAAGAAAGAAAGAAAAATGGACTAGAAATATAAGAACAAGTCTTGTGAGATTTCCAGTACTTCTGGGCTTCAGATGGGTCAAATACCACCAGAATAGGGATGTCCTTAATATTTCACCTAAAACTAGTAATTTCAGAGTCATAACAAACTTTTTTGAACTGCGGAATTGAGTTCAGCTTGGTTTCAGGGCTGGTGAAGACTAGAGTCATTTCTTTTTACAGACAAACTGATTTGCCCATATCTCCTTGTGACAGGAAAGCTGCTAGGCTGTAGAAGTTAGAAAGAAAAAAGAAAATGTAAAGGAATGCTTTAAAAATATTTCTTCCTGCTGTTCTCTCCCAGTACTGAAGAAACTGTAAACATAAACAATCATTCCATGACAAGGACAATAAGTACTTCTGATCAGAAATTATGTGTAAATTCATTAAGGAGTAGAGGAGTGGTTCCAACCTTTCTGGATAAATGTACCATTTTGCCACTCTAAGACATTTGCTGTACCAGCCAGTTCCCACCACCTCACGTTCAACATGCAATGCTTTGATCTGCCACAGATCTTTGGCTGATTCAACCCCCAGTCTTACACCAGAAGCAGAAACCTGCATGTGTTAATGCCAAGAACAAGACAGTCAAAGAGAAAAAAAAAATAAGCTTGCACCACTTTACTCCATTTTTGTCAACTCTTCCTTATTTAATTTTCAGTATCAGTAGCTATTCATTCTCTCCTCAATAGCTGCATAAGTTTGATTTTTCAAAGGAAATGTATCTTGGTGGTTAAAGGGACACTATCAAAGTGGGAAACCCAAAATGTGACCTAATTTATTTTCTTATACCTGTTTCCAGAGTCCATGTAATTCCTTGTGTTTATGTGTTTGTGGATTGGAAGAATTTCAAATTAAATGTTTCAATATCTTTTTTGTTTTAAGAAAAGTCAAAAAGAAAATAGATTCCAGTTTCAAGTTTCAAAGTAGTATAAAATATATTTTCAAAATTAGGAAAATGTCCTTTTATCTGAAAAGATTTAAGATGAAGGTGCTTTTCTTACCTCTCTAAGATGTATGTTTTCCTTCTCCTTCTGGTCTAAAATCACTTCTAAATGATTAACCTGAGATTCAGCCTCAGCCATCCTTCGAGCTCTTTCGTTGTCATCTTCCATTCCTTTGGATGGCAAACCTTTACTTTGCAACATTTCTAGAAGCTTTTTTATTGATTCATCTCTGGCATTTAGTGTTTGCTTTTGTGTTTCAATTCTCAACTCCATTTCTTCTAGAGTTTTTCTCAAGAGAAAGAGCTCTTTAGCCTGTCTATCATGTTCTGCCTGAAGTCTTCGAAAATTCTCCTCTGTAAGCTCAATAGTAAAATGCTCAGTTCCTCGGTTTCCGCTTTCTTGTTGAAGAAGATGATTAAGGTCTCTCTGAGTCCGAAGCTCATCTTGAAGTGCCTGGATGGTCAGTTGCAAATGCTATAATAAAAAAAAAAAAAAAAGGTAAATGAAGGATCTAAATGTAGTTTTTCTTCTGTTAATCTACTGGTAGGTAAAGGTATAAAAGTTAATAGACTCAGTGATGATTCTACCATATAAAAATGTCAAATGCATCTGTGACAAAATACTTGTAATGAAGGTTTTCAACTGCTACTGGAAAAATGTAAAACATGGATGGAAACACAAACACAAAATAGTGTCAGTTACAGGTAAAATTAATGCTTAATAAAACTAGGCAGTGAAGAGAAAGTGAACTGTTGCAAAAATCTCAAAGTGACACAACCACTAGTACACTTTGTGCCTATAAACTTGAAGACGCAGTATTCCTTGTTTTCTAAGTTGTTTCATATACTAGAAGTAATTCTGCCTTCCACTTTTTTCAGTAGTACTGCTCATGCTATAATGCAAATCATATTCATCCCCATAAATAAAAATTAATAGCTTTATTTGCAAAAAAATAAATAAATGAACAACTTTACTAAACAGGATTACTGCATCTCAAACAAACAAAAATAGAACAAATGATAAGCAATACTGAATTCTGCAAAACAAATTGACTGCAAAAAGAGGACAAACCTTTGTTCTCCTGGCATCCAAAAACTGAACAGCATGGTAAATGAAAAAATGAAGCAAAATCAACATAAAGAAAGGTCAAATGCAAGCAAAGAATATTTAACAGAAAGAACTGAATTCAACATAAAGTACTTTCCACAGAAAAAAATCATTTCATTGTGTTATACAGTATAGCACTGACAACTTTATAAGAATTTAAACATATCACTCTAAAGCTATGATGAACTCTAGCCAGTGGATATATTACAAATGAATTTATTAGTGTTCCAAAAGTTGTAATTCCATCATTGAATAAAGACGACTTGTTTCTATATTTCTACACTGCAGATTGTCCTTAAGTATTTTGTACCTCCTGTACTCTGCCTGAATAAAGTGGTTTTCTATTCACTGATAGTCAAACCTTGCAGTCCTTACTAAAGGCAGAGTCAGTAGGAGATTTGCCTAAATGAAGACTAGATTTGGCCACAAGTAATTGTCCCAACTTGTTATAGTTTATGGTATAACTTCAGATTATATTGTTATTTGCAGTTTTCACAGCAGTTAATAATTCCCCTATGTTCATGAAATTGTCTAAACAATGTACTAAACTTCATAAAAATATAAACTTTTAGATAGTCATATGGTCCAAAACAAAAGCTTTTCAATCTCAGCAAGCATATCAGTGAGATTCTGATCATTTGGAAACATGGCACCATATATTTTAATCCTAATGCACTTTCTGAAGCTCCTCAAGTTCTCATATAAAATCACTGATAAGTAAGGCTGTTGATTAATCGCAGTTAACTCACATGATAAATTCAAAAAAATTAATCATGATTAATTGCAGTTTTAATCGCACTGTTAAACAATAGAATACCAGTTGAAAATTATTAAATATTGTGGATGTTTTTCGACATTTTCAATTATATTGATTTCAGTTACAATACAGAATACAAAGTGCACAGTGCTCGCTTTATATTATTTTTATTACAAATATTTGCACTGTAAAAATGATAAAAGAAATAGTATTTTTCAATTCACCTCATACAAGCACTGTAGTGCAATCTCTTTATCATTAAAGCGTAACTTACAAATGTAGATTTCTTTTGTTACATAACTGCACTCAAAACCAAAACAATGTAAAACTTTAGAGCCTACAAGTCCACTCAGTCCTACTTCTTGGTCAACCAAGCAATAAGACAAACAAATTTGTTTACATTTACAGGAGAAAATGCCGGCCACTTCTTATTTAGAATGTCACCTGAAAGTGAGAACAGACATTCACATGGTAGGGTTGCCAACTTTCTACTCACACAAAACCGAACACCCTTGCCCTGCAACTGCCCCACCCCTTCTCTGAGGTCCCGCCCCCCCACTCACTCCATCCCCCCTCCCAGTGTCGCTCGCTCTCCCCACCCTCACTCGCTCATTTTCACCAGGCTGGCTCAGGGGGTTGGGATGCAGTAGGTGGTGAGGGCTCTGGCTGGGGGTGCGTGCTCTGGGGTGGGGCCAGAACTGAAGAGTTCAGGGTGCAGGACAGGGCTCCGGGCTGAGGTAGGGGGTTGGGGTGTGGGTGGGCTCTGGGCTGGGGATGTGGGTTCTGGTGGGCAGAAATGAGGGGTTCAGGGTGCGGGCGGGGGCTCCGGGCTGGGGGAAGGGGTTAGGGTGTGGGGTAGAGGGGGTGGACTCCAGGTGTGGGGCCGGGGATGAGGGATTTGGGGTGTAGGAGGGTGCTCCGGGCTAGGACCAAGGGCTTCAGAGGGCGGTAGGAGGATCAGGGCTAGGGCAGGGGGGTTGGGCGCGAGAGGGGGTCAGTGATGCTGGCTCTGGGTGGCACTTACCTCAAGCAGCTCCTGGAAGCAGTGGCATGCCCCACCTCCCCCGGCTCCTACATGGAGACGAGGCCAGGCAGCTCTGCGCGCTGTCCCATCTGCAGGCACTACCCCCATAGCTCCCATTGGTCATGGTTCCCGGCCAATGGGAGCTGCAGAGCTGGTGCTTGGGGCGGGGGCAGAGTGCAGAGCCCCCCAGCTGCCCCTATGTGTAGAAGCCGGAAAGGGGGCATGCCATTGCTTCTGGGAGCTACATGGAGCCACGGCAGTCAAGAAGTCTGCCTGAGCCCTGCTGCGCCGCCACCCAGACTTTTAACGGCTCAGTCAGCAGTGCTGACCAGAGCTGCCAGGTTCCCTTTTCGACTGGGAGTTCTGGTCAAAAACCAGATACCTGGCAATCCTATCACATGGCACTTTTGTAGCCGGCATTGCAAGGTATTTAGGTGCCAGATACGCTAAACATTTGTTTGCTCCTTCACGCTTTGGCCACCATTCCAGAGGACATGCTTCCATGCTGATGATGCTCATTTAAAAAAATAATGCATTAATTAAATTTATGACTGAACACCTTGGGGGAGAATTGTATGCCTCCTGCTCTGTTTTACCCACATTCTGCCATATATTTCATGTTTAGCAGTCTCAGATGATGATCCAGCACAAGTTGTTCATTTTAAGAACACTTTCACTGCAGATTTGACAAAAAACAAAGAAGGTACCATTGTGAGATTTCTAAAAATAGCTACAGCACTAGACCCAAGGTTTAAGAATCAGAAGTGCTTTCCAAAATCTGAGAGAAGAAGAAGTGTGGCACACGATTTCAGAAGTTTTAAAAGAGCTACACTCTGATGCGGAAATTCAGAACCCAAACCACCAAAAAAGAAAATCAACCTTCTGCTGGTGGCATCTGATTCAGATGATGAAAATGAACATGCGTCGATCCACACTGCTTTGGATGGCTATCGAGCAGAAACTGTCATCAGCATGGACGCATGTCCTTTGGAATGGTGGTTGAAGCATGAAGGGACATATGAATCTTTAGCACATCTGGCAGGTATATATCTTGTGACACCAGCTACAACAGTGCCATGCGAATGCCTTTTCTCACTTGTCATGGTGGTCTCACTGAAGGGGAAACCCTGCTTTATCCCTGCAGCCCTGATGGATGCATGAGAAAGATATCACAAATCAGGTCCAGCTAAAGCCTAATACAGCTCTTTGCATTTTCTTATTGTACATAAAAGTGACAGGAGTTTTTATCATTTTATTTGGGCTGTAGGGTGAAGCCCCCAACTCTGAAAATGCCTGACCTAGAATGTAGGATTTTTGTGCGTTTCTACATTCAACTAAGATTTTATACACACACACACACACACACTTCTCTAAAAACACCATCTGCAGCTAATATTTAGATGTTATGGGACACCTCAAAGGCCATCTTGCACTATCATATTATCTCTTTGCAGTGTGAAAGGAAATGGAATAAAGTTGCCCTATATATAATGCCCTGAGTTTTAGGGCACAGAAATATAAAATTTGCCAGTTGGTATCAAATCATTGGTCCATCAAGTCCAGTATCCCGCCTCCAGCAGTGATACTTCAAAGGAAGGTGAAAAAATCCTATTACACAGCTGACCAATTGCACAATGCTGCACATAGTGGAAAAATTATCTTCTGACCCCTTAGGTGACCAGCTTGCATCCTGAGCCATGGGATTTGGTTTCTTTCTTACTTTAGGGGACAAAATAGCAAATCTTATTATTGTTAAGAAAATTATTCAATCCTTTTATAAATCCAGCCACAGTTAAATGGTATTACTTCCTAATGCACTGAACCCAGTCTCACTATACACTGTCTAGAGAAGTGATAGTTCCTTTTCCAAAACTTTACTATAATCTCTTGCTGTCAGATTGTTTTTGGCCCCTAGTGTATTGTAGTCAATCCCTAAAGCATAGGAGAATATTAATCAATTCGGAGCATTCTTTGCATATAAAAGCCATTGATACAAGTCTGAAATATCCCTCCAGGTTTCTTACATGGAATTTCTCCAGCATGATCTACTTCTTTCGTGGTCAGTGAACTAATTTTAGTACTTTTGAATTCATCCTGCTCCTAAACGTGATCCTGTTCTGAACAGATCTGGCTGAATACTCTATTCAGTGAATAATTGCTGTTATTTGTCAAATATTATTATTAGGTTTTCAAACTCTAGTTTGGAGCATCTCCTGCGAAGTAATATGCTCCTTCAATTCCCATTTTATCCATAGGAAGTCAGAGCATGCAGCATCGTGCAAGAATTCTTCAGCATATCACAGGACCTTGTAGAATCCTCTTAGTAAAATCTTTTTTATCCATATTCTCTCAGAATTGGTTAATCAATATTTTTCCTCTTACTGATAGAATCAGTCCAATACTCATGGACTAAATCCTGTAGTCCTTACTCAGGCAATACAAATGATTCTGAAACCAACCAGTTGCTGTAAGAGGAATGTTTGCTGTGAACGACTACTTTCGGATGTTATAAAATACACTGGAGAAAGGGACATTTATAAAATGGAAATATCAAACAAAATGTCAACAGGAAGTACACATATATGCACCAAAATATAAACAAATGGCCAGCAGCCAGGCAGTTCCTCAGATCCCAGCAGAGCTTTGCACAGAGAATGTGTATCATTAAAACAATCATCATCATCACTACCATCATATTATAACAAAACACTGGTGCCATAGGTGCCTTCAGACTGCAACAAGGTGTGGTTTCTAAGGGTATGTTTTTAAACAATTAGTCATCCTTCTTTCTCATACCTTTGGAAAAATACAGCATGATTTCTAAGGCAAGCATTTCTAGGATATGCATTTTTTTCCAAGAACCAGAATTCTCCAACCTTCACTCACTGAATAGTACTTTACTCTACTGAGGACTATTTGAAGAGTAAGGTTCTTCCACTGTGAGTAAGGATGGGAGAATGTGGCCCTGACTATGGTTAGTAAATTATATAAATAGGTAGAAACAAAAAAATGATAAAGAACAGAGTCCAAGAGTAAGAATTAGATTAATATAGGCACACTAATTACATTTTTCACATTTTGCTGTCTAACATTAAGTATCTAACTAAAAGTAGCTTGAGTTTTAGAGGTGCTGAGCACCTGCAGTCTAATGTTAGGTATCCATGTTTTAAATTTTTTCCTTCAGCAATTAAAGTAACAACATCCAGGGCAGGGACCGTATTTTTATTCTCTGTTTGTACAGTGCCTACCAAGTGGGTTCCTGGTCTACTAGGACCCCTACTAGGCACTGCAGTAATACAAATAAATTATACCACCACCACCAATATATGGTGGTTGGAAGGGTCGAAGGGAGACAAAAAAACCTTACCGTTTTCTTTTTTTAATCGACAAAGATGTCTCTCTCATTTTACGTCTTTGCCATGCTTAACCTTATCTGTTCTCCTTCAGAACAGAAGTGCTTAGCACTGCTTTAGGGAAGCTTTCTAGGATATTTGGGTCTCTTAACTAAACCTTAATCCTGACATGATTTCTCACAACCTAAAAGTCAACATAATCAATCCCATTTGGATTCAGATTCCAGATGCCTGTTGTCTACAAAAGATGCTCAGAATCTGAATCTTGCAGTTACTCCCGGCAGATTCTCTCTGAAGTCAGAGAGCAGGATCCCCAGGAGTTATTTTATCACAGCAGTCAACGTTTGACCAGAATATTAAGGACATTCAAAAGCACTCAAGCTTCTTCAAAGAACAAGGAAAAACCACATGACAAAAAGTATTGTTAATGAACAGTTTAGGATGAAAATTACAATTAAACCCTTCCCATCCCTTTCTGGCCTTCAAGAAGGCAAGTTTCCAATCTGCTCCCCAACTCTGTATCTGAGGAAGAGAATCAATCTGCAGTTCCACTGAGGTGCTGGAGGAGACTCCTGGAAACCCCTTGCTAAAAGTCTCCCCTGCTTCTAATGGGGTTCATCTCCCTATCTGGGTCCTGCTAAAGCAGTCCTGCAAAAGATTACTGAAACCTGGATATTGTAAATATACTTCTGAAATAAAAAATGTTTGCTTTTACAATGTGCCAAGTATTTTCAATATTATTTCTGCAGAAGAGATACCTACACACATACCTAAATTTCAAATTATACAAGTTGAACATTGTGCTGTACTAGCAATATACTCTGTACAGTTTTCTTAGAGCTGATTGGAAATTTTTGAGCATTGCTTTTCAAAAGGAATACTCGAAAATTTTCAGGTTTTTATTTTCCCATTTTCTAACCAGCTCTAGTTTTTATGAACAAAGTGCAAACACTTCCAGGGATATGCAGCTTAGTTTAAGTTTAATTTGCCAAACAGCACTGCCTCCCTCCTTAGCTATACTTATGATTAATACTCTAGATATGGTTTATTTCATGCCTGGATACCACAGTGGTTGGTTGATAGATGGATTAGGCTGATAAAATAAAGCATTTTTGTTTAGATTTCACAACCTCTCATTCCAGCTCTGGGGCTTATCAAAAGCTAAACAGGTAAAATTTTATGGGATACCTTGCTGAACTATTCACGACATCACTATGTAACCCATATGTGGAACAGGGCATGATACAAGGAGCAGAGTTAAGGTTGCTTTGGACCAGTGATTAACCAGGGCTCACCTCTAGACTTGGCAGTTCATAGCCCCAACACCGCTGGGCTTGCTGAATCAATTATGAATGTAAAAAAATTGCTTGAGCCCTGGCACCACTTTCATTACAAATTAAGCAATGCTGTGGACACTCTAACAGGGAATTTCATGATTTCTGTTTGTTGCTTGTCAGCTTGAAGTAATTCTACTCCTATTGACTTCACTGGAATTACTCCTGCAGTTTTCGCCTTAATGAACCAAAAAAAGTCCCATTCAAATAACAAAAATCTTTATTTTTACTTTTATATTGTCTTGTCCAATCCCCTTCAAACCTCTCAAAAATTTCTTCTGTGGACTGAGGTAGTTCAGGGCAAATGGAGCTTTTCTGTTAAATTGAGAGGAGAGGCTAAAATAGGATTTTAATGGAAAACCTCCTCCACCTGAAGAAACTGCTAAATCAAACTGTTAAATCAAAGAACACCAATTAAAAAGAATAATAGGGAAAACAAGAAAATTATTATTCAGAGCAGGGGGTCCATCTTAACCTTTTATGTACTTCATAACCTGCTGAAGCACTTTTGCTGGAAATGTGATAAAAATGACATTTAGATATCAATGAAATCTTTCAAAAATACATACTGTTTAAAATGTGGGCAGTCTTCAAAAGACTGAATTTATATTTTTTCAGCAATTTGTTAATCTAGTAAAAGAATTCATTTTAGCTTTAATATATATTCAGATATATCTTAATATGAATCTGTTATATTATATTTGTCAATCAACATTATGTTTGGCCCTGTATATAAAACAGATTTCAAAATAGCCTTTGCTTCAGAGAGCTTAAAATCTAGAGAGTATACACAGAAAGACAGGACAAACTGGGAAGTTCAGATGAAAGAGTCAATTACATATTTTTTTAAAAATCAAAATGTCTTTTTTCTGTTTGTGGGTCACATAGCAGAAGTTGGAACATGAGGAGAAATTTGAGTGAGGAGAGCAATGGGGGCCCACGACAGAGTTTATTTCATACAGTGGAGCAGCATGTAAGAATGCAGGCCTAGCAGATAGAAATCTACCTGTGCAGAGTTCTGTTGATTTCAAAGGGACTCTGAATGGACTAAGATTCAGAGGCAGATCCCCTTTTAGGATCAAGGCCACAAAATGGCAATACAACATATTTAGTATTAAGTAAAGAAAAAAATCAAGCAATACCTTTCAATGTACATAGCAGGGTTGTCTTTTTGTTGTTGTTGTTGTTGTTGTTTTTTGTTTCCAATAGCCATTATAATAAGTTGGCTGTTTAATAAATAATAATAGTAATCAATAAAAATAGCAATAACTACTTATTTTACACAACACCATACTGCCTGAAGATTCCCCAAATGTTCTGAAAACCATATATAGGAAACACATTATCCATGCTGCCACTGTACAGTCATCTATAGGGGTTGAAACATGACAAGTGCTGAACAGTGCACATTATATAATGGTTTAGGACAGGTCAGGAAAGATACCTTATCCAATGTAATTTTAGTTAATCACATTGGAATTTAGCCAGAACATTAATGTTTAACCCCCTATTATTGTGAAAAGTGCATCTATGGCTCAATAATTCTAAGTGATCAGCACCTCTGCTTTATGTCTCATCTAAAAGACAAAACCGGCCAGTTTTTCTACCAGCAAGATCAAACAAATGTCTTAATATTTTTTAATTGAATGAGGTTTACCACTTATCTCATGTTAGCCAAAGTCACTATTAAAAATTATTTCCATCATTTTCTGTAAGTAGGTTCTGTTCTAGTGTTTCCAGTCTAACATTTCCAACTAAGAAAAAAAGGCATTATATTTCTGGGGGTTTTTTTGCTCTTTTCTGGTGTTAGCTGTTAATCAGGTTTCATCTTCATGCCTTAGAACAAGTCTGCGGGCATGTACTGTAATCACTCTCAAAAAGGCACTCCCTTGCCTTGGCCTCTTGCTTAAATACAAGTTTGTTTTAAGTCAAACACTTGTGAGTTTTCAAGCCATGGACATGTAATATTAAATACTTTGGAGTGCCAACTACAACTCCTTCCATTAAACCATCCTCTGAAGTCAAATTGTCAGCATCTTATTACAAATCACTTGACAGACATGATGCAAGTCTCAAAAAAATAACTTTTTTGCTAGTATAAATAGGCTGACTCCATGTTAAACCACAAACAGACAGAAAGATTGCCTACTGCATTACTATTCCTTTAAGAAAATACGGTGTACAACAGATTTACAATGAACAACAATCCAGCATGCTATTGCATCAAGGTCATATATTAGAAGTGCTAATGGGAAAAGGCAGATTAAACTCAGTGGTGGAATTAGCATCTCAAAAATCTCAAATGGGAGGAGGTAAATATTGGTTCTGTGTAAGCAAATGTTCACAGAATTTTCAAGGGCTGTTTATAATTCAAATATTTCTGACAATCCTTTTTAACAACCAAAAAAATTAAAATTTCTTATAAAGTGAGCTGAAATTTTCAAAAAGCTGTTGCCATTTTTTAAAAAAACAACAATAAACTGGCTAAACCCATTACCCACCTGGCGGGATAAAAATATGATTTCACATGTAGAAATAAATGGAGTGTAACTTTCCCAGGAAGCTTATAATTACAGGAGATGGTATCATATGATCCTCATCCTCCTAAAAATTAATTATGCTAGGGGTGTCTGATCTAGTTTGCACTGCGGTCAATACTGACATTACCAATGACTTCAATAGCCTGAAAGCTGTTTCACAGTCAACTTCAATAATATCTGATAACATGAGGGCAATAAATCACATTCTCTAAACTATTATATTCCATAGTCTTATTTACACCATTAAAAGCAGTACATATTTTAGTATAATATTGCTATAATATTATAATTATAATGTGGGTCCCAGAACAGAATAGATCCACTGCTCCTCCTGCATGTCATAAGAGGTGACTAAAAGGGGGCTGCCTGGAGAGGAATGAGCTCCGCCAGGTTAGAAATTTGCCAAAGATATACCATATGATGAGCAAGTCAACCATATCCATACCGAATTGGTTGCAGCTTGGGTTAATAATGACCGTGCCATCCGGGTGGATGCGACAAGTATACTACTGGTGTAACCCAACAAAGAGAATCCATGGAAGAGATATCATCATAGCCACATGGAACGTAAGGACATTGAGACAAATAGGGAGGTTGAAAGAACTCACATACGAAATGGAGCAAGACTCCTGGGAATCTCTAAGGTCAGAAAGAAGAACTTTGGAGAGGCCACTGTATTACCATGGAAAGGACAAACATGTCAACGGCATAGAATTTCTTGTGCATAAAGACATCGAGAATTCAGTATTAGGATGCCATCCAACATCCAGCAGGGTTATTTCCATCCGTCTAAAGGCAGTACTGTTTAATATCACAGTGGTACAAGTCTACGCCCCTACAACAGACTATGAAGATGAGCAAATTGAAGATTTTTACAATCAGCTCCAAGACATCATCGATAAGGTACACAAGAAAGATAGCCTGATTGTTCAGTGAGATTGGAATGCTAAAGTGGGTACAGAGGCACAGGCAGATTGGCAAGATTATTGTGGCGCTTAATGTAATGCGGTAACCAATGAGAGAGGATTGAGACTTTTGGAGTTTGCCAGCTATAACAATCTGGTTCTTGCACACACATTAGGAGCACATAAAGCATCTAGACAATTAATGTGGCACACACCTAATGGTCTACATCACAGCCAGATTGACTACATCATGGTGCAAAAATGATTTTGTTCTGGGATTAACAGAGCTAAAATAAGGAGCATCCCCGGTGCTGATATTGGAAGTGATCACGACCTTGTGATGCTAAATTTTTGGCTTCAGCTAAGGAAAATCATCAGGCCAAAGTTCACCAGAACCAAGTTTGATTTAGAAAGACTCAGAGATTGAAACATTGCAGAATCATTCCAAGCAATGATCGGCAGAAAATTTGCCCCACTCCTTGCTCTAGAGGAAGACACAGAAACAGTGACCAACAATTGCAACACTGTAATGAATGAGGCCGCAATGGACATCCTGGGGAAACATCATAAGATGACAAAACCCTGGGTCACAAATGAAATACTACAAATGTGTGACATTACAAGAGAATTTAAGAGAGACAAGAACAGCACTGAGGGAACTGATAAATACTGAGCAATTGGCAGAAATATCAAGAAAGGAATGAAGGTGGCCAAGGAGATACCGATTGAAAAACAATGCTCTAAAATTGAAGAGTATATCAATAATAAAAATAGCAAATGAACCTTCCAGGTTGCAAAAGATCTGACGAATGAAAGATGGACCAAAGCTAACTCAATTCAAGACAAAGAAGGGAACAGTCTTACAGAAGAAAGGGACATCATCAATAGGTGGACAAATTACAGCTCTGATCTATACAACCACCAGACAAATAGAGATCTTAGTGTCCTAGACAGCCCAGATTCAATAGAGGAGGGTGACTTTCCAATACTGAATGAAGAAGTGGAGACAGCTGTGAAATCACTCAAGAATGGAAAGGCTACAGGTATCGAAAACATCCCAGCCGAACTGATGAAATTCAGAATAGAAATAGTAATAGATGTACTCACCAAGAACTGCAGCAAGATCTGGCCCTCCACGTGGACACAGTCACTAATCATCACTCTACCAAAGAAAGGCAACCTGCCACTGTGCAAAAATTACCAGACCATCCCAGCAAAGTGATGTTGAAAGTCATATTGAACAGATTGAAGCCACAAGCGGAGAATATCATTGCTGAAGAACAGGCTGGCTTTCGTGCTGGAAGAAGTACCACAGAACAGATTTTCAACCTTCGTGTTCTATGTGATAATTACTTACAACACCAGCAGGATATCGACCAAGTCTTCGTTGACTTCAAGAAGGCGTTTGAGTATGACACAAAGCTCTCTGGGCAACCATGAAGAAGTACAATGTTGGTCGTAATCTTATTCTTACCATTAAACAACTGTATGCCAATGCCAGCTGTGCAGTTCTCATCAATGGCATAACAGGAGAGTGGTTTCATACCACTATTGGAGTCCAGCAAGGCTGCCTTCTTTCACACACACTGTTAAACATCTACTTGGAGCGCATAATGACTTATGCCCTAGAAGATCATATATGCACAATCAGCATTGGGGGGCAAACAATCTCAAATCTTTGGTTCGCTGGTGACATTGATGGTCTGGCAAGCAGCGAAGATGAACTTGCCAACCTTGTGAAATGATTGGATGAAACCTCCGCAAAATACAGCATGGAAATCAGTGCAGAGAAAACCAAGCAAATGACAAACAAACATGACGGGATCAGCTCACATATCACCATCAGTGGACAAGAGCTGGGTGAAACAGTTCAAGTGTCTGGGGCAATCATCACTGGTGAAGGATCAAAGATAGAAATTCTGGCAAGAACTGCGCAAACAACAGCAGCAGCGGCAAAGCTAAAGTCAATTTGGAGGAATAAGAACATCTCCCTGGAATCCAAACTGAAACTGCTGCACGCATCAGACATCTCCATTTTTCTGTATGCATGTGAGACATGGACCCTTATGACAGAACTTGAACAGAAAATACAGGTAGTAGAGATATTTCCATAAAATCCTGGGGATCTCCTACTTCGTCCACTAATGAAGAGGTCCGCAACATCATCACCCAATGTGCTGGGTCATATGAAGACTGTTGTCAGACGCTACCGGTGTGGTGCTCTGCTCTGTTCAATGTTGATATCAATCAGCTGCGTGCGTGTGTTCCCTCTATGTGCTGTCCCAGCTCTGCGCAGATAGCTGACACAGCAGACCCCGAGAGAACCCCCAATGACCACAGACTCTAGTAAGGTACGAAGGCATGTCGGCCAGTTTTATTGCCTTTAGAAATTCACAGTCTCCAGCTCCCGGGCAAATAAAGTCCAAGGTGCTGCTAAGGTGCTGCTAGCCAGTACATATGTGCTCCCTTGACAGTGGACTCAGCTCAGTCAGTGGCGGGACTTTCCACTGCCCCCTAGGCTGGACAAAGACAACCACTCAGGGGTGCATTCTTATACACAGGTACAAACAAGTTACACATCACTCCTGACGTATTGAGGTGCAACCCCTCTACGTAGCAAGGTACAACCCCTCTACGTAGTAAGGTGCCGCCTCTCACTTTGTACATGTTGGTTTGAACAAAACAACTCTATCCATCATATTACCCTTTTGGCCCTGTCATTGGGATGGGTCAGCTTGTTCCTTGTTGTGTGTGGAATGTACAAGTATGCGAATATTCTGATATCTGCTGTCCAGTACCTTGTACGTATGTCTCTTTTTGCAGCATCAGCCCTTTCCTTGCCAGCTTCTGTGAGCAGGGCCTGCCTCTGGCTCACAGCTTAACTTTGCTTTATGTTAGAAAAGTCTTGACCATTACTTTAGTTCAGGCCTCAGGCTTCATACTGGGCCTCTGATAAGGGTTTGTTTCAGGGCCTCATCTTACTACAGAGACCTCCTGATGACCTTGAAGAAGCGCAAGCTGAAGTGATATGGCCATGTAACAGATCATCTGGCCTATCCAAGATCATCTTCCAAGGGACAGTACAGAGGAAGAGAAGAAGAGGTAGACAGAAGAGAAGAATGGACAGGAATGGACTTCTCAGAGACTCAAGCACTGACACACAATCATCAGGGGTGGAGACAATTGGTTGATTGCTCATCAATGATGGTGCCCCAATGACCAATGCAGTTATGGGAGTGATGATGATGATGATGATGACGACCATGACAAGTTATCTATATTGCACTGCTGAAAATGTTCTTTTTGATAGTGTCCACTATATCTTTATTAATATACAATAAAAGCCATTAAAGTCAACATTTTCTAAACCTTATCACAGAGTGCCTGTGTTTATCTCCTTTTCTAAGTACAGCATAGGCCGAAATGTGGTAACTCCTGGGAAATGCTATATAATAATGATTGTACTGTACTTATTATTCAAAAACAATTAGCAATGAACAGACAGAATCCACCAGGCAGCACAAATGATAGTATATGAAGGGTATATGGTGTTATTCTTCCCTGATGTTATTCCTGCCAAAGACGCTAGCCCAGGACCAGCTCCAGGCACCAGCTTGCCAAGCAGGTGCTTGGGGCGGCCACTCCAGAGACGGGCGGCACATCCAGCTATTCAGCGGCAATTCAGCGGACGGTCCCTCACTCCCGCTTGGAACGAAGGACCTCCCACCGAACTGTCGCCGCAGATCACGATCACTACTTTTTTTTTTTTTTTTTTTTTTGCACTGCTTGGGGCGGCAAAAACCATGGAGCCGGCCCTGCACTAGCCAGGGAGAACTGGTGTAAATTAAAAAATCCTTCACTGATGATGAGACAGACTTCTGCCCATTCTTCTCAACCTTCAAACCTGCCAATACGTGGCAACTGAAACGTGACAAATTTCCAAAATGTAAGAATTTTTTTTGTTCTATTTTTCACCATAACTATAAAATCCACTTTTAAATATTCCTTTTCTCCATGGAGACTAAGTAAGCCAGCTGTTTGAAAAGAAAACCAGAAAATCAGAAATTTTATAATGTGCAACCATAAAGACCCCCTTCCATAGGCCAGCAGCAGGATGAACCCAGGACGATCAGATCTCCAACACAGATTGGTCCTCATTGAGCTAAGAATACTATTCTCCACGTGGCCAGTCATTAGAAGGAAAGTACATACTTTGCACAATCATTTGCTAGACATCTGAAGAAAGTTGGGGATCAAAAATCCTAGATTCTATCCTTGGGTATAGGGGGAGTGTTGTCTAGTGGTTAGAGCAGTGTTTATAGACAGAAGAGAGAGAAAAAGCAGTGAGATTCATGAATAAGACCTGTGTCTGTCATATTAGAGACCAGAGTTCTATTCACAATTCTGTTAGAAGTGACCATGGGCAATTTTTCAGTTAACCTATTTGTAAAATCTAAGGAATTATACTTGCCTTACTCCTAGGGTAAGGTATATGAGGTCATGCTCAATAATAAGTGAAGAGAAGTAGAGATACAAGTTAATGGAAGAGGGGAATTTTAGGACTCATGGCCTCCTGGCTACCAGCCTAATGTAGGGTTGCCACCAGTCCGGGTTTTACCCGGATAATCCAGTTTTTGGTTTCTGTGTCCGGGTGCCATTTAGGGTTACTGCAGGTCGGGGGGGAGGCACTGGGTCATTAACCCGAGCCAGCCCCTGCTCAGCCAGGGCCACCTCCTACCTGCCAGCAGGTTCCTTGAGACAATTCAGCAAGCAACGGGGGAAGGACCTCAAGGAGAAGAGGCAGAGAAGGGGCAGGGCCTCCGGGGTCCAGTTACCAGCAATTAGAAAGGTGGCAATCCTAGCCTAAGGCAACCACATCTAAGTAGGGTTGCCAACCCTCCAGGATTGTCTTCGAGTCTGCAGGAGTTACAGATTAATCTTTAATTAAAGATTATGTCCGGTGATGTAACCTCCAGGAATACGTCCAACCAGAACTGGCAACCCTACCTCTAAGCCAAAGGGTTTTTTGGAAGTCTCTCTCCCCTGCACTTGAAATATCATCCAGTTTGGTGGTGGCTGCAGGCAGGGAGGCTAATTCACTCTAAATGTAGAATGTGCTTGAGAAGTCTGCTTCTCATAAAATTGAAGATTACGCATGTGAAAAAGAATTATTTTTCAGTCACTGATTCAGCAAACCACTTAATAAAAGAGATTAATGAGAGCAATCAAGGCCAGATTTCAAACACTGAAGAACCTGTGGATACATAATTTTCAATCCTCTCTTATTTGACTGGTTTTCTTCCTTAAGAAGATTTGGGGCTCTCTGATAGGATGTTTGTTAAGATCCTAGAAAAAACTTAAAAGTAGAAACTTTTTCTTGAATAGCATCCTATGAACTGGGCTTTGTTCCACTGCCTTGTAGAGACTTTGTCCAAGGAGAAAGACTGTTTCTTCCACCGTAGACAGAACAAGGAGCAAAAACTCCACAGTCAAAAAAAGTCAGAGATTACTGCCCTACCAAGGGAAAAAACCTAACATAGGGGAGAATATAGCCCTTAAAAACTGAAGCCAATAGTAAACTGAATTCTATATTTTGCCTTTATTCATACTGCTTCAATAAGAAGTATGTTTCCAAGAGGAATCAGCATCTGAATATAGGTTCAAACATATACAGATTGTGGCCATTGTCCAAATATACTAATACAAGGTGAAAAATTAATAAATCATATTATAATAAAGGTATTGTAGAATAGACTGGATAAACTAAATCCTGGGAAGAAATGCAGGTTGATTTGAATAACTGTACCAGACATTTCAATAAAACTAAAATAATTGACTATCACTAGCATCTAGGCATCAAACGCAAAACATTATGTGTCCCCGAGAAATGACGATGGTCTGTTGTTGGCCTTTGTTATTCCATGAAAGCTTTGCGGAAATATGAGGTTTGTATTTTGCTTTGAAGTCGTTCTGACATCTTGCTTTAATGAGCTCCACAGTAAAGGGGCCTCTACAGAGAGCTCTGTGCCTGATGCTCCTGAGATTTTGACTCTGGACTGGATCAGCCTCAGTATTCCCACTGAGGCAATAGACCCTTCAGAGTCATGAAGATTAAGACAAAGACCTTGAAGTGCATCCACAATCACAAGAGGAACCAGGAAAGGGATGATGTGATGTGCTTTTGACAGCTTTTCGTGTATTAAAAGACTGGCTACTGCAAGCAGCGGTTTCTATGCAGCCTTCAACTTCACATTCAGTAGACAGAGTTGAAATTATCTAAATTGGAGATGACAAGACCATGGACCACAGTGACTAAGTCCTCAGCCAAGAGAAATATGCATACATTTCCTCAAGGATAAGGATGGTCAATTCAGTCTGTATAGACTAAAGTGGCAAAATAAAGAAATAAGCCTAAGTGACATTTACAATTCAAGAAGTCAGCTCAATCATTGAGGTCTTCTTGTAAGTGCACCAAGGCAATAGATACCATTAAATTACATCACGAATGGTACTGAGGCACCAAAACTATCTAAAAATGTAATGAAAGAGCTTTTATATACCTAATGAGAAGGATCTGTTGCTTTCTCAGGGCTTGTCTTCATCGTAGCACTTAGCTCAATTTAGTAGACTCAGAATACTGCACTTGAGCTAGCCTAATTTGAGTGACAACAGACATACTTTAAGAGTGATTTGATTAGCAGCACAAGTGATTGAATTAGCTGATGAGTTGCTGTAACTTGAGCTGTTGCATTTCTACTTGCATTGCTAGCTCATGCATCAGCATCATTCGAACTTGAACCAGAGGCGTAGCGAGCGCCCTCCGTACCCTTCGACCGGAGGGGGCCCCGCAAGGAAGGGGGCCCCTAAAAGTGGCAAAATGAATACCGCATTCCAGTTTCTGCATTGTAAGGGGCCCCGCTCGGACATATGTTCGGAGGGGGCCACGTTCGGAGGGGGCCACGTTCTTTGTTGCTACGGCCCTGACTTGAACCCTCACCTTCCACACTCACCAGGATACATCTAAACTGCAGCTGGGAGATACAATTCCCAGCACAGTAAACAGACTCACGCCAACTTAACTTGACTTGAGTGCTAAAAATAGCGCAGATGTTGTGGCACTAGCAGCAGGTTGGGCTAGCCACATGAGTCCAAGGCCACCCAACCCATTGAGTCCAGCTCAGGCAACTACCTCTGCCAAAGTCCACGCTGCTATTTTTAATCACTCTAGTTCAAGGTGGGTAGACAGATTCATGCTAACTCATGCTGGGAATCACACCTCCCAGCTTCACACAGACATATCCTGAGGAGCCAGCTAGCTCAAACTTAAAGCACCACTTAATTTCAGTCTAGAGATTTGTGGGGGGGGACAGAAGTTAAGTTAGGGTTAATGCTTGAGTTACAACTCAAGCTAATTGTGCTGTGAAGATACACCCTCAGTTCACCTCAGTGTACTGTATACAGTAAATTAAAACCTTACATAAAATGCATTAATATTGAGACGTGGGGAAATGCTCTGAAAAGTATAAACACAAGATATGTAAGTTCAGTCTTCGGAAGCAAGGTTCTGATGATTACTCTATTACATTGAAAAAGAGAATAGAAAGACAGAGTGACACCTCTGAAGAACTTTAAGACCAGGTACAAAATCTCAACATTGCACTGCTAATCTAAAGGCTCTCTAAATGACAAGCAAAAACGTCCAAGACGTCACTATGAGGGAGATTTTCAAAGGCATAGAGGGCAGTTAGCTGTCTAACTCACATTGACTTTCCATGAAGTTGGGCACCTAACTCTTTGTGCTTTTGAAAACTTCCCTCTGTATCTTTCTGTTACTGGTCATTAGACAACACATGAATTGATGTTACTGAGGAAGACAACATCACAATTTTAAAAACAGCATCTGGTAATCTAGAAATAAAACAAGTGATAGCGCAAGCTCCCATCCCAGCATATCCCTGATCTATTTTATCAGACAAAATAACAAAGGAGAATATTCTCCAGGCTCAATCTCTTATTCTTCTCTGCTAAAACTAGCAATAGTTGTAAGAGCTAAATAATACATAATCAGTTTCTATTCAAATTGTTTGAAAAGGAGTTCTGTCACTCTGCTCTGTTAAAGATGGGAAATTTAAAAAAAGACAGTGGTTTTGGCAGTTCCAATCACAACAGCCTTCAGTCAAAGCTAATAGAGAAAAATGTGACGTATCAAAACCTGGAATGACCATCTGGAGATGATGTCGCATCCCGAGTTAAAGCACGAAAGAGAAATTATTAGAGCGAGAGTCTCGCTGACTTGTCAAATCCACAAAATAGACCATAACATGTTTTCAGAAGACAGAATGCTCAGATTTCACAGTACACTTTATTAAATTTATATTTTCCCCTCTCAGATTCACCTACAGTATTTACTTTGAGGCTTGAATGCCTCCTGTACCCTGAATAAGAAAATAAATAAATAGAAAAGAAAATAAGAAAGCTGCAATTGTGACACTTCCCCACAAGATGGCACCAAATCTATATCCTACAAATAAGGATCAAAGGGAAAGGAACAGTGAAAAATTTTTAGACAGATTCCTAAGCAACAGAACACTTTATAATGTTTGATATAAAATTTTATTAAAATAAACTTCTTCTTTTATGTATGAGGTATTGACTACAATAGGGGGGAGGGATAGCTCAGTGGTTTGTGCATTGGTCTGCAAAACCCAGAGTTGTGAGTTCAATCCTTGAAGGGGCCACTTGGGGATCTGGGGCAAAATCAGTACTTGGTCCTGCTAGTGAAGGCAAGGAGCTGGACTCAATAACCTTTCAAGGTCCCTTCCAGTTCTAGGAGATGGGATATCTCCATTAATTATATTATTATTATTATTATTATTATTATAGTATTTAGTCTAAACCAGGTTCTTCCTTCCTAAAGTCAATGACTACTTTCCCCATTATTGAAAGGACTTTAATAGTATATGAACTGTTTCTAAAATCTAAAACATTTATTCTCCAATTTATTCATAAATGATCATAAAATATTTTAGATATTAAGAGAAGCCACACAACCCTGATTATTCAAGACTGCCAGATGAGAATCATTAGTCTTGGACAGTTTTATCTTTTTGTTAAAATTAGAGATGGGACTAAACCCAAAATCCAAGAGGAATATACCTTAAGTTTCGGGAAACTTCAAATGCAGAGTCAAGTTTCACAGCTGGTCCCATCTTTAAAGTAAGATGAAGCAATATCAACAGGTACCTAAACTTTGAGATGGCTTAAATATAGATTAAAATTTTGTGGGTCTGGACCATCTCTTGTTTTTAATGAATTCAGATAAAGACATGAACCATAATTCACATGAAGGGCTAACATTATCGCTAATCAAAAACATACATATCGTCTTTTTTTCAAACTAAGCATAATGTTACCGCGCAAAAACTTTTTACAAAATTGTTATTAAAGTACCAAACTGGTAGCACTGGAGGCTAAAGTTTACCCACAAATCAAGTGAAGCAGCTTAACAAGCTTACTTCTCTGTCCCAACCATGACTGGAAGTACCACCATGAAGGGTTTGAAGATAGTGTGCCAAGCTGCTCAAACTAATACATGCCAGTTAATGCTGAATATGATCATATTTTATGTGCTCTGAATATTTGTCCATTAAGAACTGGATTGAGACACCAGCTCATTTTACACAGACTACCAAAGAGATGCTGACAAATGTAGGTCATTACCACATTGGTGTGGATTTGAACCAATAACCTAAACGTGCTCTATCCTGTTAGCACTCCCCAGAGCTTCTCTAACGTTTAGCAAATGTGCAACAAAGGCTGACAAAAATCTGTTTGCTTTTCTGACATTACTCCTTTTTTTAAGGAATTCAGAAACAGTTTTTTCTCCCCTTTTAATATTTTATATATACTGCTATGTCAGTCTTTCAGGCACTCCAGAAAATACTTTGCATAGTAGTTTTCAGTTAGTTTGTTTATATATAGATTCATAGACTCTAGGACTGGAAGGGACCTCGAGAGGTCATCGAGTCCAATCCCCTGCCCTCATGGCAGGACCAAATACTGTCTAGACCATCCCTGATAGACATTTATCTAACCTACTCTTAAATATCTCCAGAGATGGAGATTCCACAACCTCCCTAGGCAATTTATTCCAGTGTTTAACCACCCTGACAGTTAGGAACTTTTTCCTAATGTCCAACCTAAACCTCCCTTGCTGCAGTTTAAGCCCATTGCTTCTTGTTCTATCCTTAGAGGCTAAGGTGAACAAGTTCTCACCCTCCTCCTTATGACACCCTTTTAGATACCTGAAAACTGCTATCATGTCCCCTCTCAGTCTTCTCTTTTCCAAACTAAACAAACTCAATTCTTTCAGCCTTCCTTCATAGGTCATGTTCTCAAGACCTTTAAGCATTCTTGTTGCTCATCTCTGGACCCTCTCCAATTTCTCCACATCTTTCTTGAAATGCGGTGCCCAGAACTGGACACAATACTCCAGTTGAGGCCTAACCAGCGCAGAGTAGAGTGGAAGAATGTCTTCTTGTGTCTTGCTCACAACATACCTGTTAATACATCCCAGAATCATGTTTGCTTTTTTTGCAACAGCATCACACTGTTGACTCATATTTAGCTTGTGGTCCAATATAACCCCTAGGTCCTTTTCTGCCATACTCCTTCCTAGACAGTCCCTTCCCATTCTGTATGTGTGAAACTGATTGTTCCTTCCTAAGTGGAGCACTTTGCATTTGTCTTTGTTAAACTTCATCCTGTTTACCTCAGACCATTTCTCCAATTTGTCCAGATCATTTTGAATTATGACCCTGTCCTCTAAAGCAGTTGCAACCCCTCCCAGTTTGGTATCGTCTGCAAATTTAATAAGCGTACTTTCTATGCCAATATCTAAGTCGTTAATGAAGATATTGAACAGAGCCGGTCCCAAAACAGACCCCTGCGGAACCCCGCTTGTTATGCCTTTCCATCAGGATTGGGAACCATTAACAACTCCTCTCTGAGTGTGGTTATCCAGCCAGTTATGCACCCACCTTATAGTAGCCCCATCCAAATTGTATTTGCCTAGTTTATCTATAAGAATATCATGCGAGACCGTCTCAAATGCCTTACTAAAGTCTAGGTATACCACATCCACCGCTTCTCCCTTATCCACAAGACTCGTTATCCTATCAAAGAAAGCTATCAGATTGGTTTGACACGATTTGTTCTTTACAAATCCATGCTGGCTATTCCCTATCACCTTACCACCTTCCAAGTGTTTGCAGAGGATTTCCTTAATTACTTGCTCCATTATCTTCCCTGGCACAGAAGTTAAACTAACTGGTCTGTAGTTTCTTGGGTTGTTTTATATACAGATAAACATTTTGTTATTAAAAAATGTGGTGCATTATGACATTTATTTGAAAGACACACCTCAGAGAGAGAAACAAAAATAATCTAGAGTGCTCACTACTTTAACAATCTATTGGTAGTGCTCCCATTTTACTGTTGATCAGGTAGTCAGGGAGAACTGCAAGCTGTTCCACCTTAGCTATTTCTACAAAACTGGATCCAATGATTTTGAAAAGCAGCTTCAGCAATGATAGAACACAAACGTTTCAGAACAATGCAGGCAGCTGGCACAAAGATGAAGGGCATTTACAGCACATCATCATATGCCTAAAACATACAACAGCCATTACTCCTACACGCACTCTCAGAACCACCAAATAACTGGTTTAGATATAACTGAATGTTTATATCACCCAATAGGAAGTACCTGCATAATTGTTATTGCTATTAAGGGAAAATCTGCATCATGCTAAAAATACCTTTCTGATTTTTTTTTTTTAAACAATGTGGACATTTTGCATTTGACCATGGGACAAGACTTGCCCAGCTAAACAGAGTGAGGGGACATACATCATCCCACACATGGCCCCACAGAGATTAGGCAGAAAAGGTAATGCAGAATTGTCAGTGATACCTTTCCCATGGGACAGGAAATATGTCCTAGTAGACAGGGCACTGGCTGTGATTCAGGAGACCTGGCTTCAATTTCAAGTTCACTCGCAGATCTCCTGCATCACTTTGGCAAGTATAAATCTGGGCCACAATTTCATCTCTAAAATAATTAGGAATATTAGTTCTCTACCTCACAGGGGTGTGGTGAAAGGAAAATCCATTAATAACTTTGACGTGCAGAGAGAGTATGGTGATGAGGGCCAGATCAGTAACTAGCTAGAAATATAGACTCTGAGGCAGCATGGATCCATTGTAAGGACTGCCTGGCCTCCTCCAAAGCTTTAAACAACCCTCTTTATGGGGTCAACAGAAGATGTTGAGTGGGTAAAGATGACAGTGGGTAAAGCCTGCAGACTCTAACTCAAACAGCCAGATTTAATAGTATTGTTCATGCATGTTCTAATACAGATTGACAAATATCTTTGATAAAGATTAGCAACAAATTAATACAGTACATCCTTATCCACCACATGGTTGATAAATCACCATAAATGTTTCACTAATCACTGTTTAGCACACAGTGCTGCACAATAACTGTCTAATTAAATCTCAATTATAGGAGTACAGTATTTGGGAATATGAATTTTAAGCACTGACAAATTGTGTTAAACATGGCTGTAAAACCTGTTCTGTATTTTTCCCCCAACAAAAATATATCAAAATAGAGATGTAAGAAAAACTCACAATAACAAGAAAACTCACCGTTAAGGACTAAATCTCCAATATTAAACCGCGGCAGGAGGTTCTTAATGCCGTATTGTTGTGTTTTATTGCACTGGAGAGTTGTTGTTGTTTTTTTAAATAATGAAATTTTCCTGCTTTTGAGGGTTTTTAATCGGATCCATGGCAGTCTTATTACAATATGGAAATACTAGTGTGCCCATATGCATATTACGAAGTGCTGGGTGCCTCCTGGGAGCTGCTGAGTGCCAAGTGCAATGAAGTAAGTGGATATTGAGGGTGCTCAGATACTCCCAGCATGGGGTCCTTTCTGGCTGATTGCACTCCCCAGTGCTGAATATTAAACTGTTGGTATTCCCTCTTTTTCTGTCAGTACATAGTATTGGTATTGTCTATTTTCCCTGTTTTAAAAATCTGTTTGAGAAACAGTAAACATGCAACACAGGCATTTTATTTATAAAATGTTCATAAAATACATTTTACTTTTTAAAATTTGTGATAGTTTACTAATTGGACACAACATAGAAAAATGTCTGTGATTAAGGGTACACATGCATTCCCAGCAATAAATGGTTTCACAAACCACTTCAGCTTCATCAAGTGCTTTGCCCTCAAAAGAAGTTTATATCGCTTGGGAAGAGATGCTGGTCTGGGATACCATACCCATGGGACTAGCAGGGCAGCAGCTGTGCAAAGCAGAACTGTTTAAATAGGAGTTTTAGCCCGAGATCCATAGCAATAGATCATTCACAGACCTCAAGCTGTAGATGTGATCCGCGCTTTGCCTCCACATCCCTCCAAGCCCCACTTTCATTAAAAGCAGTCAAGAAAATTCTGCAACCAGCTCCTCTGCAAATCTCCCTCTCCACTAGTCCATGGTCACCCTCCCCCTCTTCAGACTGTGACAGCTCTATATGGGAATTTAACGCTACTCTGGGCAGCAGCAATTTAATGCCTTGCCCACTCTGCTTACACTGCCCAAAAAGAACCACATTCAGTGCCGCTCCAATTCTTTCCCATATATTATAGCCATAGATACAGCTATGCAATGGCAGGCAACATACTGCATACTTGCCTTTCCCATACACATGACCTCCCCTTGCTCCCAACTCTCCTGTGTTATTAGAGCTCACCCTGTTCCCCTTGACACTGTGCAAGTGGAAGAGAACTTATGGCCCTTGGTAGTCATGTTGCCCTCCAGACACCTTGGATGTTATCAAAGAATGTTTGTCTCAACAACATATGGACTTTACGATTAAAGTCATCATATTATAATTGTAGGCTTATTTCTGAAGCTGGCTGAAACTTGGGATTTCTGGTTCACAGAAGATTTTGCTATTTCATCATTTCCTGTGAATTGGAAACTCCCCTAAAAAATTGTTTTGGGAACACAATCACATGATGTTTCCAAAACAAAACATGCTCCGGGGACCAGCAGCTACTGACTGAAATTGACATGATTCTTGTCAGTTTTACCACACTATTCACTAGGCTCCCAGGATCTTCCACAGTCTGAGTCTCCCAGGTAGCTCTTGGGCATTCCTGATGGTAGACTCCAGGGCTTCCAGACTCCTGGGCCAGCTGGTTACCATGGCTAACCACTTCGGAGGGCCCTCGCAACTCAGTTTCCAGGAGCCTGGCTACACAGCAGGGAGCATGGAAGCCCTGATTCAAGATGGTGTTCTTAGGGCTTCCAGACTCTCTGCTGCAGGTCCAAGGGGGAGCCAAGTCCCAGCTTAAGCTGGGGGTCCCAGGATTTTCACACCCCAGCTCCACTGCACAGAGCCTGGAGACTCTGGCATGGCAGGGCTGTCCCAGAGCCCAGGCTCTCCAGCAGCCTGCCAGAGAACCAGGCAGGATTCCATCAGAATTCTGCATGTGAGTCCATGAAAATTTGTTGAACACAATATGTTTCCACAAAACATTTCGGCTTCGAGGAAACAGCATTTTCCACCCCAAAAAAAATATTTTATCAGAAAAATCAGCTCAGTTTGTCGTCAATCTATATTACAATATACAAACCATTTTCCCCAGTGGGAGAACAAAATAAATAAATCACATAACAAAAATTATGTCAGTCAAGAGTCAATATCCCTTTACAATCTGATGCCTTCATTGCATTGGAAATCACTTTGCAGTGGTTTGAAATACAAGAAGAAAGCAAGGCTGAACACCATACTGCAACTTATGCACTATGCCTACAGAAATTCTTCAATGTTCAATTATATGAATGTTTTAATTTTATGAACTCCTCATTCTCCAATTAGATTATTAAGAGGTTCTACTATACCTCAAGTTATTCTGAAGTCAGGAATTTATCATTCTGACTCCACAGCGAATCTCAGGAAGGTGTGAAGGAGAAACCCTTTGCTTAAACAGAAATGGCTTACATAATTAGGAAACATGAGAAGATTTATTAATATGAAAAGTAAATGGATTTTTGTTTAAAGATTAAGGGCCAGATTTGATCTCTGCTCTGGGCTTCTTTGTGCAATGAAAACCAGTTGGAAACCTGGCTTAAATAGCTGGACTGCTTGGATGGCATAGAACTGGACTATCTGCTCCTCTGATATGCCTCCTTCTACATAGTGGTGTAGGGGGCACTGCGGGAGAAAAGGGAGTATAGCCAGATATATCAGTTTGATTCCCCAGCTGCTATAATGTTCCCTTTGAGACCATTACCCAGTCAGTGCAATACAGAACAGCCTTGAGCTATCTTCACACCACACGAGACCCTAAAATATGAACTCTCATCAGCTCCTCTCCTGTAATCTTTTGAAGGCATAATTCAGACGTTAAGTTCCTTGGAGAAGGAACCTATCTCCCTCTATCCTTGCACAGTGCTAAATACTCTGAATATACACAATAGTCATAATATTGAGGTCACCTGGGCTAGTGCCAAAAATAGTAACTATCCCCCAAGTATTTAAGGCCCTGGTCCTGCTGCCACTGAAGTCAAAGCCCTTAATTCTCCACTGCACTTGATTCTCATGACAGCTGCACTCAAATAGAGCAGAGGGGGCCAGTCACAGGGAGCTTGTTGTAGTTTCCTGATTTAGGGCCACCTGGCCCCAGCGTAATTTAGAGAAGGAGGGATCACTCCTGGTGCTGCTGGTCATAGAAGAGCTCAGTTCTGCCCACTTCACATCATAGCCCATCTCACCCCGGATTTGCATTCTCCTCCCACTTACACTGGAGTTAGTAGAGGTGTCTATGCCACCCCCTTGCAGGTGTACACCAGTGGAAACACCCCATAAACAAAGAGAATTCTACACTAGGAATCTCTGAACAGTTTAAAGCAACTTTGTCTTGCTTTGGGGACCAGAGAGTATGGTACTAAATGAGAACTAGTGTCAATCTGTCTTAATCAAAAGAATGAAGTCTGCATCCCCAGAAGGACTATATTTTGGGTTAGGGATACTACCAGAAGACTATACTTCTGAAGAAACATGTGCAGCCTTTTTTTTCCTCACACAAGAACAAAAACAGAAGCAAGAGAAGAATGAAATTAGCAATGATTTCTACATATAGAAGATCCTATAGGCTGACATGCCTATAATCATAGGCCAAAACTCCTTAGATTCAGTCTATTAGTCCAAGAGGGAAAGTTTGTATAAATTCTGCTTTTAAAGTGTTTTAAACAATATGAGAGTTGGTTAATTAAGCAATAATAATTCTATTCAGTGCATTTTGTTGTACTTTAACGGCACAGTGAGACCAATATTCAGCTTAACATTGTCCCTTAGTGCCTCAGAGCAGAGGCAATCTGTGGAGTACTTGCCGGTGGCCAGTGGAGAGCTGGCTGTTCACATGGTACAGGGTCTATTTCTTTTTTCCAACTTCTCTGCAGGTGGTAGTCTAGCTGCCTCTGTTAGAAGCTGCTGTTAAAGAGCAGAAGAGGAAATATGCATTTTTTTTAGCAAAGCAGCTAGCGTGAATGGACCTGCTGGTCACTAGTGGAAGAGATGTTCAGGACACAAGGGAATGGGGCAGCCAGAGAAAACAGGGGAGAAGGGTCAGGCAGCTGGGAAAGCAAACAGAACAGATGGGACGAGAAATGAAACAGAGCAAAAAAAGGCAGCGTGACTAGATTTTTTCAAAGACGACAAAATACTTCTCGATTAAAAACAGGTACAAATACATTAAATACTTCGTATCACAGACCATCTGCCTTCCCTTTTGTGATCACATAACATCTATGTAGAAATTACAGCAATTGCTCACATGGAGAAGTAATAGCAATCTCTCAATGCCATATCATAAATAAGTACTTCAACAAACAAAAAACCCACTAGCACACTACATTTCTTCCTTGTCCTGCTTCCAACTGCTTCTTAGTAGTGTGCTGTATTTACCTTATTTGGGCCAAAGAACACTGTTCAATAACTACAATTTTATTCAATATGGCCACAGAACTTTCAAATACAGAAGACCCTTATCTGCCATATAACATCTCCAGTAGACCAAAGTACTACAGTGCTAAAGACAGTTTCTGGAACTAACTCTGTAGTTCTATTCATAACTCAGTGAAATACTAAACCATTCATTGCCCTCTCTCCCCCGATACCTTTCAACAGCCATCATTATCCCAACACAATATCAAAAATAGCTCCCTGTAGGGCAGGAGTGGGCAAACTATGGCCCGGGGGCCGCATCCAGCCCTGCAGACATTTTAATCCGGCCCTTGAGCTCCCGCTGGGGAGAGGGATCCAGGGCTTTCCCGGCTCCGGCGCTCCAGCCGGGGAGCGCGGTTGGGGTCTTGCCCCACTCCGTGCGGCTCCTGAAAGCAGCAGCATGTCCCCTCTCCAGCTCCTATGTGTAGGGGCAGCCAGGGGACTCCACACACTGCTGCCTCCCCAAGCACCACCACCCCCCACAGCTCCCATTAGCCGGGAATCACGGCCACTGGGAGCTACGGGGCGGTGCCTTCAAACAAGACAGCACGCAGAGCTGCATGGCCGCACCTCCGCATAGGAACCGGACGGGGGGATATGCCACTGCTTCTGGGAGCTGCTTGAGGTAAGCGCCACCTGGAGCCTGCACCCCTGACACCCTCCCGCACCCCAGCCCCCTACCCCAGCTCTGATCCCCCTCCCGCCCTCTGAACCCCTCGGTCCCAGCCCAGCGCGCCCTCCTGCAACCCCAACCCTCATCCCCAGCCCCATCCCAGAGCCCACACCCCAACTCTCAATTTCATGAGCATTCATGGCCCACCGTACAATTTCCATACCCTGATGTGGCCCTCGGGCCAAAAAGTTTGCCCATCCCTGCTATAGGGCCTCTCTCCCTCACCAACCGCCATCTTATTTCCAGTCACATTTCATAATCCTCTTCATGAAAATTTTCTTTCTGGGCCTTCTAGTTTCTTTCTTCAAAGTAGATTTTTCTTCCCCACTGATATCACCATCTTTCTTGACCATGACACCTTGCTGATTTTCTACTATCTCTAAAAATCAAATCCTCTTCTGCAAGCTTCCCAGCTTCCATGTTCAGTGCATGACATACATTTTTCACCAATTATCAAAAAAGTTTAAAACTGAAACACTTCTAGTGATTTTTTTTAGGTCAAGAAATAGTCTCTCAGACGATGAGAGTGCACTTTAAAAAAAAAGAACATGTCTGCCATCTTTACTGCCAACTTCTGATTCGACATGACACGTGCAGATTTCTCAAAGAAAGTGATTTTTTCCAGTATCTTGATGGTATAAAATAGTTTACCAAAAAGCATTAAACAAGTGTCATTAACACAGAGTGAAAGAACAAGAAAAGCTATGATAGTGTCTATATTCATTCAGCTTTTCCCTTCACTCCAAACTGTTCATTACTTTATTCCAATGAACAGGTCAAATTCTCAGTATAGCAATAATTTGTTTTGACTATAAAATAAAAACAGATATTTCAGGTGCTCCAGAAGAAGTTCTTTGGACACCAGAACACTATATGAAAAGCAGTAATTGTCCCAGTAAAACCTGGACATGTGGGGGTTTTTTAATCATACTCCTCTTCACCCCCCACCCTATGACATTTATAGATGCTATGTGTACTCTATATTGTACTATATATAGATTACTTGCATTTGTATGCATGGGGCCAGACTTTGGCTCATTGGCCCTATCCCCTTGTGGCCTCCCGCAGACAAGTGTCTGAGGAACCCAGCCCTTACCCCCTGCTTCCAGACCAAGTGCCAACATCATCATCAAGCAGGTAAACACATTTCTTGCAAAAGCAGTATTGTTCTATGTTTGTATTTGGGCTGGCAGCAGCTCCATGCATAGCCCTTTCCTCCCTCCCAAATTATTCCTACCAGGAACACAAAACAAACAAACAAACAATGTATGTGGGAGATACAAAGGGACCTATGCTAGAGTGGACAGAGGTGAGTACAAGCATAAGGAGGTTCACAATGTCTCTCTAGCCCTTTCCTCTAAAATACGTATGAAGATCCTACAGAGAGGGGTTTATACAATCAGGATTAGTGTAAACAATTTCTATCCAGATATGCCCTACACCTGCTGAAATTTAGCCTATAAACTGTGGTCTGGTTTGAAGCATCTTGCGATACTTTACTATGTGCAGAGCCATACAAAAATAAACAATGACTAACAATCATACATTTCCCTGCACCATGCCAAAGCATAAATAGTGGACTTCCACTCCTCCTAGAAGAGCACCTAATAGGAATACAGGTTTGTATAATAAAATATTTAAGTATATGGAAAGAAAAAAAGTTATCCCAATAAAGGAATAAATCCATCAAATGATTTTTGTTTGGGGTTTTTTTTTCCGTTTGTTTAGAAAACCAATTACACTTTAGATAACAGCAGGTGACTCTGAACCACATGCCTTTGAAGGGCAAAACTCTCAGTCACACACTCACAAAGGGCCCTAACTGCAGCAAAAGCAACATGTTTTGCTGCTCTGCAGGAGCTGGCTGCACAGAGGGACCGCACCCCCACTGCATGTTTTGGAGCACTGCTCTGCAGCAGATCTCGCCACAGCAAGGTGGAAGAAGTTTCAGGGGCAGGGCAGTAGAAAGAACAGTCAATTGGTCTACAGCTACATGAGTCCGCTGGTCAAAACTTTCACAGAAGAGGAGTACAGGGGCTACAGATGCTACTAGAGACCTGGAAGTGCGGGAAAATAATCTCTCTGATCCCCATTTATTTGCACTTTGTGCATAACTCAAAGACTTGGTAGAAGAATAAAGTTTCCATGTAACAAGATGTATCACAAAACCTCCACTGTAATACTCTCTAAAACCTATGTCTGACATTTGTTATACTAGTATTCCTCTTTTCATAATGCAGGGGAAATTGCAGCAGCATTAGACAATGTGTTTATCTTTCCTAGCAGCTATTCTGCTGGTTGGTCTCTGCACTATTTTTACTGAAAGAAGAGTGCTGGGGGAGGGGGGAAGCTAAAAATGTATTTACACCCCATATTCTAACTAATTGGCCTATGCCATTCTTCAGGCTTCCCAACTTCAGGCTTTGTTTCTTCTTTCCTCCAATACTGCAGGAAGCTCTATAAAGCAGAGACTGGGAAGGATTCATTCCAAGAATGAATGCAAGATACCCTGAGCTCCTTGGAGGATAAAACTGAGGGCTTACCTGCCAAGTGAAAAGTCTTCAGCCAGCTGGCTGATTTGTTTTTAACTATTGCAGGAGAGAAATAAAGGAGAAAATTCAGTCAGACAGTTCAAAAAATGAAGACAAATTAGACATTTAATGAATTTTGTTCTCTCTTTGCTGGTGTGTCAGTCAGAGCCATCGTGTGCACATGTGTTTCTTTTCCTATAGATGGACTTTACTTGAGTATTATATTCTGTGGAATCTTATCATTTTCCTCATGACATCGATAAAGCAACATTAGTTATACTCTCTGGAACACTAGCTGGTAATTTCTCTTTTTGGTTCTTATTGCTTTAACCTTAAGGTTTCCATTTAGACAGTTTTACTAAGAATTCTCCAGAATTGTAAGCATGGACTAGTTTTATTTATATTTATTGTATAATTTCACAGATGTGTTCTTCCTGACCAATGCCATTTAAAACAGACATTTAAAAAGAAATCGTGCTGAAAGTTACCATGGTGAAATGAGTTTCAGAAACTGCATAGTTACCACTAAATAAGGTGTGTTTGAGACAATAGTCTTTCTGTATAATAGGAACTAGAGAGTGCACAGAGTGCAAGGATGCCGTATAATTATTAATGTAAAGCCGTGTATTTTTTTCCAGCTAAGCATGACCCTGAATCCTCTAGTCACTATCCAATTATTTTGCAGTAAACATACTGTGAATATGCAGAACGGTTCAGAATTTTCATGCTGTTTGCCAGCAATAAAGATAGTACTCTTCATTGGGAAACAGAAAAATTCTAAAGTTTGCATGAAAAAGAAAAATATACACCTCTACCCCGATATAACGTGACCCGATATAACATGAATTCAGATATAACACGGTAAAGCAGTGCTCCGGGGTGGTGGGGCTATGCACTCCGGCGGATCAAAGCAAGTTCGATATAATGCGGTTTCATTTATAACGCGGTAAGATTTTTTGGCTCCGAAGGACAGCGTTATATCGGGGAAGAGTTGTACATATATATATATATATATATATATATATATATATATATATATATATATATATACACACACATATACACACACACCATAACAGACAAATTGTTGACATGTAACAAAAGTTACTGAAGAAAGGGAAGTGTTCTTTAAAAGAACTTTAAAAACTCCTTGGACAATCTTTCTCCCATTAAACAGGGTTTTATTCTTCGATTCAGCCTCAGAATTTGCGTTGAGGACTCAACAACTCCACCTTCAATAATAACCATAACTTGTTAATGCCATCGTAATCCCACTGAAAGCATTAGTAATTACACAGTAACTTAAATTAATGTTGTTCTCATTAATCATGCAATTAACTTGTGTCACCAATGCACATCTTGGCCTCTATTATTTGGTGTTGTAGACAAAGAAATTAGTGCTATACAGGTTTTTGCTTATCTCTACAAGGCTGTGGAATATTCTATGAGAACTACTAAATACTTTCTAAGAGTCAAATGTGACCAGCAGGGATTTGGAGCAATCAAATTTTTGCTCCGGCTCTGGGCAAAAACCTACTGGTCCACACTCCAGCTCCGGGCTCCTCTCCAAAGCCCTGGTGACCAGGGGACAAGGGAATCATTGTATTCTGCTTCTTGCATCTTCCAAGCCCACGGAGAACACTTTGCAGTGTCTCTCTTCACAGCTCTGTGGAGTATTAGAGGGGGTGCAGAGATGATCCCACTGATGGTGGTGTATGAGGGGAGGAGAGGGGGAGGGAAGATAAGTGCTCTGGACAAGGTGATATCCCAACAAACTAGCATATTCTAATGCCAGAAATCCCCATGGAAGTTAATGCTTTTCTGTATTACATTCACAGTTTCTAACAATCGTGCTCCTCTCCCCCATGAAGGTAGGAGCATGCAACCACAAGTAAGGAATCTGGCAGAACATCCAACAAACCAACTGTGATACCAAGGCACAGAGGGGATAGCGCATAACAGGAGAACTGCATTTGGATGTCATATGTTCTACAGATTTCAGTCCAGTATTCTTTATGGATCCAGGGTTCCAAGAGACTCCAAGGCTATGCTCGCTCAAGGACATGATGCCATTAGCCCTTTCCCCTAAGAAAGGATGGGTAGATAAATATATTCCAAAGAAGGGGTCTGTGGGGCTCTTAGTTATTTAAAGCACATCCCTTGCAGCTACTGATGTAACAATCTGTGAGAAATGGTGTTTGCTTCAGTGTGCCTCTGAATAAAGAATCTATAGAACAAGATAATGTGACTTTTGGAGAAACAGAGGCTCTTAGAATGTTGGTATAGCCTCTTCTGTGATAGGTGGGATGGGTTTCAGTTTTATAATACAATATGCAACCATCCACAAAGTCTCCCAAAAGTACCATTTTTTAAAAAGAGATAAATTTGAGTATTGACTGGAACGTATCTATTGCCTTGGATTTTAAGTGCTTTCCAACATAACTGGTGACCACTTGAAGGAAACTTTGTTGCAGGTCAAATTGATCCCAACCAATAGGATGTGTCCAAAATGTGATGTCCCTGAATAAAATGTATAGATTATTAAACCCAAATGCATTGTCCTTTAAAATATTCCAAAAACGTTATGCTTGTCACAGTTTGGATACTGAGTAGCCATTTGACTTTGTCAAAAGGCAATTCTTGTTTAGTGACTGCAAGCTTTTGGTGTTCAAGGAAGTATTGTCAAAAGAGCTAACACAATCAGTCCAAGAGTATCTGTTATAAATTTGTTGATGGCTAATTTAGTTTTGTTGTCAATGTGGCACTAGACAGAACTGTCCTCCCAGCACCTTTTTTATTTGTTTTGGAATCCCTGGCTGAGGCAATGAGAATGAATGAGAGAATGTCTGGATCAGAGACTGATAGATATGCTCACAAGATATCATGCATTGATGACCTTATATTATTTATTACTTACTATGATTGCTCTGTTCTTAAAATGTATTAATATCATTGACAGGTTTCGAACAGAGTCCATATAGGTGATTCATTTTTGTAAGTAACAGATTCAGGGGTGAGTGTAATTGAAGGATCAAATATTGCTCAGACACCTCAAAAGTGTATTCATCCAGTGCTCACAGATAAATCATTAGCATCAGTGTATGTCACGTGTAGCTACAGAAAAGACTATAGATTATACTTCCTTCTTTAGGCAAATGGAATTTAACTCTACCCACAGAACAATCTACTCTACTAAATGACCTCTCTTTTTACAAACACCTTATTAAAAAACTTGTATAACCCACCAACTACAAAACAGCATATCTTTCATCTCGATAGAACTGGAGTCAGTATTTACCATAACTGAATTGCCCTAGATCCTGTATTGGCACAATTAGTTTAAAGTCCTGGACCCAATGAGGCACCCCATTGACTTAATTTGGTCTTTACATGAGTTCAGGGGTATGTCACAGTAGAGCAAAACACAAGAAGGCCTAAATTTAGTGACTATATTACATTTTGGTTGATAAAAACAACCAAATGACATAGGCAAAACTGAAGGGAATGTATCAGTTTGTTTAGGCAGGCCAAAATATTGCTCTAAATTTTAAAGCTGTATCCTTTAGTTTGAAAACAACTTATTTGATCATTAAAATACTGAAATGGGAAGTAACAAATATATTTCTGAACCGCCTTTTTAAACAGAGTAGTAGATAACCAGATTCAACCTATACCTGAAATACTGCAAGGTCCTGGAAGCTGTTGCACTGGGTGAACTGTTGCTTAAAAGACACACTGAAAAAGTTTTTTACTTTTTTAAATTAAGGAAAGGTAGCCACTTGGGACAGCTAATCAAAGTAACACCCAACAGTGTTTAATCATAGTAGGTCCTGTGTTTCTCCCCTCCTTCCCTCATGAAACTGTTGATTCAGAAATATTTAATAAACTTTTCTCAAATAATGACTAAACTGCCTCCCAAGAAAGAGGAGATGCCAGACTAGAATAGCTAATATGAAAGCGAAAACTAGAAACAAATGGAGATGGCAATTTTCTAACAAATATAATATGACAAAGGTGAGTGTCATGCTGGGATATTGCCACACCTCAGATGACTGCAACACTCTGCCTTGAGACTTGTGATTAACTCTATAGTCATCCATAAATTTTATGAGAATCTGTGCAAAGTCCAACATACTGGACTTCAATAACCCTTAGCATGAGGGAAAGAATGTGACAGCTGGAAAGGGTGAGGGGCTCTTTTCACAAGAGATGTGAACGTTTTGGCAATCTGCAAAAGGTTAGTGCATTTATTGCATGCGGAAGAGAAGGGCATAGGCTCCAGAGTTGCATTTTCTCAGAGAGTGTGGTACTCAAGTTTAGATGTATCCTGGAGCGCCCAGCTCCAGAAAATTTTAAAATTAAGTAAATAGAAGGGTCTACTCCTGCAAACAAAGGCTATTGAAAGCAGCATTACTACTGTGAGCAGACTAGCTAAAGTCCACACCTCAAAATCAATGCAGCGAATCATAGCCGTAAAACAATACCCTGCTAATAAATGTTTTCAGGACTGGACCCAAAACATTCCAATTATGAGGCAAAACCATTCAACACGGCTACATTAATTTTATTCTCAGAATTCCACTAGACTTTCTTATTACTATTTTTAGACACCTGATAGACACTATCAGGTTACAATTTTGTACTCCTGTCTCCCCATCATTGCTAATTGCCAAGATATCTGGGTATAAATATAAGCTCTCTCCTTCTTAATCTGCCTTCTCTCTTGTCTTAATTTTTACAATCAAGTTTGTGACATTACAGTTTACTGGTGATGACAGAAACCCAGATCATAATGTAACCAACATAATGGGATACATGAACAAACTGATTAAATGCCCAATTATGTGAGACTCTGAGCTCCTCATAGGGTACAGCCGTAAAATATAAAGCGGGAGGGAGAATTCTACATAGCTTGGTAATGAGCAAACACGGAAAAGAAATACTTTTTTCTGCATCACTATTAAAGATGGTTTTGGTTTATTACACACACACAAAATGCCTGAGGTACATGCCATTAGCACTCTAGGCTATTCAAAGATAGGAGCCTAACTTTAGGATCCTAAACCCATATCTAGAAGCTGACTGCTTCTCAAAAGTTCTCAGCACCCAACAACTCTCCCTGATCTCAATGAGAGCTGTTTTGTGCTGAGCACTTATGAAAATGTGGCAGGTGTTCAGATTTAAGGGCCTAAATTTAGATTCACATTTTTAAACAATCTTGGACTTTGTATATGTCAGTTCTAACACCGATTTTTAGGTAAGATACATTGGAAACAATGAAGGATAAGGATATCCACTGCATATAAAAACCGTCCACCAGCCTATCTGAAAGTCACTGCACAAGTTCTGTGGAATATTCAGAGGCAGCATAGGCTGACCTGTATTCATGTAATGCTTATTTAAAAAAAAAAAAGTATGAATTATTTGAAGGTTTATATTAAGGGTTGAAAGGATAAATTTTTGCAAAACACTACATTTGAATGTAAAAAGGGTACTGAGCTATGCAACTGGCCTCTGTAATCCACACAAATGAAGTCAGTAGAATTTCTCATATTGTGTGGTACGCTCTTCTTTTGCAAAACTAGAGCAAACATTTTTATTAATAATTCAGAAAAAGGATAAAAAAAACCCATTACTACCTTTTATGGAAGATTCATTTTCTCCTAAACAATTTTATCAAAATGAAATAAAGGGGACAAGTTAAAAAGATAATAAATTACAACAATTGTGATTGCAGTCCCATACATAACAATTTTGATGAAACAATAGATATAAAATAATATTCACTAGCAGAACAAATCACACTATCAAATAGGCCCACACCCTTCAGGACTCAGCATCCTCAACTCCCACTGAATTCAGCCTAATAAATTGTAGCAGCTTAGTATTGTCTAAACATTTTCAATAAGTCTATGAAGCAGCCACGAGACAAGAGAAGGAGTTATTAACAAGATAAGCAAACAGGTTTATATATTAAAAAAATGTTCAGACCTGTGATTTTACAAAGCCAGAGCATTCTCTCTGAATAACCTCTAATCTAAGAACTAAATTTTTTTTTAATGTATGTGATGTTTTACCACCATCTTGTTTGTTACCATTCCTGTATGGATGACAGGAGAGATTCCACTTATGGATCAGGAAGTTTTGCAAGATGGTGAGAGCATAGACATGGATAAAATGTCACGGCAGAAAGACATGGGAAGTTACCAAACAGGAACATTTTAGGGGGAAATGGCAAAGTAATTTTACAAATATATAAAATAAATTTCTAAGCCAGCTGTTCTCAGAATGGGGCCCGCAGATTGCCAGTGGTCTATGAAGCCCTTGCCACTAGAGTGACCACCCATCCTTAATTTGGTAGGACAGTCCCAAAATGTACATTTCAAGTCCCAGTCCCAGGCTGAATGACTCCAGGACAGCATTTGTCCTGGATTCTCTGCAACCCGCTCCACGCCTGCCCAAGGTTCAGGGGCGGTGCTAGACTCTTCCCACTACGGGGAGGGTGAGCTGAAGTGGGTCTTATCCCTCCTCACCGCAAGGCCCCGCCCCCCGCTCTTCCTCTTCCCTCCGAGGCCCGGCCCCTGGCCAGCCCAGAAGCCACAGCTGGGGAGCAGCAAATGCTGCCCAGGGAGTAAATGCTGCCCAGTCCCGCTGTAGGAAGCCTCGGACTCGCCACCTGCCCTGCTCAGCACGCACAGGCCAGGGGCTGCCCTTGGCACCCTAGTACCCTGCTCAGAGCAGATGGAGCGTCCGGGGCTCCCCACAGCAGCCCAGACTCCCTGGGTGACTCTTATCTCAGCCCACTTCCAGCTTCCAGCCTGGCCAGGGGGCAGGGCCTCAGGAGGTAGAGGAGGAGGAGGGACGGAGCTCCTGAATGTGTCTTGTTTTCACATTTTGAAAAAGTGGTCACACTATTTGCCAGTAGTCTGCAAAGTGCTGGTAGACCACATGATACTGACTCTCCTCTTCCTTATCTCCAGCTTACCCTACAGGGATCCAGGCTCTTAAACATATTAAAGACAGTTTAAATTCATGAATGTTTCCTATGATTAGGCTTCCTTAAAAGCCATTGATGTAGCTGCTATAGGTGTGTTGTGAGATTATGAATGACAGGGGAGGTATTCTGCCTAAATGCAAACAAGTATCAGAGGGGTAGCCGTGTTAGTCTGTATCCACAAAAACAGCGAGGAGTCCAGTGGCACCCTAAAGACTAACAGATTTATTTGGGCATAAGCTTTCGTGGGTAAAAAACCCACTTCTTCAGATGCATGGAGGGGAAATTACAGATACAGGCATAAATATATATTGGCACATGAAGAGAAGGGAATTACTTTACAAATGGAAAACCAATGTAGAAGGCCAATTCAGTCAGGGTGGATGTGGTCCATTCCCAATAATTTATGAGGAGGTGTCAATACCAAGAGAGGGAAAATTGGTTTTGTAGTGAGCCAGCCACTCCCAGTCCTATTCAAGCCCAAATGGATGGTGTTCAGTTTGCAAATGATTGTAGCTCTGCAGTTTCTCTTTGAAGTCTGTTTTTGAAGTTTTTTTTGTTGAAGAATGGCTACTTTTAAATCTGTTATTGAATGTCCAGGAAGATTGAAGTGTTCTCCTACTGGCTTTTGTATGTTACCATTCCTGATGTCTGATTTGTGTCATTTATCCTTTTATGTAGAGACTGTCCGGTTTGGCCAATGTACATGGCAGAGGGTCATTGCTTGCACACAATGGCATATATCACATTAGTAGATGTGCAGGTGAATGAGCCCCTGATGGTGTGGCTGGTGTGGTTGGGTCCTATGATGGTGTCGCAAGAGTAGATATGAGGACAGAGAAGGCAACGGGGTTTGTTACAGGGATTGGTTCCTGGGTTAGTGTTTCTGTGGTGTGGTGTGTAATTGCTGGTGAGTATTTGCATCAGGTTGGGGGGGCTGTCTGTAAGCAAGGATTGGCCTACCTTCCAAGGCCTGTGAGAGTGGGGGATCATTTTCCAGGATTGGTTGTAGATCGTTAAGGATGCACTGGAGAGGTTTTAGCTGGGGGCTGTAAGTGATGGCCAGTGGTGTTCTGTTATTTTTCTTGTTGGGCCTGTCCAATAGTAGGTGACTTCTGGGTACCCATCTCGCTCTGTCAATCTGTTTCCTCACTTCCCCAGGTGGGTATTTTTAAGAATGCTTGATAGAGATCTTCTAGGTGTTTGTCTCTGTCTGTGGGACTGGAGCAAATGCGGTTGTATCTTAGGGCTTAGCTATAGATAATTGATCATGTGATGTGTCCTGGATGGAAGCTGGAGGCATATAGGTAAGTATAGTGATCAGTAGGTTTCTGGTATAGGGTGGTGTTTATGTGACCATCACTTATTTGCACTTTAATGTCCAGGAAGTGGATCTCTTGTGTGGACTGGTCCAGGAATAATGGTCCAGTCAACAATAATAGAGGTGGTCATAAAATACTCTCTCTGTTAAAATGTGGTCCACTTTATGAATGAATCTGAGAACCAATGTTCTAAACTTCAGATCAGAATTACTCCAAAATGTAGCATCAGCCATGCTGATCTCAGTGTTTCCATATTGGATAGTCTGGTCATTTGTCATTATATTTGATCAAGGGATGCCTCTCACTACTCTTTTGTGAATCCGGTATTTTGCAATCTTTACCTACTGCTTTAAATTTGCTCTGACTGCATCTCTAACCTCACCTACTTGTTTTAAATGACGTAGGATTTTGGACTGCCTTTTTTCATTTACTATGTATAATAAATTCTATTCCATGATAGATTGGAATAATGATTTTTACTGAAACAGAAACTCAACTACATCCTTAATTATGGAATGAATATTGACTGTCCATATTGCTCTTCGGGATCTACCTTCACACATTCCATAGAGCAGGGAAGTTATTCTGATAATGTTGCTGTGGTTATCATTAAGGCTTTGTGCTAGAGTGCTAGTTTGATGAAGCTGGGGGTATGTATTGCTCTTCAATATCTGTTGGAGGTGAAAAAGAAAGCCTTATGGAATGCCAGAGTGTGTTATAGCATTGTCATCAACATGCAAGGAATGCAGGAGTTCTTCCACTTAGTTATCTTTATACTTTTCAGGCTTTAAATTGGTGGTGTGTGTCTTGAGGCCTCCTTGAATGTCACTGAACTAAACTTTTGTGCATGGACTGGGTGTTTTGTGGTTTGTTCGTTTTTAAAAACTGCAAGCATTGAACTCACAATACAGAAAAATCTCCATGTAGTTAATTCATACCAAAAATATATCACCAAAATGTTTTGCTTAGTGGTGTTCAAAAAAGAAAAATGCATGGTTCAGTTTTTCCACATTGTACCGGTGCTTATTGGACCTTTAGGATTCTGTCTGAAATAAACCTGCACCCTATCATGATTGCAGTTTGATTTTTTTCATAAGCAATATAAATGCGGGTTTTCCTTTATGTCAAGACTAAACAATATTAGAAACATTATACAATTAAAAAACTAAGTTTATTAGCCAATAACTCACGAGTGAATATTTTCATAACCAAATTCATAAATAATATCTACAACCTTGAAACACATTCATACAAAATATATCACCTGAAAAAATAATATCCTCTCTACAATTACAATTGATTTTGCTTAAAAACACAAAACCAAAACAAACAAGAAGTTTAAGAATAATTTTAATGAAAGCTTTCAGTGTGTCAAGACACTCAGCATGCAGTCAGCTAAAGAATCATATGACCCTGCAGATGCATTCTGTGTGTCATGTCCTCCCTTTGATGATAGTCAAAAAGTTAATGCTGACATTTAATCCCAGGGATTCATTTTTAGAGAGGATAACTTCAATGGTGAAATTATTCCTTTCTGATATACTTTCCAGATAAAAAGCTAAACATTCAACAGAACTTGCCCTGTAAGGGACAAGAGGGAATCATGTGACATGCCAACAATACTACCTTAAGTCAACTGTACTTGTTTACACCAAACCCATTCAAATATTAAGTTTTCAGATTCTGGTAGTGGCTGTCCAATTTTATTCTATCAGAAGAACACTGCTAGTTACTTATTTAAGCTGCCTACTTGAGTATGGTTCAGGAGGATGAAGACAGCTCCTTAGTAACTCCTACTTCCCAATATCATAGCAGCAGCAGGCTAGTAGTCCTCCCTTCCTCCCAGGAAGCACTATAAGGCTAAATGATGACTCATCAATGAAATGGAAAACCTTTCTTGTCATTACAGACTGTGAAAAACAGGTTTAGATGAAAAGCCTAGCAGTATTTGCAATTGCATCGCCAATCTTATAATATTACTGTATTATCAATTTTCTTCTAGAGATATTTTAATGTGCTTATCACCATAGTACCGAGGCACCACAGTTGATAAATAAAATTTGACCAGGTAAAAATTCAACCTGCTTAGAGTAATACTTCATCCCATAATGACCTTATTTTTATCCATCAAGGTACAAATAGTCAAAGCCTCAAATTTTAGTCTAGTCAATGCAGAAGCTTTGTCTATCCTTTGCTGTAAATACTCTTAACAGAGAAACACTTGTCACTCTTCTGCTTACATCACATGAAAAATAACATCCAATCCTATGTCCAAGAAGTTCCAGGACACCTAGAGTGAAGAAAGTGACTAAGTACATTCACTGAAAGTTCTAGACTCTTATAAACAGTAAGAAAAGGCATTCTGAATTTCCTTAGTCAATGGCTACCTGAGAAAGAACATCTAGTACTGCTGAAAGTTTAAACAAAAGAAAGGAGGTGAGTATGATCATGAGACTTCCTGGTACCATCACCACTCTGGCTGTCTATACAGACTATTGTGCATGTCCACACCAGTACAGCTTTTTGAACCACTGGGTATTTTAAACATAAATATAGCTTATTTTTAAAAAACCTTCTGATTTAATTTGGAAGACAATGAACTCATTTGACAGTGAAGTCATTCTGTCCCATTTCAAACACACAAACATCATGAGTTCAAAAGTCTATTCAATTCACATTTTGCTTAACAGGGAATCAGAGATGGTACAGAAAGAAATTCTAGCAACAATAGCCAAGGTACAGAACATATATAAGGCACTACTTTTGCCAACCTAGATGTTTCGGGAGGTTCTTCTATCCTTATTAAAGAGCACAAGATTCCTAATAAATAGAAAATCATTGTTAAACCGAACTGGGCTTGACATGACTTTAAATTACAGGAAAAAAAGGTTGCAGGGTAAATTCTGTCCTTGTAACAGAGTCTACTCACCACTGGGTGCCCACTCATGGCCAGGAATAGCATTGCTGCTCTCTCCCGGGGCTAGCAACCACTACTGATGATCACTCTGGCACCATGGTTGTTTCTCTGCCAGTAATCCATCCAGTGACTCAGGCCTCCATAGTCTTTAGTTAACCCCTTCCAGGATCATAGTTGTCCCAACTAAAAATCCGCAAAAGATCTTCAAGACAAAATAAATCCTTCTGCCTTCTCTGGGCCCTTCTGCAATCAGTCCTTGTTTCAGCCTGCTGCCCTCTTGCTGGGATCAACAGCCATTGTGGAAGGCTTGTACACCTACTCCTTGGGGTTGCTAGGTGAACCCACTCCCACCCTCTACTCCGGATACCTCTGGGCTTCCTGTACCAACCCTGGTGTGGAAAGGGTGTGCCAGAGTACACTACACTCTGGCTACTCACACAGGTGCAAAAGATGACAAAGCCACCTTTGCATATCACCATCGAGGGCTGTGCGTCACAGAAGGTACAGCACAGAATCTGGCCCTGTGAACTCAAATTAATTTTTCAAACCCCAAATATCCTAAAAATTAGTCTACATAGTTGGTCTCCGACACAACAAGATTTGCTTATCCTTAATGCAGAATGATATTTCTTCTTGAAGCACCTATCTTGAATAATCTTGTTTAAACACTGTATTGTATCACTGAGATTATCTTCTCTTGTTAGCAATGTTGCCTTGGTCAATTTCTGCAGAACAGAAATATACCATAAAACAACTCAACCACTACCCACACCTGCCCACTGGTAAATTCTGGGTATTACAGTGGTATCAATTCTGTAAAAAGCAACAGAGGGTTCTGTGGCACCTTTAAGACTAACCGAAGTATTGGAGTATAAGCTTTCGTGGGTGAATGCCCACTTCATCAGATGCAAGCGTCTTGCATCTGATGAAATGGGCATTCACCCACGAAAGCTTATGCTCCAATACTTCGGTTAGTCTTAAAGGTGCCACAGAACCCTCTGTTGCTTTTTACAGATTCAGACTAACACGGCTACCCCTCTGATACTCAATTCTGTAATCACCTTGCTATCCTAAATTCACTGATAATATTGAAAAGAACAGCTTCTCAGAAGTGATTCTTCCATCCTAAGTGCTTTTCACAAGCTAACTGCAAGACTGATCCCACTGTAATCTCCAGTATGTATTAAGTGGGCAGGTGTATGTGCTGTATGAGTTATTTTGTTCACACTTTGAAACACAGAAGGAATAATGTAACTATTGGAAAGCAGTACGTGTGATGTAAAACTGAAGACAATAAGGAATATTACTTCAGTGACATTGCACATGACTGCAAGTTTATAATCTGATAGTTCAATGTTCAAGTACCCTCTAATCACAGAAGACTAAATCCTATAACCCTTACTAAGGACTAAATAATCCTTTTAATGGGTGAAGTGGGTTTCCCTGGAATTATCATATCAAGAGGTGGACAGGTGAACAAGGAATGGTATAGATTGCCTCCTTGCAGAATGGGCAACCCTGCAGAAAGTATGGTCCTCCAACCCTGTGGATGTTCCAAGATCCATGGGAAGATACTGTGTATTTTAGCACATCTTCAAGAGTCTTGGAAATTTGTGCAGAGAACCAGAGTGCCTCCAATCTTTTCTCTATGGCAAAATGGCTCTCTTAGGAGCCATGCTCCCATAAATCCCCAAACAGCTGCCCCAAATGCATTCTCTGGGGTCAAAGAGTTCACTGAGCAAAGTGGGAATCCATATAGAATAATGCTGTTTCTGACAGCTCGACCACATATGGTCTTATGCATCAGAGTCAAAAAATCATGGACATTGTATGAAGGGGTTTTTGTAGAATCACTGAGGTGTGGCGGAAGTTCAACCCCCTCTACAAAAATCTGTTCATTTTTGCAGTTTTTAAAATTTTTCTATGTGGAAAAAGAGAGGGCTATCTGACCCTCAATCTTTTACTCAAGGGAAATACCCATTGACTTCAATTAGCATTTGACTAAGTAACAACCACAGGTTATGGCCACAATAACAAATCCAATTTTTTATATTACAATAATCCATATCTGAGAGGTAGCCATATGAGTACAATTATTAAAGTATAAATAACAAAATGTCAGAGTACTCAAAAAAATCTAAATCAACTTGCTAGATTTGCAATTAAATTCAGTCAGAGCAAAGTTATATAAATATAATTGTTCTCTATTAGTCTAAAAGTCATGAAAGATTTTTTTAAGATGTATTTATGTTTAGAAAGACCAATAGGGGAATGAGTCTCTACTAATCTTTCAATTTGCTCCTGAACCCTTCTGTAGCAGGGTGCTGGTGCAAAGGCACCTAATTAGCCCCTGCTCAGCCAGCCCCAATCAGGAGATATAGATTGGGGCTGTGAAGAAGCCTGGTGCCTGGCCTTTAGAATTGGCTGCACCTGCGGGCCTGAGGATTCAAGAGCTATAAAGGCTGGCTAGCAGCCAGGAGAAGGGGGAATGGCCAGGGGAAGGTCAGTCTCCAGGCTGAGGGCAGACTCTGTTTAGGAGAGGAGATTATCAGGCCTGAAAGCTCTGTATATAGCATAACACTGGTGGTGGGAGAATGTTGTGTAAATAAAGCCACGGGTGCTGCACAACTAGAAGCCTCTCTGAGCTTTATTGGGGCAGCCAGTGGGCCCCAGCAGGAACAGGGGCGGGCAGCGGGCTTGTCACACCTTCTAAAAATAAAAAAAAATGAATCTGAAACAGAAGTTAATTATTACCATCTATATGCGAAAACTGTGGGTGATCTGCCTTGTTAAGCAATTCAAAATTATTTTAATAGATAATTGAATATCAAACAGGATTAATTTACACCTACAATCCCACTGAATCCAGCAGAAACTAGGACATCTGTGGGAGGGGAAAAAAAAAGGCAAAAAAAGCCTGATTCTTCTCTCACTTGCTAAATCAGGAGTATCTCTATTAAAGTCAACTGAGCTGTGCCAGTGAAAAAATAGTGTAAGTCAGACGGGAATCAGGCCTTTATGCATCAAATCCTTTTCAAATATAAACTGTCAATACCTAAGGCTCCAAATAGCTAAACCAAGAGAGTTTTAAACAAACACATCACATCTTTACATGTTTTGAAAACTGTGTGAGAGCTTTATATGATTTTGATGGGGTAAAAAAGTTTCATGTAACTCTTTTAAAAAGGCAAATGTCATATTCAGCCTGTCTTTTTTTTTTTTTTTAAAGTAGTGTACTATAGTATGCATAGACTGCTAAAATATACTTCTTTATTTAGTTGCAGGGTAAGAAGATTTTAAAAAAATAAATAATTCCATTCTATAACTTGAATAATTCCTTCTAGAAAAATAAATGCAAATTATTGTACAGGTAAAATTCTCTCTCTTCCTCTCAGACCCCACTCCCCAAGTAAATGTACACTGTGTCAAGCACTACATGGAGGACTTAGGGGGAAAGACTCCACCTCCCAGCAGATGGCAGCTACCTAGTCCTTGCATGGCCATTACTCCAACTCCTTAGGCTACCACCCCCGTGAACTCTATTGTTCATGGTCACTGGCCACACAGTCACATCCAGAAGCATGCCCTTCATGCTTGCTCCACTATCCCTTTACTAAAAACAAATTTTAAAAAATTTGGTCTCAACAATCTTTTCCACTCCTTTACTCCCAATAGCGAGTTTTGTAAATATTAGTCAAAAGCCAACAGGGAAGCAGCCAGTGATGTAGTTGGAGGGGAGATTTGACATCCACAGAAAAATAGATTATTATTTATTTAAACAAATTCTGATAGTTAATTCAAAATTATATGAAGAAAGGTGCTGCCACCACCCAAAGAGCTAATAATCTACCTAGACAAAGAGTGCACACACATACATACTGGGAGATCCATAGGAAGTGCTAACCTGGAGCATCATTTTTATTCTTAAAGCAGAGGCATAGTTTTATTTCAGCAATGAGATGCTGAGCACATCATAGTGGCATCAGTTAGCATTCATGGACCTTGCAAAAGTAGCAAATTTTATGGATATATTTGAAAGATGAGAAGGTGGGCATCATCAGACATTCTGGTATGGGGAAAGCATTCCATGTGTACAGGTAGCACGGAAGATGCCATCAAGACAAGAACTGTGTTAATGAAACAAAGGAAGTTTCTTTGGCAGATAAATGAAGGCATGAGGTGGGAGTGGTATGGAAGGACAGAAGAGACTACAACTCCACCCCTGCCTACAATGAAGAGCACCGAAAGGGAACAGGAGAAGCTAGAACTATATTGAAAACAAAAGGAAATAATCCATTGGAGAGATACAGAGAAGAGAATAATATGGTCTGAGGGGCAGGGAAGAAAGATCATTCCACCTAGAAAGCAGCAGGAGAAGCTTAAAACTGAGGGAAGCAGGATGGAAATGGGGGAAGTCAGTGAGGATAAGGGTATAGTAGTTAGGTAGAAGATAACCAGTGTTGTAATCATAGTAGCAGAGAGGAGACGTCTGATTTTCTTCATATGCTGTAAGGATCAGACTAGGTAAGAGGGAACCTCATTACCAATTAAGTTGATAGTGTTGTAAACCTATCAGGAATGCTACAATAAATGCCAAAAAAAAAAAAAAAAATTGCCAAAATAAATCCCTCCTCCAAGTTTTCAAAGAAAAATGGAACACTTCTCAGGGCAGAAACTGTCTCTTATGATGCGTTTGATATCACTTGATACAATCCTGATGGGGCATCTGGGCCCTACTACAGTAGTTTTCGATGTGCCAGCTCCTCCAGCCCTCACTCATTCCAAAATCAGGCAAAAAACTCCAATTGACATCAAAGGGCATTTTACCAGAATAAAGAGGACTGAGGACAGCTAGAGTTGGCGCATTGAAAATTTTGAAATGGAAGCAGACAACTTTCCATTTTAGATTTTGACACAGACGCAGATGATTAAAGGAGCACTTAACTCTATGGCTCCTGCAACTCGGTATCTAAACAGGTTCCACTCAGGCCTATATATTATTAAACATATTTTACAACATACTGTAAATTCCAACCATAAATTAATAATAAGCTCCGATCTCTAACTTCTCGGAGAGATTGGAACCTTACTGTTTTGTCTCTCTTCTCACTATATATTCATGAACATAATTACATTTTTCTTATCCAGGAGAGAACAGTAGCCTTATTACGAAAGATAATAGGAAACGCCTATTGAGACAATACAATATTTAGCTGGCAAAGCAGAAGCATTTTTTTTTTAAATAGAAATATCCCTTTAACTGGCGTCCATTTGAAAGGATTCTATTGTGCTATCACACACTATACTTTGTTATGATGGAATCTCAAAATATATTTTTCAGCAGGCTTCTTCTAGCATCTAGTATCTATTTTCTGAATTGTACTGTGGATAACCAGTAAGCTGTCCAGACATCCTGAACTGACTTGTTAAATCAATTCTCTATACATGAGAATATAGCAATATCAATATGCGTGAACTTTCCCTTATGCAGAAGTCCAATATAATTTAATAGAAAATTTAATGGTTTATAGATATTTTAACCATCCTAAAATGATTTAATATAAAATATTCTGCTACAGAAATATACAGAATGGTTCAAAATACCTATAGAAAAATATTGGTTATTAAAGCCTTTTAGAGAGTTATACAAAGAACACCATTACATTTCCATATGGCTTCTATAGAATTTTCCATAAGGGTGCAGTCTTTACGAACAACTGAAGCCTTAGATCATTCTTAGCTACAGTTTTTCCCACAGTGTACAACCAGTTGGCATCCCTTCCCCCAGGTTATTACACACAGCAAGAGACTGTTAAAGGTAAGTGCATTTAAGTTGTGTGACACTTTAAGTGTCACATGATTATAGTTGTGTGACACTTCCTTAAAACTGGTGTATTATTTTAGGAGGGGATTTCCAAAAGCGCCTAAAGGATTTTGCAGCACAAGTCCCATTGAAATCAATATGACGCTTGCTCCAAATCCATTGGGCATTTTTCAAAATCTTCCCCTTAAATCATTGAAACACTGAGTAGAAAAGTTTAAAATATCACTGTGAGTATAATATGTGTGTCTCAGAAGAACATATTTTCTGTACTACGTGTTATTCCTTGCTATTATAATTACTCTTTTCTTTATCGGAGTACAATAAGCAGTCACATAAAATATATGATAATTGCCTGACTTAACGCACTTTTCCATCTGAAAAAGTTTTCAGGTTGTTTTATATTTTAATAAAAGTGATCCCACCCACCAAACAAACACAAAGCAACAGGGTAAGCTTTTTTTTTTTTTACTCCTACCACATGCATATTCATGTTACTATTCCTCCAATGCATAATAAAGATGATGCACAAGAAATCAGGATTAAGTTAATTCATCAATTAGATAAGTGCTTGCCAATATACCATGCTGCAGATCATCCCGTCTGCTCTCTGTGACAAAATATCTTCAAGGGAGTCAGAAGAGCAGACGTACCAACACCCTGGTATCTTCCCCTCTATCTCCTTTGGACAATAGAAAGGCCTCTTTACAAGTGCTTGACAGTCTTCTTTCATTAAGGTTTGGTGGACAAGGCTGAACATGGGACAACATCCCCTGTTCATCCCCCAGAAAGAGCAGCATTAACGCCAGTGGACCTTCTTCTGTGACTGCTATGTACTAATAGAGAGACAAGGTGGGTGAGGTAATATCTTTTTACTGGACCAACTTCTTGTTGGTGAGAGAGAGATGTATTAATAGAGTAAGACTCAGCCAATGGAAATTAGGGTTTAAGATTATAGTGTAGGTTTCTTCCCTGACTAGAATTATAATTACCCAATTTACTTTACATCAGGAATACATATTGCTTTAATTGTTTGGGTAAATAAATAACCAAACTTTCAGGCTTTCCAAAGTAAAAGTGTTGCTTTAAAAATACACATGATTAGATGCCTCAAACTGATGATGCTAAAAGGGAGGGAGCACAAGACCAAAAGACATTAGTAATACCATGTGATAAAGCTCAAGTGGCAGAATCCTAAACTTTCCAGTAAACAAAAGACCTTTTGCAGAGGTTACATACAAAATATTAACTTTCACAAATCTTCCAGAAAAAGAGTCCAAGATACTTTGCAACAAACTGTTTAGTACAAATTAATAAGTACATTAAACTTCAAGGTTCAGGATACCACACAGTATACTTTCATGGAAATGTACACAGTTACACATACATCACATACAGGAAAATAATATTCCATCCTATCTTTTTGTCAAAATCTATTAATATTTTTCTTATTTTCATTTCTGTCAGTTTCTCTCCCTGTGCAAATATTTTTCTCTTCTTTCAAAGAAAAAGGATTACAATATTACAGGATGCAGGTTGTACAGAGCAAGACACCCTTTTGTCGCATGGCCTGCCAGACTCAAATGTGGAGGGCAACTAGGGTGACCAGATCATAACACAAATATCGGGACACATTGGGGTGCCGTCAGCCCTGTCCACAGTCCACCCCTGCTCCTCCCAGGCTCCACCCCCACTCTGCCCCAGGTCCCGCCCCCCTCCCCGCTCGCCATCCACACACACACACACACACACACACACACACTCTTCCTCATCCCCCAGCTGGCTTGCTGCATCTCTCTTCAGTCTCATAGAATCATAGAATCATTGAATATCAGAGTTGGAAGGGACCTCAAGAGGTCATCTAGTCCAACCCCCTGCTCAAAGCAGGACCAATTCCCAGCTAAATCATCCCAGCCAGGGCTTTGTCAAGCCGGGCCTTAAAAACCTCCAAGGAAGGAGACTCCACCACCTCCCTAGGTAACGCATTCCAGTGCTTCACCACCCTCCTAGTGAAATAGTTTTTCCTGATATCCAACCTTGACCTCCCCCACTGCAACTTGAGACCATTGCTCCTTGTTCTGTCGTCTGCCACCACTGAGAACAGCCGAGCTCCATCCTCTTTGGAACCCCCCTTCAGGTAGTTGAAGGCTGCTATCAAATCCCCCCTCATTCTTCTCTTCTGGAGACTAAACAATCCCAGTTCCCTCAGCCTCTCCTCATAAGTCATGTGCTCCAGACCCCTAATAATTTTTGTTGCCTCCGCTGGACTCTTTCCAATTTTTCCACATCCTTCTTGTAGTGTGGGGACCAAAACTGGACACAGTATTCCAGATGAGGCCTCACCAATGTCAAATAAAGGGGAACGATCACGTTCCTCGATCTGCTGGCAATGCCCCTACTTATACAGCCCAAAATGCCGTTAGCCTTCTTGGCAACAAGAGCACACTGTTGACTCATATCCAGCTTCTCGTCCACTGTGACCCCTAGGTCCTTTTCTGCAGAACTGCTACCTAGCCATTCGGTCCCTAGTCTGTAGCAGTGCATGGGATTCTTCCGTCCTAAGTGCAGGACTCTGTACTTGTCCTTGTTGAACCTCATCAGGTCTCCCACCCACCGCTCACCTCCTTGCCCACCCGCCACTCCACCCTCCCCCCCGCCACTCCTCCCACGGCACCAACTTCCCCTCTGCCAGGTGGGTGCTCGCCACCCCACCTCTTCCCGTCCAAACATCCACCCTTGCTCCACCCCCATTTCACCCCCTTCTCCCAAGCCCCCACTCCTGCCTTGCCTCTTCACCTCCTCCCCTGAGCGCACGGCATCCCCGCTCCTCCCCTCTCCCTCCTGGAAAGCGCTAAGTGCCGCCAAACAGCTGTTAGGTGCTGGGAAGCACTGGGAGGGAGGGAGGAGCAGGGACGCAGCTCTCTGGGGGGGGGGGGAGGCGGCGAGGCGGGGGGAGCTTGGCTGGTTGGAGCACCCACGGAGTCGCTGCCTCCCTCCTGCTCGCCTCCTTACCTGAATATCGGGACAAATGGCATCCTGATCGTACATTGATCGGGACGCGGGACAAAGGGTTAAATATCGGGACAGTCCTGATTTTATCAGGACATCTGGTCACCCTAAGGGCAACAGTATTCCTCAGCCTTAGCCAATCTTCAATTTAAGTATTACCCTCCCTTTTCTTTTCTTCTTTTTGGGTGGGTGGGTTGAGGAGGGGATGAGATGGAATGTTAGAGAATATTGAAAGTACTACAATTAAACAAACATATATATCCATATATTTAATACTTTGAAATTTGCCTCTAAAATTATTATGTGACAAGTCTGGCACTGCAAATAAAAACAACACACTAATTCTGATAAAAGCAAATAGATTTAATTAGGCAAAAATTAATGGAACAGTTTATTTGTTTATGAAAATTAGAAAGAACATAACTGCTGTTCTGTATGACCACCTAGTGTTTTTGGTATTTCAGCCAACAAAAACTTGCAGGGATAGTGGAATTTACATCTTCATGCACACACACCCCTGTCAGATCTACTCTAAAAGAAAATCTATGTGTGTGATTGTACTTGATTACATAAAGTATTACTTTAGTAGATCACTGGAAGTCTAGCAAGTATATAAAAAAGATTCACAATGTACAGTACCTTGAAAACAAAAAGCACAAGAAAGCTAAATTGATACTTGAGATATAAAGATACAGAATCTCCAGAGGCAATTTTTATTGTAAAACTTGCTAGCTTGATATCATAGAATCATAGAATATCAGGGTTGGAAGGGACCTCAGGAGGTCATCTAGTCCAACCCCCTGCCCAAAGCAGGACCAATTCCCAACTAAATCATCCCAGCCAGGGCTTTGTCAAGCCGGGCCTGCAAGGCACATAAAGAAAAAACTACTCTAGAGATTAATTTCTGGGCATATCCATAACCCTTTTTCTGGTGTAGTCATTAACCACTATTTTATGGATCACAATGTTCTCATACAGGCTGCAACAATTAAGCTATAAAGTTACAACACACTTTATGCTAGTGCTGATTAATGCTAGCCTCAGGTATGTAGCGAGGTGTTGCTATGTGTGTTTCAAGCACACCTGAGGTATGCCTTAATCAGAACAATTATGCATAGTCTGAAGTCTTATTGTGATTACAAAATGGGACTTCAAGACAAACTTCCCTCTTATTTGTCTGTGCACATCCCATTGACTTCCACTGTTAAAGTATTGGAGGCCAGAATTTGGGGCTAACTTTGTTCAGATACATCCTGGATTTTAGAACCAACACTTTGCCCTCTAGGCCATAGCTCCTCTCAACTAAGACAGAATATTAGAAAAAGAGAGTGAATAATAATTAAATAAATGCCTTGCACCATCTTTTCATCTGTAGAACTCAAAGTACTTTGCAAATGTAGGGAAGCATTATCATCACTGTTTTACATTTGCTCTAAGTACACAGATTTGTATGAGACACACTGTAGACTACACTGTACAATACCCACCTGGGGAAGTGAAGAAACAGATTAACAGAGCCAGAAGGGTACCCAGAAGTCACCTACTACAGGACAGGTCCAACAAAGAAAATAACAGAACACCACTAGCCATCACCTATGGCCCCCAACTAAAACCTCTCCAGCGCATCATCAAGGATCTACAACCTATCCTGAAGGACGATCCCTCACTCTCACAGCGCTCCTCCCAGTCTAAATCCCTGAGCCCTGGTGCTCCCACAGGCAGAAGCCCTGAGCCGCCTGCCCAGAGCCCAGGAGCGCCGAGGTTCAGAACCCCTGACCCACCCCCCCAACCCCTGCATCTGCAGCCCCTGCCCCCTCATGGCTGAAGCCTGTAATGTCTTGTTCCGAGTTACAAACAACCTCCATTCCCGAGGTGCCCATAACTCTGAGGTTCTACTGTATGAGATTAGAGAAAACAAACTTTAACATGGCGAATTGGCCCAACAGGAGATGCTATAGTGAGTGTCCAAGACATTTCTGTGTGGCAGATATTACTATTCCACAATAGAGGGTCTCGGAATTGCCATGGGGCCACCAAACCTCTAAAGGAAGCAACCAACACAACAGATAACTATATAATCACACACATTGTATTGACCTATTTGTATTCCACTAATTATACACAGTTCTGTCTATAATCAATTATACTACAGATGAAGTGAAAGGGTTGTGAAGACCGATCCAATTGGTTAAAGCAGGGGTTCCCAAACTGTGGAACCTCCCAGGTTATGCAACACATCTTTGGGGGATACACAGAAGAAATTGTTTAATCGTAGATTTTATTTGTTAATTATTTTATTTATTGCATTTTCATAATAGGCTACTCCAGTGGTCCCCAACGCTGGTGCCCACGGGTGCCATGGCACCCGCCGGGGCATTTATGTGCACCTGCCTACTGAGAAGGGAACGCCCTGCCGCCAAGGAGTGCGGCCGCCAGACAAGCAGCCACCGAAATGCCGCCGAGAAGCGGCAACGTCAAGAAGCGTCACTGCCGAAATGCCACTGCTTCTCGGCGGCATTTCAGCGGCGATGCTTCTTGATGACGCTGCTTCTTGGCGGCATTTTGGTGGTTGCTTGTGCGGCAGCCACGCTCCTCAGCAGCATTTCGGCGGCTGGTCGTCCGGCCTGAAAGGTTGGGGACCACTGGGCTACTCAGACAAAACTTCAAAACTCTGTCCTCACCTTCAATCACTGTACAGCATGGGTTAATTTGCCCAGCAATTGTCCAGTCTAACTAAGCTCAGAACATAGTCAGGGTTGTTGGGGGTTTTTCGGTTGTGTAGTCACATTATAACTATATCTGTATGTACCAGTGAAATATGGATAGATGGCTAAAGACAGGTAGTGTTAATAAGAACACACAAAGTATCAGTGATGATAAGGGTAGAGGTACGTGGTCAGCTGGTAGATCTAGAAGGGGGTACACAATAAGAAAAGTTTGGGAACCTCTGGGCTAAAACAAAAGACTGGTTATTTTAGACCCTTCATGTCTTGTTTAATTACCACCATACAAGGAGTTTCTATTGTTAAGATAGAAAACACACAAAAACACAGGTGTAACTAAAAGGGTGGGCAAGCAAGTGATAAAAGCCTCTTATCTGACAGAAATAACAAAATCCAAGTAAAATGCTCCCTTTTTATCAGCATTTCAAGTTTTCAGACTGAAGCCCTGTCCACACCACTATTTTTAAAACTGCTAACAGTTAAAAAGCAAGGAGCATGATCTGTAAGCCTCATTATACTATTTTAGAACAATGTTTTGACAGTATTAAACGTCTGTGTTGGATCCCTGCTGAAATAGAAGAGAGGTTCAAGTTATTCTTGAACACCATTCTGTCCACTGTAATTCATGGCTGGATCATGCAAAGTGCTGGATCAAGGCCAAAGTGCTCAACGAAATATCAAAGGGCCCACTCACACAGAGTGCCATTTAAGTGTTCGCTGGATGTAGGTCAGAGTACTCAGCACCTTGTAGGATCAAGGCTTTGCTGTAGCTGTGACCTTGTTCCTGGTGACCTGACATGGACACTCAAACCACTTAATAAAATGTTTACATTGCAACCAATTTCAAAATAGTTTAGTTTTGTTCTCATGTGAATATGGATAGAGATATGCTAGGGGTTGGGTGAAACCTTGTTGAATCTTGGTGGTATAAGAGCCACCATTCATTCAGGATAAACGTAAAAAGCACTTAAGCTCATTTATGGAATAGATAGCTGAAACAATAGGAGCCGCCCAGGGCCGGCTCTGGCTTTTTTGCCGCTCGGCGGCCGGGGGGAGGGCGGCCGGAGCCCTGGGAGGAGGGCGGCGAGCCCCGGTGGGGGCTCCGCTCTCCCCCCCGGCGGCCGGGGGGAGGGCAGCCGGAGCCCTGGGAGGAGGGCGGCGAGCCCCGGCCGGGGCTCCGCTCTCCCCCCGGCCGGGGCTCCACTCTCCCCCCGGCAGCCAGAGCGCAGGGGGCAGGGCGGTGAGAGGGCGGCGAGCCCCAGCCAGGGCTCGCCGCTCTCCCCCCGGTGGCCGGGGGGGAGGGCACCAGGGGGGAGGGCGGCGAGCCCGGCCGTGGCCCCACTCTCCCCGGGGGCCGGAGCGCCGCGCCGCCCCCCTCCAGGTGCCGCCCCAAGCACAAGCTTGGTGGGCTGGTGCCTGGAGCCGGCCCTGGAGCCACCACCCAAAACACCAGCCCTATGCAAGGGTGGCAAGGAATCTGAGCTATGTGGGAGGAGAGGTTAGACTGGGAGCTCAATGCAAATACAGGAGAACTGAAGAAAGCAGAAACATCACCAAAGTACACACAGAAGGCAGAAAGAAAGCACCAGAGCCAGCTAGAGAGACACCTGTAGCGTGACCCTGAGAAAAAGCCAAGACAGGGAGCTTTTGGGTAGCATGTTGGCAAAAAGGAGACTTGGAACTGAGAGCAAAGAAACTTTCTCCTGTTTGATTTCCTACTGTGTTTGGGAAAACAAGACTTTGTGTATATTCTTTGTAAATAAAACAGGATCACATCACATCAATTTCTCCTAACAGAAACAACCCGCAAGATCCCAAATATTGGCTAACCAGATAGGTCAAAAGGGGTAACAAAGTGTAGTTTTAAATTGTGTGTCTTACAAATATGAATTGCTTAGTGGTTTACATGTTATGTTTTGACACTGCTTGCCAAATATACTATGTACAATTCTTAGGCCAGTTTATGTGGTCCTATGGAGTACATGCAGATACATCAGTTGGATATGCACCAGGCCAACTTGGATCTAGAATAACCAGATCCAGTAAACAAGTGAGGGGAGGGGAACTGGACCTTTTCCCACAAGTGGGCATTATGAAGCTGCTTGGGCATGGTAGGGGAACTTATGCAAAAGTAAGTACTGTGCAACAACCTCAGGAGAAGAGAAAGACAGAGGGTCTTTCTTCCTTCAGGTTCACGTTAGCTTCCACAGCTGTGGAGCCCAAGTAGGTCACCAGAGTCCTGAGGGCTCTGTACTGCATACATGGTCAGGATTTGCCTCACTGTGAGCAACAAAATAGCTTCTAAAATAGTCACTGTAATATAGCACAGTAGGATATTCCACACCGAAGCTTGGGGTGGAAGTTGCGTACTGTAACATATTGCTATCTAAGGGACTGATCCAGCACTTAAGGTACTGGAAGGATTTCCACTGACTTCATTGGGAGTTGGATCAGGACCTAAGCCTTCACTTGATGTTTTATTTTATTAATACATTTAATCTATTTTAGTTTACACAAATCCACTGAAATCCCCATGTACTGTATAACCCAGATGTAGTTAAGATGATAGCCATGTGTCTTATCCTACAGTCATACAGGATAACCTTCCCAAATATACCCCATAATTATACTTTGTAATTTACTGTAAATTATTTATAGTCAACACTTACCATACCACTTGCAGTTTGTTTTTAAAAGGTTAAAAAGGTTAGCTTGAGTGTTTTCTCTGCAATTTTACCTGAAGAGGGCTTTAACGCTTACCAATATAAAATACATAGGAACAAATTCTACTCTCCATTATACTTGTGGAAAGCGGCAGTAATTCCATTGAATGTGGCAGATTTTTTTTTTTTTAATACACACACACCCATGATGCTCTTGCAGGCTGAATTTCAAAAGCTGAACATTTAACGCTTCAAAACATGGATTCTGTCCTTAAACACAGGATCCTTTATTAGCTCAGTCAGTATAAAATACAGCACACACTTGTAACACAGAGGAGAGACTCAGGGTTCGGTAAGAAAACAGAGTTCCAAAACCAAAATGTTCGCCTACCCCATAGCCCAGCAACTCCAGCAAAGAAGAGCACAGACAGGGAGTGACTAAAAATCACCACCTCCAGGAAGTACAGTGGAAGGTTGTCCAAAAAGTTCAACTGTGCAATCCCTTTGTTTGTGAAGTGTGTTACATACACAAGTTTATACTGTACACTGCACTGTAGCTTTAGATACCAGCCGACAGAATTTGGAGGCATAAGCAACAAAAATGTTAGCATAAAAAAAAAAAATCTTTAAAATAGGAACTTTGTTAAGCCAAAACAGTAAGCTAAAAGCTGAATCTTAAACAGCAGGCTATCACAGGCAACTAAATGTATTTTCTGAAATATTTCTTTTAATATTTACTAACTGCAATAATTAATATGCAGCTGACTGTCTGAAAGGCAACCTAAAATAGGCCTGAATATTTTAACAATGCTAAATCATCTCTTTTCACAACTCCTTTTACTGTTCTATCAAAAGGTAAATCAGCTAATGCTCACCAAAATGAAATGAACTACCAAAGAGAACACTGTGATGAATTAATGTGCAGTTACAAAGCAGTCTCTATTTTCATCACAGTCCATCATTTAAGTATATGCTATTTTTCATAACATCTAGTTAATTACCTATCAATCATGTGTGTTCTGTGAAATACAGAACTAACTAGCACTTTTGTTCTTAGAAATCTTAAGAACATAAGAACATAAGAATGGCCATTCTGGGTCCGACCAAAGGTCCATCTAGTCTATTGTCCGGTCTTCCAACAGTGGCCAATGCCAGTTGCCCCAGAGGGAATGAACAGAACAGGTAATCATCACGTGATCCATCTCCTGTCGCCCATTCCCAGCTTCTGGCAAACAGGCTAGGGACACCATTCCTGCCCATCCTGGCTAATAGCCATTGATGGACTTATCCCCCGTGAACTTATCTAATTCTTTTTTGAACACTGTTATAGTCTTGGCCTTCACAACTTCCTCTGTCTAGGAGTTCCACAGATTGACTGTGCGTTGGGTGAAAAAATACTTCCTTTTGTTTGTTTTAAACCTGCTGCCTATTAATTTCATTTGGCGACCCCCTAGTTCTTGTGTTATGAGGAGTAAGTAACACTTCCTTATTTACTTTCTCCACATCAGTTATGATTTTATAGACCTCTATCCCTCCTTAGTCGTCTCTTTTCCAAGCTGAAAAGTCCCAGTCTTATTAATCACTCCTCATATGAAAGACATTCCATACCCTTAATCAATTTCGTTGCCCTTTCTGAACCTTTTCCAATTCCAATATATCTTTTTTGAGATGGGGGACCACATCTGCACGCAGTATTCAAGAAGTGGGCGTACCATGGATTTATATAGAGGCAATATGATATTTCTTGTCTTATTATCTATCCCTTTCTTAATGATTCCCTACATTCTGTTCACTTTTTTGACGGCTGCTGCACATTGAGTGGATGTTTTCAGAGAACTATCCACAGTGATTCCAAGATCTCTTTTTTGAGTGGTAACAGCTAATTTAGACCCCACCATTTTATATGTATAGTTGGTACTACTTTTTCCAATGTGCATTACTTTGCATTTATCAACATTGAATTTCATCTGCCATTTTGTTGCCCAGTCACCCAGTTTCGTGAGATCCTTTTGTAGCTCTTCGCAGTCTGCTTGGGACTTAACTATCTTGAGTAGTTTTGTATCATCTGCAAATTTTGCCAGGCACTGGTCCTGGCACTGACAACAGAAGCATTATCAGTTCTGGCTGACCTGATGTTAGAGGAAGCTGCTACATCTCCAGCATCAACTTTGGCTTCGATGGCATTACACTCAGCACCAGTACACAACTCAGACCTCCTGGTACTGATGTCACCTCGAAGATCAGCACTAGAGAAAGTGTACTCCTCTTCATGCTCACTGGAACCCACCGTCTCTACACTTTCCAGTAGGGAACCTTTCAAATGTCAGGAGAGGCTCTCGCCAAACCAATGACACTCACTTCAGTGTTCCAACTCGTCCACTTCACGCACGGCAATAGCCTAACCAACCTTATCCCTACAATGCTCCACCTTGGTCCTATTTGACATACTGGAGACTTCCATCTAGGTTCTGGTCTACCTCCAACCAGTCAAGAAGATTCAGCAGTTATACTCTATTTCATCAATTGCCAAATTGCTGATTGTGGACAGGAAGGAGCAAGAACAGTTTGCAGATGAAGAACAGACATGGCTTGAGCTACCTCACCAATGTCCTTCATCTTCTTCCAGAGATCTGTCATTACCCTACTTGATTCCAAATCAGCAAAAGGATTTCTTCCTAAGGACAGATTTCACTCTATCCAGGTAATTTATCACCAGCATCAAAATGAATCCATGAATCACGGTAAGAACCTGCTTCAAACTTCTAGGCCACATGTCAGTGTACACATGTGTGACACTGCTAATAGTCAGGCTTCACTTATGTCCTTTACAAAGCTGGCTATGATCCAGATATAACCCCATCAGACATCAAATACACATGCATGTTGTGGTCCAAGCTCGCATTCTGTTTTCACTGAAGAATGTTCAAAAGGGGGTACCCTTCTCCACACCACCTACTACAAAGACACTGATCACTGAGGCATCAGAAACAGGGTGGAGTATACACCTTGAACCATTTTCAGATAAAAATAACTTTGCTTCCAAAAGGACACAATTCTACAGTTGAGCATACCATTCCCACGGAATCCACCTGTGAACCCTTCTGAATGCAGTTTACACCACCTTACTTCAAGACTTACTTTTTTGGTCTCCATTACATCAACCTAAAGGGTCAGAAAACTCTGCAACAAAAGGAACTGTGTAAAGATCTCCAACACTGTCAGGGGTAGGCAGCAAGTGTCTTCTGTCTCTTCAGTTCCGAGCCAGATGTTGAGCCAGCATTACTTGGACCTGCTGTATGAGTGGGCTTAATGCTCTATACCTTGGAGGAGAGTGAAGGTTTAAGCTTCACCTTAGGGAGAAAAGAGGGGGATCGGCATCAGGAATCATGTTTAGTCCAGTTTTCTGATCTCTCTTTTCTTGAGGAGGAGGCAGAATCAGTCTTGGGTGATTTTCACTAGTCTTGGTTCCTTATCCAATGGTGCTGCAGATCCTTGGCCCGTAATGAACTTAGGAGTTGTGTGACAGCTAACAGGGACACTGGCTAAGTGGGACTTAGAAGTGACTAGTCTCATCTTGAAGGTCAATGCCCATTCTTCAGGGTCTGAAGTTCCTCTCATCAATTGCTTGGGAAGGTACAACTTCAAAGGAGTGTCGCTGAGAATTTTCTTCTTCTTTTTTGAAGCTCAAGGGCTTTGAATATGCCACTACAGATTAAGACAGTGCTAAGTGCCAAGGATAAAATTAAAATTTAATTTCAATTAAAAAAAAAATCAAAGAAACAAAGGAGGAATTTCACTGATAAAGTTATCCTTGTCTAATTAGATAAAAAAAAAATCACAAAAAGTAAAAGTCTGCTAAGGGGGAATGGGTGGATACCTTCTGTTCAGTTTGCCCATGGTGGCAAGAAGGAACTAAGGGACAGTTGCAGAAGCTATGCCCTTTATGTCCTCAGGTGAGAACATGCACAGTGTAAATACAGCCCAACAGACATTGCAGTTCAAATATTCTGATCTCATGCACGAGGCACACCTAGAGTGAAATCCATGCAGATACAACCCTACGTTCTTCTTCGAGTATGTATGAGACATTCCAGTAAAATTTAGGACTACAGAGTTTGTTAACTAACAAAAGAATTTAGGCAAAAATGACAAATATGTGTAAAAATATAGCAAGACCAATTGATGCTATAACTGGTTACTAAGTAAGAAGCCATTTGAATATATTTTTACATTAGTTGGGAAGCTAATTAGTTACGTAGTAATGATACAGAAAAATGTGGAGCTTATTAAAAACAATAATATTTAGACATCCACGCATATGCCAGAATACTTGGTATAACTTAGGCCTAAATCTTTAAAGAATCAAACAGAAGATGCTGCTTCTGTTTCACAAAGAGGAGATTGAGGGTGAGTAACTAAGGGTATGTCTACACTTTGATCTGGAAGTGTAACTCAGCAGCAGGAGGGGCTGGCCTTCCCGAGTATGTACCCGTCCAAGTTGCCAGGCACGTACTAACACCATCATAGCTATGCTCTATTTTGAGCATACTAGCTCCATCAGAGCTAGTATGGATATGACTTCTCAAGCTTGGAATTACATCCCCAGCTTGAAGTGCCTACAGAACTCATAACAGCTAACTAGCTAGGCTTAAACACAAACTCTTACTAGTTTGTGAAGTAATTTTCTTTTACCTTTTTCTTCTATTTTACCAGATTTATACAAATAAATTTCTAATAAAGATACAGTAGATGAAGTGATGCTGTTTGATACAGTAATAAAACCACACCTCATGATACTGGATAAAATAAATCTAAAAGGGGTAAGCAGTACCTTATTAGACAAGAAGGTATCTTGTTGGTTGAGTTTAGGCTCTAGAATGCATGAGTTGATTTTGTTGTATATAAAACCCTTTGTTTCTAACATTTCCAATTGCTATCATATGAATATCTATTCTTCGTTAAATAAACATATACTTGCTTTCTCTATAAACAAATCTAATTGTTGTGTGTTAGGAGTAGGGTGTCCAAACATCCCAGTATTATCAGACTTTCCCAAAATTCAGGGCTTTGTCTCATATAGGTCCCTATTACCCCCAAGCCCCTGACCCAACTTTTCACACTTGCTATCTGGTCACCCTAGTTAAGCAGAACTGTGTTTTAAGGTGAGCTAGTAAGCTGTGGTGTACTGTTAGGGTCCCGATGTACAGTCAGGATGCCATTTGTCCTGATATTTGGCACGGGACTGGATTGGTCACCCTACCTGGCATGCTCCCTACCTAGCTCCACGGAGCTCCTGGGAAGCTCTGGGAGGCGGGAGGCTGCTTGCCGTGTGCACATTTGAACCTCACCCCCTCCTCGGTCTGTGCCCCCACACTGTCGCCAAGGGCCTCACGCCAGCACCTGGGAGCGGAGCGGAGCGTGCTCAGGCTGCTGCTGCTGCAGGGGCAGGAGTGGGCTCTGCACTGAGTATCCCGGCCCCCTGTGCATCAAGTGGAGAGGTGGAGGGATCGGGGGCGGAGAAAAGCCAGCGGGCTTGGTGGGACCTGGGGACGCAGTGCAATCGGAGTGGGCCATGCCAGGGCCCCTTCTGAGTTTGGGCCTGGCACCATGACACCACTGATGCCATTGTAAACCCGGTACTGGAAACAGCTGCCCTTTCCTTAAGGCTGCGAACAAAAGTCACGCTTCAATTCAGGTGTCATCTGCCAGCTCTTTGTGACCAGGCTTAGCGCTACACCAGATCCAAACCCGCTCTTGGCGAACGAGCTTTGGGATCCGACCTATCTGAAGTGAACTGAAGATGCCCATTTATTTTTAAGGGGCAGGGACAGCACCCCAGAAAGCTCTGCCATTCGGGAAACTCACTCTGCAGTGACAATAGAGGGAATAACCCACCCCAGCCAATTGAGCCTGGGCGGTTGCTGACCCACAGCCCAGCCCCAGGGCTGGAGTGTTCCAATGGCTCTTGGCACCCAGGGCTGAGTGACAGCCCTGGAACGGGACCCCTCTGCACTCAGGGTGCCCCTAAGAAAGGCTGGGCAGGGAAGCTCACATCCAGATCCAGTCAGGGAGTCCCCCATGGCTGGTTCCATGGATGCAGCGGAAGGCCTAGAACTGCTGGCTCTGAAATGAGACTCGGCTCTGTGTTCAATGGGGGAGGCAGGGGCAGGCGGCCTGCAGAGGTAATAGCTGCATCCTCCCCCCAGCAGAGCATTTGCAGACCTGCCCACCTAGTTCATGGCACAGCCAGGGAAAGGAGGTACCCAGCCATGCTGGGGAAGGGCTGAGAGGCTGCTGTTGGAGCTCTGCACATGCTGATTCCACCCAGGGCAGGCTGGGGCTGAGTGCTGCTAAGTTGCTACCTAGGTCACTTACCCACACTGGCGAGCAGGGTCCCTACCTGGGGGCATGCACCTGACTGATGTACGATTGGGACACCATTTGTCCCGATATTCAGGTAAAATGTTAAAGTTGGTAGTGAAATAGAAAATTTGTCAATTGGGGCTGTCCTATTTGTTAAACCTGATTGCGCTCTATGCTATCTGGTGGCAATTTTGTTTTTTCAGGTTGTTTTCAGGTGCAACACAATTTACAGTAGTATACAGTAGTATATCTAGTTTACATTACAGTTCTGAACCACAGTGCGCATCATAGCACAAACTACAGTGGGCACATAATAATGTGTAAGAAGCACAGAGACTGCGCTGTTCTTTTCAGTTGTTAGCTATCTAGCTAATGGTCTTCAGCTGAAAACCCCACCCAAAATGGCAACAGCAAGCGAGGAGCCAACTACCAAAAAACAAAAAAAGTGCAGATACAGGACAAAATGGGAAAACACTTACACCTGGATTCAGAAATTCTACAAGTGTGAAATATGTAAAGCATGCAGGAAGGAATTTAGCATTTGCCATGGCGGGGAGTCCCATGTTAAGCATCATGCTGATTCAAATAGTCATGAACAAAACACCAAGACTCACAAGAGCAATATCTTGTCTTAAATTTTTTCAGCAGGCCAAATGAATCCTTCAATAACAAGGTTATTACTGCTGAGCTAACAAGTTTACAACACAGTAGTCCATCAACACTCCTAACGCTCGTGTGACTGTAAACTTAAACTGGTGCCAACCTTGTATCCAGATTCAACGATTGCAAGCACATCAGCTGTGACTGAACTAAAGCAGAGGCATTGATCAAAAATGTGCTGTTGCCGCTTTTGACAGGATGACCTCAGCAAGCCAGACGGTTCCTATTTCTCAGTTGCCAGAGATGCACCTAACAATGTAAAAATTTACCCCTTATCACTGAAATACTGGACACCCGAACATGGGGTCCAAGCTAAACTGTTAGACTTCTATGAGCAAAGCAAAGAGACTGCAGAGGCAATACGCAACACATTACTTGAAAAACTTGCAACACACAAACTAGACCTGAACAAAGTGTCTTCCTACTGCGCTGATAATCAAACATGAATTACGGAAAGCGACAATCAGTGTACCAGAATTTAAACAAACAAAACAAAAATATCTTGCCTGCAAACTGTCTTGCCCATGTTGTGCACAACGCCATGAAACATGCTAGCAATATCCTGCAAGTTGACATTGAGACTCTGGTGATTAAGATGTTCAATCATTTCAGCAGTTCTACTAAGAGTAGCAGCACTGAAGGATGTGTTTGACTTTGTGGATATGGAGTATGCCCCACTTTACTGTGCCATGTTCTGACATACTGATTGAGTCTTTCCCAGATGTAAACAGGCTTGTAAATACACATCTACCCCGATATAACACGAATTCGGATATAAAGCAGTTCTCCGGGTGGGGCAGGGCTGCGCACTCCGGCGGATCAAAGCAAATTCGATATAACGCTGTTTCACCTATAATGCAGTAAAATTTTTTGGCTCCCAAGGACAGCGTTATATCCGGGTAGAGGTATACGTGGCAGGCTCTTAAGTGCTACTTTGTTTCTCTGGGCAGTGTCGAGTGTCCAAAATCTCTATGGATGCTGTTCTCCACATGGAAAACAGTGAACAAGGTGAGAGGCCTACCAAAGTTGAGGTTCATCTGTTTTTCCTCCAGAATGTCCTGAAAATCTTCAGTGATACTGTGCTCTGTTTGGAAAATGAAAAAGTGTGCCACAAGTACTCCTGTTCTTTTTGCAAATACAGACTAACATGGCTGCAACTCTGAAGCATGTGAGGTGTATGCCATAATGAATAATTTGAGAATTAAACTTCAGCAACAGAAGAATGACAAATTCTTTGGCTCCAAAGTTAAAAATGCATTAACTGAGATACTGCCTGTCACTGCTGAATGTCTCCAAAAAGACTTCATAAAATTTTACGATGTGTCAGTCCTATATCTGGAGAAATGGTTTCATTTTTTGACAACTGGCTACTTGATCAATACCCAGTGCTTAAACATCAAAGTTAATAGGGAATTCGAATACAGGGATCTGTCTGCAGTTGTGACTGCTGTAAACCTACAAAAAACTGTGGATCTTGGTCAGCTCTATGACGAATACATCAACTCCAAGTTGGAGCCTGGCAAACACTCAGCTGTGGAACTCTGGTTTCACGTGCTGAGAAACAAGGACGGAAGCCCTGAATTCCTGAACATGACAAAGCTGGTGTCATACATGCTCAGCATACCAGTAAGCATTACATAGACAGAGCGTGTATTTTCAATTATGAAATGTGCATGGACCAACATTTGGAATCCAAGCAGCACAGACTTGGTGTGGTGTGAAACCCTTGTCAAAATGAATTTCCGGATGAGTTGCAAGGACTTCTACAGCTTTGTGATTGCCCAGAAGCAAGTCATGACTATGGCAAAGTCATCCAAGAAGTACTAGACTTCTGGCATGTCTGAGAGGTATGCAAATTGTGAAGTTGATTTATTGACTGAATAAAACCCCCTGCCCTTTACCCCTGTTGTTTGTTTAGTGTACAAAAAAATCTGTATGTTTAAATATGGATTGCAACTAAGTCTACGATTTAGTCAGAGAGGGCACAGCAGTCACTGATTCCGGAACTCCCTGACTTCGTTTACTTCAGCTGTCAGCGGCTGAAGTCGGGGCCAAAGGCAGGACTGTGGGCCCCCCTCCGTGACTGCAGCTGGGGCTGGAGCCAGGGCTAGAACCAGGACCCTTCGCTCCCCTGCCCTGCAACTAGGGCAGCAACCGGGATCCTGCGTTCTTGTCCCACGGCTTGTGGTAGGAATTGGGACTGGGATCATGTGCCCCTCCCCCGTGGCTTACGGCTGGGACCGCAGCTGGGGCCATATGCCCCTCCCCCCCTTGCAGCTTCTTAGGGCTGTGTGCCCTCCCCTCCCATGGCTCCGGTCAGGGCTGTGCGCCTGGGGCTGCTCCACCCGCCTCTCCCTCCATGTGTCCTGATATTTTACTCTTGCGATCTGGTCATCCTATGTACTGTTTCTTTGGGAACAGCAGGTCTGGTAATTCTGTGACTGTCCAATGAATAAGGGGCTTGACACAGCAAGGAGACTCTCAGAGGACTTGGAGGTTGGAAAATGCACATTGCAAACCTGCACGAGGGACAGCAGATGCTATGTGGGCTGAGAGAGGAGTGCTTCTTTTGCCTCTGGCTGGGAGATTCAGGGAGCTGACCCTTGGCAACTTCATGCAAAGGCTTCTTCATGCTAAGGGCAGAAGGTTGGGAGGTGTCTCGCAACTCTGAGTACCCCTTGGAAGTTTCACACTGGTACAGAGGTGTGTAAAGCTATGTTGCATGATTTAATTAATTGCTATCTCCAATTGATGATTGGTCAATCAAATGAGTCAGATTACTTTATATTGCTGCATGCTGAGCTACTAAGCAAGGACAGAACCACCCAGGTATGTGAAGAGCCACTACAGAAAGACTGTTCTAAACATCAAAAGGGACATTTCTGTAGACAGCTAAGAGTGCTGATGTAAAGAGGATGGCATTGTGCAAAGTTGGTCAAGTGATCATACAGTAAAGGGGCTTGCAGGAACAGATTGTTGACCAAAGTTAAGCCAGAAGTTGTTGGGCCATATGTTGAACATGTCCACACAAACTGGTCTCGCACAAGATGTTTTGCATAAGGATATTGGAATTTTCCAGACAAAGTTGCAAGCAGCCTAAAGGAGAAGACTGTTTTCCTCACTGGATGATGGAAAGGGACACAACTCACCTCCTGGTTTGACATTTCAAATCTTTGACAAATTAAAAGTCACTTTCTGATTGGCCCACATTAGAATTGCTAAAAAGAGAAACCAGGACATGCTACCCAGCAGAAAATATATTAAATGTCCTGTGTTGTTCAACACATTGCTCCCTGAAGCCTAAATATCTGCAGAGAGACCAAGAGGGACAGCAGGAACACTCCTTGCGTGGTTCAACTAAGCACCCTGTTAGTTGTCTTTTAAAGGAGATGCATCCGAAGAAGTGGGCTGTAGTCCACGAAAGCTTATGCTCTAATAAATTTGTTAGTCTCTAAGGTGCCACAAGTACTCCTGTTCTTTCTAATTATCTAAGGAGACTGTTGTGAAATCCAGAAAGAGAATAAGAGTCCAGCTGTCATAACATCTTGAGTGAATTGCCTGAATGAGCTCCCTATATATCTTGAGAAACCAGTCATTGCAACTGTGAAGCTGAGCTAGAAAACCCACCTTTATGCCAGTTCCAACTAACCAGTCAAATGACTTTTAAGGATGCATTGTTTACTCAAGTGACAACTTGATTATGTCAAGCTAAATGCCTCTCAGAAGTATGTACTTGAGTTAATGAACAACTAACATGTATAACATGGACTTGTGTTTTAACAAGTTTAGTCTTAGCCCTGGTCTACACTATGGGGCTAGGTCAAATTTAGCCGCGTTAGGTCAATTTTAAAATGAATGCCTCTACACAACCAACCCTGTTCCGTCGACCTAAAGGGCTCTTAAAATCGATTTCAGTACTCCTCCCCAGTGAGGAGAGTAGCGCTAAAATCCACCTTGGTGGGTCGAATTTGGGGTAGTGCAGGCGCAATTCGCTGGTATTGGCCTCTGGGAGCTATCCCAGAGTGCTCCAATGTGACTGCTCTGGACAGCACTTTGAACTCCGATGCACTAGCCAGGAAAAGCCCCAGGAAATTTTGAATTTCATTTCCTGTTTGGTCAGCGTGGCGAGCTCAGCAGCACAAGTGACCATGCAGTCCCCCCACAATTACAAACAAGCTCCAGCATGGTCCGAAAGGGAGACACTGGATCTGATTGCTGTATGGGGAGAAGAATCTGTGCAGGCAGAACTCCGATCAAAAAGAAGAAATGCTAATATATATGCCAAAATCGCATAGGGCATGGTGGAGAGAGGCTATAATAGGGACACACAGCAGTGCTGCGTGAGTGTCAAGGAGCTCAGGCAAGCCGACCAAAAGACAAAGAAGACAAACAGTCACTCCGGGTCAGAGCCCCATACATGATGCTTCTATGATCAGCTGCATGGCATTCTAGGAGGGGGACCCTACCACTACCCCACCACTGTCCATGGACACCTGCAAGGGGGGAGTCTCACGCAACAGGGAGGAGAATTTTGTGGATGAGGAAGACAAGGAGGAGGAGAATGCGCAGCTGGCAAGCGGTGAATCCATTCTCCCTGGCAGCCAGGACCTTTTCATCACTGTGGAGCCAATACCCTCCCAACGCGGGATCCCCGACCCTGAAGCTGGAGAAGGCACCTCTAGTGAGTGCACATTTGTAACTACAGTGCAGGGCTAAAAGCAATAGTGTTTAATGTTTGATTTGCCCTGAAGAATTGGGATGCATTCGCGGCCAGTACAGCTACTGGAAAAGTCTGTTAACGTGTCTGGGGATGGAGTGGGAATCCTCCAGGGACATCTCCATGAAGCTCTCCTGGAGGTACTCTGAAAGCCTTTGCAGAAGGTTTCTGGGGAGGGCTGCCTTATTTCATCCTACATGGTAGGACACTTTACTGCGCCAAGCCAGTAGCAAGTAGTCTGGAATCATTGCAGCACAAAGCATGGCAACGAATGGTCCTGCGTTTTGGTCACATTCAAGCAACATTCAGTCTATATCTTTCTGTGTTAGCCTCAGGAGAGTGATATCATTCATGGTCATCTGGTTGAAGTAGGAGAATTTTTGTAAGGGAACAGTAAAAGGACCCTGTTCATGCTCGGCTGTTTGCGTTTGGCTAAAAGGGATCATCCCGGAGAATAGCCACACGGCAGGGGGAGGAGTGAAGGGTTCATCCCAGAGAATAGCCATGCGGTGGGGTGGGGGGAGATGTGTGCTGCACATCCACCCAAAAACCGCAGCCCCTCCTTTCAAATGTGAAACCCAACAGGCATTGCTTGCTATGGGAAAGGAGGGCGCTGCAGCTTGAAACCATTCCCACGTGTTATGAAGGCGTAAGAAGCCAACGCCGCGTACCCTTTGGCTTACCATGGCTGCCTGGAAACCGAATTCTGTTGCCCAGCCGTGTGTGATGTGTCACCATACCGGCAGGCGCTCAATATAAAAGGCAAAATGCGACCTTGTACTTAAAGCACATGTGCTGTCTGCTGTGAATTGCTTGATTCACTGTGAAAGAGTCTCCCTTTTGTTCTCAGAAAGGTATTACCTTAAATTTTACACTCACTGTTTATCCCCCCACAGGTGCAAATGTTTCTATGCTCCCCCTATCATCCCCGTCCCTGAGGTTATCGCAGATTAGAAGGCAAAAAAAAAAAAGCGCTCGCGATGACACGTTTTCCGAGCTCATGCAATCCTCCTGCACTGATAGGGCATAGCTGAATTCATGGAGGCATTCAGTGGCAGAGTCCAGGAAAGCATTAAGTGAGCGTGATGAGCAGAGGCAGGAGGCAATGCTGAGGCTAATGGGGGAGCAAACAGACATGATGAGGGGTCTGGTGGAGCAGCAGGAAAGCCAACAAGAGCACAGACCCCAACTGCATCCATTGTGTAACTGCCTGCCCTCCTCCCCAAGTTCCATATCCTCCTCACCCAGATGCCCAAGAACGTGGGCGGGGAGGCTCCAGGCACCCAGCCACTCCACTCCAGAGGATGGCACAAGCAACAGAAGACGGTCATTCAAACAGTTTTGATTTGTAGTGTGGCTACAATAAGCAATGTGGCCTTGTCCTCCATCCCCCCCCCTCCATCCCACCCAGGCTACCTTGTCAGTTCTCATTTTTTTTTTAATTAAGACAGAAAGAAAGAATGCATGGTTTCAAAACAATAGTTACTTTATTTCCTTTACCAGCTGTGATCGAAGGGGAGAGGGTGGTTGGCTCACAGGGAATTAAAATCAATAAAAGGGGTGTATGCATCAAGGAGAAGCATACACAACTGTCACACGGTAGCCTGGCCAGTCATGAAACTGGTTTTCAAAGCCTCTCTGATGTGCAGCTTGCCTAGCTGTGCTCTTCTAATCGCCCTGGTGCCTAATTGCTCAAAATCGGCTGCCAGGCAATTTGCCTCAACCTCCCACCCCACCATAAACGTCTCCCCCTTACTCTCACAGATATTATGGAGCACACAGCAAGCAGCAATAACAATGGGAATATTGGTTGTGCTGAGGTCTAACCTAGTCATCAAACAGCGCCAGCGAGCTTTTAAACGTCCAAAGGCACTTTCTACCACCATTCTGCACTTGCTCAGCCTATAGTTTAACTACTCCGTACTACTGTCCAAGCTGCCTGTGTATGGCTTCATAATACACAAGGATAACTATTGGCATGTCAACCTACCCAACGGTAATGTTATGGTCTGAGAAGTAAATCCCTTCTTACAGCTGCTCGAACAGCCTGGAGTTCCTAAAGATGTGAGCATCATGCACCTTTCCCGGCCATTCCACGTTGATATCAGTGAAACGTCCCTTGTGATCCACCAGTGCTTGCAGCACCATTGAGAAATACCCCTTGCGGTTTATGTACTGGTTGGCAAGGTGGTCCGGTGTTAAGATAGGAATATGCGTTCCGTCTATCACCCCACCACAGTTAGGGAACCCCATTGCAGCAAAGCCATCCACTATGACCTGCACATTTCCCAGAGTCACTACCCTTGATAGCAGAAGGTCAGTGATTGCATTGGCTACTTGGATCACAGTAGTCCCCACAGTAGATCTATCCACTCCAAATTGATTCCCGACTGACCGCTAGCAGTCAGGCGTTGCAAGCTTCCACAGGGCTATTGCTTCTCAACTGTCGGGGCAGCTCTCATCTTGGTATTCCTGCACTTCAGGGCAGGGGTAAGCAACTCACCAAGTTCCATGAAGGCCTTATGCATGTGAAAGTTTCACAGCCACTGTGAATCATCCCATACCTGCAACACTATGCAGTCCCACCAGTCTGTGCTTGTTTGCTGAGCCCAGAATCGGCATTCCACTGTATCAACCAGCCCCACTGCTGCCATGAGGTCCCAATTGCCACAGCCCATGCTTTCAGAAACGTCTGTGTCCATATCCTCCTCACAATCGTTCTCGTGCTGGTGTCTCTTAGCCAGATTGTGCACATACTGCAGGATAACGCGTGAGGTGTTTACAATACTCACAACAGCAGAGGTGAGCTGAGCGGGCTCCATGCTTGCCGTGCTATGGCGTCTGCACGGATAACCCAGGAAAAAAGGCACGAAACGATTGTCTGCCATTGCTTTCATGGAGGGAGGGGAGACTGACAATATGTACCCAAAACCACCCGCAACAATGTTTTTGCCCCATCAGGAATTGGGAGCTTAACCCAGAATTCCAATGGGCAGCGGAGACTGCAGGAACTGTGGGATAGCTACCCACAGTGCACTGCTCTGTGAGTCTATGCTAGCCACGGTATTGAGGATGCACTCCGCCGACTTAATGCACTTAGTGGGGACATACACAATCGACTGTATAAAATCGATTTCTAAAGATCGACTTCTAAAACCCGACCTAACTTCATAGTGTAGACAAACCCTGAGTTGTTGAGAAGTTACTCTAAATCAATGAGTAATTAAGAATGTTAAGGCTATAGAAATTCATTTCACTAGCCCTAGTACTGCTGCAATAGGAAACTGTGCTCCGCAACAGCAAAAGTTACTGAGTGTTTCAAAGAGTTCACACACACAAAAATAATACACACATTTTGTGGTCTAGAGAACTGACTGCTTCTTAGACAAAAAGAGGAAGAAACTTTTAATTGACTGATACCACTGTTTGACCCCTTGGCTAAAGTGGTATAAGAGCTTAAAGTACTGGTGAAAATCCTGAGAAATTAGAATAACATCAAAGTTATTACCTGCATATTTTGTTTTGGGTTTAATATGTGATAGTTTTGCATGTGTAAGTGGCAATGAGTATCACCCGGGCAAGGTAATTTTGAACTGAATTGGCATTCTTTGATAATTAAGTAACTTGTCTAAATTTCTAAATTCACCTTTAGAATTATTTGATTGAAGTAGCATGAGCAGTACCCCATAATTCCCTCGTCTTATAAACTTGACTGGAAATAAAAAGGATCCAGAGTTCCATGTTGGCACCAAAGTCACCTGCCCAGACGAATACAGAACTAGATAAAAGTCTGCCTTTGTTACAAGATGGTGATAAGACCTTGAATTAATTGACCTAAATTATTATGTCTTGAAAATTGTAGCATTCCATATGGAGTTCAATTTGACATTGTCAACACTACCATCTAACTAGCTTTATTTTGCCTTCTATAATTTATTTGCTTTAAAAGATATTTTAGCTAATAAAACTCAAATTTATAATAATTCTCCAATCTGTATTTTAGCTAAGTAATACAGATCCAAAGAACAGTGAGAAACCTAGTAGACATAACTGATTAAATAGTTTACTTAAGTAACGTGTTTTATATAACCTCTCTTTCTCACACTTATCTGGCAATGTTTAAGCAACTCTTTACCAAACACAGGAAGACAACAATCTCCAAAGATTGTTAAGAAAAGATAATACCTTCACTGACCACCATTTAAATTTAAAGACTCTCTAAGAATCATTTAAATTAAAAAGACTATTTTAAGAGCTAGAAGACATTCAAATAGGAAATAGGAGAGTTTGGGCTCATTTGAAACAGAATTTCCACGCCTATTAAAACCTGATGGAACTAAAGGAGTATTTCAGAAAATGAACTGAGGAAAAGAAGAAGTTAAAGCTCTATTTTTAAAAATGTTCTGAGAATTTCCTGCCACGAACACAAAAGCAATATAATCATAAAGTTGAAGAATTACAACCCTGCTGTATATACATTAACAATGACATATTCATGAGCTGAAGACGCTACCAAGACCATTCCATGAAGGAATTGACAGCAGCTGATATATGAATCCAGCCACGTAACTGGGAGGGGAGAGGAAGGGGAGGGAGACAGTCTTTCACTATCAGTGAGAATATGGAAAATAAAGGAGTAAATTCCTCTGAACTGCTTCTTGGGTTTATATGCTCTCTTGGTTACTTTTACACTACTTTTATTACACTCTTACACTTATGGTCCTAAACTCGTCTCCACTCATGCTTTCAACCCTCAGCCTAGCCTGTTCATTTCATCTCTATAAGCAAGCAAACAGCAGCAATAAGACAATTAAAAAAAACAAAGAAGCCACAACCAGAGCCCACTCGTAACTGGCAATAGTGGGGGAGCACAATTAAAAGCCTGGGGACATGTGACCACTCTAAGCGTGGCCTCTGCAGGGAGAAGGGCAGAGGTGACTGAGGGGCAGGAGGGGGATCAGGGAGGGGCAGGTGGGTTCCCGCCCATTTGCCCTGCTCTCCCCCCTCACTCTGTATGGCTCTAGCGAGGCCCGGCTCTCTCTCCCCCCACCTTCATTCCCCATGGAGCCTCCACTCCCAGCCAGCCCCAAGCAGCTCATGCACTGCATCCTGAACACCGCCTCAGTGACAATCTTGGTAAACAGAGGAACATAGTTGGATTTAATTTGAATTTACAATTCCTAATGTTAATTATTTTTCCTGTTTCAAGTTCATTCCTTGAATGGCTTAAATAACTGGCTTCATATGACTTACTATAGATAACTTACCTCTCTGCTCAGTAATTTACTCTTTATGTTATCCATGATCAACACAACAGAAACCACCAATACTTGAATGAAATTATTTTACCCATCCATAAACTGTTCTAGTTAACTAAGATACATTAAGAAAGGACTCATTCCTGATATTGGGAATAGTATACTTGGTTTTAAGTCACATAGAGAAGAATGTCCCCTCCAGAGGTGAACCCACTTCTTAGGGGCAATTTCTGTTGAGAACAATTCAGAGACATACAGAAGAGATTGTAACAGAGGATTGTAACTGAAGTAATCATTGTTTACTGCTTATTTGTGTTTTATTATTAAAGAAAAGAAAAAATAATAGTCCCTTATTTCTGATTATTGTGTCTTTAATCATGGTGCCTCCTGAGCCCAGCAAGAATTCCATGTGTGTAAAATAGTAGGAGTCATATCTCTGAATTGGCAACAATTCCCTCTGGAGTACCTGGCATTGGTCACTGTCGGAAGACAGGACACTGGGCTAGATGGACCTTTGGTCTGACCCAGTATGGCCATTCTTACGTTCTTAACAAGACAGACAACTATTAGCATTTAGCCTGTACCATTTCTTGTTTCTCTAGAATATACATTTTTAGTAATTTTAGGGACAAACTACTTGGTCCTCAATACTGTAAAACACTTTTTTTTTCTACCCCAAACAGTTAATCTCAGGGGACTGCCAAACAGCAGTCTACAATAAACACGTTAACTCAGTAACAAGGAAGGGCAGATTCTTGTTAATGTTGATGATGAAGCTGCAAGATCTCACCTTTTTCAGCAATATAGTAGACTCTCTTCCCACGCTGTACAGATAATACAAAAGAGGAAGAAAAAGGAGGACAAGCTTCTTTTCAGAAGCAGTGTCCTTCTTGGATTAGGAAATTCTGCCCGTCTTTAGTGCTTTCCCATATAATGCACAGGTATAATTTAACAGACAGCAGTCTGGCGCTGTGTAAACCAAATTTGTTTTTAGCATCAGAAAAAAAAATAATTTGGGGTGACACCAGAAGGGGAGGTTTCAGTCTGAGAAAAGAAAAACCTTCTTGAATAGTCTGCATTTGCTTTGTGTTCAACCTGAAGTGCATCTTTTCCTATGATCCGGATAATGGAGATTCTCACCATGAAAAACTTGAAGGAAGAACTCATAACAAGTTAACACTTTCTGTTCAAACTCTTTCTGACTGAAAAAAAAGAGTATGATCACAGTGAGAATAAAAAGGAACCTATGCGTACGGACCGTAAATTACTAGTGTAAGAACAGTGTCAGGTACTGTAAACTTACACCTTTATTTGACATTTTTCATAGGGACAAAGAGAACAAACAAAATTGTGCCTCTGCTAAAGTCTTTATTCATGCTTAAATCCCTCCCGCGTAGACTACTGCAATTACATTTTAATAGTCTTGCTAAATCCTAATTGCTAAAATTCTGTATTCCAAAATGCTCTAGCAACTATTTTCTCACTTCCAAAAGTAAGAGTACACAAACCTCAGACTCTATCAACTTTACTGGCTTGCTGTCCATTTCCAAATCTAATTCAAATTTATCTCTTTGGCCTTCAAAACTCACTGGTCACTGACTGAACCATACGTCAATCAATTTATATGAACAAAGACATCAAATTTTAACAACTTTTATTTGGACATGAGCTGGATTCACACTACCGAGCTAGATTTTTAAAGATATTTAGATGTTGTTCTACTCAGCATTTCAAGGCATCATTGACTTTCAGTGAGACTCAGGCTTCCCAGTGCCCCAAGTCATTTTTAAAAATGGAATTTAACCATTGAAGGGCATGTCTACACTATAAACTTAAGTTGACCTATGTTACTGCAGTGGTTCATGTCCACACTGCCCTTTTTCTGTCAGTGGTGTGCATCCTCTCCAGGAGCGTTTCCACTGACTTAGGAGGGGCAGTGGCGGGGGCAGGGGGCTGAGAGCGAGGGCTCTCAGCTCTGTGTGCAGCTCCCTGCTGGGAGCCCAGCAGCCAACTGGACTCCAGACATGGAGCTCCCCACCAGGCACAGTCATGCTCCTGTTGGGGAGACAAGAGCCTGGGGGCAGCCAGGCTCCTGTCAGGGAGATCCACCCGCAGTGTCTGGTCAGTTGTCCCATTATTGGTGGGGACCAATTGGTGGGGAGCAGGGAGCTGAGAAGCCTGGTGCAGTTGCCCTGCTCCCAGCAGGGAGCGAGAAGCAAGGCTGTAATATGTACACTGACCTAACTAGGTCGACATACGCTGCCAACCTAGCGCTATAGTGTAGACCAGGCCTCAGTCACTTAGGCCTTTGCAGTGGTAAGCAGAGCAATGCCTACATATCTTTAAAAATCTGAGCCCCTAGAATTGAAAGACTCCATATCACACTACCAATCCCGTGTCATCCAGTTCCCACAATTGAAACTAAAATTGAATTAACAACATATATTAGAAGACCTTACATAAATTCATCACTGTCTTAACTGTGTTGTAACTAATGATGTCTAATCAGATATGAATATACCCCATTGAATGGATACTGCTCAGTTTGAAATATGGATTGCTGAAGCATAAAGAAAAGAAGATTAGGCAACATATCAGTAATTGCAAAGAAAGAAAATAAGGCATTTCAGCAACAACAGATAAGTAAAGTGATCTGGAGAATTGCTCCAGACGTAAGAATTATCAAGATGAATGGAAAATTCGTAAGAGCAAGGCTAAGGTCTCAATTCAACAAAGTACATAAAATCATCACGTGCTTGAAGCAAGTGAGTAGTGGTAGTGAAGTCATATGCTTAAGTATCTTGTTGATTCAGGACCTTGATTCTAAGGATTTTTTTAAAAAACCTCAGTGATAGAAACAGCACATAGATCTTTATGTCTGAAACCTGAACAAAGCCTACCAGTACATCTAGAGTGTTTATTTTGTTCCTTGTGGTATTTACAACAAACTGATCTATTATAAGACAATTTGGACAGTGGAATAAGGAAAACTGCAGGAATGTGTTCAATTACTTACATTTGCTTGCTATTCTGGGGGATACTGGGAGAGTTGAGGTGTTTATCTAGCCTTATTACACTATTATGCATTCTGCTCAAAGGCCCTGCTGGTTCTCATTAACTCCCATCTTTTCCTTATTCCACTTCTTTTACTTGAATTCACTGTAGTATAAATAAGTTTTTCAGTGTAATTTCTTGGAATGCAAGAGAGCTACATAGCCTTTAGAAAATGTTTGGGCTTTATTAAAAAGCTTCATCCACATATAGTATTTCCAAAGGAAATCCTCTCCTTCTCTGAAAGAACAAACAGCATTAAGAAGTCAGTGGGAGGCTCAAGCCTTCTCATAATTTCCTTACATGGTAGGGGAACTGCGATATTTATTTGTGAAAAAAACATTTTCTTCCAACTGCTGGTATGAAAATCTAACAGATGAGCAACATAGCAACATGGCTTAATAAAGAGACAAAGTGTTTCTATAAAATGACCTGTTCGCTAATTTATACACCCTTAACTGTGATGATCTCTCCTTAATAAATGTTCCGTTGAGTTAGAAAGTGATAATACAAAACTTCTCAGGAGCATGTGGGAGTATAACTAGAACTTAATGTTCAGTACCATGCTAAACAGACCTTCTAAAAACCTGTTTGTGTCTGGTACAGAGTGAGTCCTGTCGTTGATCCCAATAGGGGAGCTTCATAAAGCATCAATCACAGGGTGACGTGGGGTTGAGGATAGCCTGTCAGGGAGTCAAACCTAGAGCGTCCCTGTCATCTACCCTTAAACCCAGCTGGTGAGATCTGCGCCTAGAACAATTGCTGGGTCTACACTTCAGCTCCTCCTCCAAAAGCGAAGCTCCCCCTTTCCTTTCCTTTCTTTTTTTTGGGGGGGCGGGCAGGGGAAGTGGCATATGCAGAAACGAACTAAATCCCTCGGCTAACAAGAGAATATTAAAGACACAAAAACCTAATCCATGATGACAAAATCCTTACCTCACTCAAACAACCTGAGGAAGGCTGCACCAGAGAGATACAGCAATGGGTGAGTTTCCAAAAGTCAGATTAAGTCACACGGACCAGTGATGACTAGAGGATACTGAGATGTATGAGAGAGGGGTCACTGAATAAAGGAAATAATGGAACACGGCTTTCTGAAAGTCACTTCAGCAACAAAATGTAGGTATGGTGAAAACTGCAGTCCAATTTCAGCCCTGATATAGCTCCAATAAGCTGAATGTCACCCAATATCTTTTATATGGATAAGCTAAGCTAAAATTCTATATTAAAATTATACATCTGAAGAGAAGGATAATTTTCCTATGTGAGATATTTAAAAAAATCAAAGGGAGAAATAGTGAAAAGAGAAAGAAAGGGCTGACAATTGAATAGGGGAGAGCAAAACAAGGAGGAAAAGAAAGTCAACAGAACACAAAGAGAGACAACAGAGGGTACAACTTGCAGTGGACTGTCAGAAATCTAGAATTTTTAATCTCACAGGAAGAAAAGCTCCCTTTAGGTTAAGAGTAATTTAAGTCTCCCCAAACAGATCATCAATTTCAAGGGCTCCATAAAAAAAATTGGTAGTTGATAGAATGGTTGACCCTTCAGAGATTCAAAAATACATTTATCATACCCTGCATTTGAGATCCCATATTATCTGTCAATAGTGAGAGAGGAAACGGATGTGGGAAAGATACAAAGATACACAGAAAAGTGCTCTGGGATCACATCCAAGGACATCAGTAAGCCTGTTACAGTCATCATCTGATCCATCATGGGGGAATGAAGGGTAGCTGTTGGCTGATGTATAAGGAGACAATGATGTCCACTTTCTCTGGTACAATTCATGCACTTTCTTATAGCAGTGGTTTTCAAACTAGGGCCGCCACTTGTTCAGGGAAAGCTTCTGCGGGGAAGCAGCGGCCAGTACGTCCCTCGGCCCGCGCCACTTCCTGCAGCTCCCATTGGCTTGGAGCAGCGAACCGCGGCCACTGGGAGCTGCGATCGGCCGAACCTGCGGACGCGGCAGGTAAACAAACTGGCCCAGTCCGCCAGCATCTTTCCCTGAACAAGCGGCGGCCCTAGTTTGAGAACCACTGTCTTATATGACACAGCCATGCTAGAAAAGTGCAGGAGGCCCACTGCATGAACCCACTACTAGAGAACTTGGAGATACAGGAGCAGGTGGAATGCAATGAGCAGGAAGACTTGATGGATTCCTTAGAACAATGGTTCTTAACCTTTCAAGACTACTGTACCTCTTTCAGGTGTCTGATTCATCTTGTGTACCCCAAGTTTCACCTCACTTAAAAACTCAGGCTTTGGCTTCAACTTTCTGCCGTAGGTCCCAGCTAGTCTAACACCTGCTTTGGCAACTGCCGATATAATATATATAGCATATATACACCTCTACCCCGATATAACGCTGTCCTCGGGAGCCAAAAAAATCTTACTGCGTTATAGGTGAAACCGCATTATATCAAACTTGCTTTGATCTGCCGGAGTGCACAGCCCCGCCCCCCGGAGCACAGCTTTACCGCGTTCTATCCGAATTCATGTTATATCGGGTCGCGTTATTTCGGGGTAGAGGTGTATATAGCAGTATAAACAAGTCATTGTCTGTATGAAATTTTAGTTTGTACTGACTTCGCCAGTGCTTTTTTATGTAGCTTGTTGTAAAACTAGGCAAATATCTAGGTGAGTTGATGTATCCTCTGGAAGACCTTTGCGTACCCCCAGGGGTAAATGTACCCCTGGCTGGGAATCACTGCCTTAGAAGGAGTAACCAGCCAATGCTCCCATTGAATCCCAATTTAATGTGAGTTTTCCCTCGGTAAGGATTTCAGAATAAGGGAGTATGTTATACCACAGTCAAGGTAGTTGATCTATTTTAAATAATGATGTATGCAGGTTCTTCACTTGTTGTTTTTGTTACTTTTAAATAATACCCTCTAGTCATAGAATAATAAAAAATGTGTCCCAAAACCTCCACTGTGTTTATTTGTGGCTAAATAATAATAGTTGAGACACGGTTGATACCTGTATTATGACCAAGCTGAAAGGCACTCATATTCCATCCTGCCCTGACCCCATCTTGCCTTTGGAATTTACAATCCTTAAAGTTCCTGCAGGGAGTTCAGCATACATTTGTATCTAAAAAGTGACTCTAAAAATGATTTGATCATCTTAAAACAAGAATCCACTTATTCATATCAAGTTAACTTCATGACTTAGGCTGCATTTAGATAAAGCAACTACTTTCATATTAAACAATAGTAGCATTGCATTACATCACAATCATTAGAGTGGGCTGTTTGCTAGATACAACAAGAGATATCTTCAGCTCTATTACCAAAGGGCAATGTTTTCCCCAAGGCCTGTATGGTTTTTATTATGAATGGGTAAGCAGCTAATTTAAAAAAGGAAGGGGAGGGGAATTAAATTCTTGGTTGCAGTTTTATCCAAATACAGTTTTCTTTTAAGTATGTTTGTGTATTTATTCTTTACCTTTTATAATTAAAAAAAATCATTTTTCTACTACTTCACTGATGAGAATTTTCTGAAGTTATAAAATTAAGAAAAATGCCAAAAAAAAACCCAACCCCAAAACTGATATAATAATGGTATTCTGTGGCACTATAAAATGATTGGGAGTATATATGGCATACATAGAACATAGACATTGTGTCAAGTATCAGAGGGGTAGCCGTGTTAGTCTGGATCTGTAAAAAGCAACAGAGAGTCCTGTGGCACCTTTAAGACTAACAGATGTATTGGAGCATCTGATGAAATGGGTATTCACCCAGGAAAGCTTATAGACATTGTGGTTTGGCAGAGACATTCATTTTCAAAGTGGAATACTATTATCCTGTCACTGCACTCTACTCCACTGACTATCTTTTTGACCAAATTATTTTTTAAAACAATAGGAAATAAAACACAACATTGGTTAATTCTCCAAAACAGAAACTTTTGATACTGCACTGCACCAGTGTATCACATTTTCATTGTATCATAATGAATCTACATCCTGACTGATGCACAGAAAATATGTATTCCGTCTTTATCCTATAAGCAAAGCATTCATGACATTACAGTTTATTAAAAGTTTATTATACATCTGTGAATGAGCTAGTTTCTGATTAAGTGGAGTTTGTTTCCAAACTCAGAGTAAACATACATCTGCATGCTATTCATACTTCCCAAAATCGCATTCCACTTTTCTGATGTTCCCTAACCTAACTCTAAATTTCAGGAGACCAGTTCTATAATCCAAGAGCAGCTTGGTTCAGCACAGAAGACACAGCCCCAGAGAAGTGGAAAGGCGGCTTTATTTTTCCCTAATCCTGAGCTGCTCTGGAGGCTGGCATGGCCCTAAGTACTGTTATACTTTACAGGAGCAGCTCATAGGGTAGCCAAGTAAAGCTTCGCACCCCAGAGTAACCAAAACACATTGTGGTCTGCCCACAGCTCCTGCATTCTCATAACCTGAAGTGTGCACGGGAAGGCAATGTAAGTCTCCCTACTTCAGCCCTACACCTTTCCCCAGCACTGGAGTATTCTCCAGGGGGCTCTTTCTGGCTGCCTTACGCCAGTGGAACATGCAATGGGGCCACAGCAGGGTCTAGAATATGGCCCCAAGACTGTATCTGTTATCCCTTTATATCTAGCTTCAAATCCAATTTAAAACTGCTCTCTTGGTTTTCCAAAGCCTACACCTACTTCTGACTTTGTAAACCAGCCACACTTCTGACTTCTCACTTCATCCCTCCAATCTATCACCTCCTTCACAAACCTCCACAGCTGGGGGCTGCTTTTTTTAAAAGAATGTTGTAGATTAACCATTTATATTTGATTGTCTTTCACATTAGAAATATAAGGCCTGTACTTTCGTCTCGTTTCTGAAGCACTTCACCATTTCCTCTGAAGGGCCAGGTCTACAGCAGAAACTTTTTCCACTACAGTATTGTTGTTAGGAGTGAGATTTTTTTATGACATTTCTATACCAGCAAAAGCCCTAATGCAGACACAGCTTAGGTCTGCATAAAAGTGCTTTTCCAGGTATAGTTTATTTTGCTTGGGGAACCGGTATAAGCTATACGAGCAAAGCATTTTTTTGCCAGCATATGCTATGTCTGCACTCGGAGGGTTTGTCAGTATAGCTATACTGGCAAAGCTTTTCTAATCACCTGACTAAGGATTTTAATAGGGATGTCATGTAAGGTTGTAATTTAAACTGCAGCTCTCCACTCCATCTCCCAAATAAGGGAGAGGGAATACTAGTTCTTAGATCATCTAAACGGGAGGGAGAGCAACAGTTTACGTTATAGCCTCATGTTACAGTATTATTCAGATCCTCCAAAGACCTTGTGAAGATCCTCCAGCAAAGAGAGAGGGAAGTGAAGACCTGATATTGCAAATGCAAAAAGTAGGGAAATATTTTTTTAAATGTTTTTTAAACATTTTTTTTTTAAATGAAGCCACATTTCCACATCAAAAAGAAACAGTAAAGAGCACAACAAAAATATTTGCTTTTACTTAATAAAAAAAAAAAAAAAAGATGATAGCTGGATTAGATAGATGGAATAAAAAACTGTCCTCTACACTTTAGACCACAACTAATCCTTTTCGTTAATTGGGTAACTCCTCCCTGCTGTCCAATTAAACACTCTGAAACCTGACAATAGTTGCTAGGTAATACTAGTATTTCTTACTAACAGTTTAAAATAATGGCCATTATTTAAGGGCCTGATTTTCAGAAGTGGTGAGTAGCAGCTCCCATTATCTTCAGCTAGAGCTGCGAGTTCTCAGCACCTTTGAAAATCAGCACTACTATGCAGTTTTCCAGCAGATGTTTTCCTTGAATTATTTAGATAGCAATTTTTCTGAGGTCCAAGGAGTAGGGCATTTATAGTAGTGAAGTTTGTGTCAGAGTAAATGCAATTAAACTGGAAAATTTCACCAGAAGAAACATTAGAAACTTCACACACTACATTTGGAAATTTTGCCACAGAAAATCTTTAGGGCTCACTGTTCATGTCATGTAGGGTTAATGTGCCTATAAAAGTATCCCACAGACAACATATCAGTAGCACTAGCAGATGACAAAACAAACAGTAAGAAAGTGACTGCCAAATAGGGTTCTATTTACAATGAATAACCTGACAAATATTAGGCTCATTTTCTGCTCAGAGAATGTCCATGGGCAGATCATGATCTTTTAGTCATTGTGAAATTTTTTCTAATGCTCTGTGAATAGTTTACAGGATGTGCGATATTCAGTATTCCACTTATTCAGAGATGGGTAACAATATTGATTTAGAAGCATGAAAAAAAAAGACTTCCATATTAGGAGACACTGAAATGACTGGGATTGTTCAGGAAAAAATGAATAATACCAGGGGGTGATTGAGGTATACACAATAATGAATGATATAGAAGGGGTAAAATGATCTCTTGCATAATAAAACAACAAGAGGACAATAAATGAAACTGACATGCAACAATTTTAAAAGAGGAAATACTTTTAACACAATGAAAAATTAACCTGTGGAATGCAGTGCCAGAAGTTATCACTGAGATAAGGAGCTCAGTAGGATTTATAAAAAGGATTAGACATTTATGGGATAATAAAAACATCCACAGATAAGCTAAAAACATTTTAGAAGGGATATAAACATTTATACTTCAGGGCATAAGCAAGCCACTAAGCAATAAGAGGTAGGAAGGAACTTCCCCTTCCATAACCATCTACAATGAGATTTCTTGCACCTTCTTCATAAAAGTCTGATGCTACCCATTGTCACAAATAGGATACTGGGCTAGATGGACCACTGGTTTGTACCAGTATGGTCATTCCTATGTTCTTAGGGTGACCAGATGTCCTGATTTTATAGGGGCAATCCCAATATTTGGGGCTTTGTCTTATATAGGTGTCTATTACCCCCCCCCCCATCCCAATTATTCACACTTGCTGTCTGGTCACCCTATATATTCTTAACATTTGATATATGTTAATTTGTTGGGATTAGCCAGGAGTCACAAGATACTGTTTTTGTTCATTACTTGGATGATCATAACTCTTATAATCAAATAGAGAGCTGGGGGTGAAGGGAATCACTGTGATTTTGAATCCCTTGGAATGTAGCATTTAAGAGAAAGTGAACAGATACTGTCCTAATCTTGTTTATAGAAATATTTAAAAAGCTTTTCTTTTCTGGGCCACACAGAGGCATCATTCCTAACAAATAAAATTAAATAGGCTACTGTCAGATTTATTGGTTGGGTGCAGAGTTTTAAATTTAATTTTTTTTCTTTATTGCATTGTCTATGCCAGGAGAGTCTGATGAGGAATTCTGTGAAGCTTGTCCCCCTTCTGTGTTAAAAAGTTTCCCATCCTGTATAAAATATACCCAATGTATTATATTTATCAGTATGTAGGTTTCTGTCATGATCACAGTTTGTGTTAAATTTTAAAATGCACACGCGCGCGCGCACACATACACAATGCATATGCAGACCTAGCTGCAAAGGCTGTGTTCAGATATTCATTCACCTCCTTTCTTTGTTTGCTTAAAATACATTTTATGTTAATATTCCTGAAGTAAATTTGAAATTAGTTTGCTGCAAACATAACCTTATTCATTCAAATGTTTGTGAAAAGTAAACACAAAAGAAGTGAGCGTGGCCACAGCAAGTAGATTTTTCTCATTCAAGCAATTCACAGAACATTTTTGTACCACCGCTACTACCAAACATATTCACCTGTTGTTGCTGAAAATGCACCCATCTTCCCCAATGCTGATATCATCTTCATTGGAGAGAGATATTCTGACAACGTAAAATGATCTAATGCTGAAAGAGGGCTAATTTGCTAACTTTCCTCTTCTGTTCCACGATCTACTTTCTCCATATTAGATTTTCTTGCTGAAATATTTTTGCTGACATAGAGGAATGATCTTTGTTCACTTTCCTAGGGAGCTCTGCTGAGAGTATAACATGCTTTTCTTTTTCTTCATAATCAGCTACAGCCTTTTCCCAAATAATCTCACTCTAAAAAATTTTGCTGGATTTTAGCAGCTGCTTATCATGGCCATCTATTGTCCATGGATATAGTCACATGTGTATTTTTACACTGTATTTGCATACATAACCGTAGCAGATAATTTCAGTGCATCCTTTCAGGCACCTAACATAAAAGATAGGGCTAGATGGTGCATTTTACTCAATATAGATCTAAACAATTTATCTTCTGCAGACTTTTTCAAATTTGTTGCACCATACTACTATAGCCCTTTTAAAAATGATGTGGCAGATATAGCAGGTCTGCCTAATTGCATGTGAAGCATAAAAATTCTCTCTCAGAGATTATATTTTTTGATTCCTCTGGACCTTAAGGGAAATCTCCTTCTGATTGGATGACTATACTTTTGACCAAAGATACAACAGCAGCAGCCACTTTAGGAATCTGGACTGAACGTAATAAAGCTTTCTGAAGTTTACACAAATTCACTGCTTGTCTATTTGGATTACATTTTCTAGGGTATTCTCCAATTACCTTAGCTAATGCAGAATTCATGGGAATAATAGAAATCCATCTTAGACCCAAAAGGGAAATACTTCACTGCTTGTTTTAGTTGGTCTTTTCATCATAATTTCAAAAAAAAAATCACCTTTTTCTAAGGGAAAAAGTTAATCTGCAGCATACTGTTAGAAGTCCAAACTAAACAATTATTCCTCTTAGCATTCAAAATCGTGTGAGTAGAATCTCATAACATGGTTATTTTAGTTACTTTTCTATTTTTGATCTTCGTTCTTTTTTTAGAGCTCTAAATAATGTTACTCCAGCTTTTCCTGAATGTATACCAAAATTATAGCTTACTGCATTGCACTTATTTTAAAAAAAAAACATAAAAACTAATCAACTATGCTTTCAATATCTGAGCAATTGGTGTATAGCTAATAATTCATGTAATAGGCAACGAGCTTAAGTAACTTGGATTGATATCATCAGCATCAGGTTTCTCATATTCATTTTTCACAGAAGTGTAAAAATTCTTTCTGACTGAGCAGGAAACAGCTTGGTTTCAACCCAACTGCATGAGTTCTTCTGAATGAGTTGCAAAGAATGTAGTGCAGGAACCTTCTAACCTATTAGTGGAATTTTGGAATGGAAACAAGGTACCTTTCCTTCAATACCCTGTTTTTTTGCCTGGCAAGAATTATTTTTAAATTGCTGAAATAAACTCTGCATGTAATTCTCTCTAGCAGTGAAATGAGAGTAAAAATTATTTCAAATGGTGATACAATACATATCGTGCTCCTCTCCTAATTCCTTGGAGAGCCACATTAAATTATTGCATTTGTGTATCATAGGCTGTGTCTACACTAGGAAAAATAGGTGTGTAGTCATGTTATTTTAGAGCCCAAATTTACTGCCTTAAGATATTTGAAATCTTCATGGCCAAAAGGGACCATTGTGATCATCTAGTCCGACCACCTGTATAACACAGGCCATAGAACTTCCCCAAAATAATTCTATACTCTAAGAAAAACATCCAATCTTGATTTTAAAATGGTCAGTGATGGAGAATCCATCATCACCTTGGTAAATTGTTACAATGGTTAATTATTCTCAGAGTTAAACATTTTATTTCCAGTCTGAATTTGCCTACCTTCACCTTCCAGCCATATGACTGTGTTATTCTTTTCTCTGCTAAATATTTGTTCCCCATGTAGATGCTTATAAGCTGTAATCAAGTTACTCTGAATCTTCTCTTTGTCAAGGTAACTAGATTGAGCTCCTTAAGTCTATAAATATAAGACATGTTTTCTAATCTTTTAATCATTCTCGTAGCTCTTCTCTGAACCCTCTCCAATTTCTTCTTGAATTGTGGGCACCAGAACCGGACACAATATTCCCACAGTGATCGCATCAATACCAAATACTGAGGTAAAATAACCTCTCTACACCTACTTGAGATTCCCATTTATGCATCCCAGGATCACATTAGATTATTGAGGCACAGTGTCACAGTGGGAGCTCATGTTCAGTTGATTATCCATCATGACCCCCACAAAGGTCATGGAACAAAAAAATGTAGGTCATACTTACAGGATAGAGTCCCCCATCCCGTAAGTATGGCCTACATTCTTTGTTCCTAGATATATACATTTACTCTTAGCAGTTTTAAAATGCACAGTGTTTATCTGCTTCAGTTTATAAAGCTATGCAATCACTCTGAATCAGTAACCTGTCCTCTTCATTATTTACCCTCACCCAATTTGTGTGTCATCTGTAAACTTTATCAGTGTTTATTTTATGTTGTTTTCTTCCAGGTTATCGATAAAAATGAGTAGGGCCAAGAATTGATCCCTGCAGGACCCCACTGGAAATATACTCAAGTGATGATGTCTCCCCATTTACAATCAATCACATTTTGAGACCTACCAATTAGCCAGTTTTTAATGCACTTAATGTGTGCCATGTTAATTTTATATCATTCTATTTTTTTTAAAAGTGTCCTGTGGTTCCAAGTCCAACACCTTTCAGAAATCTAAGCATATTATGTCAACACTATTATCTTTCTCTACCAAACTTGTAATCTCGTCAAAAAAGTTAATATTAAAAAAAAAAAACCAAAGACACTCAATATAAAGACGCTATTGACCTACAGAATAAAATCCAGTGATGAATTATTTTATATATTATGTTGTCTGGCAAGAATGTTAATATACACTTTCAACCAATTTTATCAGACACTGAATCTTGATTGTGATGTGCATATTTGACTACAGAATATTTCAGATGGTCTGAACGTTGTACTCTGAAATCAAGTATCTGTGGCTACTAAAAAAGGCCAGACTTAAAAACAAACAAACCACACTTTTATCCAGTTCTCTTTCCCAGACACATAATTCTATGTCACACTCATACCTATGATACACTTATGGAAACTTTTAATGACTATATATGCTTAGAACAATCGATGCCGGCACTAGTTTGAAAACTCACCTTATCTTAGCTACTGCAGAGCAAAGAGATCTACCCATCATAGATAGGCTTTGAAAGTGCATCTTCAAGGAGCATCCTATTCTGTTATAGAGTAGAGGATCTGGGGGTAAGTATTAGGGGAACAGACTCAGGGGGGCATAAGAGGACAGAGATATTGGGAAGATGACAGGGGAAGGAACATAGGCCCAGATTCTGTTCTTAATTATACTGCTGTAAATAAGGAACTCCACGGAGACCAGAATTTGGCCCAGAGATCTGGGAGACAAGACCTGGTAGGGGGACAAAGAGATCCTCAGGAGAACAAGGATAAGAGTGAGATAGTTTGCTGATAGTTGCTTTGCGAACAGGGGCTGCTAACAGGGAGTTTCACAAGGGAGTTCTCCAGGTGAAGGAGGAGCAATACAGCACCCTTTTGGGGTAAGTGACTGTCTGTAGTGTGTGTGTGTTTGTGTTTGAGGGTTACTTGCTGTGTGCTGAGCTTGTGTTTGTCAGTCTGTTTGTTTGTTTTGGTTGTTTGAAGGACCGTGTGCTGTGGCTGGCAGTTGGAAGGTTTGAAAGCTAGAAGCCTCTGGTAAGTGGCTGAGCCTTCATCAGTGGGCGGGGCATTCATACAGGCCAGGGCTTTATAAAGCAGCGCACAAGCGACCAGGGGCTGCTAACAGGGAGTTTCACAAGGGAGTTTGGAAGGGGAGCAGGAAGGGGGCGAGGGTCCCTTGCCAGTTCCATCTGTTTTCTCTTGATTCCCCTTAATACCTATAAAGCAACTACATTCATAACTTTTTGCTTAAACAACCCTTTCAGCTGACAGGGGGCTGCAGACGGGAGTTTGACAGAGGGAGGCTTACGATGGTTAGGAAGACCCGCAACACCTGTGCCAGCACTGCTGCTGTCTCCTCCACCTGTGCCTGTAGCCAGACAGAGTGCCTAAGCATGGATGCCTCTACCCAGATCCTGGTGTGGTTTTGCAAAGACTGTAACTTGCAATTTCCACTTACTGATATCCAGGCTGGGGGGACCATCCAATGTGAGAGGTGCCTGCTGGTGGAATCTCTCAGGCAGCAGGTGGGAGAGCTACAGGAGGAGGTGGCTAGGTTGAGGAGCATCCGTATCCACGAGCAATTCCTCGACAGTGTCCATGTGGAGACAGCTGAGGTAGCTGTCCCAGTACACAGGACTGCTGATACACCACTGGTGGAGGAGGAGATGGCTCAGGGTGGACACTGGCAGCTGGTTACTTCTGGCAGCAGGCAGTGCTCCACCCTTGCTCCGAACCCTCCTGCCGTGGTTATAGGTAACCGTTATGCTCTTCTCGATACAGGAAAGAAGGAATCACTCCCTACAGTAAAGGAGGAGAAGCCTCGTACCCCTAAGGCTGGAGAGTCTGCTGCCACCACTGCGAATAGGAAACGTAGGGTAGTGGTGGTCGGAGACTCTCTGCTGAGGGGGAAGGAGGCGCCCATCTGTCGCCCTGACATTTCATCTCGGGAGGTATGCTGCCTGCCGGGGGCCCGTATCCGAGACGTTACGGAGGCATTGTCGAGGATTATCCGGCCCTCTGACTACTACCCCATGCTACTCATCCATGTGGGCACAAATGATACTGCGTGGTGTGACACTGAGCGGATCAAGAGTGACTACAGGGCTCTGGGAGTACGGGTGAAGGAGTTTGGAGCACAGGTGGTATTCTCTTCAATTCTTCCTGTCAAAGGTAGGGGCCCGGGCAGAGACAGATGCATCATGGAGGTGAATGCCTGGCTGCGAAGATGGTGTCGCCAGGAGGGCTTTGGCTTCCTAGACCACGGGATGCTATTTGAGGAAGGACTGCTAGGCAGAGATGGCGTTCACCTTTCGAGGAGAGGAAAGACCCTATTCGGACACAGACTGGCTAACCTAGTGAGGAGGGCTTTAAACTAGGTTCGACGGGGACAGGTGAGCAAAGCCCACAGGTAAGTGGAGAAAATGGAGACCTGGGAGATGGGTCGGAAATAGGAGGGAGTGTGGGCTATACTGGCAGAGAGAAAGGAGAGTCAGGACAAAACTGGGAGGAAAGATCAAACCAGTATCTTAGATGCCTATATACAAATGCGAGAAGTATGGGGAATAAGCAGGAAGAACTGGAAGTGCTAATAAATAAATACAACTATGACATTGTTGGCATCACTGAAACTTGGTGGGATAATACACATGATTGGAATGTTGGTGTGGATGGGTACAGCTTGCTCAGGAAGGATAGACAGGGGAAAAAGGGAGGAGGTGTTGCCTTATATATTAAAAATGTACACACTTGGACTGAGGTAGAGATGGACATAGGAGACGGAAGTGTTGAGAGTCTCTGGGTTAGGCTTAAAGGGGCAAAAAACAAGGGAGATGTCATGCTAGGAGTCTACTACAGGCCACCTAACCAGGTGGAAGAGGTGGATGAGGCTTTTTTCAAGCAACTAACAAAATCATCCAAAGCCCAAGATTTGGTGGTGATGGGGGACTTCAACTATCCGGATATATGTTGGGAAAATAACACAGCGGGGCACAGACTATCCAACAAATTCTTGGACTGCATTGGAGACAACTTTTTATTTCAGAAGGTTGAAAAAGCTACTAGGGGGGAAGCTGTTCTAGACTTGACTTTAACAAATAGGGAGGAACTCGTTGAGAATGTGAAAGTAGAAGGCAGCCTGGGTGAAAGTGATCATGAAATCAGAGAGTTTGCAATTCTAACGAAGGGTAGAAGGGAGAACAGCAAAATAGACAATGGATTTCAGGAAGGCAGATTTTGGGAAGCTCAGAGAGCTGATAGGTAAGGGCCCATGGGAATCAAGACTGAGGGGAAAAACAACTGAGGAGAGTTGGCAGTTTTTCAAAGGGACACTATTAAGGGCCCAAAAGCAAGCTATTCCGCTGGTTAGGAAAGATAGAAAATGTGGCAAAAGACCACCTTGGCTTAGCCACAAGATCTTGCATGATCTAAAAAATAAAAAGGAGTCATATAAAAAATGGAAACTAGGACAGATTACAAAGGATGAATATAGGCAAACAACACAGGAATGCAGGGGCAAGATTAGAAAGGCAAAGGCACAAAATGAGCTCAAACTAGCTACGGGAATAAAAGGAAACAAGAAGACTTTTTATCAATACATTAGAAGCAAGAGGAAGACCAAAGACAGGGTAGGCCCACTGCTTAGTGAAGAGGGAGAAACAGTAACAGGAAACTTGGAAATGGCAGAGATGCTGAATGACTTCTTTGTTTCGGTCTTCACCGAGAAGTCTGAAGCAATGCCTAACATAGTGAATGCTAATGGGAAGGGGGTAGGTTTAGCGGATAAAATAAAAAAAGAACAAGTTAAAAATCACTTAGAAAAGTTAGATGCCTGCAAGTCACCCGGGCCTGATGAAATGCATCCTAGAATACTCAAGGAGCTAATAGAGGAGGTATCTGAGCCTCTAGCTATTATCTTTGGAAAGTCATGGGAGATGGGAGAGATTCCAGAAGACTGGAAAAGGGCAAATATAGTGCCCATCTATAAAAAGGGAAATAAAAACAACCCAGGTAACTACAGACCAGTTAGTTTAACTTCTGTGCCAGGGAAGATAATGGAGCAAGTAATTAAGGAAATCATCTGCAAACACTTGGAAGGTGGTAAGGTGATAGGGAACAGCCAGCATGGATTTGTGAAGAACAAATCGTGTCAAACCAATCTGATAGCTTTCTTTGATAGAATAACGAGCCTTGTGGATAAGGGTGAAGCGGTGGATGTGGTATACCTAGACTTTAGTAAGGCATTTGATACGGTCTCGCATGATATTCTTATCGATAAACTAGGCAAATACAACTTAGATGGGGCTACTATAAGGTGGGTGCATAACTGGCTGGATAACCGTACTCAGAGAGTTGTTATTAATGGTTCCCAATCCTGCTGGAAAGGCGTAACGAGTGGGGTTCCGCAGGGGTCTGTTTTGGGACCGGCTCTGTTCAATATCTTCATCAACGACTTAGATATTGGCATAGAAAGTACGCTTATTAAGTTTGCGGATGATACCAAACTGGGAGGGATTGCAACTGCTTTGGAGGACAGGGTCATAATTCAAAATGATCTGGACAAATTGGAGAAATGGTCTGAGTTAAACAGGATGAAGTTTAACAAAGACAAATGCAAAGTGCTCCACTTAGGAAGGAAAAATCAATTTCACACATACAGAATGGGAAAAGACTGTCTAGGAAGGAGTACGGCAGAAAGGGATCTAGGGGTTATAGTGGACCACAAGCTAAATATGAGTCAACAGTGTGATGCTGTTGCAAAAAAAGCAAACATGATTCTGGGATGCATTAACAGGTGTATTGTGAGCAAGACACGAGAAGTCATTCTTCCGCTCTACTCTGCTCTGGTTAGGCCTCAGCTGGAGTATTGTGTCCAGTTCTGGGTGCCGCATTTTAAAAAAGATGTGGAGAAATTGGAAAGGGTCCAAAGAAGAGCAACAAGAATGATTAAAGGTCTTGAGAACATGACCTATGAAGGAAGGCTGAAAGAACTGGGTTTGTTTAGTTTGGAGAAGAGAAGACTGAGAGGGGACATGATAGCAGTTTTCAGGTATCTAAAAGGGTGTCATGAAGAGGAGGGAGAGAACTTGTTCACCTTAGCCTCTAAGGATAGAACCAGAAACAATGGGTTTAAACTGCAGCAAGGGAGGTCTAGGTTGGACATTAGGAAAAAGTTCCTAACTGTCAGGGTGGTTAAACACTGGAACAAATTGCCTAGGGAGGTTGTGGAATCTCCGTCTCTGGAGATATTTAAGAGTAGGTTAGATAAATGTCTATCAGGGATGGTCTAGACAGTATTTGGTCCTGCCATGCGGGCAGGGGACTGGACTCGATGACCTCTCGAGGTCCCTTCCAGTCCTATAATCTATGATTCTATGATTCTATAGTCAGGAACAGACCCCTTGCATGCAACAGAGCCACAGGAGTCAGAGGATACGGTGATGCTGTATGGTATTTGGGGGGCACTTTAGGATATTATGAATACCAATATTATAAAATTGCAATGAGTTATGCCAGATATGCCGTGTAAGGTATCTGCAAAAATGCGATTTATGATAATCTCGTTTATGTGTTTGTACCACTTTTGTATTGTAAGTTATATGTATGGTATGTCTGTAGTTCCAAACTTGTGCTGTGCATTTAGATGACACCCCCAGACAGATTGGCATTAGCATTGCCTAGCCTGCTTGACTGCCCATCAAGGGACATCAGCTAAACAACTGACCTATTGAGAGAAGGCAAGGGATACACCTTATGACTCAGCAAGGCATGCAGGGGCATGCCTATGGACAGAACTCTAAGGCTTCCAGGCCATGTGCTGGGCAGCTTGTGTTTGGAACAAAGGAAATCAAGTTGCATGGCAAAAGACTATAAAAGGCAGCTGCATCTTCTCCATTTTGTCTTCAGTCCTGCTTCTTACCTCTGAAATAACTTTTCTACAAACTAAGCTCTGAACAAAGGACAGAATGATCCATCCAAGCTGTGGATATGTTATAGAGGGACTTTCAAGCCAGCAAACTCACCAATACTGCTAGGAACCTGATGGACTTTGAAATCTTTGTATGTATGTGACCGTTTTACCATTTAACATCTCTCTTCTTGTTCTTTCTTCTTTCTTTATAATAAACCTTTAGTTTTAGATACTAAAGGATTGACTGGCAGTGTGGTATTTGGGGTAAGATCCAAAAACTTATATTGACCTGGTAACGTGGCTGACCCTTGGGGTCAGAAGAACATTTTGTATTTGTGAGCAGAATTTTAAAATAACTTCTCACGGCACTGGACCTAGGTGCTGACTGGGAGCCAGAGAACTGGAATGCAATAAAGGGGCTGTGTGATTTCTCTTTTTATTTTGCTTCTTGATAACCAGTGTGGGGATCAGAAGCACAGTTTGTGACTGGTTGGGGAGATTAACTTCCGATGTTACCCACCAGTCTTGGGAGTATCTGCTCTCCCTTTTGCATTTCCTTGGCATTTCCAGTGAGGGCTGCCCTAGGTACACTGGGTCACAGATACTAATTCTTGTCATGTGTCATAATAGACATGCTTCCAAGAGAGCTTATAAAACCATGTTGCTGCAACCTGCAGGAGTTGGAAGATGAAATAAATGTGACTCAAATAGTATCCATTTCCAAAAAAAAAATTGACAAATGAAAAGTAAACACAAAGTGGCCCAACCTTACAATAAGTTAAGAGAGTAATTCTAGCTGAATGGCCAACAGGTAAAGCCCATACATCTTCAGGTATAAAATCTTAATGGGACTATAGAGATGAAGTTGATGCACATGATGGGATTCTATACAAACATCATGGAATAACACTACACAGCATGAGGTCACAAATGCTAATCATAATCTATAGTGCCCATCCAAGTATTGAGAAATGCAACAACAGCACTTGAGATAATCTATTTTGGGTGAAGCATGAGTGCAGCTATTGAAGATAAAATTGTCGAGAGTGAAACCAACAATAAATACAGGGACAGAATTCAAAAGAACCACTGAAACCACATACGATTTAAGGGCAATCTTGGTCCAAAGTTGGCACAGCTCTATTTGATTTAAATATTTTCTCTTAATAGTATCAGAGGGTATATCAGGAATGGCAATATACAAAAACCTGTAGGAGAACACTTCAACCTCCCTGGCCACACAATAGCAGATGTAAAGGTAGCCATCTTACAGCAAAAAAACTTCAGGACCAGACTCCAAAGAGAAACTGCTGAGCTCCAGTTCATTTGCAAATTTGACACCATCAGATCAGGATTAAACAAAGACTGTGAATGGCTATCCAACTACAGAAGCAGATTCTCCTCCCTTGGTGTTCACACCTCAACTGCTAGCAGAGCACCTCACCCTCCCTGATTGAACTAACATCGTTATCTCCACACTGATATATACCTGCCTCTGGAGATTTCCATTACTTGCATCTGAAGAAGTGAGGTTCTTACCCACGAAAGCTTATGCTCCCAGTACTTCTGTTAGTCTCGAAGGTGGCACAGGACCCTCTGTTGCTTTTCTCTTAATAGTGCACTACTGAAATATTTTTGAAATTGAGATGTTGAACAATACATCAAGTAGCAACATAACGACACATTGTAAATCAGTTTGTCCTGGGATTCACACTGAATTAGTAACAAATTGCCTACAATTCACTAGTGGCTCATTTCAGGAATTCTGATACATCAGATCAAGCAGACCACATCAAGCCCTTATTTACAGTCAAACACGTTAGCAGAAAAATCACTACAAATAGTGAACAAGGAAAACAAAGGGAATATCAGGGGAGAGACCAAATTTGGGTCAGAGCTCCTGAGAGGGAACATGGAGAATAAGATGGAGCAGTAAACAGAAGTAGAGCAGGGAAACTAGAATATCTGAAGTATCAGAGGGGTAGCCGTGTTAGTCTGAATCTGTAAAAAGCAACAGAGGGTCCTGTGACACCTTTACTTCTGTTAGTCTTACAGGTGCCACAGGACCCTCTGTTGCTTTTTAGAATATCTGAAGGGGAGACAAGAAGGAATGGGTGTATTAATGGGGAGGAGAGAGAGCTGGAGGAACAGAACATCTAGAAGAGAGAGAGAGAGATCATGCACGCCAAAAGGGAAACATGAGACAAGGAAACATGTAGAGAAATGGACTGCCCAAAAGGGGAGAGACAAGTTGAGGAATATACATAGATCTTGGAGGGAAATAAAAACTATTGCACTGTATAATGGTATGATCATCATGCCATGTATCCTTTTTCATGGAAACCAGAGGAAATATACACACTTAGAAACAGTCATCAGTGAAAATTACTAGTTGCAAGTGTCAGTCAAGGTGTTGCTGTGTAGCCTTGAAGGGAGGACAGAGGGACTTACATAGATCCTAGTGAGTCCATGGATGTACAAGGTTGGTTATCTGCAACTTCATGTTTCATTCCCTACTTACAACCTTTGGACCAAAATGACCCTTCTAGATGCATCTTATAAAATATACTGCTCTTACAAAATATACTGCTGAGGAAGTTTTTGAATGGCAGATTTCAAGATACTGTCTTCAGCTGATTCTGTAATTTTTTCCAAGGCCATTGTAACAAGTACATGAAAAGGAGAGGATACTTGCATAGCTATAGCTGATGCATCAAAATGTCTTCAGGGAGATTTTATTTTCCCGTCACTTGAATCTTTTGAGGAAAATTTCTCCTTCTGATGAGGTGGTAGCATGCTTGCCTAGGAATGACACCCCTTTGTCTGCTTAGGTGACACCTTGTATAGTGAAAGATTTTTTTTTAATGTTTGTAAAATGTAATGGTCTGCCTGTTTAACCTGCAACCTTTATTGCTGAAGTGCTCCTATACCCATTCCAGCTTTGTAAAACTTTCTGGAACTAGCTTTGGAAATATACCCTTTTAAGCTTTATGGGACTAGCTCTGCCTGCTCACTTTGCAGTTCTAAAGTCTTAATAATAAATTCAAAGTGTTCAGGTGGAAAAAGTCTACAGTGGGTATTCTTGTCTAATTGTTCAGATTCTCATTCTGACAGCTTTCCCTCTTCAGGGGATAAGCTGCCTGACCGAGATGAAGACTGCCTGCCTTTGCTTTCTTAGATAATTTTTGTACTCCAACTATGGTTTCTTTACCTCTCCTGCTCTTATTGGCTCAGGAGAACTTGAGGGCAAAACATGCTTCTCTAAAGTAAAGAAAGTATTACATTGCCTACTTTTAGTTATAAAGTCATACATTCCATCTATATCGAAATCCTCTAGAGCCTTGCACAGATTAACAATGCTTACGATGGTACCTTTGGTGTCACAAATGGGGGACCTACCTTCTAAAACAGAAGAAACAAAATACAGGCTGAAAATTATGATTGCAGAATGCCAAGTACTGGTCTCTCTCGCTGAACTGGGCCAGGAATCTCTGGTAAAACCTATGTTGGCACACATCAATATGTCATACGCTCGGAAATAAAAAACATTATTATAAGAAGTGATGTGTACTCTTCACTCTAAATTCTGCAGCAAGAACCTTACATTTCTGAAACAAAGCAATGCTATTTCAGTGGAATGATGCCATTTCTGAAGCAAGATCTGTAATGGTTTCAGGGTAACTGCGTCTGTATTCCTCCATCGTGGTCCCTCAAAAGCACCCACTGACGGTTTCTGGCTCCTAACCATCACCTCTCTTGGGCAGAGACCCCTGTCTCTCTCCAGCCTGACCAAGAGTTGTAAGGCTGTACAGCTCCCTGCCTTACACTGTGATATCGCCAGCAAACCAATCTGCCAAAGACCTGCACCTGTGCTTTGCTTGCTGTCTCAGAACTACAGAGTTTTGTCAGCAATAACGAGTTACCATACAGCTCTTTCCTTTATTCTTAAGGTAAAAGCATGACAGTGAAAACATGTAGAAAACAAAAAACAGGTTGAAGAACACACTAGCCATATCAGAATTCACACGCCATTCTTATGAGGCCCTAGCAGGCCAAAGACTTTCCAACCCTTCTCCAAGGGTTGGGGCCCCCATTGGACAGGAGGTCCTGTCCATGTGCTGGATCAGAAAGAAGGCCCTGTGTGAGTTCAATATGACTTTTATTCCAAAAGCTCTTTCTTTGTCTCCTAGTCTCTGTAAAACCCATTTTGAACCAGTATATGCAAACCACTCCCAGGGATAGTACCCCTTAGAGTTCTTAATCTCAATGACTGCCTTTATTCCCTCCCGCCTCCTCCCCCCCCCCATCATTTTCAGATCCTGTAGAAGCTATGGTGACCCTCCTCCAGGGAGCAGAACACAATCATACATAAACCATTCATAGATTTAATACAGTGTGGTCCCCAAAGATATTGTATGCAATATATAGGAACAACTAGATTCAGAAACAGGTTATTTATTGGATTAAACATGAAAACCAATACAGTTCATAGATTCATACATTCATAGACTCTAGGACTGGAAGGGACCTCGAGAAGTCATCGAGTCCAGACCCCTGCCCTCATCGCAGGACCAAATACTGTCTAGACCATCCCTGATAGACATTTATCTAACCTACTCTTAAATATCTCCAGAGATGGAGATTCCACAATCTCGCTAGGCAGTTTATTCCAACGTTTATCCAGCCTGACAGTTGGGAACTTTTTCCTAATGTCCAACCTAAACCTCCCTTGCTGCAGTTTAAGCCCATTGCTTCTTGTTCTATCCTTAGAGGCTAAGGTGAACAAGTTTTCACCCTCCTCCTTATGACACCCTTTTAGATACCTGAAAACTGCTATCATGTCCCCTCTCAGTCTTCTCTTTTCCAAACTAAACAAACCCAATTCTTTCAGCCTTCCTTCATAGGTCACGTTCTCTAGACCTTTAATCATTCTTGTTGCTCTTCTCTGGACCCTCTCCAATTTCTCCACATTTTTCTTGAAATGCGGTGCCCAGAACTGGACACAATACTCCAGCTGAGGCCTAATCAGCGCAGAGTAGAGCAGAAGAATGACTTTTTGTGTCTTGCTTACAACACACCCATTAATGCATCCCATAATCACGTTTGCTTTTTTTGCAACAGCATCACACTGTTGACACATATTTAGCTTGTGGTCCAATATAACCCCTAGATCCCTTTCTGCCATACTCCATCCTAGATAGTCTCTTCCCATTCTGTATGTGTGAAACTGATTGTTCCTTCCTAAGTGGAGCACTTTGCATTTGTCTTTATTAAACTTCATCCTGTTTACCTCAGTCCATTTCTCCAATTTGTCCAGATCATTTTGAATTTTGACCCTATCCTCCAAAGCAGTTGCAATCCCTCCCAGTTTGGTATCATCTGCAAATTTAATAAGCGTACTTTCTATGCCAATATCTAAGTCATTGATGAAGATATTGAACAGACCCAATCCCAAAACAGACCCCTGCAGAACCCCACTCGTTATACCTTTCCAGAAGGATTGGGAACCATTAATAACTACTCTCTGAGTACGGTTATCCAGCCAGTTATGCACCCACCTTATAGTAGCCCCATCTAAGTTGTATTTGCCTAGTTTATCGATAAGAATATCATGCGAGACTGTATCAAATGCCTTACTAAAGTCTAGGTATACCACATCCACAGCTTCACCCTTATCCACAAGACTCATTATCCTATCAAAGAAAGCTATCAGATTAGTTTGACATTATTTGTTCTTTACAAATCCATGCTGGCTGTTCCCTATCACCTTACCACCTTCCAAGTGTTTGCAGATGATTTCCTTAATTACTTGCTCCATTATCTTCCCTGACACGGAAGTTAAACTAACTGGTCTGTAAAAAGCAAGAGAGGGTCCTGTGGCACCTTTAAGACTAACAGAAGTATTGGAGCATAAGCTTTCGTGGGTGAATGCCCACTTCATCAGACTTGCAAGTGGGCATTCACCCACGAAAGCTTATGCTCCAATACTTCTGTTAGTTTTAAAGGTGCCACAGGACCCTCTCTTGCTTTTTACAGATTCAGACTAACACTGCTACCCCTCTGATACTTAACTAGTCTGTAGTTTCCTGGATTGTTTTTATTTCCCTTTTTGTAGATGGGCACTATATTTGCCCTTTTTCAGTCTTCTGGAATCTCTCCTGTCTCCCATGATTTTCCAAAGATAATAGTTAGAGGCTCAGATACCTCCTCTATTAGCTCCTTGAGTATTCTAGGACGCATTTCATCAGGCCCTGGTGACTTGCAGTCATCTAACTTTTCTAAGAAATTTTTAACTTGTTCTTTTTTTATTTTCTCTTCTAAACCTACCTCCTTCCCATTAGCATTCACTATGTTAGGCATTCCTTCAGACTTCTCGGTGAAGACCGAAACAAAGAAGTCATTAAGCATCTCTGCCATTTCCAAGTTTCCTGTTTCTCCCTCCTCACTGAGCAGTGGGCCTACCCTGTCTTTGGTCTTCCTCTTGCTTCTAATGTATTGATAAAAAGTCTTCTTGTTTTCCTTTATTCCTGTAGCTAGTTTGAGCTCATTTTGTGCCTTTGCCTTTCTAATCTTGCCCCTGCATTCCTGTGCTGTTTGCCTATATTCATCCTTTGTAATTTGTCCTAGTTTCCATTTTTTATATGACTCCTTTTTATTTTTTAGATCATGCAAGATCTTGTGGCTAAGCCAAGGTGGTCTTTTGCCACATTTTCTATCTTTCCTAACCAGCGGAATAGCTTGCTTTTGGGCCCTTAATAGTGTCCCTTTGAAAAACTGCCAACTGTCCTCAGTCGTTTTTCTCCTCAGTCTTGATTCCCATGGGACCTTACCTGTCAGCTCTCTGAGCTTACCAAAATCTGCCTTCCTGAAATCCATTGTCTCTATTTTGCTGTAGTCCCTTCTACCCTTCCTTAGAATTGTGAACTCTATGATTTCATGATCACTTTCACCCAAGCTACCTTCCACTTTCAAATTCTCAACGAATTCCTCCCTATTTGTTAAAATCAAATCTAGAACAGCTTCCCCACTAGTAGCTTTTTCAACCTTCTGAAATAAAAAGTTGTCTGCAATGCAGTCTAAGAACTTATTGGATAGTCTCTGCCCCGCTGTGTTATTTTCCCAACATATATCTGGATAGTTGAAGTCCCCCATCACCACCAGATCTTGGGCTTTGGATGATTTTGTTAGTTGTTTAAAAAAAGCCTCATCCACCTCTTCCACCTGGTTAGGTGGCCTGTAGTAGCATGACATCACCCTTGCTTTTTAGCCCTTTTAGCCTAACCCAGAGACTCTCAACACTTCCGTCTCCTATGTCCATCTCCACTTTAGTCCAAGTGCGTACATTTTTAATATACAAGGCAACACCTCCTCCCTTTTCTCCCTGTCTATCCTTCCTGAGCAAGCTGTACCCCTCCACACCAGCATTCCAATCACGTGTATTATTCCACCAAGTTTCGGTGATGCCAACAATGTCCTAGTTCTACTTATTTATTAGCACTTCCAGGTCTTCCTGCTTATTACCCATACTTCTCGCATTTGTATATAGGCATCCTGATTTGATCTTGCCTCCCAGTTTTGCCCTGACCCTCCTTTCTCTCTGCCATTATAGCCCATGCTCCCTCCTATTTCCGACCCATCTCCCAGGTCTCCATTTTCTCCACTTACCTGTGGGCTTTGCTCACCTGTCCCCATCAAACCTAGTTTAAAGCCCTCCTCACTAGGTTAGCCAGTCTGTGTCCAAATAGGATCTTTCCCCTCCTCGAAAAGTGAACGCCATCTCTGCCTAGCCGTGCTTCCTGTAACAGCATCCCGTGGTCAAGGAAGCCAAAGCCCTCCTGGCGACACCATCTTCGCAGTCAGGCATTCACCTCCATGATGCACTTGTCTCTGCCCGGGCCCCTACCATTGACAGGAAGGATGGAAGAGAACACCACCTGCGCTCCAAACTCCTTCACCCGTACTCCCAAAGCCCTGTAGTCACTCTTGATCTGCTCAGTGTCACACCTCGCAGTATCATTTGTGCCCACATGGATGAGTAGCATGGGGTAGTAGTCAGCGGGCTGGATAATCCTCGACAATGCCTCCATAACGTCTCGGATACAGGCCCCTGTCAGGCAGCATACCTCCCGAGATGAAATGTCAGGTCAACAGATGGGCGCCTCCGACCCCTTCAGCAGAGAGTCTCCGACCACCACTACCCTACGTTTCCTATTCGCAGTGGTGGCAGCAGACCTCCCAGCCTTAGGGGTACGAGGCTTCTCCTCCTCTGCTGTAGGAGGTGATTCCTTCTCTCCTGTATCAAGAAGAGCATAACAGTTACCTATTACCACAGCGGGAGGGTTTGGAGAAGGGGTGGAGCACTGCCTGCTGCCAGAAGTAACCAGCTGCTAGTGTCCACCCTGAGCCATCTCCTCCTCCACCAGAGGTGTGCCAGCAGTCCTGTGTACTGGGACAGCTACCTCAGCTGTCTCCACATGGAGACTGTCCAGGAATTGCTCGTGGATTCGGATGCTCCTCAACCTAGCCATCTTCTCCTGTAGCTCTCCCACCTGCTGCCTGAGCACAATATTCTTCATATTGTTTATTTTTATATTAAATTCAATACAGAACTCTATTTTGGAATGTTTCAAATTTTTAAACAGACAAATTTTCAATCCTCCACAGAATTTTGTGCTGACAACAGTTAAGTGCATTGTAGGAGTTGTGTGCAGGAACCTAGAGCTCTTGGCAGCTGGTGAAGGGGTAATTTGAGTTTTTTGGCATCCATCCAGCAAGGGATGGGAAGTAGCTTAGGTCTCTGGTGCCTGAAGAGCAGTGGAGATTTTTGGCTTTGGGGAGCCTTGAAAAAATGTGGAGAAAATGCATGAATTCTTCGTTTCCTACTCCAGTAAGTTATGTCCCAAAGCAGTAAAGTGTGTTTGTAAACCTAAGCATGTGAATAGCACAGCTGATTTCAACAGAACTATTCACATGCTTAAATTTACATCAGTGATTAGACACTTTGCTGGATCAGAGCCTCACAGCAACCAGCTCACTCACTATTCTTCCTTCTGCTGCCCTCACATGCACCCAGTATCTCGCCACTGCATCTAGCAGCAATAGATAAAAACATTAGCTAGATATTTCTCCAGTGAAATAGTTAATAATCTTGACACTAAATTGCCATGATTAGATTTTGACATTAACATCACCCTAAGCTGAATGGGGACTTTTCACCCCTCTGGAAGTCATGGTTTCAAGCTGTCATCTACAGATTCAAGGAGACAACACTGTGTCCATTTACACTTGGCTCATATGAAGAAGCTTTGGGTTTTTCACAACTATAAAAGCCATTAAAAATGCAATTTTTCAATGGAAACCTGGATTATGCAGTAAGAGGTGGATTCTGTAGCCAATTACACTGTTACAGAATCACAGAAAACATGGGTCTCTGGAAGAAGCAGATGATGTCTCAGAATTTACTGTGCCTCTATAGCTGTATCTCACTGTGTTATGCTTCCACCTCTAGTTTACGCTGACCTTTGTTTTTCCTCTATAGAAATGTGAGGTGGAGACCCCACATTCTCACTCCATTATAAAGGGGCCTGGAATAGAGATCACATTACAAGACCTTGCTGCTCTCTGACCCTTTAATTAAAAAATATTTACATTTATTTGCCTCAGGATTTTGCTGTTGGCAAAGAAGCATTTGTTCCCTTCATTTCAAGGTTGGAAGAGCCTTGATTTCACACGTTTTTCATGTTGGAAGAGCCTTGTTTTTCAGTGTTGTCTACCATCTCAAAATGATGGAAGTCAGGGAAATAACTGCATTACGGGAGATATCTTGGGAAATTTGAAAAGTAAATAAACTTCCAACCCCATGAGCCAAATACTCTAGTACTAAAAATCAAACATTTATTGCCTGTAGCATCAGGAAATAAGTTATTACTACATAAAATATATCAAGAACACTTCTGAATGTTACCACAGCTGACCCAACAGACACAGACCTAATAGGTTAAAGTGGCAGGTCAGAGCTCATGACAAACAGCTCTCCTGGCACCTGGGTAGTACACAATCCTACAGCCAGGAATACTGGATGTTCTTTGTATAGAGAAAGTGACTGACAAAGGGCCTGATCCTGAGAGATGCTAAGGACCCATAACTACTTGTGTTGCGGGCACTTCACACCTCTCACGATTAGCCACCACCTTAAAGTTCTCTTTTTCTGATACAGCATTACAAACATCTGAATGTGTCTTTGAATACAATCTGAAACATTTCCTATGAGTTAGAAATAAAGCAGGAAAGGAGGAAAGTCAGGAGGTGGCAGGCAAGTTTATATATATATATATATATATATATATAAAATGTTCTGCAGGGTACCTAAAAGGGTTTTGCATATCAGAGATAGCCTACAGGGAGGAATTCTCTGCTGTAGACTAATTGAGGATGACACTGTCAACTATCTGACAGAGAAATTAGGGGCAACACTGAGAAAATTAAGATGAAAGGACCTAAATGAGGGGCAGTGTCTGAACAAGTAAAGATTAAACGTTGTAACAGGAAAGAAGTGAATCCCATCTCTCACTGTCCCCATTTGCCACCCCATCCGCTACCTCAGATGATGAAAATATAGTCACTTTCCTTCAAACTAACCCTAGGGCCTCTGGGTTAAAGATGAGAAGGAAAATATTTTATAGAGACTAATCGATAAAGAGAAAATGGAAGATTTCCTCAATGATTCATCATGATCACAGAGGATCCCCCAGCGGGGAAGAACAAAAAGGAAAAGAAAAATTTACACGGGACATAAATTATGTTTGATGTACAATCTACAATACTTGTGAAGAACTGTACTAATTCATGAAGTACAATCTTTACTTAATCTTCTCACCTGACTTGACTTACTCATTAGAATCATAGAATATCAGGGTTAGAAGGGACCTCAGGAGGTCATCTAGTCCAACCCTCTGCTCAAAGCAGGACCAATTCCCAACTAAATCATCCCAGCCAGGGCTTTGTCAAGCCGGGCCTTAAAAACCTCCAAGGAAGGAGATTCCACCACCTCCCTAGGTAACGCATTCCAGTGCTTCACCACCCTCCTAGTGAAATAGTGTTTCCTAATATCCAACCTAGACCTCCCCCACTGCAACTTGAGACCATTGCTCCTTGTTCTGTCATCTGCCACCACTGAGAACAGCTGAGCTCCATCCTCTTTGGAACCCCCCTTCAGGTAGTTGAAGGCTGCTATCAAATCCCCCCTCATTCTTCTCTTCTGGAGACTAAACAATCCCAGTTCCCTCAGCCTCTCCTCATAAGTCACGTGCTCCAGACCCCTAATCATTTTTGTTGCCTCCGCTGGACTCTTTCCTATATTTCCACATCCTTCTTGTAGTGTGGGGCCCAAAACTGGACAGAGTACTCCAGATGAGGCCTCACCAATGTCGAATAAAGGGGAATGATCACGTTCCTCGATCTGCTGGCAATGCCCCTACTTATACAGCCCAAAATGCCGTTAGCCTTCTTGGAAACAGACCACACTGTTGACTCATATCCAGCTTCTCATCCACTGTGACCCCTAAGTCCTTTTCTGCAGAACTGCTACCTAGCCATTCGGTCCCTAGTCTGTAGCAGTGCATGGGATTCTTCCGTCCTAAGTGCAGGACTCTGCACTTGTCCTTGTTGAACCTCATCAGGTTTTTTTTGGCCCAATCCTCTAATTTGTCTAGGTCCCTCTGTATCCGATCCCTACCCTCCAGCGTATCTACCACGCCTCCTAGTTTAGTGTCATCTGCAAACTTGCTGAGAGTACAGTCCACACCATCCTCCAGATCATTAATAAAGATATTAAACAAAACTAGCCCCAGGACCAACCCTTGGGGCACTCCGCTTGAAACCGGCTGCCAACTAGACATGGAGCCATTGATCGCTACCCGTTGAGCCCGACGATCTAGCCAGCTTTCTATCCACCTTACAGTCCATTCATCCAGCCCATACCTCTTTAACTTTTTTTTTTTTTTTAAAGGATTTCAGTTAGACGGATAACTAGTTATTTGTGCGCTGCATCCAACGTTTTTCATTCCAGCAGAACCCAAAACAATTTACACACACAGTTCCCAATTTTCTCCTCACAATGTTCCTCTTACATCACTCTGGCAGTGTAGAACCACTCCCTGTGGAACACTGCTACCCTCCAACCTCTTGCTCAGAGGATGGACAAGGGATGGGAGGGGGCATATCCACAGCACATCTACTCAGGCCATGGGAGTGGCTCATAAGTAGTTGTGGGAAGCTGCAGAAGAGGCTGCTTCAAGTTGTACTGGGAGCCCAGAATCCAGGAAGTACAAAGCTACCGCTCCCCCCCCCACACACACACACACACACACACACACTGCCTGCTGGGACTGCACCTCCTGAGCTGTGCATGATTGCATCTGGGAGGCTCCGCTCAGAATCGGGGCCTCTATATACAAAAATCATTTCACGCCCCCCACAGAAACGTATGAGACAGCAACTACTGAACAGCACATAGCACTAATTTAAAACAAATCAGGACAGGAAATGAATGATATCGTACCCAAGTGAAATGGCAAAGGAAATATAGTTATAGTGAACAAAACGTAATTACCCAATTGGAACTTGTCTAGATACTGATATCTAGCAGTATAGTGCACTCAGAGGAAAGAAAGCCACCTGTTGAATCACCAACACTTCTTGTAACACTCTCAGATCTACTGTCCAAATATTAACCAAGCATGCCTGTGTTTAATCTGAAAGCTGATGAGCTCACAGCCCTTTATCGTATGGCAGCAGATAAAGTTCTATTGGTCTGTTCAGCTATACAGTATCCATCTTTCCTCAGAAGTTGACTTGTCTTGGTTTTAGTTCTTTCTGATGTATAAAAAAGGCTTGAAACATTCTGTGAAAAAAAAAACTGACCTGTTTTTTACATCAGAAATTCAGCTCCTGCCTAGACTAGAAGACTATGATTATTGCAGAATACAATGACATCACCAAAAGAGTTGTTCAACTGAGAAAGTAATATTTTTGTCAGCTTTATTAAAACTCTTTTAAAAGTTGTTTTTGCTAACACCTATTTAACTTCAATGTCTCATTAGCACTTTGGAGAAAGGAAGTCTGTTTTAAATTCAACACCAGTTCCCCTTCAACTATGGGTACGTCTACACTACAGCAACACAGCTACTTCACTGCAACTGCAGCACAGACGCTTCCCACATCAACAGAAGGTTCCCCCCACACACACACTGATATAGGCAATCCACCTCTCCAAAGGTGATAGCTAGGTCAATGGAAGAATTCTTCCATCAACCTAGTTGCACACACAGTGGGGATTAGGGTAACCTAACTACGTCGTACAGGGTGTGATTTTAAAAATAAAAAATTAAAACAGCCCTGAGCAACGTAGGTAGGTAGATCTAATTTATCAATGTAGACCAGGCTTAAGATGTGAGAACATATTATATATAGCCTCTAAAAACCCCACCACATCCCAGAGCAAAACCAAGATCAACACTGACATTCCAGATATTTTAAGGTAAACTATTAACAGAAAAACCCACACATCTTTCATACCTCCTTTATAGCTCATAAAAATGCAAGGAAGGACCTTGCCTTTATCAGGTGATTTTTGCCACACTTGGTTGTTGCACAGCTGGAAGAGATAAATTAGTTTCTGATAAATACTAATACAGATGTGAATATTGTGTAATATTTATATCACAATAGCTCCCATCCACTCCCCCCGCCCCCCGGTAAGGATCAATTAAGAACAACACAAAGATGTTTGAAGACCTTTTCCATCCAGCACACCCCCATTTGATAGAGCCTCCATGTTTGTGGTCCTATTTATGACAAAATACTGATGGCCAGTCTTTCATTCCCCATATGTTTTTAGATTATATCATTTTTGTTCTTAAATTAATATTTAATGCACTCCACATACTTACACAGGTTACAAGCACTGCAGGTTATAGTTATAATCACAATAAAAATTCTTCTAAGAAGGTTTAATATGAATTACTTAAGAATGCCTAAATATATATGTATAAAAAGACAACTATGCAATGAGACACCAGACTGACAGTCAAAAGGTTCCAACTACATCTGGCACAACCACATTGTCATTGAATAGTCTGACAGTTTTATTAATAGGCCTGTATTTTTTCATCATTTTTCCACATCTTAAACAGTTAAAGCAGAAGATAAACTGGAAATGTGTCTCACTTACCTAAAATGTCATCAATTTCAATGAATGAAAGTGAAGAATTTAATGAAAAGACCATCAAAAATAAAGTTAAAACCAGCAGGTAAACATCGGGGCCAGCTCTAGGTTTTTGGCCGCCGCAAGCAAAAAAATTTTTGGCTGCCCCGCACCCCAGCCCTGGGCTCTCCCCCCAACCCCCATCAGTGCCCTCCCACACCCACACCCCCCTGCCGCCCTAGCCCTGGGCTCTCTCTTCCCCCCCCACCCGCACCCCCTGCGGCCCCAGCCCTGGGCTCCCCGCCCGAAACGTGACCTCCTCGTTCACCACAGCAGTCCCTGTTTACACTTGCAGTGGGGATCAAACTGTTTCTCCTATTTTTATTTCACTTTAGTATAAATCTCGTCCCTCCTCATCCCCCACAACCCCATCTTTAGTGCTCCAAATGCACATGGAAGGCATAGGGACTAACCCTCAAACCTTGTCCCCGGAAAGGGATGGGGATCTAGTAAAGAGGGTTCAGGCAGAGGAGTGGGTGTGGGAGTGCTTGGGGGCTCTACACTGGCAGAGAAGCGTGGTGTGATGTACTCATGGAGGAGGGTGGAGGAGGAGAGGGGGTATCAGGAGGGTTGCTGGAGAAGAGGTGCAGGGGAAGGGGGAGGTGGTGCAGGTGAAGGGAGAGTACAAGGGGAAGGGGTGCGGCGAAGGAGCCATGTGGGGAGGTACAAGTGAAGAGGCTGTGAGCGGGATGGGGTGGGGTGCAAGGGCTGAGAGGGGCAGGCGTTGACAGCTGCTTCCCCAGCCCTGTGCAGGCAGAGCTGAGAGGACAGACACTGACCCCCAGGTGCCCAAGCTGCGGGGATCCCCCAGCGGGGCAGTATCCCCCGCTGCCCCACTCTGAGCCGGGCTCTGCCTCTCCGTGCCCCTGGCACTGTTGGGGCCTGGAGCAAGCAGCGCAGGGCTGAGGCGGGGGAGGTTTGTGGCGGGCTGGGCAGCTTGGGCTACCCAGCCACTCGTCCCATCAGCGTGCGAGCCGGGATCCGTGTCCCCTGCCCAGCCCAGCAGTGCCCTGCACAGCCCACTCGGGCGGGGAAATGCCGCACCGCCCTGGGGAGACTCAGAGCAGCAGTGGTGGCAGCAGGACCCCTCCTCCTCCCTGCATCCCAGGCCCCACTTCCCTCCCTCCCCAGCTCCTCACACACTCCTCTCGCCGCCGCAGCCCGAGCTAAGCTCCAGGGGACAATGACCTGGCTCTCCAGCAGCAGGGCTCTGGCCAGGGCCGGCTCCTGGCTTTTTGCTGCCCCCCCCCCAGCAAAAAAAATGGGGCCAGAGTGCCACCCCTTGGAAAGTGCCACCCCAAGCACATGCTTGGAGCGCTGGTGCCTAGAGCCGGCCCTGGTAAACATGCAGCTGTTATCAGAGAAGAGATTTTAAAAAGAAAAGTTGAAGAAAACAGAACAGCAGAATACTGAGAAACAGAAAATAGGGAGTATGAGCATGCTGAACTACAAGCTCAAAGTGAGACCTTAAAATAGACTTTAATAATGTCTCAAATACTGAGTTATGAAGCGGAGGTGAAAACAATTTTAATGGCTTACTTTATCTTGGTGAACGAAATATTTTTATTGAACATTTCAGGTAACATGTTTTCTTGGGATTTTGTAACTCATTTGTAAAAGTGATAACACACCTCATGAAGATCAGTAAGACAAGCACAGAATACTTGCACTTCTCAGGTTATTCAGATCATCATTGTGCATGTAGCCTTGTACTTTATGATGAATATGTACAACGACTTCACAAATGGTGATATTGTTTATGTATATGTGTGAACACACACACACACACACACACACACTCACAGAGAGAGAGAGCTATATTGATATACAATACTGTATAGCAGATAAAGAGCAAATTAAGGCCCAGTCCTACAATGAGATCCAAATAGGCCCATGCAGAGCCACTTCACCTGCATGAAGCTCATTGCAGCATTGGGGCCTTAGTTTGAAAGTTAACAGAGCCGCCTCCCGTAGCCCCCAGATCCCACAGCCAGACCCTGCCCCCGGGAGACCAAACACCTCCTCCAAGGTTACCCAAAGAGCCTTTGACCGCCAAAAACCCCATGACCCACCGAGGACCCACCAGTTGGATGCTGCCCGCAGAAGAACCAGAACCATCCCCAGAGCTTCCAAACACGACCGCGCCCCGACAAAGCCCAGCACCGGTGCTTCCAGAACCCCACTCCCTCCCGGAAGATCCAGTGCTGCCTTGGAGACACCGAGAGCTGCCCTCCCCACCACATCAGGACCCCCACCTCAAGACCCACCTGAACACCGCTCCACAGTCCGAGGGACAACAAGGACGCAAACTGTCCCCGCAGCACCTGAACCTGCAGAGACAACACAGCAGGAGGAGCGACGGCCACGAGCGAGGGTCGCCACACCATGGCAATCCGCCTGGATGGAGGAGCTGGCAAAGGCTGAGGCCTTTGAGAACTTCGACACCCTGATGGACAGACTGGCTGCAGAACTGTCTGTGGAAATTACGGCCAGAAGGAGGGAACCCGCACGGGCCACTTGCAGATTCCCTGCGCCGAGCCGTAACAACACCGCCAGAGAAGGCAGGAGAGGGGATGTCGGCCGCTGCTATGATCTGGGGGCTACATCCCATATTCAGAAACTATACAGGATGAACCGGACAAAAGCCATGAGGCAGATCCTCGATGGGACCTCCTCCTACTGTGCCATCCAGCCTGAGAGGCTCTACTCCTACTTCAAGGACTTGTTTGATCACGAGGCCCAGACCAACTTGCGACGCCCAGTGTGCGTTTCCCCGCTACCCTGGATCGACCTCACGGAGGACTTGGAGCAAGATTTTTCCCCGCAGGAGGTGCAGGCGAGGCTGTTGAGGACCAAAAACACCGCCCCTGGAAAAGATGTCATCTGCTACCCCCTGCTGAAGAAGCGAGACCCCGGCTGCTTGGTGCTTGCTGCCATCTTCAACAAATGCAAGCAGTTCCATCGCGTTCCCCACTCCTGGAAAAAGTCCATGACCGTGCTCATCCACAAAAAAGGCAAACGAGATGACCCCAGCAACTGGAGGCCCATCTCCCTCTGCTCCACTATCTACAAGCTGTATGCCAGCTGCCTCGCGGCAAGGATCACAGACTGGTCAGTGTGCAGGGGCGCCGTCAGCTCAGTGCAGAAGGGTTTCATGTCCTGCGAGGGATGCTACGAGCACAACTTCCTCCTTCAGACGACCATCCAGGAGGTCCAAGAGGCAGTGCGCAGTAGCATGGCTTGACCTGCCCAACGCCTTTGGGTCCATACCCCACCATCACATCTTTGCCACCCTGGGAGAGTTCGGGATGCCAGAAACCTTCATGCAGATCCTCCGGGACCTCTACAAGGACTGCACCACCACCATCCGTGCCACGGATGGAGAGATGGATGCCATCCCCATCCGCCGCAGCGTGAAACAAAGATGCCCCCTTAGCCCCATCATCTTCAATCTGGCCATGGAACCACTCACCCGAGCCATCTCCAGCGGCCCGACCGGCTTCGACCTGCACGGCAAGAAACTCAGCATTCTGGCCTACGCGGACGATCTGGTCCTGACCGCGGACGACCTAGAGAGCCTCCAAGGTATGCTAGATGCCACCAGCCGAGCTACTGACTGGATGGGGCTCTGCTTCAATGCAAAGTACTGTGCAACTCTGCACACTGACGGCAGCAAAAGGGACTCGGTGCAGACAACGGGGTTCCAGATCCAGGGTGAGCCTGTCATCCCCCTGGCAGAGGGACAGGCAGGCATACCAGCACCTGGGCACGCCAACAGGGTTCCGTGTCCGGCAGACACCCGAGGACACCATCCAGGAGATCTTGCAGGATGCCACCAAGATTGATGCCTCCCTGCTGGCACCGTGGCAGAAGATAAATGCCCTGAACACCTTCCTGATCCCACGCATCTCGTTCACCCTAAGGGGATCCGCTGTGGCGAAGGTGCCCCTCAACAAGGCAGACAAGATCATCCAGAAGCTGGTGAAGAAGTGACTGTTCCTTCCCCAGATAGCCAGCAACGAGCTGGTCTACATCACCCACCGGCACGGCGGCGCTAACATCCCCCGCATGGGTGACCTGTGCGACGTCGTGGTGATCACCCACGCCTTCCACCTGCTGACATGTCCCGACGCCATGGTGAGGAACACTGAGGCAAACACCCTGCATGATGCGACAGAGAAGCGGATCGGCAGAGCCCCCTCGAACCAAGACATCGCCACCTTCCTGAGTGGCTCCCTGGATGGGGAATTCGGACGGGATGGGTGCGACATCGCTTCACTGTGGTCCCACACTCGCAACGCCACGCGTCGCCTGGGGAAGCGCATCGGCTGCCGCTGGGAGTGGTGCAAGGAGCACCAGAAGCTGGGAATCTGGGTGCCACAGATCAGGTCCGACGACAACACCATCGTCACCCCAACGGCAGGGGCTTGCTGGAGAGGACTCTGAAGGCCGCCATCCGCTCGCTGTACGTGGAAACCCTGAAATGTAAACCGGACCAGGGTAAAGCCTTTGAGTTGACCAGCAAGTGGGACGCCAGCAACCACTTCCTCGCCAGGGGCGGCTTCACCCGTTTCACCGACTGGCGGTTCATCCACCGTGCCCGGCTCACCTGCGTCCCGCTCAACGGAGGCGTCCGCCACAGGAACCGAGATAAGCGTCGCAGGAAGTGCGGCTACCCCAACGAGACCCTGCCCCGCGTCCTGTGCAGCTGCAAACCCCACTCCAGAGCCTGGCAGCTGTGCCACAACGCCATCCAGAACCGCCTGGTGAAAGCCATCGCGCCATGCCTGGGCGTGAACTGCACCATTGCCAGTACCGACACCAGCTATGACCTGACGTGGTCGTCACCGACGAGGCCCAGAAAAAGATCATCCTCGTCGACGTCACGGTCTCCTTTGAGAACAGGACTCCGGCATTTTGCGAAGCCCGAGCTTGTAAGCTGGAAAAGTTCGCCCCCCTGGCTGAGCGAAGGGCTATGAGGTGCAGATGGACGCCCTGATTTTCGGAGCCCTGGGCGCCTGGGACCCCTGCAACGAACATGTGCTGTGGACCTGCAGGATCGGTCGACGCTACACACGTCTCATGCGGCGCCTCATGGTCTCAGTCGCCATCCGATGGTCCAGGGACATCTACATCGAGCACATCACCGGCCACCGACAGTACCAGGAGGCGTGAGACAGAGTGATATCGTTCTCCCACTACGAGAAAGGGACCAAGTGACCTTCTCCGTTGTATCATATGAACCGGAACCATGAACTCCCTAAACATTAAATCTCACCAAATATGGGTCAATCCATCCTCATCATCATATCTACTCATTATACTCCACACCCGAACACAACCACTCTATGAACTTCATACCCTCATATCTCAATATCGTTACTTTGACCCATCAACCTTTTACCCCCAATCAGGGATATTGCAGATTATGTATTCCTCATGCCACCTGATCTTAAACCAAACTTTGCACCCTCGATAATCTGTATGTTATTCCTTGATAACCAGAAACTTCTATGCTCAAACTCTGTTCACTATTTTTTGTTAACATCATCTTAATAAAATTTTTAAGTCTATTATATGGATAACTCAGGGATTAGATCATACAGCCAAACAAAATGATAAACATAAAAAAGTATAGCTTGGGTGATGTGTAATGTCATCAAAACTGCAAGATGAGTAAAGCCTGTAATTCATGTTAATATATTTGTTTGATCAAGCTAGATTTTACTGTAAATAAATGTGAATTAATTAATATTAGGAAGCAAAACTACCTTCCTGCATGTTTGCTAATTTATTTTTATTGACTGTTCTGGACACTTGTCTTGAAATCATATGTTAATATTTGAGGACCCAGTCGCAATTCAAGTTATTTTACTACTTTGCATATGCTGATCCTATTGGTTAAATCTTCTTACTTTTATCAACTTTATCCTTGTAATTGCAGTATCCACAATTCATTAGTATTTCTGTAGATGTGCACAACCCATTTTAAGAAACATTTTTACATGCAAACCTATCAAACTTTCAGAGGATTTGCTATTATCCTTCTTATCATTTATCTTTTTCTCATTAATCAGAAGCAAACTCTTATCATAACAGAGAAGAAAATTCAACATAAAAGATCAGATAATTTATAATACGTTTTCAAAGAGCAAATAATAACCACCTTCGCAGGAAGTTTACTTTATGAAAAATCAATGGACCAAATTAACCCTTGGTGTAACTCCAGTGAAATTAACAACAGAAATTAATTTGGCCCATTATGTCCAATAGTGGATTATTTGTTTTGAAAATCAACTATTAAATAATGACATTTACACGCAGTTTTTTTCTTCATTCAATTATGTTATAATTGTTGTTTACAGACAGAGTGTGATATAAATAAACTATTGTAATGTCACAAAAATAGAATTATATATGGTGGTTCTTCATGTTGGAAACATCAGTTCAAATGGATGGTGCTAGTTTTCTCTCCTTTTTTGACAGGCAGCAGTGCAGGGAGTGAATAGCACTGAATGATTTTTGGTGCACTCCCTGCTTTCAGCCTTCTGATCCCCACACAAAGCTTCTATAATATCCCTTCTGAATAATAAACTAAAATTAAGAAGATTGGTATTCTTACTAATCAGGAAAAAATATACACAGAGTATCTGGTTGGGACATTATGGATTGCTGATTCTAAGATGCAGAAACCCCATTTACAGGTTAAAAATCTTAGACAACTTGCTGCCCATTTATCACCAATCCACGTTCTGGGCAATCCCAATGACCCCGATTAAAAACAAAACCAAAAAAACTTGGCACAAGCAAGGAATAGATAGGGAGACAAAACAATACTTCAGCCCTGTGAACATGAAACCCAAAGAGCACAGCTGCAGAGGGAAAAGTATTTTTAAAAGGGATGTAAGACTGATAAGGTTGCTGTCCTTACAGACCTCCACTGCATAGGATCCTTGTCTCTCCTCCCACCTGCCCCCTGCCCCTAACAAAAGAGGGCCCTAATTTACAAATGAGGGAAGCACCCTTTCAGCTTTGTAAACCTCAGAGATAATAGCAATGAATTAGGCTTGGTCTACACTACCCCCCCCAATTCGAACTAAGGTACGCAACTTCAGCTACGTGAATAACGTAGCTGAAGTCGAAGTACCTTAGTTCGAACTTACCTTGGTCCACACGCGGCAGGCAGGCTCCCCCGTCGACTCCGCGGTACTCCTCTCGCCGAGCTGGAGTACCGCAGTCGACGGCGAGCACTTCCGGGTTCGACTTATCGCGTCCAGACTAGACGCGATAAGTCGAACCCAGAACTTCGATTTCCAGCCGTCGAACTACCTGGTAAGTGTAGCCAAGGCCTTAGTTGAGCTACGGAAAATCCCGGCACTCGCTTTTGGGGCCCAGAAAAAAGGGGGAACAGTCTCTCAAAGAATACTTTCAAGATAACACTGAACAGTGCACTGATACACAGATACCCTCCCACCAACAACACAGGAAGGGGAACTCCACATGGACTCCTCCTGAGGGTCGAAATCACAGTCTGGACCTATACATAGAATGCTTCCGCCGACGTGCACAGGCAGAAATTGTGGAAAAACAACATCGCTTGTCTCATAACCTAAGTCGTGCAGAACGCAATGCCATCCACAGCCTCAGAAACCACCCTGACATTATCATCAAAGAGGCTGATAAAGGAGGTGCTGTTGTCATCATGAACAGGTCTGACTACCAGAAGGAGGCTGCCAGACAACTCTCCAATACCAAATTCTACAGGCCACTTTCCTCAGATCCCACTGAGGAATACACTAGGAAACTGCACCATCTACTCAGGACACTCCCTACACTAACACAGGAACAAATCAACATACCTTTAAGAGCCCCAACCAGGGTTACTCTATCTACTACCCAAGATCCACAAACCTGGAAATCCTTGAGGCCCCATCATCTCGGGCATTGGCACTCTCACTGAAGGACTGTCTGGATATGTGGACTCCCTACTGGACCCATGGGAAGGAGACCCTGGAAGAATTCCACCAAGATTTCAACAGCTTCCACCCCACCATCAACCTCAGCCTGGACCAATCTACATGGGAGGTCCACTTCCTAGACACCACAGTACAAATAAGCGATGGCCACGTTAACACCACCCTATACCGAAAACCCACCAACCGCTACGCCTACCTTCGTGCCTCCTGCTTCCACCCCGGACACACCACACGATCCATCTTCTACAGCCAAGCGCTGAGGTACAACCGCATTTGCTCCAACCCCTCAGAGAGACACCAACACCTACAAGACCTTCACCAAGCATTCTCAAAACTATGATACCCACACAAGGAAATAGAAAAACAAATCAACAGAGCCAGATGTTTACCCAGAAGCCTCCTGCTACAAGACAGGCCCAAAAAAGAAACCAACAGAACTCCACTGGACATCACCTACAGTCCTCAGCTTAAACCTCTCCAACGCATCATCTACAACCCATCCTGGACAATGATCCCTCACTTTCACAGACCTTGGGAGGCAGGCCAGTCCTCACCCACAGACAACCTGCCAACCTTAAGCATATTCTCACCAGCAACCATGCACCGCACCATAACAACTCTAACTCAGGAACCAACCCATGCAACAAACCTCGATGCCAACTCTGCCCACATATCTACACCAGCAACACCATCACAGGACCTAACCAGATCAGCTACAACATCACCGGCTCATTCACCTGCACGTCCACCAATGTTATATATGCCATCATGTGCCAGCAATGCCCCTCTGCTATGTACATTGGCCAAACTGGACAGTCACTACGCAAGAGGATAAATGGACAAGTCAGATATCAGGAATGGCAATATACAAAAACCTGTAGGAGAACACTTCAACCTCCCTGGCCACACAATAGCAGATGTAAAGGTAGCCATCTTACAGCAGAAAAACTTCAGGACCAGACTCCAAAGAGAAACTGCTGAGCTCCAGTTCATTTGCAAATTTGACAGCATCAGATCAGGATTAAACAAAGACTGTGAATGGCTATCCAACTACAGAAGCAGATTCTCCTCCCTTGGTGTTCACACCTCAACTGCTAGCAGAGCACCTCACCCTCCCTGATTGAACTAACCTCGTTATCTCCATACTGATTTATACCTGCCTCTGGAAATTTCCATTACTTGCATCTGAAGAAGTGAGGTTCTTACCCACGAAAGCTTATGCTCCCAATACTTCTGTTAGTCTTAAAGGTGCCACAGGACCCTCTGTTGCTTTTTTCAATGAATGTAAAAGTTCTTTGACTATTGTAATTGAAATTTTAAGGTCCTACTTTAAATATCCAAGCAGAATCAGAGATATCCTTTCTTGCAAAGATTTAGACCCAAAAAAGACAGAAAGGACGATCTCCTGATAAAAATGGAAGGAACTCAAAACTAATTAATTTACTTACACTCCCAATTGAAGAAATAGCCTCTAGAGAATACCTTAATGTAATAAGAGAGGCAGAGTTTGCAGTCACTTAAGAATCAGACTTAGACTATACAGGGAATAGTATCGCTGGACCAAAGGCACTAAAATGACACTGCCCTAAGAAAACCCACCACAATACAGTGTGATTGTATAAGTTCTAACAGTAAAAATGCTGACTGAGCTCAAAGGTGTGAAATTGTATAGAACAAGAGACCAGACCCTCAAACAACCGATAATCCTGTAAACAAATTCCAAACTATGAGGTAAACAACAATTTCTTTATTGTGGTCTGCCACAGGAATCCACTCACTCACCATGGGTGGTGCCTCCTCATGGCTGTTCTGGGGATTAGCTCTCTTCCAGGTCCCACCCTCCTCACCCCCCGCATTCTACTCCCACTGGCCTCTCTCACTCCAGGAGCTGCAGCTTCCTCTTCGTAACTCAATCCTCTGGCCAGGTCACTAAGTGGTTTCCCCTTCCGGGGCAGAGTCTCACTGGAGCCACTGTCCAGGCAATGCCACTTAGTCAGTGACTGGTAGGGGAACTCAGGCTCACCCGTCACCCAAGTTCCAGCCTGGGGACCCTACAACAGAGAGCCAAAGTCTGTTGAGTCCCTAACGCTGCTGGCTTTTCCCCTGGCTGCTTCCTACTTCACTTCCCACTTGCTTTCTTCTGCAACCTTCTCTATTCTGGGTATGTCCTTCCCTCAGAGCCAGGCACCCCGGGGTCCTGCTCTTTCCCTTAGTGCCATCCTTCCCTCTCTAATGCACAAAGTGGCTGCAGACTTCCTCACTGCAACCCTTTCTGGTGCCAGCTTCCTGGCTTTATGCTAATCCAGCCTCAGCTGAGCTCCATCTTCCAGTCAGGTCTTGCTTCGCCAGCCTAAATCCCTCATGTGTGGCCTATCTCACTAATTGGCCCTTTTCTCAGCTTTCTTAACCCTTTTGGGGATGGTGAACACCCCTCACACGGTCCTATAAAACTGAAGGGAGAAAATTATAAATAGCACAAGGAACACCTAGATTGTAAGAGAGTATCAGACACCATATCGGATAGCCCCAATCTCTCTAAATTTAAACTTTCACAAGCAAAATCATTCTGGGAAGAGCTGCCATGTCAGAATGCAGAAAGGAACCCTTTGGCATGCAAAACAAAAGGAGATGGTCAGCAGCTGATAGCTGCAACAGATCTGTAAACCAAGCTCATCCAAAGAGTTTTGTGCTGGATCTTGTTGTGACCAGTTCATTGCTAGACAACCTCACTTTTGAATTAGAAGGTTAAATGCAGAAGGTAGAGGTGCAAGGTCCATTGCTTTTGATGAGGGCAAGAACTAAGGTTTGTGTGTAAGTAAGCACTGCTTTGATTTAAAGAGCACTGAAAAAACTGAAGTGCCAGCTTACTAACCTGAGCTACACACTGTTTATGTGGAGTTCTCTTTTGGACTATGTACAGTTTGCTTGAGTCCTGTGACTCCAGATGAGCTCCCCATCCTGTGAGATGGAGACTGACATTCAGGGTTAGGATTAAACCAATCCAGCTCATGGAGAATTACTACCTCCATTAAGTATTTTTCCTGGAGAAGATTGGTAATGGAAAAAAGATACTTTTGCTTTTAGATATAGAAGAGATTAGGAGTGACTGAAAATCATTACCATATTAAGGCTGTTGGTTGTCTCAGTCCATATCACAAGAAACATCACCAAGACTGGCACGCTCGAGGACATTCTTAAGATAGACCAAGGACTGAATAGGTGCAGACAGTGAAGCACTGATGAGAGTAGTGATACTTGGCATTTATACAGCACTTGGAATCTTCAAATTCTATACAAACATATGTCAGCTAATCCACCCTCACATAATAGAAGTGGTCCCCTCCAGAGTAAAACTGAGGTACCTAGGTAGAACCTACAGTACATATACAAGAGACACATTTATAAATTCATTTCAGTTTTAGAGATATTATGGGTTCTAGAATTTAAAGAATACAGAATATAACAGCAACTAGAATGAAATTTTCAAATGCATTCACTATAAACAGAGGTCTTCAGTCTCCGTGGCTGTCAGTTTGGCACCTGAACAAACACAAGAACTACATTCATGCACTACTGGCTTGCTGCCTAGAAAATTGAGAAATAATTTTATTGTGGGTCAAAAGAAACATTTGATTCAATCCAAAATAAAAAAAAAAAAATTGGACTTCAATTTTATTTAAAAAATATTAAGAAAAGTTAAAGTAAATTTTGAAACAAAGAGTCATTTGGAAAATGTCAAAACAAGGAGTTTTTCTGTTTTGGGAATTTTGTTTGTTTTTTCTTCCTGTCAGAGTGAAACAATTCAGCAAATTCAACACAAATGTGTGACATGTTTCAGTTGACCCAAATCTGCATTTTGTAGTAGTCTGGTTTATAGGAGATAATGGGGGCATCAAGTTCCCAAACTACAACTCCCATGAGGCAATGTGCCAAAATGGGAACATGCAGTTTAATGTTGAACTGACTGGAAATTAAGCATTTGGGGTCATTTCAACAAATCAGACCAAAATGTTTTGACTTTGGGAATGTTGAAATGTTTAATTTTGATCAAAAATGTTGAAACAATTGATCAAAACAGAACAGAAATGTGACACCTGAATTGAAAATCTTTTTGAATTTCTGTTCCATGAAAAATATCAAAAAACTTTTCATTCTGATTTAGAATGAAAACAAAAATGTTGACATGTCAGAATTTTCCACAGTATGAAAATTCTGAATTTTGCTCAATAGATTTTTTTGAACTGAAGGAAATCTTGAGATATATCTTGAAAGATCCTTTTTTAGCTCAGGACTCCAGAAATTCTTGAGACATATCTTGAAAGATGAAGTCTGAACAGCTGACATAGTGCTTTCACCCAGTCACACATGGTACACTACTTAAATATTAGTGGAGATAGAAATAATATATATTGAAACATCTAAATGCACTGGGAAGTTCAGAGAGGCACACTACTAGCAGTGCTTCTGCAGAGGGAAAGCAGTACTGGTGATTAGAAACCTGGAAAAAAGAAGGCGTCAAAAACCCTGATTGTTGCTGCTTGCCTGTCAATGGAGAAGCACAGATTGGAGATCTCTAAGAGTGAAGAGCGTATTATGTATTATATTTTTTCATAAGAGAATTAGTAGATGTTCTAAAAAGGGGCAGCTTTAAATATACAAGAGCATCAGTGAAAGTGTGTGTAGGATACCTGTGCAAAATAGGAACTTGCAATCTCACCTTTGCCATTGATCTATATAGCTTCTTGGAAACAGTACAGAATAGCTACTTTTCTGATGATGGCATTGTATATTTAATCATAAATAATCTGAATCATTAATGACTACATCTTCAATCATTTTATAACAGAGAATGGAAACATTAGTAATTACACTTCCAATATAACTAAACATTTTCAAATTGTTCATTTCCTAAGGATAGGTCTGTTTAAGGAAAGTAGCTGACAAAGCACAATTCCAATTTACTTCATGGTTGGTATAATACAGAATATTCTAAAATTTAATTGATGGGATTTAATATCATGTCTCCCTTTAGCTTTCATGGAAACTAGGCCGCTAAATCCCTATTCACCTCATACAAAATGTGTCCCCACATACTTATTCATACTTTTCCAGCTATGTGTAGAAGTGGTGCAATTCCCTCTTCAGTAAAGGCTGCAGAATGTATTTAGACTGCTGTTGAAAAAAATACTACAGAATGTCTCACAAATAAGAAAACAGGTAGTGGCAAACAGTCGATCATTCTCCTCAGCACTAATGTAAAGGAATGCTCCATCAAGGAAATTATAAGCTACATCCAGCTTCTTATTAGTATGCTTTCCTACTGCTTAGCAGCCAGAGGCAGATACAGCAAGACACAGAATTCCTGTTGATGCCAAACTTGCTCCAATACAGGTCACAGTATTATAAGCAAAATATTAAGTGCTTAGTTGAAAATTGGTAGAAATAAACTTTCAGGATTACTTACCTGGTTCTCTTCATGAGAAACCCTCATCTGCTCTTTAAGAACTGACATTCTGGCAGCTTCTTCTTTTCTCAAGACTCTTTCCTTTTTTAGCTCAGGACTCCAGAAAGTCTTGATGCTATTCATGGAAGATCCCAGCTTACTGTCCTTGATATCCAGTTCTTTTCTCAGAAGATCATTCTCTCTTTGTAGTTCCTTGAGCTGAGCCTGTAGATCTAGCATGGTACTATCCCTTACCTGTCTCAGCATAGAGGGAACTTGATGATGATGATGATGTGAAGATGTGGTCAGACCTCCATGCTGATCAGTATAAGAAAGGACATCTGTGTGAGAAAGTCCAGCTGAAGCAATATTTGGACTACTCCCCATGGCTGTGACTCGACCACCATACACAGCTCGATTTGTAGCCCTTCCAAGAGTCATTGTGCCCTTTGGGAAAGTAGTAGATGCTACACCTTCATGGTCACTAAGATACATCGGTCCAGATGTTGCATAGGCTGCATTAAGGGACTGGATGTTCTCCATTGATAGTGTCTTACCCGTTCCTCCACCTCCCCCGCTGCTTGTTCTCCTGTGGCCCAGACGAGGAGATCTTGGCAAACGAGGAGACCTGGAAGGACTGCCTTCCAAATTACTGATTGTTCTTGCACTTCCATACATTTTTCTACTACTGTGAGGTACTATTTAATAAGAAATTAGTAACACTGATGTTGGATATTAAACCTATAATTCCAGATAATAATGCTGGCAAATGGTTTCACTGCATTCTTCAAGAAGGCAAAAACTGATGAAGATCTGGAAAAAAAAAATAGTTAAAGTTGAATAAAGTAACAAATTAAATATAAAGTAACTTTACAATGATGAAAGTGGCTCAGAAAACACAGCATACATCAACTGGTCTTGGAATAATTATTTTTAAAGTAAGAATAATACTGTATTTTACATTTAGGATTATGACCTGTGAATTTCCATATTTAATGGAATTTCAAATGGAGAAACAACTGTTCATTTTTTTCTTGCTAGAAACTATTTTTGGCATTTTGACGTAGTAACACTGTGGACCAAATAGATCCCTAATGTAACTTCAGTCATTTAAATCAATTCGTTTAAATCAATTATCACAATGAAATTACACCAGGGATGAAACTGTCTGATGTCTACACAAAAACAAATTGAAACCAGAGGTCAAGAATATATTTTCAAAACACAACATATCTGTTTTCCTGTAATAACATTGGCTGAAGAAATACCACAATGGTGGGGACATGATGGAGGCCACGAGAGGGGAGGTTAAATAAAACACAGTACTTCTGATAGCTCTGCTTTAGCGGTAGAAACAGATATTGTTAAGCTAAATTTTAAGGTTTACAATAAGACAGTTAATTTCAGAGAATAATTGTCATCAGAACAATTAGAAATTATTAGAAAGATGACTGGTACTATAAATCACAGGCTTGTTGGTATTTGTCGTTTGCCTACTTCAAGGAAAAAAGTATATTATAAACAGTTAATTCTTTCCTCAAGTAAAGGAGGGACTGTCAAATCTCCTTTTCTGCATTTGGTGTCATAATGGTATTTCTGTAGCAAGCTTACTTTTGTAATTGATTTAAATAATCAGAACAGTTAAAGTTACTGGGAATTTCATAACCAGTAAAAATAAACATAATAATAAAGAATCTGATAATACCAGGAACATCTGATCCACATTTGTCACCCATAACTATGAGCCTTCACTGATTTTTTTTTAAACAACAAACAAGCATTCCAAGCAATCTGTGAAATTAAGTAACTTGGCTGCGATAACTAAACTAGATCTAAAATAATTTCTTAAAGAGGTGATTAGTTCAGAGCAGCAGCAGCAAGTCTAAGGCCTGGTCTACACTAGGCGTTTATGTCGAAGTTAGCGCCATTACATCGAATTAACCCTGCACCCGTCCACACCGCGAAGGTATTTAGTTCGACATAGAGGTCTCTTTAATTCGACTTCTGTACTCCTCCCCGACGAGGGGAGTAGCGCTAAATTCGACATGGCCATGTCGAATTAGGCTAGGTGTGGATGGAAATCGACGCTAATAGCTCCGGGAGCTATCCCACAGTGCACCACTCTGTTGACGCTCTGGACAGCAGTACGAGCTCGGATGCTCTGAACTGCCACACAGGAAAAGCCCCGGGAAAATTTGAATTTGAATTCCTTTTCCTGTCTGGCCAGTTTGAATCTCATTTCCTGTCTGGACATCGTGGCGAGCTCAGCAGCACTGGCAACGATGCAGAGCTCTCCAGCAGTGATGGCCGTGCAATCTCAGAATAGAAAGAGGGCCCCAGCATGGACTGATCGGGAAGTCTTGGATCTCATCGCTGTGTGGGGCGATGAGTCCGTGCTTTCCGAGCTGCGATCCAAAAGACGGAATGCAAAGATCTACGAGAAGATCTCTAAAGACATGGCAGAGAGAGGATACAGCCGGGATGTAACGCAGTGCCGTGTGAAAATCAAGGAGCTGAGACAAGGCTACCAGAAGACCAAAGAGGCAAACGGACGCTCCGGATCCCATCCCCAGACATCCCGTTTCTACGAGGCACTGCATTCCATCCTCGGTGCGGCCGCCACCACTACCCCACCAGTGACCGTGGACTCTGAGGATGGGATAGTGTCCACGGCTGGATCCTCGGACATGTTAGCGGACGGGGAAGATGAGGAAGGAGATGAGGAGGACGAGGCAGTCGACAGCGCTCACAACGCTGATTTCCCCGACAGCCAGGATCTCTTCATCACCCTTACAGAGATCCCCTACCAACCCTCCCCAGCCGTTACCCCGGACACAGAATCTGGGGAAGGATCAGCCAGTAAGTGTTGTAAAAATCTAAACATTTATTTGTAACAGAACAGGAATATTAACAATTTAAAAAATGGGTTTCTCATGATTAGTTTGATTAGCTTAACGGTTCAGTCATGGGCAGTGCAACTATTGAAAAAAAATCTAGCAATGTCCGGTTTTGCATGATTGTCCTGCCCAAGCCGCTCTACTGGTTAGTCACTGCTACAGCAGCTACAGTAAAATGCGGTCTATATGTCCGGGGATGGAGCAGAAATCCTCCTGTGACATCTCGAGGAAGCTCTCCTGGAGGTAATTGGAAATCCGCTGCATTAGGTTCTTGGGGAGAGCGGCCTTATTGGGTCCTCCGTAGTAGGACACGTTGCCACGCCACGAGACAAGCAAGTACTCTGGAATCATTGCTCTGCACAGCATGGCGGCATACGGCCCTGGTCTTTGGAGGCTTTCCCGGAGCATTCGCTCTTTCTCGCTGTCAGAGATCCTCATGAGGGTGATGTCGCTCATGATGACCTGCTTTGAATGAGGTAGGGGAATGTTAGTGTTGGGACTGCTTTGCCGTTCCTTTACAGAACTGTAACCGCTGGTTTGCAGCCACGCGGTGGAGGCGGGAGAGGGGCAGCCGAAAGGGATCGTTCCCGGGGACAGCCGCGAGGGTGTGGGACAGGAGCAGACTTCCTGCTTGCCGAATTGCTGGCAGCAGGGACCGACATTGATTTCAATGTGAAATGAGGCCATTGCTAATATTAAAGTTTTAAGCTGCCACAAGTCTACGGCTTACCATGTCTGCCTGCAACAGAAATTCCGTTCTCCTGAGAGGCTTCTCAAATGTGCTGTAGAAGACCCCAGGCACTGAATGCGAAGGCCGAGAATTCGACCTTGTGCTGAGTGCGCATGTGATAGGTGCTGTGCATGGTCTTGTTCACAGAGAAAGACTATGTTCTTTGTTCACAACTACATTTATCTTTCTGAGGAATTCACTCCCTTTTTCCCATTCCCACAGCCCCATCTGCGACTGTCTCACAACCTAGCCTGTCATCACACTCCCAGAGGCTAGCGCGGATTAGGCATAAGAAGAAGAGGACACGGGAGGACATGTTCTCGGAGCTTATAGCCTGCTCCAGAGCCCAGGCAGCACAGCAGACCCAGTGGCGGGAGAACTTGACCCGAATGCACCAAGCCAACATGGATCGGGAGGAGAGGTGGCGTCAGGAAGACCAGCAGGCGACTCAAACCCTGCTTGGACTAATGAGGGAGCAAACGGACACGCTCCGGCGCCTTGTGGATGTTCTGCAGGAACGGAGGCAGGAGGACAGAGCCCCGCTGCAGTCCATCTCTAACCGCCCTCCCCCGCCACCAAGTCCCATACTCCCCTCACCCAAAGTGCACAGAAGGAGAGGCGGCAGAGTCCCTGCTAACTCTCACTCCACCCCTGCAGAGAGCTCGAGCAGCAGAAGGCTCTCATTCCCCAAAATTTGACAAGTTCTTTCCTTCCCGCCTGACACAAGCCCCCGTCCAAGTTTCACTTTCCCAGTTCCATGTTTGGTTGATAATAAAAAATACGTTTCTGTTAACTACTGTTTCCATCATGTTCTTTTGGAGGAGGGGGGGATAGGGGGTTGGTAATTCGACAGGACAGTCACCTTTGGCAGGGTATATAGTCGGGGGCAGGCACAGCAGCAGGGCACATACATAGTGCAGTGATGCAGTGACTAGTTACCCTGGTTAGTCTGGGAGGTTGTTTTCATGTTATGTGGTGGGGGGTGGGTTGCTCTGTGACTTTGTGGCAGGGGAGGGCAGTTACAGATCTTAAGCGGCGGTCCTTAGGCAGGATCACAGAGCCACACAGCAGGGGATCTGTAACCGTCCTCCCCCTGCCACAAAGTCACATAGACCCCCCCATACACACAGTCCCTATCAGGAGGGGTGACAGGCTCCGTTGAAACAACCATCCCACCGCAGCGGAGCCTGTCAATCCTTGAGTTTAGAAGCTGCATTCGCGCCACTACAGTACACCCGCTCCGCACCACAGTCTGCGTCCCAGTTTTAAAAAATTCCCGCGAATACAGTATTAAAGAAAACGGTGTGCTTTAACAAAGTAGAACTATTTTTATTTTGAAACGTGTGTTGGAAGTGGGGTGAAGGGGGTATGTAACTGGATAGGATAGTCAACATTAACTGGGTAAAGAAACGGGGGCAGGTTTAGCTTCTCAATACACAAACTTTAAAGTCACAGGTTACCCTGCTCACTCAGGAACTTTGCTTTCAAAGCCTTCCGGATGCACAGCGCTTCCCGCTGGTCTCTTCTAATCGCCCGGCTGTCTGGCTGTGAGTAATCAGCAGCCAGGCTATTTTCCTCAACCTCCCACCCCGCCATAAAGGTCTCCCCCTTGCTCTCACAGAGATTGTGGAGCACACAGCAAGCTGCAATAACAATGGGGATATTGGTTTCGCTGAGATCACAGCGAGTCAGTAAGCTTCTCCATCTCCCCTTGAGACGTCCAAAAGCACACTCCACCACCATTCTGCACTTGCTCAGCCGGTAGTTGAAGAGTTCTTTTTCAGTGTCCAGGGCGCCAGTATAGGGCTTCATGAGCCAGGGCATTAGCGGGTAGGCTGGGTCCCCGAGGATGACTATAGGCATCTCCACATCCCCAAGAGTTATTTTGTGGTCCGGGAAGTAAATACCTTGCTGCAGCCGTCTAAACAGACCAGAGTTCCTGAAAACACGAGCGTCATGAACCTTGCCCGGCCATCCCACGTAGATGTTGGTAAAACGTCCCCTGTGGTCCACCAGTGCTTGCAGCACCATGGAAAAGTATCCCTTTCTGTTAATGTACTGGCTGGCCTGGTGTTCCGGTGCCAGGATAGGGATGTGAGTTCCATCTATGGCCCCACCGCAGTTTGGGAATCCCATCGCTGCGAAGCCATCTATGATGGCCTCCACGTTTCCCAGGGTCACTACCTTTGGCAGCAGTACATCAACGATTGCCTTGGCTACTTGCATCACAACAACCCCCACGGTAGATTTGCCCACCCCAAACTGGTTCGCGACTGACCGGTAGCTGTCTGGCGTTGCAAGCTTCCACAGGGCTATGGCCACTCGCTTCTGGACAGTCAGGGCTGCTCGCATCCGGGTGTCATTGCGCTTCAGGGCAGGGGACAGCAACTCACAAAGTTCCAGGAAAGTTCCCTTCCGCATGCGAAAGTTTCGCAGCCACTGGGATTCATCCCAGACCTGCAGCACTATGCGGTCCCACCACTCAGTGCTTGTTTCCCGTGCCCAGAATCTCCTTTCGACGGCATCAACATGACCCATTGCCACCGTGATGTTCTCGGCGCTGGGTCCCCTGCTTTCTGAGAGGTCTGTGCTACTCTCAGACTTCAGGCCATCACCGCGTTGACGTAGCCTCCTCGCCTGACTTTTCTGCATCTGCCTCAGGGAAAGGTGTGTGATAAGTTGCGAGGCGTTGAGAGCGGCCACAACTGCAGTGATGGTTGCAGCAGGCTCCATGCTCGCAGTGCTGTGGCGTCCGCGCTGTCACTGACTAGAAAAGTGCGCGAACTGATTTCCCGCCGGCGCTTTCAGGGAGGGAGGGCGGGAGTGATGGACAGATGACGACAGTTACCCAAAAGCACCCTGGACACATTTTTTTTACCCAGAAGGCATTTGCGGCTCCACCCAGAATTCCAATGGGCAGCGGGGACTCCGGGAACTGTGGGATAGCTGACCACAGTGCACCACTTCCAATGTCGACGCTTTCCCCGTTAGTGTGGACTCACAAAGTCGAATTACTGTCCTTAGTGTGGACACACACGTTCGACTTTGCAATATCGATTCCAAAAATTCGATTTAAGTAAAATCGAACTACTCTCGTAGTGTAGACAAGGCCTAAGTCACTTAAATCTGTGATTTTTAAGCATTTCCTCAGGACATTACGACTACATACAGGTACCCTATTCCAATTCTATAATGTCCATTCTACATTTGTGTTGAGGGTTGTTGTTGTTTTTTTGGTGGGGGAGGGAGAAGAGACAGAGGGAATGTAAATATTCTTAAACCAAGAATAAAGCTAGTATATTAAGTCATTGCCACTGTGTTTGAACCATCTTGAAAAAGCAATTATGGACAATAGTGCAAACAAAGACAAAAACAAGTCCCCACTATACCAGAGAAATGTACCATTGCAAACCATTCTAATCCCCAAGATTTGTAAACCATCCATGACCTCATACAAGTGTGTTCCAACTGGTTTACATGGATTCTAAAAACTGTTGGGAGTAGACTAGGTTTTCAATAGATCTAAGAATCAGTATAGTGTAAACCACTTCAGTCTGAGCTGTTTCATTGCAAGCATGGATTTGGACACGCTAAAATGTTTCTTCTTGGTCCCCTTGGTACTATTCTGCAGCACATCAGTGCCCTTTCAAAATATTCCAGAATCCACTTTTTATGCGAATTGCCCCTGGAATTATAGGACTAGTACCTGGAGGGCATTGCAATGGAAATGGTTTAAAAGAGTGATTGTGGATATGGGGCAAAAATGCAAGGTTCTGATGCCCTTCAATGTAGCTAAAATGAACACACCGAATGGTTTGTGCTGAAACTGTTTCTATCCAAGCAGTCCAATTTCAAATAGTTCCCTTCTCTAGTGCAAATACAGCCCTAGGCAAACTGGATCAACCAGTGCTAACAAAACATTGTTTTGTATTAACCAGTTTAACGAGAGTCACTGTTTCCTGTTGGTTTGTATTTTCCCGAGCAGGTGAGAGGCAGTTCTGTTGTCCCAAAATACAGATGTTTCTTCCATGTAGAAATAAGCCTCAATTTTGCAGGATGCCACACAGGCGCATCCATTCTGACAAGTACTGGAATTTTGACTATTTAAGCAGAAATAGTGAATGTGAAATTAGACTCTAGCAACGCTCTCCTGCTGAAGTATACAAGTAAATTCCAATGAAGTCAATGGGAACTACTCAGCCTTTAGAGTAATGCTGAAACATTTTAATCATATAGGCCAAAGCCTTGCCCAAGCAATTGAGCCCTGAAGCCGTTTGGAGTCTTACTGGAATTCTACTGCAATGGAGGCAGATTCAAATCCTAGAAGAGCCAGATGCAGTTTCCCTATCTAAGTTCTTAAGACAGTGCCCATTATCCTAGTATTTGGGTGCCCAAACATGCCCCCAGTAAAGAGACAAAATCTATGTCTTGCCAGCTCCAGCTGACAGGTGGTATATAACAATTGATTCACTAGGGTACACAATATTTCTGACATCTCAGTTCCAAAACAATCAGGGTGTGAAGTTAAGGTCACTGAAGCAGAGAACACACAGCACCTCATGACTGTTGGGGTCGGGACGATTTGATCCTTTCTCATAATTCCCCAATCACCCTCTCACCAATTTTTTTTTTTTTAAAATATAGTCAGAAATCCCTGATGATCTCTACTTCCCCACAACTGCACAATAGGTATAGGAGTGAGGATCCATATATAACAACTCAAAGATCATGCAGCTAATTTATATGTGCTTCCCACCACCAAGAGCAACTCCTTTCCACACTGATAAACAGTTGGCACAGTGATAAGCAAGGAGATGCAGTGGTAATGGACTACCAAAATCCTTAGTATTATTTAAACTGAGCTCACTTAAAAGCTTCAGATGTGGGAGGCTGAGGTATTGGTGAGGTTGTGTCTCAGAAAAACATAGGACTCACCTACAGTATATTAGGACCATGTCTGGTATTCTAATGCCACCATTTCTACCACAATTTGGTATGGGTATGATTTACATTGGCTCCTTTAATTAATTTATTAAGTTACTTAGCCCTCCTTTTTTAGCTGTAGTCTGTTCAATTCCTTCCCTCTCCAGCATGTGTGAAGTCTGTAAGATTAATGACTGTAAGAGAGCAATAATTTGGGTCTTGTTCAACACTGATTTTTTTCATCAATCCCTATTGCTGAGCTTGTAGAAAGAGGCCTTGCTTTTCCCCAGACTTCTCCTTTACTGTGTGCTTTTGTGATATGTTCACATTTCTGTTTTAATAATGTAACCTATATGTGAAAGTTCTGAAAACAAGAAAAAAAAAAGTGAGGAAACAGCAACTGAAAAATTACTTAAGAAACATCTGCAGTTCATGTGTATTTTAATTTGCAATCCATTGCACATCTTATTTTGAATTATACAGATCTGCATGCAAAATGTAGCCAGTGCAAAATACAGCATACAAACGTGTTTCCTTATGTGGGAGTACATCAATTAATTGTGGGCTAATCCTGTTCCTTTCTGCATGGCTGTGAAAGAGTCCCTGATGCAGTAGAAGCAGTTTAGAATTGCTGCAAGGAGGAGACGAGAAAGATTTTGAGGGCACCTACACAGAGGGTCCTCCTTCCTGAAATCCATACAAACTAGCTCCACAGGGATTTCCTGCGTCCCCCAGGTATCAGAATTCAGGGGCCAGCATGGAGCCCAGGAGCAGCAGGGGACACTTCCCTCAGGGCCACAGTAGCAGCCAGCCCCACCGCTTATAGACTCTACTGGCATTTAACCCAGTTCGTGAGCTTGGGCTGAGGAAGAGGCACATGCCGAGGATTCAGACCCTGGAAATTAAATGACATTTACAATGTTTCTCTTGAATAAATGCTATCAGCACAAAATGTAATTCATTTAGAAGCAAACACTGCTGCCCCCATCCCTCAAGCATGGAGTGTCCTAAACCAGAGCAAAACCAGGTGGTTCCAGGGCATGGAGACTGGAGAGTAAATCAAAGAGAGATCATGCCAATGATAAGCATCTCCTGCATATCACCCTAGAAGGGTCTTTAGGAACAAAGTCAGGGGATCCACAACCACATGCGTCCACCAGCCACTGAAGCTACAGAGGTTGCAGTAGCAAGCCTAGAGCAGCTCCAATACAGCTATGTGGACTGGCTTGGGAGGACTGCATTCTTCCCCATCCCCACCCAAACTTTTCTGTGGCCCCTCTTCCTCCCAAGCTCATTTACTCAGGCCTGGGACAGAGTGTAGGATTTGGTCCATATTAGATATGGATCAGGGTCATATTTTCTTTAAACAGTTACTTTCCATTTTTTAAAAATCCAATCATTTCAATGTAGTGGCACTAGACATATTAAAAACTGCACATTTATTGTCTCAACAATTTATTTTAATAGCTTTTAAATGTGTATTTTATATTAATTTCTAAAGCTACCTGTTATTATTTTAATATCAAATTTGTTTAATGTAAAAAAGGATTTGGGGCCTCTTAAGAACACATGCTCAGAAAGAAAATTATTGGCTATTTTATTTTCGGGTCTCCCCCTGAAGATCTGAGAGAATAGGGAATAGTCTATTTTAGGAAGAAAGTACTTCTTGATGGCTGTTCTAAATTAGGTTTCATTTATTTTCAAGATTTCTGCCTCATCTCATCATCTGTATTCTGCTGACAATAATATCATGGACTCACATGATCTACATAAGTCTCACACACTGGATTTTATTTGAATTTTACTTTCTATTTTTATTTAGACTAATAACTCAAGCTTTTAATTCTAGTACTGCCTTACTACTATATTTCCAAGTGCACTAATATTCTTGTGGTACACATTATACAGTTTTCTTGCAAGAATATAATCTTCACTAAGCTCTGAGGTTTGTTTTATATTCATTATTATATCTTCATCCTGTTTACTTATTTCTACACAGAACCATTAATTTTGTTAAGATCCTGTTTGGATTTTGCTAGCGCTAAATCACTTCCACTGAATTAAAAGCTTGTGAGAAATTTTCTACATTGTACCTGTCTATATTTTTATCTCCTAATGAATCACAAGCGCATTGCATGCATAGATGAGATCTGTCTATTTATAACATATCCCTGATTGTAGCATCTGAGCACCTGTAAACTGGACAATCAGTTTACATGTAAAATGTTGATGATTGTGTTATATTCCATAGATTCCCTGGTCTGTGACTTTTAGACCTTAAAGAAACAGAAACAAAAACAAAAACAAACAAAGACACATGAAGCTTGGTACAAATCCCCAGTACAATAGGGTTGCCAAGCATCTGGTTTTCGACCGGAACACCCGGTGAAAAACAGACCCTGGCAGCTCCAATTGGCACTGCCGACCGGGCTGTTAAAAGTCTGGTTGGCGGTGCAGCAGGGGCCCAAGACTAAGGCAGGTTCCCTACCTGCCCTGGCTCCACTTGGCTCCCAGAAGCAGCTGCCAGGTCCCTGCAGCCCCTAGGCGCAAGGAGACTCCCATTGGCTGGGAACCGTGACCAAAGGGAGCTGCAGGGACAGTGCCTGCGGACACGAGAGCAGCGCACAAAGCCTCCCTACCTGCTCATGCAACTAGGAGCCATAGGGACCTGGCGGCCGCTTCCTGGAAGCTGCAGTAAATGCTGCCCGGACCACACATCCTGAACCCCCTCCTACACCCAAACTCCCTCCCTGAACTCACACCCTGCAACACCCGCACACCCGAACTGCCTGCCCCAGCCCTGAGCCACCTCCTGCACCCCAAATCCCTCATCCCCGGCCCCACCCCAGAGCCTGTACCCCCAGCCGGAGCCCTCACACACACACACACAGCCAGGTGAAAGTGAGCGAGGGTGGGAGACAACGAACAACGGAGGGAGGGGGGATGGAGCGAGAGGGGGTGGAGCCTCGGAGGAGGGACATTCAGTTTTGTGTGATTCGAAAGTTGACAACCCTACCAGTACATCTACTTCCACAGTAGACACAACAATTGCACTGAACTACCATGAAATGACTGTATACTAAAAAACATAGAGAAACTTATCAATATCTGAATGAATGTCTGACTCGTGCAGGCAACAAAATGTAACACAGGTTACATGAAAAGAGCAATAATTATGTCACAGAAGTCACCATATGGACAAAAACAAACCACCATTAGGAACTCAACAGATAGAGACAATTTTCACCTATATCACATCAATAGTTTAATCTCTAGCTCTGAGCAAAAACAACAACACATCTCCTAGAAACTTTTTGAAAAAATGGCAATTTTTTCAGGGTTTATATCTCTGCAACTCCTAGCTCAAATGACCCTAAATTTAGGTCACTAACCCTATCCTGCACTCCCATAAGGCACATCAAATTTCAAAGGGTATCCTACTAAACATGTCAATTTTAGAGAACTTAGGAAGGTCAATCTTTAAACAGAAGTTGTGACGCAACCTTAACTATAGTGGTATTGCTGCACCACTATAACCCTGGCGACTCCACTTGGAACCTCAAACACCATTTACACTCTCTTTCTCCTCCCTGGTCCAGCATCTTCTCGCTGTCACCACCAAAACCTGGAAACAAGCTACTCCTGAAATAGTGAAACACCTGAAGACTTGCCAATGTTCTCATTACCGAGAGCTCCAACATCTGTAACTTCATTGATGCTTACTAAAAACCACAAAATAATATGCATTGCCAAGTAAGTATAGACATTATCAACCTGATTTTTAATATGCTCAGAAAGCCTTCCAAACTGTCTGGACATAGTTCAGTACTTCGAAAGTTCCCTGGAGGTAAAAGGAAAACAAAATAACAGATATAAAAAGGACTGGGAGATGAGAGAAAGAAAGAAGACACAGTGTCTCTATACTCTCCCTTATAACTTATCTTTCCAACATTTTTAAACACCTCAGTTGACAAATGGTTTCTGGAAAAGATGCATGCCTACTTCACAAATAAAAGTGAGTCTTGACATCCTTTATGAATTCTTTAAAATATACCCTCACCATAGAATGGTAAGCAGGATTTATCCAAGTTTTGAGGGATGCACGCTTTTATAACCAGTGGCCCAGAACTGGAGGCATTTATATTTTATTGTTAGCTTTATCTGGGATTTTTCTTGTTTTAATTGTGGCTCAACACATCACCAAACAAAGCAGGATATAATTTTCTTTGAATATTCTTTTTTTTACATTTATTACTGCATTAAAAACAAAAAGTGAGGAAAAATTGGAAAATGGAAAAGTGAAACACATTGTATAGAAGGGTGTATTCATTAGCTAATCTGAGTTCTACAGCACTTTTTTCATTTTACTATATCTATACTAAAAAGATAATGAACAAAAAGCCTGTTCATATATGCACTAGACATTGTGTTTATCAAAATTTAAATGTCCTTTTTTGGTTTACTGCATGGAGGTATGAGCAATGATCAAATGAGAAGGGGGGTTATAAACCGGTCACAACCACACAATATGATTCTTTATATTTTAAAATATCTGTTAAGAGTTTGAAAAACTAAATTTAAAAAAAACTGAGGGATACAAATACATATTGGTATGTTCAGATTTTTTAAATGTTGCTAACATACACCATTACAATATACCAAATGGCAACATTCAAATTTAGATTATTTTTAAATCATGCTCTGAAACTGGATTGCTGGTATTATTATAGTCTTTTTACTAATATTGTAAATTTCAGCTAACACATAATTTAAGCAATAATTTCAGAAATGTTCAGAAGACTCACTGCTGTAGTGTGTTACAACAAAATGTATAGATCTGTGTATGAGAATTTAACTGATTACTCTACCACCTGATGGTGTACGTTGCTGAGCACCCTCAACTCCCGCTGATGTTAATGGAAGTTGAGGGCATTCATCACCTCACAGGAGGTGCTCTTTTCCAGATTGCATTCTAGCTAATGCAAATGGAATGGCGAATGAAGGAGAGAAAAGGAATGGTTGTAGAATATGCATCTTAGAATGTATAAGATTGTAAAATAAAGCTGTCAGGCATTCTGCTGCTGTCAGGCACAGTGACAGCAATTAATACTTATTGTGTGTTCACAAAATTCCAACAATGAAAACCGTTTGCCCCAAAAGCAATATTAAGCATGTTGGGTAGCAGGCATGCTGAATGAATGAGCATTATATTGTTACCAAATGTAGGTGAGTAGAAAGTCACTACTGCCTTTAATTTTTTTCCAGAGGTTTAGGTTTTTTGCTAACTCTAATATTCAAAATAAAGACAAAAAAAGCAGTATTCTTTTTTTAAAATGTCCTGGCTCTGTACTGTGTTTAAACCATCACTTTTCTTTAAACAGCAATGTTTTGAACAACTAACTTTTAAGAACAACTTTAAAGCTAAACCCGTTTTATTAAATATTTACATTATAGTTCAGTCAATTTTCAGCCTTTACCTTAGATAGTACTTAAACAGTGTAAAGAAATAATCTTTAAAATCTAATCTGAATTTCTCTCATTAACAGTATTCCAAACATATCTTCTGCCTGAGTCAGGATAACCTGAATTGGCCTTGGGAGAGGAGGGTTATTTTGATACATCAAAAGGCCTGAAAGGGAATGTGTTTTGTTTTAAAAAACATTTTATAACTTTTCTGAGAGTTTGTCTACACTTAAAAATGCTACAATGGCACAGCTGTGCCGTAGTGCTTCAGCGTAGGCACTACCTACACCGATTCTGCCATTAACGTAAGTAATCCACCTCCCTGAGGTGGATTCTCCCATTAACATAGGTAATCCAGCTCCATGAGAGGTGGTAGCTAGGTAGATGGAAGAATTTTTCTGTTATCCTAGCACTGTCTATGTGGGGACATAGGTCAGTTTAATTACGCCATCAGGGAGGTGAAATATCCACACCCCTGAGCAACATAGTTATGATGACCTAATTTTCTAATGTAGACCAGGCCTGAGGAATAGCAGAATTATCAAATCTGATCTCCCCTAATTTTTGCTGTAGAACATATTGCATATCTTTATAAATGCCACCACCCGCATCAAAGGTGGGGGAAATTGATGGCACCAGCGGTAAAAAAGAGACAGTCCCCAGTACTAAGGGAGGGAGGCACTTGCCAAAGGACCATAGGTAACTCCTCCCAGTGGAATCTCTGGCACCCATTGGCTAGTTGGGGGAGAGGGGTGCTGATTGGCCAGCATTCCCCAACTCCCAGGATTCAGACCAGCGCAGTGGCCACGTGGAGCCTCTTTTGGCTCTGTTCCAGCAGCACAGTACAGCATACCTACCAATACTTGGCAATCAAAAATAAGCACACTTTATATAGCAAACTGTCTTCCAAAGAAGGTTGGATGTCTCCAGGCATATTTATTTTGATTGATTGCTCCTTAATTGAAAGAGTCAAGGATGTTTAATAATAAAATCCTTTATTGAAAATGTTGGTAACTGAATTTAACTAAGCAAACTAACAAAAAGCAAAGTTCTAAGAGTTAGGTTAGAAGTCCTTTCCCCTCTCAGTTGCTCAATTCTCCCACTTCTGGGCTCTTGTCATGTCATCATTTCACTAATTCTTCAGTCACTAAAAATACAAGTCCTGTCTGCTTTTAATGTAAAAACAAAACAACAGAACAAAAAGCAAACAGAAATTCACCAAAACAAACAAACACACACAACTTTAAAACTTTCATAGATTTTACAGCCAGAAGGGACCATTGTGATCATCCCGTCTGATCTCCTATACGGCACAGGCCACAGAACTTCACCAAAATAATTCCTACAGCATATCTTTTAGAAAATGATCCAATCTAGGTCTAAAATTTGTTAGTGATGGAGAATATATCATGACACTTGCTAAAGTATTCCAATGATTAATTACATTCACCATTAAAAAAAACATATACGTGCCTTAATTCCAGTCTGAATTTGTCTAGCTTCAACTTCTACCCATTGGGCCGTGTTACACCTTTCTCTGCTAGACTGAAGAGCCCAGTATTAAATATATGTTCCCCATGTCAGTGCTCAGACTGTAATCAAGTCACCAGTCAGCCTTCTCTTTGTTAAACTAAATAGTTTTAGCTCCTTGAGTATATCACTATAAGGCATGTTTTCTAATCCTTTAATCATTCTTGGTGTAGAAATTCATTTCAAGTGTGCCTCTTTGGGCCTTCTTGGCCCATGCAGGTCCTCTCAGCAGGCACCAGATGCCCCTAGAGCAGTGATGGGCAACCTGTGGCCCGTGCCGCTTCCTGCAGATCCCATTGGCCGGGAACAGCAAACCACGGCCACTGGGAGCTGCAGGCAGCCATGCCTGCGGACGGTCAATGTAAACAAACTGTCTCGCAGCCCGCCAGTGGATTGCCTTGACAGGCCGCCTGTGGGCAACATATTGTCCACCACTGCCCTAGAGATTTTGTTATGTTTACTCAATGCTCCTGCAAATTCTAGGAGGTGCTTTTAAATAATTCTATTTCCACCTAGAAGAAACAAATCTCACTTCTCTGACCCTTTCTACACAGAAGTTAGTTCTTCCTAATGCACATTTTCTATGTAGTAGTATTGTCTCTAAGGGAGTTCACAAGGTTGGCAAGTGCTGTACTATTTTAACTTTGACATTTCATTGATAAAATGCTCAGTTTTTTCAGCTGAAAACTAAAACAGAAAAAAAACCTGTTACTGCAGCAATCATAAAGACACTGTTTTAAAATCCGATTTTTCCCTCATCATATTCAACTTCCAGATTTAAGATGACATATAACAAAATAGCCATTATTGTAACCCTCCCAATTTTCAAGTTGATGTATTTTACATGACAGACTGAATTTAACCCTAGTTTTTAAAAAAAAAAATCTTAAATTCTTGGTTTACCCAATTAATTAACATATACAGAATCAAAGCAGTCTTTCAGACACACTTTCCCCCACACATAAAAACATTAGGGAAAATATTCATTACAACTTTTGTTTGTAAAAGCAGCCTGAAGCAACCATTAACATGATGGAGCACATCCTAGGGGCAGCTTTGTGCTGGTCCACCAGCAAGAAGCTCCCTTAAAGGTACCTTATCCAGCAGCTGGAAGATTGGGACTACAGCTAGCACAAGTTAAGACTGTCACCAGGCAGATTTAAATTGTCCCAGAAGGTTGCAAATTTGTAGGGGTGAGATTCAGCCCAAAATAAAAGGAGAGCAAAGATGGCCACTTTTTGACATACATCCCTCCTAAGGTATGCCTCTCCACCACCCAAACTTGTCAGCATATAAAATGGACAGTGGTTATTATGTATGATAGTTACAGAGTCAGACCTTTAGCTGGTTTAAATGAGTCTTGCTCACTGAAGCTAATGCAAGTATGCAAATTTATGCCATCAGAAGATTTGACCCATAGTCTTCATTTAGAATGACGGGTCCAGTTTACAGTGGATGAGACTTTGAACTACCCCGAAGATGAGAGATTGTGATCTAGAGGTTTTTTTTTTTTTTAAACTTGCTTAAAAAATATGGAATTATGGAAGAGCTGTAGTTACATCCTAGTTAGGGTTGGATTCAACTTTGCATTTAAGCCAGGATTCATTCTCTTCGTATTGTATGAAAAATACAATTAATCTTCTCCAAATTTACAGTACAATCTCTGAGTAAAAACTGAACACACAGATAATTTTTAAGTAAATCTGTTAATTTATGAGTGCTAATTAATTAAAAATGGGTCTTGAAAAAATTCATATTTTACATCACGATTTTTGGGTCTTTCAAGCTTAAAAACTACAGACTAAACACTTTGACATTTGTACACATTGATATTTAGGATCTCTCTCTGGGGAGAGAATTGTTTTAATTAATATTGGGAAAACAATTTATCATAACATGAAAAATATGTACAATGGGTAGCATATAATGTGGGGATTTTTGTTAATACCTATTTAACGTCAGTTATTAATTAAAATTTTAGAATAAAGGATGTCTTGGTTAAAGATTAATCAACATTTCTTCTTTCAATTAAGGTGTTAGAGCTTGCAAAAGATATGATTGGAGAAGGTCCACCAGAAAACTTAAGGAAGACCAATCTTCCGATTCCCGGTATTTCTAGTATAAATGCATTAAAAAACTTTTCTAACAATCTTTCAGGCCTTGTTTTTAAGTCATAAAGAAGAAAAAATGGCAAAAGCCCAATTTAAAAAAAAATCTTTTGCAGATCATCTTTAAAATCAAATGGAGTATGGAGGGGGTTCCAGACGTATTAAAGAAAAGCAACCGTTTCCATAAATGGTATGTAACTCCAAATACAATACATAGTATAAATCAATGATTCATCATATTAGGCCAGACTTTCAGCAGGACGGAAAGTGTCCAGTTTACATACTGTTAGAATGCTAGTGGAATGGCCTAAAATATTTTAAAAAATTAATAGAAAACAAAAATGGATAAGATAAACTGGAAGTATTATGCTTATATTACAGTTTAAATATTCACACTATTTTGCCCCAGTTGGAGACTATAATTTGCATTTGAGTGTCCAACTGCATTTTAAGCAGTCAGGTACGATTCATATATGCAGCCTGGTATAACTAATTCGGCATCTCACCAAAACAGAGAGAATGTGTGTTAAGTGCATAAAGAGCTGTGAGTCTTGGCAAACAAATTAAGACTCTGGTCCTGCAATTGGATTTGTTAGTTCAGACCCCTTCATTATTAGATCCAATTGCAAGATTAAGGCTTAAACCTTATTTATAAATAAAGGCTATTATATTAAGGCTTGGTTTTTATATATGCCTATTTTCTCATACGGAATATATTTGTGTATATTATTCCATTCAGGCCCTTTAGATAAAGGAAGCCCATCAGTAGAAGAAATTAAGTTTTTTATAATCTTGAACATTTTAGGAGGAATTCCTTTAATCACTCATATTAGTTTCTATACTATGTTGTAAGAATATGGATTGGGAAAAAGACTCATACAAAATTTTGGGAGTAAACGACTATGGGTACAGCAGCTATTATGTTTTAGACTTTGCAGAAATTTGTGATGTAGATAAGGCCATATTTTATTTTTAAAAGGGGAACAGACAGGAGAGCCATTTATATTGTTTCATGCAACAGGCTCATTTAACACAATATCAACTCATTATGGAGGATCACTCTCTGTATTTGTTTTCCCTTAGATATCCAATAAGTGACGCATGATCTTCATAAAACACTATTATAATTCATCAGCTCTACAAACTACAAAATGAACTCATACAGATAACTGGTTCAATCAAAAAGTGATAAACATGTCATGATATGAAAAAATTTAATTTATAAGGAAAGAAATTAAAGATAGGATTGGAAAAGTCATATTTGGACTGCATGATAGAGGTGTCAGTAATCCAAAATAAATTTTATTATTTGCATAATGTAGGAGGTAATGGTAGAAGAGTAACCAGAAGGCATGTAAAACATGCCTATAGTGCCTCAAATATCTATGATTGTCTACATATACACAGACATAATGATTATAAATTAAATAACTTTTTGAAGCACAAAGTGTCAATACACTAAGCATACAGTGTGACCTATTTATAATAGGAAGGGAGTTTAAAGATAAGCTATTTATTTTCATATAAAGAATTCAGAGATAGGACTTGAAAGTAATGATAAAACTGCCTCAAGATTCTCTAAAATAAATTATATATATCTACAAACACACAAAGTACTCAAATGAATCTATAACTAGTTGAGCAAATTTGTGTACAATTCTATATCTGATTACTAACACTGTTATTAAATAAATAAAAATTCATCCTTTCATTTCACAGGTTCCTAAAGTGCCTTTAAAAATTATGCAAACACTTACACACACACACACACACACACCCCAAACCTTTATGTATAGGAGTAGTTTCCACTGAATTCTTTAGGACTTACTCCGGTTAGTCAAATTATACACACTCAACTATTTGCAGAATAAAATCATGTATCAGTTTTTCCTTTTAGTAATAAGAACATTATTTTTGTTTAGGAAAACAATAGAATAGCATCCTGTTCAAAGAATACTTTCAAGATAACACTGAACAGCGCACTGATACACAGATACCCTCCCACCAACAGCACAAGAAGAATATTCAATATCTTCATTAACAACTTAGATATTGGCATAAAAAGTACGCTTATTAAGTTTGCAGATGATACCAAACTGGGAGGGATTGCAACTGCTTTGGAGGACAGGGTCATAATTCAAAATGATCTGGACAAATTGGAGAAATGGTCTGAGGTAAACAGGATGAAGTTTAACAAAGACAAATGCAAAGTGCTCCACTTAGGAAGGAAAAATCAGTTTCACACATACAGAATGGGAAGAGACTGTCTAGGAAGGAGTACAGCAGAAAGGGATCTAGGAGTTATAGTGGACCACAAGCTAAATATGAGTCAACAGTGTGATGCTGTTGCAAAAAAAGCAAACATGATTCTGGGATGTATTAACGGGTGTGTTGTGAGCAAGACACGAGAAGTCATTCTTCCGCTCTACTCTGTGCTGGTTAGGCCTCAACTGGAGTATTGTGTCCAGTTCTGGGCACCGCATTTCAAGAAAGATGTGGAGAAATTGGAGAGGGTCCAGAGAAGAGCTACAAGAACGATTAGAGGTCTTGAGTACATGACCTATGAAGGAAGGCTGAAAGAATTGAGTTTGTTTAGTTTGGAAAAGAGAAGACTGAGAGGGAACATGATAGCAGTTTTCAGGTATCTAAAAGGGTGTCATAAGGAGGAGGGAGGAAAACTTGTTCAGCTTAGCCTCTAAGGATAGGACAAGAAGCAGTGGGCTTAAACTGCAGTAAGGGAAGTTTAGGTTGGACATTAGGAAAAAGTTCCTAACTGTCAGGGTGGTTAAACACTGGAATAAATTGCCTAGGGAGGTTGTGGAATCTCCATCTCTGGAGATATTTAAGAGTAGGTTAGATAAGTGTCTATCAGGGATGGTCTAGACAGTATTTGGTCCTGCCATGAGGGCAGGGTACTGGACTTGATGACCTCTCGAGGTCCCTTCCAGACCTAGAATCTATGAATCTATGAAAAAACTCCATATGGACTCCTCCTGAGGGTCGAAATGACAGTCTGGACCTATACATAGAATGCTTCCGCCGACGTGCACAGGCAGAAATTGTGGAAAAACAACGTTGCTTGCCTCATAACCTAAGTCATGCAGAATGCAATGCCATCCACAGCCTCAGAAACAACCCTAACAGTATAATCAAAGAGTCTGATAAAAGAGGTGCTGTTGTCATCATGAACAGGTCTGGCTACCAAAAGGAGGCTGCCAGACAACTCTCCAAAACCAAATTCTACAGGCCACTTTCCTGAGATCCCAATGAGGAATACACTAAGAAACTGCACCATCTACTCAGGACACTCCCTACACTAACACAGGTACATATCAACATATCCTTAGAGCCCCGACCGGGGTTATTCTATCTACTACCCAAGATCCACAAACCTGGAAATCCTGGACGCCCCATCATCTTTGGAATTGGCACTCTCACTGAAGGACTGTCCGGGTATGTGGACTCTCTACTCAAACTCTACGCCACCAGCACTCCCAGCTATCTCCGTGACACCACTGATTTCCTGAGAAAACTACAATGCATTGGTGATCTTCCAGAAAACACCATCCTAGTCACCATAGATGTGGAGACTCTCTACACAAACATCCACACACAGATGGAATACAAGCTGTCAGGAACAGTATCCCTGACAATGCCACAGCACAAGTGGTTGCTGAGCTCTGTGACTTTATCCTCAGACACAATTATTTCAAATTTGGTGACAATATACACCTCCAGACCAGTAGCACCGCTATGGGCACCCGAATGGCTCCACAATATGCCAACATTTTTATGGCTGACCTGGAACAACGCTTCCTCAGCTCTCGTCCATTCACGCCCCTTCTCTACCTACGCTACATTGATGACATCTTCATCATCTGGACCCATGGGAAGGAGACTCTGGAAGAATTCCACCACAGTTTCAACAGCTTCCACCCCACCATCAACCTCAGCCTGGACCAATCTACACAGGAGGTCCACTTCCTAGACACCACAGTACAAATAAGTGACGGTCACGTTAACACCACCCTATATCAAAAACCCACCGACCACTATGCCTACCTTCATGCCTCCAGCTTCCATCCCGGACACACCACACAATCCATCGTCTACAGCCAAGTGCTGAGGTACAACCGCATCTGCTCCAACCCCTCAGACAGAGACCAACACCTACAAGATCTTCAACAAGCATTCTCAAAACTATGATACCCGCACAAGGAAATAAGGAAACAAATCAACAGAGCCAGAAGTGTACTCAGAAGCCTCCTGCTGCAAGACAAGTCCAAGAAAGAAACCAACAGAACTCCACTGGCCATCACCTACCTCAGCTAAAACTTCTCCAACGCATCATCAGTGATCTACAACCCATCCTGGTCAACGATCCCTCGCTTTCACAGGCCTTGGGAGGCAGGCTAGTCCTCACCCACAGACAACCCGCCAACCTTAAGCATATTCTCACCAGCAACCACACACCGCACCATAGTGACTCAGGAACCAATCCATGCAACAAACTTCGATGCCAAGTCTGCCCACATATCTACACCAGCAACACCATCACAGGACCTAACCAGATCAGCCACAACATCACCAGTTCATTCACCTGCACGTCCATCAATGTAATATACACCATCATGTGCCAGCAATGCCCTCTGCTATGTACATCAGCCAAACTGGACCCGGTCCCTACGTAAAAGGATAAATGGACACAAGTCAGATATTAGGAATGGCAATATACAAAAACCTGTAGGAGAACACTTCAATCTCCCTGGACACACAATAGCAGATTTAAAGGTAGGCATCCTGCAGCAAAAAAACTTCAGGACCAGACTTCAAAGAGAAACTGCTGAGCTTCAGTTCATTTGCGAATTTGACACCATTAGCTCAGGATTAAACAAAGACTGTGAATTGCTAGCCAACTACAAAAGCAGTTTCTCCTCCCTTGGTGTTCACACCTCAACTGCTAGAAGAGGGCCTCATCCTCCCTGATTGAACTAACCTCGTTATCTCTGCTACTGGAGTTGCCATTTTTTTGAGGAGACAGAACTAAATTCCCAAACAACTGGGAATAATTATTAAATATTTCATAGTACTTTTCTGTTGTGTTACACCCTCCTTTCCTGCCTTAGTACAAAAGTTGAGCCTAATCTGTTCAAGCATTATCCATGCCAATTCATAAGAAATTGTGAGCCATCATTGTAGACATCAAATATGAACATCTAACATCTGTTTTCAGTGTTATTCTACTTAGCAAAAAGAGTTGTCTGAGCAGATTTACAATTTTTTTTTTTAAAGATGTCTGTGTAAAAGCCACAGTACAGCATACCTGCCAATATTTGGCAATCAAAAGTAAATACGCCTTTCACAGCAAACTGTTTCTTCCAAAGAAGGAGGCCAAAAGAAGCATTTAGGAGCACCTGTATCTTCCTGTAGTAGCAGCAGAAAAAGAACCAAGACTGAATGCAGTTATGCTTTATCATGTTCTACTATTTTGCTAATCTTGTCTCAGTATTCAAAGAATGATGTAACAAGGAAGCTGTATTTCAAAAAAATAATGTTTCTTTTTGGAAGAGGGGAGATGGGAGAAAATTGTAAAGACATAGTTCATGAGGTCACAGAAAAATTTAGACCCTAGGAGGTCTTTTTTTAGAAAACAGAAGATTCATACAGGGTATAACATACACACAACAAAATACTACGTTGGTCATGTAGCTCTTGGAAAATTAATTTTTAAATTAATTTTATTGCCTGTGAAAGGTGCTGGGTTAACAGCATTGAAGACTAAAGGAGCAGCAGCAATGCAATCTCCCTCAAAATTTGACATGAAGGGACCATCTCCAGGTGAATTCAGTTAATGGCCTCTGGGAATCAAAAGGATGTTATTGGTTCCATTTGTGAGGTTGGACTTTGTAAACTTCATTTGCAACTGCACTGAGCAGTCATCCTATTTTACTAACCTTACATCAGCTGCACTGGATCTGAACTAATTACCTGGAGGTAAAATGCTCTGTATCCTATTAACAATACCCTTATTGCATGAGTGGCAGCACTGTACTTCTACTTCTCTCACTTCCCCTGAAACGAGTCTGTTTCCCTTGCATTCACACTGATAACCAGAAGGCAGCTAACAATCTGTCATACCAGTTCCCCTTTTCCAGCAACACCTATCCCAACTGCACACAGTTATCTGAATGACAATAACACTAGCAGTTTTCACAGGTAAAGCTACCATTTATCTTACTCTCTTTTCAGATCTTTTGCCTCCCTTTATCTTTTCATGCTTATATCCTACATTTTTAGAATTTTTTAATTTAATTATTTTAAACTCTAAAGCACAATCTTTCCAATCATTTTACTTGCTAAAATACTTATTCTCCATTTTTCCAAACACCAACCACTAGGTTCTATTGCAGCATTGGGCCAGGAGTAGTCAGAGCAATACCATAAAATGCATTAGCATGACATGCAAACAGCTTAAAACTGTTAAATATGTAAATAGACAAATTAGAAATGGAACAACACTTGAAAAAAATGGTAATCTGATCATTAAAGAAAGAAGGCAGGCTGGCCAGAGGGTAGTAGTTCCAAATTCTCACTTAAAATAAGTGCTATACTGTAAAAGTAGGTTTCTTGGAGAATGGTCTGTGTTAGCCCAGAAAATTCATCTGCTCCTTATTTCCAGAACATGACTTCAGAAGTGAGGAATTTCTCTAGGCAACTAAAGGGCAAATCTACCTAGGCATTCAAGGATAGCTTGCAACCCTACGGTGGAACTAAGCTCTTATCCTCAAATGTACCCTATCCACTGCCATTAAAAGGGAGGGCAGGGGGGAAAAGAGGCGGAATATGCTCCTACTGGAACCAAAGGCAAGCTATATGCTACTAAAGACTGCTGCCTGAACCCTAAGACAATCAATATTTCTCCACTGTCCAGACTCCCCTGGAAAGAGACTGGATATCTTTAGACTAAAAATGATGGGAAACTAAAGCCGTTTTCACCAGCACCAGCTCCAAAAGATCTCTCATGTGTGGTAGTATGCTGCCATGCAAGTGTATTAGCATAGTGATTCTCTGCTACAAAAAACACTATCACCTCAGGAAAACCTTTTCAAAAGCAACATCAACAGACATAGATAAATGAGGTTCTATAGACATACTGAACGCATGATAGAAGATGGTTCCAGAGAGGAAGACAGCAACCTCTCTCCAAATTCTGGACCCCATGGCTGACAAGGCCTAACTTGCACTATCAGAATCACCATGATCCTTGCTGGACCAGTTTCTTCATGGAAAAAGAAAAGAACCAATTATTACTTTAAGAAGTGGGGATTAGAAATCACAGGCAAATAAACCAAGTAAATTGCTAGACTTCCCTGAAAAGAGCCAAAACTGTTACACTAATTTTAAATATCTTCTGAAGCTCTTACCTCTGTCCTTAACACTGGAATTTATCAAAAAGATAAAAAGCACCAGTTGTCTGGTATAAATAATAACACAGAGCACGAAAGTTGAAGCTCAGGAACCAATATTTAGTAGAATGAAGATTCATGCCCAAATTTTTTCTGTACAAATGCACATTTGATATCTAAGTTTATAGCCTTGCCTAGACCCCAAATATAGCCTATAATCATTCTGAGGCAGAACAGGAAAAAAAACCCAACCAGTTTACTTCACACATTAGATATGGACAGCAATAGCCTAGCATAAATCCAATCCACTTTACTTCAAAAGGATTATTTTTTAAAGAGTCATTAACACACACTCAAACAAAAAGGGAACCCAATTAAAGGCAAAAATGCTCTGAAACAATTTTAATTGATTTTTCTGCTGATCTATATTTTCTATTTCTTCTTTTTAGTATTGCCCAGAAAAATCACCATTGCTGGTACAAGCTAGAGAGGGACAAAAAGGGAGTGATGGTTTTGCTTTCAATTTTGTAAAGTCTCAGTCACTGGGTTTTAATTTTGCAAGCCTGAAGCCAAAGCTACTCTAGACCCATGGTTTTTGATGCAGTTTCTAAGAATGTGGTATATTTTACATTTCCCAAGTTTTCCCTGCTGACCTGTGATTCTCAAAATGAAGTTACCTACTTTTCCATTTAAGTAACACTTGTCTTGCTTCAAGGACTATGAAAAAAATAAAAGCAAAAAAGTTATGAAAATACAGCATTAACATTGCAAACTAAAAATCAAAGCATCTGGTAAGCCACCCTCAACATTGCCAAATACACATAAAAGCATCCAAAAGACTATCATCTATATTGAAAAAATACGTTGAGGATACACAGTAAAGAACCCTGAAGACTGGAAAAGATATACATAAGAGCACACAAGTATCAGGGGGTAGCCGTGTTAGTCTGTATCTACAAAAACAACAAAGAGTCTGGTGGCACCTTAAAGACTAACAGATTTATTTGGGCATAAGCTTTCGTGAGTATAAACCTCACTTCTTCGGATGCAAGTACATCAGCCTTTCAGCACTGCAAAAATTCATGCAAGAATATTACAAAGTTGCACCTCACCTAGGGTATTTTTAAAGTGAATAAAAATTACTGACTCTGCCCCTCACAGTCTATGTTAGATCAAAAACATAACATGTTAGGATGGATAGAAGTACTATAAATACTGGGAGAGAAGTTGTCTTTGAAGAAGACACACACAGGCCTTAATGGCCTTAGATCTCTTTTTCCTTTTCACCTTGGGGGAATGCTCCTCTGAAATGCTTCCAGCTCCACACACAAGGCCATTTAGACAGGCAGAATTGTAGAATTTAAATAAGTGGATGAGATGGTGGAGTTGGGAGGAAGGATTTAGGTTTATTAGGAATTTAGAAACCTTATGGAAAAGAAGGAACCTATACAGAAAAGATGGGCTCCACCTAAACCAAAACAGAACCAGATTGCTGGCATGTAAAATAAAAAAGGTTGTAGAGGAGTTTTTAAATTAAGGGCTGAGGGAAAGCCAACAAGTGCACAGAAGCACACAGTTCAGACAGAAACATCCCTTAGGGAACGATTTATTAAAGGAGATTCTCTATATCCTAATAAAGAAGAAAGGATAGAAGTTGAAGAAGTACAGGTGGGAACAGAAGATAAACAATCAAACAAAAAACAATCCCATCCAAATACATCACATGAAAGCAGACAACTAAATATAGACAAATTTTATAAGTGTTGTCTTCAAATGCTAGAAGTCTAAATCTAAGATGGGTAAACTTGAGTGCCTGGTATTAAATTAAGATAATGATATAACAGGCATCACAGAAACTTGATGGAATGATTGTAATCAATGGTGGTATATTAGGGTACAAAATATATAGGAATAACAGAGTAGGTTGCACATGTGTGGGAGTAGCACTATTTGTGAAAAAGCATATAGAGTCAAACATAGTAAAAATTTTAAATGAAAAATCAAACACTACAATAGAATCTCTATGGACAGAAATTCCATGCTTGAATAATAAGAGTATAGCAGATGGAACATACTACCAATCATCTGATTAGGATGGTGACAGTGATTGTGAAATGCTCAGGGAGTTTAGAGAGGTTACAAAAACAGAAAACCCAATAATAAAGAGGGATTTCAACTATTCCCATATTGACTGGGTAATTGTCGCCTCAGGATGGGATTCAGAGATAAAATTTCTAGACACCACTGCTTCTTGGAGTAGCTAGTCCTGGAACCCACAAGGGGAGAGGCAATTCTTGATTTAGTCCTAAGTGTAGAACAGTATTTGGCCCAAGAGCAGAACTGCTCAGTCATAGCAATCATAATGTAATTAAATTTTACATTCTTTAAGGAGGAGGGGAAATACCAAAGAAATCCACCACAGAAGCATTTAACTTCAAACTACACAAAAATGAGGAACCTATTTAAACAGAAATTAAAAGAACAGTCACAAGAGTGAAATGCCTGCAAGCTGCATGGTAACTACAGTAAAACCTGCCTTAGGCCTGGTCTACACTACGACTTTAATTCGGATTTATCAGCTTTAATTCGAATTAACCCTGTAACCGTCCACACAACGACGCCATTTAATTCGATGTAAAGGGCCCTTTAAATCGATTTCTGTACTCCACCCCAACGAGCGGAGTAGCGCCAAAATCGATTTTAGCAATTCGAATTAGGGTTAGTGTGGCCGCAATTCGATGGTATTGGCCTCCGGGAGCTATCCCACAGTGCATCATTGTGACCGCTCTGGACAGCAATCCGAACTCGGATGCACTGGCCAGGTAGACAGGAAAAGCCCCGCGAACATTTGAACTTCATTTCCTGTTTGCCCAGCATGGAGAGCACAGGTGACCACAGATACCTCATCAGCACAGGTAACCATGCAGGCTGATAATCGAAAAAGAGCACCAGCATGGACCGTGAGGGAGGTACTGGATCTGATCGCTGTATGGGGAGAGGATTCAGTGCTTGCAGAACTTCGTTCTAAAAGACGAAATGCAAAAACTTTTGAAAAAATTTCCAAGGGCATGATGGAGAGAGGCCACAATAGGGACTCTGAGCAGTGCCGCGTGAAGGTCAAGGAGCTCAGACAAGCCTATCAAAAAACAAAGGAGGCAAACGGTCGCTCCGGGTCAGAGCCGCGGACATGCCGCTACTACGCCGAGCTGCATGCAATTCTAGGGGGGGCTGCCACCACTACCCCACCTTTGTTCGTGGATTCTGGGTCGGGGATAGTCTCGACGCCTGAGGATTCTGCCGATGGGGTAGAGGAGGAGGAGGAGGAGGATGAGCTTGCAGAGAGCACACAGCACTCCATTCTCCCCAACAGCCAGGATCTTTTTCTCACCCTGACTGAAGTACCCTCCCAAGCCTCCCAAGCCAGTACCCAAGACTCTGACCCCATGGAAGGGACCTCAGGTGAGTTTACCTTTTAAAATATAAAACTTGTTTTAAAAGCAAACGGTTTTTAATGATTACTTTGCCTGACTTTGCATTCGCGGTCAGTTCAGCTACTGGAAAAGTCTGTAGCTACTGGAAAAGTCTGTTAACGTGTCTGGGGATGGAGCGGAAATCCTCCAGGGACATCTCCATGAAGCTCTCCTGGAGGTACTCCGAAAGCCTTGCCAGAAGGTTTCTGGGCAGTGCATCCTTATTCCCTCCTCCATGGTAGGACACTTGACCACGCCATGCTTGCAGCAAGTAATCTGGTATCATTGCCTGACAAAGCCTAGCAGCGTATGGTCCCGGTGTTTGCTGGCATTCAAGCAACATCCGTTCTTTATCTTGTTGTGTAATCCTCAGGAGAGTGATATCACTCCTGGTAACCTGGTTGAAATACGGGAACTTAATTAAGGGGACAGAGGTGGCCGTTCCTACTGGGCTGTTTGCCTGTGGCGGAAAATAAATCCTTCCCTGCAGTTAGCCAAGCGCAGATGGGAAATTGGCCCTGAAGTTTTCCGCGTTTGGCTAGCAGGGTTCTTCCCTGTTACCAGCCACGCGGTGGGGGGAGGGTACCGTGATCATCCCAGAGAATTCATGGCGAGGGGGGGGGTCGGCGGCGGGGGGGGGGGTAGTTTGGTGCCTGCAGGGATCTTCCCTGATACCAGCCATGCGGTGGGGGGAGGGGTACCGTGATCATCCCAGAGAATTCATGGCGGGGGGGGGGGTTAGTTTGTTTTCTGGTGCTGCTGAATGTTAACAGAAAAACCGCAGCACTCTACTTGCCTGAAGGGGCCCAGACAAGCCCCCCCACACTGCCCCCCCCCCAACTGGCTGAGATTGGCCAGGCTTCTGCAGCACTCTACAGGCTATGCTTGGTATGTGGGAAAGGAGGGTGCAGAAGCTGTAAAACAATGGCTTACCATGGCCGCATGCAAGCCGAATTCTGTTGCCCAGACCTGTGATCTCTAGCAGCAAAGCCACAAGCACTCAGCATTAAGAGGCAAAATGCGACCTTGCACAGAAATCACATGTGCTATGTAATGTGAACAGTGTTGGTCACCGTGAAAGAGTATAAGCATTGTTCTGCAAAATGTAGCTTTTAAAACAATTCTCTCTTTTTTCCCCTCCCTACAGCAGCTGCAAATTCCTCAAGCCTCCCTCCTCCATCCCGAAGGTTATCACAGATAAGGCGTCGTAAGAAGAAGACGCGGGAGGACATGTTTTCTGAAATTATGCAATCCAGCAGGAGTGACAGAGCTCATCTGAATGAGTGGAAGGAAACAGTTTCAAAGTATAGGAAAGAAGTCAGTGAACGTGAGGAGAGGAGGGACCAACGTGAGGAGAGGAGGGACCAACGTGAGGAGAGGAGAGACGATCGAGATGAGAGATGGCGGCAGGAAGACCAGAGGATGAAGGATGCAACGCTGGGGCTGCTCCGGCGTCTGGTGGAGGTTCAGGAACGGCTGCTGGAAAACAGACTGCCGCTTCAGCCCCTGTTCCACCCTCCCCCCTCCCCATGTTCCGTATCCTCCTCACCCAGACGTGTAAGAACGCGGGGGGGGAGGCTCCGTACACCTTCCCATTCCACCCCAGTAGACAGCCCAAGCAAAAGGCTGTCATTTTTTTAACCTTTTCTTTGTGGCTTTTTCCTTCCCAGCAATCCTCCTCCCAAATACCACCCGGGTTCCCTCCCTCTTTTTCTAATCTATTAATAAAGAATAAATGATTTTTAAATGATAGTGACTTTATTTGGTTTGAAAGAAAGCTGGGGGAAGGGGCAGGGTGGGTTCCTTACAGAAAATCAGTCAGTAAAGGGGGAGGGTTTTCATGAAGGAGAAACAAACAGATATTTCACACGATAGCCTGGCCAGCCATGAAACTGGTTTTCAAAGCTTCTCTGATGCACAGCGCTTCATGGTGTGATCTTCTAATCGCCCTGGTGTCTGGCTGCGCGTAATCAGCAGCCAGGCGATTTGCCTCAGCCTCCCACCCCGCCATAAAGGTCTCCCCCTTACTTTCACAGAGATTGTGGAGCACACAGCAAGCAGAAATAACAATGGGGAGATTTCTTTGGCTGAGGTCAGAGCGAGTCAATAATGAACGCCAGCGACCTTTTAAACGGCCAAATGCACATTCTACCACCATTCTGCACTTGCTTAGCCTGTAGTTAAACAGCTCCTGACTCCTGTCCAGGCTGCCTGTGTATGGCTTCATAAGCCATGGCATTAAGGGGTAGGCTGGGTCCCCAAGAATAACTATGGGCATTTCAACATCCCCAACGGTTATTTTCTGGTCCGGAAAGTAAGTCCCTTGCTGCAGCCCTTTAAACAGAGTAGTGTTCCTGAAGACGCGAGCGTCATGAACCCTTCCCGCCCAGCCCGCGTTGATGTTGGTGAAACGTCCCTTGTGATCCACAAGTGCTTGCAGCACCATTGAAAAGTACCCCTTGCGGTTTATGTACTCGGTGGCTTGGTGCTCCGGTGCCAAGATAGGGATATGGGTTCCGTCTATTGCCCCACCACAGTTAGGGAATCCCATTGCAGCAAAACCATCCACTATAGCCTGCACATTTCCCAGAGTCACTAACTTTCGTAGCAGCACCTGAGTGATTGCTTTGGCTACTTGCATCACAGCAGCCCCCACCGTAGATTTGCCCACTCCAAATTGATTCCCGACTGACCGGTAGCTGTCTGGCGTTGCAAGCTTCCACAGGGCTATCGCCACGCGCTTCTCAACTGTGAGGGCTGCTCTCATCTTGGTATTCTGGCGTTTCAGGGCAGGAGACAGCAAGTCACAAAGTTCCATGAAAGTGCCCTTACGCATGCGAAAGTTCCGCAGCCACTGGGAATCGTCCCAGACCTGCAACACTATGCGGTCCCACCAGTCTGTGCTTGTTTCCCTTGCCCAGAATCGGCGTTCCATGGATAGAATCTGCCCCATTAACAACATGATCTCCAAAGCACCTGGGCCTGTGGTTTCACTGAATTCTGTGTCCGTGTCCGTGTCCATGTCCTCATCATGCTTGTCGCTGCGCTGCCGCCGCCGCTGCCTCCTCGCCTCGTTTTTCTGGTCTTGGCTGAGCATAAACTCCACAAGAACGCGCGAGGTGTTTGCAATATTCATGAGTGCTGTCTTGACCTCAGCGGGCTCCATGCTTGCCGTGGTATGGAGTCTGCAGTGTTCACCCACCCAGGAAAAAAGGCGCGAAAATGGTTGTCTGCCGTCCGTTGCTTTCATGCAGGGAGGGAGGGAGGGAGGGAGTGAGGCTGTACCCAGAACCACCTGCGACGATGTTTTTTGTCCCATCAGGCACTGGGATCTTAACCCACAATCCCAATGGGCGCAGGAGACTGCGGGAACTATGGGATAGCTATGGAATTGCTACCCACAGTGCAACGGTGCAGAAATCGACGCTAGCCCCGGTACTTGGACGCACACCACCGAATTACTGTGCTAGTGTGGCCGCACTCATTTCGACTTTATACAACCTGTTTCTCAAATCCGAATTATCTAAATTCGGATTAATCCCGTAGTGTAGACATACCCTTAGAGACCACCTCTGAAGAGAGACCACCTGACAAGAGTGACGGCTTGCAGAGGCCTTGGAACACCACCACTCTGTGGTGTTCAAACCTTTGAAGAGAGCCCACTTCTTACAAGCGACCACTTTTGCTAACTCCCATGAGTGGTCTCTCTTGGCAGCTTTTACTGTATTTGAAAACAAATAGAGGTTCAAACTATATATATACTCCTCACCCAAAAAAGAAAAAAGAAAACAGTAAAGGGACTAAAAAATGTCACCATGATTAAACCACATAGTGGTCAGAAGCAAAAAAGCATCCTTTAAAAATTGGAAGGTCAATCCTACTGAGGAAGACTGACAGGAGTATAAGCTCTGGCAAGTCAAATGTAAAAATATAATTAGGCAGGCCAAAAAATAATTTGAAGAACAACTAGTAAAAGACACAAAGATCAACAGCAAAAAAAATGTTAAGTACATCAAAAGCAGAAAGCCTGCCAAACAAACAATCAGTGGGGTGACCTGATGATCAAGGAGCTAAAGAAGCACTCAAAAAAGACAGAGCTGTTGCAGAGTTTAATGAATTCTTTGCATTGGTCTTCACTGCAGAGGATATGAGGGAAATTCTCACATCTAAGCCATTCTTTTTAGGTGACAAATCTGAGGAACTATCCCAGATTGAGGTGTCTATAGATGAGGTTGTGGAACAAATTGATAAATTAAACAGTAATAAGTCACCGGATCAGATGGCATTCACCCAAGAATTCTGTAGGAACTCAAATATGAAATTGCAGAACTACTAGTTGTGGTATGTAACCTATCAGTTAAATCAGCCTCTGTACCAGATGACTGGAGGATAGATAATGCAATGCCAATTTTTTAAAAAGGCTCCAGAGGTGATCCTGGCAATTACAGCCTAACATCAGTATCAGGCAAGTTGGTTGAACCTATAGTAATGAACAGAATTATCAGACATAAACACAATATGTTGCAGGAAGAGTCAACTTTGCTTTTGGTGAGGCATGATTTCCCTTTTAAATCTATTAGAATTCTTTTAGGGAGTCAACAAGTATGTGGACAAGAGTAATCCAGTCAATATAGTTTACTTGGTCTTTCAGAAAGCCTTTGACACAGTCCCTCACTAAAGGCTTTTAAGCAAACCAGGCAATCATGGGATAAGAGGGAAGATCCTCTCGTGGATTAGTAACTGGTTAAAAGACAGGAAACAAAGGATAGGAATAGATGGTCAGTTTTCAGAATGGAGACAGGTAAATAGCACGGTTCCCCAAAGATCTCTACTGGGACCCGTGCTGTTCAACATATTCATAAATGATCAAGAAAAGAGTCAACTATACAAAATAACTCAAGATAGTTAAGTCCAAAGCTGGCTGTGAAGAGTTACAAGAGGATCTCACTAAACTGGGTGACTGGGTAACAAAACAGCAGATGAAATTCAAATGTTGCTAAGTGCAAAGTAATACACACTGGAAAACATAATCCCAACTATATATACAAAATGATGGGGTCTAAATTTGCTAAGAAAGAGATGTTGGAGTCATTGTGGATAGTTCTCTGAACTTGTCTGCTCAATGTGCAGCAGCAGTCAAAAAAGCCAACCATTAGAAAAAGGGACAGATAATAAGCCAGTAAATATCACAATGCCACCATATAAATCCATGGTATACCCACACCTTGCATACTGCATGCAGTTCTGGTCATCCCATCTCAAAAAAGGTATTAGAATTAGAAAAGGTACAGAAAAGGGCAAAAAGTTAATAGTGGCATGGAACAGTTTCCATATGAAGAGAGATTAAAAAGGCTGGGACTGCTCATTTTAGAAAAGAGACGAATAAGGGGGGATAGGATAAATGTCTATAAAATCATGAACGGTATGGAGAAAGTGAATAAGGAATTATTATTTACCTCTTCACATAACACAAGAACCAGGGGTCATCGTCACCCAACGAAATGAATAAGCAGCAGGTTTAAAACAAACATAAGGAAGTACTTCACACAACTCACAGTCAACTTCTGGAACTCATTGCCAAGGGATGTTGTGAAGGCCGAGAGTATAACTGGGTTCAAAAAAGAATTAGATAAGTTCATAGAGGACAGGTCCATCAATGGCTATTAGCCAAGATGGTCAGGGATACCCGGTGCCCTGGGTGTCAACAAGCCTCTGATTGCCAGAAACTGGGACTGGACAACGGGGCTCAATAATTGTCCTGTTCTGTTAATTCCCTCTGAAGCATCTGACACTGGTCACTATCAGAAGACAAGATACTGGACTAGATGGACCATTGATCATACCCCGTGTGGCCATTCTTATGTTATGGGGGCAGTAGAATAGTTTAGGTGGGCAGAGCCTTTTCTCCCACATAGGGCAGTAAGAACTATTGAGGGAAGGTCTCCAAATGCACAAATATTGGGGGTGTCCCTCTAAACCCTTCTACTTCCATAAAGCAGTGAGAAGACCTGGAGAGAGTCAATTTCCTATACCAGCATAGGGGAGTCAGGAAATTGGGCCTCCATATCAACATCCTAGCAGCAAGGACTTGCTTCCAGCACCAACTGGGCAGCCCGTCTCTTCCCACCCCCAGATCATAAAAAGTGAAAGGATCTGGGGAGACTGTCTGCCTCACTGCTACCACATAAGGCAATAATAGGGCCTGGAGAGACTCTTTCTCCCCTCCATGTATAGGGAAGTAAGGGAACTGGGAGTCTCTCCTCTCCCCCAGGAGGCACTTCAGGGGACCCAGAACATATGTTTTTCCTCACCCATCTATGGGCAGTGAGGGGAGGTGGGGCAAGTCCTTCCCCTGCTACCATAGCAGCAAGAGGAGCCTGGGAAGGAGTTTTACCCCTCTGGCACAGAGCAGGGAGAAGTGTCTCACTAACATACCCCATTGAAGAGAGGAGTCTCTTTTCCTCTTCCCAGGGAGACGACAGTGAGGAAGAGATGGGGTTCACTCTCTCCTCTCCTTCTCCGGGGCAGCTAAAGGAGATGGGAAGCCACCTCTCTCGTTCATGGGGCGGTGTCTCTCTTCCTTCCCCCAGCGGGCAGAGAAGGGAACCGAACTGAGCCCATTTCCTCCCTAGCTATCCGGGAGCCTGGTGAGAGTCTCACCCCCCTGAGCCGGCGGGCGGTGCTGTGGGGCGGAGGGAGCTTCTTGCCTCCATAGAAGCAGGAGGAAATTTCCCGCTCCACCTGTGCAGCGTGATGGGCTGCAGCCTTCTCACTCCTGGAGCAGGCTCGGGGGAGAAAAAGCACCTCCCCGGCCGCTGGGGATGGGGGTCCGTTCACACACGTGCCATGCAAGGGGGGTGGAAGCTGCAATAATCTTGGGGGCTGGTGGTGTTCACACCCCAGCATGCGAGGGGAGCCTGCGGGCGCAGAGACAAGCCTCACGGTGCACTGAGTGCTGCGAGGGAGCCTAAGATTACGGGGGGGTGTCCCTCGCTCATCGCCCTGAGCGCGGGGGGAGCGGCTAGGGAAGGCATCAGAGGAGTTGTCTGTGTCCCTGTGATGGCAGGGCGGGGGAGTTGGCGCGTAGCACGTCCTCCCCTCCCGCGGGGCGGCACGGAAAGGGGGCCGAGACAGGTGCTGAGTCTCTCTTTCTACACCGCCCAGCGCCCTAGGGAAATGAAGGAGCAGCGCAGAAGCCACTTAGGGGGAGAACGCTGCCCGCCTGTGAGGGGAAAGGGCTACAGAAGGCTTCCTCCCCCCTTTGGTGGAGCTGTGGGGAAGGGGCACGGAAGGCGAGGGGGAACCGGGCCCACAACTGATTGGGAAAATAACAAATGGTTAAGTGAAACCCTTGATTTAAAAAGCCAGAGCAGGAAACTATCCCTGACAAGTGGGATTTGCCCTCCTCTTGGCTGCACGCATTGGCCGTGCTCATTGCAACGAGCCAGTTTCTGCCAGTGCAAGTGGCCTGTTGGATTGTCTATCAAAAGGGAAATATCAATTCGCCGCTAAGGGAGTAGATTCCCTTCCATCCATCACAAGGCTTAGCAGGTAGCCGCCTAGAAATCAATCACACACTAATAAAAAAGACACCACCCTTCTCCCCATCACATTATTACTCCAGCTCTTTAAGAAATTTTTTTTTGTTTGTATGATAAATATATTCCTGGGTTTATCATCTGCATCATAATCTTGGGCCACCTAAAATGATCCTTAAACCCACACAGCATTGTAAACGTGCAACCCAACTAAGTATTCATTCATTATATAACTGCAAAATAATATCCTGTTACTCTGACTCTTGATTTCCTATTCCCAGCCACAAAAAGAAAAAATGAATCAGTTTTTTTTCTGACACCGTTTGTCTTTAAAAAAACCCACCAAGCTTTACAAATTATATGGTCTACAAAGCTAGGAATTTTAAATTCTCATCAATTCCATGCTAGACTTTAATACAATAATAATAATAATTGTAAACTGTTCACAAACATGACAATTATATGGCTGATTATAAGAGAAATTGCAAGAAAGGTATGTAGACGATTCTGTAGGGAGAGGCACTCATTGCTACTAGAATAAGATGTGCACTTGGTCACATTTATTGCAATGTATTAAAGGGCTGGGGGGGAAAACCCCTTTTTTGCCATTTCTTCCTTCATTTTCAGCCACTAAATAATTTTCGACAGCAATATATAACAATTTTGTTAATCAGAATTAATACACAAAAATCTATTATGGCCATATTCTTGCTTAAGCTTCTCACCTTTCAAATCATTGCATCTGTCTTTCCTCCTCACATGGATTTTACAACATCAAGTCTAGCTGACAGCTGATTACAGTGAGGAAAGAGGCAGCGTGGAGAGCTGGAACAGGCGAACATTTAAGAGGCAAGGGAGAGAGGGAGTCTGCTGCAGTCAGGAGAGGTTTGTGTATTTCTATCCCTCGTCTTTCTGTCCCTCAGCGAGTCTCCCTCAGTAAACTGCGAGCCTGGCTCTCTGGCTTGCTAGTCCCTGACTCAACATTCCCAGCATTCCCGAGGAGCTGGGTTTTCATTAGGGCTGAGCAACCTGCCACAAGGGGCAGCAGCAAACTCCCTAAGAACAGAGCAAAAAGAGCTCTAGCAGCACAACCACAGGCACTGCAACCCCATGGATTCCCACCCCAGTATTTGTCTCTGTCCACTCATTGCAGACCCAGGGGTTCCACTATCCCCATCTAATATGTGTGGGTCTGAAAGGACGAAGGGCTGATGGTTTTAAAACAGCCCAAAATTAAATAGTCTGCATGCAGAGCCAGTTGTGATTAAACTATTCTCTTGCCTCTATTCAAAAGGCCAACATTTTCAAAGCCACATGCCTACATTAGGTATCTAAATGCATATGTATATATATAGGCTGAATTAAGGCTATGGGGGGGGGGGAGAACAAATAGGAAATCAGTTATTGCAACTCCCAAATTAAAAGTTCAAGTATACAGAGTCCAATTTATTTCACAAGAAATGTATTATGTTGAAAAATGTATTAAGAAACTGACTACTTTTATTTATTAATTTATTTTGTAGAGAGGTGAACCAGGAAAATCTCCCTTAAAAAACAAACAAACAAAACAAACAAACATTCTGTTTCCTAGCTCTAATCACTGACTTTTCATGTTGGGGAATGTACTTTTTCCTTTCTGCTTCTTCCCCCATTTGCTCACTATCTTATTTTTTTCTGGTCAGAATTATCATTTGTATCATTGTATTATGACAGATTTACCTCAAACTACAGCTTCAAGACTTCTCCTCCACTCCAGGAATTTCACAAATAAATTACTGTCTGCCTCTTTTTAACCGTGTTGCTGTAGGGTAATATCTTCAAATCTGTATTTTACTTTATTCCTGGCTCACCCATATATATATAGACTTTGTTGAACAGCCTTGCTTGGGACAGATTTTGTGGCATTTCTATAATAAAATATTATGCCCAATGAAGTTGATTTCAGCCAGTCTGACTGATTTAATCCCTTCAGTGGTATGGCATTTGCATTATCCAAAGCCAGCTGAAATAATTTTCTGTCATGAATATTCATTCAGAGATGTTACTATTCAAGACAGTACTGGAATCCAAACAAACAGGATAGGGTGCATAATAAAAGTGTGTCTTCCTTTAAAAATATGCCCCTCCGTGATGTTTCTATGTCTTTTAGGTAAAAATACAATATGGGATTGAATTCCCCCTTTTTCCCCCCTGAGCTCAGGACATAATGCTTGCTGTCTTTATTCTAGTTATCACAATCTGATCGAGTCCAAAGTTTACTCTTCAAAGGCTGCATATCTACATGAGCAGATCTTTGCTGTAAGTAGTTACCAAAAGTATGACTTGGTATAGAATAATGAATGTTCACATGGTCAAAAAAAAGCAACTGGGAAGTGATTCTCCTTTCTAGATTTGAGGATCTATCAAGCCTGTAATCTATGAGGGTATACTGACACCGGAAAATATGATTCACCTTCATGAGTGGCATTTTATAGTAACTTTGCCTTATTTTCAAAAGTTAAACCTTATCCTGTCTACACTAGGGAAATTTCACAAACAATTTTCACTATTGTTAATACCAATTTTGCTCCACCATATTAACAGTGGGAGTTTTATTGTAGATGGGTCACCAACTGCTGACAGCATTTTAAGCATTGTGACTATGCTATATCCCTGTGCCAGTGTAGGAAAAAAGCAGCTTCTGCTCTCTGATCAACAGGGTTGCGAGAGGCCAATTTGGCAACCATGAATTAGACAGTCATCTAACCCAGCTCAGAGCAGAACTAATCATAGCCAACAATCCATCTGCACTAGGGCTCCCAATGTGGCTAACACCAAAGGGCAAAATTTCCATAGTATATATAGGGCTATTTGGTAGAGAACTTCTGGAGATCCCCCATCCCCATATACTGTCAGCTACGGGGGGAGGGAGGGAGAGAAATTGTTAGAGGGGGGAAATGTAGAATTCAAGCAAAGATAGCTGCCAGGATTCTGCAGATACCCTGCATGGGTTGTTATTAGTAGAGACTACATGGGTCCAAACCAAAACAGCAGATCCAAACCTTCCCAATCATTCAGTTAATTCTGACATGAATCTGAGCTTCTTAAATCAGGCCTATTTCTAGTTATTACTCTTTGGTATTGAGATGTTAATATTAAGTATGAAGGGGAGAAAGCCTGACCAGATGAGTGATCAGCAACTACTTTTTCAAATGGTTCCTGATATATGACCCACACTACAAGAAGGATGTGGAAAAATTGGAAAGAGTCCAGCGGAGGGCAACAAAATGATTAGGGGGCTGGAGCACATGAGGTAGGAGGAGAGGCTGAGGGAACTGGGATTGTTTAGTCTGCAGAAGAGAAGAATGAGGGGGGATTTCATAGCTGCTTTCAACTACCTGAAGGGGGGTTCTAAAGAGGATGGAGCTCGGCTGTTCTCAGTGGTGGCAGATGACAGAACAAGGAGCAATGGTCTCAAGTTGCAGTGGGGGAGGTCCAGGTTGGATATCAGGAAACACTATTTCACTAGGAGGGTGGTGAAGCACTGGAATGCGTTACCTAGGGAGGTGGTGGAATCTCCTTCCTTGGAGGTTTTTAAGGCCCGGCTTGACAAAGCCCTGGCTGGGATGATTTAGTTGGGAATTGGTCCTGCTTTGAGCAGGGGGTTGGACTAGATGACCTCCTGAGGTCCCTTCCAACCTTAATATTCTATGATTGTATGATTCTAACAAGACTGTTTAGACAGCTCTTTGAGGGAAGCAGCTTTTTATGTTATGTTATTTAAACATAGCATAGCCCCTTTACAACCTGAGCAGCTAGTCAAAGTTCAGTGCCCTGGGAATGTTCCATTAGAAGCAGAAATTGATGGAGTCTGGTATTTTCTTTGATGCAATGTTGTTTATATAAAAGGAACATACAAAGTCCTATTTCTCTAAACACAGGAAGAACCAAAACAAGAGGAGTCGGTTCTTAGCTTACAGCCCCAACCCTCTTTAGTCAACAGACCCAAAAGCTCTCGCTCTAGGTTTTTCCATGGTTACACTGTTCTCACTGGCTACCGCTTGGCTATCTTGCTCTTTTGCCTCCCCTGTCTTCCACTCTTCAAACTCTTAGGGGAGTTCACAACACACCATGACATTTTAATTAAAGGGTACAGTCACACTCACTCTCAAAGAGGTTTAAACTCAAACCTATCACAATGTTTCATCCAGCTCATATAAATATATTTATTAACATATCCACAGATAATGTAAGATGCAATGTCATGATATTTTTATTTTACATAATTTTGATTTTAATATATTTTATACATTTTAGGGAAGCTCTGGCCTATTTTCTGGTTGGTTTATAAATGACTTTTTCCTGAAGCCCTTTCTGTGTTGAAAATGTAGCAATACCTTATATCTACAATTCTTCGTTTACCTACCATATATCAGAGGTTTTCAAACGGTGGGGCACACCCCAATAGGGGGGCATGGATGAATGTTCAGGGAGGCCAGCGGTAACATCAGGTGGCTTGTGCCAGTCCTCACGGGGAAGGTGGGCAGGGAGCCCCACCTCCACCCTGACTCACCTCAGCAGGCCACCCAGCCTGTGGGTCAAGATTGATATCCGCCATGGCCATGCCAATTTCCACTCCTGACAACCTCCGCACCCAGCCCTGGCTCCGCACCCAGAGAACATCACATGCACCTTTCCCCAACCTGAAAACAAGAGAGGGGAGGAGCAGGTGTTGGCCCTGCTCCAGCAATGTAGTATCACTGCAAGGTAAAAGCAGCCCACTGGTGAGGAATCCTTGGCTGTGCCATTGGTAAGTATCTGTGTATTTGAAACTTACAGGTATAGGTAATTTAATTAAAGTTGTGTGGAGGTCTCTGTTAGGTTTATAAATAGGCTATCAAGCATCCTTTTGCATTTGTCTACTTTTGTCTGGGCTAGGGGTGTGCAACCAAAAACTCAAAAGGGGGGGGGGAACTCACCTCAAAAAGTTTGCAAACCACTAATGTCTCAGAACCTGTGAAGGGCCTATTGAAATCAATGGCAAAACTCCTGTTGACTTAAATGGAAGCAAGCTTAGGCTCCAAAAATAAAATACACACAAGAAAAAAAGATAAGAAAATCCAGTTTTATATTTTCCTCCCTCATCTCTGCTGCAACTCTGGTTTTAGGAATATGTACAACCTAAAACATGTAAGGTTTGTTTTATGGTATTTTTCTGTTCAGTTTTTTTTATTTAAAAAAATTAAAAACAAACATTATAAAAAGTATAATTTTATTGCTTTTCTTCATCTGCAACATGTTCTTTTATTCTCACCAGCTCAGTCTCCTCTGCCCTTATCTGTGCCAACAACACTTCAGTAGCAGCTGGCCCCTTTTTATATTTTAGATTATATAAAAATGGTGAAGGCAGGAGCTGTTTAGCAGACCTGTTTTTAAATAGGAATTCAAGTGTGAATGGAACATAGTCACTGCTGCTGCATAATTGAAAGCAGCAACAACAGGTGCATGCTTTAAAAAGAAGAGAAAAAACTGCATTACAAATTTTATTCCCATGAACCTTGTCCCTGCCACTTTCATCTGTGCCTCCCTAGTGGGTGAGCTGCTTTCAGCTTTCACCATCGACTACAGAAGTTAAATCAGGAGCATTAAATAGCAGCCCATTGTACTTTTTAAAATACAAATTAAAAGTTGGAAATGGCTTGGAAAAGTAAAGTAATGCTCCCATTATATAAATGTACAGTGCACAAAAGTTTTTGGTCACTTTCTAATCTTGCTCTGTTCTTTGTGATAAATAATGCAGCAAAAGGCATGGAGATGGTTAGAGACACACAGTAGGCTTCCTAAATAGACAAAAATATAAAAAGCTAGGGGCAGGACTAAGAGTCTGCCTCAAGGTGTATTTTATTTGACAAGGAGCAAAGTAAAAGGATACAAGTACAGAAGCTGGTACTAGTATAGTCTACACTACACTAGTATAATGTAGGACAACCAGTGCTCCTATTTATCCTATCCCATAATTTAAAAATAACAAACAAAAATATCAAGGTGACACACTTGATACATTCAATTTAAATTATGCGTATAATTAATCTGTGGAACTCACTGTCACAAGGTGTTATTGAGGCAAATACCATCACGAATATTTAGAGGAATACACATTTTTATTGAAAAAATAGAGTCTGCAAGTACATTAGTTAGGAAAGAAGTTATGATTCATAATATCATCATCTGATTTCCAGCTATGATAAGGAAGGAATTTTGCCTTCATGGTACAGTACTGTACAATTGATTAGGTGTGAAGAGGGAAAGAGAAGGAGAATGTATGTGTGTGCGCATGTGTGTATACCCATCTTTTCATCAGATATAGGCCACAATTGGAGGCAGGATACTGAACTAGATGGACCATTAATGTGGTCTAGTCTGCCAGTGTTTGTTTCTAAAAAAATTTAAATATTGGTTTTTATTGATTAAACAGGAAGAATGCTCAGTGAAGTAAAAACAAAAACTATGTAAAATGTGCATACAGATAACAAACTTGGATTATACTCTTAAAAAGAAAAAATGACCAGAGTTCTCCCCATTGCATAAAGCCTACTTTGTGCCATTTATGACAGACCATGCATCCTGTTACTAATGCATTTTATGTACTTTTAATTGTACAAAAGAGACCAAATTAGAGGGAGAGGAGAATTACTGTCACATAAGTATGCTCATATTCCTAGAATTAAAAATAGAAGAAGAGCAACACAACTTTAACTGGACATGTACAGAATAGATTTGTATATCTAACTAAGAAATTATTTACCAGGAGGTGGTAACCATATATTCATTAAGAGCCTGATCCAAAGCCCAGTGAAATCCCTGGGAGTTTTTCCCATGAATTTAAATGGATTTTGAATCATGTTTTAGCGGCCTAATCCTGAAGAGGTGCTCACTGCTGCAATTCTCACTAACATAAATTACAGTTGCACTGGAATGAGACAAGATGCTCAGGTGGCTCTGAAGAGTTAAAGAGATAGGAGGAAGAAAACAAACCCAGAATAGTGAGACCAGTGTAGCCAATCGTAATCATATGGAATCACATGTGGACTGGAAATGCTATGTACTGAATTTTGATGAAAATAAGGCTGATTTAAAAGAGTTTAAGTATGAACTGTGGCTGTGGTTTTGCTGGAGCTCTTCCCCTTAATCAAAACAGAGGCCTAGAAATGGCAGTCAACTCTGATTGTTGGAGTCTATTTCTTTACCCTATACACAAGAGATATTTCACACTTTGCTATCCTTAGGCGAGAGCTAATCCAACACTGTCGCCTTGGTTTCCAAAATTATTAGCTTTTTTTTTTTTTTTTTTTTTTTTTTAAACTGCCAGTGTGGCACTTAGGGACCATTTTAGCTCAGGTTTAAAGAACATGAGGAAAAGATGTTACTCAGGATGTATGTGAAAAGGAGTTAGTGTGGAATTCTCTGCAAAATGTATTGTAGAATTGTTTAACTTCCTTGTTTTTGTGCTTTTATTGATAACTGCATAATCAAATGGGTTTATTTTGCACCACATCTTCTTAAATTAGAAATAAAACTACTCTAGCATGTGCTCCTGCTTTTACTGTGAACAGCAAAACCATTTCATAGTGAAAATAGTCAGTTTTAGAGCTCTCTTGAGTACCATGTCTCAAAATGGGGTTACTAATTGGCATTCCCATAACATATTCCATAAATCTGAACATCTCCTACGCTAGTTCAAGTTCAAGAGGCCCTCAAGGATATCCAGTATATTTGGTGAAAAATCTTGAATTGGATTGATTTATCATAGAAATCTAATAATTTAATCAATGAGACTTTATAAAACTGACTGCATCTCTTTTCATGGGAGTGCTAGGATACCAATATTGACTATGGACAGTATCTCATGCTCAGCGACTGAATGCTGCTGCTAGCCCTGACAGCCTGTGCACTCCCAGACTCTGGGTAGAAAATTTCACAAGCACCTAAGGCCTATTTTCAAAAACAACTTAGACTTTTAGAAGCTTATGTCTCATAAGCTCCTAAGGCCCTGATCTTCAAACACATTTAGGCACTTAACTCCCATTGGTTGAGAATCTAGGCCTAAGTGCCTAACTCACTTTTGAAAATAGGACTTCAGTGTAGATGTGCATGGAAGTAAAATTTTCAAGAGCTCCCACCACCTCATCCCACATGAAGAATCTCTTTTCTGTTCCGCAACTGTGTGCAGCTAGGGAGAAGGAGTTCCTTCCCTGTGTATCATCGAGATCAGTGAGAGAAATAAATTAAGAAACAAACTGAAAAAAAATTGGCCCAGGCAGAAATTTAACCTTCCAGATGCTTTACTGCATTAGCTATTAGTGCACTAACTTACAGTAACAATGTGCTGGTTGACTAACCTGATTCTTGATAATCTACAACATAGTGGCAAGAAGTCACAAGTGGATCTATGCACAGGTATGGAGGCTAGAAACATATAGGCTGGCCTGGCTAGCAGCTGTGCTAGGTATCCTGCCCAGTCACTGACCTTACATGGGAGAAATAGTACTCATGCTAATATCTCAGAGCTTCCACATTTATAGTAATTGGACCTGTTACCTTGCATCTTGGGTAGTCATTGACAACAGTTAAACATAGGTGTTAAGTGTTACTATTCTAACTTGGTAGCATTTTACATCCATTTTGCACTGGTTTAAGTGACTATACAAGTCAAGGATAATGGAGAAGCAGGCCAATTTTATCTAAAATATTACTTCAGCCAACTTGTGCTAAGTGTTCACTTGTGTTTTTACACCCAATCCATCCCCCTAATATTCCTAATGAATACATTTTCATCAAAACATCATAAGTTCTACATGGTTTTGAAACAAAACCATCTGAAATTTAGGCTCAGGTTCTATCACAATATTTAAAAGACAGGTCAACCTATGACAGGGGGATACACCTCTTGAGCACCTCCTGCTGCTGCATACAGCACGGTAGTCCTTTTTCCACTCTTGGTGCCCCCTGTAGGTTGTCAACCTCACTTGGTGGGTCGTCAGGGGCTCAGCACTCTGGACAAGTCACACAGTGAAGAACAGATCACTTCCAGGCTAGTAAAGAGTTCAACAAACTGTTTGTTCTCACCAGGGTTTTCTGCCCCATCGCTGGGCCCTTTAATTCCAGCCTTTCACTTGTGCTTCTCAAGAAGCTTTGTCCCCTTCTCAGGCTTAGGCTACTTTGCCCGCGGGGGAACCCAGGACTACCCACTACTCCAGTTTCCAATCCAGGGACCCTATAAACAGCAGCCACATACCGATTCCTTTAGTTAGTTGCTGCATTTCCTGGCCCTTTTCCCACCTGGTCCCTTTACCTCCACCCATTACCTTAGGGTTAAAGTTCCCAGGTCCTCTTCCCCCATCCCGGCTCCAGTAAATAAAACCCACTCAATCTCCCTTTGGCCACAGAGAAGCACCCTTGCTCACCCCTGTAGCTCCTTTTAGCTGAGCCTGCTGGGCTTTGATTGGCTGTTCCCATCCAGCTTTTCTAGGCAAGCCTGGTGGACCCTCCTTGGTTGCTCCTTTCCTGGGGAGGGGTATAGTAGGACTACAGACCCTCCAACAGAGGACCATGAAGGGCCAGATACACCCCATCAAAGAAGCCTAGCAAACTTTTTACTAAACCTGAGCTGAGTTTAGAGTTTGTTAAAAAACTGTTGTTTCCCCTAGTTTCTGGGTTACACCGCTCTAGTTAGAATGGCATAAAACATTTCTTATGCTTTTTTAAATTGTATGTTACTTATTCAGATGTACAGTGTGCAATCTACAAACCCACACAGGTACACTAGAGATTTCTCTCTGAGTTAATACATTTTTGCCTTTTATTTTTTCCATTTTAATAGGCTGGACAGTTTATACTCATTTAATGTTCATATTTTCTGCAATGTTAATACAATATTTCCAACCTTTTAATTTTGAGTATAGCTTAAAGCATTTCCCCTGGGATCTGTTAACTTTTGATTGCATTGTATTCCACTCTTGTCAGTTCTGAAAAATAAAAGAGCTACTTAATGCTAAGGGCACATGCCATGCTAAATAAGCAGTCATTCATGCTCTGCTCCATCAAAATGTAAACAAAATTAAAATCTAAGTTTAGCAGAATCCATTTATGCTGCTATGGTTAAATAGCTATAAATATTTCTGCCATCATCATCTATTTCCATGAGTTTACAAATATACTACGGAATTATTTTCTTTGCTTAAAACTTGGCCAACACAATTTAACACAACAGAAATTCATACCTGGTATAAATGGGTACAACTCCATTTAAGTAAATAGTCCAGATTCTATGGTCCAGCTGAGTTACACTCAGCACAGAACCTAAGGTTGTGGGAGGATTTGGATTTATGCTGCCTTTACTGTTCTCTCCTCCTGAGGCCTGTTATAGGCAGCTCAGGCTACAGTGCAACTTAGAGCCTTAGGGCTGCTCTAACTTATGCCCAGCCACTGATTGCTTCAACCAGCCATTTTGGCAGATGTAGACTGTGCAGTGGTGCTTCCATCATGCTGCTTTTCCTAACCCTATGCCATTTGTGAGGGGAAACCCTAAGTAGTCATTTTAAACTGGCTTTCAGCCAGATCATAAGGGTGAACTGAGGCCAATCTATTTAAACAGGCGTGTAAACTGTGCCTGTCACTCTAATGTTTGAGTACCTTATAAAAATATCACAGCCAGAATTTCCTCCCTCCTTTTCTCAATAGAGTTGCATGCTTTATATCAATGTTGAATTGGGTTCTAAGACCAGAAGACTGATTTGTACCATATGTAGTCATTTAAATCTGTGCAAAGTGAGTGTAAAGTGCTACTAATGAAGTATTTACTTAAATTAGGTTAAAATGGATAAAGCAAAATACTATATATCAAATATTTGAAATAAATCAGAAAGTCTTTGTTTCTATATGTATCAGTTCCTGTTAATTTCTGAAGCCCTTACAAGTGTAAAATTCCCATTGACTTAAGTTAACTGTGTGTAAGTGCTACAAGACCAGGTCCTCAGTGATTATATAGTCAAGCTCTAAGTCATGCAGTTTTACTGTGTGCTATACAGCTGAGAAGTAGTGAATAAATTGTTTTATTTTTCTAACTCCCTTCAAAAAGTTATTTAAGTAATCACCCTGACCTTACTGACTAAAGAGAGATTCATACTTCTACCCAGTAAGATATTTGTAAATATTTTTAAATGAGTTTCCAGACTCTAGATGCCCAGGTAACAATGGTCATATGTAGCACAAAGGACCTGCTTCAAAGTCCATTGGACTGCATTCCATAATAGTAACAGTGACTTTTCTATGACCTAACATTTAGGATGGTAGATGGGCTGACAAAATGTTCTCCTATGGGACAAAAACTGCCACAATCACTCCTTTGCTTTCAGTGGTAATATTTAAAATACAGTAGATAAAGTGATCTGATCCATTTCAAAGTGGTAAGTTATCAGTTTATTACTGTCTGAATTGTTAAATTTAAATGTTAATAATAAATAAATACATTACTAATATCTTCCAGAGAACACAGGGTCTAATAGAATAAAGACAGGAGATCTAGATTCTGTTCCTGTCTGTGCCCCAAACTTGTTACATAACCCTGGGCAAGACATTTAAACTCTATGCCTAATTTTCCACATATAACTTCATTGTTAATCCCATTTTATATGAGGTTTAATTCACTAGTGCTTGTACTAGTGTTTGGGAAGGCATTATAGAACAACAAATCTATGGCTACCCTGCCTGAGCTCTCATATTGTAAAACAGACCATATCTGATAACCTATAGCTATATCTGTTTAACTAAAGTCCTACTAATGATTGCTGAAATGGAAGAGATGTCTGAGAGGAAAGGATATGCCAGTTGTGGAAGGACCCATTGCCAAAAAGAACAGATTTTTTCTTTCCCTCCCTCATGTGGAAGCAGAGAAAGAACTGACAGGAAGGGGATGCAATACATGACAGTTCGTTAGCAAGAGTCAGGCTAACTGTAACCCTGATAACGCGAGATTTGTAGAAGCGAGGATTGTGTGAGGCGGGTGAGAAAGAACTGTGTAAGAAGTCATTATGACCTGGTATAGATAAGGTGTAGAAGACCTTGTGTAGATAAGGTATAGAAAATATTGTATGTTGGCAAGAGTCAAAACAAGTGAGGAAATGAGATATCAAGATGGCCTATGTATAAACAAAATGCAACTGTTGCTCATTATTGTCTGTAACAAAAGGTATAAATGCTTGCTGTAATTGTTTACCTGTTGAGAGACCTGCTTAGCTCTCTCCCTCTGCGCAATTGTGAGAGTTAATAAAGCATCTGACTTGCTATAATTAAACAAATAGTGAGAACTCTGTTTTTCTCCGACACTCATTCCATTCATCCTCTTAATTCTCTTACTCCATTTTCCATGTTTCTTCCTATACCTTTATCTGTGCCTCAGCCATCCAGAATCAAACTCTTAATTGAAAGGCTCCCTTCCCATGCTCTCAGCCTGGGCTGCTTCTGTACCTCGATCTAGGCACCCACTGAGAGTCCCCCATCAGTACCTGTGCCGTGGCTGAAGGAAGCCTACTTACAGGATGTGTAGTGGTTGACAAGGCTTCTCCCCTGTCTAAGGTGTGTTTAGGCCTACTGCTCAAGAATCAGCTCAGTGCTACCAATAAGATGTCTTCTTCACATCCTTCTCCTTCGAGTTCTACCTTCTGACCCACTGCCTTCCCCATTGTTTGATCCAGTGGCACCAAGAAATCTTGCTTCTCTCACCTTCTTACTAGCCAGGCACTCCCTTCTCCCACTGAGAACTTGACATCCGGCTTCAATCACATATTATTTCAGCCAGTGTTGCTAGCAAAACTTCCAACCTCTTGCCATCACCCCAACACATTTGCCTGGAGGAAGGGAAAAGGGGTAGTGTCAAAAAATGCACTTATGCCATCCCAGCTCAATACAAGTCTGATAATTTCTAGCAGACTGAAATCTAAGCACATGTATTTCTTATGCACAAATGTACCTGGTGTGAGGACATGTGTGTGTGGAGAAGGCAGTTCTCATGAAAGAAATCTTCCAAATTCAGGCACTAATCTTGCTGAGTTACCACTTAATAAAGTGCTGTTTTGGACAGTAAAATTATGATGGTAGTTGATGTCTTTTTTAATTTTGTGGGCTGCCTCCTCTTTGAATTGTTTTTTGTCAAGGTTCTTGGGGAAAAGTAAGGTATAGCCAACATCGCTGACTTCACTTTGCAAGCTACAGACCAACTCTGATTTATATATAAAATATGCTGCTGTAATTTTAGCTCCTTGAAGAGCTCCCTCATAATTTACCTTCCCTTCCACACACTTTTATTTTTAGGAAGAAAACCCATCCCCTTCTGACCATATGGGCAGGAATTTCAGAATGAGAAGAAGGCACTTGTACAGTCTGCCAAAACAGCAAAGAATAGCTACAAGCAGCCATTGCCCTGGCCTGCCTCCCTGCCAAGAAGTTTGCCATCTAAAGACGAAGCTGGAGAGAAGCATCCAAGCTCTTGTCAATCTGATGGTTAAGGAGCGGCAAAGAGACGCACCAATGCCCCTCAATCTGGCAGGTGGGAAGGAAGGCAGGAAAAAAACATCACTTATTCCTTTTTCAGTACATCAAATGGGATGAGGGAAGTAGGGGAAAAGTATCTAGGTGCACAATCAGATCAGCCAGCCAAATCAGAAACCGGGAGAAGTACCCATGAGAACCCTCAAATAAGTCTGCCAGCCAGGGGGAGAAGTAAGGAGAAACACAAACACAAATTTAGTAAATCTGCCAACCACTGAGATGGGGGAGAGGTGAGGAGATGCCCCCCCAGTAAACCTTCATTCCTCTATATTGAAAACATTTTGGGATCCTCGACTATGAAAAGCACTTCATGGTGGGGCAGGGAGTGGAATGGTTTGACATGCTGTTCTGGATTCATTCTGAAATCTTCAGATTAATTGGAAAGCAAATATGTATTGCAAGAAGCAGACAGGCAAAGCATATGTTACAGCATTGGTAGCTACTGTGAAGGGGAGAATAAATGTATTATTCACTGAAGTATAGCTCAATTAAAGGTTTTTATGAGCCACAAAAGACCAGGCTACAATAGGGAGAATCATTTCCTGAACCCTGGAGCAGACTGTGTTACAGTATCAGTGTTGCAATGAGCACCGTTTGCAATCATCTTTAATATGAATAAGATAAGACAGGTGGCAATAATTATAACAGCAATATTTTTAGTAAGCCATTGTCTACTTCTTGTCTAACTGTGTTGATTTTCCAAGATGTTCCATGATTTTCCAATATTCTTTATTTCCATTCTATTTCCCTTTTTTATACCATGAAAAAGTGGCCATGGAGATGTGTAAAAACCCAATATGAATGTAAATATTTTGAATGAATGTAAATATTTTACAATGAATTGCTTTGTTTTTGTTTTTGGAAATCCTTTGCAGGGTTAAAAGCCAAAACAGACTTATTGCCTGAACTTGACAGACATGAAAAAAACCTGACTAAAAATAAGAGGGAATTGAAGCTATTTTTATTATCTATACTGAGAAAAGACAAGACAGAAAGAGTATAAATGGGGAAAGCTAAGTATTTGGGATTTTTACAATTCTTTTAATTGTAATAATCTAAGGTGCTATTAGTCTGAGGTAATTCCCCTCCTTCCCCCCCGTAACATAGGCATTTCATGCATTGTAAGTGAAGAATGATACAGCAACAGAAATATTTTAAACTAGAGATTTTCTTAATGCTGTTTTTTCTCATACTGCTCATCTCTTTGCATAAAACTGTTTTAATAAGGGGAAACACAAATCAGTTTAACATCAGTTTTGCTCAGGAAAGCATGTGTGGTGCATTTGTTTTCTGCTGCCCAAAATGTGCTAAAAAACTATTCATTTTATTTATATTATCTATGAACCAAATCCTGCAATCTTTCCTCAGTCTTTGCTTAGGAAAAGAACTCACATTGAAGTCACTGAGTCAAATTGCAGATAGTTTCAGTCAGCATAGCTTTACTGAAGTCAATGGTGTTCTGTCAATTTACACTAGCTGGGTATTTGGCCTAATGAGTTTTGCTTGAATAAGGAGTGTAGGTGTGGGCCTTATGCTATTTATATCGCTTTCTAGATGGACAGGGTATTTTTATAGCTGCTGAAATATATTGTTAGTAGAGCTGTCATGTGCTTAAAAAAATTAATCATGATTAATTGCGCAATTAAAAAATGAATCACAATTAATCACGCTGTTAAATAATAGAATACCATTTATTTAAATATTTTTGGATGTTTTCTACATTTTCAAATATACTGATTTCAATTACAACACAGAATACAAAGTGTACAGTGCTCACTTTATATTTATATTTGATTACAAACATTTACACTGTAAAAAAAAAAAACAAAAGAAATAGTATTTTTCAATTCACCTAATACAAGTACTGTAATGCAATCTCCTTATCACGAAAGTTGAACTTACAAAGGTAGAATTATGTAAAAAAAAACACTGCATTAAAAAAATAAAACAATGTAAAACTTTAGAGCCTACAAGTCCACTCAGTCCTACTTCTTGTTCAGCCAGTCACTCAGACAAACAAGTTTGTTTACATTTGCAGGCGATAATGCTACCCCCTTCTTGTTTACAATGTCACCTGAAAATGAGAACAGGCATTCACATGGCACTGTTGTTGCTGGCATTGCAAGATATTTACGTGCCAGATGCGCTAAAGATTCATATGTCCCTTCATGCTTCAACCACCATTCCAGTGGACATGCGTCCATGCTGATGACAAGTTCTGCTCGGTAACGATCCAAAGCAGTGTGGCCCGCTGCATGTTCATTTTCATCATCTGAGTCAGATGCCACCAGCAGAAGGTTGATTTTCTTTTTTGGTGGTTTGGGTTCTGTAGTTTCCGCATCGGAGTATTGTTCTTTGAAGACTTCTGAAAGCACGTTCCACACCTCATCCCTCTCAGATTTTCGAAGGCACTTCAGATTCTTAAACCTTGGGTCGAGTGCTGTAGCTATCTTTAGAAATCTCACATTGGTACCTTCTTTGCGTTTTGTCAAATCTGCTGTGAAATGGTCTTAAAATGAACAATGTGCTGAGCAGGGCCGGCTCCAGGCACCAGCTGAGCAAGCTGGTGCTTGGGGCGGCAAATTGTTTGAGGCGGCATTCTGCCCAATCCTAGGGCGGCACGGCTGCTTTTTGTTGTTGTTGTTGTTCCGCTCCGGCCGCCCTGCAGGGGGCGGTGGCGTGGAGAACCAGAGGTCCCTGCAGGGCAGTCCTCTTCCTTCCCTCCCCGCCGACCGGAGCGGAGCGGAGCCTTCGCGGCAGGTGGTGGTGTAGCGGGAGGGGCCGTGTGGCAGCGCCCCTGCTGTAGCCCTGGCCGCCCCCTTTTCTTTCTCTCCCACTCCAGCTGTGCCGCAGGTGGTTTTTTTTGCTTTGCCGTTCTGGCAGCCCCGTTTTTTTTTTTTGTTTTTTTTTTGCTTGTAGTGGCCAAAAAGCCAGAGCTGGCCCTGGCTGAGTCATCATCTGAGCCAGCTATAACATGAAATATATGGCAGAATGTGGGTAAAACAGAACAGGAAACATACAATTTTCCCCCAAGGAGTTCAGTCACAAATTATTTAACACATTTTTTTTTTGTTTAACGAGTGTCATCAGCATGGAAGCATGTGCTCTGGAATGGTGGCCAAAGCATGAAGGGTCATACAAATGTTTAGCATATCTAGCATGTAAATACCTTGCAATGCAGGCTACAAAAGTGCCATGTGAACGCTTGTTCTCACTTTCAGGTGACATTGTAAATAAGAAGCGGGCAGCATATCTCCTGTAAATGTAAACACACTTGTTTTTTTAGCGATTGGCTGAACAAGAAGTAGGACTGAGTGGACATGTTGGCTCTAAAGTTTTACATTGTTTTATTTTTGAGTGCAGTTATGTAACAAAAAAAATCTACATTTGTAAGTTGCATTTTCACGATAAAGAGATTGCACTACAGTACTTGTATGAGGCGAATTGAAAAATACTATTTCTTTTGTTTATCATTTTACAGTGCAAATATTTGTAATAAAAATAATATAAAGTGAGCACTGTACACTCTGTATTCTGTGTTGTAATTGAAATCAATATATTTGAAAATGTAGAAAACATCCAAAAATATTTAATTTCAATTGGTATTCTATTGTTTAACAGTGTGATTAAAACTGCGTTGGGCAAAATATTGTAAACATAAATGACAGGATTTACTCCATGGGCAATCCTGTTATGAAAGAAAGAGGTTGTATGCATATTGTTGTATTTTAATTTAAGTGATAAAGTGAAGAAGTAAGGTTAATGTTTGCAATCAAGCATGCTTATGCTATCAAGTTAGTAAAATATACCTGCGTTGAAAGAAGCAGTAAATAAAAAGAAATGAAACCAAATAGTGTGTTTATAAGAACACTTGATCATGGAGTGGAATAATCAGAAATGTAATGTTTGGTTAATAATGCACAGACTTAGCTCAGCCATGTATACTAAGGTCCTACCATTGTTGTTAAGCAAGATGAACAGAAATGGAAGATTTATACAGCCCTTCTGGCTTGCTGGAGAACAACAGTTCCAGAAGTGACTGCATTGTATAATGGACAGTTAAAAAAAAGTTTAAAGAACATCACAGAATATAGATGAACTTTGTATAAATTATATGAATTTTAAAACACTTCAGCAGCTAGCAGAGTATTGATGGAGAAACTGCAACTTGAGCAAGCCTAACTGCAAAAGCAGCAAGGGATGCACCACAGAAGGGGTCCCAAAAAGCAACTTGCAGAGGTAAGTTGCTGACCAGAGCAAATCAGCTGGTGTTCAAGGTTTATCCCAAGAGGGTTGTACCAACTTGTATGGCCTAATTTTTCTTACACAAGCTGGTGTGGCAAGATATGTTGCATAAGGAGACTAGAAAAAAATCCAGTCCCAGTTGCAAGAACTCAAAAGTTGATGTCTCTTCCCTTATTGCACAGTGAGAGAGGATGACCTTTTGGCTGGACATTTCAATCTCTGAAAGAAATGAGAGTCACTAACTGATTGGTTCATGCTACCACTTCCAAGAAGAGAAGCAAAGTTGGACCACAAAGCAAAAATAGGATAAAATTACCTGTCTCCTTCAGTATATTTCTTTCTGAAATCCAAAGACACTTGGAAGGGAGAAGACTGAGGTCCTGGGCTGCCCACCTGGGTGTCCTTCTACTTTCCAGCAATTCAGGTTGCCCAGGAAATGTCTACAGTGCACCAGCAAATGACTACAGTCATGTCTGTCCTTTGCTCCACCTGTTTGTTCACAGCAGGAGCTGATACTGCAATAACTGAGCTGAAAGCTGACAGCTGAGTAAAGATCTGGTGATAAGTAACACACAGACTTTCTCTTAGGTGATGACCCACATCAATCAATTGACCACTTCCTGAAGCTGACTACCCAACTGGTAAGAAAATGTGCATGTTTATGTATTTTAAAGACTGGTTTTTTCTTGTCTTTTTTTTGTAACAGGTTCCAATAAAGATTGCTGTAAACTAGCTTTAAAACTGAAAAAGTTACCATTAACTAATATAACTGTACATGTGAAGACCTTAGTTAATAGTTTCACACTGTCTTTCAAGTTCTAGGTGTACATATACATTAAAGTGTTTATAGGGTTTGCAATACTTCTACCGTGTATTTGTAACATTTCTATCCAGGGTTGTTCAATTGTAGAATATATTTTTCTGGCTCAAAATAAATCTACGATCTGTGTCAAGAATAATAATCCTATCCATCACCCCACTCCTTACATATTGCCAAAATGAAGCCAGCATAAGTGGGGCCTTCTGTGAGGTCTGTGTAACATGGTGTTTTCTCCTTAAAATTTCTCTCTATTTGTATTTCACTCTGACCTCTCTCTGCCATGTTTTTCTCCCTTTTTTCCTATGCAGTTTTCCTCCTGCAGGAGAATATGAGCCCAATTACATGAGAAGAATTTCAAATACACAACATTTCAGGGGGTTAGAAATTAGGCAAAACCAGTTAGTCTCTATCCCTCATAACCCTGGGTCAAATTCTCATGCTAGCACCCAACTTAAATAGCTGGACTGAACAGTGGGCAGATGCGAGGGGGTGCACCACAGTGAGAAAGAGAAATCTTTCTCTCCACTCCCTCCGACAGAGCAACTACAAAAGCTACTTCACCCTGTTGGCTGAAGCAGCTGTTTACTGCCCTTATGTGTCCCTGATGCAGAGGCAGCAAAGATCCACACTTTATTATGATGAGTAGACCTGGGGAAAAAGGGTCAAGTCTCCAGCAGGATTTAGAGTGGCCTGAGGGTCTCAGGAATGTAAGCTGGGCCCAGGTTGCTTACACATAAATCTCTAAAGCCACAGCTTGTAACACTGGCCACTTAGCATAAAGATCTCTTTCCCAGAACTCTGCATACTTGCCACATCATTTATTCCTAACACAACACACAAAGTGGCAGATATTTAGGTCATACCCTACCCCTTTTCCAGGGCTAACACCTGAGCAATGCTTTGCAGAAAGTCCATTACCACACAGTCTACACAATGCACAGAGATTGTATACCTTATAACTGGCCCTTCTCAAGTCTCGCTCCTACCCCTTTGTACAGCTGAACTGCACTGGTTCCACTGCAGTGCAATTTACCATTTTGTTCTCACGTAGGCTGAGATTCTCATCGCCAGGCAGACATTTAGTTTTTCTTCTTGCTGAGACGCTGCAGGTTGTTGTTTGATTTTTTTGGTTTGTTTGTTTAATAAATAAAAAAACCCAGCAGACAGCCACCATGGAATTGAATGATGCTATTTATCAGTTATCTCCTGTTGCTACAAAGCTAGCAGAAGAAGTATAAAAGAAGGCTTTAGAAGAGGAGTAATTTTAATCTTAATGTTAAGACATGATTCTCTTAAGAAAATACTTGCAATCAGCATCCAAGTGTGTGCAACAGCAGCATTTTGGAAGGCAAAATTGGCTGCTTCACAGTGTTCAGCATGAAGACAACTGTTGAGGTACTATAGTTCTCCCACACTGTTATTAGATGACAAATTCTGTCCACTGCTGAAGACCATAGGAAGTGATCTGTCTATGAAGACTCATCTAGTCCCTTATTGATCAAAAGAGGGAAAATCCATGTATCCACATTTGAAATGTAAGCTCCTGCATGTAATGATTCAAACCCTGCCCACTCACTAATTTGCTTGTACTTTGGAGGTTCCTTTTTCAGATCAATTTGCAGGCAACACACCACCTGATGTGTAAAAAGAAATGATACTCGTGTGCAAAGTAGAAAAAAATTAACTAAGTAAAAACAGGAAAGAAGAAAATTACAAAGAAGCCTAGTGTAAATACAACAAGAATTAAGTTCTTATTTGTAGGCGACTAGAGAAGAAAAAAACTGCAGCTGAGTGACAGTAAGACTTATGAAAGAAGCATTAGCAGAGGGGAAATGTATTGTATTTTAGCCTAGATTCCATTAAAATAAACAAGTGCCATAATACAGAATCAATAAGGCTAAAGTGCATCTTTGTATTGATAGTGCTGACCATTGCTTGGCTCGCACTAGTATTGAGTAATCTCTCATTTCATCAATGCTGGGTTTACTAGGACTTCTCTAAATCTTACAAGAGTGCATATTTTTAGTGATCCCACACTAGAGTTTCTCCCATACAGCTATTTCTAGCTACCACATTAAATGTTGCTGTAGTGCTGTTTATCATTATGCAAGCACAAACTGATGACTCAGTAATTTTGTTTTCTGAATCTTGTTCTATTTTTTTTTCCTTTTTCACAAAACACATTCATTAAGCCTCTGATTTTTAAGGGAAGCTGTCCAACAGTTTAAAATGGTCTAATGGAAATGTTATTTCCATTTTTATATACTGTTGTATATTACATAATGTAAACTAAGTGAACCACTTAACATGAACTTATTTGAATGTATTGTTTTCAGTGGAACTGATTTTATGTGCTGAATGCAGAATGTTAGAAAAAAAACAAGAATCTGTTTCACATACAATCCATACGAATGGTATGTGAATTTAATTTCCCTCTTAGATGAATAGCTTGGCTGGAGATTGTTCATTTTGTCATGAGAAAAATGAATACAGGTTTTAAAAAAATAAAGATTATGCCCTAGAGTTCATCTGACAGTTTTATGACTAATCAAATGAAGTGATAAGTACATTGACACTTTGTTTACGAAGTAAAAAATGCAATATAACAAAGTAGGTTTTTTAAAATAACAAGCTTTATAACAGCTGTGAACAGGAACAAATTCATTTATTTCCAAAGAAAATACTTATTTTTCTAACGTTACAGTCTCCTCAACCCAGCTGACTGTGCTCTTCTCCCATCTGACAGGGAAGAAGGGTCAGAAAAGTCAACCAGCTATTTCTCCTGAGTTGCTTCCAGCTATAAGCTTCAACCTTGCTGCAGAATAGGAGTTTTATTCTGGACTCTCCTTGCTTAGCCAGCTCTAGTGTTAGACCAGGCAAAACAAGGACAGTCTGTATCATAAGTCCTATTTTACGCTGGGCTTGCAGCATTTGGCTGTCACAGAGCAAAATATCTTGTTTTTCTTCCATCATGACGATGGAGATGGGAAAGATGCACTTTCTGGGAGTTCCCTTTCTTCTGGCCTTCAACATGGAGAGAAGTCCCTCCTCTGTTTGTACAGAAAATCTCCCCATGCCTGAGTCAATCCCAGATTTCTTCTCCTTCCCTTGCATAGAATAGCATTTGAATGGAAGTTGATGATTACAGGATCTTGAGGGAAACCCAGTTGTATAGCACTGTACTGTTAAGCAGATACCACCATTCCTTACACAAGTGGATGAAATGATCACTATTGCAGTTCAGTCTCTAAAAGTATTTTGGGGTCCTTCTGGGTGAAAAGTGCTACATAAATGTTCTTCAGGAAGTCTTGGAATTCTTCCTGAACAACCCCCCAGGCAGAGACTGGACAGAAGGAGTAGTAACAGAGGCCCATCTATTCACCTCTGAGCAATATGGAGGCTCTGGGGGTACAGAGTAAGGCAAAGAACTGAAAGAGAGCTCATTCTACTTCAAACAACCAAAGTGGGTCAGAATCTTCAAATTTATCCAACATCTATGAGCCAGAGATTATGTAAGAGAAAGCCCTAACAGGGTCCAGGGATAGGAACCTAGTAATAATCTGTAACTCCCCACATTCACAGCTGGAAGAGAGTGATAGTTTGCTCACCATGCGGCTGTCCCTGTATCTCACTTGTTCCAGCCCTGCACTGCCTTGGTAACTTTTTTTATCTATTTCTAGCCTAGTAGGTGTCCTGTACATTTTTCAAGCTCCAGTTTATGCAACATTTTACTATGTAGGAGTTCATTTTCCACTTGGCTCTTTCCTTGTGTTAGTGATTCCACAATTCTAATAAAGGTTTCTAGTTAGCTGACTGTTATGAGTTTTGTGACCAGCTTTACGCATTTCCTAGAAGTGCAGCATGAACCTAGACATTCCATGTGTTGGAGATGTGGGACAAATACTTCCAAATATTGGCATGTGCAAGCAAATGGACAGGGCTTATCTTTTAACCAATTTATCTGTCTGGCTGCCCTCTATATGGTAGAGATAAAAAAAACATTATGATTTCTGGAGTGGCACACAGGTAGATAAGGTCCAGGACATCCCTTAAAGCTGTAGTGTATTCTTTCTCCACCAGCTGAAAAAGTGATGCATAACCCAGCAATATCAGATGGTATATTGGAATTTTAACATTAAATAAGATACTTAGATTATTCATTAGACTAGTTTGCCAGATTTTATCAGCACCATATTTTTCTTTTGAGATATTTTATCTGTAAAGGGAATGTGTGTTAGGAATTGATTGGACAGCTCTCTTGGGCTTTTGAACCTTGCTCTTTGATGTTACTGTGACAACTTATACAATTGCTTTTATTTCCTCATTTATTCATTTTTATTTCCTCTCTGTATTGATTCCTTTGGTACTTGGGACATGTTCATTATTACTGAAACGACAACTCGGTATTTAGAGGCCCAACTTGTGCTTGAATAAATTCAGATACCAAGTCAGTGATTTGACGTAACTTTTCAGCAAGTGACTTATTTCACAGTTGTTGCCTGATATACCAATATGTAGAATACCAATACCTTCTTGAGATGCAGTGATACAATTTTAAAAATACTTAAAGGTCTATTAAACATGCATAAAAGGGAGATTAGACCATTTATTGCATAGCAGATGGAATGTCTGGATTTTGTGGAAATATTACCGTTAGGAAAGACTCTGGTTAATCAAGTTTAACTACAGTTCAATGTTCAGTTTGTGCTATTTTAATAAATTAAAATTATGTATTTAAATTGTCACTTTTCTAGTAGTAGGCAAACAAGCGGGAGGCAAGTTTCTTGAATTATTATTAAGAGTTCATGCTGATAGTAAGGTTGTTTTGTACCTAAACCTAAAGCCTTTTAAGGTACCCAATCAAAAATATCCATAGCTTTCTATGGTTTCTGGATAGGTAGCAGATAGATTTTCCTAGAGATGTCTCCCCCCCCGCCCCCACTCCTGCACACCAGAGAACAATGGTCTGTGGAAGGACCCTCCACAGCAACATGCAGGGATGTCGAGAATGGGATAAGGCCCTGGCTAATGTCATGCAGTCAGAATTTAAGGCCAGAACGGACCACCAGATCATGTAGTCTGACCTCCTGTATATCACAGGCCACCAACATATCCCAGCACCCATACACTAAGCCCCACAACCAAAGTTAGACCAAAGTATTACAGCTCACAGGAGGCTAAACTATTGTGTGCATCAGGCAAAGAATAGGAGGAACCAAAGTGCACCAAAGCCCCTGCAATGGCAAGGAATTAATTAAGTGAGAGAGACCCAGATGATTCCATCAAGGGACCTGTGCCCAGTGTTGCAGAGGTAGGCCCCAAATAAAATAAATAAATAAATAAGTCACTGCCAATCTGACCTGGGGGAAAATTCCCTCCCAACCCCACAGATGGAGATCAATTAGACTCTGAGCATGTGAGCACAAACCAGCCAGCAAAGCAACTGAGAATGAGTTTGTGACTATGAAAACCACTAGCTCAGGGGTTGGCAACGTTCGGCACGTGGTTCACCAGCGTAAGCACCCTGGCGGGCCGGGCCAGTTTTATTTACCTGCTGACGTGGCAGGTTCGGCCGATCGTGGCCCCCACTCGCCGCGGTTCGCCGTCCCGGGCCAATGGGAGCAGCGAGAAGCCGCGGCCAGCACATCGCTCGCCCGTGCTGCTTCTCGCCGCCCCCATTGGCCCGGGACGGCGAACCGCAGCCAGTGGGGGCCGCGATCGGCCGAACCTGCCGCGTCAGCAGGTAAATAAAACTGGCCCGGCCCACCAGGGTGCTTACCCTGGCGAGCCGCGTGCCGAACATTGCCGACCCCTGCACTAGCTAAAGCCATTTCTTAGGGATGTAGTGGGCTGATAGATCCTATAGCAGAGCCTGTTGATGTAGGGGTGTTGCAAGCCCTGCCATTGGCTAGAAGGGTAAGAGTCTCTTCAACCTCCCAAAAGTTGTTCAGGAGTGGATAGAAACTCACGTAAATTCTCATCTTGCTTTCCAAACTCCAGGGCCTTCGGTTCTAGCCCTGCCCATCAACCATGCTGGGTTCACATAGCTAGCAGAAATTACCTAGAAATGAACTCAAGCTGAGTGTACCATGAGGGGAGACAGAGCACTCCCTCCCTGGTCTAAGGGGCAGGAATGTTTAAAATAAAAATCCTCACCTCAAAGAGAGGGTGTGGAGATACCAAGCTGTGGCTGAAGGACCTCTCCACCCCGCTCCCACCTCAGTGTCATTGTACAGAGTTTGCCCAAATTAGAGTGGCAGACTCCCACTCTTCTTCCAATAGCGTATCTGTTTTAGTAGGCACAGGGTGGGAATTAAATTTTCAGCCCAGTTAGTCTCTCTTTCTCTCCTCCTCCTGGAATAAAAGAGTTTTTAAAGACCTGAATTTTATCCCATCTGCTAGCCTGAGACAGTTAAGATTAGGTTTTATTTCACAGAATACTATCTGCAGTATTCTACCCTCCTCCGCATCTATCAATAGTGTTTTAGTGTAGTTAAGACATAGGCAGGTTAAGGTTGCAAACAACAAAATGGTGTTTATTGAGATACACAAAAACAAACTAGCACTCCCTGCAACTAAGATAACACAAAGAATAACTGCTCAGTTGTTAACACAGATAGTATAATGGGGAATGAACCCCAGAGCCCAAACCCTTACACACTGGGGTTTACAAAAATAACAGAGGACTATACCATGTCTTGCAGACACTGGACAGGAGAACAGGAACACAGACGGGAACCAGGACCTCAGGGAAGGATCAGGAACACAACAGAAATCGGAGTTCAGGAACCTCTGTGACAGGTAAGTACATCTTTGGCAGGATGTCTTCTGACTTCTACTCTTGACCTCTAGGTCCTGTGTGCTGAATGTGGACACTACAATGTGTGATGGTTTAATAGGCGAGTGAAGGTAAGTTCAAAGGAACCTTATTAGGTGTTACTGGTCCACCTTAAGTCTTATTCCCTCAGGGCTCTAGTTAGCACCAAGGCCAGTGGTGTGGCAGGGATTCTATGCCTCACAGGGATGACCTGCTTTCACAGCATCCAGAGACACAGAAAGAACCCCCCCTCAGGGATTGAACACACCCTTATGTACGTTCCCTGTTGCGAGGCAGATTTCACTATCACGTGACACTATCTTTCCCGCCTTTCCCTCTGCTTTGGTGCCAAACTTGAAAAAGAGCCCAAGAGCTAAAGGAGAAGGGGTGCCAAGATGGATGACCAGCTGTCCTTTCACCAATCCAAAATGGCAGCTATGTACACTTAATAAATGGAACGTTTTCTATCCAACACATCCACAGGTACCATGGTGAAAGGCGACCTTATACAAAGCTAGATAGAGCAAGGTATAAAGGTTATGAAAGTCAATGGGACTCTTACATTCAATCACATCTTTGCTTAGTCTGTTCTAGGAAAATCCCATTAGTATTAATTGTGTTGGTATCTTGTGGACTTATACGAACTTACAAGTGCCACTCTTATGGACATATAGTCAGATGCTAAATATCCTCAAGTTCTATGTAATATTTGCAGCACTGTAGATGCCATATAACACGATATACGGCACTATACAGGGGAACACTCACCATCAGTGGCAGGAGCATGGGAGGTTGTCTTCCTCCCAGGCATGACACTTTCTTACTATCATCCTATCCTGCCCTACAGTGGTCTGTCCTTTCCGTCAATCAGCCCTCTGGCCAGGTGACTTTCCAAGTCCTCCCCTTGCAGGGTATATATACAGAGTCCAATGTTAGGAAGTCTTCAGGATTAAGCAAGGGAATCAGGGCTTCTTCCTTGGGTCAGGGTGTCATGGTTCACACCCTTGTACTTCCAGGATCTTCCCCTAACCCAGTCCCACTTCAAAGGATAGACTTCCATATTTGTAGCTCTTTAGGGGTTGGTAGAAAAGCCTGGGCCCACCCTCTCCACCAGGCTCCAATCCAGGGCGCAAGGGTAGGCAGCTAAACCCTGCACCCTCAGGTGCTATATGGCTGCCTCCGTGGATCACTTCCTACCTGTCCTCTCTCTACCCCAGGGGAAAAAGAAAGAACTAAACACAAAAATAAATCTCTGAAATTTACAGAATCACAGGTTCCTTTTTTGTAGGCTTGGTCAGGTCAATATAGCGAGGCCTCAGGCAGCAGGAGCTCAGAGTGTAGGTCAGCTCTCCTCCACTGTGCTCCCCTTTTTGAGTTCCTCCAGCCTGTGCAGGTACAGTGGGGCATGTCTACTTGGGCCCAGAGTAGCTCTTTAACCCATTCATTTCCAGTGTGGGGTTTGTGCACTCCTTCAGTCACTTACTAGGTTAATAAGAGTTGCATGATTGAATTTTACTGCAGCTAGTTGAGAATATATGTGGTAGCTGAATGCACTGAAGTGACATTCCTTAATGACTGATTCTTTGAAGAATTTCTGTTGTGATGGCTTCCCACTCATTTAAAATGTTTCCAAGTGACCTCTCTTTCTAAGGTTTTAAGGCTTCTAAAATAGAAAAAAGTGAAAGAGACTCATTAGTAAGAAAGAGAATAGACATGCACAATTGCACTCTTTCCACAAATGCAGCATGTGTGTTACTAGGAATATTTTGAGAATTCCTGTTATTTATTTGAATTTAACATCCACATTCACAATCTGTTCTCTATTCATAACTTGCTTAAGCAGGTATATTTGCAAATTAATGAATACAATATGTTTATATTATTATGTCTCTTTAGGGAAAAGTAACAATTTTAGTCTAAAGTGCTGCCACATTTGGCACACTGTCACACAGCTAATTAAACAGTTTACTGTGGAAAAACTGTTCCAGACTTATGACTTTTTAAATCTAAAAATACATTTGAGTGTAACTTTTGTAAGAACTCCTTGGGTCTGCAGAAAAAAATCTTTCCCAGAAAGGCAAAAGCCTGACCTTTTTTCTAGCCTACAAGACAATCTTGGATAGAAAAATGGAGGTGGGAGTTGTTGAATAATTTTCATTTTCTTGTCATACATCGCAGAAATGATATGTGGAGACTGAAGTCTCCTCAAAATGTATGAGGCATGTAGAACACATCAGAGGTTCCCAAACTGGGAGGCACAGAATGTATTCGGGGGAGAAGGCTTGAGAAGATTTGGGGGGGGGGAAACCAACAAACAACAACAAAAACTTACTGCCCATATTTTATCCACAGCAATGAATAATTTGCAAAACTGATTCCTCCAGATATATCGGGTCATCAGATGGCGCTGTGCATTTTGATGGATTTCTGTTAAGCTTGCATAGCATTACACAAAGTCATTGCCATCTGTACATTAATCGGTTTGCTATGACACCGTGTGCACATTTAATTGAAGGTAGAAAGGGATCTCCGGATAGCTGTCTCAAGCATCCAACCCAGAATAGAATTGCTCTGCCAAAAAAAAAAAAAAGCACATCCATCCCACTATTAACAACATGCATGATGCAATTAAGCAGTAGCTCACTTAAAATTTACATTACTATATACTTAAATTGGCTCTGTTTGAATCAACGCCGTACTGGTTTTAATATTTAGTGAATTGCATGTTTTAAAATCAGTATATGTACTTGTTTATACCTCTCCTCCCGCCACACTACTTCAGACACAAAGAAGGGGGGCACGATCAAACAAGTTTGAGAACCACTGGAATACACAGACCTTCCAGCAATTAAATAACAATGCTTGAACAAATAATGACAACTAGATATGGTTTCCTCATTTCACAAAACCTTAGAAAATATTACGCCATTGGTGATTAGCATGATTCTATTTCATGTCTCATATTATCAAAATTATTTGGGGCTTTTTGTTCCTCAGATATATCTTTGTTCAGCCAGATGTACTTCAGCACAGGAATATCTATGACCAGAAAGAAAGTGTATGTCATTCTGCTCACCCATATGTCAAGCCTTGCAAACAAATCTTTCTGAATGATCTGTCATTATCCTCAAAGCAAGGTGAATCTTCAGGACAGCAAAGCATAGGTAAGGAGACAATACTATTGAAACTACTGGTACTAAGCAGCAGAGACCAAAATTGAAAGGCCTAGATGATGGAACTGGCCTCTCACATTTATAGCTGCTTCTGTTGTTGAGTTGAAACTTTATTATTTCAGTAGTGTTCAGCTGCCCTAATCAGAATCAAAACCTCACTTGGCTGGATGCTCTGTAAACATAAGACAGGCCCAAACTCAGAGAGTTGACACTCTAAATGGGGACAAAATGTGACAGGTGGATGTAGAACACAACAGAGGGAGGGGAGGGAGTGTGAAAGCTTTCATTGCCAGAAACCAGACTATACTTGCTATGAAAATAAAATACTTCAATCTCCATTGCTGTCAATACAGCATTTCTCATACTGGGGTTCACTGCTGATTTTTTGGGGGGAGGGAGAGGGAGAAATAGCATGACCTGTACCCAGTCCCTGATTTTGCATTCTTTGTCCATGGCTATCTGAGTTCTAGGATCTGTGGTCCCTCCCTCATCTGAGGGAGCAGGCCTTTTGTAGTTCTGGAAGGCTCTGCCAATCAACCCAGGAGTCAAATAGGTCAGTATCTCTTGTGAACTTTTTTTATTTTTTTAAATAAAAAAAGAAAGTGTCGGAGTAATTTAATTTGACATAGTTCAGCCCACGTTTGTTGGATAAATATGGTATGTTATTCATTTTACAGTATTATTTTATTTCAAATACAGCTTTAGCAGTAGCCTTAAAAAAAAAAAAAAAAAAAAAAAAAAAAAGCATAAATATGACAGTGAGGATCATAAAGTAAGATACATCAACATCTTATCTCTTAAGGTCATGTCAGAAGTGAATATAACAATAGGAGTCAACTTTTTGTTGCCATACAGAGATGCAAATTTGAATCCAATCTCAGGCCTAATGCTCGACCACATGATGGTAGGGGACTGGGAGTATTGTGAAAGTAGGACACCGAGTCGGAGGTAAGAGAGCCATACCCTACAGGTTGACCATAGACTGCAATTATAGTTTCAAAAGAAGCAGTCTACTCTGGAAGTCTCAGTACAGTGACGCAGCTGACATGTGGGAAGAATAGCCACAAAGAATGATGGACCGAGTGAAAATCTGTGCTTTAATCATACTAAACTGCTACCCAAGTCTCTTTCCCAGGGATCCGAGTGCCTTGGGCAATATTTCCTTATCATATTTTAGAAGGGAATAAACCCACTCTCTATAAAAAGAAACTAAAAAAAATTCTAATGGCAAACAGTATTAAGGAAAGTTCATTTCCTCATCTCCTGTGAAAGTACTGACATTAGTTCACTTAGATTGTAGTCACTGGTTCTATACTTGTATGCTAATTTATTTTGATTGACATCAGTTATTACATAGAAAAGTAAGAGAAGAAAAAAAATCCCTTTCCAAATAGCTTTTGTGCAAAGCTTCAGTGCCTCAGCTGCTTGAGTTCCTTACTTCATTTTTGAAAAAAATTATACTGGCCCAGCCAGGCAAGCAGCTAACCTTTCCTATGTACATTTATTTTGATTACTTTGCTTTTTCCTAGGAAAAATTACTTCTTTACCTTGATATAATAAATGAGGCCATGATTTTATCAGGATCATTTTCAGAGTCATGTAGGACATATAAAGTCAAGTTACATTCCTATATCATAAGAGTAACCCGTATTTTTCTGTTATTAGTAGAAACAAAAATAGTATGCAGGGGGTTCCCGGTATACGTCTCCCCCTGATTTGTCATTTTGCATATCTGTCGCTTATCAATAGGGAACGTGTTCCGATCCGTGTCTCAGTCATCGGCAGCCAGTGCCCTCCCTCCCCACCCAGCACCTCCCGTCCACCAGCGGCCCCATAGGTAACCGATCAACTCCTCCTCCCTCCCAGGACCTCCTGCACGCCGCAATCAGCTGTTCAGCAGCGTGCTGGAGGCGCTGGGAGGGAGGAGGAGAAGCGAGGATGGGGTGCACTCGGAGGAGGGGGTGGAACTGGGTGGGAAGAGGTGGGGCAGGGGTGGAGGGTATCTGTCCCCAGTATCTGTCGTTTCGTTATCAGTTGCCCTTTTCAAAAACGCAACCCCAACATATACTGGGAACCCCTGGTATATGCTATATTTTGAGAGAGACAGGAACAATTTTTGAACATATTCTATACCCGCTCTTCACCTGCGCTCATCATTTTAAAAAAATCAAGGGCCATAAATGCAAAACAGCTTTTCCATAACCATTCCCTCTCCCTATTTCAGATATTCTGCTTGAAATGATACTAGACAGACCTGAGCAATGGCATTGCTACTTAATACCTACAAAACTACTTAGAATATGTTTTATGTCTTCATGTATGTCTCCGTAAATGGACTCTATCGTACTTTGTGATTGGCAGATACAGTATTTAAAACACTACTCCTGAACAGAAGAGCTGCCACTTATTTTATCTAGGTATCTTAGGTACTTACATGGCCCCCATTACTGTAGTACCTGAGCACCTCACAATCTTTAATGAATTTATACTCAGACTCATAGACTTTAAGGTCAGAAGGGACCATTATGATAATCTAGTCTGACCTCCTGTACAATGCAGGCCACAGAATCTCACCCACCCACTCCTGTAATAAACCCCTAACTTATTCTCAACACATCCCTGTGAGGTAAGGCAGTACTATTAACCCATTTTACAGAGGGGGAACTTAGACAAAGAGAGACTAAGGCCCAGATTCTCAAAGCTATTGCAATGGGAGTTGGGTGCCTAAATATCTTTGAGCATCTAGGGCCAAGTGACTTAGCCAAGGTCACACAGGAAGTCTGCATCAGATCAGAGAATTAAACCTGGGTCTTCTAAGTCCCAGGCTAGCACCATAACTGGATAATCTGTCCCCTCTTCTAGAACCCCAGGGGAACCCCATCATATGGGGGAAATGGGGCTGGCTGATCTGCAAATTATTTTTAAAGAAAACTAAACTTTTGTAGAAAATGTGTATACATTTCTGTAAGGATCTGTTCCTCAAAAATCAGAAAAAAGACATATGCAAACCTGAACAGTCACATGATCATATTTTGCCATAGCCCTGATATGCCCTTCCCCACAGAATAGGCAGAGTGAAAGCCTTTCTGCTCAACCTTCACAATGTACCTCAGCTTTCCACTGCAGAAAATCCATCTATAAGGGTGAGAACTCTTTCAATCTTTGACCTCCTCTGCTAAGACTAAAAACAAAATTTCCCTTCAATGTAGAAACAGGTCCTTTTTTGTTACGGGATGACTGTCTACTAGGAACTCAAGTGAGACTACCAAATTCATTCCACAGATATCAAACAGTCTGCAAATGGTAGCATCATGATTAACCTTGGACTGGATTTGAACTTATTACAACCTAGATGCTAAAAGTGCTTGGTACTAATTAACCTGAGCTATCTAGTCCAAACAGAGAGTTTCTTTTCTGCTACGGCAATTGGTCCGGAAGCATGTTCAGCTAATTCCAGATGCAGCCTAACAATATGTTGGCCACACGCTTAAAGGCAACCTTTATCCTATAATTATTTTGATTTGGGTTCTGACTCTTTCAGCCCCTGAGAAAAAGATATTTTTCAAATAATATATCCTAAGTATATTTCTCTGAGATGATATATTGCAGTACGGCATCATTCACAACATAATTTCAGTCTGATAATGTGTTATTTAAAAGATGTCAGCGTTATGGAGAGGAAAAAATTTGGAGATTAACTCAGTTTACGTATGGGACAAATAGGTCATCTTGACGCTCCTTGGCAGAAGTTTCAGCACCATAGAAATATAAAATACTTGTCCCTTGTTTCCTGTGACATATCTGTATTTAAATGTATGGCTCAATTATAATTGCAAGTTCCTATCCAATATGCAAATATTATTATAGTTATTGCATACATGGCATTGGTCCAGTAGGAAAAAATGTTAGCACTTTCAGCATTCTGAAAATGATTGACTTTGCAGATGAGTCTAAGAGATTGCTATGGAAATTCTACCCTGAAATCCTCAGCCCTTACCCAAAACATATAAATGGCCACAAGATCTTTATCCACCATTTGCAGGGTGGTATGGGATTGTGGAAGTGAGGAGGTTTATCCCTTACGCTGTATAATTTTATCACTTGACTCCAGAAGACAAATACCACTCATTGGAATAAAATAATATTCCACTCTTCCTAATTGTTTTAATATGCCAGAATTTGCCAGATAATCTAAACTCTTCTGCTATTCGATTCCATTCCCAGCTTTTCATTTGCCTAACATCTACATTCTTACCATTCCCACTTTAAAGGGAATCTAGGCCCTGTGAAGAGGACCAGCAAAGATGCTATCTGCCTCTAGTAGTTGCCCAAGCTACCTGATAAACTGGAGAGATTTAGAAATTAGTCAGTCAGTCAATCTCTACACAGTAAACATGATACGCACCTTAACTTCTTCATATGTCAAATATGCATAGAGAATTTATTAAATAAGTCACAGACCTTAAACCCCTGCACAGCTGAGTAAGGGGAAATAAGAAAACGTCCTTCCCTCTTAGTCCCCTGCTCAGATCTGTTCAGACTGTGACTTCAGGCATGGGGATGAGCTGGTTGCCCAGTACTGCCTCTTGTGAGCAAGTGGGCAGAGACAGGCAAGGAGTGGAAGAAGCCCTAGCTCTTCTGTCCACAGTTCTTCCCAGTCCCAGACTCTGTAAACACACTTGCTCAGAGGGAGACTCTAACAATTCATTCTCTGGTTTGCTCATGTGGTGGTAAAACTGCACGCTGAGTCTTACTCAAGGCAGACTATAAATCTTCAATTTAGTCCTAAAAAGTTAGGGATACCAGAACAGTAAATATGTGCTGTGCACTAATTCTCTTTGTGGGCTGATACATAAAACAAGTCTGCAGATTTTTAAATAAACCACCTACATTGTATTATAAGAAGAAAAATAATGTTAAAACAATTTTCTAAGAGGAAAAAGATAATTTTTAATAAGTTCAATAACTAAAAACAACTTGTTAATCTAAGATCAGTCAACGAGCCCACATACATTCTCTAGTCTAAGAGGAAGCATGTGAAATTCTGAGTAAGGTACTATTCAACATGAGTAAGAATATTAGTAACTGGTTCGTACTTGCTATCATAGCACCATAATATATGCTTCTGATAGAATAATTTATTGTAAAATCAGGCTTCTTTAAAATAAGATCTAGTGTGAAATATAAAGTTATAGAAAACTGGAATAAGAAAACCTTTTCAGAAACTCCGCTGATTTTGGACAACCTGCAAAGATTTGCAGAGTTAGAGGTGATTCCCTGCAGATATTTGTATAATTGCCTGCAAAATTCAGTTGCCCCAGAGTATGAAAAACAACACTATTAGACAGATGCAGGGCATTGAGGTAGTATGGGAAATCATCACAGGAAAAAAAAGTTCACTGCCTGGCTTGCGCCACAGCAGGCAACGTGATGATTTGTTGTCACGCTTGTCATCACAAGTTCAGTCTCATCTTGTAGTCAGCCAGATAAATGTATTTTTCTTTTGAGGCCTACAACAACATTTCTGAAAGCTATGGCACAACATTTTTATCTCCTTTCCTTAATAAAGCTTCTTTGCCTGTTCAAAAGAAATATCCTAATTTACTAGTGTCCCAGTATGTTTCTATTCAAGCTTATCTAATTCAACAGCACCAAGCTTTCAGAACAAACAGGGGGAGGGAAGGGGGGGAATAACTGTCATGTGTAGAAACAAAATAGATGAAGCTTTTTCATTCAGCAGGCGTGACTCTTAACCCACACAGAGATTTAGGCTATTTTCCTAATTTTCTGCAAAACAATTATCACCAGATATAATGAATCCCCCTTCCATAGAGACAGGTTGATAAGGATTATTTCTTAAATGAATTTTCATCTTTGAAAATTCTAAAGCACAGATAAAAACAGTTACATGCAGCATAGAGCATTTGCTGAGCTCTTCTCGTTAAGATTATTTTTGAGATAAATTTAACTCCAAAACCAAACTGGATTAAAAAAGCAAGTTACAGCTAAAGAGCTTTGCTCATAAAACTTGACAAAAGCAGAGATTTATGTGAAAGAGTGGAGAAAGCATTACATTTACATAGGCCATCATTTTCCTGTTTGCTAAATCTCCATCTGTTATGCTGAAATTTCTTTGCATCAACTATGATCCAGGGCTGGACAGGTTAAAAAGGCGCAGATAAGGATAAAAGCAGGAATTTTCCAGTTGCAATAGCCTGGTTCGGAAAGAAGATTTCAGTCTGGTAGATGGACCTCTACCCATATTAATTTCTGCAAATACCTTTATTCAATCAAGAGCTGAACACTGATGCTGCTGCTTTAGGGCTTTAATCCTGCACCACTGAAGTCAGCAGAAGGGTTTGCCAAAGATTGCAGCAGGATTAAGCTCAGACACTTACTGAGCTGCACATAAGGAGTGACAAACCCTAGAACCTTCTGGAACATGAAGCTGCAAGGACAGCATCAGGTACACCTTTGCAGTCAATGGAATATCACATGCCTACTAGGCTAAATTCAGGCCTCAGTTACACCTGTGCAACCCTACTGAAGACTGTAATTGATGGCAAATTAGGGCCAATATATAAACAAACTTTTTAGTGGTCACTTAGTTGTGAGGTTTAAGGAGTTAGGGTCTTATTCTCCATTACTATGAACCTTGTGTTGTAATTTATACTTGTGCAAAGTTGGTGCAAAATGCTACTATTCTGATCTGCTTCCTTTGCACAGGTGTAAGTGACCACAAACATAGCAAGGCAGTGGAGAATCACACCTACTTTTGTAAAGGACTCTGTGCTTGATGGCAACGGGACTCTGTGAGGCGTGTGTTTAGTCCATCTATGGTTGGTTGTTCTCTGTGTACAGACTGCATAGCTGGGCTATGGATCCTTGAGTAAGCAGCTGAGACAGGCCTGTTTGGTGCCTTGGTGAGGGTCCCAAGGCTCTGTACCTTGGAGCTTTGATCAGCCCCGCTGTTTGAAGTCTCTGAGTGGTTATTCACTCCATGATGGTGAAGGGCAGAGCCAAGCTGAGCTAAGCATGTCATGCCTGGCCAACCTGATTGCATTCTATGATGAGATAACTGGCTCTGTGGATATGGAGAAAGCGATGGATGTGATGTACCTTGACTTTAGAAAAGCTTTTGATACAGTCTCCCACAGTATTCTTGCCATCAAGTTAAAGAAGTTTGGATTGGATAAATGGACTATAAGGTGGACAGAAAGCTGGCTAGATCATCGGGCTCAACGGGTAGTGATCAACAGCTCGATGTTTAGTTGGCAGCCAGTATCAAGCAGAGTGCCCCAGGAGTCAGTCCTGGGGCCGCTTTTGTTCAACATCTTTATTAATGATCTGGATGATGGGATGGATTGCACCTTCAGCAAGTTCACGGATGACACTAAGCTGTGGGGAGAGGTAGATATACTCAAGGGTAGGGATAGGGTCCAGAGTGACCTAAACAAATTGGAGGATTGGGCCAAAAGAAATCAGATGAGGTTCAACAAGAACAAGTACAGAGTCCTCCACTTAGGATGGAAGAAACCCATGCACTGCTACAGGCTGGGGACTGACAGGCTAAGCGGCAGTTCTGCAGAAAAGGACCTGGGGATTACAGTGGATGAGCAGTTGGATATGAGACAACAGTGTGCCCTTGTTACCAAGGCCAATGGTATATTGGGCTGCATTAGTAGGAGTGTTGCCAGCAGATCGAGGGAAGTGATTATTCCCTTCTATTTGGCACTAGTGAGGCCACAACTGGAGTCTTGCATCCAGTTTTGGGCCCCCCACTACAGAAAGGATGTGGACAAATTGGAGAGAGTCCAGCAGAGGGCAACAAAAATGATTAGGGGTATGGGACCCATTACTTATGAGGAGAGACTGAGGGAACTGGACTTATTTAGTCTGCAGAAGAGAAGAGTGAGGGGGGATTTGATAGCAGCCTTCAACTACCTGAAGGGGTGTTCCAATGAGGATGGAGCTAGGCTGTTCTCAGTGGTGGCAGATGACAGAACAAGGATCAATAGTCTCAAGTTGCAATGGGGGAGGTCTAAGTGGATATTAGTAAACAATATTTCACTAGGAGGGTGGTGAAGCACTGGAATGGGTTACCTAGGAAGGTGGTGGAATCTCCAACCTTAAAAACCTCTAAGGCCCAGCTTGACAAAGCCCTGGCTGGAATGATTTAGTTGGGGTGGTCCTGCTTTAAGTAGGGGGTTGGACTAGATGACCTCCTGAGGTCTCTTCCAACCCTAATCTTCTATGATTCTATGATAAACAGGGAGACTTGGTTTAAAAAGTCATTTGCTAGGCAAACTCAAGAGCTGAGAGCAGAGGCAGCTAATGGGAGAGTTTCTGAGGGAATTCAGAGAGGGAGTGTCAAAGCTGACCCTGGAAGGAAAGCCTCTAAGTAGGCTTTCATGAAGGCCACCAATAGAACAGTGTTAGTGACGTGCCATGTCTTCTTTCCTGCCTGAAGCCAGAATGGAATTCCCGTGCCTGAAGTGCAAGTTGATGGCAACAAACAAGATGAACTGGAATTGCTCATTTAGTATATGAGCCATCACCAATAGATCCTTGTCAGTGTCATTAGTGTTAATATGAACCATTTATGAGCATAATTTTAATCTAGTTGGCATTACTGGAACCTGGTAGGATGATTCACACAACTGGAATATTAAAATCAATGGTTGGTTACAATCTATTTAGGAAAGATCAAGTAGGAAAAAGGGGCGAGGACGGGGTGTGGTGGCACTCTATTCATTGATAGCTCAGAAGAAAGGTGTGCAAGGAGCAGTCATCCTATCTATAATGTGTAAGGGAAAAAAGTTGTATGATCATGGGGGACATATGCTGGAAATCTCATGCTGCCAAACTAAAACATCCTTGGAATTTCTAAATATTATAGATGACAATTTCATTATTCAAAAGTGTGACAGTAGCAACCAACACAGAGGAGTTCTATATTAGACCTCATCTTGACAAATAAAGGGGAACAGATCACAGAACTAAAATTTAATGGTAGCTTAGGAACAGTAATCATGCTTTGATCACATTTATAATGTGCAAATAGAATCAAGTCCAAAACAGTGATATCGATAGGATATTGGTGCTTTAAAAAGGGCCAATTTCACAAATGTTGAACAGCAGCTACTAAAGTTAGACATTTTTACATCAGCAAGTCCACGTAGCTTGCATCCAAGAGTTTTATAAGTGATGGCTGAGGAGCTCACGGGACTGTTAATGTTGATTTTCTATAAGTCCTAGAGCACTGAGGACGTTCCAGAAGATCTGAAGAAAGCTAACATTGTTCCAATATTTAAAAAGGGTAAACTGGATGATCTGGGTAATTATAGGCCTTGTCAATCTGACATCAATCCCAGGCAAGATCATGGAGGAGCGGATATTGGATTAAATTAGTTAAGGGGAAAAAAAAAAAGTAATATAATTTGTGCCAATCAATCATTTAGTGCCAATCAAAGAAGAGAAAAATTAAGAAAAATATAAATGTTACATATTAAAACATTTCCCCCCAATTTCCAAATGACTTTTTTAGTTGTTCTCCTTCCCCCCCCAACCCTAAACACTTGATGAAAAGATGTGCTATAGGTTAACAGTTGCAACACGATGATTTTTAAAATGTTATTATGTTATACCCCTATGCCCCCATTATAACATTATATTGGTCTCTGAATATCTTTTTGTCCTGCTCTTGGTTTACAATTAATGGATACACAACTTAAAAGAAAAGAAGGCAAGCAAAATGATGTTTGTATTTCCTCATGTTTATATTTCCATTAGTGCCTTTGATGGTAAAAACAATCCACACTCACAGCTGACTTTCCACAACCAGAGAGATTCTAACTAACATTACTTTTCAGGATTTATTAAATTTACTTAAGTTATTCTGCAGCTTTTATAGGGTCTGGTCTTGCAAGGTTCTAAGTGCCTCCTGCAAAGACCTGTGCACCCTCATCGCCCATCGAGTTGAGGGAGCTGAGCAATTACCAAGAGCCACTCAGTACCCACACAGGACAGGGCTCTCATTTCTCTCTCGTTTTAAAGACTACCCTAACCCTAAAGACTGAGGATACTGTAGAAGAGTAAATACTCTGAGTATGCTAGAGGATGCTGTGATGGGGATCCAGAGAACTGTCCTCAGAGATTTCCTTAAAATATTTAGTAGATTGACAGAAAAAAGTATCTTCAGAAAACCTTGTGCTTTTTGTCTGCTTTGTCTGTTCACTTTTTCTCTCCTCTTTGTCTGCTGATAATGTAGGTGAAATAATTGTTAGTCTTTGTATATGCACACTTTTTTCCCCTGGCCAATTTACATTGTGGCCATCTCTCTCAACATGGGATTCAGTGTGTGACAAAGACCCAAAATGAGGAACATGCAGACAAACACCCACAGAAAACTTAAAATGATTAACAGTTTTTAAGACCAGAAAGGACTATTATGAATATCTACAGTGGTAAATTGCAGGGTTCCCCAAGGATTTTTACTGGGATCTATGCTGTTCAATATACTCATAAATTACCTGGAAAGGGGGTGAACAGTGAGGTGGCAAAGTTTGTAGATGATACAGAATTACTCAAAATAGTTGTGTCAAAATTTGACTGCAAAGAGTTACAAAGGGATCTCAAAGTGGGTGAGGGGGCAACACAATGGAAGATTAAATTCAATGTTGGTAAATGCAAACTATCGCACATTGAAAAACATAATCCCAACTATACATACGAGAAAGAGATCTTGGTGTCACTGTGGATAGTTCTCTAAAAACATCTGTTCAATGTGCAGCAGCAGTCAAAAAAGGCTAACTGAATGTTAGGGACCATTAGAAAAGATTCATAGATTCTAGGACTGGAAGGAACCTTGAGAGGTCATAGAGTCCAGTCCCCTGTCCTCATGGCAGGACCAAATACTGTCTAGACCATCCCTGATAGACATTTATCTAACCTACTCTTAAATATCTCCAGAGATGGAGATTCCACAACCTCCCTAGGCAATTTATTCCAGTGTTTAACCACCCTGACAGTTAGGAACTTTTTCCTAACGTCCAACCTAAACCTCCCTTGCTGCAGTTTAAGCCCATTGCTTCCTGTTCTATCCTTAGAGGCTAAGCTGAACAAGTTTTCTCCCTCCTCCTTATGACATCCTTTTGGATACCTGAAAACTGCTATCATGTCCCCTCTCAGTCTTCTCTTTTCCAAACTAAACAAACCCAATTCTTTCAGCCTTCCTTCATAGGTCATGTTCTCAAGACCTTTAATCATTCTTGTTGCTCTTCTCTGGACCCTCTCCAATTTCTTCACATCTTTTTTGAAATGCGGTGCCCAGAACTGGACACAATACTCCAGTTGAGGCCTAACCAGAGCAGAGTAGAGTGGAAGAATGACTTCTCGTGTCTTGCTCACAACACACCTATTAATACATCCCAAAATCACGTTTGCTTTTTTGGCAACAGCATCACACTGTTGACTCATATTTAGCTTGTGGTCAACTATAACCCCTAGATCCCTTTCTGCCGTACTCCTTCCTAGACAGTCTCTTCCCATTCTGTATGTGTGAAACTGATTTTTCCTTCCTAAGTGGAGCACTTTGCATTTGTCTTTGTTAAACTTCATCCTGTTTACCTCAGGCCATTTCTCCAATTTGTCCAGATCATTTTGAAGTATGACCCTATCCTCCAAGGCAGTTGCAATCCCTCCCAGTTTGGTATCATCTGCAAACTTAATAAGCGTACTTTCTTTGCCAATATCTAAGTCGTTAATGAAAATATTGAACAGAACAAGTCCCAAAACAGACCCCTGCGGAACCCCACTTGTTATGCCTTTCCAGCAGGATTGGAAACCATTAATAACAACTCTCTGAGTACGGTTATCCAGCCAGTTATGCATCCACCTTATAGTAGCCCCATCTAAATTGTATTTGCCTAGTTTATCAATAAGAATATCATGCGAGACTGTATCAAATGCCTTACTAAAGTCTAGGTATACCACATCCACCGCTTCTCCCTTATCCACAAGGCTCGTTATCCTATCAAAGAAAGCTATCAGATTGGTTTGACACGATTTGTTCTTTACAAATCCATGCTGGCTATTCCCTATCACCTTACCAGCTTCCAAGTGTTTGCAGATGACTTCCTTAATTACTTGCTCCATTATCTTCCCTGGCACAGAAGTTAAACTAATTGGTCTGTAGTTTCCTGGGCTGTTTTTATTTCACTTTTTATAGATGGGCACTATATTTGCCCTTTTCCAGTCTTCTGGAATCTCTCCCGTCTCCATGATTTTCCAAAGATAATATCTAGAGGCTCAGATACCTCCTCTATTAGCTCCTTGAGTATTCTAGGATGCATTTCATCAGGCCCTGGTGACTTGCAGTCATCTAACTTTTCTAAGTGATTTTTAACTTGTTCTTCTTTTTTTTTTTAATCTGCTAAACCTACCCCCTTCCCATTAGCATTCACTATGTTAGGCATTCCTACAGACTTCTCGGTGAAGACCGAAACAAAGAAGTCATTAAGCATCTCTGCCATTTCCAAGTTTCCTGTTACTGTTTCTCCCTCTTCACTGAGCAGTGGGCCTACCCGGTCTTTGGTCTTCCTCTTGATTCTAATGTATTGATAAAAAGTCTTCTTGTTTCCCTTTATTCCCGTTGCTAGTTTGAGCTCATTTTGTGCCTTTGCCTTTCTAATCTTGCCCCTGCATTCCTGTGCTGTTTGCCTATATTCATCCTTTGTAATCTGTCCTAGTTTCCATTTTTTATATTACTCCTTTTTATTTTTTAGATCATGCAAGATCTCGTGGTTAAGCCAAGGTGGTCTTTTGCCACATTTTCTATCTTTCCTAACAAGCGGAATAGCTTGCTTTTGGGCCCTTAATAGTATCCCTTTGAAAAACTGCCAACTCTCCTTAGTTGTTTTTCCCCTCAGTCTTGATTTCCATGGGACCTTACCTATCAGCTTTCTGAGCTTACCAAAATCCGCCTTCCTGAAATCCATTGTCTCTATTTTGCTGTACTCCCTTCTACCCTTCCTTAGAATTGCAAACTCTATGATTTCATAATCACTTTCACCCAAGCTGCCTTCTACTTTCAAATTCTCAATGAGTTCCTCCCTATTTGTTAAAATCAAATCTAGAACAGCTTCCCCCCAGTAGCTTTTTCAACCTTCTGAAATAAAAAGTTGTCTGCAATGCAGTCCAAGAATTTGTTGGATAGCCTCTGCCCCGCTGTGTTATTTTCCCAACATATATTTGGATAGTTGAAGTCCCCCATCACCACCAAATCTTGGGCTTTGGATGATTTTGTTAGTTGTTTAAAGAGATAGATGTAAGACAGCAAATATAATGCCACTATATAATTCCACACATTGAATACTGCATACAGTTCTGGTTGCCCCATCTAAAAAAAAAAAAGATATATTAGCATTAGAAAAGATTCAGAGAAGGGCAACAAAATGATTAGAAGTATGGAATAGCTTCCAAATAAGGAGATTGAAAAGACTGGGACTGTTCATTTTAGAAAAGAGATGACTAAGGGGGGATATGATAGAGGTCTATACAATCAAGACCAGTGTGGAGAAAGTGAATAGGGAAATGTTATTTATACCTTCACATAACACAAGAACCAAAGATCAGCTGATGAAATTAATAGGTAGCAGCTTTAAAACAAGCATACAGAAGTACTTCTTCACACAATGCACAGTGACCCTTTGGAATTCATTGCCATGTGATGCTGGGAAGGCCAAAAGTACAACTGGGTTCAAAAAAAGAATTAGTAAGTTCATGGAGGATAAGTCCATCACAATGAGTATTAGCCAAGATGGTCAGGGACACAACCCATGCTCTGGATGTCCCTAAACCACTAACTGCCAGAAGCTGGGACTGGATGACAAGGAACAGATCACTTGAGAATTGCCCTGTTCTGTTCATTCCCTTTGAAGCATCTCACACTGTCTACTATCAGAAAACCGGATACTGGACTAGATGGACCATTGGTCTGACCCAGTATAGCTATTCATATGACCTTCTGCATAACACAAAAGCCCTCACCCAGTAATTTCTGCATCAAGCCCATAAATTCTGTTTGAGCGAATGATGTGGAATTCATTCTTTAAGAATAAACAACCCTTTCCATAGATTCATACTTATTTTTAATGTAAATAATTTTCAACAATAAAAGTGAAGGGATACCAGATTCATGCAGATAACTGGGGACTAAAATGGGTGATGTTCCTCAAAATGTGGGACATACGAGAGGTATGATTGTAGCATCTCTGAGGACACCTTTGCCCTGTAAATTTAGAAGTTAAATGTTGAGTGAAAAGATAAGGGATTCAGGTTAAATATTACCTAAAAGTTTCTATAACTTTCTTTTAATCTTAAACACTACAGTGAGAGGTTCCAGAAACAGAAAAATACCTTTTAGCTTTCAGGTATCCTTAGTTTTTCTTTTCCTCATGGATTTTTAAACATAGTCCATCAGCATGAGACCTAGAAGCTTATGTAATTCAGATGCTGAATAAGTTCAGTTTTATCCCAAGAAGCTAAAACACAATATACCAGGGAGTGATGGAAATATAATTACTAGCATTCATTTGCTAAAGCTATCATTTTCTATTATATCTATGCAGCTGGTTTAAATCTGATTACTTTCTCCTAGCACATCGTCTGCATTATAATTTCTCAGAGTTTTATTGAACATAGGTGGTTGCCTGCTGCTTTCAGTAGGAAAAAAATAGTAAAAGGAAAAATATTAATATCTATGTAGTTTTGTAGCAATCTTTGAAAAAATCTCTGCTTAAGAGAAGTTACACTTAATATAGGAGTGGTGGGGGGGGAAGGAGAGGTGTTATAGCATTCCCCTCTACACTAATGGACTAGTAGCATTCCAGAGGGATCTAACATTGGCCTTGACCCCATAAAGGTGATTTCAGGGAGCAGAGAGGGTAGTATTGACCTCCTTCTCCCTATTGCTTGACCAGCTGCCATGCTACTGATACCACTTTTTTAAGTTTAAGAACTTTGGAGAGAGCCTTTGGCTTTTGTGGAATTTTCAAAAAACTTTGTATCTGTATTTTACTTAATTAGTATCCAATCTTTGCCAATTGGCCTTCACATTTAGGTGGGAGTTCAACAAATACCATGGGTGGTTTTAATATTTAGTTAATATTTTCAGTACACAGTACAGGAAGGTCAGCTTCCCGCCCCATGTTTATGATATGTGGTACCAAATAATATATCGCTTATTTCTGAGTTTCTGTGGGGACACTTTCTGCTTTTTCCGCTATTAGCTTGTCTCCTATATCATGCAGAAGTATAATGGTGAAACATCAGTAGACATTAGTTAATTATAATAAATACTCTTGTAACACAAAGGGCCTGGAATGATTTTCTCTTTCCTCACAGTCCCCATCATGCTCACCTTTGTCAGTTACTGTATATGAAGCTGTTGAATTAGCTGATGAGGTCCCCAGTGCCAATTTTATGACATCTGCATCCACTTCTAAAACGGAAAAGGAAGAAGAAAATAATCACCTTCAAGGTTTGTAGTCCCAGAGGGAGCATACAAGTCTGATTTGACTCCTCAGAAAAAATATTACATGCGTTGTCTGAAAAGATGTTACACCTAAAGAGAAAATTCTTAAATAGGTGAAGGGGGGAGGGAGGGGATATCAGATAATCAAGAAATATTTAAAGCTGCAGGAACTAAGCAGGCCAGTCCTAACACACTTGTCAATATGGGTTTGTCAATAAAGGCAATATGGACATACATGATGTATATGATCTCCACAAGCCCTCTACACTGAAGTGAATTTCTTCCTAGGAATATAGAAGTGTTTGGAATTCTCTGCAGCTTGCAAATCATACTGAAGAGTTGTCAGATTTGTGCATAATGCATTTCAGTCAAACCTTGAGGAGTAAGAGACTCATTTGTAACTATTTTGCAGAAGATGAGATGCTTTCCTGACAAGAATGGAGTGCTAAATGGAAATCTTTGCTTTTATGGTGTTATATTAAAATTCATATCATAACACACGTGTCTTTTCTAAAAGTAATGATCCTTCAGAAAAGTGTTGACTAATCCAAAGACTTTGGTGTTACTGATCATTCATTCTTAGCAATTTTATTCTACAAACATTCAAACAAACTTGGCCCTACATTTTCCCATTATGTAGCTGATATTGAGACTTCAGCACCACTCAATGCTTAATTTTACTGAAGTGCGAAGTCCCACTACCCCTCTCCCCTGAACATATGGTGGAAACATACACTATATAGCAGCAGTTCTCAAACTTTTGTACTGGTGACCCCTTTCACATAGCAGGCCTCTGAGTCCCCTTATAAATTAAAAACATGTTTTTAGATATTTAACACCATTATAAGTGCTGGAAGCAAAGCGGGGTTTGGGGTGGAGGCTGACAGCTCACGAACCCCCATGTAATAAGCTCACGACCCTCTGTGTAGTTACTTTTATTAATTTGAATGTTCAAATTCACAACAAATAGGGATTTTAATTGGCTTGTATTTGGTAACACTGCCATGAAGAGATGGCAAAATAAGTTAGAATGGATAAATAATAAGGGAGAAAAACCTGTCTGGAACTTTAAAGTACCAAGTACATGTACAGACAATAAATATGCAGTGAGTACACTCTTCTTTTTGAAGCAAAACTCACTTCAACCAGGGCCAGATTTCCAATTAGGCACAGTAGGCACATGCCTAGGGGCACCGGCGTTCTAGAGGCACCTAAAAGTTAAAAGTGTGTTAAAAGTTTCATTTTTTATGGAAGACACGAATGGAGTTGTGACAGGTTTTGCCATCTGTGAATATGGCCCCAAGATGATTAAATTGATCTTAAAGAAAAAAAAAAATCAAAGAGAAATAGGAGTGGGAAGAAATAGTCCCCCTTCACATACTTGCTAATAAAGATTCTATATTTATATAAATTCAGGTAAAAAACACCTTAAAGGGTGTTTTCTCATTTTAAAGTTGTACTGTAATGAATCTCAATGTGTGAGGACAACTGCATGCTTTTTTGTGTGACTAGAGTTTTTATTAGGTGCCATATTTATTCATGTCTAAATTCTGGTGACATAGCACAAATTTTTGGAAGCCTTCTTAATCCATTGCTAACTTCACACACTCAGCAGTTGACATCCCAATGATCTGCCACATACCTCCTCCTTGCTGGTCATCTCCTACTATGATGACCTGCCACCATTACTTCTACAATAATTTTCTCAAGGTTATTCCCATCTCTGCACTTGCCTTGACCAAAGTACATATGTTTGTGCCTGTTGATTTCTGAGAACAGACTTTGCTTCTCTCCAATAATATTTCTAAGTGCTCATCAGCTTTTCCATCCAAGAGATATGCAAGATGCTTCACTAGCACTATATCTCAAAGATTTCAATTGCCATATGCTGTATGTAATTAAAGAAATACAAGTTTTCCATGCCATGAATGCTTTTATGGTGACAAGCTTTAATAGGATGGAGTGGGGAGGAGAGCCTGTTAATACAACCTCTATCTTTACTATCACTTAGCCCCAAAAATATCAGCGGGAAATGTCAGAAGTCATGTACTGAGATTAAAAGGATGATGAGTGCACATGTTTTGGCAACAGAACTACCATTCAAATTTCAAGAAACATGCATCACTCCACAAAAGAATATTGGGAATATTTTAGTGTGTAGATATAGTAGTCTCAGAAACTGACTACTGTGCCATGAACTCTCATACTGTCTAATCAGAATGTGAAGTCCTTTACCCAACTATACTGCCAATCAATATCACCGCTTTTCTTGAAAGAGATTCTTTTGCTTGATTTCAGCAATAAATTTAGTTGGCATACAGCTCATATGTTCACTTCATTAATTGTCAGATGTGCTAGTTAAAGATTAATACACTCATGCTGGCATTTGATTGCAGAAAGTTGATGATTACTCTCTATAATATTTTTAGTGGAAAGCAATTAAGTAAACAAGTATAAAAATTTACATTTACATTCCCTGAGGTATAATGCAAGCTAGTATCAAAAAATGCTTTATAAGTTCACAGTTAAGTTATGAAGAGCTAAAAACTGAATAAGAATTTGAGCCTGCCCAATGACACATAATAAGGCATTATGTTGCCTTAAGAAAGGTCCTGGGTTTACAACAGCTTATAGCTGCAGTCTTAAACTGTGGTCTGTAGTCCACTGGCAGTCTGTGATGCACTTGCTGCTGGTTTGCTGGTTACATAGAGAAGATACCATTTCCTTGTTTCCAACTGCTAAACTCCATTAAAGAGACAAGGTGGGTGAGTTAATATCTTTTATTGGACCAACTTCTGTTGGTGGAAAAGACAAGCTTTCGAGCTATACAGAGCTCTTCTTCATATAGAAGATATTACCTCACCCACCTCATCTCACTAATATCCTGGGACCAACACAGCTGGACCAACACTGCAAACGCCATTAAAAGGCACTAAAATACATTAAAAGATCTCCTCATTTTACTTTTCCATGTCAGCCTGTTGTTGTAATCCTCAGAGGATGTTATGTAATTACAAGTAGAAGGAGATGAAGTCTGTGTGATCCTGAGTGAGAGATGTCCACAAGACACACTTTCTATAAAAGTCACAGCCCACACTATGCAAAGTTTGAGAAACTCTTGATTATGGAAACCTATTTCCCAGGCTAATGGAACCCAACAGTACTTATACAGTGCTCAATTCAGCTTTAAAAAAAAAAAATCCAGCCAGATTCTACTCCCACAGAAGCTTATTCCTGAGGCGCTCCTCAGCTTTGTGTGGCACAAAGCCAGCTGGGATTTTCTCTATGCCCCTCCAACATGAGGCCCTTAGTCATCACTGGGGGAAGAGTGCAAATCAGTTTGTTTTCCCAACACTTCCTGCCAGTTGAGAGACACTAACCACCTGGAAGGGATGAGCATTGAACCCTTCTAGCAAGAGAAAGGGTTCTCACATAATAAAGGAAAAGGAGCACAATGCCAGTGATTTTTTAAAAGTGATAGTTCTCACATTTAGACCGTCTTCCATATTCCACATCCTCTGTTAGAATAGATGTCATGGCCAGTTTCAGCTGCATTTCTTTGCAAATAATCAAACTTTGGCTTTTAAGAAGTATTTTGTAAGATATACCTTAAAATTGGGATGAGTGGTGTGAATGGAGCTATTGGTGTAGTTTTAAAATTCCGATTCTGTCACTTTCTACTAGTTTGCACACTAAAATATTAGACAAAGCAATTACAGAAAGTTACCATTCCAGGATGGAAAGATAATTCCTCTTTCTTACCTTACAAAAGTGGTGCCTGATCCCAGATCATATTTATCATTTTATGTCATTCGATATATCTGCTTTTTGAGTGTGGCATTGTAGGCATTCCCCGCCTCAATTTCCCTCCCCTAGGTGGATTTCCTTGGCTTTCCACACACAGATCCATGCTGCAGACATAACTTGAGCCTCCAACCAAGTTGCAAACAAAACTGTCGAGCCCAACAAACAAAAGGTTTTTCTGCCCTTTGGGGACTTCGCTTCAGCCTATCTCTGAGCCCTGCTCCCACATCCATTTTAGACTATTTTTGATAAAGCATACAGACCTCAGGCGCATTCCCCTGGAGTACTGATCTCAGCATCTGCTGGGCTCCATTCTTTGCATCCTTCCCTGTTCCAGTACACAGCCCTGGGCCTCAAGACTGGTTCCACTGGAGTACCCGGCCTCCAGCAGTTGCTGCCTCAAAGGCTTCCACAGGCATTTGCCCACTTCCTGTGATTTCATTACTGCTCTTCCAAAGCCTAGTTTAGAGCCTTCTACAGAAGCCTACCCACGCCCTGTGTTTCCACTCCCAGACTGATCTCTCTCAGCCTTTTTATGAGGTCCAGCTATCTATTAAACTATCTTGTGACCCTCTTAATTCTACCCACTGAGGCTCACAAGAAGCTAATTAATTATGACCCAGGTGTGGCTGGCCACTATGTCCCCTTAAAGGAGCCAGTCATTCTGTGACACTGTGCACCACACTTGACTTACATATTTGTTCACCTGTTTTACAAATTAGGGCCTAAAGTCCTTAGTTCCAAAAAAACTTAGTAAGATGTTCTTATGGACTGCACTTTGCTTTGATTAATTAAAATTAAAGGTAGAAATATTTTAATATAGACCGTCTAGGACAACAACTGTGGGTAATTGCAGTGGTAGCAGACATTATAGTTATCAACTAGCCTGTACACACATACCATCAGTGTTAAAACAAACACTAGATACAAAAGCAGCCCTCTATCAATTGAGACATTAGCTGTAGTAGCATTGGAGTTGATATCATCTTTCCAGGCCAGTCACAAAGTGCTAGTAAAATCACAAATGCCTGCACAACTGACATCACATCCAGCATGACTCCTTTCCTGCCACATGGTGAAATCCTGATCCTATTCCAGTGGTCCCCAAACTTTTTACCTCACCCCCGAATCCAGGGGATTTCAAGATCACCAGAAGAAAAGAGACATATAATTTGAAATTATTATTAGTCACTAATTTTTTTCCACATATTGCAAATCCTCCTGCATACAAAGTTCAAGAGTGTTGGTGATTAATATGTCATGAAATGAAGTAGGGCCTGGTATTCTTTTCCTGCAAGCATTCCAATAATCCTTACATTATCGGAGCAAATATTAGCTGCTCTACTCTACCTTCCAGAAGTCCATTTACTTTAATCAAATTTTTTGGGCAAGCAGTAGTTTGAGGTATCATGTTTAGACTTTTGCAAATATATTTTTCTCATCCCTCCAGTCAGGGTCAGTTCCTTGGACTCTACTATCCACATTAAATTCTGCAGTTGAAAAATCAGTAATTAAGCAGAAGATTTGCTAATAATACATAAGAAAACTAATTCATACTGAAGAAGGGAGCCCAGCTAGAATGTAGAACATAAAATGAGAAATAAATCCATGAATGGGTATACAACACATGCAGAGAAGAGAGGATCTCTATTCCGCAATATAGGTATGTCTAATCCCTACAGCAGAGGTTCTCAAACTGTGGTCCATGGACCACCAGTGGTCTGCGAGCTCCATTCAGGTGGTCCACGAATAGTTCCCTCAAAGGTGTGCGCCTGGGCGGCCGCACACAAGAGAATGAAGGGCCACCTGCCTAATTAGTGGAGCTGCGCAGGCGTGGCTCCACTAATTAGGTGCCTGGCCCCTGAGAAGACACACATGTAAGGTGAAGTGGTGGCCTTTGGGGACTAGGAGGTAGGTGGGAGGGGGTAGTGGGGTGAGAAGAGGGGGTGGGGGGGAATTTGGGACATGTAGGGCTGCGGCAGCCAGAGAAAGAGGCAACTTTCCCCAGCTCCAGAGCTGTGGCTACCGGGGAGAGACCTCCCTCCTTCCCAGCCCCAGCTCAGGGGCTCCCATGGCAGGGGAGAGAGAAAGAGACCCCTCTCCTTTCCAGCTCCAGCTTGGGGGCTGCTGAGTTGGGGGAAAGAGGGCACATTCATTACATTAGAAAGGTAAGACTACGGATATTAAAATATGAGTTGTGTGCTTTTATTTGTAGAACAAAAAAAAGTTTATTAAGGTTTTTTTTTAATAGAGCGCTTTTATCCAAATTTTCAAGTGGTCCGTGAAAAAAAAAGTGTGAGAACTACTGCCCTACAGTGTTCTTTATTCACCTCTTTGATACTAAATGTAGAGTCTCCTCTCCACAAAAAAGAACATTAATTGGGGTTAATTGTTTTTATATTAGATGAAGAGACTGGTGATAATGAGCTGTAATTCAAATAATAAACTGTAATTCAAACTCCACAACTGCACTGTCTATTGCAATCTGTGTTAAAGATCATTGACTAAAACAATACGATTAACTGTGTTGACCCCCTCCCCAAAATTTAAGAAAGTAGGTGCAACTAAAGAAATTTGAGTTAAGTGGATCTTGTTTGAAACATATTCTATAGCAGGGTTTATTCTTTGAAGGGTTCTGTATTGTGACAATAAAGCTGTAATACAGGTGAGTCGCATCATACGCGCATTTAACTTACACGAATTCAACTATATGCACTCAGAAAAAAAAAGAAAAACAAGATACCTGTGAATAGTGCCAGCGATTCCACCCACCATTCCACTCAATGAGCGTATGCCCCGGAGTGAGCGTGAGATGGAGACGTGAATCTGCCGGTCTCAGTTTCCACGTGCCTCTCATAGTGTGAGCATCTCGCCGTGCTGAGTGTGACTCTAGTGTTCAAAGAAATATATTTTTCATACAACATGGCCCCTAAACACAAGCCAACTACTTCATCTGGTGCTCAACCAAAGAAACAGCGATCTGTTCCAATGCTGAAGGAAAAACTGGTTGTGTTGGACTTATTGAGTGACGGTATGTCGGTCTCCAACGTGGCGCGTAAATATAGCCACAACGAATCTAGCATCCGTGCCATCAAGATTCGAGAGAGAGAAATTCGTCAAGCCGTGGCATCAAGTACTCCAATAACTGCTAAGGTGACAAGCCAGGTGTGTGATAAGACTTTAGTGAAGACTGAAAGGGCATTAAACATATGGCTGGAAGACATGAATCGTAAACGTGTGCCTATCGATGGCAACACGTTGCGAGAAAAGGCTCTTAGCCTCTACGCACTGTTCAAACCTCCTGCTGAAGAGGGACAGCCTTCTGATGAGAAGGAATTCAAAGCCAGCCAAGGCTGGCTTAACAATTTTAGGAACCGCTTCAGCCTCAAAAACGTGCAGACTACTGGTGAAGCTGCATCGCCAATGAAAAGGCAGCAAAAGCCTAGCCCCGTACAATTAAAGAAAATCATAGAAGAAAAGGTCTATCTTCTGGAACAAGTTTTTAATGTGGATGAGACTGGGCTCTTCTGGAAAAAAAATGCCCAACTGCACTTACATTTCGAAATCAGAAAGACAAGTCCCTGGCTTCAAAGCAGCTACAGACCGTGTGACTGTGTTGTTTTGTGGCAATGCAGCTGGGCATTTAATAAAGCTGGGCTTGCTCTACAGGGCTGCAAATCCCCATGCCCTAAAAGGCAAGAACAAAAATCTCCTGCCTGTGTTCTGGCAATCAAATAAAAAGGCTTGGATGACTACAACATTATTTCTGGATTGGTTCCACAAGTGTTTCATTCTGGAGGTCAAGCGGTACCTCGAAGAGAAAAGACTTGACTTCAAAGTGTTGCTGATCGTAGACAATGTTCCTGGCCACCCAGCGGCACTCTGGTTTGCACATAACGATGTTGAAGTAGTCTTTCTGACCCCCTCCCAATACCACCTCCATCCTCTTGACCAAGGCGTGATTTGCTGTTTCAAGGCCACGTACACGAGGCTTACGTTCTCACGGATACGTAGCGCTATGGATGCTGATCCCAATCTTAATGTGATGGAGTGTTGGAAGTCCTTCAACATTGCCGACTGCATCACTTATATTAAACAGGTAATGGACGCAATCAAGCCTGAAACAGTCAATGCATGTTGGCGAAACCTATGGAAAGAACGTGTGAATGATTTTAAGGGTTTCCCGACCATTGACAAAGAAGAAACGCATCGTAAAGGTGGTCAGGCAAGTGGGTGGTGATGGTTTCGTCAACTTCCTTGAGGAAGAAACTGAAGAATTAATTGTGAGCCATAGAGAAACATTAACTAACGAAGAGTTAGAGGAACTGATAAAATCGTCTACAGAAGATGAAGAGGACGATGACGAACAGGAAGAGCCAGCAAGTTGGAATTTTCATAAATTTTCTGAAGTGTTCCAAGCAGCAAAACACTTGAATTATTTATTTTCTGAATATGATCCTTCTATGGAATGAAGCCTCAAAATCACACGTAGTATTATGGATGATTTGAGACTGTATCAAAAAATGTTCGAGCAGCTCAAGAGACAACAGCGACAGTTGCCGATCACCATATTTTTCAAGGAAAAACAACCTATGCAATCAACTTCCCGAGCTGAACCAGAGCCAACCACTTTGTCTACGACTCGCTCTCCGTCACCCAAGCTCTCCGTCACCTCCATCTCCTGGATCGACATCAAGCCCTGACGACCCCCTGTAATTACCCCCTGTAATTAAAAATACAGTACTGTAAAATTATATTTTGCATAAGTACTCATTATATACTGTACATTACTGTATACATTATACATATTACTATACAGGGTTGTATACACAAAACCATGTATAGTATATTGTACTTTATGGGTGATTTAAGGGATTTTCAAGGGTAATTTTGACTATACGCGATTTTTGCCTTACGCGCTGACTTAGAACCTAACCCCCCGCGTAAGATGCGACTCCACTGTAGTTAAATTACAGCATGTATATAAGATACAGTTAAATTTCCTAACTTGTTTGAGACAGCATCTCAGTTTAAAGGCTGACACAATTAGATGCCTTAGAATTCCTATTATCAGCACTAATGCACAATGCATCTCTCTCAGTACTGGTTAGATAATTGCACTGCCATAATAGCTGGATAGAATGCTTCTCGTTCCCCACTTTGATAGATGAATATTTTGGGAACATCTTTCCTACAAGAGAGAATCACTACATACCATCTCCTATGAAACAGTTGTTCGGTTAAGGAAACTGGATACTTTGATATTACCATGGGAATGATTCATGATACTTCAGTAGGATTTCTCCAGGGTATTTTAAAAAGTAACCTGCCCTTCATACTAATATCAAAAAATGTTTGTATTAAGGGAAGTGTTAACCTTTTTTTTTAAAATGTAGAAAGTCCATTTTTATAAATTATATTCTGCATATTTGGAATAGACACATTTTTAAATGTCATTTAAAAGTATATGTTTATTTAATAATATCTTTACACTAATTAGAAGACATAAAGCAAAATATGATCCATGAAAAATGTATATGGCAAATCTTCATATTGGTTGTTAAAGCAATGTACAAAATTAAACTCATTGGGCCAAATTCATCTTTGATGTAACTATTTAAGTTAATGGATGTATTTGGTTCATAGTGTTTCATGTACAAATCAAACCACTTCAGATGCAGATTTTAAAAAGTTTAATTTAAGAGTTTAATTTACAACTTTTGTTGGTAATGCAAACCTTGAAGATAGCAATTTTTCTCCATTGTGATGAATAATTCTATTATGAATGTCTTATGTTTGTTTTGAATTATGTATTTTGCTTGTGACAAACTCTGAACCCTATGTGAGATTTTTCTCTTAAAAAACCTCACATGTAGGCATGTATGAGAACATGGATGAGGTAAACTACATAAGAAACGGTATCTGTTGGCACATTACAGCAAATTGTGAACATTAACCTATAGTTTGGTAAAATGTAAATGGGACTTTTTAATTTTGCAATATAGTTTATATTAAATCTCTTGGAATGTGCATATCGAAAGATCCCGATTTTAAACAGATGCCACTTTTCAAAGAAGGAAATCATATACCTTGAACAACCCATATTTTAATTTTCTTCCATTAACTACATTTCATTGATAACTCACAGATAATAGAGTCATCCAAGGGAATTATATTTAGGTCAAGATGCCAAGCATTAGAATTTTGAAATTGAAACTTCATTTCTACATTTCCCATCATAATGCAACATTTGATCATACCTTTTCCCTACAGAATTGCAGGGTTTTTTTTAAAATACATATATTATATATAAAAAACATTAAAATACTTAGTTAGACCAATTATAAATATTTTTGATGAGCAACCACCAAGGACTACAGCCTTTGTTTATGAAAACAAACAATTATTGGTCTTCTTTCTGCTCTCTTGAGAAGGCAGGAGAACTAATGACTCCATGAAGTCTACTGGGAACCTTATTACGACAGTTTAATTTTCCTTGGAGGGGCTCGTATATCATAGTGATGGGTAGCAGTACAAACCCTAAGATAGATAAATCTTCTCAGGAGAGGTCAGGCATATATTATTCTCCATGATATGGGATAGGAAAGTCCATCAAATACAAAACTCTGAACCTCTCCTACAGGTGGAGATACAGTCCCCAGGCATTTTACTAAGTTAGCCATAACTGTCCATCAGGAAGAGAATCATTTGTCTGTGTTATTTTCAAAACATGCATGTAAATCCATATTTTTGTGTCCTATGATCTACAGTTGTATGCAAGGCCAGGTGTACTTCATAGCACAACATTTTCTAACCTATTCAAATCAAAACATTTAAAAAAACCCTGATACAGGTTTTCCAAATGGCAGCCTTGATTGCCTCCTGGCACCCATTTCTTAACTGTATTCTAAATTTGTAACTGGGAAGAGATGTAAATGCATAATCCTGCCCCTCTTGAAGTCCTCTGAGAGGAATGGTAACAGGAAGGGAATGCAAGCCTATTGGCATTTTTCTGGGCAGAGAAGCTGCAGAGGAACCAGTGAGACAGCAGGAATAGTCTGGGTCTTTCAGGCTGGAAAATATCAGTACATGGGTGCCAGGAGGATAAGAGAGCCTATTATGGACAGAAGTTGTAAAGGCAGTGGGAGCCATTTCAGGCTGAGTGGAATGGAGGCAGCGCTAGGGATATGGAGGCTGATGAAACATCTTCTTCCCTCCTCTCAACATGCAAAGATTAATCTCTTAACTTCTGATAACAGTGTAGCTCAGCTTCTTTTTCCCTGCCCACCTCATTCATGATATGAAAACACACAATAATTTGAACTGCTCTAGAGTTTTATAACTGTGCTGTAGTTAAGGGCAGAACCAACTGGGCATATGAAAAGCAAGTATGAAGTAAGAGGAAAATCCTTGATTTTATCTACATAGTTCCTGGCATTTACTTATAATAAATATTGCCCACTACACCTCAACAGCAATAACTTACATTTTACATTTTTTTTTTTAAAAGGGACAAAAGCCAATAGCAAAAGAAGAACAAACACATAGGTGCTTAAGTGCCTTCAGGGATGAATACATTATGAGAGCACAAGTCGAATTCAGAGCGGGGGTAAATAAGTGAAACTCTATTGACTTTGACTATACCAACTTACTCCAGTTCTCAAATTTTCCATTAGAATCTCAGGCGAGAGAGTATGGGTTTGAGTTCTGATTAGTGGGAGAGGAAAGAGGGGACAAATTCTTCTCTTGGAGATGAGCACATAACTCCTGTTTATTTTAGTCAGAGATGTGTGCACCCCATGAATAACTTAGATATAAGGGAATAAATGTCCAGTGAAAGATATATTTTTATGCTGTTTCCTTACAGATAGGTATATTGATAGAAAGAGTCAAATGAAGGAATTATTTAGGTCAGGGGTGGCCAACTACAGACCGCGGGCCAGATCAGGCCCACCAGCCATTTAAATCTGGCCCTCAAGCTCCCACTGGGGAGCAGAGTCTGGGGCTTGCCCCGCTCCAGCGCTCCAGCAGGGTCAGGGGCCGCTCCACATGGCTCCTTGAAGCAGCAGCATGGCCCCCACTCTGGCTCCTCTGCATATGGGTATCCAGGGGGGCTCTGCTCCGAAAGCTGTCCCTGCCCCAAGTGCCACCCCCCCAGCTCCCAAGCTGACCCACGGATTCTGCTAAGGGAAAAATTATCCAGCTACTGTGCACATGCGCACACACACCTGATTGGAATGGACGTGAACAAGCACTTGAAGAAAAACTGACATTACTGTGGAACCAAAGGAAAAAAAATAAATACAATAAAGAATGGCATCTTGGCAAAAGGGTAGCAATTTGTGCAGGTGTATAATCGCAATATATGGGACTCTGCCTAAAACAGAACAGCAGCACTAGATCAATATTATTTACGAGGATAGGATTAAAATTCAAAATGATCTGGACAAACTGGAGAAATGGTTTGAAGTAAATAGGATGAAATTCAATAAGGACAAATGCAAAGTACTCCACTTAGGAAGGAACAATCAATTGCACACATACAAAATGGGAAATAACTGTCTAGGAAGGAGTACTACGGAAAGGGATCTGGGGGTGATAGTGAATCACAAGCTAAATATGAGTCAACTGTGTAACGCTGTTGCAAAGAAAGCAAACATTGTTCTCGGATGTATTAGCAGGAGTATTATAAGCAAGACACGAGAAGTAATTATTCCATTCTATTCCACGCTGATTAGGCCTCAACTGGAGTACTGTGTCCAGTTCTAGGGCGCCACATTTCAGGAAAGATGTGGACAAACTGGAGAAAGTTCAGAGAAGAGCAACAAAAATGATTAAAGGTCTAAAAAACATGACCTATGAGGGAAGATTGAAAAAACTGGATTTAGTCTGGAGAAGAGAGGACTGAGAGGGGACATGATAACAGTTTTCAAGTACATAAAAGGTTGTTACAAGGAGGAGGGAGAAAAATTGTTCTTCTTAACTTGTGAGGATAGGACAAGAAGCAATGGGCTTCAATTGCAGCAAGGGCGGTTTAGGTTGGACGTTAGAAAAACTTCCTGTCAGAGTGGTTAAGCACTGGAATAAATTGCCTAGGGAGGTTGTGGAATCTCCATCACTGAGGATTTTTAAGAGCAGTTGGACAAACACCTGGCAGGGATGGTCTAGACAATACTTAGTCCTGCTCTGAGTGCAGGGGACTGGACTAGATGACCTCTCGAGGTCCCTTCCAGTTCTATGATTCTATGATTTAGATTGTAAGGTCTTTGAAGCAGGAACCTTATCTTCAAACTTGTCTGAAAAAACATCTAGCAAACTGCTGGTGCTTTCTGAAAAAAAATTACTTGATAAAATAGCCTGGAGATAATGAAAAATTTGTTGTTGTTTTAAAAGGAAAGTTTTAAGAACTGGTTTTGCAGACTGCCTAAAATAAATTTTCCTCCATGAGAATGTCAAGCTTTTGCCTGATATGCTTGAAGCTATACTGCCACCTGCTGGCTTAAATGGAGACTGGAAATGATACTGCATTCTATTTTATTTAAAAAATGAAACTTTGCTGTTGGAACACTATATTTGAAGTTCTGAAGAAAGAATATAGTTTGAAAACATACTGACAGATTTAGGACTATATCTCCTTCCCCCACTGCCCTCTGAAGACTTCTCCTCCTCCTGTGGCCATGCAAGAACCAAAGAGAGGACAACGGAAGAGTGAAGAAAAGAAAATAGCTCTCAAAAGACTGCCTTGAGGATCTCCACGCTCCTACCACCATAGAGCAATGGTCTGTGATGCAGTGTGCAGGCATGTGGGGGATGGGATGTGGCCAGGTTAGGGGGTCCATGACTATATAAAACCACTAGCTAAAGTAATCTCCTAGGGATGTAGTGGGTTGAAAGACACTGTAGTAGAGGCTGTGGATGTAATAGTGTTGCAACCCCTGCCATTGGCTAAAAGGGGAAGAGTCTCTTCAGCCTCCTATATCTCCTCTGATCAAACCTTATTTGTTGGATTTTGTGCAGCAAATCAATATTTGGTCAGCATATACAGTAATGATACACCGCAATGCATTGAGCTAGGGGGATGCGTCCCGTGAGGTGCTGAGGAGATTGGGGATAGGGCCAGTCTTACTTAGTCATCTGAAAGATATGCAAATTAATTTACATTCTGTTTGCCTATAGTGGAAATGGGTTATGAACACCAGTGAGGGTGGAAGATACTAAAAGTACCTATGAAGGTTAGAAATATGAGCAGGAACTAACAAAAGAAGAGCCAACCTGCACAAAAAACTATCTGAAACAGCTATTTGATTGAAGGAAGGTGGAAGTTTTAAAGTACTAATTCTGACACAGACGTGCTAATAATAGTGGAAAGAAAAAAATATTATGTTGAAAGAGTGCTTGGCGGGTAAAACATGGAGAAAGACATGTCCTTGTCCTAAATATTTTACCATCTAAATTAGACAGACAACACAGTTCACAAATACAATATATTCTCTGAACAGATGGTCAAACCTCAAAATGGCACAGAATTTTGTTTTAAATATGGATTTTGGTAGATTATCATCTTTGAAATGAAGAAATCTAATTTTCCCCACTATTTTGTTTTCAGATATTCTTCAGATATTCAGACACCTTGATGATCATGAAAATACATCAGCTAGATAAATAAAATAAATTCAGCCAGCCTACAGCTGGTGTCTCTGGCATATCTGAGTGAAAGGCAGAGCTGAAGGAAAGGGGCTGGAACAGAGGAGCCAGCAAAAAAAGCTAAATTGTGTTCTGTAATCAAATATAGCATTTCCTCTATTCACAGAACTTAAATTTAGTTTTAGCAGCTTACTGAGAAAAGTTTCCTGTGTTGATTCTCTTTTCCTTCCTTATCCTGGTCCTTAAATGGAGCTCTTGGATCAAAGGAGTTAGGCACCTAAATACTTTTGAGGATCTGGTCCAAAGTGTCTAAGATTGACTGTTTGGCTTTTTTAGTTACCAGATCAACAATAACACACTACTACGTGGGAAGGTGTATTTGGATGGAAACAGGTGAAAGTCTGTTAAATATGAGATGAGTTAGTATGGCACAGTAATTATCCAAAGTAATTCCAAATAGCATCAGATAAATTGGGTTTTTTGTACACATCAAATCCAGCTTGATTATCCATCATTATCTGACTGCCACTTACTTGTATTGGGACAAATCTTGTGGTCCTTATTCAGGCAAAATTCCTGTTGATTTCAGCGGGAGTTTTGAGTTATACTCCATTATATGATCCATTATATTCAGTCTGGGGGCCAAATACTTACTTTGCATTGCTATTCAGGACACTATTAGAATATGTGCTTACTTCCTTTGAAATCAAGAGGATATAAGCACATTTTATTTTAAGTATGAGTTTAAATGTTGCCTTGAATAGGGATGGACATAAATAGATGCTTAAACGCTTTCCTGAATCAGAGCCTAATGCCCCCTATGAAGTCATAAGTAATTCTCCCTGAAAAAGTAGTAAACACTTCAGGATTCCGATTAAAAAATAATTAAGGTTCCAATTAAAAATAATAGTATTTCTCATATGCCCTGTTATTAAAGAAACTATGTCAAGAAAGCAATAGGTTACAGGGTGCTCAATGTCCTACTCCTGAAACATTTCCCATAAAGCATCATTGATGGCAATACAAAGGTAGGGAGCTGCAATTCTAGCTGTTCAATAGGAGACAAGGAAAGAGGATGGGAAAAGATGGCCAAGGATGAAGTCAGCTGAAGCCTACTACTAAGGAACTGATCCTCAAGGTGATAAGACACCACTTTCAAAACACTGGCCCTTATTTGACCACTTTTAAACAATTAACCCAACATTTTCAAACCTGGCTGACTAGAGCTCATCACCCAACCCATACGTGACATCTAAATGGGAAGCCTGATTCTCAACAGTAGCAAGCAACCATAGCTCCCGATTTATTCCTCTAGCAAAAAAACAATACTTTTGTAACAAGAAAACCCCATACTAAGTAAAGTGTTGATTCTAGTGAAAGTTACTCACATGTGTAACTGCACAACTGGGCCCTTAGTTGTCTATTTTAATATACCATTAATAATTTGGTATAGCACGCCCCCCCCCCCCATTTTTAGTAAGTTGGGGAGTGACAGATTCCCAACCAGTTTGAATACACTTGTATCCCCAATGAACTATTGTGCGCTTTTACTCCACCTCCCAAATATTCTTAAATACTTTTGTACCTACTGCATTTTTCTCCCCAAGCAAAATTAATAATAAAGAACATAATAATAATCATAATAATAATTTGGGCCTGAAGCCAGCACTGAAATCCACACCAGGCTTTGTCCATGCAAACCTCACTGCAGAATTGGGGGGGGTTGTAGTCCCCTCCCCCGGTTGCTATTTTACGCAGGATACAGAACAATACGAATAGTTTTGCATCTACCCCTCCCCCACTCCAATACATCTTAACGCTGTTATGTCCGATTCCCCCCTCCGCCGCCACACCCCGCTACTAGCAGGTCTGTATCTAGGACACCCCATGGGCGCGCGGCTCCCCAGCGGCGCGCCCGGCTGCAGCTATTGGACGGGCCCTGCGAGGCCCCTGCGTCACCCGCTCGGCCGCGCGCGGCTGGGGAGCGGGCGAAGTCCGGGACTCCAGCCCCCACAATGCCTCGCACGCAGGCGAAGCCAGCCCCGCAGTGTAAGGGGCGCTCATTGGCGGGAGGGCCCGAGCCTTGGGGAAGCCAATCACCTCCCGTCTCATTGTGCGGTGGCAGCAACCAACGTACACACACTAGGGCTCCAGGCAGCGGCGTCGGTCTGGCTCCCGCCCCTGGTTGTCGCCGCATCCCGCGGGTGTAGAAGGGGAAGGGCCATGAACCTGGGGTAAGCAGGGCAGTGCCCGGCTTTTGGCTCCTCTGCGCTGGGCGTGTCTGTCCCCGTGGTCTGGCTCCATAATGACCCGCTCCCCAGAGCCGGGCAGGGCTGTGCCTCGCCCCGCCTGCGGCTAACGGGCCACCAAGTCAGGGCCAGGGCCTGCACAACGTTGTAATGTAAAATGTTCGACGGGACGTGATGTGACGTGTCGGCACCTGGGTTTGTTCTGGCAGGTGACGTCTCAGAGACGCCCCGGCAACGTCTGATGCCGCCCGCCCCCCGTCCGTGTTTTGTGTGCTCTGTGTCCAGGGCATTCAGTGGGTTGCTGTGGGCACCTTGTTCTGTGCCTCACGACTCGGTATAAAATCCCTCCCTAGAACCGCGGCTATCGTAACCCTGTAGCGTGTTATTAGAGGTAGTGGCTATTGGAAGTAAAAAATCCGCTAGGTAAGGGAAGGATTCTGACCTTTAGCTGTCAGCCTTTACTCCCAGTTCTTCCAACTAGGATTTTCACGGGTGTTTCCCCCCCCCCCGAGTAAACACTACTTTACGTTACCCATTAGTGATGCTCTCAATGGTCAATTTATGCATGTGGGCAGGGGACTGGACTCGATGACCTCTCGAGGTCCCTTCCAGTCGTAGAATCTATGAATCTATGCATAGTCTACTAATTTCACTTCAGTATCAGAGGGGTAGCTGTGTTAAGCTGAATCTGTAAAAAGCGACAAAGAGTCCTGTGGCACCTTATAGACTAACAGAAGTATTGGAGTATAAGCTTTACGTGGGTGACTACCCACCTCATCAGATGCGTCTGACGAAGTGGGTAGTCACCCATGAAAGCTTATGCTCCAATACTTCTGTTAGTCTATAAGATGCCACAGGACTCTTTGTCGCTAATTTCACTTCGGTTCATCTCAGTATCAGTGGTCCCAAGAGTTCAAAAATCATGATTCAGGCCTCAGACATCATGATCTTAGCATAAAAACAATTAAGTTAAACAAAAATGTGTTCTTTTTATTTACCTGGTAGTGCTCAAGCATTTAGGGTTCATGGTTTCAGGCTTTTGTATGCAACTATGAGGCCTAGAAAGCTCCCTTTTTTTTTTTTAGGAAAGCTAAAATTCACAGATTATCGGATTCTAACAGCCAGGGCTCCAAGAAAAATACCATAAATCAAAAGAGCTGACAACACTCCTGCCTTAATATTAGGATTAATATCTCAAACTGTTTTTGTTTTTTGTTTTCAGTACGAACTGGGATTTCAGTAAAGTAGAGTTGAAATGCTTAAATGTAAGAATGAAAGAAAAAATTGTAAATCTTTAACATTAATTTCCATTCCCTGGAGGTCTCCCTGGTGTTTTTCTTTTGTTTTTGAAGAATCTTCTCTCTCAATGGTATGGGGTGTATTAGACTATGAAGACAATTTAAATTTTTATTTAAATGACAGCTAAGTACTGTTTTTAAAATGTTGGCCTCCTCCTAGTTGTTGCCATCTCTCAGGCTTCTTTGGTGCTGAAATTAACATGGTTTATATTAAGCAACAGAGGGTCCTGTGGCACCTTTAAGACTAACAGAAGGTTTATATTGGTTTATGGTTTATATTGTTTAATATACCTTTCTTTAGTTCACCACTTTATCAATTATCCCATTACCCATCTCTTGGATCAGGTCAGAAATCAGACATGACAAGGTATGAATACAACTCTACCCCAATATAACGTGACCCGATATAACATGAATTCAGACATAACACAGTAAAGCAGTGCTCGGGGGGGGCGACTGCGCACTCTGGTGGATCAAAGCAAGTTCAATATAACGCAGTTTCACCTATAATGCAGTAAGATTTTTTGGCTCCCGAGGACAGCGTTATATCGGGGTAGACGTGTATATTGAAATATGTCAGCCCAGCTTAGATATATATTGAGATGTACAGGCTTAAAAGCACCAGCACTTGAGTAGTATGGCTATCTCCCAATATTTGCATATTTATAAGAAGGAATTGCTTAAGTTTGTATTTAATATAAACATAGAATATGAAATGGTGATATGAGCTAAGTATCTTGAGAGCACCTCTCTCCTTGTGCCATAATCTCACATACTTTGCTGATGATGATTTCAGGTACAGAAGAGTTTAGCTGTTTTTGTTGTTGTTTTACAGAGATGGATTAAAGCTTGAAACTGAAATTTTGGATGGAAAACCTAGGCTAATTTTGGCTTCATATGGTATGATTTTATTAAGTATAATCGTTAAGTTAAATTGTCTCATACATTTTAAATCTCCTTGAAGATAAACAAAATTAATCATATCTTGTTATAAAGGTTAAGTATTAATGTTTTGTATAGCGATATGAAAGAACTATTCAAGGTTTTGATGAAATATTCTGTACATTGTTATTTATGGGTCCTAATATTCACCAAAATGTTACTGGCATGGGTTTGTATTTGACTTTCCATAAATCATGCATTGCCAGCCATATGTACTGTCTGACAATAATGGTTTTGATCATCAAAAATATTGATCAATTGGTAAAGTCTAAGATACTCTCAGCTCAGCTCTCAGCAGTCTTTTGGCTCTTCTTGTGCATCCAGAGATAAATTGACCATTATGATTGACCTGATTTGAGGAATACTTCCATGTCTTTACAATGCTGTATTTAAACAGAGGGAGCATGGTAAAAAAAAATCTTTTTTTGTAAACGTAGTTCCTTCTAAGTTGCAAGACACTGCAGCTTTCTCTGAGGTTTGGAATGAGTCACTAACCACAGGACAAAACTTTGTGAACATTTTTACTTTTAAAAACCAATATATTTAGGCCACCTCTCATTCTTGCTGCTGAGATGCAAAAATCTCTTTTCCAGTATTCGTTCATTATTAAATGGCTTGAATGGAAAGCATTGCTTTTACAGTAATAACCCATCATCTAAGTATATGATCATATTTTGTTAAGAAGGCAACTGGGAACAATTTTGATTTCTTGAAGGGTCAGCTATCCATATTGCTGACTAGCATAGGTATTAGTCAAAAAAATATAAATGCAGGATGTCATAAGTGGAGTGGAAAGTAGCACAGATCAACTCAATAAGTTGTGCAAGTCATTCATAAATAAACCCTAAATCTGATGTTCAGAATAAAACACTAATTTATATCTAAGTATAAATCCCCTTTCCCAAAATCTCCCAGGGTTCACTACATAGCTGACAGAAGCCTGAAGATCTCTGCCTTTTCCCCTCTCTTTAAAGCCATATTTCATCTTCCAAGTTCTGCATTTACGACATTTTTGTCCAGGGAAGACTTTATGGGATTACTTTCTGAGCCAATCAATGCCAGTCAGTCTGCTATAGACATTGTTAACCACTTTAGCATGCTTCCCTCCTCTTCTCTTTTTCCTTCTGGACTGTAGATGCTACATCTGGCAATCTTCCCACCTTTATGGGCCTCAGTGGATTGGAACCAGTAGTCACTCCAGAATGCTCTCACAAAGCAAGATAGAACTCTACCCTTTAGCTGCTGGATTGGCATTAAATTAAAAAAATAAAATATGAAATCTTGTCCAAGAAAAGCTATTTTTATAAAGTTCATGAGACTGATGTAAACAGCAGTGATATTCAGCTAAATTGTATCAGGTTACATTTATGAATTTCAGTTTCCTATACAATACTAAAATTTCCAAACAGCAGTGAGACTTTAATCAGGAACATCTTGTGGTGGCTTAAGACACCCAGTTTCAAAGAAATTATTGTGTGTGTCTTTTACACAGTAACAGTGGAGAGAATAAGCCATTTAAATGAAAAAGAAAATGAGATTGTAGAGTCAGAAATAGAGGCAGGGAGATTCAAAGTCAGGCATACTGGCTAAAGCTACTTTGAATTCATTATTTTTAAACTGACTAGATTTCAGGATAATGGTGCCCCTAAACAGAGGATATTTACTTGTCCCTCATATAGATGCAAGCTGTGCTGCAGTTTCTCTAGCTGTCTGAGTAATCCTCTAGCCCAGTGGTTCTCAAACTTTCCCCTTTCACATAGCAAGCCTCTGAGTGCGACCCCCCCACCCCCTTATAAATTAAAAACACACTTTTTTACATTTAACACCATTATAAATGCTGGAGGCAAAGTGGGGTTTGGGGTGGAGACAGACAACTCGCAACCCCCATGTAATAACCTCACGACCCCCTGAGGGGTCCCGACCCCCAGTTTGAGAACCCCTGCTCTAGCCAAACCCTAGATTCCACCTTTTCACAGTAAAAGGAAGGCCACAATAAAACAAATACTTACCAAAGGGGTCTTTCCAGGGGATGTTTCCACTCCTCACTGGAGAGATACTGTTAGCAGCCCTACTCTCTACAGGTCTCCCTCTTTCGAAGCAGAACAGCATCACAAAAAATCTTACTTCCTCCAGTTTCTCAATGTTATGAGGGCAGGAACCATATACTCCTGCCTCCTGTCCCAGCATTCCTTGCTTTATAGCCTGTTATTCCCATGGGCTTTCTGAGAACTTCAGTTCCTGCTTATTTGGTTCTGGACTGGTGAGCAGAGCCCACCAGGACAACAAACTCCCTCTTCTCCCCCCCTCAAGTAAGGCAAGAGGCCACGGAGCCTACTGGGAACTATGATCCCAAAATACCTTCATTTCAGGCTGAAACTGAAAACAGGGCAGTGCTGGACATGAGGCCTGTCCTTAAGGGACAGCACACCTGGTTACAGGGCCTTAGGAGCATAAAAATTAATGTAAATATGAATGTAAGGATATTTATCTAGAATGGAAAATCATTATCAATGAGGTTGTTTCCACTGGGGTCCCACAAAGATCTGTCTTTGACCTAGTGCTGTAAATGATCTTTATCAAGGATCTGGAAGAAAATATAAAGTCATTGCTGGTAATATTTACACGAGTAGGGCCCTACCAAATTCACAGCCATGAAAAACGCACCACAGACTGTGAAATCTTGTCTTTTGTGTGCTTTTACCCTATACTATCCAGATTTCACAGGGGAAACCAGTGTTTTTCAGATTGGGGGTCCTGACACAAAAGGAAGTTGCAGGGTGGTCACAAGGTTATTTTAGGGGGGTACAGTATTGCCACCCTTACTTCTGTGCTGCCTTCAGAGATGGGCAGCTGAAGAGTGGCGGCCCTTGGCTGGGTGCCCACCTCTGAAGGCAGTGCCCTGCCAGCAGCAGTGGAGAAGTAAGGATGGCAATACCATACCATGCCATCCTTACTTCTGCGCTGGTGCTGGCAGTGGCTCTGCCTTCAGAGCAGGGCTCCCTGCCAGCAGCCGCCACTCTCCAACAGCCAGCAGCAGTGCAGAAGTAAGGGTAGCAGTACTGCAACCCATAATAACCTTGTAACCCCCTCCCAACTCCTTTTTAGGTCAGGACCCCTACAATTCAATACCATGAAATTTCAGATTTAAATAGCTGAAATCATGAAATTTATGATTTTTAAAATCCTATGACTCTGAAATTGACCAAAATGGACCGTGAATTTGGTAGGGCCATACACATGAGACAAAAATTACCAGAGCAGTAAATAGTGAAGGGGACAGGTCAGTTATACAGACAGCCCTGGGTTGCTTGACAAGATGGACTCATTTGAACATATTTTTTAAAGAATTTCAAATGCAAGGTCATAAGAACAAAGAATGTAGGTCTCACTTACAAGATAGAGGCCTGTATCCTGGAATGCCGTGACACCCAGAAGAACTGTAGGGGTAATAGTAGATAATCAGTTGAACATGGGATGCTGTAGCTAAGAGGACGAACACCATCCGTGGATATATAAGCAAGAGAATATCAAGTAGGAATGGGGACATGATATTACATCTGTATACAGCATTAGTGAAACCATTACGGGAATGTTGTATTCATTTCTGGTGTCAGCACTTCAAAAAGTATGTTGAAAAATTGGAAAGGGTCCAGAAAAGAGCTACCAGAATAATTCAAGGTCTGGAAAACATGCTTTATAGTAAGAGACTAAAGAAGATCAATCTGTTTAGTTTATCCAAGAGAAGGTTAAAAGATTACTTGATTACAGTCTACAAGTATTTACATAGAAAAGAGATTTCTGATAGTAGGTGCTTCTTTAAATCAATCAGTAAAAGGGCAACTTAGTATGTGGCAAGCCAGGATGTGACTATACAACACTCTAGCCTACCACATACTAAGGGCTTGTCTACATGGTGCAGAAAAAGTGCTCTAGAGGAATGCAATTCGTAGAATGCTCTAATGTGTTGCGTTCTAACTGCCCCCAGTAGATCCTGCACAGAACTATGTTATCACAAACTAGGTACTTTTTAGAATGGGCCAGCAGGGTCTATGCAGGGCAGTTAAGGTGCTCTACAATTCATACCCCCTAGAGCGCTTTACCATGCTGGGTAGGCAAGCCCTAAGTGGACTCTGCTGCTGCACACTAAGGACAAAGCACACTTTGGAACTTTTAGTGTGCAGTAGTAGGGTCCACACAGCAAGTCTCTATACAGCAAGCTAGTGGGCCGTACATTCATTCCATGGCTTGTGGCGCACCAAGTCTTTGTGTGGACAAGCACAAAGGTATAATAAGATCCTGTGGTTAGAAGCTGAAGGCTAGATAATTCAGACTAGAAATAACATACACATTTTTTTAAGAAAGAGGGTTATTAACCATTGGAACCTAGGTTTGTAATGAATTTTACCTCAGATGAAGTATTTAAATAAAAAGACTGGATATCTTTCTAAAAGTTTACTGCCTCTAACAAGTTTTTGATGCAGAAATTACAAGTAAGGTTCTTTGGACTGCATTAGGCAGGAGGTGAGACTAGGTAACCATAATAGAATAATAGATTTTAAGGCTAGGTGGGACCATGAATTTCTCAGGATGTGGTTTTCAAGGAAATTATTGTTGATTATTGAATATTTTTCTCATGTGTATATTTTGTTTTATTTGTTTTACAGTGGGTAAATCAAAATCCACAGTTAAGGTAAGTGGAGTAATGATTCCTTGATTTTTAGATAAGAACCAAAAATACAATCGTTAATATCTTTTCAAAATGTGTTTAAATAGTGATTTCTGATGTGTCTAAATATCTGTGGTCAATGTTAACTATGAAAGAATGAAGTTCCATTGACAAAACTCATGGTAGCTGACAAAATAGGTAGGATTAATATGACTTGAACCTCTCTATCTCTGGAAAATACTCTGCATGCAATATGCCTAAAACTTAAATTCTCAGAAGAGAGATTGAAAAAAAGACAGTAGTACAATGAACTACATTGGATAACGTTCTGATGATTAAGTGATTAGTTGGAAGCCACACAGACTCTGGCTTCAGAGCTGGGTACTGAAGCCAGATTTTCTTGAGTCTCATTCCAGTATCTTAACCACAAGGCCATCCTTACTTTTTGTATGACCTAGAAGGGAGCAAGATTTGAGATGGAGAAGCCAAAGGAGAGGATGTTTCAGTAGTTAAGGCAAGAGAGAACCAAAGCATAGACAAATATTACAGCTGAAGGGAAAATGAGTGTGAGAGAGAGATATTTATATAGTACAGAACAAAATAAGGTTTGGCAACATACTGATGTGTGGGGAGAAGAGGAGAAAAATATGCATGGTTCCAGCAGCCAAACTTTAGAAGTTTCATTTTTAGCCATGTTTAATTTGAAGAAAAGCAACATGACTTTCAGGAAAAGATGATAAAGAGTAGTGTGCCTGAATAGAGGTGGAGAGGTCATGAGTAAATTGAGAGTCATCATCAGCATAGAAATGCTAAGCAAGATCATGGGAGCAGATGAAGTCACCCAAGAACATACATAGATACAGGGGTAGAAAGAGAGAGCGGGAATCAAGGGAGATCTCTGGGAAACTCCAGCAGAGAGGTGGAGAAGAGGATCAAAGGAACTCCGATGCAGTTAATACATAGCAACAGCCATTGTAATGAAATAGCCGCCTTGCCTTTTGTCATTCTGAAACCTTACTTAGAAACAAATTGTGCCTTCAGATGCTTGCATAAAATACCTGTTCATATCTGTAAGAGTTGCACATGAGTCTTTTGAGGGATGAATTTGCCACTTACTGTCGACCATAATAGCTCAGCCTGAGATGACTTGTTCTGATTTCTATGGGTTCAAGGTTGCCTTGGGGATGGGATAGGATGGAGGAGGTGAGGAAAAATAATTTTTTACTATGCACATGACTTCATACAATTACAAGATTGTTAAATAATACTGTGGTTTTACTTCAGTTTGCAGAAGAGAGTAGTTTATCTTGGGTAAGTGTGTTTTTAAAGAATACTTACCTGAAAACTGTCTTTTTCCCCAGGACTCACATCTGCCTGAGCCCTTCATACCTGATCAGATAAATGTGACTATAACAAGTTTAGTGCCCTTGCATTTATGATGCTTACCCAGCCGGAAGACATTCATACAACTCTATCCCATGACATAATATTGAAATCATTGGGCCCATTATTTGAAAGGAGACTAGATTATGCCTGGCATCCAAGAGGTTAAAGGAAAATTATCCTGTTTTGTTCACCAAAGGGTTTGAAAGCTGACAGTTGAATGCAAATACATTCTAAATTGGTGCTTCTGATCAGAATCAGATTATTCAAATTTTATTCTGATTTTTTGCTAGCAGCAACCATAATGCAGAAGAGGGATTATTATCTCTAATACTGACAGTATGGTACAAGTGACCATACTGTAAAACTAATTTCTATATTGTTGCTTTAGACATTCATATTCAAATTAAAAAATTAACAGTAATGCACACTTTGGAGCCAAATCCTCCTTTCAGTTACATTAGTATTCATCTGGAGTCATTCCCTTTAGTGAACTAGATTTTCTACTAATGTAACGGAGAACAGAATTGGCTTTTAATATTTGGATATGACAGATAAAAAAAATGTGCTTTTACTACCTGAAGGAAGGAAAAGACTAAGGGTACGTAGTTTATTTACTTTAATATCCTATGAAAGATAAAACTGTTATTGTTTTAACAGATGGATAATAAAGCTAAAATCCTCAAACATACATTGAGAACAAAACAGTCTGGACATGTTCTGAAATCAACACAAAATTCCTGTGTCAAGCATGAACATATTTTAGCAAAACCCAGAAGTGGATCAAGATGGTCAGCAATAAAAGGTGAAAAAAACTGTGTGACTTTGTCATCATCTAAAGATTCATCAAAGGAATCCTTAAATAAAAACCATGCTTTGATTATCCAAAAAGACAACACAACTGGAATGCCGGATTTACAGAACCCTAATAAAATTGCTGTTAAAAAGCCCAAACAGAAGTCTCAAAAACCTCATATCTCAGGTGAAGATCTAAGGAACAATTTGGTGTGTTTAACACAAGAGCAACTTGAACAGATTCTGATGACTGTAAAACAAGGAACCAAAATTGAGTCCCAGGCCCAGGAGGAAAAGCAAGAAGAAACAAGTAAGATATATATCCTGCAGCAAAAATGAAATTTACTCTTACTGGTAGCTTTTAGAAGGTTTGTATTATGGAAATTAATAGCAGATTTTTGAAATAAAAATGAAATGCTTTAACTTTGGATTTAAATTTCAGGGAGTCTGCTCAATAATTAAATGTACAGTTTTAAAACAAAAGTTATTTCGTATTTATTAAATGTCAAAGGCACTTTTTGAGTAAAAAGAAAATATTTTAATTTATTTTTAAAAGGAACATTTTCCATTATAAATTAAAAACTACAAAGCCATCTCTAAGTTATTACTGTGAATTTACACACTTGTTAAAATTATCTTCTGATATATATAGTCTTCAGTTATGTAAAGACTCAGTCAGATACTTGTGTTTTGTTGGGAAACTAATTTATCTCGGGTCTGTTTTATCTAAATGTATAAAGATTTACAAGTTGTTCCTCTAAACAAGAGGCTGTCTCTAGACGTGGAATACAGTATTTAGACATGATCCTAAAATAGGTAATTGAAAATTCTCTCTCAAGCACATTACTTAAAGAAAATAAACAGGAAAAGATCACAAGTGAGTAGGGATTAAATCCTCCCTCCCAGAGGATCCAACATAGAACTGTTTTGGAGCAGACTTGTTTGGGAGGGTGAGCAGAGGTAAGTGCTGTATTCGGCCTTGATCTTGCAAATGTACATCCATTTAACCTTTTGCACAAGGAGCTGATCTGATCCACTACTGAATTCATTAAGATGCTGCATTAAGTGAGTGTTTGTGGGGTCTGGGCCTTTGACAGTTGCATACATTTGAAGATTTTCTTTTTCATGTGTGTGAGTGAGAGAGAGAGAAATATTTGGAAGTCTGTGTGCCCAGTTAAAAAGACCTGACTTATTCCACCCCAAAGCCAGTTTCATGCTCCAGGAGATTGTGTGATGGGTGTAATATCATAGTACATACTGGAACATATAATGAAGGTGCAGCTCTGTTGGCTTCACTAGAGCAACACCAGTTTATGCCAGCATTTGGCCCTAAGTGTGTTTGTTGAAAGTCTTAACTAACATGCCAAATATGATTATGTTCAGTGATGAGGCCACCAGTTCATTAGAAACTAAACTGAGGCCACCAGCTCATTTCAGTTGCTATGATCTTGTTCCTGGTTCCAACTAGTGATGTAGGTGACCTGGATTATTTTAAAATAAAGCTAGATTTGACACTGACAAGTCTTCCCACAAGGAAGTAATACCATCACTTTAGGATCTATTCTTATTTTACTGAGAGAAAAGGTTCATATAGCCTATCCATGTGTGAGACTGTGACAGAATCTGTGAGTGAAACAATCATATTGATTAGCCAGAACAAACTGATTTTCCCTTAGTCCTGTAGAAAACATTAGATAATATTAAGACTATTGGTAAAAATTGATTACATATCACCGAGAGGAAGAGGAAATCAATTTTCTTGTTTCAGACAATTCCTGAGTACCTGCTACATTAATCAGAATTATACTTGGAAGTCATAAGTCCAGTTTGACCATGCAGGATATGAATAACTCCCATTAATGCCAATGAAAGTTATTCTTAACCTGCAGGTGGGGGATGGGTGAGTGTGTGCACGCGCAAGAGGATCTCATCTCTCAAATTTAGGTCCTGATCCTATAAGCCCTTTGTGTGCTGAACTCCCCCTAAAGTTCCAACTGTGGATTGCTGCAGGATCAGCTCCTTAATTTTGTAGCCATAGTTGCTTTTACAAAATGTATGTTAAGATTGAGATTATGAAAAAATTGGTCTAACAGTTTATCAGAGGAAATATAAAAGCCAAGTTTTTTTTTTAATTCCTTTTTGGAATGAACACAGTATCTATATTTCACACTGAATTGTTACATATGGGATTGTAGTTTAGCTACCAATACTATCATAACTATAGCTCTAATTGAAATCAATCTCAGATCTGGGTCAATATTTTCAAATATGTCATTAGGAACTCTTGATTATGTTAAGCAATGATATGTAAAAAATTCTAGGTTTGGTTTAGCTGTGAAATGGAGCAGTTGGCAAATCAGTTCAAACCAACTATTGTCACATACTGCTTTATTTTCTATTTTAAATATTGTCTTCAATATTTTTGTACATTTAAGGTATTTTATTTTATCCTAATACTCTTGCCTATATTTCTGTGGGAAAAAAGCACCCAAACACTTTATGTATTCTATGTTTTCTAAAAATAATTATTTTTTAAAAGTCTACTTTTGTGATTAGAGCAAGGAAGAGTGATGGAGATACACCTCTACCCCAATATAACGCTGTCCTCGGGAGCCAAAAAATCTTACCGCATTATAGGTAAACCGCCTTATATCGAAGTTGCTTTGATCTGCCGGAGTGTGCAGCCCTGACCCCCCCCCCCCCCCCCCCCCCCCCCCGTGCGCTGCTTTACCACGTTATATCCGAATTCATGTTATATCGGGCCGCATTATATTGGGGTAGAGGTGTAACTGCTTTTAAAGCTATTGGTAGTTGTTTAATCCCCTGTGTGCCTCTGCAAGAACAGACATCTTTCATTTGTTTTCCCTAAAAACAGCATCCACCATTGATTTTAGTTTCTTTACTTATTACATTATGAAATGGGTATAACCTGGGCTTAAATAAATGGGTTGAAAAGAGTTAGTGTTCCATGTCTGAAGACTGTACCCTATTGAGACACTTCTTAAAAGAAGTTTGTTTTTGAAAGAGGTACAACTTAAAGATTTTGACCCTCTTTTGATACACAAGTTTAGAGTCTCCGGGCATGTTAAGAGTAGTTTTCAGATAATTTTAATGACACCTTGTTATTAGTATTATGCGTATCACAGTAGCACTGTGAGGTCCCAGCCAAGATAAGGGCCATTCTAATAGATGTTGTTCATATACATATTAATAAACAGTTCCTATCCCAAATAACTTACAGTTTCAGAAAGAAAAAAAGGGTTTGGGAGAAAGGAAGCAATATTTATCCTTGCTTTACAGTTGCAGAACAGTCACAGAAGGATTAAGGGACTTGCCCAAAGTCACAAAGTAATTTGTAGGACAACTGAACCAAGGTCTCCTCAGTTCTACTAGTCCAATTTCTTAACCGTAGTGCCATCCTTCCTATCACATTCCCTGGTGCACAAGATAACATCTTACTGCAAACACATTTACCAGCGTTTGTGCCCTTAAAATAACTAGGTTACTTAAGAATATTCTAAGTAGACTCTTGGAAAGCAAAATTGCAAGCAACTCCATCAACAATTAGTGCAGAATTGAATCATGTTAGGCATTGCACTGTGTTGAAGTTATGTGGCATTGCACCAGGCCAGCAGGAGGTCTAGAAATCATTATACCTCAAGGAGACAATACCTCGCCAGTACTCAGGGGAAGTGCTTCCATTGCTTAATGTCACTCCCCTGTATGTGCACCCCTTCTGAGGTGCGGTACTTAGTAGTTCTAGTGTTCACGTGAGCTTCCACTAATTTGAATTAGCCAGGTTCTACTGTTCATATAAACTATTGTATACAATGTGGAGTGACAATCTAGTGCCATATTTATTAACATGTACATTTTACTTTGTAGGCCAAAACAAAAACTCTGATAGTAGCACTGCTGCTAATCAGGCCCCACAAGAGGAGAACATTATGGGATTACTCCAAAAAGCTGATGAAGTTTCATCTGTTCCAAATGAAAATAATTATGCCTCAGGCAGAAAACAAGCAGCTTCTGAGCAGACTGAACAGAAAGTTATGTATGTAGACCTGTTAATTATCATTCAAAATATTTTTTTATTCTTGTATCCTATATTAAACTTTTAATATTAGTACATTAGTAATGAAATGGATCCTGAGTAGTTCCAATGTAAATTAATAGCTAATTTAAAATTAGGCACCTTGACTTTTAAAAATAAATTAATTTTGTTTTTTTCTTCAGTAAGAATTCATGGAAACCAGCTGACATGTTTAGTACCCTAGGTGAAAGAGAAGAGGATAAAATTTTGTTAGACGCAAAGAAGTCCCAGTGGAAGAAGGAACTAGGTACGCATTAAAATATAATTTGCCATATTTATATTAAGGTATTATGTTGTAGCATTGGTCACTTAATATAGACAAAGCTTCAATTTTTTTCTAGTTATAAAGGTTTCAATCTATTGATAGGACTAAAGTTTAAAAGCATTTTAAATATTCTCCATCAGTTTGTGTTTTTTCTGTTTGTAAAAAACATTTGCTTGAGCTTCTAATTAGACTAGGCTAAAATAGCTTTTTATTTTTAAAATCTTTCCTTGTTTTGTTTCAGACAGAATTTACATGCATGTAGATTAAGATATATTCATCCTTGCACTGGTGCCTACACCAGGGCAGGAATTGACAGGAGTCAGCTTATGACTTGTCTTCCCTATGCAGCATATACAAGTGGAGCCCTTGGAGTAGGCTAAGGCATTCTACATAACTTTCATTCCTGTTGCAGTAGCTTTTGTGGGCCCTGGCATGGTCAGAGAATGATCAGGGCACTGGTCCATCACAATCATTCCTCCCCTTGTTCTTCCTCCTTCCACCACAATCCTTCCTCCCCTAGTCTGGTCCTATCTGGAGAATGCTTCTTGGATGTGGACCTCCAGCAATAACAGCACTGAGGCTCTCTGTGCTGCAGATATTTTCCTGAGGCCTGATGCCTGCCCTTTGGCTCTTTTGCTGCAGCCTAGCTGGCTCTAAGGGGCGCAGCATAGCACTGATCCACAGGTTTCAACTACTGCTGCAGAGTAGGCAGGTAGAAAGCAAATACTGTTTTGGTAAGGAGAGGGAAAGCTGTAGAAAGGGATATGAATTTGGTCCCTTCCCCCATTTTAAATAGACTTGTAGGAATTTATACTCATTCCTGGCATCCAAATTCTGAACACCATTGTGGTGTAAGCTTTTTTTAAACATAACTGTTGATATTTGTCTTTGAATCAATGTTTTCAGGAGAATAAGATCATCTAAGATTACTGGAAATTCCTAATGGAATAATGAAGCCATTAATTCCGATAGAGCAGATTTTGTTTAACCGGGATGTAAACTGTCCGGACAAAAACCCCTCCAAAATCTCCCACCATATTTCTGGGTTTGATTTTGCATGATACACCAATTCTAACCTGGTGTAACTTATTTGGTTTCAGTATAGTCATACTGGCACAAAACTAACAATGAAATAAGAATTCAGGACCTCTGCTATTTCTTAAGCAACAGATGCAATATTTTTGATAAATATTTTCCTGAGTCACTGATAGTCCGTCACAGTTTTAACCTCTCCCAATAAAGATTTCCCAGTTGTCTCCTGTTTCCACATCCTCTGCAGCCATATTTCTCATAGGCGGAGCCTTTCAACACTTAGAACAAACATCTGGTTAGAAAGACTAATCAGGCAAAGCCCAATTACCATCTTAAGTGGCTTACACTATATTTTTTATATTACTAGATTGCATATTATTCTTTTTTGAAATTGCAATTATTTATATTTACTTATTCTAAAAAAATTGTTTTAAAGATGAACAGATAGCTTTAAAGAAGAAATTAAAAGAAACTTTGGAGCGACAGACGAAATACTACCATTGGGAGAAAACGGATGGCGATGGTGATAAAACCCATTTGGAAAAACTGAAGCCAGTTAATCAAGCTAAAGTAAGGCTAGCAAGGAACCATTCAATAAAAGAAATGTGTGTCTTAGAGAACAAATTGATTTTAGTTTTTTATAGTGCTATATTTTGTTCATACTTCAAAATTGCTCTATAAGAGTTTGTTTTCAATGTGTATCCACTGATTACTTGTAAAATCTGCATTTAGGGATAAATCCCAGCACACAGGTCATGTTAATAGGCTGTGCACATGTAGATTCCTTTTCCTCTCCCTAATAGAAAAACGGTAACAGAGATCTTTGTATGTCCTAACAGAGTCCTGAAGGACTCTATATGAAGCCCTTATTGTGTGGGTGGAGGTGGGGTGGGGGGAAGTGGCCCCAGTGGTCCCATGTCCACTCTCTCTGGTCTGTCTTGCATTAGACCCCCTCAGTGTTGCCACAGAAACCCTATGTAGAGCTTCTTGTCAAGTGAAATCAGCCTCTTAGCCTCATACTTTGCCTATAATTTGCGACTTTGTTCATACTGTAACTATCATTTAATTCCTACCTCTGTACTTCTTTCATTCTGGCATTTCTTATTAACCTTTATTCTTAATTTGTTGACTTTTTCCTCTTTCATTGTTCTGTGGTTTGAGAAGAATAAAACAGTATAGTTATGATCAGTCAAGCAATACTTAGGTTGTTCATTAATTTTGGTGTTTAACACATTTGCCTTCTTGTGCAAGTACAGTATGTAGAACCAATTAGATTAAAGACAAGTTCAACTATAAGAATCTACATATCTAAACCAATATTTAGTCTGAGTGGGATGGATCCTCTACTAATAGAAAGGAAAACAAATTCAGTCACTCTACCTTAATCTTATCCAAGGATTTGGTACCTAATATGTCTTGACTTAGGAAGCATGACTTTTTTGGACGTTTAAAAATATAATTGCAACCTGATAAATAATTGCATACCTGATAATGGCATCCTCTTGGGAACATAACCAGGGTGGACTGGGTTTCATTCTGTCCATTTCATTGGACCCTGCCAAGCAGAATTCTCCAGATTGTAGCATCTATCAGCATTATGGCATAAGCAGGCTATTGCTTTCCTATGTAGCATTCAGAATCCTTTGAAAGTTGTCCATCTTGGACCCTAAGAATTGGGATTTATTTGACTTTTTTTTTTTCTGATTGTTGGACAGTGGTAACTGCATGTACATTACATATTTTGGTAGAAGTTTCTATGAACTGCAGCTTGTACAAACCTAAAGTACAATTTATTTAAAAATACTTTTTAAAATGTGTTTATATTGAAAGAATCAACCCCAAAAAAGTTAAATTGAGTATTTTAAATCACCAAGACACTATTATTTGCAGATGACATTTCCAGCTGATTTGAGCATTGCTACTGAGGAAAACCACATTTTTAGAACCACTTTGGTCACAGAGGCTAGTGAAGTTGCACCCAGTGTTTCAAGTGGACCAACTGGACAGTCATCTAATTTCAGTTCTCCTGACTTGCCAGCTGCCATTCGTACAGCATTTGTGTTAGGGGTAAGACTAAGTTGCATGCAGTATCTTGTCTTTAAGAAGAATTTACTATTGTGGATGTGTATCTGCATTAAGCAAGCCTGTTCCAAACTTTTTTCCCCCTATCATTTTTATTGCTTCATTTGAATCCACTGTTTACAAGGATATTGATGTTATGAGGTGTTTCTGTGAAATCGTGCATTTTTAGTAGATATTTTTAGAGCTGATGTTAATAGGATTGACATCAAGGAAAGTACTTGATTCGTGAGCCAATCCCTGTATGTAGCTCGTAATACAAAAATGAAGGAAAATTAGGAGGTTAAATAAAATCTAGCAAACGTAGAAATTAACTATGGCTGAAGATATCAATAGAAATAAAAATGAATAGAGAGTTTATCATCAGCTGCATTTTACAGTGCATGTTATGAAGACCTTGATGGGACAATTAATTTGGGCCAGATAGTATTGAAAATGAAGTCTGTTATTTTACACCAGATAGAACAGCAGTATGTGAAGTAATGCAGGTATTCATGAATGGCAGTACTACTTAAAAATGAGAAATGGGGGCTGAGGGGAGGCAGGCAGTTACTCTGCTGCAGGTAAAAGACTAGTATCTGTGTCATTTCAGGAAGCTACACCAGTGGAGCACCCCTTTAGTGCCATGAAACGAGAACAACAGAAGAAGTGGCTTCTAGATCTGGACAAACAAAAAGAAGAGGCTAAGCTACGAAAAATAGAGGAAAAACATAATTTATCAAAGGTAGCTGTAATTTAGAGGGGTGATTTGGAATAAGAAAAGGTCTGTTTTTTAACTTTCTCTTTCAATTCTGCTGAAGTGGAAGTCTATCAACAAACTGTAGATCACACCAACTCTGAAAGCCTGACAATAAGCATCCACAACTCCTATTGATTTTGATCGGAGTTGTGGGCACCAAGTACCTCTGAAAAATCAAAAGTGAAATCTTGGTCCATTCAAACTCAGTGGTCAAATTCCCATTTACTTCACTAGGACCAGGAGTTTACCCCAAGTCTTTATGACATTCAGAGAGCTCTAACTAAACAACCAGCCAGTAACGGCAGAAATAGCATTCTAGTACTTTGACAGTAAAGGGAACAAAGAGTCCATTCTAAGTCAGCTCATGTGTGTGTTATTTCTGTAGTCCTTCTGTACATTACACCAAAAGACTTATAGAAGAAAAATTCTTTCCCCAAATACCCTACTGTAGCTCTTCATCTGAGTCAGACAGCTTACCTCCCTTAGGGGACAAGAAACTCAAAGAAGAGTGGGAGGAGGATTGAAAACATTTTTTCAAATTTCCTTTTTTTCCTGGACTCCTTGCTTCTCTTGGCTCTCTAATATAGGACTAAAACTTTTTCTGCCAGAGAAGAGGATTTATGCTTCTGGGAAGTGACCCCGTGCAAGATTTTATATGGGATGTGCTAGTTTCTTTTCTTCAGAAGGCAAACACTAAGGGAACATTCCCCCAATCCTTCCAAAAAGGCAATTCCTTCTGGAAGTTAGGAGAGTCAAATGCGAAAACTGTATATATACACCCATGGTAGAGAAGATCCACAGGGGAAACCTTGGTTCCTTTGGCTTGTGTGGGTGTCATGTCAGAATGCCCTTTTGACAGACTAGGGCCAAAAAAAAATAAAAAAATCTCTAGGTGGTTATGTGGGAGGGAAACAAGATACCTCCTCCTCAAAAACCTCAGACAGCACAATGAACAATGTACCAATGCCTATGGCCAGGATCTTTGTGATTTGTTAAAGTGCATGTTTGTGGAGGAGACTGAAAGACGCTCCGTGAAAAGGCTTCATACATGGAACACCTCTTGTTGTTGATGAAGTGTTTCTGTGCAGGCTCTACTGCCTGGCTGAAAAATTGGGGGGACGGAAGAGAATTCATAGTAGTGAGGATCCCTGCACCTAGCATGCCGACTGCTGTCCCAGAATGAAAGTGCAGGGGGATGGATGTGGGCTGGTGAGAAAGAATACGAATACTTGTTCTGATATGTGCCCACAAAAAATGTTTAAGAAAAGCTTTCTGTCACCCAAAAGAACTTGCTGCTGCTCCTCATTCATGCTGCTAGAGAATATCTGGGGAGCCAGACAAAGCTGCATGGATGAGTGACTAGGATGGTAACCAATCAACTGAGCAGCTTGTAGGACTAATTGACAGCATGAAAAATAATATACATCAAGATAAGGTTGCAAAGAAAGCTGTATGGAAAACCCTGTACTAGTATTAACTTATTTTATACAAGACTGAAAGATTCTTGACAAATTTAACTTTTTCACTTGCTAATTTTTGAGTCTTGCCATTGCAAGTAGAAATGCATTGTAAATGATTTTTCACCAAAAAGATCTGGTTTTAATTTTGGTCTGCTTCAGGTCAGGTCACTTTCATATGAACCAGTTTTCCTATTTCTAGAATTAACTACTCTATGTGGCACAGCACCATAATAGAGCTTTAAAAACGCAAATCCTGCTGTTTAGCTTTTATCAAAATATTTAGTTAAAAGTACTTTATATGACAGTGTAACTGAGTGTATTTCCATTTTCTTTATTGCTTCATATCTGTTTAGGCTGAGGAGCATGAGAGATGGGCAGTGCATTTTGATTCTTTAAAGAACTACCCTCGTGCTAATCCACAACACCCCATAAATGGAACATACACCAAGCAGCCTGAAATTCTTTGCCTGTCCCCCGAATCTCAGGCCCTGACTGCTGTTATTCATCCTTTTACACCTGCAGCTTTAGGCCATCTCATACATTCAAAGGTGGAGAATGTAGAAAAAACTGTTGAGAACACTACTTCGGAACAAAGTCAAAAAGCCAGGTGAGTGCATGTCTCAATTACAGTAGTCTTCCCAATCAATTCATTTCTGGAATGTCTTTAGAAGTTAATAAGTCTCTGAATTTGGTATTTACTCCTCTCTTCAGGAAATTGTATGGTTCCCTACTGAAAAAGAAATGTATTTCAGTTATTCACTAATAAAATTTACTGGAAATAAACATTCTTATGTTCAATTTCATTACAGTAACTCCTTATTTAATGTTGTAGATATGTTCCTGAAAAATGCTACTTTAAGCAAAACAATGTTAAGCAAATCCAGTTTCCCCATAAGAATTAATGTAAATGGGGGGGTTAGGTTCCAGGGAAATTTTTTTCACCAGACAAAAGACTTACACACAGTATAAGTTTTAAACAAACAATTTAATTCTGTACACAGCAATGATGATTGTGAAGCTTGGTTGAGGTGGTGGAGTCAGAGAGTGGAAGAGAGTGGGATATTTCCCAGGGAATGCTTTGCTGCTAAATGATGAACTAGCGCTCAGCTAAGCCCTGCAGGGTTAACACATTATTGTTAATGTAGCCTCACGCTCTACAAGGCAGCATGAATGGAGGAAGGAGACAATAGATGCATGGCAGTGTCTGCAAACATTTCCTGCGGAAACTGAATGTGATGATGAACCTACGCTATCCCACTGGAGTGCACCACTCCCTCCACTTTCCAAAGTCCCTGGGGTGCATGTGCGTGTGAGACAGAGACACACGCAGAGAGAGAGAGAGAGAGAGAGAGTGTGTGTGTGAGGTATTGCCCCTTTAAGTACGCTGACCCCACTCTAAGTACACTGCCTTTTTAAGTAGATCAGCAAGTTGAGACAGCAGCTGCTGCCAGCAAGCTCCTTCCATCCTGAGCCCTTTGGTGTCCTCCCCTTGCTCTGTGGAGATGGGGTACAGGAGTGGGGGGAGGGTGACACCCTGACATCAGCACCCCTCTTCCCACCCCCACCACAGCAAGCAGGAGGCTCCCGGGAGCAGCTCCAAGGCAGAGGGCAGGAGCAGCACATGGCAGTTGGGGGAGGGACACCTGAACTGACCGGCATTTGATAGCCTGCTGGGCGGCTGCTGCACAGGGAACTTAGGGGAGCTGATGGGGGGCTGCCGGCCCACTCTGGTTCCAAGCCCCCACCAGCTAGCTCCAACGGGCTGCTCCTCCTGCAAGCAATGGACAAAGCAGGCAGCCTCCAAACAACGTTATAAGGGAGCATTGTGCAACTTTAAATGAGCATGTTCTCTAATAGATCAGCAACGTAACAACAAAACAGTGTTAACCGGGATGAGGTTAAGTGAGGAGTTACTGTATTTATTATAGTGCAAACCTATGACAATGAATGAAAGGTACATATTTTGACACAAGTCTTACATTTAAATCTTGTTGATATTTCAGATTAAATAAAACTCTGGAATTTTTTTTTAATGGAAAAACATGTAAATGATTCTCTTCATAGTTTTCTACGGTCAATGACAGCTCTCTTGGATCCTGCACAAATTGAGGAAAGAGACAGGAGGCGGCAGAAACAGTTAGAACATCAGGTACAATCATGTTTTAACCTGACACAGCCTAAATGGGAAGAATGAATGAGGGTACGTGTGGTGATGTGACTAGGGCAGGAGCCAGGGTGCCAGTAAACATTGCTCAAGGGAATAGAAACTGTGACTTTTCCTTCACCAGATTACCCTGGTTAACCAGATGTGTGTCACTTACAGCAGTAATGTGTAAGGCATAATTAATGTTTGTCAAGTGCTTTAAGAGCCTCTATTATTAAACTGATGCCTCAGAAAAATAGGACACATCCTTAAGCATCTAATAGGCCGTGTGTGGCCCTTCCCTCTAACCCACAGCATAGCTTAGCTCGACTGATATCGTAGTTCCTAGTCAGCAGATGTTTAAAACAGTATGGTCCTTATTCTCATTTACACTAAACCCCCTAATTATATTTACATCCACTGCCAGAGCAGTATGGCTTGTGTCTGACTGGAGTCATAATATACTGTACAAGACCATTATAACTCCTTCCAGGGCAAACAGATGGATTGAAGTATATCAGATGCCTTATTATCCCCCCAGGGAAATTGAAGCCCATAAAAAGTAATCAATGTGATACCATTCAGGGGCATGTGTGTACACCCTGTGAGATTTTTTAAAAATTGTATTTTGTTTTGCCATACTTTCTGCTGAATAGGTTTACCTGCCAGAGAGCTACGTTTCATTTATTTTGTGTCACAGAAGATAATATCTTTCTTATTGAACTGGATTTTTATGGAATCAGAATACAAATTACATACTATATATTTTTATATATTTTTTTATATATATATATATATATATATATATATATATATAAAAAAACATGAAATTATGTAATACATTTTATATTATGCATACTACTAAGTGTTAATTTTACTAAATTTTATTACGATTTTGACATCACTAGAAAGCTATAATGGCTCAAGTAGAGGAAAAGCGAAGAAAGAAGCAGCTGGAGGAAGAGCAAAGAAAATGGGAAGAACAACAAGAAGAACACCGCTTAGCACGAGAACGAGAACTGATGCAAAAACAGTTTGAAGAGGATATGCTCAAACAAAAACAAAAGGAAGTGGGTGTTAAGCCTTTACTTTGTGCAAGTAAAGGACAGTGTTTAATAGAACTGCCAATGCCTAATAGACTTAGAAATAAATAGTAAATAATACTATTATCTAATGCATGAGGCAAGACTAGTGTTGAAATTCTATTTGTGACTATAGTTAAGGTCGAAAATCTTGAGATTTTTGAAGCAGTGTAGGGGATTTTGCCACACTTCTGTTAACATAAATTACTAGTTTTTAATATTTGAATGGAAGATGTGACAGAACCCACAGGATTGATTCAAAAATGTTACCCACCGTTTTTGATTAAATTAGAAAGCCTAGAAAATTAAGTCAGCACTAATACCACCCTATTGTGAGTGGAAAGTATTGCCTTACTCCCCCCAACACCACCTCAAGCTTTTTTCACTTTAGAAAGGACATTGTCCACCTATTTTTCCATAATTAAAAAATATGAACTTATTAACTTCACATGCATTAAAGTGAAATCTTTCTCCTCACCAATATAATTCATTTTGGGTACTCGCTAGTTTGAGGGGTTGGTTGTGGTTTCTTTTTGGTGGGTGGGGGTGGTTTGAGGTCCAGGCAATTTTCACAAGACGACACCAAGAGGGACAAAAACCTCAAATAGTTTTAAATAAAGCTGGGGAAGATAAAGTCTTAGGCAATGTTTTGTACCCAAAATAGGATTTTTAAAATTTTTAGTTAAAACAGCAAAAACTGCTTTGAGCTCTAATAGTATCTGGGAATACCTAACTGGAGTATTGGTCTGTAGCTTGATGCTTTGAGAGACCACACAAATGTCATGTAATGCACTTGACTAGATGTGTCATGTCAGGGCTGAAGTTCCTCCCTTCCCCCCCCCAATAAATTTTAGTAATGTCATGTCAAAAAAATCAATGACACATTCTGGAGGTACTAGAATACTTTGAGACCACCACACAAAACACTCCATATACATTTTATTTCAATCTTCCGGTGGCAGAAGCCCTCTCACTCATTGGTGGATTCAAACGTAGTGTTCTAGGGACCCCATCCTTACCCCCTATGGACAAATGTGCGGAAGGAATAAAATTAAGATAAAATGATTTAGCTGATGTTTTGAGCCACATAACTTGAGTTATTCTCCTCTTTTGGAGGAGATGTTGTGGGGTTCAAGGAAGGCATCGTGCAGGTATATCTCAAGCCACATAGGGCTCCAGATTCTGCAAGGAAATCAGAGGCATCCCTATAGGTCTTAGGGAGTGAGATCCTGTACAGATGACCTGCTTTACTGGACTCACTTCCCTCAAGCAGCACAACTCCTTCAGGAAACTTACTGCCATCAGATGCTCCCCTCCCTTTACCAACATGCACTAAGAGCCACAGAGGAGACCAGAACTCCGGCACTTCTTTCCATTCTGAAATCTGTAATGTGCTGAGAGGAGCTATTACCTGGCTCCATTTCCTGCACCTTAAACCCACAGAGCCTTAAAAGTGTGAAGGAGCATCTCTGCTTGGGGATGACTTGCTGTTTCTCTGCCCCAAGTATAGAGTGCACAGTTTTCTAATACATGCTTCTTTGCTTCCCTTCAAGTCACATGATACAGGGGAATCACAACGTAGTCTAGTTCTTTATGCTGCTACAGTGCTGGCACTAAGCTCTCCGTTAGCCTCACATAAAGATCTTTGCATCTCTATTATTTCTTTTGCTCACTTAAAAAAATACCCAAATATAAAAAATCATGAATAGATGTAAATTTATAGGAGATTATGCAACCCTGTTTATTTTATTCTCCGACTAAATGATCTCATGCATTTGTCTCCCTTTTTATGATAGGAAATCATGACTCTTAAAACAAATGAGCTCTATCAGACAATGCAGAGAGCACAAGAACAGGCACAGAGATTGAAACAGGAACAACGTATTCGAGAGTTGGCTCAAAAAGGACATGACATCTCAAAACTGCAGAAGAATCTTGGGGGTGGTGGTGGCGGCAAGTACCAAACTTTAATATATTTCATTTTATTTTGGGGGGGGTTGCATGAGCTGTGGATCCTATTTTTGAGAAAAAACATCCTGTCAGTCTAGTCATTGCTCCTTGGCTTCAGAAACTGAACAAAACTTATCCTTTTAAACTCCTTTCAGTCAAGTACCTCAAAAAGCTAAACATATATAATGTTAATCAAGCCTCAAATACCAAGCAGCAGCATCCATCTTTTATAATGGAAGAAAGACACAAGTGAAGATTTTCAGGAGCACAAGTACAACTGTTTTGGCTTTCAGAGGGACTTGCATGCCTAAGTCCTGTAATTTCTTTTGAAAATCTTCCCCAGAAAGGCTAAGAGATGTGGCCTAGGTCACACTGTGAGCCAACTGCAGAGTCAGGACTAGAACCCGGAAGCCCTAATTATTAAACTACAGAGATAGGGTTAACTTGATAGTGTGATTTATATAGACCATTAATAGAAAATTGCTTACTTAAGTCACTTGTTTCTTCCTTTTTAGGTGATAACATATGTGAGAGTTATAATACTGGCCTTTCAAATGTAAGTCATGATCATAGTTCTGATGAAGTGAGCAGTAAGATGCATCAAGATGTAAAAACCGTAACCTCTCCTCGGAAAGATACTGCTGTGCAGACAGGTATAAATTCCAAAAAATAATATGATTTAGTAGGATATCATGTTCTATAAGGAAAAAAAATAGTGGAATAGCTCTTTCATTAGCTCAGGCTATCAGTAGAGGCAAATCTTGTTTATATAGCACAGAGTAAAACCAGAAGTGACTGCTTAGACAGATTAGAGTATCAAGAGTAAATAAAATAGCAGCAATAGGAAACTAAGGCCTTGTCTAGGTTAGAGAGTTTTGTCAGCGCAAGTTATGACGATGTACAGCCATTGCTGTAATTAAACCGCTGTTGCATTTCCACACTATGGTCCTTGTGTCAGTGGAGCATATCCACAACAGCAACTCTTGCATCGACAGAGAGAGCAGTGCACTGTGGGTGGCTATCCCACTGTGCAACTAGCTGCAGGGTGCTTTGGGAAGGGTTTGCAATGCCTCATGGGTAGGACCCTACCAAATTCACGGCCATGAAAAATGTGTCAAACCGTGAAATCTGGTCTCCCCCCATGAATTCTGGTCTTATGTGTGCTTTTCAGAGGGGAGACCAGCGTTTCTCAAATTCAGGGTCCTGACCCAAAAGGGAGTTGTGGGGTGGGGAGAGAGTCACAAGGTTATTTTAAGGGGGGCGCGGTATTGCCACTCTTACTTCTGCACTGCCTTCAGAGCTGGGCAGCTGGAGAGCAGCAACTGTTATCTGGGCACCCAGCTCTGAAGGCAGCGTCCCGCCAGCAGCAGTGCAGAAGTAAGGGTGGCAATACCATACCATGCTATCCTTACTTCTGTACTGCTGCTGGTGGTGGCTCTGCCTTCAGAGCTGGGCTCCTGGCCAACAGCCACCATTCTCCAGCTGCCCAGCTCTGAAGGCAGTGCCGTCACTCGCAGCAGCACAGAAGAAAGTTATTACTTAATTATTATTATTTTTTTTTTAAATATTTAATTTATGTCAGCCAGGTCAACATGAGAAACTTAAAATATTGGCTTCTGCAGCTAACTCAGTCGTCTTCACCTTCATTTTCCTGTTTGTTCATAATCTGGAAAAGAAAAACAAGCTTTCCTGCTTTTTCAGGTCCCAAACGATTTCTCAATTTGGAATGAATTAGTCCAAAGAAAGGAAATATTCTTTCTTCACCGGCAGAAGAAGCTACTACTGTTAAAAGTGAGATTATCACTTCAACAGTCTCTGAATCCAAGTATTTAAGTGACTTCCACCAGTTCACTGGTGTGATTTTCTTTAAAACATCAGCAGCAAACATATATTTCTTGAGTGGTTCACCCTTCACTCTGAAGTTTATTATAGTTGGCATTATGGAGGGATGATTGCTGGATGTCCATGTCATAGCCTACTCCTCTTCTCAATACTCGGTACCAGGGTCAAACCTTAACTGCTGAAGAATATTTGCAAGAAAATGAGCTGGAGATAATGCTTGTCCCATTCATTTTTTTAATACTTGTAATTTAAGTCTGTCATTGCATATTTCTCTTTTTAAGATCTCACTCAGTTCCTTCCAAATTTCAACAGCGTAAGCAATAAAACAGCTATTTTGTTCAAGGCTACAGAAATAGGCTTCAGGGTATTCAGCATGTGTTCAACATTTCTCTTAAGCCCAATGTTGAGAACTTTGGCTGTGACAGTGCCATCTATTTTTTCACAATTTTGTTCACAAACTGTCATCACATTAGGCCAGTTCTTGATATAGTGGGGGCAGAGTGTAGTTCTGCCCCCAACAATCTTCTATTTATTGAACTTTTTGAAACTTTGCACTTTTAGAGAGGAAAGGGATTGACTCTAGTACACAAATTTGCAGAGGGACAATAGGGTTGAGGTCTTTTATTTCTCACCTCTATATATTATTTATTTATTTAAAAACATTTTTGCTGTTAACAAGCATGTTATCTCTGGAGACACAAATCCACAGTTTGAGAACTGCAAAACTAAGCATCTGATGGTATCTTCTAGACTGAGCACTGAGTCCCAATGGGTAGATAGAAACATTAACCTAAATAATCTATACAGAAGCTCCTGGAACCCTGTAAGATTGGGTCCCTAATCCATGAACTATTGGAACTCATTTACAAAACTTTTCTTAAACATTACATGAATATATTGTCTCATACTATAAAATTAGTATTTATAATTCCTATTCCATGATGGGATATCTTTGAGCCATAATGTATCTTAATTAAAACTATCTTTAGGTAGGTTTTTTTCCTCCAAAAGCATTTTATAAAAAAAAATCTGATTTAAATAAAAAATCCGATTTTTTTATTTATTTATTTTAAAAATCATTGATTTTTATCCACCCTGCTGCTTTTCAACTGCCCTTATAACCTGCAACCCAGCCATCTCTATCAGAAAGTATGGATCTACTCTTCAGTATTGTGCATTAAGATCACAAGGCTATAAGAGAAGCCTAACAAGGGGCTATTCGGCTGGGGGGATGCCTTGAAGGAGCATATTAACATTGAACCACAGTGATGTGTGTTGCTGTAGTGTGCTGAGCCTGGCCTTGTTTGTTTGTACTGTGCTTTGAACCTTGTAATGATTACTGTGTGTGCATGAAAAGTAACACATTTAAAATCACTTTTTAAAGTGGCACTCTGTATTATAACCAAACTGATATTGCTGAACACTTACAAAAGAAACCGACAGAAGCAACCAATCCTGAGGCAAACACTGGTGCATGGACAGCTGGTGTCTCCCCACCCCAGCTCAGCAGAGATTGGTACACCAGCAGGGGGAAGGGGATACTCCGACATCAGCCCCCACCTCCCTTCCCTGTACAGCAGTCTCTTCCCTCCTTGCCCCTTCCCTTCCCCCCCCCAGCAGCAGCCTGCCTGCTGCTACAGTCCCAGTGCCAGGGCAAGCAGGATTCCAAGTTAATGTTTTGATTCTGTGATTTCCTAAGAGTTCTCCCACAGCCTTCTCTCCCCACAGACTTAGGAGATCCACCTCTTCCCCAGTAGTCCAGGCAGGAGTGTGTTTGCTGCTAGAGCTGGCATGCTCAGCTGGGCAGTAGCTATGTGAGCTCTCCACACTGAGCAGTTTCAAAACTTCCTGGGCTTAGAAAGGGGAGGGGCACATGCCTGTGTAGCTGGATACAGGGCTCTGGAGTTTAAAACAGTGATCAGAGCAGTCATGGAGGGCATCGGGGATACCTCCTGGTAGGCCAGTTACAGCAACGTAATGAATACAGTGTATATACTCAAAAAGAACAGGAGTACTTGTGGCACCTTAGCGACTAACAAATTTATTAGAGCATAAGTTTTCGTGGGCTACAATCCACTTCTTCTTCCTGTTCTTTTTGAGGATACAGACTAACACGGCCGCTACCCTGAAACCTGTCAATGTATATACTGATGCTCTGTCGATCTAACTTTGCCACAATAAGCTCTACGCTTCTCATTGAGGTGGTTTTTATTTTGTTGACACAGCAGGAGAGTTTGCTGGCAGGAGGAGCATTGTCATGCCTGCACCTCCACTGTTTTGTCAACAAAAGCCGCCTTTTGCTGACAAAACTGTGTAGCATAGACAAGGCCTAACGCTGGACGAGATGTGATATTCCTGAGAAAGGAAGGCATGCTTAGACTTATGTGCCTTCATGTTTCACAAGTACTGCATAAGAGTATTATCAGCCTGTTGCCCAAATTAACTGTATTACCAGGTTTGAATACATAGGGTGCTTGGCATAGTCTGTACCTATCTTATAACAAATCCATATGGGTCTGACTGCAGTGTGTGGCACTAACTCAGTCATGTGAGTAAACAAAATAGGACCTCACTTTAAACACATGAATATTCCCATTAACTTCAATGGAATGTGATGCTGTTGTAAAAAAAGCAAATATGATTCTGGGATGTAGTAACGGGTGTGTTGTGAGCAAGACACGAGAAGTCATTCTTCTGCTCTACTCTGCGCTGGTTAGACCTCAACTGGAGTATTGTGTCCAGTTCTGGGTACCGCATTTCAAGAAAGATGTGGAGAAATTGGAGAGGGTCCAGAGAGGAGCAATGAGAATGATTAAAGAATGATGGTCTTGAGAACATGACCTATGAAGGAAGGCTGAAAGAATTGGGTTTGTTTAGTTTGGAAAAGAGAAGACTGAGAGGGGACATGATAGCAGTTTTCAGGTATCTAAAAAGGGTGTCATAAGGAGGAGGGTGAAAACTTGTTCACCTTAGCCTCTAAGGATAGAACAAGAAGCAATGGGCTTAAACTGCAGCAAGGGAGGTTTAGGTTGGACATTAGGAAAAAGTTCCTAACTGTCAGGGTGGTTAAACACTGGAATAAATTGCCTAGGGAGGGTGTGGAATCTCCATCTCTGGAGATATTTAAGAGTAGGTTAGATAAATGTCTATCAGGGATGGTCTAGACAGTATTTGGTCCTGCCATGAGGGCAGGGGACTGGACTCGACCTCTCGAGGTCCCTTCCAGTCCTAGAATCTATGAATTACTCTCATGCTTAAGTACACGCCTAATATCTTATGAATTGGGGCCCTAAAGAGGTAGCGAAGATACTAGAAAATTGCTGCTAGTGATTTTGGAGTTACGGTATAAAAGCATTTTGTTTAATAATTGGCAAAGCCTTCCACAATTCCTCCTTGCAAAACATGCATAAAAGTAGTTGGTATATCCAAATCTCATACAGTGAGGGTCCTTAGGGTAGTCAGGTACCTCATCACTACATGCCCGTAGGGTGGAGTAGTCTTGTCTGTCCCTGCTATGTTTTAGCTCCCTGAAACAAATAGCCTTTGGCTCCACAAGCACTTACTTCCGCAGACCTCCCCTCTCTGTGCAGGTTAGTGCTAAGTATACACCAACCCCTTAGTCCTCAGAATGCTCCCTATAGTGTCCAGCCCCTGTCACTGGACATCTACCGTAATTACTAGGTTCACTATCCCCAGAGGAGCCAAATACACATAGCTTGACTGATAGAACTCAAAATCAGGTCATGTATAACACCACAACAGTGAAATGTACTTATAGTGAAAAATCAAACTTATGATCAAATAGAGAGAGAGATACTGAGTAACGCTAGTGGATAGAAACAGAACTAGTAACACTTATTAATCTACTTTATAAAATAGGAAATATAACCATTTTCTCCCAGGGATTCAGTCTTAGACAGAGCTGCTGGTTTTCAGACAAAAAACAGGATCCAAATTTTCATGAATACACCTCACCCCTTTCAAGGGGTTTCCTCAGCCACTGGATAACTAAATGGCTTTTTGCTTCTCCTTATATTAACCAACACTCATTGTGTTGACCCCAGAGTCAAAATTTCTTGAAATACAAGTATAGCTCCCATTGTGTTCTGCTTACAATGCCTAAACTACACATGAACCTATGTAGCCATGTGACTATACATCCCTTTGTCTGGCAAAACTGGTTTTTCACCTGTGCTGGTGAGTAACATCTTGAAACAAACTATAGTGACATACTTTTAATATACATAACTTTAAATATAAATCAGTACATATATTTCACATGTTATTAAGGACTAGCATGATCCTGGCTTTCATTTAAGAACTCACATGGTATTCTTTATAGATAAATACTGTAACAGCAAAGTGTTAGGTGTAGTGAGTTTGTCAGGCCTGACAGGAACCTTTGCCAGTTGGTATTGAGAGGTCCTTTGGCTAACACATACCAAGACATTCCAATTTGTTCCCAGATTGGAAACATTATTACTAGAAATGACGATCAAGGACACTTTACATTTCTTAGCACTATAGTTAAGGCAAAAATTATTTTATTTAGTAAAAATATACAGGCATTGTGTGCCTTTTAGTTTAACTAGGTTAGGTATTTGTTGCAATAAAAAAAACTTGAGTAGGTGCACAGTCACTAACCTCCAGCCCTCAAGTGGGTTGGGAAATTCCATTGAAATATTTTTTGTTTCTTTAACTAGAAAGCTATATTTTGGGCTTGGCAGCAAGTATAGAAAGATCAGTGGAGATTTGCAAATTCTAAGGAATTAAGAAGTATTTGGGGTGTGCCTAATGTATGAAGGGGACTGGTAGGGTAGGAAGGTGGTTTATTTGTTTTAAACAATGAAAGTTTTCCCTTTTAGAAGAAGAGGGTGTCATGAGGCAGTCCCCTGTGAGTCTCTCTTTTCTTCCATACAGACCACACTCACTCAGGCCACCTTCACCACCACAGTACTTTATTATGGTGTTCTATCCGGCCATCACCTCAAGTACTATTTACATATATGTAATATGTACATACTATTTACATATGCAGGGGCAAGATTAGAAAGGCAAAGGCACAGAATGAGCTCAAACTAGCTACAGGAATAAAGGGAAACAAGAAGACTTTTTATCAATACATTAGAAGCAAGAGGAAGACCAAAGACAGGGTAGGCCCACTGCTTAGTGAAGAGGGAGAAACAGTAACAGGAAACTTGGAAATGGCAGAGATGCTTAATGACTTCTTTGTTTCGGTCTTCACCGAGAAGTCTCAAGGAATGCCTAACATAGTGAATGCTAATGGGAAGGGGGTAGGTTTAGCAGATAAAATAAAAAAAAGAACAAGTTAAAAATCACTTAGAAAAGTTAGATGCCTGCAAGTCACCAGGGCCTGATGAAATGCATCCTAGAATACTCAAGGAGCTAATAGAGGAGGTATCTGAGCCTCTAGCTATTATCTTTGGAAAATCATGGGAGACGGGAGAGATTCCAGAAGACTGGAAAAGGGCAAATATAGTGCCCATCTATAAAAAGGGAAATAAAAACAACCCAGGAAACTACAGACCAATTAGTTTAACTTCTGTGCCAGGGAAGATAATGGAGCAAGTAATTAAGGAAATCATCTGCAAACACTTGAAGGAGATAAGGTGATAGGGAACAGCCAGCATGGATTTTGTGAAGAACAAATCATGTCAAACCAATCTGATAGCTTTCTTTGATAGGATAACGAGCCTTGTGGATAAGGGTGAAGTTGTGGATGTGGTATACCTAGACTTTAGTAAGGCATTTGATACGGTCTCGCATGATATTCTTATCGATAAACTAGGCAAATACAATTTAGATGGGGCTACTATAAGGTGGGTGCATAACTGGCTGGATAACCGTACTCAGAGAGTTGTTGTTAATGGTTCCCAATCCTGCTGGAAAGGCATAACAAGTGGGGTACCGCAGGGGTCTGTTTTGGGACCGGCTCTGTTCAATATCTTCATCAATGACTTAGATATTGGCATAGAAAGTACGCTTATTAAGTTTGCGGATGATACCAAACTGGGAGGGATTGCAACTGCTTTGGAGGACAGGGTCATAATTCAAAATGATCTCCAATGACAAATTGGAGAAATGGTCTGAGTTAAACAGGATGAAGTTTAACAAAGACAAATGCAAAGTGCTCCACTTAGGAAGAAAAAATCAGTTTCACACATACAGAATGGGAAGAGACTATCTAGGAAGGAGTACGGCAGAAAGGGATCTAGGGGTTGTAGTGGACCACAAGCTAAATATGAGTCAACAGTGTGATGCTGTTGCAAAAAAAGCAAATATGATTCTGGGATGTATTAACAGGTGTGTTGTGAGCAAGACATGAGAAGTCATTCTTCCGCTCTACTCTGCTCTGGTTAGGCCTCAGCTGGAGTATTGTGTCCAGTTCTGGGCACCGCATTTCAAAAAAGATGTGGAGAAATTGGAAAGGGTCCAGAGAAGAGCAACAAGAATGATTAAAGGTCTTGAGAACATGACCTATGAAGGAAGGCTGAAAGAATTGGGTTTGTTTAATTTGGAAAAGAGAAGACTGAGAGGGGACATGATAGCAGTTTTCAGGTATTTAAAAAGGTGTCATAAGGAGGAGGGAGAAAACTTGTTCACCTTAGCCTCTAAGGATAGAACAAGAAGCAGTGGGTTTAAACTGCAGCAAGGGAGGTTTAGGTTGGACATTAGGAAAAAGTTCCTAACTGTCAGGGTGGTTAAACACTGGAATAAATTGCCTAGGGAGGGTGTGGAATCTCCGTCTCTGGAGATATTTAAGAGTAGGTTAGATAAATGTCTATCAGGGATGGTCTAGACAGTATTTGGTCCTGCCATGCGGGCAGGGGACTGGACTCGATGACCTCTCGAGGTCCCTTCCAGTCCTAGAATCTATGAATCTATATATGCATCCCAGTCAGCTCCCCTTGTACTTCTGGGGAAAAAGAGATCAGCTGTGCCTTTCTTTAGGTTCTGCATTCCCCTCCCCTCTTTCCAGGGTTTCCTTCCTCTCGATTTATCTCCTCCCAGCTGCTAGGGTTGTGTCTCTCCTCTGATTAGCCCTTCAGCTGTGGCTCTACTTGTTACTGGGTCTTCCACTTAGATCCCTATATTGACCTATATTGGTGGGGATTTGAGTGACAGGTTACTGAGTCAGCTCCTGACTCAGAACCTGTCACACACCTCACCATCTTCTTCCAAATGCTCTCTTTCTTTTGGGCTGAGCTCTGCCTTTATCACCATCCTCTGATTTTTGTGGGACCTCATCTTTGGGTTTATTCACAGCTCCTCAATGGCTGTCTTCTGTTTTCCACCCACCCAAAAAAAAACCAACTGTGGGTGGGGATTGTCCCCACATTTCAGTCTCTGCCTGTCAGTAGAATGCTCTTGGCCTGAAGACAATCTGACCTTCCGTCTAATTTGTTGCTACTCTGCCTCTAATTCTAGGCTCTCTTCACTCTCCATGACACTTTGTTCTGTCCCTGACATCTCATTCTTGCTCCGGTCCATTCCTGGGACTTCCCAGGAAAACCCTTGTTTTATCAGCTATATCCCTATGGGTCTTAGTCATCAGCCCCTGTTATACCTCTGTTTTCCTTCCTCCTCTACCAGACTCTCTTCTCTCTTGTTGACCTTCCTGACTTTTCTCTCCCTGCCTGGGTTTTTTTTATTTCTGACAGCCCCTTTCTTCTAGCTCCTTTTCCACATTCCATAACTGACCCTGTGATCTCCTTGGAGTTTCCTCTCTCTCACTAGGAAGGGTTTCCAGTTCAGACCCAACACAACTGTATGGGGTAAAGCCTCCACCACTCCCACCTTCCATATAAACACTCTCTTGACCTCCAAGAGGAATGTCTCCTTTCCCCATGTATACATTCTAATCTTACTGCCCTCCCTGGTAACATCTACTGGAGTTACATCAAGTCTCTCAGAACAAAAGCACCAACTTGCCGTCCATACACGAACACTCTCTATGGGTCCTGGCCACCGACATTTGATAACACACCATCCCTCTTCTGGCAGAGTATGAGGGCCCTTTGGACTTCTCTCTCCTTTTCTCAGTCCCTTTTCCTGGCTGAGCATCTACCAACTTCTTTCTCATCTCCTGTCCCAGCAAGAGATGAACTGTCTTTCTGGGTAGGTCAGCCTCTACGAATTTTTCAGTCAGCTTCCCCACGCTGTCCAATGTTGAGGATTGATGCCTGTTCACCCATATACTCCCCACCACAGGAAGACCTTGCAAGAACTATTCTACGATCAGACATCCATCACTTCCTCCACCCCCTGGCTCTCTGGGGGTAACAACCAGCTAGTAGCCCAGTCTTGACAGCCTCTGTGCTTTTCACCATCCTAAATTTCTGTTGGGACCTTTCTGACAACAGAACCATCCTATCTGCGATGGCATGTTCTTCACTTAGGGTTGCTTGGGCTTTGCCCATCAGATAAGGAGCCACTTGCAAAGCCCATGATGTCTTATCCCAACCAGAACTTAAAGCCACCCTCTCAAAAGTTTGGTGAAAGGCCTCAAGGTCATTTTTTGGAGCCACTTTACAATGTCCAGTTCCCTGGGCTCTATTGTTAACCCCGACCACGGGACTCACCAGATTCTGCAGTATCCCATGCTGTATGGCCATCTGTTCCTTGATAAAGTCCTGGAGAACATTCTGTTGGTCTGCCTGCCACACTATCTGGGCCTGCTGCTCTGGTTGGTAGGACTGTTGAAAACACTGTATGGACTATTGCAGCTCCTTTTACTATTCCATAATCCATTTCAGGATTTCTTCCATTTCCCAGACTATTGACCCTGGCGCTGGCTCCCTCTTTGGCTTCCTGCACAGATGAGGGACACGGGTCCTGGAGAAGCCCCCAAGTATGTTGCAGGGTGGTCCCCTGGGAGTCTCTCTTGCCTTAGGTACAGACCCACACACTCCAGCCAACTTCCCCACCACTGTTCTTTATTATAGTGTTCTATCAGGCCATTACCTATAGTACTATTTACATATGTACAAGTCCTAGTCAGCTCTCCTCTTACTAAGGAAAAAGGAAGCAGTACTAAGAACAACCAGGTCTGTCTTCCTTCAAGTTCTGCACTTCCACCCTTTCCAGGGTTTCCTTCCTCTCTATGTATCTGCTCCCAGCTGCTAGGATAGCTTTTCCCTCTAATTAGCCCTTCAGCTGTGACCCTATTTGTTAATTGGTCTTCCACTTAGATCCTAATTAACCTATATTGGTGGGGATCCAAGTGACAGGTTACTGAGTCAGCTCCTAACTCAGAACCCCTGTCAGAGAAGAGAAAAAAGAAACCAGATTGAGAATGCCTGTTACACTCAGTAGCACTTAAAATGGTGAATATGATCTAACAAACTATGAACAAGATGCACCTTAGATATTTATATAAAAGCTTCATGTTGTTGTTCATCATTGGGCTATCACAATACAAGGTGAACTCTATATATCAAGACAATGTAGTTTCATTTCATTTATATTTTAAGTTTTCTTACATTTTGTTCCCCATGTTTTTAAACATGGACTGAGTTTATCTGATCACTATGTTGGTTCTCCCCTGTGCTGTTTACTCTGAAACATCAGAAGGAATAAAAGAGTATGCCAATATTGTAGCAACCAATGTTTTGAATGAAGTGAGTAGTAATGCATTTATAGACTAAATACTGAAATATAAATCAAAGAAGTCACGTGGCCTGCTTAGAAAAATATAAAAGAGATACTTTTGTTTTTAGATGACTTTGACACCAGAGCATACATCAGAACTGAAACATGTACTGAGCCAGTTGTAGAAAGAAGAACTGTGGACTGTACATCTCCAGATATTTCCATAGAATATAAAGAGAAATTTAACATCAAAAAATGCAAGAAAGAAATGCAGTATCCAGATAAAACTAAAATTTCAGAAAAAGAGAATAACGGCAGTTACAGTGATTTATATAACCAATTTGCAAGAAAAGAGAAACAAACAAAACCTATGGAAAAATATGGAAAGAGACCCGACTGGAACATAAACAAACCTGGGAAAAGGTATATTCCAGCATCAGAAAGATACCCTAGACGGCTACAAAAGCAAAGGGAGGAAAAGAAAGTAAGACGACAGATAGAGCTGCTTCAATTGGTAGAAAGAAATACTCCTGGCAAACTCTGCCAAAAGAAAGAAGTCTCTCCAGAAAGGTCTCCTTCACCTCACCAGGAAACTGACACAAAGAGTAAGGGACATGCAGTCACAAAGGTAATGATTTGGTGTTGAACAGCAAAATTTTTTCATCATAACCTTGGCTCACTTAATATCTCATTTGTGTCTGGGCTAGATCATTGGTGCAACTCCAGCACTTAGTTCAGTAACGTGGGTATTCTAGTGACATAATACGTTCAGATTTCACTCACCTGGATTTTGATGTCACCATAACCCTCCTCTGTGTATTTATTCCCTGTTATTTAGTTGTCACTTATTCTTTGTGTAAAGAGGGAATCTGATTGGCAGCAAGATACAAGTCTGTGTATCATTGTACGCTTGGGCCTGGTCTACACGAAAATAGTGTAGCTGAAATCGACGTATCTTAAATCGACGTCGAATTACTTACTTTGCGTCCTTGCAGCACGGGATCGACGGCCGCGGCTCCCCCGTCGATTTTGCTTCCGCCTCTCGCTGAGCTGGAGTTCAGCAGTTGATGGGAGAGCGATCGGGGATCGATTTATCGCATCTACACTACACACGATAAATTGATCCCCGATAGATCGATTGCTACCCGCCGATCCCGTGGGTAGTGTAGATGTACCCTTGGAGATTGAAATTATGAAACTGACTTGACCCTCTGTGTCCATCAAAGGCAGGAAAACATACAGGAGAACAATGTTAATTTTCACAAACAACCAAAAAAGCCATTGTTGACTTGTGAGAGAATTTGTGACAGCAAAGTACATACTTCATAATTGCACCTTTTCTTCCTTCTCCCATTCCACTAAACACACATAATCAGCAGCCCATGGCTGAAAAAAAATCCTATCTTCCCATACTTTAAAGAAAATACTGCTGATACTGCTCACCTCCCAGCATTGACATTGTGCCTCATTCCTTCCTTCACACCAGGCCTACCTTCCAGTGAAAAATGTGTCTGTGAGATAAAGTGACCTCTGTAATTCTGTATAGCCAACCAAGAAGCCATTTATTTGTTTGGCTGAAAATGAATGCTACAAATGCACTACTTCAAAGACTGTAGTAGGCACAATAAGTAATCTGTGAAATTCCATAGGTATTCATGTATGTGTCTTAAATGAATGTGGAAGATAGAATTGCAAAATTGAAGACAGTTTTTCACTTACGTTAGTCATCGACGATGGCAGTTATTACAACTGAGTTCTGCAGTTGGTTTTCAGGAAAGTTGGCCTTTAAGTGAAAATACAAGATAAATTGAAGTAGGGTATAAATTGCTTGTTCAAAAGTCTAATAAACCATATATAAATTAATATTTTTCATTTATAAGAAAAAACTGTTTTCCCTGGTGTCTGGAAAAAGGGACCTACATTTAATAATAGTGCTCAGCCTGAAGCTTTGGGTAGTATGGATCCAGCCATAAAATGTACTGCATCAGGTCCTATATCCTGGTGGTTCTGATTGTTCCAACCACCTGTAGGTACTTTTCCACCTATATTTTTATATATATAATATAATGTGTGTGTGTATTTCCATAATCCTACTTTATACCATGGAGAATTTTTCACTCTCACACCCCTTTCATCCCTTAGAGATTTCAATTTTGTGTTTCCCTGATAGGATGCCAGCCCTTTTTCTGAGTTGGTGATTAGGTGTTATGTCTCACCTGCTTTGATGCAACAGCGTTAGCAGAGATCTCAGCTGCTTCCTTGGCTTCACAAGAGTCGAGGAAGGAATTCTTGCCTAATCACTCTTCCAGGGTACCACTCCTATGGACACCCCACTAGACAAACTGATTCTGAGGCTTGAAATTTTAACCCTTAATTTCTCTAGGAGTAGCAGTTAGTGGTACCTCTAGTGCAGTGGTGGGCAACTAATCTGATTGTGAGCCTTGAAACATTTTGCTGATGTTGACCGTCTGCTGGTACGGCTCCCTGCAGCTCCCAGTGGCCACGGTTTGCCATTCCTGGCCAATGGGCGCTGTGGGAAGCGGCGGCCAGCACGTCCCTGCGGCCCGTTCCTCTCCGCAGATCCCGTGAACGGCAAACCGTGGCCACTGGGAGCTGCGGGGGCAGGGGGTAGCTGTGCCTGCGGATGGACAATGTCAGCAAAATGTCTCGCGGCCAGCAATCAGATTACCCTGATGGGCCGCAGACTGCCCACCACTGCTCTAGTGTCCAGAACGTGTCCTTCTCTGAGTTAGTGAGGTTCCCTCTAATGGCAAAACTTGGTCAAGGAGTGTCATGATCTCAAGGGTGCCCCCTTGAGTCACAAACAACCTGTATACACCCTGCCTCCAATCATTACTAGCATTACAGACCTTAATGTCCCTGGTGGTTCTTACCTTTTGCATCAGCTCTGGAAATCCCAAACTTACTCTGCACATTTAACTTCATGGAGATGTAAGTTGTCTTCAGAGAATTACATCAGCAATGAATTTGGTCTGCAGTGTTTATAATAGCATCTCTTTGATTAAAGGCTTAGATAAGTATATTTCCCCTGAATTCAGGTCTAACACTACTTTAGGAACTTTAGAAGGAAAAAAAACATTATAAAATAAAATATATATTATAAAAAATTAGGATTTTTTTTTACTTCTTTTGATCTTATTCTAGGAGGAACAATCTCAGAAGAGTCATTTGAATGAAGAAAGGTAGGTCTGCATTCTGAATCAGTTATTACAAGGAAATTAAGAATGAGAAATTAGATATGTTTTAGTGCCATTTTTACTTTTTACTAAAAATATACCATTTTTAAATAAAAGTTTATATATATCTTAAGTAAAAAACATTTCAGAGAGTACTATACTTGGGTAAACTATGCTGGACATTTAAGTATAAAAGTATGGCAGCTGATCAAATGTGGAGTCTTTCAAAGGTTCTTTGGATTTGCTTTAGATTTGGAGTGTTCTGATCTCCCTTAACCCCTTCATAACTGGAATGTCAGATGTCAAAGATACTGTACTTGTAATGAGAGAAAAATACACAAATAATTCCCTCATGGTTGTGGAGAAAAGCTTTAAACATGAACTTGACTGGTTTTCAGTGCTACAAGGCAAATTAAATTAATTTAACATTTATTACTAAAATACTGGATGATTTTTAAGTTAATTGTAATTGGGGGGGGGCTTACTCACGATTTTTGAATGGTTGGGATTGGTAATACAGGAAGTACACATTTTTGTAAACTCTGCTCCTGTTGTCGCTGACTAACTTCCCTCATAGACTGCTTTAAGCACCCAAGTGCCAAATGAATCCTTATTGAAGGGCCCATTCTTGCAACCTCTCTATGTAAGGAGAAGATATTGGATCAGATCAAAATAGCCTTTTGATGTGCTTCATTGTGAGCTAAACGCATATATTAGACAGCAGAATCTGTCCCAAAATGAGGGCAAGTTTAGTTATTTAAGAACAGGATCTACTCTTTTCCTTTCTATCGCTTGGGCAGAGAACATGACGTTTTGCAGTATATATTTTTTGCCTAGCACATTTATTTGCATTTGCCTTCATAAAAAAGGGTTTAGAATGCATTTTATCCTTAAAAGAACTAGCACAGATTTAATTAATATGAATTACTTAAATAAATTGCACAGAGCTTGTTTTCAGGTACAGAGAGAATGACAAGCAAATGGCTAATTCTAGAAAACAGGTATTTCTGTTAAATGTTTAAAATAAAAGTGTCAAATACTATAGAAGGAAAACTGTAGGATGCCACTCAGTCTAGGAAAGGAGCCCACAATTGTCTGCAAGCTAATAGAAATAGAATATTCATGGCCTGATTCTCCGGTCTGGCCAAGCCTTCAGACTGCTCTTTGGTCCCAAGTGACCATTTTGGCAGGTGGGAATAACCAGAACTGTGCGGGTTCTCCCTTTCATCAATCCATGCAGCCTATCCTGAAGTGTCAAGAGAAGTAGCGTAGAGTCATTATGCTGATTCTTTGTCATCTGGGAATTCCTAATTAGCAAGATCCTTGAGTTTCTGGCCACTTTGCGCTAAAAGCGTGAAAAGCCTAAATGTTTGTAGTGCACATAAAGCACATAGGGGAGGGAAGACATCATTTTAGATTTTGTTTAAAGATCTATTAAACAATATTTCATTAGTTTTTAGGCGTATTAATAAAATGAAGCATATTGCTTGAAAAATTTGGTCTAACTAAAATTGTTTTGCACAGATCTGAATCACCACCTGTTCCAGCAGTTAAAAACAGATTATACCAAGTACAACAAAGGCAGATACATACTTCTAATTTCCCAATTCAGAATGGCAATAGCGGAAGAGAGAAAAATATCAACACAGACATGCAACAGAGGAAATCGTCTTCTCCAGTTATTGAAGCTGAACGGCCACCCTCTTCTCATTTTATTCCCTATGTGCGAACAAATGAAATTTATTACCTTGATCCAGATGCACCAATGACTAGACCTTCAACACATGATCCACAATATCGACAGTTTAATGGTACTGAAACATATTGTAAACCGATATTAAGATGGGGGAGGGAGGGGTTATAGTGATTTAGTTTTAAGAGTTGTGTGAATACCTGATGTAAATAGTGCACTGAAGTCTCTGACATTTATCCTTATAAAGGATCCTTATCAGTTGTGGCGCAGTATTATACAGAGAGCCTGTACTTGGTAGGCCACTAATGGATAGTGTTAAAAGAAAATAAAGTTAACAAAGCTAAACATTCGTATGCCCCTTCATGCTTCAGCCACCATTCCGGAAGTCATGATTCCATGCTGATGATGTTCGTTTAAAAAATAGTGTGTCAATTAAATTTGTGACTGAACTCCTTGGAGGAGAATTGTATGTCCCCTGCTCTGTTTTGCCCGCATTCTGCCATATATTTCATGTTATAGCAGTTTCGGATGATGACCCAGCACATGTTGTTGATTTACGAACACTGTCACTGCAGATTTGACAGAAGGCAAAGAAGGTACCAATATGATATTTCTAAAAATAGCTACATCACTTGACCCAACGTTTAAGAATATGAAGTGCCGTCCAAAATCTGAAAGGGATGAGGTCTGGAGCATGCTTTCAGAACTCTTAAAAGACACTCAGATGCGGAAACTACAGAACCCGAACCACCAAAACAGAAAATCAACCTTCTGCTGGTGGCATCTGACTTAGATGATGAAAATGAATATGCATTGGTCCACTCTGCTTTGGATCGTTATTGAGCAGATCCCGTCATCAGCATGGATGCATATCCTCTGGAATGGTGATTGAAGCATGAAGGGACATATGAATCTTTAGTGCATCTGGCACATAAATATCTTGCGACGCCGGCTACAACAGTGCCACGCGAACGCCTATTCTCACTTTCAGGTGACATTATAAACAAGAAGCGGGCAGCTTTATGTCCTGCAAATGTAACCAAAACTTGTTTGTCTGAGCCGATTGGCTGAAATAGGACTGAGTGGACTTGTAGGCTCTAAAGTTTTACATTGTTTTATTTTGGAATGCAGTTATTTTTTTGTACGTAATTCTACATTTGTAAGTTCAACTTTCATGATAAAGAGATTGCACTACAGTATTTATATCAGGTGAATTGAAAATACTATTTCTTTTGTTTTTTACAGTGCAAATATTTGTAATCAAAAATAAATATAAAGTGAGCACTGTACATTTTGTATTCTGTGTTGTAATTGAAATCAATATATTTGAAAATGTAGAAAACATCCAAAAATATTTAAATAAATGGTATTCTGTTATTGTTTAACATTGCGATTAATTTTTTTAATCACTTGACAGCCCTAATGGTAACCAAAATTTACAAGATAGGCAAAGAAAAAAAAATGCTTCTTAAGGACTTAGTTTGTTTTAAGGATATTTACTTTGTATATTTTGATATGTAATATTGACAATTTGTGTTTTAATGGTTATGCAGCTTTAACTTTTTTGAATCTCAGCGTCCACTGGCATTAACAATTATCGTCTACCCCTAGTTGTCCGATCTCCCCATAATTTCTTGCAACTGTGAAAAGTTAAATCTATAGAAATAGAAAAAACATGCTTAAAAATAAACATTGATATTTTCCGTTAATTATTAAAAAAAAAAATTCTGCAAAGCCTATATAAAGATTACTTGGAAGAAATTAAAGAAAAATTGAAACAATTACTTAGTATTATTAATTTGATTTATACTTATCTTTAGATTCTTGCCATACACCACGACAGATTTTTAGTTCTGATCATGTGAGAGATCCACTTCTTAATCCCAATGTGGTGAAAAACAGAGACCGACAACAGGCAATCCTCAAAGGACTATCAGAATTACGCCAGGTACAGTATGAGCTAAATCTGAATTGAACATTTTAAAGTTTTGTATTTTCATAATCATTTCCCATCCTTTTAGCCCTATTCTTGATTCTATCCCTGTTTTTCATCCTACTTTTTTGCCCTGGTGTTTCTTATATTACTTTCACCTTTAGCCTCTTTCTTTTCCTAGCTTTGAGACAGTTGAGCACCTAAGAAAGTGGGGAGGGGGTGATTCAACTCTGGGATAAAAGTGGAATAATTTTATTCCACTTCACATCAGGAAGCACATCAGGACCCTATCTTAAGGGGATGACATTCCCACAACTGGTGGTTGAGCCTGTCAAGGTGTAGCTATCCACTCACAGCAAAAGACTTAACAGGGCTGGCAATCATATAGCAACTATGAAAAATATTTTACTTTGTTAATCTGAAGTATGAATTGTTATAAAACACCTTCCCTAAATTAGGTTTTATTTTGTCAACATGGAAATCTGTTTTTGGATTCCCAGTCTATCTATAAAAATAAGAAGTGACTTAACAAAGTCATATAACTGAATTTGTTCAAAAGAAAAGCATGTGCACATTTGTATAAGGTACATAATGTTTGCTTCGTTACCTCTAGTAAATTAAGAGTAATGACATAGCTCCACAAGATTTAGTGAAAACAATTTGAATGAGATCTGTTTCTTTTTAGTGAAAAGTTTAAAATATTTAAGAGTATGGACACTGCACATAAAACATCAACTGATGCCTCTGAAGGCTACATACTTTTTTATATGGGGTCAAGATACTATTGAGATGATGTTGCTATCCATCTAGTTAGTAAAACAGGAGTGATTTAGTGGATAATAGAATGTGGTTCAAAGCAAATATGCTCACTGCAGCTGGATGCAGTGAGTCCTTGTCTGGCTACAGAAAGAAAGACATTTTGGGGTTCTTTAAGGAGCAGTCCAAGGAATTGTGAGGAAAGGGGAACTCATCTGAACAGAGACAAGCAGGAAAGGGAAGCAGCAAGACCAGGTATGGGAAACACTTGCACAACAAGTGCCCAAGAGGTGCGGGTATTTATGCATCTCAATAAGAACACTCTCTCTACTTCAGGCCAGTCTTTCTGCATGGCCAGGCCAATTGAGGTAGTAGACTTAGATGATCAGCACAAATGCTTCATGGTTTTCCTCTGCTAAATGACCTGGTATAGGTGGGTGGGAGTGCAAAGTGCATACTATAACAAAACTCCTAAAATAGCTCACATTTTAATACCCTACAAGTTTGCATATCTTTCACACAGAACTTTTTTGGTGTAAGTGAAAGTATGGAGCTATTCATAGGCATAACAATAATGCCTTTCGTTCTGAACATTAAACATCAGTTTGAACTGCTAAACTACAATACTAGAAAACTGGCCTTTGCAAACAGTGTTTGTGTCACTTTATTTCATTCAGTATCAGGTTCTTTTCAGGTTGCACTCCCATTCTGCAATTAAAAATTAATTCATGAAAGCAGGAACACTTACTAGTGGAACTTCAACTCTCTGACCTACTTTGCATTATTTTCCTAATGAGAATATGTCCTAATGTAGTGTCATATTGTTTGGTGCAGCAGTGGTCTAACCAAAAGATCAGCAGGTTCTACCAGTAATTTATTGACAGAAGTAATTAATTTGCAGTTTTGACTAGTGCCACTTCTTTCACCAAAGTATTACAGCTATAGAAGCACGACAAATACGTTGGGTAAAGCAGCTAGAGGGAGAAAGTCTGCAAGCATTCCAGCAGAACTATAAACAGTTACAATATATTGTAATAATTACTGTGCTTCTAGGGAGACATGCTTCTGCCCCTACACATTTGGTACACCGGTAGCAGATATACCCCCTTCCCCACACAATGCCCCTGCAAAATATGAGGAAGACAAAGGTGACAGTCGTCTTTATTGTCCAATTCTGAATGAGCTAGCTGGGATTCCAAAATCGCCAGACCTTAGCTGGCATGTACACGTGGGAGATTGTAAATAGAAACTGTCTATGTAGCTGGATCCATTACATTGTCCAATTCCATTTGGCTGGGTTTCTCTGAGCTCGTGGAAATGCTTGCCAAAGATCCATCACTTTTGAATATTCCTCTACCTACACCATATTTGCAGAATGGTGTTCAATTATGGGGACTGAAGCCAGCATGTTGCTGAGGATTCCTGCAGTTTGTTCTAGGTGAGCTTAGCAAAGAAGTTCGGTGTTAGTGCTTTACGGTGTTGAGATCAGTGATTTCAGGTTTAGCGTAGGGGGGTGAAATAGGGATGTTTTCCTACCTACAGGAATACAGGAGCAGTGGTATCCTTAGCTGCCACCACTCCTTGGCCTAGGAAAGGTAGAAATTAAAAAAAAGGGGGGGGGGGGTAAAAAGGAGGATGAGCACAGCCTCCTCCCAAAAAGCAGAGATATCTTCCTCTCCTCTTTCAACTATGATGGAGCAGTGCTCCATTTTCTCCATCACAGGTGTAGCAAGATCTGCCACTCATGTTTCACTCAAACTTAGTCATCAGGGAAAGGTATGGTAGGCAGCAAAACAAAAAAACCCAGTGAGTTCTAGTCACCTCCTTTCCAGTGACTGACTACCTTAGCCCCTATTTGTGAGCAAGATCTCATAAATGTATTTTAGGAAGACTGCAAGTATCTTTCTCTCCCTCTTACTGAGAGGTTGCACAGGGTCATTTCTGGAAGATATAAGAATAGAACTGAGGGACCAGCTACTGCTCTAAGTCTCAATGGTCACAGCATGCAAGGTGCAGCCCTGGTGTAGTTAGTGAGGGGCGAAAGAGCCTTTAGGCCACCTTTCCACTTTCTGAGCACATTCCAGGGTCTGTGCAGCCTCCAGTGTAAGTTCTGGCAACCTTGAGGCTACTGTAACACTCTCACTGTTTATTATTAATACTTTCTAATCTACTTAAATTTTCACAGTAGTGCAAATTTGTGGGTTTTAAGCATTTTTTTGAATCACAGTTGTGGGATATGGGGGGGGGTCGGGTCTACTACAATTAATGATAAACAGTGAGCGTCAAAAAGTTAAAGCTTTTTAACTTAGCACACAAATTGTCAAGATTATATGTCAAAACATGCAAAATAAACATCCTTAAATCAAACTAAGTCCTTAAGCAGCATTTTTCTTACTTTGTCTGTAAATGTCAGTTACTACTGATAGAAATATTTTTTTCATCTGTTTGTGTATGTATGGCAAAACCAACATTTTACCAATAAAAATCTAATCTTTCCACACCTAAATATATGACAGTCTAACATCATACCTAGGGGCCTCGCTGCACCTTGGAATTGCCAAGCCCATACAATTTTGCCACTTCAGTTCCTGCCGCCAGCCTATCTCTATGTTAGGGCTTATGGTGGGGGTGCACAGGAGCAAAAGGCTTACGTAAGGGACCATCTTTTTGTTCAGCACCTAGTCCCGTGGGGTCCTGGCAGGGCCGGCTCTAGGCACCAGCAAAACAAGCTGGTGCTTGGGGGCGGCACATTTTTAGGGGCGGCATGGCCGCCCTAGCTCACCTCCGCTGCTGCTGCCATGGCGCACGAAACAGCTGATTAGCGCGCCGCTGCTCCCCCTCCCTCCCAGACTTGAGAGCCTGGGAGGGAGGGGGAGAAACGGCACCTGCGGCGCGGCCACTCGGAGTCTCCCCCTCCCTCCCAGGCTCTCAAACCTGGGAGCGGGGGAAGACTCCGAGTGGCCACGGCACGGGCGCCGCTTCTCCCCCTCCCTCCCTCCTAGGCTTGAGAGCCTGGGGTGAGGAGGCAGGGCTGGGGATTTGGGGAAGGGGTGGAGTTGGGGCCGGGGGTGGGGTAATTAAAGAACGGGGGTTGCCAAAATTGTTTTTGCTTTGGGCGGTAAAAATCCTAGAGCCGGCCCTGGGTCCTGATTCCCTGTGCAGTCTTAGTGGGGCGTTTTTCCTACTTTGAGTGCTTGACTAACTATAGTTTTTTTTTTTTTCCTTCATAATTACATATTTTAAACTGGTTAAAGAGCCTGAAATGTATGAATAAGAAATAAAGTAGAAGCTTGCGACTGCGCCTATTTTGTGCAGAAGGAAGACCATTTACTTTGTACCCATTATTTCAGGGTCTCCTCCAGAAGCAGAAGGAGTTGGAGACTGGTCTAATTCCAACCATAAATCAAGAAGAAAACTTTATTTCTCCATTTTAAAAAAGGTACACACGTATACAAAACCATTCAGCTTTAAAAATGTCAGGCACAGCACTTTATATTTGCTACTGTAATTTACTAACTGCATCTAAATCTTTTTTAACCAAGGTCTTAGCTCCTACATGAAATGTGACAGGTTATGTGGTTTCATTCCCTTTCCTCCTCCCCCCATGTGGTTGTTTGAAGATGCTTGAATCTAATATATAATGCATTTGCTGTTTAGAACGGTCTTCTGCTTTGAACATTTCTTAAGATTATGTAGTAGAAAAACAGCAGTATAGAAAGTTTTTATTTACATAAATTTTTTGTAGAATTTAAAATGTATGTATTTTTGGTATAAATAAATGTATTAAATATTTAATGACATACCAATTTTTGCCTCACACTAAAAAAATAAAATTAGACCAAATCTCTTCCCCTTTCAGTGTTGCCTTGCCCAAAAAACTGTCTGATCACTTAGATAAATAATGTGTGTGCTAGTGAGCAACCCAGCAATAAAAAAAACAGCATATGTATTGAATAAGCTAGCTAAAACTGAATGGCAGTGCTTATTGTCCAGCTATGCCAGAAAGAGGACAAGAGACACGCAGCATGGTTTAGTTAAGTCACAACTTCCTTCTTAAAAGTCTGGGAGTACCTGGCCGATAGAAGTGTACAGTGCAGATAATTCCAAAATCATTTCAATATATAGCTGGGAGCTTCTGTCAGCTCTCCCCCTTATCTACCCTGGTTCCCAGCCACCCCACAGCAGGGACCTCACCTTCCCCCCTCCTCAAATGAGGGTTAAGGGAGACTATAAAGAAGGGGGAGAGTTGGCTCCCTGCTATACCAGCCATAGGAGTCCCAACCCTCCCCTCATCCCCTCCCATTTCTTCTCCTTTAAATCCTTTACCAGTGCATTTTATTTGATACGGTAGCCCTTCCCCATGGAATACCTGCAGTGGGCATCTGCCAAAAGAGGCACCAGCAATTAGCTTGGCTACCCCTCCCCCAGTTAACCAGGTGCCCAGACATCTCCTAATGCCCCCTTTAATATCAGCCAAAAACTTCTCAGCTCCCAAGTCTGACACGTGACCCCATCCTCCCTGAATAATTCTGGTGCCTCATATACAATACCTGGATGGGAAAAGACTGACCCTCCTATGACATCCATGAATTTGGCCACCTGCCTCTTCACATACCGCCTAGCCTAGCTGAACCCTAAACTCTCTGATATACACGAGAACCACACACATCTGAATGTGCGCTTTGAAATAGAGTTGTTTCTGTATGGCAATCTGTCTAAAGTTTAATGATGAAAGGAAATTGAGAGTATTTTTCTTCATGAGAAAAATTGCCACTGCATGATGACTTTGCATGTGCCATACAGTGGGTTAGTTCCTAATAGTTAATTCTATAATACAGAATACAGTTTGATATTCCAGAAGGAATAGCTTTTTGTATCTATACTAGATACAGTAAAATGAAGTGAAGGGATTTCTAAAACTAGAAGAACAGCTATCTTTTTATAGAAGTGTTTACTTAAGATGCATTGAGTATTTTAAAAATGAATACCAGCTGGAAATTACCAAAAAGAACAAGGAGTACTTGTGGCATCTTAGAGACTAACCAATTTATTTGGCATTAGCTTATGCCCAAATAAACTGGTTAGTCTCTAAGGTGCCACAAGTACTCCTTGTTGTTTTTGCTGATACAGACTAACACGGCTACCACTCTGAAGCTTGAAATAAGTTTGCTTTAAAAATAAATAAATAAAAAAGTTTTAGCTATTGTAAGTAATGAGTGCACGTGCCATTTGTGGCTTAATAACCACATTTTGCCTTTAAAAAAAATTGTCCCTTGACGGTACTAAAACCTAAACTGACTGCAACAAAAATAAACTAGTTTTCTTATATTACTCTTAGGTGGTAATGGACTTAAACTAATACTAAATTAAAAAACAAAACACATGGTAATATGCCAGAGTTTGTTTTACCATCCACATAGTATTTTCTGGAACTCTTCTCTATAGTATTCACAAGACTGGGCACAAAGAAAGATGATACATATGTGCTTCAATAATTGAGTTACTACAGAAAAATGTTCAGGGAGGAGGAGGGGGAAAGGAGACAAAATCTAGCACAATACATATAATTTGTCTGGCTATGCCAAAAGAATGACAAGAGACAGATAGGGGTTTAATCAGGCTGCAACTTTATTAGAAGATATCTGGGACTAACGCAGCGGATGGAGATATATATATATGAGAGAGAGCGAGCACGTGTGCTTTTACCAGCCCACCACCTTTCCATTCATGTCATTCCAGCAGATCCACTGCTGGGAACGTCCAATTGCAAGTGTCTTCTACCAGCTTCCCCCACACACACACACCTTTTTTATCCAAGTCCATCCAGTAATTCCCTTGCTAGGACCTTACCAACCCCCTCCCCCTTGTAGGAGGGTTTAAGGTAGACTATAATGATCAGGGGTTGGCTCCCTGCTGTACCAAGCAGAGGAGTCCCTAACTGCCCCCAGCTCCCTCAGTTACCAAGCACCTCTCCTCAATTCCTTTTCCAAGCCACTTATCTGTTCTTTTGTGCCTTAATTTATGGAGTACCTGCACTGAACATCCATTATACACTTAAATAAAGAGTTGCAACATGTGGCCTACGGCCCATCATGCTATGCATGAACAGAACCCACCTGAACCTGCTGCAAGGAAGGCAAAAAAAACCCAACTGCACCTGGCCAATATGGTGGTAAGGGAAAAATTCCTTCCCAGCCCCCCTCAGCAGGGCAGCTAGCCTAATGCCCACAGCAGATGTAGCTAATCACCCAGCCTCTTTCTGACCTAAATAGGGTGGGTGGGTGCTGCATAACCTGCTCTAAACAGGGTGACCTTTTTAAACCCCTCATTCCTAGGTGGTGAGTCATTCACCACACTGACTGCTTTTCCAGTAGTTTTATGTCTCTCCTCCCCGCAAGCCAGAAAGCATTGCCCTCTTCTCTGGGCCAGCCTGACACCCCCCCCTGCTCAAAGTGCAGGGCAGTGATTATCTGGCTATGCCAAAAGAATGACAGGAGACATTAGATACAGGTTTAATCAGGCCGCAACTTTATTAGATGTCTCTGACTAACCCAGCAGATAAAATGTGCAGTGCAGGTGAACCCCCACAATTAACAGGGGGGGGGGGGGAGCGCTGAGTGATTTTACCAGCTCCCCCTTTCCGCTCATGTCCCTCCAGCAGATCCACTGCCAGGAACCTCCCATTCAGCCAATTCCAGGGTGGATGGGGTGGTGCTTCCTCCAGCTTGCCCCACCTTTTCAGCCAGGTCCCTCCAGCAATTCCCTTGCTGGGATCTTACCAACCCCCACCCCCTGGTATTATAATGATAGGGGGTTGGCTCCCTGCCATACCAATCAGAGTCGTCCCTAACTGTCCCCAGCTCGCTCAGATACCAAGCACTTCTCCTCAATTCCTTTCCCAAGCCATTTATCCATTCTTCTGTGCCTTAATTTATGGATTACCTGCCCTGAACATCCACCACAAGGAGGTGCCAGCCATTAGCTTGGCCGCCTTCTCCCCACAGCCAGCCGAGTTCCCAAACATCTCCCAATACCTTCTTTTACATCAGCCAAAAATATGGCAGCACCTGAGTCTGACAGGTGCACCCCATCCTCCTGAAATAACTCCAGTGCCCCATAGACTATACCAGAATGTGAAATTACTGTCCCCCAGGGCAACAAGAATTTGGCCACCTCCCTGTTCACATACTTCCTGGTTTTGTCCACCCTGGTGGGATTTATGGCTCCTGACCATTCCCGACATGGAAGCATATTCAACCAGACAATGTTAACCCCTGGAAAAATTCCCAGGACCTGCATCAGGTCCCTCCTAGTTCGAAGCATTAATTCCACCCCTTTAAGTGTTTCCAGATCATTTTCTCCCAGGTGTATCACCAATATATCCAGTGGCTGCTGATGCGCTTGCACAGCATACAATAGCAGTATCAGTTGATCCTATAACATGCCCCTCCGTGCGTGCCAACTGAGTAATGCTTCGCCACCGAATCCTAGCTGGGAGCCCTTGGGCAACCTGGATGCGTGCATATGCACCCAAAACACAATACTGTGCCCACAGATCCACACCCTCGTGTGTATAGCCGGTTGTCCTGTATCTGAAATGAGAACACAACTGATTAATGTTGATTTTCCACCTGTGGTCTTACATACGTTCTGTTTGCATTAGACTGCCAGAGCCTGATTGCCTGAATAGCCTCTCTTCCATATCTATCTGTGCTGCTGCTGTAGCCACCTCTGTTCTGAATGAGTGGGAGCTTTTCTTCTATTTTTAGAAGTCATCTTTTTTATAGAAGTGTTTTACTTAATGCATTAAATGGTATTTTAAAAATGAATACCAGCTTGAAATTAGTTAGCTTTAAAAAAAAAAAAAAATAGTTTTAGCTACTATAAAGTAGTGAGTGCACCTGTCATTTGTGGCTGCTTAATTACGTTTTGCCTTTAAAACATTTGCCCCTGGCTGTACTAAAACTGACCGCAACAAAAATAAACTGTCTTGATGATAAAAAAAAAAAAAAAAAAAACAACCTTAGTAATATAAGAAAACGTTTAGGTGGTAGTGGACTTTAACACTACATTAAAAAAAAAAAAAAAAAAAAAAAGTAGCAGCATGCCAGAGTTTGTTTTACCATCCACATAGTGTTTTCTGGAAATCTTCTCGATAGTATTTACAAGACTGTGCACAAGGAAAGTTGATACATTTGTGCTTCAATAATTGAGTTACTACAGAAAAATGTTCGGGGGGGGGGGGAGGAGACAAATCTAGCACAAGACAATTTTAAAGAAAGGGTGAGAACAGTAATTAAAAACTCTTATGAAGATATTCATTTTAGTGGCATTGCCACATTTAGCAGAAGATTAAGTTCAGAGCCTAGAAGTACTGGTAAGTATCTACCTGTTACACTACTATAGTAATTCAAGTTAAGACAGAACAAATCAGCTGTCTGCCATCTGTACATTTATAAGAAGATACAGAACTTTGCAACTGTAGGGCTATTTCCATGCAGTTGAGGTAAGCAGAAGGTACTAAACAGATTAATTAGATGCACACAAAAATGGTATTGAAATAAATTTTGCAGCATCATTTTTCTGTATTTTAGAAACAGGATATAAAACAAAGCAAGTTGCTACTAAGGCCCATGTGCATGAAGAGTTTATTATTTTTTTTTTTTTTAAATGGAACTGCACCATTGGTTACTCTAATTGAGGTATTTAGCCAAAATCCAGTATTATATATATTTTTTCATTAAAATAACTACACTGCCTTATCGCTATGTAAAAACATTTTGTACAAAATTTGTGTCCAATGTCAATCAAATAAATACATAACAGTTTTTATATTCATTTAAAGACAAGTGGCTTGGATACTCTATTACAGTTTACTTAAAAAATGAAGCTTTGCTATTTCACATGCTTTAGGCAAACATTCAGTTTTACATTAAAACAGACTTCAAACTGAAGCCCAATTACAGGTCAAATACAAATGTAAAAACTTAAAAGTGCCAACAAAACAAGATAATTCAAATACAATAAATGTTAAAAAATATATATTTATTTCAATTTTCAGATGCTTCAACTGGTACAGGCCATCATGATTTAAATAAGACGGAAACATTTGAGTTAAACGACAAGAAATATTTTGTTCAGAGAATAAAATAGAAACTGTTAATTCACTTTTTTAGAAACAGAAAGAAGTCCACAACAAACCTATAAAAAGTTTTAGTTTTGTGTTTATTTCTATTTTGAATATGGCCTGGAAGATTCACAATTTACATCCCAATTACTAGGAGAAGATGACTTGTCTGTATCCATGCTCTGACTGTAAGCAGACAGAAAATAATTCCCACCTTCTTGGTTTTGACTTGTGGAAACTGGGTATGTTGTTCCCAGAAAAGTCTGATGAGTGAGAACATTAAAATGACTGAACTGATGGGACATACTTAATTGTCTACTGTAAACTTGAAAGTTGTTGAAAGGAACTTGTTCTACTGAATTGTTTTTGTCTCCTTCAGCTGAGCATGTTGTAGAAACAGGAGTTATTGGCTGTATTTCCTCCAAATCAAGTTTAGAAGTTTTTTCCATCAACCCAATTTGTCCTTCAGAAGACAGCTGCATATCGGTTAGAGTTTTTTCTTTTGAATCTGTTCCATGTGAGCCTTTGGTCTCTGTCTGCAAAGCTTCTGAATGAGAATCATACTTTGAGGCATCACTGCAGATTTCTATTTGTGATGTTTCATCCCCTGAATCCAAAGACATATCTTCCTCGTCCTTTTCATCGCTTTCTACAAGAACTATATTAAGAAAGAGAAGTCCTACTCTATTGAAATATATGATTTTTAAAAAAAGCTATACACTACTCACAGAGTGTTATGCTTCGGGTAGGTAAATCCAATATCACTTAAGGCTTGGTCTTCTGCCACTCTTGTTCACTTACTCAACACACACACTTAACCCTTTGTGTGAATGTCCAGATATTCCGATGCTAAAAGCTTCTGCGCATTGTGTTCATGTTTAGTGTTGGGAAATCCCAACTCCCAGCTCCAAAGGGGTTAATGTCAAAACAGCATCTAAAGTTATACAGTAGGTCAGTATTTGATCAGACAATTACAGAATACAATTACTGACATCCAGTTCATTTTGTTACCATTACTAAATCTGTCATTAAGCTTATCCTTCTCTCAGAACAGAAGGGAATGTCATTTGGCTTACACATTACCTTTCCCTCTTAATCAATCATCATCATCAGGCTTTCTTGGATACTGAATTAGTCAGTAATTCTGTATTGAAGATACCTTAAAATATTCCATCCCAGCATCCCTTTCCCACTTCTTAAAATACAGAGTACTTGAGAGTTGGGATTTCCTCACAAATCTACAGAGTTTGTTTCTTAAGAGTAAAGACACACTACACTTAAAGGACCTCCACCCCATTCCTCTGATTAGCTGGAAAGTATAAAATATGCTGAATATTACCTGATTGTCTTTCAGGAACACCAGGTGAAGGAAGGTTGTTCTCTTCAGTAATTGAATTGTGGTAGCCAACGAGATTTTTGAAGTTTTGCATAAAGTCATCAACTGTAGCAACTACTATTCCATTATCAGCATAATTAGAAAATGTTTTGACATTCTTTTCTGAATTTACAAAAAGAGAAAGAGGAGTGACTTAGTAACACAATAATATCAAACTTAAGAAAAAGAGCTGCAAGTTCTGGTTTTACCTGTTAAGAAGACAACATGTCTTTGTTGTATATTCTGAGCCTGAAGTCGGATAAGACAGTCTAATTCTGGAGCATTTCGTGTTTGAGAGTCACAGTTATGATATGACAGAATCTCAACCATGTGTTTCTTCTGATAGGTATTCAGAAGTGTCAGCAGACTCAAGGCTTTAGCATTCATTCTATTTAAAAGAGGATTGGAGGTTTACATTTAGATCAATATTCAAATTATATAATATATCACATAATGAGAACTCCCTTCAAAAAATAAATTTTCTTTATTTAAGATTTTATATCTTTGAAAGCACGGTTTTTCTAACATGTCATTTCAACACTTCGGTATTTAGAGTACACTGCTTACCTCCCAAGCTCCTTGAGTTTTTTTTGTATTTTACAGTGGACTTTCCACTGCCATTTCCCATCAGGTGTATTGAGGTCCTCAAGGAACTTTAGGAAATTTTTAAGTTTATCTGTTTTGGAGAGAAAATAATTTGTGTTATATAGTTTAAAAAAACATTTAAAATCTAAGCTAAGCACAAAAACTATTGTCTTCCATTTTACAGATCTTTGATTAACAGTTGAAAACATAAGCCCAGTACTGAGCTTTGTAAGAACTGGTTTTTTTTTTAGATTCAGTTTCTAATAGATTACAGTTTGCAGTCAGTGGCCCAGGCCCACTACAGTTGTGTAAGCTTACACTAAATTTGACTCAGTGACTTATTGCCATTAAGAGAGATCCATTAAAAACGAATTAACTTAAGTTTTGTTTCGGGGGGGGAGGGGGGAGGAGAGAATGGAGAGAAGTAAGCGGTCTTAAATAAAGGGTACAATTATAAAAGCCAAGTATAATTCTTTGAGGACTGGAATATTAATGGTTTGGTAGCATCATACAAAAAACTTTTCATGTCGAGGTAGCTATTCAATTTGACCCAGGCTGAGAGACTACACTGACTTCTACATCAGCAGCCTATGAAATTTTAATTGGTGGCCCCAATCCAGTTGGTTATAGACAGCTACCTCCAGAAAGGCTAATAATAAAGTGCATATGAGAATGAACTGATTTAACCCTCTTTGAGGTGATTCATTACAACAAGCTTGATACATATGACTGCAAGAAGTTTTCATCGCCTCTCTTCTGTAGTTAAATGGAGGATTTCATTCTCAAGTGCTGTCAATAAGACGTCTTTCTCCTGTACTAAAAATTCATGATTTTTAACAAAAATTCTTACCAACTGTGACAGACTCTGGATTAAGAACAGATTCATCAGACACAACAAAACCACCAGACACAAACAATTCATTGTATGTGTGGTTTTTCACATCATCCAAGCTATCAACACCAGCAAAGCTGACACATGAAAGCCTCTTCAGAGTTACTAAACCAGGTATCTGTTTAAAAAGAGAAATATATAGTTAGAATTAGAGGTGTACAACTATGATGCAAGCATACAAGGGAAGAGTGGTTGATTTGAAATGCTATGAAAAAGTAAACCAAGGATTACAAATTTTCCACCCCTATCACGATGCTAGCTTTTGGGTTCTGAGACAAACTTTTCCAGAAGTGACTAGTGTACTTATTTCTGTAGGTCTTGATCTCACAATGAAGTCATTACAGAAATGTAGGCAGAATGAAGGTGAGGAAGTTGGAAGTGATGACAGTATGAAAAGGTGAATATTCCACAAAATACCTCTAATCGCTGCCCCATCCCAATTAAGTTGTTATTCATAGCCATCAACAGAATATCAAGTGCACATAGTGAATGGACAAAGTTCCCTTTACTCTTCCTTAGTGCATCATGAAACTACACAGAACAGCATTAATGAAACCTCCATGGAGTTGAATACATATTAAGAATGGTGGGCATTGAAAAGCTGTATGGGGAAGCTTGCAGTCTCTGTTCACAGCATGTCCAGGACTAAAGACCAAATGGTACTATTACATCTATATTTCCAAACAGAAATTACATTAAAATGGAATTAAGGTTGATGGACTTCCAAACAACCTTAACTCTGCCCTGTAGTGACACCATGACACATGATAATTGCTAAATGCTTTAGTGTTCCCAGATCAGAAGAAATTATAAAATACATTACATTTTTCTCTTCTGCCCCCTCACTGTGTCAATACAGTGAGGATGTGTTTTACCTTTGTATTTCCTTATCTTAACATTTTGGATTTCCTTTTGCATTTAACTTAACTTGGAATATCTTGCCTTTATAATGCTTGTTTCTGGGATAGCTGAAACATCCTTGGGTTTTACCCTAAATTACTAATACACACTCAACATTAACCCCATTTTAACAGTTTTTTGTCAAGGAACTCTTTAAAAATTAAAATATTCATATAAGAACAAAAAAAGTCAAGAAACCAAAAGAGAATGTTACTTTAAGATAGAAATATCACATGGTATGAAGTATCAAACTTAAATCACTAAAATTTCTATTTCATCATCACTGCCAGATTCGCTGGTATGTTCTGGCAACTGTCATTCTGACACTGCCCAAAGCAGGAAGACTGTACTACCCCACTCTTTTTCTCCTTCCTGTACTCCAAAATTCCCCCTACCTCTTGCATCTCCCTCCCCTGCATGCACACATTTTTCTCCTCCTTCCCCTATATGCCCTCAGCTTCCCTTTCCTAATCTTTTTGTTGAATCGACATGATACAATAGGTAGTCTGTGAACAGAAAAATGTAGGATTAATGGTAATTTTTCCATAATAGAACATAAGAGCTGCCACACTGGGTCACAGCAACAGTCCATCTAGGTCAGTATCCTGTTTCCAACAGTGACCAATACCAGAGCTTCAGGGGGAGTGTCCAAAACACAGCAATTTTAGAATGAGCCACATCTGTCTTCTCTGCGAGCTTCAGGCAGGCAGGTTGCATCCCCAACCATCATGGCTAATAGCCATCGATGGACCTAAACTCCATGAATTTATGTAATTCTTTTTTGAACTTGGTTATACATTTGCCCATCACAACATCCCATGGCAATGAGTTCCACAGACTGACACTGCATTGTGTGAAAAGTATTTCCTCTTGTTTGCATTAAACCTACTACCTAGTAATTTCATAGGGTGACCCCCCTAGTTTTTGTATTGGAGGAAAGGACAAATAACACTTCCTTATTCACTTTTTTCACACCAATCATAATTTTTAGACTTCTATCATATTGCCCCATAGTCTCCTCTTTTCTAAGATTAACATTCCTAGTCTTTTTAATCTATCCTCATATGGAAACCACTCCATACTCTATCATCTTTGTTGCCCTTCTCTGAACCTTTTCCAGTTCCACTATAGCCTTTTTTGAGATAGGGCAACCAGAACTGCATGCAGTTCACATTCAAGGTGTGGGCACATAGAGTAGCATTATGATTTTTTTGTCATATTACTTATCCCTTTTCTAACAGTTCCTAACATAGTGTTAGTCTTTTTGACCACTACTGTGCACTGATCTGAAGTTTTCAGAGAACTGTCCACAGTTACTCTAAGATCTCTTTCTTAGTGTAACAGCTAATTTAGACCCCATCATTACATGGGGGGTGGGGTGGGAGGGGGAATTACTTTTTCCAAATTGCATAACTTTGCACTTATTAACATTCAATTTCATCTGCCATTTCATTATCCGGTCACCCTGTTTGTGAGATCCCTCTGTAAATCTTTGTGGTCAGCTTTTGACTAAAAACCATTTTGACTAACTTTGTAGCATCTGCAAACTCTGCCACTTCACTGTTCACTCCTTTTTCTAGATCAATAGTGAATATGTTGAACAGCATAGGTTATCCTTAGGGGACTTCTCTGCTTACCTCTCTCCATTGTGAAAACTGACCGATTTATTTATATCTTTTGTTTCCTATCTTTCAACCAGTTACTGATCCAGGAGAGGACGTTCACTGTTCTCCCATGACTACTTAGTTTCCCTTAAGAGCCTTTGGTGAGGTACCTTGTTACAAGCTTTCTGAAAATCCAAGTACTTTATCAACTGGATCACCATTATCCACATGCTTGTTGACATACTCAAAGAATTCAAATATATTGGTGAGGCACAACTTCCCTTTATAAGAGCTGTGTTGACTCTTCCCCAACATACTGGGTTTCTCTACAGGTCTGATAATTCTGCTCTTTATTGTAGCTTCAACCTATTAGCATGGTACTGAAGTAAAGCACACCACCCTGTAAACTTACAGGATCGCCTCTGGAGCCCTTTTCAAAAATTGGTGTTACATTAGCTAACTTCTGACATCAGTGTGGGACAGTATTTAAAATTTGTTTCCCAAAAAGAGTATCTACATCAGAGCTATGTCCTACACATCCCTCTTCAATGAAGACTGAGCAGAGAATTCATTTAGCTTCTCTGCAATTGCCTTATCTTCCCTGACTGCTCCTTTCTTTGTCATCAGGTAGTCCCAATGCATATTTGGCAGGCTTCCTGCATCTGATGTACTTACATTCCTTACTGTTAGTTTCTGTGTCTTTATCAAGTTGCTTCTTAGATTTTCTCTTGGTCAGCCTTATTATACTTTTACACCTGACTTGCCAGAGTTTGTGCTCCTTCCTATTAGCCTCACTAAAACAGGACTTACAAATTTTAAAAGATGCCTTTTTTGCCTCCAACTGCCTTCATTACTCTGCTGTTTAGCCATGGTGGCATTCTTTTTGTCCTCTTATTGTCTTTTCTGATATGGGATATACATTTAGTCTCAGCCTCTATGATAGCTTATCTGTCAGCAGAGGCTGGTGCATAACATTCTTCATGAACCTCTTCGAATAAATGCCTCTTGCAAAATAGCTGCCGTCTCCCTTTCTCTCCCCCCCCCCCCCCCTCCGCAGTGGGACAGAGGCCACAGCTGCTCTCAGTCAGGTGTCCCTTTTCAATACAGCTATTGACTGACATGGTTTCCAATTAAAATGAAGCCAGCAGCCCTAGGTTAAGAGTGCCCTGGGTGGCCTCAGTTTCCTTGACAATAGGAGATAGAGGCCTTTCTCAAAAATGGCCACCTGACATTAGGTAAGTTGACCTTAGTTCCATTTTGAAAGACCTGTTTATATGTGGAATTCTCTATAGAATAGTTAGTCCTTGCTGAAAGAGGAACTTTCACTGTTGAAAAATAATGGAAAACAAGCCTTAAAAAAAAAAAAAAAAAAAAAAAAAAAAAAAAAAACCACAACAACAACAACAACATGCTTTCTATATACAGTGCCCAAGATGTCAGTGAGTTAAAGACTTTTTGTTCAGAATAATCTTAACTGAGCAAATTGCTTCAAAATTCCCTAACACTTGGTATTACATTTCTTAATTTTAACTCAAACTAACCAATTTACTTACAAGATCTGAATATTACTCAACAAATACTACAACAAAATTGTTAAATTCCTGCTTTAGGTGCAAACTCAACTCAACCTTGACTAGCAGTGCTTCCATTTTATCCAATATAAATTAAAAGGAAAAAAGTTGTGGTCATAAGTAGTGGTGCAAGAGTTACAAAATTGGGTAAGTCAAAACAAGTTTAATCCCTTCTACTCAAGATGCACACTACAATGAAACATTTTAAATGCAAGTGACTAACTTAAGCTTTGAGTCAACTTTCTATATTTCACAGTTAAATTAAACTAGTACTATTAAATATATTTAATGTACCTTATGAATGAGGCTGGCAATATCTTCATTTTGAATAATTATCAATAGTTTGTCTAAAGTAGCTCTTCTTTTCAAGAATTGTTCTGGGTGGCATTCTGTATTACCTAGTTTTGTAAGGTATTCCTACCCCACCAAAAAAAAAAAAAAAAAATTAATTAGTTAAACCACTGCAATTGAAAAGCTTACCATGTAGAGTTTTTACTATTCAAGCAAGCACATAGGCATTTTAAAATAAAAAAATCCTACACATTCATTTTTACCTGTACCCCAGTGCACTAGCTAAAAAGATATAGAAACACAGGGACTAGGTTCATTTTGTAAAGCTATTTCTGTAATTATTTTTACAGAATGCCATCTAAATGGCTGACCACCTTAGTCTCTGCTGAAAATTGCACTTTTCACTAAAAGCCAAAGACATTTTACTTTCAACTCCATGATATTTAATATTAAACACAAAAGTGTAATTTCTCAACATGATCTGGAATTTCAAGAAGCAAAAATTATAGGAATTTTATAGGAATTTTTCATTCCCTGACCATTCCTTAATAAATTTTCCACTTCAAGTAGAACGGAGAACAATATGCTTTTGATCATGTTTCTCTTTTATTCCTGAAATCTCATAGAAGCTGCTCTTCAGGGCTACTTTCAAAAGGAACAAAACAAGGGCTCTTCTACAACCAATCCCACTGTCCAGCTGGAAAGGTTTATAAATCTTGCCTAGACAAGAGGAAGACTTAAAAATTGAGTGCAAATATACCATAGGAGAGCCTTCATTAACTCATGAAAAAGTAACACCAAATTTCAAAGCTCAAATGCATCTATGCCTTTACTGAGGTGTTTGCAAGTCAGGTTTATTCACCCCAGACTGAATGGCTCCATTAAACACCATTTTTAAAATGTAGAACTATTTGGACAAGCTTTCAAGGCCTTACACTCAACTTAATGGCATTTCTCTGTTTGGATGTAAAGCAATTTTTGAACATCACTATTTCAGGGAATGTTCCAAGCATCAATGAGCAGAATCCTGTTGATTTTGGGGAATAACTGAAAGACAGGAAGGAGGAAAATGGGGGGACACAGCTGCTGCCAGCTGATTAACAAGCCACAGCTTTGAACACCTCTGCAGCTGTTTATAGATCAAAAGGACTGGTTGATGGGAGTTCCTGAAGCAGAAGGGGATGGGAGCATGGCACAAAGTGAGCTTCTGCTGTCTTGGAGTGGGGGGAAAGGGAAATGAAGGAATGCATGAAGCCCCTGCTGCATGCAATTTGCTCAGCCTACATAAGCTATGAAGTGTGTGACATCCTAGCTCTGCTAAGGATAGGTCCCAAAGGAAAAACTTATTTACCTGTATTTCTTTGCAGAGGGTACTTTCCTCCTCTTCATGAATGTAAAATTTCACAGTGTTTTTCTGTACATCTTTAATTATTTTGACCAAGCTGCTGAATACTTCAGGTTTTAACTGGCTTATAAAATCAGAGAGTGCTGGTTGGGTTGAAATGTTTAAGTTATCCGGCGATTTCTGAGTCTTTTCTGGTGGCTCCAGTGGATCATCACTGGAAGTGTTCTTATCAGATGTCAGTAAAACCTCTGTGGTGGCACTAACACAGTCCATTTCCTCTTTCACTATGGTTAAGTTCATTGATGAATGCTGCTCATTACAGTTTGGCTCCTCCACAATACTGTTACTCGGTGGTTCTGATAACAATGCATTGTCAAAGTCACTTGAAACAGATACACCCTGTTCTGGTAGAGGATTCAATTCAGCCTCAGTTACAGCATCTCCTGCTGGATCAGGACTAGAATTAAGAGGTGGAGTATGCCTACCACATGAAGATGACAGAGCAACATTATTCAGCTTTTCACTCAGCCTCTCTATATACTCTTGGACAGAGATGTCAAATGCCTGTAAACATATGTATTTAGAAAGTCTCATTACCCTCTCTTGGGCTGAAAAGACAGGAGTGGACATTCCACTCACATATGCAATATTCTTCTGCTGCAAAATCTCCTGAACCTTTCTTGCAAAGAGATTGTATTCTTCCAATAATGTAGACTCTATTATTCCACTTATGGAGTGCTTAGATACAAGAGGGTGATCTGTTAGTGCACACTGATCTTCATTTTTCTCCACGTGACTTGTATACAGTCCATCTTCTTTTGTCCCCTTTTGTATGTCTGAAAATGGAGAGTATGGAAACTGGTAATCAGAACTTCTTTGTCTATTTATTACCCGGGGGTCATTAGGAAGGGCATCCTTTGGTGGTAAATACACCAGTTGTTCTTCTGGTGATTTCAAACCTATACAGGAAGAGTTAATTATTATAAATCTAATCTTTGAAAAGTCAAAAATAAAACAGACACTTGAAGTTTGTAATAAATTTTAAAACAGCATCAACTTCTGCCTAACAACTTAACTCTGCATTTGAGGTATTAATGCCAAGTGCTAGTACAGAAGCACTCAGAGTTTAACCTTTCTTAGGTTTGGGGGGGTGGGTGGAGAAAAACAGAATATTTTAGGATTTTTCATTACTCTTGCTTATGGATTTTCATTCCTAAGCAAGTCATTTTGCCTGACAACAATATCTGATGAGCACTATTGCACAACAGGAAGCAACATAACCTTCAGGAGATCTAAGCAAATTGAAGTGGGTTGGTGACCAATTAAATCATTGACATTTTCTTCCTATCTAGCTTCTAAGAAGAAGTCACATACTATGGTGTAGAGTTTAAATTGTGTGCATGTAAAATGATGAGTTGGATGGCTAGCCATTACTGAAGCACTGTTGGCATGCAATTATGAAAATGTGAGTTCAGCTAGTGACTCCCTCATAATCTCAGGTCTCCCTACAATTTTACTGTTAAGCAAGTTTCTTTCAATGCTCATAAATACAAGATTAACAGCAGTAACAGAAGCACTCCATTTACAGACCAGATAACACTAAACAGATATGGAAAAAAGTTTCACTGCATTATTCTAAGTTTCACACAGATCATTTCTAGATATGGTTAGTTCCGTCCCCAAGCACATTCCACAATCCACTGCCTCTTTGCCAAATCTGCAAAGGTTTTTACTTTGTGCTTTTGACATCACTGTGTGTAGTACCACCTGGGGAAATTGAAATTTCAATCAATCAGTTTCCTCTTTGGTTTGTGTGGGTCTTTCTAACAGCACCATGAGACAGAAAAACCATTAAAAAAAAAAAAGGGTGGGGGGAGGAATGAGATTGTAAAACCCCTAAACCTGGCTGGGAGATGGGGGGAAGAGGAGTGTCATCTCTGGAGTAGAAATGGTATCCAAAATTATGTAATAATGTCTTAAATTCATGTCCCTTTAAAGTGCAATTATACTTTTACTAGTAAGTAAAAAAAAAAAACCACACACAAACAGACCTGTTTGTGCGCTTAACAGGATACCAATCTACTTAATTTTGTGACAAAAATAAGATTTGTTTTAGGATTTTAAAATCCTGTTGTCTCTACAAAGCCAGTCAGTAGTGAACAGATTCTATTCCTTTGTGCCAGGCTTCCCCCACCCCTCTTTTCCAATTAAGTTCCAAGCAATTACAACTGAAGGCAACTGGGTTGCCTAGGTGTAACTGAGGGTCTAAAATGACCTGCAGAATCTTTATTTTGGGGATTATGCAAAAAGAAAAGAACTGAGCTTGACTCAGAACCAATGATGTGTTTTGCAGGGCTCGAAGTTGGGATATATTATTTTTTACACAGGTATGCAGAGTGCATTTGAATCTAGAAGTCACTGCTACACAGATATTTTTAAGAGTCATTTTAAAAACATATTCCCTTCCCCATCTCCCCCTGAAGACTTTTCCAGCAGCGAAAAATTACCAGAATGTAGCAGCACTGCAGCCACGTTCCCTATACAACGTTAACATTTTAAAACCTACTTTGCACTGGTGTGAAATGCAGGCAATATGTTCTTAGTTGTGCATTTCATTTATGTCAAGCTGCTTATCAAAAATGGCACTTTCACAAAACTTCTATTTTATCTTTGTACCCAGAAATATATGGTACTATAATCTTTTCATATACTCCTAAATCACACTAAATTAACAATACTATAAATTTTACCACTTTTTAAATTTTCATAGGACATACTGTATTACTATTCAGTTACATCCTTAAATACAGATTATTAGGGAAGAAGTTTTTAAAACGGATCCCCCATGCTTCACTATGTAGAACATGGCTAAATTTCTAAGTTCAAAATATGAAACTGAATCATTGAGAGATACAAGATACAAGATTTAACACTAATTTGAGACATCACAAACACCTGAATGATCAATTTAGTTGTTTTGCAAAAGAAGTTCAGTGCATTTAAAAAAAAACAACAAAAAACCCACACGTCAGATTCTGCCTTTCAACACAAGGGTATCTGAGCATGTAGAACTTTAAGTTTCTATTTAAGTTTGCTGACAAGAGAAACCGCCTATTTACAAAAACAAAACAAAAAGCACCCAAAACCTGACAGCATTCTTTATGTAAGAAAGAAAACAAGCCTTTGCAAGCAATGAGGCTAACAACTATAGCAGAAATGCAAACTACAGTGCGAAGGTATGCTTTGGGGTCAGAATTTTAAACTGAAAGCATTTTCAGCCACTTTACTGGGGAGGGCGATTTCTTCTAATGAGCACTCTCATCCTTCACATATCTACACCATTGGGTCACAAGTACTCAAGAGAAACTAAGTGTGTAGGGATGACCACAAATTGTCAAACAGGTATATTGAGCAAATAACTTCCAGCGTTTGTTCCTGTTCAAAGATCTGACTTCCTACTTTACTTTGGTCTGTCCAGTTAGTTTGTAGAAAAAAGGACTGCCTGAAAAATACCAGCTTTAAAAATAAAATAAAATCTAGCTATCCTTGTTGATTTACAACAAGATTCTGCAATGCTGTAGAAAGATGTCATTCTAGAATGACAAAAGGAAGAAAGACTATATTTTGATGAGTTTATTGGGAAAAGGGGAAAAAAAACAAAAACAAAAAAAACACCAGCAGTTCAAGTAGTGCATGCCAAAGGAAAAATCCCAGAACATTTAATAGCTTAGGGTGCAAGATGAATAGAATTAAAAGCTATAATTTTTAATATCATCTACTATCCCATTAGCCTTCTTGTACAAGGTATCAGGGAAAAAGCAAGCAAGAACCAAGTTGGAATGAATTTCTGGAGTCAGAGACCAGCCCCCGATTCAAGATGAACTTTTAATTTAAGGAATAAAACTAGGTTCTGGTTAGGACAAATGATCATAAGCAAGAAAGCTGATAGCTAAAACAAACCCAGGTTTATTTCCAGCCTATTGTGGAGTTTGGCTTATGTAGTAATTAAGACATGAAAGATTACCCAGTGCTCAGCAACACAAGATATCCATATAAGTTAGGTAACTAAAGGCAAGTTTTCCCTCAATAAGAAGTTTTTTCAATGACAAGGACTGGAAAGCATCATGCAACGAAAAGCAAAGAATTTACTACTTTAAAAAAAAAAAAAAAATCAGAACTTTCTATCATTCCTCACAACCACAACAGAGGATTGAAAATGTAAAAAATCAAAATTGCAAATTACTATTTTCCCTTACTATTTATAAATTGATAGCAAGAGATCAATCACTAATTTATCTCCTTACAATTGAGAAAAAGTGAAAAACTGAAGTTGCTTTCCCTGGGGCCTATGCTTTCCTTCCACAACCATCTCTCCACCACAAAAATACAGAAACCCACAAACCATCAGATGCAGTCTATTATATAGAGGCAGAGAAGCTTATCGTAAATGAGGATATTAAAAAGATCTTAAATCCCTACAAGTAAAATCAAAGGCTCCTTGACACTATTACATTTTCAGAAAGGTATGTTTGATAGAATCAAACAACTGACGGAAAAGCCTGAAATCTTAAGACTGTTCTAATTCTCCTTTAACAATCTTGGGTCGCTTCAGTGAATCAATTCCATTAATTGAATGGCAGACTACTGCTCCACTTCCCAGTTTCCTGATGAAAATTCAATACCAGAAGAAACTATCAATTGGGAAGTAGTGGCACATGGAAGGAAAAAAAAAAAAAAAGCCATCCTTCTCACCTGTTTGGTTATCTCCATGTTTTTCCAGCTGATCCTCTGGATCTCTTCCTGCCCCTCCTGAGGGAGAGCAGCAGTTAGCATTTGTAGAGTTTCTCATAGATACTTATCTAGCACCTCTCATAAACTAATTGTGTTATTGTATTTACATACTGATTATGGGGTTAACTTTCAAGTATGGAACTAGAAACACTAACACTGGTGATGTCTATTTAACACACCACCTCCTTCATCTCTGGTGATCAGGGATGTTCCTTCTCTTTTTATCCAAAAGAATACTTCAGAGAGAATTGCATGGTTCAGATAAAAACTTGGCATAATATTGAAACTTAATAGTTGACTATACACTGTAACAGCCAACTGGCAAATCCTCATAAGAACTCCCACATCCATCATTTATGATAAACTATAGTTTGAGCTGCCTAATCTTGTTCTTTGCCACTGCTACTTCCACACCATGTGGTGTCAGCACACACAGTAATTGTTTCCATCCCATAATGCAAAAAATACATTGTCCACCATAACACTTGACAGTCTCTCAATTTTTCGCCATTTGGCAAAGCACTGAATTGGTATTGATGTCCTTTGGGGCTTAAACTGCAAAAGGTCAGATATCCAAGCTATCCTATCTCATTGAAGAGTTTAAGAAGAAGTTTGTGGAAATAAAAAACAAGAAGATGAGTATTAAACTGGTCTCAGTGCCCTTTGATAAAGCCAATCCAGCTCCACCTACAACCACCACTCCAGGATTCTTAGAAGATGAGCAGGAACCAATAGCTTTTACTCATGGGGTACGACAGTTAATACATCTTATTTGGGTCAGTCACAAGGGAAAGGAGGGTGGGGGAGAAAGACTCAGTGCCCAGCCTCAGATGCATTTATGACTCTTGACTTCTCACCTCTTTTATCTCACTATCCACACCCTTCAAGCCAACACTCGTTAAGTTTCTCAGGGACTTAATACTGTCGACTCAGTCATCAAGAAGTAGGATGAGAAGGTTCTTTAAAGAAGATTCTCTGAGAAAAATGGGTTTCATTCTTATGGTCAAAGATGAAAAAAAGACTTTGAAGTACCTCTAGTAGGATAGCTTGATTTGGTGAAAAGGGACTCTTCTTCCAGCAAGGTCAACTGTAACCTTAAATGATTTCTATGTTGAACCCCACTGTAGTATCAGCCTGTTTAATCTTGCAACTAAAAGTGTGCCATCAATACCAAAGTGACAACTGCAACTTTTTTTTTAAATCTGATACATCTTGTGAGATACAAATTCAAGCAAATGACTAAATATGAAGACCACAATTCTAGACAGCTACACTATACATCAGTATATTGCCAAAGCTATTCCTATTTATTCATCACATCCAAGAGGTTAAAATCTGGTCTCTGTTACAGCTAACAATGCCCAATAAAGAGAATAGGATGTTTCATGGGTATAAACACAGCAGAATCTGATCCCTGGGGTCTTATAGTTCAGCCTATTTCTGTAATAATCAAATATTAAAACCAAAACTCTACATACAATGTGACCCAAGAGTGGAATCTATGAAAGATGAGACCTTTAGAAAACTGGGTTTTTTACATTTTTGTATTTTAGGGCAGCATAAGAGTTAGTAATGTGTCTTACCTGTAATTGGAATCAGCTTCCAGTGTATTCCAACCTCGCCTATATTATTTGAACTAGAATGTTGTCTGCGATAAGCATGTTCAATAGGAGTGCTAGGACACGGGCTGTAGTCATCAAAGCTACTAACACTTCCAGTACTTGGTTCCTAAAAAAAACAACCACAACCCCTCAGTTCAAGACTATGATGCATCCTTAACACAAGTATTAACCTTTGCCATCTCAATAGTAGGAATGTAGATAAGATCACCAATCTAATGGAATTTTTGCTTTTAAGTTAATCAAATCTGAACACAGGCAGAAATATTTCACCGTAAGTATTTCTATCCTTGATGACAGAACATCAGCAAAGGTTCTGAAGTGACAAAAACAGTGTCTTTCTCCATAGTAATTCAGAATGCCATTTTAGGCACATTTGCTAGATGGTCTCTCCCACCTCCCCCCACGTTTCAAGCATTGTGAACCATCTATAAGTGGATTGCTCTCTTGCTTTCCTTAAGGAGGTAGCTTCAGTCAGCTGACAGCCAAGGCAGGAGAGACACACCTCTCTCAACTAGTTGATGACTTTCAGAATTTAACTCCAATTTATACAATCTGTACTTCCTAGTTAGATTCCAGATTGGGACAAACTGGGTGAATTCATTCAAGAGAGTAGTGATTATCTGGTTTCACCAACACAGTTGTCATTGGAGCAGCATTTGCTGTACTGAATGAGATACACCACATGTTGTGATAGGCATATGCATAGGACAAATGAATCTGGAAAGGCATGTTGTGTGGGGTTCACTCTTAATGAGCCTCTGCACAACACCTTCAAAAGACAAGCCTGCAAACTTAAATTCATAACTCTGCTAGACGTGAAGACTAGGACTACATGATATTGCTTTTAGCGACACAACTGTGTTGCTACAGCCGTGCCGCTAAAAGGCGCGCCGTGTAGCCGCTGTTTGTCGGCTCTCCTGCTGATAAAAAACCTCCACCCCCAATGAGCAGTGTTAGCTGTGCAAAACGTTCCAGCGCTTGTTGTCTGCAAAACTTTTGTCTTTCGGGTTGTGCGTGTGTGTGTGTGGTTTTTTTTTTTTTTTTAAGTACTTCTGAAAGACAAAAAAAATTTTGTCGTTCAGTTGCTAGTGTAGACATCGCCTAAAAATCATGGTCTCCACAGAGACTATTTTTGGGCTCATTATAGAAATTTGTAACCCACTAACCTTCCTTTGTCCTACAGCTTCAGAGGTGTTAACTGCCTACTTGAAATTAAGTAGTTTCTTGCACAGCTTTAACCCCTTATGCTTAACAATGTTTCCCACCTTGCATTTAACTGTGACACTCTGGTTTCCTTTTGCAGACCTGAAGATGAGCTCTGTGAAGCTTGAAAGCTTATCGTCTCTTCCACCAACTGAAGTTGGTCTAGTAGAACTTACTACCTCACCCACATGTCACTTATATCCTGGGACCCACACAGCTACAACACCATTGCAAACAGATTCCGATTGTCAGAACTGCTTACATAAGTGTTATTTACAAATAGGACCAAAATTCCTGGGAAACTTAACTAGAAGATCCTTGGACTGGAACTCTCAAGACCCTACAATCAAAAGCTGTACTGAGAGGAAACTCCAACTTTCATACAATAATGGTCTAGGGAAGTATGCATGGGCCACTTACAGGCTGCTCAGATTCTCTGTAGGCCCAGGTGGTCATATTTTGGGAGAGAGTTCTAGGGTGAGATTTTCAAGAGCTTAGCACTGGCCTAACTGCCCCACTGAAAATCAATGGCAGTTTTTCCCACCCGGACTTCAATGGGAGCAGAGTCAGGCCAACGCTGAACCGTTTTGAAAAATGTCATGCTTAATCCCAATAAGACATGGAAGTCCATCCACTATACATGCTTCCTTAATATATACTTGAATGCCTCTAGCAAAGTGGTTCTCAAACTTTTGTACTGGTGACCCCTTTCACATAGTAAGCCTTTTATTTTTTTTAACCACCATTATAAATGCAGGAGGCAAAGCGGGATTTGGGGTGGAGGCTGACAGCTCACAACCCCCCCATGTAATAACCTCGTGACTCCCTGAGGGGTCCCAACCCACAGTTTGAGAATCCATGCTCTAGCAGTAACTGAATAGGAAGTGGACTGCTATTTCCAGGGGTCAGAATTTAAGACAGATGAGGAGTCTGAGGGAAGGTCTACCCTTGAAGTGGAGCAGCGTTTTAGAGAAGATGCCACTACGCCAACAGGAGAGCTTCTCCCATCAGCATAGTTAATTCACCTCCACGAGAGGCGGCAACTATGTTGACAGGAGAAGCCCTCCCACTGACACAATGCTGTCTGTACCAGGGGCCTGGTCGGTATAATTGTGTTGCTAACACCCCTGATGTAGTTACCCCAATGTAAATTTATATAGTATAGATCTGGCCGCAGATCCTGAATTTCTCAACTATGGAGATGCAGATAAGACTTCAGGGACATCTTATTTCCTGTTTGAATGTGTCCAACTTCAACTTCTAGCCATTGGCTAGTGTTATACCTGTCTCTGCTAGACTGAAGAGTCCATTATCAAGTATTTATTCCCCATATAGGTACTTATAGCCTAACCAAGTCAACCTTTCATGTTCTTTGTTAAAATAAACAGACTGAGCTCCTTGAGTCTATCATTATAAGGCATGTTTTCTAATCTTTTAATCATTCTCATGGCTCTTCTCTGAACCCTCTTCAATTTATGAACCTTCTTATTGAATTGTGGACACTAGAACTGGACACATCTGACTGGGGAGCACATTAACCTGCCCACAGAAAACTGACTGCAGGAGTAAACAGGGAGAAGAAAGATCCTTTGTGCCTTAGCATTTTGGAAGGCAGCGTTTAAGGACTGTACAATACCCTTCCCAGCTGGATCTAGGAACTTGGGCCCCCAGCCTCTCCTTACTGTGCTTCCAAATGTAGCAGGCCTCATCCCAGCAGGATCCAATGCCATCCCAAGGGGATGGTAATAGGTTGACCACAGTGGATCTCTCCATTCTCTGGAGATAAAAAGAGGTGACTAAGCAGGAGGGGCACACAGGGCCCATTATATAATCATTACTATGCCTGCTCCTATAAAATATAACCCCTGATACTCCACAGAGAAGCCACACCACCATGAATCATCTAAGAGGCTGAATAAAAATGTCTGATCCCTGCAAGAGGTAGAAAGATGGACTGTTAGTGAGGGCGGGTTCCAACCTGGGGTGAAAAAGACAAATTATAGACTGGTGTCTTTTGGTAACAGGCAGCTACCTGCTTAAGCAAAGGAACAGCAACCATATTATTGGAGCTCCCCCACAAGCACGATGAAAAACTAGGACAGAATAGATTGAAAATGAGATATACCTCTAGCCTCAAAAGGTTCTCTTTAGTTATTTTTTTGAAAGGAAAGGAATGGGCCTAATAGCCGAGAGCACATATCCAAAAAAAAGTTGGTGTACAGAAAACTTGACTTTTCAGTATGGTTCCTGGGAAATATAAAAGCTCCAAGATGTGGAGAAACAAATGCCTAAGAACAGAAGTCTTGCATGCAATTTATAGGAACTAAATGATTAAAAAATTCTCACAACTGTAAACACTGTACACTTAATCAGCATCCTAGCAATACTGGATTTTTCCCTTGAAGATACTTACTTTTAAACGCAGCGTGTGGTCAATGCCTACTTCACTAGCAGAAAGCCTTAAGTCAACATCAGTAGGATAGGCTAAGCATGTTGCTTCAGTTTCCAACATCACTGGGCTATGTGGATCCTTAAAGTTTACATTTTCAGCTTGTGCAATATTAGGAAGCACATGTTCTTCCTTATCCTGTGCTGGAATGGATTCGTATTCGTGTTTTAGCCTTAAATCCTCTATTTCATCAGTGTCCAATCCTAAAGCTTGGTTTACAGACCGTGCCAATGATGAATCCAAGTGTCCTGCACTAGCTAGTGTTTCTAAGAGCAACTTAATGAGACCATGTGTGTCTGTAACTGCAGGGTCCGATACATCTTGTTGTCTCAAGTCAGTATCATGTCCCCCGAGACCGGTAATTATTGAGAAAACAGACTGTGGCGATTCTGAAGTTCTTCCTCCTTTAGAGGGAAAGGGAATGGGAGGGGAAAAAAAGCCATTCAATACCAAGTCATCTTTCTAAGCCGTCCTCCCAGGCTCCAGAGTAAATTCCCATAGTTCACATGCAGAGAAAATCTGGACTAATCTGGGTGAATAAGGGAAGAGAGGGGACAGCAATTTCCTAGGACTGCGAGTCTACCCCCAGATCTGATCAGCCCTATTTCAGACCACTTTGCACAATGCCATTTTATTTTACACAACAGAAAAAAGGATTAATGTTGCATTAATTAATATTACTGTAATAGCATCAGAAAATAAAGAAGTTACAGTTCTCTTAAGGTTAACTTGGCAACATTACATATCCTATATATTTTATGGCAACCTTGCAAAATACTAACTTGCTCACTTGCTGGGAGGGAAAGAGTGAGCAAAGAAATTAGTTCTCCCTCCCTAACCCCATTATTACATTAAAAGAAGATGAGTAGATCATCATAACAACTTAATAGCCCAAGCACAATTTTACAAGTTTATTTAATGATATAAAATTACTGTCCCTATTGACACAGGCAAAAACCAAGGAATTAGTAATCTTATTCCATTTATTCCTTGCCCCAGTTCCCATACCCCCAAATTATGGGGTGTTAGTTGACTTTTATTTATTTATTTTAAAATAAAGAAGTAAACCAAAAAATGTTAAACTACTTCAAATATCTGACACTTTAGCTATTTTACCAGTGCTGCACTTGCAGAGATTAGAAAATGTTTTTTCTGGAGTTCATAAATTAAGGCATGTCTATACCAATTAGACGCAATTTGGCACCAATAACCAAACTTCTCTGGTCTTTAGAGCTCAAAACTAACCTGTACAAAACCTAGTTTAAATTATTTTTTAAATCAAAGGGTTTTCAAAACAAAAACCTCACTTTTGGACCTAGAGAAAGCATAGAAAATACACCCCAAACAGGAGAAAGTTAAAAAAAAAAAACAAAAAAAAACACACAACAGTAGGATTTAGCCAAAAAGGATGTTGTGGGATTGTGATTTATTTGCATTTCTATTTGGCCCTAATCCTATATTTTACACTGATCTCAAAGAGAAGGAAAGGCTCCATAAATCCCATTAGCAGCACTGCAGGAGTCCAACTCCTGTGGTTTCAGATTTACATCCTTATGATTCCCATAGCAAGCCAGGAGGCAGACTATCCACAGATCAGGGACTGAAGGGAACTAATGCCATCCTTATCCTCTCCAAGGAGTGGAGAGAAAAAGGGGATGGAGGAGAGGAAAAAAAGTGAGCTACCGCTGGCAACACCAGGAACTTCAATTGCTGTAGAAAGTGCATGTGTGCCAAGCAGGCCAAGAGGTGCTTTAAAAGTAAAAATTAGACATTGCAGCACTCTCCAGGAATCAAAGCCTTTTTAGCAAACCTGTGATCTATTATCTTGTGCCAACAAGGTAAAAGGTGCAGAGAAAAGTGCCCTATGCTCATTTGTTTTAGGTGTGTGGGGACAACAATAAAAACAGAACCCATGAATGTGAGAATTAATTGCAAGCTTATTTCTGGTTAACATTCTTTCCAGGAATGCAACATTCAGCAACACTAGATAAGTGCATTAGTTAAGCTTCTGCCAAGATAAATTAAATAGCTAACAGCGCTGGTGTCAGTTATATTGAACTTCGGTGTTTTAAACATCAAGAGGAATGACGGCAGTGCTTGCCTCTCTAAGCTACTGTTTCAGTTTGTCTGCACATTCAGGGAAATACTACCACCACGCTGGAACCATAAAGGGATAGACACAATTATTTAAAATTCTACAGAAAATATTAGGATATCAAAAAGCTTTATAAAGACTCTAAATGCACAGAATGTGTGGATATCTACAGCCTCCAAAATATATCCTTTTATAAGCAAACTCTCTAAGAGGTCACTGGTCGTATTTCTAGAGCTGCAGAACATCAGCAGCATCTGTGGAAGTCAATGGCAGTTGCTTGTGCTCATGGCTGCTAGAAAAAGTCAGGTCATATATATTTATAAAGGTGTCCAATGACAATCACCCCTTTATTTATGAATCTTTCACACTAATCATTTATGAATGAAGGAACTGTGCATAAAAAACAGCACTAAGCAACAATGAAGTTATTCCAATGGTCTTAAGCACTAAAGGCCTAAAGCACTTCCATTTCAAGTTTTCAATATAATTTTACTATTTAAAAAGTGAGTTCTAAATGAATTACTTTTCTTACCTTCATACTGGCAACTATTTTCTGAAGATTCACTCATTTTTAAGTGCTTCCGCAGATTTTCAGAGTGACTGTGTAGTCTTCGTTTCAGTCCACTTTTGTTTCTAGTGTCTTCTGTATCAGATTCTCCACCTACATTTTTTTTCTTGCACTGAATTAAATTAATCAGTTCTTTGAGTCTATCAGGATCATAGTCCCCAGGATGAGGGGGTTTTTGCTTGGCAGCAGCACCATCACATTTAGAACCATTTCTTTTCCCAGTTTTTGCATTTGCGAAGTCAGTTTCTTCTTCTGGGGCTTCATAATCTGAAATGGGACTGAACTGCTGAACTTTCTGATTTCCCTCCATTAATTCTTTTGCTTTAGAAACAGGTAGTTGATAGGCTTCAGCACCAAAGATGTAATTACGCAAGCAGCTGTCAATATGGGATTTGTTTTTTGGAGCAGGATATAGAAATTTTCTGTCATCCAGCCGTGATTCATAAGGGTATAATACAAATTCCCTATATTTGCTAGACCCACTAATGCTTCGCTTCAAATATTCGTTTATATGCTTTTCCACAACAGTATTGAAGTCTGCAGTAGTGTCTTTACGAGACTGAATTAAAGCGAAGTGTAGTGACTGAATGAACTTCATGAGCTTTGGCATTATCTCATGGTTTTCCTGCAGTACTGATGTAGCTGAACTTTTCTGTGCTGTGAAGGGAACATTTTTTTGTGCTGCGATGGAAGGAAAGAGAGCCCATGATTAAAACAAGTAATTAAGAAAGCTGTGACAAAAATATATGACTGCTAAACTATTACACTTTCAATTTTTCTGGTGACTATCTGTGACAATTATAGCTATGGCAATATTATCTAAATCCAGTCTTTAGCTTGATGATTTTTCCTGAGGTAATCTACTTACACACACACACACACACACACAAAAGACTAGAGACATTTATTGAACATGAGTAGATCATCCTATTTGCTATCTTTCTGTAGTGAAGACTTCCCCCCCCACCTCCCCTATTTTTCACTCCTGAAAATAAAAAAGATGACAGTCTGATTAACATGATCAGACTAAAGGTCTTTATCACCACTTGTCGCCTTTCTATGTACACTTTTATACTGTTCTCATCACCATGGCAATGAAGGCCTTCCTCCATTCTCCAACTATTCAAGCAATGCCCCAATTCTTGGAAGTTAAAATCCATAAGGTCAATTAGCCGTTGCTTTGAGAACAAACCAAACCCAAAACTAAGTCTCAGAAATGTTCAAAGAAGCCAGGACACAATGAAAGGGGGGGGGGGGGGAGGAGGGAAGTAAGATTTTTCACAGTACATGGCACACAACTCAGATGCCAGCACCTGCTATACTAACTTCTTTCAGCCTGTCTGCCATGGATGAATCACTTCACCCAAGACTGAGGAATATCTCATACTCTTACAGCTTCCAAGTTCCTTTTTGAGAATAAAAGTTGCCAAATCATCAGTTAAGACCAGTCCTAATTAAGATTTCTCAATTAGAAACAGAAATTGGAGACTTCACCTACCAGGTCAAACTCTTTGACAAGTCAAAGACGACAAAAATCAAGGCATGAGAGTAGAGATACAGGGTACAAAATTTAAACCCTGGATTCAAACATTCCCTAGCTCAGTTTGAAATCCAGCCCTTTCTAAGTTTTAGTCCATTATCATGGAATTGATGAAGTCACCCATCACAGGGTGAAGCTCTTCATTGTCAGTTTAATTTTCAAACCCACCTAACCTCTGTAAAAAGATCTGATCTTCCTTAGGTTTTTTTTTTTTTTTTTTTTTTTAAATAGGAAAAAAGTTAAATTTTGTAGCAGGCATCGTTAGCAGAGTTTGAATTCTGAACCTTCAGCACTACAGCGTAGACTTCTGCCACTTGAATTACAGGACTGCTATTCTGTCTTGCAGCAGAAGGCTGTTATTCCAGAGGTGGTATAGCTTGCTGCCATCGTTTGCTGGGTGGTTGGGAGGAGTTTGGGGGGAGTGTCTGCCCTGTGTGATGCCCCTAGGAAGGAGAGGGATGAATGCTGGGACCATGTGCCAGATCCAGCCCAGCGTAACTTCCTTCCAAGAGCACCTGTAGGTGAAGGCTGGAGAAGTCCCATGCCTTCCCAGCACAATGTTTGGTTGTAACAGCTGTTTCTTTGATGGCAGCATGTTCATGTTCAGTTATTCTGGCATGCTGCCAGCATTTTCTTGAGGAACACAAAAGAAGGAAAATGGCAATTTTTAACAGTGTATAACAGTTGAATCTGAATGGAATTTCATAGGACCCCCCCCATATAAAAAAAAAAAAGCCTCTCCAGCTTTCTCTTTGCTGAATTTCCATGACTTGCTACAAATAACAGGTATTGGAGCTTCCAAAAACAGATGCGAGAATCTTTTATAATTGTTAGGCAATCTAAGTATAGAAGCCTATGTATTATTGTTAAAGCAGTACAAGCATTAGATGAGTACTTGGGAACTTATAACTCTAAAGAAAAAGTCGTATACTTGAAATATGTAGATTGCAAAGTCAAGGACTCAAATTTAAGAAACTCCAGACTATTTCCTCAAGCATACCAGATTTTCCTTTAGATTTGTAAAATTGCAATTATCTATCTAGTATTTGCGTTGCTTTTACGTTAATTAAAATTTACAATATGCAATACAATAGACCATCGTCCAGTTCTACAATACATGCCAAGATAATTAAAATAATGGATAAAAGTTCTTTCCCCTCCTTCATCCAGTTTATCCCCAAATGTTCAGGGAAAAGAGATGGAACTTGTCAGTATGTTCAGTAGACTAACAGATCTGGAATTTGATATACCATGGTCAGACTAGATGATCATAATGGTCCCTTCTGACCTTAGAGTCTATGAGTTTCTGTGTAGAGCCCTGACAGGTACATTCCCCCCCGGAAAGAAATGAAAAATTCCAGGTTTTAAAGAGTTATATTATTCTGAAAAATTGTCTGCAATTCACTTATTGAAAAATATTCTAATGCTTTTTGGAGCTAATCCATCTCTAATATAGCTTTGTCTGTTGTGTGGTGTGCAGCAATCATTGCTTATTACTTTAATTACAGTAGGCTCACTGTTACAAAAAAGGTAAAAGGGAGGGCAATATCTACCTGTTGTGTCTCAACATTTATTGTATTTATGCTCTATTTGAGGAAGAGACTATCATACACATGCACAGTACCTAGCCCAATGGACCTTTGGTCCCCAGCTGGTACCTTTATGGGCTAGTACAATATAAATATTAATAAGTGATGGGTCCTGGGGAGGGAGGAAAAGTCAGAGAGACTAAAAGTTTCAATGTGGATAAAATTTTCCCCCTTATTAAGCAGTAATAAATCACTAGGACCAGATGGTATTTACTCAAGAGTTCTGAAGGAATTCAGACATGAAATTGCAGAACTACTAGCTGTGGTATTTATCACTTACAGTCAGCTGTACCAGATGAGTGGAGGATAGCTAATGTGACACCATTTTTAAAAAAAAGCCTCCAGAAGGGATACTGGCATTATATACTGGTAAGGGTAACTTCAGTACTAGGCAAATTGGTTGAAACTATAGTAAAGTACAGAATTAGACACACAGATTAACATAATTTATTGGGGAAGAGACAATACTGCTTTTGTGAAGGGAAAATCTGCTTCACCAATTTATTAGAATTCTTTGAGGGAAATCAACAAACGTGTGCACAAGGGTAATCCAGTGGATATAGTGTACTTAAAATTTCAAAAATACTTTGAGAACATCCCCTCACCAAGTTAAACAGTCATGGGATAAGAGGAAGATCCTCTCATGGATCAGTAACTGGTTAAAAAACAGGAAACAAAAGGTAGGAATAAATGGTCCATTTTCAGAATGGAGAGGGTAAACAGCAGGTTCCCCAAAGATCTGTACGGGGATCTGTGTTGTTCAACATATTCATAAAATGATCTGGAAAAAGGTGGAACAGCGAGGTGGCAAAGTTTGCAAAGGATACAAAATTTCTCAAGATATGCAAGTTCAAAGCAGACTGCTAAAAGTTACAAAGGGAACTCACTAAACTGGGTGGCTGGGCAACAAAATGACAGATGAAATTTAATGTTGAGAAATGCAAAGTAATGCACATCAGAAAACAATCCCAGCTACACATGCAAAATGATGAGGTCTAAATTAGCTTTACAACTCAAGAAAGATCTTGGAGTAACTGTGGATAGTTCCCTGAAAACATCCACTCAACGTGTAAGCGGCAGTGAAAAGAGCTAACAGAATGTTGGGAACCATTAGGAAAGGGATAGATAAGACAGTAAATAACAGTGCCACTATAGAAATCCATGGTAGGCCCACACCTGGAATACTGTATGCAGTTCTGCCCCCACCCATATCTCAATAAAAGGTATCAGAAATGAAGGTATAAAGAAGGGCAACAAAAATTATTAAGGATATAGAAGTGCTTCCATACAAGGAGAGTTTTAAAAAACTGGGACTGTTCAGCTTAGGGGGAGGAGGGGGCGGGGGGGAGACAAAAACAAAAAAGAGAGTCGACTAAGGGGGATATGATAGAAGTCTATAAAAATCATGAATGGTGTAGAAAAAAAGTGAATAAAAAGCATTATTTACCCATTCACATAACACAAGAACTACAGGTCATTAATAAGCAACACGTTTAAAAAAAAAGGGGGGGGGGGGGAAGAGTACTTCTTCACACAACATATAGGTTGACTATGGAACTCACGGCAAAGGGATGTTGTGAAGGCCAAAACTATAACTGGGTTCAAAAAATAACTATACAAGTTCACAGAGGATAGGTCCATCAATGGCTATTTACCACCATGGTCAGGGATGCAACCCCATGACATAGGTGTCCCTGAGCCTCTTGACTGCCAGATGCAGGACTGAACGATAGGGGATGGATCACTTGGTAATTGTCCTGTTCATTCCCTTTGAAGCATCTGGCATTGGCCAGAAGACAGGATACTGAGCTAGATAGACCACTGGTCTGACCCAGTATGGCCATTCTTATGTTGGGTTATGAAATACCACTTTTTATTAAAGGGTCCATTTCTAGTAGTTATTTTGACCCACATGTATGCTTTTGGAGGCAATATAAAATGAATTGGAATAACAATGAAAAAGTTTATATGGTAGTGGGGAACTAGCTATACCCCTTAGTGCAGCAGGCTGGCAGTGTACGTCTGTGAACCCACTGTGTTTGGCTATGGTATTTTCCTGACAAAGATATAAGGAAGTCATTCATCTCCCTGATACTTACATGGACTACTCTAGAATGTAAAGGCATCTAAGGGGTAGGGTGAGGTAGGAACCCTGGCTTGAGCTGAACCATGATATTTGGTTATTAATTCATTTGTTAAAGTAAAAAGCAAGGGAAAGGCTGGATTTTACTACGTTAATGTGTGGACTATTTCAAAGCAAGTTGTGAAGAGTACATGCTCAATAAGTAATACTAGAAGCAGAAAAGTTTCAGCTCTGAATGGTGGATTTTTTTAAGTTACGTTCCAGATGTAGCTATTAAAGTTCTACTAAGTTCAGTTCCTTTTAGTGGTATTAGTGATAACTGATTATCCTAGGCTTCTCTCACTGAACATTTTCTTTGCTCAATTATTGAATTGAGAACATGATTTGTCCCCCAGTGCATAACTTCAAGTAACCAAATTAACGGTGTTACATAGTGCCCTACAGCTATATTTTGTCCTTTATGTTTTATGGGTCAAAACTAATAGATAATTTAAGTGTGTAGCTGTAATGATATATCTTAATAAAAGGTAGTCTTCAAGGACAGATGGATAGCTAGTTCTACTGGAACTTAGTGGAAATAAATATTGCTCCCTTTCATAAAAGAGAACAGAAAAAACTGAACTATTGTACTAAGTAACAAAAGAGTAAAAAGGCTTATTTTAGTGCTAGCCCTGCAATCACCGATATCTAAATCAATCCATGTTCTTTCATGCTCATGCATTATGAACAGCAACCCTGACCTAAAACTAAGCTATGTAGATGAGCACCTCAACTGCATGTTAACTGTATCTAACCAAAGAAGGCAATCAGAAGTCAATGGACTTACTTGAAGTCACTATACCTCTAGGTTCCTGAAATAGAAACAATGCCTGTAGAATGCGGGACCTTCCAGTTTGGTGCTCTACCAAAAAAAAGAGTAATAGAATTATGTAATTTGTTAAGAGGAATACAGTTATATTTCAAAAGACCATTAAGTATTTTAAAAAATTACATACCATATGGGGATGTCATTTGCCAAGGAGAAAGAAGGAAGAGATAGCCTCTGTCCCCAAGTGGTTTAACAAGAACCTGTGTTTTCAAGCAAAAAAAGTATATCTAGTATGCACCAAAAAAGATTAGGAGAGTCATTTGTTAATGGTAACAAGCTCCAATGTATCACTGGCACTGAAAAACAATCCTCTTATGTCTGTGATGTGTTGCCAGGAAGCAGAGATTCTCTCCATTTTCTTGAAATTACAGAATTTTTTTTTCTTTTTAAACAAACAGAGTCAAACATGTTCTACTTACTAATTTCTCTTTCTCCAGTTTTTGAAGTAAGCCTTCCAAGTTACTTCCAGACCTTGTCTTTTCCACAATCTCATAAAGACTACAGTACATTCCACTCTTGCACACTAATTAAGAGGGGAAGGAAAAAAAAAAAAAAAAAAAAAAAAAGTCTTAAAAATTACGGTTTATACCCAGATGTTATTTTTAGTTCAAAAAGACAAGTGTTTACCTTCTTTTGCCCCTAGATAAGTTTCTTTATAGAACAATGCTGGTGCAATTTTCTTCTTTAGTGAATCAAGGCTCATAACAGTTTCAACGTTAAGCTTCTCAGGACTGAAATCAAAGAGAAAATGAAAAATCAGCTTCTCTTTACCCCATGATCCTAGTCTCATGAATTAAATAAAAATTGAAGGGTGTTTGGTTTTGTTTTTAAATACTCGTTTGAAAAACTAATTCCTTGAAACTAACAGGATTCAGGGAAGTTTTCTACCAGTGGAACGGGAATTGCACAGAAAAGCCTGTTGTCCCATTAAAAAAAAAAAAAAAAAAAAAAAAAAAAAAAAAAAACACACAACAAACCAAACACGTTTGTTTAAATCAAATGCATGTGTCAATTGACAATATTTTCCAGAGTGCTTAAGTAACTTAGAAACACAAGTTGGACTTTTGTTCCTAAGTAACTTGAAAATGTTACCTAATAAATTTAGATTAAATTTTAAAAATTAACATAAACTGGCCAGAATTCACCAGATTCTGCTAAAGATGGTTTTTAAGAATATTTTTCAACTTTGTTTTCAAATCAATACTTACAGTTTACATGGAAGGAAAGGACGTGTTGCAGATTTCAAAGCAGCATGGCATAAAAGCTTCCCTTTATTCAAAAGCTGACCTCTCCATAAGGTGTAGTTAGTCTTATCTAACAGAAGAGTGGGGGAAGAAAAAAAAATAAAGTAAAGCAGTTGTCTCAAGTGAAGATACACTAGTAAGAGACTGAAGCGAGAGAGGGACAAGTGTAGAGGCAGCCTGCCTAAGTTTTGGGACATTTTCTACTGCTGGTGGCAATGAAAAAAAGAGCACAGGCAATTTTTACTACCATGTCATCTTACTTTCTTAGGGTACATCTACACTACAGGGGGGAGTCGATTTAAGATACGCAAATTCAGCTACGTGAATAGCGTAGCTGAATTCGACGTATCGCAGCCGACTTACCCCGCTGTGAGGACGGCGGCAAAATCGACTTCTGCGGCTTTCTGTCGACGGCGCTTATTCCCACCTCCGCTGGTGGAGTAAGAGCGTCGATTCGGGGATTGATTGTCGCGTCCCGATGGGACGCGATAAATCGATCCCCGAGAGGTCGATTTCTACCCGCCGATTCAGGCGGGTAGTGTAGACCTAGCCTCAGACTAGATCTAGACAATATGATGGAAAACGTTAGCTTTGTCCTGTCTACACAGTGCTTCGGGTTGCTTGGGAATGCAGCCCAAAGCTGGTGGTAAACTCCATCTAAGGCTAAATACCGGCACAAGACCGATAGTCAACAAGTACCGTAAGGGAAAGTTGAAAAGAACTTTGAAGAGAGAGTTCAAGCGACCTCAGATCAGTGCTTCCACTAGTGGAGCTGCAGCAAAAACACCACCACCAAAAAAAAAAAAAAAAAAACATCAGTGTGGACAAAACTGAAGAGAAAAAGGCAAAGATAGGAGAGCGTGAAGTCTGCACAGAAGTAGCAGAGAAATAAAAGAAGTTGTCACTCGGGCTGAACAGCAAGGAGAAATCCCTGGATATTGTTCCAGTTGTTCCCTAGTGAAAGAGAAGATGCGTCTTTTCTGGGCATTGTAGAAAGCTGTAACTACTGGGGTTTAGGGAGGATTTCCCTCATTCCTAGGTGAAAAAGGATATTTAGCCATATAGACCTGACTCCAATCAACAGTTAAACTCTGACTTTGTTAAAGCTGTCTATTGCATTGAGGATAGAGGGATGGGAGTGCCAAGGGATACAAACAGTACTTCACAAACCTACTAGATCTTCTCCACCCTTCTCCATTTTCACTCCTAGTATTTTTGCTGAAATGGATAGCAGAGAAACTACTAGCTACAGTGACACATAATTCATTATTAGGCATCAGAGCGGATTCCCCATAGAAATAACTTGGGACTGTTCAGACTTCAAAGCTGTTTCCTGTTCTCTACAAACTCCAGAAAGCAGCACTGCTCCAAATCACATACCAAAAAGTTTCTTTCTAAAACCAGAGGGCTACATTTTTTAAAAATTAAAACTGGAAAGCTGCTGTAACTGAGGTGCCACTGAATAGTCACTGCAGTATTAGAATATTGTAGCTCTTAACTGTCTATTTACATATATTTTAAAGATACTGTAAAACAAATGTGCTTTGTCAAGTGGCATAGAAAAATCAATTGCTAGTTATGGAAGTCAGGAGGCTGTATTTCATTAGTATGACAAAAGAACTTTTTGTATCAACTGTCAAAGAACTTCAGCTAATAAGAGCAGGAAAGTTGCCTCAGACAACACAATCCCACCACAGGTATGGTTAGTGATTTTTTCAGTTTTTCTTGCAGTTTTGATACAATTCTGCAAAATATGCAGGAAGGCAGCATGTTTTCTTATATTACTATTTTGAGCCTCAAGTGTAATATGAGATAGGAAAAACTACCCCGTGGTTCCAACTGGCCACACCATAATGTCATCAACACTGATCCGTTTGTTTTTTACCCTTAGAGATCAATTACACCAAAGGTAATACCTACTCTTTATTCTCTCTAACTACAGTGACCCAAAACACGTTATCAAAATAAAGCACAGGTAAAGTGACTAAAAGTATTCCATGCATTTATTATAAATGCAAGAGTTCTAGTACAACTGATCCTTACCTGTGCTTCTGTCTGTATTAAAGCTGTTTGACCTAACAAAATATAAAACAAGACAAAAAAGTTAAACAGAAGCTTCTCTCAATATACAATTAACCCTGCCCCACCCCCACAACACCCACCCCCACACCCCCTTCAGATTTAGGATGTTTTATTAGTTGGCAAGTCTAACAGGACAGCAACACTGCAATCATGTATCCTCTGATCCTATGTTATCAGTTTGCTTACAAACAGGGTTTGTACTGCTTTATCCGTATCAATTTCTATGCCAATATAGTTAAAACAGTACAAACAACCCCTAGAGTGTATGCTGTTATACCAGTGTAGCTTTAGTGTGTAACTTATATGAATAAGTTATCCCAATTAAGCACCTTTTATAACAGTATAACTGCATCCACGGATATGTTTTAACCATATCTGTCAGGGCAGCTTCAGATACAGTTAAAAGCAATACAGAAGTTGCAGTTAGACTAGTGTGAGGAGAATATTTTAGTAGCCATTATATTTCAAGAGCAGTTAGGGTGACCAGATGTCCCGAATTTATAGGGTCAGTCTCGATTTTTGGGTCTTTTTCTTATATAGGCTCCTCTCCTCCCCCCCCCACCCCCAAAATCCTGATTTTTCACATTTGCTGTCTGGTCACCCTAGGAGCAGTAGAGAAGTTGGATACTCTTCACAACAATTCTAACCACAAAGGAAGACCACTGTACTTCTGATAGAGGTTTGGAGGAGCATACAACCAAGTGAGAAGGTGAACATTCCATGCCAGAGTGGGATCTGAAACCCTTTCTCCGTACCAGGTTGGGGAAGCATCTGAAAACCATGTCCTATGTGAATCCTTTAAGTTGTGGGTGGCAATTTCAAACTTTGGCAGATCAAGTCCAGAAATGCCTTTGCTGGGAATGATAATTCAAACTTTCTGCCTTCTGTCTCCAAAGAATTACCAAATTCTTAAGTAATTTGCACAAATAGACATACAATACTTTAAAAGGGACACCACTACTGAAGCTGGTCAGATACTTTAAGCCTACTTCTGTTTCAAAAGCCACAGAAGTTTACTATAATTGAAAGGGATCCATTTTTCAGTTTACTTTGTACACATTTTGTCTATAGTCTATTTCCTCTGTATAATAGGAGGTTTTCCCTGTTTGTGTTGCTCTTTCAGACAAGATTTTTTATTATTACAAAAGTGGAAGAACATATTATTGTAAGACCACAAACATTGGTGCAGGGCTTGCTGTTGGACAGAATACATAAAACTACTTTTAAATTTCTTTTTATACAAAGACTAGATTTCAAAATTGATTTTAATATTTTGTAAAATTTAGAAGGAGTTTTTACAGAAAATAAACATCCCTCTGGTTGGGCAGCATGGTTTTGAGGAGGGGAAGAAAAGCAACAAAACTATGTTCCGCACAGGTCACTGTGCTGCACAAAACAATACTCACAGCCTCTCATAGTAGGCTTGAAGGCTCTGAACAGCAAGCCCTCAATTTCCCCAGTATTAAATATGCACACATCACCACTGTTCGGTGATAGTAATGCTAAACTGAGTATGTTAGGGATTACAAGTCTGTTCAAGTTCAACACTGACATTCTCTATAAACCTGCATCCTACCTTACCTTGATGGGGGCAAAAACTTTGGTACTTGTACCATTTCATCCTTATAAGCAAATGAAACAACAGCATATGGACACACATGTCTTGGTCTTCGTCTTATTTCATCAAATCCATATTCATAAAAGTAGTACTAATAAAAGAAGCAAAAGCACAAATGTTAACTAAAATAGAAATATGTTCAATTTGTATTTTGCAAGTTTACCAAGAGCTGACGAATGGTTTCCAGTTTTTAGAAAATGTGCCACTAGTTTCACAGCCATCCCTCAGAAATCCTGTATTTTTATTATTAGCCAAAACAGTTTTAAATAATCCAGAAATAAATGCTTTTGAAGTATTAAATTATGCCAAAAATGAACAGCACAGTAGATTAGATTTTAAAAAGCATAAGCTAATTTTACTAACTGGAAGAAATATTTTCTATAAAGCCTAGTGTATAGAGTACAGACAAAAATGCAAATTCACACACATTTTGCAATCCAAATTATGTTGTACATTAAAAACCACCTACATTAAACAGAATATTAAGGTTTCAAAGTCAAGCACTCAAACGTTTCCTATGCAACCTTAATTCAGCCACCTTAGGCATATCTATTGTCACTCTTTAATTAGATCATTATATACTATTTTTCCTACAGGCACAAAGTTTTATTCAGTGCACAGGATGGACAAGCTGTAAGGATCAACCAAAGTTGTGTACTACAGGAGACTTATCTGCAGGACCCCAGCTTCCTTTGTTGCAGAAGTTTGAAGGTGTGTACTGAATGAAGCAAGGCACTACAAGAAGAAAAAGTATTGTGTTTAAGGGAGTTGACTACTGGCCAGAGAATTGGATTCTATCCCTTCTTCTGCCACAGAGTTCCTACGTAATGCTACACAAGTCACTTACAGGAAAGGTTGCTCATCCTGTGCAATAACTGTAGTTCAAGATGTGTTCCCCCTATGGGTGCTCAAATACCCATGTGCCTTCAATTAGCGATTTCAGTAGCAGTGCTTGTTTAATCTATGTATCTGCCCTACGCATCCTTGTGCCCCACACCTAGGCTACATAGGGCTGTGTGGGTGAACCACCCCTTAGTTCCTTCTCTACTGCAAAGTCCCACGAAGAAAACGCCAAAGCAGAGAGGAAGGAGGACAGGTAGTGGAACACCTATTGGGACACACATATATTGAAGAATTACAGTCACTGCACAGGGTTAAGTTTCCTTCTTTGAGTAGCGTCCTAATGGTGCTCCAATTCAGGTAACTGAGCAGTATCCCCAGGAGGAGAGTGCTTCGGATAAGAGTCTAGTACAGAAGACAGAACTACACTGCCCACTGCCACATCAGTTCTAGAGGCATGGACCAAGAGGCAGTGTTTGAAGAAAGCATGTATTGAAGACCACACACCAGACCTACAGATTTCAAGTATTGGAACATCTTTCAGGAAAGCCATAGATGTTGCCTGACACCTAGTGGAGTGGGACAGAACCCTAGCAGGAGGCTGGACATTAGCAACCTCATAGCACATGATAATAGATCCCAAAATCCACCTGGATAGTCTCTGGGTAGAAACAGTGGAGCCTTTACATCTGTTGGCAATGGAGACAAAATGGTTGACTTATGAAACGGTTTGGTCCTATTGAGATAAAAAGTGCCAGTGCTCTTCTGGACATCAGAGCAGGGGCAAAAAAACCCCCACAAAAACCAAAACCAAAACCTGCAGCGCAGCTGGAGCGCAGGTGCAGGGGGACCGACTGGGGGGGGGGAGGGGGAAGAGGGGGAGAGAAGGGGGCGGCCAGACCTACAGCAGGGGCACTGCCACACGGCCCCTCCCGCTGCGCCGCCTCCTGCCGCGCCGCCCTAGGATTGTTGTAAGCGGCATTCTGCCCAATCTGCCACCCCAAGCACCAGCTTGCTCAGCCGGTGCCTGGAGACGACCCTGCATCAGAGATATGGAAAAAAGCTTCCTGACCAGAGTTTGGGGGGGGTAAAGGGTTTGTGTAAAATGTATGGTTTGGTTCAGATGAAACTCCAATAATACCTTAGGAAGGAATTTGGGATGTGGAAATAGGGAAACTGTCCTTGAAAATACTGTAAAGGGAGGATCCACTATGAAGGCATCAAATTTCCCCAGTTCTTCAAGCCAATATAATAGCTATTAAAAAGGCTGTCTTTATGGCTATATTAAGCAGGTCACTATAGGTTCAAAGGAGGTCCTGGGAGACCTGAGAACTAGATTAAGATCCTAGACCGGAGCAAGGTCTTTTACTTGAGGGAAGAGGTTCCCCAGTCCTGTAATACAGTGGCTCTCAAAAACTAGGGCCGCCACTTGTTCAGAGAGAGCCCCTGGCAGGCCGGGCTTGTTTGTTTACCTGCCACGTCCGCAGGTTCGGCCGACTGTGGCTCCCACTGGCTGCGGTTCGCTGCTCCAGGCCAATGGGGGCTGCAGGAAATGGCGCAGGCCGAGGGAGGTGCTGGCTGCCCTTCCTGCAGCCCCCATTGGCCCGGAGCGGCGAATCACGGCCAGTGGGAGCCACGGTCGGCCGAACCTGCGGACGTGGCAGGTAAACAAACCAGCCCGGCCTGCCAGGGGCTCTCTCTGAACAAGCGGTGGCCCTAGTTTGAGAACCACTGCTTTAATAAGCCTTACAGTTGTGAGGCAAGAGACTACAGAGAACCCTTACACTGGAGAATGGAAGGCTGATACTGTCGCCAGATGAAGCTTAACTGGGCTACCTTAAAAATCTGTTTTCTTCAGCTACAGCAGGTAATTCAGGATAAATGCAAGTAAGGAAAATTCAAGTGCAATTTGCTGATATTCACACCAATCGCAAAAAATATTTTTCACTTCTGAAGGTAAGAATCATGCTTAAAATTTCTTCCTGCTGTTTAACATTTGCTATACCTCTACCAGCGAACCATTGAAGAACCAGGCCTTGAGCTGGAGAATTTTTAGGTTGGGATGCAATTCACATCTTAAGATAAACAAAGCATGGAAGATTACCTGTTTTAATAGATTACTGAACAAGGAGACAATGTTTTATACAATGCTTATTTTGGTCACATAAAGACTATTGGGATAACTATCATTTGTCCTGCCTGATCTTGTTCTTCACCTTTAGAATCCAAAATGTTGAGAAAAATATGTAATTACAGGCCCCTTTGTCTAAAGGGGGAGAAAGGCATCTGCTGAAGGCTGAAAGCCACCTTCCCCGAACAGAACAGACAACACTTCCTATTTGTGGAAGAGGCAAAGAAAGCCACTTCCAGACAGTGCCACACATTCAGTGGTCTAGGATCAGTGGTCTAGCTCTCTTTCAGAGTCCTGGAAGAGGCCCCTGCTGAGAACATGGGCCATGATGTTTTGTATTCCAGGAAGGTGCACTGTTGAAATGTGAATACAATAGGCTATACACCAATTCCATAACTTTATTACTTCAGCACACAGACATATCTCCCTCTGCTCCATAGGTTAATATGAAACATGCAAACATCATTGTCCATCAAGATTTTGATAGACTTCCCTAGGAGGTAGAAAGTGGAAACAGGCATTTCTGACTGCCTGTAGTTCCTCCAGGTTGACGTGGAGACTGGTCTCCTGACGTAACTATGTCCCCGGGACTATATGGACACAGATGCACACCATCTGAGTAGCAACACATCCCATAGTATGGTGACCAACAGTACTGGCTGAAGAAACGTCTGTCCTGACATTGTTGTGATTCTGCCACCAGTCTAGGGAATCTTTCACCGGTCATGGAAAAGAAATCTGTTTAAAAATCAAAGCTGTCTATCCTGAGCCACCCTGAAAGCCGCAAAGATGTAACATTGCAGGATGAAGGTGCAAGCTGCCATGTGACACGGAAGCTGTAAACAGAATCCTACTGAGGTTTCAGGGTTCACTTGATTGCTCTTGACAACGTTGGATAAAGTTATGAATCTGTGCACAGGAAGATAGATTTTGCTGACTGCCAGGACCTAAAGATGTCCCTTATGTACTGTATTTTCCACTCAGGGGTCAACGTAGACTTTGACATTGAGCTGAAGGCCTAACTGCAGGAATAGCGATAGGGCCCTGTGGGTGGCTGACAGCACTTCCCCGTAAGACCAACCCTTATCTAAACAGCTGGCTGTTCATGGGAATACCACAGCTGCCACTAGACAAAGGTGAGCAGCCACCACCACTACAACCTTTGTGACAACTCTTGGAGTTGAGACTGAAAAGAATTGCATGGTATTGAGAGTGCTTCTGGCCTTTCACAAAAATGTAAGCCTGGTGTACCACAATTTGGAAATGTGTCTTGTAGGCTGAAAACCAGTCCCCTGAATTTAAGAATGATCACTGCCAGAGTCACCAGTCTGAATTTTTGGGACTTCACAAATTTGTTTAGGAATCTTAGATCTAAAGTACCAGTCTCCATCCTCCATTTCTCTTTGGTATGAGTAATTAACTCATTAATAGAAACCATTCCTCATGTAGAGCCAGGACAGACAACTGCTCCTAGCAAAGGAGGAATTTTATTTTTCTTAGTAGGAGCTCACGGAAGGGATCCCTGAAGAGGAATGGGGATGTGAAATGGATGGCACAGCCCAACGTAACCATCTCCAAAACCCATTTGTCTGTGGTAATCCAGTCCCATGCATGTTAGAAATGGGAGAGCTGGCTTCCAAATGAGGGGAGGGAGGCAGGCAGGCAAACTGTTGTAGCTGGCAAGCTAGAGTGAGGAGGCTTCACACCCTCAACCAGCCGATCAAAACTAGTGCTTTGATGATGAAGCTAGTTGTGTACTTAAACCAAATAGACTCATAGACTTTAAGGTCAGAAGGGACCATTATGATCATCTGGTCTGACCCCCTGCATGCTGCAGGCCATAAAACCGTCCCTACCCCTTCCCTAGACTCTGCTGTTGAAGTCCCCAATCCTGTTTTAAGTGACTTCAATCAGCAGAGACCCTCCTGCTAGAGATCCCTGCCCCATGCTGCGGAGGAAGGCGAAAAACCTCCAGAGGCTCAGCCAATCTGCCCTGGAGGAAAATTCCTTCCCGACCCCAAATATGGCGATCAGTAAGACCCCGAGCATATAGGCAAGAGTGTCCAGCCTGACCCCTGTCAGCCATTATACTATTTACCTACCATTGCTTGGTTTTCCTTGACTACTATGCTTTACCATTAAACCATTCCCTCCATAAACTTATCTAACTTAATCTTAAAACCAGACAGGTCCGTCGCCCCCACCGTTTCCCTCGGAAGGCCGTTCCAATATTTCACCCCTCTGACGGTCAGAAACCTTCGTCTAATTTCAAGCCTGAACTTCCCCACGGCCAGTTTATATCCATTCGTTCTTGTGTCCACATTAGTACTAAGCTGGAATAATTCTTCTCCCTCCCTTGTATTAATCCCTCTAATATATTTAAAGATAGCAATCATATCCCCCCTCAGCCTTCGCTTTGTCAGACTAAACAACCCAAGCTCCTCTAGTCTCTTTTCATACGACAGGGTTTCCATTCCTCTGATCATCCTAGTGGCCCTTCTCTGCACCCGTTCCAGTTTGAGTTCATCTTTTTTAAACATGGGAGACCAGAACTGCACACAGTACTCCAAATGAGGTCTCACCAGCGCCTTGTACAACGGAAGCAGGACCTCCTTATCCCTACTAGATATACCTCGCCTAATGCATCCCAAGACAGCATTGGCTTTTTTCACCGCCACGTCGCATTGTCGACTCAGTCATTCTGCGGTCTACAAGGACCCCTAGGTCCTTCTCCTCTTCCGTTACTTCTAACCAATGCGTCCCCATCTTGCGTAACTAAAATTATTAGTCATCCCCAAATGCATCACCTTACACTTTTCACTATTAAATTTCATCCTATTTCTGATACTCCAATTCACAAGCTCATTCAAGTCTCCCTGCAGGATATCCCTATCCTCCTCCGAATTTACAACGCCTCCCACCTTCGTATCATCCGCAAACTTTATCAGCCCACTCCTGCAATCGGTTCAGAGGTCAGTTATAAATAGATTAAATAAAATGGGTCCCAAAACCGAACCTTGAGGCACTCCACTAGTAACCTCCCTCCAACCGGACAGTTCACCGTTTAATACTACCCGCTGCATTCTCCCCATTAACCAATTCCTTATCCACCTCTGGATTTTCATATCGATCCCCATGTTTTTCAGTTTAACCAATAATTCCTCATGGGGTACAGTATCAAACGCTTTACTGAAATCCAGGTATATTAGGTCCACCGCATTTCCCTTATCTAATAAATCCGTTACTTTCTCAAAGAAGGAGATCAGATTCGTTTGGCACGATCTGCCCTTCGTAAAACCATGTTGTAATTTATCGCAATTGCCACTAACCTCCAGGTCCTCAACTAGTCTCTCTTTCAGAATTTTCTCTAACACCTTGCACACTACAGATGTTAAACTAACAGGCCTGTAGTTACCCGGATCACTTTTTTTCCCTTTCTTGAAAATAGGAACCACATTAGCTATTCTCCAGTCTAACGGGACCACCCCCGAGTTTACAGATTCATTAAATATTATCGCTAATGGGCCTGCTATTTCCCGTGCCAATTCCTTCAATATTCTTGGATGAAGATCGTCCGGTCCTCCCGACTTAGCCCCATTAAGGCATTCAAGTTTTGTTTCTACCTCGGATATGGTAATCCCCCATCCTGAATGCCCCTCTGTAATGGTGCTAGTATCCCTAATACCTTCATTGGCCTCATTAAACACCGATGCAAAATATTCATTGAGATATTGCGCCATGCCTAGATTGTCTTTAATCTCCTCTCCGGCAATAGTCTTCAGTGGTCCCACCTCTTCTTTCTTTGCTTTATTCCTATTTATGTGGCTATAAAACCTCTTACTATTGCTTTTAATTCCCCTCGCTAGGTCCAACTCTACACGGCCTTTGGCCTTTCTCACTCTATCTCTACATTCTCTGACTTCACTTAGGTACATTTCCTTACTGATCCCTCCCCTCTTCCACTCTTTGTACGCTTTCTGTTTTTTCCTAATCGCCCCTTTGAGTCGGTCGCTCATCCAGCTCGGTCTAAATCTCTTGCTTAGTAATCTTTTTCCCTTTTTTGGAATGCAGGCCTCCGACAGCTCATGCATCTTTAACTTGAAGTAATCCCAGGCTTCTTCTGCCTTTAGATCCATTAATATGTTTGCCCAATCCACTTCCCTTACCAGTCCCCTTAATTTGTTAAAATTGGCCTTTTTAAAGTTATAAACCCTAGTCTTTGACTTAATTCTGTTACTCCTCCCATGTATTTTAAACCAAATTAGCTCATGATCACTGGAGCCCAAATTGTCCCCTACTACCACTTCCTCAACGAGGTCCTCACTACTTACCAGAATCAAATCTAAAATGGCCTCCCCCCTCGTCGGTTCAACTACCACTTGATGGAGGAATTGATCAGCAAGCACATCTAGGAACATCTGAGCCCTATTATTGCTACTAGCGTTTGTTCCCCAATCTATATCCGGGAAGTTAAAGTCCCCCATAATTACACAGTTTCTATTAGTAATTACTTCTCTAAACACATTAAATAGTTCCTTATCCATATCCTGGGTCAATCCCGGCGGTCTATAGCACACTCCAAGCACTATCCCCGGAGAGGCTCTAGTAGTCCTATTACCCAGTGTGAGTATTGCCCAGACGGACTCTGTGTTATCTAATCCATCCACTATTATTTCTTTACAGCTTATTTCACTATTGACATACAATGCCACCCCCCCACCTTTACCTTTGTTCCGGTCTTTCCTAAACAGCGCATACCCCTCCATACCTGTGTTCCAGTCGTGACTGCCATTCCACCACGTTTCTGTTATTCCTACGATATCTGGTTTCAGCTCTTGGACCAAGAGCTCCAATTCCTCCATTTTATTACCTAGGCTTCTGGCATTGGTGTATAAACACCCCAATGTATGTCGTTTAGCCTGTCTCCCATTAGTAGCAGTATATGTTGCGGGCCTCCTTGCGTCCTTCCCCCCTGTCCTTCCTATCTCCAATCTCATCTCCCCGGCTATTTCTCCTCTCATTTTACTCACCTTTTCCATACTGGAATCTGGCGTGGAGATTAACTGTGCATCTCCCAACCATCTCCCCAAACTACTTTATGGTTCTTTTCCTCTGGAACCTGAGCTTCTTTCTTGGTGGTTCTGTTGGTCTCTAGAACCTGGAGAAATGTATCTGGTGGGATCTCCATGCAGTATGTGATCTACTACTAAGCGCTTTTTTTTTTTTTTTATTGCAGAGGTATAAATTCCAAGCAACTGCAGACTGGCTCTGGAGTCTTTCAGAGTATGGAGGGACTTATCTGTGTTCTCTGAAAACAACTTAAGCCCACCTAAGGGAAAAAGTTCTTCACCATACTTTTGACCTCCCTTGGGAAACCGAACTGCTGAAGCCCATGATGACTGCTATCAGAAAGATGGAACGGGCCACAGTGTCTACAGCATCCACTCGGAGAGATGTCTGGGCTAATGATTGTCCTTCAGCACTGACAGCTTAAAACTACTCTTTGTTCCACAGGGTGGTTCTCAATAAATGCTTACACTTTGTGTAGTTCATGTGATTGGCCTGGTAATTTATGATCTGAAGTCAGAGCGTCGCCAATAAATAAGACTTCTGGTTCTTGTCACATGGGGTCACCTTGGCATGATGTGGTTTTCCCTAGTCATTTACTGCCTCCACTACCAGCGAATTAAGAGAGGGATGAAAAACAAAAACTTCAGAGTCCTTTATCAGACCTTTTGCAAGTTGGTGGCTCTGTTGCTGGAGTCTGCCAAACCGTCCTCGGGGGATCCAATAGCGCCTCACTGATCGGAAGGTCAGTTTTGTCAGTTAGAAGATACCCAGTAACTTTTGTTGTGACTCCTTGACCTCTGCGAATGTCATCTGAAAAAAATGAGTCTGCCATGCACCTGATGATGTCTTCGAATTGCTTAAAAAGTCATCAGCCATAGATGGTGGAGGGGCATTATAGCTTCATCAGCTAAAGACGAGGAGGTAGCAGATGAGGAGGCTACTCCTCAAACCACTCTAGCTTCTTGTTCCTCAACGGTCTCCCCCGCTGAGGAAATGCTCTGAGGTAGTAGACAGATTATCTCCCCCTCATCCCAGCACCCTAGGCTCAGAGCCCTAGAAACTGCTGTCTGTAAGCAGCCCAGGGATCCCAGTGTGACCATGGGGGGTGGGGGATTAGAAGGTGTTCCATACTGGAAAGCAAGGTGGCATCCAGTGTTTCTTCCACTGCTTGTCATGTCTTGTCCTAGATTCCTCCCTATTTCTGTGGCCTGCAGAGAAAGAGTTCCTGTGAGGGTGAGTAGGAGACCCTGTACCAAGACTGAAGAGGCTGAATAGATGGAATGAAAGTCCCCCTTCATCCTCTTCCTTATAGTGCAGTGCAGGAGCCACAAATAAAAATCGTGATGAATCATGTAGGTAATAAATGGACATCCAGTTAGAGACTGAACTAGTCTCAGTACCAAGGGACCCACTGTGTCCATGATTAACAGAGACTGTAGTTTCTCCACTACAGTTAAGTCCTTCGAATACCAAAATTCTTGCAGTACCAAATAGGACGTCGGTAATGACGTGATGGTCTCGTTGGAAGTAGATTGTAGTGAGGGTTTAGAATGTTCCGATGGGGTGCCGAGGTATATGCTTCAATCTATATGGTACTAATGGATCCATCAAGGGCAGTACCGGTGGTTGAGGAATGCCTCTCCTTGCTGTCCCTGTTATGCTTAGTCAGTATTGTGGCTCTCAGAACAGTGTTTGCTTTTGGAGGAGCTTCTTGGTTTTCCAGCCCTGAGTATTACTGAGGAACCTGCAGCCTCCATGGAACTGGACCAAGAAGTCGATGATTCGGAGACGGTGGACTTAGAGGGAGACTTAAATCATTCTGGAGCAGAGTCCTTATGAGACAAGTCAGTTTTTCTTCTTGGGGCCTTTAGAAGTCTGAGGCCTTCCCCTTCAACAGAGCGATAGGTAGAGATTAAAGGGGCACTAGAGCTGCCTGAAGACTGATGTAGAGACAGGTTCTCCTGACCTCGATACAACACGGGGCAAAGGGAGCGTTCCATCGTAAGATGCTATGGAGAGTCCAAAGGACACAACCTGTATTCATAATGGTTGAGCCCCACAGTGAATCTCAGGCACTTCCTACAGGCCAGGTGGATGGGAAAGTTGATATACAGCATGGGCCAAGGAGGTATGAAACAGAGGTGTAAATCCCCAGAAAACACATGAGAGCTTTTGAATACTTCAGTGGGTGCAGAGCACTTACTCACTAAACAGCTCCGAGACTTCAAAGGATAAGTCCTCAATTGTGGCCTGCACCTCTCTTAGCATGGCTGATGCCTGGAGCCATGACACTCTGGCTACATCCACAGCAACCACAGTGACCATGTGCAGAGTGTCAGAGGCCTCCATCACGACCTGAAAAATGATCTTGGCCACCAGCTGATTTTCCCCACTTAAGTCCTTAAGCGCCTCTCTGCTTTCACGAGGGGGCTTCACAAATGAGGGTGTCACCCTGTCCATACGTGACAAGTAGGGCCTGGCAACTAGTCAAATGCAGCTGCAGCTAAGCTGAAGGATATGACTTTGGGGGGGGAGGATGGAGGAGTGATTTGGGGTCCTTTTCCTTTCTTTCCTCTTGTAAGACTAACATGACTAAGGAGTCTGGGTTGGGGTGAGTATAGAATTATTTAAATCCGATAGAGGGTGGGAGGTAATCTGGTGTATCTTGACCTGTTTCACAGTTGGCATTACTGTGGCTGGTGTTTGCCACAGTGCTTTGGCTAGGTCAAGCAGCCCATCGCTAATGGGAGGGTTTTCCTGGCTGGACCAGTTGACAGGATGTCAAACAGCTTGTGGGATTTCACCAATATGACAGACATCTCAGTCTCTAGAGTCCCAGTAATCCTCACAAGTAACTCCTAGAACATTTTAAAGTCATCAGTTGCCAGTACTGACGCCAAGGCTATTACTTCAACACATGAAGATGAGAGATCCTTTGGCAGTGACATGGTGCAGGAGTTGCTCTACTTCTGGATATGGCCCTGCCTGATATTCAGGCATTGGTGGTCTGGGCAGGGATGCTGGTGCGGAGAGAGATCTCTTCCTCAATGGCATCATAGACCGGTTTTGCAATGTCCAAATGATGGGTCATAGCACAATAGCAATAGGGCCAGAACAGCATGCCACCGAAGTACAGCTGAGTCGCTTGGTATTGTCAAGATTGGCACTGAATGAGTCAAGCTAGCAGGGAGTAAGCCCTGCAGGGGAAAAGCCAGGAGGGCTCTTAATAGTAGTATTCACAGAGCTCGGAGGAGATGGTTCGCTGCTCAAAGACAGGGAGCATATATGCCCCAGTGATAGTGAAGAGTAAACCTCTTTTAGGGGTGGCACAGACACACAAGTATTAAGTCTGTATCAGTGCTAGTAAGAGGCTGGGCACCTTAATGGTCCACACCAAGGAGTGCATTGTCAGAACCAAGGCTGGCAGAGTCCACAGTGTCACAGGCGTCTCCATTTTTATGGGAGGATGCTGAGCTCCATCTGGAGTCACAGCAGCTCCTCTCAGTGCCAGACTTCAAGACCTGGGATCCTGGTACCAGCTTCAATGTTGATGTTGAGGTCTGCTTTAGTGCAAGGGCGTCAGAGCCATGTCAACGCCAGGCCTTTTCTTGGTGCAGTCTTCTCCACAATGGTCTTTGTCATCACTTGTCTGTTCAGTGCAGCACTGACTTATCAAGCAGGACTCTGAAGTTTGTCTTTTAGCAGTCTGAGGAGACCTTTGTGGGCTGTTCAAGAAAACATAAATCACGAAGCCGAAGTTCACTCTAGCGGAGAATGACAAGCATATGAAATGTAAGATCCTCACCCCACCCCTCCTAAAAAAGAAGGGGGGGAAGACACCTCCTGTGTCCATCGATCAGGGGGATTAATCCATCACAGGATGGATAAGACTTGAAGTCAGAGGGTGGGCTGGTCTCACCAGTAGAGAGTTTGAATCAGTCCTTGGAGGTCAAAATATAGGAAAATGAGAAGTAGCAGAAGACTTTGAAAAGTTTTAGCCTGAGCTAAAAAGCAGCAGTGGGGTCAGACACTCATCAAATTCCGTCTCACTGCCATGGGTGGTAAGAGGAAACTGAGGGAGGGGGTGGGCATGCCCTCGTACAGGAGCATGAGGAGACAGAGTATGTACACTGATCCAGACACTATTTTAAAAAAAGCCACTCTGTTCTTATACATGTGAGGTGTGTGCTCACCTGCAGTGGAATCCACACGGACACATAGCAAAGATAATATTTTAGAGAGAGGGAGAAACTTATTGTGAACTTAGCAAAGGGATACAGGACCACTTACAATGTTTTCATTACAACAGAATGAAAAAATAATAATAATAATAATAATATATGGAGATATACCTATTGCATAGAACTGGAAGAGACCCTGAAAGGTCATCAAGTCCAGCCCCCTGCCTTCACTAGCAGGACCAAGTACTGATTTTACCCCAGATCCCTAAGTGGTCCCCTCAAGGATTAAGCTCACAACCCTGGGTTTAGCAGGCCAATGCTCAAACCACTGAGCTATCCCTCCCCCCTGAAAACTATGTTGAGGTATATGTAAGATTTTAGAACAGGCAAATATCTTACTTGTACAGTAAAGGTATCAGGTAATCCACATCTGACTCCCTGTCTGAAGTGTTAAAATCTGTAACACTACTACGCCATGCTCTCTTTTCATAGATACAAATATACAATATAATAAATGAAGCTTCTCTCCTACCTGAGTAAGCTCATACGCTCTATAAGCCAACAAGGAATTTACTTTATTAGCATTCTTTGAAACGTGGCACTCATGCTTTGGTGTTGGATCTAGTGCACTTTTAACTGTTGATTCCATTGTTTTCACACCCATATGGTCATATATGCTTTTCATTTTTCCCTATAGAGCAAAAAAGAAGAATTGCAGGGTTAATTTCTTAACTATATCAATTGTTAGAGCAGCTACAGATAAAGTACAACAGCACTGTAAGAATGAGGTAACTGACATTTAGTTACAAGTATTTATAAAAGTCATTCTCATTCCATCTTTTTGAAGAAAAAGCAAAATTGAAGGAACAAAAACAAACCAATTAAATCTGCAGGGCAAGAGCTAAGTTGTGGTTTATTAAAGTCAATGTATGCTTTTAAATAAAAATGATTACATATTTTCTTCCTACTACAGAGCCTTGTATACTTTCAGATTCGCGCCAAAAACAAGTAGCAGAATTCTATAACAAGCCACCAAAAGCAAGAAAGCTTCAGTAATAAGAAATGCAGCCTTTGAAGATAAACGCTAAGAGTAGACATTACCTTTATTATTTTAAAAATAATCAGGTCACCAGTTGCTCCAGCTTCCAGGGGATTAGCCTGTAATAAATCAGCATATCTGGAGAGATATACACCTGATGAGGAAGGTAGAGTACAAAGTTTAAAAAAAATGAAGATTCTGAAGATTAAAATGTTACACTTAGGAGATTAATCAGCATGACAAGAGTTTTAGCCATTTGTATAATAAGACAAATATCAGTTCAGTAAAACTGTAGCAATACTGTAGCTACATAGAAGGACAAAACAGACTAAACTGCTTGATGAGAAGCATAACAATGTGTTCAGCCACCTTTCATGCTACTACATTAAACTGTGGGCAACATTCCACAGTTAAGCTTGGCAGAACTTGATTTTTTCTTTGAATCAATTTTTATTTTTACAGTTGTAGGGTTGGGATTAGGCAGGGCTGACAGTGCTGTTGCAGGGGGCTCCCTGTGCTGCCAAGAAGCCCAAAACATCAGGGCACAAGGTGTGCAGGTGGCTGCAGTCATCCTGGCCCAGCGTCCCGATGACAGCAAGGATGACGACAAGCCCCAGCTGTGGAGGAGACCACCGTACTGATAAAAATAGTTCCTGCGCAGGGATGGCTCCTACACTCTGGCTGGTAAATGACCGAGCAAGACCATGACAACGGAACCGTAGAGAGGTCCCTGCATGGCCATGGTGCTAGGACACCCGATCTCTGAAGGCACAAGATATAGGGAATGCTGGATCCTGGTGGGGCAAAGCACAGACTCCTGGCCAGAGCGGTGTCTGTCAGCCCTCTGCAGCACCTTCACCCTTTCCCCCATTGTTTGCCTCCGTGTAGAGTTTCAGCTGAGTTGGGGGTATAGTTATGCTGGAAGGCCTTAGATGGGTGCCAGCAACCTGTTCTTTGATCTACAGACAACTGCAAGAGTGCAGAACTACAACTTCAAGCTAAACAGATCACAGGGGGTCCATGTGCTCCCTCCCCCCAATCTGGTTTTCCATTGTCCCCCAAAAATGAATAGGATTCTGCCTATGGATGCCTAGAACATTCCCTGAAATTTTGTAATTAGGTAATTCATTCTTACTTCTGTGAAATCCATTTTTCAGACAAGCTTAATTTTGTTTAATTTGTGTATTTGTGAACTGTACTGCTCCTGAATCAAAGGTCATTACCTGAAACCAGCTGGGTGGGATTTTTCTGAAGTGTAAGTGCAAATTTTGGGAAATTCTATAGCAAGGACAATAGGTTTAAAGTAATATCACATTCTTCATAACGTAAAAATCACACTGTATGATGTAAATATACAGAAAGAAAAAAGAAAAGATAGTTACCCATGGAAGGGCTGCCAAGAATTGTTATTTTGGAATGGCCCGCCTGTAGCCCTTTTTCACATATATTTTGCACCTGAATTGAACAAATATATCTAATTTTAGATGCATACATATTTGCAAAGTAAAGTTAGAATATGAGTGGAACAGGCAACAGTTTAATAAACCTCTCCTTTTTATGAGTACATACTCTAAGTTATATTTGTATGCCAAACACTTAATACAAAATTAGTGTAATCTCAACTATAATTGTACCTTATGTTACTGTACAACTCTTAGGGAAGTAGTTCTCAAATTTTGTACTGGTGACCCCTTTCACGTAGCAAGCCTCTGAGTGCGACCCCCCCCCCTTATAAATATATAAAAGTGTTTTTAATTTAACACCATTATAAATGCTGGATGCAAAGCGGGGTTTGGTGTGGAGGCTGACAGCTCGTGACCCCCCATGTAATAACCTCGCGACCCCCTGTTTGAGAACCCCTGTCTTAGGGCATAAACTTTAATGCATGCCAAATGTGGACAGTTTTGTTTGCTGTGGAGGCAATGCATTTATTGATATAGGTCTATACAGCTTAACCATAGCCATCTAAAAAATTATAGAAAATAAGATGTTCTTGATCAACAGCCACACACTTGAATGTGTAATTACTACATTTTGATGACTTCTCTCTGTATCATAAAGGTAAAGAGAATACAGAATCTTTTCTTCCTCCACCCTACATCCATCATAAGGTAGGAGCAGAAGGCCCCATCCAATTTGGTGCCTTTCCTATAGGATCCTGATTGCAAATATGGCACATTATGTAGGGCTCTTGGGGATATACAGCCTCATTGAGGAAGACACAATTTTATATATTTATTTTCATACAGAGTCTGATCATAGAGGACGTACACCCCAGAAAGCAGCATGATTTTTTTTTTTTTTTTTTTTTTTTTTAAAAACACTCTCCCTGCTTTTACATCAGAAAGGGACTCACTGCTATAGTTCCAACTAGCCAACATGTCACACAACAATTTTCAGGGGGGGGGTCTCACTTGTGGTCATGTCAAGAGAAAAGCAGTACAAGTTACCCAAAGATCCCCCCCAAAAAAGTCTCAAAATCAAGCAGGCAATATCCCTTTTTGAGGTGTTAGAGCATGCATATTTAAAAAAGCCAAATGTTTAAAACACACAATAGGTAAAACTTAGAATGCACTTTTTTTTTTGGGGGGGGGGGGGGGGGGTGTAAGCATAAGCCTAAGAGGTATGATCCCAAAAGGTAAAGAAAAACAAAACACATTTGTAACTGGAACCCTATTAATTCCACAGCGTAACAGATCAGTTCTGTGACAAGATTCCTCTCGTCTGTAATTACCATGGCTCCCTTGTGCTGAATTCTGCAGAACACATATCGGTAGTTAGTGGATACTAAAGTCATCAACAAACAATTCTGTTTGAAAGACCATCCCAAAGCAGAACAAGAAAAAAAAAAAAAAAAAAAAAAAAAAAGTTACTTTATAAAGCTAGTCTCTACTCACCTGAGGTCGATCAACCATCAGAAATGCATAGGATTCAACAAGCTCTTTTTCTAGGCGACCATCACATTTCAGTTCTCTGCGTTTTTCTGTGAACTATTATCAAGCAAAGTCTTAATACGTGCAATGAAGAAACCAGTATTGGCACGATCAAGTGCCACCTGGCTTCCAAGAAGCCTAATTTGGCTAAGTTACAGTCTACTTTGTTAGCTCGAGGTGTAAATAATCAAAAGGCCAATTTGAATGAGGTTAATGTTTCAGCACAGTTTCCAATAAACAATTTCAGAAGAGTCTGTATCCTTTCACCTAGGGTATGGGAGGGGGAAGCATTCAGCTTAAGTTCTCATATGTCATTTTGGACTTCCATTCTAGATGCAAGTCCTATGGTTCAGAAGTTGATCATCACTTCCGACCACTGATTTCTGTTGCACAAAATCCAAGTCCAAATTTCATATTTTGTTAGTCTTGCCTCACTGCTATCAGTTTGTATCAGATTTTTTTTAATTGAAGAAGACAGTTACAAGCAAGCTTGCATTGGACCCATGGGTTATTTTAACAGAATAAAAAGGAAAAAAAGTTGCCCTTTAACTAGAGCTGTCATTTCCAAGAAAGGAGAAGCACATTAACAAGGCTATATTCTTCTCCCCATACTTGAAAACTTCTTAGTATTCAGCCAAATTACGTAGTCACAAAAACACTCAGGAAATCATCAACAGTTTATGAATTGTCTGAAAACAAGACAATACACAAGCCAGTAAAATCTGATGTTATAGTTCCAGAATGCCGTGATTTTTTTTTTTTTTTTGGTGGCACCGAGGAGGCAAACAAGTTTTTTCTTCAAGAGGGTTCAGCACAGTATTTTCGTGACTGCTTGTTAGTTTAAAGCCAATCACACTGCTTGATTTGCTAATTCAGCTACTGAACTTGTTTTGCCACTGCTTCTGAGAGAACTATAAATCTAGAAGAGATGATTTAATGTAAGAGCAATATTTAAAATTAAATAGACTACTATAGCTTATGCAGAAGGCATTAAACCTGTATTGGAAGATACCACCATTAATTTACAATAATTATGCACCTCAAAATTGAAAGACAAACAGGAAGCACAAAGAAGCTCAGATCTCAAACAGCAGCAGTGGCACTAGCTCCCCCTCACATTTTTTCCCTCACTTCAGGATGCTAGAGTTTCATCCACCATAAAACTCTTAGATATTCCTGACATCAAGCCAGCAGTATGAAATTTCTAAGCATAGTCAGTAGTAAAATTGCTGGAACAGTAGTAGTCTGGACATTTTGGGCCAGATTCTGCAATTGGATACCAGACCGCTGAAGAAGCAGTCTTGGTTACTGGCTTGGCTATGGCCAAAAAGAGATTTAAATGTTGCAGGCTGTTTTCTGCACAGCAATCTTCGGATATCTCTTTTGGACAGACATGACCTTTTTTAAATAAGATTTCCACTAACACTGGGCTTAAACCTAGACTCGGGGGGAGGAGGGGGGCGGCCACAGCGGGAGAAGAGTCATAGTAGCTCTCCTATTGGAAACTTCATATTTTTTGTTTACCTCAGTTCAAATGATATTCACAGCAACCAGTCTGTTTTATTCAGAAGTAAAACAAGGCCAGGCAGGAGAAACCTAAAGGCCTCCGTAACAGAAATGGTAGGGTACACAGCGAGAAGTGTGACACTGCACCCATTTCCCTCATCTTGGAGGCAGCAAGATCAAATCATCAAGCCCTCTCCCCCTCCCCCCACTTTGGTCCCTGCCCCCAAAAAGAAGAGGGTACCAGTAACCCCCTCCTGAAAGATCTCTGCTGTATACACCATCTATTACAAATCTGGTTAGCTCTGCTAGTAATGGGAACTTCCAAGAGGAAAGACTGATAATATGGTTTGTAAACAGTATTTCTTTATATTTCACATTGTGAATTAATAAGAATCATGTTATGTTTTGAAATTGCCCTAATTTAGTTATCTTGAATTTAAAAGCTTATTGGATTATTTCTGTAGTGCTATCCATTTAAGTATAGCAAACTAACTCAAATACAGGTAGTCACATTCAGTGTCCTCAAGAACCCAGCATGAAGCAACACTACAAGGATCCAACACTTAAGCATATTAAACCATTTGGCTTCAAGTAAATGGAGTTGGGCAAAACCACTAAAGTTTATAGCTTACACACAGTTTCATAAACAGCAAACTGTGGGTACTCACCTCCTTTTCCAACAGCTCACTATGGATTAAACTGGCTCTTTTGTAATTGAAATTGGCCATTGAACTTGACTCCAAATAAGATGAATGCAAAATTTTCACAACATCTTCAAACTCTCGAGATCCCATAGCTACTGGCTGAAAGAGTGCTATACAGAGAGAAGAAAGTTAGTATCAATACAGATTTGAAAACTTCCCAGTACATTTTCATTTCACTAATAGGATTTTTATCTTGATCTTATAAAACTATTTATGTTTAATGGCTTTATTCATTTTAGATATTGTATATTAAAAACTGTCTCACAAAAGGTGGAATATAGGCTTGTCAGTATCACAGCCAGGCACATCATTATCATTTCTCCATCCCATACCAGTATTTACTTGTAAACTAAGTTGACAACTTGCTCAAAAGAGCTTTCCAAGGGAAGTACACTAATGTAATTAAACATACTCCCAAGAAAGTAGCAGACATATTGCAAAAAGCTGTAACACACAGTTATACAGAATAATATGTTATTGTAAGAATGCAGTAGTTTCAGGTTGTAGCCCCTCCGTTTTCTCCAAAAAAAAAAAAAAAATTGATGTTACAGTGTCTGGTGAACACGTAGGCTATTTACCCTGACAATAAATGGGTATTATAGAGGGGACAATATAGATTCAGCTATGGTTGTTCACATTCTAGTTTAAGAAATCCCCCAAGACAACATGGGTCTTCTGTATAACATAATTATGCATTCACAAAGATGGCCACTTCAAATTTACTTTTTTGCTAAGCTATTGCCTAAATCTGCATAGCAGTCTCCTTGGTTTGGGTTTATCTTTTAACCCCTCATCTCCATCCCCATTGACCATTTCAGATGCACAGAATGAGGGCCAAATGACCAGCAGGGGACTGTAGAGCATGGAGTAGCAAAGAACTGAAAAACAGACTTGGAGAGAGAAGACCCAAAGAAATGGAGCTGTACTCCTAAAACATCATGTACCAGGTATTTTCTCTACACAGCTTTTTTAAGGTGTACAGAAATAGTGCTTTATCCTGAGGGTACAGGAGTTCTTGTTTGTAAACAGTTCTGCTACATACCTTCAAAATAGTACTTTTGCCCTTCTATTACTGCCTGTCTCCTGCTCTAAAAGCGCAGGAGGCACAGAAGTTCTAGAAGAATCACAAAAACAAATGTGGATAAAAGTACAGAATATTTACCAAAATAGCAATAAATGATTTAGAGTGCGTGTCAAGGATTACACAAGACTGGGCCACGGCGTGTGAATCTGCATGGTTTTTAAAGGGGTGGGAGAGGTGCACAAAATTAAATAGGGTTATTATAGAGTCACAAGAACAGCTTGACCAACAGCTGGTAAAAGCTGGTCAGTTACTGCCAATGAAAAGACAAAGACAGCATCTATTGCTATATTTATGGTCATGCAATTGGGTCCATCTTAATGGAAAGTGAAAATAGTGAGTGCTGCATGTTTTAATTATATTGCAAGAATGAGACAAAGATATATAGTGGAAAAAGACTAATGAGCAAGCAGTTTGCTTTCCAGTGCCATCCAGTCAGGCATCAGACCCTTCTAGGAAGAAATTACTAGATACAGGAGTCATGATTTGTTTCTTTACGCAGTATTAAGTCACTGCCATGGTTATTTAAGGCAGCTGAACCATACATTTGTCTCTGCAAGGCGGCTAAATTTAGCATGGACATTAAAAAATAATTGATCCTGTTTTTACTGATTTTTTTTTTTTAATTTGTTACTGAAACAAGTCATCTTTCAACAGAGGCAGAAGGCCTAGTTCTTGCAGCTGTATATATCATACAGTTGTACTTTAAAGATTTAATGCCATGGTAAGCATGAACACAAAATCTACCTGTTATACATACACAGTTAATTATGCATGTGAACCCTATTAATGACAAAGTTTGGCTAGAGTGTGCATTATACGTATTACAGTAGAGTCTGAAGGCAACCACCAACTCATGGCCCCATTTTACCAGGTATCATACTGACATACAATAAAATGGTCCCTAATCCAAACAGCTCACAATCTTAGTTCAAGACATTGGGGCGGGGGGGCAGGAGAAAGAGAAAGACACCCAACCAAACATAGGGAAGGAACAGAGAGGAAAGTCAGGATAACAGTTTTTTCCTCCATTAATGAAGATGGATTACAGCAGCAGTTTTAGCGCACACACACACACACACAAAATCTTGGCTACATCTTGATTTCTCCAGATCTAAAGACCATGTGCTTTGTTGTTTACTATATTAGAGCTCTTCTTATAGGATTAAGAAAAGTTACATCAAAGTATTGGAAAATTTCCACATTGACACACAGATTTATTTGTAGGTAAAGTTTTTAAGAAGTTACTTGAGTAATAAGTCTGATTTAAGACTGCATTTATCTGCACAGTATCTACATGCACTACATTCAATAAATTATGCTGGAAACAGTTTCACTATAGATTGTATCGAACTTTGATCACCCAGGGGATTTCTGTTTAGCGCAACTAAAAAGAAATTTTCTTCAAATGTCTTGTAGTAAAAATAGCAGAGGTTTGAAGTGGTTGTCCAGTTATGTTACTAAGACTGTTGTTGAATTCCTGTAATCTTGATGAACAAAGTTGCCTTAGCTGCTCAATATTATGTATACAGTTCGAGACTTGCAATATTATATGCAAGAGTGGCCACATATTACAGCAGCATATTGTCTACTTCCTCAATGCAAGTCTGTAAAAGGCACATTACTGCCTATGGAGAGGTCCTGCCCGCTGTTAAAACTCTGTTGGGACATTATTAATGAGGTTACACATGTGTGTTTTCTTAGACCTTGCACTCTGATGAATGATTTTTATGGAGATCAGCAGTCCTCCAAAATGTAGTTTCTTCACAAGCCTTATCTTCATTTTCTTCTACGATGAATAATGTGTTATTGACAACTAGACATCAAACAGTTTTGTATACGGCAAATCACATGGATTGCTGTGGTATTACCACCTAATCCCTGGAATGAGGGGAGTAGAGGTAGTCCACAGCTCTGGTAATAACAAAGGTTTGTTTTTTTAATTTCTTGGGAATAAAGTTTTATATGCAGAGAAAGACATGCATAGCTGTTCAAGAATAGGTTTTGAAAGTGTATTATGTAATTTTTTTTACATTATAGTTCTTGTGACAGATATAAATTAATAAAATTTCTTTAGTTAGGCTGAGAATTGATGCCATCTCTGAACTAAATATAGATCCATTGGCAGTATATCAATTTGAGACCCCTTAAAGCACCTTGGATTTTCAGAAAGTGTTGAACATTCAACCGCTGGAAAAGTCAGGCCTCTTTATGAGTGACATTTGGGTGCCTGGTTTGATTTTAATTTTTGAATATCTTGACCCTAAAGTTCTGAGTTGAAGGTGCTTTAAACCCGAAATATGCATTTCACCTGAGGGGGGAAAAAAAGTTTAATGAAGGATCCTATATTCTGTATATGATTTGTTTTCATCAAATCAAGCAAGCAGCAAGGCTTTATGATGCGTCTTTTGGTGATACTGTCTTAAAAAAAAAATCCACAAATTTCATTATAGAGCAAGTTCTTCCTGTTCACATGTAAAACACAGAAAAAAGTAAAAATTATGTAACTTTGTTGTTACTTAATGTTTAAGGTACTGTAAAAGATTTAATGATCGACAGCCTTGCGCTTCTATCTTAGAAAACAGTCTTTTTGTTTTGTTTTTTGGTGTGTGTGTGTTAGAGTTGGGTTACCAAGGCCTAAGGAAAAGCAATCTTCTCAAAGCATACAACAAACAGCGGGGCTCTTACATCCCTACTGCCTCAGCTGCTGAAATAATAGTTCGATTGAATTGTTTAGATGGAATTTAGTGGGGGGAATGTAACAAAACAAAAACAAAAGGCTAATTTTATTATGGGGGTGGATAGGGAAGTCATTCAACCCTGACTTCAGCCAGCAAAAACTCAGTCAACAAAGTTTTAACACAACCTGGGTTTCGGGAGGTGTTTTTTGTTTTTATAAAAAGGAAGGGAGCATTTGGGGGTAGGTCAGGAAACATTTTTCTATACAGATCACCTGTTGCTTAGAACGTAAATCTAAGCCAGAGAAGGTATTTTAATACAGTTCAGGAGGCACATAGCCCCAGGACCACCAGTTGAATGTATGGTTCCTATATAGGCTATGCCATGTCAAGTTTTTTGTTGCAACCAAGTACTAATTGTAACTATAGAAGTGCAGTTCCAGATCATATTGTATATATTACTATGCCTAAAAGGTAATCACCACATCCTGTAATATGTGCACATGATTTAGATTTTAATGGTATTCATTAAGCTTATTTCTGGCCTTACGCTTTGAGGAGCTCAGGAAGTAAAGTACAATTACTAGGGCCCTACCTAATTCACAGCCGTGAAAAAACACACCATGGACCGTGAAATCTGGTCTTTTGTGTACGTTTACCCTATACAGTACAGATTTCATGAGGGAGATCAGTGTTTCTCAAACTGGCGGGGTCCCAACCCAAAATGGGGTTGTGGGGGAGATCACAAAGTTATCGTGGGGGGGAGGGTGTCACAGTATTGCCACCCTTACTTCTGCACTGCCTTCAGAGATGGGCCCTTGGCCAGCCACTGCCACACTCTGGCCACCCAGCTCTGAAGGCAGTGCAGAAGTAAAGGTGGCAATATCGCAAATCCCTCCCCCCACAAATTCCCTTTTGGTCAGGACCCCTACAGTTACAACACCATGAAATTTCAGATTTAAATATCTGAAATCATGAAATTTATTATTTTTAAAATCCTATGACCATGACATTGACCAAAATGGACTCTGAATTTGGTAGGGCCGTAACAATAACCTGGACTAGAAAAATACCTGACCTGTTTATACCAGCCATTTTCCAGTTTTTGTGATGTTAACTGCATACAGTTATGGAAACGAGAAAACTAATTTATAGTATCCTTATGACATATAGGAACTATGCTCAACCGTTTGTGATATTTTGTTTGAAGTACAAAAAAAGATTTCACTACGCTTGGCACAGAAGCTAGACCAGTATTATAACAGTCGTTTTGTTAGAAAGAAAAAATCTATAAGTGTGGGGTTTTTTTTTTAATAAAAAAAGAGACATTTTAATGTTTGAAATCAGATATTGGTGCTGGACTGCCTCGACTGGTGCTATGCCTTGTTTTCAATGCCAAGACACCACCATTAGTCAATTTCCGTATATGACTCTCAGTAAGCAATATATCAAATCATTCAAATTATCAGATTAAATCTGCAGGTTCCCCCCCCCCTTTAAAAAAAAAAAAAAAAAAAAAAAAAAAGTGTTTGAACGTGCAACTACATCAGGAAAATAATCTTGCTTTCTTGAGGAATACTGACTGTCTTCACCTGACACTTCAGGTTTCCAGGAATACAAAGTATTTTCCTTCTTATCAAATCAGTAAAAAGAGCAGGATGATATTGCTCTTTAGGAATGAAGTGTTTCTGCCACCAAGATATGAAAAGTACCGTTTTCTTGAAGTCACGATTTCCAAGGGCAAGATCATCAAGACAGATAAAATAGGACATCACAATGGTTAATATAAGCCTTGAGCTTGTATTATTGTAGCGTCTTTGCCCCTAAAAGGTCCGTAAACAGTTTACAAATTCAGGGAATCACTTAATCCCCTAGGGTGGAAACGGTCAATGGTGAACAGCATACAGCCACCCTTCCCAAAAGTTTAGGAAGAATAATGGAAAAAACACATATCTAATGAACTGTCAAACAATATAGGTCATCAAAAAACCACCCTCACGTGAACTAGAGTTTGGCTAACAACCCAGCACTTACAAGTGCCACGGAGTCTTTAACAACAAGTAAGCAAGATTTTGCATCTAGACAGTGAAAGAAGTGGCAGCACCCTAACACGTGCTTGAGTACCTTCCTGATTTGCCATGTGCCTATCTTTATGCATAGGAGCAGCAGTGGGACTACTCAAGCACATATTTAATTGCCTTTCTGAAATCAGAGGCAGAATGCTGATGAGTTAGTCCAACAGGGAGTCCAAAGGAAGACTGGTACCAGCACTATTTATTATGCACTTGCCCTTCCCTGTCACAATTAGGTGAAAGGCTTCTCAAAGCAATGGCCAGGCTCAAGCTGGCCAGCTTGCAAGATATGGCTTTAAATAATAATAATAATACACGACATGGTAGTAGGGCAGTAAGCCACAAGGTTCATGAACAAAACAGGAAACTGTACTATTACAATTAGTTCCCTGTGTGACTAGATACCATAAAATAGACGAAATCCTCAAGACAAAATAAATTTCATCTTTCCTGCTTATAAATACACCTCTACCCCGATATAACGCTGTCCTCGGGAGCCAAAAAAAAAATCTTACTGCGTTATATTGAACTTGCTTTGATCCGCCCGAGCGCGCAATCCCCCTCCACCCCGGAGTGCTGCTTTACCGCGTTATATCCAAATCGTGTTATATCGGGGTAAAGGTGTATATTTAAGGCCATACTCCCTGAATTGTCCCTATAGAAAAGGGAGAGCAAATAAATTAAAAATGCCTCCTGGCATTTAATGAAAAAGTTTATAAGAGTTCCCCCCCCCGGGAATTAGAGTCTAATAAAGAATCAATAGAAAGAGCCTAGTTATATAATCCCTCAATTAGCTCCATCTGCTTTGTTCAGCTCACGTTATCATATTTTCTGTAACTCTTTAGATGGTAGGCTTAGCCTTGATATCATACTTTCATTTGTTTCTAGTCGTCATTCAAGGAACATCTATTCCTGCTTCAGAAACTGAAGAAGCTGGTAGACCAAGGATTTACCTGTGTTTTCCGAATTTTGCAAATTCCATGTAGTTTTTAAAATTGCCTCACATAGTTATTTAAAAAAAAAAAAAGTCCAAAGTATAATAGGTTTTAGTGTCCTTTTTAAAATGCAATGGAAAAGAAAATGTAGTTATGACTTGCACTGATCTAGTGCTTCCATCATGGAGGAGCGCAAAGAACTGTTATAGGTCATATACTATAGGGATCAGTTTCCCACAACTAAAAAACAGTCACCCTGTGGGTGGAATACAGCAGCCATTCTGCACCAGCAATGCTACAACATAATTTTAGACAAGAGGCCAAGAAAAACTTCCACTGGAAGTTACAGAAGAATGGGGAAGGGGGGAGGGGGGAGAGAAAGAGAGAGAAAAGAGCAATGTTGCCTAGTGTTCCCAAGTTTGGAATTTGGGCAGGGCAGCAATATCAACATCCCTACCTTTCCAAGGAGAATCATGTCATCTTTATCAGCCATTAAGTGCTTGGTGGAAGAATGGGGTGATCTGGATGGTCTTCTTGGTTTCAGAACACAAAGTGCCAGCAGTGCATTGTCTCTCTGGCATTAAATTGGGGTACTGGTGTAGTACTGATTTAATACCAAAACTTCCCAATTCATCATTCAACACTTCCTGCAACACCCAAGTTCTCTCTGGAAGCCTTCCATCCAATTACTGATCTGGCCCAATTTTGGCTTCTGATGTGCCATGATATCATCATGGCTTACTATACTATGGTATTGTTATGGCAACAGCCAAGCACCCATAAACAATAAACCAGCACATGTATATGATGGAATGGAAAGAAATGTTTCAAGTGTCCAAACTTCTTAACTAGCACGTATTATTAAAAACAGAGACCTCTTTGGACAATATTTTAAAGAAGAAATTCTGATACACTAAAAGATGAAATCCATAAGAACATGCCAAATAAAATCTTGATGTTAGCAAGTAAGTTGGAACCAGTTAGATCAGACTAGTCTCCCCCTCTATCCCAAAGGAAGGGATAGAAGTAGTTCTAAACTCAAGGTATTTAAAATGCTTGATTGGTCAGAAACATATACTGCAGGAAAACAATCCTGCACAGGCAAGTGTCTGGAAAACACAAGAAGGTGTTTTCCAGACCTAGTTTATATATTTCAGGTTTATCCAGATTCACAATGGAACCAAAGTGCTAGATAGGTACTTCAAAAAAAAAAAAAAAAAAAAATCAAATCTATGTGATGCACTGAATGCCTCTGAGATTTGGTTCTCTAACTTTGTGGTTAAAACAATTACACTTGGTCTTGGGACATCTAAAACAAGGAGCCATTTTTAAAATCCAGGCATTTTTCTATCAGATGACCATCAAGGAGGACAGGACATTACTTTAAGTCAGTGGTTCCCAAACTGGGATTCCTGAACCCCTGGGCGTTCGCAAGATATTACAGGAGGTTCTCGGGAAAAAAATTCCCTAAAGGTGGACAGAGCTGTCCCTAGGGACCCTGGGCAGCATGGGGCCAGCAGCCTGGAGCCTCTGGACTTCCAAGAGCTAAGCAGATCAAAGCAAGCATACCTACCACACTGAGGAGATTTAAACTTCAAGACTCCTTATAAGAAATGGAAAGGGAGATGGATATTTTTTCCTGTTTTTAAAATTAAATAGGCAGCTAGAATTGTTTTTAAATTATGAAGAACAAGCTTAAGCTTTGCTGTAACATGTGTTGTTTGCCTGGACTGCTCAAGACCTGAATGCTTGTGTAGGAGGAACTCTTTGAGTTGGCTTCTTAAATACCTTCATGCTACTTCACATCAGATACTTGATGCAATATAGGAGCCTTGTCTTATAAGAGGCTTATTCAAAGTGATACAAGCTACAAAAGTGAGATTTTGGAAGAGTGTTGCCATTTTCATAATGTAATAAAATACTGTAATGATAAATAATTAATAGTGTGTAATAAGCATGTCAAAAACAAATTTTATATTTCCAAGATCACTGCTTTTATAATTTATTCTTAGGTAAAGGAGAAAATCCCTGGAAATATTCATTTTTAGGAGGGGGTTCGCAAGTCTTGATATTTTAGTGAAAGGGGTTCACAGGTTGTTAAAGTTTGGGAACCACTGCTTTAAGTCAATCAGCTCCTTTTACATTGGCCTCTGCTAGGCTTCATATCCACTTTTGTATTTCTGAGAGAATTACTGCCATCTTTAAAATGGGAAGGAGAAATGGGATAATCAAACAAACCTACCTTCACTTCCTCCTCACAGAACAAAATTTTAAAGAAAGTTACAAAAGTTAAACAACCTCATTGAAAGATGAAAACCCTGTATGAAAATGTTTTGCAATAGTAACTGTTGTGTTATTGAGCCCTATTCCACTACTAGGGAAGGGCAAGAAAGGGGCAACTTGGGGGAGGGGAAAGAGGGGGAGACACCAAAGTAAGTAAATCTTCTTGGCAAATTAACAAAATAAAAGCAAGCAGAAATGAACAGTCTCCCAGAAAATGAGAGAGAGCACTGGCTTTCAGAGGAAGTTCCATTAAAAAAATAGGATCCTCAAAAAAGTAGCATTTCCAGTGTGAGGCACATGAATGTGGGATGCACACTTCTCTCCTGCAAAGAGATGGAGACACAGGCAAGCTTTCAATGGGTAAGGAAAGAAGGGTCATCTTCTCTGCATGTGTCTCTGAAGTAGAAATGTATAAAGTGTTTACCAGCTCAATCTAAGTATGGACGCAATTGTCTCCTGCAGAGAGGGAAGAAGAGGGAAAGATAGAAAAAGAACCATCTTCTATGTCCGTGTGCGTGTCCCACAGAGAACCATCTTCTCTGTGTGTGTCTGTGCATCTCAGAAGTGGGGCTGTGATAAACCGTTTCCAAGCCCACCCTGATCAAATCCAGCCTTTTCCATTTTTAAGCTACCATCTCAAATTCAAGCTTTTTTTCCCCCTTACACAAAAAGGAGAATTTAAAATGCCTAACACTAAAAATCTCATCCCCAGAAGCCTCTCTAATCGGAGCCATGCCACAGCCTCCTCCACACCCGCAGGATTTTGCATGCAGCTGTGAGAAGTGTATAAAGAGCCTCCCTAATGAATAAGATGAAGAGGGGGGGTGAGGGAGAGAAGTAGGGGGGAGGAAGGGAACAACCTTTCTTTTCTCTGCTCTTCCTGGGGATCTGAAAATTCCTCCTAATAGGCAGATCTTCAGGGGGCTTGGGGAGAGGGGGAGGACCCCCCAACACGTCGCTGGTTTGTTGTGGCTGCTGCTGTTCATGTGCCGTGGAGACGCTGCTCTTGCGCTGGCGGCTGCTGCTGCTGAGATTTGGGGGGGTCTGGTCTTCTGTAGTAGCCACCAGCAGCGCCTCCTCAGCGGTACCATCAGAGCGGCCGCCATCTTGTGTGTTGTCCTCAGCTGCTGCTGCGCTGCTGCTGCTCTCCACACCGAGGAGGCCCCGGTCGTTCTTCTCCGTCCGCTGAAGCTGCTCCGGCTCTATCTCGCCACCGCCAGTAACCCCAGCATCCGCCATTGAACTCTATGGCGAGGAAACAACTGAGCGCTATCAACTGTTTCTTCTCGTCTTCTCCCTCGGAGCTGCCCCTTCCCAAGCTCCATGCACCACCCACCGCTAGCCTCTACCGCGCTGCGCCGCTCTACCACTCCGGGGGCTCACTTTATGGCAACAACTCCGCCTCTCCTTCCCCCCAACATGGCGGCGGCGGCGCCGCAGCTGGGAAAGGGGCGTGGCCAGCGTCCGGCCAGCGGCGACCAATCAATGCGTAGGGCAGGTTATAAATATGGGAGGAGGGCGGTACCGTGCAAGTGGCGCAGCGAAGCGAGAACATATCAAACTGGCAGAAATGGCACAGCCCCTCGTTTGGCGCGCCTCTGCCTCAAGTCCGTCCCTCCCTCTCTCCCACTCCTCGATTCCTTGTGGGGCCTGGTTCCCATCCCTATTTTATATCTTCTCGCTGTTTGGCTCTGGCAGCAAGATAAAGGAGAGTTCATACTGATCATGGTGGTTTTTCCTCTCAGGCAGCACTGCAGCCACAAAAGGGTGGGTTGGCACCATTGACCGTTGTTGCACTGCCCAAGCAGTCGAAGCACCCACCATGGGTCACACGCCTGTTGTGAGAGGGAGTGTTTGTACCACGTAAAGTCAACAAGCCTTTGTACCAGTTCTTGATGCTGTGCTGCAACGATGGAAGCAGGGCGGAATCCGTAGGACCAACTGCTGCCTGTCCTGCAGCTCCTCCAAGTATGCTTGATCCCTAAAGGTACCACTCAGCCTTTGATAATCACCAGAACCAGAGGAGAAGGCCAGGGAGCAGTTTCCTGCCCTCTTTAGCATTTGACAAAAAAGAAAGTGGCAACGTAAGCCATCCGACTTCCAGGAGTGGGAATGGAGAAGACGACACAGGTGTAATAGCCTACTCCGTTAAGAAACAGGAACAGAGAAGAAGGTATCAGTCTGATCCCCACCCTTTTTCATGATTGGGAACAGAGATGAAAGTGTGGGCCTAGTTTCCAACCTTGTTTCTGCAGAATGGGAGAAAAAGGCAGAGATCTAGTTCCCCACTCTGCCTCTCAAAGTGGCAACAGGGAATTCATGGGTCCTTAGCCCTGCTTGAATGTCTACAAGGTAAAGATGGGATTTGTGTTTTTAAGGTCTCATCCAAAGATCTCCTGCACCATAAACTGAATTCCATTCAGTTTATCTTTTTCAGAAAGATAAGGACAGATTCAGTGCTGTTGGGGTTTTAAATGTGTGGTTCCTGTGTAGCTTGGTAATTTGGGTGTCCCATCTAGCTATGTGCTTGTGTCTGAACATTTATAGTTCTTCAGTAACTATTACTAGTAACAAAAACTGAAAATAAGAGGTACTGTGAGGAGTTTCTCACCAATTTTATGCTGACTACTGGATATTTCACTTAAGAAGTGTATTACTATTTGGAGATGTCACTCATTTCGTCCCACTATTTACATTCCACACAAATTTGGTCTGCTCACTTCTGTTTAAATAACTTGCATCAGAAGTAATTAATTATGAAACAGAGAGATTATAGATATTTACACCAAGATAATTAATCCTACATCATCAGCATCTGCAAACAATGTGTTCTACCACCTACAGTTCATTGAGACTTTCCTGGTGGACAGTGACCTAGGCTTGGTAATAACACTTCTGTATTCTTCTGACAACACTACAGCAATGCAGTCTACCTACACACCCTCATCAACCCGCTGGAAACTCCCAAGTACAGAATACAGCAGCACATCTCAGCAACAAGGTCTGCAATGAGTATATCAAACCTGTTCATTCTTCACTATACTTATTTCCCATAGAATAGCATGTCAGATTCAAGGTCTCAATCCTTACTTTCAAGATATTGAACACTGTTACCTTAAAGGTCACTTAAAGTTCTAGGACGAGGACTATGTTCAACAGTTCCAGACCTCTGCCACAATGGAACTGTGTACCACAAGAACAAAGCTTGTTTATCCAGGAAGCAGCTTTCTCACATGCCTGCCCAAGAAAGGAATAAACTCAGAATCTAAATCCCCTACTTCAATTAAACTTACTGTCTTTTGATCCAAGTGCAAAACCCACTTTGGTCTTACCTTGTAATATAAACACACAGCACAGTATACTGGTACCAGTAATTTAAAACTGAATATCTCATAATTTTTCCCTCTGGGAAGAAGATGAGAGAAAGAAAGAACCATACATGGTAGATATGTTACTTAATGCACTTTTGTAAGGTGCATCGGTACTGCAATACAGAAGGCAGTGTAAGATCTTGAATAGAAATAGAATAATCATTTTAAATGAATAATTTTCTGTCTCCTTCATATTGAGTCCCATATTTGTGCCTTGGAAAGTTGAAAGGTATGCTGTGTGGCATTTTCAGAACCTGCTCTCTCTTCAGAATCTGTGCCCTTGCTCCTTGAATAGTTCTAAGAAAGCAGCTCTGGCTATGGTAAACCGCTTTAGACATGAAAGAAATACACTGTAGGAGATTGAAGATATTTCTTTGCCTGAATCCATTAAATACTTTTAAAAGTGGGACAAAATTATTCCCTGCATAACATTTGTAAACTGAGAAGCTATCAGTATGGTAGCATGGTTTGAGTTCTTTGCTGCTGCTTCACTTTTGTTTGTTCTTCATAACATTTCTTCAACTGTGCTAGCTGCTTAAGTGGAGAATGTGGGGTAAGTACATTTATTTTTTGTTGCATTTCTCTTGTTCTGAACAGTTTGACATCCAGCCTTCAGAGAAAAAGATGCCAGAAAATTTTATGCAGCCACCGCAGAGAGGAATAGCCCATTTTCTATGGTCTGCTACTAGTGTTTTTGAGCGAGGAAGTTTAGAATTAGCAGTTCACAAATGTGGTTGGTTGTGCCACCTCATGCTCTGTTGTGGAATTGGAAACTGCACAGGAAACACCTAATCATGCAAAGACTTGCACAGTTACTTAACTTTTTGTATTTTGAAGTCAATGGAACTATTCACAAATAGGTAAAGTTAAGCGTGTGTGTAACTCTTTGTAAGATCAGAGCTAAAAGGAGTTATTTTTACATGAAGGATATTGAAGTGATTATTGGTACCTTTGCTCCATGACTTGTACTAGAAACTACAATTGAGGTTTATCAAGAAAAACTGCAAATTGTGAGTAACCAACCACTTTTAAAAAAAACAAAATGGAGAGTAGAAAATAAGGTCATCCATTTCTGTGTACATCTAATGTATATAACTTCAGGAAATACTCCAGCCCACTGTTAGAATTCTTTCAGCTGGATCTAGAAAAAGGTTCAGAAAGTGTTAGAAAAACCTAACACTTTTAAAATTTAGGTTTATGGCAAAACTAAGCTAGTTGCTGGACAATTTTTCTTTTGCTATAACAAAACTGTTGATATAACTATTCTTTCCTCCTTTAAAAATATTTTAAGCATTTGTTTCCTGTTATAAACCAGAGAAGATAAAAGATGCAAGAATATAAAAATACTGTAAGATGACTCAATATTAAAAAAAAAATCAGCTTGTTCCTTCAACAGTTTTGGTCATACGATAGCGAAGAAGTTTTAGAATTGCTCCATAGAAAATCTGAGCATCTTCAGTCTACGCCATGGAATTTTTAGTAGTAGTTTGGAAATGTTGTTACAAAGATTAATGATTTTATGCCCCTGTGGCTAAGCAAATACACCACACGTAGACTAGTTAGAGAGACAGTAAAAATGGTCACTAAAACGTCTCCTACAGAAACTTAATGAACAAAACATCGTATATGACCAGGAGGACAAAGAAATTGTTCAAGGCAAGAAAGTCCATATCATCTAGGTACCAGGGAGTATTGGTGTTTGGAAGAATTATTTGGTGCTATTGAGGCTAAATAAACACAGAAGAGAAACTGGTTTGCATGGAAATGTGCTAACCAGGGAATCAAAGGAATGAGGTGCTGCAGCATGGAGTGTGGGGATACCTATAATTGGTATTTTGTCCGATTATAGAGATAAAAGAATTTTAAGCAATTGTAAAGAAGGATGGTTAGAGCTACACTACAAAGTTAGGTCAACTTGAGTCCACTTGTGTTGACTTAGTTATGCGTGTGTCTAGACTTATATTTGTCTTCTGCCGACTTACATGGCCCATTACAGAGATACAGTAACAGCATCTCCCTTAGTGGCACAGAGCCATAGCCAACCTAGTGAGGTCAATGCAGTGCAAATATAGACACTGCATTAGTTGTGCCAACCTTAACAGTGCTCCAGCACCTGTCCGACAGTGCCTCTGTCCTCGTGACAGTGACTGTTCTGGTCACAGTTTTGAATTCCCCAGCCCAAGGGTCACAGAGATTGGAATCCCCCCAACACCTTTTAAACCCCTCCATGTTTTTGAAATGCCTTTTCCTGATTGCCCACCTTGGTGAGCACACCTAGTAGCACACCTTTTTTTTGTGTATCCAACTGACCATGCTGGCTCCACACACAGAGAAAGCTATTAGATGCACTCCTGCCTGAGGTAGGAAAGTAGTATTGGATTTCCTTGGCCTGTAGAGAGAAGACTATGGAAGCACGGATATGGATCACCCAAAGAAACATGGATATCTATGGGCAGACTGCACAAGGGATACTGGCAAAGAGGCATGACAGAGATCAGCAGCAATGTCACATGAAAGTGAAGGAACTACCCCAAGCATATCACAAAGCAAGAAGGGCAAAAAACACATTTTGTGCTGCCCACAGACCTGCCACTTTTGCAACAAATTGCATGCCACATACATTTGGTAGTGACCCAACCTGAACCCTGCAGTCAACTGTGGACACCTCAGAGAAGCCTGAGATGGAGATCCCTGCCATTAACCATGGGGAGGAAACAGGAGCAGGAGAGATCCAGCAGGGCACTCAAACTATGCCACGAGCTAGGAACTGTTTGAAACTCTGCAGCAGTCTAGCCAGGTGAGCCACCGATGAAGTGGAAAAGAGCTTGGGTAACTGCGTATATGCATTATTCTTTGCCATTTTTTCCTTTTCCTTATACCTCAATCCCACCTCACTGTCCTCTTTCTCCATTGTAAAATGGCTCCAGCCCATTAACAAATTAAGGCATAGTAGGAATTTGACCCCTAGCTCCCAGAACTTCCTCGGTGATTTGTTATGATCCCACAAAGTTCTGTGAAAATGTCTCAAAACACATTGCACTGGATGGCAGAGCAGGCGTACCTACCTGGGATGCACTGCACTTTACATTGACATTATGATGATAGAAGCAGTCCTGGTTAGTACACAGTACCGATGCAAGCAGCCAAGTGTTCAAATACTGACTAATATACAAACTTCAGCAGATGTATGCAACATAACTTGTGTTAACCAAACTTTGTAGTGTAGACGTAGATGTTGTCGTCTACAAAGAAAATAAAATTGGATATGGATATATTTCCAGTCTTAATCCTAGCAATTCAACTATATTGGAAAGTGCTAATAGAAATTAAGTTTTTTACAAATGATAGAAAAGGAGAAAAAGTCTAATCTTTGTGCTCATGGAGGTGAATTGGCTTCCAAGGAAAATCAAAGCTTTGAATGTAATGCTGATGACTGATATTTCAAAGTGTTACATCTGAAAAAATGAATGTGTGGACCTATAAAATTTTAATATGCTTATTAATATTTGTTGGCTATTCCACAGTAAGTATTGACTTTGGCAATTAGAACATTCTTGCTGTGTAGGTAAAATGCATTTTTTATTGAGGCCTCTTTATGCTTTCTTAAGAAGCTGCAGTGTGGGGTGTGCACACAAGTCCACTCTTGAGCTAACTTTAATGATAAGCAGGCAAATTGGTATACAATAATTTTGTTTAGCTTTTTGTATGTATAGAAATATCATTGGGGGATTTTTAGTAATCATTCCAGTGAATGATAATTGAACAAGCACTTTTTTCTTTCTGTTCTTATAAGATGCATCAAACATTAAATCATGAGGAAAGGTTTTGGAATACAATGGAAAGATCCATTTGGTCTTCTACTATTATGATATAGTCTATAAATTATTTCTGAGCAATGAAGAATATCAGTCAGATTTGGAATTGTTATCCCACTTTCTCAAATTTTTCTATTCTAAACTGAGCTTTAAGGAAAAGTAGTGATTTAGCTAATTTAGCTAATTGTTTATTAAATAAGAAATATATATAATTTTTGGAACAGTTTTGGAAATGCTTGTTATGTTTGAATATTTTTATAATGAATGGTATCTCAGAGATGCCACTTTACTTATACTTTTTAGTGGGAAGTACAGATGGATGATGAAATTGGTTGTAATATAATGCACCTTAGCTTCTGAAAGCAAATAAGAAATGGGAGTTTTTCAAACTTGTAAAATAAGCTTTGATACGCATTTGAAACTAAGGGTTAATTTAGCAGCAGTATAATATACATCGAACTTGAATGTTCTAGTCAGTTTATTGGATCTATGAGTATGTCTTCACTACGAAATTAGGTCGATTTAATAGAAGTAGATTTTTTAGAAATCAATTTGATACTTTTGTTTGTATGTCCCCCCACTAAACGCATTAAGTCGGCGGTGTGTGTCCATAGTACCGAGGCTAGCGTCGACTTCCGAAGTGTTGCACTGTGGTAGCTATCCCACAGTTCCCGCAGTCTCTGCCCCCTATTGGAATTCTGGGTTGCGCTCCCAATGCCTGATGGGGCAAAAATATTGTCGCGGGTGGTTCTGGGTACATGTTGTCAGCCCCCCCCAAAGCAATGGCAAAAAATCGTTTCTCGCCTTTTTTCCTGGGTTACCCATGCAGATGACATACCACAGCAAGCATGGAGCCAGCTCAGCTCACGGTCACCGTATGTCTCCTGGGTACTACTGACAGAGGCAATACTGCAGTGCTACACAGCAGCAGCTCCTTGCCTTTGCAAGTTGGCAAAGACTGTTACCAGTCATACTGTACCGTCTGCTGCTGTCTCCTGGCTGCTCCTGGCCGGCCTCGGTGAGGTTGGTCAGGGGCACCTGGGCAGACATGGATGCTCCTGGACGGCCTCTGTGAGGTCAGGCGGGGGCACCTGGACAAAAATAGGAGTGACTCCAGTAGCATAGCTAGTGGAGTGCAGGGGAAGCAGCCGCTTCCCCTCTGCACGTTTTCAAAAAGCGGTACGCCTGCCGGCCAGCGGTAAAGTCCTGCAGGCAAGGGGGAGCAGCACAGCTAGAGGAGCCAGGGGGAGGGGGCGGCCCGACCGGAGGAATGAAGGGGGGCGCAGCAGGGTGGCCCACAGTGTGGCCGGCAGCCAATGGGGGGTTGGTGGGCGTGGCCGGAGGAGGGGCGCAGCATGGCGGCCCGCACAGCGTGGCCGGCAGCCGCGGGGGGGGGAAGGGGCGTAGCAGGGCGGCCCACACAGCGCAGCCGGCAGCCGCAGCTGGGGGAGCGAGGGAGGGGTCGCAGCAAGGCGGCCCGCATAGCGCGGCCGGGGGAGCAAGGGAGGGCGCAGCAGGGCGGCCTGCAGCCAATAGGCCGGGGCGGCTGGTGCGGCTGGAGGAGGCAGAGGACGGCGGGGAGGGACCGCAGCAAGGTAGCCGGGAGAGGAGGGGGGGGCGCAGCAGGGTGGCCTGCAGCCAATGGGCTGGGGCGGCGGGCGTGGCCAGAGGAGGCGGGGGTGGGGCAGCAAGGCGGCCCGCAGTGTGGCCGGCAGCCGGAGGAGCAAGGGGGTCGCAACATGAGGGCCAGCACCCAATGGGGGGGGGGACGGCGCGGCACAGCCGAAGGAGCCGCCAAGGGGGGGGGCGCGGAGGAGCCAAAGGGGGTGTGGCCAGAGGAGGAGCCAAGGGGGGCGCGCCTTTTTTATGTTTGCTCCCCCTGCTCTTAGATCCTGGCTACGCCAGTGTGTGACTCCAGGTCATTCCCTTCTTTAAGTTTTGTCTAATGGAGATTCAGTCCTACCTGGAATATCAGGCAAGCCTACTAAAGAACCAGAGAGGCAAACGGCCGCTCTCGATCAGAGCCCCACACATCCCGCAGAAATGATGAGCTGCATGCCATTCTAGGGGGTGCGCGTACAACTACCCCACCCGTTGCTTCCCTCCTCCCCCGCCCCTCCCAGGCTACCTTGGCAGTTATCCCCCCATTTGTGTGACGAATAAAGAATGCATGAATTTTAAACAACAATGACTTTATTGCCTCTGCAAGCAGAGATCAAATTGGGGAGGGGAGGGGAGGAGAGGGAAGGGTGGTTGGCTTACAGGGAAGTAGAGTGAACCACCATTCTGCACTTGTTCAACCTATAGTTGGACTGCTCCTTACTACTGTCCAGGCTTCATGAGCCATGGGAGCAAGGGGTAGGCGTGACCGTGCAGTGCTGCCGACTGGGAGAGCAGCCTGAGGCAGAGGCCTCCAGCTGGCATGATATTCCAGGCAGGACTGAATCTCCATTACACAAAACTTAAAGAAGAGAATGACCTGACGTCATTCCCATTTTTGTCCAGGCGCCCCCGACCGACCTCACCAAGGCCAGCCAGGAGTAACCACGGGACGATGATGATGGCTACCAGTCATACTGCACCCTCTGCTGTCTGCAAGGCAAGGGGATGCTGCTCTGTAGCACTGCAGTACTGTGTCTGCCAGCAGCACCCTGGAGACATACGGTGACAGTGAAAAAAGGTGAGAAACGATTTTTTGTCGTTGCTTTCACTGGGGGGGGAGGGGTCTGACAACATGTACCCAGAACCACCTGCCACAATGTTTTTGACCCATCAGGCATCGGGAACTCAACCCAGAATTCAAATGGTTGGCGGAGATTGTGGGAACTGTGGGATAGCTACAGTCGTCAGTCGCCCCTCCCTCACTGAGAGCAATGGCTGAGAATTGTTTCGCGCCTTTTTTCCGCGCAGACGCCATAGCACGGCAAGCATGGAGCCCTCCTAGATCGCTGCTGCAGTTATGAGCACTGTAAACAGCATGCGCATTATACTGCAGTGTATGCGGCACCAGGACCTGCAGAGGCAGGCGAGGAGGCGACGGCAGCTCGGTCACAAGAGTGATGAGGACATGGACACAGACTTCTCTAAAAGCACAGGCCCTGACAATTTGGACATCATGGTGGTAATGGGGCAGGTTCGTGCTTTGAATGCCGATTCTGGGCCTGGGAAACAAGCACAGACTGCTGGCACCGCATAGTGTTGCAGGTCTGGGATGATTCACAGTGGCTGCGAAACTTTCGCATGCGTAAGGGAACTTTCATGGAACTTTGTAACTTGCTTTCCCCTGCCCTGAAGCGCAAGAATACCAAGATGAGAGCAGCCCTCACAGTTCACAAGCAAGTGGCGATTGCCCTCTGGAAGCTTGCAATGCCAGACAGCTACCGGTCAGTCAGGAATCAGTTTGGAGTGGGCAAATCTACTGTGCGGGCTGCTGTGATCCAAGTAACCAAAGTGATCTTTGACCTGCTGCTATCCAGGGTAGTGACTCTGGGAAATCTGCAGGTCATAGTGGATGGCTTTGCTGCAATGGGATTCCCTAACTGTGGTGGGTGGTAGACGGAACGCATATCCCTATCTTGGGACCGGAGCACCAAGGCAGCGAGCACATAAGCCGAAAAGGGTACTTTTCAATGGTGCTGCAAGCACTGGTGGATCACAAGGGACGTTTCACCAACATCAACGTGGGATGGCCGGGAAAGGTAAATGACGCTCGCATCTTTAGGAACTCCGCTCTGTGTCAACGGCTGGAGCAAGGGACTTACTTTCCAGACCAGAAAATAACCATTGGGGATGTTGAAATGCCTATAGTTATCCTTGGGGACCCAGCCTACCCTTTAATGCCATGGCTCATGAAGGCACCCTGGACACAGGCACCCTGGACAGTAGTCAGGAGCTGTTCAACTATAGGCTGAGCAAGTGCAGAATGGTGGTAGAATGTGCCTTTGGACGTTTAAAAGCTTGCTGGTGCAGTTTACTGAGTTGGTTAGACCTCAGCGAAACCAATATTCCCATCGTTATTACTGTTTGCAGTGTGCTCCACAATATCTAAGAGCACAGCAGTGAGCATCAGAGAAGCTTTGAAAACCAGTTTCATGACTGGCCAGGGGGCTACGGTGTGAAAGTTCTGTTTGTTTCTCCTTGATAAAAACCCACCCCCTTGGTTCACTCTGCTTCCCTGTAAGCCAGCCACCCTTCCCTTCCCACTTTGATCATCGCTTGCAGATGCAACAAAGTCATTGTTGTTTAAAATTCGTGCATTCTTTATTACTTTGTCACACAAATGGCAGAATAACTGCCAAGGTAGCCTGGAGGGGTGGGGGAGGAGAGAAGCAACAGGTGGGGTGGTGGAGGAGGGAAGGACAAGGCCACAATGCACTTCAAAACTTATTGAATGCCAGCTTTCTGTTGCTTGGGCAGTCCTCTAGGGTGGAGTGGTTGGGTGGCCGGAGGGCGCCCCCCCCCCCATGGTGCTCTTGGACATCTGGGTGAGGAGGCTATGGAACTTGGGGAACAGGGCGGTTGGTCACACAGGAACTGCGGCGGCGGTCTGGGTTCCTCCTGCTGCCTATCCTGCTCAACAATACGCCGGAGAATATGAGTTTGATCCTTGAGTACCCTGAGCATTGCTTCATGCTGCCTTTCATCACGCTGACGCCACATCTCCTCTCGCTGGTCCCTCCTGTCCTCACGTTCATTTTGTGCTTTCCTGCACTCTGACATTGTCTGCCTCTACGCATTCTGCTGGGCTCTTTCATTGTGGGAGGACTGCATGAGCTCAGAGAACATGTCATCACGAGTGCATTTTTTTCCACTTTCTAATCTTCGCTAGCCTCTGGGATGGAGACGATACAGCGAGCATTGAAACATTTGCAGCTGCGGGAGGAAAAAAAAAGGGAGAGTAGTATTTAAAAAGATACATTTTAGAGAACAATGGGTACACTCTTCCATAGTGAACCAAGCTGTTAACATTACATAGCATGTGTGCTTTCTTTACAAGGTCGCATTTTGACTCTTATATTGAGGGCCTGCCGGTTGGAATTCCATGTTGGAATGGTTTCAAACAGCAGTGACCTCATGTCCCATAACAAGCACCCGTTGTGTTGACCATTCAAAAGGAGGGGCTGCAGTTTTCAGGTTAACGTGCAGCACAAACCTAATTAAAGCCTTCCACCCCACCCTGGGATGATCACTTCACCCCTTCCCCCCACCTTGTGGCGCACAGAGGGGATGATTTCTGTTCAGTCACAGGCAAACAGCTCAGTAGGAACGGCCACCTCTGAATATCCCCTTAATAAAATTTACCTATTTCAACCAGGTGCCCATGAATGATATCACTCTCCTGAGGATAACACAGAGAGATAAAGAACGGATGTTGCTTGAATGCCAGCAAACACCGAGACCATACACTGACATGCTTTGTTATGCAATGATTCCAGACTATGCACTACTGGCCTGGCGTGATAAAGTGTCTTTCCATGGCGGACGGAATAAGGCTGCCCTCCCCAGAAACCTTTTGCAAAGGCTTTGGGAGTACATCCAGGAGAGCTTCATTGAGATGTCCCTGGAGGATTTCCACTCCATCCCCATACACGTTAACAGCCTTTTCCAGTATCTGTACTGGCCGCAAATGCATCCCAAGTCTTCAGGGCAAATTAATCATTAAACACACTTGCTTTTAAACCATGTACAATATTTACAAAGGTACACTCACCAGAGGTGCCTTCGCTGCCTTCTAGGTCTGTGAGCCCGCCTTGGGTGGGTTGGGAGGGTACTGGGTCCAGGGTGATAAACAGTTCCTGGCTGTCCGGGAAAACGTTTTCTCCGCTTCCTTGCTATGCGCTAACTTCAACATCCTCTTCCTCGTCCCCTAAATCCGCATCCCTGTTGCATGAGAGTCCATTGACGGAGTCAAAGCACAGGGGTGGGGTAGTTGTAGGGGCACCCCCTAGAATGGCATGCAGCTCATCATAGAAGTGGCATGTCTGGGGCTCTGCCCCAGAGCAGCCATTTGCCTCTCTGTTTTTTTGGTAGGCTTGCCTCAGCTCCTTAAGTTTCACGCGGCACTGCTGCAGGTCCCTGTTATAACCTCTGTCCTTCATGCCCTTTGAGATTTTTTCAAATATTCCAGCATTTCGTCTTTTGGAACGGAGTTCTGATAGCACGGATTCATCTCCCCATACAGTGATCAGATCCAATACCTCCCGTTCGGTCCATGCTGGAGCTCTTTTGCGATTCTGGGACTCCATGGTCACCTCTGCTAATGAGCTCTACATGGTTACCTGTGCTGATCAGCTTGCGACACTGGAAATTAAATTCAAAAGTTTGCGGGGCTTTTCCTATCTACCTGGCCAGTGCATCGGAGTTGAGAGTGCTGTCCAGAACCGTCACAAAGGAGCACTCTGGGATAGCTCCCGGAGGCCAGTACCGTCGAATTGCATCCACATTACCCCAAATTCAACCCAGCAAGGTCGATTTCAGCACTAATCCCCTCGTCGGGTAGGCGTACCGAAATCGATTTTAAGAGCCGGCCCTCTAAGCCGACAAAAATGGCTTCGTCGTGGGGACAGGTGCAGGGTTAAATCGATCTAATGCTCCTAAATTCAACCTAAACTCCTAGTGTAGACCAGGGGTATGTTAAAGTCCTCCTGGAACTTTCAAGTACAGCTGGCATTTAAAAACCAACTCTTCAAAATGTGTTAGTTTACATATTAGTAATTATGTTTAGACTTCTTTTTTTAATGAAAGTGAAGATTTCAGGTATGTAAGTCCACTTCCCACTCTCCAACACAAATATATGTACTTCTGTCTGATTGCAAGTTATGTTGCATTGTATTTTGTTATCTTTTCTTGATAATTACTTGCTCTTAGGCCATGTCTAGACAGGGACACTCAGGAAAGTTAAAGCACGTAAGTTATAGCATGTTAGACCTGAATGTCTAATTCAGGAGTAAAGTAGACTTAATTTGTTGTAGCTTAATCCTCCTCTGAAGATGTTTACTCCTGAATGTGAGCATCCACATTGGGGTTTAGTGGGCTTTAACTTATGCGCATTAACTTCACACATTTCATTGATTCACCTTAACTTTCCTGAGTATCTCCATGTAGATAAGCCCTTACTTATCAGTGGTTCCTGCATCAGTCTTGAATGGTGGAAGAAAGAAAAGACCACATGGATTATGGGACTGAAGAAATGTATGTATGCCTTGGTGATGAATCTCGTTTTCAGAATCAGAGGTTGGAAAAAATGCTGATATGACTGTTTTTTGTAGAACCACTGTAATGGTTGGCATCTGTCTAATGTGTCATTGTTTCCTCACTCATGTGGATCCAAAATTTATAGTGCCTTTGAACATTCATTATATTTTGTATAGATAATTTGGAGGAAATTCAGAAGAGGGAGTTGAAGGATTTGAGTTAATTGGGGGAGTGAGAAACCTACATCTGAGAAGTTGATGTACAGGTACAGATACTATTACTTTCCAGAGGGTTGGGAAAAGATTCTGGCATTTCAATTGAGATCAGGAAGCAACGTGCAGCAAGGGAGGAGGTAAAGATAAGAGAGATCCCATAATGGTTTGGTTGATGAGACAAAAATGTTCAAGTGAACATTTCTGTAATATCTTTTCTTGATATTTTCTGAACATTTGGTATATTACCAGTTATATTTTTCAAAAGAAATTACAAATAAAGTTGGTACTTTGTCTAGAAAAAACTCCTCAATGTCTTGAGTCTACTGCTAATTCTTTTTTTTTTTTTAATATATTTTCTTTATTACTTTATCATCTCTTTTGCAACTTCTCAGTTACAGAGCTGGTTGTGTCTGCTGAGAGAAATATGTAGAGCTGTATATCATGGGCAGATTGATGGCACTGGAGCCTATATCAAGTCAGTTTCATCAAATGTTCTGATGTAAATGTTGAATGCAGAAAAAAGTGCCCTGGTGATAGGCACTATATGAAATCCTCAAACAGAGCTAAATAGAGCATTGCTACCTTTAGCCTAGTTTTTTAAGGTCAGTAACAACCATTCTGGTATGTTAATAATTAAAAGGAAATCTAATAGTCAAATCTGTTTGCATTTTCAAAACAACTGAATTAGCCCCAGTTGTTATCTCAGCAGATGTTATAAGATAAGAAAGACCTGGCCAGTATGTAATAGTTTATTTCCAGGGAAAAACCTTAATCCCATCCTAACTAAATCTTGTCTGGAAATTTCCATAAATTTTGGAATAGGTTGTGTAGGATGTTAATGCCACTGATGTTTTGTCCATTGTGGGTTTCTATAAGAGCCTGCTGTGTCCAGTAAATCTTAGTTGCACCTGAGGAATGGGACGAATAATTAAATCAATTAATAAAGTAAAATAGAATGAAGTAAAAAGAGAAACTTTGTTGTGAAATGCTGTTGCCTACAGAAGAGGACATCCAAAGATGCACATGGCAGCTTTAGCTTTAGGTTGCCATTCTGCCTGGTCTGGCACTCTACTGGGTATGTATTTCATGGTGCGTAGATATCACTACAGATGCCAAATGGAGATATAGATCCAACCATAAGTTAATGAATGTGTCTGTCTGTCTGAAAAGAATGCTCTGCTCATTGCTGCAAACAAAAGTATTTTTTCCACAGCTCAGGTCCAAAGAACATTTTGACGCTTGACCAATGGATACAGTTATTGGACTATTGGACTTAAAGTTAGGGAATATTTATTCAAAAGAGCATTCATTTTGAGAGCATTTGCACAGCCATTGAAAAGTCTTTTGTATATTTAGGAGCCATACAGTCATGGAGAAAAAATAATACCATACAACTTAAGTGATCACACAGCAAAAATAAAAGTATCAATTCTGAAAGCAATATGTACAGAAAATAGTTGACCAGCAATCAGTTTGACAAATACGGTTGCACAAACCTTGAATCAAATAAGTAACTCTAAAAATCAGACTGCTTATGGATATGTGAACAAATAGAAAAATGGACTGTGTTCATTCAGTTGTCCTCGGAGAATAATCCACCCAGCTCTAGCTAAGTGATATGGTGTGACACTGCCCAGAGGTACTCAGGTTTGAAAGGCACTTTTCTACTACCTGCCCTTAGGGTAAGGAAGCCTTGTCTGTGCCTGGTGTAGGTCAGTTCCCCAACATCTCCAGCCTCTAGCAACACAAGTATGCCATCTAGGCCACCAGAGGCCCTGCTCTTTCTTGACAGGTAAACAATAGGCACATTCCAATGCTCCCCTCCCACACCTTGAGTATCTCCCTGGAGTGCCCAACCCCTGATCCACTGGACACTTACAGAATTCCCAGATGCTCTGTTCCCAAAGAAACAGAACACCACAGTTTACCAGTTACACCACAGAACAGAACTCCTCTTAGCACACCACACTTAGAGAAATCAGGTATAAATATATTTGGCAAAGAACAGAGAGTCAAATGATAGCAAACAGAAGTGTTGGAAACAAAGTTTACATATAAAATAAAATCATAATATGCATACTAAAGCCTAAACTTAACTAATAAGATATTGTCGTGTCATAAGAGCAAAAGCTCACTCAGATTCCTTCCAACTTTTTACAGTGAGGCTTGGCTGTGATCTTCCATTCATGCAACAAGCATGTTGTCCTCTTGCCTCCTCAGTGGAATGACATCAAGTTTGTCTCTGTCTCTATACTTATAATCCAAAAATCCATAGTCTGTGCTTGTACATGGGATAACCCCACAACTTGTGTTTTCCTGTCTAGGGTATCTCCTGGAGACTTTTCAATCACTTGATTAGGATTTTGCTTAGACTGTAAATGGGCACTCATTGTGAGCCATACAATAATCTATTTACATGTAGACAGACAGATACATAAACATATTTTGCCTGAAAGAAACCCATTTTTCACCTTTTCTGGTGACCAGCCCCGAGTCACAGAGCACAAGAACATAATTTTCAGAATACATATACAACTCCTTACATATCTGTATATACATTTTGCAATGATTATGGGAACCAGTGTGACACAGGCTTTCGTTGGAGACCTTATATGACATTCTTTGGGGAATTAATATATAGATACCAGATTTAGAAGATCCCTGTAACCTTTATGGCCTGTGTGCTCTGCTAGTTGCCATCAAGAGGTCTCTGGGTCACATATGGGGCACCCACTTACTACTTTCACAAACTATCCAAACAATAGACGTTCACAGTTGATGGTTTCTGAGAGAAAGAAATGCTAGTTTAGGAATGATGATGGGACACGTATTTATTTCTGTTTTGGATATTTAAGCCAAAAATCTTATCTTGGAAAGTTTAGGGTTTGGTTTTTTTTTTTAAATTGTAGTTTCATACGTTACAAGGCTTAAAATGTAGCAGTCTCTAGATGCAAGTTAAAAATTGTGTCCTAACCCCTGGTTGGTGGTTTTTGCTTCTTTCTTTAGGTCACGTATTTAAAAATCTTTCCAAAACAAATGATCTGGTCTTGTGGTACCCTCCAGTGGTTTGCAAAAAGATAGGGTATTAATAATTAGTTTCTTCTTAGAAATCTTTGGGGAGGTAGCCAAGTTTAAATAGGGTAATTAGTTTATCTGGCTGTAATTTACATAAATTACGGAAACATAACATCATAGATGTATTTATCTAATTGCAGAAGTATGGTGTTCAATTATCCAGATAAACTGTATACTGCATTTATGGTTTTCATTCTGTGGTTAATTAGACTGTCTCCCTGAGAATTTGACTCACTTTCCTTGGAGAGTTAAATGGGAGCAAGGAAGATGTTAGAAAGGAATCAATATTTTATAAAAGACTCATTTTATTGGATATCATAACATGAAAATGGAAATTCTATATACGAAGAAGAGAACTTGGATATCCAAATTGCTAAAGTAGTACTACTTGGGATTTAAGTCTGTGATAATCAATTCTTATTTCTCAGATCATTCATCTTTGTGTAACTAGATTCTGAATGCTTCTAAAAGCACAGTTGAAGGAGAGGAGTTAAATTGCTTCTCTCCTAGGGTGTGTTTTCACTGAAGAGAAAGGGTCACTGCAGAGTTAGATTGTGATTGACATCCAGGTCTGAGCATACATGGGTCACCCTAGCCCGGGTGTGAGAAAACACTTGAAAAGTCCTACCCAAATTACTGTGTCCTCACTGGAGGTATAGTCACTCGTGTGTTGCCAGGACTTCTGGGGGCATATCCCATGATTCTTTTGTGATGCACTATTTGAGCTACTCTGACTCTTTCCCACTGAAAATTGTGGGAAGACATTTGAGGACTATCAGCCTGAATCCTCACTGCAAAATGGATGGATTACCAGCCCAAGTGAAAGCAGAACTAGGCTGTAACCCAGTCATGCCAGTTAGCCCACACTGAAACCCCCCCTTATCTGAGGTGAGAAGGTTTTGTGTTTGGATAGAAGTGGGGTATGGAGCAACATGTGAATAAGAGCCTGGGCTAACTCTCCAGTGAAGACATAAACCCAGATGCAGCGTTTACCTGCTGGGGAAATGTAACTGTCACTTCCATTATTGTATAGTTTTTTTCTTCCAAGCAGATGATGAATCTAGAACTACATTTCATTGGATCTTCCCCTTCAGGGCATTTGGGTTGTTTTTAAAGATTACTCTGATTATACTCCTGCCACTGACTCCTGTAACTGTACACATTTAAAACAAAACAAAAAAAAGTACTTTGGACCAAGGGGAAATTTTTCCTTCATAGACTTCCTATCTTCAGTTAATTTCTTTTGGGGTAGAGGAGGGAAGGTGAAACAGGTGGGAGTTCTTGTTTTTCCATTGCGGGTAGCTATTTTCAGAAATGTTGATACTACATATTGTTTTTATTTTCAGAATGTTGACACTGGAGAAGTGTCCCCTTAGTGGAGTCAACTGTTTCTCTGTTGTAAAATGTCCATCACCAACAGACTGATAGACTATGGGCCGAATACTCTGCTGACATAACTTCATTGATGTCAGTGGAATTATTCCAGCAGAGAATTTGGCCCCATGACAATAGATATGGGAGCTGCTAAGTCATTTTAAGGTATTTAAGCCTGGGGGAATGCCTCAGCTTGCTCCTGGCTTATCCAAAAGTTCCCACAACACAAATGTTGATGTTTGAAGGGAGGTGGCAGTCTCACCCAAGATCCTGAAATCTCCAGGGTAGATTCCTTGACCCTTATAGATATAACTGCATCCATCAACAGTTTCTTGGACTTTATCATAAAGTACATATTGGTTACATCCTAATTTCCTCTGCCTGAATACTTTAGTATGCAGCTAGCTCTTTCACTCTACATGTGGGTTGATGTTGAAGGATATTATAGCCAGATCTGGTATAAAAAGGTGCACGGTAGCATCTGCCTAATATGACTAAAAATATAGATGGTAGATCAAAAGGTTTTTGTCTTTTCACTTAAATTATTGCATGCACATAGTTGTCATCCCTTTAAGAAGAAAACAATGAATACATTGGGTGTGCGTATTCTTTGGTACGGCAACAAGAATAGCTATTTTGATGGATTTTTTAAAACAAATGTTTATTTTTAATGAGAAGATGGAGGCAACAAAGACAACACTACCACTGTTAATTGCCTGCCCACTTAAAAAGTTGGCCTCCATCAGGAATAATAGATTCAGGTGTTCTTCGAACGAGCAACAGGCTGTTTGGTTTCATATTTGGAGATATCAATATTTTAAGCCCTGTAACTCAAAATTCTTACAGATTTTTGAAAAATGTGAATTACATCAGTGGTTCTCAACCTGTGCTCCGTGGACCCCAGACTATGTCTGATGGGTCCACAGAAGGTTGTAATTACCATAGAACTGTGGTTTTCAATCTGTGTTCCAGACACCAGGGGGTCTGGTTGCAGGTTATCTAAGATTTTCAAAGGGGTCCTCACCTCCATTAGAAAAATTTTAGGGGTCCGCAAATGAAAAATGATTGAGAATCACTGGACTACATGACTCATCTACCAGTACTTCATTCTTAGGACCTGCAGATGGAAGAAAAGTTAAAAACTTCCTATTCCCAATGGCCAGTAATCTTCTCAGCTACATGACTGCTCTAATATTATTCAGCATTTCAAAATAAGATTGGAGAAATCTTCAAAATTGTGTTTGTGTGAAGTGCTCTTGAATTTAGAAACATCAAGGGAATCTGTTTCTGGAAGTCCACTCTGTTCAGGCAGAGACTGTTGAAACTGATAGATCATACATTTCCATGGAGAATGCATATATTTAATTAAAAACTAAATGAAAAAAAAAACAATTTGTATGTCAGTACTGTGGCAGACAGTCTCATACTTTGCTGAAACTTCCACTCTTCTTCCTTTACAACTACTGTAGCAGACAGGAAATTAAATGACCCAAAACAAAAGAAACAAAGAAACAAAAAAAAAAAAGTTTCCTTAATGTTGAAAGCCTCAGTATCAATAAAAAGGAAATTAAGATGAGACTAATTAGCATACCATATGCCTTGAAATTCCTATGCATAGATGTTTAACCACCTTAAGTCTTCCCTTTGAAATTATGCATTGAAGGCGATATGGACAATTTAAGTTGCAACATTGAATTCTCTTTTTGTGGATGTAATTGAGGCCATGGTTTCTCCACGTTGGGGTAAAAAAATGTGTCCTGTTTTGTTTGTTTTTGCTGTTGAAGCATAGGTTCTTCAAGTGCTGCCCCTGTGGGTGCCCCACTTCAGGTGTCGGTGCATCCCATCGCTGCTGATTGGATATTGTCGGTAGCAGTGCCTGATCGGGACACGCATGTGCAGTAGCTGTCTCGCAGTGCCATTGGTGATTGAACTAGCGCCTGCTCATCCTGACCCCCTCATTTCCTTCTCAACCATCCTCGGCGGTAGATGGCACTCCAGTGGCAGTATCATTTCTAGTACAGTGTACTACCATTCGGACAGTTGACAGCTCCACAAAACCCTTGCGGTGATAGATGCTCATCTGTGCAGACAGGGAATATTGATATTCCCATACTTAGACAATTGCCTACTAAAAGGCCCTACCTGGACAAACATGACACATCACTCGACAAACCATCTCTCCGCTTCACTCCCTAGGGTTACAAATCAACGAAAAGAAATCTACCCTAACTCCAGTACAACTGGACTTCATAGGAACACAGCTGGACTCTGTAGAGGCCAAAGCTTCACTACCGATTCACAGTGATGACCTCTCTCATATTGGTGATCTCAGCCCTGGGTGTCTGCACGAATCTGTGAACAACTCTTTGGACACAGTGCGGCCACCGCTTTTGTTGTAAAACACACCAGACTATGCTTGCGCTGCTTTCAGGGCTGAATTCAGTGTATATTCCACAAAAGCCTACACAAAAGACTCATGCTGACCGCAGAAGTCCTACATTCACTACGATGGTGGACAAACCCAACAAACGTGTGCTCAGGCATCCCGTTTCAACAAGATCCGCCATCCTTACCAGTCACAACAGATGCCTCACTTATCGGATGGGGAGCTCACCTAAACCAACATACAACCCAAAGCAAGTGGTCCCCCACGGAAACCCACTTACACATCAACCTGCTCGAATTACACATGATCTGCAACGCGTGCCTACATTTCCTCCCTATTACACTGGTCTACAATTTTTGAGAAGTCGTCTGCTTCAGAGATAAAATGTGCTATTTATTATATATTTTGATGTGCTGAATTCAAATATGACAATTAAAACAACTGATTGGCTACTGTTTCCAAGATATTTAAGTTTTTACATTTTATGTCTATGTATATTGTGTAGATAGTAGAGTTTTAATCATAAATTGTAAACCTAGGTCTTTTCATGTGTTTATGGTTGCTTTACATGATAATATTTCATCTGTCCTGTTTATGTAACACTTTAAAAATCAGCAAAAGGATTATATAAATAAAATTTATTATGAAACAAAAGGCAAAAAACTATTATGTACATAGTTTATTCAGTGTCTATTCAGTGCTTCTTGGCTTGTCTCTTGTATTCATTAAATGGAGCATCTCTTGTCACTGTCTAGCAATAGTCTGCAAGCATTGATGGGCTCCATTTGCCCTGATAGCGTTTCTCCATTGTTGCAATGTCCTGGTGAAATCGCTCGCCGTGCTCGTCGCTCACTGCTCCGCAGTTCAGTGGAAAAAAATCTAGATGAGAGTGCAAAAAATGTATCTTTAGTGACATGTTGCAACCAAGGCTTTTGTATGCCTTGAGGAGGTTTTCCACCAACAACCGGTAGTTGTCTGCCTTGTTGTTTCAGAGAAAATTTATTGCCACTAACTGGAAGGCTTTCCATGCCGTCTTTTCCTTGCCACGCAGTGCATGGTCAAATGCATCATCTCGAAGAAGTTCACGAATCTGAGGACCAACAAAGACACCTTCCTTTATCTTAGCTTCACTTAACCTTGGAAATTTTCCACGGAGGTACTTGAAAGCTGCTTGTGTTTTGTCAATGGCCTTGACAAAGTTCTTCATCAGACCCAGCTTGATGTGTAAGGGTGGTAACAAAATCTTCCTTGATTCAACAAGTGGTGGCTGCTGAACACTTTTCCTCCCAGGCTCCAATGACTGTCGGAGTGGCCAATCTTTCTTGATGTAGTGGGAATCTCTTGCACGACTATCCCATTCACAGAGAAAACAGCAGTACTTTGTGTATCCAGTCTGCAGACCAAACAAGAGAGCAACAACCTTCACATCGCCACACAGCTGCCACTGATGTTGGTCATAGTTTATGCACCTCAAAAGTTGTTTCATGTTGTCACAGGTTTCCTTCATATGGACTGCATAACCAACTGGAATTGATGGCAAAACATTGCCATTATGTAGTAAAACAGCTTTAAGACTTGTCTTCGATGAATCAATGAACAGTCTCCACTCATCTGGATCGTGAACTACGTTGAGGGCTGCCATCACACCATCGATGATGTTGCCGGCTACAAGATCACCTTCCATGAAGAAGAATGGGACAAGATCCTTTTGACGGTCACGGAACATGGAAACCCTAACATCACCTGCCAGGAGATTCCACTGCTGTAGTCTGGAGCCCAACAGCTCTGCCTTACTCTTGAGTAGTTCCAAATCCCTGACAAGGTCATTCAGTTCACCTTGTGTTATGAGGTGTGGTTCAGAGGAGGAGGATGGGAGAAAATGTGGGTCCTGTGACATTGATGGTTCAGGACCAGAAGTTTCATCCTCTTCCTTGTCTGACTCAAGTGAGAATGATTCTGGTGCATCAGGAACCGGCAGTCCTTCTCCATGGGGTACTGGGCATATAGCTGATGGAATGTTGGATAATGCACAGTCCACTTTTTCTTCTTTGACACACCTTTCCCAACTGGAGGCCCCATGCAGAAGTAACAATTGCTGGTATGATCTGTTGGCTCTCTCCAAATCATTGGCACTGCAAAAGGCCTAGATTTCCTTTTCCTGTTCAACCACTGGTGAAGATTTGTTGCACAAGTGTTGCAGCATATGTGTGTGGCCCACCTCTTGTCCAGATCTCCAATTTTGCAGCCAAAATAAAGGTGATAGGCTTTCTTAACCATAGTGGTTATACTGCGCTTTTGTGATGCAAAAGCCACTTCACCACAAACATAGCAGAAGTTATCTGCACTGTTCACACAAGTACGAGGCATCTCTGCTCACTTTGGCTAAACAGAAATGTGTCCCTTTGCAAAATCAAACACTGACAAATAAGAGCACGACACTATGATTTCTAGAGCTGATATAGGGCAAATTTGTTCAGCAGAGTGATTTAAGTTTCGTTATGATTACATCATCCATGACTTCTAGGAATAACATGATGCAATTCATATCATGTATGACGCAATACCAGCTTCAGATTGCATTATTCATTGTTTTGCCTAAAAAGCAAGTACTGTCCAAACCCAGTCATAGATCCAGTCAAAGATGTATTTTAGTAATTTCTGGTTTAAACTGAGATCCCTTCCCTTTATAACTCACTTATCCTCCGCCATTCCCAAGTCAAGGGTCGTATATACTGACCCAATAGCATATCTTGAAAACTAGAGCCAATCAACAATTTTAAGCATCATTTTGGTTCTCAGTGACCCAGAATTAGTAAAGTTTGACTACATTTATTTCAGAAGCATTTTGGCTGTAGAGCAGTGTTATATGAGGCAAAACGATAAGGATCCTGACAGACATCATCATGTGTATGTTCTATGTAAACCATCAGGATGGGGCACGTTCCCACTCCTTATGCACAGAGGCCCTAAAACTATGGAACTGGTGTACTAAACACAACATGTCTGTTACAGCAGGATATCTCCCAGGCCGAGTGAACAGGATGGCAGACACTTTAAGCAGACAGTTTTCCTAGGAGCATGAATGCGAACTGAATGACGAAATAACACAACACGTATTTCACATGTGGGGATCACCACACATAGATCTGTTCACGACATCAGTAAACAAGAAATGCCAAAAGTTTTGCTCACGAGCAGGACTTGGAACACAATCCATGGGGGACGCTTTTCTCATCAAATGGAATGCTCCTCTCCTATACGCATTCCCACCGATACCTCTGATCTCCAGAGTGATACACAAAATACGAACCAACAGAGACAAAATAATACTCTTAGTACCAACATGGCCCAAATAGACTTGGTTTCCTTACCTGACACAAATGGCAATCCGCACACCGTTCACTCTCCCTCCCCTATGGAAATTTCTCTCTCAAGATGATAGTCAGGTCCTCCACCCGGACCCAAAGAGGCTTCACCTGAATGCATGGCTCCACCCCGACAAACTTGTCTGCTCAGAACAGGTAAAACAAGTGTTAATAAACAGTAGGAAGCACAACATACATACCTACCTACCTCCAAAAATGGAAAAGATTCCAGGGGGGCGGGGGGCAGCAGATAGCTCAGTGGTTTGAACATTGGCCTACTAAACCCAGGGTTGTGAGTTCAATCCTTGAGGGGGACCATTTAGGGATCTGGGGCAAAAATCTATCTGGGGCTTGGTCCTGCTTTGAGCAGGGGGTTGGACTAGGTGACCTCCTGAGGTCCCTTCCAACTCAAATATTCTATGATTCCTGTGGTGCCGAAACAAGCAACTATCTGCAGGCCGGGCACCACTTCCACTAATCATTGATTATTTATTATCCCTAAAGAACTCAGGACTTGCTAGGACTTCACTTAGAGTTTACCTTGCGGCCATCATGGCCTTCCATCAACAGGTAGACGTCGGTATTCGCCCACCTGATTACCAAGTGATTCCTAATGGGCATACAGAATATGTCCCCAGACATCTGAGAACCCACACTTGCATGGGACTTAAATGTTTCTTAAAAGTCTAACCAGAGCTCCTTTTGAACCTTTAGCCACATGCTCATTACGTCACTTATCTATGAAAGTGGCATTTCTGGTCACCATTACATTGGCATGAAGAGTCAATGAGATAGGGGCTCTCATGGCTCACCCCCCATACACAATATTCTTTGACACTTAGAACACATCCTAAGCGTATGCCCAAACTATCATCTTCATTCCACCTCAAACAACCAATTCACTTATCTACATCCCACCCAAAACCACCCACTAACGTTCAAGAGGCAATCCTGCACACATTGGATGTGCACTGTGCTTTAGCCTTTTACCTAGACAGAACAAGGCCCTTACGTAAATCAGTTAGACCCTGTGTCAACAATTGAATGATCAAAGGGCTCTGCCATATCAACACAAAGATTATCCAAATGGATATCCAGCTGTATCAATACATGCTATTCACTATGCAATACTAAAGCCCCTCCGGGCATCAGAACCCACTTGACAAGAGCTTTAACTACCTCCATAGCATTCCTGCACAATGTTCCCATTCTAGACATCTGCCAGGCAGCCACATGGGCCTCTGAACATACCTTCACGAACCACTATGCAATTACTCTCAGTTCAAGCTCAGACACAAGGTGAGGCCTCATGGTACTAGCCTCAGCTACTAACTCCACTCTGAAGCCCCTTCCATCCTCATGAGGGCACTGCTCTACATTCACCTGAAGTGGAGCACCCACAAGGACAGCACTCGAAGAAGAAGAGAAGGTTATTTTGTGCAGTAACTGAGGTTCTTCGAGATGTGTGTCCCTGTTGGGTGCTCCACTATGCATTCTCCTCCCCTCTACTTTGGAATTTGCAATAAAGACTCTATGGTAGAGAAGTAACTGAGGGGGTCGGGATGCATGGGCATCAGTTGAATCGCCAATGGCATCGCAAGACGGCTACTGCACACGTGAGTCCTGACCAGCCACTGCTACCGAAAATCTCTGATCAGCAGCGCCAGGACACACTAACACCTGAAGTGGAGCACCCACAGGAACACACATCTCGAAAAACCTATTTACTGCACAAGGTGAGTAACCTTCTCATGGTAGCATGGAAAAGGATGAAAATTGCAGAGTTTAGGTGAGATTTTCGAAAGTGCTCAGTAGTGGCCTAAATCCATATTCATTTTAGTATGTGATCATATAAAGACAGTAGCATAATACATATAAACAAGGGAAGGGGGGCATTTGCTAACTTATTGAGTGCTTAACTTTTCAACCTTTGCATCCTTATGACATTTTTGTTTGTGTACATTAATACACAAAGATGATACACTCACTTTTCATTTCTGTGTTTTTGTGTGAAATATGTCACTTAACAGTAAATATCTTCCAGTCCCAGGCACACTTTTAACTACATCACAGTCTTTAATTCTGCCTCCCTCAACATTCCCTTTTGCATATGCCCTTTCACCATACTACGCTCTCCCAAAAGTAACAGTTATGGATATTTAATGTAGTTGAGAAGGGGGTGGTGTAGTAGAGGGAATTATAGAAGATTTGTCTTCCTAGAAGAGAAAAGTAAAATATGGCAGTTGTGGAAAAGATAAGTGTCTGTGGGGGGGGAAATAGACAGTATATACTGTTAAGTGACTTAATTTTTCAATTTTCTGCTTTCATATTAGGTATGTTGTATGTAGCAGCCTTAACTGCTTCACAATCTTTTTTGTATTATGTTGCTAGTTATCTTTTAATATTTAGGCAAGCAAGGGGGGAAGGATTGGACAGCTATGTGGGGATAGAAGTGAAGCTGCTGACAGATTTTATCCATCAGTAGCCATACATAAAACCTTCTCCATTATAAGAAATTCTGACACAAGTGTAGCTTCTGACAAAGACTGTATGTGCATACACACACAATTTATCTGTCAGCAATTGCTGGTGCATACATTTTCAGTTATGACAAATAAAAATTAAATCCATATTTTAAAAAAATCAAAATATTTGCTGCACCATATCTATTCAACATCCTCCCCTCCATCAGTTTTTGTTTTGATAGGCAAGGTGTTTTAACGGTATCAGTGAACAAAGGAAAATTGGGCTGCCATGGTCAAACCTCAGCCAGAGCCCTGTTTAAAACACTTCCTAATAAAATATTTTTAAAACTTATATAGAAAATTCAAAAGACAGAGAAACTATTGCTGAAAAAATTCACACCAGAAGGCCACCTACTTTTAATGGAAAACATGAATTTGTCACATTTTAGAAGGTAATCTTAATTATGTAACTACAACCAGCACCTCTACAAAAATATATGAATATGAATATTTTTAGTAATGGTTTTATATAAAAGCAGCATATATTTTATAAAATACCTATTCCAAGAAGAAAAAATGCACATTTATATTTTGTTGTTGAAAAACAACTTTTTTGTGGAACTCTACACATAGTCTTGGTAACAGCTCTGCAGCTGTTATGAATCACTTTTTACCAATTGAGAATCTGCCCCACACACCGTACAAAATGGACTGCCATATGACAGAGATTTCAAAGACTTTCCAGACTAAATGTAGTGATTATGGATACCATATTTGCACTAGATTCTAATCATTCTCCCTTTATATGGACCAATTCTGCAAATATAAATAAATAAAATAAGCTTGACAAGTAACACACAAATCACAGCAAGAAAAGATAGAGTGAGGAAACCAGTAACTACAGACCTCCTTCTGCCACTATCTAAAGTGTACATTCTATCATCTGCTTCCTGAACAGGGAATACTAAACAGTATTACTAGCATACTCAGTAACTGTAGAAATATACACAATACTGTAAATGTGTATCACAGCAAAGCCCAAACAAAAAAACTTGAGATAATTTCAGGCTACCACACATTTAAAAAAGGATATTCTCACTACTTCTCTTTGATCAGAATCAGTTTATATATAAACTAGCAAAAGACAACATGCCAGATTTTGCATTTGTGAGAACTGCACAGCAAAATACTAAGAGGTTGTCGACACTACCGCTTAAGTCGATGAAGTTACATCGACTTAAAGGGGTGTCCACATTGTGCTATGTTGGTGGGAGATGCTCTCCTGCTGACACAACTTCCGCTTCCCATTGAGGGGGAGTAATTATGCCAACGGGAGCGCACGCTCCCATTGGCATAGCGCATCTTTACCAGACATGCTACAGTGGTGCAGCTGCACCAATGTAGCGCGGTAGTGTAGACTAGCCTTAAGTAGTGTTGAGAAAAAGGATAGAACAGATCTAGATCACTTTTCCAGTATGAATTACACATCCTGGTTGACAAGACGATAAAACTTTATTCCACTGAAAAATTGCTCTCACAAGAGAAGAGCTGTCTAACACTAACTGAAGTAAAAACAACTGAAAACACACATCCCTCACAGTATAGCAAGTTCAGGTCAGACTAATAACACCAAATATATGACACACAGATCACGCACAAGTGAAAAACTACAAAAAACTCCATACCCAAGGAACAAAGGTGAACCAAAAAAGCAAACAGTGTTTTTATTATATATATATATATATATATATATACACATACACACACACACACACACACACGAGAGAGAGAGAGAGTCAGTCCTATATTGTTGCTTTGATACACAAAAGCTGTTATAAAACAAGTTTCCAAATGAAATTTTTTCTTTATTTGATTTTTCAAGGCATATTGGGTCCTCGTTGCATAAATTGCTTCGGTATTCTCTGATGAAAGCAACTACAAAAATGGAAAGTTATTTACTCAGTAAGTATAGATATATTATGACAATTTAAATGCAATATCTAAAAATAATTGATTCTTCACAGCACTGAATTCCTGGTGGTGCACAGTAGATCTACAGCAGTGATTTCTTATCAGAAAACAGTAAAAGTGTTGTAATTTATGTAAATCTATAAAGGAAGTAAGTAATTGTAAAACTCACTTCTCTCTTATCTAGTACTTACAATTGTCAAACGTTTTAAAATTTCCTTTTATCAAAACTTTAAGTTATAAGCAACTTGGTACATTTCAGAAAAGTATAATATAATTTACTGTAATACACAGATTGACAGAACAAAAGAAAGAGTAGGCAAAAATACCACTTAATACAGAGACATCTATTCATACCACCAGTCAACAAAAGAATACTATTATCTAAACAAGCTAAAGTCCATGTGAGCCGTTCAAGAATTATTGTTGATGTTACTGATGCTGAGGATATGAGTCTTATGAATGTCTGTACCTTTACCAGTGTTACACCGACTCTCCTTTCCATTTGATCTTCTGACGTGACTATTTAATCTTTCTTTTTAAAATAAAATTAAAACCCCTTAATTTCACTTAAACCACCACCACACAAAAAAACAAAACAAAAAACACATAGGCACAACCTAGCAGTTTTTCCTAATAGATTTGTAGCATCAAAGACTAAAACTTGAAATTGCTTCTATTGAAATATTTTGTGCTCGTTTTCTTCAAAATTGTGTATAAAACAAACTAGCTCTAAAATATATATATATATATATTCCCAGCAGATGGCAGCAACATACTGTTCAAGAATTTAAAAATATATTCATTTGTAATATATTTTACTTTGATTATGCATTAAACAGACTGCACTAGATTTATTACAGATTGCATTTGTAGAGACTAATAATCTTGTTTTTAGATAGCACTGTTCATGTTAGAGGATCCCAAAGAGCTTTACAAACCATATACAGACAAAATTACATGTTATGCTGAAAGGAGCTTGGCTTTGGGATCAAATGTAGTGACTGCTTTAGGATTGGAAGTAGGGCTGATAAGCGATTAAAAAAATCAATTGCGATTAATCACACAATTAAAATTATTTGAGATTAATGGCACTGTTAAACAATAATAGAATACCATTTATTTAAATATTTTGGATGTTTACTACATTTTCAATTACACTACAAAGTGTACAGTGCTCACTTTATTTTTGATTACAGATATTTGCACTATAAAAAAAAAGAAATATTTTTTCAGTTCACCTAATACAAATACTGTGGTGCATTCTGTCTATCATGGAAGTTGAACTTACAAATGTAGAATTATGTACAAAAAAAACCTGCCTTCAAAAATAAAACAAAGTCAACTCAGTCCTACTTCTTGTTCAGCTAATTGCTCAGACGAATGATTTTTTACACATTTGCAGGAGATAATGCTGCCCGCTTCTTGTTTACAATGTCACCTGAAAGTGAGAAAAGGCTTTTGCATGGCATTGTAGCCAGCGTCGCAAGACATGTGCGTGCCAGATGCGCTAAAGATTCATATATCCTTTCATGTTTCAATCACCATTCCAGAGGACATGAGTCCATGCTGATGACAGATTCTGCTCGATAACGATCCAAAGCAGTGCAGCCCGACGCATATTCATTTTCATTATCTGAGTCAGATGCCACCAACAGAAGGTTGATTTTCTTTTATGGTGGTTTGGGTTCTGTAGTTTGTGTGTCAGTGTTTTGCTCTTTTAAGACTTTTAAAAGTATGCTCCACACCTCGTCCCTCTCAGATTTTGGAAAGCACTTCAGATTCTTGAACCTTGGGTCGAGTGCTGTAGCTATCTTTAGAAATCTGATATTGCAATCTTCTTTGTGATTTGTCAAATCTGTAGTGAAGTGTTCTTAAATCGAACACCATATGGGACTACCATAACACACAATATATGGCAGAATGAAGATAAAACCATGGAGCAGGAGACATACAAATCTCCTCCAAGGAGTTCAGTCACAAATTTAATTAACTCATTGTTTTAAACATGTATCATCAGCATGTCCTCTGGAATGGTGGTCAAAGCATGAAGAAGCATGTGAATGTTTAACAAATCAGGCATGTAAATACCTTGCAACGCTGGCTACAAAAGTGCCATGCGAACGCCCGTTCTCACTTTCAGGTGATGTAAATAAGAAGCGGGCAGCATTATCTCCCATAAATATAAACAAACTTGTTTGTCTTAGCAATTGGCTGACCAAGGAGTAGGACTGAGTGGACTTGTAAGCTCTAAAGTTTTACATTGTTTTGTTATGGAGTGCAGTTATGTAATAAAAAAAATATATTTGTAAGTTGCACTTTCATGATAAAGAGATTGCATTACAGTACTTGTATGAGGTGAATTGAAAAATACTATTTCTTTTCTTTTTTACAGTGCAAATATTTGTAATCAAAAGTAATAAAGTGAGCACTGCACACTTCGTATTGTGTGTTGTAATTTAAATAAATATATTTGAAAATGTAGAAAAACATCCAAAAATATTTAATCAATTTTTATTGGTATTCTATTGTTTAACAGTGCGATTAAAACTGTGATTAATCATGATTAATTTTTTTGAGTTAATCACGCGAGTTAACTGCAATTAATTGACAGCCCTAATTGGAAGCAAAGAATAGTTTATTTGATTGAAAATGCAGAGTAAATTTAGATAGGCGTAAAACACTTAACCAAGTTAAAATTTTGACTAAGGTGTTGTGGTTAACCATTTTGGATGTAAGAGCTTACAAAAAAATCTCATTGTCATTTACTTGATTTCTCCATGCTGATGGCCCACATTATTCAATATGAAACACATTAACAAATGTGGATAGCATTAGTGTATTTTATAGACTAAAAAGTACGTGTTATATATTTATTTTAGTAAAGGCTGTTATTCTTCCAGCCCTCCTGGACTCTAAGCAGTCCCTTTGTTCGCCCCTTGTTAGCAAGGATCACTGCACACCATCACTAGATGGTGGCATAACAAAAAAAATATCTCCATTGTCCCCTTAATAGCAGAAGTTGCTGCACTCCACAGGGTAGCAGCATAGGGGAAGCCCATGTTTGCCCTGTGCTGTGCTTCTGAGTACTAGGAATCCTAATTAACCAAGCTATCAGTAGTTAATCCACCTCCCAAGAGGCAATCTAGGTTGAAGAAAAAATTCTTCCGTCAATCCAGCGCGGTCTAGCATGGGGGCTAGGTTGATGCATGTCTCTCAGGGTGTGGATTTTTCACACCCCGAGTGATGTAACTATGCCAATATAAGTTTTCAGTGTTGACCAGCCCTTTGTCACCTGACACTGTTGCTTAGCTTGACTCCCCCTGGAGGAGAAGATAAGTGTAGCACAGGTGCTTCCCCTTAAAGGGCCAGCTAACCATGTGTCATCTTGGCTAATTAAAAGTAACCTATCAGAACTATCCTGTGTAATAGTCTTCTCTTAAAATTGAACTGAAGGTCTTCTGTTACACATCGCTTTCCTGGCAAGTTGTTGCTCCCACTCTTTTCTGATCAAATAAACTCTTAAGTAGAGAACTCTACACTTCCTGGGACTTCTCTACACATCAGAGTTGCGCCACTTTACAGCTTTAACTATGTTAGTATAGCTGTAGTTCCCCTTGTGCAGACACAGGGTATGTCTACACTACGAGAGTAGTTCGATTTTACTTAAATCGAATATGTGGAATCTATATTACGAAGTCCACACTAAGGACAGTAATTCGACTGTGTGAGTCCACACTAACAGGGCAAGCGTCGACATTGGAAGCGGTGCACTGTGGGCAGCTATCCCACAGTTCCCGCAGTCCTCGCTGCCCATTGGAATTCTGGGTCGAGCCCCCAATGCCTACTGGGGAAAAAAAATGTGTCGAGGGTGGTTTTGGGTAACTGTCGTCATCCAACTGTCGTCACTTCCGCCCTCCCTCCCTGAAAGCGCCGGCGGGCAATCAGTTCGCGCACTTTTCTGGTGAGTGACAGCGTGGACGCCACAGCACTGCAAGCATGGAGCCCGCTGCGACCATTGCTGCAGTTATGGCCGTTGTCAACACCTCGCACCTTATCATCCACCTTTTCCAGAGGCAGATGCTGAGAAATCGGGCGAGGCGGCTACGGCAGCGCGGTGAGGACATGAAGTCTGAGAGTGGCACAGACCTCTCACAAAGCACGGGACCCTGCGCCGTGGACATCATGGTGGCAATGGGTCATGTTGATGCTGTGGAACGGCGATTCTGGGCCCAGGAAACAAGCACGGACTGGTGGGACCGCATAGTGCTGCAGGTCTGGGATGAATCACAGTGACTGCGAAACTTTCGCATGCGGAAGGGAACTTCCCTGGAACTTTGTGAGTTGCTGTCCCCTGCCCTGAAGCGCAAGGACACCTGGATGCGAGCAGCCCTGACTGTCCAGAAGCGAGTGGCCATAGCCCTCTGGAAGCTTGCAATGCCAGACAGCTACCGGTCAGTCGCAGACCACTTTGGCATGGGCAAATCTACCGTGGGGGTTGCTGTGATACAAGTAGTCAACGCAATCGTTGAGGTACTGCTGTCAAAGGTAGTGACCCTGGGAAACGTGGAGGTCATCATAGATGGCTTCGCCGCGATGGGATTCCCAAACTGTGGTGGGGCTATAGATGGAACTCACATCCCTATCCTGGGACCGGACCACCAGGCCAGCCAGTACATTAACCTAAAGGGCTACTTTTCAATGGTGCTGCAAGCACTGGTGGACCATAGGGGACGTTTTACAAACATCAACGTCGGATGGCCGGGCAAGGTTCATGACGCTCGTGTTTTCAGGAACTCTGGTCTGTTTAGACGGCTGCAGGAAGGTATTTACTTCCCAGACCAGAAAATAACTGTTGGGGATGTGGAGATGCCTATAGTGATCCTCGGGGACCCAGCCTAACCGCTAATGCCCTGGCTCATGATGCTCTATACAGGTGCCCTGGATAGTGAAAAAACTCTTCAACTACCGTCTGAGCAAGTGCAGAATGGTGGTGGAGTGTGCTTTTGGACATCTCAAGGGGAGATGGAGAAGCTTACTGACTCACTCTGATCTCAGCGAAACCAATATCCCCATTGTTATTGCAGCTTGCTGTGTGCTCCACAATCTCTGTGAGAGCAAGGGGGAGACCTTTATGGCGGGGTGGGAGGTTGAGGCGAATAGCCTGGCTGCTGATTACACCCAGCCAGACAGCCGTGCGATTAGAAGAGCCCAGCAGGCGCACTGTGCATCCGGGAGGCTTTGAAAGCTAGGTTCCTGAGTGAGCAGGGTAACCTGTGACTATTACGTTTGTTTACAGAGAAGCTGAACCTGCCCCCGTTTCTTTACCCAGTGAATGTTCACTATCCTCTCCAGTTTCATACCCCGTTCACCCCCTTCCCCCCCCTTCCAACACACATTTAAAAATAAAATCACTGGAACTTTGTTAATGAACACAGTTTTCTTTATTATGGATTTCGTGGTAAAGTGTTGAAACTGGGACGCAGACTGTGGTGGGGAGCGGGTGTAGTGTAGTGATGCAAAGGACGTTTCTAAACCGAGGAATGACATGCTCCTGCTTCTAGAGTGGTCCGCACTGGTGGACTGGTTGTTTCAATGGAGCCTGCCACCCCTCCTGTTCGGGACTCTGTGTGTGGGGGCTATGTGACTTTCTGGCAGGGGGAGGACAGTTACAGATCCCCTGCTGCGTGGCTCTGTGATCCAGGATAAGGACCGCTGCATAAGATCTCTAACCACCTTCCCCCGCCACAAAGTCACATAGCGCCCCTCCCTCCCCCCCCCCAAAAAAATGAAAACCACCTCCCAGACTGACCAGGGTGCCTAGTGACTGCAATGTGTGTGTGACCTGCTGCTGAACCTGCCCCCGTGTCTGTACCCTAGTAAAGGTGACTGTCCTGTCCAATTACCAACCCCCTTCCCCCCCTTCAAACAGACTGTCCTCTTAAAAAAACCATGATGGAAACAGTAATTAACAGAAACGTATTTTTTATTAGCAACTACACAGTTAGGGGATGAAACTGGGATGGGGGCTTGGGTGAGGCGGGAAGGAAAGGACTTACCAAATTTTGGGGAATGACAGCCTTCTGGTACTTGAGCAGTCTGCAAGGGTGGAGTGACAGTTTTCACGGACTCTGCTGCCCCTCCTTCTTGGTACTTTGGATGAGGAGGGTATGGGACTTTGTGGCGGGGGAGGGTGGTTACAGATAGACTGCAGCGGGGCTCTGTCCTCCTGCCTCCGGTCCTGCAGAACATCCACAAGGTGCCGGAGCGTGTCTGTTTGCTCCCTCATTAGTCCAAGCAGCGTTTGAGTCACCTGTTGGTTTTCCTACCGCCACCTCTCCTCCCGTTTGCTGTGTGCTCGCTGGTATTGTGACATGTTCTCCCTCCACTGGGTCTGCTGGGTTGCCTCGGCTTGGGACCTTCTTTTGTGGTCAGAGGTGGTAGTGACAATGTTCGGGAGTCTTGAATTCCTATTAGGTAGCACTTCAGTGTTGCAACTTAACCAGTCAACCACGCACCTCATTTGGAACCAGAAGTACACAATCAGACAATAGCAGAGACTAGACAAAAAAAAAAAAAAAAGGGGAGGAGAGGGCAAATACACAGTACTGCACTCTGTTAAACAGACTACTAAAAATAAAGGGAAAGTTTAAAAAAAATTAACAAGGTAAGGAAACTTTCTATGCTCGTTTCATTTAAATTAAGATGGTTAAAAGCAGCATTTTTCTTCTTTATAGTAAAGTTTCAAAGCTGTATACTATTAAGTCAATGTTCAGTTGTAACCTTTTGAAAGTACCATAACATTTTGTTCAGAGTTATGAACGTTTCAGTGTTTCAAACAACCTCCATCCCAAGGTGTTCATAACTCTCAGGTTCTTCTGTACTTGAACTGGACAGTATATACCTATCTCAGCTATTGTTTCAGACTGCATGCAGATTCAGGAAGAGAACTTTATATACTCTTCATGTTTGAAAGGTTGCCCTCACAGAACAGTTCCCTGGCCATCGTGAACAGTGCCTTGCTGTGCTATAAACAGTTTTCTAAATGATGCAACAAACCCTGATCTACATAAAGCTTTCACATGTTTTGAAGAAGAGTATATAGACATCAGTTATGGCTGAAGTTTGTTATAATATGGTTTGGATAGCCAAAGCATAGAGTTGACTCTGAAATTAGATGCACTAGTGTGTACTCCAGTGGAGCTCTATGCCACTGCATGGATTTATGCTAGTGCATGCAATGGCAGGATTGTGGCCCATATTACTTTATACAAATCTGTTGTACGCTGGGTCTCTACAGGAATTCAAACTCTTTGTTTTGTTTTTAAACTGATAACATTTTTTCCTCACTCACATTGAATATCTAACCTGTATAAATAATGCTGGTACAGGAAAAAAAAAATATCAGGGAAAACTTTGTGTGAAAATTTCTACCAATTTCCCTCCCAATGCTCTGAAAATTTTTCCATCAACATTATGAAATTAGAAAATTTTTGTCCAGCCCTGGGTACATGATCCACTTCAGCCACAACTAAAATATAAATATTGCTTAGGTATGCTAAATACTGTTGAAAGCCCTGTGTAGATTCAGCCATAGTGGGGTTCCTTGGATAATAAGCAATCAAAACAATTAAAAACCAAAACAGTTTAATGTAATTTATTTGAAATGCTTCCATAAAAGTTTAAGGCCATTATACACAAATATTTCATCAACACATACATTCTCTCCTCTTTTCCATAAGTCAATACTTTACATGCTTTTTGCTAACACTTTGGCCAACAGTTGTCATACCAAAAGTTCATAGCCTAATATATTTTGTATTTTTCCCCCCATCAATAACATGTTCCCTTGTCCTATTCTTCTTCACTGGCATGCTCAAACATTCTACTCTAAAAATGAAGCAGTTTAAATAAATTACAAGCCTGCAATAGAAAAAATTCACAATGTTTTAAAAACTATAAATACAGAAATATGGTCTACAGGGTAAAACTGACAACAGTATTTTTTTTTAAAGTAATATACCTTGTTTTTATATTGATTATCTTGCCACACTGATTCCTTTAATGCACTTCATGACATATATACAAGGTAAGTGACATTTTATTTACTGCTTTCTTTCTGTAAACTTATAAACACACATGAAACAAACATTTTTGGCAATAATTTAGCAGTTTTACTACTTGTGCTGGTGTGCATCTATTTTGCACAGGTCATCCTGAATTTTTATAATATCAAGGATCATGTCAATTAGTAAGGACACAAATTTTGCAGCCTACTTTACCTTTCAGTAGATGGCATTATTTCCTGCACTGAGAAATAAAAGATGAACCACGGATTCCTAAAATAGGCTGTTGCACAGTGTTTTAGACTGCATCTTAAATTGGCTGATCTGCCTCTCATCATAATGAGTCAAGCCAATAATAGACTCAATTAAATCAGCCACCAGAAAACACAGCAGTGGTTCCAATTACAGCATAAGGTTTAGATGCAGCAAAATTTAAAAAAAGAACTTGACAAAAATATAAAGGATGTGATATTTCCTAAAGGAAAAATCAATTCCCTTTTTTATTTAAACTTTCTCTACTGTCTTCTAAGGGGTGTTTGTACAGCACCATTGATACGAGATTGTGTCTCAGTCTTAAAAAACAACTATATGTTATTGTAAACAGAGTCATCTACACAAAATCTTGGGATGTTTTAACTTTAGTTTAGTGGTAACAGTAAATCAGGTCAATGGAGTGCAAAATGCTGGAGGGCCTATTCAATGATCTAATGCTTTTTTAGATTCTTCCTGTCTTAGTCAGGATAATACAGAGTTATACATGGCACTGTAAGCCAACTACCAACTTTTTATTTACACATTCCCAACATTTAATTTGAAGATTCAGTGTTAGCAGTAGACTTCTCTTTCAATTGATTTTAGTATTGTGCGCGCAATAAGTAAACCACGGCCACTACACTGACCCTTCTAATTGACCAGCTTACTATGTTGGTTTGCTGGATCTAGGGGGGAAACTGTTCTAGACTTGATTTTAACAAATAGGGAGGAACTCGTTGAGAATGTGAAAGTAGAAGGCAGCCTGGGTGAAAGTGATCATGAAATCATAGACTTTGCAATTCTAAGGAAGGGTAGAAGGGAGAACAGCAAAATAGAGACAATGGATTTCAGGAAGGCGGATTTTGGGAAGCTCAGAGAGCTGATAGGTAAGGTCCCATGGGAATCAAGACTGAGGGGAAAAACAACTGAGGAGAGTTGGCAGTTTTTCAAAGGGACACTATTAAGGGCCCAAAAGCAAGCTATTCCGCTGGTTAGGAAAGATAGAAAATGTGGCAAAAGACCACCTTGGCTTAACCACGAGATCTTGCACGATCTAAAAAATAAAAAGGAGTCATATAAAAAATGGAAACTAGGACAGATTACAAAGGATGAATATAGGCAAACAACACAGGAATGCAGGGGCAAGATTAGAAAGGCAAAGGCACAAAATGAGCTCAAACTAGCTACGGGAATAAAAGGAAACAAGAAGACTTTTTATCAATACATTAGAAGCAAGAGGAAGACCAAAGACAGGGTAGGCCCACTGCTTAGTGAAGAGGGAGAAACAGTAACAGGAAACTTGGAAATGGCAGAGATGCTTAATGACTTCTTTGTTTCGGTCTTCACCGAGAAGTCTGAAGGAATGCCTAACATAGTGAATGCTAATGGGAAGGGGGTAGGTTTAGCGGATAAAATAAAAAAAGAACAAGTTAAAAATCACTTAGAAAAGTTAGATGCCTGCAAGTCACCCGGGCCTGATGAAATGCATCCTAGAATACTCAAGGAGCTAATAGAGGAGGTATCTGAGCCTCTAGCTAGTATCTTTGGAAAGTCATGGGAGACGGGAGAGATTCCAGAAGACTGGAAAAGGGCAAATATAGTGCCCATCTATAAAAAGGGAACTAAAAACAACCCAGGTAACTACAGACCAGTTAGTTTAACTTCTGTGCCAGGGAAGATAATGGAGCAAGTAATTAAGGAAATCATCTGCCAACACTTGGAAGGTGGTAAGGTGATAGGGAATAGCCAGCATGGATTTGTGAAGAACAAATCATGTCAAACCAATCTGATAGCTTTCTTTGATAGGATAACGAGCCTTGTGGATAAGGGTGAAGCGGTGGATGTGGTATACCTAGACTTTAGTAAGGCATTTGATACGGTCTCGCATGATATTCTTATCGATAAACTAGGCAAATACAAATTAGATGGGGCTACTATAAGGTGGGTGCATAACTGGCTGGATAATCGTACTCAGAGAGTTGTTATTAATGGTTCCCAATCCTGCTGGAAAGGCGTAACGAGTGGGGTACCGCAGGGGTCTGTTTTGGGACCGGCTCTGTTCAATATCTTCATCAACGACTTAGATATTGGCATAGAAAGTACGCTTATTAAGTTTGCGGATGATACCAAACTGGGAGGGATTGCAACTACTTTGGAGGACAGGGTCATAATTCAAAATGATCTGGACAAATTGGAGAAATGGTCTGAGTTAAACAGGATGAAGTTTAACAAAGACAAATGCAAAGTGCTCCACTTAGGAAGGAAAAATCAATTTCACACATACAGAATGGGAAAAGACTGTCTAGGAAGGAGTACGGCAGAAAGGGATCTAGGGGTTATAGTGGACCACAAGCTAAATATGAGTCAACAGTGTGATGCTGTTGCAAAAAAAGCAAACATGATTCTGGGATGCATTAACAGGTGTGTTGTGAGCAAGACACGAGAAGTCATTCTTCCGCTCTACTCTGCTCTGGTTAGGCCTCAGCTGGAGTATTGTGTCCAGTTCTGGGCGCCGCATATTAAAAAAGATGTGGAGAAACTGGAAAGGGTCCAAAGAAGAGCAACAAGAATGATTAAAGGTCTTGAGAACATGACCTATGAAGGAAGGCTGAAAGAATTGGGTTTGTTTAGTTTGGAAAAGAGAAGACTGAGAGGGGACATGATAGCAGTTTTCAGGTATATAAAAGGGTGTCATAAGGAGGAGGGAGAGAACTTGTTCACCTTAGCCTCTAAGGATAGAACCAGAAACAATGGGTTTAAACTGCAGCAAGGGAGGTCTAGATTGGACATTAGGAAAAAGTTCCTAACTGTCAGGGTGGTTAAACACTGGAACAAATTGCCTAGGGAGGTTGTGGAATCTCCGTCTCTGGAGATATTTAAGAGTAGGTTAGATAAATGTCTATTAGGGATGGTCTAGGCAGTATTTGGTCCTGCCATGCGGGCAGGGGACTGGACTCGATGACCTCTCGAGGTCCCTTCCAGTCCTAGAATCTATGAATCTATGAATCTTTATACAGTGCTTCCTACTTTCTAAAATTAATCCCTAAGAGTCACTGTTAACGTGGCCTACTCTTTACATTTCCTGTTGATTTACCACCACAATAGCTAACTTACCTTATTCCAAGATGTTATTTTTGTAGACATTTGCCTTTCTGAAAATTTTGAACGCCATTCCTAATTAAACACAGACTTCGATACCCCTTTTAAGATCCACTACAAAGTTTGTCTTTAGGTGCCACGTTAGAGGTCAAACACTGTAAAAAGCATGGAGAGACTCTTAAGTAATATACATATAAACAGTAGTTTAGACAGAGGAGACGCATGAGGGAGGTCTGCAGGGTCCAGTGCCTTCCCCCCCACTCCCACCCCCGATTTCTACCAGGGTTTATATGCCCTGCCCTGAACCCTGCTGAATACCACCAGAACCTTTAAATTGTGCCACCCTACCATCAACAGTTATGCATCATCTGAGTTTAGAGATTCTTTCTACCAGCAGGACAATGAAAATAACTGGTCAAGTACCACTTTCATCCACCCAGATGTTTATGGAAATATCACAGGATAGGACTTGTAACAGATTCCAGCTTACATAGATTGGCAGTTACAGTACTACACTCAAAGATACAAGTACAAGAAAGATTGTGTTGACATTGTCACAAAAAAGTGTTAAAAGTGCTTTTCCAAACTGCTCCATTTATGGAATGCAAATACTGTACAGGTAAGACATAGGTTTACTTCCATGAACTGTAAGTTTCAGTCAAATGTTGGTTTCTATTGGTTTGTCATTCTCACAAGAGTTTATCTGTTCCATGCGCTCACAATCAATGCTGACTTCACTAGTGTCCATACTACAGTCTGACTCATTGTCTGATTGGTCCATTTGCTCAAGCCTGCTTTCTCCCTGTGGTACCCTACTCCCATTTGGCGATATTAGGAAATGTCCTTCTGAATCCAGTGTTCCAGCCTCTCCGTCACACACAACTGTTTCTTTGGCCTGCCGGATACAGTTAAGCCACTGTTGTTTGTTGAAGGAATCATTGGCTTGCAGTGAGTGGGACTGGCTTTGTGATCCACTTTTGAAGCTGATTCTAAAGAAGTTTTTAACTGAAAAACAAAATATGTCAGTTGATTGCTTTGGGTGTCTGCCTTTTTAATAAGTGAGTACATTAAAATACTAAAACACTCAATCAAGTTCTTAGGTTTACTGGGTTGCTTCCCCAGGGCTGTTAGAAACCCACAGAATAAATAGGAGCCGAGGGAAAAGCCAAGGACCTTGTGTCATTCCTACCTCTGTAGGGCAGTGGGGCAACCCCAGATACTACTGGAGTTGCTAAAAACTGAATGCTTGCTAGGTTAATTAGTTTAGAGTTCAGCCAATATAGTGATGCTCTACATGCATAAAACCAACCACGAATGCCTAAACTGGCTGATTTCTATGCCAATTTACCGTTTCAAGCTTGGAACCTTAAGCAGCTCTGAGTTGATGCTACCTCCAGAGCCCTATGGAGCCTCTCTGGCTATAACAGCCCTGCAGAGTTGTGAAATTTCACTTTTGCTCCCTACAGAGCAGCCAGGACTACTTTTTCCTGTGGCAGGTTGGGCCCCCTCTTACCTGTAGCCCACAACATAAATCAGTCACAAAAAACTTTCAAAATTATTTCTCAGAAAAGGTTAAAAGATGGTTTGTAAAAACCTGGTTAATTCATAGGCATTGATTCGACAAACACTTAACATGCTTAACTTTAAGAATATGAATAGTCCAGTTGACTATAAAAGGATGACTCAGATGCTTAACATTAACCACATGCATAAGTATTTGCAGGATCACAGCCTTAACTGTGGAGTAGCAGCCAATGCCTCCATAACAAGATGAAGAATCACAATAGATAAATCTTGTCATAAGATTTCTAAATAAGCTACAAAATTTCAAAATATACTCCGGGGAGACTGTTTATAAATTCTTGTTTTGCTACTACATTCTACTTCCTTTTCCACTTCCCAGTGCAGTAAGTGTGTGTGTGTGTGTGGGGGGGGGGTGTTTTCTTGTTTTTGTTTTTTTGGGAAGGGGGGGGGGGAGAGAGAATCACATTATTGATATGATGGATTTTTAAAATAGACATTTAAAGTCTTGCATAACAACAGTTTGAAAGAAAGGTCAAATTTTGCACCTAAGGTGGTGTTTTAAATTAAGGGAGATTTCAAAGATGCATGTATTTCCTATGAACTAATGATAAAGTATTCAAATCAAAAGTGTATTCATACTTCTCTCATTGTTGCTAAATGCACCACGTATAGATCCACCCAGTCGCACCTCTCCATCTTGCAAATCTTCCAGAACAAGATCCTTTACTGGGATGGGCTGCCGGTATAGTTGGTAGCAGAGTTGTTCATTATGGGTAATAGCTCGGGTAATCACCAGCACTTCTTGGAACAAGAAGACATGCAGTTTCTGTTAAAAAGCATAAAAAGGAAAATCATTATTCCTTTTAAAAAGTCACTAAACAAAGTTTATTTTAACTGTAATATACATCTGTGTTCTTTTAACAATATATATTCACTTTTAGTTCCCCTTGCTTAGACATAAATAAACAAACGTAAATTTGTTCACCACATCATCAGTGGGACTCTCTTCCCTCCCTCCCATTATAATACTGTTGGTGGCTTAATATAGTATAAATATTTATACCCACATGTAACTTATGTAAACTAAGGAAAAAACAAAAAATGCTTTTCTATCCCCATATCCAATGTGTTTAGACAGTGATCCTAGAACATCTTGCACAATGTGGGCCTTATTCATAACAAATGAAATGTTATATTTGAGGTTCCACAACTTTCTCAGTTGCAGAGATGAGTTAGCATGAATCTGTCTACCCACACGTGGAAATCACCTCTCAGCTGCTGTGTAGAAATACCATCAGTATTTCACTGAGATACTGTGGCCAGGTACACTACAAAGTTAGGTTGACGTATGCCGCGTTAGGTCAAGTTAATAATGTATGTGTCTATACTACCAAGTCCCTTCCGCTGACCTAAAAGGCTTTTATAGTCAACTTCTGTACTCTACCTCCGCAAGAGGCGTACCACTTCAGTCGACATCCATGCATGAATATGGGGATAGTTTAGACACTGTACTGTAAAAAGAACAGGAGTACTTGTGGCACCTTAGAGACTAACAAATTTATTAGAGCATAAGCTTTCATGGACTACAGCCCACTTCTTCGGATGCATATAGAATGGAACATATATTGAGGATATATATATATATATATACACACACACACACACACACACACACACACACACATACACATACACATACAGAGAGCATGAACAGGTGGGAGTTGTCTTACCAACTCTGAGAGGCCAATTAAGTAAGAGAAAAAAAAACTTTTGAAGTGATAATCAAGCTAGCCCAGTACAGACAGGTTGATAAGAAGTGTGAGAATACTTACAAGGGGAGATAGAGTCAATGTTTGTAATGGCTCAGCCATTCCCAGTCCTTATTCAATCCTTTGTTGATTGTGTCTAGTTTGCATATCAATTCCAGCTCAGCAGTCTCTCGTTGGAGTCTGTTTTTGAAGTTTTTCTGTTGTAATATAGCCACCTGCAGGTCTGTCACTGAATGACCAGACAGGTTAAAGTGTTCTCTCACTGGTTTTTGAGTATTATGATTCCTGATGTCAGATTTGTGTCCATTAACTCTTTTGCCTAGAGACTGTCCGGTTTGGCCAATGTACATGGCAGAGGGGCATTTCTGGCACATGATGGCATATATCACATTGGTAGATGTGCAGGTGAACGAGTCCCTGATGTTATGGCTGATGTGATTAGGTCCTATGATGATGTCACTTGAATAGATATGTGGACAGAGTTGGCATCGGGGTTTGTTACAAGGATAGGTTCCTGGGTTAGTGGTTTTGTTCAGTGATGTGTGGTTGCTGGTGAGTATTTGCTTTAGGTTGGGGGGTTGTCTGTAAGCGAGGACAGGTCTGTCTCCCAAGATCTGTGAGAGTAAAGGATCATCTTTCAGGATAGGTTGTAGATCTCTGATGATGCGCTGGAGAGGTTTTAGTTGGGGGCTGAAGGTGACAGCTAGTGGTGTTCTGTTATTTTCTTTGTTGGGCCTGTCTTGTAGGAGGTGACTTCTGGGTACTCATCTGGCTCTGTCAATCTGTTTTTTCACTTCAGCAGGTGGGTATTGTAGTTTTAAGAATGCTTGATAGAGATCTTGTAGGTGCTTGTCTCTATCTGAGGGATTGGAGAAAATGCGGTTATATCTTAGAGCTTGGCTGTAGACAATGGATCGTGTGGTGTGTCCTGGATGGAAGCTGGAGGCATGTAGGTAAGTGTAGCGGTCAATAGGTTTCCGGTATAGGGTGGTATTTATGTGACCATCGCTTATTAGCACAGTAGTGTCCAGGAAATGGACCGCTTGTGTGGATTGATCTAGGCTGAGGTTGATGGTGGGATGGAAATTATTGAAATCATGGTGAAATTCCTCAAGGGCTTCTTTTCCATGGGTCCAGATGATGAAGCTGTCATCAATGTAGCGCAAGTAGAGTAGGGGCATTAGGGGACGAGAGCTAAGGAGGCATTGTTCTAAGTCAGCCATAAAAATGTTGGCATATTGTGGGGCCATGCTGGTACCCATAGCAGTGCCCCTGACTTGAAGGTATATATTGTCCCCAAATGTGAAATAGTTGTGGGTGAGGACAAAAAAAAAAAAAATCACAAAGTTCAGCCGCCAGGTTAGCTGTGACATTATCAGGGATACTGTTCCTGATAGCTTGTAATCCATCTTTGTGTGGAATATTGGTGTAGAGGGCTTCTACGTCCATAGTGGCCAGGATGGTGTTTTCTGGAAGATCACCGATGGATTGTAGTTTCCTCAAGAAGTCAGTGGTGTCTCGAAGATAGCTGGGAGTGCTGGTAGCGTAGGGTCTGAGGAGAGAGTCTATATAACCAGACAAGCTTGATGTTAGGGTGCCAATGCCTGAGATGATGGGGCGTCCAGAATATCCAGGTTTATGGATCTTGGGTAGCAAATAGAATACCCCTGGTTGGGGTTCTAGGCATGTGTCTGTACAGATTTGTTCCTGTGCTTTGTCAGGGAGTTTTTTTAGCAGATGGTGTAGTTTCTTTAGGTAATCCTCAGTGGGATCAGAGGGTAATGGCCTGTAGAATGTGGTGTTAGAGAGCTGTCTAGCAGCTTCTTGGTCATATTCCAATTTATTCATGATGATGACAGCACCTCCTTTGTCAGCCTTTTTGATTATGATGTTAGGGTTGTTTCTGAGGCTGTAGATGGCGTTGTGTTCAGCATTGCTGAGGTTATGTGGCAAGTGATGTTGCTTTTCCACAATTTCAGCCTTTGCACGTTGACGGAAGCAATCTATGTAGAAATCCAGTCTGTTGTTTCGACCGTCCGGAGGAGTCCACGCAGAATCCTTTTTTTTGTAGTGCTGGTAGGGGGGATTCTGTGGGTTAGTATGTTGTTCAGAGGTATGTTGGAAATATTCTTTGAGTCGGAGACTGTACTGTGTAATTTAAATAAATTGGCCTCCAGGAGGTGTCCCACAGTACTCCGCTGTGACCTCTCTGGAGAGCACTTTCAACTCCGCTGCACTTCAGCCAGGTACACAGGAAACAGCTACTCCCATTAAAGCCCTGGGAACTTTTGAATTCTCATTTCCTGTTTGATCGGTGTGGAGAGCTCGTCAGCACATCTGACCATGGATGCTCCAAGCCGCAAATGTGCTCCAGTACGGAGCACACAGGAGGTAGTGGATCTTATTGCTGTGTGGGGAGAAGAGTCTGTGCAGGCAAAGCTCCAAATCATCAGAAGAAACGTTAACATCTATACCAAAATTGCACAGGTTATGGGGGAGAAGGGCTACACCAGGGACAAACAGCAGCTCTGCATGAAAATAAAGGAGCTTCGGTAAGCGTACCAGAAGACAAGGGAGGCGAACAGTCGCTCTGGTTCTGAGCCACAGACATGCCACTTCTATGAGGAGTGTAATTCTAGGCGGTGACCCCACCACTACCCCAAAACGCTCCGCGGATACCTCCCAGGAACCCCGGGCAACAACGAAGAGGACATAGTTGAAGAGGAGGAGGAGAATGCAAGGCAGGCAAGTGGGGGATCCATTCTCCCCAACAGCCAAGAACTTTTTTTAAACTCTGGAGCCCATCCCCTCACAGGACCAATTGTCGGCGGATCGTGATGCCAGGGAAGTCACCTCTGGTGAGTACACATTTTCAATCAAACTGTAGGAGTTACATGCTATTATTTTTAATGTTGAATCTGAATAAAAAAATGGGGATAGTGGTTATCAGTGGCCACTCCAGCTACACAGAGGGTGCTCACAGAAAAAGACTGTTTATGTGCTCAGGATGGCCTGAGAATCCTCCAGGAAGATCTCTAGGAAGCTTTCATGGAGGTACTCTGCAATTCTTTACAAAAGGTTTCTGGGAAGGGCTGCCTTATTTCGTCCACCACAGTAGGACACTTTCCCATGCCACTCCAGTATTAAATCTTCTAGCATCATTGTGGCACGCAGCATAAGGACCAGGTCTGTGCCCAGACACTTGCAGCATCTTCTCCCTTTCCACCTCTGTTACCCTCAGGAGAGTGATATCGCATATGGTCAACTAGGGGAAACGGGGGAAGTTTTAAATGCTAGCCCTTAAACCGCAAGCAAGTCAATAAATAATCCACCCCGTTTGGTGAATTCTGGGTCACACAACCACGCTTTCCCGAGTGTGCCCTGGTTGTGGTTGGAGGGGATCACCCCATATTGCAGCCAGCATTTAAAGCGGAGGGCAACACTTCCTGGTAGTCTCCCTTCCACCCCAACGTGATGCCACTTTTATAACAATCAAACTATTTGTGGGGCTTTATGCTGGTGCCTGTCCTCAAGCACCATCCACGTTGCTATGGGTTGGAACCATTGATCCGAAGGATGTCTTAACAAAAGCTGCAGCACAAGACCTATTGACAATGCCTTGTTGCCTTACTCACCAAGGCTGTAGCAGCAAACCGATTCTTGCAGTAGCCAGCAGTTCTGCTTACGTTGTGGCTTGCATGGAAATGCATTGAGGGGTGTTTTTTTTTAATAAAAAGATTTAATCTTGCACCAGAAACAATGTATACACTGTCAATGCTACCCTTGTTCTCCGTCTTCTTTGTCTTGGCCCTCTGAGGGGGGGGCAGAGAAGAAGTTTGCCACAGGGCCTTGAGAGGTCCCATCACCACCTCATTCATGGGGTAGGCCACCTTTGAGGGAGCTGCTGCAGCCAGGATATCAATAAGGCTGTGTGATGTCTCTGAGCTCCTCAAATTTACAGACCCAGGTTCACAGCGACCTGCTTCAGAAGGTCCTGACGAGCCCTGCAGTCATCCTGCAGAAACAGGCTACAGGGTCCTGTGACAACCTCATCTGGAGAGGAGGAGGTGGAGCTCCTTCCTCCGCCTCAACTACATCCGCTGGAGCCATCTCCTGGACATCGGTACCAGATCTGGATTCCGGTGCTGAGTGGGAAGGAGTGGTAGCCCGTCTCTCAGAAACCACTGAGTAGGAGTGATAGGAGGGAGAACCCCATACCTGGGGAAATCCCCAGGGGTTCCAATAAGGCCACTGCATTGACTAGTGACCTGCTGGTCAGGTGCTGGCAGGGAGACCGGCACCGAAGTCCAGTGGCACAAACTGTGTACCGGTGGTAGGCTTTAGGTGGCACGTAAGATTCAGACTCAGAAGAGGAGTCTTCTCTCAGAAACCACAGCAGAGCAGATACCAGGATCAGGGAAGACTTGTCCCTAGAGGGTGCAGGGGGGCCAGGAAGGAGCCCGACACTCTTTGTTCCATCCTGCTTCCAGGTCAGGGAGCTAGTAGGTGTCCTACTGGAGTAGGAGGAACTGGCAGAGAAAGAAGGTCCCAAACTGCTTGGAAAGCCTCTGGGGTCGATGGAACCATGAGACCGCTGGTGGAGGGTCCCACACCGGACTCAGTGCTCTAGGCAGAGCCGATGGTGCCATCACGGGTCCAGGAGAGGAAGAGTATTCCAGCACTGGTCTCATTGTGCTGCCTTCCCCTAGCTTGTCTCTCTCTTGGGGTGCTGCTTTTTATGCTCCTTTCTCAGCACCAGAGATGGTGAATGATACCAGGGGAGCGCTTTGCTTTGAGAAAGTACTCTTTGCCAAATTGTGGCCAGAGTGGCTTGGCTCTAAGATTGGTCTCAGGGTGGCTTCCATGAGGATAGCCTAATGTCTATGTTCTTTTTAGTGTGGGGTCTAAAGTCTTGACAGGTCTGGCACTTGTCCCTCATGTGAGTTTCCCCCAAGCACTTTAAGCAGCTGGAGTGCAGGTTATTCCCGGGCATAGGTTTGCCATAAAGTACAAGGCTTGAAGCCCAGGGACCAGGGCATGCCTGGCTCTTGGGGTGAAGAAGTCCCTTGACAATAGGAACTATTTACGCTAACAATAATTTAAAAAAAAAAAAAAAAAAAAAAAATGTACACTAAACTATGATAACTACCAATGAAGATAAGAGTCCATTAAACACTGGGAACAAAGCCTTGCCGGAGGAAGAAGGGTTGTTCCAGCAACTGTCACAGGCGATAAGAAGGAACTGAGAGGATGCATGGCCAACGGCACCCCTTATGCCACTGCATAAGCGTGCAGCTCCAGAGGGTGCTAGAACTGGCCCAACTGATACCACTGAGGAAAAATCTCCAGCAACGGCACACGCGGCGCACAAACACCTAACATAGAATGGACATGAGCAAGCACTCAAAGAAGAACAAACTACGTGTTTGGTTAAACAGCTGCTATAACATAAACCAGTTTGCACTAGTTAAACCCATTTTTAGGCTCAAACAAATTAACTTATACACCCTACTGAAATGTGCCAGAGCGTGGGATTCATGCCTCCTGGCTTTCTGTGTGGGTTCTATCAAGGATGAGTAGCTTTACAATCTAGCAATAATACCACTAGAGTTGAGCTTGTTGAGGCCTCTAATCAGTCTCTTGTCCCATCTGACCCTACCCCAGCTCCAGCTCACCCAATCCATTCTGTAGGCTGTACTACATGGCTATGAGGCTCCAGCAAAGGGCCTCCTGACTTGGTGTTGGGGAGCTTGCACTAGTGAGCCTCATCCTGAAGCAGACTTTCCACTAAGCTCTCTGGGACAGGGATTGGCTTTATTTGTCTATATTGTCTAGCACAATGGGGTTCTGATCCCTTATTGACGTTACTTGGTGCTACCATAAGAAAACTGCCACCATGGGGGAGCTTATAGCAGGTATTCTTTTGGCTTCCTGGGGAATGAAGAAGACCCCATAGATATACACAGTGGGACATGTAATTTTCATTATCATTTGTCACCAATGAACATGTCAGGTGTTAATCAGTCAAAAAGAATATACATAAGCAGTAAAGTAATGCAGCTTGTACTAACGTGGCATTCTGTGACATATCATAAGAACAGAAGACAGGTAATTTTATAAGATAAAACTGGTCCTTTCTGCTTCATCTTAACACCCTTTCATTAATTGCTGTTCCTGCCACACACACACACACACAGTCTTTTACCTCTTCAGTAGGTCAGTTAAACTTACATAATGACACGCACTGAATTTCAACAGTTCTAATAAATGACTAGCGATATATTGACTTGAACAACATTAATGTTTAGCATTTTTGAACTACCAGCCAGGGACTTGCATATGAAGACTTAAATTGTAAATGTAAATACATGAGGGTGAATTATGCCCCCAAAAGCAGAATCTAGTACATAATTATACGATTATAACCTGCATATTTTAGACTACCAGTCAAATGCATGCACATAAAGACAGATTAATCTAAATTCAAGGCAGAATTCATACACACACCAATTTAGCCATATTTATAGGTGCCATATACTCCGGAAGACACACATACACTGTATAATTTTTCCTGTGCATGCATTTAGCAGTAAAACCTTTGTAACTGTTGTTCTTCGAGATGTGTTGCTCATATCCATTCCAATTAGGTGTGCGCGTGCCGCGTGCACTATCGTTGGAGAATTTTCTACCCTAGCAACACCCCGGTGGGTCGGCTGGGGAACCCCCTGGAGTGGCGCCTTCATGGCGCTGGATATATACCCCAGCCGACCCAGCACCCCCTCAGTTCCTTCTTGTCGGCTACTCCAACAGTGGGGAAGGGGGGCAGGTTTGGAATGGATATGAGCAGCACATCTCGAAGAACAACAGTTACAAAGGTGAGTAACCATTTTTTCTTCTTCGAGTGATTGCTCATATTGATTCCAATTAGGTGACTACCAAGCCTTACCTAGGCGGTGGGGTCGGAGTGAGACATCGCTGAGTGCAGAACCGCTGATCCAAATGCAGCATCGTCTCTAGATTGCTGTATAAGCGCATAGTGAGGGGCAAAGGTGTGAACCGATGACCAAACCGCAGCTCTACAAATGTCATGGATCGGGATGTGAGCCAGGAAGGCAGTCGAGGAGGCTTGGGCCCTCGTGGAGTGGGCTGTGAGGCGCGGCATCGGGGCACCGGCCAAGTCGTAGCAAGCACAAATACAGGACTTGATCCAAGAGGAGATAGGCCTACCGGTCTCCTCGCAACGTTTCATCCGGTCAGCCACTGCAACGAAGAGTTGAGTCATCTTCCTAAACGGCTTCGTACGCTCAATATAGAAAGCAAGGGCCCTGCATACATCCAAGGAGTGCATAAGCTGGTCTTGTCGCATAGCGTGCGGCTTAGGATGGAAGACCGGGAGAAATATATCCTGGTTCACATGAAAAGCTGATACCACCTTGGGAAGAAAGGCAGGGTGGGGGCGAAGCTGCCCCTTGTCTTTATGGAAGACTGTATACGGAGGTTCGGACGTGAGGGCTCTGATTTCAGAAACATGCCTTGCTGAAATGATGGCTACAAGGAAGGCTGTCTTCCAAGATAGGTAAAGGAGTGAGCAGGTAGCCAATGGCTCGAACAGGGGACCCCGTGAGCTTGGAGAGAAGCAGGTTAAGATCCCACGCTGGAACCGGTTGATGCAGCTGTGGGTATAGGCGGTCTATGCCCTCGAGGAATCTGATGATCGTTGGGTTAGAGAAGACCGAGGAAGCGTGTTCTCCTGGGTAGAACGCCGATATAGCAGCCAGGTGCACCCTGACCGAAGATATCGCCAGGCCCTGCTGTTTTAGGGATAAGAGATATTCAAGTGTAAGTGGGATCGACGCCTGCAAGGGGGGCGTGGCCCGCTGCTTGCGCCAACAGGAGAAGTACTTCCATTTGGCCAAGTAAGTGGCCTGTGTAGAGGGTTTCCTACTGCCCAACAGAACCTGCTGCACAGAATGTGAGCATCGTAGCTCCGCCCGAGTTAGCCATGCAGCATCCACGCTGTAAGGTGGAGCGATTGCAGGTCGGGGTGACAGAGTCGGCCGTCATCCTGAGAGATCAAGTCCGGGCGCAGCGAAGCGTGATCGGAGTCTGTACCGACAGCTCCAGGAGCGTGGTGTACCAGTGCTGTCTTGGCCAAGCTGGAGCGACTAGAATTATGTGTGTCTTGTCTCTGCATAGCTTGAGCAGGACCTTGTGGACCAGTGGAAGTGGAGGGAAAACGTAGAACAGCTGGTCCTTCCACAGTAGCAGGAAAGTGTCTGACAGGGAGCCCGGAGATCGCCCCTGGAGGGAGCAGAACACGTGGCACTTCCTGTTGGCACGTGAGGCAAATAGGTCGATCTGGGGAAATCCCCACCTCCGGAAGATAGAGTGGATGATATCTGGGCGAATCGACCACTCGTGCATTTGGAAGGACCTGCTGAGACTGTCTGCTAGAGTTTTCTGGACTCCAGGGAGGAACAATGCCACGAGATGTATTGAGTGAGCAATGCAAAATTCCCACAGGCGAATGGCCTCCTGGCATAGGAGGGACGATCGGGCTCCTCCTTGCTTGTTGATGTAGAACATGGCCGTGGTGTTGTCTGTGAGGATTGCCACGCAATGGCCATGTAGGAGACCGTGAAATGCCTGACAGGCAAAGCGCAATGCCATCAGCTCTCGAATATTGATGTGTAGAGCTAGTTTGGATGCGGTCCACAGGCCCTGTGTTTGGTGCTCCCCGAGGTGAGCGCCCCAGCCGAGAGATGATGCATCCGTGACCAGGTACAGGGAGGGTTGTGGGGTATGAAACGGCACTCCTTCGCACACCGACTTGTAGTTCAGCCACCAGTTGAGAAAAATCAAGACCGAATTCGGAACAGTGACCACCATGTTCAGGCTGTCCCAACAAGGACGGTACACCAATGACACCCAGGCCTGAAGTGGGCGGAGCCAAAGTCTGGCATGCCTGGTTACATAAGTGCAAGAAGCCATGTGTCCCAACAGGCCGAGGCACTTCCTTATCGTGGAAGTCGGGAAGCTCTGGAGGCTGCGGATGATGTTTGCGATGGTCTGAAACCGAATGTCTGGCAGAAGAGCACGGGCGAGTCTGGAGTCTAAGACTGCCCCGATAAACTCTATTCTCTGGGTTGGCTCCAGAGTAGGACTTTTCTTTGTTGAGTAAGATGCCCAACTTGTGGAATTTTTGTAGTGCGATTTGGACGTGGGATTGAACCTGCTCCCTGGTGTGGCCGCGCACCAGCCAGTCGTCTAGATAGGGGAACACCTGTGTCCTTTGTCGACGAAGGTAGGCTTCCACGACGGCCATACGTTTGGTGAACACTCTCGGAGCCGTGGACAAGCCGAAGGGAAGGACGGCAAATTGGTAGTGTACGTTGTTTACTACAAATCGAAGGAAGCACCTGTGCGGAGGGTAGATTGCTATATGAAAATATGCGTCCTTCATGTCGAGGGCGGCGTACCAGTCTCCAGGATCCAGGGAAGGGATAATGGTCCCCAACAAGACCATGCGGAACTTCAACTTTACCATGAATTTGTTGAGTCCGCGTAAATCTAAAATGGTGTCGAAGACCCCCTTTTGTCTTGGAGATCAGGAAGTAGCGGGAGTAAAACCCCCTGCCCCTTAACTCTGATGGAACCTCCTCTATCGCCCCCCCATAGAAAGGAGCGTAAAAACCTCCTGTGTAAGGAGTTGCTCGTGAGAAGGGTCCCTGAAGAGGGACGGGGATGAAGAAAACTGGAGAGCTTATCCCCCTTCCACCGTGCGAAGAACCCAACGGTCCGAGGTTATAAGGGACCAAGCACGGTGGAAATGGGAGAGGCAATCCCGAAATAAAGGGAATGGATCCTGGGTGGTGGCTAGTACGCCGTCCTCAAGCGCACCTTCAAAAATTTTGTCTAGGCCCTGAAGGTGGTCTAGGAGGGCCTTGGTTCTGACTGGGTTGGGGGCCGGTCGACCCCCTTCTACCACCTCGTCCACGCCTTCTGGGGAAGTCCTGTCTTGGACGAGGAGGAGGAGGGTAGAACTTCTGGGGCTGGGGCCTAAAGGGCCTGTGCTGGGGTCCTGGGACATGCATCCCCAGGGAGCGCATGATGGTTCTAGAGTCTTTTAGGCTCTGCAACCGAGAGTCCATCTTGTCCAAGAACAGTCCCTGACCATCAAATGGCAGATCCTGTAGGGTCTGTTGCAGTTCTGGCGGCAAATCAGACACCTGGAGCCAGGAAATGCGTCTCATGGCTATATCTGACACCAGTGTTCTAGCGGCAGAGACCTGTAAGGAGGTCCTAGCCACCTTTTTATCTTCCTCTACTAGGGCCCCAAACTCCTCTCTTGAGTCCTGGGGGACCAACTCCTTAAATTTACCCATGGAGTTCCATGAGTTGTAATCGTAGCGGCTCAAGAGCACCTGTTGGTTTGCGGCTCTGAGCTGCAGACCCCCCACTGAGTAGATCTTGCATCTGAACAAATCGAACCACTTGGCGTCCTTTGATTTGGGCGCTGCCACCTGTTGACCATGGCGCTGTCTTGCGTTCACTGAGGAGACCACTAGTGAACACAGCTGAGGGTGGGTGTAGAGATACTCTTGGTCTTTAGAGGGGACAAAGTATTTCCTCTCTGCCCCTCTGGCAGTGGGTTGGATGGAGGCAGGGGTTTGCCATATGGTGTTGGCGTTAGCCTGGATCGTGCGGATGATGGGCAACGCCACCCGGGATGGGGTATCAGCTGAGAGGATGCTCACCACTGGGTCCTCCACTTCCACTATCTTCTCTGCCTGTAGATCCATGTTCCGTGCCACCCTACGTAACAGGTCTTGGTGGGTACGGAGGTCTATCGGGGGTGGGCCCGAGGTTGTCGTGCCCGCCACCGCCTCATCTGGGGAAGATGAGGAGGATTCCTCAGGGGGTAAAGGATACAGGGGTGGGCCTGGGTCCGAGGGTCCCTGATATCCAGGATCCCCTGTACCGGGGTTTGGGGCCTGCGTGGGTGTTGGCACAGGAGCCTCCATACCCCCTGGGGGAGGACGGGTAATGGTGGCCTCCGGTACCCTGGGCTCTGAGTGTGCCAAGTGAGAGACCGCTGATGGAGCCCCTTGTGCCTGGTGATATGCCCATCGAGTCCAGAAAGACCAATGTGCAGGGTCCTGTCTAGGGTCCTCTGCCCCATCCTGCCAATGGCCCAGGTCGTCCGCTGCCTGACCCTGAGCAGGATAGGCTGAGCGGGAGGCACCTTCAGAAGAGCAAGATGCAGATTTTGAGGGCCAGGGCAGTGCCAAGCGTGATTGTGCTGGCTCCTCCTGGAACGGTGCCAAGCGGTGCCGGTCCACGGGAGAGCAGTCTCTGCGCGGTGCCGGGGAGTGGAACCAGGAGCGAGAACGGTGCTGATTGTCATGCCGGTACCGGGATCCAGATCTGGATCGCAAAGAAGACCATCTGTAGAATCAGTGCCGGGAGCGGCCTCTCGAACGGGATCGGCACTCATACCGGTGCCGGGAACTGCGTCGGGACTCTGAGCGGTACCGATGCTCGAGTCGGTGCCGAGAGGTGGACTGGTGCCAGGTGGAAGCGCTGGGCCGTGAGTACGACTGGCGCCGTGATGAAGACAGGTGCCGGGACTGCAAGCAGCATCGGGACCTGCTCCGAGACTGGGAGCGGTGCCGAGAGTCCACGCTCTGAGATGGAGGGCATAGCAGAGCAGGCTTGCCCCTGGATTGCACCGTGCGGAGCGGATGCGGTGCCGCGGTCTGAGACGGTGCCAGTTCCGTGAGGGCAATGAGGTCTCTCGATGTCGCAAACGTCTCCGGCGTAGACGGGAGACACGGCCTTGCAGATCCTGCACTTATCAGTCTGGTGAGACTCCCCTACACACTTTAGACAAGAGCCATGGGGGTCTCCCATTGGCATAGGCTTGGCGCAGGTCACGCACGGTTTAAAGCCAGGAGCCTTGGGCATGAGCTCGGCTGCACGCCGGGAGGAAAGGGGGAGATGGAAAACCCCTTACCCCCACTAACTACTTATAACTACTCTGTAACCGCTATTAAGCTACTAAACTAAACTAACAGCTATCTACAACATTAACTAACACGGAAAGCTAGGGAGAGTGGAGGACAGCTATGCCGTGCTCCACAGTTCCAACGACCGTCACAGGCGGTAAGAAGGAACTGAGGGGGCGCTGGGTTGGCTGGGGTATATATCCAGCGCCATGAAGGCGCCACTCCAGGGGGCTCCCCAGCCGACCCACCGGGTGTTGCTAGGGTAGAAAATTCTCCGACAATCGTGCACGTGGCGCGCGCACACCCCTAATTGGAATCGATATGAGCAAGCACTCAAAGAAGAATCTAAAATGTGCATGTTGTATGGTTAATATTTATCAAGTCAGTATATTTTCAGTTGCACATGTTTATTTATTAGATTTACAGATTTCTTTCTAGGACAATCAATGTAGAAAGGCTTCTGCAGAGACACAAACTAAACCATGTTACTTGTGACAGATTAAAGTGACCGTGTCTCTAACTGGTTATAAAGTCATGGTAAAAAGCTGTAGTTTAGACAGAGCCTCAGAGCTAATGCTTCCTCTGTTACATGTTAACTCACTACTGTGGGTTGCGTTTCAGAAACCTACATCTAGTATTCAGTCAAGAAGAGCTAGATTTAAACAGTTTATAATGCAATGCATGGAAATTAATTAATTAATTAATGTTTAGCAAGTTAAATTCATATTTTGCATATGACCATTAAAGACTAAAGCTATTTGCAAGCTGATTAAAAACACCACACTAATACTTGAAATGTAATTAAAATAGTTGGGTCCTATTTCGGCATTATTTCAAAGATACAAGCAAAAAGTTTCACAAAACGTCACCAATCTTTCTTCCTAGTTCAAGAGACTTAAGCAAACTTGGTTTAAATATTTGGCTAGTAAGCAGAGCCCTGCAAATCCACGGATATCCACGGACGGACCATTTTTGCAGCTCAGATGTGAATACAAATTTTGTATCCGCGCAGGGCTCTGCAACACAGACTCACCCAAATGGACTGGCTGTCACCCAGCCCTCAAGCTCCAGCTTGGCTCTCTGAATCATGCAGCAGAGAGCTGCAATATGTGGCATTAGCCCACTGGCATTTTGGGAGTTGTAATCTCCAGATTGCTTGGATAGAGAAGGTAAACTACAACTCCCAGAAAGGAACGTGACTATGTGCTCCTGCGTAGTGAGCCCAGTGCTGCGTGCACTAGAGCTGCCGCAGCTGCATAGGGATGTCTGAGCCCCTGACTGGGAAGGCAGTGCAGCACGTGAGGGTCCAGGACTGTAGCCTCCCTGCCTGGAGCGGGGAATGGGATACGGGGGGGGGGGGGGGGGGCAGGAGGTCTCTGGGGAGAAGTGGGGGCTGTTAGGGGACGGGGGTTTGGCACAGCCCTGAATCACTGGTGCACAGTGACCTGTGGAGGTGTTAGTAGAGCCCTGCAAATCCACGGATATCCACATCCGTTGACAATTTTTGCAAATCTGACTATCCACGCAGGGCTCTCGTAAGTACTGCATATCTTTTCTACAGTAAGTATAAAAAGGTATCTGCAATTTCCCTTTTCTTTTAAAGGAAAGCAGTTATCTCCAGCCAATCAAGTGGCAATTCTCCCATAGCCTTCCTAGTGCAAAACACAAATGGTCCACATGAGCTGGGACCACCATTTCATATTTCCACATCTAGGGCTTGATCCTTCTCTCATTAACTTTAGTGACAGTGGGATCAAGTCTAACCTCTCTTATAAATAAATGTAACTGTAGCAGTCCGGAAAATGAGTGAGCCATTTCCTAGGGATTTAAATACAGTGTGATACTGTGGAACTCACCCGGGTTCCTAAAGGCCTCCATGGAGGGATAGAATCCCACAGAATAGGATCCTGCATAACACAATGGTCCCAACAAACTTTTCTCTCTCTCTCTCTCAAAATTGAACCAATGCTATATCCTCTCTACCCCAACTTGTAACACCATAGCACTGAAGAGACCTTATCTTAAAGTATATAGTGATAAAAAATATTAACTCCTTACCGCTCCCCTGTTGTTCTTTAGTTCACCGTGACAACATACCACACGTGAGTTATCAATCAGGGCGTCCTTTTGGCCTTCTTCAAGATAAATGAGCCTCTCTTTGTAATATTGGCACTCAGATTCACCCGTCTTAATGTTGATTTCTGCAACTATACCCTGAATTATATTTATCTATGGAAAAAGAACAAAGAGGAATGAAAATACCTGAACTTCCATCAGATGGGCCTTTCACACTCATTCTTAATTGTAAGAAGTTGATAAGAGGAAAAAAGAGTCACTTTACTTCACAAAGCATTTCATATTTCTTAGTCAGTCTTATGGTGGTCTTGTTTGGAAGGGTTCAAGTGTAAGGTATGAGTGTGAGAGCCAGAATGGAGCAGACGACAATGTGTACAGGTACTATAGTTTGGCTTATGTTTGTTTCTAACACTTTGCCTCTTTGAAATCTGAAGCTTGCTTCTTGATATCAACCCTAAATGTTTAGAATGAAGGTAAACAGATTTAACTGCGAAACCAAATACATTTTTTATTCAACTAAAATTTGTTTACAGTAGAACCTCAAAGTTACGAATGCCTCGGGAATGGAAGTTGTTCATAACAGAAATGTTCATAACACTGAACAAAACGATTTGGTTGTTCTTTCAAAAGTTTGCAACTGAATATTGACTAAATACAGCTTTGAAACTTTTACTAGGCAGAAGAAAATGCTGCTTTTAACCATGTTAATTTAAATGAAACAAGCACAGAAACAGTTTCCTTACTTGTCAAAAAAAAAAAAAAATTCAACTTTCCTTTTATTTTTTTTAGAAGTTTACATTTAACATAGTACTCTATTTGCTTTTTTTAGTCTCTGCTGCTGCCTAATTGCATACTTCAGATTCCAAAGGAGTTGTATGGTTGACCAGTTAGTTTGTAACTCTGAGGTTCTACTGTATATGTATGTGTACACACGCTCTATTTGGTACAACCATGTATGTACATAAACAGCCTATATGTATATTTATAGAATATAAAAATCACATTCAGAATCTTCTATATTGTACCAAACAATGTACAGCAGAACAAATTAAGGCTTTGTTCCTGCAACACTTTATGCATACTTTACTCACGTGAGTATTTGTATTGGCTTAACTGAGACTATTTACATAACTAACGTTATACTTGAGCATGTACGTTTGCAGGATCAGGATTACGAGTAATTTTTGTTACTTTGTGGGCAGTATAATAAAAACTATTTATTATCCCCATATTACAAATGGAGAAACTGAGTACAGAAAGGCTGTGTTTTGCCCAAGGTCACATAAGAGATTAACAGTCAGGAATAAATTTATTTCTTCTCGCTAAGCATCATTTCTAGGTGGTGAGAGCAGGTGATTAAGTAGTACTATTAATAAAATATTAGACTGGCTTTTCTCACTGAATTTGTGCCAGTTATGAAAATTACACTTGTTAAGGTAATAAAGGCATATTAATTGTATTTTATTGTTCTGATACTTGCACGTTAGATCAGTTAAAAGTCTAATTTCAATTATTGTGTCTACACTTGTGGGAGTTGAAAAGTACAAGGTACACAAAAATCCCAAGGAAGCCATAAGCAACTGATCAAACCTATAGCTATATCATATCAGGCAGTTTCAGATGCATTATCCTTTAGAACTTTTGAGAACAGCAGCCATCAGTACCATTATACAACTTGATTGCTGTGAAATACAAAGGCTAGTAAAGTTAATATGCAAGGTCAGTAACTCTGACCTTAAAGTCTATGAATCTATGAACTATAATATCAAATGAAATATGAAAACGTTGCTGGGTAGGCTCTCTGGAATTTAGTGGATTTGACTTTTCCTATGCTAAAGAAACTGCTTCGTTATCTCCAAACGAAATCCTGTCTGCCGAAATCTAATCTTTGAACTTTCATGTTAGATAAAAGATTTTACAGGGAGCTTAGGTTTTTGCTACTGCCTCATAATCACTACACTTCTATACAGCAAAAGGACCTTCTACAAATTTTGTTACAATCCTAATTTCAAGTACATTAAGATAAGGGCTCACACAGCTCATAATTTTTTCTTTCCATAATTGCCATCGGTTGTCACAACAATGCAATACAACACTTATTTACTAGTTTGTTGTTTGCATGTGTGTGGGGGGAGTCCGTGTGTTAAAGTACATTATGCCACCTTCATAAAATTTGTCCAGAAATGACAAAAGTAGTATCTTCTACAACACCATAGTAAATCTTCCTGAAAATACAATTTTGCATATATGGATTTATTATGTCTTTGGCTTGCAGACTGGTTCTGTCCTTTTCCCAGCTAACAGCTTCAAGGTGCTTCTGTTTTATAAGGTAATAACTATGTCCTCACCAGCTAAATAAACTCTGAGGAGTTCATTATCTAGATAAAAAGGATACATTCATATTATTACTTTATTTAAATGCGTTCCCTCTCACTTTTTCCTGTGTTCTGTATTCTCTAGGGATTAGCTATTGTCTTGAGAACTTCTCAGCCATATACTCAAAACAAAAACATGTTTATTTGGCTACCTACATTTCTGATGCAATCCTCACCCAGTCACCCCCCCCATCCAAAATCTTTTCAGTTTCTCTCTTCACTGCTTGAAGGTTTAAATCTTTCTCTCCTACCCCACTAAGAGCAATCCCTTTTAAAATTTAATTGTATTCACTATCTGGTGTTAGATGTGATGACAGCATGGGAAGGGAATTGGAAATCTAGGTGGCCATGGTTCTTTTAGGTAGAAATGAGCTGCTAATGAAGAAAGTTTTGAGGAAATACTCACTCACATCAGAAAATACATTTTTAGACTGTATTCACAATCATCTGCATTTTCTGCAAACATTCGAGCACAAGTATCACTAGTCTGACTACTTGCAAAAAGCAAATTTTAAACTCAAATATTTGCATGTCAAAACAAAATTTGTTTATTAAAAATTCACATTATGTTAGTGAATTTCATTAAACCAGAGATAGAAATTACATCAACACAATGCAAATATTGAAGTGCAACTATTCACAACATGTGGAGAAAGTGTTCTGTGAGGTAATGCACTAATAAATTCGAGTACTTAGCAAGCAGCATATAAACAGTTCTTAAATAAAAGATGCAATATTCAGGAAGTAAATTTGTTACTAATTGATTCATCCTGCTTGAGTTATGGGCATGCAAATGGGGAGAGTTGTAGCCAACTGGAATTTTACCATTCATTCCAGGATCACTGGTAAATAATCATACAGTTATATAAATCCATTTTACCAGATTGTCTGAAAGCGATATGTAGCCATTCAGAATCTGTAGAATGTGCATAAAGTATGGTTCTTTTTCAAGATTCTTTCCCAGATTAAGTCTATCAGTTCCAATAGAAATATACACCAGGGATTAACTGGCAGAGCATATTTCCAGATGGGAAGACAAATTTATCTTATAAACCTAAAAGTTTTAGGAGATAACATTTAGTAATTTCTTGTCCTGAATTTAACTTGGCAACTGTACAGTTTGTGAAATATATCACTTCAAAGATAAACACTACTCTGATAGTTTTGCAGTAATCTATTTAATATGAAATTACTGTAACACCAAGAAAAATTATCCTGATTATATACTATTAAAACACCTACCAAATATTTCATTCGTGGAAAGGAAGCATTTTGAAATGAGAAGGTATTTTACCAGACATTGGCTAGAGACAAAACAAAAATTTGAAATAAAGAACAAGAACTGTTTAAATTAAGGTTTCTGTCATTTTTGATTTAAAGAGACATTTATAGGGGAAAAAAGCACACATTGTAAAGCATGTAGATTAAAACTTAAATCTGCATGTAAACTCCACATATCAAGGCTCTAAATTTTGCATCATAGCTGAACAGTTTTATATTAAGGAGTAGAGATGGGCAAGGCATTTGGGTAATGAGTAGCATAGTGATAGCAGATGTGTACTCTGTGATATCTTGTGAAATATTATATTGTCAAAAAATAGCCCCTGAATTTTTCAGCAAGTAACTGTTAAAATCTACAAGCTCTACATACAACTAAGGCTAATAATGAATTCTGCTAATGATAGAACTTTTAATTAAATGTAGTGCCATTTAATTTGTAATAATTATTCCTGGGGTGATAAAAAATAACTGCAAAGCATGTAAAATGGTTTCTTTCAAACAAATTTGTTGCACAATACATCTTACTAGCTGTGTTGTGACATTCATGCCATACTCCCAAAGGTAAGGCAAAGGGAAGGGAAATCTGTCAACATGTCAATCAGGCCCTTTCCTTTAACAATACATGCTTTGAATTCACCTCACTTCTCTGTTTTTATTTCATACCACATACACTGATCAGAATAAAACATGGAATAGAGGCCAGCTCAAATCATATCTTTTTCAGTATGATTTCTGTGGGTGAAATTCACCTGGGTATGGAGACTGTTCAGGTAATCAATCTGGCTGAACAGGAGTGCTTCTACACCCCCCTAAAAGCTGGGAATGAAGAGGCAGGTAAGAGGGAGTCTCCACGTTGAGTCTCCGTACACCTGCATGGAAGGCCACATTAAGAAAAGATGATCAAGAGATGTCCAGAGAATGGGCTGCATGTCAGCATTTAGAGCTTGATCCAAAGTCCACTGAAGTTACTGGGAGTCTTTCCATTGATTTCAATGTCCTCTGGATTAGGCCCTTACATTGATGCAGTGGGGCCAGCACCCCAGTACAACTGGTATGGAGAAGCTGAAGCTGCTATTCCAGGGAGAAAATGATCTACCCTCTCTGGATGTCACTTAACAGCTATATGACCGAATTACATTTTCAGAAAAATCTACATATTTAGACACTCCATTCATTAGTTTAGAATTAGTTTTATGGAACACCCTTCAGAGCTGAAGCTAAATGCTATGAAATTTGTTACCAAAAAAAAAAAAAAAAAAAAACCACCACCACCACCAACTTACCGCTTCTTCCAGGTGCTGTTGATCTGGATGATCATTTGGAGTATGCCTCAAAATTTCTCTGAGCAGCAGTGGGTATTTCACTAGGCGACTTCTTGGGATGTCAAGGAAATTCCAGAGGTCCAGTTTGCGGCTGAAAGGAGACTCTAAGCAGCGCTGTAGGAAGTCTTGCACCCTGTGATCCTGTTTCTTGTGGTCCAATAAGGCTTTGGCTGCTACTTGATTACTGCAGTAGCTATCATATGAGTTTAGGCAAGGCAACTGAGGAAAGAGAAAAATGTATTTTGAAACTAAGATGTAAAACTGAAAGCAGAAGGGCAGTGTTCTGTACAAAACCCCCTCTGTGCTTCAGGTATTTTAAAATTGATTTAGAGGTCTCTCCCCTTGGTGTTGAACCATAGCTCATTAGTAATAATGGGAGTTAGATAAGGTTTACAAGGTATATCTTCTCCGATTATTAAATTTCCCCTGCAGCAAGATAAGTTATTCTACACAGTTTTTCCTGTAAGTTATTAGATAAGGCAGAAATGAAGTACCTGGAATTTGGATTTGGCCATGATACTGCTCTAACTCCTAATTTGCAAATTCTTTTGTACATAGTCCTCACCATTGTTCATTCATGGCCCTTAAGTATTAATTCAGCAGGTTCCTGTTGGGGAGTCTCCCCAGTGAAAAGGGCTACTGGTGGGAAGAGGCTCTGACAGCCTGATTTTTTGTGGAGACACTACCAGTCAGCCAGAGAGAACCAGGAGATAGTGAGGAGGCTCAATACTTTTGCATGGATGACCTAGCCTCTGGGCTTTTCAATCCTGTTGTGGGTTCCCTCTCAGTCCTCCCAAGTAGTCCCCTCAACCTGGACTTTACTTACTGAAACATTTCCCACACCACCTGGACTTCTGTTGGAGGTTGTGAAGATTTGAGTAACAAAAATGAACGGTGGTAGTGCTTTGTACATTTTTGTAACACTGTAGCATTTCCATAGGAAGAAAGGAACTGCCACATTGGATCAGATCTGGGGTCCATCTAAGTCCAGTATCTTGTCTCTGACAACGGCAACCATCAGATACTTCAGAAGAAGATACCAGATACCCCACAGAAGGTAGGTGTGGTAGAATCTGCTTGCCATGAAGGTCTCATCCAAATCTCTATTAGAGATTGGCATAAAGGATTAGGTTTTCTATCACTTTTAAAAATCTCTTAGAATTAACCATATTAAATGTTGATATTGTTATCTATATAAATGCCCAATCCTGCTTTGAATGTTGCTCAATTCTTGGTTCAGTGGCATCCTCTGGCAATAAATTTCACAGTCTGATTAGGAGTTGTGAGAAAAAAAAAATATTTATTTTTATCAGTTTTGAATTTGCTGGCTTTCAATTTAATTAAGTGTCCTCTTGTTCTTCTGGTAGGAGACAGGAACAATTGAATCTCCCGATCTACCTCCTTTATATCATCCATTATTATGTGTTATCGTTCCCCCCCTTATTAGTCTCTATTCTATCATTACTCTTTTAAAGCTCTACTCAAGAGTTCTTCCATGTTCCTAATAATTCTCATTGCCTTCCTCTGTATGTCCTCTAATTCTGCAATAACCTTTTTGAAATGGGGTGACCAATACTGCACATGTTATTCAAGGTGGTGAATCATTGCATTTATATTTAAATTATATTTTCCATATTATTCTACATGCCATTCCTTATGTATCCTTATGTATTTTGTTAACTTTTTACCACAGTTGCACACTGAGCAAAGATGTTTAATTGAGCTGTCCACAACAATGCCCAGGTCCTTGACCCGAGTTGATACTGTTGAACTACTCCTATACTTTACATGTTTCTAAATTTATTTTCCCCCTCCAATGTGCATTACTTTGCATTTATCAACACAAATTTCATCTACCACTGGGCTGTGGTTTATCTGGTTTAGTTAGTGCTTTCTAAATTTCCATACAGTCTTCTGTGGACTTGACTAACCTAAATGTGTAACATCTGCAGCTTTTGGCACCTGACTGCGCAATCCCTTTTCCGGATCATTAGTATATCAAGCAATGCTAGTTCTAATATAGAATCATGAAGCACACCACTGTTCAACTTGTGCTATGTGAAAAGTGACTTAATTCCTGTTCTGTCTTTTCTAAGTCAGTTTTTGATCTATGATAATACTTACTCTCTCCCCATAATAGCTTTTTTGATAGTCTCTTGTTAAAGGTTTGTGGAAATTCTAACTAAATTATTCCAACTAGTTTTCCTTTATCCACTACTCTGAAACATTCAAAGAATTGTAACAGATTAATGAGGCATGATTTTCCTTTGGAGAAACCATGATCCCTATCATATCAGAATTTTCCAAGTACTTCATTTTCTTTTCTTTTTTTTTTTAATTATATTTTTGACCAATTTACCAAGTACATATGTGAAGCTTACTGGTTGTAATTCCCTGGATCACCCCCTAGAACCACTTTCAAATACAAGAAGATCTCCTGCTCTCAAATACTCTGTTATAGTAGCTATTTTGTTTTGTTTTTAAATTAGAAAAGGGCAGATTTGTTGTTAGCTTCTCAGTGACTTCATTCTTAAGCTCTATCAAAACTCTTGGATGTATGCCATTTGGGCCTGGCAACTCATTGCTTTTTAATTTATCATTTTGTCCCAGCACCACCTCTTCTGAGACTTATGGTTCAGAGCTGTCTGCATCTTTGACCCCGCTCAGTCTCTAAGTGCAACCCTTGGGGTGAGAAGCCCAAGGCTGGGGTGAAATCCTTCCATTCTCCTACTCTTCAGACTGGGTACCTGGGGTGTAACAATGCATTTACCAACCATGATTACTCAACAGGCCTGATTTGATTTGGCTGCCAAATTTGTGCTTTAAGTAAAACAAAACAAAACAAACAAAAAACTGCTGGTAATATTTTCTCCATTCCCTTTATTTTCCTCCAAGCCAAAGGATAGAACTTGTCAGGGAACACTATCAGTTATATTCTTTAAAAACAAGATCAGAGACATTAAATTTAAGCACTATTTGTTCCTTTCCTTCTTGTCTCAGGTGATATTAGCTTAAGCTCGACAAATAAAATACAACTTTGGGTACTAATAAATTAAACAAAAGTACCAAAATTAACTCCATCCTAATTTGTGTGCATTTAAAAAAAAAAAATCTTTAAACAGTACTCCACTCTTTCTGCACACTGATGACCAAAAATGATTCACTATGTATCATCAGATAGGTTAGATTTTACACACAATAGAAAAAGCTACACAGTGTGCAATAAAATCATAATTGTACTTCTAATATTTTAACATTTCTTTGATATTTTACTTCTCATTGAAAATGAGCATAGTGAAGCAGCTGAAAGCAAAACTGAAATAACTTGTTTATATTTTTATACTTTTTACTTTAAAAATGCCTTCATGGGTTTTCACAGTTCCTAAAGAAAATCATGCTAAAATTTATTTTGAAAGTTCCAAAAAGCTATCATTTTCTTCATGTTAATATTAAGTACTGTAAACAATAGTCATTTGAAAATGTTACTGGCTAATTAATGCCTTGACTCAAAGTATATAAGCAAATGCCTAACTTTAAACCTACGAGTAGTCCCTTAGAAGTCAGTAAGGCCAGGTCTACACTAACCCCCTAATTCGAACTAAGGTACGCAACTTCAGCTACGTGAATAACGTAGCTGAAGTTCGAAGTACCTTAGTTCGAACTTACCTCGGTCCACACGCGGCAGGCAGGCTCCCCCGTCGACTCCGCGGTACTCCTCTCGTCTAGCTGGAGTACTGCAGTCGACAGCGAGCACTTCCGGGTTCGATTTATCGCCTCCAGACAAGACGCGATAAGTCGAACCCAGAAGTTCGATCGCTCGCCGCCGAACTACCGGGTAAGTGTAGACCTACCCTAAGTCTACTTACATACTTAAAGTTAGGCACGTGCTTAAGAACCTTGCTGAACAGCGACCTGAAGCAGGATCCAGTTCAATCACTAACCTCTCATTAGGAGAAAACAAAATAGCTTTATGAAATATATGTTGCACTTAATCCTTAAAGAATATCCTGGTTCAACTTTTCTGATAGAAGTCTAGTTTACTTACTTTGCTGATTTGTAATTTATATTTTTTAATTAATTAAAATTGTCCATGAGTCACTGCTAATTTAGGTTCTACTTGCTCCTTTTCAAAACCCTGTAAGTGTCCAATATTTCCATTACAAAAAAAGGAATTAGCAGTAAGTAGTGGACACAAAAACTAACTAAAATCCTTAGCACATCACTGCCCATTTGCCACTCGTATCATTACATTTGTTACGATGCTGCCCGACCGCCAAGGTAACCAACAACTCCTATAATCCTGCTTTCACACTAGATCAGTTTTCTTGTTCCCTCTGCATACTCTGAATAGCTCTCTCCATTTGTTCAAGATGAACCTACTGTGATGGTGGCAATATCAAAATCGTCGAGCAAAAGCTACTTTTTACAAGACAATATAACGAAAGCATATTTTATAGAGCAAGAAAATACTAAAGAGAGTAGTGTTCCAAAAGATTGTAGTAAATGAAATCTATATAAAAGACAAATAAATTTGTTTATACCTGTATAAGGCAAAGATAAACTTTTGAGGTAAAAAGCAAAAGTCAGTGTACAAACTAATTGGTGGTCTGTGGTGCCTTTTTTTTTTTCTTTTTTAAATAATAAATATTTTGTCCATTATTTAGAGAACCAGGAAAATGTTATAGTCTTCCTCCTGTATAAATGTGGATTATAATTACAGAAATTATACAAAACGATGCAACACCAGAAAAGTAAAAGTTATATTTTGAGGCATGATTCTCATAACTGTCTGGGCTAGTTATGCACACATCAATGTGCATTTCATTATAATGGAGTGTCCAAACAACGTGTTTGCCCAGTCTTGGAAACTTCAATTTTTGGTTGCATGTCTAAATACCTACACAGGTGAATAACAAACCCATGAGTCTAACTCATTTAGAGTAATCAATTATAATTTATTTGTGACTTCATTATAATACTCCAGAATGAATTGATCATTCTAAACTAATGAGAATAAAAACATTTTGGATTTTCACTATATGATGTTTCTTCCACTCCTTATGAATTAATATTTCATCTCAAAATTCAACTGCTATTTTTCACTTTGGGTAGCTAAGTATTTTGAATGTATCCAAATTACTTGTGTCCACTGTAACACTTTTAAATGGTTTCATTCTCTCAAAACAAGTCACTGTGAGTGTTGTGTCCGTCTCCCCATCACCCACTCGAAATCAAGTTAAATTGCTGGAAATAATTGAAAACTTAACTGAAAATTCATTTAACTAAAACAGTGGGAAATAGCCACATTAAAAAAAAAGAGATGGCTCAGTGAAGAAAAATAATCACTCATCCATTTATAGGCTTTCAAGATAGGAAATAAGTGATTCATTTGAGGTCAAAAAGAATAACAAGGGTCACCATCTCAAAGGGTTTCTTGTTTAAAGGGGTCTTTTCACTTTTTCCTTTTTGGTCAGCAGTTCCTACTAGCGTAAAGACATCTGCAGTTAAAAGCAAACCTTAATGCTAGATGTATTTAAAAAACAAAATGGATTTTTGTGTTAGATGTGAAGGTGTATACTATATGGAGAATTATTAGTTTGTTCTAGACACAGGGTAAAATTTACATAGCATGATTTTGGCTCCTAAGTCACTTAGGTGCATAGGAAAATTTTACCGACAATTTTAAGATAAACAGTCAGGGTACCCAAGCTAAGAAAAATCAAGACGATCAAAAGATGACAGGGACTTTTACAGACTATTTTTGAATTACTGTAGATTACCTATTGATGATGAAGCTTCAAAAGATTTAGTACTCTGGTTTGGATAAGTGTCCAAAAGTCTCAAATGTTTACCACAAGCTTTTCCAAACCTCTTTGGCCTAAACAAAATCTTGTTGAGATCAAAAAGCTATTTTATGATTGTTGGTGCCAGCTGTGTATGATACAATCTCAGTTATATAAAGTCTTTTGGGGGGGGGGGGGGGTAGGGAGGGAAGTACCTAAAACCTTTGAATAATCATGGATTTGATAACCAGAGGAACTAGTTCAGCTTTGAAGTCTGCACTAAGGAAAGCACAAAAGACCTTCAGAGTCTGCTGAGCTGGATCCCCCAGTTACAGAGAGCTGAGAGGCTCAATAAGGTACCACAGGATTAGGGAGTTTAGGCATGGATCCACAGAGGAACAACACTGCAATCCACAGAGCCTGAGTTAGGCACCCAGGCTTCCTATAAAATGAATGGGGAGAAATAGGTACCCTAAACCACCAAACTATGGGATATTCACATGTGGGGCTCCCTCACTTGTCATACTGAAGCTATTTCACAATATATAAAGAAAGAGTCTTTGGAGCAGGGGGACTAGATCCTGGGTCTCCCACAACCTAGGTGGTTGCCCTAACCACTGGATTAGACCCTCTCTCTCTCTCTGGCCCAGTGACTAAATATTTATAAAGAGTAGAACAGCTTCAAGAGGAGTGACTGAGGGAGCCCCACATCAGAATATCCCATAGCTCAGTGGTTAGAGCACACCATTGAGAGGTAGGAGATCCCTGTTCAAATCCTCTTCCCCTCCCGCCCCACCTCCAGGCAGAGGGGAGAATTGAACTTGGGTCTTCAACAATCCAGGTGAATACATGGGTGGCACCCTCCCCCCCTTTTGATTGGGATACAATCTAGTTGGCAGCCTCCGAGTACATGCCAGATTGGGTTCCACAGGTGAGACTGGGGAAAGATAGGAAGAAGAGCACCTATTTGTGTATTACATTGGGGATTAGTGGGAGATAGGCATCCAGACACCTAAAAGGCATCAGCGGCAGTGTGCATCCCCAGAGGCAAGAATTTAGGTGTCTAGAGAACTTTTACCCTGAAAATTTAGGCACTGAGTTTAGAAAATGACTGAGGTAGCGTCCCAGTGGGGATTTTGTGGATCACAGTCAGCCTAAAACTGGGACTTAGGTGCCTAAGTACCTTTGTGGATCTGGGCCTTTGGCACTTTAGTGGTACCTCAGCTAAAAAGCTGTACATTTATATATGAATATACATAAAATCTTCTAAATTCAAATTACCTCTAACCATCTTTAGACAAGCTGAAGTTTGAATACAAAACAAAAACAAATCTAATAATTCTTTTACTCCAAGAAAACCAGAGTAAATTTTTTGTTACTCACCAACAGTCATTAACTAGTTTCATTACACACACATTTCTGACTCTTAATAGCCCAGTGTTTTGAAAAGGGCTGCCAAATATTTTCCACTGGCTATTACCTTGAAAACAGCAAAACCTATTTTCTACTGATTATTAAATCACTTTCTTTATACTATAAAATAAACTGTCTATCTAAATCCTTACAAAAGAAACGTTCTGTATCTTTCCATATAAACATGGGGTCACGTGGCTGGCGCATGATTTTTACTTAAAGTGCTCTTAACACTACAGATCACTAAAACAACTAGGGCTTTGAAAACACATACTTTTCTAAATTTTAAAATGATAAGTCAGAAAATGTAGGGGAAATGTTCCTAATTTGATTGTATTGCAATTCTTATTAGCCAACTGTCTCTTTAAAAATTAAGACTTGAAATATACTTTTGAAGAGATACTCAATATAAAAGATAAATGGTCTGCTAAAAGATACAAACCAATGAAACAATTACAAATTAACTTCAAATTTGATTAGAAAATCTGCCTCACCCAGGCCACAAGGATATGACCAACATGCTCAGTAGATCCATCAGGTTTCCTGACCTCCTGAAGCCGCTTAAGAAGATCTGATCAAAATAAAATAAAGAAAAATTCACTTGCTGAGCATGCCAAGTATAAATGAGTGTAGAATCATAATAATTCATTGAACGGAATTATACCTTCATGTAGCGGGATTAGAGAATCCAGTGTTCCAAAAATCTGGTTTAATTCTTGCTCTGTCATTATGGAGAGTTTAAGCATAGGATCATGATAAGCCTGCAAAAACAAGCAAACTTTAGCATATATTTGATATCCAAGAAATTAGAGATAGCTCTTAAATCCTCCCATAACTCTAAAGTGGCTGATGGTATTTTATTTCAAATTTTCACAAGCACACCTTGTGTTAGATACCAATTAGAAAACACTCAGTCCAAAAGTAGAATGTTTCAGAATGTTAAGAGTGTAAAAACAGGGATTGTAGTAGTTGTTTTTCAACCTTAACTAGATGGCAGTTGCTACTATTAAATCTACTATAAAAAAAGTGGGCAGGAGGGGAGGTTTAAAAGGCAAAAAAACACACAATTTTTCAATCATGTATGTATATAAATACCTTTTTTGCTAACTTCAAGTCTTCTATCAAATCTTCTTCTCCCTGGGAAAGTTCAAAGATAGCCTGTAAAAAAGGACATATAATAAATTTCTTATTTAAATGGTACTCAACTTTAAAAACTGCTGTTATATTCTCAACAGCTGTATTAGTGCACAGCTACATTTTCTTGCTAAATCTAGTTGAAGAAATAAAGATTTAATCTATAAAATCACCTATTTGCTCAGCATTACTTTTGAAGACATGTTCTTGCAAGACTTCTCATGAAACATTTGTCTGAAAAAGTTACAGAAGTACAGTTTTTGGTTTGACAGGTTTCCAATCCAGAAGACCATCTTATGTGTTATATTTTGATGTAACTAAACGATATCAACTATTTTTGGTAAAATAATTGGTGTTTGTACAGCTAATTGTGAGAGAGTTTTGTGTCTGGGTTTTTAAAAAGACATAGTTGGGAAAAGGGTTCCAGACTGTCTAATGGTACCAATGTTGGAGTTGCTTTAAATGTATAGGTGGTATTAAAAGTACTTTTAAATTTGGCATAGCAGTTTTTCCTTGAAAGAAACACAGTCCCACAGAGTTCTTTCTCCTCATACTAGCCATTTCTTATGAAGTGAGATTTGCATTTTATTATTAGAAATAAATAGCAATTTAATGTTATGCACACTTCCAGTACAATATCTTACCAGTGACAGTATCCAAATAGGTCAGACAAAAAAACAAAACAAAAGAAAACAAATAAACAAAAAAACACAACCAGGGATGGTGTGGGTCCACTGCTCAATGGAGAAGGTGAGTTGGTAACGTAAGATAAGGCAGAAGATCTGTTCAATGCCTACTTTGCTTCAGTCTTTCACACAAAAAACAACATGTGACCAGACCACTAGCAAAGTTATCATAGACAATAAAAGGGAAGGGATGCAGATCAGGATAAGTAAAGAATGTTAGAGATTTTCTGACTAACCTGAAGAAATTCAAGTAAGCGGGCCCTGATGCTATTCACGCCAGGGTGCTAAAGGAATTAGCAGAAGAAATTTCAGAACCATTGGGAATAGTATTTGCATGCTCTTGGATGACAGAAGTCCCAGAACACTGGAGAAAGGCTAATACAGTGCCCATCTTTTAAGTGGGGGAAGGGAAGGGGAAAGGAGGATCTAGGGAACTATAGACCAGTCAGCCTGACCTCAATACCTGGGAAGCTATCAGAACAATGTATAAAACATTCAATTTGCAGATACCTTGAGGATGAAAGGGTGATCACTAGCAGCCAGCATGGATTTACTCAAAATAAATCATACCAAACTTGGTTTCCTTCTTTGACAAGGTAACTGGTTTGGTGCATAGGGGGAATGCAGTGGACACAATATGCCTGGACTTTAGCAAGGCTTTTGACACAGTCCCACATGACAGTCTCATAAATAAGCTGGAGAACTGTGGGCTCAGTAGAACTATCATTAAGTGGATACATAATTGGTTAAGCAACCTCAAACAGAGTAACTATTAATAGAACGATGTCAGATTGAAAGGAGTTCCATAGGGATCTGTTTTTGGTCCAGTGTTATTTAACACCTTTAATGACCTGGCTGTAGGAAGAGAGAGCATACTGATCAAATCTGCAGATGAAACAGAGTTGGGGGGGGGGGGGGGGAAAGGGGGACGGTTGCAAACACTTTGGAGGATAGAGCAAAAATTCAAAAAGAGCTCTTAATAAATTGGAGAACTGGGCTATAGACAACAAGATGAAATTTAACATGCTACACTTAGGGAAGAAAAACCAAATGCACAAATATAGAATGGGGGAATAACTGGCTTGGCAGCAACACTGTTCAGAACGATCTGGGAGTTATGGTGGATCACAAACTCAACATGAGTCAACAATGAGATGCTGCCACAAAAAAAGCAAATGCAATTTTGTTTTACATTAACAGAGGCCTAGCATGCAAGTCACAGCAGGTGATAGTACCGCTCTACTTGGTGCTGGTCAGGCCTCAGCTGCAGAACGGTGTCCAATTTTGATCACTATTGTATAGATAGGATGTAGAGAAACTGGAAAGGATCCAGAAGCAAGTGACAAAGATAATCAAAGGGATGGAATGCAAGCCATATGAGCAAAGGCTGAAGGAACTGGGCATGACAGAGGTATTCAAATACTTGAAAGGCTGCCATAACAATGATGGAGAAAAAATGTTCTCTCTTGCCACAGAGGGCAGGACAAGAGGCAGTGGGTTCAAACTACAGCATAGCAGATTTAGATTAAATCTCAAGCAAAACTTCCTAACTGTAAGAATAGTAGGACAATGGAACAAACTGCCTAGGGAAGTCACGGAAGCTCCTTCATTGGAGGTTTTCAAAAAGCAGTTGGATAGCCATCTGCCTTGGATGGTTTAGACACAACAAGTCCTGCATCATGGCAGCAGGATAGATTAAATGACCCTTATGGTCCCTTCTAACCGTATGGTTCTATGAATTCTGGAACCTCCAGAATTTGAAAATCATTTTTGCATTGAACCACAATGGGCAAATCCGTACTGTAAAGGTTATTTCTTCCTGGCCCCTTCAGACAGTGCCTCATTTGTAAATATTTGCAGAGGGCACCTAGTAGAAACCTATCATTGGACCTCCCCAAGAAGTTTATATTCTCCTAAACCTCTAATGCTCTGGTTTAACCAATCTGATGCATGACAATTACCTTCCTGGCCCTGAGAGAAGAGCAGACTGTTGACTAGAGGCCAGCTTTCATTTCTGGGAAGGGTGCTATACAAGCACAGCCAGCAGAGGCTGTGTAGAGTGACATCCTTGAATCAGCATTTTCTCTGGGTGTCCTGGCAACATTTCCCTCTCCAGACTGCCATGCGCACTTTGGGGTTGCTGCTCTCTGGCTGCAAGGCCTCCAATGGAGGCTGTGGGAGCATTACACTAAAGATTCTCTTCTAAGTCACCACCAGTGGACTTTCTACAATTGAGGACCCTGCGCCAGGGTCTGCACTCAGCACAGACCAATGTAGACCCTTGGTCAACTGTGTAATATTATTTGTATAATAAACTTCTTCTACTGAAAGCTCCCTGGGATAAAGATTGTGCTTTCTTGTGTGCACTCAGTACCTAGCGTGTACATTATTCTAATTGCGGTCTGTGGGTACTATGGTAGTACAGATAAAACAACCACCACCACCCAAAACATGCACACTTTTAATTTCAAATATCAATGTTAATATACAGGAATTATTGAAACAACATTTTTTTTTAAAAGAATAATCTAGTATGGTTTCATTATAGACCATAGGTGGAATCCTGTTCCACTGAAGTCAATGGAAAAATTCTCATTGACTGCAGTGGAGCCAGGATTTTACCCTGTAATTTCAAATGCTGAGCTAATGTTTACTAATTTACTATCATCCCTGAATTCGATGCTTTAGACCAGTGTTTCCCAAATGATGGGTCCCAACCCACCAGCGTGTCACAGAAAGTTTTTAGACGGGTTGTCAAATCCGGGGACAGATTTTCCTGGTGAAAACAAACATACAGGGGAGCTCCCAGAGTGAGGGGTTTTGGAGAGTGAGGTCACCCCACATCGTAGTGGCAGCTCAGATCCTACTGGGCTGGGGCATTCAGAGTCGCAGTACTGCACAGTACTCCATCATGATGGAGGGGCAGCCAGACCAAACCTGAATGGCATTGCAACCCCATGTGCCAATTCGCAACTCCCAAAGTGGGGAGCTGAGCCCAGCCCTGCAGAAGAGGAGCCGCCACTCAGGCAAGTGTGGACTGGGCTCATTCTCCAACCCCTCCATCCCTGGGCCTTCCCTACACACCAGGCCAGGATGGGATTAGGGTTGTGATGTTGGAGCAGAGGATGCATATATGTAATGGAGGGTTGCAAAGAGACAAAATGCAGTTGGTGAATTGCCTTAGCAAAGAGTCTGAGAACCTCTGCTTTAGACAAAACTGTCAAAAGTTTAGAAGCATTGGAATAATAGTACCTCTTGACGCTTGATTTCTTTGGATGTAAGCATCTGATTGACACAAACATCAAAGGTCTCACTCCACAGCTTGCTGTCCCTTCGTTTTGTGCTAGCAGGGGGTACATTTCGAGACCATGGTCGTGGGGTGAACAGATCAGGGCGACTGTCACTACGGAAACTAATAGAACGCTAACAAGACATAAAAGTAGGACAAATGTTAGAGAGATCAGTTTGCTCACATTTCATTTCAGTTTCCCCAAAGCAAAAATAATATATTTACAAGAAAAGGTTGCATATATGTGCAATAAAATTAAATGGTTTATATAACTATCAATTCCAATCTTTCCAAATTTGTTGAGGATATTGGCACTACAACCTTTTATTTTAGTAATAGGAACATAAGAAATGGCATGTGAAAGCATGTTTCTGGTCCATTTATAGTTCAATAACCTCCTTCCTGCAGTGGCATATATTTGCTCTCTATCCTCAGTGTGTATAGGATTAATGTGTACATTCTATGCAGAGCATTCATACACATTGCAATCAATAAGAACATTAGGATATAGATATTTAGGCCTGTCTGTAAAGGCCTATACTTTAAGAATTTAGGTATATGTTTATCACTTAGCTAGTTACAGAGGTAAAAAACAAGAATCAAAATCACAGTCTGCCTGTTTATAGGCCTTCTCTCACTATGATAGTCTAAGGCCGTGTTCTTAGGCTAAGATCTTTGGCTAAACAGCAGAGGCAGCCATAAACTGGAAAGTGTATGGTCACATGCTTACATTCCAAACTAGTCACATTGAAATAAGGTGCTGTTGGGCTGTTAGGAATACAATCCTGTCCTAATAATGCCTATCACCTCCAAAGAGAAGAGAAGAGCCTAGAAGATTTAAAGAAAACTTAAGTATCAGGGGGTAGCCGTGTTAGTCTGTATCTACAAAAACAACAAAGAGTCTGGTGGCACCTTAAAGACTAACAGATTTATTTGGGCATAAGCTTTCGTGAGTAAAAACCTCACTTCTTCGGATGCATTTACTCACGAAAGCTTATGCCCAAATAAATCTGTTAGTCTTTAAGGTGCCACCAGACTCTTTGTTGTTTTTGTAGATACAGACTAACACGGCTACCCCCTGATACTTGACAACATGCAAGGCACTAAATTTAGCCGTATGGAGTGGAAATCCATCAACCTCAACAAAAAACTTGCACAGAGCTATGCATCCGAAGAAGTGAGGTTTTTACTCACGAAAGCTTATGCCCAAATAAAAAAGAAAACTTAGTTTGATAGCATCCTGTCTGGCAAGAAATCACTTCTCAATAGTTGTGGTTGTGAAACCCTCATTTCTGTATGTTTTATCTTTATGGCCCCCACTTTGCTATGGTTTATTTGCATGATCTCTGTCTGGTTCTGTGATTGTTTCTGTCTGCTCTATAATTAATTTTGTTGGGTATTAACCAATTAAGGTGGTGGGACATACTGTATATACTCAATCATAAGCTGGTTTGTTTATAAGCCGACTCCCTCAAGATGGAGAAGTAAAAATGGAAAATTTTTATGACCCGTTCATAAGCTGACCCTATAATTCAGGGCTCGGCAAACTTTGGCTTCTGGGCCATCAGGATAAGCCGCTGGTGGGCCGAGATGGTTTGTTTACCTCGAGCGTCCGCAGGCACGGAGTTAAACCTAAGTAAACAAAGTGTCCCAGCATACCAGCTGCTTACCCTGACGGGCCGAGATAGCAACTGGTGGGGAAATTTTTGGGGGGGGGGGGAGAAGCTGGGGGTCAGGGGAGTAACCTGTGACCACCCCCCACATGACCCCACCTCTAGCCTGGGACCCCACACTCTCCCCATCCCATCCCTTCCCACCTTACCTGGGGAGGGCCAGGGGAGGATGTCTCTTGCCTGGCTGGAGCTGCTCCGGCAGGCTGGGAAGCGCAGCTGCAGCCTGCTCCAGTGGGCCAGACCGGGCGGCAAGGCCACACCATGTTCCAGCGGGCTGAGCTGGGTGGCGCGGCCACAACCTGCTTTGGGGGGCGGGGCCGAGCGGCACAGCTGCAGCCTGCCAGCCCCGGAGCTGCAGCTGCTTCGGAGGCTGGGGGAGAGCAGCGTGGCCTGAAGCGGAGAGACTCTGGCCCCGCCTCTTCCCTTCTGGCTCTGCTGCCTCTCCTTTCTCCCTCTGTTGCGGGGAGGTGCTGTGTCCCACCTCTCCCTCTCTATACCTGTTCATAAGCCGACTCCTTTCTCTAGTGCTTCCCTTTTTTACTAAAAAAATTCGGCTTATGAACGAGTATGTATAGAATATCAGGGTTGGAAGGGACCTCGGGAGGTCATCTAGTCCAACCCTCTGCTCAAAGGGCCAATCCCCAACTAAATCATCCCAGCCAGCGCTTTGTCAAGCCTGACCTTAAAAACCTCTAAGGAAGGAGATTCCACCACCTCCCTAGGTAACCCATTCCAGTGCTTCACCACCCTCCTAAGGAAAAACTTTTTCACAATATCCAACCTAAATCTCCCCCACTGCAACTTGAGATCATTACTCCTTATTCTGTCATCTGCTACCACTGAGAACAGTTTAGATCCATCCTCTTTGGAACCCCCTTTCAGGTAGTTGAAAGCAGCTATCAAATCCCCCTCATTCTTCTCTTCTGTAGACTAAACAATCCCAGTTCCCTCACACTACAGTATACCTACTGGATCAAACGCACTGAGGTGAGTTCAAACATCTTGCCTAACCCCCAGGTCGATAAAGATTGCTTTTGTATGCAGAGGTATGCTCTTTCAACAACATATTTAAGGAATACCAGAGATACCAGCATTTGGTTAGCAATGTATGTCTGCTTCCTAGATAAACTATTACTGCAGAAAAATGTATTTTTTCCCATGGCTTTTTACTCTGTTTAAGTATTTGTCAGACGAGCCTCTAGTGTAAAAATAAAATAAATAGTTTTATTTTTCCTTTCCAAAATTAACTCATAGCTGCAGTAGAGTCATGATTAAGTTACCTTTTTGAACAGATATTATTTCTTACTAAAATAGAGATATTTTATTCATTCTCACTCTTCAGAGAGCTTAACCTTGTTCTATAACTCACTGTAGATTTTAAGTGTACTTTCTCAAACACCAAACTAGCGGGAGAAATGGCACAATCCTGCAAAGCACTGAATGCCCACTATGAGGTGCTCAATTGCCTGAGCTCCTCCTGAAGTCACTGAAATTAAGGTACTCAGCCTCTTGCAGGGGACATGCAATATTTGGTAGGATCAAGTCCTACATGAGCCTCCAAGCATCTCATATTCTACATGGTGCACCTGTAAGTTTGAGAGACCTACAAACAAAGCAGAATATCTTCAAAATAAAATGTAAATTTGAATTGCATTGTTATTCGATTGCTTTTTAATTATTTAAAATATTCAGCTTTAACATAGGCTTTGAATGTTGGCTCAAGGCTCCATTTTCCATCTGATCGCCAGACTTTTTGTCCACTAGAGGTCAAAGTTCACTATTAATAGTGAGGATTCAGCAATATTACATGCACATAGACTTTAAAAAAAAAAAAAAAAAACACACACACACACCCCCCACCCAAAAAAATTAGTGGAAAATTTATTTTTCATTTAAAATTCCAAACTCAAAATTTCCCTACCAGCACTAATAGATATTCCATAGGTTTGGTTGGGGTTTTGTTTGTTTGTTTTTGCAGTTAAGCTAAAAATACTAATATTCTATGGCAAAGCTTATCTTTTTTCCCCCAGTCATTTCAATATGATGAAGAACTACAGGGCGGAGAGTTGTTTTGAGAGGGAGGGATTTGAGTTTTTCAGTTTCCTGGCTCATTGGTCATGGATTATCTTAAACTGTACTACTCCACTTTAAAATGTCATTTAAAAGTATGTCAAAGGTACCGGAGCATATGGCACCTTTTAAATACATCTCTAAAACTCACACCTTCAAAAGTCAAAGATATATTAAACATATCTTCTCAAGCAACTGGGCTATACACATATTTTATATTGGTTTCTTTATCTCGGTCATAACATCAAGAATGGATATATAGTTGCAGTTTGTTTCTGAAAGATTTCACAAGAAACATAAGCATTCTATGACAAAGATTATTATGGTGGTGAATGACTACACAGTTGTAACAGCACCAGAACACTTTCACTTGCCACTACTGAGGTTTACACTGTCCATTACCACTGCAAATTTTATGTTGGGGGGAAAAGGTTTTTCATTTTTTCCATAAAGATATGTGAGATACTCAGATATACATACATATACAAAATCAATTTTGAAAAGCACAACCCCTAAAAGCATGTGATAGCATACTTGTGCTTCTCTTATTGAAATGCAGATCTGAACATTAAACACAGAAATATATTATCTTTACCTGAAGTGTTTGACTGAACCGCTTTAACGGGGTTGCCCGCACAGGAGGAATGAGGCTTGCTAGTGATGTAACTCTAGAAAGAGGCTTGACCCGTTTGTTACTAGGCTCCTGTAGTTTAAAGAAGGGGGGGGGGGGAAGGGGAGGACATGAAAAAGGCATCAGAAAAACATTTATGCTAGTTTTATTAATTTTCTAATGTGAGCAATATAGACACACAGCTATGGTAGTAAACAAATAATTCCAGTTTTATAATGCTGGCAATGACAGATTACCCTTGCTTGGTGCATACAGATCTGAGCAATAGCTGAAATAGGCAGTAGGCAGAAGTAGTGGCATGACTAGGAAAGACAAAAAAGGCACAAAAAAAGCTCTCTCCATATATAGCATCCTTCTATTCAGATACTCCTTTTAAAATGGTTTGTTTGCAGGGAGTGGCCCTCAAACTGAAAAGTGCTCTGCAGCTAATGCATACTACTATGATGACCTTGTCATTGAAGGAAACACGTACAAATACAAAAAATTCTAACCCCATTGTTTTTGCTCTGTCATTGTAAGTATGTAGTTCTGCATTTGATTAACATTTTATTCTAATATTTACATGTACATATACATGCACGTGCATATTCATATAGATGCGTACACACAGTATATATTTAAATGAAATAAAATAAAATAAAAAACTTTTCAACAAAAATCTACTGTAAAAACTAGTACTTTTCTTCCCTCACACACTTTTTAACCTCTAGAATGCCGGCTTTTTGTGAAGTATAATATTCCACTTGTTTTGCATACAAAAAATATAAACAATAAGTGCAATACAAGGAAAGATTACAAATATGTAAAAACAGACGTTACCCTTGGCTTGCTAACCTCCATCTGATATTTAATGGATCTTGAACAGCACATGCAAAAGGCTACTTTTGACAGAAAAAGAGCCAAACCTTCCAAGTGAAGTTAAAAAACCCATCCAACATCATATTTTAAGTACATCCTATAGCAGTTCATCTTTCTTTTTCAGCCATGTTTATAAAGTTTGTGTAGGCATCCTCTACCTCCAGTTTTCTAGAACAAATCCGTAGGAGAATGTACCATTTCATACTATTCTTTTGCTCAGAGATATGAATCCTTTTAGAGATGTGGACTTCCCATCCTTCCTGGTATTTAGAAAAATCCCAGAAGTAGTAACTCACGATTTTCATTACCGGTCAGCAATATTCTGTTTCATTAGCACAGCGACAGGGAAGAAAGATGAGAACCAGGAAATAATTGATTTCTCAGCAGGCAGAGCTGCAACTCCATAAACATCTTGTGAAATGCAGGACCAAAATGTTAACCTTCCCCCCCACAAAAAAATAATAAATTTCCCCACACATGGAATGTGGTGCTACAATCATTTCAGCACCAAAAATATATATATATTCAGCCTGCACTCTTATCCTTCATCATGAAGGTGCCATTCAGATTCTTTCCTTTCCAGCAACCATCTCTTTGACACAGCTTTTTTGAAGGAGCATTTTTTTTACGTCACTGCAGCACGACTGGCATACTGAACACACTACAGAGTCTTTCAGCTTCGACTAGAATTCTCGTCTGACTGGCACTTCTGTCATCAGCTGTTTTGTTTATTTTTTAAATTCATAATGCCAATCCACTAGCTTCACATGGTAAAGACTGCTTGTCATTAATCACACTGCACTGCAGCGAGAGGACACTGAAGTCCCAAGGCGAAGCGAGTGCTACTGTATACCTAGCAGCAGAGATTACTTGGGCACGTATTATCTCTAATGCTACTAGAATCTGGTATTTAGAACTATGAAGACAGAGGAATCAGGACAGCAAGAAAGGAAAATATATCTTCCCAGAAAATAGGCAAAGGGGACCCTTGAGAGAGGATTCTCCTCTTCCCTATTGCTGTACCATTTTCCACAAGGTTTGGCATCTTTGCTGCTCTGTATGTGGTCTTTGGTCAAACTAGAATTATGTTTCTGATATAATGGCCCAAAGTCAGCTCTGGAGTAAAGAGATGTAATTTGGCCCTACATTATATCACAGTATAACCTGTTTGAAAGTTAGAAAATAAAATTCCAATTAAAAATCTATTAGAATGGTCTATTAATCTCTGTGCATATTAACAAATCACAGACACACACTTTCAATCTCAAAATTTAAATGCAACAAATAACGAATACTAACATTTTAGGAATGATATTGTGACGCCCATTAAGAATCCCTAAGGAGGGTAAATTTTGTTACAAAGCAAGTAAATTCATATTCCACTGTGTCTCTTAAGTGTCTTGTTCAGGACCACTGTGTGAAATTTGAATTACCTTCCTTGAGCAATGTCTGAGACTAGTTGATAAACAGAAAAAAAAAGTCTAGACCCACTTTGAATTTTTCATATATATATTTCATATACATATTTTTCATTGTCTGCATCTGCAGTTTATGAATGGCTACAGAAAGCCTGCAGGTGAAGGGCTCAATCCTGTACCTAATTTTCTCAACTGTCTGGGGTTCATAACCTCAAATAGCCATGTAAATTGATGCACAGCAGCAACTAACCCTGGAGAAGATTATCCTGTGAGAAAGAAGGGAAACCACCATCCCTTTTAGAAGATAGGGGAAAAGGAGGAAGATAAAAGATGTAAATGAATTCCCTGAACCCCTGCTCCATCCCTGAACAGCCCTAACCCTATCTGAACACTCCTTTTTCCCTCATGGGGTTACAGGAATTATTTTACGGTTCCAGCAAGAGGAGAGGGAAGAACTAGAAACAAGTTCCTTAACCTTTTAAAAATAAACCATTTCCCTATTCTGCAGGGGACTGTGAGGTTTGCTATGTGGCAATCTTCATTCTTACACCCAAACTGCTCAGGAGACAAAATATTTTCACTAGTCTCTGTACTGCAGAGCCTACCTGCCTGTAGAAGTAGACATTAAGGAGAAGAAATCAACCTAGCTGCCTCCACTAGGGGCTGCTGCAACCACAAGAAGGATAGGATAGGATATGACTACAGCTGCTAGCTGTAAAAGAGTCAGAAGTCATTGTCAGAGCCTACTACAGTAGCCACTGGAGTCACAATAAGCTGACTAGGTCACATATATGTGAGTTTGTTCTTTGAGGACTTATTCCTCCCATCACACTGATCCATTTTACCTACTGCACCTAGTTTTGATAGCAAAGGGGGTTAAACTAAATGGGTTGTATAGATTTTGATAAAAATCTAAATTACTAGAATCTGTAGAACAAATTGAAAGGACTCATACAAACAAATTTAAGAATAAAATCAAATTAAAACACATCTGCAGCGTTTGCAGGACTTACTCCGAGACAGTAATTCAAGATAACATTACAGTGTCAAAGACTTTGGAAAATAATCCAGCGTCTCTATCTCCACATTAGGTTTAAAGAAGAAATTTGAAGTAGATAATCTTATTGTGTTTTTTGCATACAAATGTGACAGTTTGGGACCATGCCTGGGTCAAATTGTGAATGCCATGGTTTGAGAATGCCATTTTGTGACTATAAACTTCATTGCGACTTTCAATTTGCAGAGTAACCTCCCTGCTGGTTCAAGACATGCAGATGATGGTGAAAACGAGTCTAATCTAGACATGGTCAGTAAATTCTGGATAGCGTGTGCTCATGTTAGGGAGTCAGCTGAGTCTGGTTCTGAGATACCACATCATATTGCGAGGAAGAAATAAACGAGCTGGAAGAGAGGAGTACTCTAGAAATATAAAACTTTGCTTCTTCACTGTAAGGCCCAAATGGTACTTATGTATCATACCTCAGAGCTTTTGTTTTAATATGACTCACTCCCTCTAAAAATAAACCTTGATTTACTAAAACCCAGGGTAGTTTTAAGACTGCTGCACAGGAAGGAGAAGTAATAGCCATAGAGAGCGCTTACACCTCATAAGATCAGCATTCTGCTTTTGGGTGTCTGGGGAATGCACCTATCATGCAGATTCACTCATGTGGAGCCTCGGAGCCCCAGATGGTAGCCACCTCCTCATGCAGCCCTTCTGTCAGATTTCTCCCAAATACTGTTTCAGTCCTTTCTGCTCTTTCTTCCACTGCATCATGAGCTGGAAAATGGTCATTTTAAAATTATGTGGCATCTTAACCAAAAGGTAAGTTATACATCTATTTTTGAAGCTGCATAATCTATACACAGGCCCCTGCTTAAAAACCCCGAGCCTTAATATCTAGGACCCTATCCTGTGGTGTGCTGAGCACTCAGTTCCTACTGAAGCCAATTAAAGTTGAGGATGCTTGGCACCTTGGAGAATAGAGCTCTTACATTCTTGCAATTTACTGAGTTCTAAGCTGATGTTATTGTTTGCTCTTCACTCAACAAAACAGCATGCAGTAGTACCATATGTGGGTAGAAAAGTCTGAAGCAGGGGCCAAGAGCCCTTGCTGTCATTCAACTCAACCACAATGCAGAGTGACTCTCTTATTAGTTTATTTAAAGAACGGGAATTCCCCAAAGTTCAAAGTGAGAGCCTGCTGGTCAAATTGAGTTAAATCTATTTCATAATACCGGTTAGTTTTCTATACTATCTCATTAAATCAGGCCCCCCACAGCCTCCTAATTTCCACACACTGTTGGGTAAAGCACTCTAGTAAAGGTCAGTTTTAAGTTTTCTTAGCAGAACCCCGCTCCACCACCCACATTCACCTTATATTGTCTGCAGAATGGCAGAAGCAATGACCTGGATAACATATGCTAGAAACCCCATATAGTATAAGACCAGGTGCCATACAATAGGGCTCTATTTGACTTGGTACCTAATTCTGAAATTTATTTTGATGTGCTTTTTTAGGCAGTGTAGTAATTTTTACCTTCTAACAATTAAAGTCTGAGTGTACATGAGCTGATCACAATTGTTTCTCCACCCGACTCCCTGCACCCCTTATCAGCAACGTCAACAAAGGGACTGTGTGTTACATGACTGGTGTTGAATTTGACAAACAAGCCCAAACAATCCCCTGAGGAGTCATTATACCTTAGTCTATGGCAACGTGCAACACTATCACCACCACATTGTATAAATCTGTCTGGATTATAAAGAAAACATGCTAAATAAATTCACAAAAAGTTTCAATTCAGCCTCCAAGCAATAGTGATAATAGAAACCTTCTAAAGACACTCAGCATTTTAAAATATAAACATCTTCCCAAAACCTTCATCAGAAAAGGTTGCAAATGAAGCTCTCAACTTAGCCCACAAAATAAATGAAATTGGCATGGATCCATTAACTATGCTTCTTATTCAATACATCATGGGAAAGTGCAATTATTAGTACGGACACTGTTAGTGTCCAGAATGCTTTTGGATCTGTCAATCTTCGAAATAAAAAGAAAATTCTGTACAAACCCAAATCAGTTTTTGCTGGGTTTTTCCTTCTTGTCACACGATCAAAAATACTCTAGTTACCGTCCTTTTTATCCTACCCCCTTTATCTATGTAAATCTAGTAAAGTAGGTGTTCAAAGTATTAACTCCTTGACAGTGGAGCATTCATTACTGGTAAAGGGTTTCATTCTGGAAAACAAATTAGCCTCAAAAGGGTTAACTGTGTCTCTAAAAGCTGAAACAGTGCAGTGTCTTTGTTTCAAACATAGTCCACAAGTGTTGCCAGTAAAATAAAACAGAACCAATCTGTTTCAGACACTATATTTCTGGCAAGGTTTCCATACTCATTTACTTTAAAAGTTATTAGTTTTTAGTCAACATTATAAGAGTATGTCAACATTTGTCATGGCAGAAAGCCCAAAATTATTATTAGTCGGCTACTGGTTAAATTGGCCCAGGATTAAAAAGTTCTAATAAACATTCCCAAATATTGGAGTTCAGTAGAAAACCACATTCAAGTTCTGTTCCACAGGATATTACAAATACTTAACCTTCACCAAAATTAAACACACTCACATGGTACAATAGGTTCTCTCTCAGTACAGCAAATATTTCACCTAACAGTAAATTAAGTCATGCCTAGGCAGTGTTTATGCTGGTTTAGAAAGAGAGGAATTTAAAAGCAGCTGTTCCTTGTGAAAACAGAATTAACTCTTCAATCAGTAAGAGCAGATGAGCTAACTGTTGGGCCGTATCTAGGGCCCGAGCTCCTTAGCTTGAGTTAGCTGGCATGGGCCACCCCAGGGTTTTTAATTGCATATGTAGACATGCCCGAGAGACATACAGTAGTTAAACTGACCTAAGCCCCAGTGTAGACACCACTAGGTTGACAGAAGAATTCTTCATCAACAAAGGTACCTGCTTCTCAGAGAGGTGTATTTACTACAGCAACAGAAGAACCCCTCCTGTCACAAGCATCTACACTATAGCAGTGCCACTGTAGCATTTCTAGTGTAGATGTACCTTCAGTAACCAATGGGAATCCTTGAATCACGCATACAACTATCAGTGGTTTCCTGAGCCTTGAGAGCCCACTTTTGGTGTATTTTTATTAGCTGCAGAAGATTTACCTTTGCCTCCTGACAGCTTAGAAATGTTCCAAATTTAAGTAGTGTTAACTCTTGTAAGCTGTAGGAAGCAGTGGGGGGAGGGGAGTATGTACTATAAATGCAGCCTGAGATATTGTTACAGCTATTAGGAAGCTACCCTTAACTGCCTACAAAAATCCATCCCAAATCATAGGAAATATATCAACCTGAAAGCACTGCCAGGAAGAGGAGAGGTAGACGAAAAAGAGAGATTGAACTCACAATGTAATTAATCCATATGATGCATGGACACAGATGCCTGGATTATCAGCTAAACTGCACCCATGGAGTATCTCTGATAAGAACCAGAGTTCGTTCTTTCCTACAAAGCCACTGGTTAGCACCACTTGGACACCCCCTACCCCCCAGCTTGTGGTAGTAGTAGGTCTGTTATCCTCCCATGAGAAGATAGAAACAGCCATACTGGCAGACCAGCTCCAGGGTTTTTGCCGGCCCAAGCTGTGGGGAAAAAAAAAAAAAAAAAAAAAGCCGCAATCGCGATCAGCGGCACTCTGGCGGCAGCTCCACCATGCCGCTTTCTTCTTCGGCAGGAATTCGGAGGCAGGTGCTTCCCTCTGAGAGGGACCCGCCACCAAATTGCCACCGAACAGCCCGATGTGCCACCCCTTCCCCTTGGCCGCCCCAAGCACCTGCTTGCTGGGCGGATGCCTGGAGTCGGCCCTGCATACTGGGTCAGACCAATGGTTCATCTAGCCCAGTATCCTGTCACTGACAGTGGCCAGATGCTTCAGAGGGAATCAACACAACAGGACAATTTGGAGTGATCCATCCGCTGTTGTGCAGTCCCAGCTTCTGGCAATTGTAGGTTTAAGGACACCTGGAGCATGGGATTGCATCCCTGACCATCTTTGTTAATAGCTATTGATGGATCTTTCCTCCATGAACTTATCTAATTCTTTTTTTAACCTCGTTATACTTTTGACTTTCGGAGCATCCCATGGAAATGAGTTTGACAGGTTGGTTGTGCATTCGGTGAAGAAATATTTCCTTGTTTGTTTTAAACCGGCTACCTATTAGTGTCAGTGTTCACATATAATGAACCAGTAAATTACAGGTTTCAGAGTAGCAGCCGTGTTAGTCTGTATCCGCAAAAAGAACAGGAGTACTTGTGGCACCTTAGAGACTAACAAATTTATTAGAGCATAAGCTTTCATGGGCTACAGCCCACTTTCCGAAGAAGTGGGCTGTAGCCCACGAAAGCTTATGGTCTAATAGATTTGTTAGTCTCTAAGGTGCCACAAGTACTCCTGTTCTTTTTGCAGTAAATTACAATAATCCAGAGTCAGTTGAACTTGAGTACTGTGTTATAAAGCAGGGGTTCTCAAAGTTTTTCTTTCTGAGCCCCCCCTTCCCCCAATATGTTATTAAAAACTCCACAGCCCTGCCACAATTACTGTTTTTCTGCATATAAAATTAAGGGCCGGTGTTAGGGAGTAGCAAGCAGGGCAATTGCCCGGTGCCCCACACCACAGGGGAGGCCTGCAAAGATAAGTTGCTCAGGTTTCAGCTTCAGCCTCAGGGGACAGGGCTTGGGGCTTCAGCCCCGCATGATGGGGCTTTGGCTTTCTGCCCTGGGCCCCAGTAAGTCTAACGCTGGCCCTGCTTGGTGGGCCCCTGAAACCTGCTCGTGGGCCCCCAGACTCCTTGTTGAGAATCGCTGTTATAAAGGATAGTGTGGGGAGCTACAGAGGAAGGTTGGTTGGCCAGGTAAAAGAGGAGGTGGAACAGCTTTAGCAGAAGAAAACAAATCAGTGGCAGGGCAGGGGTTGAAACACATCATTCCTCCATCACCAGGGACTAGGCCCCATCCTATAGGAGCTGTTGCCCCATCAGCATCTCGAAAATCATGGATCTGGAATCCTTAAAGGAGGCAGCAGTTATAAAAGATCCTGAATACAAAACCATTAAAGTATTTCAGCAGCACAAGGCTAAGCTGAAACAACTTTCTTTGAGCTGCCTTTCACTTCTGCAATCGAAAGCGTATCTGGCCCTAACATAAGCAGAGACATCAATAGATCCTCTTGCAACTAGGAAATGGAGGAGAGTTTGCAGAAAAACCAAAACATCAAGGTGAATTAAAACGAGTAACAGAAAATTTTAAACACACACAAATAATGTAGAGCTGGTTGAATTACAAAACTTCCAAATGCAGTTCCTCTAGTGAAGAGCTGTTTGTAAAGGCCACCGGAGAAAAGCCTTTTCCATACTGAAACAAATTAGATGTGAAGCTGGAATGTCAGTTCACAAACATTATAAGATGAGCTACTAAAATGGGAATATAAAAAAAACAAGCTCTTTGTTTCAAACTGGCAATAGGCAGAATAGATCAGCAATTCTAAGTGTGATGAGAGAGTATGCTTTTGTTTTTAGTTTACAGCAATTGCTGTTCATACTGGGACTACAGTTACCTAAAAATCTATTCAAAATAGGACTGCTGATATTTCACAAGAAGTATGGAAGAGAAAAATAATACTTCCATCTAGATCAGAGAAAATAATACTTTCATCTAGATCACGTTTCCTTTGTGAGCAGATGTCCTAAATTTACCAGAACTGTCTCAATTTGGTGGGAAATCTCCTGTGTCAGACAGCTGCCCCCAGATTTTATTCCTGTTTTATGAAGATCAACAATATAGCATCTTCTTCCCATCTCTGCAGCTCCTCACAAATGCTCCTGGCTCTCTATCCACTTATTACCTGAACACTGTGTGTTTTCCCAGAGGCAGGGGTGCCAGAATAGAGGGGGCCGGGGGCCATGGTTACCAATTTTGCTCAAACATGTTCCTGGAGGTTTCCTCACATGACATAATCTTTAATTAAAGATTGAGACTCCAGGCAAATCCTGGAGGGTTGGCAACCCTATGCCATGGCCCTCCCACTTTTCAGCAGGGGCTCCATTCCCCCCCCCTTCCCTTCCCCCCGGGGTGCCGCCCCCCCCCAGCCATGCTGGCAGCTGTAGCCCAGCTGGAGAGCCTGGGCAGCTGTGGAGCACCACGCCGCAGACCCTCCAGCTGCCAGGGGTGGGGGAGTCGAGAGCAGCCCCAGGCCCATCCTCCTCTCCCCCAGGGCAAGAGGGTTTGCGGCTCCCCACATGTGTCTCCGGCTCTGGGGACGCAGCCCTCCAACCTGCCCTGGGCGGGAGACCGCAGGGCACGGACAAAGACAGGGGCTGCTCTCGTCCCCACACCTCCCCCCCCATCCTGGGCAGGTGGAGGATCCGCAGCTCCCGGCTTGGCTGGGGGCAGGGCCTCAGGTGGAAGAGGAGGGGCAGGGAGGCCTGGCACCTGCCCCCCCACTTTTGGGCATGCTCTGCCGCCCCTGCCCAGAGGCCTCTGTGCTGGGCCACATACATATTGCCCATCAGTCTGCCACTTTCTCACTGAATCAAGCATGCTCCTGAGAAATGGAGTATGAGGTGTCCGAAACTGTATTGTAGTACACTCAATAGCATAGAGGGACAAAAGACAGCACAGCTGGGCCCAGTACCAGGATATCTGGGTCTAAGAATATTGTTACAGGACAGAAGCTAGAAGACCCTGGAAGAGGAGGAAAGTAATTGGGTGGGGAGAGAACAAGCATCCCTCATGCCAACAGGTCTTTCCAAAAGCTATTTCAGTCCCTTTTCCATAGTAATGGGCCTCAGATTGACCCACCCACCATCTCTGAGCCTAAACTCTACCCATCAACCTCTCAACCTCCCTCCCATAAGAAAGTTATGCACTCTCTTTACAAAAAGAGTTTATATAATGTCCAAATAAACTTCATCTAATTTCAATTAAAACAAAGTTTAAATGAGAGGCAGAGCAGTGTTATTGATTAAGTTTGAGGGTTGCAGCCAGGAATTCCTGTGTTCCAGTTCTGGCTTTGCCATTTACTTGTCTTGTGATCTGATACATGTCATTTAACCTTGGTTTCCCCATCTGTAAGACAGGGATAATAGTACTCCCTTACCTCACAGGAGTGTTGTGCAGATGAATTTGTATCTGTCCAGTGCCTTGAGGATCAACTGTGCTACATTAAGTACTAAACAAATATTTTGGTTTGCTTTTGAAAAAAGTACAACCACAGCTTACTTTTGTTAAAAATTTGTACTGTTGTTTGTAACAGCTTCAAAGAAAGCCAATAAAAGATTCCAGAGAAGACAAGAATTGTGTTTGTAACAAGATGAAAGAAAAAAAAAATCTGGTTACTCCTGAGCTAAACTATTTATATTACAAAAGGCCAAAGAGGCATATTTGTTTTCTAGAATAAAACAGCGTAGTAACGTCACTGAGGCTCTTTTCTACATATAGAACTCTTACTGCATAATATGGTAAGCAATTTCAATGGGGGCAAATGAAAATGTTTTTATAAAGCCTTCATATAGTCAACATTTGCCTGTGGCACAGTTTAGAAGTTGGTTGGAAGACTTGCAGTTTAATTCTCATTCTAGGTGAGCACTGCCATGTCCAATGCTGCACATACACTCTATTTTATTTATAAATTAGCCATTTGAAATTTGTGCGCATTCACTAGTGCACTGCCTCTGCTTAAAATATTTTCAAAGTGGGCCTGCTATCACATACACAAAAGTGATCATTATGGGCCTGATCCAAAGCCCACTGAAGTCAATGGATGACACTACACTGAATTCAGCAGGCTCTGGATCAGGCCCTACACAGCAGCTACATTTAGAGATAGGCGTCTTCCACTGTTAAAAGGTCCAATACAGAACAAAAGGGTTGCCGGTCACTATAGGAAATGTTGCCCCTCAGAAATTATAAAAGCATATGCCATGGCATGCAAGGGATATCCAAGCTACATCAGTATTGATAGGTGACACAGTTATACTGTCAACTGCCTTCAAAATGCTAACAAGCATTTTTCTCCTCTAGGGTGTCCCAAAAGGATCAGTTCAGTGATAGACTGAAGGAGCCTAGCTCATGGAGGATTCTAAGTGACCCACATTAAAATTCTGTTACCAAATTGAATGGCAGGTTAGAGTGATTTCTCTGTCTCCACTGGACTTAACCCCAACCTCTGCAAACTGCTAGATCTGACAAAAATGTAAGTATTATTACTAATTGTATTATGGTAGTACATGGTAACCCAATCAGGATAGGGGTTCCATTGTCCTAGGTGCTATACAAACTAATTAGGAGGAGAGTCCCTTCCCTGAGTGGCTCACATTCTGACTCACTGGGCTTGGAAGTTACCACATTTTTTAAATATTTATTTTTTGCCTTTGCAATGCATAAGATGATACCTAGTACCTGAGACTTAAAACATATCCAGTGGAAGAATACCCCCATACCTCATTACAGAGTCTCAGTCCTCACCTTCTGTTTTAGAGTGCCACAAGCTACACAATGCAATATACGCAGTAAGCGTTTAGGAACAAAGTATAAACAAAGTACACCTAATATAGGAGTTGGATGGTTGAGCAATGTGGTGTCCTCATTTGTGACTGAGAAAGCATTTTTGTGTAAATGAAACAGCTAATTCCAGTCCCTTAACCTTCTTTGTGAGCACACAAGCCCGTAGGGTATAGATTTATCACAAAGTAAGGGGGACATTTTTGTGGGAGCCCCTTGTTAAAATATTGGCACCACATAACTGGTTTGGTCCTTGACCTTTTACCCTTTCTTGTCTGACTGTAGTTCGGTCTTGAACCTTAGCCATCCCATTCACTCTGATGTCGCTCAGTCTACTCAAAGGACTTTAGTGGGAGTTTTGTCTGTGTAAGGAGTGTAGGATGGTGCCCCTAGCATTTAATTTGCTTTGTTTAATACATCAAGCCCTCACTATATGTAAATGTACAGTCCCAAGCAAGCTGAAGGTTTCACAACAAACAATAAAAAGTTATTTTTATGGACAACTGCAGCACAGTGGGGCAGGGCCCCCTTGTCTTCTGCCCCTGCTAGGCTCACAAAGTCACTCTGAGATCCTGGGTTTTGTAACCAGTAGTGCACTTTATTCTCCGGCTTGTTCCCACCACCATTTCACCACGTACAAGTAACCCTTCACCATCTGCAGGCAGGAGGAAGGGGAAAGCTACCTCCCTACTTCCTTTCCCTGCCTTTTTCCTTTTCTCTTGCTCTCCCCTGGCTTCCTTCCTCTGAGGCTTTTATGCACCCCCAGGCTAATTACTGTAAGTAGCAGCTGTCTCCACCTCCCCAGTTAGGGCCAGGCTACCTCCAGCCCACTCTAATTTGTTCCCCTAATGAGGAGCAGGCGTGACAGAGGGCTGGATCTGCAACCCTTTGCCCAGCTCCCTGTCACAACAACAAATTTTTAATTTTTACCATTTGTTGAAAGAATAGAAGAGCTGCAGATTAAGCTAGGTATCAATGATGAAAAGGATCCCCATATTTTAAGGATTGTTCTTTTTTAAATTAAATTGCTGAACTTCATGTCTTCAAAAGAAAAGTGGTGGGAAAAGGTTAAAAAACATGTTCAAAAGAACAATTTTGCAGAAAGTCTCTTACATAATTTGAGCACAATTTGTGCAAAAAGCCTGAGGCTTATTTCAATACTTATGGACTTCCTTACCACGACCCCAAGACAAAGGATCTTCCTTTGTTCTCTTTAGAATGCTGTTAGTAATTTTCAGGCATATCTCATGTGTTTTAACTGTTGAGTCAAGCAACACATGCAACACAAAGACCAATGGTGCTAAGTAAAAAACAACCCAGATTCATTTTGAAGTTAGCGTTTCATTGCTTTTTACTCTTTACTGGTCAGATCCCAAAACCCACTTGCCTGTGAGGTCCAGCAAATCCACCACGTCTAGGAAGAACTCAAGGAACACCCGGCGGAGGCAAAGGAGGCCTACAAACAACATGCAGACTGCAAGAGACAGAAGGGGCTGGAATTCAAGACAGGCCAGAACAGGGGTGGCCAACCTGAGCCGGAGAAGGAGCCAGAATTTACCAATGTACATTGCCAAAGAGCCACAGTAATAAGTCAGCAGCTCCCCGCCCCCCACTCCCAGCGCCTCCTGCCCACCAGCAGTGGGCAGCTGATCAGCGCCTCCCTCTCCCTCCCTGCACCTCCCAATCAGCTGTTTCAAGTTGTGCAGAAGGCTCAGACGAGGAGGAGCGAGGGCATGGCAGGCTCAGGGGAGGGGGTAAAGTCTGTGGCAGAGCCAGGGGTTGAGCAGTGAGCACCCCCCAGCACATCAAGGCTGGAGCTACAGGCACCAACTTTCCAGAGTCGGTGCCTATACAAGGAGCTGCATATTAACTTCTGAAGAGCTGCATCTCTCTTCAGAAGCCCTTCATAGAAAACATTTCCAAGCCCAATGCAACCACTCTCTGACACCTGCCCAGGTCCAGGTCGACCCCATGATCAAGCAGGTAAATTACGTTCTTCTTCGAGTGACTGCAGATGTGCATGCCACTGTAAGCATGTACATATCCTGAGCACAGTCACCAGAAATTTGGTGAAAAAAGGAGTTGCCTGGAAATACGATAGGGTCACCAATGGGGGAAATAGGGGGTGACATAAGGAGCAGCAAGTCTAAAATCTGGGTGTACAGATTCCCCAGGTAGGGACAGCCTCCACCTAGCAGCTCTGGCTGTGGAAATACTCAGCAGGTCATGAGCCTCAAGAGCATGTGCGCGCACACACACACGACTTGCCACTCATGGAGGGCCTGATTGTGCTCAGGAATTGCAAAGGTCCTGCCAATCTATCCTCAAAGAAAAAAGTCACTAGTAATTTCAAATCACTGATGTGTAAGTTATGTTCTTTTATAAGGCTAAACCAAATACATACAGAAATCATATCATGCAGCTATGCCAATTACATTATTTCTTACAGATCAGTCCTGCTGCTAGGATATACACCTATACCCCGATAGAACACGAATTCAGATATAACGCAGTAAAGCAGCGCTCTGGGGGGCGGGGCTGTGCACTCCAGTGGATCAAAGCAAGTTCGATATAATGCAGTTTCACCTATAATACAGTAAGATTTTTTGGCTCCCGAGGACAGCGTTATATCACGGTAGAGGTGTAGTCCCAATATCTGGTTAGTAATTCTAATAACTAAAGTTCTTAGTGTTCCATGATTCAGCACCAGCCTCTGCTGGGAATACATGATATAACCTCCTGAATTCCCTTCCAATCCTATATTTCTATTATTCAATTTGGTAACACATTGCTATACCAAATTAGGCATGCGGAGGGGACATATAATATTGGTTTTTGGTGGCTTTACAAATAGGTATCCATGAAGACACTAGGGTAAAAACTGGGGAGGAAATAAAGGGTTACATAAGTATTTTGAAGACAAACTTTTATAGTTGTTGGGATATGCTAGCTGCACTCAAAATCCTCTTGTAGATCTGCTTGCAAAACTCTTGATAAACTGCCATGTAGACATATCCTCAAATAACACTGTTCATATTGAACAACTATGTTGTTCGGGCACTGCTGTTAATAAAAACCTCATCATCAGCCATCACCTGCCATAGCAGTATATTATTCCCTGACAGGCAGATTATGCTTCTTTGGGCAAATTACTGTCTTTTTTACAAGGGTAATTGGTGGTGCTGTATCAAAGGGCTTGACATTGGGCACACTTAGTTTAACATCTGCCTCTGGGCTCAGTCATTTATAGGCATGATATTGGATTTCCCATCTATGTGAAGAACATAGAGATTTGTTTATTATTTAAGACCACAGAGCCTAAGTAGGTTAATTCCATATTGACAAAATGCCTTGCAGACAATGGCATGGCTGATTTAGTGGTCTTCAACTACATTTAGCTAAAACAGAGTTAGTTCTGACTGACTTTCCTTTTGGCTTTATGCCTCAATTCCTGATAAAAATACACTCAGTTAATGATTTCCATGAAGGGAAAACGCGGTCTTTGATTCTGAGCTGTCCTTTGAACACAATGCTCACCACATTATTAAGATTTTATGTTATCATTTGAAAAACCACTGCACCATGTTTATCCTTGTTGGGATCCAAAAACATTGTTCAGTCTTTTATCTTTTCCAGACCAGACTCTTGTAATGCATTACTTGCCTGTTTATCAAATAGCTGGATTAACAAAGTTCAGCTTGTACTGAACTGATCTGCCAGTGTACTATACTACATGGAAAATAATCAGGAACATATATTCTTGTTCTTGACCCTTTTATACTATTTATTCATAAAATAAAATGACTTTTAAAGATTCTGCTGTTGAACTACACCACTCTATATGGCCAATGCCAAGTTCCAGTCACAAAGAGGCAAATACTGATTGGGTAGCTGATGGAGCATTTTGTCAACAGTCTCCAAATTTTGTGACAAGCAATACAGTATTTTAAATCTGTAGGATATTGCAGTTTCCCCGTTTCTAAATAGGAAAGAAAAACCAAACATTTGCTTTGTGTTGATTTTTCTTAAGAATCCTTACAGTTTAAGTCTCTTAAATATATTCTGCCAACAATTACAATCCTTACGTTTTTGGTTGCCACTTGAATCTGAAGTCAACCCGGCTTGAAAGAAACAGCAGCAGTAAATTAATTTCTGACAAGAAAGCTTTGTCCCAGATCTTATCCTCTCTTCCTCCTTCTCAGAAGGTCAAATTAACTTAATATTCTATCCTATAACTGGAAAATATAAATAGCTTACTGCTATCATTTAGATTCCTTTTAATTTCTGTTTATTACAACCCTGCTTTTGTTTTTAGTATATGAAAACCAAGTTAAGATGTGATTTACACACAAAGAGATGGTGCCTCTTGAGAAGCACCTTTACCACCTATTGACGTTACTACCACTGTTGTGTCCAAAAACATTGATCTTACATGATCGTTGATTAGGATTTGAACAGTTTCAACTGGCACAGTCTCAGTGAAATTAACATACAGACATGGGATACTCTCTTCTCTATTCTGTGAATAGGATTTATATTCAACAGCATTCATTAATGACATGATACCAAAGGGCAAGCCTTGACATAAAGCGGACACCTAATACTATCTCATTCGGAGAGTATTTTGTTTCCAGAGATGTCATGCATCCACATTGGCATCCCAAAGTGAGACTAACTGCATGAACATACACATAGAAGCTAAAGTCTATTGTACCATAGTCTAGATATAGAAGTGGGAATGATGTCTTATCCACAGCAGAGATAACATTCATATTTGCAAGAAGCAAGCAAAACTGGTTTTCTGCTTACGCAAGTTCTAAACTACCAGAAGAGTGGAAGTATTTTCTCTCTGACCAGGATCTGTTTCAGAAAGGTGGAGACTAAGACACGGGGCCAATAGGTGTTGGTTTGTTTGTTTGGGTGAGTCCCACAGTAGCATCAGAATCTCAGGAACTGTGATATTAATTACTGAGCCTACTATGAGCTCTGAAGTGTATGGTCTCCATGCAGCCCCTTGTCTTCTTACTTGTGCTTAAGATCAACCTCCAGAATATGGAGAGAAAGAGCAGTGACATCCAGACTTTCCAGTTAGTCTTCCTTAGCTCCCATGATGATCATTCCATTGATGTGTGTACGCTCATATAACATAGTATTACAGCATTATGAAAGTATATTAGAATTCATTAAGTTGTTCTTGGATCCTTAGCCCTTATTCTGTTACCTAGTTTAAGGTTCTTAGTTTTACTCATAGCTGGAAAGGGATTGAGGTTTTGACTGGTTTTGTTAGCTTGTTATCCCCCTTCTTGTTTGTCTAGTTATTCCCCCTCATGTTCCCTTCCACATCCATAACCAGGAAAGACTGTTGTGCCCATGGGACCAGGATAGAAGGCATACAAGGGAAAAGTACTACTTCCTTGGCATGCTCTCCTCTTTCCCTATTCCCCTATGGGCCTCCAGCTCTACAGATAGGACGGGGAAAGGGTTTAAAGTTTGCTCTCAATTTATTTTCGTGAAGAGCAGGTAGCAAACTAGAGAAAAGGAAGAAGAAAGGAAAAGCCAGCTAGGGGGTATAAAAATACTTTAATTATGTCCATGGTTATCTTGCTGGTCTGTGCCAGAGAAAGGGAAGACTCCATAACTTGTGTGGGAGCAGATCAAACACAGAAAGAATGTTTGATAGTAGTTATGTCAGATCAGACTAGTGGTCCATTTACTCCAGTATCATGTTGCGGAGAATAAATAGTACTGATGATTAAGAGAAAGGCACAAGAAACCCTACAGCTGGCAGTTATGGTATAGCCTGCTAACAGAAAAGTTTCCTCCTAATTCCTATTAAATAAAGGTTGGTTTATTCCCTGAAAAAAATGTCAGTTGATATTTCTTCCAAAACGTATTCTCATGCTCTTAATCTCCTTGCTTTGTGATTGTAGATGATCCCATTATCCATATAAATGTTGACCTTTATTAAAATCCTGCTTAGTCCTTGGCCTTAGTGATATCTTGTAGCAGTGAGTTCCATAAGCAAATTGTGCATTGTGTTGAAAGCCAACCAAAGGAAACATTTTTTTCAGCTAGCTGCTTTTCAGTTCCATTGACTGTCCCTTTGTTCTTGTATTATGAGAAAGCGTTGAGAGAAGTGCCTGACCTAACTTGTCTATAATATACAAAATGAGTATCTTTATCATGTCCTTCCACATCCATCTCCTCTCTAAAATTAAAGACCCAATCTTTTCAGTCTTTCTACATGCAGAAGGTCTTCCATTTCTTTAGTTGCTCGTTACCAATCTCTGAATCCAATTTTTCTGTAGATGAAGTAGTGTTCTCCTCTAGTCACTCTAAGTGAGGGGTTGCCATTAATGTATATAATTTTTCTGTATTATTCTCCATCCTACTCCTTAGTCACACTAACATTGTTTGCTTTACAATAGATTTAATAGCTGTAGCAACTCCACTTGACCAAAGTTTCCAAACTGTCCTCAGAATCCCCAAATTTTTATTTTTCACCTACATCTTCTGTTTGCCACTGACTTGCTGTGTGACAGTGGACAAGTTACTTAACCTGTCTAAGAAGACAAAAGAAAAACTAAATTTATTCTGGAAAATGCCAATATTAAGCATCTATTTTCTATGTATACTGTAACTCCAAGGTAAAAAGCTATGTATCACAAAGAACAAGTTTCACCATCTTAATGATTACTTATGAAAAGAAGAAATTGTTTACTGTTAGGGTAAAACTATTTTAAACACTTGAGGGAGGGGTTTGTAAATGAGTTTGAGATAGTATCTTTAGAGCACACAGCATACAGAGTAAAAAGATACATATAAAATGCTTTACACTTCAATTCATACAGTAAGTTCACTGACTAATTAGAGTGACAGGTAAAATATTACATACAGACTAAATATATTCACTGCATTAAAATACATACTTATTTTACACATACACAAAACCATATACATGCACACACGGAGCCATACAGCACTTATTGGTATTTTACATGTTCACAAAAAGTGTTAGAAGAATATTATTCAGATGAGGGGAATGTTTACATGGACATGTGAATTAGGACTTTAAAAACAACTCCATCAAAAAACCTATTCTAACTTCACAGATTTTAGTTCAGAAGGCAAAGTTTATGCAAATGTTGGGTGACAAACAAGCTTCATGTCAGCAACTAACACCAAGCAATAGCTTTTCAAGGCTAAGCATTCACACTTATACAGCTAGCTGCTTTGCTAATGCAGTAATACAAAATAATGGTAGAAGGCGCCCAATAACGTTGGTTAGATTCACTGTAAATGCTATGAGAGACAGCTTAACCACAGAGCTAGTGAAGAGAATTCTGTTTATGTTGAAAAACTTTAAAGGAATGGGCTGCATATGTCTATTCCTGTAAGTGCTTTCCCCAAAGTGTGTGTGGGTGGTGGTGTTTTTTAAACCCACCCTTATGACTGGGGGAGGAGAGGGGACAGATTTTCTCAATATTGTTTAACAGGACCAACAAAGGGGTGTTCAACAAATGCTGCTTTATTTTTTCCCCTCACAATGCTGCAAGTCTGCTGTAGTCTAAGCAAACAGCATTTTTCAGACTGGCAGTATAAGGAGCATTTTCTTGTTTATATATAAAAAGTTAAATACAAATCCAGAACAATTGACCGGATCAAGATTATTAATTACAGCTATTGCATTTTGTCACATCTATTGAAAGATATATCCCTATGCTCTAGGCTTTTGTTTGAATATACAGTAGTTGTGATTTTACTTTCTTTGAAATTTGATAGTTTTGCCTATGATAAAGATTATATACCACCTGTTAAAAAAAACAGGTTCCAACTTTTATTTTAAATGAATATTTAATTTGACAATTTTGTTCCTTTATACAAAACTGCACATTCCCATAATAAAATAAAAAATTAAGATATTTACTTAGTTAGTAAATGAGCTCTGAATTAATGCAAAACATTTTGCAATATGGGTGACAATGGGGATTATGAGATTTCATGGTTCACAAATAATTAAAACAGCACTACATAAAAAACAAGCAAGGGTTTCCTGCACTCAGGGTTTCCTGACTTGGTTAATTTGATCTTAATAGCAAATATTATTCTATTATGTGTATATTTTCTAAAAGGCCCCTAAATATCACAACTGTAATATCAAATACTCACACATATAAAAGTACACTGACAAGTACAAGTAAAGTATGTTCTTATTGGCTCTTAACACACACAAACTGTTTAAACAAGGTGACATGGATGGACTTCTTTCAGTTTGGATCAGTTCAACTGACTACTGGAAGCAATCATCTTTGATGCAGTCATACTAACCATGCACAATTTAGCAATCTGCCTTCAAATTACTATGCAAACAAGCCTAATGAAAATACATATTTTAAGTGATAAGAGTCCCAAGGACAAGTTTTTCTCACCCTGTCTCCAGTTGGACCTAATCCTTAGGGTCACTATTCTCTTTGCCAAAAAGGCACACAAAGAAGACTAAACATTAATCTGGAGTATCAAATATTGGAGTATTAAATGAACACTGTGTTAAATTCACACCTTTTGCAAACAAACTATTTAGTCAGTTTTTCCCTTAATCCCACATTAAAAATACCCCTCATTTTGGAAACATTCATTTTTCATTGATTAGCGAGTCAGATTAGACACAGTTAATATTAACTCTAGTTAACAGATTAAGTTTTCCGATTTACTTATAATATTAAAGATGCACTTATCCTCATTTCCTCCCCGGACCTGATCAGCTACAATTCTAAGTTTAGCAAGTAAAAATAACTGACATTAGGCATTGGAATATACAAGCGATGCATCTATCAGGAAAGGAAATTTCTCACCTGATAGTTGCAGAGATTAGTTTTATTATACAAAAGACTGCTGATAATAAAGAGGGTTTGCCTCACTCCAATCTGAAAATGCACATTCTAGAGAGCAGTGCAGAATGCACAAGACAAATCAGATAAATAGCTATACGTGGCAATTTATATTCAAAGAGTAATCTAGTTTTCCCCAAACATATGCAGACTGTTCGGATGATAAAAGCTGCAGAGAAAAAGAAGACAGAAAAAGAGAAAACATATCAGCAGACTGCACCTCCGTCTCTTTAGCTGGGCTGGTCACCGTCTGTACTTCCAAGGAGCAGTTTGCCCTCTTGACCGCGAAGTAAAAAGGGTAATCCTTGGCCACCATTGTGGCTGCAGGAGCAGCAGTTTCGGATGTCACAGCTGATTCTATCGGAGTGCAAAATTCAAAGAAAGCGGAGTCTCCCCTCCACGGCGCCCAGCAGTTCAGTAATTGAAAGACCCCGCACTAGCCTTCTGATAGCACAGCATAACCTATGCAACTCCTGGTCTCGAATAAGGCAGGAAAAAGACAAGCTCCCTATGTCAGTCAAGAGTAACGCAACACAGCTTATTACTAACCTAAAACCCGCCCACTAGCCCAGGATGGGGGAGGGGATGGGGGAGAAATATTCAGCTGAATCAGTGGAAAGGAGCAAATTGTTTAAACTCACACAGTTAGCTGCCAGTGGAAAACACTTAGAGAAAATTATGCTATTTTCAGCAGAACATTACTCATCTTCTCTCCTACACCTTTACGCACCGCCGGCTATGCGTCAACAACGTTAAATGACATAAATATGAATTTTAATTGGACATTATCCCAGCTTGTTCCTTGCAGGACAACTTGCAATTTAATTAGTATCTCTTTGTTGGGTCCTCCAGACAGTATAGTATTAACCATCAAATGCAGAGCTTTATTGTCCGAAATAAAATCCTAGTTTTATTAATTTCCTATGGATTGTGTCTGCTGAATTTATATTATGTGGTGTGTAAGGGCACTAATTCCAGTCTAGGAGAACGGGTGGGGTTAAAAAGTATCACAACATAGCCTTATAGCATGTGATATTTTTCAGTTTTTATTAGTCCAGCTTGTTGCTTTTTCCTGTTTGGCAGGGAGTAGGTTTGTTTTCTTTTTAATTACGCTCTGCATCCATTGTTTACGCAGAGAACTCCCTCCCCCCCATTGTAGCAGACTGGGAAAGTGGAAAGTACCTTTGCCTGATTTGTTATACAGTACGATTCAGTGTATAAGCAGCCAAGTAGTGAAAATTGCCTGAAAAAAGAGAGGAAGTGTCGGGCCGTCTTGTTACAAGAGGAGTATGGGATCTGTCTGACAAAGGAGACAAGGAAAAGGAAGCTGTGAGTAGGAAGTTGGGGGAGGGGGAAGAGAACACTTAAGAGCAGTTTCAGACACGGAGGAGGAATGCCATAAGGAGATAACATTATTAGAGAAACTGTTTTCAGGGAGGGTTATAGGAATACATGAGAATTTTGTAATTTTCTCCAAAGCTTGATAACAGGTATTAGTGCCTTCAGAATTTAAGCTCTTTGTGGGAGTTACTTTTATTTGCTCAGCACATATTACCCACTTTAGAGTGCTGTGTACATCTATGGGGCTTTATGAATAAATAGTAAAAATAATAAATAATGGAAAGGTTGTAGTCATAGTGTTAGCCTGAGAAATTTAGCATTGTGCTAAAGAACCATATGCAGATCTAGCACTGGGAATTTGGAGTTGATAATTACTAGTACTCAACTAGGGACTATTAGGACTACTAGGATATAGTGAGGGCCATTAGATCATTTAACTAAAAAGCACCTGTAACATTGGAAGGAAAAGGAAAGAGTTATCAGTGCAAGAGAAGTTTACACCCTAGTAGTAAATGTCATCTATAATAATATGAACCAAAGCAGACTACAATGCGTAGATCGTGCAGAAACCAGAAGGCTAGTCTAGTTTATTCAGAAGACCCTTGCAGAAGAGAATGGGAAGTTTTTGTCTATGAAATGTCATATACGCATCTGCTGTATAAATAATCTGGTAAATTATAACCTACATAATTTATAATTCTAGGCTGTACACGACAAAGTTGTAAAGTCCTCAGTAGTACTTTTATATGAAACACTATAAAAATATGAAAATATTTTAGTTTATGCAGAGATTCCATGTGTTACTTGCTCCCTAAACTACAGGTCATGATTTTTTCTTCTATGATGGTGTTGTTTTACTTTTCAATAATTTGCTTTTACTGGGCCTCAGTGACATGTTTGGGTGATATACTGTATCAACTGGTATTAGAAGATGTGTATTAGCACTTTGTTCCTTAGAAATCAAGTATATCAAGCCCCAAAATATGTAGTTTTATGCCAATCTAAGAAGCAGAAGTCCAGAGAGTACTGCAGCTATTGTGCTATCCGGTGTCAGGCTGTAGCGGCCTTGATTTTAAATAATGCCTGTGTGTTTGTGTATGGGCTTGTGTGCTAACAATCAGCTTCACTTAAATCAATAAGACAAAGTGCTTTTCAGGAGTTGCCCTAAAAAACTCAGCATTCTAATCCTATAAAGTGTTTCACAACATAAGCAGTGTTTCATACAGGAAAACAGTCTACTGGTTCAGGGATTGAAATAATGAACTCTGGTTTACATTTCCAGGAAATGTGCCAGTACAAGGATTCTGTTTTTCCTCTACTGATCAGATTAGTGCACTGCAATTTAAATGAACTCTCCTGAGAGACAAGAGGAGACCATTTCAGCAGGGATGCAGTACCCTTACTGGTACAGGAAAGGGAGACTCCTTCTAGCAGTGTTTCAGAGCAGCCTTTTCATGGAAGGATAGATGATAATAATCTGTCAAAATCCAGAAGAGGATTTTTCAGACCTCTCAGATCTTTGGCTATTCTGGCAGACATAGTAAAGTTTCTATATAAAAAATGAAATCTGGACCCATAGTCTATGAATAGCACAATATTTTATAAACTTAATCTACCAAGTCAACATCATGCTGCTACAATTCCAAGCAATTCCCAGGAAGAGAGAAAGAATATGTACAGCAAAGGCTTGGAAAACTTTGTGGGTATTACTGACCGGGTAGCCAGTCAATCTATTTCAGTTTTCCGTGTGTTCCTACATACATTATATAAGCTATTTCTAAATGGTCAATTACAAGCCCATTTTATAGGCTTGTTGCTTCTCTTCTAAAAAGGATGAGGACACAAAGTGACTGTATGTTCCTCAATCTACTCTTTTTTGATCTAGGAAAAGTATCCACTTCTAATATCTAGGTCACCCACTTGTTTAATCTTTTCAAACCCAAAGAATGTACTTACATTTGTATTTTTAACAGCATGTGCCCATTGTCTAGGGGCCATTGGACACATCCAATTAAAACAATGGAAGCCAATAAGAATGCCATTTCCAGTAGCCAGGCAACATTGTAAACACTTCAATTCAACGGAAACCTGCCATAATGTCACTACAATACTGTATCTAATTCCTTTAAACATAAATCTCCTTAGGCAACAGCCTGAGTAAACAGAAGAGCATCCCATTATCCCCTGAAGGTTAATTAACTTGGGTTCTGGTGAACCACCAAGGGAAACAAGCTCAAGGCTTGTAGAGCCTCCATAGAGAATGCTCTACCTCCAGTCCTCAAACATTTGAATTTAGGGAGTATTATGTAATGCAACTACTGAACTAAGACAATAGGAGGGTACACAGAAAGACAGTGGCAGACCCTTAGGTAGCTAGGACCTAGACCACACAAGGCTTTATCCATTAAACATCAATATCTGAACAGCATTTAGAACCATGCAGAGCACAGATACAATGTTCTCAGTAATGCTCATGGTGCTGCAGAGGCTCCTACGTTGTACACTAACTAAAACTGAAAGGTGGTCATAAAGCGTAGCAGTGAAAAATGAAATTTGAAGCCCATCTTGTACAGCAGAGCTATTCCTCAGTATCACTTGGACTCTGTTCTCAGATCGGTGAAATCACAGTTGACCATATCTATGTAATTCTCAATGGCTTGCACAAATTTCAACAATGAATGTGTAATATACGGAAAAGCCAGCGTCAATTAATGTGTGCTCTAGTCTAAAATGTTCATGCAGGAGTCAACAGGTAACTGATTAAGGTGTTTTTGTTTTCTTCTTGAGAAATCTTCTATATGAACTATAATATCAAGCAAAATTTCATAATGTCATGAAAATAAAATAATCTACATAGGAATAAAGTTAAATATTTTATGCAAAGATTATATTAAAGAGTGAGAGAGATTATACAGCTAGATTGTATGTTAAGTATTTCCAAGGAGTGTAAAAGCTGGTATGTCTGACATTTACACAGCTACCAAAAATTGCAAAGAACATTGATTTTGACTTTAATTATGTACTGTACATAGCTCCTCAGAGTGTACAACATAAGGAAAGTTCTTAGATCACAATGATGTTAGGCCCCTATCCTACAAGGGATCTCTGTGGGTGGCTGCTTACAGAGTCAGAAGGTTCCACCTGCACAGATCCCTATGGAGGATCAGAACCTTAGATTGTGAATCCTTGCAGCAGGAACCAGTCCTATTTAATTAGTCTGTAAAGTGCCAAGTGCACCTCTGGTGCCACAGAAATCATCATCATACCAAATTGCTATTTCTTAATACAGAAACTGGGAGTATATACAGTGGTGTGTGTCAATCAATACACCATATTACAGTCACCCTGAAAGATCTCCAAAAACCTTACAAACCATTTAATATACAGAACCACTTGAATGAAGTCAAGTCTGAGGTGGGGAGCAGTTTCCCACTAAACCACAGTATATGATGTCAATGGATATTTAACATCTAGGCAAAACAAGCCTTGAGTTTTAAGTCTGTATCTGAAAGATACCTGAGCAAATGGTTCCAGAGAGATTAGCCATTCCAAAACATATGCTTAGACCACTAACCCATCTGATTTCTATAAAAATTAAATAGATCTTGCATGTCACTTAAATTTTTTAACCAAAAAAAGACAAGTTGATTAGATGGCACATAGTAGGCTAGTGCAGTAGTCTTACACTTTTGGAGTACGGAATCCAATTTTTTCTAAGCCAAAAGTGAAGTTGAGTTTGATGATTTTATGCTACTCCATATTTATCGGCCAAAGGTACTAAATTATGTGTTAAAACAACAAGTCTCTGCTCCAGAGAAGTGTCCCCGTTACTATGGTTCAGAAATAAAGTTACTGGACAGAGCTATGTAGGAAAGACTGGTTGTGTTTGGCTCATGTCAGTGTGACATGCTTTGGGGTTCAACCTAGACCTGTAAGACATTGTATCATTGCTGTCCTGTAATGCTGGGTGCTTCTGTGTTGTGCTGCTTTGGCTGAGAGCTCTGATGCCAGCAGCCTGTTACAGCACAATGACCTCACTCTGGATTGCACAAGACAGGTTACTCCTTGCAGGAGGACCTCAACAACCTTTCCACTCAACAACCTTTGAGTTCTCCCCAAAAATGCCTCTCTGCCATGTTCAGCCCCTCTGATTGTAGAATGCACAAAACCTTATCAAGTTAGCTGCTCTTTTAAAGAGACATCACACAGCAGTTTATTAACTTAGCTGGGGTTGACAGACCCTCCACTTCAATTAAACCACTGAGCTGGTTTATGGTAAAAGTAAAACAAGTTTATTAGCAAAAGGACATACGTTTAAGTGATATCATGTAGAAAGAATAAAGATAGAAATGGTTAAAAACAAACAAAAGTAAAACATGCTTCTAAGACTCTTTGTTAAGTCAGATTTTAGTCTTTTGTTCAAAGAAAATTTTCTCACCGCAGTCTCTTCTTCCAGTATGGCTGGCCAGTTGTCAGCCAGGACCCAAAACAGAGCTCACAAGACTTGATTAGCTTAGGTGCTCTCTCCCCCTCTTTACAGTCCAGTAAACCTTTGAAACATATTCTTTGGAAGTGTATCCCCAGATAAAGTTGGTTTATTGTGCTGGGTGTAGACACCATGCTGTCCGGTGTAAATGCCAGCCTGGCATCTCCCCCACTTGTTATTTTTTACAATGCAAATTATTTTTATGTAATTTCTGATACAAATGAATAGCCTACTGTTCTTGGCCACAACTGGCTTAAGATGCTGGCCCCTTTCCTTTGCCTGGAAAAACTTGTTTATCAACTTTCCCGGATATGCCTGGTTTAAACACATTTTAGATATTTCAAGCACATCTGTATAATTTTTTGTAGGTTAACTGTACATACATGACTCAAGAATATTGATGATCAATGAGTTATTAGTTTTCCTGTGATATATTGCATGCCACATTTTGGCTAGATATGACCACACAGTGTGTGAGGTGCACTGAGCATGCTAGGTCTGACAAGAGTGGCTGACACAGAGTAGTGAAACACCCAGTGGAGCTCCATGCCCCACCAGTGCTATCAGTCACTCAATTTAACGAGTATTAAATTAATCCAGAACACTTGGAAAAAGAAAATTAATACTACACATTGTTCTAAAAATGTAGTAGTGTAATGGGGTCAGCACCCACCTCTCCTAAGCACTCCCCCTTCCGATCAGGTGTAGGCCTGCTTTTCTTTCAGTTTTTACAACAGGTGGCACCCACCTCTTGTGAATGCCCCCGGATGATAGTTCTTTCAGTGGATCTTCAGGGACTCTACCCTCCAGCTGAGTCACACTGTCTGTAGATGAAACAAACCCCTTCCAGGGTATACAGTCTTTACCTTCCCACCAAGGCTTCCTCCCTGGAGACACTGCCCTCCTGTAACAGTCCAACAGGGGCCCATCATGGTACCCTCAGTTGGCATGTCCTTTATGGCATCCCTCCCTGGGGTCAGTCTTTAACCAGACCAGCAGGACCCATCACTGTACCCTTGCCTGGTCTGGCTAGGTTCCGGGCTCAGGCCTTGCTTAATCCCGTCAGCCATCAAGGAGTTCCTTCTTAGCTCCCCCGGTCTTCATCATCCTGCCCTGGGCTCAGTCTTGCCCATACTGAGCTGTCTGCAGTCCTGCTGCTCTTCCAGCCAGCCAGGAGCCCAGACTTCCCTCTTCCAGCCCCAGGCAGCAACTGAATGCATTGTCTCTGCTACTCCTTTTCATAGGGCCCTTCTGGCCACTGATTGGCTGCTTTTCCTACACCCACTCTAGGCTGCCTGGAGGACTTCTCCTCTGCTCTTTTCTGGGGAGGGGTGAGGCAGGACCATGTGGCCTCCAGCAGGGGGCTTCCAGACCTCGTCCAATCCATCACAAGTAGGAAGAGATGATTTTTGTGCTAATAAAAGGCTTTTAAGAAGCCAGGATATTGAGCAATGGCACAGAGATCTGAAAACTAAACCTAAATACGTAAATCTGGAAAGCACAATCTCCAAGCTATACAAACAATGTTTTGGGGTTTTTTGTTTTTGTTTTTTTTAAGTATAGTGGAAAAGGGAGGGGGAAAAAAACAGTGAAAGCTGATTTCAACCTGAGGAAGAAAACTGGAAAATAGAATGTTGAAGGTTTAATTTTTTTTTTTTACCTGATCATTGCCAACACATTCCAGTAGCCTTTAGGCAGAAATGCAGAATGTGTGATTAAACAGAAATATTTTGAAAAGTCTGCACCCAGAAGTTGATTTACTGTCTTCCTGATACGCTGGTATTCTGACTGCTTAGCACATTAAAATCCAAAATCTGTTTTGTATAGCTATTTTTGAAAGATTAAATGAATAAAAAGAAATCTGTGTATATTACTGATTCTTAATTCTTCTCTTTATTAAGAACTGTACCTTTCTAAGGACAATCGGGGCTGTGTAAAGGACACTGGATCTCTCTTTATTTCATTTTACAGTAACAAGACCTAAATCAACAATTCTCTACTTGTTTTTGGTCTGTTTTTTGGCTGTGTTGAATAATAACTAGCCAACCACTACAAGCAAAGATTCAGTCTCTCTCTTGTAATCTTTCTTGGATTGCTGCTGGCAGAACAAAATTAAAAACATGCTAACTTGCCTGGATGAATTTCATTCTCAAGTGATTCAAGTTTGGGTCAGTTTTTCACTTCGATCTGTTTCTTCCTCCCCTGCCCTCCACCTTATAGAGCAGCATTAATCAAATCTAGACTATAAGATTCATAATTAGAGTCTGAGAGAAAATATCTAGTAGGGTGGTGGTGGTTTTTATTTTGTTTTTTTCTTTCATGTTGGTAATTTATAGGAGAAAAATAAGCAAAACATATATGTTACTGTGAAGGTATTCATATGCTATGAATTCCAAGCGACTAAGCATGAAGCTATTAAAAGGTAGACTATATAGAATCAATTACAAAACTGCATTATTGTTTTCAGATACACACTAGTGTTCCAAAAAATTAAAAAAAAAGAAAGATGCTAACTGTAAATAATAGGGTTGCTTTGTTTATTTTTTTTGACACACCTTGGTTCTCATCCTGATCTCACTTACACTAGCGCAAGTTATTCCAGATTTACACTGGCAGCAGAATCTAGAACAAAATCTTTCTTTAATATAAAAAGTGGCTCAGAGCAGCAGCATCTCCATATAGCTCTGGGTAATGTTCTAGGCTACTGGTATATTATGTTAACTGGAAAAGCTGCTAAGGAATGCAAATACTTATCTAAGTTACAATGCACAGAAGTTCTCAGAAAAAGACTGAACAAGTTGCAATCCCTGGTAGCAATATGAGGGGATGTGTATCACAAAAAGCGGCATAGTTTGGTAGGAAATGGGACTCACTTACTTAGCAGACAAATTACTCCTCTGAAAATGTTCATCAGAGTAAGTTACCATTCCAAAATGACTAGTATAAATTAATCAAACTAAAGGTGCATACACATATCCACATGCAACCCTCCACCACATATATATAGAAGCATTATCTTTTGACTGCATCAGTTTCCCTCTGCCCATTATAACAACTCCCTGGAGTAATCTTAAGGTAATTCCACCTTTGGAAAAGGAAAGAAAATTTCCCTCCAGCAGATCAGTTTAAACACAGTTGTGGCCATTTGAAGCTGCTCAGAGTTTGTAATGTAGAAAAAAGTCCTGGTAGTGATGTTAGTAGGTAGAAAGCAGATAGGTTACAAGATAAAATTTTTAGAATTCCAAATATAATAGCTCACATTTTAAACTACTGAGCATTTGATTAAAAGCATTGGTGGCTTAGAAATGGGAATAAAATATGATTATAGGATAAATAGTTAACATAAAATTACCATTAAAAAAAAAGTGTCTTAACATTTCATGGGCTGAAGCTTTTTCTAATTAGGATCTAATCCTGCTAAGGACAAGCACAGAGCAATGGAAGTCTGCATGGGAGTAACTAATTATCTACCTTCGACAGTGTGCAAGATCAGGACCTAATTTTTGCTCATTCATTCAGACAATTTTCTAAAGACTGGCTTTGAAATGACTTTCATCTATATAGCTTATGTAGAGGCAGAAAACACATAAAGAATATTGCTCATTTGCCTTCTAATCATATCGTGGCCATTACTAAAGCTGGCTGAAACTGGTGGAAATTTCTCTTGAACCAGAAATCCTGAAAAAAATTGTTTTTGAAACACAGACACATGAAATATGCTCCGGCAACATGCAGCTGTGAAACCAACAAGAGTATCTGTTTCAGTCAGCAGCTGCTGGGACTTCCAGGGTTTGCGGCTCCAGGGCAACCCTGTTATGCGGACTACACTAGAGCTTCCAGACTATGGGCTAGCTGGCTCCCTGGGCTGCCTGACTCCTGAGTGGGCAGCATGACAATAGGCATGCCTAGGGAGCCAGCTGACCTGGGAGTCTGGAAGCCATGGGGTCCCCATCCTGGGGCAGTCTCCATGGTGGGACACGTGCCCCCATAGGAAGATGAGCGCATCTGTCTTCTTAAGTTGAGGAACATACTCCTAAATACAGTGTTGACATACCCTTGTCAGGGCTTCCAGGACTGCTAGGCTCCCAGTTCTGCAGCTGGGAGCTTGAAAGCTCTGAGAGCCTTGTGGGTTTTCAGGGCCCCAGCTCCACTATAGGGAGTCTGGTAATCCTGGAAACCCTTGCATGGTAGGGCTGACCCACAGACACAAACACTGAAAACCTGGGCTCCCAAACAGCCCACCAGGTGAGCTGGTTGAGAACCAAGTGGCTTTCCACTGGAACTCTGCCTGCAATTCAATGAAAATTCTTTAAACCAGACTCATTTTCATGAGACATTTCAGGTTTGACAAACCAGCATTTCTCAACAATGGAAAATTTCCAATCAGCTCTAACAATTACTTGGTTTTTGTAGCAAAAGATGCCCTGACCCAAACCCAGGGGTCAAAGTTTAAATAGGAGTCTCCACTGGCTTCCAAGCTCTTCCGTGCTTACTATTCCAAAGTGCTACATTCTTACCTAGCGGTGCCTTTCAGTTGTGCTGGAATGGGGGAGGCAATTCCTCTATACACATACTGCTGTGTAAACACATATGCATTTAATAAAACACTTTGGGATCCTTTGGAATGAAAGATGTTTCTTTTTAATGTGAATATACTCTGTGGAACAATCCTGCACTGGGAGGGAAAAGGACAAGATGACCTAATGGGTCTTTTCCATCTAACTGGTCTGATTATAGTGAAAAGTCCTGAGAAGTTAAAGGACAGCTGAACCTGACAGCATTACACATTTACAGAGATAACTGTGCATACACACAGAATTTATCCCTGCAGAGATAATAGAAGGCTACTTGTAAAAATGGCCAGATTTCATACATTGAAACTCCTTTGACCTCCTGCAGCTCAAAACTAATGATGGCCCACTGAGAAAATTACCAAGAGTTTCATGCTTCTCCACCCTTCTCACACACCCAACAATGCAAACTAATTACTAACCATGGTGGTCCCTCACTAGGGAATGTAGAGGGTGTGGTAAGGCAGGATAAAATGGCCCCTTTCATAAGCTACACTTATAATAAAGAAGTTGGCTGGGGTTGGCTTAATATACACATTTTGGGAGTGTGTGCAGGGGGTGAGGGGACTGGCTTGATTTACTAATTTAGATTTTAAACTGTGTGTGTCACGTTCTGTTCCAGATCATGACGATGAACACGAATGCAACTGCCCTTTGCTTCATTTTTATATTAAAAGTTTGACTTTATAGAGAGGGAATGAATTGGAACTGCCTGTACGGTATTTAAGAGAGATTAAGTGTTTGTAATTTAGATAGTTATGTTAAATTATAGACTCAGGTATCCAGTCTTTATGGGAGGAGGCAGAAGAGGAGAAGGCAGAAGCTCTCCACTGAGCTCCCCTGATGTCTGAGCAGCTTTTAAAGAGTGTTATTATTTTCTCTGCAGGAAATCCCTGCCTCTAGCCCAGTGGCTCTCAACCTTTCCAGACTACTGTACCCCTTTCAAGAATGATTTATCTTGTGTACCCCCAAGTTTCACCTCACTTAAAAACTTACCAAATCAGACATAAAAATACAAAAGTGTCACAGCACACTATTACTGAAAAATTGCTTACTTTCTCATTTTTTACCATATAATTATAAAATAAATCAATTGGAATATAAATATTGTACTTACGTTTCAGTATATAGTATACAGAGCAGTATAAAAAGTAATTAACTGTATGAAATTTTAGTTTGTACTGACTTCGCTAGTGCTTTTTATATAGCCTATTGTAAAACTAGGCTAATATCTAGATGAGTTTATGTACCCTCTGGAAGACCTCTGAGTACCCCCAGGGGTACAAGTACCCCTGGTTGAGAACCCTTGCTCTAGCCCCAGGTGTTTATATTAAAATACCAGAATAGTGATCCTCAGAGACTTTGCTACTATATGTGAATGTATGGGCTTTGGTGTGTATGGGCAGGGGGCAAATGAAGAAGGGATTAAAAAATCAGGAGAAGAAATCACTATTCATTAGTCCATATTGTTTTTAATGTCTTCCAGAAAGAAAGTTAAATGTAAGAGGGAGCATGATCTAGTGGATAGGGCACAGGACTAGGATTCTGAAGTGAGCTCTGTTCTGAGCTCTACTACTATTCTGTTGTGTAACACTGCCAAGTCACTTCCTCACTCTGAGCTTCTGTTCCCCCTCTCATCCTTTCCCTATCTTGTCTGTTAGATTGCCTCTTTGGGGCAGGAACTTTTGTTTTCTATGGGCCCGTATAGTGCCTAGCACAATAGGGCCTAAATTTCTGTTGGGGCCTCTAAGTACTACTTAATATAAATAACAACAGCAATAACAGACGTTGAGTTACAGTAAGGACAGTAGGGACACTGGGCCTGATCCTGCTTCCATTGAAATTAATGGCAGAACTCCTATTTCCTTCATTACTGCAGGGTCACATCCCTAAAAAATATTTTATTTGCTTAACTGCACTAATTATAAAGCATGTTATAGCTTTCAGTGTTCAGAGATTTAGTTGACTTTTGCTGCTCTACTAATCTTTGCTTCTTAGTGCAATCCTCTCTTAGTCTTGTGAAGTTCTCATGAACTACTGAAGCACAACCAACCCTTCATAAATATTTTATTATTTTTACAAATTTTATTTTAGAGTGTGTTATTACCTTGTACGCCAGGCAGCTGGTATACTCAAAATGCAAATAAAATAAAATATTCTGATACTTCTAAAATATAGCATCAACTTTTTGCTTAGTTTCCAGATCAGAAGCTAAAAAAAGAAAGCCCAACCCATGAATTATTTCATAACAATAGTCCACTATTATTTCTTTTAATAAATACTTTTGTTGCCAATCTGAAATTAGGTATACAAAGAACATCCAAGTTTCCTGAGTTTAACTACTTTGAATACAAGCCCAAAAGTTAACTTTATTTTTTTATATTTTCCTGAGCCTGGCCTTTCCTTTGCCAGATTACAGCCAAAGCAGATGCCAGCAGCATTTCCCCACCCTGAGTTGTTAACTCAAGTTATTTTGGCCTCGTTTGAGCAAGGATTATAAAATGTTCACCTCCATTTTCAATGTGGACCATCTTTTTCCATCTTTTTCCTTTTTTATACACACCTAAATATAGAGGTATGGTGTGCATGTTTTGTTTCTTTAACTTTTTTTATTGGAGAAACTTGTATAAAATATTTTCGCTTCTCAGCTCTCTGAGCTGTGGTCCAAGTGTAGTATCTGTTCTTATCAGTTGTATAAAATAGGAACACAGGTAACACACTCATAAGGATGAAATATAAAGTAATTCACATCAATGTGTTTTCTCATTAAGGGCTTGATTCAAAAGCCCATTCAAATCAATGGAAAACTTCCCATTGACTTTAATGGGCTTAAGGTCACAACCCATACTAAACAGATTCACACTATATATTTCCACTATGAGCAAAAATCTCAAACTACAAACCGGTCCACAACCAGACACAAATGAGGGCAATCTGAGATGTAAGCCTCCAATCATGAGCACTCATGAAACTAAGGCTATGGCTACACTACAGCTTAAGTCGACATAAATTATGTTGCTCTGGGATGTGAATTAGCCACCCCCTGAGCGACATAATTTATGCCGACTTAAGCTCCAGTGTGGACAGTGCTATGTCAGCGGGAGAGCTTCTCCTGCTGACATAGCTACTGCCACTTGCACACCAATGCAGCTGTGCCCTGTAAACTCTCTAGTGTAGCCGCTCTAAACCAACAGGAGAGAACTCTCCCATCGGTTTAATTACTGCAGCCCCCGCACGTGGTGGTAACTATGACATAGAACTGTCCACACCAGTGCTTAAGTCGGCATAAGTTATGTCGCTCGGGGGGTGGCTAATTCACACCCCTGAGCAACATAATTTATGTCAACTTAAGATAAAGTGTAGCCATAGCCTAAGTACTTTTCTTGTACCCAGCAATGCTCCCATAGTTCTGATAATCTGGGATGGGAGAGCCCCATGCTTGCTCTTGAACGCAGGTTTCCATGAGGCAGTGCAGTGCCTTCCCATTTAAATCATCATTGAATGAGCATTTGGTATGGACTATTTTATTTGTGATGGTCAATTAACCCCCTTTTAAGAGAACTGACTAGCTCCATGTGATATGAGCTAATAAAAAGCAGATAAAAATCAAGAAGAAAATACCAACCAAGCAATCTCTTATATTTTACTGGAGGTGGAGCTAAAAATAATACTTGTAAATTTGGCATCACATCAGGTAATAGAAGTTTCCTTGCAAAGATCAGATCAGATCAGATAATGTATAACAATGGAACTATTGTACAGCCAGTCCCCATTGTTTTAGCTTTATATGATCATAGAAATGAGCTTGATAGTAAAGGTTTTCTAAAAGCTTAACAATAGGACAACTACATCTTCTTTTATGTTCAATAATATATTTCCTTTATACCTTAACATTCAGCAACAAAACAAACACTACAAATTAAAAATGAGAGATGATAGTGAGACTAACACCACCACCAACTGTCATCTCCTCCTTGGTCTTTCAGCTTCTACCCTTTTATTTGCCCATCACAGCTTGATGGCAGCACAATTTATTGGAATAGGCCAGTTTATGCTCCTTGACCAAGAATCAGGGGGGACGGGGAAGTAGGTTCCAGAAAGTCTTTATCTTTCAGCACCAATCCTTAGAAGTTATGAGGTTTGCTTCTTTTTGAGGGCAAATTGCATGAAATTACCCATATAACAGTAATTTTAATACAAGATTAAATAAAAAGAGAGAGAAAATTGTATTAAAATAAAATAAATGGTTTGCTTAACGTGTAAATTTTCGCTTCTCATAAGCTAAACTAGATAAGGCATTCTCAGCTTAGTTACAGAGAGAAAAGGTAAAGTGAATAGCTTGTATCTCTCAAAAGCAATCCCCTATCTGATCCCTGTGATCAGCCTGTCAGCACTATTCTGCTGTGTAGAAAGAGATGAAATGTCTCCTTTCCTCACTTAACATCCTTATAAGCCCTCAGTACTGATTCAGGGGAACTAGCCCCACTTTCCAAACCAGTTCTCTCCAGTTACCTATGCACACAGAAGGATTTGGTAGCCAGTTTCAGAGTCCACCTTCCAGGAGATGTTCCACTGAACATGATTAGTGGCTGTCTTTCAAAGGCTTAACAACCTGCTTCACTTTTCATCTTTCAGACTTCGTTGGCTGATTGTTTCTAGTTGTTATGAGGCCTCTTGGTCAACCCCTTTAAGCAATTATTTCCTTTGCCAAGAAATATGGACTGCGAGTATGTCCTCAGACCTTCCATCATAGATAGCTTAGTTTCTTAATAGCATAGATGGCAATTAAGCAAAACTGCCATTAAGGTAAAATTTCAAATAGATTACATATAAAACAAAAATCACTCAAAACACTACTTAACCTTAAAACAATAATAATAAGCACATCATCACCACATTGACACACATAAAAATGAGCTGTTCTACATATACTTACAAATTCAGCTATTGAATTCCTGCCACAAAGTTTGACAATAAAATATGAGTTTAAAACTACTGATTAAGCTAGAAAATATCACTACTTTTGCTTGCCAATCAAGTTCTGGGAAGGGTGGGGGCACATCTTGGCTTCAGGATAAGGAAGTTGAGAGGAAATGTGAGGTTTATCACTAAAATAATCTGTCACACAATTTAATCTCCTTCTAAAAGATTATAACAATATATTTTTAAATGATCATATGCTATTATGCTATTTTTTACAATATTTATTATGATGGTAAATGGTTTGTTTTTGACAAAATGTGCCAACTTTAATATGGTTCTAATTTTCTAGCCACCTCCATGACATAGTACACCCTACATTTACAACTGATTTTTTAAGTCAAATCTTTTTATTACCAAAGTACACTTCATTTATTCTTAGTATTCCACATATGGATTTTTCATCTTGAGATGTAATACCAAGACAAGATTCTATAGACAAATACTTTGGCACACATTCTAACTTCATTATATAGACTTCAATTCAGCGTTTTTTGCTGATGAAAAATAGTAATAATGCTTGGAATACACATAGTTTGTATCTTCAAAGCCCTGTACAAACATAAACTTATTAATCCTCACAAAATCACTGTAATGTAGGTAAGTAAGTGTGATAGATCTTAGTAAATGGCTGCAGGGTAGAGTGAGAGAAATGAAAAAACTTTAAAATTAACCAAAAGCCATGAATTCTCTTGTTTTCATGATGAGGGTTAAACAATAGGTCTGTCCTAGTAGCAGAATGCCTTGATTTGTGGAAGCAGTTAGAATCACTTTCTCACTTGATTAAAAAAGTCCTTTCCATTCCAAGAATACAGCCATAGAATTCTTGGAAATATGCTATTCTAGTGTTAGACAAATTCTTATGCTTGAATTTTGCATGTCATAACACATCTTTGGTAACATATGGCCAGATTCATTTCCATTTTGAAAACAAATATGCTCCAAATATTCCACTATTAAATTATCATATACCTTGCCAGAGCACTACAGAATGGAACAGAGACAATACCAAGAATTTTAATTTTAATTAATTAATGGAGATATCCTATCTCCTAGAACTGCAAGGGACATTGAAAGGTCATCAAGTCCAGCCCCCTGCCTTCATTAGCAGGACCAAGTACTGATTTTGCCCCAGATCCCTAAGTGGCCCCCTCAAGGATTGAACTCACAATCCATTCATTTAGCAGGCCAATGCTCAAAAATGTCTCTAAAAACATGTCTCCCTGATGTGTGCTAGTCAGCGAGGCTTTTGAGCACCTTAATGAGGTAAATTATCAAAGGGCTAATAACAACGCTTCAAAAGAATTATGCAAACTAAAATAAGAGCTGATTAGCATTTAAGCCCAACTGATTAATGACATGGCCAAAAATAATGCAGAGCCATGACATATCCTTCAGATTCTATGGATTACATAACACGCAAAAGGCTAATGTGCCATTTGAACAATGTTTAAAAGGCATTTCTAACATATAAAAAAAGTTTGGTTAATTGGCAGGAGTGCAGATAGTTAGCAAGAAAAATCCTTTCAGGGGCGATTTGATTAGTAATTAATATGTTAAGCTGTCTTGTGAGATTCCCTATACTATCTGGCTTTGTTTAACTCAGTCACTGTCCAAATAATTTCTTGAAGTATTTCCATTTCCAGTCCAGGATAAAACTATGATTTAAGCTTTGTCTAAAATGGGGATTTCAGCCACCAGCTCAGCTACACTTTGTATGGCTGCAATGGTGCAAACATCTATACTGAAATCTTGGCCTCATTGAAGTCAATGCAAATTTTACCATTAACTTCAGTGAGACCAGGATTTTACCTCTAGTAGAGATGAGTTGCACCAGCATTAACTGTGATTTGAACTGTTCCAATGTACCCCAGTTTCAGGTGTTTGGTACCAGGAAAAATTAAGGACCTAATCAACTCCCACTGATGTCAACGGAAGCCTTTCCAGCATTTCATTCCTATCTAGAACTGCTGCTATAGGATGAAGGAGAAAAGTCCCTATCATACACAGAAGCATGAGGCATAAAGAGGGAGATAAAAGGAGAAGCAAGAATGAAAATACAATGTTTCTTTGGCTGTGGGTTACAGTTTCCCAATAATAATGACATTGCCTTTATTTGTACCTGCAGTGATACTTACTGGGTGGAAGTTTTGATGCCACTAAGATGCTCATAATATACTTTTAGCATTCCACATATCATAAGGGAAAAGTAAGCAGTGTGCTAAACAAGAAAACGAAGGAGAGACAGCAAGGGAGAGCATGTGCATGGCAATGTGTAAGAATGATCACTAACCTTTAGGTACTCTTTAGAGCCCATTGTCTGACATAAATGTTTTCAGACTTATCTGTGAAATCTGAAATTAATTCATAATCTTCATAGCACCTTAAATTATAACATAACATGGAGTGAAACGTAGTCTGGAATTTCCAAAGGGGCCTAAGTGAGTTAGACACCTCCTTGCTACTGAAAGGGTGAGAATTGGGTATATAATTCCCCTAGACCTCTTTGAAAATCCCAGCAATAGTGTTCATGGATAAGAGGTGCATGGCTGAAGGATAGCTTTATAGTGGAGAATGAAATCTACTTAAAGTCTGGAAGAGAAATGCAGGTATCTTGTTACACAGTGTTCACAGAAATCTGGTAACTTTGTTTTAGTACAAATGTGTAAAGACTGGTTGCTTCTGATCATTACTGCTTTCTCTCTAATGAATAAAATCTGGCACTCAGCCACCTCTGTCAGAACTAAAGAAATATACCCCCCAAAATTCTTTCAAACATACCCTCCTAAGAACATGTCTGCTTTGTTAGCTCAGGAAGCTACATTTATTTCACTGTGTGTTATCTAACAACAGATGTGTATTAAAATGTTACATTGCAGGATATATTAACCACATCACAGGAATAAGCCAAACAGCTGAAATAAGAAAGTACAAAGGCCTTTGTGAACATGAGCAGTCCCCCTGATCTCTATGAAACTAAATCACCTGTCTGATATTACTAGCACATATGGAAAAGATGATCACTAGGCAACAGATCCACTTATAATCTTATGCCTTCCAGCAGTACAGTGCAGCCATTTCACCCTACTGTATTTAGCATAACCTTTGCATTCTTTTCATTATTCATTTAAATATTTACATTATAAATATGTCTAACTATATATGCAGCCTTGTACACCATTTCCCCAAGATTGTTTTAAAAAAATGAATGTAAATATTTTTACAACTACTTAAATTAAAAGCAAATCCATACTTTTTCTATACAGCTTCTTTTATGATGACTTTTTTCTATCTCTCTCAATGACGCTGACATCAATGTTTTAGCTGCAAATTCTTCTAACTAAATCAATCTACCTTCTAACATATTTAAATTAGAGATACACTAACTGAGGGCCCATCATAAGTGTAATCAATAAATCATGTGTCAGTTTTGGGTCTTAATTCTGTATTTCAGTGTCCAGACTGTTATAAAAAGTGAGTGTGTGGGAGGGTTTTGTTGTTGCATTGTTTCCCTTCCATAGTGCTGATTGATCTGAATTATTTTTTTCAGTAATTGTGAGAAACAATTTGTGATTAACTGTGAGAAAGGCATGTTCCCACCAAAAGGAGAAAATCAGAACAGGGAAATCAACAGAACCCATTTCCCCACCCCCCGCAGTTAAATACCACCTGATGCCACTTTTGACATGTAGAGATCAAAAACTTTCAATTAGTGGGTCACATACAGGTCATTTCAGTAGAACTGTAAGTTTTCAATGAGCCACCCAAAAGACAAGAATTTCATAAAAATTAGCAACATCCAGGAATTTGAAAAGAAGAAGCAAAAATCCTAGCTGATTGTGACAAAAACAGTATTGGATATATTGTGTGATGTTTTAATATTCACCTGCTAAAACCTAAGGCTAAAGTCCAAACTGAAAAATTTCAGTGTGATTTTCTGATCCTGGCCACGATATGTATTCATTGCTATAAATACTTCTGCTAGTACATTTTAAATGGCCAATATACAAGTTTAGAGGTCAAAAGTCTTTGAAAGTTAAAGGTAACTATAGAAAACTGATTTAGACATCATACTATTCCATATTTCTTCTAGTTATCAATGAACGGCATGCCTGCCTGGTGGCTTGTACCAGTGGAAGTAATTTAACTAACTGATAAGTCTGAAAAAAAAAACAAAAAATCTTACCATTTTTTATGGAGTTAATTAGAATATTCAAAATAATAAAGAGAGACTCTCCCATGAAAAACTACATTTATTTGGTTTTTAGTTTTTAAGATTCCTGGTTTGAGTTTTGTGAAAAACTTATATTTTTCTTAAGATTACATTCTGTGTAGATACACCCATTGTTTCTTATGTCATGCACTCATCTCCTTAAAGGGTACAGACTTTGCCATTCTCACTGGAAGCTTTTAATGTTGTCTTTCAGGAAGCATACATCTGTTTTTTAAAACAGCTCCTCCCTAAACCTGCTAAAGTTGGCTCCTAAAATATATCAGGAAATAACGAAGTGCTGGAGGAGGAGGAAGGAAAAGAGATCATTTAAGATAGCTTGCTTAATTAAACCTAAAACTGTTACTTCTTCCTGTCGAACTAAGTCATATACATACCGTTAGCCCATTCACACCTGGCGAAAAGGGTGGTTTTGTATCAAAGCATGTTTGTATTTTAGCTGCCTCCTCTAAGTGGGAATTTGAACATAGTGGCTACAAAACAGATGCAAGAAAATATAAAAATTATATCACTATAGCAAAACCAGATGTGACTCCAACAAAGGAGTGATGCCAGTAGTGATGGTCCCTCAATCATCTGGGGTTTCTCAGTCTCAATGAGCCATTCCCTGAGCAGACAGATGTAATAAAAAATAGGCATCCAGTCTGATTAGGACTTGCTTTTGGGCATTGTCAGACATTTTTGGTTTTACATTTATTTTCAATAGTCTGTCTAAAGCCTTGTGATTCATGTATACGTTCCTAACAGTCTGAGCTGGAATCACTCAGTATACAGAATCAACATTTCAACTACTAATTCAGCTGGAATGTCAGGGTCATGAATCTAGTCAAGCCTATGTACTCAGTGACTCATCACAGGAGTCTCATTTCTACTGCCTTTTTTCTTGATCATCTTTTAGTAGTGAGCACCAGTCACATTCTCATAGATAAGACCAGGTACATAACTCTCATATTTTGAAGAATGATAGTTTCCTTCATGCCAGATTTCCACACACCATGCACCATTCCTTAGCTCTCTTAACATAGCTAATATTTTGCTGGAAAGGTTACATCAAGTATCTTTGGAAGAGGAAATGAAGGATGTACTAATTAATTTGACTGATAATTCTTTTGTTTGCTGGGATGATAGGTTAAAACAGAATTCTGGAGAGGAAGTTGTTCGTTCTTAGTGACACACTTTTTCTTTTCATTCACAACAGAAAGGCACCTATCACCATCTTGAAATCTACAGTGAGGATATTAAATAGGACAACTGTTACATTATTGTGTTTTAAATTAAATTCCATCATTCTTGTTGTACATGCTGGAGCAGTGATAGGCTGCAAGCTCAGAGTTCTGCTCATCTTAGTATAATTTCTTCTGTTGGACAGTTCTTGCACTATTGGTATAGGCTAAAAAGACATCCTGTAATGTCCTATTTCTGGAACATTTCCTTCAATTTTTTTTAAAACAGTCTCAGCTCTCACAAGACTATTTCTAAAATCCTGGAAACGGTACACATTTATTTCAAGATTCTCAATGTGACTTACAGATCTCTCCTGTTTTAATAGATCTGGTCTTTGGTCTTGGGATGTTAATCATGTTTACACCATTTCACTTGAGGCGAGCCTCCCTTTCAGCTCCTTCAGGAGAATTTTTAACAAAATCATTTTAGTCTTCAAAGCTTTTTACAAATATTAATTTTCAGAACAACCATTTAAGGAGGCAAGCAGTATGTCCATTTTACAGAAGGGGAAATTGAAAGCAGGTTAAAAGTAACTAGCCCAGAGTTATGGAAGAAACCACTATCAGAGCTAGGATTGTAACTCGGGAGTTCTTGGCTCTTCGTCCTATGTTAACCACTAGACCAGCATCTCTCTTCCTAGAAAACTCAGTGAACCCCACCCCACCCCCCGCTTTTGAGTAGAGCAATATCACGGCTGTTTCAGTCTTCTAATGATTGCAGATTGTGGCCCATGCTTTCCACTGTAACCAGAGTACCTATTCCTCCATATCCTGGAGCATTAAAGCATGCTCAGAAGACGAATGCATAAATAAAAAACAACCCAAACATAACAAACGCCTATGGGCAATGTAGTCCTACATTTTGTGCACTTCCCCCACCACCAACCATCACCCAACAGAAGGTGTGCTTCTTTGAACACAATAACATTTGTGAGGATCCCAAGGTCCAACATGGTACCAACACAATAATTCTCCACAGGCCTCAAAGACCTTGCACTCTGATACATGTGTGCTCTAAGGAAAACCAGGAAAAATGCTGAGCCATTTCAGGTTTGCTGGAGATTAAGTTGTATAAGCAACTCAGAATATTGTTGTTCATTTCCGTAAGGCTGGAGGAAATTGTATTCTGAAAACTTCAGGTTACTAAAGACAGCTTTTCTTCCATTTAGACCAGTGAGCATTTAGGCAGATTGTCTGAGAACTGAAGTACATCAATACAGAAGTTTCTTTTACAAGCTCGACAGTCAAATGATACAGTTTTGCTAACTCGTAACAGCTTATTCTAAGGAAGCCAAAAATATATTTAGCCCTTGTATCCTGTATGAGAGTCAGAAAAAGAAACTGACAAACTTACCACAGCTTACCCAAATTAGTATAGTAAAAGAAAGTTAAAGAGTCTTTTCTTCAGCATAAATCTACATTTTGTCCTTATTTGAGACTGGTTAGGATAAGTAATGAATTCTACACCTGGCATTGTTGTTGTAGCCATGTTGGTCCCAGGATATGAGAGCGACAAGGTGGGTGAGGTAATAGCTTTTATTGGACCAACTTCTGTTGGTGGAAGGTATAAAGTTCTGAGCTAGACAGAGCTCTTCTTCAGGTCACTCTGCTTCCTTCCCCAGACCTGAAGAAGAGCTCTGTGTAGCTCGAAAGCTTGTACCCTCCACCAACAGAAGTTGGTCCATTAAACGATATTACCTCACCTATCTTGTCTCTAAACAAAAAATTAAGTCTCAAATCCTGAAGGTTTCTTCTGATACCTTTAAGACTCTGGTCCAGCAAAGTGTGTAAGCAATTAAGTAACTTTAAAAATCGGAGTAGTCCTAATGATGTACTTAAATTTATACATGTGCTTAAGTAGCTTGCTAAATTGGGGCCTAACCAACTACATGGATTCATAACTGTTCCCAAAGATGTGGTACTATTTATTTATTTATTTTTGAAGAATCCTTGCTCTTAATATGTTTATAGTATATGTAAGAGAAATGTTATCAGCAAGGTGTACTCAAGAATATTAGTGAAAAGTATAGTGAGTTGGGGCACTGTAGCACAAGATAATGACATTTGCCCAGAAAGCTAGTTTTCATTCACTGCCACAAACTAAAATATGTGAACAGAAATTCACAAAGAAATGGAACTGGAGGCTAATTCTATTCTGTGTACTGCATACCCTATGAACCAGAGATAGAGGAATTTCTAAGATTAGAAATAAATTTGTGACGCCAAGGAATAATTCATGAGATGTTACTGCCTTACACCAACATATGTAACAATCAAATTAGTTCAGTTAGTTTAAACATTATAGAAATTAAGGCACAAACAAACGTTATGGGCTTGAGTCTCAGAAAGCTCAGCCCTGTGGTTTGTGTATATTTTTGCACAGGCATATTCAAGATTATTTTGTGCAACAAATAAAATACCCCATTTGTGCACACTCACAGACAGCGTGTATGTGCGTCTGTTTGTCACATGACCAATTTAGAAAACAAGTACCGTATCTGAAGAACCGCATGAAGTTTAAATATGCTCAGACCTTGATCTTCTGATAATAAAACCAATCTTTTGTCCTAATGTATGTCTTGTACCTTGTAATTTTTTCTCTTAAATGCTAATGTATCTGTTTGAACATGAAACTTGTAAGGCTTTGTGTTTCGTAAAGTATCTTTTTTATTAGATTATTAAACAGTAAAATATCCATAATCTTCATTAAAAGTCTCACTTAAATCTCTGAATGATTGGTAGTTTTAGAGTGATCCTCTGATTCTAATTTTCTGTTGGACCTGCACTGAAGGCATATAATGTATCTGTTTTGTTTCTTTTTGTCCAAGTTCTTTTTTCTTGATTTAGCTTCCCCGCCCCGTTCCCTAACTGATCTTTGTGTAACTAAGAACTCCCACATTTAACGATTAAGATGTCATTTAGCCACTTTGACTGATTAATACCACACACAAACAAAAAGTGCTGAGTGACCTGGAGTGTGGCTCGGTAACAATTTCTGCTCTGATTATTTACAGAGTACATACAGTAGATTATATGTGTGCATATTAAATACTTGCTTAATTCTACTTCTGCCTGTGCTAACATTTAAAGTTAACCAGACTACAGTGTTTAGTATATCAACCATATTTTTATATTTATATCTAACTAGGGACTTATATGGACCTGATAATTGTATTGTTATTAATTTGTATTGCAGCAGTGCCTCGAAGTCAAAACCAATTTAACATCCTATTGTGTGAGGCACTGTATAAATGTGCAATGAGAGTCAGCTTTCTGAAGAGCTTACAATCTAAATGTCAAGACAGACAAAAGATGGGGAAAAAGAAGCATTATCCTTACTGTGCAGACAGAGAACAGAAACAGAGGTTAAAGTAATTTTCCCAAGATTACACAGGCAGTTTGTGCAGAGCTAGGAATTGAACCCACATCTTCCAGGTTCCAGACTAATGCCTTATTTACAAGACCACTATTCCACTTCATTGTAGGTTACAGTCAGAATGTCAGTAACTAAAGTGTCCCTACTGATTTAACGGATGGGCAACTCAGTTGGATCTGCAAAATGCTGGACAGATTTAGGTCTGGTGAGGAAGAGCTCTGTGTAGCTCTAAAACTTGTCTCTCTCACCAACAGAAGTTGGTTCAATAAAAGATATTATCTCACCCACCTTGTCGCTCTTACTACAGACAGAGATTTCCTTAATATACAGTGTAAAATGTGACGTTAACATAATTCATATTCTACATTAAAACTCACAAAGGTAATTAAGTTACTACCAAATACGTTAACACATTCCATTAGAAAAGAAAATCCAATTAAAAAAATTTAAATCACCATCAAGAGTTCAATTTTTATGTCAGGTAATTCACAGGTGTAACAGCCACTCACCAGTAACTAATATATGTTAGAATAATAGATGCAGCAATAGAAAATGGAAGAACTCTGCCAGGTCAGATCCTCACCGGCCTGGGATGCCACATTGCTCCCACATGTCAGGGGTGGAAAGAGAGACTGACACAGAAGATAGTAGAGCCCCTCTGCCAACTTTCCATCAGCAAAGAGTTCCCCTGCATAGCAGACTTCTCCACTGGTCTGGCTTTAAGTCCATTTTATGTCATTTATGCAGTGCAAAGTGGATTTAGTTGACCAGAGAATCTGGGCTTTTCAGAATATTTCTATTTTAACATTATAAGCCACAGTTCTGCAGATAAGATAGTTTCCAGAAAAAATGTTCAAAACAGCTTGAAGTCCTATATAAAAGGAGGCTGGTGCCCTCAACCCTGAGTTAAATGGACAGCAGATCACAATTCAAATAATTTGGCACATTTCTGCACAATTGATACCATTTTGCACAGCTGAGTGCCTATTCATGAGAAGTTCAGAAGTGAGCTGGTACAGAGAATGAACTACTCCAGGGGGATAGTCTTGCCAAGTTAATACAGAGATCATTAAAAGAGCAGGATGAAGACGCACACTCTATTGCTGCTACTCTGGGTTTGGTCTATGGATTTTTTAAAAAGGAATTCTGTTGTCACTGCTGTCAATCACTAGACACCACAAATACAAACATTCAGTATGATTTTCAAAAAGTAGTATCCAAATATACTGTTGACGAATGTACACTAGAGGCGCAGCACAGTCTAGTGCACTGGTCACAAGAAATCCTGAGTTCGAAACTTGGTTCTGCCACTGATTTGTCTTGTAGCCTTAGGTGAGTTTTTCCACATCTATAATACGTGAAAAACTACTCTACAAAACTACACAGGGATACTTTGAGGAACTAATTACTGTTCACACAGCCTTTTGGAGATGCAAAGTGCTATAAGTACTAAATATTTTGTGTATGTTCTCTCATTAGCACTTCATAGAGTAGATGTCATGTTTCAACTCCATGATGCACGAATAATTTTGAATAGTTCTTGACAATATTTTCCTCTCAGGAAAAAAGAAGCCATTTTAATGCATATCAGCTCCTGCTACTCAAACCTGCAAATGCAAGTTTCATTGGCTTATGCCAACTTTCCTTTCTAATAGTAAATAGAAAAACATTTTAGCTGTAAATTCAGAACAAGAAATTGGTTCCAGTTTTCAAATAACCTTGCTTAAATGCTTATAAGATTAATGTGTCAATCACTAGGGCCAAGAAATGGTTTTCTAAGTAATGGCAAAATATGTTTCTTGGCTTGTGTGACAGTCCTTTTACAGGAGAAATTCTAATATTGCTATAAGTGATCTCTTCCACATTTCCATTTCTTACTCTCCAGCTCAATCATAGATCTTAACCAGAATTTATTTGAATGAATTTTAACAAGTGAGAAGCCTTATATAAAATGCTATGCAAACCACTATAAAGAGAGTGGCATCATTTGGGTATCTGCATAGTAACAGCAGAAGATGCCACATGAGCAACCGTACAACTAGTTATGTTTAGAAATGTTTCATGGGATGACCTCATTCACCAGATCAAAAGTATTAACTAATCATTACTGAATGTATCATTTCTCGGATTCATGTTCCATGGTCATTAAGAGGAAACTGGGGAATGCAAGTTTTATCAGTAAGTCCATCCATTGTGTGTTTAAAGCTTGCTGTATGTTTAATGTTGAGTTACTTTTTAAGATTACCTCATACATATCCTCTCATATTCTTAGAGGTTTCTTTAACTATTAAAAATTTGAATATTGTGAAAAGGAAGTGATTGCTTGATTTTTAAATAGTACTACAAGTAGTATGTGTCATTTAATATGAATAATTCAAACTTTTCACGAACTGGCACATGGGTTTGCTGCACAACTGATGGATGAAAATTTATTAAAGAATCCTACCAATTTACTATTTGTGCTTTTCTTCTAACCCAGACACAGTAAGAGAAAAGTAGAAAATCAAAGGAGGGATTAAAATCTACCAATGATACCTCACCCTACAATTGAGGAAATTAATGGTGAGACATACAGCTCACCTAATCCTAGTGGATAACTCTTGCTCAGGGGGAAAATATCTTTTAAAAAAATTATTTAGACAAAATTACAACATTAACATATTACATCATTCATTACTTATTCAGGATCAGGTTAACAGTCAAAGAACCTGGCTAAAGATTCTGGCTTGCTGGCTGGGGAGGAGTCCTTCTCCTCTGAGGACACTAAAAAGGGTAACCAAATTTCTAAAATATCTGGCCTCTTTTAGGTACTTCTCTTACGTACTTAATGCTTTTCCATTACAAGGACAGTTCATATTGTACTGTTACCACAATTCTATAGGAGGAGTGAATTTTTTTTCCAATAACATGCAATACAAAGTATTTAGTTCTTTTAAATGGCTCACCTGGTAGACTTTATATTAATTAGCAGCTGAAGACTTGCATAATTTGTTGTTGTTTTTGTTTTTATATGCCTGTTAAAAAATGCAGATAGAAAATGAATGATGTATTATGCAATTTATGTATACTTGGCATCTGGATAGTGTCACACATGAACAGTTTCTATGCATACATCGGTATATTCTCTGAACTCACCAGGAGAGAAAATAAAGAGGCAAATCGTTAAAAAAAACTTCTCTTACTGACACTCACTGCCTTAGCACTTAAACAACCACTACAGCAGAAGGCAGGCATCACCTCTGGCCTAATAGTTTCATGACAGTAAACAATAATAGAAAAACCAGAACTGCCATAACACAGTAATCAGGGTGTAAGATCATGCCAGAGAAGTCCCATTGATAATCAACAATGTTAAAAAGCTGAGATCATGTTACAGAGATCTGTAGAAGTAACAAATAGCTTTTAAAACAAGACTGAAATTTAAAGAGATGACTCAAGCCAAAGTCTCCTGAACTTTAGGACATTCAGATCCAAACTTCATGGCTCACCCAGCACTATTTTTAAGCATGATACAGCAACAATTATTAATATATGTTAAATTATTATTATTTACATAAAGTTTTAGGGTTCTAACTAAAGCAAAATTGGTGCCACTGCTGCTGGACCACAAGGGCTCTGTGAACCTCAGGTCTATGCAGCTGAAGAGGCTCAAGGGGAAGCAAGAAGTAATTCTTATGTGGCTATCCAAGCCTGCTCTCTTTTCCATATAGAATTGTGTGCCAAAGTTCCGCCTTATGATATGCTTCTGGTCAGTTAAACACGATCTGAAGTTACTCTTTTCTCTCTCCCCACTCCTCCATTTTATTTGTTATTTGGTTGGTTGGTTTTTGTTTTTAAATAGGCTAAAGGTTACATTTTCAAAAGTGACATGGGTATATAAGGAGCCTAAGAATGAATTTTTCAGAAGTGCCTAAGACATAGGAACCTAAGTCACTTTTTCAAATGTGACTGAGGCACTTAATTTCAATGGGAATTAGGCACCTAAGTACCTTTGAGGCCCTGGGGTTTAGGAGCCTATGCCACTTTTGAAAATGTGACTTAGGCACTTTTAAACATTGTACCCTAAAGCTCATTGAAAGTCACCCTTGAAAATTTTAAACTAATATATTAAACAATTTGATTTATGTTTACTATTAAAGCAGAGAGAGAGAAAAGAACTATCTGGAATATTTCTGGTTCCACAATGTTTCATTCATAGAACTATTATATAAATGACAATAAAAAATGCATATCTCCCGTTATCAGTATTCCCACCATTTTAAATTTAAGGGGAAAAGAAATTAGAATGGTTGATTATATTAAAAATCTTAAATCCAAGAATTTTGTCAACTAAATTTTTTCACCAGAATAGCATAATCTTCTAAATCAGATGTTCCATAGTTTTATAGTCTAATTGTGGGATATGTCCTAGTCTTTGCCACTATAAAGAATATTTTATTAGAAAAATTCCTGACTGTTTTTTTCCATTTATAAATGACAGAAGGATCAGAGGTTTCACTTTGTGATTCATGCTTTGTAATTAGATTCAGAGAATCAGTATATAATGCAAAAACCTTTATTGCACTATAAATCAAGATGAGAGGTGGGTGGGAGTTAGATGGTTTGATTTAGTTGCCAATTTTGACATTTGGCTGTATATCTATGTGCCTAGATATTAAAATAATAGGTGCAATAGAACATTAAAAATAAAATTAAAATAGAGATGTTCATAAAAGGGGGTAGGAAGAATGAGTTAGAATGCATGTGAAAGTGGACACATAAGACTCAGTTTTATTTTTAATGTAGAAAGCATGAATTGCAAGCCCTATGGTTGTGGTCCAATTGTTGAATTATATTTCTACCTTCTGCACAAGTGTGTTTCATAGCACCAAACAGCAACACTTTAAATAAGATACAGCAACAAGAACAGTTTTTTTTGTTTATTTCTACTGTTTTTACTTATCTTTTGTTAAACAAAAGGGAATTAGGAATTTATACAATTACAGATTTAGTATTTGAAAAGGGGAGAAAATAGGCTTTTAGATGTTAGTCTTACCAGTATTGCTCAGTCTGCTAAAGATGCACATCATTCCCGTCTTTAGAAATGATCGTTAGAGCAATCATAAGTGACCATTTTCATAAAGGTTTGAAAATATTACTATTCAGTAACTCATATCTTTAAGCAATATCAATGAATGTATTTAGAGAACTTCTGCAAAATAAAAATCCTCTTCCTGTTTAACATTTCATTTTCAAATATTCAACAACTGAAATCAGAATTTAATCCAAATATTGACCAACAAGAAAATGTACTGATAGATTGAAATCAGCTTTCATTATTAGTGCAACATTGCAGGATCCTTCTGATCATGTTTTATAACTGTACAATGGAGAACTGCATTGCATAGACTATACAGTAAACTGTTTTGTAACTTAGTAGTTTACTCAGCACATTTGCAAGTTCATGGCTTTACTCTGCTCAGTGCAGAGAACTACGTCTTACACTTAACCTTACTTGTGCCACTTATGCCTACATTTGCATTTGATATTCACTGTAAGGACTTGTAGGATCCAGGCCTGAAAAACAATTATTACTGCTTAAAATGGATGGCAATTCAGCTTAATAGGGAAGCCTTCAAATCACACAAGAGCAAAGAGACAGGACCATTCTGACATTAAGAACATAAGAACGGCCATACTGGGTCAGACCAAAGATCCATCTAGCCCAGTATCCGGTCTTCCGATAGTGGCCAATGCCAGGTGTCCCAGAAGGAATGAACAGAACAGGTAATCACCAAGTGATCCATCCCCTGTTGCCCATTCCCAGCTTCTAACAAACAGAGGCTAGGAATACCATCCCTGCCCATCCCGGCTAATAGCCATTGATGGACCTATCCTCCGTGAACTTATCTAGTTCTTTTTTGAACCCTGTTATAGTCTTGGCCTTCACAACATCCTCTGGCAAAGAGTTCCACATGTTGACTGTGCGTTGTGTGAAAAACGCACATTAAAACATAGAAGGAACCTGTCTCAAGCATATTAACAAAAAATCTCTGTTTTCTGTGCTACATGAGAAAACATATGAACTACTTTACCATAGCCTTATTCAGGTTTTAGTTTGCTTCTTTTACATCAGCGACATGTGGTGAACCACTATACCAAATCTTTCAATTGCCACAGCTGCTGGCACTGGGCAGGTAAAGCAAGCTCAGTCCCTATACCATACTAAATGTAACAATAAATTATACTTTGCATTTTCATATCACCATAAGAAGATCCCAAAGCTCTTGAACATTAAATAAATGTATTCTCTCAATAGTCTTGAGAGGAAATCAGTATTATCCTCATTTTCCAGCTGGGAGAACCAAGGCACAGGAGGGATAACTGATATGTCCAAGGTCACATAGGCAATCTGTGACATAGCCAGAAATATAACCGGACTCCACACTGCTAGACTTCAAACTGACCTTCAAGAATAGTTTTGAGGTTAAGTGCCTCCTCCCTATTCTTTGGGCCTATTCAGCAACTTGATGGGCTCAGCAAACTGCATTGTTAGTATTAAAATAGGTCTGTGGTTATAACTATCAATCAATTAATTTAATAGGGAGAAAGGGGAATCCATCTAGGCATCTCTGTTAAGAAGATTCTAGTGTAGTAATGAAAATATTTCAGAACATTACGTTACAATGTACTACATGAGCTGTCCAAAATCAAAGCAAATTTAATCCAATATATAGTAAATCACTGTATTACTCTATGTACTCATGATAGAACAAAGTAAAGTACAGTCACACAAGGAATTCAATGAACATCTTTCAGACGCGTAGGCAGGAAATAATGGGATGTGTCAAACAGAAGCCCATCAAGCAGATAAAGGATTAAGTTTTGCTTTGTCTACTGCCACATGTATCAATGCTCACAGAGCCTTGTTTTAATGACTCAGGACTGACTGGTCTGATTTAGATATCAAGCAACTACAGAACTTTTGAAAAACAAAGATAATGGGAGGAAATGATTCTGACTACATTGCCTTATTTACAAATATTTTCTTTCTAATTTCAGAGTTCCTTCTGCAGTTTACAAGCATCAACATTTACGTTCAGTGACAAGCACTCACTGTACTACTAATAATAGTACTTAGTGTTTATATCATACTTTATATTTTCAAAGTACTATACAAACGTCAGATAGTCACAATATACAGTTTACATTTATAATAGAAAAGGCTTAAAATGCAATGTTTATCAATATTTAGAAATATTTCTTGATTTTTTTGAGTTCTGTGCCAATTTCTTAAGGGTTTGCCATAGATCATCTGCAGTCCTCAACTGGAACCTGTTTGGGGTCCTGTAACAGAGTGGCTTTCCCTTCAATGGCTGTGATTACTAAAGAGATACACCTAGGTTGGGTCAGGTAATTCCACGAAGGTGGCTGCAGTGAAGGGGGACACTCAGAAAGCTGTGGCAAAGTCTGCAGAGAGTGAGATAAGGCTCCTGCAAGGAAGACCATGAGACCAGAGTCATTGTCCCAGACCGGGAGGCGTAGAAGCAGAGGCACCAACTTTCCAATGTGCTGTGGGGGGGACCCTCGAACCCTGGCTCTGTCCCAGGCCCTGCCCCTACTCCTTCCCCCAAAGCCCCACCCCTACCCTGCTTCTCTCCGCCCCACCCATCTCTTCCCGCCCCTGCCCTGCCTCTTCCCACCGCTGCCCCCGAGCGCCTGGCCCTCGCTCCTGCCCCGCCTCTGGCACCTCCTGCATGCTGTGGAACAGCTGATCACGACGGGTGGGAGGTGTTGGGAGGGGGAGGCACTGATTGGTGGAGCCACTGGCAGGCGGGAGGTATTGGGAAGGAGGGGGACGAGCTGATCAGGGGGTCTGCTGGTGGGTGCTCAGCATCCACTGTTTTTTTCCTGTGGGTCTCCAGCCCCCGGAGCACCCACGGAGTTGGCACCTATGCCTGAAAGTGACCCTGATCAGACAGGCAAAGGACTATAGAGGCCCAAGGCAGGAAGGCCTGGAAGGAGGAAAAGAAACTTTATGCTGTGTGGACTACAAATGGACTTTGTTTGGGATATTAAGTTTTATTTGAAGTTTATTTTATATTTATAAACCCAGTCTTCAAGTAGAAGTATTTTTACCAAGAAATTAAATGTTTTATTTGAACAGTCCAAGAGGGGAAACTGAGACAGGCTGCCTGTCGCATGTAACCAGAGACCTCAATAGGCCATGAAAGAGTGCACAATAGGTAGCCCACACCAGGACCTTTTTAAGCATTATTTAAATAAAACAAATTCAGTCAACTGCATCAAAAAAGAGATTAAGATTAGAATCTGGTGCATAGCTCAGTGGTTTGAGCATTGGTCTGCTAAACCCAGGGTTGTGAGTTCAATCCTTGATGGGACCACTTAGGGATCTGGGGCAAAATCTGTACTTGGTCCTGCTAGTGAAGGCAGGGGGCTGGACTCGATGACCTTTCAAGGTCCCTTCCAGTTCTAGGAGATGAGATATCTCCATTAATTTAAATTTTACTTCAGAATGCAAAATAATAGTTATGGGGAAACGATGGTGTATTTCTTGTAAAAACTGCTACAGATTGGGGCTTGGGTGATCAGGCCTACTGTCCTGAGTCAGAGGCAGGAGCTAAGCAGGGGAGCAAGGCTGGAGTGGATTGGAGCTCAGCAAGAACAGGTTAGAGCAAGGCTGGGAACAAGGCAGGAGCAGGACTAGAACAAAGCTGGAAACAAGGCAGGCACAAGAGTGATTGCAGCTATGGGAGTAAGCATTGAGTAGCCCTATCTCCTGCTGCTGCTGGCCTTAAGAGCATACCTGCTGGTTCCTCCGAGCTAATCAGGCAGGACAGCTAATCAGGCAGCTCTGTTGATGCTCACCTGTGTTCATGAGTTTGCCTGGAAACTGAGCAAGCTAGTCTCAGGTTCAACTGGAGGCCTTCATTCCTGATAATCTGTCTCACATACATGCTACCTCTAAATGTACAAATAGACATTGCTATAGAGTTTTTGCTTTCTTTGTTGAATTAAAACTGTAAGTTATTTATAACTTCCTAAATCCCACTGAACTTGACATTCATATCTTTGGAGCCTCATTAAATATTATAAGAAAGCACAAAAAATAGCATAGGCCAAACCCTGTAAAAGGAGGAAATCAGTTGTTTTAACGTCAAGTACTTCAGTGCAATAGGTATGAACTTTTTCTTCAAACAGCTTTACAGTAGTATTAAGAATCTTTTCTGTAGACTTTTGCCCAAAAATAATCCTGCTACACTGATATAGAAAGATGGAGCTCAATTAATAATGAACTTTTCTCAGAGTAAAGAGCCTTAAAGATACTGGAAGTCTGCTGGGTTTAATCACTGGATTTCAGTACACAACAGAAGTTTAATACACAGAATAGACTGGGTCAAATGTTTTCCATCAAAACTGTTTTTCAATGTAAAATCATTTTTTCAACTAAAATTTTTTTTGGGTAAAATGCATTGCTTTCTACTTAAAATTTCAGAATTTTGTCCGAAAATGGAAAATGCTGAAAACCAAAAGCTTTCTGGCTGAAAATGAAATAGTTTAAAAAAAAATTTTTTTTTTTGGTCAAACATTTTACCAACAGCTCTAATATACATTCTCACTTTTCTAAAAACTGTGATTTCTACTGCCTCAATAATAAAACTTCAACCATTTAAAAGTGTATGATATGAAATGATTTCTCGCTGTGTTGAACACTAATTAATTATATTCAGCATGATTCCTTTCCTGCATTTAGCAACCACACTAAAACAGTTTTATTTTTAGCAGCATCACTCTGAAGCATTCCTCTATACTCTACTGGCATCCTGGGCAACCTGTAGTGATGATCCTCTCATCTCAGCATTGTGTATTTACAAGATGAGGTCATTATGGTTTTGAAAAAAGTTTACCACCGTGCAATTTAGTTTATTTAGCTTACATTTTTTGCAGGATTTTGTAAGATGTCTCAACTTTTAAGAAAAAGCTAATTGCACTGTCCTGTGATATTATGTAAGTGTCATATTCAAAAACAAATATTCTGAATTGCAGGAATTTATCTTCTGTCCTATTTAATTGATCGCCATTGCTTTTATAACAGCTTCTACCATAGGCCTTGGCTACACTCGCGGATTCACAGCGCTGCCACGGCTGTGGCTCTCTCGCAGCGCTGCAAGTACTCCACCTCTCCGAGGGGAGTAGCGTGCAGTGCTGCGAGCGAGCGTGCAGCGCTGCAAGTACTCCACCTCTCCGAGGGGAATAGCGTGCAGTGCTGCGAGCGAGCGTGCAGCGCTGCAAGTACTCCACCTCTCCGAGGGGAATAGCGTGCAGTGCTGCGAGCGAGCGTGCAGCGCTGCAAGTACTCCACCTCTCCGAGGGGAATAGCGTGCAGTGCTGCGAGCGAGCGTGCAGCGCTGCAAGTACTCCACCTCTCCGAGGGGAGTAGCGTGCAGTGCTGCGAGCGAGCGTTCAGCGCTGCAGGCGCTGATTACACTGGCGCTTTACAGTGCTGCACTTGCTGCGCTCGGGGGGGTGTTTTTCACACCCCTGAGCACAGCAAGTGCAGCGCTGTGAATTGCCAGTGTAGCCAAGGCCATAGTCTCTACAACTACACACTCTCCCTCCAGCCTGAGTATAAAGGACAATGGGCCCCTATGCTCCCCAATTGTAGAAATCAAGCTGAAATATGGCAGAGTAGTATGCACAATGGTGAGTTGCAACTACATGACAGAGTACCACCTCCAGGTAACTACCGGCAATCCCTCTATGCTAGGGGTGAGCAAACTTTTTGACTAGAGGGCCACATCTGGGTATGGAAATTGCATGGCAGGCCATGAATGCTCACGAAATTGGGGGTTGGGGTGTGGGAGGGGGTGCGGGCTCCGGCTGGGGGTGCAGGCTCTGGGGTGGGGCCAGAAATGAGGAGTTCAGGATGCGGGAGGAGGCTCTGGGCTGGAGCAGGAGGTTGGGGTATGGGCTCTGGATGGGGTTGGGGATGAGGGGTTGGGGATGCAGGAGGATGCTCCCAGGCTGGGACCAAGGGGTTTGGAGGGTGGGAGGGGGATCGGGGCTGGGGCAGGGGGTTGGGACGCAGGAGGAGGTCAGGGGTGAAGGCTTCAGGTGGCGCTTACCTCAAGCAGCTCCCAGAAGCTAGAGCTGCTAGAACTAAGAATTAGCCTCTTGAATATAGATGTCCTGACTCCCAGTCCAGTGCTTAAAATACTGCACCATATGTCCTACCAGTAAGGCACCAGATCCTGCAATGTGCCAAGAAGCTCTTTGAAGAATCAGATACTTAATGATCTTCCTTTTCACTGGAGCTGCTACTTCTTCTTTCAGAGAATATTTGGTTACTGAATGTACGTGTTCTTTTACGGCCCACGTGTACACACACATCTACATGGCATCAAAATGCAGGAAGTAAATAACTTAAAACTAGAAAGATCTGCAAAGAATAACAAGATGTTCATCAAGTTAAGACTTTTGCACCTATGCACTTTGGGAGGAGTGAAGAGATTTGTTTCCAGAATAACAGGGAGTACAGGGTAAATTCTGCAAAGGCTGGAATGTGTCTGAAATCCATTACCTTTTAGGGATTGACTGAGCCAAAATTCACGATGGCTTCTGACACATGGAGCTCTTAAGGTTTCTTGGGCTATACAGCAATGAAGATTTCACCTAATTTTGAGGGACAAATCTCCTTTCTCCTGTGTCCAAAGAATACAAATTAAACCACCCTCTTTCTAATGGTATAGACTCTGACTGCTCATCTTAATTCACTTATATGGCAGTTGGACTCTTGGGAAACAGTGGAACTTCACTGAGCATATTCAAGGAATCCCGTGATGTTCTAACATGTAGGAAGTGGTGGGGTCAACTCTGATTAAGGAAAGGTTAAAATAATTAAACGTCTATAGCTTGCCCAAATGATGACTAAGGCAGGCATACTAAGCATCTACAAATAGCTGAGGAATGTAAACAGCACAGAGACAGAAATAAAGATTTAAAGTTTAATTGGACAAATTATTGACAATATACTGTAAGGAACAATGTTGACTTAAGACAATAGATCTTTTCTTTGTTTTTTACAATTCTGTGAATCAGTCTTCTGTATCAAATTCCATATGAGTTAAATTTGCTTACATTCCTGAGGAGGGCAGATCCCACTGGGAAGTCTTTTTCAAACTTCATCACTCAGATTTCTTTTTCTCTTAATAAACTTGGGCTTTTTGACCAAACTCTAATCGGAAACAACTATCTAACCTTGTAATCTGACACGAGATAAACAGAGACAAAGCGGGTGAGAATATCTTTTATTGGACCAACTTCTGTTGGGGAGAGAGATAAGCTTTTGAGCTACACAGAGCTCTCCTTCAGCTCTGGGAGAGATACTAGGGATACGTCTACATTGCAATTAAAAACCCGTGGCTGGCTATGCCAGCTAACTCAGGCTCACGGAACTCAGGCAGTGCAGTCAGGCTCGTGCTGGAGCCCGGGTTCTAGGACATTGCAAGGTAGGAAGATCCTAGAACTGGGCTGCAACCTGTGCCCAAAAGTCTACATCGCAATTAAACAGCCTCTTAACCCGAGCCCCACAAGCCACACTCAGCTGGAATGGGCAACTGTAGGTTTTTAATTGCAGTGTAGACATACACTCAGGGATCATTCAAAGTGAAGTGTCCCATTAACACGCTGGTAGTCATAGGACAAAAAGGTGAGAGGGAGTGGCTACAGATTGTTGTAATAATTCATAAGTCTTGTGCCTTTATTAAAACCATGATTTTTAGTGTCTAGCAAAGTTATGAATTTAAGCTCCCAGGCTCATCTGTTAAGTGTTGACCCACAGGGGATGTGGTGTTTTTCTATCATTTTCCTGTGTGACTTCATTTGAGAATGTAGTGATTGTCTGGTTTCACCCACATAGTTGTTGTTGTGGCATTTAGTGCACTGGATGAGGTAGACCACATGTTGTGATAGGCATGTGTAGGACCCATGGATCTTGAAAAGTGTGTTGTGGGGGGTGTGGATCATTGTAACCACCGAGATACGTCTGCAGGTTTTACATCAGTTGTTCTGGCAGGATCTGGTGCTGCTTTGAGTTGGTGTGTCCTGGTCTGTGGGAAGCTTGCTTCTGATGATGAGCTTGGAGAGGATGTTTGAAGGCCAATAGAAGGGGTTCAAGATTTCTTTCAAGATGGATTGTAGTTGCTTGATGATACCCTGTATTGGTTGCAGAGTGGGGTGGTAGGTGACAACTAAGGGTGTGCAGTAAGAGTGTTTTTTTTTTTTTAACAAACTTCATGAATGTAAATTGTAATCGATTCACCTCCACTTTTGATCTCATGCCAAAATGCTTTAGAATAAAACTGGACAAAACCAATGATGATTTTATTTATTTATTTTTAAAGAAAAATAAGAATCTAAGAGTAAAGGTGAAGAAAGCCAGAATATGACCTATGGGCACATTGGAGTTGCATTTATCTCCTGCTAAAAATTCTAGTACAATGATTAACACACTGAGCAAAATAAGATTTTCCCCCTCATCGATTCTATTGCACAAGCAAAGAGTATAAACTTATTAATTCATATAACAGTCCTAACACATTAAGGATCCTAACTCTTAGGAGGGTCCTGTGGCACCTTTGAGACTAACAGAAGTACTGGGAGCATAAGCTTTCGTGGGTAAGAACCTCACTTCTTCAGATGCAAGTGAGGTTCTTACCCACGAAAGCTTATGCTCCCAGTACTTCTGTTAGTCTCAAAGGTGCCACAGGACCCTCTGTTGCGTTTTACAGATTCAGACTAACACGGCTACCCCTCTGATACTTAACTCTTAAGAGGAAATCCTGGCTCCATTGAAATCAAAGGAATAACTTCCATTCAATTCAGTGAGACCAGAATTTCACACTAAGGTGTGTGAGGTCTACACTTAAAACACTGCACTAGTGCAGCAGCGTCGCTGTAACGCTTCAGTGAAGATGCTACTATGCCAACAGCAGAGCTTTTCCTGTCGGTGTAGTTAATCCATCTCCACAAGAGGCAGTAGATATGTTGATGGGCAAAGCCCCCCCATTGACATAGTTCTGTCTATACCAGCGGTTAGGTCAGTATAACAGGAATGTGAATTTTTCATACCTATGAGTTACATAGTTATACCTGTGTAAGTTTACAGCATAGACCTGGTCTTAATCTTTTTTCCAGCCAAGGAGACTTTTTTTTTTAAATCATGCTTCCAGAATTCTTGAGTAAACACTTAGCTTCAGTCACCTTCAGTGCTTTTCGTAAGTGTTAACAGAGGAACGAGGGCTGCCCTATAAACACTAAACACATCCTGAGGCTCCTCACAGAGGTAACATATTCAAGGCTCAAGTGCATGTTTTGCCTTTACAGGTCACATGATTCAAAATTAGAAAGTATAGCTATAGAGGAATGAAACCTTAATTCCTGTTTCAGGAGGATGCATTTGTGAAAGCTTTGATAAAAGCATATTCAGAATATGTATATTTCAATAAAGAATTAGGATTCTATACAGAAGAGCAAACAACATGATTAACTGAACTGTGTCCTTGGAAAGGCTTGTAAATTGTACTTCTAGATTTAATGCTATAGGTGTTCTTAATCCTAACCCAAGGCATCTACATAATTCACTTCTATATCTACTACAAGAATGAATCCAAATTTATTTTAATTTACAATGAAAACTGAACCTTTGTCAATTTCTTCACCAATCATAACATCTAATCATTATAGTCTTCCTGGGCATTTAAAGAACACATGAATAATATGGAATATACCACATATTCAAAACAATGCTTCATTGCTTTATCCAGAAAACCTTGTTCAGGTAAATAAATAAAGTCATCAGACTATCATCTGAATAAGTCTTTACAGGATCAGGCCTTTATGTATATCAAGACCAAACTTTTTTTTATGACGCACAAACAGCATATTTAGACTTCTTAAAGTATAATAGGATAATTTTGGACTCAGAAATTCTATTCCCATTGTAATATTATAATTTTGTTAAGGATTTGACAGAGAGGAAAAAGTAAAATAGCAAATACCCATAAAAATATCTTGCTTTTACTTAGCTTTTTAAATAAAGCAAACTAATATAGAAAAATAATAAAAGGAAATACTATATTGGCATATTTTCTGTCAACTTCTGGATTTTCTTTTTTCCAAAAAATATTGTAATAAAGGCATAAGATAAATGATCCTGATGGGTTAAATTTTTGCAGTACACTGCTCATAGGGCCAGATTTTTAAAAGTATTTAGATGCTTAAAGGTGCAGGTACTGCCTACTGAGATTTTCAAAAGCACATAGGTGCCTAACTTCCATTAAGGTGCTTAAGTGCTTTTGAAAATCCTACTATTTGCCTATCTGCCTCCTTAAGCACCTAAATACCTTTAAAAATCTGTCTCAGAAAAAAAAATTAGACTGCTGAACTAGTTCCACTTCCAGGAAGACAAGCATTAAAAAGATTGTGTTTCTGTTCCCAACTCCCTCCAGGATCCACTAAAGGAGTGGGTATCTCTAAGATACGTGAAGAAAGGAAGTTCCCTTTAGAGGGATAAAGTCACAGGTGGAGAGAAATCCAAAGAGTGATCTTATTTGCTCATGCAAAGTAAAGTTAAAATAATGATAGCTGAGGGTGATAGGCAATCAGAACCTTGCATTATTGTTCCCATTGTGAATGACAGCTGACATTATTGTACATTGTTACAGAATTGTCCCCTTCAGTGTCAATTACCAGATCAAGTGAAAGAACAGGTCCTATTACCAACTAACAATTCATTTAAAAGTTAATGAGACAAGAGAAAGTATAGAGAAAAGTTAATAAGAGCAAAAAATAGATAGTTTACTATGTAATAACTTTGGGCCTGATCCTGTAAACCTTCATGCACATGAGATGTTTTCATCCCCACTGAATGTAATGGGACTTCCCAAGGCTTTATAGGATCAGGCCAGAATTATTAAACATTCGAATGATTGTATCAGTTGCTCTAATTAATTTACACAAAATGAAAAAGCACAAGTTCTTGCAGAGACCTAAAAATAAATAGTTCAACTGCAGGTATTCTCTCTTGGTTAAAGCAGAACTGAAATGTATTATTGTCTACCTTGAGAGCTCTCAGTCAAATCAAACATTGTTTTTTAAATATACAGACTTGTATGATCTTGTAGTCTCAATTGCACTCTAGGTCCACTGCACCTTAGATTTATAGAGAAAAGTGAATAAATTAGCTTGGTATTTAACTCAATTAACTCCCTGGACTTGTTGGGGGAGTTCTCGATCAACCCTCACAGTACCTAGAATTTATATTTTTATGCACACCCAGAGTTATTCTGCATTTCTGTTAATCAGTGCAATAGGTATATTCCTAATATCTTATGCAAAACAGGTCTCCATCACTTGTAAGCAACAATATATTTGAAAAACTGTCTTGGAGCATTTCCAAACACTTGTTTGGGATTTTACTCTCCCCCTCCCCCAACACTCCCCCCCCCACACACACACTGTAGCTAAGGAAACGAGATCCAGTTATATAACCAAATGAATCAGCAGCTGTAAGTAGATATTTTTTCAGCTGTCAAGATTACACACTACAATAATGAAGGAATGATAGAAGCAATCAGAACATGAATTTTTCTTCTTTTCACAAGATAAAAGCCACTGAAAGCTACCAAATAAATTGGAAAATTGCTGCCAGTGGGAGATAATATTCTGAGCAGCTTTAACTTACAATAGTACAGAATGAGACCCACGGGAAAACAAAATACATTAAAATGCTTATGAAAAATGGAAGGGATATTGTACTTTAGAATTCCCTAGTTTCGTTTTTAAGATATTTTGTACTGACCTTTGAGATTCACTGTTATTATTCATTAGTGTCTTGTTATACAATATCTGGTCTAAAAAGACTGTTCCTTAATAGTTTGCCATGTTTATTGCTTCTGAACATTATAATTAACAATAACAGTGCATAGCACTTATATAGAACTTTACATCCATAGATTTCATTTTAGAAATGTTTGCCTTATTATCCCCACTTTACAGATCAAGAAATGGAGGCACAGAGGTTAAGTAGCATGTCCAATATTATCACATAGTAAATCTATGGCACACAATGTAAAAAAAAACCAGGTCTCCTTGCTGCAAGCCCACTGGATCATGCAACCTCACACATTAACATGAAACCTAAAACCTAGTAGACCTGTTAAAGTGATTGTTCCAGTCCCACCATATGTTGCAGATAGGTTTATATAGTAATCACGGCCTAATAATGCTAATATTGACACAACATACTGCTACCATTTATTATATCAGCCCTACTTTTATTTTTCTTGCTATGTAGTTCCTCCTGTAATAGAAGTTACTTAGCACTGATTTCTCTGCTAAGATGCACTGACTACGAAAAACCCATAAAGATAAGTTCCCTAAAGAAGAACTAGAGAACATCACAACCAGACATTTTTCAGTAACACTGACAAGTTTCAGCCCAAGAAAGACGGATAAAATATATTGACCTTAAATCTCCCTTTCCCTAGGGCTAATGATGCTGAGTCATCTCTTGTCTATCACAGCAAACCATCATCAACTTTATGTTGCATTTCCTGGAAGATATCTTCAAGATCAAGAACGCAATTCATTAAAGAAAAAGTCCTCATCTGAAGCAGCTTGGGCCATCAAGAGTTTCTGGCCATATATGGATCTTTTGGTTTATACAGTACATGAAAGAGAGCCTATCCTGCCATCCCTCATCCATAACACGGGATCTCCAGCTCAAGATTCCTCCTTGATCTCATCTTTCACATGGGGAAAGAGGTGACCTCTCAAACTGGCAGGTCTCAGATCATTAAGAAAAGAAATACCATCTTAATTAAATAAATTGCATCCAGAAACCAAACAGGCAGCTAGCACAGATCAGAGAACAGTTTCCAAATTGATTTAAAAGTACAGCCCAAAGTAGAGCACATTACAGTAATCTAATCTTGAGGTGACAACAATGACTAGTGTTTTCAAAGGGGCCAAAGGGAGTCAGGCACCCAAATCCCAATGAATTTTAATGAGAGTGGGGCATTTAATTCCCTGAGGTCCTCTGCAATATCCCAATCAGCATGGACAACAGTAGCAGAGGTCACATCTGAAAGAAATAGTCACAGCCTCCTTCCCAGAGAGGTAGACAGAAGATTTTTATCCATCTCCATGAGATTTATCTATCGAAGTAACCAAAGCAGTCTCTGTGGCATGACCAGGTCTGTATCCACATTCAAAAGGGACAAAGAGATCTGAGTCAGCTAGATACTTTGAACTGTCTTGCAAAAACCTTCTTAATCATTTTTGATGTTCTGTCTTGCCTTGGAATTTAGAGACGCAGATTTACAAAGAATGGTTTATACAATATTAATAAATACATACTTTCTATTAGAGCTGGTTGAAATCTTTCCATTATAGAAAAGTTTAAATAAAATGGTGAAAAAACTAATTTTTAAAATCCATTACATTTTGAACAGGATTCTGAACCAAGTTTACTTTGTATGAATATAGCACTTCTCATCTGTATGTTTCTAAGAACTTTATGCAGGAAACTCTTTGTCCATTGTGCTTCATAATTCCTTCTATGCTGGCATAATTTTTTTTTATCATTTAATTTTCCAAATCCATAATGACACACACTTCCTATTTAAACTGATCATTTTATCATAATCTAACCATATACAGGATGAGAGACCGAAAAATCTTCTTACCAAATGTTCGAATACCAAATTCTAAATTGTGGCATTACCACTGAGATGAAGAACTACCAGGATGATTAGAAATCTTTTATTTAGTTATAAATAAACCATCACAGAAAATTCTTAAGATAAAGACTAGGGTGGAAAGTGAGACTGATTCAGTCATATAAACTTATTTCCATGTCACACTTGAAATCCTATTTTTGATTTTTCGTTCATCTTTCTATTAAAACCAGTGGCATAGATTCTGATTTCAACTTAAACACCACAACCATAAATTTAATGGGATTTACAAACACAGTGAGGTACCTGGATTGGGGCAGGGGGTTGAGGTGTGTGATAAATGAAGGGAGGGGGGTAGCTCCCTTTTATGGACACCCAACCAGCCAGTAGCTATAAAATCCCTCTTAGTAGCTGTTCTCTAATTGCTCTACCTGTTGCTCTTTTAAAATCTAGCAATAGCCTGAGTTCCCAGATGTATTTTCTTTCTTTTTTTTTTATTAATAAAATTTACCTTTTTTAAGAACAGAATTGGATTTTTGTGTCTTAAGAGGTTTGTGCACATGTTGTTTAATTAGCTGGTGGCAACAGCTGATTCCCCCCCCCCCAGCTCTTCTCGGGGGGGTATGTGTGAAAGGGCTTGAGGATACCCCCCAGGAAGGAATTCCCAAGTGCGCCTTCCTGGGCTCTGAAAGGGGTTCTGCACTTGGGTGGTGGCAGCATCTACCAATCCAAGGTCAGAGAAAAGCTGTAACTTTGGGAGTTTAATACAAGCCTGGAGTGGCAAGTATTAATTTTTAGAATCCTTGCAGGCCCCCACCTTCTGCATTCAAAGTGCCAGATTGGGGAATCAGCCTTGACAGGGTGTAAGAGGGGGTGTGGGAAACAGGCTCTGGGACGCAGTTTGGGTGCCGGCTCTGGGTTGGGGCAGTGGTCTGGGAGGGGGTGCAGGGGTTGGGCTCTGGGAGGGAGTTTGGGTGCTGGGTGCAGGCTCTGGGCTGAGACAGTGGGTTGGGGTGTGGAAGGTGGTGAGGGGTGTGGGCTCTGGGCTGGGGCAGGGGGTTTGGGTGCAGGAAGGGTGAGGGGTCGGGCTCTGGGAGGAAGTTTGGGTGTGGGGTGCGGGCTCTGGGCTGGGGCAGGGGGGCAGCGCTTACCTTGGGAGGCGCAGCACCTAAAGCAACTGTCACACACACCCCTCTGGCAGCGGCTCCTAGGGTGCAGAGTCAGCGCTTGGGGTGGGAGCAGCGTGCGGAGACAGGAGCCACAGGGACATGCCTGTCGCTTCCGGGAGCGGCGTGGCATGGAGGGAAAGGAGGGAAGCAAAACAGACAGGGAGCTGCCTTAGCCCTGCTTCTGGCACGTCTCTGCGTGCCCCTTGGGAGGAGGGGGCAGCAGGTCTCCGTTCGCTGCCAGGGATGGAGGCAGTGCGTGGAACTGCTTCCCCCTTACCAGGGGCGCGCAGAGATGTGCCAGCAGCCGGCTGGGTTACTTTAAGGGAACTGAGTTTCGGACTTCTTAGTAACCAGTGAGGTGTAACAGAAGCTGTTTAGTGCTGGCTTGGTAAATCTAAGTATTGGAATATCCACTAACTTTGGGGATTGTCTGCCCCATTCTTTCCAGTTCACCCTAATTGAGTGACCTCAACTGGCTCCCCCGGGACCCTGGTCACACCTTGTGTTCGTATTCAGATCCCAGGAAAAACCCCTCAGGCCGCCTGGCTCAACTCCTATTGGCCTTGCACATGGCTTTGGGCAGTAGCTCTTATTGTTTCAGCTATCTATTCCATAATGGAGTTTAATTGCTTTTTACATTGACCCGAAAAGAAGGGTGGTTGTCTTGCCTACCAACTTCAATGAGTTTTCACCCAACTTCTGGAATAACAGCACAGATTTTTTCAGTTTTGTGGTATCGAAGTTCTATGGGAATGGGAGTATCAAAAAAACACACATATTAAAGACATCTTTATGATGAAACATTCTGATTTTGGCCAAACCTTTCATCAGCTCCCCTTCTTCTACTGTCACGAGTGCACAGAGATAGCAGCAAAAGGCATATGTGAACATTGGCTGGTTTTAACCAGCAGGCATTAGGCTTGTAACAAAAGTTCTTTGCTGCTCCTGAGGTAATGTTTTTCCACTGCATTTGTTAAAACATGACTAAAACAATAGAGTGGCAAAAGAATAGTCGGTGGCTTTACAATGTTTGAGAAGCTCCTTTTGGTTCCTTTCTGGGATTCCAAAAATACATGTTTTTGCTCCTCTGGCGTATCATAAATATGCCGATTTCCAGTACAGGAATTGCAATACTGTGCATATTTCATCAGAGAAACTATTCACATAAAAAAAGTTGTTTTCTCTGAACCAGCAACTATTTTCCACAAAAATGTGTTATTTTATTATCCCCCAGAGAAAGTCCGGTGAATGTCCAATTTGTATGCCAAGAAATGCACTCACAATAACCAAGGCAACTTCAAAGCAGAAGGAAAAGGCATACACAATAACTCAAATTTGTTATTTTTGTCCACTCATACACTTTTATTTTGTTTTTTTATTGCTTTGATTGCATCTTTATACACACAAACATACTGTTCGCATTTTGCATACATGCTTTATGACCATTTTGTATTTTTCTCCTCTGCTACAATAGTTAGACTAACTCTGCTTTTTATTTAAGATCATAAATAGCAAATGGGTAACATATTGTCTCCTTTGGTTCTTGTCTTCAAATACAGACCCTAGTAATGGCTCCCTGACCTTTCAAATATTTTACAAAATACATGAAATGAGAGCATGGTAAATCCACTTGTAAGTTGTCATCAATTTCTGAGGAAAAATAACCCCAAAACTAAGCTTTTTGGTTTTTGGGAGGGGGGGCAGGGGAAGAGGGGTGGGAAGTTGAGTTATTTTGTTATTAGATTCTAGCCTGTATGTTTGTGATGCTAACCTTCCATATGAGAACCAATACAGGACTGTTTTAGGGTTAAATTCTGCAAGAGGCTGAGCACTTTGGCCCCAATTCAACAAAACACTTTAAGCAGTTGAGTAGTAGCACTGAATTTCCAGCATTGGCTTCAATGGGACTACTCACATGCTTAAAGTTAAGCACATGCTTATGTGCTCTGCTGGATCAGGGCCAGAGTGCTCAGGACCTTGCACATCCATTCCTTATGGAGTCTTCAGACAAATCCAGTGACTCTGCTATTGCTTATTGATTTTCCAAGCAGCAGCACAGCGAAACTGACAAAACTGGCCAATTTCACTGCATTCTAAATAGGCGGGGATCGGAGAGCACATGCCCCCCTCGACTTCTCCAGCGGTTGTACCTATGCTTGCCTACCACAATCTCTTCTTCCTCTAGATTGCCTGTGGCAACAAGTTTTCTGTTACCTGCTCTTGCCTATCCTAATGGCGATCCATGTTGCCTTTGTGCTGCTGGGCTGTTGCCAAGCAGCCCCTTTTACAGAACAGTTGTGCTGTTCATTCTGAATTCTGCAGCACTCCAACTCCTGGAGTCCCAAAGATCATTTGATTTGAAACAATCCAGAATTCATAACATGCAATACATTTGCACTGTACTGAGAGCAGCCAGCTGGGAGTAGCACAGATTCGGCTGGCCCCTGCACCCTCTTTTAATGGCAGAGCTCACTGGTGGGCAGCAGTTGCTCTACTCACCTGCACACTTAAGCTATAGTTTCTGTCAGGGTGCTCCTCATGTTGCCACCATATGCAGGGCTGTTGCCCTACCTGACTGCCTATTTGCCTACCCACAATACCATGTCTACTTTGAGTTTACAGTAGGTCTCCATTCAGGTAAAGAGCTGTGAAATACACAGTTGTTTCAGCTGCAGGTTGGTTATTATGCCTCCCAATAAAAACAATTATTCCAGAGCATTTATATAAAGTAAGTACAATACTTGTCTGCACCACTTTTCCTACTAGTGCATTGTTATTTACAGTAGTACTTTCCTTTTTATATAACATCACTGATCTATTCATGAAAAGTCTGACTATTTTAAAAAAAACTTCAAACAACAATGTTCATATATAATATGCAAAAAAGTGTAGTGATTATATATTTATGGATGTAATTCACAAAGTATTGAAGTGAACAGGCTGAAACAACTTCTGTTTCACTGGAAAATTATTTCACTGGAAAATTATACTTAATTCATAGGCAATTTTTAATTGTACCTACTGCATAGACTCAGTCAGTCAAAAAGTTCAGATGTTTAACATCTGTGACATTCTAGTCTATAAAGATGTATACAGCAGCTGCAGACAAAGTTTAACTGCTATATATTCATTATGCTTAATCTTGTGCTCTACAATTGTACTGGCTTAACACTATAACCCTTTTTCATCCTTTTTTTTTTTTTTGGTAAATGCTCTGATCATAATTAGGCATAGCATCTGAGACCCGCATTACACATAACTGCTTACAGGAATACAATAACGGTTTCAGTAATTTTTTTGCTAACATATCACCATCCATTCTGTCTAACCAGCTTACTACTCTATAGAAAGCTTTTTACATATTTTACAGGTTTCATAGTCATCAGAGGGACTTAAGGTAAAAGTAAAAAAACATAAAAATTAATTGATAATGTTGTGAACATGGTGATACAAATGAATGTAACACATGAAAATAAAACTCCTCAATTATAAAGATCATTTACCCCAGCATAATGGCTATTGCATTAATTTTCCTAAACATTTATTAGTCTGCTGAAGATATAAATACACTGTAGAATAATTGCCTACATTTTCTTTTTTGCAGAGAGTTGGACTTGGTGACCAGAACATACTAGGCATGAATAGTCCTGATTGCTGGAAACCTTCTATGACAAGGATTAAGTATTCATAGTTATGGAATGTCAGATTGTAATAAACAAATTCCCCCAAAGCTGGTGTTTCCCCCAACTTCATTTTTCTCTTTAGTCAGAACAGAAGTTTAGACAAGGATTGACAAAGCTACAATAGTACTAGGGGAACCAAAACAAAAACTCCTCCTCCTCCCCAAATTGCAATAAAAACACTTTACATGGTAATCATTTCTATCATTTCAAGCATTACAATGCTGCTCAAACATCAGTGTCAAAAAGTGAATCAGTAGTAGTATGTTCACCAAAAGATTCCAAGGCCTGGTCTACTCTAGGCGGTTATGTCGAATTTAGCAGCGTTAAATCGAATTAACTCTGCACCCGTCCACACAACGAAGCTATTTAGTTTGACATAGAGGTCTCTTAAATTCGATTTCTGTACTCCTCCCCAACGAGAGGAGTAGCGCTAAATTCGACATGGCCATGTCGAATTAGGGTAGGTGTGGATGGAAATCGACGCTAATAGCTCCAGGAGCTATCCCACAGTGCACCACTCTGTTGACGCTCTCGACAGCAGTCCGAAGCTCGGATGCTCTGACCAGCCACACAGGAAAAGCCCCGGGAAAATTTGAATTCCTTTTCTTGTCTGGGCAGTTTGAATCTCATTTCCTGTTTGGACATCGTGGCGAGCTCAGCAGCACTGGCAACGATGCAGAGTTCTCCAGCAGAGGTGACCATGCAATCTCAGAATAGAAAGAGGGCCCCAGCATGGACTGATCAGGAAGTCTTGGATCTGATCGCTATGTGGGGCGATGAGTCCATGCTTTTGGAGCTGCGATCGAAAAGACGGAATGCAAAGATCTACGAGAAGATCTCAAAAGCCATGACGGAGAGAGGATACAGCCGGGATGCAACGCAGTGCCGCGTGAAAATCAAGGAGCTGAGACAAGCGTACCAGAAGACCAAAGAGTCAAACGGACGCTCCGGATCCCAGCCCCAGACATGCCGTTTCTATGAGGCACTGCATTCCATTCTAGGTGCGACCGCCACCACTACCCCACCACTGACCGTGGACTCTGAGGATGGGATATTGTCGACGGCCACTTCCTCGGAGATGTTAGCGGATGGGGAAGATGAGGAAGGTGATGAGGAGGACGAAGCAGTCGACAGCGCTTACAACGCTGATTTCCCCGACAGCCAGGATCTCTTCATCACCCTCACAGAGATCCCCTACCAACCATCCCCAGGCGTTAACCCGGACCCTGAATCAGGGGAAGGATCAGTCGGTAAGTGTTTTGAACATGTAAACATTTATTTTGAACAGAACAGGAATATTAACAATGGGTTTTTCATGATTTGTTTGCCCTAGGCGCTTAACGTTTTAGTCCTTGCCAGTGCAACTACTACAAAAGAAGGACTATATGTCCGGGGATAGAGATGAAATCCTCATGGGACATCTCCACGAAGCTCTCCTGGAGGTCATTGGAAAGCCTTTGCATGAGGTTCCTGGGGAGAGCGGCCTTATTGTGTCCTCCGTGGTAGGAAACTTTTCCGCGCCAGGCTATCATCAAGTACTCTGGGATGATTGCCTTGCAGAGCATGGCGGCATACGGTCCTGGTTTTTGCTGGCTTTCACGCAGCACGCGTTCTTTCTCGGTCTCAGAAATCCTCAGCGGAGTGATGTCGCTCATGGTGACCTGCTTAGAATTAGGGGAATGTTACTATTGGGACTGCTTGCCTGTTCCTTTACAGAACTGTCACCGGCGGTTTACAGCCACGCGGTGGAGGCAGGAGAGGGGCACCATACAGGGATCTTTCCCGGGGACAGCCGCGAGGGGGTGGGACAGGTGCAGAGTTCATGCTTGCCGGATTGCTGACAGCAGGAACTGGCCAACGCTAGGAGCATTTCTTTGAATGTGAAAGGAGGGGACTGCTATAATTTAAGTTTTAAGCAGCCAGAAGTCTACGGCTTACCATGTCAGCCTGCTACCCGAATTCCACTGTCCTGCCCCGCTTGTCTGATCTCCACTGCAAGACCCCAGGCACTGAATGCGAAGGCCGAAAATTCGACCTTGTCCTGAGTGCGCATGTGATAGGTGCTGTGCATGGTCTTGTTCACAGAGAAAGACTATGTTCATTGTTCACAAAAAATTACTCCCTTTTTCCCATCCCACAGCTGCGACTGTCTCCCGACCTACCCTGGCATCCCCCTCCCAGAGGCTGGCGCAGATTAGCCGGAGAAAGAAAAGGACACGGGACTACATGTTCTCAGAACTTATGGACTGCTCCCGAGCCGAGGCGGCCCAGCAGACCCAGTGGAGGGAGAACATGTCGCAATGCCAGCAAGCACACAGCGAATGGGAGGAGAGGTGGCGGCAGGAAGACCAGCAGGCGACTCAAACGATGCTTGGACTAATGAGGGAGCAAATGGACATGCTCCGGCACCTTGTGGATGTTCTGCAGGACCGGAGGCAGGAGGACAGAGCCCCGCTGCAGTCTATCTCTAACCGCCCTCCTCCGCCACAAAGTCCCAAGAAGGAGGGGCAGCAGGGGCCGTGAAAACTGTCACACCACCCCTGCAGACTGCTCAAGTACCAGAAGGCTCTCATTCCCAAAAATTTGATAAGTCCTTTCCTTCCCGCCTCACCCAAGCCCCCGTCCCAGTTTCATCCCCTAACTGTGTAGTTGCTAATAAAAGATAGGTTTCTGTTAATTACTGTTTCCATCATGTTCTTTTAGGGGAGAGTGTATTTGAAGGGGGGAAAGAGGGTTGGTAATTGGAGAGGACAGTCACCTTTACCAGGGTACAGACATGGGGGCAGATTCAGCAGAAAGTCACACACACATTGCAGTCACTAGGCACCCTGGTCAGTCTGGGAGGTGGTTTTCATGTTCTGTGTGGGGGGGCTATGTGACTTTGTGGTGGGGGAGGGCGGTTAGAGATCTTATGCAGCGGTCCTTATCCTGGATCACAGAGCCACGCAGCAGGGGATCTGTAACCGTCCTCCCCCGCCACAAAGTCACATAGCCCCCACACACAGAGTCCCGAAAAGGAGGGGTGGCAGGCTCCGTTGAAACAACCAGTCCACCACTGTGGACCGCTCTAGGAGCAGAAGCCTGTCATTCCTCGAGTTTAGAAGCATTCTTTCCATCACTACACCCGCTCCCCACCACAGTCTGCGTCCCAGTTTCAACACTTTACCGCAAAATCCATAATAAAGAAAACGGTGTTCATTAACAAAGTTCCATTTATTTTATTTTTAAACGTGTGTTGGAAGGGGGGGGTGAACGGGGTATGTAGCTGGAGAGGATAGTCAACATTAACTGGGTAAAGAAACGGGGGCAGGTTCAGCTTCTCTTTAAACAAACTTAATAGTCACAGATTACCCTGCTCACTCAGGAACCTAGCTTTCAAAGCCTCCTGGATGCACAGCGCATCCTGCTGGGCTCTTCTAATCGCACGGCTGTCTGGCTGGGCGTAATTAGCAGCCAGGCTATTCGCCTCAACCTCCCACCCCGCCATAAAGGTCTCCCCCTTGCTCTCTCAGAGATTGTGGAGCACACAGCAAGCTGCAATAACAATGGGGATATTGGTTTCGCTGAGATCAGAGCGAGTCAGTAAGCTTCTCCATCTCCCCTTGAGACGTCCAAAAGCACACTCCACCACCATTCTGCACTTGCTCAGATGGTAGTTGAAGAGTTCTTTTTCAGTGTCCAGGGCGCCTGTATACTGCTTCATGAGCCAGGGCATTGGGTCCCCGAGGATCACTATAGGCATCTCCACATCCCCAACAGTTATTTTCTGGTCTGGGAAGTAAATACCTTCCTGCAGCCGTCTAAACAGACCAGAGTTCCTGAAAACACGATCGTCATGAACCTTGCCCGGCCATCCGACATTGATGTTTGTAAAACGTCCCCTATGGTCCACCAGTGCTTGCAGCACCATTGAAAAGTAGCCCTTTCAGTTAATGTACTGGCTGGCCTGGTGGTCCGGTCCCAGGATAGGGATGCGAGTTCCATCTATAGCCCCACCGCAGTTTGGGAATCCCATTGCGGCGAAGCCATCTATGATGACCTGCACATTTCCAAGGGTCACTACCTTTGACAGCAGTAGCTCAACGATTGCGTTGGCTACTTGCATCACAGCAACCCCCACGGTAGATTTGCTGACACCAAAGTGGTTCGCGACTGACTGGTAGCTGTCTGGCGTTGCAAGCTTCCAGAGGGCTATGGCCACTCGCTTCTGGACAGTCAGGCCTTCTCGCATCTGGGTGTCCTTGCACTTCAGGGCAGGGGACAGCAACTCACAAAGTTCAGGAAAGTTCCCTTCCACATATGAAAGTTTCGCAGCCACTATGATTCATCCCAGACCTGCAGCACTATGTGGTCTCACCAGTCCGTGCTTGTTTCCCAGACCCAGAATCGCCATTCCACAGCATCAACATGACCCATTGCCACCATGATGTTCATGGCACGGGGTCCCGTGCTTTGTGAGAGGTCTGTGCCACTCTGACTTCATGTCCTCACCGCGCTGCCGCAGCCTCCTCGTCCGATTTCTCAGCATCTGCCTCTGGAAAAGGTGGATGATAAGGTGCGAGGTGTTGACAACGGCCATAACTGCAGCGATGGTCGCAGCGGGCTCCATGCTCGCAGTGCTGTGGCGCCCGCGCTGTCACTCAGCAGAAAAGTGCGTGAACTGATTGCCCGCCGGCGCTTTCAGGGAGGGAGGGAGGGAGTGACGGTTGGATGACGACAGTTACCCAAAACCACCCTTGACACATTTTTTTCCCCAGCAGGCATTGGGGGCTCGACCCAGAATTCCAATGGGCAGCGGGGACTGCGGGAACTGTGGGATAGCTGCCCACAGTGCACCGCTTCCAATGTCGACGCTTGCACCGTTAGTGTGGACTCACAAAGTCGAATTACTGTCCTTAGAGTGAATACACATGTTTTACTTTGTAATATCGATTCCACATATTCGCTTTAAGTAAAATCGAACTACTCTCGAAGTGTAGACATACCCCAAGAGTTACCCAAGTAAAGGAGTAAAATGCAACTCTTTATCAACACATCAAATCAACAAATGCTATTGAATGCAGCAAGTTCCATTATACACATATTGTTATTAGCTTCTAAAACTAACAGCCTCAGTTTTCAGAAGTGACTACTGATCTGGGTCCCTTAATTATTATTAATGTAAAAGTATTTGACACAATTTCTTTACCAACAATGTGGAAAAAATGTTTGACCTGGTCTCATTGTGAAATCTAGAATGTTAAAATCATTCTAATAATTTAGTTGCCACACATTCAGCAAAACAAACAATATTTTTAAAGGTGATATGAGATTGGTATTCTGGCTGTCAACCAACTCAATCCTTAATATAAGCAAACTTTAGCCTTCATAAACTTTTTGTTTTAAATAGCTTAAAGATCCCAAATCAAACTAAGACCAAAATCAATAATAATGAAAAACCAAATTCTGCCATCTGATACATACATTCTGCTCTCCTTTGGGCTAAATTTCACATTCTTTATTCAAATTTCCATTGAAGTCAAAGAACATTTTGACTGAGTAAGGAATGCCTTTATTTGGGTCAGAGACAGATCTCATCTTATAGGAAATTTACCAGAAATGAAGAAATCTGAATACAGTTGATCATTAAGGAAATCACTTTTGTAATCTTTAAAAACAGAAAAGGCCACTTAAGGATCGTAACAGTCATGGTGAATTTGCTAAATATACTAAATTGTCAAGATATACTCCCTCTATGTTCGTGTTTAATTTGAATGAGAAAAATAAAAAAGAGAAAGGACATTTGCCTTCAAGACTGTTTCTTCGTTACATATAGTTTGTGCTGGTATGTTCAGCACATATTTGTATGTTATGTACATATTTGCTGCTATAGTGAATAAAGATAGATAATAAAGGAAATGTTAGTCCTCCATACTTCAGTAAGATACTATTCAGAAACAGACTGAAACCATGCAAGAGTAAAAAGGGAAGAGACAAGGGGACATAGCCAGCATTGTATAAATTCTTTCAATAGAGTGCTCCTGGGTTTTATTTATTTAGGAATAAAGAGAGAATAATGTAACATAGCCCTGAGAGAAATAACACATGCCACTACTCTAGGTAATACCAGAGTCAAGCATCTGTCTGTCCTAAAACAATCATATGATGGATTAATAGTGGATTAAGGACAGTCACCTTATAATAAAATCTGAATCCAGATGGGGCACTGACCTCCAGTATGATAAGGGAATTATTAAGAAGTCATGCATAATTCAAACATATTGCATATACCCTACTGGCCAAGGCTAACAGTATCTCTAACATTAGCAGGTAACAGAAGCGAATTTAATAGAACAAAAAAGGCAGAAACAATATATATTTTAATTATCTCAACTCTGATAAGCAGAGATAAAAGTAATCCCCTTTAATCTTTTAAGTCTGGCTTGCCATACCTTAGCAATCAAATACTAACTTTATTATTAGGTTTAATTAGGTCAAATAAATTTTCAGCTATATTGACTCAAATATGTAATATGTGTTCTCTTTGAGCACTAAAAGCAATAAAAATTAAGGAACTTGGATAGGATGCATGTAAATTACATATAAACCTGGATAACTTTCTGTTCATATTTCATAATGGGACACATTTTATTAACATTCAAACATAAAATAAAACTTCTAAACGGATCCATAGATAAGAAGTCTTCTCTAGTTCAGAACCTGCTAAAACACTACTTTCTTTTTAAGGTTATTATCAGCAATGATAACTGTTATGCTACCCAAAGAACAAACAAGTAACTTTTCTATGCACAATAACTACCTTTCATAGGGAATTTTACAATGGTTTTGACATTATGAAGTACAGTAAAATTCATGCTATTAGTATCCACTCACTATAACCATACACAACTTCAAAGACGGCTTTATGGCAATGCTCATGATGTATATGAGGGCAAATTTTCAGAAGAGTTTTGCTCCCATTTAGGCATGAGGATAAGTAGCCAGATTTGCAAAAGAGCTCAGCATATTGGATGCTGACCTATTCTGAAAATCTGGGGTCAAATGTGGGGCTGGTTTGTAACACTCGCTGTGGGGGCCAAGCATAGTGCTACAAGCTACTACCCATTTTACAGAGGGCGTAAGTGAGGCATAGAGAGGTTAAGTGGCTTGCCCAAGGTCACCCAGTAGGCCAGTAACCGACCTAGGAAACAACCCATGTCTCCAGAATCTCATTTCAGTGCTCTATCCATGGGCCACAGTACTCTGAAGAGAAACATTGCACTATGAATTTAAGAATGCACAATATTCAGTGTGCATTGTTTTTGATACATAGCCATTGTATCATCCATCACTGTAGTATGGGAGCTTATCAGGAAGTTAAGGATAACTAACTAATAAATTGCTTTGCTGATAGATTCCATGCAGGTTTACAGCACAAGCTAGGTCCAACAAGATTCTAATGCTCAAAAGCACCTTGATACAGCAATAGTGGACAGAAATGTGGAAAGGAACAGGACACCAGAGGCAGGGCCGCCTAAAGGGGGGGGCAAGTGGGGCAATTTGCCCCGGGCCCCGCAGGGGCCCCCATGAGAGTTTTTCGGGGCCCCTGGAGCGGGGTCCTTCACTCGCTCCAGGGGCCCCGGAAAACTCTTGCGGGTCCCGGGCCCCCAGAGCTTCTTCCGCTCCGGGTCTTCAGCGGCAGTTTGGCAGCGAGGGGGCCCTTCCGCCCCGGGACTCGCCACCAAAGTGCAGGGTCTTCAGCGGCAATTCGGCGACGGGGGCCCCCTGAATCTTCTGAGCGGCCCTGACCAGAGGACTCCTGAGAGACACTTTAGGGCATACTTATAGAATGCAGAGGCATAATAACTCCACAAACAAAAATACATTTAGGACAGATGGAAGAATCACGAGGACAGGCCCTTACTATGATGAATGAACTTGATCCATCCCAAGCCTAGGATCATAAGACTATTATAGCTACTTAGCCTGATGATCCATTCCAAACGGTGAATTAAAATGCTTTCAATTTTCTTTCTTATTCTTATAGGACAAAAAGGGGAGAAGCAACGATAAACTGAGACAAACTGGGCTCTTTGGAATTAATGAACCTTCTGATTTTGTTAAATGTATTTCACATACAGCTTGAAATATTCCTTCATCCCTCCAAAAACACCTACTAGCCAAGGTAGCAGCAATACCCATGAGTTACAGCAGACCATAGTTACTATTGCTAGCAGTGAAGGGCAGCATACCCATTGCTCTTTTTTAGGCTGAAAATGGTCAATACCAGTGTTATCCAACACCCATCGGCATGCTGCTCTTGTATCTTTATAGCAAAAGGGTAAATTTCAAGAGACTTTTAAATTACTGAGGGCTTGTCTACATTACCACATGGCGTTGATTTAAGATACAAGATTCAGCTATGGGAATAGGGTAGCTTAAGTCGATGTACTTAGATCTACTTACCATGGTGTATTCACTGTGGTAAGTTGACAGCTGACGCTCTCCCGTCGACTCCGCTTGCACTTCTCGTTCTGGTGGAGTACTGGAGTCGACAGGAGAGCGCTCAGCGGTCGATTTATCGCCTCTATACTAGAGGCAATAAATCAACCCCCGCTGGATCGATTGCTGCCCGCCAATCTGGCGCGTAATGTAGACAAGCCCTCAGAAGCTAAAGATCCTTAAATGTCAGACACATTGTACCATTTGTCACCATAACAAGACCCCCAATTACCATTCACAGTTCCCCCTTTTACAATAGTAATTGGGCTCACATTCCCTAGCTTTGTGTGTTCCGCACTCAAATCATTAGATTACAGTTCCCACCACTGTCTGGCTTATTACTGTATAGCCAAACTGATGAGTGCAACACGGTCTGAGATTGTATTCAAAGACTTTTCTTCCCACTGAGACTATTGAGAAAAAAGCCCTGCTCCCATGTAATACAGTAACTCCTCACTTAAAGTCGTCCCGGTTAACACTGTTTTGTTATTAAGTTGCTGATCTATTAGAGAACATACTCGTTTAAAGTCGTGCAACGTTCCGTTATAAGGTGCTTTGGCTTGCCCCATTCCGCCCGCTTGGCGCTCCTGCCAGGGAGTGGGGTCGGGGCACGGGGCTTGCCCCACTCTGCCCACCCGGCGTTCCAGCTGGACAGTGGGGTCAGGGAGTGGGAGCTTGCCTTGTTCCACCCACCTGACGTTCCAGCTGGGGATCAGGGTCGGGCAACTCCACTCACCTGGCATTCCAGCCAGGGAGTGGGCAAGTCCCCGACCCCGCTCCCCGGCAGGAGCACCCCGTAGAGTGGAGCAAGCCCCCACACCCTGACCCCACTATGACCTACCCCAAACAAGCTGCACAATCATCATTGGTGAGTACAGTATTAAATAGCTCGTTTAAAATTATTTAAAACTTATATTGTATATGTATACGTCTTTTGTCTGGTGAAAAAAAATGTCCCTGGAACCTAACCCCCCCATTTACATTAATTCTTATGGTGAAATTGGATTCGTTTAACATCGTTTCACTTAAAGCAATATTTTTCAGGAACATAACTACAGCGTTAAGTGAGGAGTTACTGTATATGTGACAAAGTTCAGGAAGTCGTGAGAAATCGTTTGCTGATCTTATTTGTGAGTGACAAAGGTGACTGAATTTAGATGGATAAGTTCACACATCTAGCAATAGAATGGGTTTAGGGGAGGAATATCCAGGATGCAGAAGGGGTGGTGGATTGAAAACTGGGGTGATCAGAAAGGAAGGTGTGTGAATGGCAACAGCAATAGTGGACAAAAATGTGGAAAGGAACAGGACACCAGAGGACTGCTGAGAGACACTATATGCCACAGATAGCATGAAGAGGCATAATAACTGCACAAACAGAAATACAGAATGCAGAGGATTGAGGAGAGGCACCATCTAATGGTCTGAACACAGAATGGAAATAGAGAACTCCTGAATTCTCAACCTGGCTCTACCACTGACTCACTGCATGACCTTGGAAGATTGAGTTAGCTCTCTGCTTCAGTTCCCTCATTCATAAAAAGAATTCTCTCTCTCAGGTTTTTATGAGCCAGTTTAGTTAGACAATGTTTATAAAATACTTAGAATATGTAAATCATTATGTAAACCCGATTATTATATAATCAATTAAATGGGCAGAGCTATGCCCATGTACGGGTATGGTTCACAGGACCCATGCACAAAAAAGTTAAGGCCTTTCTGTACAGACAGATGTGATGTGTTGAGATAGAAGCATGTTGGATAATTCATATGCAGATTTCTGAGTGTAATAGCCTTATACATGCATGTATCCACTCACAGAATTTTGTTGTTACAGCCTGCTGGCCACATGTATCACAGGTATATCTAACTACATGACATTGAGGGCTGATACTCCCAAAGCTGGCAATAAAATATGCCATGAATGCCCGCCTGCATGAGTTACTACTCGATGTTACCAATCCATGGAGCACTCCTATCCCAATCCAGTCCATGAAACAAGTACAAAATGTGTTTAAAAAAAACAACATCATGATTTGGCCACAATCCTCCTTGTGACAAATCAGCAGAGCTGCAAGCAATGCTTCCTGTGAGAATGAAAGGAAGCTCTGCCTTCATGACTGACTATTCAGTGGGAGACAGGTGGTCTGGCACTGGTAAGAGGCATTAAAAAATTAAAAACCTATTTTTATAAAGGGATACTGCTTGTGGACTGATATAGATGTAAGCTGGCAAGAGACCCAGCCATCTGCAGCACAGATTCTGCTATCCACTTTATGGAACAGGAGTGACTTCAGGTTTTTAGGAAGTTTAACACCCCTGTTTAGATAAGGTTTTTTTCTGGATAGATTTAGACTTGGGGAATAACATCATTTACTCTCATTTGGAGACTGAGAGAAAAAGCAAGAGAACTTCAGTGTAAGGAGTACAAATGCTTGTAAATTTAGAGATGGATCAGTGAGCACAGATGAACATAAACCTAGCCAGCCAACCAGTGATCGCAACCTGTAGCTTATGGAGCTTCAGTATAATAACAGCTAACTGTCCAGCAGGCAGAATCTCATGTAAATTGCTCCATAATTCTGTGTAGCGGGAAGAGCTGCACAGGAAAGTTTAATATGTTTAATTATTAAATGCATGTCCAATTAGGATTCATTATCTTGCTTATTATTACAGAATCTGAGATTTACTTTCTGTAGAACAGTAAAAATAATAGATAGCTAGAAAGTAATCAGCTGCCCTCAAGATCTCTAGATACCACAAAGAAGCATTTATGTTATCCCTGCAGATTATCCTTTGGTGCTGGATAGTGGTACAGCCAGTGCCATGCAGGAATTGAAACCTGATCCTTTCATGGCTATGTGGCTCATGGCCTTAGAAACAGATTTTTTGAATTCTACAGAAGAAACTTTGCCTCCAGCCCTGTACCTTACACAACCTAGATGTAATAATATTAGGCAGAATCACTATGTCCTGTTGTGATATACTGGGTAAATCATTATTCTTAAAACACACAACTTCTGCTGATGTTTATTGGGTGGATCAGAGGGTGTAATGGGGGAATGCCTAGTGGGACACCACACCACAGTGGCAACTACTACTTCATATGAAAAAAGTGAACAAATTCTATGGAGTTATCATAGAATGTGACATAGGAAATAATTTTGGGCAATTGTCTCACAAGATTAACATTTTCTTCTGCTCCTTTGTGATTAACATTTTATAAATAGATTGTTATTTATTAAACATTTTGCTAATATATTGTGCTAATATTGGTTTATAATGGCAATATATAAAATTCATCTAATGGCAAAACTGCATTCTAAACCAAGGAAAAACATAGTTTGAATAGAGGTTCAGTTTAAATTGCCCTTCTACCCCACTCCATATCCCAACTCCTTCCTCAATAATTTTGCATCATTACAATTTTACTTCAAATAAATTAACATATAAAAAACATCTTCCTTAATAATTTTGCATCATTACAATTTTACTTCAAATAAATTAACATATAAAAAACATCTTCCTTGATAGTCATAGTACTTGTTTTCAATTTGTTTTACTTTTTTTCCAGTATAAAAATCATATTAACTGGTAAATTAAAATATATATTTTAGGTAGAAATATATATGATATTGTAGGCAATGGGCATAATGTTTTGTAAATCTAAAAAATTAGTAATAAAGACCCATTGGTAAGAAGCTATGATGGGGGAAAAGTTAATTTCAATTGCTAATAGCCTAATAGGATTTATGCTGTTATGAAATAGTGGTTTTTTATGTTCTGCGATTTCATCTTACAGCTGATTCTTTACACAATTGTTAATTCTGTCCCCACAACTTCAGTGAAAACCTGACTGCAAATATGTTGCTTTAGAGGTTGACTTGATATCTATTACTTTAATACATCTATTTCTATTTTTGTTTATATTATAAACTCTTCAAAGCAATGACCATCTTTGTGTTTCCATACCACAGTGTGGCCCAAATCCAGATTGGAGCCTTTCGGCACTAGCCCAGTGCAAATAAATAGTAAGTGACTAGCTGCCTGTTGTATGCCAGGTATATTATATCATGCCAGTGTGGTGATATGCCACATAACAGATGGATATGTCCTCAGTGAGATCACCCGCTATCAGGGGAGTAGAACAATGAAACCCCAGGGCTAGGGATATAGAAACTGCATACAAGTAATGCCTATTATTAATTTAGATTCTAAATGTTGTAATTATCTATTATTTTTACTGTTCTACAGAAAGTAAATCTCAGATTCTGTAATAATAAGCAAGATAATGAATCCTAACTGAACATGCATCATTTCCCATTTGACTGGCAGAACAAGTCATCAGAAAGAGCACAGGACTCTTTCCCAATTTGTTGCAAGCATGAAAAGCTGACAATACAGGACCCTGTTCTAAACCCATATGTGACAACCATGGACCAAACCCTTACCCAAACCTAAAAGTGGGGTTTCAGGCTTGAGATTGCCTATCAGACCAATTTACCACAGATTACTGCTATGACAGACCCTGCGCCCCTCTGCTAGAATCAACAGGACTCATATTTGATTCTGAGACACAACTCTCAGAGCCAGAACCAAACAAACCCTGAGACAAATGATAACTGATGAGGGCAAGAGGTCAATAGCTGAGTAGGGAACTGCTCTGGTTTAGTGAAGGACAGTGCAGAGAGAAGAATCTAAAGGGACATTGGACAGCAAATACATTTTAAGGCTTGTTTTAATGTACCATAATGGCATTTAACCACAGCAATGAATTCAGGGTGGCAGAGGAATGGGGTGACAAGCTTGATGCTATGCCAAGTAAAAAAAAAAAAAGGTAGATGACTGGACACACTGTCTCTTCTCCAAGATAGATTTGGGATCACTGCCCCCTATACCCTCATGGGACAGTCAGCAGCTGGCATGCAAATGTTCTATGATTGACAAAGATGTTATCACCTCAGTATGAGTCTCACAGCAGCCCTGCAAGAAAAATTACCTCTAACTGTACTGAGTTCTTGCAAAAGTGACACTTCCTCTCTACCCTTGCAAAAGCAGAACTACATTTAGGAATGCCGCCTGCAACTGTCTACAGGATGCCCTCTGGCCATCTGCAGTAGAGGTCATAAATCACAAGCAAGTAAACATAAGAAAAAGTCACCCTAGCTTACTCCCCACTGATATTAACCTTGATGATATGTTAGGCGATAGTGTGAATTTAGTAATTCCTTGGGAAATGTTTTCTGTCCATGATTTCTGCAAGATATCTTCCCAGATAGATTGGATAAACCATTTTCAGTCTATTATACATGAACTAAACAATAATTCTGTTGACTATATGTAGTGTGCGATTGATCATTAACAGGGGCCGGGCTCAAGGATCATGCAAAGGAATGCAGGTATACTATGCTGAGCTACTTTGATACCAGAATTGAATCCTGCAGGTATGTACAATATAACTACTCTAACCTTTAGTAGGTGGATTTAATTAGTTCCAGTTAAAAAAGAAAAGAAAACTAGGGTCTGTGACAGTGAGGTCCTGTATGGAAAACTAGAACAGCCAGTCTTGGAGAGAAAATTCAGGCTGAAGTTTATGTTACATGGTTATTATTTAATTTAGCAATAAAGCCTAACCCCACAAAAAGGGTTTTGTCTTTCTGTGGTATATGTATCCTTTGTTCAAGGAAGGGTGGGAACTTCACCTACTTTAAGTCACCTGGAATTTTACTGCTCCCTGGCTGGATAATTGAAGCTTCTTTTTTTTTTTTTAAATATCAGAGGATAAATAGACACCAAATAGCAAGAAACAAACGAAAAAAAATCTTGTTTATGCAGCAATATTCTTGTTGATATACAAATATGGCTACCGATGCAAAGCCACTCACCAAAGCTCAGTGTGAACAAAATGTCTTTGCACAAATGTCTGCAAATAGCAAACAACAAGGGTGTATGAATATTATTGAACTGAACATCAGTTCAGAACTTGAAAAGATTCACAAATACTGATCTGCAGTCTTAGGCCAGCTTTGCTACAGAGACTTGTTTTTAAATCCTTTCATAAATATGAAAGACTATTCCCAATAAGGGAGAGTTTCAGCTGTCTCCAAAAAAACACTTTTTTATTTAAAAAGGCAATTACATGAATGGTGGGCTAATTAATGGTGGCTGAGGAATTAGGGGAAAAATTGGTTGAAATGGAGCTGAAGGAACACATAGCTGTCCTCCACAACTGCACACACTGAAAAGTTCTGAACAAAATAGTCAATGGTAGCTCCAATCCTGAGACAGCAAACAGGGTCCCAGAATATCTTCTTTGTGCATAAAATTCTAGTTTGAGAGCAGCCAACTCCCTCACAACTGCAGAAACATCACACATCAGGAAGGTGGAAGCAGTCAATGAGAAACTGGTCAAGAGCGGTTCCAGCGTGAGACAGATGTCACTAAGGTGAACCAGCAATGCCACTGACTACCAGGATGAGTTAGCAAAATAGCATATTTTTAATACTGTCTTATAACCTACATGAAAGAAGGCTAGTTTGCGGGGGGAAAATACAATGATCTTTTTTCTGTGTATAAACAACTAACAACTCCTGGGGCTTCACTGCTTCCAATCCCTCATTCTCCTTTCCTACCTCCTTTTCCCCAGCCTCTTAACTCCCAACCACTTGAATAACAATTAATAATACTTTGTATTTCTATGGAGTCTTTCATAGGAGACTCTCAGAGCTCTCAATCCATAATTACTGTTCACATCACTGTCTGAGATACAGAATTGTCCTCATTTTACAGATGGAGAAAACTATCACAAAGAGGTTAAGTGACCTACCCACAGTCATTGGCAGGACTAGGAACAGAGACAAAGGGCATGTCTACATTGGCAGAGTTACAGCGCCACTCAGAGAGCGCTGAAGGGAAACTGCTGTTGTGTGTTCACACAGTCAGCAGCCTGCTCAATAATATGTTCGCACTAGTGGCACTTGGAGCGGTATTCAGAGCACTCTGGGGAGTTGCACTCTAGGGAGCTATCCCACACAGCATTTCTTCCTCTTCTGCTGCTAAGAGTTGTGGGAAGACGGAGGACGGTCGCGAGGTATCTTGGGTCCTGTCCCAATGCCCCGTGATGCATTCCTTCACATCCCAGCAATCCCCGTGCTCTCACCACATGTACTAGATATGACACGAGATTGCTTGTGACATTCACAGAAGTGCTGATCACAATGGAATGCCGTTTTTGGGTTCAGGAAACAAGCATTGAGTGGTGGGATCACATCATGATGCACATCTGGGATGATGAGCAGTGGGTGCAGAACTTTTGGACGAAGAAAGCCACATTCATGGGACTGTGTGATGAGCTCGCCCCAACCCTGTGGCGCAAGGACACGAGAATGAGAGCTTCCCTGCCATTGGAGAAGCGCGCGGCGATTGCACTGTGGAAGCTAGCTACTCCAGACTGCTACCGATTGGTCTCTAACCAGTTCGGAGTGGGAAAGTTGATCGTTGGACTCATGTTGACGGAAGTGTGCAGGGCCATTAATCGCCTCCTGCTCTGAAAGACCGTGACTCTGGGCAATGGGCGTGACATTGTGGATGGCTTTACACAAATGGGCTTCCCTAACTGCAGATGGGCGATAGATGGCACGCATATTCCAATTCTGGCACCAGACCACCTAGCCACTGAGTACATTAATCTCAAGGGGTGTTTCTCAATGGTTCTCCAGGTGCTTGTGGATCACCGTGGGTGTTTCACAGACATGAACGCAGGCTGGTCCAGAAAGGTGCATGACGCATGTATCTTTCGGAACTGGCCTATCCAGGAAGCTGCAAGCAGGGACATTCTTCCTGGACCAGAAGATCACCGGAGGGGAAGATGAAATGCCCATTGTTATCCTGGGAGACCCTGCCTACCCCTTAATGCCGTGGCTTATGAAGCCATACACAGGGCAACTTGAAAGCAGCAAGGAGTGGTTCAACAACAGGTTGAGCAAGTGCAGAATGACTGTTGAGTGTGCTTTTGGCCATTTAAAGGCCTGCTGGCGCTGCCTCTATGGGAGGCTGATGACAATATTCCTATGCTTATAGCTACGTGCTGTACGCTCCATAATATTTGTGAAGAGAAGCATGAAAGCTTCACTCAGGGCTGGACCGCAGAGGCTCAGCACCTGGAGACTGAGTTTGAACAGCCAGAGACCAGGGCTATTAGAGGGGCACAGCACGGGGCCATAAGGATCACGGACACCTTGAGGCATCAATTTGAAGCTGAAAGCCACTAATATTTGTTGCTATGCTCGGGAGTGCAGTGCTTGTAATGCTAGGAGGTGATTATGATTGGTGCAGACAATGCAATATGAAGGTTTAACATAACTGTCTGCTGCTTTGCAGGACTCTGTTTGCTTTCAATTCATAGAATAAAGATTGCTTTCAAACCAACACAATTCTTTAAAAAAAAAAAAAAACAACCACCAAAGGAGAGAGTCAAACAAAAACAAAAAAATCAGCAGTGAGTGGATTGGGGAAGGGAAGGGCCCAGGAGGAGGTGGGGTCCCAGGATGACTAACGATTTGTGTATGTCCAGGGATCATATCCAACCTTCTCCTTTGCAGTACAATGCAGCTGGTACTGTACTTGAGCAGGGCAAAACTGCAGAGAGATGGGTGTTGAGTGCAGTGGGTACTGGGAGTCCGCAGTGCTGGACTGTGACAGGGGAGGACTGGAATGCCATGGGTATAGAGCCAGGAGGTTGATAAGAGTGTGTTGGCAGTGTCTGGGCGGAGCTTGGGAAAGAGTTTTGCAACAGTGGCAGCAGGAGACTGCGGGCGGGCGGGGAGCTGCTTGGTTTGCAGCGCTAGTATCGCCTGGAGCGTGTCTGCTTGGCACTCCATAATGTTTAAGAGCCGCTCTGTGGCTTCATTCTGGCATGCCGCATTCTCCTTCCAGTCCCTCTTCTCGCTGTCCCACCACTCCTTCAACAACTTTTTCTCAGCGGTGGAGTGCATCATAACATCATGCAGAAAGTCCTCTTTAGTTCTTCTTGGCCACCTTCTAATTGTACACAGCCATTCAGCCGCCGATAAAAAAGAGGGAGGCTGGGCTGGGCTCCCAAGGTCATCTCTGTGAAGTTTAAACGCAACATTTTACAGAAGCAGTATTGTTTGCAACACACAGAACACTGATTCAGTGATTTAAAACACAGCCAGTACTCTCACACCTGTCACTAACTGGCTGACCCCAGGCAAGCACACATGAGCCACAAGACCCCCAAAATGGTGAGTAGCCGCAGGGGCAGGGTAAAATCACTCTTCCCAGACCCTGCTGTACACTGAGCATGTGGCTCTTGGGGAGAGCCAGCACTGTAGAGTTGGCCTGATAATCATTCCTGTCCCCACACTTTTCATAGGATGTGATCATTATGGAAGATATCTCGCTACTGAGGGTGAGCAGGAAATAAAGGGAGGGTCTTCTCCAAGACTGCGTCTTCCGCCCTGGGCCCTATGCGGCTCACCTGTGTGCAGCAATGGTAATATCCGTCCCCCCCATGATGACACAGTGGCGTGGGAAAGTTATTGTTAATGGGGCAAGAAACAAAGCAGCTCTGCCGAAGAACCTGCAGCAGCGGATTGCCCAGTCTCTCCATGAGAGTTTCCTGGAGATCTCCGAGTCAGATTCCCGTGAAGTGAAGGAGTCAATCAACAGCCTGTTCCAATGCTCAGACTAGGCATGCGGTGGGAGATAAGCCTGCCTTCTATAACCCTCCTGCCCCCAACAACTTGCTTCAGCAATTCCCAAAATCAAATCCACTTACCAGGGGCCTCCACTCCTGTTTGCGCTACGCCAAGATACAACTGCTGTTACTGGCTAGCCTCCTCCGGGGTAGAAAAGAGCTCCTGGCTGCATGCCTTCCTGACCTCCGAGTCATCTTCTGCCTCTGGGTCCCCCTCCCCTTCCACATCCAAGATTTCCTCCTCCTGGCTTGGTCCACTCTCGACTGGTACGTGAGCCACCAAAGTATTCACAGTGGTCCTTGCAGTGGAGGTGGGGTTGTCGCCGAGTATCGCGTCTAGCTCTTTTTACAACTGGCAGCTCATGAGCGCAGCACCGGAGCGGCAATTTGACTCCTGTGCCTTGTGGTAGGCGTTCCGCAGCTCCTTCACTTTGACCCTGCACTGCAGTGTGTCCCGGTTGTGGCCCCTTTCTGTCATGCATCGTGAAATCTGTCCATAGGTATCATAATTCCTACGGCTGGAGTGCAGCTGTGATTGGATTCTCCCCAAATGCTGATTACGTCCAGCAGCTTGGCAGCAGGGGATTGTCTGGTGCATGGAGGGCATGGCCACCTGGAAAAATGTGCTGAGAGCACTGCACATGTCACCGAGCAAACAGGAAGGGGGCTTTCAAAATTCCAAAGGAATTTACAGGGCGGGGATGACAGTTGGTCAACTGAGGCCAGGGCAGTAGAGTTCAAACCAATGACCAAAGAGGCGAGAAGAGGCATTGTGGGACCCCTCCCAGAGGCCAATCACAGCACTGTGATAGACCCCGGTGTCTACACTGGCACCGCAGCGCTGTAGCCCCGGCGCAGAAAGCTTTACGCCTCTCACTGGGGTGGTTTTTTTAAAGTGCTGCAACTGCGCAGTTTCTGCAAATTAAGTGGCTTGGCAGTGTGTATACCTTGGGATTTACAGCACAGAAAGCAGCTTTACAGCACATAAATTTGCCAATGTAGACAGGGCCTTAATCTCTTAACTCCAAGCACTGGGCCACATTCCCATCCTTTGCACATAAGCAAAACAATCCTGTCATTGGGGATTATACCTTCACACTCTCTAGGTGTCGTCTTATTTAACAAAAGGTTACAACACTTTTTAAGTAACATTTAATTTACAAAGGCCATTCTGGAAACACATACTATACAAAAAAAGAGAACATTACTTTTGTTCTACATGCAAAGCACCTGTTAGTAGAAGGTATTGTGGGAATTATATCAAGTACTTTACATTCACATAAATATTGTTTCTTCACTGGTATGCAATGTTGTTAAAGATCTAGTGTGAAACTATTGTAAAGATGAAAGTTATAGTAAGTCAAAGTAACTGAAGCTAGTCAGATAACTGGCAAAAAGAAACAAACTTCTCTAGTTCACAGCTGGTATCCAAAGGGGAAAAATGCCCTCTCTTTTCAAAAACCTTTACCTTGATATGTACTGCTAAGTGCAAATGGTTCATTCCCCAACTACCCTTAATTAGCCCATCTCTAACATCACTGCCTTTTGAAATAAAGTGTTAGAACTGGCTAAAATTCTCCCCCATTGGGAAAACTGTTTTGTACTCAGGAAAGGATTAAAAAAAGAAGTGTTCACATTTTTCACAGCCACTTATTCAGTGACATTTAGGGAGTCTACAATACTTGATGAGAAAGCAATTTCATTGTACTGTAAAGAAAGCTTGAAATCAAAGCTAACAAAAATCTTAGAAACTTTCAGAATGTCTCATTTAACACTTTGAGAAAGCCATTTACAAACCTATGCACTTATCCAACAAGGTATCCCATTAAGGGGTTTGAAAAAGGCATCTCTACAAATAATTTTCAACTCTACAGATGTGGAAAGCCTGCATCCTGCAGATAACACTGAAAAGCATTTTCATTTGCCAGTAAAACCAAAAACTGTATGGTTATGTCATGTTCAACACAGCAGGTAACCTTCTTTTGTAGTCTGAGAATAAGAAACTGTACTTGACCAGAGTTTATTATGGAATACGTGACATGGTAACATAAAACTAAGTGAAAATTCCATTGCATAGTAAACATCCAGTGAGGCCTTCAACACAGGAGTATCCTTAAATGACCATTATACACTATAATTATATGCTCCAATCCCGTGAGCTGGTGAGCACCATGCTCTGAGTAGGGTTAGATGAATCAGGGGTAGCACTGGTGCAGCTGCAGCCTTAAAGATGTAAACAATTTCCTAGTGCCGACAAAGTCCATTGACTTGAGTTGGAATTAAGGATACTCACAGCCTCACAGGAGGCACTTGGCACCTTGCCGGATCAGGCCAATGATTATGAATTATGGAGACAAAAGTTATATGAAAGAGCTAAGGATGGGGATGCTTTACTGGTTTTTGTATTTGGATAAATTAAATAAATTGTTTAATGCTCATGAACATGAGGAAAAAGAGCAACAGTCAGATGTGGATCAGGCCCTTCAAAGGGATATAATTCTTCAAATCTTCTTCAGTCTTGATCTAAGGAACATCTAGAATACCGGACCAAAAATCAGAGGGGAGTCTAAACGAATCTGAAACAGTCTAGAAGGAATCTACATTGTAACTCAGACTTTCTTTAGGTGCCTTCAATGTATATATTAAACAGTATATTATTAAACAGTATTACAATGAATATATTACACAGACTCCCTCTACAGCAAGAAAACACAATTATTTTTATAACAAGGACCACAATTTAGCAGAGGTTGTCTCACAGACCAACTACCTAACCATTTACAATTACATGGACCACCTTCCCTCCAATTCACATTGATATACTATTCGTGTGGCAACGATAGCAATTGTTTACATAGGAAAGAAATATGTGAAGGTATTTTTGAATCGGATTTGGCAACTAGAAATGAAAAAGAGCTAGTGCCATCTGATCAGCCAACCATCTGCAAATGACCAATGATCCATGGACCACAGTTGGATAGCTGCTGCTCTAGTCTCTCTATAGATTTAAACACCTGGGGCAAATTCAGAGGTGATGTGTACATTAGATCACCTCGCACTAAGGCCTTGCCCACACACAGAAATTGTACTACTTTAACTACAGTTAAACCCCTCTAGTGTGCACACAGCTATAATGGTATAAAAGTGCTTATATATTGGTATAATTTATTCCCATACAGCAAAGAGAATAAGCTAGAGTGTCCTAAGCACTTTTAAAGTGGTATAACTACATCCTCACTGCAAATTTAACAAGCTTTTATTTCAGTAAAAGTCACTCCCCACAACTGAAATTCACCATTACAAAATGTGTGTAGACCAGGCCAAGGGCCATCTTACGGTAACTTAAAGTGGTTGAAAACTTGGAATTTCCATTTTGAAATTTTGTTTCATCCTGAATCAAAAAATGAAACTTCTGAAAAATTTTATTTCAGAAGTATCAAAATGACCTTATCAAAGTGCTTTGTTTTGACAAGGTCAGAGTGCTTTATTTTGACTATATCATTTTGAATATATTATTACTATACCCAAAAAAGCACATAAATAATTTCTCATAGAAAATGTTGATTAAATTGATTCATAGATTCATAGATTATAGGACTGGAAGGGACCTCGAGAGGTCATCGAGTCCAGTCCCCTGCTCGCATGGCAGGACCAAATACATGATACATGACTATGAAATGAATCAGCATTTTCCAATGGAAACCTGTTGGCTGGAAAATTTTCAACAAGCTCTACAGTAATTTAGACACTGTTAGAGATACTTACACCTACTCTGTTTATGTCTAAGGGAATGTAAGCAGGATGGGGGGTATTTTAAATTACACTGTCTACAGAACTCTGGGATGCAAGGTACACTTCGACTTCCTTAGGCCTGGTCTACACGGGGTGTGTGTGTGTGTGTGTGTGTGTGTGTGTGTGTGTGTGTGTGTGTGTGTCAATCTAAGTTATGCAACTTCAGCTACGTGAATAACGTTCCAAAGGTGTCTGAGTGCAGGAGAGTTTAAGTTAGGGAAAGAAGTTCTAAGTTATACATCCTTGTTGTATTTGACCCATAGTGTTCTTCTAACACAATTCTGTAAAAATCTTAAATTACATTAAAAAGGTGATAATTATCAGTATGTTCACTTATAAACACAATTGTTCTTTCAAACATAAATGACAATTATACATTACAGTGAGAAAGTCTGAAGATTTTTCTTTTTGAAGATGGTCCTTATATGTAGATCCAAAATCAGCACCAGATGAAAACATTTAGGGACAATTTATCCCAAAAGAGCCACACATGATTATCTTCTAAAGGTGACGTAAGTGAGGTCTATTTATAAGCCAATAACTCCTAAATGTGCTCCTGATCTGCTTATATACTGTGTTTCAGATGCTGGAGCTCTAAAGTGGGCATTTTTAGCATAATAACACCATTAATTCAATTTCTACTGTCTGAAAAAGCACTTAACTGAATGTCCATTTCAGTAGTTCAAGTTACTCTTGACTATAAGTAAAATAACTCATATCCAGTAACTTTCCCTGATGCAAAGCCAATACAGAGCCGGCTGGTGACATGTGTGTATAAGTATACCTGCTACTTTACAAGTGCCAGTGAAAAATCTCTGGAAACTGGGAATGGCTGAGCCATTACAAACATTGAATCTATCTCCCCATGTAAGTATTCTCATATTTCTTATCAAACTGTCTGTACTGGGCTATCTTGATTATCACTTCAAAAGTTTTTTCCTCTTACTTAATTGGCCTCTCAGAGTTGGTAAGACAACTCCCACCTTTTCATGCTCTCTGTATGTGTATATATATCTCCTCAGTATATGTTCCATTCTATGCATCCAAAGAAGTGGGCTGTAGCCCACGAAAGCTTATGCTCAAATAAATTTGTTAGTCTCCTGTTCTTTTTGCGGATACAGACTAACACGTCTGCTACTCTGAAATCTGGAAACAAGATCACTTTGAGAATTTAGGACAGTATCTCAATGATTCTGGTACCATTAAAAACAAAGTAAACAAGAAGTTTTCATTTTGTGACACATATCCTGCTTCCACAAATTTTATTATATATGAAGAAAAATATACTCGTTTGCCTCAAACTAACAGAATGAAACTTCAAACAATAAAGAAATATCTTTCAGCAAGAATAAACCCTAAAGTAGAATGCAATATCCTCTGCTACAACTTCAACTCCTGGAAGGAGCAAAATGGTTGCAACATTTTGTTCATTTTATGACAACAGGCATGAAGAACTTAAGATAAAGCAAGTGACTGACCCAGATGTATGCAGATAACATTTACTTAGGTGACCAAGCACTGTCATTCCCAGTACTTTGAAGACACCCTCAATGCTGACTTGATTAAGATGGCCAAATACTTGTAGACGGTGACATTTATAACCAAGTGTGACCAAGACGGTTTCAAATGTGTATCATCTTTACAATGCCACAGCAGCCCAAGAACTGAATATCTTTCTTAATGGACATTGCTTGAAATACAGATTCCCAACCAGTTTACCTCAGAGTAACCCTAGATATAATATTTCTCACATATCTTAGCCACCTGAGGAAAACTGTGGCTAAAGTGAGGTCATGTAATAACCTTCTAAGCAAATTGGCTGGCACATCATGGGGAGCATGAAGCACTCATGAAATTTGATTTATTTCACATAGGTTATTTTGGGTGCTGCATTTATATAATGGAATAACTCATTTTAGAATAATACTGTAATTTGAATTATTTTCTTGGACCCTGATATTGCAGGAGAAATATAAATATGATTCAGATAAATGTATTTTCAGTTAGGCCCATTCTGTGCCTGAAAACAACAGAAAGGCACAATGCAAAAAATCCCTCTGGTTAGCTGTAGTTCTGGCTAAAGTGAGAACTACTGAATAAACAGAATTTATATACATCTGGGGTGTAAATCTATGAGAGTGCCTCTTAGTCAGATACTCATAAGGAAGAAATACACATTTCTCACAGTGAGAAATTTGATAAAAAATTGTATAGCCCTCACCCACCACTGAATATTAGCAGTAAAGAGGCACCACCAACTTGAAAGCTAATCCATAATTTAGAAAAATGAATGCAAAGTTGTTTCAGGTACCACACCTGGTCTTAAAAAATCCTGCCATGTTATGTGATGGTACAATCCAAATTTTGTATTTTTTAAAATGACTTGCTCCTCACCATACAGTGTGAAAGATCTGCAGCAAAAGGAGAAACTGACTAAATGAGCACAGGAGAAAACAGTGAAAATGATTATACACAAAACAAACACACTGAGAAAGGAAAAAAGAAAAAAATCTCCCTCTAATTCAGTTGCAGAAATCTTAAACGCTATTTTCAGAGAGAAGTGTAATTTTTAATCTGACAATGTCTCTTAAAGTGTAAGAATCTCCTCATGTAAGAATTATAACCTTAGTATGAAAAATAATAGGCATTTCAATGTACTGTTTACTTGTCCTCACTAAAAGCCTGATCCAACAGTCATTGAAGTCAATGGGAATCTTTCAGCTCCTGAAGCTAAATAGTGTTTTAAAGTAAGCAGACACTGATCAGTGTAGTAAAATCATCATTTATATAAAAATTAAATCAGTGTTTCCAAATAAGACTACTGGATAGCTCAAATTTATTTACAGAAACAGTTTTTTGGGGGGTGGAGGTTGGGGCAGGGGAGATGGGGGGAGTCCTAGGGAGGAGACAGGCGGAACTGAGGAGAATCAGCCAATTAGAAACAGCTTATTTGAACAGAAAACTGTACACATTTAAAAACTGCATCCTTTGCATAAAAGCTGGCTTCTAGATGTCAGAAATATTCCATAGAACAATCACAATACAGGTCTTCAGTAATGATGCACTTAGCTCTCACTATTGCACTAATACCAAGGTTTTACATTTTGAAAGTATTAACATAATGCATCATTTGATATAATTGAAATAAAATCAATGTAATACAATGATGCAATGGAATAAATTAACATCCGGTTTAGTGTCTTGGCTTCACACTGAGTTTTTGTCTTGATATTTATCTAGCGGCTGGGGATCCATTACTTTCTAACAACAGTCTATTCTACTGACATTATTATCCTCCAATTATTACACTATAGAAACAGGACATTTTCAGTCTAGTTGGCAATGATATATGTTAAATTTAAGTTGTATGCAAAACTAATGTTATTTCAGGTCATGAATGAACAGGCTGCAGCTGAAATGGCCTTTGTTTCAGAAAACAACAGGATATCCGCATTTTAGTTCAAGACAAAAAAAAAAAAAAACTTAAGAAATTACTCACGCTTGCATCAAGGCTGCAGATACTGATCGCATCTTCATCTTGGGTACTCTGTTTCCGTTTCTTCTGTAAAATAAAATGGAAAGAAAAGCTCAGACATTAGTAAAGATTACCAAGTTGCCAGCAAGAAGATCTTGAAACAGATAAGTAAGCATGTAACAGATATCACACAATAATACTTTAATCATTTGTTCTTTCTTTACGCATATTAATAGGTTAAGAGGATAACAGCTACATGTGACTATTAGTTCAATATTCACTTTTTTCTTGTGAATATGAAAATGCCACTGTTTTCTTATGGGCATATTCTATCATGTGCTACTATATATTAGGGCCTGCTTCCTCTTCCTATCCTCCCACCTCCTCATATCACAGTAATCCAAACTATAAACCCCAATTTTAGACATAATTCAGAAGTAGTATAATAATTAGCTGCATGAATCAAACTTGCCATGGCTATTTGTTGATAAAAGGATACAGGATCTTCAACTTCCATGTAGGCACCCACCAGACACCTATTTTAATCTGACAGTAGGAGGATGGTAGCTCTGTCAGAACAGCATAACCTCCCTAGTAGTCATTTTAACACATAACATCTTAATGAGAAGTTAGTGAGAACTTTTTGACTGAAACTTATTGCTCAGATACTGAGCAGTCATTTAAAGACAGGTGCACTCTACTATTATGTTTAAATAAAACTTTCCTACTTTCTACAAATAAATGTAAATATTGGGAAATATTTAAGATTTTTTTTTAATAGAACAAAGCTTATTTTTATAGCTAATTTTGCATGCAGTTCACTATGGACCAGTACAAGGCCTGTCCACCACATAAGCCTTTAAAATGGTGCTTAAGTGGTATGTAAGTCTAGAATGGGATCTCTGCATAAGGGGTTAGTCTCACCTTTTGTGAAATGTCAGACAAGGCTTTGGGGTGGTTTTATTATTATTAAAAAGAAGAGTATCTGTATAAAAAGGTCAAGCCTAGTAGTTTCAAAGGGCTCTTCAATATTTCTTTTGCACAAGGTTTCAATTTAAATGGGACTCTAAATCATTCTTCAGGGAGTATAAAACTGAGCCAGTGTGCACTCTGTCATCATTAATTACTTTGATTGACCCAGGCCACTATTTTACAGCAGCATAACAAATTGTAAGTCATTTTCAAATAACTCATGTCAATTTTTTTTGCACGGTTTCCTGAGAAATAATGACATATAAAAATCTATACACTTGGAGGTATCAAAAACATCAAGACTCATTTCAGAAAGGTGATCCAAAGAAGAATTGAACTCCTGACCAAAACAAGTGCTTCAGCCACCACAATCTAATGGGAATGTTCTGTTCTCTTACTACTATCATGCTTCAGCAAAGTAGAAGCCAAAACTTACCAGCCCAAATCCAACAGTTTCACTTCAAGCATAATTACTGCTGCCCAGAATCAAATTACTCTGAGCAGAAGCAAATATTCTTGTAGTGCATTTGTTTGCCTGATTGTAATTTATAATGATTGTAATCATTGCCTGATGTAATTTTCAAATGCCCTGTGCTTATTCTATTTCTGAATGTGATCAGTTTCACAAGGCTGCTATTACTTTCCACTTACAAGTCTTCCCTAATGATCGTTGAAACTGTGTTTGATCTTTCCTTTTCTGAATTGTTAGAACACTATGCACCCCATGAAATACACACAAAAACCCTGCATATTACATAGTTTAATTAATTATGCCCCACATACGTTAACAGTTGTACTACCGGTAAAGACGATGGGTAAAATGTTCAAAAGTGCATAAGTCACTTTGAAAATGAGTTTAGGCTCCTAAGTCACATGTAACTATATAATGTATATAGTTATATTAAAAATATTTTACTTCTAACCAAAAACATGAGAGAAACACTTACACATTGTATTGCATGCAGTTTGACAAGACAATATGAACATTTTATATTAAAAATTACTTAAAATAAGGAAATAAAAGTTGATTTTGTGTATGTGCGCGTGCGTGGGGTGCACGTGTGCACACACAGTTGACATTAGGTCTTTCCAATATATACATTTCAACAAACAAATGCTATCTCCAAATAGCCAACATGGCAACGTTTGAAAAACAAGTGCATTTACACCACAAGAATTATATTAAAATTTGTTTGGCTTTTTGGTAAATAAGTCAATGATCCCATTCTGTCACATATTCACTTTTTTGTTTTGTGACATGACAGACACTCTTATGACGTCTTCACACAGGTTCATCACAAGAGAATTCTCTATGCCCAGTGAAAAACAAATAGTACGAAAAAACATTTAACAGAGCTCTGCATATTCTATTGCACCAAACTGATTTAGGAAACAAGAGATTTGATCCTTATTTATCCAGCTGTGTTGTCTTCCTTGTCAAACAGAGATAAGTGTTTGAGATAGCTGAAGATTTATTTCCCACTGTGAATTCTATATGTGGTAAAGAAAGTGAGTAAAAACATATAGATGACACATTGGGCCCCAGTTTTATGGCAAGGCCCAAGTTTAAGTAAAATTCAGGATTGTTTTACTTCTCATTGAAGTATTTGAATATTATACATCTTTCAAGAAAGCCCCTCAAAGCAGTGACAGTCTATATCAGGGGTCGGCAACCTTTCAGAAGCGGTGTGCCGAGTCTTCATTTATTCACTTTAATTTAAGGTTTCGCATGCCAGTAATACATTTTAATGTTTTTTAGGTCTCTCTCTATAAGTCTATATATTATATAACTAAACTATTGTTGTATTGTAAAATAAACAAGGTTTTCAAAATGTTTAAGAAGCTTCATTTAAAGTTAAATTAAAATGTTGATCTTAGGCCGCCGGCCCGCTCAGCCCGCTGCTGGTTTGGGGTTCTGTTCACCTAGGCTGGCAGTGGGCTGAGCGAGGCCTGCGGCGGGGACCCTGGCTGGCAAGGGTCTGGCAGCCAGAACCCCAGACTAGCAGTGGGCTGTATGGGGCTGGTGGCCGGGACCCCAGACCGGTAGTGGGCTGAGCGGCTCAGGCCACTGCTGCTCAGGGGTTCCATCTGCCGGCTCCTGCCAGCCGGGACCCGCTCCTGCCAGCCAGGACCTGCTCAGCCCACTGCCAGTCTGGGGTCCCGGCCCTGCCCACATACAGTGGGTACCTTCTCCCTGGTTCTGGCCCATTCTCTTCCTCTCTCTGCACTGAGCTGAGGGTGGGAGTGCACTGAGCACAGGGCTGTGGGTGAAGGAGCAGGCTGGGGTTGGGGTGTAGGATCTGGCCAGGAGCTAGAATGAGGGAGGAGGCTCAGGGTTGGGGCAGGAGGTTTGGGTGTGGGGCACGTACCTGGGCAGCTCCCATTTGGTGTGAGGGGTGCAGCGGGGAATGTGGAGGAGGGGTGCAGGAGCTCCCGTTTGGTGCTCAGGGTGGGGGTGGGGATGTGGGGGGTGCATGGAGCATGGGGGGTGCATGGGGCGTGGGGGGGCTGGGTATGTGGGGGGGGTGCAAGAGTCAGGGCAGAGGGCTGGGGGCATGTGAGGGGGGTGTAGGTGTCAGGGCATGGGGTGGGAGGGGCTGTGTGGGGGTGCCAGAGTCAGGGCTGGGGTTGCGGTGGGGTGAAGGAGTCAAGCAGAGGTCTGGGTGTGTATGAGGGGGGTCCAGGGCTCAGGGCACGGGCCTGGGGTGTGTGTGGGGCTGCGGGGCTCAGGGCAGAGGGCTGGGTGGGTGTGTTCGGGGTCAGGGCAGAGGGCTGGGGTGTGTGTGTGGGGGGGGGTCGAGTGGAAAGATACGCCCAGCATCAACTGCAAAATGTAAAGTGGAATAGATTATTTAGCATAAATTGTTAGCATATATTGTAACCATTGAAGATAAAGTGGCCCACTAACACCTCTGCAGGCATAGGACAAAAAGAGGGGGCGAGCGATTTACAGATTGTTGTATTAAACTATAAATCCAATGTCCAACCCCCTCTTTTTGTCTTATGACTGTGTTAAGGGCGCACTCTACCTTGAATGGTCCCTTATAATATGTGCTAACTACTTACGCTAAACAATCTGTTCCACCTTGCCTTTTACTGTGACATTCAGAGTTCCCTTCCCAGAGCTGAAGAAGAGCTCTGTGTATGCTCAAAAACTGGTCCAATAAAAGATATAACCTCACCCACCCTGTTGTTTGTCTAAAGCTGAAGAAGTCAGCCATGTAGTAACCTCCATATTTTAATAGCTGTAGATGCCAACTGGTGCCAATGACTACACCTAGAAATAGCATGGACAAGTGTTGCATAAATGTACACGAGTTAATATTAAGACAGCTCACTTCTGACTTGTGACATCTCCGCTTTTCCAAATTGTGGGCCTCTTTGTGCAGACTGTAAATCATGCAGAATCAAGTCAAACCTGGCACTGTTTTTTGTGACCTGGACAACAGACTCTAGATTGAGCAACTGTTTTTTACTGTGCTCTGTGATTTTAAGTGCATGCAGTATTGCCAGTCCCAAGCATTCAAAAATCATGAATTGAACCCCATAAAATAACATAAAAAAAATCATTTTTTAAAAATATAATAAATATTGGGTGCTTTTTATTTGCCTTTTGGGTTTTCAGCCTCTACTATATACGTGGTGAACATTTTCATGTTTTTCTCCACAACCATGAAACTTTTTTTAAATCAAAAATTGATATTGTCACACAATCACTTGACTCACAGAGCTTGGGCTTCCAGAAAAACATCCATTACCATGAGACTTGCAAGAGCTGACAATACTGTTAACCTCTTATACTTTAAGCTATTCCACCTCACTATCCTAATTTTGATCTTTTCTGATCTTCCTTTTACAAGAGAAAAAGGAGTAATGTAACCCCTCATTTAAAATGACTTGATGTCAGCATACTCTTTCCTACAATTTGGTGGCATCATAAAACTAAGTGCGCAAATAAAGTTTATGCAAACTACTGTCAAATAAAAGGATAGAAAGCAGAAGGAGGGGGAAATGGTTTATTTAGAAAGTATATATATAAATAATCTATATTTTGAAATCTTGGAGGAAAAAAGTTATAGCAGCTTCCAAGTTCAAATAGCAATCCCACGGAAAATCACCCCACGGGTTCTCATACTGTTTTGGTATAGAGTGTCTGTCTCATGGACTCCTCCCCTCTCATTCACAAGTGCATGAACTACCTTCACTATCATTTGCAATCAAAATGACATCCCTATGGGTACTACAGCAATTGCTGACGTGAAAAAAGTAATACAGTAACTCCTCACTTAACGTTGTAGTTATGTTCCTGAAAAATGTGGCTTTAAGTGAAATGATGTTAAGCGAATCCAATTTCCCCATAAGAAATAATGTAAAGGGAGGGGGTTAGGTTCCAAGGCAGCTTCCCCTACTCTGCAAGAACCAGGGGTGGGGCGCTCAACCCTCTGCCTGCCCACTCCACCCCTTCCCTCAAACCCCCACCCTTGACCCGCCTCTTCTCCCCCACACTTCCTCCCCCTTTACTTCACACCCTGCATCCTGGCTCCTCCCCCATCCCTTTCCTTCCTTCTAAATGCCGCAAGCCAACTGATTGCTGCATTCAGGAGGCAGGGAAGGGAGGGGGGAGGCGCGCTGACTCCTCGCTCCTCCCCCCTCCCTCCTGCCCGGGGCAATCAGCTGGCTTGCGGCATTCGGGAGGCAGGGGAGGGAGGCAGAGCTCCTTGCTCCTCCCACTCCCTCCTGCCTCCAAAACGCTGCAAGCCAGCTGATTGCCGTGGGCAGGAGGCGGGGGGGAAGAGGGGGAAAGGCGCTGATCCGGGGGGTCTGCCAGCAGCCGGGAGGTCTGCCGGCAGCTGGGAGGCGCTGCGGGGCGGGCCGTAGGGAGGCGACCAGCTGTGGAGAAGGCAGACAGCCAAACAACATAAGAGTGGAGCATTGCACAACTTTAAATGAGTATGTTCCCTAATTGATCAGCAATGTGACAAAGAAATAACGTTAAGCGGGACCACTTTAAGGGTAGGTCCACACTACCCGCCCGATTCGGCGGGTAGAGATCGAGGTCTGCAGAGGTCTGCTGCTTGCCAGGAGCTAGGAAACACGATGGGACGGAGAGACTGCCGAGACTCATCAAGCCCTCGGATCACTAACCCCTTCCTGCTTCTCCACGTGGGCACCAGTGATACTGCCAAGAATGAACTTGAGCAGATCACTGCAGACTACGTGGCTCTGGGAAGAAGGATAAAGGAGTTTGAGGCGCAAGTGGTGTTCTTGTCTATCCTCCCTGTGCAAGGAAAAGGTCTGGGTAGAGACCGTCAAATCATGGAAGTCAACGAATGGCTACGCAGGTGGTGTCGGAGAGAAGGCTTTGGATTCTTCGACCATGGGATGGTGTTCCAAGAAGGAGGAGTGCTAGGCAGAGATGGCCTCCACCTAACAAAGAGAGGGAAGAGCATCTTCGCAAGCAGGCTGGCTAACCTAGTGAGGAGGGCTTTAAACTAGGTTCACCGGGGGAAGGAGACCAAAGCCCTGTGGTAAGTGGGGAAATGGGATCCTGGGAGGAAGCACAAGCAGGAGAGCTCAAGAGGAGAGGACTCCTATCTCATACTGAGAAAGAGGAACAATCAATGAGTTATCTTAAGTGCCTATACACAAATGCAAGAAGCCTGGAAAACAAGCAGGGAGAACTGGCACAGTCAGGGAACTATGATGCGATTGGAATAATAGAGACTTGGTGGGATAACTCACATGACTGGAGTACTGTCATGGATGGATATAAACTGTACAGGAAGGACAGGCAGGGCAGAAAAGTGGGGGAGTTGCGTTGTATGTTGTGGCAGATGACAGAACAAGGAGCAATGGTCTCAAGTTGCAGTGGGGGAGGTCTAGGTTGGATATTAGGAAACACTATTTCACTAGGAGGGTAGTGAAGCACTAGAATGCGTTACCTAGGGTGGTGGTGGAATCTCCTTCCTTGGAGATTTTTAAGGCCCAGCTTGACAAAGCCCTGGCTGGGATGATTTAGTTGGGAATTGGTCCTGCTTTGAGCAGGGGGTTGGACTAGATGACCTCCTGAGGTCCCTTCCAACCCTGATATTCTATGATTCTATGATTCTTCTGGGATCGATTTATCGCGTCTCATCTGGACGCGATAAATCGATCCCAGAAGTGCTCCCCCATCGACTGCGGAACTCCTGCTCGCTGAGAGGAGGAAGCGCTGTCGACAGGGGAGTTTGCCTGCGCCGCGTGGACCCGCAGTAAGTAAACTTAGTTCGATCTAGGAAACGTCGACTTCAGCTACGCTATTCTTGTAGCTGAAATTGCGTTTCCTAGATCGATCCCCCGCCCCAGTGTGGACCAGCCCTAAGTGAGGAGTTACTGTACTTTTAACTTCTTTTAATATGTGCTTTAGCAGCTGAGAGCAAGGACCACCAGCAAGTATTTCAAGGACCACAGTTGATGGTACTTATACCACAAATGAGCATCAGTGGCAGATACAGTAAGTTTCACTAACTTTAAGAGTATTACAGAATATGTTCTTTCACAAGAAATAACTATTTTTCAGGAAAAATCACCAACAGTAACAGTAGAAACAACTTGTCTTCTACGCTCTCCTCCCCAACAGTTGTTAAGCACAATGCTCTTCTTTTTCCACCTATTACTAACACAACCAACATATTTATTATGGCCCGTGCATGGCTTGTGAAATCCAGTAAGATCATTTGCCAAGGTGGTATTTTCTCTTTGATGAAAGAGAAGAGAGAATATCATAAAAGTCAAATGTTTTTATTGGACACGATGTTAATAATTTAAGCATAGCTGCTGACATGCATAATATATCATTACTAAACCTAAATACATCTATGAATTGCCTAATCATATTAAAATGCAATTATGCTATGTTTGAATCTCTTTCAGGGAATTTAAAAAAAGAAAAAGAAAAAGCCCAGAATCTCATCCTCAAAATTATAGCCAAGATTTTATATAAAAGTGGGAGAAAAAAAGTAGAGGTCTATTTTAAAACCATAACAGTTGCATTTTAGCATTTTTTAATTTCAAAGCAGAACCAGACTGTGAATTCTCATATAAAGACATAATGGAAATGCTTAATTGAACCACATTCTCCCCTTTTACAGTGTGCATAATTGAACACCTCTTGCTGTTACGTTCTAGTGCAAAATATTATCAGCAACAAGTTAAGGACAGACTGGAATGCCAGAGGAACTCTGGTTTAGACAGCCAAACAGCAGATGTGTAAATCGGAGGCAACACTCAGTACATTTTACTCTGCAGAATAAACTAATCTACATTATTAATAAGGACAAGCATGATGAATTAATGATGGAAGACATATAATAAAAAGTCAGGGATAGAGCGCTACAAAATGTACTTTGTTCACATGGTAATGCTTCATAAGGTACTAATAAATGAACTGTAGAATATTCTGTATGACTCATAAAAACTCTACATACGTAATTGCCCAAATCCTTTCAGTTTACTCCAAAAGGTTTAGGTACTGGTATATTTGGGTATGCTTTGATTCTTCAGTCTCTGCTTTGCAAGCAAGAACTATGGAAGTATTCTTCTTTTATGCCAGGTCTACATACAAAAGTTGTACTGCTTCATCACTAAGAAAAGCAAAAATAAAAAAACACAACCCATGGCTGCAACTAACAGTTATACCAGTACAAAAACTGAGTGTAGACCACGCCTCAGTCTGTAAACCTTAAAATCCAATACATTCCAGAAGAATCAACATTCTAACATAACAAAAAGTTGGCTACTCCATCACTTCAAAGGAAAAGAATGCAGCTGAGGTCTATACACTACCCAGGGAGGAGACATTCTTCTTCTTAAAAAGAAGAAACCACAGAAAGATAGGAAATATCTTGTGTATTTAAAAAGAGTATGTGCTCCAAATTCTAGAAGGGATTAAGCATTATTCCCTTTTTTAAAATAAATATTTAGAATTTTGGTGAATTATTACATATTTATAAATCATATAAGGTTAATCATTCAACTAGAAAACAACAATTCACCTCTGAAGCTATAATAAATGTTCTCTGCAATTACACAGAAATAAGGCAAAGGATAACATAAACCTAACAACATTAACACTGAAGGATAGTAACAAATGACAGCACATAAAACAAGATGATAGCTCCTTTGCTTAAGAATTCATTAAATGAATCTTACTCATGGTCACGTGGCCATGGATTAACAAAGAACGTGACATTTCCAGCCACGGCAGAGTTCTACCTAAAGCTAATTAAAAAATTAAATAAGAAACACAAGCAAATTAGCAAGGCTGAAGGATTAGAATGAATTTGAAGAAGACAGGACAAACTGTTGAAGCTGCAGAGTTATCCAACAGCAACTATATATAGGCTTTTGGACATTATTTTATGATTGACCCTTGGATCATCTGCCAAAATGTGTTCAATGTGATTCATTCTCCATTCCAGCCTCCTTTGCTCTGCCAAACCCTCACTGGTACAGAAAATTCTTGGTTTTAGTGCCTGTTTCCATTCTCACATACACAGCCACTTCTTGAGTCCCAATTCAAATATTTAAAGATAATGTTTAAAGATAAGTGTTTTTAGTAAAACCCTCTTCAGTCTGAACTGAACAATTATAAACAGATTACATCAGGTGGAAACCAGCAGGTTAAAGTTGTAGCAGACAGTCACAGAGCCTTAAAAATGTGACTGCCCTTCATGATTTTTATATTCCTAAAAATGATGGTCAAATTTGAACTAATTTTACTAATTATTTTCATTATATGTATGTATGCATTACTATTTTTTCCCGGTGTCAATTATTTTTAATCTGGACAAGGCTGTTTATTCTTTGATGTCTTTTTGTTAATAAGTATAGAGGGAACAAATAACTGATTACCTCCATACTGGATTTGTATCTATCTTTTTACTTCTCTTTTGGAATATGAAGCATAGTTCATTCAAAAATAAAATGTATTGCTTCCAGATCCTACCAGGAACTATTTCTCTCCCCCCCCCCCTTCCCCCCCCCCCCCGTATGTTAATGAAGTGCCATATTTTCAAACACGAGCCTCCATCTCTGCAGGCACAAAACTCTGTGGGTTAGGGTTACCATCCGTCCGGGTTTCCCTGGACATGTCCGGCTTTTTCAGCGTTAAATGGCCATCCGGGGGCATCTAATCAAGTAGAAATGTCCAGGATTTCCCCCTTCCCCTCATGCAGAGTGCAGCTCGTCTGATTGGATGGCGGGGGCTGATTGAAAGCCGCTCGCAGCCACTGGGGCCTCTAGCAGCCAGAGTCCTCCCCCTCCCCGCTCCCTCCTTCCCCGCAGAGCAGCACAGAACAGTGGAGTCCACGTGGAGCCCGCAGCTCTCCCTCTGCCGGGTGAGTGGGGGAGCAGAGGCTGCAGGGCGAGGAGGATCAGGGGCAGGGCAGGCAGGGGGTGCAGGGGCTGCAGGGTGAGTGGGGAGCAGGGGGCACAGAGGCTGCAGGGGCGGGGGGGTGCAGGGGCTGCAGGGTGAGTGGGGAGCAGGGGGCACAGAGGCTGCAGGGATGGGCGGGTGCAGAGGCTGCAGGGCAAGGAGGAGCAGGGCAGGCAGGGGCATAGAGGCTGCAGGGGCAGGGCAGGCGTGGGGGGCGCAGAGGCTGCAGGGCGAAGAGGAGCAGGGCAGGCAGGGGCATAAAGGCTGCAGGGGCAGGGTGGTGCAGGGCAGGCGGGGGGGTGCAGGGACTGCAGGGCGAGTGGGGAGCAGGGGTCACAGAGGCTGCAGGGCGAGTGGGGAGCAGGGAAGCACTTAGCAACCCCCAACCAAGATCAGAGCGGGAGGGAGGAGGGGGAATGCGGGGTGCTCAGAGGAGGGGGCAGAGTTGGGGCAGGGACTTTGGGGAAGGGGTTGGAGAAGGGGAGGAGTTGGGGCGGGGCCAGGGGCAGAGTTGGGGCAGGGCCGGGGGCGGGACCGGGGCCCCGTGGAGTGTCCTCTTTTTTAAATGTTTGAATATGGTAACCCTACTGTGGGTAAAATTGTCAAAAGCACTTATGTGACTTACATGACTAAGTATCACTAAAAGTCACCTAAATGCTTTTTGAAATTTTATCCTGGGCTTGCCAAAACTGAGCTTCTCCCAACCCCCTGAAAATAATGAGAATGAAAACCTGGCCTTAAAAGCACAAGTAACAGTAAAGCTATCAGCAACTGCATGTTTCTGATTAACACGTTTCTAGAAATACATTCAAAATACCACAAATGAATTAAAAGCCCTCTAATAAAAAATAACCACTTAATTGATTCTAAACGTATATTTGTATGATTAAGCATTATCTGATTTTCAGTGCCCTAGAGTGCTACAGACACACTGCGAAACTAAATGTCTAATTCCATGAATTTAAAATCCAAATGTTAAATACAGTTAAGCTGTATAATAACAAAAACCTGAGCTTCCTAAGGTAATTTAAGTAGTAAGTAATCAGTGTCCCTACCATATTAAAATATTGATTGTGTGCACTGCTTGAACAACAAACACACAGAAAAATTCTAGTTGTATCATATCACATTATATATTAGGTTATCCTCTTTTCTTAAATCATGTAGTATTATATAAATCCAAGGGAACATGATATGACAACAAAAGCATGTATGCTGATAAGGGTAGGATAGCACTAGAGGGGAAGAACTGAATTTTTATACCATCCACAGACAGCATGTCCAGTTCCTATTAATATTACCTAGAATTCAGCATGTTCTGTAACACTGACATATTATAATGAAAATAAAGAATAGGACTTATAGATTCCTATGGATAGGAAAGGGAGTGTGACAGACAGATCACAAGCCCAGATAACAGAATGTGCTGTATAAACAAGCATGGATCATTCCATCAGCATGCCAAGAAAGGGACACTCATGGGACATGATTGAAGATTTGAACACAAACATGTCATGGAATGGATAAGTTAAGGTCCTTATGGAAACTCAAAACTGACTGCATTGCACATGTATAATACTTTTGATTACAAGTTAGGATACTAAATTTTTATCACACATTATCTGTATATACACATGTACTCTATATAAGCCAACTGGACAAGTTAATATTACTATAAGGACCTTCCATTCTGAGAGTGTATCAACTTTCTTCTAGATTAAACCTCAAGAAGAAACCTCAATATTATATGGTTCCAGAGGTCTATGAGAAGAAACAGACTCAGATAAATTTAGAAAATACATGAAAATTAGTGTCTCGCACTGAGATAAATCAATACTATTTAGGATCCTCTCTCCATATTGGGGTAGTACTGGTAATCCGAAATCTGAATACCCCTGAAATTTGCAGTATTTACAATCTGGATCTGAATTTTCTGACTCGAGCCTATCTCTACTTTAAATTCCGAACAAAAACTAGGAAAGACATAATTATAGTCAATATCCTGTCCTTGTCCAATAGGCGGATGTGTTGTTTGAAAAATCTGAGATAATGAGAGAATAATCCCCGTTCATTTTAAATGTCTTTTATTTAGTTGATTAGTGTCATAACTGCAATATTATTTAATCACAGTATTTTCTATTTAATCATAAGTTTTCCAGAACAGCATAATGCATCTGTGGTCAAGTAGCATCTATCTCATTACAAATTTGTTCTTTATTATTTGTTGTATAATTATTAAAATTAAAAACAGGTCTGGAACAGTTTTGATTTATATCCTCACTAGAAAATGGTTTTGGTGTTAAGTCCTTGATGCCTCCTCTTTCATCTGTGCTTCAATTGCAGATATTAGCAATAGGGGTGTGTGTGTCTGCACATGTGAGTAAGCATTCACGCCTGTCCCGTTGTGACTTCTCTGCACACAAAAATGTGTGCACTGGCTACTCATATATACACAGTGTACACATTTCAAGTGTATACCTCTAGACTTAAGGACATTTTCTTCTCTTTGTGCCCAACAGACAGTTAAAAAAATATATTTTTTTAAACCAAGCCAAAGCACTAGTTCTCAGTTCATACTGCATCCATGGTAAGTGTCAACCTTTAGCTGTTTTCACTGGACTGTTGGCTAAAAGAGTGTGTTCCTTTCTCCCCCCCTCCACCTTGTCAACCTCAAAAATAGCCCAAAGGGATTAATTTCTTTCCGCAAAAACAAACAAACAAGCAATAGAAATCCCAACACATTCACCTTTGGGCAGAGACTGTTTTGGAAAGCTATGACTGTGTTTTAGAACACATGCTGTTAGCAATTTTAAGTATATAGCAGGTGCTACTAAGTGCCCTTCTTTCACACCATGTGGGTCAATATCACTGGCAGGCTAAAAGCAGAATGCTTCCTGGTCTCAATATATCAAGATAGAATTGTTCTTCTCAGTAATTATCTCACAGGAGATGAGAAAGTAAGATATCTAATTATATAAAAAAGCAATGATTTAATTACAGGAATTAGAGTAATGACACATTGTTACAGGAAGCATGGATTGGCATCCTCTCTTCATCACCAGGTTTATTTTATCGATACCGGAGATTTATATACTACCACCTGGGAGAGGAAATACAAGATGTATGAAAATAACTAGATAAAAAATATCCCGTGATGGGGAAGGAAGTAACAAATCTACTTTAGCCATTTTTTTTCCCAAAATACAAGTGTGTCTCACACAGAATTGCACCAAAATAACTACGTTTAAGAAAACCAGTCTGCTCCTATTGCTAAAGCATGCCCTTCACGTAAATCAGGATTTAACCCTACTAGGTCAAAAAAGGGACTGCAGCACTTTATTTTAAATCACTTGAAAAATTGCAAGTCCCAGAAGACTGCTGGACTGCTCTCCAACATTGTTATTGGGGAAAAAAGATCTGTGTAAGAATCTGGGTTTTGCATCATATTCCAAAATGTGATTATATTTTGCCAAATAAAAGAATGTCAAGATGCGCTATATTATAGTGGGCTGTGAAATGTACATAAAGGTATGTACTTTAAGAAACCATTGAAATGTGTTCAGTACCATTCTGGCTCTCGGGGGATTATAAATATATTAATTTCAGATAGGCAGAAGTTTCATGGATGATATAGCTCCAAAATAAAGTAAAATCAGCATCAAGTTAGAAACTTAAAAGTTTATATTTTGGGTAGGTTGGTCTCTTCAGTGTAACAATGAGCTATACTAACCCAAGTGTTTTATACATGTGGTTCTCAATTAACACACACAAAATTTGTTTTGGATCCAATTTAAATTGGGTATAAAATTACCTGTCCAAAAGATTAATCTTCTTCCATTATAAGGTTTGTTGAATAATTACTAATTTAACATTTCCTGCCACAGATGGTAGGATATAACATCACAAAGCAGACTTTTGAAATGAACCACAACAGGCAGCAGTGGTGTCTTATTACTCAGCTTAATGCCAGCTTGCTTTGTGGTACTAGAAGAAGACTAAGGGCTCATGTAAGATTAGCCATTTTACATCTTATCATATTACTACTGTACTGGTATTCAAATTTCTACGATGAAATAAAAGTTACAGATGCCAAAAGGAATTTTGTATTAACTGATACAATACAAAGTTCTTAATTACAGCTCTTTATTTGTGTGAGGAGTGAAGGGGGATGAACAGACCATGTCATGCTAATCCTATGAGCCTACCTTCCTACAATGGCTAACAAAAAGCCTATGATTTTCCCCTTGGATGACCACCTCCCCCCAGCCCAAGGTTTCTCATTGCTATTTGATTAAAATCTAACAAATAGGGTTCTTTTAAAAAAGAGAAAAAATAACATGTCTCCCACTTCAAGTGGATCCAAATACAAGTGAGTCTCAGAACAGTCTTCTTTGAGGCCTGCATGGACAGGACTCATCTCTTTATTCCTCCTCTTTTGTATTTTAGTGGTACTTTCACATTATACCAGTGAAAGCCCTGAGATTTTGAAGGCAGTCCTGAGGGCATGGGAAACCCCACAGGATCCTGAAGTAGATTTGCTCACAGCACAATGTCTCTTTGAAGGTTTAATGATGCAAAGTACATACCCACAGGGCCATAATTTTATAGGCTAATACCAGATTCTAATACAGAATGAAGAAAAGCATAAAAGAACAATTTACCCAATCTTCTAACCGCTAATATATCAGTTCTTTATATAATACTGGTGCAAATAATTCACTTGAACTCTAAACAGAACCAAAAACCTTTAAAATTTTGTAATACATTAGCTTCTGTGTATGTTTCTACTGCCCTCTACTGTTTAGAATATGCAAGACCTGATCAAATCTCCGACACAGCAATTCTCCTGTTCCCTGATTCAGGCCCTGAACATTTAATTTAAGTCCTACTCCTATTGATAACTAATGGAGATTCCCTCTAGGGTCCAGCAATAGACTAAGTATTTTTAACAGATATTTGCAAGTTCTAGTACGATCCCATATGCATGCAGTTAGCTGGCCACCAGGGTGTCTATATATTGGTATGTGCATGGCCAAGAACGGTTAGAGGATTCAACTAAAAGCTACACAAGTTTTTATATCAACTACAAGAAACATACATTTGTCTGTTTTGATTTTACCGAAAATCTAATGAATGCTATTACAGGCCCTTATGAAAACAGGGTCCAAATCTCTTTGTAATTCTTCTAAGCTGGCTACCTAAATTCACAACCCTGCCAGGAAAATGGCAGCAGGAAAGAGCATCCTCTGCCATCCAACTTTGAACGTGAAAAGTGAGATTTATTCTTTTGTCTTTGTAATGTGAGATGGATTTGAGATTTTGCCATCAAAGTAACAAAATGAACAATGAAAATCTCATTCACTGTGTGTAACTAACAGGAAATAGGTGGGCATATACGGGATGCTGGAAGGACAAGGAGCAGCAAAGCTTTATTTGAGGACTGGACTATTTATTCTCTTCTCCTGTCCCTTTTTGGGAAGGCAAGGAAGAGTACAAATTATTAGAATCTAACTGAGAGCTAAATATGTTTAAATCTATTTCATGGTTTGCAATAGACTCCTCAAGCCAACTTCAGAGGTAATTGGGGCCTCTAGACACTTCTGCAACACAAACAATGCTTAAAAGTTAACAACTGAGAATACATACACTCTCCTGGTATCTAAGGAATTCTGAATTGGTCTAATACACCAAGGAGAGAGAAGGTGTAAATTAAAGTAGTCCCAAACATACTTAAATTTACATCTTTTGCTACTCTTTTCCCAGATAAGACCTTCTTTTCAAGCACTATTTGTATCAGATCAATTCTTTGGGTGTTGAGCTCCCAAGTAATTCAACCAGTGAATGTGCAAATAGTTGTTCCATAGCCCTGGATTCCAGTGTCTCTGGAAATCTGACCTAGAAGAGGTTGCAGATTCTAGTCTTGTCTATTCAGGGAGAAGGAATTTATTATAGAGCCATGCTAGCTCTATCTCAAACAGAAAAAGTATTCAATAGTCTTGACCAGTGCTCTCCCTGTATCTACAAACTAGGTCAAGTTGTGTTTGTACCCTTGATGATATCATAAACACCTTTTGGTCTATCTGGATATCAGTGAATTTACTGGCAGCTGTTAACCATTTATTTGAAGTTCAAGCCCGGTTCATTCAGCTAGGTCACATGTGGCAAGTCACACATGTTATTTCACATGTGACCCTTATTGGCCAAGCTTATCCCATCTGATTAAGGGGATGAGCTGAAGCCATTTCTACTTGGTTCCTGAGTAAGAGGGGCTGCAGTTTAGCTGTACTCTGTCTCAGCTGGAAAAGTGAAGAAACAAAGAAAGAAAATCTCTTAAGTAGTTAGTATGTGAGTGTGAAACTATGCCTCTAGCTTTCTCCCAATAAGAGGGATCTATCTGGCTTATTTCATTATATAACAACTTTTACACATGGGATTTTTTTTTTTTTGACTGATTCAAGAGAACCCTTTCAAGCACTGAGAATCCCCTGCAGGATTCTCATCACTAGAGAGATTGCACATGTTGCTGCATTTGTAGCAGAATTAAATAATTTCTCTAAACTAGGCTTGTATGTGAGATTCAACCAGACTTACATTTTAGGCAGCTGCAGTCATCCATTATTGGTAAAGCCCTACCAGATTCATGGTCCATTTTAGTTAATTTCATGGTCATAGGATTTTAAAAATAATAAATTTCATGATTTCGTGAAATTTCAGATTTAAATAGCTGGTGGTGTAATTTTAGGGGTCTTGACCCAAAAAGGAGTTGTAGGTGCGTGCGGGGGGATGTGTTGCGGTACTGCTACCCTTACTTCTGTGCTGCTGCTGGCAGCGATGCTGCCTTCAGAGCTGGGTAGCTGGAGAACGGAGTCTGCTTGCCAGGAGCCAAGCTCGGAAGGCAGAGCCACTGCCAGAAGCAGCACAGAAGCAAGGATAGCATGGTATGTTACTGCCACACTTACTTCTGCACTGCTGCCTTCAGAGCTGGGCCCTCAGTCAGCAGCCACCCCTCTCTGGCCGCCCAGCTGTGAAGGTGCAGAAGTAAAGGTGGCATGGTATGGTATTGCCATCCTTATTTCTGCACTGCTGCTGGCAGAGCACTGCCTTCAGAGCTGGGCGCCCGGCCAACAGCTGCCACTCCCTGGTTGCCCAGCTCTGAAGGCAGCATGGAAGTAAGGGTGGCAATACCGCAACCCCCACCCTAAAATAATCTTGTTACCCCCCTGCAACTCCCTTTTGGGTCAGGACCCCCAATTTGAAAAACACTGGTCTCCCCCATGAAATCTGTATAGTATAGGGTTAAAGCACATGAAAGACCAGATTTCACAGGTGGAGACCAGATTTTACGGTCTGTGATGCTTCATGGCCGTGAATTTGGTAGTGCCCTAATTACTGGTCTAGTATTTTGCTTTGTCTCTGCTATCTCAATATTCTGCATTCAACATGGCTGTGCTGATATATTTAAAACCACAGACAGTTCCTGTAGTTAGTCTTTGATCTAACTACTTCATGTAACTTTTTTCAAAGAATTATGTGCAAGCTATAACATTGCTACACTGAAGATACAGGTTATAACTTACAGAAAAACAATTTAGCTTTCTTTGTAGTGACTCATTGCAATGTCTATTCTGAATTAAAGTTTTTTTATTTCCCCCTTTGTTACAGCCAAGTTTTTCAAGGTAAGCACACAAAATTGTTCATGTAACTGCAAATACCCAATGTAATGCACAGACTGAGTAGTTATATGCATCCACATATGCATGACAGACAACCACAATCATACAATACTGTATACAGCATTATTAAGTGTTATATTTATTTATTTTCACAGAATTCCTAGCTATTTAATAAAAGTGAAGGTTTTTACACCTGCACGTGTATTTTGTTAAATCAGCAACAGTGAATGCACATAAGAGATATGATGAATGATTTTACAAGACTCTGGCAATGTGTAATTACATAAGTAAAAGAACCGCAGCTCTTATCTCCTACCAATAAAATTTAAGGCAGGTCCTGAAAAAGGGTAAATTTAGTCTCAAAAAACCATGTAATACTTTCCAAAAGTTCAACTGTGGATTTATTCCTGTGAGTTAAAGTTTCAGAAAAACACTGTAAATAACGTTTACTGCTAACAAAACATAGGATCCTAACTGAATAGGCATCACTTCACTATTCTTAATATTGGTATGAGAAGCCCAATCCAAACATTTAATTATCATGTAGTTGCTTAATTATTTCTATGTTGGATCTGAAAGAGTCTTCTGAACGATTGTGTAGGGTCACTGACCCATCCTGCTTCATATTATGGGACTGATTCTGCCACCAATATACATGGACTAGTACTGTGGCTATTTCACCAAATTCAGTGCTTGGCAACATGAGTAAGGTTGGCAGAAACAAGCCCTAAACTTCTACTACCTTCCTTGAATGTGATAGATTTTAGCATTTTTTGTTGCTGTCCATTTATAATAAACAAAGAACAAACATGTTCCTATCTAATGTAATGACCACATTGTAAAATACTAGCTGCAGTATTGCCAGCACAAATACAGACAATGAACCCATCAGAAGATAATTTATGTGTTCTCTATACTGCATATATATGGTAAAACACAGAGGATAAATTAAACCCATGAAGGATACATTGACAAGACCTGACTAATGATAAAGAATACCACATGCTTCAACTTTTATGTCAATATTTAATGTGCAAATATCCTACCAGGAATTAAATCAGCTTTAAAAAAAGCAAAACATGCAAGTAATTTGAAGATAGCCTCATTTAATAAGAAGTTCTCTAGTCGTCCAACTGGAAAGATCATATTAGGACTTCTGGAATTAGACCAGTAAAGTAGTTAAACTTTGCCCACTTCAGACTTGATCAAACACCTGTTACTCATGATAAGTAGCATTTAACCAAGTACTCATATTGAAATTAATGGAAATAGTCACATGGTTAAAAGCTACCTAATGCAAGTAAGTGTAACCACTGTTCAATATGTATTATGTATCTTCCTCTGTGCCCAATCCAGAAAGTATGAATCTATTACAACTCTCCACTTCAGAATCTAACTCTTTATTCAGTTCAGTCTCCACTGTTTGACAAAATGGTGGTCCTCACATAAGGGTTGCAGAAGCAGGCCCTTCGTATTTTTTTAAAATCACATCTTCTCTCATTTTACAGCAGAACTACAAAAAATAAATACAATTAAAAAAACCTCTTTCTTTAGGCAGTATTATAGCATGTTACATATTCATGTTTTTAAGTACATCCTTCCCTTACATAAATAACTATACTCCCTAAACAACCCCTGGGTTGCATGGCTATCTGACTTTAAATCCTGCCGTGCATTTAAGTAAACAAAAATCTGTGAAATTTTTGTGCACAAAAGACAGACAGACACACACACACACACACACACACAATAAAGTAACATAGCTCCTGACATACCTGATGATGCACAAAAAAGCAACACCACACCATGAGGTACTTTATAATTGTACTGTACTCAAATTTCAAGTAGTTTCTTAATCCTCTTTATACTAATGTGGCCCCTTTTTCTCCTCTCCACTTTTCTGCAGGAACTCCTCCCCATGCAGCCACAATGCATGACAGGAAGCAACAGCAAGCTATATAGTACAAGTCTCAGAAGTTGAGAGATGCACACCAGCCCAACAATCTATATCTTGAGGGGTTTTGGTGGTTTTGGTTTTTTTTTTTTTTTTTTTTTTTTGGCAAGTCATTCATCTTTGAATAATACTTTGCAGTTAATATATTTAAACAGGTAGAATAGTTATTTAAGAAAAAGTGCTACCAAGTGTGAATGACACTCTTTTGCTGCTACAATCAACGTGATTAAGATAATCACTAGTAAGTTTTACTAGAATGGGCAGGGCTGTTGTGGCTATGAGGTTCCCTAGTTATAGGAGAAAATGCGCAGTACATGTGAGGGAGGGATGATTGTAGACTTTCGACAATGATGTTGTGCTTTTTTTGTCTTCCAAAATGTCTTGATTAGTGCCAAGTGTACATGCTTCGGTCAAGAAAACAAAGCAGACTGTAGGTATTTATTGGGGGACTTTTAAAAATATATATTTCATTGTAAATTTTCATTAACAAAGGTTTTGAAAGGTCCTCATGAAAGAGGCAGGGTAGTTAACTGGGAACTCCTAAGCCAGCAGAAATTAAGCAATAGCGGGCAAAGATCCTGAGAGTATAGAAGCACTGCTGAAATGAGGCCTCAAAATAAGATTTTGAAAAGGTCCCATGTTCTGTAGGAAAGAAACTGTGCAGGAACTTCACATGAGCTTACTCTTAGCCCTTCTGAGCTCACTAGTTCTACAGAACTGAAGCTAGAAGCTTCATTCCTGCTGATCTTAGTTGACCCACAAGAGCAGAATTTCAGTCAGTTCCTTTGGGAACCAGACAACCTTCACTTGACTGGAGTTTGGAAAATAGTGATTGCACTGTATTAAGAAAACATTGTGTTATGCTATTGCTGCTTTTAATGTCTCAGATAATACACCGAGGCTACCTAGTGACACAGAAATGCAAATTGAATAGCAGTCTTGAAATTTCAGACTTGTGACCCTCATCCTGCAAGATCTCCATGTGCACGTTCACCCCTCCCCCACATTGACATCAGTAGAAGCTCTGCTTTTGAAGGGCTCACAAGATTAGGTCCCAGTCTCATGATCAGATCAGCAGACTACCTCCTTGAGAGTTTTTCCATCTGGAGGCTAACAAGTTTCTTCTTGGGTAGGAAGAGAGAGGAGAAAGACAGTTTAAAAAATAATTCTCATCAATAAATCTCCAGGCTCTCTCAGTTCATGTACTATTACTTTATAAAAATTTCCAATATTTGCATAAAATTACATGCATTGCCCCTCATTAACGTTTAGAACATTATCATTTAAAATCATATATCCTTTAAGCAGATAAATCCCTTGAGAAATTTTTTTGTCAAGTTATCAAAACACAGCTCCTAATTTTGCTCAGTGTCATTTGTATATGTATTTCTGTGTACTTTCTTTAGGTCACACAACCAATTGAATATACACATGCAATGGACATCTGCATGTAATTTAAGTGAACAAATTTGGATCCACTATCCACTGATCCTGCTGTTTTAATGACTCATCAAAAGGGAGGGAAAAGATCATGTCTTCTGGAAAAACACATTTAATGTGAAATATTTTCTTGTTTTATATTCAAAGGCTAACTCAAAATCAAAAACATGAAGCTATCAGAAGTGAGTCAATGAAGCCACACCCATCTATACCAGCTGAGGATTTGACTCATTATATTTTTAAGATTTTCATCATATTCTGATGAATATGACTTATGGAATTTGGAGATGTTCTAAAGCATAATAACGTTAATATCCCAACACTACAAACGTCTAAAATAAGGAGAACAGTGTGAGAACTTGGTTATGGCTAAACGTAATTAAATTTAAAGGCGTCAGATACACTTAATATGAGCAAAAGTTAAAAATCGTTTTTAAAAGGTAGGCTCTTTGAACCATACTGTTTCTACTGATCATTTGATGAACAATAGACAAATCATTTGACGAACAATATTTTGTTATCTCTGACAAACATCTTCTTTTAAAAGAAATTACTTTTAACAAGTGATATACTGCTTATTTCCCATGCCCCCCTCCCCCATCTTCACTCCACTTATTTTAATTTCTTCTTATTTCCTCAGAACATCAAATACAGGCTTGTTTTCAGAGCTTTATATACTTCTAACAGACAGGAATATCAAAAAGAATTTGAGTTGGGCAGAAAGCTAAGGACCATTAAACTTTATTTCACATTTTAAGAAGACAAAAACTGACACATACTGGTAAGAGCGCCTCATTTAACTGTAAGACCTTGATCTTTTATCAGCTTAAATGATAGGCTTCTGCTGAATGTAGAGGAAGGAGACAGGCTACGAAACTGCTAAACTGATATCAATCAGCAAAGAAGTCATTTGAAAATGAGAATCACCGCTTCATTTTCCTTTTGATGTATAGACGAATAAAAAATGGAAAGCTTAAAAAAATGCCATAGGGAGTTTTCTGACATTTAGGCCAAGACTTTCAAAAATGACTAGTGATTTTAGTCACCTCAGTTTTGGGATATCCAATTTGAAACATCTCAAAGGGGCCTTATTTCCAGGGAGTGATGTTCAGTACTTTATGAAAAAATCAGGTCCCCTTGAGGTGTCTCAAGTTGGGCATCTAGAAATTGAGACACCCAAAAATCACTGGTCACTTTTGCACAGCCTGACCTTAATTTTAAGAAAAATATTTTTGAACAGACCTAAATATATCTATCTATCTATATATATATATATAAAACACACACACACACACACACAAAGGCTAAAAGTAGGAAAAGCTTTCAACAACATAATCTGAAAAGTGGACTGTAGAGAATAATTATTTACAGGAGCATGAACTATTGTAGCATTTTGCACACTAAAATGCAAGTTACTAACTGTGCAAAATTTCTCCCCCCATTACCTTCTAAAAATCTTTTGACACTGTTAACGAGAGTTCCCTCAACAGAAATCTTTAGGAACATGCAAATATTTCTAAATTTTAAGTAAATCCTCCATGTGAACTTCATCTCAAAAATTTTTCATCTTTGGGGTACAGCTTCATATATTATTGAACCAAAAGAAATACCAGTAGATTAAATTGCTTCTGTCACACAAATGACCTCTTGTGCTTGCTACACATCCCCTCAAGAATGATGCCTGATGTGTCGTTTCAGCCAAATCACAGTTACCCTGTTTGTTATTTGAACCAATGAACTGGTGCAGGAAGAACTCTGTTCTGTGAAGTGCAGTTCTACAGTAGATCAGTGAACTGTAGATTTGCTCCCACTGAATAGTGCTGGCTAAAGATCAAACATCTTAAGAGTCTAGTGTTGCAAAATGAAAGAAGATTATAAGAGGTCTAGATGCATGCACAAATCAGTTTAATGCAGATAAAAGCAACCAAGATAGACAAGACTCCAGAAACAGGACAGAACAAGACTTCCCTGACTGCAGTAGTATGGCAAAGTAACCTTAAAACTGTTAAATGTAATGTATTCTCCTTGTTATTTTAAATTCTTATAGTCATTACCAGCTTTTCCTTGCACCAGATAGGCTGAAGTAACTAAGTAAAATCATCAGGGAAGCTATTTTTAAAATATTTCTGTGATCCTCAAAAGAACAAACCTTTTTAAAGTCTTATGAATTTTATAGGAGTTAAATTGCAAAAAAACCTGAAGTAGGCAGGCAGGGACTATAAAATCATTTCCTGGTAACACTCAAATTTCCTTATACCACTTCCTGGCGATCACAATATGTAAACACTTAACCTTGCTGTATCTGTGCTCCTTTATGTATTGATATAATACAAAAGAGATGAATATATGTATAATACAAGGCCAAAGAGTAAATTTGAAATTTTGCTGCATATACAGCCAGCAGCAAATTAAAATGAGAATATGTAACTTTGATAGTTGAATAACCTAGTTATACTATGTATTGTGGTTTTGAATTATTATATTACAATTATATGCTAATTCTTAATTATTTCAAATTAAGTTCCAATACATTTCTTATGAAATTCAGTGTTACATTTCCAAAATGTATTGAAAGAGTTATTCTGCCTTAAAGACAAACAAACAAAAACACATTTATAACTTCCAATGCAGTTCTGTCACAGACTGATAGCATATGTCCCAGTGTTTGTACACTGAAATTTTGTAGGATAAGCTATTGAAGCCTAAAATGCATTTGCAGAACGTAGATAAGTCTCAATTTTGCTTTGACACATGAGGCATACTGATGTGTACACTGGCAAATTAGCTGCAGCAGCACATAAGTATATGCACATGCGTATCAAAAGTTGAGAGGTCCCAAGCCATCAGAAAATAGCCTCCGAGACATATGACTCAGCTCAAGGTAACTGCACAGCAATGAAAAATACTCCTAAAAAAGAACGCATGGCGGTGTAATTGCAAATAAAGCTTTTCACTGCTACCCCTTTTCAAACAGTGAGGTTATCCTTACCCAACCCAATCACTGAACACTGCAGAAAAACAAAAGAAAGGAGGTTTCAGAAAGAAATATTAGACTATTATATCTTCAGTGCAAATGAAAAGTGTTGAATTAATAGTGCTGGATACTGTAAGTCTTCTATACTGTCTCTCAGCCTGACATGGACTGATCATCTGAAGGGATAAAGGGGTAGTTCAGCGTTCACAGCCATTCAATCTTTGGCAACTCTGATTGGCAGATTCAATAAAAAGGCCAACATATGTCTCTTCTGATGGCGGTTTTTGTTATACAGACATTTGTCCATTGGGAACTGGATTGAAATTACCAAATTGTTTCACATAGGTATTTTTAAAACAGACTGCCACCATTCATTAGCAGGGCCGGCTACAGGCACCAGCAAACCAAGCACGTGCTTGGGGCAGCACATTTTCAGGGGCGGCATTCCAGACAGTCTTTTTTTTTTCCTTGGGGCGGCAAAAGCCTAGAGCCGGCCCTGACAGCAGCAGCGCGTCCTGCATGGGGGGGGCGCCCTGGGGCCGCTGAGGTTCACATCGGAGAACAGCGCCCGCACCTTATGGCCGGGCAGGCTCCGAGCGCGGGACACTTGGGCTGGGGGCTGCCCCGCGGGGCGCACGGAGCCGCCTGCAGGTGCCACAGGGTGGCCGCCCACCAGCGCTGCAGCCGGGGCTGGGTGAAGCGGCCCGAGCCACCTAGGGACTGCGGCAGGGCGGCCAGCAGCAGCAGCGGGGCCATAGCAGCGGGGCCCCGGCTCCTCAGCCCTCTGCTGGGCAGTCCCCCGGCTCTGCCCTCCCGGGTCCTGGCCAAAAATTTTTTTGCTTGGGGCGGCAAAAAACCTAGAGCCAGCCCTGTTCGTTAGTTTCTGAATCAATACAGGCTGACAACACAGAACAAAGTGCTATTTACCTACTCTACAAAAGTCAATGTAAGTCACCGTTCTTGCATGTTTTCTGCAGCTAGTCAGCAAATGGCTTGCTATCTGTCAACCTGAGATCGCTGCATGTCATCAGTGTCAATGAGCTCCAACAGCATCCACTTGACATTCAAGTTAGTCATTTTCCATGGGGACATCTTCCATATGTACTGCAGCAATGAATGAAAATATGGCTTGAGTTCCCACATTGTATAAATGTGTACATGTGTGAAAGAAGAGGGGAACAAAAGAACAGAATCAAATTTCAAGGGGCTAACACAACAAAAGTTTGAGCTCAAGAAATGACAAATAGATAAAATCAAGATACACAAACTTATGAAGATAGCTCACCCATCACCTGTGGAGCTAGAATTGCTGATGAGTGGAATGCAGCACTAGAACATTAGCTTTCTTTTGATATAACTAGTTAACACCAGCATTCCATGACAAATTCCCAGAAACATACTGCCCAAATAGCAGGCAAAAGTAGTTAATACACCCCTGTCATGTTTAGTTGCGTGTTAGAGAGAGAAAGTGAAGTGGAGAGATATGTATGGACTAATGGTCCAAGATCAAAATCCCTCTGAAGTCTTGGGCAAGATTCTAAACTTCTGTGTCAGTTTCCTCACTTATAAAATGAGTATAATACTTACACACACACACACACACACACACACACACACGTATGGTGTTATTAATCTGTAAAGTGCTTTGATTGCCTAAAATATAGATATAGCAAGCAATCTACTGTCAGCTTGTGTACATCTGGTGCTACTCAGACTTTCCAAAACAGCAAAAGAGTGAGAGTAAAGACACTCTAGCCTGTTTCACTGGAGCTATTCAGAACCCTGCAGCAAAGTGCAGAAACTGAAAAGAATCACGTCCATTTCACTTTACTACTACACCTCTACCCTGATATAACGCTGTCCTCGGGAGCCAAAAAATCTTACCGCATTATAGGTGAAACTGCATTATATTGAACTTGCTTTGATCCACCAGAGTGCGCATCCCCCGGAGCACTGCTTTACCGCGTTATAGCCGAATTCATGTTATATCGGGTCACGTTATATCGAGGTAGCGGTGTACTTAGTAAAAGTATGGGCATTAGCAGAGGCAGGCGCTGAAGCTATTAACAAAAGCCCGGAGAACATGAAAATGCTTTGACTCACAGGCAGGGCCAGCTCCAGGCACCAGCTTGGCAAGCAGGTGCTTGGGGCAGCCACTTCGGAGAGAGGTGGTAGGTCCAGCTATTCGGCAGCAATTCGGCGGACGGTCCCTCACTCCCGCTTGGAGCGAAGAACCTCCCACCGAAGTGCCACCGCAGATCGCAATCGCGGCTTTTTTGTTTGTTTGTTTGTTTTGGCTGCTTGGGGCGGCCAAAACCCTGGAGCCGGCCCTGCTCACAGGATCCTCCTTGCAGCAGCCAGGAAGTTGGGAGATATGGGTAAAGTAATGGCATCCCCAATCCCCCAGGACACAAGCCTCTGGGATATGGTAGCAGAAAAGAGAGAGTGCTCCTTCTCAGGTGAGTAGAGGCTTCAGATGGAACCACCAAACCAGGTACAGGAAAAGCACGAATAAGAATCCCAGCTTCTTTCCTTTTCCCAGAATCTGGGGGAACTGACCTTGTTTGGAGGGGGGGGGGGCAACCTATCATCTTTCAGATTGTCCACTGGCTAGTAGGCGTCTGCACATTATGTTAAACCTGGATATTCAATAAAGTCACCTTGAAAGTTTTTGTTCATCATTTCACAAGACATTACAATTCAGTTAAATATACATGAAGTATCTATATATGTTATCTTGCTTGCTTTTTTTAAATTTTGAAGTTATAATTCACTTGAAACAGAGTGCAATATATGAAAGCTAATAAAATAAGCAAGGCAGTTCAGTACAAGAATCAAGCTGAAAAGCAGTTTAAACATGAAATAAGTTGGCTTTCATGTTATCAACAAAGGTTTAGCAACTCTCCATAGCCACAAAATAGTACAGCGAAGTAATAAAACCATATCAAAAACAAGGGAAATGTGGGAGGGCCATAAGTGACGGCACATTGATTTCTGTTCTGCTTTTGTTAGCTTTGTAAGTGGACTCTTTCAGCAACACTTTTGAAGAGGATATTGATTTACGGAAAGATAAACCTAATTTTTTCAGTATTAAGTGTTCATTTTGTAGACATTTACTAGGCTTCTAAGTTTACCTAAGGCAAATTCCAGATTCAGATATTCCAAGATCAGAAGAGACTACTGTGATCTTCTAGTCTGACCTTCTGTATAATACAGGCCAAAGAACTTCCCCAAAATAATTCTTAGATCAGACCTTAAAAAAAAAAATCTAAAATCTTGATTTTAAAATTGTGATGGAGAAACCACCATGACCATTGGTACATTGTTCTCAATGTTAATAATTAACACCTTATATCTAGTCTGAATTTGTCAAGCTTCAATTTCCAGCTGTTGGATCATGTTATACCTTTCTCTGACAGACGGAGGAGCTCATTATTAAATATTTGCTCCCCATGTGCATACTTACAGTCTGTAATTAAGTCACCCTTTAACCTTCTTTGTTAAGATAAATAGATTGAGCTCCCTGAGTCTGTCACTACAAGGCAGGTCTTCTAATCCTTTAATCATTCTTGTGGCTCTTCTCTGAACCCTCTTCCAAATTATCAACGTCCTTCTTGAATTGTGGACAGAGTATTCCAGCAGGGGTAGAACTAGTGCCAAATATAGAGGTCAAATAACCTTTGTACTCCTACTCAAGATCTTCTGAGGAGTAACATTCTTACCCACCCAGAAAAACCAGGACTTAAAAATATTATTTTCCTTGAACTGTTTCCAAAATGAGTTTTCTTCAAAAGCCCAACTCTCTTGGGAATAAGCTTATAGCAAACATGGGAGATATCTAAAATCCACTGACCCTCTCCTCAAACTGTTTTTAACAATGAATGCAAAAATAGTAAGTTTGAGATCATTTCAATTTACACTTCTTTTCTGTACTGGTCCTTACAGCATTATGTTGAGTATTCTGTCACAGTAAAATCGGTCTTCCTCAAAATGGAACCTGTGGAACTTCCCATGGAGAGGCAGTGGAGGTAACACACCAGCATTGGCAACACAGAAATGCTTCTGAAGTGTTTCTGCAAATGGTGTACTTGCAGCCTTTTAAAAATGTGTTATCTATGATGAATAAAGTTTCCCTCCCAATTCCTTTTGTTTAAAAATTCACTGTGTAGTCATAGCATTAAGCAGGAGCCACCAAGTCTGAAACTGGCCTAAGAGAGGAAGAAACAATTGAACTGGAGAATGGAAGAGGCAGTTGAAGAAGGGAAGAGACAAACTTTGGAAGTACCTAAATTGTGATTGACCAGTGACATCAATGGATTGGGTAGGTCTTATTTATAATGGTGGCACTGGCAACCAAGTCATCAAACTTTTTCAATTTGGTAAGAAAGGCAAGGTGGGTGTTAATATTGCATCTTTAAACAGGCTCCAGTAACACCAACGTTCCTCTGACACATCCCTGACTACCAGTTTTTCTAATATATAATTATAAGTCTAAAAATAGGTTATAACACATTGTTACTAAGCTAAGTCATAAGAAAGTTTAAATTTGCAAACCAAGAAGAATAAAGTTCAACTTTTAAATGACCTGTATTTGAGTCATTTTTTTAGTTTTAACCATTTCAATGCAAGTTCCTGGAACAAAGTCACAGGGGTGGAATTAGTCGTGACAATGTCTTACCACACAATGTTCTCAAAGAGTAGCCATCAAAGGAAAAAAAACAAACCCACACCAAGAAATGGACAGAGTTCAGTTTGAGTTAAACTGAAGAGAGGTCAAGTTCATCTGCTATTGAACAAAGAAAATAGCAGTAATAACAGTGGAGCACTAGGTAACACCCTATCTATAATTAAAGACAGGAAATCTGTTATATAACAGAACATGGCACTTAAATTGGGAGGGTGTCATCTAGATCTATCTGCTGTATCACATGTTGTTTCAAAAGGTTAGTATCCTTTGTATGTGCAAAATAGAAGGGGTGACAGGTTTATAGTGCGTATGGAACATTTTTACTATAAATAACAAGCCACACCCAAGACAAAAGTAAACCTCATTACAAAGCATTTTAAAAGCGTTTTAAAAGGTTCATGAGATAGTTACAAGCAATGTCTGTCGAAGAGAAAACTGCACACCTGATGAAGTGGGTTTTAGCCCACAAAAGCTTATGCCCAAATAAATTTGTTAGTCTCTAAGGGGCCACAAGTACTCCTTGTTCTTTTCACCCAAAATAGATAATGCAACATACCAAGACAACCTTCTTAAAGGGATAGAAGACAATACTTTTTTCTTTATGAACAGAACTAAAAGAAAAACATTACATCAAGTAACTGAATATCAATAAAACAAGAGGCTATCCCTATGTTTTCATATGAAGTTTATATTCATATTTGTATAACAGTGTCTCTATGGACCCCAATTATATCAGGACTCTATTGTGCTAGGCACTGTACAAACACATAACAAAAGACAATTCCAGCTCTGAGGTGCTTACAGTCTAAAAGGGCTTTTATACTTATAAAAGAACTTGGATGTAATTAATGAACATCTGTAATTAGATCTGTAATTAGATTTGATGGGGAAGAGTCAACATGGTTTTTGTAAAGGGAAATCATGCCTCACCAATCTACTAGAATTCTTTGAGGGGGTCACCAACCATGTGGGCAAGGGTGATCCAATGGTTATAGTGTACTTAGATTTTCAAAAACCTTGGACAAAGTCCCTCACCAAAGGCTCTTAACCAAAGTAAGCAGTCATGGGATAAGAGGGAAGGTCCTCTTATGCATCAGTAACTGGTTAAAAGACAGGAAATGAAGGGTAGAAATAAATGGTCAGTTTTCAAAATGGAGAGAGGTAAACAGTGGTGTCCCCCAGGGGTCTGTACTGGGACCAGTCCTATTCAACATATTCATAAATGATCTGGAAAAAGGAGTAAACAGTGAGGTAGCAAAATTTGCAGATACTACTCAAGATAGTTAAGTCCAAAGCAGACTGTGAAGAGTTACAAAGAGATCTCATAAAACCGGGTGACTGGGCAACAAAATGGCAGATGAAATTCAATGTTGGTAATGCACATTGGAAAACATAATCCCAACTATACATATAAAATGATGGGGTCTAAATCAGCTGTTGCCATACAAGAAAAAGATGTTGGAGTCATTCTGGATAGTTCTCTGAAAACATCAACTCAGTATGCAGCGGCAGTCAGAAAAGTGAACAGAATGTTGGGAATCATTAAGAAAGGGATAGATAAGAAGACAGAATATATCATATTGCCTCTATAGAAATCCATAGTACGCTCACATCTTGAATACTATGTGCAGATGTGGTCGCCCCGTCTCAAAAAAGACAGATTGGAATTGGAAAAGGTTAGAAAAGGGCAACAAAAATGATCAGGGGTATGGAGCAGCTTCCATATGAGGAGAGATTAATAAGACTTGGACTTTTCAGCTTGGAAAAAAGATGACTAAGAGGGGTTATGATAAAGGTTTATAAAATCATAACTGGTGTGGAGAAAGTAAATAAGGAAGTGTTATTTATTCCTTCTGATAACACAAGAACTAGGGGTCACCAAATGAAATTAACAGGCAGCAGGTCTAAAACAAACAAAAGGAAGTATTTCTTCACACAACACACAGTCAACCTCAGGAACTCTTCGCCAGAGGATGTTGTGAAGGCCAAGCATATAATCTGGTTCAAAAAAGAACTGGATAAATTCATGGAGGATACGCCTATCAGTGGCTATTAGGCAGGATAGGCAGAGATGCAAAACCATGCTCTGAAGTGTTCCTAGCCAGGGGCGGCGAGTTATATGGGCCCGTAGTGCCCGTGCTCCAATATTCAGGGCCCAGACCCCTGGCCCCACCTGCTGCCCCTTCGTGCCTCCCCCGGCCCTGCCTGCTGCTCCCGCATGCCTCCCCCAGAGCGTCCCTGCCTGCGCCCTGGGCAGCGTGCAGCTGCCCTGCCACTCTGCACTGCACTCCCTTGCCAGCCGCTGCTGGGTACAACAAAGGGAGCAGCACCAGCGGCGGCTGCTGCGCCTGTGGACGGAGAAGGGGTGGAGGCGCACACGTGATGGCAGCCCCTACCCCCAGTACCCACCGGGAGACGACTCCGACTCCAAGGGGGCTTCCTGGAGTCTCGACCTGAGCAGCTGAGGCTTGGGTGAGTGTCAGACTCATGACACCCTGCCCCCACCCCGCCCGCACACACCACCAAACTTGGCAAGGGGCAGGTCCATCCCCCACCCCCAGTGAGGCTATGGTGAGGGGCAGAAGCAGGGGAGGAGGCGCACATGTGATGGCAGCTCCCTCTCCCCCGCCACCCATCACAGGGGAGGCGAGGGGGCTTCCTGGACCTGAGCAGCTGTGGCTTGGATGAGTGTCATGACACCCTGCCCCCACCATCCCCCGCAGTCACCGCTCCAGCCCCACACTGGGCAAGGGACAGCCCCCTCCCCCACCGAACAACAACAAAAAGTGTTTGCTGCCTCCTGAAGAACATCGCAAAAGAAGGGGCTACATTTTGTTTTAATTTTAGAAAGTATTTGCTTTTGAGGGTTATTGATCCAAGAGTGCTTTGTTGTTTCCGTATTCAAAAGAGTTAATAAAGTTGATATTCTTAGTTAAATACATTTTTCTTATGATAGTGATATTGTGCAATATAGGGAAACTGTTAAACACTTACTGTTTCCAGTCCATTTTTACATTATTTAAAAATATATATATATCAGCTTACAAGGCAGGTGTGTGTGTGGGGGGGAATGAGACTTGGACCCATTCTGGGTACCACCAAAAATTATACAAACCTGCTGCCCCAGACCCTAGCCTCTGTTTGCCAGAAACTGGGAATGGGCGACGGGGGATGAATCACCTGATGATTACCTATTCCGTTCATTCCCTCTGAAACTCCTGGTATTAGCCACTGTCAGAAGACAGGATACTGGGCTAGATGGACCATTGGTCTGACCCAGTATGGCCGGTTTTATGTTTTTAACCTGGAAACAATACTTTTACTGGGCTATGGAGTAAATGTGTGTATTAGGCTCATTAATGGTTTTATGTACTTAATCCTTAGATGCATTAAGAAACCCTCCATAAACAAACATTGACAGGCAGCATTCACTGATAATACTACAGCCACCTCAGCATTGTAGAACTCTTTAGTTATCATTAACAATTACAATCAACTTTATGTGCCATTTTGGCTATCAGATGCATAATAAACTACTGTAAGACAAAGGGTTTAAAGATTATTCTTTATCTCAATAGACCAAAGCATTCACAAAGATTTTATGAAAGGAAAAAGGATCTCACTAGCTGATTAATCACAGACTTGAACAGTAAATGTGTTTGCAAACTAACAATATTCTGCTCAGACTTAAAAAAAATGTCCTGGCTGAAGGTAATTATTCATATGATACTTTGTTGGATACAGTGGGATTATCATGGTAACTAAAATGTGTTGAATCAACACATCAGTTTGGAATTATGCATTATTAATTTCAACATTGTCTGTAATTTGTCACAGTGAACTGCTTTTTTTTTCCCAGTTCAGTGTATATATTAAAAAGTACAGCTAATCTAATATGTGTTTTGGAACTGACTTTGCTATCCAGTTACGCAAATGCCACACAATGAATTTCTGATAGTATCTCCCCTCGTTTGCCAACATAAACCTTTCTGTTCCAGTAGAAATTAGTCTAGTGAGTAATCAACAATAAGTCTATTAGATTGTTGAACAACAAAAACCAACAACAAATTAAAAAAATTAAAACTCCTTCCATAGATTAAGAAGGCAGATATCAAGACCCATACTTTTCTAAATGAAAACTAGTGTCTAGTTTATCTATGTACTGCAATTACAGCTCTAATCACCAGGTCTGTAAACAGTTTGTTGTGCAAGGCAGATGTGTAACCATCGTCTCTATTACAGTTACCTTGTAAACACAAGCATTCGGTGACCCATTTGTTCTGCCCAAAGGGAAATTCAGGTTATCAGAAATAAGGAAGCGAAAGTTGTTCTTCCAAAACAGCCTAATGCTCTTTAAAATGTTTCCTCGGTTGCATTTTACAGTTACGTGATGCACCTAATTAGCACATGTGGGTGGTAGAGAGAAAAAGAGTTTGTTTGGCTTCTTCCATCACGAGAGCAAAGGACCATGTGCATTCTGTCTGCTAGCAAAAATGAAAAACAATCCTCCAGGTCCCACTGATATGTCTCTTTCAATAATCACCGATGAAGCTTCTCCACACTACATAATACTTTGGGGAAACTCCATCTCTGTGCTGGGCCCTAAGTGCAGAGCATGTCTCCCCAAGAGTGCTTAAATGTCAGTGCAGCAGGTCTTATTTTATGCCTACACTGTAAAAAAAGTGTGTTCATAACTCAAGTTAGCTAACCAGGATTAAAATAGAAACAAAGACCCGGCAACTCATCTTTTAACTTGAGTTAGCAGCTCAAGTTAAAGCTTATAGGGGAGCTGCTAATTATTAATTATTCCACTATAGTTATGTTGGTCAATTTCCCTGTGTAGACAAATCCTAAAGGATCCCCTAGAAAGGCCCCTAGAAAGACAGTGTAACCCACACACCTCCTGGGTATGGTGTTCTGTCCCATCTAGTGGCACCGAGACCACTTAGAGAGAGATTAATGAGTCTGCTCTACAGCCTTAACTAAAGGCTATGTGGCTTTTAACTCATGTAGTAGAGGTTCATGCCAGGGCTGCCTTGGGGGGGGGGAGCGGGGAAGCAAGTGGGGCAATTTGCCCCAGGCCCCGGGCCCCACGAGAGTTTTCCGGGGCCCCTGGAGCGGGGTCCTTCACTCACTCTGAGGGCCCCGGAAAACTCTCATGGGGCCTGGGCCCCTGGAGCTTCTTCCGCTGCAGATCTTCGGCAGCAATTCGGCGGCGGGGGGTCCTCCCACTCCGGGAAGACCCCAGGCCCCCTGAATCCTCTGGGCGGCCCTGGTTCGTGCATTTAGCTCCATAAGAACGGCCATACTGGGTCAGACCAAAGGTCCATCTAGCCCAGTATCCTGTCTTCTGACAGTAGACAATGCCAGGTGCCCCAGAGGGAATGAACAGGTAATCATCAAGTGATCCATTCCCTGTCGCTCATTCCCAGCTTCTGGCAAACAGAAGCTAGGGACACCATCCCTACCATCCTAGCAAATAGCCATTGATGGACCTATCTTCCATGAATTTATCTAGTTCTTTTTTGAACCCTGTTGTAATCTTGGCCTTCACAACATCCTCTGGCAAAGAGTTCCACAGGTTGACTGTGCATTATGTGAAGAAATACTTCCTTTTGTTTGTTTAAACCTGCTGCCTCTTAATTTCATTGGGTGCCCCCAAGTTCTTGTGCTATGACAAGGAGTAAATAACACTTCCTTGTTTACTTTCTCCACACCAGTCATTAATTTATATCCTCTATCATGACCTCTATCACATCCCCCCTTAGTCGTCTCTTTTCCAAGATGAAAAGTCCCAGTCTTATTAATCTCTCCTCATATGGAAGCCGTTCCATACCCCTAATCATTTTTGTTGCCCTTTTCTGAACATTTTCCAATTCCTATAAATCTTTTTTGAGATGGGGCAACCACATCTGCACTCAGTATTCAAGATGTGGGTGTACCAGGGATTTATATAGAGGCAATATGATATTTTTTGTCTTATTACCTATCCCTTTCTTAATAAATTCCAACATTCTGTTCGCTTTTTTGACTGTCACTACACATTGAGTGGATGTTTTCAGAGAACTATTCACAATCATTCCAAGATCTTTTTCTTGAGTGGTAACATCTAATTTAGACCCCATCATTTTATATGTATAGTTGGGATTATGTTTTCCAATCTGCATTACTTTGTATTTTTCAACATTGAATTTCATCTGCCATTTTGTTGCCCAGACACCCAGTTTTATGAGATCCTTTTGTATCTCTTCGCAGTCTGTCTGTGACTTACAGTAACTATCTTGAGTAGTTTTGTATCATCTGCAAATTTTGCCACCTCACTATTTACCTCTTTTTCCAGATCATTTATGAATATGTTGAATAGGACTGGGGGACACCACTACTTACCTCTCTCCATTCTGAAAACCGACCATTTATTCCTACCCTTTGTTTCCTATCTTTTAAGCAGTTATCAGACCAGGAGAGGACCTTCCCTCTTATCCCATGAAAGCTTACTTTGGTTAAGAGCCTTTGGTGAGGAACCTTGTCAAAGGCTTTCTGATAATCTAAGTCTACTATAGCCACTGGATATAGTTCCAGAGGTCCCAGGTTCGATCCTGCCCACCGACGACCGGGGTCTGTCGGTGTTACAAGTGGGGGCTTGTCTGGGATTTCAACTGGGAAGTCTCCGATGCTCGGGATGCACTTGCTCAGCTAGGGGAAGTATGTAACCCACATAACTCCTGGGTGTGATGCATCCGAAGAAGTGGGCAGTAGCCCACGAAAGCATATGCTCTAATAAATTTGTTAGTCTCTAAGGTGCCACAAGTACTCCTGTGCTTTTTAGGGAATAACAGGGCACTGTAGCACTTTCAAATTGGAATCACCAGCATATAATTTTACTCCAATTTAATCTCAAGTGAGACCAGTCTGATATTACTTGAATTTTGCTCCTATTAACAGTCTTATTATTGTTGTTTAGTCAAAGAGATAAAAACCAATAGATAAATGCATTAAGTGCAATCAAGTGTTAACTTGCTATAGGAATCCAGGAGCGTAGGAGATGTAGGTGGCTACTTTTTATTGAAAAGTTCTTTTATGTAACTAACCTGCCAATCAGAGCTAAGAAAAACTTTTCTTTCTTTCTTACTAACTTTTACCCTGCTTAGATTTGTTTCATTATAGGAATAATTGAAGTCAGCCAACTTGCACAAAATACATGTGCAAGTATTGTAAATACTTTTTGTAAATACAGTCTGAGAATTGTGGAATTTATCTCATTTGGCATGCAAGCTACCTTTTCCCCCCACAGACTTGAGATCAGGATAGCAGAGAAACTGCTTATGCATCTAAAACTGACCTCAGTATGTTTAGCACATTTTTATGTCAGGCATCTAATAAATTATACTGGCTTTGCTCACAGGTGGGAGCATCTGCAGCTTGGTTAGCTAAATACTTTGTAAAACTAAAAAGGAAATGGAACAAAAAGGAGGAAATAAAGAGAAACCGCGCTGCAGTAAATTATCTCCAATCTTCAGGCAACTGCACACCAAACACATACCTCTAAAAATATTTCAAGCAGAAATGTTGGTTTAGATTTCACTATTCATTTTTTTATTTGATTTTAGCAGTGAGGTTTTTCAGCCAATTTGGGTGTGTAGGGAAAGGAAGAGAGAAAAACCAACAATGTAATATTGCAGAAGATTGTAATTGTTTTTTGTTGAACAGAATAGACATGCCTATCTCAGTGATAAGCAGGGGTGAAATGATGGTCCTTTCCAATCATTCCCACAAACCCACCATTCCTCACTGACCAGGCAACTTTTTTTTCCCCGTTGGTCTTCTAGTAACTTCTCCATATCAAACCCATTTGTCTCAAATCTAGTTGAGCTCCCCCCATCTTGGACATTCAAATTGCTGTGAGGGATTCAACTGCTGACTCAGTGTGCTTTGAGCCACCAGAGTCTGAACCATGTCCAGGCACTGCTCTTGGCTTGGGTTCTTTAAGCACACTCTTGAGCTGCAGATCCTCTATCTAGGACCCCCTGCCAAGACCTAAGACCTCACAGTCCAATTGCCCAACCCCTGGAACTAGTGCTGACCCCTCTATTCCTCTCCCCACTCCCACCATTGTACCTGATCTGGAAAGTACATGACAAAAACAGCCCATATCAGCAAGGATGAAATCCACTACAGGTATTCAAAAAAATACATCAACTTCATAAGAATAACTTTATACTATCAACCAGAACCTATAAGTTGTACAGAAAGTTTCACCAAATCATCACATTGTCTGTATTTTGTTTTTACATTATTCAAATAATCATCCAGAGTCTAGTCTACAGTCTATGCTCTCCATTTTAAATCATCGTGGACCCCTCTCACAGCTTCCCCCACCACTTCCTCATCCCTTTGGTCTCTGCTGCTTCCCTCTACCCCTACTTTTTCCTCTGCTCCCTCCAGGTCCATATTTCTCCTTCCCTCTAATACCCTCATGTCTATTAGACTCCTGGCTACAAACTCTTCCCACAGAGCAAGTTAAACTACTGCCTCTGATATGTATAGGCACTAGCAGGGAGCGCCAGAAAGATTCCTCTGTCTGCAGCACCAGTTTTTTTTACTTTCACCAAAATACATAGGGTTCAGCCCGCTGATGCCTGAAGTTTTGGAAATGACTGGGTGCAGTATTCTAAAGTTATTGTATTACAGGATAGACAGAACAAGAAATGTCATCAGGTTCAGTGTAGGGCACCGGCTACTCTTTGCCGGTTACACACACAGCATCACTAAGTTTAGTGGTACTATATGACTGTTTTAGTCGCGGAACTTCCCATTAAGAAACAGACATATGAAGATTTGTTGATCTCTATATACAGGGCTCAAATTGATTGCTATCAGCATAGGTGGGGAAAAAAAGTTTCCCCTGATAAAATAAATTAATGCAACTACAAGAAATGAAGAGGAGTTTCCCTTGGTAAATGTTTAACATCCAGGCCCTCCTTATCTCACTTTGAGGTTTGTGTTGGTGTATGCTGATTGATGCTTTAAACAGACCCATTTTTCTCAATACCAGACAGACATTTTAAACTATCAAACTGTCAAATGAAGATTGGGAAGTGAGCACAATGTTTTCATTTCATTCCTTTGCCACTTTTGGTTGTCCTCGTGGCTTTGGGGCTGTTGAAATCATCTTTTATGCCATTTCTAGATGACATACTATATAAGTTTTCAACAAATCATCAGCAGTGAACAAATTTCAAGAGCTCCTCAGAGATTTGTTTGTCATGCCCAAGTGTGACAGCACCAAACTCACTGTTCTGTCATTAACATTAATTCAACTCTTCTTTTTATCCAGTTAGAATTGTAGTCCTGTTAGAAAAGATATCAACATTTATTTTTATTATTCACCATCTGTACCAAAACCTTATTGACCTGAAGTCAGCTCACTAAGCTTTTCTGAACACACTTTTTCCATCCATCAAAGCAAAGCTGATGCCAAAGAGTTGCAAATGCTGAATGAAATTTGGCTCTCTTGTCCAGTGGTCACTTGTCAGTGTATTTAAGTGTCCAGACAAGTCGGGTGGGCTACTGATGCAGGTTCTTCCTTGACCCTTTAAGGTAATTGGTCCAAACTTTTCCAAGGAATTAATATTTGTTTCTGTAACTGCATTCTTGTATAGGTTTTGTGAAAAATTACCACTACAAAATGCTTGGGGTCTCTTGTTGCCAGTACTAAACCTTCCTTGGAATGTCTAAATATTATAGATGACAATTTCCTAACTCAGAAAGTGTAGCATCCAACATAGGGCAATTGCATATTAGACCTCATCTTGACAGATAAAGAAGAATTGATCACAGAACTAAAAACTAGTGGTAGCTTAGGTACAAGTGATCATTACTTGATCACATTTGTTATGTGCAAACAGAATAAAGTTCAGTAGTGTTTATACTAGGTTCCTTTAAAGGGTAAATTTCACAAAGCTGACAATTGTGAGTTAAATCAGCAGTGAGGAAAAATTTGAACAGAAAAAATATGAATGCTAATTGGAAATTGTTTAAAAACACTTTACTGGATGCTCAAAAATATCCCAAAATCTACAATCCCACAAATCAAGAAAGAAGGCCTTATTAGTTAAAAAACCAACCTGGCCTAGAGGGGCAGTAAATATATGTGTATATATATTTTACACATAGATACACACAGATATAGATATATAACAAATGGAAGAAATGGGAAGTTAATAGTAATGAATATAAATCAAAAGGTAGGAATTGTAGAAAATTGATAAAGGAAGCAAAAGGACAGAAGGAGAAATCTATGGCCAGCAGAGTTAAGGACAATAAGGAGTTTTTTTAACGTATATTAGGAAGAAAAAGAATACTAACAACAATATTGGTCCATTAGTAGATGGAGGTGGTATAATCATCAAGAAAAAAACAAAAAGATAGAAGTAGAATCATAGAAATGTAGGGGTTTGAAGAGACCTGCAGAGGATATCAGGTCCAGCCGGCTGCACTGAGGCAGGACCAAATCAACTTAGACCATCCCATCCAATCTGTTCTTAAAAACCTCCAGTGATGCCTATTCTAGAGCTTAACTATCCTTATAGTTAGAAAATGTTTCCTAATATCCAAGCTAAATCTCCCTTGCTGCAGATTAGGCCCATTACTTTTTATCCCTCTTTCAGTGAACATGGAGAACAACCGATCACCGTCTTCTTTGTAATAGTTCTTAATGTAAATGAAAACTTAACAGGTCCCCCCTCAATCCTCTCTTCTCAAGACTAAACATGCCCAGTTTTTTTAACCTTTCATCACAGGTCAAATTTTCTAAACCTTTTATCATTTTTGTTGCTCTTCTTTGGACTCTCTCCAATTTGTGCTCATCTTTCCTAAAGTGTGGTGCACAGAACTGGCAACAGTACTCCAGCTGAGGCCTCACCAGTGCTGAGTGGAGTGGGACAATTACCTTCCATTTCTTATGTACAACACTCTTTTTAATACATCCCAGAATATTAGCATTTTTCGCAAGTGCATCACACTGTTGACTCATTCAATTTGTGATCCACTATAAACTCCCATATTCTTTTCAAAAGTACTAACACCAAGCCAGTTGTTCCTCATTTTGTAGTTATACATTTGATTTTTCCTTCCTAAGTAAAGTACTTGGCCCTTGTCTTTATTGAATTTCATCTTAATGATTTCAGACCACTTCTCTAATTTGTCAAGGTCGTTTTAAATTCTAATTCTGTCCTCCAAAGCACTTGCAACTCCTCCCATCTTGCTATCATCTGAAAATTTTGTAAGTATACTCTCCACTCCATTATCCAAGTCATTAATGAAAATACTGAATAGTATCTGACTGACTGAGCTCTGCAGGACCCTACTACATACGCCCTCCCAGCTTGACAATGAACAATTGATAACTACTCTGACTATGGTCTTTCAACCAGTTGTACACCCACTTTATAATAATTTCATCTAGACCACATTTTCCTAGCTTGTTTATGGGAATGTTCTGAGGCTATTACTAAAATCAACATACATCACATTTACTGCTTCTGCGACCTCACCCATCGTCCATGAAGTTCTTGAAGATAATTGCTAATGGTTCCAAGATTGCTTCAGCTAGTTCCTTAAGTACCCTAGGATGAATTTCATCAGGCACTGCTGACTTGAGTACATCTAACTTCCATAAATATTCTTTACCCTGTTCTTTCCCTAATTTGGCTTGCATTCTTTCCCCTATGTTGTTAATATTGTGCCACCTCATCCACCTTCACCCCTCTGTGCTGGACACAGGTGCTGATAGATGCCCCACAGTAGCGTGCTTGCACTTATTCCTCTGTCGGTCAGGCATTTGCCCCCTTTTCTCATGTGGGTCTGGAAACTCCTGATACAAAACCTAGTTACACACTGAGAAGTGTTCAAAGCATTTATATAAAAGAATATTAGGCAGAAGAATAGGGACAGACCAATGGGCCAAAATGGAGATGGGTGGAAAATGTAAGGGAATTCAGCAACAGTAAAACAGTAGCACATCCAGATGTGCCCAAAACCATCACTCCCCATCCAAGGTCTCTAACCCCACCAGTGCTGCACATAAAGCTGAGATGTTAGCTTCGTGGATTGCGTTGCTCAGTCTGGGCCTCCAGCCTGTTGGAATTAGGGTTACCATCTTTGAAATGCAAAAAAACCAGAATCCCCCACCACCCAAGGCAAGCCAACCGCAACCCCAACCCCAACCCCCAGGCAACTCCACAACAACTGCCCCCTTCAACAGCCACTAACAGTATCTAGAGAGATAACACATATAGATAAAACTGATACCATCACTGTCCACAAATGGGCATTTGTTTTAGCAGCACATTTGCTAGCCAGTCTCAAATGTAGTTTCATTTAGCCAGTTGTCATTGAATGTGCCTTTTCTGAAGCGAGCTTTATTTCAGGGGTGTAGTAGGATCACTCACACCATCACCCTGATCTTCCATTATTTAACATGCCTCACACGTCTCCTCACTCTTGCATGACTCATACCCTCTCTCACACACACAGGCATGGTGCACTTGTGTCTTGGTAGGCAGACAGCTGCTGTATTTTCAACAGTGTTGATCTGTTACAGCTTAAACTGCGGAGGTGGGAACACTGCAGCTTCTTTAGCTGGACACAGACACTTTTAATTTTAGATATCCCAGTGTATTATGATAATAATGGAAATCTTTAGACCCACGTAAAAAAAATCCAGCAGATTAAATTATTTTTCTGGCAACTTGCAAATCCATAAAAAATACCCAGCGAGACTGGTCAAATACCGGCCAGGTGGTAAGCCTAGGTGGAATGCTGCTCCTCAGTTACTCAGCCTTCACATTCCCTCAGGACACCTGAGAGTTTAAGTCCGAAGTGCTGACAAGTCACAGTCTGGTAGTGTCTGTCACAGCTCCTTTTCCCCTGGCTTATGCACACCCACTTCCAAAGCAACACAGTCCTTCTTCCTTCCACACAGTGCCCTCCGTCTCTCATACCCCCCTCCCAACACTACAGCCAAGATGGCCCTCAAGCTCCTCCCATCTGCCATGGAATCCTCTGTCATCTTGCCCCTTCAAGCCGTTGATCCTCCAGGAATTGACTGCCCTTAGGTGCCATTTGCTGGCTTATTACAATATTAATTGTGTTGAGTATCTGGCCACCATTAACCTTTATAGTGAAGACTAAAGCAAAGTAGGACTTAAACAACTCAGCCTTCTTGATGTCATAACGTATTAGCTACCCTTCCCCGCTAAATAGAGGGCCTATACTTATCTTCATCTTTCTCTTGCTCCTCGTTTATTTAAAGAACTTATTCTTTTTGCCTTTTATGTTCCTTGCTAGGCGTAACTCATTTTGTGCCTTAGACTTTCTGATTTTGTCCCTACATGATTGTGCTATACTTTTGAATTCTTCCTTAGCAAATTGTCCAGGATTCCATTTTTTGTAGAATTCCTTTTTGATTTTCAGGTAATTGAAGAGCTCCTGATGGATTTATATGGGCCTCTTAATAGTCTTCCTGTCTTTCCTTCACATCAAGATAGTTGGCAGTTGGGCCTTTAATATTGTCTCTTTGAGAAATTACCAGCTCTCATGAACTCCTTTATCCCTTATATTTTTTCCCCCTGGGACCTTACCTACTATTTCTCTGAGATTGATGAAGTCGGCGTTTCTGAAGCCTATTGTCCTTATACTGCTGCTCTCACTTCCTCCTTTCCTTAGAATCATTAAATCTATCATTTCACAATCATTTTCAGCAAAATTGCTGAGTAGTCAATAAATATTTCTGTTTTGTATTTGAGAAAAAGCACATGATGTAGTCATAGAGAATGATGATAATGCAATACTTTCCATTCCAAAAGTATCTTGGAAGGATGTTCAACAGCACTACCCATTGTCCCAAGGTGACTGATCACAGCACCTGGTCGCGGAGGGATCTGCAACATCTGTGACGGCAGATGGCTGACTCCACAACCACTAAGGCTTTCCATGATTCAACAATTTCATATCAACCAGAATTTGTTAAGTTGTACATAGACAGATTCCCCAAATTGTTACCATCCCAAATTTTATTTTATTTGGTAGAAATAGTTCCACATTTTTAGTTTTATGGGGAAGTTTTATTTAAGAGAACAACACTCCTCTGCAACATTTGTAACCCCAATATTGCAGCATCCTGTTAATGTGTCAGAGCCAAATTATGAAAATACAAAATTGTCTACAAACAAGAGTGAAACTAACTAGTCTATTTACAGTGTCCAAATTGAATATAATGCAAAAGTAAATAGACAGTATAAATTATGAAAATTGAGAAAGACTTATTATATACTTATTATATTATATTATTATGTATTTAATTATATAAAGATAAAATACCCACCTTAACCTGCCAGTATCCAGTCCCTACTTATAAAACATTTAAGCACATGCACGTCCTTCAGTGCTTTGTTGAATGGGGATGAACTATGTGCTTAAATACTTTGTTGAACTGAGATCTAAATTCATAAAATACTGTATGTAAGAGACAAATCTTTCTACCCAGCCTTCCATTAAGCTACTATAAATACACACACACGAGTCTGTCCAGGATCATCACCATAACTGCCACAAATTTGTATTTTTTTTTGACATTTAATCAAATCATTTTAAAGCATTTGTAGGCAAAACAATTAAATTGCATCCTTTGGAGAAAGTGACTTGCTGTACATGTGTGAGAGCTACAGCAGACATTCATAAACAGTTTCTGCTGCCTCAGCAAATATTAACCTTTCAGTTTAGTTTACAGTATCCCTTTTGGCTGGATTATTATGTGGGAATACCTGGGCCTGAAGAAAATTCCAGCCCAGTTTTCCAATCAAAAGTCAAGGGAATATAAAGATTGTGACCTCCTCTCAGAGAGTGATGCTGTCTTAGATATAACTCACAAAGGAATAGATGAAAGGATCAATAAACTCTAGTAATACAGGGTTTGCACGAAAAAGAGCAGAGAATTGTATGATTTGTATTTATCTTCCTAAATATTTATTTTTTCCCCCCATTTTACAAAGGAGAAACTGAGACTCGGCAGTTAAGTGACTTGTTCAGGCCAATCACTGACAGAATAATAAGAGAATTTAGGATCTCCTGGCTCCCAACCTTGTGCATAATCCATTAGACCACGTATTTTTTGTTATCTTTCTCCAACTGTACTTATCCGAAATTCACATGTGCAAATTTTCAGTAAAAACCTGGCTTCAGGTGGCTTTTTTTTTTTTAATTCCCATGTAGTGAAAAATGCAGTTAAAAATAAATGCTCTTGCTTCAATTTCACTAAAGTTTTTGACACATGAAAATAGCCAAATTTCACAAGAAAATTCCATTTAATATGCATACGTCCCTCAGCTTTAGTTGCCATAAACACCTGATCACTGACACTGCTTTAAATTAGGCAATTTGCACAAATGAAAGTTGTATTTGTGGATGCCTTTAATGGCTTGCAAACTTAAAACCTCCTCTCTATAATTACTTTGCCATAAATCTAATACCAACACTCCTCACATTTTTGAATTTCAAAGTGAATTGTGGTGGGGGTTAGCAGCAGTGTATGAGGGGGAAAACAAACAATAAATAAAAACCCAAACTTACCCCTCTGAAATTCCAGCCTTTCGTGGAAGGAAACAGGGAAAAGTTGTTCTGTTGTTGCCGTTTAGGCCTGAAAGATGAGACAAGGATAACATTTACTGTTTGCATTTTTAGCCTGGGACTCTCCGGATCAATACTGGGCAAGAGAGGGAGTAGTGCGGGGAAATAGCAACATATGTGCTAAACGGACACCTTAGATTTCCTACTGTTTGGTTTAAACTGGATATATTCCTGACAAATATCTGTTTTCGCTTTAATTAGTAAACACTATTTGCATATGGTTTGAAAACCAAAATAAAGAGGCAGCCTTACAAATCTATTAAGACATGTGGAATTGATTTTTAGCACACATCACCCATAGCTCCCAATGACTTCAACACTACTAAAAGAATCAGACCAGCTGTGCCTTCTTCAGACCATGTCTAAAATTATACCATGAAGAAGATAAAGGCAACTTAACAAACTTTTGCTATCAGTTGACATACAGATCCAAAATGCATTTAAACCAGGCAACATTTACAGTTTCAGTTTATTCTGAAACTCCTCTCCTACAATACATACAATTACATATGCCGTTTATCTCTGTAAAGTAATCATCACAACCACCACTTTATACTTGTATAGTGCCTTTTATCAGCAAACCTCAAATCGCTTTACAGCGTTGGGCAAGTATTATTGAGATTTTACCAATGAGGAAACTAAAACAAAGGTTAAGTCACCTGCTGAAGTGTAGCAAATCAACAAATTGGTGGCAAATTGAATCCCGGTGTTACTCACATCATCAAGAATACTGCTAGCTGCCATTTACATTTATAATTTTAAAAATACACTCCAGGATAGATCTTACTGTCTGGATCACTCAGTGCATTTTGGCTCTGCCTGTAATATAAACAACAGTGACAGGGCACCTGTTTCAAATACTGTTGACTTGTGTAGGGTGAGTATGACCTAATCATATTGTGATTGACTTTTAACCCGGCTACCTATGATCACCACAGAGCTTCCAACCACATCACAAATGTAAACTACTGTAACTGGGTCAGGGGACGACCAGATTCTAAACATATCTGACAGTTACATTTTTACATTTCCAGTTAGGTTTGTGGGAGGCAGATTGTTTTGGGATTATTTTGGAACACCACCACCTTTCAATCATGAAGAACACATTATTCAAATAAATAATCACATACCTATGGGAAAGTAAAGAATTTATGAATTATTTATTCAGTTTATTAAAGCTCTCTCCAAACTTAAAGACACTATACATATTATATAAAAAAAAAAGCACATGAACAAACTCCAGGTATTTTAATATCAACAAAAATGCCTCAAGTGCAAGCCAAGTAAAGTTTTGCCCCCTAAGAATCCATAACTCCTACCAATCCACACAGATATTCTCACCAGCCCAATTTACTCTTACCCTAATGAATATATCCTACAGGGGAAGCCTGATGTTGCAGTATGCCCTCAAAGTCAACAAATCCAGACTCTGCTGGACCAAGAGAAAAGGATTTCTCTTTCTAGTTGTCTAATTAGCCATCATGCCCTTTTATACAAAGGGGGGCGGGGTGACAAGCAACAAGAACACAAAAAACAACTCAAAATCAGCACAGTAGAAGGCTGCATGTTAGAACTGCCATCCATCCAAGAGAGGAAGGTTGTTCTTGTAGTTAAGGAACTGAACTGAGACTTGAAAGATTTAGGAACAATTCCTGGCTCTGCCACAGAATTCTTGCATGACCCTGGGCAAGTCACTCAATCTCTCTGTGCATTAACGACACCTCTCTCTAAAGTGGGATAATATTCCTTTCTGCAACCTTTTGTCTGTCCTGTCTAGAATGTGAGAGACAAGGTGGGTGAGGTAATATCTTCTATTGGACCAACTTCTGTTGCAGAGAGAGACAAGCTTTCCAGACACACAGAGCAGTTCTTCAGGTCTGGGAAAGATAGTCCCAGGGTTACAGCAAAATGCAAGGTGATCTGGCAAAACCTGCAGACATTATCTCCAGGGCTACAATGATCAACACACCTTTCAAAATCCATGGGTCCTATACATGCCTATCATAACATGTCATGTACATCACCCAGTGCACTAAATGCTCCAGTAACAACTATTTGGGCATGGGCAGCAAGTGAACCCCCACTTTGGGGAGTCTAGCCCGCTGGCCCCACCCCTTCCACCTGAGACCCCTCCCACTGCATGCCGGAGCCCTGAAACCCACCCAGCCCATAACAGGAGGAGCCCTGAGGCCTCCCCCCCATGAACAGAGGAGCCCCAGCTCACCAACCCCAGCCCCCCCTCAGCCCCAGCACTGGGCCAGGCCAGGCCAGGCCAGGCCGCTCCTCCTGCACCAGGCTAGGCTAGCCCGAGCATGGGGCCAGGCCGCTTCCCCCCCACTCCGAGCGCCAGGCTGGGTCGAGCCAGTCCCACCCGAGCACCGGGCCGAGCAGCTGCTCCCCCGCCCCCCAACTGAGCAGCGAGCTGCTCCCCACACCTGAGTGCCAGGAAGAGCCAGTGCCCACCTCCCTGCTCCCCCCCCGACCCGACGGCCCCAGTGCCCAGCTGAGACACCTCGCTCCTCCGCCTGCCGCTTGCTTGCAGAGTCCCTCCTCACTCCCCCACCCCTCAGGAGAAGCGACACCACGAACAATGTGGGGACTGGAAGGGGGAGTGCAGGTAGGTAGGCGGCGGCACCAGGCAGTGGGGGGGGAGGGGAAGGGGCAGGGCCACCGCGGCCCAAGTGTCCCTCTGGGGCAGCTTAGCCTGCCCTGGCCTATTATACCTGCCACCCATGTTCTTGGGTGAAACCAGACAATCACTACACTCTCGAATGAACTCACACAGGAAAATGATAAAAGACAAAAACACCCTATCATCTGTGGGTGAATGCTTTTCACAAAGCTATCACTATATCTGACCTATCAGTCCTCTTCCTCAAAGAAAATCTGCACCACACTTTCAAAAGACAAGACTGGTAGCTTAAATGTATTACTCTGCTGGACACTAAAAATCATGGACTAAACAGACATGCTGGATTTATGGCTTATTACAACATTTTATCACCCATTAACCCCCTTTTTTGGTCCTATGACTGTAGAGGTGTTAAGGGGGCACTCTACCTTGAATGGTCCCTTATAATACATGCTAACTGCTTATGCTAAACAATCTGTTCCACTTTGCCTTTTGCTGTAACTCTGGGAGTAACTTTCCCAGACTGGAAGAAGAACTCTGTGTAAGCTCAAAAGCTTGTCTCTTTCACTACACCAGCTGGTCCAATAAAAGGTATTACCTCACCCACTTTGTCTCTCCAATATCCTGGAACTGACACAGCTACAACAACAAGAAGTCCGGTGGCACCTTAAAGACTAACAGATTTATTTGGGCATAAGCCTTTGTGGGTAAAAAACCGCACTTCTTCAGATGCATGGAGTGAAAGTTACAGATGCAGGCATTATATAATGACACATGAAGAGAAGGGAGTACCTCACAAGTGGAGAACCAGTGTTGACAGGGCCAATTCAATCAGAGCGGATGTAGTCAACTCCCAATAATAGATGAGGAGGTGTCAATTCCAGGAGAGGCAAAGCTGCTTCTGTAATGAGACAGCCACTCCCAGTCCCTATTCAAGCCCAAATTAATGGTGTTAAATTTGCAAATGAATTTTAGTTCTGCTGTTTCTCTTTGAAGTCTGTTTCTGAAGTTTTTTTGTTCAAGAACAGTGACTTTTAAATCTGTTATAGAATGTCCAGGGAGATTGAAGTGTTCACCTACGTGCTTTTGTATGTTACCATTCCCGATGTCCAATTTGTGTCCATTTATTCTTTTACATAGGGACTGTCCGGTTTGGCCAATGTACATGGCAGAGGGGCATTGCTGGCACATGATGGCATATATAATATTAGTAGACGTGCAGGTGAATGAGCCCTTGATGGTGTGGCTGATGTGGTTGGGTCCTCTGATGGTGTCGCCAGAGTAGATATGGGGACAGAGCAGGCAACGAGGTTTGCTACAGGGATTGGTTCCTGGGTTGGTGTATCTGTGGTGTAGTTGCTGGTGAGTATTTGCTTCAGGTTGGGGGGTTGTCTATAAGCGAGGACTGGCCTGCCTCCCAAGGTCTGTGAGAGTGAGGGATCGTTTTCCAGGATAGGTTGTAGATCGTTGATAATGCGCTGGAGAGGTTTTAGCTTGGGGCTGTACGTAATGGCCAGTGGTGTGAACTGTGCCAGCCCAAAGAGAGTTCCAGAACTTCAGGTACACAGATAGAGTCAACACAGCTCACAATGCTACATACACCACGATTTCTAGAATCAAAGACCTGGCATTGAAAAAGCCCTTTTTCCAGATCCTTTCTATAGTGGCAGTTAAGGTGAAATTTTCAACTCAAGAGCCTCAGCTGGATTGCGACTGCCACATCACATCACACAAGGAACGAGGCATGTGATCATCAATAACTACTTTAAAAAGTAAGTTATTTGTCTAGAAAGTGTTTCACACTCTTCTCTAGGAAGTGGCATACACAGCTGATCCCACAGTAGGAATTCAGGGTGGGATTTTGAAAACTACCAATGGACTTTCAACAGGACTTGTGCTCCTAAATCACTTAGACCCTTCTCAAAATTCCACCCTTACGCCATATTTCTACACATTTCTTCAACATTTTAATGCTAATATCCCATAAGTTTTCCCTTTTCTCTTGCCTTCCTTATCACAAAGCACAGACCATTAGTTCTATTTTAATTCAGTATATGGAAAACAAAAGACACTTCATCTTAAGCAAGTATGGCATGATTTATATAGTTAAGACAACAATTACAAGGGAAAAGAAAAACTTAACAATAAAAACAAGTCATTTATATCCATCCCTGCAATCATCACTGTAACAAGAGCTTGAAACTCTGCAATGAGTTATATAAATTTGACATGCCTATTAATCTACCGGGGCTCTGAACTGAAGACCATCAATTAGCGCAATTCTGTTATCAGCCTGTAACTTTCAACTAAGTTGAAAGCATCCAATACCATATGGACAACAGCCAGAAAAGTTTTTATAGAATAAACTAGATACTTAATCTACGTTTTGCCAATTTTCACCCCTCTTCTGCACCTTTACTGGCTTACAAATCAGCACATCAGTTTCTTTTGGTTAGAATGAACCACTCTAATATACATTCATAATGGAACACCAGTTCCTTTCTTTCTCCACAATCATGTGCAAAAAGAAGAACAGGAGTACTTGTGGCACCTTAGAGACTAACAAATTTATTAGAGCATAAGCTTTCGTGGACTACAGCCCACTTCTTTGTTAGTCTCTAAGGTGCCACAAGTACTCCTGTTCTTCTTTTTGCGGATACAGACTAACACGGCTGTTACTCTGAAACACAATCATGCGGTTATCAGAGATCCCTAATAGAACAGCTCAGTGAAAGAAAAGTCTTACCAAAAGGAGCTTTAAATTAACAAAGTAATGAAACATGTGAAGACATGGTTTGTTCTTCTGACACCAAAGTAATTACTAATTTTTCATGGTCTGGTACACACTGAGGGTGTAACAAAATTCTCTATAAATTGTTTTTCCTCCAATTTGTGCTCTTATAAGCAGCAGAAATCAGATGGAGGTAATTACACTGAAAGACTACAGTTATCACTTTAAGCATTAAGCTTCCTTAACCAACTCCCTCAAGGACTGACCCTTCCACTGTTAGGGAACTGACTTCCCCATTTTCTGTTCCATTTATAGTATACAATACCAGATTAATCAGCATTATGTGGCTTATTATTTCAAAAGGCTGACTGTCGTATATATAGAAACCACTTTCAGACACGCAGAAAGTAGCCAAACTCCACTTATAGTAGAGAAAAGACCAAATCAAACCCTGGATCATAACTTTGGGGAGGTAAGGGAGAGAAGAGGTATCAAAATGCAAGATGAAATTTGAGTTTCACAAGTTTTTTTTTTTTAAATAATGGGCCAAACCAAACCTGAACTACAAAATGTCTAAAATTTAAAGCTGAAATCAAATTTTGCAGCTTTAGCCTATTCCTAAATTATAGTGAAGTAGAATGCACATCCCAGATTGCTTCAATCTATCTCCAGTGAGAAAATGCAATTCTCAAGAGCAAAGTCCTGTTTGCAGCCTTCAAACTGGGCCTTTAGTGTGTTGGAGTCACTTCTATCCTGCAATTCCTCTATCCATCTAGAAATTTTCGCTGGAGTTTGCCTAAACAAATACTGAAGAGTGCAAGAGAGATTTAAAATCCATCTAATTAAAGTATAATGTTCTGGTCTATATTCCGCAGGATAGGTCCATCAACGCCATTCACTCATGAGACCAAAAGGAAGAGCTAAATTAAAAGGTACGCACAGTGGAAAATATATGATTTAAAAGGAGACAGAATGAAGCTGAAACAGATATTATAGAAAGGGTTTTCCAGGTGGCAAGAACAAGCGAGAGGAAGGTTCTTGCATTATATGTGATGAAACTGACACCCTATGAACATCTAAAGTAGCTTATGGCATGAGACAAAGGGGAAGGATACTTCAGATAGGAATTCTGCTCCAACGTTTCTTACAACAGAAATTCCCTCCAGATTAGAATACAAAGTATTTGTTGTAAATGGAATTAAAAAAAAAAAAAGATTTAAATCCAGTAGTGTAATTGAGGGTAACTCGAGTAAACTGAGTATACCCACTTCTCATTTGGGGAATAAGGATTTTAGTTTAGGGGTAGTTTACCTGCCCCCCCCCCCCTTTTATTTTTTACACTACTACACCACTGTTTAAATCCAACCTCCCACAGTGTACAGTTTTTAGAGTATTAAAAACAAAGAAAATAGTTAGGATTTGTAGGAAGCAGGGGCGGCTCCAGGCACCAGCGCACCAAGCGCGTGCCTGGGGCGGCAAGCTGCGGGGGGCGCCTGCTGGTCGCTGTGAGGGCAGCAGTCAGGCTGCTTTCAGCGGCATGCCTGCGGGAGGTCCGCCGGTCCCGCGGTTTCGGCGGCAATTCGGCAGCAGGTATGCCGAAGGCGCGGGACCAGCGGACCTCCCGCAGGCATGCCGCCGAATCCGCATTACCAGCGGACCTCCCGCAGGCATGCCACCGAAGGCTGCCTGACTGCCGTGCTTGGGGCGGTAAAATACATAGAACCACCCCTGGCAGGAAGCTCTTTAGGCACTGTGTTGGGCAAACCTCAAATGGTTCAGTTTGGTTCAGGTAAGCATCAGAAGTTCAGAAAAATAGAAAGTTTCTGTCATAGTTACAGAGCTAGCTACACCATTTTCTCCTCCTTGGTCTCTCCAAGTGCACCTCCTTAGATAATAGGCCAAGGGTGGCCAACCTGTGGCTCCGGAGCTGCATGCGGCTCTTCAGAAGTTAATATGTGGCACCTTCAATAGGTGCTGACTCCGGGGCTGGAGCTACAGAGCCAACTTTCCAATTTGCTGGAGGGTGCTCACTGCTCAACCCCTGGCTCTGCACCAGGCCCTGCCTCCACTCCACGCCTTCCTGCCCCCTTCCCCGAGCCTGCCACGCCCTTGCTCCTTCACCCGCCCCGAGCCTCCCGCACACTGTGAAACAGCTGATCATGGTGAGCGAGAGGCATGGGGAGGGAGTGGGAGGTGCTGATTGTCGGGGCTGCCGGCAGGCAGGCAGGAGACCTTGGGAGGGAAGGGCGGGGGCGGGAGCTGATGAGGGGCTGCTGACGTATTACTGTGTCTCTTTGGCAATATATATTGGTAAATTCTGGCTCCTTCTCAGGCTCAGGTTGGCCACCCCTGTAATAGGCCATGAACCCTTACCATTTCTGGAGTGGAACCCCACAATTCTTCTTTTAGACTGAGTCCCCTGGCTACTGCACCCTGTGTAACACCCATGATTATTTAGCAGGCTCAATTGGGTGCAGTGCCTACAAGTCTTCCATTCAGGAGCTTGTAACCAGTGATGAATACAGTGATCCAGAACAGCTCTCTCAAAACAACATAACCTTGTATCTTAACAGTAGGAACAAAACATAATGTAAAAGTAAAAATAATTTTCAAACAAACAACAGTCTATATGCATGTCTAGTTTTCTCTAAGCCTCACCACCCTGTGGTTGTGACCCACGCAGATTTTGCTTCTTCAGATCCTGCAGTAGTGTCTGCATAATGAAGGAGGGAATGATCTTTTTATTTTTTTAAAAAATTAATAATATCAATTAATTTAAAATTAATATTGTTTGACATTATCTTACCTGGCTACATGGAATCAAAGCAGGCTCTTGGGGGAAACAAACAGAAACTGAAGCAAAGATAAGATACACCACCAGACAGAATACTACGGGTGCTTAGGGGAACAATAGAAGAGCTATTAATTGGAAAATGCCCACATACCGGGCTAGCAGATTAATTTTTCACAGGCCTGAACCTAGGATAAAAGGGGCATAAAACCAAAGACCCCAGCCTAGATAGGGAGTGGACACAGTGAGAGGCAGCAGTTACTTGGGGAATGGGGAAGAGATGCTGTGAGTGAGAAAGAGCAATCTTCAAAGGGACAGAGGTAGCTGAGCTAAATGGAAATTACCAAAACCTGCAAGGTGCACCCAAATGTGTACCGTCTATTGTATTGACTTTTTAACCGTTTAGTCTCCTTTTGATCATTTAGCTCTCAAATTTGGCCAAACAAGTCTTGCAAATTAGCTGGAGCCTGGAAGTAGCATCTTTTCAGCTTAATAACTCAGACATTGTTTCTTACTGCTTTTGAAAGTTTAAGAGGAGATTATTTATCTAGCAACTGTGTTGCTTTCTTCCTACTTTTCTAACAACCCTGATATTGAAATAAATCAACACAGGTATAAAGTAAATCTTCTAATCATCCAATATAGTCATACAATAACTATCCCAATAACCAGGTTGCATACAGAATTCATAAATTATTACAGACCGAATCCATTACCTTCACATTTTCCAACATGGGACTATATGGCCAAATACCTAGTAGAAAGCTGGGCATTGTCAAAATAGTAAGGTTAGGGGGAAGAGACAGACGATGGATAGAGAGACTGGAGGAAGTCGAGAATGCTGCTTTCCTCCTGAAGCCAGCTCCACAGCAACATGCTGCAAAAGTTTGTAAGTAATAAGCTAAAGATGATTCATTAGTATTGCCTTAAGTGCATATATAAAGGTGCTAACATAATAGGAATTTACTATAAATGCCAATTGTTTTGCACTGTGGGATATTAGATTTAAAATAAAAAGGCACGGCAAATAAAGCTCATTTAAATATAATGATATTGTGAGCAAAATAACATTCTCTTCTCTGCTATTTGCAGTACAGTAGACACAGTAATTCAAAATTAACTTGCATTAGCATAATGTCTTGTCATGAAACAAAGAGAATTACTGATACCTACTTCAAGTGCTTTTTGCAGAAATAGCATTGTGCAATTCCATGTTTATTGTATATCACTGACACCACATCTAATTTGCTCCACTTGTAAGTATGAAGCTTCCTGAGGTTTCCCCCCTTACTTGTCAGCCCTCCTAACTCAGTCTTGGATCTGAAAGTCATACTGGGTTCTTTCCTTCTCACATATCACCATTAGCCATAAAAATTCTGCCAGTTAAATTCTGTCCTCATTTGCATTCTACATTCCCATTCCATTCAATTGAGGCTACAAATATGTAAGTGGGGGTGAACTTGCCCACACCACTGGAACCTAATCTGCATTTGCTGATGATGCACCAGTCAGAATAGAAGCCAGCTCCCACTCCAATAACTACCATAGGAATTAAAAAACTGTATGTTTGTCACTAAAATGTGCAGATATTACTGTTAATAGACAACAAGGAATATAGCTGCTGATTAAAAAGGTATTGTTTTTACATCATCACTTTTTAGGACAGAGCTCAGATTAACAAAGAATTTAATGAGAACTATTGCTTAGTGTTTTCCTGTGCACCTTTTCTGTACTCTGGGGCCTAATATGATCATATTGAAAGGTGGGAAAGGAGAAAGGAATTTTAAAATGACACTTAGCAGGAAGATGTGCTGCCTGTCTTAAAGCATAATGATGTGGTAACATGAAGGATTTAATTGCGGTTTAAATTATACATTTGACACCTATACCTGATCTTGCAGTCTTTCCACATGTAGAATCAGCACTGACTGCAATAGCATTCCATATATAAACCACAAATTAGTTTTGTGTTTCTTGTTACCTATTTAAAAAGACACAGCTGCTACATCTGTTTGAAGATGAAAGTGGGGCTTGCATACTGATCTACATAGATACCATGCAGATAATAGAGGAGGAGTTCAAACAATCTAAGAGTTAAGCTCCTTTGGAAAGTAAAAATTCTTTTCAAACAGCTAATCTTTGGCAAAAATAAAGGTTGTTTCTACAGCTGTGAATATTTTAATAGCATACTGTTAAATAATAAGACTGACTATTGAGAACATTGATGTAAAAACTATCCCCTGAAATATCAATTGCTAGCAACTCATCAAAAAGTGTAAAACAAAATACTTTTCATAAGAGTAAATTTATTTTTAAAATACTGGTATATATTCATATTCTTGATTTAAACAAATTTTCAAAAGGGATTTACCTGGTGAAGACAGATATGCAAGAGCATTTTTAGGCATACTAATTCAACTGGAGTTTAATCTGCTGATGTTGTACATTACAAGTAATAATAAATCAAAGTACTTTTGGAATTCACTTAAAAAACTGCTTCTAAGGCAAAATATCCTCTAAGTGCAATTTTTTAAACTATTCTTTTGTTTTAAATGCCTGTATGACTAACTCATAGAAAAAAAAATAAGCATAATATATTTAGGAATTACATCCTTGTGTGCATTTGCGATTATGATTTTGAAATTTACGAAAGTATTGTGGTTCTCTTCATTCCAATCTTTTTCACTCAAAGGATGGACAGTCACATTTTGCTCTGACAACACTGTGACGTTGCACTCCATATACTTTATGAAAATATTCTTATGAATGTGAAGATAATGCAACTGAAATATGCTTTATGCAAAAGGTCTCTTGTAAGGTATCATTATGAAGCTTATAAACTACAGAGTGTGTTCATCCTATTTGTATGCATCTATCATTCTTGTACCTGAAGTTAGAAATATGAAGTATAACTCTGAGGTCTTATTGTAATTATGCAAAGTGTGGGCCCTTGATGGTGGTTTAAAATCTTGATGGCTCCCATTGATTAGAAGAATTGGTTGTAAATGGTTTATTTACCTGCAAGCCTTCCTGTGTCTGTGTGGGCCAGCCCGTGGGTAATGAAGAATGAGGTCTGGCAAGACATGTGACCATGTCACATGATACTGGAATCTGTCTTAAATCTGGTACCTTTCCATTTAGAAGGAGGTGTGGGGACCCAGAGACAAAAGATTCCTGCCTTTTGCCAAAGCTATAAAAGGGGGTGGAACAGAAGAAAGGGGGCTGCCAGTCATGAGATAGCCCCTGTTTTCCACCTATGATGTCTGCTGGAACTAACAAGAACTGTACCAGGGGAAAGGATTGGGCCCAGACTAGGAAGGAGTCTAGTCTGTGAAATAAGCTTATTGGAACATCTCTGAGGGTGAGATATTATCTGTAATTAGGCTTAGACTTACGTGCTTTTGCTTTTATTCTGCTTGGTGACTTACTTTGTTCTGTTATTACATGGAACCACTTAAATCCTACTTTTTATACTTAATACAATCACTTTTGTTTATTAATGAACCCAGAGTAAGTGATTAATACCTGGGGGAGCAAACAGCTGTGCATCTCTCTCTATCAGTGTTATAGAGGGCAGACAATTTATGAGTTTATCCTGTATAAGCTTTAAACAGATTTATTTGGGGCTTGGATCACATTGGGAGTTGGGTGTCTGGGTGTTGGAGTCAGGTAACCTGCAGAGTTATTTTCACTTAAAGCCTGCAGCTTTGGGGGCGTGGCCCGGACCCTGGGTCTGTGTTGCAGCAGGCTAGCATGTCTGGCTCAACAAGGCAGGATTCTGGAGTCCCAAGCTGGCAGGGAAAACGGGCTCAGAGGTAATCTCAGCACCTCAGGTGACAGTCCCAAGGGGATCTCTGGGACCGAACCGTCACAAACACCTACAAACACAATTTATTTGCAGCAGGGTTTTCACAAGCCTAACAGAGCAGAATATGGCCCATAAAATTTAGGTCTCTGTCCTACAGACCTGAATTCCCTCAACTCCCATAAGAGTTAGTGTGAGTTGTGGGTACACAGCCCTTCATAAGAGTCCATTCAGTATAGCAAGATTGGGTTCTAAATGCTTAAAAATAAACAAAATTATTCACTGAGAGTGGGAGAGGGATTTTTAGCAGCATATGCTGACATACCAAATATTAACATAACATTTTTAGGCTGCAGTGTCAGAAAACATTAAGCAAGAAATTAAATAGGAAAACAGCCTCTGAGAGTCTGGATCTATGCAAATGAAAAACTGAATCAGTGAACCAGATACAGTCAACAGTGAAACAAGACTTACACCTACTGTTGTTCCACAATATACTTATTTACATCATGAATCAATGCATAGCACTGTAAAATATCCTGACTCCAGATTACCAAAGAAACCACAACATCTTTTTCCATTTTTGCATTTGATTAATTTCTTGTAAAAATAGAGTATTTTCAAGATGTTGTCTTCTGAAGGGAACACTTTTGAAGATCAAAAGGGAGATTTAGGTTTTGATGTAAAAATTGTCAAAGCCCCCTATTGACATAGCATTTCAGCTGCTGAAGAAATATGGACCTGATTTAAAGTTTTAAGGCATTTTTATTCTGAAGTTTTAACTACTGCAAATTAGTGTGATCAATTACAGTTGATATAAAACACTGAAAAGCATCTGTGTGATAAATGTATATAAGCCCCTACCCAAAACTGAAATAGAGATTTCATGGCTGCTAGCCAACAGAAGTCAACCAGCCTCACTAGGTATACAGCCATAGAGGTCAAGCTTTGGTCCCAAGTGCTATCCCAGAGATTAAATTAGCAGATACAAATACTTCTGCTGATGTTGTAAATTGAGGATGGATTCAGCTAGGGAATAGTTTTTAAAGGATCTATATTAATTTTTCTACTGAAAACGTCACTTTTGGATTTCCAAACTTTTCACCAGCAATATTGTATTAATGTTATTGGGGATTTGTTTAGTTTTGTTTGTTTTTGTTTTTTTAAATACTAAGAGCAGTTTTGTGTCCATGGAACAGAAAAGGATTGAGAGGATTAGCAGTTTGGCTAAACAGAAACAGCCTAGAATTATTCCTATACAGTTTAAAAAATGCTGGGAGGAAACAGAGCAGCAACATTTATATTCATTTGTTCAGTTGCTGTGTCATTGTGCGTCTGTGAAGCAGCTATATTTTTATGAATAAAGCAACAATTTGTTTTAAAAGTGTTGCTAATTTTCATGTTAAGATCAAATGTATGGACAACATCCTGTGTGCATGATAAAAACATCCAACGGCATTGCTTAAATGGCCACCTGTCACGAGAACACCAGAGAAAAACCTCCAGGAAAAAAAACACAACAGTATTCAAATTCAAGGAAACAGAATTCATCCCATGTTGTTTTCAAACAGAATAAGCCCTCAGTAAAAACTAATGGTCGGAAATATATTGCAGTTCAGCCAAATAAATAGTGTTGTTATGGATAGTTTCCAGAGAAACTTCTTAAATCTTTAAGGAAATCATTTCAAGTTCCATCTCATCACATCCATGATAAAGAAAACAGGAGGTAGCTTTCATAGGATGTTATTTGTTTTTTGAAAGCATGTCATCTGGCTTCATTTTAGATGAAACTATACATCGTCATGCTGTCAAACAAAACTGTAGTTTTCACTCTGCAGCTATTATAAATTATTTACTTGGAAATGCTAAAATTGAGATCAAAATTACACAAATATTATTCATTTTGAAGAAGGTGATCCAATATTATTTTAAAATTCCTTTACTGCTATTTTCTTGCTCCCTCATTTTGAATCTTTATTTATTTTTCCCGCATTGTATCTTCCATTTGGGATATGGAAGGCTGCGAGATAGATTTGTATGAAACACCAAATAAGACTGTTTCAACATTTTAACTTCAATCACCTTAGTAGACGTTTTCACAAGTACTGTAATGTAAAAGACATTTTTTGTCAATCTTTCAAAGGATACTCTATGCTACTTTTTTATAGCTGGTCGTTAGAGACATGGCATTACGCCAGTCAGTCAAGGAAGGAGACTTGCTTTGATAAAATGTAATCAATTAAAAGCCGATAGTTGCTTTCAAAATATTTTTCACTGAGAAAAATTGTTGCATAAAGGAATATTTTTATAGCTAGCATGACTATAACATGCCATACTTCTTCTTTGCAAACAAACAAAGACTTAGTCTAATTCTAGGAAAGTTACAAGTCTATCAGCGCTGAGAACTAAAAAACTAATTTTCCAAGTGACTGTGGCCTTGCCAATAATCTTTAACTCTGATATGTAACCACCTGCTAAGAAGGTGAAAGATACCCCCATAATTTAGTGTCTAAACTAGCCCTGCGTTCAGACTTTCCAGAGCAGGGAATTGTAGAAACTAGGCCAAATTCCATTTAGCTGCTTTGTAAATTATCATCCAATAATAGATATGTAGAATCTTACTAAGTGCTTGATGTGTAAGCTGCTGAGCATATTCCTACCTAAGTACATGAGCAATAAAATGAGGCCAAGAGTATTAAGTGCTAGAGCTGGTTGGAAGTTTTCAACTAATGTTTTTTCATTAGCAAATGCGGATGCATTCAAACCAAGTCTTTCCAGTGAAAAGTTTCTGTTCTGACAAATTTTTCAATTTGAAAAGGTTTGGGAGAAAAAAGTTTCAAATTTATCAACATGAAATTTTTTGACATTTTCTAAACAAAAATCTCTGGTCTTCTGGTTCAAAATGACTTTTTGATTCAAAATGTAGCTAAATATAGTAAAAAAAATCAAAATGGTTGAAATTTAAACAAAACGTTTCAACTGACCCTTAATTAATTCCCTCCCTCCCCCCAAGATTTCAACATTTCGGCCTGATTCAGGAAAGGAAAAAAATTCAAATTCTCAAAAATTTTCACAGGACAGGAAAACCGTTTCCCACCTAGCTCTGTTAAGGACCTTACCAAATCAAACCATAAATGTAATTCACTTAATATCTCAATTTGATCTCAGTACCAAAATCAAGAGGATGAGAGGTCAATGTTTTATTCATTTGGCCTCTCAGCATCACTAGATACAAATAAACTGTGCTATACTTAAAGAATTAAAGGAATCCTCACAGCTGAAACATCTTTAGACAGACATTCCTAGTATCTAAGCATGTCAAACAACAAATGCTTTTCTCTGATAAGCAACCAGTATGTTAGATTTTGTTTCAAACTCAGTTTTGAAACATTTCATTCATATCATGTGCTACAAATAGAACTATACATTTCTAATTTATCAAAAATTAAGATACTGAATCAAAGTTCGAAGCTTTACTTACTATATAAATTAATTGAATTCATCAGTGTCCAACGGTATAACACTTAGATTTACCAGGAGAGTTGACTGGCAAATATTTCATTACACTTGGATCACTGGGCAGTCTGTTTGTTCCAAGAAGTCAAATTAAATGTAAATATTGAGCTGAATTCATTCCTCATTTACGTTGTGCAATATCAGTGAAGTTATACAGGTGTAAGTGAGGGCAGACACTGGTCCAAGGAATTTAGAAACCCTGTTTTCCACTATATTTCATAATGTTGTGGCCTTCCTGTTATCTACATTTGATCTCAATGTACTACATCTTTAAAAAGAACGTGGAATACTTGTGGCACCTAGGAGACTAACACATTTATTTGAGCATAAGCTTTGTTAGTCTCTAAGGTGCCATAAATACTCCTCGTTCTTTTTGCTTTTTGATACAGACTTGTAGGGATATTAAAGATGGTACTAACAGTGATTCCCCCAAGTGACAGTGACCCCCCAATAATTTGTCCCCCACACTTTAAAATCCAACAGTTTCACCAAGTACAAAAATCTCTTGGGTCTTCTGTTAAAACTTGTAAGCTACTGTCTGTAGAAACTACTGATTGTATCTATCCTGTGAAAGATATTTTATTATTATGTAAAACTTACTAACAAGTTAATTGACTTTGTTCTTGAAATAATTGATACAATGTAAACAAACACTATAAGCCGTTAAGTGACTTTCACTTCATTGTAACAGCAAGGGCTCCTAGACCCACACCCTCTGTGATTAAAGGGCCGGGAGTCTCAAATGAATTAGCACACACCCCGAAAGTGGTGGAGACAGTAAATTAAAATATAGTTAAGATATGGAATGTATGTTGATGAATGCTTGATGTACACGAATGGTTAGGGAGGTGCCAGCCTAGAAAGGGAATATCCATCGGCCGAAGAATGTGTCAAGTGGATGAACAGACAACCCCCGGAGGGTAAACTGGGATCCACCCCATCACCTGGAAGGATGAAAAACACAAACTTTGGACAGTTTGGAGCCACCAGGAATGTGCCCAGGAATGTGTCCAGAAATGTGCCATCTCCATCTTCAGCTACAGCAGAATGAAACAGCTCCCATAGACTAACATAGGAATTAAATCCTATAAGAATGGACTCTCAAGACAGATGACTTTGAGTCTCTGGTTCTGCTGCCAGCCTCCAGGAGCATCAGGTGCACCTGACACAGACTCGGCTCCATCCTCATGACCAAGATACCTGGCCAGTAACTTGGCATGAGCAACTTCTAGGCTGGTAACTATAACACCTATACAGAACTTGAATGAATGATTGTGTGAATGAATCTACATATATGTGTGTGTGTATAAGGAATAAGTAGTGATAGGAATAAGTAGTCAAAACAACCTTGTTTACTTTTATCTTTTTTGCTTTATCATTATATTTACAATAAATGTGGCATCTTTGCCTTACCCCTCTTAATAAGATCCTGCTGGTTTTTATTCTATTGGTATAACAGATTAACATGGCTACCACTCTGATACATCTTTAAAACAACTTGACGGTATATTTTTAGTACTGAATTTTTCATGCCCCATTTTTTATAATAACTTGGGATTCTGTCTTGCAGTCCACCTGCAGACAAAACTTCCAGTGACTAACAAATCAAGCTGTAAAATACATTCAAGTTAAAACAAAAAATCTATGTCCATGTGGTAAACGTTGGATTGTTTTCCTCTTTGTTTATATTACTTCAACTTCCATTCAGAATAAAGCGACTACATGAACAAAAGCCTGTTTGAATGTGCAACACGCTGATTTTTAACAACACTTTCAATATATACAATATTGTTTGATACCAGAACATCTCTGCTTGTGCCCATTGTTGACTGATGTCAGCACAGTTCTAGGAATGGTACTGGTTAATTTATGCCTGCTGAATCAACACAGAATGATGAAAATAGATTTTATGGGCCATTTAAGAGTAGCCACCAGAATTAATGAATACTGATCCCTGCCATGTGACTTTTGTAACCATAGTCGGTCATGTGACCGGGTCAGGAAATAAAGATCAGCCTCTTAAATACCCTTATTACAGAAGAATAGTGTTATCTATTAAATTATAATTTTTGAATGACTATTTACTTATTTATACATACATCCTATATATTTAGCATCTGAATGTTTCTTTCAAAATTATCACATCTTTAACAAAATTTTAGGCCTGAACAGTTTGATAATCTCTCTGAATCCACATAGGTAATAGGAAAGACTTCATATAGTATGTATTCTGCAACCAAATATTTAATAAGAGCATTTAGATCTTTATCAGGAGAATGACCATGCTGCCTAGTAAATAAGTTATTTTTGTCTATTTACATCAGTTACATCATTATCTCTGAAGGGATATTTCAATAACTTAAATTGAGATCAGCAAAATGTTTTCAGTAATTTGTCATCATTCACAGCTGGGCGCCTGTGGGAACATTTCTTGCATCAGTGTTACCATAGCAATTACTATAGAAACCTCTGAATGCAGTGGAGTAAAACCAGATGAAACTATAGCTCCCATGAAAGCTCCATTCAGAATATCAATTCAGAACAGAAAACATTCAGTTACCTAACCTTCACCATTACCAAGTTGTGTTTTACAATCTCTCCTATATAAATTTCCCAGTTACATTACAGCCTATTATATTTATTTCATACTAACATCAACTCTAAAAAGCATGCAAGAATACATTGCTAACAAGAATTTAGTTAAGACTATATTGTAGTGTATTCACAAAATAATATTGCATTAACGCTAGTGATGGCACTAAAATACACACTTTGGATCAGGGACAAAACATTTTGAGTTTGGAGGTGTGAGATTGGATCCTGGCTCTTGAAACAGTCTCAGATCATTTTAAAAACTTTTAAAACCAAGAGATCATTTAGGACAGAGGTGGGAAAACTACAGCCCGTAAGCCATTTTAAGCCGGCCCATGAGCGCCGCTGGGGAGTGGGATCTGGGACTCGGCCCCACTCTGGCGCTCCAATTAAGGCGCAGGGTTGGGGACCGCACCACGCTGCTCCCGGAAGCCGCAGCATGGCTCCTCTCCGGCTCCTATGCACTCCAATGGCCCCCTCCGGTGCTCCAAGGGGAGCTGAAGGGGCGGTGCCTGCAGATGGGGCAGCGTGCAGAGTCACCTGGCCACGTCTCTGCATAGGAGCCAGAGAAGGGACGTGCCACTGCTTCCGCGAGCCACTTGAGATAAGCGCTGCTCAGAGCCTGCACCCCGAGCCTCTCTCATGTCCCAACCCCCTGCCCCAGCCCTGATCCCCCTTCTGCTCTCCAAATCCCTCGATCCCAGCCTGAAGTACCCTCCTGCACCCCAAACCTCTCATCCTCAGCCCCACCCAAGAGCCTGCACCCCCAGATGGAACCTGCACCCTTTCCTGCACTCCAACTCCAATGTTGTGAGCATTCATGGCCCGCCCTACAATTTCTATTCCCCGATATGGCCCTCAGGCCAAAAAGTTTGCTCACCCCTGATCTAGGAGATGAGAAATTAGTTAAAAGTGGCTAGTAACAGATGCTTCAAGAGAATGTGGTGCATTTACCACCATAACAAACTACTATGGATTGACCTCCCAAAGACAGAAGTTTTCTTACCTCTATCATTTAGAGGTAGGCCTGTGGCCTGAAGCATGAAGATTAATATTCTTTATATATTATATCTTATTGATGTTAAGTCTTGTTATCCATGTAAACATTTCATTCTTTTGGAAACCTACTAAAACTTTTGGCCTGAATGATACTTTGGAGCAGTGAGTTCCACAGGTTAATTATGCGCTACATGAAAACAAGTTTTCTTTTATCAGTTTCAAATTCTTTACTGTAGATAAGAAGTCTAGCTTAAGCTTTTATTTAACTTTGCAAAGTCATAATGCTGTCTATTAGAGTGTGTTTTTTTTCCTAGGACAACAGACTATTTTTGTAATTCTTCTTTATAAAACATAGAATGCGTTTTCGGCATTCAATCTCAACACAGGAGCACATAGGAGCTCTTCACGTTTTAACATTCCCTTCACTGTAAATTAAATATTTTCCCACAAAGTTCAGTTGTACAATGGTGTCTCAACATTTTATTGCCAATCTATTTTTAGTGCACACTTCTGGTTCCAAAGACTTAATATACAACCATTTGACAATCAAAGTAAAGTACTGTAGGTTCTCTATCACCAAAAGGAAATATTTTTATTAGCAATTAAATCATAAAGCAATACTATGAAATTTGGAGACGTCATCATACCATGGACTCAATTAATAAGTTTGCAGATTCTTATGGTCTTCAATACTTTTATATCAATTAGCTCTAAATTTGTGAATTTCACTCACAGCCATATCATAAACCCCTCACTTATACACATGAACACCTAAAAGAGTAACCCTATGATATTGTGAGATTTTAAAAGGACAATATTGATGTGGCAGGAGTCACTGGGTGGTGTTGTTTACACTACCAGAGAAGCAGATCATATCATGGAATGGGACACACAAATACTCAGAGAACCTGCTTCAGTACAGAAACAAAATCCTCTGGTCACACACCCCTAGTTGTCACCTATCACCCCACATTGGAACCCATACAGGATATCATCAAACTACAATCCATATGGGACTCCATCCTGAAATAAGTTTTTCCTGAACCCCCACTTCTGGCCTCCAAACAACCCCCCAACCTCTCCAAGCTCGTCATCAGAAACAAGCTCCCCACAGACCAGAACACACCAACTCAAAGCAGCACCAGACCCTGCCAGAACAACAGACAGGGCCGTTCTTACCCATACGCAAACTACGCAGCTGCGTGCTGCTCCAGTGGCCAGCTCGATCCCCTGGCCAGCTGAGCCAGCCAGGAAAGCTGCCCCCGCCCCTGCTCCGCCCCTTCCCCAAAGCCCATGCCCCTGCTCCGCCCAGCCTCTTCCCACCCTTGCTCTACCCCAGACCCACCCCCCACTCCACCCCTTCCCCTGAGCTACATCCCGGGGGACTGCAGCAGGGGTCGGGCGAGCCCTGCAATCACCAGGTGGCGGGAAGTGGAGTGACCTGGCCCCAGCCCACTCCGCGCTGCTGGTGAGTGCTGGGGGGCGGGTCCCCCCTGCCCCACAAGTCCCAAGGCTAGGAGCCAGAGGAGCAGAGTGGAGCGGGCTCGGGCTGGATCACTCCACTTCCGCCGCCCCGTGAGTGCGGGGTCGGGCCCACCCTGCAATCACTGGGCAGCAGGAAGTGGAGCGACCTGGCCCCAACCCGCTCCGCTCCACCGGCTCATGCTGGGGGGTGGTTTTCCCCCTGCCCCCAAGCCCACTCCTGCCCCCCCCCCCCCGCGGAGGCCTGGGGCTGCATAGGGCACCAAAATGTCTTGGGATGGCCCTGACAACAGATGCAAAACCTGCAGATATATCTCTATGTCTACAATGATCAACACCCCGCACAACACACCTTTCAAGATCCATGGGTCCTACACATGCCTGTCATAACATGTGGTCTACCTCATCCAGTGCACTAAGTGCCCCAATAGCAACTGTGGGGGTGAAACCAGACAATCACTACACTCTCAAATGAACTCACACCGGAAAGTAATGAGAGACAAAAACACCCTATCATCTGTGGGTGAACACTTTTCACAAATCAGTTGCTCTATATCTGGCCTATCAGTCCTCATCCTCAAAGGAAACCTGCACAGAAGACGAGTCTGGGAGCTTAAATTAATAATTTTGCTAGACACTAAAAATCATGGTTTTAATAAAGACACTAGATTTATGGCTTATTTATTACAACAATTCGTAATCCACAAACCCCCTCTTTTTTTCCCTATGACTGCAGAGGTGTTACAGGGCTACCCTACCTTGAATGGTCCCTTACAATATGTGCTAACTACTTATGCTAAACAATCTGTTCCACCTTGCATTTCGCGGTGATGCTGGGAGTACCTTTCCCAGGCTGAAGAAGAGCTCGGTGTAAGCTCAAAATCTTGTCTCTCTCTCTCTCTCACTAATAGAAGTTGGTCCAATAAAAGATATTAACTCACATACCTTGTCTCTCTAATATCCTGGTACTGACATTACTACAGGTACACTGCATACAAGTTTTTTTTTTTTTTTAAAGAGATTTTGAAGGACTTTTGTTTTTAGTTTTGTTATATATGCAAGGTTCTGGGTAGAAGGAGCTGTGCAAGACAGAACACTGAAACATTCCTATTTACCTGCACTTAAAAAGGAAGAAAAAGAAAAAAGAAAGAAAGGAGGCGGCCAGAGAAACAGAACATGCAGTAGCTCCTGGAACACCAGTCAGCTAAGGAACTCTGGTCATTCATGACTGCTGAAACAATAAAGAATACCACAGTTTGTTCCAATAATGCATATTTGAAAATCTCTATCGTAAGTATGGCAAATATTATTACTGGTTTTCAATGTAACAGACATTTTCAGGCTATTTACCACTAATGTGTGATACATGCCCAAACCGTAAGCAATTTGGCACTACACAGTGCTTTATTCCACATTTGTCAGGTTTACACTAATCCCATCACATTTGAAGTTATCCTCCTTCCTCTGAAGTGTTTCCTATGACCTGCCTTTAAATTAGCTATGTTTTTGAATATGTCTTCGATCTGTTTTTTCACACTTCCCATGAAGACTCAGACTCTGGTATCAAAAAGAGGCTTTATTAAAGATTAGGGTTTGGGAGGAGAAAAGCAGAATGCTGGGATGAAAAATGTTAGCGTGGCAATTGAATTCAAGAGCCAGTCGAACAAGAGTCAGCTGACAAATTTGCTAATTACAAAAACAAGAGAGCAGTTTCTCTCTGTCTGAATACAGAAATATCTAGGACCTGAACATGAAAAGACAATGCTGTGGCTTGCTCTGGCTGTTAAAGTATTATTGAATGTGTATATCTTTATATGGTAGGGAGCAGTACTGGTCTGATTTATCTTAGAAGCACAAATTGTTCTGGGGATTTTTTTATTTTTATTTGATTGTGAATATGTATGTGTAGCCAAATGCTGGCATTTTCCCATCACTTATCCTGTGTCCTCAGGTTAATAAAAAAAACAGTTGCCTACCTTTTCGTAACTGTTGTTCTTCAAGATGTGTTGCTCATGTCCATTCCATTCTAGGTGTGCATGCCCATGTGCACGGTTGTCAGAGATTTTTGCCTTAGTGGTATCCATAGGGTCGGCAGTGGCAACTCCGACAGAGGAGTGGGCAGGTAATGGAATGGACATGAGCAACACATCTCGAAGAACAACTGTTATTAAAAGGTAGGTAACTGCTTTTTCTTCTTCGACTACTTGCTCATGCCGATTCCATTCTAAGTGACTCACAAGCAGCATCAATGTAGGTGGGCTCGGAGTTCACAGTCTTGCAGCATGCAGCACTGCTCTGCCAAAGCCAGCATCGTCCTGGGCCTGCTGGGTAAGCGCATAATGGGATGTAAATGTGTGGACAGATGACCAGGTAGCAGCTCTACAGATTTCTTGGATCGGCACCTGAGCCAGGAAAGCCACTGATGACGCTTGCGCTCTAGCGAGTGTGCCTAGACTATTGCCGGTGGAGGCACTTTCACCAGCTCATAGCAGTAGCGGATGCAGGCCGTGATCCAGGACAAAATCCTTTGAGCAGACACTGGACGACTTTTCATCCTGTCTGCCACCGCAATGAACAGCTGTGTTGACATGAGAAATGGCTTTATCCCATCAATATAGAAGGCCAGTGCACTCCTGATGTCCAGGAAGTGCAACCTGCATCCCTCTTCTGATTTATGAGGTTTTGGGAAGAAGACAGGTAAGTATATGTCCTGTCTGGTATGAAACTGGGAAATTATCTTGGGCAGGAACACCCGGCGTGCCACAGCTGGATCTTATCCTTGTAGAATACTGTACAGGGAGGCTCTGAAGTAAGTAAGCATGTTCCAGAAGAGAAGGAGGAGAAGAGAACAGGAAGCCAGAGGTTCAAAGGGAGGCCCCATGAGCCTCGACAGTAAGTGATTCAAGTCCCAAAGAGGGACAGGGTCCCAGAAGTAAAGGTAAAGATGCTCCAGACCTTTCAAAAATCGGGCCATCATGTCATGAGCGAAGACTGACCTGCCTTGGAATGGAGGGTGGAAAGCCAAAATAGCAGCCAGGTGGACCCTGATCGATGACAGGGACAAACCCTGGAGCTTGAGATGCAGAAGACAATCCAGGATCACTTGCAGCGAGGCTGCATTGTTCTGAAGCCAAGCACATGAACCTTTTCCACTCGGCCAGGCAAGTTGCTCTGGTGGAGGGCTTTCTGCTACCCAACAAGACCAGTTGAACCCGGGCTGAGCATTCCCACTCTTCCGCATTCAGCCATGCAGTAGCCATGCTGTCAAGTGTAACACCACCAGGTTCAGGTGCAGAAGACTGCCGTAGTTCTGGGACAGCAGGTCCAGCCAGAGAGGTAGCTGCTGCAGGGCAGCTACCCAAAGATCCAGCAGCGAGATGAACCAGTGCTGGCGAGGCCACTCAGGGACTATTAGGATAACCTTCGCCCTGTCCTCTTTGATCTTCATGAGGACTCTGTGGAATCAATGGCACTGGCAGGAAGGCGTACATCATGGCCCCCAACCACAAGAGCAGAAAAGCATGTGACAAGGAACCCCTGTCCATCCCCTGGAGTGAACAGAACACATGGCATTTCCTGTTCTGACGGGACGCGAACAAGTCCACCTGGGGAGTCCCCCACTTCCGGAAGATAATACCAACCACCTCCAAATGGAGTGATCACCCTTGGCAAGACAAGAAAGTCCTGCTGAGGTGATCCACCAAGACATTCCTGTTCCAGGCAGGTGCATGGCTACCAGATGAATGGCCTGCCACAAGCAAAAATCCCAAAGGCATAGAGCTTCTTGACAAAGGGCCTGAGACCTGGCACTGCCCTGCCTATTGATGTAATACATCACAGCGGTATTGTCCGTCAGGACCTGGACCACCTTGCCCTTCGGGTGGGGAAAGAAAGCCTGGCAGGCCAAGCGAACCGCTCTGAGCTCCCTGACATTGATGTGGAGGGCCAGATCGTCCTACAAACATCGGCCCTGGGTGCTGAGCTCGTCCAGGTGTGCTCCCCAACCCAGGTCTGAAGGATTGGAAACCAGGGTCAGCAACGGGGTTGGGTTTGCCAAGAGGACTCCCTCCAATACTGACCTGGGGTCCAACCACCAATCCAGGGACAACCTGATGTGGTCTGGCATCCTGACTACCCAGTCTAAGTCGTGCCTGTTGGAGATGTAGACTGATGCCAGCCATGCTTCCAGAGGCCGGAGATGGAGCTGAGCATGGCTGACCACATATGTACACACGGCCATGTGGCCCAACAGCCACAAGCATGTGTGAGCTGGGGTGAGCGGGTGGTTCTTTACATGGGAAATCAGGTCCGACATGGCCTGAAAACACGCGTCCGAAAGGAAGGGTCTGGCTCACGTGGAGTCGAGAACCACCCCAATGAACTCTATTTGCTGGACCGGGGTTAAGGTGGATTTTTCACATTTATTAACAGGCCCAGGTTGCAGCAGGTGGAACACACCAGATCGAGGCTCCTCTGCACTTGCTCCCGAAACCTGCCCTTGACGACCCAGTCGTCGAAATATGGGAAGACCTGGACCCCTCAACATCTCAGGTAAGCAGCCTCTGGCATCATACATTTTATGTACACCTTCGGGGCCGATGAGAGGCCAAAGGGCAGCACCAGGAATTGAAAATGGTGCCCACCCACTATGAAACGGAGGAAATGTCTGTGACCTTGGAATATGGAAATAAGCATTCTTCAAGTCAAGGGCAGCAAACCAGTCTCCCGGATCCAGGGAGGGGATGAAGGAGGTCACGGTGACCATGCGAAACTTCAACTTTCTGAAAGACTTGTTGAGGCAGCGCAGGTCCAGAATGGGTCTGAGGCCCCCTTTTGCTTTCGATATTAGGAAGTATCAGGAATAGAACCCTTTTCCCTTCATGTCCCGAGGGACCTCCTCCACCACCCCCAGGTGTAGGAGGCTCTCGACCTCTTGGATGAGGAGTTGCTCTTGAAAAGGGTCCCTGAAGAGGGACAGGGAAGAGTGAAGGTGGGAGGGAGGGGCTGCCGAAAAACACGGGGTATAATCCCAAGATACTATGTCCAGCACCCAGTGGTGACCCGCGACTAGGCCAAACAGCAGGAATGAAGACGGTCGAGGGAAAAAAAAAAAGGTGGATCTGGGGAACTGACTGGGGCATCACTCTCGAGCACACCTTCAAAATGAGCGTTTCTGGCCCCTAGGATGCTTCGCCTAGTTGGGCTGCAGGGGTGAGCGGGAGGAGGAAGGGTGGTAACGTCTAAAGTTGGTGTCTTGAGCCCTTCTCCTTGCAGGCCTTTGACGAGGCTGCCAAGGCCTTGGCAGCAGGGGCGGCTAGAACTGCTTCCATGCAGACTGCGGCATATGCATGCCCAGCGAGCGAAGAGTGGCCCGAATGTCCTTTAACCCATGCAGCCATGCATCTGTCTGCTCCGAAAATAGACTGTTCCCATCGAATGGGAGGTCCTGGATAGAGGTCTGCATCTCTTGGGACAGGCCGATGGTCTGAAGCCAGGAGCTGCGCCTCATGACCACCACCGACGTGACCATACTGGCCATGAGTCCACCACATCCCATGCCATCTAAAGAGAGCACCTAGCCACCGCGGTGCCCTCCTCCACCAGGGTGCCAAATTCCTGGGTCAGACCCTGAGGGAGGGTCTCCTTGAACTTACGGGAGGGAGTACCATAAGTTAAATGGTACCTGCCCAAGAGGGCCTGAGGGTTTGCCACCTGAAATTGCACTCTGGCTGTTGAATAAATTTTTCTCCAAAAAAAGGTCCAGTCTTTTGGCCTCTTTATTTTTGGGAGTTGAACTAGTGTGCCCCGGCTTGTCCTTTTTGTTGGCCACAGAGACAACCAGTGAGCCCAGAGGTGGATGGGTAAAAGGGTACTCAAACCCTTTGTCTGGGACAAAGTATTTCTTTTCGGTCCTTTTGGAGGTGGGAGGGATGGACGATGGGGTTTGCCAGAGGACCTTGGCAATTTCAGGACCCCGTCATGCACTGGTAGTGCAACAGGTGCTGGAGAGAGAGACTGAGAGGACACTAAATAAGGTGTCCACCTGCTCAGCCATCTCCTCCACCTCTAGGCTACCGGGTTTGGTGTTCCTTAAAATCGTCCAGCGGGCTGGCCCTCAAGGATCCTACGACCACCTTGTCCGGGGATGAGGCTCCGGGGCATCATCCCCCGTGGGGCAGTGGGGTTTTGGGGTGGGTGTGGTCTCATCTACCCCGATCTCCAAGTGGGTCTCATGCACTAAGCCCGGTGCCACCAGCTGTTGCTCCAAGGCAGTAACACATAAGCGATGCGAAGTGAGCATCCCCATGACCAGCACTCCCCACACGCTCCAATAAGGCCACAGCGGCCTCAGTGCCCAATCGCGTCAGTGGCGTCTGGGCAAGGGGCTGAACTACCCTTCTGTGCCAGAGGAATCCCCTTCCAGACAACACGGTGAGGCTGTCGACACCTGAGTCTGCCTGCTGATCGTCGCTGCCAAGGACCAGTGCCCGGAGTGAGAGGATCGGTGCCGGCATGCAGGGGACTGGTGTCTCTGGTCCCCCTGGCATTGGCATGATGGGAAGCACTCCCACGGGGCGGACAACTTAGATCTGTGCCGAGAGGACGACTGGCACTGTAGGGTGAACAGTGCTGGTAGTACAGAGCCCGGCGCCTCCCTTTAGGCAATTTGCAATGGCGGGGACCACAATCACCGGTGCCGGTGACCGAGGGTGAGCCCCAGAGGCTCTGGACTGCTACTCGGGTGATATGTGGCATGGAGGTGGAGAGCACTGTCTTGCCTTGGGGGACTGGCAGAGCTCCACTGCCCCCCAAAGGGTCCTAGTGGCTGGCTTGCCCTCATGGGGAGCCTTTGTCATTTCCTGCAGAATGTGCTGTGTTGGCGGCACGGGCAGAGGCCTCTCCTCTTTTGGTGCCGGGTGAACTTGGGAAGGCATCTGTGCCGTCAAGGGGTAGGTTCCCATACCTCTCCTGGGAGTCGGTGGTGGACCTTTTAAGGAGCTAAGGGCCCCGACTGGGGAGGCACGGAGCCACGCTCCCGGCGATAAAGCTACCACCCCTCATTCGGGGTGGTTATTTTTTTTTAAATCAACAGGAGAGCTCTTCTCTGGCGATAAAGTGTGACTGTCATGGCTGCGCTGTAACGTGGGCAGTGTAGACATACCCTAACTTCTAACTACTAACTATACTTAACACTAACTACTACAAACAAACTATTTACAAGGCCCAAAGGCTCAAACTGCAAGCCCTAGCTATGCAAGGAAAAGCGCTCTGACTAACCAACATGGGCGGTAAGAAGGAACTGAGAGGGCACAGTGCCGGCGGCACCTGATATATTGACACATAGGTGCGGCACTCCAGGGGGCACCACTGCCGACCCTACGGATAACACTACGGCAAAAAACTCCAACAACCATGCACATGGGCGTGCGCACACCTAGAATGGAATCAACATGAGCAAGCACTTGAAGAACAACATATTGCCCTTTACATAGCATCTTTCATCCCGATGGATTCCAAGTGCTTCACAAACAGATACACAGAGGGATCACTTCACCCCGCACTGAAACACAACAATCTTTGGCGTTGAATGCACCAAGTGTTTAACAGTGCGCCAATATTACAGTGTAGTTTAGTGCAGGACAAATACTTCCTACTCTTCAACTTCCACAGCAGGTAAAGTGGAAAAAACCCTGAAAGGTGGATTATATGGCAGGATGTAAAAACCTACATTGGTATTTGGTGAACATACTGAGGTTAAATATACCTAAAATAAAAGTCTCTCTGTAAAAGTTAGAATGGGGTTTTCAAAAATGCCCACCACAGTTGGACACGTTACTCCCACTGACTTTCAGTAGGAGCTAGGATACTGAAAGTCACAGGTGCTTTAAAAGTTCCTCCAACTAGTAGAATGGTTCACAGAAACTGATTATTTTTCTTATCAGCATTTCTTTGCCACTCATCACCACAGTATCTGAGAACTTTGCTACATTAATGAATTTATGACCATAAACCCTCTGTGAAGGTTGGTGTGATGTTCTGTACCCCAAAGCAACACTCTGGAACCCCATATTCTCAGGTACAACCATGGAGAAGCCAGACACCGTGGATGGCCCATTAAGGGGAATCCACACTACTAAGGCCTACCCCAGGAATTGTATACAATGGAAACCTCTCAGAAACAGCATGTAAACAATGGAGACTGCTTGACTCATGGCACCGCAAAGGACCTTTCCAAGCTGAATAAGCTATAAAAAGGGGGAAGTGACATCATCGCTTGGCCTCACTCCCTGCACAACTCAACACCTGGAAGCACATCCGGAGAACAAAGACTGAACTGGGGAGGTGGTCCCAGGCTGACGGGAATTTTCAGCCTGTGTATGGAAGATCTGTGACCTTTTTGTATTGTCTGTCAGGGTGAGACACTGCTTGATTCAAATCCTGTCTAATTTATAGAACTCAGATTGCAATTTTACATTTATTTCTTAGGTGACCAACTTTGATCTGTACTCTTTCTACTTATAATCACTTTATCTTTCTGTAGATAATAAATCTGTTATATATTTTACCTAAAACAGTGTGTTGTTTGAAGTTCAAGGGAAATCTGTTCAGGAACAAGGGCTGGTGCATGTCCTCTCCACACCCTAAACTTACACTGTTCAGCCTTCTGATTGGGGCAAGAGGGTACAGCTCTGGGGTCCTAGGTTGGGGAGCTGGCAGGAACTGGCTGGAGCCTCTCTATTGTTAGTTCATGAGTGGCTAGAAGAAGCATTCATGTAACTCAGCTGGGTGTGTGAATGGCTGTGTAAATGCAGGACCTGGAGAGGACTGCAGCTTCTCACAGCATCACAGTGTGAGAGGGAGCCCAGGTTGCTACGCCAGAGGGCTCAGCAGTATCCCAGTTCCAAGTGGTCCAGTAAAAGAGGTTACCTCATCCACTTGTCTCTCAAAATGTATGGATTAAATTACCACAGAAGCCGTTTATTGTAAGTATGCTTTACACCATGTACACTATTCTTACTATGCATGATTCGAAAATGGAAAAAAGCTATAATACAAAATAAAATGTGTGTGGCAGAACACCTTATGCAACAGCTTGAAGCAAAGAACTTTCCATGTTACAGCAGACTGGGAATGCATGGCTCACCATATACAGCACCTGAAATTCTAGATGTTCAACTTTCAGATAAATGAAGTAATGTTTAATCATTGAAAAAAAATCATGGTTTCCTACACAAGTTAGTACACATCTCCCCAGCACAACTCACACACTTTGATCTATTTTGGCCATTAGGGAGCTGTGATGAAATATGCTATAAGTGTCTAGATTGAAATATGCAATTAATCTGTATCCTAAATGTGATTTATGTGCTTGACTTCTAAAAAGGGTATATTAGACTGACAAAAAGGGATCAGACTGTTTTAACAACCTCAGCTAGAGAGAAGATTTCTCAGCAGATCTGCACTTTCATGTCCATATGATGATTGCTGGGTAGATTTCAGTCACCCGTGCATGGAAGTGAAGTGAAATATGTCATGCTGGTGACATAGGTACAGGAGGCCATGTGACCCAGAAGTCTAAGGTGTTCTTTTACAGAGGTCTGTGGGTTTGCATGCAGATGGCTGATGAGTAAGGGTATGATTCTGTCATGGATTCTGTGACTTTCTGGGACCTCCGCGACTTCTTCCGCAGGGGCAGAGCTGCGACACCTGTCAGCTCTAGGACCCCTAGAGTAGGAGCCCCCAGTCAGTCCCCAGGGCCACAGTGCCTGCCCCCAGGGCCAGGGCCGGCCATCAGAGCAGCAGTGCCAAGGCTGAAGCAGTGGCCAGGGCTTGGTAGGCCACGCTGGAACTGAAGCAGTGGCAGTCAGCCCCTGCCACAGGAGCAGCGGTGAGGCTGGAACAGCTGCCAGAGCTCAGCCCCAGCAGCATTCCAACTGTTAGTGCCCCCACCTACCCGACCAGGGTATTTTTAGTAAAAGTCAGGGGCAAGTCAGGGGCTTCTGTGAATTTTTGCTTATTGCCCATGGCCTGCCCCTGACTTTTACTAAACATACCTTGACAGAATCTTAACCTTAATGATGACAACTACCATGACCTGGAACTTTTGCTGTAGTAAATAAGCTCTCATTGATGTAAAATCTAACACAGGCCCTATACATTCTGTTCTCTGGGTTGGCAACAGTGGGACTTTTCCTTGTTTATCTTGAGTTCCAATGTTTTTTTTTTTTTTTTAAAAACAAGTGTACTATGAAGTGGATGGAGTCATTCACCTGTTGAGGAAGATCTTCTTGATGATAGACCTGATCCCTTGTCATAGATGAGGTGCTACGATTATCAAACACACGATAACTACCCTTGGTGCAGTTAAAATATACTGAAGGGCAATCCTCTGTATTGGTAGTGAGATGCTCCCACTTGGAATCTGAGGTATTTCCTGAATGCCAGGTTAATAGATATGTCAAAGTATTTGTCTTGTAGGCCAAGAGCCACAAACTAGTCTTGATGATGCAATGAATGAATTATGGAGACCTTGAATTTTAAACAGCAGATATTTTCACAGAAATGCCTGGTAATTTGAGAGACATCTGCAGACTTGAATATAATATTTTTGATAAATAAATCCATTTTTTTGGAGTCTTTGTATCATCCTTGTGGGCCCTTGTTGTTTGGACTTTCCATGCACGGCCGCCACTACCAGTAATCCAGGAACTGGGTGGATACAGAAATATTCAAATCCCTTGGAGGGAATTGCTAACATCTATCTGCTTTTTTTAGGCATGAATGCCACATATGCTGGAGTTTGCCACACATTTTTTGGCACTTCCAGTTGTCCTATGTTAATAGGCATAACAAGTCTTCCAGGCATGGAGGAGAGCATGATGTCCAGTAACTTGTGGGATTTTAAAATCATCCAGCGGACTAGGAGTGGAAAGCATGCCTGTCTCGTCAAATAAGAAAAACTATAGTGCTACTGGAATCAGTTGCTCTTCTGTTTCCTGCACATATTCTTCCTCACCGTCCTGTTCTTGTTGGCCCAGGCTATGGTACTGAACCAACTAACTTTCTTGAATAGGGCTATGAAGTTTTGTTGGAGAGGGGGAATCTAACCCTGGCGGGACGGACAACAGAAGAAGGCTTCCCAGCTGGTTGCATCATCCAAGAGGCTCAGTAAGGCCAAGACTGCATATGGTAGCAGTAAGAGATCGAGAGCCATGGGGGTGAATAGCATGGTGGATGTTCCCCTTGAAATCCCAGGGATATAGGACAGCTCTTGGATTCGTAGAGCTTGTAAGAGGAAGGTGAATGGGTGGAGGCTGCCTCTCTATTATGCTCAGAAGAGGAGTAAGAAACAAGTACTCTTCCTCTAAAGAAAAGTGAGAGGGGGAAGTTACACTGTCTGGTGTGCTAAGGGTGATCTTGAACCTGAGCAGAAGAGCTCATCAATACTGTAGCAATACTAGCTAGAAGCTGCTCTAACAGCAGACAACAGCAAGGGTGACTCTGGCTGCGCAGTCACCCCAAGATCACTCAATACCAATTCCCATGTTAAGCAACATCCATTATGAGGATGCTACAGTCAGTCAGAATGGTTGAGAAGATCAGAGCAAACCCAAGCCTACCATTATACACAGACTTTTTCGACCACCCAAAAGCGCACTTGTCATCAAGGCACCCGTTGTGGGCCCACTTGCCCTGCACGATCGATGTGGCATGAAGAATGGTCTGCAGCTCACATCAGAAAGCAGTCTTTCACTGACCTGACCATGCATGTATCTGGCTTTGATTTGCCACTGCTCCTGGGCCCTTCTGAACTGATTTTGAACGGGTCAGTGTCAATGTGCAGCCAGCCTTGCACCTAGGGCCAATAAGAGGATCCCACACTCTGGCTTTGGTCAAAGAAAGACAATGTCTCACATCCCTGATGACTATATCTGACCAGATTTGATGATAGCCTGAAGGCTCTGCACTTTGCTGATGAGGCTGCTGCAAACTAGTTTGGCAAGCTCCGCATCCAATAAGACAACTCAATACCAAGAATGTCTTTGGAGCCAGGAGCATCTGCAATATTAGGGTCAGTGCTGGAGTCCTTGTCACAAGGCTTCTTGGCACCAACTGCGCTGATATTGGTACCAAGAGGTCACTACTGGGTGAACTGTGGACCACTGTCTCAGGCCATAGCATGGTTACTAAATGACAAGCCTGTGCTGAGGCATCAGAGAAACATATTTGGGTCCACAAAATGCCTTTTGGCTAAGCGACTTAAAGAGATTTCACAGAGAGGGTGACTCAGGCCTGCATTTACTGTGGGAATGACGTCCTTTCCCATTACTGGGTGGAGGAGGTCTTGGCTGTTCTACTGGGTTTGGTTGTTGAAAGATTTGTTCTCATTGAAGGCTCCAGGAGAAAAAGGTTGAATTTGAGACAGGCCCCTCTTGCTTTCAGGATCTTCTTGGAGAAGGAGCAACAGACTGAGCATCTATCAGGGATGTGATCCTCTCTGAGACAATAAAAAAGCACCCTGTAAGTCCATCACTGAGCAGAATAATCACATCATAGGACAGACAAGTTGTGAATCCCAAGGACTCTGTTTCAGCCATAGCAGCTAAATCCCAGCTTGTCCCCATCTCTAACAGAGAAAGTTGTTTGTTTAAATGCCAACAAGTGAATAAGAGAGAGAGCTACATCAACTATACTAACTAAATAATATAGACAAGTCTAAGAAAAATCCCACAGTGCATACAGTAAACAGCCACTGCAGGGATTCTGTCTCACTGTCACTGGCAGTAAGAAGGAACAGAGATGATTAGACCCTCTATCTCCTTTATGCTCTCAGATGGGGGGCATGGGGGCATGCAGAGTGCAAGCACGACTCCCAGTGAACACTGCTGGCCAAAAGAATCTGATATCACGAGCACAAGGCACATACACATCAAAAGAGGAATCTATGAAGACACCATCAAGAGAAAGAAATACTGTTTCAGACCCCATCTCTGAAGCATCCTGGTTCCTGAAACAAAACAAACAAACAAAAACCCCAACAACTATTGAACAATATGGTAATTGGACCTCGACACCACCAGGGAAGTTGGGGACTTCCAGTGTCCCCGAAAGAGGGGAGAACAGATTGACAAACAGAAGAATCTGGACCGGCTAGGAGAATGTGAATTGGTTCTGTTTTTGTAATTTAAGATGAAAGTCTATTCTACTTATCTTGTAGTAAAGCACAGGATTAGAGAAGACTAAATACTCATGTAGGCAGTTTGTTGTTTTAAAATCCCTTTTTCTTTAATACTCTGTTCAATCTACTAAATAAAAATACTTTGTTTTAAGAAGGCTTTTGGTCAATATCACTAGTCACAGGTCCTGAAGGGAAGAAACACAGGTGCCTGGATTCCAGTCAGCCCTGCAAGGTGATATGTGGTTGGCAGACACAGGGTGGTACACCTGTATCCCAGTCTAAGAGAAATGTAATCACAAGATTCCACCTTCAGACAAGTAAGGGCAAAGGCTGAACATCTGAAGTATGCGCACCTGAAGTATGTGAGACCAGAAGGGAGGCAGAGGTACAGCTAGTCCTGAAATTAGGATAGGAGCATTATAATGGTTCCTTATTAACTAGTCAAGGTACATAAATATGCTATGATTACTACTTTTAAGGGAGAACCATTTCCTATAGCTTTTGAAAGAAAATGAGAGAAAAACCTTTTAAACATAAGACTATTCCTTTTTATTTGTACACACTCTTTAGAAGTTATCTGCACAACTTGGTGTGTTTATTTTTACCATAAGGGAATATTTGTTAAAGACAAGACAAGGGAAAGAAAACAATATACTCTCACATTCTTAGTAAATACAGCCCTCTGCTGCCCAAAGTTGTAAAATTCCCAACATTGGTCATGTTCACCTGTCTAGTGCTGTTATGTACAATCGTACTTGTTCTGCTAAATTATTTTTCATTTTAAAATTGAAATTTTAGGGCAAGGGATAACAAAAGGACTTCAATTTCCTGGCAACTTTGTAGTTGCCAGGAAATTGCCAGTAGACAAGGACATTGAAAATGAAAAGAGTCTAGATGGATAGGTATTACGCAGCCCATCCATTGTGGTACTTACGAGAACCTCACCAAAAATCTGTGTTTAATAATCATCATTTATTTTTTTTAATCAACACTTAGACAAGATGATCATACACATAAAAAAGGCCTCCAAATATAATGCAATGCAAAACAAAAAGAAAAAAACCACATGGTCCATTTGAACTCCCCCTTGATATGAAACACAGAGATAAGAATTGTTAAGAAGTAATTGTCTTCTCATGTATTTTTGACAGAAACTAACATTGGCTTGTGCCAGCATTGGTGATGGTTACAGCTTAAAATGTAAGCAAATATAAGAAACATCAAGAAGAGAAAAATGAATTGGAATAAGATAATACGAAGACCGTAAAAAAGAAATGATATTTAGACTCAGACTCATAGACTTTAAGGTCAGAAGGGACCATTATGATCATCTAGTCTGACCTCCCGCATGATGCAGGCCACAAAAGCTGACCCACCCACTCCTGGAATAATTAATTCTCTCCCTTGACTCAGCTGCTGAAGTCCCCAAATCATGATTTAAAGACTTCAAGTCGCAGAGCATCCTCCAGCAAGCGACCCCTGCCCAGCAAAAAACCTCCAGGGCCTCTGCCAATCTACCCTGGAGGAAAATTCCTTCCCGACCCCAAATATGACGATCAGCTGAACCCCGAGCATGCGGGCAAGATTCTCCAGCCAGACCTTCCGGAAAAAGTTCTCTGTAGTAACTTTTAATATCCCATCATTGACCATTGTTACTAATTACCAGCGATGGCACGTTATTGACCTGTTGACTAAAATCACGTTATCCCATCAAACCATCCCCTCCATAAACTTATCAAGCTGTTTAATCTGTGGATCCAACACATGGTACCCTTCAGGTATTAAATAAGGTTATTAACACAGATTGAAGCTTACATCAGAAAAGACTAGAAAAATATCACTACCAGATTTGATCATATTCTGCAGTTAGAATATTTAAATCTGTTATTAAATTTTGTTATTAATTTCTCTATTTGGGAACAATACATTGGGAGATTATCAAGTGCCAGTCAGTAACGTAAACAAATTTAAATATCCAATTTTATACCAAATTACACAGAATCATTCCTGATAAGCACACTAGATCTTCAGACTTTCCTCTCCTATAATGAATTATCTTACTGCCTCTTTTTCATTTGTGTTGGAGGCTTCACACATCTTCTCCTTCTATTATGGAAGGCCCCAATCTGAGGTGGCATGTGGGAGATGGAGGAGAGTACCAAAGCCAAGCCTATGGGTTGGATCAGGACCGGCTCCAGGCACCAGCTTAACAAGCAGGTGCTTGGGGCGGCCAAGGGAGAGGGGCAGCACCTGCAGCAATTCAGGGGCGGCAGGTCCCTCACTCCCTCTAGGAGCGAAGGACCTGCCGCTGAACTGCCGCCGCCGATCGCGGCTTTCGCCCCCCACCCCACAATTGCAGCCACCGATCGCGGCTTTTTTTTTTTTTTTGCGCTTGGGGCGGCAGAAATGCTGGAGCCGACCCTGGGTTGGATAGGAGAAGAAGAGCATCCTCTGTCAGCCTGTGATAAAGGGGATTGGGAGTGCACTGTGTCTAAACTATGGTAAAAGGGTTAGAAGGAACACCATACTGCAGACTACAGTAACGAGGGTCCACTCCTTGTCCTCCCTTCTCTCTTCCAGTTTACTGTTTGTTACAATCGCTGTTGCATCTTGTCTTAAACTGAATTGTAAGCTGGGATGTGGGGGCCAGGCTAGTGCATCTGCACAGCACCCAGCAGAACCAGGCCCCAGTCCTGACTGAAGCCTTTAGCTGCTACTGCAATCAAAACACCACATTGGGGTATAAATGATTGGTCTCTTGTTTAAATACATGTTTCAATTTACAGACAACAAATTCTGAGAGATAAGCAAGCAGCTTAAGCATTACAAACATGCAAGAAAGTGGGATTCTTGTCTGGAAGGTGGAATTTGTAGTTTTTTGAACATGCTGCACCAAGTGGAATTGCCATATTATATGCTATAAAGAAGACACATAATGAAAATAACCATCATAGAGGGCACTTGTTTATCACCCCCATTTATTACAATCATCAGTTCTAACACATTTTTTAAAAAATTGGTTCAATCTAGTACTCTGACCTTATGCTTATCCCCCTGCATCTATGTTAGCTGGATGTCTGCCTAAGCAACCTTTTATTAGCATATGAAAATATTATGTTCCTACTGAGACAATCCCAACTTTTTCCATCACATCCAACAAGTTTCCCCTTCACCGACTTATTCCCCACTAAAAGTCACACACAGACAAATTACAATGTGGCTTTTTCAATATTCCTTTATTCATCCAACATGTATTTAAAAGCTTATATATTCAAATGTTTCTAATGTGCTGTTCATCCAATAAAAGGCAGAGAATGACATTATAGAAATGCTAACAAAGATGTATTGAAATTTAAAGACAGAGGCAGCGAGACAAAGAAAAGAGAATTCAAGTTTTCTAATTAAGTGCTAGCAGCATGATTTTCAGAAGTGCTAAAGCACATACAAATCCCATTGAGATATAGATGCTCAGTGCCTTTCAAAATAAGGTCATGGGTATCTAAAGCTGCAACATGGTGGAAAAATGTGCACCTTATAATTTAATTTCTTAGACAGAAAAAGTAGTGTAAGATTTACTCCACTGATCAGACCCACAGTGATAATCTAATTCCATTTTCTGGAAATAGAGAAAGCTAAACTTGTTTGTTTTGAATTATAAAAAAACAAAATAAAAGGAAACAACATTGGGAATACCGCCTTGCTGTTTGTGACCAATTAAGCAAAAATGACAAAAGATGTTAGATATATATAAACTTGACTCTTAACAAGTGTGTTTCTCAGGTTTTGTTAATATTTGCATTGAGTAAAAGTCTGTGCTGAAGCAAATTATACCCTGAATGTATATCTTCCCTCTCTCTTTCTTCAATTTCGCAGTGACCCACAACAAGACCATTTTATAGAAAATCATCAGGAATATTTCCAGATTTTCAGAAGCAGACCTTTTAATAAAAGGTGATATACATGTGAGAGATGTAATGAATGGACCTTAATTTCTTGGTCTCAGTTACTGAATACAGGTAAGCATTCCAAAAAATGAATATTGCACCCATAGGGCAGGAATCATAATCCATTTATTTACAGATCTCTTAATTTTTAATATTAAGCCTATTACACTGATATCTAAGTGCAAATCTTGGAGCAAGATTATGCTTCTAGTACTCTTAAAAGGAAAATTAATAGAATCTTAAGTATTGGACCTCTTGATCCAATCCAGGATTAAATCATCCATAAAAGATGGTTACCTTTCATAGCTGTTGTTCTTCGAGATGTGTTGCTCATGTCCATTCCATTGTAGGTGTGTGTGCTCACCCCATGCACTGGTGCCGGAAGTTTTCCCTCAGTGGTATCTGTAGGGGACCAGCGCTGGTGCCCTCTGTATGTGCCGGTATAAGGGGAACTGTTGGCTCCCCACTCCCTCAGTTCCTTCTTGCCAGAACTCCGACAGAATCATGTCATGGAATGGACATGAGCAACACATCTTGAAGAACAGTTATGAAAGGTAACTGTATTTTCTTCTTCGAGTGCTTGCTCATGTCCATTCCATTGTAGATGACTCCCAAGCAATACCATTGGAGGCGGGTAGGAGTTCATGGACATGTCGACTGCAACACAGCTCTGCCAAACCCAGGTCATCTCTGGCTTGCTGCATGATGGTGTAATGTGTAGTGAATGTGTGGACCGAAGACCATGTCACAGCCCTGCAAATGTCCTGGATTGGGACATGCGCCAGGAAGGCAGCCAAAGATGCCCGAGACCTAGTCGAGTGAGCCTTCTCTGTTGGTGGGGGCACAGCCCACACCAACTGGTAACAAGTATGGATGCAGGTGGTGATCCAATTCAAAATCTTCTGAGAGGACACCGGAAGGCCCCTCATACTGTCCACTATTGTGATAAAGAGTTGGGTTGATCTGTGGAAGAGCTTAGTGCGCGCCAGCTAGAAAACCAGGGCACGCCTGACGTTTACAGTGTGCAGCCGCCTCTCCTCATTGGTCATGTGAAGCTTTGGACAGAACACCGTGAGGAAGATATCCTGGTTGACATGGAAGCGCGACACCACCTTTGGCAGGAAGGCCAGATGGGGCCACAGCTGGACCTTGTCCTTGTAGAATACCATGCACGGGGCTCAGAAGTGAGAGCTTTAATCTCGGAGACACGTCTCACCAAGTTAATAGCTACAAAGAATGCAACCTTCCACGACAAGTGGAAAAGGGAACAAGAAGCCATAAGCTCAAAGGGCAGACCCATGAGTCTGAAGAGGACCAGGTTGATGTCCCAAGGGGGAACTGGGTCCCAGACCAGCAGAAAGAGTCTTTCAAGGCCTTCCAGGAACCTGATCGACATCTCATGCAAGAACACCAATCTACCCTGGATGCAAAGGATGGAAGGACGATATGGCTGCCAAGTGCACCTTGACTGAAGAGGAGGCAAGACCTTGGTGCTTTAAGTGAAACAGGTAATCCAGGATGGACTGCAGAGATGACTGGGTCGGGGAGATATTCCACTCCGATGCCCAGAAGAAGAAATGCTTCCAGTTTGCCAGGTAAATTGCTCTTCACCCTTAGATTCACAGAGATTATGCAAAGTGCAGCATGCAGTTATGACCATGGGAATATTCTCCTCATTAAGGTCTCTAACTTGCCATAAAGGCAATGCCAGCGCGCCTTTAATCTGCCAAAGGCACATTCAATTGTCATCCGGCACCTACTCAGCCTGTTGTTGAAACGCTCCTTACTGATGTCCAAGTGTCCCATGTAAGGTTTCATGAGCCAGGGCTGTAAGGAGTAAGCCGGGTCTCTGAGGATCACTATGGGCATTTCCACATCCCCCACTGTAATCTTGTGGTCTGGAAAGAAAGTCCCCATTTGCAACTTTCTGTACAGGCCAATGTTCCTGAAGATGCGTGCATCACGCACCTTTCCAGACCACCCCACGTTGATGTCTGTGAAATGTCCATGGTGATCCACAAGTGCCTGCAACACCATGGAGAATTACCCCTTCCTATTGATGTACTCTGTTGCAAGGTGGTCTGGTGCTAAAATTGGAATCTGTGTGCCATGTATCACACCTCCACAGTTAGAGAAACCCATCTCTGCAAAGCCATTCACTTTTTCACACACATTTCCCAGAGTTACGGTTCTTTGTAGCAGGATGCGATTTACTGCCCTGCACACTTGCATTAATGCAGCCCCAACGGTCGACTTCCCCACTCCTAATTGATTTGTGACTGACCGGTAGCAGTCTGGAGTCACCAGCTTCCAGACAGCGATTGCCACATGCTTCTCTACCAAAAGGGCAGCTTTCAGTCTGGTGTCCTTGAGCCACAGATCTGAGGGCAGCTCAGCACACAGTTCCAGGAAGGTGGCTTTACGCATCCAAAAGTTCTGTAGCCACTACTCTTCATCCCACACCTGCATGACCATGCGATCTCACCATTCAGTGCTGGTTTCCCTAGCCCAAAAGTGATGGTCTACCCTATGCAGCTGCTCTGGAAATGCCAAAAGCAGGGTAAAGTTGCTGTTATCCATATCGTGCAGAATGTCGGGCACCTGCGAGTCTTCCTCTGTCAGTAATTTCATGATTAACTGCACTGCCATCTGCAGTGTCCTCATGACACTTAACAGAGCATAGGAGAGAAGTGTGGGATCCATCCCTTCTCACTCCAGATGCCAGGGTGCACAGGAAAGAATGGCCATTGAAAAAAATGGTACGAAAGAAAACCAGAAGCCAATGGAGGGCTGGGACACAAAGCAATGCATGTCGGGACATTTAGCACAGTCTCAAGATGCGCCGCCATCCGCTCTGTCTTCCTACAACACCTAGCGACAGAAGGTGTCGCCCTGCACTGTGGGATACATACCCAGAATGCATTGCTCACACTGTCGATGATGGTGCCCCCAATGTGGATGTGATCTGTCGACAGAGAGGGCTAGCGTGAACAAGCTTTTCCGATTTTTATTAAGTCAACTTTTGGGTGTCGATATAAGTGTAGTTGACAAAACTTGGTAGTCTAGACAAAGCCTTAGTCTCTTTGTATCTCTTTGATCCTTGGCCTCTAGGAGGGCAAGATTTCTAGGCATAGGCAAGGGATCCCCAGTGCTTAGCTTAGATTAGCCCTAAAGGATATATAGAGTTTGCTTAGCATAGAAGTTTAAAAAAAGAAATAGAAGCTTAAAAATGGAACTCATTTGTATGTATATCTGTTTACCTGCTTTAACCTTGTAAATAATTCTCTTATTTTCTTTTTCTTGTTCATAAATCTTTAGGCAGTTTATTAAAGCTTGAAGGAACTACAAGGAGGCCAGAAACTCTGTGCTCTCACAGTACCTGTTCCCTCTGACTCCCACCCACAGTGTGTCCCAGGACCCGAGGAGGTATACATTAGAATGTTAATGCAGCCTGGCACTACAGTCAGTTAATCCATTCCCAGATAATCAGTATTTAAAATCTGAAACCAAAAAGGCATAACTTCAAAGAGTCTACAATTTCAATTAATCACATGGATAATGAAGCCATACAAACTACAAATGGAGGTTAATTCTCCCCTTTTGTACAACTCTTACTAGCATTAATTGGGACTTATGCAGATTCAACAATGTGAAATATCCTCCTCCTGGTCCAATACTGCAAATACTTTATCACAGCACAATCACAGAACCCTCTGGCCCCAATCCTGCAAGCTTGGGCAATTTACTTAACTCTTCCAATTCAGCATCTTAAATGTGTAATCTGCACAATGGCTAGACTGTAGCTTTAAAAATGGAAAGCATCATGTTAAAAACCTTAACTTTTAAAAAGCAAAATTTCCTTACTTTTAATATAACCATGTTAGTTTACAAAGACTAGATTTTTTTTTAACTCATTATGTTATTTGACCTTGGGCAACAACAACAAAACTCAGACTGATTAGTTTCCCTTTTGTTTCTGTTGCAAACACTGTAGAGAAATATTTGTTTTTAAAAAATAATGGCAGTTATTTCTACAGGATTTTGTTTTTGTAAAAGTCAGGTACATTGTACATAAGTTAAATTTGCAGCCAAAATGTACTTTATAGTGTCTCCCCTTAAATCATGTTTCCAAACAGAGTATCAAGCCTCATTTTCGATCTCTGGTCAGTCTTTCCCACTCACTCGCATACCATTCCTCCTTTTGTTATGGTTATAAAGTTTAATATGTACAGTTCTATATGAAACATTTCCAATATTAGACATTTAAAAAATCTAGATTTATACAGATGTTTATTAGTGTTGAACAGAAATCACAAAAACAACTGCTGCCAAGTGCAGAAAAAGAACTATCTGAATTAAGTTCATAAGTAACAACCAAGTCCTCATATCAGAACATTTGTGACCCTGGAGCCTGGAGTCAAAAATCACGCCAACCCAAATCAGCTGTTGCCATCTGACTGACAGTACTTATATATTCAGGTTCAGTTTATCCTTATCCTACTTACATGCAGTTGAAAGGTAACAAAGTACAGGGAGTTTTTCTTTATTGTGCTCCAGAGAGAAATATAAATCAAAATCAGTCATTTCTTCCTTAACTTTTGCTTCCATATACTGCATTATATAACTGTATCCAGAGAGTGTGTGTGTTTTGTTTTCCTTGCAAATACATCCACCAGCTCCTTCTATGGTCAGGTAAGCAACTGAAATAGATTAATGCTGAATCTATGCCTACAAAACGCATGCTTTGCAGTGTAGGAATGCTGGTATAGGATACCAGCAAAGCACTCCTAATATGGTGTATCGCAATTGTATGGCAAAGCTGTGCTTTGTGCTAGTATAATAAAGCCATCGACTGATGAATGAAAAACTCTACTGGTAAAAGCTCAGAAACAATCCTAGGGAATGAAGGAGAGAAAAGGAGACAGGAAACACATGGCTGCTGGAGGACAGAAGCGGGGTAAAGAGACAAGAAACTCAAGGTTTCTGCTGATGGGTCACAGAGTGTTTTTTGTTTGTTTGTTTTTTTAAAACAGTTTTAAAACCCCTAACAGATCAGGTTTCTCTCTCTCGTGCACACGCACACACACTCTCTCTCTCTCTCTCTCTCTCTCTCTAAATCAAACTACATCAGTGCGAAGTTAGTTTAGTTGGGAGAAAGAGATATTATATTATGCCGCACATCTTTAAACTTCAAGTGACTTACAGTTTTTTCCTTCCCTAATACAGCTAGAAAGTTGGAACCTGTCCTTAGGGTGTCAAACTGTGAATATATACATTGTATAAAACACAGCAGTGCCTGAGTCAACAAAACAGAGGATTTAACTATATTTTAAATCTGTAACATTGGAAAGGCAGAGGGCTCTTTTTGACTTTATTCTTATTAATCCCCTCTCTCATCTCATGTTCTACATGTAACAGGACAAGTGAATTGGCCAGTCAGTGTTCTTGAGAATGAACTTCCAAAATAAGCAACTATAGCAACATCTGAACAGGACTTATCCAATGTCAAATTTGAGGGCACACAGTAAGAATTTGGCACATGGAACCTCTTTGAATTGACCTTTCAAGGGGGCAGTGCAAGTCCTAGCACTGAATAAATACTTTTATTAATTGAAAATTACAATAAAAATAACTTTTATTCGGCTACGAAGAGGGAATCTCCATCAATTCATACTACAAGTGAACTTTTGTGTTTCTCTGAATGTAAAGCCAAAAGATGGTTAAGCTGATCTTCCTGATGCCACTTCTGATACCGTCTCAAAACTGCATCTATCACCAATGGGAAGTCTGAGGCATTTTAGGCCACAACCTGGGTGGCAGGACTTGCTCTGTTCCCACTGCTAGAAAAACAGCAGGTTTCCCTGCCAGCTCCTCCAAGGAGATCAGATTGGAGAGAGGGAAGAATAATGAGTCAGCCCACTTTGGTACCCTCCTGAATTCTTTAGGTGAGGATAGGAAGTTGTAGACCCCCCAGCAGAGGACCTCTAAGTTGAGGGGGAGAGAAAATAGTGGATTCAAAATTCTATGGTTTTGTTACTATACCAGCACATTTTGCAGGGGTCATTTCAAGTTCATTTGGAGTTTTCAGGAGTGCATGAACTTGCAATAGAGTTCAACATCAGGGTGTGATCTCTGGTGAAATATGCCAATTTTAGTTCACTGCTACTGAAAGTGGCAGTAGGTTTCACACGTCCCTAATGATTAACTACTGAGTTAATACACTGAGAAACTACTTATGATCCATACTGAATACTCATTTAAAGTTACTTTTCCTTGCCAGGAGGTGGCCTTGTTGTACAGTAAATACTGAAGGTGAGCAGTTTGTTTTCTTTTTAAGAAAGAAACCCCTACAGTTCCATGACTGCTGGCTGATGTCAGGCTAATTCAAAATTAAAAGCTATATTCACTAATTTGCTTTCTCCAATCTCATAGTTTACATTAGTTTAATAACTGTGATAGGAGATTTACAATTGTGTTCCCAAAAGGAGCTTTGATGAGAATATTTATGATAGCAGATTACTCCGTTTAATTCAAATTTGTCCTTGAAAACATAGTCAGTATACTTATTGCTATCAGAAACTCGAGCACTATCCTTGAAACAGAACAAGAGACATTATGCTATTAAATGCATAGTGAGCCAAATTAAATAATTGGAATTGCCATATGGGATCAGATCAGTGATTCATGTAGTCTACTACCCTGTCTGACAGTGGCCAAAGCCTGGCACTTCAGAAGGCTGTGTAAGAAGTCCAAGGCTGAAAAAGCTTGCCCATTGGGGATGTTTGTTCCCAAACATGCACCCCATCAGCACTAGCGGCAGGTTTGGATAATTTTTGGTTGTGCCCAGAACGGGCCCAAGTCCCCCCCACCCCCACCTGCCTAAGGCTCTGGGAGGGAGTTTGGGTGCTGAAGAAGATTCGGGCAGGAGGGGATGTGGGCTCTGGGAGGGAGTTTGGGTGCTGGGTGCGGGCTCTGGGGTAGGCCAGGGGGTTGGGCTGTGCAAGTACCTCACACAAGTCAGAAGTACACATATTTCTGTCTCTCCTCACTGATATTAGCACAGCCTAGTCTATATGCATTTGTTATCATGGAGCAACTAAATCAAAAAAGTGGGTTTTGCATATGACTGTGAGAGATTTGAGGGCATCCTGAAGCAGGAGTGCTGGAAGCTCCCTAGAAGTGTGGAAGGGTCACCAGCACCCAGCTTCCTTGTGTTGCTTTTAGGATTTCCAGTTATATGAAAATTTAAAAAACGGATGATACAGAGTTGTCATACCCACACAGGGAAAGATGTGAAAGACAGTACCAAATATATTTCTAAAACTCTCTAAAATGTTTTTCAAATAGTAGTTTTCCTGTAAAATGTGTGCAATGTACAAAATTATAATGATGCATTATAAAGATTTTATTGGCCCTTATTTGGGGTGATCTTTGTAACTCACAAGTGCCTATGTCACTAGTGACTAATGCCATCATCTCAAACAGATGCCAGTAAAGCCTTTATACCACAATACACAACCAGATTTCCTCTCTGTATTCAATACTTCACTGTTTAACAATCAATTTTCACAATATTTCTGATTCAGTTTAGCCAGGGCCAGATTTTCACTAACCAATTTCACTTGCTGTTAAGAGCTAAACATTTTTGTACAGAAAACGTAAGTGAAGGAAATAAAGTCAACTTAAAAATCAAGTTACACCAACCTTTTGATAGCACTTTGCAAATAGTTTCACTGTTTTGTCTGTATAGGATCCCTATTTCTTCAAATCTTTCAGAAAGCACCAGGGGAGGAGAAAATTCTTTAAGAGATACTTCTACATGCCACTATGGTAGACTGAAGTGCAGTAGAATCTAGATGACAAGATTATCTTCCATGGCATTAAAGCATTAAGACTGAGGACAAAATTTAACTGTGTTATAGCAATGCAAACTACTTTATTTCAGTGGGTTGTATAGACATACTAGAGGAGCAAAAACTGGCCTCTTTACTTTAATCATCACTAAGATTAAGATTTTGCCAGGGATATTTTTAGTAAAAGTCATGGAAAGGTCACGAGCAATAAAGAAAAATTTACAGAAGCCCGTGACCTTTCCAAAAAATATCCCTGACGAAATGGGGAGTGCAGCTGCAAGGTCCCTGCACCGCTCTCAGTGACTAGGCAGATCTGGGTTTCCCCCACCGCACTGGGTGGCCAGGAGCTCCAGGGGGTCCCCCCCACCATCCTGGAGCAGTGAGGGGCTGCCTGCGGTGGCTGGGAGCTGCAGGGGGCCACCTGTCGCCTCCCGGGGGACCTTGCAGTTCCTGGCCACCGCGGGCTAGTCACAGAGGTCATTGGAAATCATGGAAAAAAATCATAGTTTTCATCATCACACCAACCAGCAATTTGACCAACATCTTAACAATTAGTTCCTTGCCTGTATAGGCATTATGTATTCCCTAGTCCACAGAGGAGACAAATCTGTTATATCCCACACTGCAAAGCTTGATTTTTAGCTCAAATTGCAGACTGAGGGCAGGTCTACACTTAAAATGCTGCAGCGGTTTTGTAGGGCTTCAGCGAAGAAGACCTCCCATCAACATAGCGCAGTCTACACCAGGGGTTAGGTTGTATAACTGCGTTGCTCTGGGATATAGATTTTTCACACTCCCAAGCAATGTAGTTATAGCAATGTATTTAGACCTGGCCCAAGAGACTTTCAGCTCTGAAGTTTCCCAGTGTCAGCCAAGATGGCAGCCATCACATATAGTCTCGGGAGACCATTTTCAGAGCAATCTTTACATTTCCATGAAAAATACCTTCTCAAGTTTTCCTCAGTTTGCTATGTCACTAAGATGGGAAGAAGAGATATTTTTAATGATCTGTAGCACTTGGATTTTTAAAATCCTTTTTCTGTATCAAAGCAACAGACCATTGCAACTTTTCAACATTTCTCTTGACACTTCAGACACTGCAATGCATTTGGTCCTCTCTCCCTAATCTTTGTGAACATTCCACTTACCTGGTATGTCAGAGTGATGAAAAACATAATCGCCATGCCCATGCATTTAAAAACAAAATACCACTCAGAGCTGTTTAAAAGTGGTGTCAGCTTTTACCTGCAGAGAACTTGCCATAATAAACTGAAACCAATGATGAATTTCACAAATGTTTGCTTTGTCTCCCTAGGTTACTCATGTGTATAATAGGAAAACAAAAGCATATAAAGTGAGAAAAAGCAGTAGTACATTATATAGTCATAATTAAACTTATAAAAATGCTAAAAGAGATCTAATGCAAATGCATATGAGTTGAAATATAACTAAGGCTACGTCTTCACTGGGGGGGGGAAATCGATTTAAGATATGCAAATTCAGCTACGCGAATAGCGTAGCTGAATTCGATGTATCTGAGCCGACTTACCCCGCTGTGAGGACGGCGGCAAATTGACTGCTGCGGCTCCCCCATCGATGGTGCTTACTCCTACCTGCGCTGGTGGAGTACAAGCTTCGATTCAGGGATCGATTGTCGCGTCCCGACGAAACGCAATAATTCAATCCCCGAGAGATTGATTTCTACCTGCCGATTCAGGCGGGTAGTGAAGACGTAGCCTAAGGAAACAAATACTGGTCTCAAGCACAGACCTAGAGAACAGAACCTAGAGAAAGAAATACCTGTCTCCCAGCCTGGACACAAGGAATAAAGCACCTGCAAAGACCGACAGCTAATATAGTCTATGGGTAGCAACAGAGGCTATAGTTCCCTATGCTGAGTTTTGGGCCCAAGGATCCATGCTGTGTGTAGACCTACTCATAAGACCACTCAGTCATCCCTGCCCACATTCGCACACACTTTCGCCTCTTCCTCAAGCACCCAATCAAAGCACAGGAGGATTGTGGAGTTTCCCAGCACAGGCTTTCAGGAGCTTGTCTCCCCCAGACCCCTGCCAGTGGAAATATTCTGGGTACAGAATTCAGCATTTCTGCTACATTTCAGACCAAGCATGCTGACTGGTGCGGTATCTCAGAATTAGGCCCTGTGTGTCAAACAATTTTCTTTCTTTCTTTGGGAACCGGTCAGGATTCACATCCAGAGTCAGTAAATGCAAGCTGTACAGGGTTTTCTAAAACAGGAGGATTAAACATATGTTTAAACTTATTTGCCTCTGGGAGCTCTTTTCCTGTTATAAAGCCCATTTTGTGCATGTGAGACACTAAGGTCAGCAACTGGATTGCCCTCATATTAACCATTTGAGCACAGTCTCCTTTCTTGCCATTTCTGGATATGTGCTGCAGAAAATCATACATGAGTTATCTGCTCCAGGCTCTGTGTCTGCTCTACTGGATCTTTATCCATTTCCTGATTAGCTTTCAGGATTTTAGTCCCAATACAGCTGTTTGCATTGTAATAACTCTTACAATACAGCTACTCCATTGAGCAACACATGAACAAGTTAGGTGACAGGGATGTGGGCTTGGATTTTTTGTGTGTTGTTTTTAGTGTTCTTTCTAAGTAGGCACATTTCCATCTTGTCTTATTAAAATATTGTCCATTTACTACAGTTATCCTAGAATTTTGTGTGCATTTTCTTTGTCTTCTCCAGACACTTCCCCACCTTTGCAACAAAACATAACTGGAAATCAACTAATTCAAGGACTTTTGTATAAAAAAGAAACAACACTCCATATAAATCATCAAGAAGATTGAATCTGCAAATTATGGTTTTATCATCCCTTGTGCAGACATTCTGACCCATATATCCTTCAATCACTATGCATCTTTTGTGCATCTGCAGTAAAACTGCACTTAAGTAGTTTTCTTCAAAAAGTGAGCCATCCTAGCAAAAAGCCGATAAAAGCAAATTATGGAAGAAGTGTTGTTATGCATGTTTCTGTTTCATAGTTTTCTAATCATGGAATGCAGTTTTTTCTTCAACAGTTAGTAGCTGGTAAAGGTTGCAATATTAGTACGATGACTTCAGCTCATTTTTAATTAAATGTAACATGTCATGAATACGTACGTCCTCAAATCAAGCTAGAGTTCAGTCGATTTGTCATAGCTCATCCAAAGAGAAATATTCAATGTGGTGTGAAGGAATTTAGCACCACTAGTGCATCATCATTAAAAGGAAATGTGTGACTAAATCCCAATGCATTGTGCTAAGTATCTACGATGCTGTCTGAGTACCACTTCTTTGCGAAGAAGCATATCCTCATCTGCCCTTCAATATGTATCTATTATGTACTTTCAACTGTCACTCACAGGTATTTTGAACCCACATGTCTTTACACTACTACTTCCATTTTTTTAAAATGTAGAACCACAAAAGTAAAACTGTCCATGAAAAACTTCCTTGTGCTTTAACTATTGTCACCACAATATTTATAAGTTACACCTCTACCTCGATATAACGTGACCCGATATAACACTCCAGTGGATCAAAGCAAGTTCAATATAACGCGGTTTCACCTATAACATGGTAAGATTTTTTGGCACCCGAGGACAGCGTTATATCGAGGTAGAGGTGTACTACTTTATTTTTGTTGTGCCTAAGATGTTTTGAAGTTCATATTAAAACAAACAAAAACAAATACAAACAAACAAAAAGAACCCCCTCTAGGCTCTGTAACTAACACCCTCCTAAAGTTACAGCTAAACAATTAACTTAATTTAAGTGGGTGTAAAACACTAACATTCTGTTTTGATAGTTGTGCCCCAGGGACTGCTTAATGCCAACTGGCAGAGGGCATAAGGGGTGTATAGGGATTTACAGGATCCCGTGTCTGATGTCTATATAATAATGCACCTAAGGGTGGCATGTGAGGTCTCTACAAACAGGCAGACATACTGGTCATCTTAGTCACTGTGAAATGTATGTACAGGTAACTTCTTAGATATTATGTATTTATACTGGAAATTATGTTCTTAAAGACCTTGAAATTAAAAGCGGGTCACCAGGAGGTCACCAGCCTCAGACAGACAGTGTTCAGGCAGGGGACAGGAGACACTTATCTCTCTTTGTCTGGTCAGGTGTGTATTATAGCTCTCAGAAGATAAGCCCATCCGCAAGCAGAGCCAGATGCAGATTAAAAGACTGCAAGGTCAACAAGAAAAGGAGGCCACAGGGAAGAACAATCAGCAGGAAGTGTCCTTGTTTATGAACAACAATCAAAGGACTGTTGAGAGATATATCTGGGCTTTCAAAGAGACAGAGGGGGATCTTTCCACTGAGGAGGCAAGAGGACAGTGTGAACAGAAGATCACAGCCAAGCCTGGCTGTCATATGCTGGAAGAATTTTGGGTAAGCTTTTGTTCTATATGACATGACATTAACTAGTTAAGTAAATTAAGGCTCTAGAACGCATGTTATGATTTTATTTTATATGTAACCATTTGTTTCCATTAATTCTACTTGCTTCTTCTCAAATGTCTGTTCTTTATTAAATAAACTTCTTCTTGCTTTTACTATAAACATATCTAAGTGCTGTGTATTGAGCAAAGTGGTGATCCTAAGGTGTAACTGGTAAACTGCTCTGTACTATTCCTTTGAAAGCAGGGGAGCTATGAACTGCGTGAGTGTCCAGTGGAACAAGGGCTGAAAACTCCAGAGGGACGCTCGGAGTGCTCAGGGGTTGAACTCTGCCTATCCTTTATGTGTAAAGAGAAAGCAAGGCCTCCGGAGGCCTGGAAGGTAGTGCTTGTGTTGCCAGAGGCTGGTGGTACTGGGGAAACTGACCCACAGCAGAGACATGACATCTAATTTGTTCTTCTGTAAATCACTACACAAGGAGTAGGACAACACAGCATCAGGCCCATTAAATGTATGAAGTAAACTGTAAAAATTATATATAATCCACATATACTTTGCAGTAAATTAAGTCCCTTTGCAACCAGCACTTGTTGTTCTTATGCACCAAGAGCCTCTAGTAGCTCAAGATTTTGAGACGGTAGAAAATCATCAAGCATAAAGAAGCAATTAATGTCTGGGTGGACACCCAAATAGTTTAACAGTAGGTAGAGAAAAGCTTCTTTAACTTCAACCTATACCTATAAGTAACTTTCTAGTAACTAGTTTTTCACTGTTGTTGTAATTGGATTGATTGGGTTTTCTACCACCAATTTTGTGATTGAATTTTATACTGGTGGAAGCAAGGGTCTCTGAACTGCTTCTAGCCTGTTACAGGGCAAAATGATTCTCTTACCCAGGACCTACTTTTAGTCATGAGGCAAGGGAGTAAGACTCCACATGGAGAAGCAAACAAAGAGGGTTTTTTTCTGCATATTCCTTTCTGACTGAGCATTTTCTGCCAACTTGAAATATGCAAGTGGAACCCAAGTGCTCTACCATATATGGATCACATCTGCTGTAGAAGGAAAATGAACAGGAATAAGTGCTGAATGTTGAGAGGTTGCAATGACAGTTCAGATGTGTTAGGGGAAACTGTAGTCCTCCTGGGGGCAGGAAGAGAATGCAGATGCTGAGTAGGGAGATGGAAGATGAGAACCAGCCAATTACAGCTTGAAGAGAGATGGGGAGCCAGTCAGACTCCTCCCCCCACCCTCCCCCCACCCCAGCTGTTGGCTGTAGTAAAGGGAGTGGAACTGATAGACATTCTTATTGAAATATTGATGGCCTGCTAGATATTGGAGAACAAGAATGTGGATTAAAGCAAGGTGCTGAGGTTAGAGAATAGCAGGGGAGGTGAGAGCAAGGGAGAGATCAGCAACTGTAGGTTTGTCTCAGTGCCAGGGCCACTGCTTCCACTAGGTGACTCTAGGCGGTCACCTAGGGCGGCAGGATTTGGGGGGAGGCATTTTGCCGTCCTCGGCGAAAATTCGGCCGCGGGGGGTCCTTCCACTCCGGATCTTCAGTGGCGGGTCCTTCACTCGCTCCGGGACCTGCCACCGAAGTGCCCTGAAGATGCGGAGCGGAAGGACCCCCGCCGCCGAATGCTCAGAGGAGGAGCACTGCCACCTAGGGCAGCAAAAACCCTGGCGCCACTCCTGCTCAGTGCTACTAATTACAATGGCAGGGTGAGGCTTTCCTATTTCAGCAGCTACTACTCCCATACTGGGCATATTATCCAAGCCTTTTCATGAAAAGAGAACTTCAGAAGTATTCCATAGATAACTTTTTGGACAGGGGTGGGTAATGGTGGCCCTGCCACTGTTTCCTCCCAGCTACATCCCAAGGTCAGATCCAGGGTCAGATCCAGGGTCAGCAGTGGGAAGAAGCAGACAGACATTTATGTGCCTTTACAGTAGAAGAAGCATGATGCAACAAGCAAGCTGTGCTCCTTCTGTTAAATCTAACAGAAACTGATGCAAATCGTGCTTAGATGAGCTGGGGCGAAGAAGAGTTCCTATATTTGGTGCGACATTTTTTCATTTGAAAACAGTTTTCTGCAAGATTGGGCTGATTGACAGGGAACTTGAGTTTACTCTGATGTTTGAATCTTCCCAACAGAAGAAAACAGACACTTAATTTTTGTAATCATAACTCCAAATTCTCAGAATGAAGCAAAAGTCACTAAAATTAAGGAACTACAAATATTTCACAACTGCAGTTTTTTCTTGTGTCTAATATTAAAATTGATGGAGGTGTTGGCACTGATGGCACAGATCTCATTATCTGAGGTTAGTGGCATAAGAAAGCTCTGAATTTTAAAGACCAAATTATTATATTTATGAAAATCATGAACATATGTTTACTGTATTTAAAATGAGATAAGCGAGCCTCAGTCAGATCTGCCTTTCCCCATCCAGTTCATTGGCTCAACCAAATTCAATCAGAGTCTTGGCATCATTCACTGAAAAAAAAAGCTGTTACATCAACCAGAAAACTTGTTTTGCCTGGAAGAAGTTTCCTATCAGATTGAGCCAACAGTCAAAATTATATAACTCATAATGTCTCCACCCATTTAAAAAAAAAGGACTTATCAGATTAAAAACATTTTGTACAGTGCTGTATAGAACTAGTACCAAATGGTACATTTTCTGTGCAATATTTTACAATGACACATCAAAATGGTTATATGACAGTAAATGGTCCAACAGAAAATACTACATAAAGAACTGATCATTCAAATGAATCCCAATACGCTAAGTAGGGAAGTTAACCACCACCAATGCAGGTTATGTTGATAGAGTTGATGTTACTTTTCTATGGGTTGTTAATCTTTCCTAAATCTAGGATATCCTTTTAGTATGAATTACATGGACAGAAAAATGAGAAGTAAATAAATGCATTAGCTCTCTTCATAGCTAAAACAATTAATTTATATATATATAAAAACACAAAATAAAATAAAAACCTCCAGCAGATAAATGACAGAATGTACCATTATTTTCAAATCACAGCAAATTTCCTATGCCTATACCTTTGTGTGTGGTCGGTATTCCAGAAGTTTCCTCAATATTGTTACCCAGTTTAGCTTGACTGGTAGTAGCTCTAGCGAAAGTAGGGCACCAGGCGACCACTTGTGTTGTCAGACAACGAAGTGGGTAAACTGTTGGCAACTGCATGGATACCCATCTATGCTAGAGCTCCCAACATTGCTATCACTGGTAGAGTGGAACTGATATTAGCAGTGGTGGGGAACTGTTAGCAAAATACCTGGTGTAGAAAAAATCATAATGAATCTCTCTGCTGATGGATTGAAATAAAATGTTTCTCTTACCCACCCACCGCTTCAAGTTTTTGATTGGCTAAAAACAGAATAATTGACCAGTTACTACTCTAAACTATTGGCTAAAAAAAAAAAAAAAAAAAAAAAAAGTCGCACCGTATAAATATGTTACATCCATGAGTAGTACACAAACTTATGAAGATTGCTCACTCGTCACCTGTGGAGCTAGAATTGCTGATGAGTGGAATGCAGCACTAGAACATTAGCTTTCTTTTTATAAAACTAGTTAACACCAGCATTCAATGACAAATTCCCAGAAACATACTGCCCAAATAGCAGACAAAAGTAGTTAATACACCACTGCCATGTTTAGTTGCGTGTTAGAGAGAGAAAGTGAAGTGGAGAGATATGTATGGACTAATGGTCCAAGATCAAAATCCCTCTGAAGTCTTGGGCAAGATTCTAAACTTCTATGTCTTAGTTTCCTCACTTGTAAAATGAGGATAATACTTACACACACACACACACACACACGTATGGTGTTATTAATCTGTAAATTGTTTTGATTGCCTAAAATATAGATATAGCAAGCATTCTACTGTCAGCTTGTGTACATCTGGTGCTACTCAGACTTTCCAAAACAGCAGAAGAGTGAGAGTAAAGACACTCTAGCCTGTTTCACTGGAGCTATTCAGAACCCTGCAGCAAAGTGCAGAAACTGAAAAGAATCATGTCCATTTCACTTTACTACTACACCTCTACCCCGATATAACGCTGTCCTCGGGAGCCAAAAAATCTTACCACATTATAGGTGAAACCGTGTTATATCGAACTTGCTTTGATCTGCTGGATTGAGCAGGACCCCCCGCGGAGTGCTGCTTTACCGCGTTATATCCGAATTCATGTTATATCGGGCTGCGTTATATTGGGGTAGAGGTATATGTATTATAGGTGGTTATCAGTCCATCAACACAAGGGGTGTGTGTGTGTGTATCTAAATAAAAGTCATAGTTGTAAGCAACTAGTGATCTTTTGTACTCAAAACAGTCTACATCAATTGGTTAAAAAAATTATTAAATCATTTATTAACACTTTATAAACTATAAATGGGGCCCTACCAAATTCACAGTCCATTTTGGTCAATTTCACGGTCATAGGATTTTAAAAATCATAAATTTCCTGATTCCAGCTATTTAAATCTGAAATTTCATGGTATTGTAATTGTAGGGATCCTGACGCAAAAAGGAGTTGGGGAAGAGGTTGCAAGGTTATTGTAAGGAGGGGTTGCGGTATTGCCACCCTTACTTCTGCGCTGCTGCTGGCAGTGGCGCTGCTTTCAGAGCTGGGCAGCTGGAGAGCAGCAGCTGCTGGCTGGGAGCCCAGATCTGAATGCAGAGCTGCTGCCAGCAGCAGCGCAGAAATAAGAATGGCACGGTATGGTATTGCCACCCTTACTTCTGTGCTGCTGCTGACAGAGCACCACCTTCAGAGCTCAGTGCCCCGCCAACAGCTGTCGTTGTCCGGCCACCCAGCTCTGAAGGCAGCACAGAAGTAAGGGTGGCAATACCACGATCCCCCTAAAATAACCTTGCAACCCCCCTGCAACTCCTTTTTGGGTCAGGACTCCCAATTTGAGAAACACTGGTCTCCCCCATGAAATCTGTATAGTATAGGGTAAAAGCACACAAAAGACCAGATTTCACGGGCTGTGACGCATTTTACATGGCCATGAATTTGGTAGGGCCCTATTTATACAGCAAATAGTGGGGAGGGGGTTTGGGGGGGGGAGAGAGGTTTAGGACAAGTCTGCACTTTACTATCGTACAGATGCAATGTGCATTCACTGAACAAAACTGCTAACATAACACATAGAAGATCAGCAAAATTATCTGTTACACCACTTGAGAAAACTTCAGAAGAGTATAATGCGATATGTATGGTCCTGACAAACATTAGCTATATAAAATAATGTTCTTGATATCTACTCAGTCTGTTCTTGGTCAATATATCACATTTCAGTAACTGATCCATCTAGTGATATTTTACTACTTTTGCTTTTGTATCTAGGCATTATGTAAAATACATCTTTTTTAGAAAAAAATATTATTTTCTATACTGATCCAGAGTGAAATCACCAAATTATTCAGCCTATATAGGCGGGAACAAGGACTGATGCAATACTTAAACCCTTCACGTGTAGCGTAAGTATGCCTTAAGTGGCAGATAAGATCTTCCTCAGCTCCTCTGCACTAAGGTGACTTTCACCCTAACCCGCATAATTAACACAGTTACACCGTGCATTTCATATTATATATTCCAAATACTGTGAACATCAGCACTCTGTAACAACCACACATTGCTATGCTGAAAAACAGAATCCACTATAACCGAGCCAAACTAAGAATTGAAACAGAACACACATTTTATATATATATATATATATATATATATAAAAAATCTTAAAGCCATAATGTAACATGTATCCATAATGTAATGAAACATTATACTGTAAGGACAAAGTAAAATGCAACATTTAATCACCTATACTAATCCTCTGTCCCCACCCTGCCAAAAAACCCTCAAGAGCTAAACAAAAAAAACAGCCACACACCCATACCAACTCTTCCTCTTTATCTTTAATCTCCTTTCCAAGTTCCAAACAGGTTTAAGATAATAAAATAAAGAATTCAGCCACTCCATTTTGTTCATTACATCTAAGATATTGGATGCATTAATGAATCATTCAACTTCTCAAATCAGATGTGCAAAGTAAGGAGATACATAGCAGGCAGAGGGCAAATTCTAACAGATGTTTGTTTTTTACTTTAGAAAACAAGCACCAAACATTAAAGTTACAGTATGTAGTTTGAAATACCAGTTAAAAAGACATGGGCCACATCTGAGCTTTTTTCATTACTTTAAAGGCCACATTCTCAACTGGTGTAAGTTGTCATAGGGTACATCTACACTACAGCGGGGAGTCGATTTAAGATACGCAAATTCAGCTACGTGAATAGTGTAGCTGAATTTGACGTATTGCAGCCGACTTACCCTGTTGTGAGGACGGCGGCAAAATCGACTTCTGCCGCTTTTTGTCAGCGGCGCTTACTACCACCTCTGCTGGTGGAGTTAGAGCGCCGATTTGGGGATCGATTGTCGCGTCCCAACGGGACGCGATAAATCGATCCCCGAGAGGTCGATTTCTACCCGCCGATTCAGGCGGGTAGTATAGACCAGACCATAGTTACATTGACTTATCTAATAGATACACTAACTAGAAAAGCTAGGACAGGGTACTTAAAGAGAAAAGGATATGACAAGCCTTACAACAGAATGTTCCATGGCCCCGGCAAGAGTTAAGTCATAATCTGTCCTTCTCTACTGGAATTGTTCATTCATCCATCCTCCAGTAATAGGCATTTTAGTGCCAATGCAGATCAGTCAAGTTATTATTGTCCCTAATTAGCACTCCACAAGCTGAAACTGACAGCAGACTGAGACTTTAAAAGAAGTGAGATTCTAACTTTAAAGCTTTAGGACACTTTAGACTGGTTACTGTCTGTGTGCAGTGTTTCTAGAGCAGGGGTGGGCAAACTACGGCCCGTTTTAAGCCGGCCTGCAAGCTCCCGCTGGGGAGCGGGGTCTGGGGCTTGCCCAGCTCCGGTGCTCCAGCTGGGGCGGGGGCCACACCACATCGCTCGGCCCTGCTCCGGCGAGCTGGCCAGGGCGCAGGGTTGGGGGCCGCACCACGTGGCTCCCGGAAGCCACGTCATGGTCCCGCCCCGGCTCCTACGCACTCTAATGGCCCCCTCTGGCGCTCCAATGGGGGCTGCAGGGGCGGTGCCTGAAGATGGGGCATCACGTAGTGCTGCCTGGCCGTGCCTCCATGTAGGAGCTGGAGAAGGGACATGCCACTGCTTCCAGGAGCCGCTTGAGGTAAGTACCACTCAGAGCCTGTACCTCTGAGCCTCTCCCCATGCCCCAACCCACTGCCCCAGCCCTGATCCCCATCCCACTCTCCAAACTCCTCGATCCCAGACCAGAGCACACTCCTGCACCCCAAACCTGCACCTCTTCCCACACCCCAATTTTGTGAGCACTCATGGCCCACCATACTATTTCTATTCCCCGATGTGGCCCTCAGGCCAAAAAGTTTGCCCACCTCTGCTCTAGAGTGTATATCCTGACACCCAAATGTCCACTGATGAGCCTGAGTGAGGGCAAAACACACTAGCACCAATAGAAACTTACATTTGGATATAAAGATCTAATATGTATCAGCCTGATCCTGTAAAGTGCTGAATATCCCTCGCTTCCACAGACTTCAGTGGCACCTGGCACCTTTCAATATTAGGCCATAATAATTACTACAAGCAATGAAAAGGAAAACCTGTTGGGAGAAGTTGGTTTCTGCGTAGATCTCCATTGCTTCAGATAAACATCTGGAATTCTGGATTTTTATCCCATCCCAAATCCGGAGAGGTATTTTTACAACTATACAAAGGAGATTTCTGTTTCATCGCCTGATAATGAAGATTTTTATTTTTAAGAAGTCTAAAATTTAAAAATGCACACACAGGACTACAGCCCCTGGGAGACTAGTGAGCCCCAGATGATTTGATAAGGAGACTGAGTGGAGGATGGGGAGAACTAAAAATATTAGCAACTATGGCAGAATTGTACCACATATGGCAGAAATCGTGGATAAGAATAGCTGGCAATAAATCAGAGGATTTTAAAGACCAGATATCAGTAAGACAAAACCTACTGGTAACATCCATTACTTTTCCACACATCCCTGTGGTGAATTACAAATAAATAGGAGCAGATAGTGAAGATAGTCATTAACGCTTGATAAAATAAGGGTGAGGTAAAGGTATAGAGATTATATGGTTCTGCAAGACTAAGGGAAGAGTAGACAGCCATAAAAGAGAAAGCAGTTTGTAGTGTTGTTGTAGCCATGTTGGTCCCAGGATATTAGAGAGGCAAGGTGGGTGAAATAATATCCGTTATTGGACCAACTTGCACAGGCGCCAACTTTTTTTCCCTGTGGGTGCTCCAGCCCCGGAGGGTGCTCCAGCCCCAGAACACCCATGGAGTCGGCTCCTATGCCAACTTGTGTTGGTGAAAGAGATAAGATCAGGACCTGAAGAAGAGTTTGGTGTAGCTCAAAAGCTTGTCTCTTTCACCAACACAAGTTGGTCCAAGAAAAGATATTATCTCACCTACTTCACCTCTGTAATAAAAGAGAAGGGACATATTTAGGGTGTTCCCAAATACTGGGGGCATGATAAAACAAACAAAAAAAGTGACCAGAAACAATGAGCTGTTAACAGCATCGTTTCAATGTTTCCCCCGTGGGTTAAAAAAACCCTGTCACAGACACACAAGACAATTTGAAGTTTCATTTATGGTTTTGAGGGTGTTCCAAGAATGAAGATAGGGAAAGGAGGTGAATCTTAGCCACGCCAATCCAGGCTGCTAAATGAATTTTACAGAAGATTCATACATATTTATTTTATTGAAAAATATTATTAGTCAACACTAACTCCTTGACAAATGTCCAGTTGGGGACACAACATGGTTTGCTATTATTTTTTGTTTCAATAGTATAATATGTGAAACCATACTTCTCTACATACAAGCTAGATGTGAGTTAGCCCTCTTGGCAGGCAGGTTACATGTTCCTGGCATGAGTTTATTCTGTTTTTCTTCATGATGAATGAGCAACATTAGCATATCCTAGCTAAATCAGGAGTGCAACAGTGAGATTAATGTGTGCACATAACAGGGAAGGGAAATCAACAGAATGACTCCCCCATTGTCTTCAGTGGAGCTGGAGTAAACGCTGTATGAACAAGTGGAGAGTTCAGTCTCAATGCTCATTCAGAACTTGGCCCCTCTGGTGTAAATGCCAATAAGTGTGCTAAAAGCAATGTAAGGTGCAGTGGTGGTTTTACTGATGAAGCAACCTTGGTCATCATTCCAATTAGTGCTGTTTAAATGACTGATTTGTTTTGGTCCAGTCAACAAACCAAAATAAAATAATAATAGCTTAATGATGACCCAAAATGAAAAAAATGTTTCATTTGTAACAATATGTTTTGTTCATTTCAACCTTTTTTAAACCTTTTTTTAAAGATTTAAGTAAAATGCAATATAAAAAGATGTTTCAAATTGAAATATTGAAACATTTCATTCTGAATAGGTTAAAAAAAGAAAACATTTCAATTTTGTCCAGATCTTCCCTTTCCTAACTGAAATAATTCTGCCAATTTGACCCAAATTTCTTACATATTTCAGTTGACCCAAATTAGCCTTGTTTAGCCAGAAAAGTTTTGTCCAAAAAATTTACCCAGCTTTAATTAAAATGTAAGCATTTGTAAACACTTAATTGAGGTTACCAGTTTTCTCCTATATTTAGAATAGAAGTTTCTTTGGTAAGTTTTGGAAAATGTTGACTTTTTAATGGCATCTACTGTACTAGCCCACTAGAAACCACAGTGAGACCACAGACTTGTTTCACAGAATATTTGTCACCTGTGAAGTGGCTCAGTTCTCCATTACCACCAATGTGGGTGGGATTTAAAGTTTATGACAAAGTTGAAAGATTCTATGTGTGAAATCTTAGCCCTATTGGAGTCAGAGGGAGTTTGGCCAATGACTTCAGTGAAGCCAGGATTTCACCTTATCTCTTCCATTACCAAACCCAAGAGACACGCAGTCCTGCACTATAAAATAAAAATAAATAAAACCCTTCCCTCCTTTTCATGTTTTATTGTTAGACACTAGAAAGAGAGGAAAACATCAAGGTACTTCTTAATTATTTTTTAAATTACTTCTGTCATTGTTTATTAACCTCTTGAAGGATTAAAATTAAAGGTCGTTTACTTACCAAACTTTTTTTTCCTCCACTCCTCCTCGGGCACACTGGTTTATTATTGGAGGGTTGCTCATTATGCGTGCTGGGCTACTGGCATTCATCTTTTTTCTAAAAAAAAGAATAAAAATATTGAGTATTTAAAAAAAAATACAGGTGAATAAATTCATGTATTTGCAAATATATACAAGAGAAACAGAGTAGATCAAACTTTGGACAAGCATTTTAGGACAAATCGTGCCTGCCTCACTCGAGTAATCTCCAAGTTAATCAGTGGGACTACTTGCATGAATAAATTGAACAGGATTTAGCCATTGTTCTTCAGAGTTGCTAGTTCTGCAGAAGCCAACAGTGATTGCCTTTTGTTTACTTCTTTGAATGCGTGCCAGCACAGTTCACGTCAGCAGGATTATGCACAGTGCTATGCATAATGTTAGTTATGTTCCCGCAGAGCAGCAGTCGGAGCTAACATATTACTTTAGGATGAGCCTCAGAAAAATGGTGGATCCATTTACTTTTCAAATGTTTAAAAATGTATAGGATCTTCTTCACTAAATTATATCACTTTTAAGGTCAGATTTCAGCCCCAAATTGATAAAGTGCCACTTTCAGGAATGAGGCCTGAAGTCATTCTATAAAACAGCATAAACATATTCAAGTACTGGCAGTAATAGTTTCCATACTGTAACATTTCTGAAAGGTATACATGGCCTAATCTGCTCCAAGTCTGTGCTTTTCACATGCTAATTAGAAGTATAAACCAAGGCTCCCAAAATTGAGAAAGATAATTGCATCATGAAATATGATCCACAGTAGTGATATGAAACTTCTTTGCAAAGGTTGCTTTTGGGGTTTTTTTTAAGAGTCAAACAAAATAATACCAGATATTTTCAGCCATCAGAATCATCCTGTTTGGATTGAGCAAGCTCTGGATTTCATCAGAATCAGCCTACAGATTTATCAGGCTAACAGTATTTACATCAGCAGTATGACATAGATCAGTGTCTTCTGCAGACTAATGAATTAAAACAACCAGAATGCAAGTCACCAGAAGCTAGGAAAATTTCTGGTAAACATAATGTTTTTCCTTTCTTCAAATAAAAAGGTCCAGAGATCCATTACAATGGGTATTTCCGCCAGCTTGAAGCAGAACAGACCTGACAGTCACTGGCAGCAGGGAAATGGCCCATCCCCAGAAGTTTCCTCCAGTTTTATCTACACAGCAGCAGGCAGCTCAGCCAACTTCCTTGCCACAGAGCTTTAATGAGGAAAATTTCAACCTTTATTTCAAATGTCTGACTAACAACTGGGGCACTGTAGTGTAACTATCTAATTCCCAGTTGTGTCCCAGGGTTGTATTTGCCTTTTGGAGACATTGTCAACTCAGCTCCGTTTCCCCTTCCTAGATGTTTTTGGTATCCACTGCACCTGCAGGCTTCAGGGAGTGAGCAAGGACGAGAAAGCCAGAAGCAAAGGGAAAGGTCTGTGTCTCCTGCTTCACCTGCCCCTCTCCTTACTGATGTGTCTTACTGGGGAGCTCTGCTGGTACTGTAGGCAGAGTGTAATTCCCCCCCCCCCCCCCCACACGCAAGCCCAGTCTTGGTGAGGTTGCCTCAACTTCTATACACACACACACACGCTCTCTCTCTCTTTTCCCCAAGAAGGCAAGAATGGAATAGCTGTTCCCCCTTCTCCATCTCCATATGGGGAGGAATGCCAGAAGGGTAGCACACTGGATAGAAAATTGGGCCTTTGTCCCTATAGCTTGCACCAGCCGCACTCCTGACTGTAGAGCAGGGGTGGGCAAACTATGGGCCAAGGGCCAGATGCGGCCCTCCAGACATTTTAATCTGGCCTCAAGTTCCCGCCAGGTAGCAGGGCCCGGGGCTTGCCCCGCTCCAGACAGGGAGCGGGGTTGGGGGCTTGCCCCGCTGTGTTCGGCTCCCGGAAGCAGTGGCATGTCCCCCCCGTCCCTCCTACACATAGGAGCAGCCAGGGGACTCCGCACACTGCCCCCGCAGCTCCCATTGGCCAGGAACCACGACCAATGGGAACTGCAGGGGTAGCTCCTGTGGATGGGGCAGCGCGCAGAGCCACCTGGCTGTGCCTCCGCGTTGGAGCCAGAAGGGGGACATGCCACTGCTTTTGGGAGCTGCTTGAGGTAAGCACTCCCCAGAGCCTGCACCCTTGACCCCCTCCTGGGCCCCAACCCCCTGCCCCAGCCCCAAACCTGATCACCTTCCTGACCTCCAAACCCCTCAGTGCCAGCACGGAGCACCCTCCTGCACCCTAACCCCTCGTCCCCAACCCCACCCCAGAGCCCGCACTCCCAGCTAGAGCCCTCACCCCCTTCCACACCCCAACCCCCAATTTCGTGAGCATTCATGGCCCACCATACAATTTCCATACCTGAGATGTGACTCTCGGGCCAAAAGATTTGCCCACCCCTGCTGTAGAGCTTAGCCACCTCCTCGCACTCTGCCTCTTCCTTGGATGTGATTGGAGGGCAATGGACACTGCCATCACTGGAGAATACAGTAAGGGACCTACAGGTTCAGCTCCCTCACCTTGCTATCTCCTCAGGGGAACCGTAGTGATATCCCAGGTTGGGGCCTCCCAGGGAAATGCAGATCCTTCTGGCCCATGTGGTAGAAAGGGGTAGAATCTCGGGGGAGGCCATTTTTGAACCCTAGTTCTTTTACTGAGAGACCCAGAAGGGGCCCTTATTGTGAAGGGAAGACAATAAGACTAGCCTCTTTGAGGGTAGAAAGAATAATTATTCTTCGAAGTGGTTGTCCCTGTGGGTGCTCCACTTCAGGTGAATGCATGCCCCCATGCTTTCAATCCGAGAGTTTCAGCAGCAGTGCTTGTCTGAGTCATTCATGTGCTATCTCCGTCTCTCACCGCTGTCGGTGCCTATCCAGCGCACACACACCCCAACCCATCTCAGCTCCTTCTCTACCATAGAGTCCGGAAATTTAACTCTGAAGTAGATGGGAGGAGAAAGGGTAGTGGAACACCCACAGGGCCACCCATCAGTTACTGTACAGGATGAGTAACCTTCTCTTCTTCTTTGAGGAGTGTCCCTGTGGATGGTCCACTTCAGGTGATTGTTGAGCAGTGCCCCTCAATGGATGGAAGGGGCTTTGGAGCTGTGTGTGTGTAAGTGAAGATAACACTGTAAGGCCAGAGAGACATAGTGATCGAATAGCGAAGATTGCGGCGTTGAAGAGACATGTAGGAAATGGTATGGTTCCGGTGGTTTTGGCGCAGAAGTGGTCAGTACCAACGATGCTACTGCAGGGTGTCAGTGCCGACCTCTGAGCACTCTGCGCTACTGGAACAGGTGGTGGCACCATAGGCTGTGTGGAGTGCCTCGATGCCACATCCGGCTCCATCAGTGTCATAGCAGAGGAGGAGGACATTTGTTTGCCTCTCAACTCTGAGTCTGTCCACTTGGGGTCAGTGGTTGTTGTAGTACACGTGGTACTGGAGGATCCTGGTGCCTTGTATGTACTCAATCATGATGAGGTCAGTACCGAGGGTAGATAATGACCTGAAGATCGCTTCTTTTTTTGCTGGGTCTTTCAGTGGAGAAGTTGATGCTCTTTTCCTCAGAGCCTTTTTTTGGCGGAATGAGCCTTCTTGTATGGAGAAGATGACGTCTCTGGAGATCTTTGTCCAGAGGTCTGGCTGGCCGGGATCAGATGCCGGGCACAGAGACTTCTCCAGGAGAATAAGTTTGAGATGCAAATCTCTGTCCTTTCAGGCTTGAGCCTTTGGGTTACCGCAGTGAGAGCACTTCCGAGGTGTCTGTATCTCACCTAAGCAGCAGACACATTGAGAGTGTCCGTCCAACACCAGGATCGCCTCCTGGCAGGAAAGGCAACATTTGAAGCCTGGTGAACCAGGCATACTGAAACTATGGCAGTTCAACCATATAGGTGAACAGTAACTATTCTAATGGGTAGAAATAGAGGTATAAAAAGAAAAAAAAGTGTAAACAGAAAATTAACGGGGAAAGAAAGGGTAAGTAACCGTATCTAATCTATTAAAAAGTATTCTAAGAAGAAACTCTTCTAAGCTCAAATAATAGTATCTGTTTTTGCACTGCTGGGAGCTCTGTCTCAGGCCAAGGACGGCTGAGAAGGAACTGAGGGGGGTCGGGTTGTGAGTGCTAGATAGGCGCTGACAACAGCATAAGATGAGATAGTGCATGCGCAACACAGATGAGCACTGCTGCTGAAACTCTCTGATTGAAGAAGCAGGGGTGCGCATTCACCTGAAGTGGAGCACCTACAGGATGCTCCTTGAAGAAAAATTAATGTTTATGCCCAATTCATTGCATAATTATTCAATATGAGCTCACTTAAATATTGGCTAAAGACAAAAATATACAAATTAATTAATACTTAGAGATAGCTTTGATTTGCACACACCCACCACTTCCCCAAAAAGTGGATGTATTTATTCACAAGTTCTCATCTCTTCATTTTACAAGAGCCTGGGCAAAATCCCCATAGGAAATTCCAACACTTGTTTTTTTTCCCAAATTGGGATGAAAAGTTGAAATTTCAAATCTTTCTGCTGAATGGAAATTTTTAAAAAATTAAAATGTTGACAGTCCCACAATCAAAATGTCTGGTTTTGGTTTGTTGAAGTGACCCGAAACCCTTCCTTTTGACTCATTTCAATCTTCAATGGTGTTTTCCCATTGTGATGCATTCCCTTATGGGAGTTGTAGTTTGGGAGTCTGACACACCCCATTCTCTCCTCACTGGACTACATCTCCCATAATGCTCCCAAAGTCACATGTCTCCCATGATGTACCACACAGCTCTGTGACAGAAAATGTTGTCTCAAGGTAGATATCCTCCAGGGAGCCCAGCCCAGAGGAGAGAAGGACCAGAACTATAGAACCCTTAAGGCAATATGACAATAGGAAAATGCAATATAATGCTTTGCTAAGCAAATTCTAAATGAACAGTTAAACCTAAACATTCAGATTTTGGTCAAATCAAAACTTAATGAAATGTTTTTCTTTGAAGTGACTCAGTGAGCACAAAACTCTTAGAATTGCTTCAGCATATGTGTCTTAGACCGGGACTAAATTCTAACATACAATTATAACCTGTGCTGTTGTTCAGAGAAAATGTATATACCATCAAAAGATACAGTATATGTTTAAGTGATCTATACAGAATTAAAGATAAAACCACTAACGCAAGATTTTGTTCACAGATGTAACACAATATTGTGTTACAAGATTGAAATACAGACATTATCATCAGAAATAATTTTCCAGTGATAATATCTTACAAATTAATTCAACAAGCACTATAAGAATAGTCCAGCAGGAAAAACAGGCTACCCACAAGTGTCTCAATATCCGTGTCCAACTCTTGTTTGAACTTGAAGTATAAAGCACAGATACTGTACTGTTCATGCTAAAGCCTGAAGAGGGAAAAAATAAATCTACCAACTCTCCTCCTAATAATCTGGAGCTTTTGCCAAAGTCAGTCAATGAATATTAATTTAAAAGACTCAACCCAAGGGGTAATCTGTTCCTCACCCTCATTTTGTGCATTGTACCTTGACTGCTCCCAATAAAGGTCCATGTACTGTAACTATATGCTATAGGCTATTCTAGAGATCATGCTCTGATAGGAAATATTACATGGAGGAAAATAAAACCCCAGAACAAAAGCATAAGTGAACACCTTCAGACACCCAACTTATGGCAGCTAGTGTATGGTGTAGAAATTCTAGTGGGTGGTGTATAGAAATCTGTGTTAAAAATTGTAGAGCTATCACTTTAATTACTTAGAGATCTCCTAGACCTGCTTACAGGGAAGAGGGTTCTATAGGAAAGTACACAATCAGAACAGATACAGTCAGTTTGGAGGCAACCAGCCTAGAGTGGGGTGAAATGTGCCTTTCTGTTTTAGGAAGCTGCTTTCTCTCTCTCTTTTGGGGTTCTTGTGTGTTATCATTCTGAACTCTAAGAAATAAAGCAGTGTCACACTGCGCCTTCTAGCAGGAATATTTTATGTTTTTAATCTAACTTCTCCCTGTGTATGCAATGAAACGTAACACAGTACAGCACATTAAATTTATATATTTGATTATTTCTTTGCACTAGCAATTCATTCATTTGAGCACCACAGTTCAGCTTCAAGAAATGAAAACTAAATTCATGTTCCACATTAATGAATAGGACACAGTTATGCAATTACTAAATCATCAAGTTTTGCACAATCCTTACCCCCAAACAAAGGCAAATATTCTTCACCCTGTGTATGCATATATACACACAAAACACTAGCATATAAGAAGGCAATTCTTTTACATCGTGGTATTTTGTTCTCTCATAGAATATAAGAGCATTGCAATCTCATTCCTCAAAGTGACATTGTTGATCAGCATGGCAGGTTAATCTCGATAGAATTATGCAACTAGATTGTTACAAACTAAAATTATTGTTTCTCCAGATTTGTATACATTTCTTATTTAAACTTGCAAGGAAGCTTTACACTTGCAAGTATACTACTGCATATCATAGCACCAGAATAGGGTGCCACCCATCCAGTTTTCACCAGACAGTCAAGGTGCCATTTGACAAGCCCTGATGTCCAGTTATTTTGATCTGGGAGGAAGAGGCAGAGCAGGGGCCTCAGGGGTCCGGTTACCAGCCATTAGGAAAGTGGCAACACTACACCAGAAGCAGGAGTTTCTTTCTTGCCCATGTGTGTTTTTTTGGAAGAATCCTGCTTCTCTCTCTCCCCACAGCCCAAGTGTATTGGTTTGCATTTGAAATAGGTTAGTGGCACTGCAAAAAGAATCTCAATCTTTCCTAGATTGTATACCTAACTATTATAGAGAGAGACTCTAATCAGATAAAGATGTAAATCATATTTCCTTACAAGGCACCTAATAAAGAGTCAACGTAGTCTTTGAGATTTCCAAACAGGTCTACACTCAGATTAGCAGTCCTGCTAGTCACTAAATAAGAGCTCCCTTCTAACAAAAGCACTTTAAAAAAAAAACATTTTATTTTGTGCATAACACTGGATTTTAGTCTAGGTGAATGTAGCTCCCTGATCAGCTTTTCTTAGGTATCCATTAAATTAGTTCAACAATACCATGGAACTACACGAACAGTTTTACTGGTGGGGAGGGGATACCAGGCCACAAAAAGTCTGCACAGGACACCAGTGCAAAACTGATGATAGGGGAGTGATCAGAAGGTCCAAAAATTACATGAGAGTTGCAAAGAGGTCAGGGTCATCAAGTTAGCCCATGTTTCATTGCCACCAGATTGGCAAAAGTAAAAATGAGGATAATCTATCTTCTGCATTCCCAGCATAGATTCCCTTACACCAAGTCTTATCATTTTGGTCTTTAAAAAAAAAAAAACAACAGGGGACCAGCATTTGACTCCTAAAGCTCAGATTCTCTCTTTTTCCTTCACTCCTTAGTTAGGCAAAACTCCAGCAGAATAAAGCCTTCATGAATAGGCCCACAGTGAATTTAGTGTAACACTAAAGATCTCTACTCACAATTATTAACTTTTCATTAAAATTACCCAACAGTCCCTTGTGCTCCTCCCTCCCCTACTGTCCAGCAAAATGCCTCAGTTTACTGAAAATTATCTTCTGCATTTCTGTCTGACAAAGGAACTGTGGAAAATCTTTGAGGGTTTTATTGTAAACCCCAGTATCAACAGTGTCAGAGGAGTAATGAAAAAATAAATAAATAAAATAATTTACCTCTGCCACAGTGAAAAATCAGAGAGGGTAGGGAGAAGGTTACTAACTCCTGCTCCTTGTTCTCTCAGAGAAGAGCCCTTACATCCATAAAGCCACATTATCAACCCTTTACTAGATGTACAGCATTCTGTACTTTTCATTGAACACAAATGGTTACAGCTCTGCTGCTTTCTGGAAAGTCTCTCATTTACACACAAAGCAGGCAGAACAGCTTCTAACCAGCACATTGCCTTAAGCAAATAGCATGTTAAAGCACAGATTTTAAGTGTATGTAATTAAATAATGATGCTGCTTCAGCAGCAAGTGCTGCAAACAATCCCCTCTGCAAACTTTAAATCAACAATTTTAAGATACGATGCAGCGATTGCTAGACATGTTCATACCACTAACACACTTGGCATAACCTAATAAAAAGAAAAAGAGGTCCTTCCAACATACTTAAGATAAGTTAGAATGAGAATTGAAAAAACAAAAACTCCTACATCTGTAGTGAGTAGAAAAATCCCTCAAGTAACAGGCAATTCTAGGAAATTTCACATTGCATAATCACTTCAGCGCAAATCATTATATTGTGGACTTTTTTTCCTCATGCATTATAGTTATTCCAAATAGCTTTTGACCACATTGTTACTGAACATGTGCTTACTTTCTCATTTTTACCATATAATTATAAAATAGATTAACTGAAATATAAATATTGTACTTACATTTCAGTGTGAGCCTTGTCTGAAGCCGGAGCTCCTGGCGGCGGGGCTGAAGCCTGAGCCCTGCTGCTCAGAGCTGAAGTGTGTAACTTAACTTTGTGGGGCCCCCTTGTGGCATGGGGACCCAGGCAATTTCCCTGTTTGCCACCCCAAATGCTGGCCCTGAACTTGCAATCCCCCTAAATCTGTCCCGCAACCCTCCCTGGGGATCGCAACCTCCATGTTGAGAAACTGATCTAGATGAGTTGAGTACCCCCTGGAAGACCTCCGCATACCCCCAGGGCTCTGTGTACCCCTGGTTGAGAACCACTGAGCAGGCAAGAAGGAAAAAAATGCTTGGAAACCAGACACCTTGGAAGACCAAGAATGCTGCTGTTAGTCTTTGCACAAAGGAATGTAAAGCAGGAGGCCATAGGGAACAATGCAAATTTGTACCATACTGAATCCAGAACTATTAATATGGTATTCTTTAATGCAGCAGAAAAATCACTAGTTTGCAATATAGTTCTGAGTGGACTAAATCCTTTAGTTCTGAGCACCTACTTCTTTTTCCAATGATCAGAAGCCACAAAAGAATGAACCCAACCAAATACATTACAAAACATCCTAGAATAAAATTAAAGCAAGTTGATGGGGGAAATTGCAGTGCTAATGCCAGTGTTGAACCTGTTCTAAAGACTGGAGTCACCTTTCAGTTACTAGATGCCCTTGAAGGGTCCAATCTGATACTTACTCATTTCAATGAAAGCAGAAGTGAGTATGCTCATTCAACCCCCGCAAAAAATGTAAATGCATATTCTTTCCTGACAGTTGTATGTCCAAAAAAGGGGTAGCTTTATGAAAATAGGAATTACAGAATGGCTGATCCCATTGGTTCATCTAATCCGCAATCCTGTCTCCTGGAAGGAGCCATTAGTCAATTTTGCAGTAATTTACATTGGTGAAATAGAGGATGAAAGGGTATGACATTACTACATTGACCAGCCTGGCAAACTACTACTTTTGTTTGTTTGTTGAAAAACCAAAGCAAAGCAAAAAATCGAAGTGATTTTAATTGGGCGGGAGGGGGGGAAGGGAGCCCTCTCTGTAGAGGAAAGTAACTTCGGTAGTTTATCCCGTAAAAAAAACAAACAAACTCAAGTGTTTCAGTACTCTGTGTCCTTCTCAGTAATCTCACCCACACACATGCACGCACACACACACAAATGTTCTCTCATATGTAATTAGCCACAAAAACAGTGTTACAAAACAAATCCAAACAATCTTTCTTAAGCCCCAATTTAAGAGGTCATGAGTTGAATTAATTGAAACCTTTTATCATGTAAGATGTATCCTCTAGTTCATACAGGAATTAATTCAGGGAAATTCTATGGTGTATGTTACACTGGAAGTCAGACTAGATGATCACAGTGGCCACTTCTGGCTTTATAATCTATGAATAAGAGTTAATACATTCTTAAGCACAGAACACGTTAGCTGTTATAACTTATTAAGTTTAATAGCAATCAAAGATATTTAATTCCACTGAATTTGTTCCCATTAAGTCTTACCTGTCATTCTGTGGCAAGTGGAATGATTGAACAGGTCTGTTTTTATTTTTTCTAGTGTTAGAAGAGAGGCAAAATAAAAGGGCCATATAGTACCACTGATACACACTAACACTTGCCCAGTAATTTAAACTGTTGATTCTGCCTCTCCTCACCTCCAAACCACCAAAACTTAAATGGCACAATCCGGCCTTTAGTACTGACCTGTTACGGTCTTCATTTTGGCTGAAATCTTAGTAAGAAGCTCTGCTGATTTTGTTCTTCTGGTTCAAGTTAATATGGTTGTTGATGATCTCAAGTATACACCGTTCTACTTTTATATTAAGACACTGCCTTTGTGTCTTCTAAGTCGATACTACACAGCAAAACAGTGTTGAAAGGTTCTTTCCAAAGATTATGAGAATTATTTCTGTTACCAATTCTAGTGACTCATACAGTTAGTAACATGTGAGAGGAATTTAACTCTATCCTCCTCAAAACACCAAACTTGAAAGCAAAGCATTTGAGGTGTTATTCAAAAATATTGTTCTAAGATGGTAATGGGGACAAATCCTGCAAATTTGCCTTGGAAAGAATATCAGAGTCACTTCTGAGGAGTATATTAAGTAAAAAGGGCTTTTGGTGGTTTCAAGTAATTTCAAAAAAGGAAAAATTATGAAGGTGCAAAAAAATAAGCATCCTTCTGGAACACTAGAAAAACTTCCAAACAAAGCACAATTATGTTTTGATCAAACAAATTAAATGTCTTACTACAGGCAATATTTAAGTAAAACATTTTTAGAGAAGAAGTGAAGGCAGATATACATACAACCACCAGTATGCCTAATCACAAGATGGTGCACATCCAAAAAACTGCTGCTCCCCATGCTACCTCTTTATGTCTTGTTTCCAACACCTCAAATGCCAGAATGGTTTACACCGGGGATCGGCAACTTTTGGCACGTGGCCCGCCAGAGTAAGCCCCCTGGCCAGTTTATTTACCTGCCGCATCCGCAGGTTCGGCCAATCGCAGCTCCCACTGGCTGCAGTTCGATAGGGTGTTTAACAGATTTACATATAGAGGGTAAAAAGGAAAGTGTATGATTCTAGAATTATCTTCAATAGCCTTTGAGACCCCCAATCCTGCAGGTGCTCCACACATAGGGGGCTGGGGGCAGGAAGAGCGAGAGAGAGAACACACCATACCTATGGAGAGCAGCTTCCAGTATTGGAGCCTGACATGGTAAGTGACTCAATCCGTTCCATTTTAGCTATACCAGTACAAAGTCCAGCATGGGTGCAGTTATACCAGTATAATTATTCCCATACTGAAAGGGGAATAAGCTGTGTAGCCAAGCCTTAGTTGGGTGATTAGGGTGAAGTAATAAAAACAATTAAAACATATCCTTTTGTTTAGGCATTAAGGACCTGATACTCAGATGTCAAGCATCTGAACTCTTACAGCTTAATCCTGAACAGTGTTGAGCACCTGTAACTTGACCAGGACCTAATAAAAGCACCTCTGGAAATTCAAGAACATTGTTTACATTTCCATGGTTTAAAGCACACCACTTACATGAAGCTCCTGTGCACTGCTTTTACTCCACCCTCCAATAATACACATTTTGTATAGAGATGTTTACTTCGTAATAGCTACTTTGGAGTTATGGCTACCTCAACAGATGTGTATGAGATATTCGTTAGTCACAGATTATTAGAGCATATTTATTAAGTCCTATATTTGATGACTAACATAGTACAATGTAATAATTCTATATACTATATCAGTTCAAACTTTTAGTCTTGTGCAGTGTTTTAGCTTTGCTTGCCACAGACTTTCATGGGAGTCAAGCAATTAAAACTCCAAAACTTGAGGAACATGATTTCAGGGGGAAAAAAAACAAAAAACACCACACCATACAGGTTCACAAAAACTAACCTTCTTTCAATCCAAACCCTTGCTATAGATAAAAATAGCTGCAAGGAAGCAATTGCACAGCCTCACTTTCTCCAAGATAGATTCTGGTTAAAATTTAAATAAAGAGACCTAGAAAATTAAACACAAAAAAGCTAGTTTAAAATAACGTTAAAGGAATTGACTTAAACCCACAAAATTCTTTGAAGTCTCCTATTAAGAGGATCCCTCTGCCAATCATCCTTATGTATTATGAGTGAAAAAATGACAATTCATATGGAATTATTGTTAGGAAGGAATGTGAGATTTAACTGAATTTAAGCTGCTTGCAATATAACTCAGTGCACACAGAAAACTTCAAAAGGATTCTAAGTGTATTTATTATAATGTTTGTACTAATGGGGCAGAGGTTATCACATGTAGTACTCAAAATAATTACAAGCTTCTTGAACCTAATAGAAACTTTTAGGAACTTAAAATACAGACAATAAATTTAGTATTATTGAATATCAAGCTGGATAAGCTGAAGACTTGGAATAAGCCCCAACAACCAGTTAAAACTTCTCATTCACACCATTTATTCCTAGGTGTGTGTAGAGAGAGAGAGAGAGAGAGCGCATGAGAGAGAGAGAGAGATCTTATACAAAGCAACACTCACACAAATCTCAGACCTTGAAATACCTGGGCTCAGTGGGGCAAATTAAGAAGAGAATGTGGTTCCAACACTGAATTGGATGTCTTTAAAGGTCTATCTTAATGTTACATCAGGGATTAGGTGCATGAACCATATTTCAGGCAGTGCTGTGTAGTATACTTGGTAAATCTCCTTAAAAGCAACTAAGTTTTATGGAATACCAGTACCACGTAGGAAAGGAACAGCTGGTTCACAGCCAACAGGTTAACATCTACATTGTTGAGGACATTGTCTAGGGTGTGTATATATATATACAGACACCTTATATCTTCCAAAAAAAGCATACTTAAAAAGATCTGAATTAATTGACTGTGGTTGCACTAAGCATTGCTTCAAAGAAGGCACATTTATAAACTATCAGGTTCATAACAGCCTCAGAAAAGAAGATACAAAACATACTTAAAATAACTTGTTTGAGAGATTTGTAGCATATGATGGTACTGTTTTACTTTTAGTCATTGACTAAATATACCAGTTAACAAAAATCAAGATGAGAATCAGAGCTTTAAAGTTTAGGTGCAAACTCTCACATAGTTTAAGTATTCAGGCCCAGCACTTGGGTTTGAACCCATCTCTATGCAAAAACAAACACTACTCAAATCTAAATATTCCTATCTGGAAGACAAAAATTAGCTTCTAAATCCAAATTTAGGCAAAAAGTTGCTGAGCTTCTGCAGCTTTCATTCACTTCAACTCATGAATGACAAAAACAAAATACAGTAGAACCTCAGAGTTATGAACACTTCAGGAAGGGAGTTTTTAACTCTGAAATGTTCATAACTCTGAACAAATTGTTATGGTTGCTCTTTCAAAAGTTTACAACTAAACATTGACTTAATACAGTTTTGAAACTTTATATGCAGAAGAAAAATGCTGCTTTTTTTTTTTTTTTTTTTTTTAGTAGTTTACATTTAACACAATACTGTACTATATTTGCTTTTGCTTTTTTTCGGTCTCTGCTGCTGCCTGATTGTGTACTTCTGATTCCAGATGAGGTGTGTGGTTGACTGGTCAGTTCATAACTCTGGTGTTTGTACTGTGAGGTTCTACTGTAGATCCTAATTATGGTCCATGCATTTCCATAGCTTACCTGCTGAAAAAGCAAGAAAATCCCTACAAAACACCTCACTCCAGATTCTATGCAGAAATACTACGAGACCAACTAACTGCACAACAATGATCCCAGGGAGAAGAATTGCAAAAACCAAAAACGGAACTGAGGTTTGAGGAACTCCATGGGGAGTGAGGCCAAAATACTACAGTACATGTGCTACCATGGCAAGTCACAATCTCTTTTCGTATCATTGATTTTTAAAGCACAACTCCCCTTGGAAATTAATAGGGATTTCTGCTCAAGACCTGAAGTAACACAGTACAGAAAACAATAAAACATTTATAAACATTTATACGAATAGCTAAGCAGTGGTGGCTGTCTTCACCTCAGATTACAAGAAACTTGAAAGTTTTCTATACATTTCCACACACTGCGGTCTTTACTGCAGATTCTACCATGTGTGAAGCAGCTCACTGCTCCATACTTTCCCACTCCCCCCACACAGTATCTAGTTTTATGATCTCTGCAGTGAGTTTGTTATCCATAGCCATTAACAGTTACTACAGTTTCATGCAAGTAGAATCCTACACAAGCTGCAGAACTGGAGTCCTAAGTAGCTCAATTCTGTAACAAATGTTTGAAGATCAAAGAACTTTCTCTACCTTTTTACTGCCAAAGAGTGCATATGGCCTTATGTATAGATGAGAAAGTATCTACATACAAATATAAAAGCATGCTTATACATGTTCACAAATTTTTAGTAGTATGTAGAAAAATAAACCTACCACCTCATAAAACCAAATTCTTTGGGGTAAAATAGCCCCTCACACTCACATTAAATTAGATCCATAGCCATTCCCACATCACAAAGGTGTCCCCGTTGAAGTGCCAGCATTCCATGGAATGCCACCGGCAGAGAGTAAGAATTTAGCAATATTTCACACTTACTGTGCATAGTGGTTTTCCTCTTCAAAGAACTTCAAAAACATTAAAGTTAATTCACACAACTATCTATTACAGGTTAATTAACACTAGCTCTGTTTTGAAGTCTATACATAATCTGCTGTGTTTAATTTCAGAATCCTGTGTGCAAACACTGTGTGCTCTTTCATCTCCTTGGTATTTCAATTTTATAAAACTTGAGGCAGCATTGTGTAGTGACTGAGGTACAGGACTGAGAATCAGAAGTTCCTTGGGCTTGATTCTTCTTCCGCTTATATCAGCATAAAGCCCCGGTCCTACAGATACGTTCACAGAGTGACTTTGAACTCAATGGGTATATCTGCACTGCAGCTGGGAGCGAGCCTCCCAGCCCAAATAGGCACACTGGCACTGGCAGTACTCAAACTAGCATGCTAAAAATAGCAGCATGGAGTTGCTGCACCCTGGGAGGCTCAAGCTAATCACCTAACACAGACCTAGGCGGTTGGGTGGCTAGCCCAATCCTCTGCTAGTGTGGACCTTGTAGCCCTGTTACTTTCAGTGCGCTAGCACAAATCTGTCTAAGCAGGCCGGGAGGCTGGCTCCGAGTTGCAGTGTGCAGACATGCAATGGGACTACTTGAGTGAGTAAAATTACTCATGTTGCAGAGAGTGAAATTTTCAAAGCAGCCCAAGAAAGAGAGGCACCCTGGGAGTTGGGCACCTAACTCCCTTGAACTCTTTTGAAAATCCCAGCCTATTTGCAGGATTGTGAAATAAGCAGTTAATGGAGTAACACATGTGCCAGAAGAATCAGGGCACTACAGTGTAATCCTGGCTTTGCCACTGACTCACTCTGTAGCCTTGAGCAAGTCACTTCACCTCACTGCCTTTCTGAGGTGTGATACAAGGATAATGCATCTGAAGAAGTGGGCAGTAGCCCACGAAAGCTTATGCTCTAATAAATTTGTTAGTCTCTAAGATGCCACAAGTACTCCTGTTCTTTTTGCAGATACAGACTAACACGGCTGCTACTCTGAAACCTGAAATTAGTTAGTGTTTGTAGAATACTTTGAAAATGTGAAGTCCTATTCGTTTGCCGCCTACTATCCTTACCTATCTTTAGTACTGTAAACTTGACCCTGCAAACCCTGCCGGATATGTGAATCCTGCAAAATCCGTCGTGGTTTTCCACAAAACCCTCTGCAGTGAGCACACAGAGCCACCAATAGTTGTACCGCTTTAGGTATATCGGGGTGTAGTTCAAGCCGTACAAAGCCCCCTGTCAGTCAGCAGGCTGGGATAGAGCTGTGTGTATGTGTATGGGGAAACCCAACCTACCCTGTAGCGCAGCCTCGGCTAAGCTCGTGTGAATCTTCTCATTAACCTCTAGATGACTCAACCTTCCCTCCGTGTCATGTGAGGGGAGGCGCTGCTGGAGTCCCCTCCAGGGGGCTTTCTCCGGAGCAGATGGGGCCAGTTCACCACACGGTATCTGTTGTTGTTCGCCGCTGTTTTGGGATGGGCAGATGAGCCGCTCGCAATCTCCCCGGCAGGATCTGTCCCTTACCGCTTGGCAGGCAGCGGCATCCCCACCCCAGCCCCAAGCAAAGCTCCGCTCCTAGTTCAGGTTCCCGAAACTCCCATGGAACTGGTCAGAGTTGAGGAGAAACCAGGCGCTAGCACCTCACCTCGTACCTTCCCGCTCCTCCTGGGCTCCCTGCATTGGCGGCTCGGCGCTGCAGCCAGGGCAGGGATGCGGCGGCGGCGGCCCGAACTCCAGCTCGCAGAGAAGAGGTTGCAGCCCCCGGCAGGGGCCGGAGAGCCCCAGAGCGCTCAGGGATTGAGCGGGGGCCACTTTCCCCGGCTCCCTCAGCAGGCCGTGGGGAAGAAGAAGGAGGCGACACAACGCAGCGCCCGGCCGTGCTGGGCTCCAGGAACTTCGAGCTGCCGCAAAGCGGCTGTCAGGAGAGGCTGGGCAGCAAAATCCCCCCCCCACAGGCCAGGGAAGTCCGAGAACTTCACACGCCAGGCGTTCTCCGGCGCAGTTCTACCCTCAGTTCAAGGACAGAGTCCCGCCCCTTGGCTCCTGTGTTCAACAACACCCTCCCTCCCACACACACACGCCCGTCTCTCTCACACACATTCACGCATCCTCCCTCTACCCTTTTCTCTTTCATTTCCCCCACCCCTTCTTATTTTAGATCTCGTGTCTCTCTCCCTTTTCCCCCTCGCACCCTCCTCATTCTCTGTTTCTCCCTGACCCCTTTCTTTTTCTTCCTCCTTGTCCCCCCGTCTCTCATTCTCTCTTCCTGTCTGCTTCACACTCTCCCTCCACACATTCCCTGGGGGTAATGACGGATGAACCAATGAACAAAACCATCCATCTCCAGATGTCCCCAGCTAAATCCAGGGAATTATCTCAGCTAAAGATGTACCTGATCCCTTGCTCCAGCTCTGCTACTCTCTCCTTTTCCTACCCCAGTTTCCCAAAGTTTGGATCTGAACTTCTCTGTTTCAGTCATATTCTAGAATGGGCCTGAATTGCTCGCTGATAAATACACCACCTGAGCTTAGGAAAGTAGATCAGCAATTAACTTGGTTGGCAGTTTAGGGCTCATCTCTAATCACAATCTTTCTATGATACATAGAGTGAGGGTCCTGTTCTCTATACTACAATACATCATGCCTACTTCTCCACTACACCCCATCCCATTTTCCATGTTACAATCGAGGAAACATTGCATATAAATGTGCATTGATACATTGTTCAAAGCAGATAAGAAAAAAGACAAGCAAAATCAACAGATAAGACAAATTACACAGTGTTGCCAACCACAAGCATCCAAAAAATCACAAGTCAGGCACCCCAAAAAGTGATGAATCATTAAAGTGAATGGGACTTGAATAACATGAGCAGGATTTGGCCCTATTTGACAAATTTATCCAGTCTGAAGCAAGAAGTGAAAAAAAATAAATTAACAGTTGACACCAAATGTGTCAGATTTTTGGGGAAAGAAGGAATATCAAATAACAGAAAATATGCTAGAACAGTCCCTCTTGCTCAGGACAAATTGGAGGAAAGTACAGATAAATCAAACAAAATTTAACAAAGACAAGTGCAAGTAGATGGAAAGCTCTTTGGGGCAGAGGCTTTTTATTATGCATTTGTACAGTGCTCTGATCTATTATTGAGGTTCCTAAACACTACTGCAATACAAATAAATACATGAACAAAAAAAAATAAAAATCACAAATGCAAATGCAAAATAAGAAGCCAATGCTGGACAATATTACTGCAGAAAAAGACCTGTATGGAAGAGCTGATGGGAAAAATTATGATTCCATATGAGGACACTTTAAAAAGCTAATGCAATCTTGCAATATTAATCTTGGGATATCAAAAGTAAATGTATATCTATGAGAAACAAACATGCCAAAAATGTCAAAAAAAGCGGTTCACCACATAATGTATCCTGAGACAACGGAAACATTTAAAAGATATTACAGAATAATCAGTTGAGGCCTCTGGTCTATGGTTAGATTTTCCACTTTAAACCTAACATTTTGTGATGAGATTTAATTTCTCAGATATTTCAAAAGCACTGTAGCCAGAAATGTGATATAGACATGGAAAGCCAGGCCCAATTTTTAAAAGAGATGTTTTTAACCCCATGATTTATTCTTCAGTTTGGGATCTTAAAAATAAAGTTTGGACTCAGCTTAAGACACATTGTGGGAAAGTTCTAGTATAAGGATAAAAATGAAAACAGTCCATTTTAAAGGCAGGAAGTCCTCAAAGTACTCTAAAACATTTCCTTTTAAACATCAGGGATAGTTAAACTGGAAAAAATAGCTATCAAGAAGACATATGTTATTATTCCTAAAAAATATATAATAATACTTTTGTAATTTATTTTGATTTATTACTCATTTCTTAAAATTATGGGCTAAATTTTGAGCCTTTTCTCAATGCTCTGAATATGCAGGAAGAACCTCTTATTCCCCTCTTGTTCCTGATGGTGGAGGAATTTGATCCAGCCCTTTATAAGGTGATATATTCCTCTCCCCATCACGCTGACTCAGTTCTGTAGGTTGGCATGTTGGAGGCAGAGCCGAAGTTCCACCCATTCCCTGCTACTCTGTAAGCCTTCCCCACCCACCTGCTTGTAGCAGGGAATAGTGACCCCATGAAGATTGTTCCCTCTGCACCTGGAGCAGTAATTTAGGCAGACCACACAGAAGTAAGACTCCTACTTAAGCCCTTCTGCAGCCACATTAGGGCTAACTATTTTTACTCGACACCGCATTATGGGCAAATGCATGGCCCCAATGCACAGCCCAAATATCATTAATGGAAAAGAGGAGTCTTTGTGGCGGCTGCAGTAATACTATGTATGGGTATCTATATCTGGTGTGGGCATGAAATGACTTTTCTTTTCCATCACTGAAAAACCTCCTTCTCTGGAAGCCCCAGCAGAGTGGTGCTATATAATATATATTGGGTATAAGCCTCTGCTCCCTATGTCTCTTATCAGCTTTTGTTCCTATGTTACATCCTAATTGTAGAGAAGCACCTAGGTATTGAATATTACTAAGTGTGGTGAGACCCTCTGTCTAGACAAGGGGTGGGCAAACTATGGCTCAGGGTCTGCATCCGGCCCTTCAAACGTTTTAATCCGGCCCCCGAGCTCCTGCTGGGGAGCGGGGTCCGTGGCTTGTCCCACTCCAGCGCTCCAGACGGGGAGCAGTGTTGGTGGCTTGCTCCACTCTGTGCGTGCCATGGCTCCGCACAGCTCCCGGAAGCAGCGTCATGTCCCTCCCTCCGGCTCCTATGCATAGGGGCAGCCAGGGGGCTCCACACAGTGCCCCCACCCCAAGTGCTGCCCCTGCAGCTCCCATTGGCTGGGAACTGTGGCCAATGAAAGCTGCAGGGGAGGCACCTGTGGACAGGGCAATGCGTAGAGCCGCCTGGCCATGCCTCCGCATAGGAGCCGGAGGGGGGGGACATGACGCTGCTTCCGGGAGCTGCTTGAGGTAAGCACCACCCCGAGCCTGCACCCCGATCCGCTCCCATGCTCCAATCCCTGCCCCAGTCCTGATCCCCCTCCTGCCCTCCGAACCCCTTGGTCCCAGCCGGGAGTACCCCCTGCACTCCAACCCCTCATCCCCAGCCCCATTCCACCGCCCACACCTACAGCCAGAGCTCTCAACCCCCCTTGCACTCCAAACCTCTGCCCGGAGTCCCCTCCCACATCCTGAACTCCTTATTTCTGGCCTCACCCCAGAGCCCGCTCCCCCAGACAGAACCCTCACCCCCTCCCATACCCCAACCTCCAATTTTGTGAGCATTCATGGCCCGCCATACACTTTCCATACACAGATGTGGCCCTAGGGCCAAAAAGTTTGCCCACCCTGGTCTAGACTCTAGGCCAGGGGTGGGCAAACTTTTTGGCCCGGGCCACATTGAGGTTGCAAAACTGTATGGAGGGCCGGATAGGGAAGGCTGTGCCTCCCCAAACAGCCTGGCCCCTGCCCCCTATCCGCCCCCACCCCAACTGCCCACCTCAGAACCCCCAACCCATCCAACCCCCCCCTGCTCCTTGTCTCCTAACTACCCCTCCCAGGACCACCCATCCCTAACTGCCCCCTGGGACTCCATCCCCTATCCAACCCCTCCTGCTCCCTGTCCCCTGACTGCCCTGACCCCTATCCACACCCCCACTCCGACAGGCCCCCCGGGACCCCACCCCCTATCCAACCTCCCTGCTCCCAGTCCCGACTGCCCCAACCCCTATCCACACCCCCTGCCTCCTGACAGGCCCCCTGGGACTCCCACGCCTATACAATGCCCCCGGTTCCTTGACTCCTATCCACACCCCCACCCCTGACAGCCCCCACCCCTGGGACTCCCATGCTTATCCAACCCCCCCCCCATACCCCATCCCCTGACCACTCCCCTGAACCTCCGCCCCATCCAACTGTCCCCTACTCCCTGTCCCCTGACTGCCCCCCGGGATCTCCCACCCCTTATCCAACCCCCCGGCCCCCTTACCATGCCGCTCAGAGCAGCATGTCTGGCAGCCATGCTACCCCGCCGGAGCCAGACATGCTGCGCGCTGCTCAGGAGGAGCGCGCAACCCCGCCGCCCAGAGCGCTGCCCACGCGGCGGCATAGCTGCAGGGGAGGGGGGACACCGAGGGAGGGGCTGGGGGCTAGCCTTCCCAGCCAGGAGCTCAAGGGCTGAGCAGGATGGTTCCGCGGGCCAGATGTGGCCCGTGCCAGTAGTTTGCCCACCTCTGGTCTAGGCTGTGTTCTGGGTTTTTTGTGTATGCAAAATTCCCACTTACTTTATATAGGCAACAAACAAATGTTCAGACCATATAAGTACTGTAAATACATAGGTGCAATGGGAGCTGGTCTATCTGAACTAAAGATGTTGTGGAGATAGATTGAACATGTTTTATTGGTCTAACTTGTAATTATTTTGATTATTGAAAGATGATTGACTCTACCATGCATTAAAGTCTGCAATAGACTTACATTTATGTGTTTATCATTATTTGTTCTTTATCTGATGTTATAATATGGAGGTGAAATCAGACAAGGATAAATTAATGTCTCTTTTAAATCTCAATTAATGTCAAATATAATTAAAAACAACATGGAACATGGAGAAAGGACAGAAAGGGGGGAAAACACAAGAGGTTTAAACTAATAGAACAAAAAGAAGCAGAAAGAAGTACAAAGCTGTTTTAATTGGAGGTAACAATGAAAATGCCTAAAAATTCCCCTTTTGGAAATCATTTAACAATGGAGAATTGATCCTGAAGAAAGAAATGCCATTCATTAGAGACTGGAATTGTGCTAACAACTGTAAGAGTAAATTACAGACATGCACCATAGCCTTTCAAAAAGGTGTGGTAGTTGTGAGCTATTCAGGCAAAATAGATCACGATAGGCAGAGGATTATTGTTCTGGGGATTATTGCATAACTAACTTGTGTTTTGAGAAATACTTGTAAAATGGGACAGCCAAGCAAATTGGTTGGCTGAGGACAAATCCAAGTTATGAACCTAACCAGAGTATAAATCCTTAGGTGTGTATGGTCTAGAAATATCAGTAATACACTTGCATTTATTTACTATGTATTCATAGCCAAAGGTGTGTGAGTGCCTTAACAAAAGATTAACTAAAAATAATGAGAAAAAAAGCAAAATGTCCCCAAACAAATCCTAGAACTCCTGTCAAGTCTACACTAAATTGTAGCACAGCCAACAAGTGAAGCTTGTGAAACCTTGATTTTTGCACTTCCCACCTTGTTGTGATTTGAATTGTGCATTTTCAATGTTGCGCTTATATGTATATATATATTTGCATTTTATTTATATTAATTTAAAACTGATTATGAGGTCAAATGACGAGGGTTCAAACCATTTTAGTTTAAAATATGACAAAATATAGCATTATTTAATATACTGTTAAAAGTAAAATATGCCATTCAATAAATGGGTCAGCATTCTCCAAACAAATATTCCTGCACTTGTTAAGTACTAAAGGCAGTCAAAGCATGTGGCTATGCTATGTCTTTCTGATTTCACTGTAACTTTATTCCAACACCACTTCCATTAACTATGCATTGCCCAACACTTATCCTGTGAAGAGACAGTGGTTTCCTTTTTAACTAACACCTAACCTAAACCTTGGCATGTTTGCAAATGCTATAGTAAAGGGCAGCCAGCTACCTCCCTGTTGCTGACTCAGATCATGGTTTTATGGGAACCACCCACAAGATCAGAGCGGATTATTAAAGAACAATGGGCTAATCCTTCTCTCCCTTACACATATTACCCTGGTGTAACTCCACTAAAGTTAATGAAGTTATTCCTGATTTGCAAGGATGTGAAAGGAGAATCAGGCCTGCTGGACTTGATTCATCCCTGCACTAGCACAGGCTTGACCAGTTGAGAGGGAATGTATTCTGGGAATACCAGGAGTTGGTACAGCACCATGTACAGGCTGGAGCTCTGTGGGCTGCCCTAACTTGCATCCCTGCTTCAATGGCTCCTGTCGGATATCAGGAACTCAGAATTACCAGGATACACTATGCCCCAAATCCACCCTTGCTCTGTACTTATGTCTCTGCTGTCCTCTTGTGCATGCCAGCCTATCCTGGAATGCCCCTCCACTGGAGCAGGTGCTGTAGAGGTCGCACAGTGCCTCCTCTACGCACAGTATACCAGCCTCCTCACTGGTGATTCACTGTGGGAGGAGGGCTTGTGCCCGTCCTATGGCCTATATTTGCCCTCCTAGCTATTATAAAAAGTGTACCTGTGCTTTGAGCTGGAGGTGTAAATTCCAGCTCAAGGAGACACACCTGCACTAGCTCTCATCAAGCTAGCATACTAAAAATAGCATAGCCATGGGAAAGGCTAGCTGCCCTATGTATCTATGGTCCAGATGGGATTGTACAGGGGTGGCTAGTCCTTCCCACTACTCACACCATCAAGGCTACCCTCTATTCAGAACTAACACAGGTATATCTCCTTAAGCTGAAATTTTCACCTCCAGCTCAAAGTGTAGAAAATACCCAAAGGTTGCTATTGAGCATTGATTAATCAGGCCTGATGTCGCTAATCAACAATACTTACTAATGGGTTACCAACAGCTGAGAGTGTCTCCGTTATCAGTAAAGGCCCAGGCATGGGAGCCAGGAATTCCTGCATTCTGGTCACAATGCTGACACTAACTCCATCTGTGACCCTAAGCAAGCTCCTTATCTATGCTTCATTTATAAAATGGGTATAACACCACTTACAGAATTTATATTCCTGGATGTGCATTTGAGGATCAAGGCCCCAGTCCTTAAAGTGCTATACACCTCCAAGATTTTACAAACATATTGATTAGCACCTTATGCCACTGATATTAGTAGGGCTATTTGAGGAGTAAAAGTAATATTCAACACAAGTAAGAGTATCAGAATGTGGCCATTTAAAGAGCTTAGAAAATTTTAATGACAGTTATATAAACCTTCAATGATATGATATTATATTTGTGTAGTATACAGTACTCTCACCAGGGTGGCATAACACTGCTACTATTAAATCAGGCAGTAACCAGTCAGAGCAAAAATATTCTTAGAACTGTGTAGTTCAAATGTTACTGGTGGAGTAAAACCCTCTTTGATGTATAATCTTACTGGGCACTTTTTTCTTGAAGCACAGTTTAGTTTGGTATTCATGGTACAGATTAATGGAACAAATCTGTTCCCAGTGTGTTTAATGTTCCCTTTTGGTGCACTGGACATCTATTCTTTTGACAGGTTTTATCCTAATGAGCATGGATTACAAACTCATTCTCTGAAGACTGGAGAGGACTGAATTATATTTTCAATTAGTGTCTATGGATCTAGGCCAGTGGCTTTCAATCATTTTCATTTGTGGATACCTAAAAAATTTCAAATGGAGGTTCTAACCCCTTTGGAAATCTTAGACATAGTCTGTGGACTGCCAGGGTCCACCATTAATTCAAAGATAAAGTTTAAAATATAGTCCGTAGATGGTAAACAACATGTTAACTAATAATATTATACTGTTCTATTCAGCATCATTCAATAAAAGCAGTGGTACTGGACACCTTTAGAACTATCCTGAAGGGAAGCCCAGCTGTGGTTTGTTTCTTTCCTCCCAGCTGATGGGGAACTCATTTGAAGGGTGAGCTCAAGCTGAGTCAGAAAGAGAAAAAATATTAACAGTTCTACTGTTTACAACTGAATTAAAATGTGACAAATGTATGTTGGGGGGAGGGGAGCAGAAAACAGGGTGCTGGTTGCTGTATGCACTACTGCATCCAGCTACAGTAGATAGGGACAACAGCTAGATATTTCTGCTCAAATGATCAACAATGAGATGTCTAGCATTGTTGGCATGTAGATCATACTCGTTATGCTTCAGAGTAAACTCCCAATTGGAAAAGATGGAGACACTTTACACCTGTGAGAGGTATTCTTAGAGGCTATCCGTCTACAAACCCAGGAAGATATCACAGCTTTGATTTCACATTTGAAAGGATCATTTTGCAATCAGAGGTTTACAAGCTTGGTTTAACACAAAGAAAACACACCTGGCCCTAATCCCTGCAAGCCCATGTGTGCTGAGGTCAGGATATTGCACCAGAGCTGAGTTGCACACCACACAAGGTATGCATACTTGCTGCTCAAATCCCAATCCCCATTGCTGTAGTTGGCACATCTCTCATTTTGCTGCCAGGGACTCCTCTGGGCAGGGGCAGGATTTGCCCTTCCATACAGCTTGCATTACTCTAACTTAGTGATCAATACAGGCAGGAGCGGCCCCAGGGTTTTTGCCACCCTAGGCGGCAGCGCTCCTCCTCTGAGCATTCGGCGGCGGGGGTCCTTTCGCTCCGCGTCTTCGGGGCACTTCGGCGGAGGGTCCCGGAGCGAGTGAAGGACCCGCCGCCGAATTTCCACTGAAGACCCGGAGCGGAAGGACCCCCCGCCGCCAAATTTCCGCCGAGGACAGCAAAATGCCGCCCCCCAAATCCTGCCGCCCTAGGCGACCACCTAGGGTTGCCTAGCAGAAGCACCGGCCCTGAATACAGCATTAGTCTCCCTTTGCATGATCCCGAATGCCGTCTGAATCAGGACCGTTGTCCTCACTAGAAATTTATGTTGCGATATAACTGGTCAAATGTTTTGATCTACTAAAACTCCATCATCCACTTTGTGGGTTATTATAGAAAATGATAAAAGCTTATGTGAGCAATTTGACTGTGATTTATAACCCAAGGTTTTAAGATAGAAATTGCATAGGCAGTGTACATCAGTTATTAACACCAAGTTTTCACCAAGTATCACAGGTGTGTGCTCCCCTTGTGGGATAAAAATACCCACTCTACAGATAATTATGCAATAAATTTCCCTGCCTCATATAATCGTGACATTCTCTCTTTCCATATAGATCTATTTGCATGCCAACAGTCACTAAATACTTAGAATTCCAGCTAAAGCAGCAAACCCAACAGGAACACTTACCATGCACTCACTCCCTCAAATTCAATCTTCCAAGCAAGGCCTTGTGCACTACCCAGCAGCAAGGTAGCTTGGTTTCTGTGGCACACCAGTTCTAAATGCTGCAACATCCTGAAAATCATGAGACAACCCCACCCCTCCCGCCCCCCGAATGGAGCATTTAAGTTAATAAAATATGAAAATGACCGCTAGCCAGTGCATTATTCCTTCTGCTATCTATTTTTATAATAAGCTAAACTTAGATTATCCCCAACTTTTCAGTATTGCAGATTTTCACTTTAACAACAAGTTAAAGATGCTCTGGGGAAGCTGGAGGTTTTGACAGCTGAGTAGGGGATAACTGGGGCTTTTGGAACCTGGGAGGTTTGCTTTTTCCTCATCCAGGAAAGAGTGGACATTCTTGACATTGGTGAGCAGGCACATCATCTTCCCTGCCCCTCTGGAGCAGGGCAAGGTGACCTGACATTTTTATTTCATAGATAGCTAACGATATAAAATTTAAGCCCATAGCATAGTTACCCCTACAAAGAAGAGGCATTCTCAATGTAAGTTACATTTTATCAACTGAGTTCTAACTGAATTTATCCTTTTAAATGCATAGAGTTCGAATCGATCTAAAACATTTATTATCCTGTCTGTTCAAGTATGGACAACATGAATAGCTTGTGATAATGAGGTCTTACTGTAGGTCAAATCAAATAATTTCTGGCAAATTAAAGGAAAATTACCTTTTGGCTGACATATGATTTAATCTTTCGCTCCCAACAGTTTCAAAATAATTAATGTCTGATCATTTATATGTTCAGAATACCCAAATTTTATGTAGTGTGCATATTTTATATATGATATATAACTCACATAGACAAATAATTCAGTGAGGGAATTTCAGTAGCAAGTCACCACATCATTTAAATCTAAGATTAAAAAAAAGAAAGTTAGGCTTCTGTTTTTTGTTTTATTTTAGGGAAAGGAAAACCAAGATATAGTGGAAGAACTCTAACTTGTGCCAGTTCTCATTGCTAGGGAAGATTTCATTGTCATTTCATTCTTAAAATAAGCAAACAAACAAAACCCCAGTTGGTAGGATGTTTTCTCTAGTGGCAATAATATAGTATATTTGAAAACACTGAAAAGTTGCATGATTGTGACCAGTTAGTTGTTTCCTTCTTAAAATTCTTCTAAAATCTCTGCATATTAATGGAGGAATATGGAATATTATAGGATTTCTGCATTGACAAGATGTCTTAAAGACATCTAGAGTGTAACAAATGCACATGAAAACTTCACTGAAATCAATTAAGTTGCACCAATGTACATGGGGGGGAGAATTTGGCTCACTAATTAGAAATCAGAGGTAAAATCCTGGCCCCACTGAGAAAATTCTCATTAATTTCAAGGGGGGCAGGATTTCACCCTAGATTTCTATGTTAGTTTTAGCTGATGAGTAATTAGGTTTGTAGTTAATTGATTTCATACTAAAATACATTCAAGAATAAATGTTTAAAGGAGACTTGCAAACTCTCTTTTAAAACCCCAGCAACTTCAGTAGCTAGATTCTGAATATACTCAAAAATCCAGGCTAAGTGAAATAGCACATTATTAGATTAATACATGATTTTTGGTCTCTTACTATACCTGACCACACTGACCACTGACTTTCCCCACTCCAACTGAAGCCCCAGCATGCACTATTTTATGATGTCACATTGATCATTAAACCCTGCTGCATGACGGAGCCGGCATACACAGGTAAGGAAATGCCTATGCTTTAAGTATGAAATCGTGTTTTTAAAGAGATCTTCTAGATGTGTAGTTTCAGCTGGATACAGGATTCTTCCACTTCATGTTTTAAATGTGTGTGTGCTGTTGAACGCTAGCCTTGCTTTGTCTTCAGAGGTTGCTCAATACTTCAGTAGAGAGCAGATGATATACAGGGGTGGCCTATCTTTGAAAAATTAAACAAAGTTCATAGAATGTTTTGCATTCATACACAAATGGATTACAAGTGGTCCAATAACCAGTTAGAAAAACCTACTTTCATCAGGTTTAATAACTATTTAAGGTTTAACCAGTTCTTTATGAACTTGCTTTATGAACTTGTTTTTTGCCAATGTCGATGTAGACAAGCTGAAATGGTTCAACTGGTCCTGTCATTACTGTATGACAATGTGCTAGAACAGGGGTTCTCAAACTTCATTGCATCGACAATAAAAATTACTACATGACCCCAGGAGGGGGGACCAAAGCCTGAGCCAGACCAATCCCCAAGTGGGGGGAGGCCAAAGCCGAAGCCCAAGGGCTTCAGTCCCAGGCAGGGGCCTGTAATCTGAGTCCTGATAACCAGGGCTAAAGCCCTCAGGCTTTGTCCCCGGACGGTGGTGCTCGGGCTTCAGCTTTGGCCCTAGCAAATCTAAGCCAGCCCTGGTGACCCCATTAACATGGGTTCCCGACCCACAGTTTGAGAACCACTGTACTAGAGGCTTTTAAAAATCTCCCAGAATGCACTGTTATGGCAGACAACCCAGGAATTTTGGGATAGATGTCCAGACACATTGCAAATAAAAAGATTTAAGATGGCATCATTGTGAATGCAAAACTTAAACTCACTCAGCCTGGCTAGCATGGACAATTAACTGTTTGTGCTTATTCCAGTACAGTTACAAGCAATTCAATTATCTAATTAAACAACTAATACTTAACACATTCCTTATATATTCGTACATAATTTTCTAGAATAGACAGGGTCACACTGTGTATGAGTCCATTCCAAAAACCCTGACTTACTTGAGTAGTCTTTATTTACGGGGAATAGTTTGCAGAATACATTAGACAAGTGCTTGGAATCCATTTGGATGAAAAAGAGGCTAAATAAAAATTGATTCAGAAGAAGTGAAAATGATCTAAACTCATTCAATCCAAACTATCACACATTTTCTGGATGATGTAATTGGACTTCACTTGACATACAGAATCATGTATCGTTGTGGGACCTTCTGGTAATGTACAGAGAGAATAATTGCAATTACTGCACTCAAGGAGTCTTACTTCAAAAATTAACAGAAGCCATCTTTCTATACAGAACTTGTAGACAACTATTTTTTTACAGCTGTTTGATATTAAAAGTCCCTGAATACATATCAGTTTATCTCCTAAATGTGACATATGAAGAGGAATAAAAATAATTAGGCAGAAATCAGATTTAGTACTATTAACCTGCTAATAGAAGCATAGTGAAATGGTATGTTTGCTTACACTACATATAGCTAAAAAAGAAAAAAACACATGCTAATTATATAAAATTAAAAAGCAACAGGGCCATGCCTTATGACTTTTTATTTTGATGTTTAACTTCTAAATTATGGTACCATAAAAAAATTTCTGCAAATATCAGTTGCTGCCTACTGTCATCAGTTTATATACAGGTACAAAATACGGAAACTATATTTATCAATGTAAATATTAAACATACAGATACATCTTGCATCCTTAGCTTTCCACTATTTTTTCATCCTCAGAGAAACATATATCTTATAAACACATCAAAATGATCACATTTCAACACATTTGTAGACTCTAGTAGTAACAAGAGGGATTATTTCACCATTTACATTCTGTTTAGATTTTACTAACACATGAAAATAGTAGAAAACTAATCTCTAAAATGTATATCAACATATTAGTTTTTAAATTTTTTTTTACAAGAGCTTTTGCTCGTGGCCTCTTAAGGGGAAAAAAAACAGAATTCTTGCAAACTCAGTAGTAATTCCCCTCCTCTATCCCCCAAAATATGTATGCAATTTTTCTGAATTTAAAAATCAGAGTGGCTAACTTTGTCAAAAAATCACTATAAAGTAAATTAAACATTTCTTTCCAATTTATAATTCCATTTAATAAAAATAAAAATCCAAAGTGGTCTGCTATTTTCTACAGTCTATACACAAAGCCTATAATGACTTCTGTTCTTTTCCCCCCAAAGGCGTTCAAGATTAGGCTTCCATCCACTACCTGGTGGGGGAAAATATATTTGACTAAAATTAATTTGATTGTGGTATCTATAACTTCAAGACTCAGTTAAGATTAGCAGGATTGTACAGCAAATTTGTAAGTAATAAAATACTAATGTTAGTTTTCAACGGATTCATCAATCCATATTTGAAAATGACTGTTTGTTAAGAGCCAAGGGTGAAATCCTGGCCTCACTGAATTCATTGGGAATTTTGCCATTGATTTCAATGGAGCCAGGAATTCACCCAAATCTTTAGTCCTGCACAGAGTAATAGGCTGTGACTTGTCCAGTCACCTCACTGTAGAGCTCAGCTTTGCTGCACATAGCAGGTGAAAACCTTCTGCCTGGCATCCAATCAAACCTCCTGCCTGGTGTCCAGGCATCCATGCTTTGCTTCTTTCTGCAATGGAACTGCACAAACCCCACTGAGACAGGGTCCTCCACACCTGCAAGTGGTGGGGCAGGATTTGCTCTTAAATGAAGCTATCTAATTTGACCCAAGTGTTTTTAAACTTCCAAAGAATGGGGCAACTGTAAGAATTTTGCTTTTAGTACAACCCAAGGCACAATATATACAAATCTTTTGTAGTTGTTTCTATGCTTTCAGATCATTCGCACACTATTTAGAATTAACTAAGATCCTCGTGACATTTTGAGCTTGTGGCATTCACTTTGAGTTTAGCAGAAAAATTACAGTGAAAAATAGCTGAAGAGCTTTACATTAGTAGAAATAAAGCTCCATCATAAATACTGGTGTAGGTATCTGCCTCATTCTATTGTTTTGTACCACAGTTATGAATTGTGCTGGATTCTGCTGCCAATGATTACATTTAAATATGATTAAGCTACTCAGATACCTGTTGAGAATCATATCAAAACCCAGCAGTTAAGATTAAAATGAACAAACACAGAACTGAGAAAGTTCCACTTACAGAAAGCTTTTTGACAGCTATGGACAGCTAGAACTATTATTAAACCCTGCTTAACACCCAATGCAACCCTAAATCAATGGGATTGGACAGGGTGCAATTTAGACTCCAGATTAGTAAATTTGGCACAGGTAGCCAAACAGGACATCCTTTGTTATTATTTACAGTGGTGAGCTTTGGAGATATTCAAATTTTATTTTGCTTATGAGGAATTGCTGTCTGGAAGCAGTAGGGGTCTCTCACATGAAGATATATCTAAATCATCATTGCAAGAGAAGGAACTTCATGCTGTTTGTCTTCAGACAAATGTGGCCAGATGCATTATAGGGTGCCTGTAGTTAGAATTATGCTTAATATAACATGAGGTTAAAATGAATATTTATCCCATTCACTAGTATTTTCAGTACTGGGAACTTCAAAATAACCAATACACATTTGTCTTGTGGCTGCCCAATACAAAGATGTGCAGATGGCCAGTCACTCACTGCCTACTGTAACTTCCTATACTCCAAATGGATGTGAAGCAGCACATTTTTATGGGGAAACTTGGAGTTTACATACTTTCTACAACAAGCACAAACTCTATTAGGGCTGCCCTCAGGCCCAATAGTGCCCTACACAAAGACAAGATTTGGTGACTCTTTCTCCATCACTCTCTACATCCTTTCTCCCACCAACCCATCCAGGAAGCTGACAGGAGATTCATTTTCCACTGCACCATTCTATAGAGGTATATAGGATTTTTTAAAATTATATAAGTGATATGGTTCACCATGGCATTATTTGTGAGACATCGTAGCCAGCTTGTCAAGAATAGAATTAAAAAAAAAATAGAAATAATTACCCTAGCTCTGGATAGGCTAGCAAGAAGCTTCACTTACTGCATCTGTTGCAATGTTCACCCCTCACAGGCTGCAGCATTCTAAAACAGAGTATTCCTAAATCAAGTTCCTGATACTGCAATGAACTCAATGTGGGAAAGACGTAGGGAACAGGAATTTTATCTTCCACAAAATCAGACAGAACTAAGACCATTTAAAAGAAACTAAGTCTGAAGACAGGTTTCCACAAAAAACAATTAACCTTGAAATGGACATCAGGAAATCCAATAAACATATGTGTCCTATAACCTTGCATTGTACCATCCTGGAGTTGAAATGACAGAATGGCACAATATGTTTCCCTTACATGTGTGTCAAAATATGGAAAGAGATGGAGCTGTGGGGGATCGGACACATGCTTTTACCTTCCACTGGAATCCACTGGACTAGATAAACTTTTTGGAGGGACAGGGTTGAAAAAAATGCTTAAATGTTTGCTAAAGGAATATGTGTCTAATGGAGATTTACTAGGTCTGGCCTTTGGCATTTTATGACCATGACTCCTGTCACAAAAATCCCACTGATCATCACTAAAATACTCATACTATCAAATATTTCAGCATTTAAAACCAGAATTTCTGCTGCAAAACATGCTGTGCCATTGAGATGGTTAACGATCCAAGCCAAAAGTGACTAGTTATTGTATGTTCGGTCAAAAATATTTCTAATAAAAACATCAGAAGTGATTTTTGATTTTGATATCTGTAAAGAGTATAATTTCAACATGCAATTTAAGATGGTAATTTCAAAGTGTATCTTCATCTTTTTCAATGCTACATTTTCAGATCAGAAAAGAGTCTATAAAGAGATTTACAGGTAATCGTCTACTGGCCACAAATTCCCTTAGGAATAACAGATATCCTTCAAGGAAGCATTTGTTCCTTCAAGAAGGTTTAGCAGTTGGGGTGATGTGATGATTAACACACAAACAGAGCCTATTGATAAAGTGGCAATGCTTAACAATCTTGTAAGACATTATAAAGGTGCAATTGCCTGTAGTTCATCGGTATGGATGTGGCAATGAAGTTCTGCTTTACATATTCCAGGGACCAGGCATTTTGTAGCAGTGAGCACAGGGGGTTCTTCTTCTCCTGGGAAAGAAAAAAAAAAGGCCATTTTATTTTTTGAACAGTGATTATTTTATTTGTACAACGGTCAACTGTATGTTGAAAAGAACACATCCCAATGATATCATAATGCACTATCCTCAGGCCATATCACTATGATCAGAAATAAAGAACTAATGCAAACCTTTCCTCATGGTGGTCTACTCAGAGAAGTTCTCACTGATGAATGGGCTAACATTATGTCAGGCCCAATGAAGGAGGTTAGAGAGCTAAGTGAGTTTGAAGCTTAGTGCATCCACCCTAATTCAATGGCCTGTTTGAGAGGCTACTCTTGTGCAGGATGAAAAGTGTTATCAGATCAAACTACTATGAGATGAAATGCACAGACATTTGATAACTGCATGAAGATTTCCCATTAGTCTCAACTTATGTGACTTAAAAATCTAAGTATCCAGGATAGAAACCTTATACAGATTATGTAGTCTTCTCATACGATGATGATAACATTCTTTCCATTCTAGTAGTATCTCTGGAGAATGTTAAACAGAAGCTACTAAAGTTAGACATTTTAAAATCAGCAGGTCCAGATAACTTGCATCTAAGAGTTTTAAAAAAGCTGGAAGAGAAGCTCACTGGATCATCAATGTTGATTTTCAGGAAGTCTTGGAGCACTGAGGAAGTTCTAGAAGACTTGAAGAAAGCTAATGTGCCAATTTTTAAAAAGGGTGAACAGGATAACCTGGGTAATAACACGCCTGACTGTCTGACATCGATTCTGGACAAGATAATGGAGGGGCTCTTACCGGTCTCAATTAATAAAGAACTAAAGGAGGATAATGTAATTAATGCAAATTAACATGTGTTTATGGAAAATATGTCCTATCAAACTAATTTTATATATTTTGATGACATTACAAGTTTGATTGATAAAGGTAATTGTGTTGACGTAATATACTTAGACTTCTGTAAGGCATTTGACTTGGTACTGCACAACATTTTTGATAAAAAAACAGAGTGATATAAAATTAACATATTAAATGGATTAAAAACTGGCTAACTGACAGGTCTCAAAATGTGGTTGTTAACAAGGAATCATCAAGCAGGTCTGTTTCCTGTGAATCCTGCGGAGATGAGTTCTTGGTCCTACCCAAGTTAACATTTTTATCAATGACCTTGAAGAAAACATAAAATCATCACTGATAAAGTTTACAGATGACACAAAAATTGGTGGAGTAGTAAATAATGAAGAGGACAGATCACTGATACACAACGATCTGGATCTCTTTGTAAACGGAGCGTAAGCAAACAATATGCATCTTAATACAGCTAAAAGTAAATGTATACATCTAGGAATAAAAAATGTAGGACATACTTACAGGATGGGGGACTCTATCCTGAGAAGCAGTGTCTTAAAAAAAATATTTGGGGGTTGTGGTAGATAATCAGCTGAACATGGGCTCCCAGTGTGATGCGGTGGCCAAAAGAGCTAATGAGATCCTGGGATGCATTTCAAGTATGAGTAAAGAGGTTATTTTATCTCTGTTATTTATCACTGGTGTGACTGTTGCTGTGTCCAGTTCTGGTGCCCATAATTCAAGAAGGATGTTGATAAATTCAGAGAAGAGCCATGAGAATGATTAAAGGATTATACAATTTGCCTTATAATGACAGACTTAAGGAGCTCAATCTATTTAGCTTAACAAACACAACGTTAAGGGATGACTTGATTACAGTCTATAAATACCTGCAAGGTGAACAAATATTTAATAATTGGCTCTTCAATCTAGCGGAGAAAGGTATAACACAATCCAATGGCTGGAACATGAAGCTAGACAAATTCAGATTCAAAATAATGTATACATTTTTAACTGTGAGAGTAAATTAACCATTGGAACAGTTCACCAAGGGTCATAGCGGATTCTCCATCACTGACAATTTTAAAATCAAGATTGGATCTTTTTCTAAAAGATATGCTCCGGGTATTATTTTGGGGAAATTCTATGGCCCGTGTTACACAGGAGGTCAGACTAGATGATCATAATGGTCTCTGCTGGCCTTAGAATCTATGAACCTAGGTGTTTATTGATTTAAAATGTAGAGGTTGTTATAACTGCTCCTAAATCCCATACTCAGTACATGATGTTGGCTTACAATGAATGTATAAATATCATGGGTATGTGGGATAATTAGGAGAAAGTACAGGTTGCAGTGTATTTAGTAGGCACATAATGCTCAACTCTAGATTTCTCTCTTCCAACTTACCCGGGGTCTATTGGAGATTGTGGCTTAGAAGAGGGGAGGTGGCTGAGACCCTAGCCATACTTGACCAACGTGGTTTGGGAGAAGTAATTGAAAAAAGTAGCAAGGGTTATTTGGGGTCATTTGATTGGGTGAGTATGCCCATTGTTTGTAACACAGCCTTGGAACTCTTCCGTAGGGTTCACCTCTATCAGCTCACACATGTTAAAATACAATTTGCCCGATTGATACTAGAGCTTTAAAATGTGTTAGTTAAAACGTATTAGCTACGTGACTTCAGAACTAAATTATTGGAGAGTTTGCCTCTCTCCTCTAGTAATTCCTGGACAGCAGAGACGCTTCAGCTGATAGGAAGTTAGTGGTTCAAACAGGAGGGGGACTGCTGGACAGGCATTCTCCTAGTGGGCTCTTTAACTCTGAAACTGACATCCCAGCTTGATCTAACAGCATGCAAGGTTTTTTCAGGCCTGTGAGGAAGGGATGGATTAGCAGTGTTGAGGGAGTTAAAGAGAACTACATGTGTGAATTCTGAATGAATGACTGGGTGAGGTGGTGTTCATGGCTTACTCAATAAAACTGGTAAATCTGTATTTTCCCCACGTTTGGCATTTCAGATTTTATATGTTTTCTCCAACAAGTCTGCTACTCAACTCTTCCATATCTACTGTCATCTCCTCATCCACCTTGTAGCAAACAGTACATATGACTAAGGTCTGAACTTTAATAACCACCAAGGTAAATTCAGTTTCTTAAAAGACAAGACTTAAAAGACTCAGCATATATTGAGCAAAGAGTGAAACATTCAACCTTATGACCCTCTAAATAGAAAGTTTGACTGTTCAGTTTGCTGAGGGAAGAGCTGAAAGTCAGTAGATCACACTTTAATTACAATAAATACAATGCTGAATACTGTTTTTCCCCAGTTCTTAAACCACATTCAATACATCATGGTCACTAAGACAACAGCAGCAGGTAATGTTTATATAGCATATGTTATAAAAAGCCTAATATCTTATGTGTGTTTGAGCTTTTAGTTACCTGCAGTATAGTAATGACTCTCGATCAGCTAGGGGAAGACATCATTTTATATTCTATTAGAGCTACATGCAAATTGAAACATTTTTAAAAAGTTTCATGACTTTTTAAAAAAATTTCAATAAGCTTAGAGAATGATCAAAATTTAAAACTTTGATGAATATTTTTTACCACCAACTAAAAAAATGGTTTTTTTTTGCCTTTTTTGACTAGCTCTATATTTTAACTAGCTTTCTCTCCAGCTTCTTATATGGTCCCTTATTCCATGGTACTTATGTACTCAATGTTTAGTTTTATGTTGCTAAAGGTATTACAGCAACATGTGAATATTTTGTATTAATGCAATTTAGAAAAACTACTGCATCTTACCTAAACCCGAAGATGAAGAGACACTCTCCGTAATGGAAGAGGTTTCAGTTTGGTCTGTCAAAAGTCCTTCCATTAAAGGTAGAGATAACTCAGATGAAGGAACAGAAGAATCATAGATTCCTGAATCCCGGGGCATATCTGGAAGATTGGCAGCTTTTACAACATGCAACAATGGCTGAAGAACAGAGCTACCAACTTGAATGTCCTGAGTCTCTGCATCTTCTCCAAGGTTAAAGTGCTGAATTATACAGTGAGAGTCTGAATTTACAGCAGGGATAATATTTACATCTGTTTTCAGGTAGAAATCCCCATCAGTCACCTGTTTACTCACTAAGTCATTTAAAACCAAGCCTGAGTCAAATTTTTCGATCACAGGTTCTTGGTAATGTAAAGGAGGTTGAGGAAAAGGAATGAGTTGTTTCTCAAACCAGTCAGGCTCCTGATCAATGAATTGGTGCATATTGCAAATGGCAACATAAAGGGACCGGCCAGATTTGCTCCTGAAGTAGTTTCTTTTGCTAATATTTACAGGGTACAACTCTGAATCCTGAAGGCTCAGATCTCTGGAGTGTAAGTGAGAGTAAAGCTGAGGGAGGTTATCCATGAGCTTGTACTTTGTACTTAGATCCACAATGCCAGGAATGTCACCCTCACAGGAGTAGTCAAAGTAGACTGCAATGAACTTGCAGAGGTCATCTGAATTCTGCTTTGCCTGACGCAGCTTCTCTGCGATGATTGATATGGCAAGCAGAAAGAGTTCTCCTTTCTCAGCATCTCTGGTTGCTCCTTTGTGCTTCCAGTTCTTTTTTTCCACAAAGTATTTCATTCCCTTGGAACATACAATGATGATAAATTGGGACTCGTTGATTTTTTGAATAAGCCACTCTTTCTGCCCTTCCTTACAATTTTTTAAATCTTCCCATATATCCAGTGCAACCTGGAAAAGAAGAGAGCATCTTGGTTAACATTCAATGCTGGATTTAGCAACTGAACAAAGGCTAAATGTGTTGCAAATGCTCAATGAACCTGCTTGTATTTATTAAGCAGATGTGAATCAAAGATGAGGAAGACTAAGGTCCGTCCATGCTGTGAATGGAAACTATTTTCAAACAGAAATAAGTAATACATTTTAAGAGTAGTTAACAAAGAGGTAAACTGTGTGACTCTTGCTCACTTGGGTAAGCACTTACTGATATGAAGAGTCATACTGAAGTCAATGGAACTATTTGTGTCGGTAAGTGCTTGTCAAAGTGAGTAAGGGTTGTACATTTGGCATGGGAACTACGTATTTTCAATGGGTTAAGGAAACCTGCAAGCCCTGTGGGCAAGAAGGCTAACTTTCACAACTGTTCTATTGAAAATGTTAGTTATAATGTGCTTTTGGTGCCTAAGTATTGTTTAAGAAACAATATACCTACATTCCTGTATTACTTGTACATAGGGCCCTATCAATTTCACGGCCATGAAAAACGCGACTGTGAAATAAGCCCTTCCCCATGAAATCCGATCTCCCCTTGTTCCTAGGAGTGCCCCAGTAAAGGGGGCTCCTAGCTCCATCCCTCTGCCCAGCTGTTCTGGGACAGGGGGAGGGGAGGAAGAGACCAGACCCATCTCCGGGTGCCTCCCCGTGCTGCAGGTTACTCTGCCCCCGAGGTTCCTGCAGCTGGAGGAGACTTGAGGAGTTGGGTCCAATCTTCCCTGTGCTGCTGGGAGTGCCTCAGCAGGGGGCTCCTAGCTACTAGTCCGGGCATGGCTGGGACAGGACAGGACTTGCTCTTTCCCTGCAGAGCTGCTCTTGGTTATCTCTACCAGCTGCAGATAGCTCCGCACCCCATCCTGCCAACTCGCTTCCTGTCCCCCTCCCTTTGCAGCTGCCAGGGGAGGGGACATTGTACAGGGAATTGCCCCCCCTTCCACATGCAATTATTAATTTATTATTTCAATAAAAATAAAAAGGTGAAGCACTTGACAGAATTTTTTGATTGACACTTTACAGCAGCAAATCACACTCAGGGCTCAACTCACTGATGTGGCAGATATAGACATTGGGGAGGTTTTGTAGTCAGGGACGGCTCTGGCATTTTGACCGCCCCAAGCAAAAAAAACCCAAACAAAAAAATGGGGTGGCCAGAACGGTGCATGGGTGCAGGGGGACCGGCTGGGCGGGGGGAGGGGGCAGGCAGGAGAGAGAGAGGGGGCGGCCAGGGCTACAGCAGGGCTCGCCTGCCGCGAGGGCTCCGCTCCAGTTGGCGGGGAGGGAAGGAAGAGGACTGCCCTGCAGGGCGCTATGGTTCTCTGTGCTGCTGCCCCCTACAGGGCGGCCGGAGCGGGGGGGGGGGGGGGGGGGGGGGGGGAAGCGGCCGTGCCGCCCTCGGATTGAGCAAAATGCCACCTCAAACAGTCTGCCGCCCCAAGCACCAGCTTGCTCAGCTGGTGCCTGGAGCCGGCCCTGTTTATAGTGTAGTGATCTCAATTGACTGCCTACCAGAAGACATGTGTAATTGCTGTAAAATGAGTGTCCAAAATAAATAAAAAGCTCAAAACTGATTACTGCAGCGCATTGTGTGAAAGAATTTGGAAGCCTAATTCTACACGCCAATGGTGACAAACTATTTTGTACAAGCTGCAATGTTTCATTGGATCACATATGTCAGGCAACAGTTGAGTGCCACTTAGACTCGGAAATCCATCAAAGCAGAAAGAAGGATGCAGATACTGCGTTGCTGGTAAACAAAAAGTTAAAAAAACAAAAAACAATTTATTCTCTTTTTCAGAAGATGACAGCGAGCTCTGAAACCAGTCATTTAGCTAGAATGGAACTTGTGGATGCATTTGTAAGTGCTAATATACCACTGGAAAAACTTGATCACCCAAAGCTGCATGAGTTCATTAAAGGGAATGTACAAAATGTACAAATTAACTCATGTGAGTCTTTTGAAATTATTTAGAATGAGTCCACAGATGACCAAGACAACTATGTATTGTATGTTCTGTTTGATTTCATTACTGACAAGGCCAAAGATGGGACAGACAGGAAACTAACAACAGTGTTCCTGTTGCTTAACGCAATTCCTGGCTCTGATAATTGTAGGCTGGAGATACCTGCTTACAAAAATATTGCAAAAGAAGTGGACAGTAGTTTGCCCATGCTGCAGTTTTGGAACTCAGTGGAAGGCTGAATTCCCTATCTTGCAAGGCTAGCTCGGCACTGCCTGACAATTCCAACAAACTCCATGGATGCAGAGAGAGCAGTTTCTAAACACGGACAGGTGTCTTCCGCAGAGACAGGAAATGAAGAAAGACACAGTTGTTGGATGCTCCATGCTGACATTTAATTAATGACATTTGAAACCAGAACATTTTTTTCACTTGTTTTTGTTAACTTAAGGCTTTGGTTCTCAAGTTTGAGGCTACCAATTGTAGGCTACTCTACAAAACTGTCTCAGATGCCCATATCTACCAATCAGGGAGTTGAGCCCTGAGTGTTATTTGCTGCTGTAAAGTGTCAATCAATAAATCCTGTCAAGTTCACATGATCTTTTTTATTTTACTGAAACAAGCTAATAATTGCATCTTGAAGGGGGCGCACCCTGTACAGTGACCCCTCCTCTTGCGGCTGTGGAGCGATGGGGGCAAAAAGTGGGTGTGTGGGGTAGGGGTGGAGGGTTGCGGAGCTTTCTGAAGCCAGGAGAGGTACCCAAGAGCAGCCATGCAGAGGAAGAGCAAGCCAGAACTAGCAGCTAGGAGCCCCTGGCTGAGGCGCTCAAAGTAGCACAGGGGCAATCAGACCGACTTCCACCTCCACCTCTGGGAACCTCCTGTGGCTGCAGGAAGCTCCGCGGTTGCTGCCTTCAGAGTCCAGCTCTGAAGGCAGCACATAAGTGAGGGTGGCAATCCCATAACCCCCCTACAACAGGTTTGCGATCCCCCCCTCCCATTTTGGGTCAGGACTCCCATGGTTACACCACCATGAAATTTCAGATTTAAACATCCGAAAACGTGAAATTTACCAATTTTCAAATCCTATGGCCATGAAATTGACCATGATGGACCTTGAATTTGGTAGGGCCCTACTTATAAAGCACCAAATCTACAAATAACAGTACAAGGCCAAACAATTATGTGTTTTCGGGGTAGCTGCTTCCAAAGCAGGGGGTAAAAAACACTGCAGTGTCGGTGCTTGTGAAGAAGAAACAAAGCTGGAAAATTTTGTAAGAGTGGTCCCAAGTGACTGAGCATTTATCTACCTAGTTAAAGAGGGAAATGAACCCACTCTGAACACTCCACTCTATGTGCTACATGCAATTCTTAGTTATTGTACACTTGTGTGATTAACATGTTGAATCTGCTGTAAATACACAATCTCCCCGTATGATTCTACTATGGTAGCAACAATGTGCATGTCTAAAAACAAATATTTTATATATATATATATATATATATAATATACAGGAAGCTAGTGCACAGAATCATGATCCCAAGGATGCATAAGAACTTTGAACATAGGTGGTGAGTCCGGTGTCATTTTACAGCTGGGATATATGTTGCCTTGATAAATATGGGGGGGCAGTTGTCAGTGAGAGTCCAGGAATTGTGTTTTCACTATGTGTACTTATGAAAAAGGCTTTTTTAATTTTAGCATAATTAGGTTAGCATTTTAAACAGCAATAAATCCCATTGCCCCTTTTCTTTATAAGACAATAATCCAATTCCGTAGGCCAAAGATACAGATACCTTCATTGTCATCTTTTGAACTTTGTTTTTTATATTAAACACGACTGCTACATATTCTATCTTTATCTAGGTCTCGTTGTCCTTTGTTTACCAAATATTGAATGACCCTGGAGTGTTATGCAAAAAGCACTTGGCTTTAACTCCATTCCACGTAGCTGTGGTGATGCTGTGCTACCATCACAACTGAAAAAAAGGAATTCAGACAAGCTAAATATAAGACATCTTATTCTGACTGTTTTAAGTCTGAGTAAATTAATAATATAAAAATAAAATAACAGAAGCACAATAATGAAAACAAGCAATGATTTTAAATAATGTATTCTACCACTAGGGGACACACTTGCTATATGACTGAATACTAATATTTGAATTCATACATAATACTAACTGGACTTTGATTGGATTAAAGTTTAACAAAAGAAATAAATGTTTTCTCTAAACTAATAATTGTTTTGCCTTTTAAAAAGTGAACTATTGGTTACATTTTCTCTCAGGTTTAGAAAAAAGCCAGAGAACTTGAACCTAGTCAATCAAATGGTCATTTTGATATTTTTCTGATATCATTTTGAATCAAAGACAGTAAAAAAAAAAAAAAAGATTCAGGCCTACGCCATGCTTTTATATGCCATTAAAAATGCTGTTTGATGTTTTCATATAGCATCAAAAGAATGAAAAATTTACTGAATAAGCCATCAAGGATGATAAAGAATTTCAGGGGTTAATCAAAATTAGCAAGGTTGTATTATGTATAATGTGTGTGTTGCACAAATTCTTCTTCTGGACAAGATTTCTGATTGATTCAAGTGTGCATGCATGAGATCACTGCTTCTATACCATGGCATAAGAGGTGCCTTAGAAATACTAAACTAGATTAGATAGATTGTAGAGCTTCTTTGTGTCTGTAATCTACAGAAGATATAAATTCTGATAACTAGACAAGCATAATGTGTGCATATGCTTCTGGTAGTTAATATATAAAGAGCTAAGGATGACTGAATGAGAGAATTAGGACTGACGCAAATTATCTACAATACTGTGTCATCCATTATTTGGTTTGCTTTTTTTCTCTAAATGGAGAAAATTCACATAGGTAAAATTAATGTAGGCAGTTTCCACTAACACTAATGGAAGCTACTCTCTTTAGCAAAGAGAGATTAGAATATCTCTGTCTAGGTGAAATATTTTCAAGGGCTAGGCTATCACGAGTTTTGGGGGCAATGTTTTGAATAAGGCAATTCCAAACATTAAAAGAAGAAGTGGTGATCTTACCTCACAGCCACAGAAGTCCTGAAGGAAATAAGCGAAGCACTGAATGACATTTATGTGTTTCTGGCAATCTTTACTGGAATAGCAGATGAACACTTTTGGCCGGGGACGGAGCCTTTCCACATGGAGTGCTGCAGCATATGTAGAAGATTCTGAGCTCTCCTCATCTAAATGGGAATATATATTTTCTAAATTGGAAGGGAAAAAAAACAAAAACACAAAAATCTTCACTCTATCCAAGATCAAAAATTTTCTTTAGCCTTGACAGACTCATTATTCAAGTACATAGTAAAAGGCTCTTCATCCCAAGACATTCCTTTTTCCCTCCCTTCTTCCTCTTCTATTTTATCAGCCAGTGAGGTGAAAGATTGGATAGTTACTGCCTGTGCAAAGACATGTCTAGAAAGGTTTGTTCTGTGAACAGAAGAAATTAGATAGTTTCACCTCCATCCATCCTACGGAATTACCACAGTACTGTTATAGGAAGCTCACCTCTTTGTTTAGAAATCAGAAACTTCAAACATACTTCTCTGTGAGAGTTTCCTGCTTAGCAATGCAATGGGCTCCTTTTAAAACAGTGATACTGGTAGGGAAGAGAATGAAACTCCAGGGGGCCTGGTACCCTTCAGAAACATGTGCAGTCTATCTGTGGCATGCCCATATTCTTTAGTGTTCATCTGAGTTTTTGCTGGAGTCATGCTATGATGTCATAAAGGGCCAGAAGGGAAAAGGACTCAGCCCAGATAACTTCTGCAAGCTGTAGAATCCCTCATCCCCAAGATCCAGGGAGATATCACAGATCTGTGAGGCTTGGGGACTGAAACCCCATCTTCTATAGGGGGGAAACCCAATCACTCCCTGGAACCGTAGTATTGACTAATTCCTGATAAATCAGTGTGGCAGGTATGGCTTGCAAGCTCCACCCTAGATATAAGGGAGGCAGAAGTGAACAGTGGTTGCTTGAATCTAAGTTAGGAAGTGTCTGCAGGGAAACCTTATGAATAGTCAAATGAAAGGAGAAGGATTAGGCTGAGATTTAAGGGATTTTGTTGTTATCTGAATTCTGAATAAAGCCAACCAGGAAGGGGGAGTAAGTTTGGACTAATTCTAGTGGGTGCAGATTCATGGAGACTGGGAATTACACCTGCTTACATGCACACTTCAGGGTTTTACTTTCCTTCCACTATGATTCATCAGTTAAATAATTCTGTAGTGAAAGAGGAAATAGTCTAAAATATATCATCTTCAGGATCTCTTCACTCTCTGCATAGTCTTATCATCTCCCCTCTACTACTTTCACTAATATACATTAAAAAAATAAAATAAAATAAGTTTTCTCCTCACTCAACCCATCTTGTCCTTCTGCTGGATTTTGCAGTGAAGTCATAATGCAGGACATATGACACAATATTTTCCAGGGTAACAAATTAACACCAAACACTGGATTTTAAGATTTTGCTGCAAGTTCCAGCAGATGCAGAGGTTTGGGGGTGGGTTCGGGGGTAGGGAGAGTGAAAAGGAAAGCTCTTATGATAAAGAAATTTGTGTTTTGAATAAATCTATTTTCCTTTCAGATTTGCTCTGACAAGCAAACTCTCCTTCCAATGAAACAACATGCAAATAAACACCATACCTTGTTGTTTTTTACGGCACATCACTGTGAAAAGCGTTGCAAATGCTGAGATGACAACTAAGGGAACGGTAATGGCAATGGCCCTTATTGGTCCAGCCCACGGGGAATGTACTTTAAAAAATAAAGCAGAATTAGCACTGTGCAAGTAAGTTATGGTATCATTATCTAATCTCATCTTCATATTTGGTACTGACAACCACTGCAACATAATAGCATCAAGTAATTCTTAAATATACAAAATATAAAGCTAAGATCTGAGCGCCTTCCAATAATGCATTAAGTGAGGTGACTAACCTCTCTTGCCTGTGGTTTGTTCCATCTCATTCTCTCCCCAGGGAAAGAATTATGTGTGTAGTGCAGTTTTGTTTTAGTTGGGTTCTGTTTATTTTTTAAATGTACTGCTCTGTGTTTATGTTAGAGAAGGCAGGTTGAAGAAATGCGCCTTGCACTTGGAATGAAGTTGGTGAGGTTTCTGATGGTCCTTGGTGCCTGGGGGAATTTGGTCAGCGGTCTCAAACTGACCCCAGAGAAAGCTCTGTCTCCTGCACAGATAAGTCTACCCTTATGGTCAAAAGTTCCATAGTGCTTGAGGAGCTAGTTGACACTCACAGTCTTCATGCCATCATGGGATCTTTGTGATAATCGATTGCAAGGTAACTACTGTAGAACTTTATTTAGGGTGTGATTACATTAGTGTAACATTAGGCTGCTTACATATTTGCATTACATTATTTCCACACTCTGCTTGCAGGCTACTACTTGAATGTGACTAAGATGCACTCTCGACAATTTTTAAACTGATTTTTCACATTAGTGTATGTAGCAAAAATTAGTTTCCGGTAAGGATTCTTAGTTCTACAATATTTTGATGTAAAACCACTAACAGTCAAAATCATCTTTATACTTAATTTTATCTTGCACAATTTGCCTTTGCAATTCTTTACAAGCACAAAATGGAAGTAAAATTCACAGATGTACAAAAACAATATTATTTTTTGTCAAAAAGATCACAAGACTGCATTTAAAAGCATGGTCAAACCCCATTAGTCCTGTCATTATTATTCTGGCAAATGATCTTCAACACAAATTATCACTACAAATGAGTACATGTTGACTTTAAAAGGAAAATTCTTACCGGGTTTTAGTGCATAGTGCATTGTTTTTCTTGTTGTGTTAGTGTCATCAACCAGCTTTAAAAAAGAAAATTCTCATTTTAAATACTGAAAAAGATACAGAAAAATCATTTTTGCAATGTGAAAAACACTTCAATTACCCCGAGGACCAAAACTGAAGGAAGCTACCATTACAAATGACCGATGAGAAGTACCTAGAATTAGTCATTTCTCGATAGGATCAGGGATGAGTAGAATGCAAATCATATTGCGGTAAAACTGGAATACAAAACCTGCCTATTAAAAAAAGGAAACAATCCAACCTAATTGATGTCCAAGACAAAGGAAAAGGGGGGTAAGAGGGAGGGAGAAGGAATGGGAGTGGGATCTAGGAGGTAAAAGTCTCGTGAATAGACTATATTCTTTGAATCCTCTCTATTAATAAAAAGTGGAGATGGTCAAATTTTTTCACAATCAGCAAAAATACACAAAACATTTTCAATGAAAATTTTCATGAACATTTTTTGCCTTTTCTTCCCCAACTCAAATAAAAGCACCTAACAGACTTTTACTCAATGGGTCCAAAGTCCACAACACCATTATTTTATGTTGTTGGATAATCATAATACAGCAGTAACTCAGTCAGTTTTTTGTCATTTGCATTTGAGCAGGAGGTTGCAACTTTTTCTTTTGGATGCAGACCTCTCTACTCTTATCCATGCCTTTGTTACCTTAAGATTAGAATATTAAAAGGCGCTCTACATGGGGCTACACCTTAAAGCCATTTGAAGACTGAGTTGGTGCAGAACGCAGCAGCTTGCTTACTGAGTAGGTGATCTCGCTGGTAGCATATTGTACAAGGTATTCCAGAATCTGCATTGGCTGCTTACTGGTCCCTGGGTAGAGTTTAAGATGTTGGTTATGATCTCTAAAGTCCTAAATGGTCTGGGACCTGCCTGCCTGAGAAGCCAACCACAAAAGATCCCCTGACATACTGCAAAGTTGTGGTCAGCAGAGATGCTTGAGCTGGATCCCCCTTGTTATAAAAGACAGGGAGAAACTGGCAGGACAAGGCATTCCCTGTGAGCGGCCCAGGGCTCTGCAACCCACTCCCTTCCCTGGTCTAAAGTAGCCAGAATTTAGGGACTTTCCAGGCATGCTGCAAAAGCCATCTGTCTGACAGGATTTAGCAGAGGATTGAGGGTTTGTTAGTGGAATGATGGTATGGTGGGGTAAGAAGGAGCTTTTTTTTTAAGCTGCCTGCCTGAGTGAGGTGGGCTGGCTGAGTTGCACTATTTTTCCTTGTCTGAATGTTTGTTTTTTAATGCTGCCTGGGTAGTTTGTTATGTCAAGCCACCTAGAGTCTTTGTATAGGAGTTTTCTTTTACAGTAGAATCTCAGAATTAAGAACACCTCGGTAATGCAGGTTGTTCTGAACTCTGAAATGTTCGTAAGTCTGAACAAAACGTTATGGTTGTTCTTTCAAAAGTTTACAACTGAACATTAACTTAATACAGCTTTGAAATTTTACTATGCAGAAGAAAAATTCTGCTTTCCCTTTTTTTTTTTTTTAGTAGTTTACATTTAATACAGTACTGTACTGTATTTGGGTTTTTTGGGGGGTGTGGTGGGAGGGGTGTCTCTGCTGCTGCCTGATAGTGTACTTCTGGTTCCAAATGAGGTGTGTGATTGACTGGTCAGTTCATAACTACTGTATTATTATTTAAATCTAAATAAATAAGCTACATTTACAATATAATTAAGATGGGTCCAAGCGCCAAAATTCTGAATAGGATTTTGGTTTGGCGCACAGCAGGGGATGCAGCAGTGAGCAGTGCTCGGGAAAGCAGAGAGATTGCAATTGTGTTTGGCTTCTGCATGAGGGACGTGCAAGACAGGGAGGCTTTTTGCTCTTTTTCCACTACTGGATAGCCATGCAAGGCCCAACTATGATCTGACCTAAAAATGTTAATTTGCCCCACTGAATTCAGTGAGGGTGTACAAGGCTATAAATTACAGCAGAATGTGGCCCACAGTATTTTATTTGCAATTAATTTATTTATCATACGTCTTTAGCTGCATTTAATTAACTCTTCACAAATATTACCTCAATGATGTAATCCCCTGGAGCTATATTCTGAAGAACACAACTTGTGATATCCGTGTTTTGTTCCTGCAAAAAAAAGGAAGGAAATTATTGTACAAGTAGTTCACATGCTTTACAAAGCTAATGGAAAATTGCATTTACAGCTAATGTTATTGAGTTGAAACTTCACATTTCCACCATGTACTCAGGCACCTTCCATCAAACAAAATCCAATTCAATATTGATAAAGAAATACAACCTCTCTACTCAAATATCCAAGGACTGGAATCTCCGGCCACCAAAGGCATATGAAAGTTTGAGATATCAAGTAAGTTTTACACTATACCCTGAAGCTCCTTAATCTCAAGCTCTGATGGACTGAACAACCTGTCACCTGCCATGGAGTATTTAACTCAACAAAATGAAAATGAAAAACACCCCCTGAACGACGTAAGTTACATCGACAGAAGCGCCAGCGTAGATAGTGCTATGTCGGCAGGAGAGCTTCTCCTGCTGACATAGCTACCCACCGCTGGTGGAGGTGGTTTTATTATGTCAACAGAATAGGGCTCTCCCGTTGACATACAGTGGCCACATGAGCAATCTTACAGCGGCGCAGCTGCATCGGTACAGCTGGGCTGCTGTAAGCTCCCTAGTGTAGACCAGCCCTAAATAATAGTTACTAGCAGTACCAGTAGGAAAGATGAAACATTACCCAAATGTATAGAGTTGTTGTGTTCAGCAAAATAAACCCATATTATTGCCACCAGTCTATGGTACACACTTTCCGTAAAGCGTTGGCCTTTATTATTTTATTTTTGGTTAACTCTGATTTTAGCATTTAGGTTTCTCACCAGAACTCTAAAGGGCATAGCTCACTGTATTTTAAATTTGTCCTCATACATTCCTTTCCCCGAAAGCTTCCAGCACAGTCAGACTTATTTTCTAATAATATCAGAAGCTATTTACTAAACACTGCATTATTTCTGAACATCCAAACTTTTCCCATTTCAGGTGAATTGCTTAGGACAAGACCCTCCTGGGTTTGGATGGGCATTGTACTGGGCCCACAGAGACCACTAGCTATAATTTTCCCACTCACCACTGCCATCTCATCCCTCTTTTAAACATGAAGGGAAGTTTAACTAAATGCTCAAAGAAAGGACTACCTTGGGGAGTTATTTCAGATGGACAAAATTTAAGGAGTTGAAATTCTGTTCAGAAGGAGCATATGAAAAGAGGAAAATATTAATTATAAATAAAAATGCAATTAAAACTACTAATGAGAGCGTAGCCCCTTTGGGGCAAGGACAATATCTTGCTATGTATTTATACAGCACCTAGCACAATGGGGCCCTAATCCTGGTTTGGGCCTTTGTTTACTACCAAAATAGAAATAATATAAAAGTCCTTTACATTTTTTAAACATGTGAAAAGCTAAGGTCATCTAGAATTTTTAACGGTTACCACAAATCTTTAAAACAACGGTAGCGAAACCCAGTAACGTACTTGTCTGCAGGTCTTTTGTTTAAAGGATCCTTCATCCTTAAGTTTGTAGTGAAGATAGTAATATTTAAAGCCAAAGTTGTGAGGTGCGTGATCAAAAGACACTTGCATGTTAAAACCTTGCTGGGTAATATTCAGATTCCTGGGCTTCCAGACTGTCAGAGGAGAGATATTTATGAATTGGAAAATTACTCTTTCAAGAACAATGATATTTTTGTAACATGAATGAATGGAAAATACTATATTTTACTTACAAGGTTTGCAGGCAAGGTTTTCTGGCTGTAGCAACAATTCACATGCTACAAACACATACACAAAAGGAATATTAATAATAAAGATTAGGTTCTCCAACTGCTATACTCCATAAAGAGAAAGATGGGGGAAAAGAAGGCAGAAAAATGCAAGCTATTTCACCATTTTTGTTTATCCAGGGCCTCCCCAAATAGTACAGAATGAACAGATTTTCCCATATTTAACAAGCTCAGCATCCTTGTAATTGCTCATATCACTCTCCACCTCTACACACAAAAAACAGCCTACTCAGTTTGTTTGAAATAATGTTACTTATTGAAATAAGCAATATGTGAGTAAAGATGACAGAAGCTAACTTATAGCAAACACATTTATGTGACTATATTTAAAATGTTACTTTAGTCAGCATCACCAGAGTGGACTGGAAATACCAAATCAATTCAGAAATATTTACTCTAAACTATTTTAAAAACATTTTAGAGAGAAGAAAATCCCGAAGAGTGGAGGTTCTCAGCGGGGTGGGGGGGAGGGGGTGGGGAGGGGGAGAAGATTGATTGCCAAAATTTAAAAAAAATAGCGTACCTAAAGTTATGTGCCTGTGCCCATATATAGGCACCTAGGGCTTGTCCTCATACGGAAAATGGACCATCATGGCTATTCCAGAATAGCTATTCTGGAATAACTCCCTATGTGTACATTCTATTCTAGAATAAAAACGACTTGATTCTGGAATAATAAATAATTGTAGTTTTAGGAGTCTATCTTTAGGAATCCATTTTAAAATCTTGACCTTGAGACAAACTGCCTTGGAAGGTTGTGGAAGCTTCTTCACTGCAGGTTTTCAAAAGGAGGCTAGATAGCCATCTTGGATGGTTTAGACACAACAAAACCTGTATCTTGGCCGGGGTTAGACTAGATGACCCTTGTGGTCCCTTCTAACCCTATGATTCTACGGTCTGTGTAAGCCTTCCTATACTGTCCTGCCACTGACACTATTCATTAAGAAGGAAGATGTAGTTCAGTCTCCACAGGAACATGATTGTCAGGCTAGATCAGACCTGAGTCTGTCTAATCCAGTATTCTACCTCCAACAGTGGCCAACACCAAATGGTTCAGGGGAAAATGCAAGAAACCCCACAGTAGGCAGATGTGGGGTAATCTGCTGTCCATGGTGGCCAGCCCTAAGCCTCTGCTACACAGAGACTATTACTTTTGCCAATTTCTCTGTAGTGGTTAGGTGTGCTGGAATAATTTTTATAGTGGGGGTGCTGAGAGTCATTGACCCACGCTGTAAATCTTGTATATAATAGAAACCACTTCAAGCTAGGAGGTGCTGCAGCACCCCTAGTTCAAGCACCTATGGTAGTGGTTTTATAATTTGAAGTTTTGTCCACTACAGACCAATCTGTGGTCTATAAACTAATTTCATTTAGGACTCTGCCAGGATGTGAACCTCATCCCTAAGATCACAGCAGGTGCTTCCTCTCCTCAGCCACCCATCCCCTTAAATTCTGCCTTTTCTGTTTTCCTGACTGAGGCCAGATCTACAATAGGAAATTAGGTCAGTATAACTACGTCGCTCAGGGGTGTGAAAAATCCACACCCCTGAGAGACGCAGAGAAACCAACCTAACCCCTGCTGTAGACAACGCTAGGCCAATGGGAGAATTCTTCTGTCAACCTAGCTACCGCCTCTTGGGGAGGTGGAGAACCTACACTAATGGGAGAAGCATGCGCCGCCGCTGCAGCATTTTAAGCGTAGACAAGTCCTAAGGAAAGAAAAAAAAAGGAGGGGGAGTAAGGAGGGAGAAGATAATATGTATGATACTTACGTCGAGTTCTGAAGAAAAATGGGTGGTAATTACTTTCATTTTTAGTGGAAGGAAAAGGAACAATCTTTACAAAATAATCAGTTTCAAATTTCAGATTCAAAAAAGGCTGAGATTCCATTCCCTAAAAACATAAATATAAATAAAGAGATTTTGATATACTCTTAAGTCATCTGCCATGTCCATTTAAGAGTATATTGTTTTAAAACAAGCCCACAATTCTCCTGGACATGAACAAAATTTAAGTGCTTTAGGAATCCTATGGTCTCATCCCTCTCTTGCCACCTATGCACTGCCATGCAGGGAGCCCCGTAGAGACGGGTTCTGCACTGCTAAAGGGATGCACAACTGCTGCACAGTTCCTCAGAATAACGTCTCGTCATTGCAGTGAAGTTGCTGGTTCCACCAACAAGGGAGCCTCAGTAGACAGGGAGAGAGGGCTAGATTTGCCCCTAAATTAAAAATATTATAACTAAAAATGTTTAATTATTTAGCAAGCAAATTGCTGGCTAGTCAGCAGCACGTTTTAAAAAAAAGTTTAATAAAACATAAATGTCTCTTTCAAGCCCACATGCAGGATCAAACCAATAATGAATTTTTCCCTAAAGCATATCACTTACAGTTCTTTTAAAACCAGAGTTGAGCTGCTTTGGGTCTTTTAAAACCATTTGCTGACACTGTCTTCCCTCTGATTTTAACTCCTCAAGAATTACTCGAAATCCTTTCAGGAATTCAATCCCTGCAGACATTTAATTAAAATCCAGACAAATATTTTAAAAACACATTTCACTGTGTGTGATGCAGTTTTAAAGCACTACACTTGTTAAAAAATAATGCCTAACCACCATTGTTATTCCCCCTGCATACCATGTTTGTTAGCTGGGTGTCAGTAATAATTCTTCCTTTCTCTCAACATTTTTCTGACTTGTTAAATTCTATCTAGAATTTAAGTTCCTCTGCTGAGACCATCACTCTATATCTGTACAGTGCTTAGCTCAATGGGGGCTTCACCCCAATTGGTCCTTTGGGTTTTACCATACTACAAATAAATAAAATAATCATAAGCAGCAGCTTTGGTAATCCACTGTATTTGTTCAATTTTGCCACTATTAGCGGTAAACAATTTTGTAACATTTTTGTTCAGAAAGAATGGAAACACTGTATCTATATTGTGTTCCTGTCATTTATGAGACCACTGGATTACAGTGGCTGGATGCAGTAGTTATGATTTTGTTTAGTTCTAATAATGCAGAACAGCAGAAGAATTAGGTTAAGTAGAATTATTCCTTAACTATAGTTATGTATAAGTGAGACTGAAATTACACCCATTTTGCTCAAGAGACTCACACAATAGACTCTCAGCAAAATGTTGTGACATTGCTTGCTTATGTTCTCACCATGGTATTGCACCAGGACATTACACTGAGTCATGATGACGCAAATGTCACAATGCTAGAGTTGTGCTTCGATTATGTTGTGGATCAGATGTCAAAGATGCTGCCCAGTTCTTCAAGCCCCACTACCATCACGACTGAGCTATCTAATTACAAGTTTTCTACATATGTCAGAATATAATGTTTACCAAAGACACCACTGCAGTTAACATACGCTAACGATTACATAAACCAAAATGGATTAATGCTACTTAACATTATATGTTTATTTAGATTTGTGTGTTTCCATGAGCCTCTTCTATTTCTCCAGTTTTAAAAAATGTTTTATAATCTTGTAGAAGAGAAAGAGCCATGACCTGCCCAATGTGTTCTTAATAATAAGTGGAACAAAAGCACTGTTTGTGCTAACATGCAGACCATGAAAGAGAAGTGTCCGTCTCCCTGTCACCTGAGACCCTTCAACTGCAGTTCTGTACTGATACTTTCAGAAGGATTAACCTCTGATCATTACAAGAGAGAATACCAAGTTTTGAATCCCCTGGAGATTTGATTTATCCAATCTGCAGCTGTAGATTACCAATTCACTAATAGTATGCTACTGAAAGCATTAGGTATCATCCACATTCTCTTTTAATATCCAATAACGAACTTAATCACTATTTTCTGTTACAAATTTAGCTGTTATCAAATGTGATTATGCAAACATTATTTACAAATGGACCAAATGTGACAGAGAAGCTCTAGGAAATTTTTCTTCTCTTTCTAGAACATTTTCAGGGAACATTTTCGCGGCTCCAGGAGGGGGGAATGCTGGGGCCACAGCTGGGGGCAGGCATGGGGCCGGCCCCACGCCCAGGACTCCACTCCTGGCTGCCGGCCCCATGCCCGCTCCCAGCTGCGGCCCCAGCATTCCCCCCTCCCGGAGCCGCGGTCCCCTCTCCCAGCCCTGGCTCCTGGGGTTGGGGGGGCATGAATGGGGTGTGAGGTAAAAAGTTTGGGGACCACTGCTTTACATAAAGAAAACAAATATTCAACTTTTCAAGAGATTGGTTGTTTTTAAATTGCACATGTTCAAGAATAGAAGTTTAAGTGTTCTGAATGCTTTGTACTCAGTTTGCAAAATCTTTATCCATAATGAAGAGTGCATTTCTTCTAAAAGAAAACAGTGTTAAGTGGCTGAGATATCAATGTTTGAACTGTAGCATTGCAAACGTGGAGTAACTACTGTCCTAACATTTTGAATAGCCCTGATCTACACTGGAAAACGAAGTCAGCTTAACTACGTCGCTCGGGGGTGTGAAAAATCCGAACCTCTGAGTGGTATAGTTAAGCTGACCAGTGTAGACAGTGCTAGGTCAACAGAAGAATTTTTCTGTCCACTTAGCTACCATCTTTCAGGGAGGTGGATTACCTATGGTAATGGGAGAACCCCTCACATTGCCGTAGGTGGTGTCTACACTGAAGCCCTGCAGGACTGAAGCTGTGCCACTGTGGCATTTCAAGTGTAAACAAACCTATACATATTTATATTAACACTGCAGCAATTCATTATATGGACAAAATACCAAATACCTATTCACTCTACAGAACTAAATTACACCAAAAGGAACTATAGTTCATTTTTTTCTGTATAAAATCTATAAATACTTATTTATGTTATCACTCCAATCCGCATTTAGGGTCTAGTCCTTAAGTAGATAGACAGCTTCAGTTCTAAATGTTTAAAATTGTGAGAAATAAACTTTTTCTAGCAGTGACAATATGAGGCAGTATAAACTAATAAATGCAAAGAAATTCAAAGTTGAGACTCTGATGGAAGAGCAGAGGGATAATTTTTTCTGTGTGTATATAACAACCTTCATATTTTTTAAACTATGATTGTTTAAAAGGTACAGAACGGTTTTTAATGCTATGTTTTGTGTGTTGGAGTGTGAGAATATTTAAAAAAATAAAACTGTAGCCTTTTTGTTTCCTGAACATAGATTCCAATAAAATATATGCTTCTGTGTATAACCAAGTTACTTTGATCAGGCCTTAATTAATATGAGAGGAAAAGACAAGTTATTTTAAATTAATATGATCATTGAGAGATTATTACAAAAGACATGATGATTTAACCCAGACGTGGGCAAACTATGGCCTGCGGGCCACACCCGGCCTGTGGGACCGTCCTGCCCCGCCCCTGAGCTCCCGGCCGGGGAGCCTAGTCCCCGGACCCTCTCCTGCTGTCCCCTCTTCCCTGCAGCCACGCCGCCGCCTGCACTCTGGCCCACCGCTCCCGCTGGGCAGCGTGGGGAGCGCAGCTGGCTCTAGCCAGGTGTCGCAGCTGCGAGCTCCTGCTGCTGGTAAGGGGGTGGGGAGTAGGGGGGTTGGGTAAGGAAGTGGGGGTTCTGGGGGGCAGTCAGGGAGGAGAGGGGCGGTTGGATGGGGCGGAGGTTCTGGGGGGGCCGTCAGGCGATGGGGAACAGGGAGGAGTGGGAGTCCCGGGGGGCCTGTCATGGGGCGGGGATGTGGATAGGGGTCGGGAGGGCAGTCAGGGGACAGGGAGCAGGGGGTGGGATCCTGGGGTGCAGTTAGGGGTGGGGGGTGCCGGGAGAGGATGGTCAGGGGACGAGAAGCAGAGGGCAGTTGGATAGGGGGTGGGAGTCCCGGGAGGGCTGTCAAGAGGTGGGGGTGTGGATAGGGGTCGGGGCAGTCAGGGGACAGGGAGCAGGGGGGTTGGATAGGGACGAGGGTCCCGGGAGGGGGCAGTCAGGGAACAAGGAGTGGGGGGGGTGGGGTTGGAGGGGTTGAGGTTCTGAGGGGGGCAGTCAGTGGGGCGGGAAGTGGGAGGGGGCGGATAGGGGGCGGGGGGCCAGGCTGTTGGGGAGGCACAGCTTTCCCTTCCCGGCCTTCCATACAGTTGCGCAACCCTGATGTGACCCTCGGGCCAAAAAGTTTGCCCACCCCTGATTTAAACTGTTTTGTTCTCTAATACTTACCAAGTAGATTTGCTGTCCAAATTATTGTCACTGCAACTTGTTCAGAACATGCATACTGGCTGATTGTTATATTTTGCACATCTCCAATCACGTATTTTCCCACTGAATTCAAATAAGGAGTGCAATCTAAAACATTGAGAAACAAATCACTTAAATAAAACATAAAAATTGTCTTGTGCAGGACCAAATAATTCACAAACTGACACAGGACAAAATCTGGAAAGCCTTGTTCATGCTAGTAGTGCCAATAATGCTATTCATGTGAGTAAAGTGAGCAAGATTTAGTTTATTCCTTAACATTTTTAGAAAAATAATCAAACTTAAAAATAGGTACTTCAAATACCTCAATTATTGTATTGTTATATCTACCGCACATTAAGTCTACAATGGGGCTTTAGTGCCAGGATAATTAAAAACAATGCGGGCACTGTAATCCCTGTTTGGGTGAATGTACTACTAAACCGTTCCAGGAGATCAAACTTTAATTTATTAATTTACATAAAGCAGCCTGGTTTCATTTTCTTTTTTCATTATTGTTTTTATGTGCAATTATTAATATCAATCCCACTACTTCTCAGTTATCCAGCTAGCAGGCCTACAGATAGCTTGCTCCCACCACCTCAGACAAAGAGAGACAGACAGACACACAGAAAACGGCTTACTTTCACAAAATGAGATTCAATAACACTGGTAATTAAACCACAAAATAAATCACACCTGACTGATTCCTTAACACACCAAATATTTTGGTCATCTAGTAATAATACCACATACAGTACAGGTGAACCGGATGGCTCCAGAGGGCAGGACATCTATAATGGAAGCTGCAGTTTCCAAAGGGAAGCAAAATTCTTTACTCCCCAGTACAGCAAGAGCACAAGAAAAGGGTTTGTTTTTTTAATTTTTTTTTCAAATCTTCTTCCGTGTCCCCTCTACATATTCTCCTAAAACATCACACGCAAACAGACTGCAAATCATGGATTCTAGACACCATTAACTACAACTACTTTCACCAGGTCTGTGATAACATCCTTGGACCTAGTCCATGTTGTCCAAACAGCTCAGCAAGTTGTACCACCATGGCACCAGGTACCACAGGAATATCAATACAAAAGACAAACTTCTGAAGATCCCAACAGCCACTGTTCTCACTAGCTACCAAGACCTCAGTCCAGATACATAATACTGTCTGCTGACTTACCATAGTGTAGCTCATCTTCTGAAATAAAGACACAGATTGATTCCAGTCCATAAAGCAGACTTGGCCATTGCAGCATTCACTCACTAAATCCATCTCCTCTCACCTCTGTTGTGAAGACCTTTAGTCTCCAATCTGTTCAACAACCACACAGCTCCAATACCCCATCTATCTGCCACTAGGGCCCACTGAGAACTCTAATGTTGATAAATCTCATTATTTTATTGTGAGTTTCACAATATTTCATGTTATTAAAGCCTCAGCTCCTAGAATCATATGATTATGTGAGATCTCAGTTTTCATTTAAAAAAAAAGTTATAGTTACTGAGAAAAGCCTGAGAATGTGAACCATAAAGATTCAAAAATCAGAAGTCAAATAAAACTATTCCAAAGTTTACTTTTTAACCTCTCACGATTTTTAGGCCAATCTCATTAAGAGTGTGTGTGTGTGTGTGTGTGTGTGTGTGTGTGTGTGTGTGTGTGTGTGTGTGTGTGTGTGTGTGTGTGGGTGTAAAATCATGATTTTTGAATGCTTGGATTTGGTAATACCTGCACTGTGTGGGGGTGGCATAGTACTATAATTCTCTACTTGCGAAATCTACTAAATTTACAAAAAAAAAATGTTGGATTGATGTTCTAAGTGTACAGTGCCAAATTTTAATAATCAGTTATTCAAAATCTGATGCTAGGTACTAGACTGTACTATGCTTGCAAATGAATTTGACTGATATTATCAAGCCAATGCAGAAAATAAGAATTTAAATCAAATACACTCCCTTGAAAACTACAAATGAAAAATTATTAATCACACAAACTGAATCTTTGAAATGGGCTTTTTACCATAAATGACAAGGGTGAGCTGTTTGGTTCCTTTAGGTAACTGTTGCACAATTCAGAAAAATATATTTTGTACTATATTAAGTTTTATGAAAATTGAGCAATTAGTCCTCAGTTATTGTAAGTGGAATTTGTTGCTAAAAGTCAACCGAGTGACAGCATTAATTTCCTCTTAGGAGAATAGAAATATCTCTTTCAATGGAAAGTTTGGAGTAACAGCTTCTTGCAAGGTCTGGATCCAATTAACAGCCTTGCCTAAGATTTTGGATCCTAGTTACTAAAATGCTATGCTGAAATAACAATTTGCCAAAATGCAATACACAAAATGTCTCAGGGTTGAATGTGAGTTCCTGATTTAAAATGTTTAAAAAGAACACAGCAGTGAAGAATTTGCAGGCTTTACAGGGAGGCATTTCTTCGGTTAAATCCAAGTTAAATACGAAACTGGATAAACATTTATTTTCTCACTTTGAACAAATTATTTAACCCCTACTATGAAGTGTCTTAACCCATGGACAGGCTATGCAACAAAATAAATGCCTTTTAAATCAGAGCCAGGTATCCACATTTTTCTTTCTGTTGGCTCTTCTTTATCAGTATATGTTTCTGTATTATGTAAAATCTTCAGTCTTGGTAGAAGGGACCTCCTTGCAGTACTGCCAAACTTAAATAACCCCCTTAGGCAGGGAGTTTGGAACAGCATTTTAAATTAACATTTGTCATTGGTTAACCCCAGCTCCTGATGCAAGAATTAATGGTAAAAAACATGACAGTTATTAGGGTTTAAACAGGCTCCACTGTGTGAACCTACCAGTGGGTATCACTGCTCTGATTGCTATTTCCTGCTTTTCTTTATTCAGGTAAGAAATTATTACCCTCTTCTAGTGACCATGTATTCCATGTAGGATTTAATAGGCATAAATTATGCTGGCGTTCTTTAAATACTAATGTGAGGTTAGACATAGAACAGGAATTCACAATAAAGGATTGATATTTCAGAAATTATCATAGAAACAGAGGGCTCATATGAAATTGTGACCAAGGATAAACTAAGATACATCAGAATGAAACAAAAGGATTTCCTTCAGTGTTTCCAGTAAGTATACTAGGTTTTAACACATAAGGACTTTACTCCAACTCCAGCAACCAGTCAGTGATGTAGTTGTAAAGGTGCACACACCAAATGTAGACAAGGAAAGCTGTTATTTGCACTGATGCAATTTATTTTAGCTCCACTGCTGCAAAATCTGGGCTTTCCTAGTCTACACATTAAGTTTACACTGGTGCAGCTATACTGGTGGCAGACCCCTGATTGCCAAAACAGGGTAAATTCCCAATGCAGATATGGCCCTCGTATACCCAACAGATATCTGAGTATGTGTTAGCGTATCCTGAGCCAAGATATGCAAGTCAGATTATAGTTCATGAGAGAACAAACTAAAACTCCGATATTTAACATTAATCATTGGAAAGAAACCTATTTCTAGTATATTCCCTTTACATGAGAACAAATTAAATTTATTTTCTACTTAAAGGAACACAACTCCGTTTACCCTCAAAATTTAGATTTCAGAAAAACAAGCTTCTACAAAGCTAAAAACAAACACATTTTTTCTCATGAATTTAGAAGCTGGGAATGGGCGACGGGATGGATCACTTGATGATTACCTGATCTGTTCATTCCCTCTGGGGCACCTGGCTTTGGCCACTGTCGGAAGACAGGATACTGGGCTAGGAGGACCTTTGGTCTGACCCAGTATGGCTGTTCTTATGTTCTTAAGTAAATGAAACACACAAAGGATAGAAACTAAACTAGATTTTTAAACTTTTTTGGTATTAAATAATCTACATTGTTATTACTAGTATATGTAAGGAAAACCTTTTAAAACCATATAAACCTTACAGACAATTTCCTTTTAAAATCAACACTAGCTAATTTTAGAGTGTAAATATGTCTTCCTTTTAAAGAGACCAAAGAAAAATTAAGCAATGTAAAACTTGGCATAATGGAATCCTGCTTTACATGGCATAAATTTTGGTAAGCGTGAGTGAAGTGACTGCCTATTTTTGGCAGCTGCTGCCTCCTGTATGGAGGTTTACTTTGAATGACAGACATTGGATGGGCTCAGAATACATAACAGACAGTAGAAATGTGGGGAAGATTATTATTTAGTAAAAATATCTCACCAAAAGCATTTTTAAATCATCTTTGTTTACATAAACCTGCAGTTCACAAACTTACAAGAATCGTGAGAATTATTTTTTTTAAAAGTCATGTTGCTATATAAGAGTAAGAGTTGGGCTTTTTGTTTTTGAGAGAAGTTGAGATTTTTATCTGTTGTAGGTGATTAACTTACTGTCATATTTAAAGGTGATATTAAGCATTCCACCGTTCTTGCTGACTAGTGGCAGCACCTACAGAGAAACAACAGAAAAATATAGTAAATAAAAATTACTTTGCTTTGAGTTTACATAAACATTTTAATTTTAGGTGTTTCAATTTGGCATCACACACAAAAAGAAAAGTCTCACATGGAAATCCATGGTGAGTTATATTGTCTTCAACCTGTCAGGCAGGCAGGCAGGCAATGTGAATACAACTAATGCAAGAACAGATTGCAGCATTCCTGAAATTCTATCTTTTCTCCTGCCAGTAGCTTTCAAATACACACAGGCATCAAATCACAAAGAAACAAATTTCAACACCAAGGAAAAATCTGCAGTTTTAAGGAGGATGACCTGATCAGTATATCTGAATAATAAAAAAATATTACGTTTTTTTGTGTTGGAAGGTACTGGTGTCCCCAAATCCATTATTCTGAACTGACTGGATCTGTACAGATATACTCCATCAGCCCAGGGATTGGAAAGTCAAAAAGTGACTCAAACTTATCTTTAGAGAGGAAATAAAGTGTGACTGAAAGCAGCATCTAATAAGGCTCAAAACCACTAAGCTACAAGCTGTCAAACAAACGTACATGAGCAAGAAAATGCCAGTCTCTTCTGAGGCTGAGCCCTTTTCCTCAGACCTAATGACAAGGAAGCCTGAACAACTAAAAAGAAAAAAAATGTCATTCCTAAATATAAAGGGAAATACAGAAGAGCACCAGGGCATTGCACAGAAGAGTGATCATGGCACCTTAGTTCTGTTTTCTTAGTAACTTCCAGGACAGAAATCAAAACCACAAAAGAGAAAAACCATCAAAGCCACAAAAGAGAAATTCCCCATTGTGCTAATCAACTGAGGGTGAGTAGGTGCATGAAGGGCGTGATGGATTTTGTTCATCTGCTTGACCATCAGGCACATATGGCCAAGTTTTCAGCATGTTCGGAATTTGCCTGCAGATAAATCAGACTGCCTTTTAAAAATGTTTAACTCTATTCAGTGCTTATGAAAGGTGTTGGACTCATACCTACAGAGATCAAAGTGTAACCAAAGAACAGGTATAACAGGATACCAGGAGGCCTCGGGAGTAGCTCACTCCTCCCTCCCCGTGACCCTAGGGCTGGGAGGAGTTCTGTGCCCCTGACGATTATTGGGGGGACCATGCCCTTGTTTGCCCCTCCTGGGGCACAACCCTGTGTCCACTGAAGGCAGGACAAGGAGCAAGCAGATTAATCTGCAGCAAGGAAGATTTAGGTTACATATTAGGAAAAACGTTCTAGCTATAAGGATAGTTAAGCACTGGAAAAGGTTACCCGGTGAGGATGTGGAATCTCCGTCATTGGGAGGTTTCTAATAACAGGTAAGATAAACACTTGGGATGGTCTAGGTATACTTGGTCCTGCCTCAGCACAAGGGGATCGACTCACTAGATGACCTCTCAAGGTCTCTTCCAGCCTACATTTCTGTGATTTTATGTTTAGCCTTAACATAGGTTTTTGCACCTGACATCAGAATTGTGTAGATTTTATACTTGTAAGTGCTTTACGGATTTAAGAGTGATTTATCGTTTTCATTATCTGTTTATATGACAGTAACATCTTAATTGCTTATATTACAGTAACACCTCAATCAATATTGAGGGTCCATCATGCTATGCTCTGTACAAACACATATTAAGAGGCAGTCTTCGCCAAGAAGAGCATACTCTCTTATTAGACAAGAAAAACAGCACAGAAAGATCATTTAAATTCTTCGCTCTTTATTGGTTGGTTGGCTAAAATCAACAAACAGTTAGCAAGGCTGCCAACTGGAGCAACTCCAGTTGGAACAGGTTTTGTATCCTAAAACTTTTCTACTAGAGGAACAAGTTGTAAATATACAGTAAAGTACATTAGATACCAATTTTTAAAATGCAAGAATCTATAGTTTCTCATTCTATTTCAGAGTGTGTTATATTTCAACAGAAATCATGTTTACTTTTATGCTTGAGACACCTATAATTGTTCATAAAAATGTTTTAAGACTTAATAATTGCCTTTAGGCTATGTTACCAGTTAGCCATCTGTACTCCTAACACAGGAACTATTTCTTCAGCAAATTGCTGCTTTAATTATTGAGTTAACAATTGTACAGATTTACCTTCAAGTTCACAGCCTTTTTGCCTAGTACGTTGCACTTTGGCTTTATATATGGCAGCTAAAAAGCAGCTTTTACTTTCAAATATTAATGTTTTTTCCACAAGTAGTACAAATGATTGTTACATTTGTCTCTTGGTATTTTAGAGTTGTATTACATTTTATGGGATAAATCTATCTGCATTCAAATATACATTTAAAGTATCCCCCAAAACTACTGAGGGAAGGATCAAAGAGATGAGGTCTGATCCTACTATTGCTAAAGACAACAAGAGTTTTGCCACTGATTTCAATGGGAGCAGCCCCATGTGTTATCATATATGTCACAGGAGCTATTTAATCCAAGATTACAAAATTGAGTTGCAATATAATACATCGATGTTGTTCACATTATATGATTATCTCTGTACAGGGGTAAATGACTGCAAAAGGTGCAAAGCAGTGGAGAAGAAGCAGGCTCTATGGTATCTATAGGGAGTCTATATGGACACACACACACCTATGTATACATATGTATTTATAAATTATATATACAATATATCATATATTCATGATCATGCACCTGCAGTAGTATGTTATCAGTGTCTTTAAGCACTTGGCTTGCCTGCAACATTAAAGCAGCACTGTCAAACAGCACTAAAATTTGACTTATTTGCAGGGCCGGCTCCAGGGTTTTGGCAGCCTCAAGCAGCCAAACAAACAAAAAAAAAGCCGCGATCGCGATCTGCGGCAGCAATTCGGCGGGAGGTCCTTCGCTCTGAGCAGGAGTGAGGGACTGTCCGCCGAATTGCCGCCGAACAGCTGGATGTGCCGCCCCTCTCCGAAGTGGCCGCCCCAAGCACCTGCTTGGTAAACTGGTGCCTGGAGCCGGCCCTGCTTATTCGAATATGGTATAATCTGGTTCAGGGATAGGGAAAGATCTTACAGATTCTGAACAAACATTTAAGAAACTCTCCTTTGTATTGCAAAGGAGCTAGTGGAACAAGGTTGATTTACAGTTATCTAAATAGGTATGGCCTACACAAAAAAGGTGCAGTTAATTACCTGACACTTTTCTCAGAGCTGTGCTAATATCACTGATGATACTGTGGAATGAACAAGGAAATATCTAAAATGAATTCAGTACAGTTTATTATTTTGTATTTGCCTTTTTCAAAACTTGCCTGGAGGGTTTTTCTAAAGCTCACAGCTTTAATATTGATCTAATAATTGAGGAAAAATAAATCAATGTATTGTTTTCTATTTCTTGGTAAAATTTACCCACTCTCTCCTAAGGGGTTACACCACAATTGAACTCGGTCCTGTAACTCAATTATTAAAATCAGGTTTCTTGTTTGTTACAGGTGGCTTTACATCATGTGTGAATTTATTGCTGAAACATCTGTTGCTTTCATTCACTCTTCCCAGAAATTACCTCATTTTTTGACACTGTAGAAGGATTATCTAATAACAGTAGATGCACTGCTAACAATGCCTAAAGCAACAGGAGATGGCTAAGACCTGTAAGCATCATGTTTGAAATATCTAGACTCCTTAGACACACATCATCAAATCACACTGTGTATGATTCTTCAGCAGCTGACCAACTCTTACCATGCAATTGGCTGTGTGGCAGTCTTGTGGATGAGACCATTACAAGTAAAGTCCTATCTTTTCAGGGTCCTATTTAAGGCCCGATTATACATTTGGGGGGGGGGGGGAGGAAAGCAAGGATTTGCCCCTTCCCTCAGTTTTCTTGGCTAAAATGTTTCTTTTCCATCACTGTTGGGCATTTTGTTGTGAGTCAATTGGTTGTCCCAATCCAACTCTGAGATATAGAACAATCCACTTGAATGTTTTCAACCAGGAAGCATCAATGAACTGCTAAACTGTTCCTATATGGTTACAGAACTGCAGTAAAGTGGAACAATTTTCAGCTTGTGTGATTGGAGGATATCTGGATGCACATTATAAGACTGTCCTACATAAATGAGGAAAAGTTGAGGTGCCTTTAATCTTCTTTTGTTCCATTCTTTGTTTCTATGGGGAATTTGCCAATGCAATATCACGGTCTTCCTTTTAAACAAATAAAACTAAAACTAAAAAAAAAAAAAAAAAAAAGCAATGGCTGTTGAAAATAGCAATTCCAGTCCTAATAACCACTGGGAAGCATTTCTTGGTCAATTTATTCTACTTTTTCTACAGCAAGTTACAGTGGATCAGTATATTTGATTTGGGAGAAATGAAGTAACAACTGCCCAAATTGAGCATGAGCACTCCTGAATTTTGAGGGTGTTCAAATCTGGAAAAGAAAAGTCAATTTCTGCTTCCATGGCTCAGAAGTGGAAATCCTCCTACGTGCCTGGCACTGTATCTAAAGCTACCCAGTCTAGTAGAGCCTCCCCTCCCTTACTTTTCATTTTAAATTCTAGTGGGATCCACGTACCTCCCTTGCTAGGCTTCAGATAGAGAGGTGCAATGTCCATTTAGTCCACCCAATTTTTTCTTTGGGGGAGAGCCCAGGGCTGGGGCAGCAGGGGAGTGCAGGTGGGGGCCAGAGCTGGGATGGCAGGGGGTGTGAGCGGGGGAGAGTCCAGGGCTGGGGCAACACAGGGGTGAGGGAGGAGCCCAGGACTGCGGTGGGGGGCAGCAAAAAACCTAGAGCTGGCTCTGTCTCTACCATTCACAGCAAGCTGCAGATTTCAGTTCCATACTCCTTCCCCCTCCCTTTCCTGTTACTAGCGGCCGAGGGAATGCTGGGAAATGTAGTTCTTTCCCTGCTCCAGGGCTGGCTCTATAGGCAGGGAGCTAATGAAGGAACTACAGCTCCCAGGGCCCCCTGTTGGTTCTCAGCTCCCATGCTGGATTCTTGCGCCCCTGCAAATATGCCGCCCCAAGCAACTGCTTGCTTTGCTGGTGCCTAGAGCCGGCCCTGGCTATCAGAATTGAGGATAAGATACACTATTTAATAGGCTTTTAAAATCCTAACTCTCACGTATTCATATACTTGGCCTATTGATTTATATTCTCACTTACAGTTGTAATAAAACTCATTAGGCAGGTGGTAAACTGAGAATACATTATGCTCAACATATTCATTTTGCTATTAATTTGGCTTTCCACCTCCTCCTTTTACCTATTTCATCCACATTTTGCATTTGTCATAATCCTACCATCTGAACTCTTTGGGTCAAGGTTTGTCTTTATTGTGTTCATATAACCCTTAGTACAATGTAGGGATGTAAATACCGTTTTAAAAGTTAACAGTTTAAATGATTTAAAATGTTTTGTTTAAACGGTTATAATATATGGAGATATACCTATCTCATAGAGCTGGAAGGTCATCGAGTCCAGCCCCCTGCCTTCACTAGCAGAAACAAGTCCTGATTTTGCCCCAGATCCCCAAGTGGCCCCCTCAAGGATTGAACTTACAACCCTGGGTTTAGCAGGCCAATACTCAAATCACTGAGCTATCCCACCCTAACCAATTAAAGGGCCAGACGGCCGTTGTGGCTAGGGTTGCTCCGGCCGGCCGGGGTCGGCCGACCGGCCCAGAGGTTAACGGTTAACTGGTTTACATTTTGCATCCCTAGTACAAGAAAACCCTGATCCCTGAATGTTCACTTTGGTTGCTGCTGTAATGATGATGATGATGATGATATCATCATCATAATATTGAACCAGAAGAAAGGATCAGGAAACACTCACTCTTTGCACGCATTCACCTTAACTGCAGCTCCCCAGTTAAACGCAACAGCTCTGCTGTGTTTAACAAGAATGAGCAGCACAAAAAACCACACAACTATCTTGAAGTTATCATCAGAGTTTTATAGAACACTTCAAAATTTACCAGCAACATCAAATGAAATCCAGGAAACAAACAAAACAAAACAAAAAATATGCATGGAAAAACAAAGCCACAATTGGCACAACTCACAGGACTAAACAGAATATTTACTCACTGTGTATCCAAACAAAGCAACTTTCTTAAATATCCTTACCATTTTGAACAAACTAATGGCTCTAAAAATAAATAGTTTTTTAAAATATACGTACTAATAGCTCTTATACTCACAACTTTGCAACTTTCACTTAACAATTCAAATTGAACAGATGAAATATAAAATTCTCCATTTGAAAGAGAAACACCACCTTTCTATTAAACCTCTAATCTTAAAAAAAATCCCCTTGGTTTTCCCAAGCAGATCAGCACCATCATCCACCAAATGAACAAAATCATGAAAGACTGAATATACATTAAATGAACAAAATCATGAAAGAATTAACATACATTAAATGATCAAAATTTACATAACAGACCTTAATTTCATATAGAACCACTGATATTGCAGGCACATTTTTGTAATGTAAGCAGTAAACATTCCAGAGTTAGTGACAGATACTAAAACAAATAGGGAAAAAAAATCTCAAAGTTGTGTGAAAAGAAATTTTCATATTCAACAGATGCTACACCATGGCTCCACACAATACTATATAGGTATGAGAGCTACTTAAACACAGAAGCTTCAGAAGGTACAACTATGATACAGTTTTTAAAACCAGACAAGCAGGAAATAGTGAGTTGATACTTAAAGGAAAACTGCAGTGTAATATAAAAGATACTCTAATCACTACCTCCAATTAAAAAAGAATAAATCATCACTGTAAATCCAAACCAATAAAGATGAGGCACTGTCAAAAACAGATATAAAACAAGTGGTGCCAAAACAAGTTGATAAATTAAAGAGCAATAAGTCTTCAGAACAATATGACATCCATCCAAAAGTTCTAAAGGAATTTAAGAATGAAGCAACAGAGCTGCTAACTATCAGGGGGTAGCCGTGTTAGTCTGTATCCACAAAAACAACAAGGGAGTCCGGTGGCACCTTAAAGACTAACAGATTTATTTGGGCATAAGCTTTCGTGGGTAAAAAACCTCACTTCTTCAGAGCTGCTAACAAAACTATTCAATCTCACATTAAAATCACTTCCTATATCAGAGGATTGGAAGGTAGTAAAATTGTAGCTATCTTTGAAAAAAGTATCTGGGTGGTGCTGGGAATTACAGCCATCATGCCTTCTTTCAAATACCAGTAAAACTGGCTGAAATAACAGTTACAATTAGAATTATAAAACACTTAGTTGACCATGATGTGAAAGGGACAAACCAGCACAATTTCTCTACTCTATATTAATTCTTAGTGCATTTCAACAAAATAGCAACTAAAGGAGAACTTGGTTGTTATGATCTAAATGAACTCTCCAAAAGTCTTTCAAAACCTTTTCATAAGAAGCTATTAAGGAAACTAAGTATTCATAGGGTGAGAGGTAAAGTACTGTCAGGGCTGAGAAACATGCTTAATCGAAACAGAAAACAAAGAGCAGGAATAAATGGTCAGGTTTCGACATGGCAAAAGATCAATAGAAGGGCAACCCAAGGATATGTACTAAGACTGGTATTGTTAATTCAGTTACAAAGGATCTGGAAAAGGGCGGGTGTGACCTGAGAAGTGGCAACATTTCCAGATGACATAAAATTATCTAGGTTAGTAAAGACTGAGGAACTTCTGAGGGACCTAGCAAAGCTAGGTGAGCCTGCAGCACAAAATTGACAACTGTAAAGTAAAGCATATTGAAAGGTATGAAGTGAAATACTCATACACATTGTTGGGTTCTAACTTAACTGTAAGCACTTGGGGAAAAGGCTCGTGGACTGCTGTGAACTGCTCCGTGGAAACTTCTGCTCACTCAGTGTGCAGCAGCAGTCAAAAAAAGCAAACAATGTGCTGAAAATATTATAATGCAAGTCAATTTCTGCTAAATCTTTGTAAAGAAAGGATGACCAGAACTGAACACATATTACAAACAGATGGCACAACCTCACCTGGTGGTCACCCTTTCTTTACAAAGATTTAGCAGAAACAGAAGATGTCCAGAGATAGGGTACAAAAACATTTAGAGCAAAGGAAAGACTTCCATTAAAGTAGAGATTCAAAAGATTGAGACCGTTTAGATTAGAGAGGAGATATGACAGTTATAAAAAGTAGTGGATAGTTTAGAAGAGGTACCCAGATGCTCCTGTTTATTCTTTCTCATACTACAAGAACAGGAGGATATTCAAGGAAAGTTGAAGTCAACAAATTTAAACTTAATTAAATAGCATACTTTTTCACACCCACATGTACTCAACCTCTGGAACTCTGCCACAAAATATCACTCAAAGTTTCAAAAAAGAGATTAGACCACTATACGGATAACAAGACTAGCCACATTTACATTAGATAGGATATTAACAAAACACAAAAGCTATAAGTCCTCATGATGCAGGGCGCAAGACAAGCACTAGCTGGCAGGAATTAGGAAGAAACTTCCCCCATAGTAGCTAATTGTCTATTAAAGAGTCTAGTCCCTTTTGGTGAAGCATCTGGTACTCGCCAATGTCAGAGATAGGTTGCTGAGCTAATCTGCTCCGGTAATTTCAATGTTCCAGTGTGTTCCAGAGCAGTAACTCCAAGGGAAATGAAACCCGGGGTCAGCCCAGCATAAATCCACTTCAAAGGACTGACTGGTTCCACATTTTTTGCATTTTATTTTTCCAGAGCTGGTGTTAAAACTTTGAATTCCAGGATTACATTACAATTTTACAAATACTTAAAAAAAAATAAAAATAAAAATAAAAAAAACATGTTCCAGTACTCTAATTTGAAAATGCAAAGGTTAAAATCAGCTTCCCTCTCCTCCCTCCCAACACTTTATTAGAAATGCCAACAAGCCCTATAAATGTGAATACCTCTTAGGCTCTGTCTACATTAAGAAAATTCTCACTGGCGTAATTACTTCAGTGTAGTTACACAAGTGTGAACTTATAATGCTGACATGCTGCATCAGCCCAAATTAGGACCTATACCGAGACAGTTTACTTCACCATGTTACCACTCTTTCACTGCTGCAGAACTTCAACATTAGAGGATTGCACTAGAGTGATTACACTAATGTAGTTATACCAGTGTGAATTTCCTTAATGTAATAGCATCTTACTGTGCTCAATCCTACAGAAGAGGCAGCTCTAGATAAGATCATGGAGGACAGGTCCACCAATGGCTATTAGCCAGGATGAGCAGGGATGGTGTCCCTAGCCTCTGTTTGCCAGGAGTTGGGAATGGGGCTAAATGGACCTTTGGTCTGACCCAGTATGGCCGTTCTTATGTTCTCTTACTGCTTTGATAGAACCCTCATTTAACAAACATACTTTCTGCTAACTACATATGGGGCTGCGTGAATCAGAGGGTTCGTAAAGGCTTAGAGAACTTTTCACATCTAGATATAGATTTCAATTAGCCTAGGATAGCAGTGACCAAAATCTGTTCAGTGGCTCATGTGAAATGTGCGGTTCCCATACATAGGGCCCTATCAAATTCACGGTCCATTTTGGTCAATTTCATGGTATAGGATTTTAAAAATCATAAATTTCATGATTTCAGCTATTTCAATCTGAAATTTCCCAGTATTGTGATTGTAGGAGTCCTGACTCAAAAAGGAGTTGTGGGGGGGGGGTCACAAGATTATTGTAGGGGGGGTTACAGTACTGTTACCCTTACTTCTGCGCTGCTGCTGGTGATAGCACTGCCTTCAGAACTGGGCAGCTGGAGAGTGGCAGCTGCTGGCCAGGAGCCCAGCTCTGAAGACAGAGCAGCCACCAGCAGCAGCGCAGAAGTAAGGATGGCATGGTATGGTATTGCCACCCTTACTTCTGCGTTGATGCCTGCAGAGCTGGGCCCTCAATCAGCACCCACCACTCTCCAGCTGCCCAGCTCCGAAGGCAGTGCCGTCACCAGCAGCAGCTCAGAAGTAAGGATGGCATGGTATGGTATTGCCACTCTTACTTCTGCGCTGCTGCTGGCGGGGTGCTGCCTTCAGAGCTGGGCACCCAGCCAACAGCAGCTGCTCTCCGGCCACCCAGTTCTGAAGGCAGTGCAGAAGTAAGGGTGACAATACCGTAACTCCCCTAAAATAACCTTGTAACTCCATTTTGGGTCAGGACTCCAGATTTGAGAAATGCTGGTCCCATGAACTCTGTATAGTATAGGGTAAAAGCACACAAAAGACCAGATTTCACAGTCTGTGATGCGTTTTTCATGGCTGTGAATTTGGTACACAGACAGTTTTAAGTGAACATACAAGTATCCACACCACAAAAGATGCCACTGAAACAGACACTAACTGGCATCCTTGTTGAAGTTTTCATAGAGGGTAAGAACCAACTAGAGCAGAAACATGAAAATATTATTTTGCTCCTAAAAGTTGTCCCTGTAGTTTGGAGTTCAAGCACATTTGCAAGATGCAGAGGTTGAGGTCTGTAGCAAACCTGAATAAGAGGATTTTGGGCTCCAGAGATATCAATTCAATGCCTTTTATAGCATTAAACTAACTTTTAAATGAGAACATGCACTATATACCCTAACCTGTTCCTAGTCATCAATGAAAGCTTTGACCCTGGTTTCAGTGCTTGTATTGAAATCCCATGGTATCTGTGAGTATGATGTTAATTAACACTGTCTAGTAAAGCACAAGGACATTTACAGAAGTATGGGCTTTCATTAAATGTTATCTTTGTTTTCACCTGTGTGCTCAGCCAAGTTGCCTGTTAGGTAGGCTGAGAGCTTATTACCAAGGCTCTAACGTGCTATCTTTGATCCCTAGCCCCTTTAGGATTCCTTGACAAGGAGGCGGGGCTAACTCAGGAGAACAGGGGTTTAAAAAGCCAGCTCCTAACCAAACAGAAGAGCTAGCAAACAGGAACAGCAAATAGGGGAGTTTTGCGAAGGAGTGTGAGAGGCAGATACACCTACCAAACAGTCTAAACTCAGACCAATAACTGCCCCCCACCCTCCAAAAAACCCAAACAAACACACACAACCCTGCAAAAGTAAAAATAATCCAGGCAGAAGTCCAGGAGCAGAGTGGGGGCTATCCAGTTTATTGCTCTGAATGCAGCATCTGTCATTACTTGCCTCGCAGGCAGGTGGCATATGTGTGCATTTGGTGCAAGCAACTCATGGCCGTCAGAGACCGGGCTCTTGAGACCAGAGTCACTGAACTGGAGGGGCTAAGGGAGACAAAGAGGTACTTAGAGGAGACTTTCAGGGTCACAGGAGAGTGGTTCCACCCCTATACTGACAACCCCTGTGCTATTGAGGAGGATGAAAATCTCAGGGAAAGAGAACATCAAGCTGGAGTGCAGGGAAATGATCCCATAGTTGGGACCTGCCTTTCAGATGATGTCACAGTACTCTCTTGCACTGAGGATACCCCTGTAGGAGAGGGACCCTAGTTACTAGGAAGAGTAAGATAATAGTAATGGGAGATTTAATCATTAGAAATATAGATTGGGTTTATGATGACTGCGAGAACCACATGGCAAATTGCCTGCCATTTGCGAAGGTTGCAGATCTCTCGAGACATCTTGTGATAAATGAAGGGTGTGTGGGGGGGTAGCTCCCTTTTATGGACACCCAGCCAGCCAGTTAGCTAACTGGCTGGCTGGGTGTCCATAAAAGGGAGCTACCCCCCCCACACCCTTCTTGGTGGCTGTTCTCTGCTTGCTTTACCTATAAAGGGTTAACAAAATCCCCCAGGTAAAGGAAAAGGAGTGGGCACCTGACCAAAAGAGCCAATGGGAAGGCTAGAACTTTTTTAAATGGGGAAAAAAAACTTCCCCTTTGGGTCTGTTGTGTTCTCCGGGAAAGAGGGGAACAGGGAGAGTTATGCTATGAGAAGCTTTAAGCCAGGTATGATCATAAATCATCAGATCAAATCTAGAAATTTTGTTAGTGGGTTTTTTAAATCTAGCAAAAGCCTAAGTTCCAGATGTATTTTCTTTCTTTTTGTTTTTAATATAGTTTGCCTTTTTTAAGAACAGGATTGGATTTTTGGTGTCCTAAGAGGTTTGTGCATATGTTGTTTATTTAGCTGGTGGCAACAGCTGATTTCCTTTGTTTTTCTTTCTCAGCTCTTCCCTGTGGGACGGGGAGAGGAGGAGGAGGAGGGCTTGAGGGTACCCCACAGGAAGGAATTCCCAAGTGCGCCTTTCTGGTTTCAAAGGTTTTTTTTGTCTTTGGGTGGTGGCAGCATCTACCCATCCAAGGTCAGAGAGAAACTGTAACCTTGGGAGTTTAATGCAAGCCTGGAGTGGCCAGTATTAATTTTTAGAATCCTTATGGGCCCCCACATTCTGCACTGAAGTGCCAGAGTGGGGAATCAGCCTTGACACATCTAGGCAGACTTATGTGCAGTGCTGGGAAGGAGCCAGTGATTGTGGTACACATAGGTACCAGTTACACAGGCAGAGGTGAAAGTAAGCCAGTACAGTACGGTACGGTGTACTGGCAAGAGCCAGTACACAGCCAACCATACCGGCTGGGGGCAGCTTCCCTGGGCCGGTGATTTAAGGGGCCCGGGGCTACAGCAGTGATTTAAAGGGCCAGGGGCTCCCAGCTGCCGCTACCCTGGCCCTTTAAATTGCTGCCAGAGCCCTGCTGCTGGAGCCCCGGGGTAGCAGCAGCAGCCAGAAGCCCCAGGGCAATTTAAAGGGCCCGGGGCTCTGCCGCAGTAGCGGCGGCCAGAGCCTCGGACCCTTTAAATCTTGATTTAAAAGGCCTGGGGATTTAAAGCCTCACCCCTTCCAGTTGAGGCCCCTCCCCTTCCGGTTAAGGCCCCGCCCCCTGCTCAGGACTCCGGCATACTGATAAATCCTTTAAGTTACTTTCACCCTGGACATAGGGAAAGGTAGAAGAGAGATCCTGGAGGCCAAACTCAGGCTGCTAGGTAAGAGATTCAAGTCCAGAACTTTCATGGTAGCATTCTCTGAAAGGTTTCCAGTACCACATGCAGGGCCAGTTAGACAGGCAGAACTGCAGGGTCTCAATGCGTGGATGAGACAATGGTATTGGGAGGAGGGATTTAGGTTTATTAGGAACTGGGGAACCTTTTGGGAAAGTAGGAGCCTACACGGGAAGAGTGGGCTCCACCTAAATCAAAACGAAACTAGATTGCTTGCACATAAAATGTAAAAAAAGTCATAAAGGAGCTTTTAAACTAAGGGCTGGGGTGGGAGGAGCACACAGTTTGGACAGAGACATCCCTTGGGGAGGGATTTATTAAAGAGGATAATCTATATCCTAGTAAAAGAAGAGAGGATAGAAGTTGATAATGTACAGATAGGAACTGAAGAGAAACAGTCAACCAAAAAAGAGTCCCATTCAATTATATCATGTGAAGACAGACAGCTAAAATGTGACAAATTTTATAATAGCTGATATACAAATGCTAAAAGTCTAAATATTAAGATGGGTGAATTTGAGTGCCTGGTATTAAATGAGGATATTGATACAATAGGCATCACAGAAACTTGGTGTAATGATGGTCTTCAATTGGGCACGGTAATACTAACTACAACATAGATAGGAATGACAGAGTTGGCCATGGTGGGGGAGTTAAATATAGTAAAAATCTTAAATGAAACAAGCTGTACAATAGACTCTAGCAATTCCATGCTTGAATAAAAGAAGATAGCAGTAGGAATATACTACCAACCAAGATGACTGTGAAATGCTCAGGAAGATTAGAGAGGCTACAAAACCAAAAAAAAAACAATAATAATGGGGGATTTCAATTATCCCCATATTGACTAGGAACATGTCACCTCAAGACAGGATGCAGAGATAAAGTTTCTAGATACCTTTAATGACTGCTTCTTGGGGCAGCTAGTCCTGAAACCCTTGATGGGAGAGGCAATTCTTTAGTAATAGCAACCATAACATAATTAAATTTATCATCCTTTTAGGGAAGAATATACCAAAGAAACCCACCACAGTAGCATTTAACTACATAAAGCGGAACCACACAAAAATGAGGAAGCTAGTTAAACATAAATTAAAAGGATTAATCACAAGGGTGATGCTTGCATGGAAACTATTTAAAAACACCGTAATAGAGGCTCAAACTAAATGCATATCCCAAATTAAAAAAACAAAGAAAAAAACAAAATAAAATAGAAGTAAGAGGATGAACAAAATCCCACCATGGCTAAACCACAAAGTAAAAGTTTTTTAGAAGCAAAAAGGCATCCTTTAAAAATTGGAAGTAAAATCCTACTAAGGAAACTAGAAAGGAGCTTAAACTCTAGCAAGTCAAGCATAAAAATATAATTAGGCAAGCCAAAAAAAGAATTTGAAGAGCAACTAGCAAAAGACAGAAAACTCAGAGCAAAAAAATTTTTTTTAGTACATGTGAAAGAGGAAGCCTGCCAAACAATCAGTGGTGCCACTGGACAATTGAGGTGCTAAAGGAGATCTCAAGGAAGACAAGGCCATTGTGGATAAGCTAAATGAATTCTTTGTACCAACCTTCACTGCACAGAATATTAGGGAGATTCCCACATTCTTTTTAGGTGACAAATCTGAGGAACTGTCCCAGTCTGAGGTTTCAGCAGAGGTGGTTTTGGAACACACTGATAAATTAAACAGTAACACATCAACAAGACCAGATGGTGTTCACTTAAAAGTTCTCAAGGAACTCAAATACGAAATTGCAGAAATACTAACTGTGGTATGTTACCTATTGCTGAAATCAGCCTCTGTACCAGATGATTGGAAGGTAGCTAATGTAAAGCTGATGTAAAGCTAATGTAAAGCTGAGGCAATTCTAGCAATTACAGGACAGGAAGCCTAACTTCAGTACCAGGCAAGTTGATTGAAACTATAGTAAAGAACAGAATTATCAGACATGTAGATGAACATGGTATGTTGAGGTAGAGTCAACACGGCTTTTGTAAACGGAAATCATGCCTCACCAATCTACCAGAATTCTCTGAAGGTGTCAACAAGCATGATATAGATATCCAGTTGATATAGTGCATTTGGCCTTTCAGAAAGCCTCTGACAAGGTCCCACACCAAAAGCTCTTAAGCAAACTAAACAGTCACGGGATAAGAAGTAAGTCCTTTCATTCATCAGTAACTGGTTAAAAAGATATAAAACAATAGGTAGGAATAAATGGTCAGTTTTCTTAATGAAAAGTGGTAAATTGTGGGGTCCCCCATGGATCTGTACTGGGACCTGTGCTGTTCAACAAATTCATAAATGATCTGGAAAAGATGATAAACAGTGAAGAGGCAATGTTTGCAGATGATACTAAATAACTCATCATAGTTAAATCCAAAGCTAACTGCACAGAGGTACAAAGGGATCTCACAAAAAGGAGTGACTAAACCACAAAACGGCAGATGAAATGCAATGTTGATAAGTGTAAAGTAATGCACATTGGAAAAACTAATCCCAACTATATATATATATAAATTGATGGGTTCTAAATTAGCTGAGACCACTCAAGAAAGATCTTGGAGTCATTGTGGAATGTTCTCTGAAAACATCTGCTCAATGTGCTATGGCATTCAAAAGAGCGAATAGATCATTAGGAAAGGGATAGAAAATAAGACAGAACATATCATAATACCACTGAATAAATCCACTATGCCCACCTCGTGAATACTGTGTGAAGTTCTGGTCACCTCATCTCAAAAAAGATATATTAAAATTGGAAAAGGTATAGAGAGGGCAACAAAAATGATTAGGGGTATACAACAGCTTCCATATGAAAAGAGATTAAAAAGACTTTGACTATTCAATTTAGAAAAGAGATGACTTGGGGGGAGGGTATGACAAAGATCTATAAAATCATGAACGGTGTGGAGAAAGTGAATAGGGAAGCACTATTTACTCCTTCACACAACTTAAGAACCAGGGGTCATTCAATCAAATTAATAGGCTGCAGATTTTAAAAAAGTATCTAGAAGTACTTCTTCAAGCAACGCACAGTCAACCTGAAGTACTCATGGCCAGGGAAGCTGTGAAGGCCAAACGTATAACAGAATTAAAAAAAGAATTAGATAAGTTCATGAAGGATAGGTCCATCAATAGCTATTAGCCAAGATGGTCAGGGACGAAACCCCATGCTCTGGGTGTCCGTAAACATCTGTCAGAAGCTGGGACTGGATGACAGTGGATGGATCACTCGATAATTGCCCTCTTCTGTTCATTCCCCCTGAAGCATCCGACATTAGCCACTCTGGGAAGACAGGCTACTGGACTAGAGGGACCATTGGTCTGACCCAGTATGGACATTCTTATGATCTTATGTATCGCTAGACTGTAAAAGAGAACAGTATTTAACATTTTAAAGGGATTGTCAAAAACGTGTGGAAACATGCAGCATATCTCACCAAATCTTAATAGTCGAACACTGGTGCAGGGGAGGAAAAACTATGAATGCGTGAAGCAATCTTTTAAAGAGATGTAACTACAGTAGAACCGCAGAGTTACGAACACCAGAGTTATGAACTGACCAGACACCACACACCTCATTTAGAACCAGAAATAGGCAATCAGGCAGCAGCAGAACCCATGCTGCCAAAAAAAAAAGGCAAATACAGTACAGTACTATGTTAAATGTAAACTACTAAAAAAATAAAGGGAAAGTTTAAAAAAAGATTTGACAAGGTAAGAAAACTATTTCTGCGCTTGTTTTATGCAAATTAAGATGGTTAAAAGCAGCATTTTTCTTCTGCATAACAAAGTTTCAACGCAGTATTCAGTCAAGGTTCAGTTGTAAACTTTTGAAAGAACAACCATAATGTTTTGTTCAGAGGTACGAACACTTCAGAGTTACAAACAACCTCCATTCCCAAGGTGTTCGTAACTCTGAGGTTCTACTGTGCTACTTAACAGACGGATCAAAGCAAGGCAGATCTTTTTAGTGCTGTCAGAAGCACAACTTGTAATCTCCTTTCCTAGATGGCTTTTTATTTGTTTAGCTTTGATTTAGTTTAGCTTTAAACATACCAAGTTTCAGAAATAGGAAGAAGGCAAATTATCTTTTTGGTAGTCTTAACTTATACAATTTTTGTATTATGACTCATTTGCTGTTTCTCTAATGCAAGGGTGGGAAAACTACGGCCTGCAGGCCGCATCCAGCCCGTCAGACGTTTTAATCCTGCCCTTGAGCTCCTGGGGAGCGGAGTCTGGGGCTTGCCCCGCCCTGCATGTGCCATGGCTCCGCGCAGCTTCCAGAAGCAGCGGCATATCCCTCCTCCGGCTCCTATGCGTAGGGGCAGCCAGGGGGCTCTGCATGCTGCCCCCACCCCAGGCGCTGCCCCCGCAACTCCCATTGGCCGGGAATTTTAGAATATTTTCTAAACATACTAAAATATACATAATGAGCATAAGTTAACATACTGCAGACACTAATTAAAACAATAGCTTCTAAAACCAAGTATGATCATAGGCCAAATCTAACTGATCCTATATGTGAACAGTGAGTGGGACTAACTGCATGGGTAAGATAAGCAGAATTTGGCCTCAAGTATATAAAAGACACTTAAATTGTTAAACAAGAAAAATATAATTTTTAAAGCCATACATTTTATAAATTAAAAGGCATAAACTGATCACAGCACATTTAGGCCCCAGTCCTCCAAACACTTATACACATGAGTTCAATAAAATACTTTACCAGGAAACAGTCCCTTGTATTTAAGCCACTAAGCACTTGTGCTATTTAATTAGCTTACAATTAAGAAGACTTGTTCAGAGTATCTTACTTAAACTATAAATACTAATGTTATGACCTCAGGGTTATATGTTCTTAGTTAATTAACCACTAACATTTGTTGAACTTATGTGCAGCTTTTAATTTGTTCTGACCTTTGCTAAAAAGTCAGTCTCCATTCCCTGGAGCTTTTTCTATAAAATTCCTTTGGTCTACACACTGCTATGAACAATGACTGAGAAACAACATATAACGAAAGGTAATGGTCAAAACATCTTTTAAAAAGAAATACAACTTAAAGAACTTTAAATGGATTCTAGGATAACCAAAATTGAAACTTTAACACAGAAAATAACAAATAATTATATACTTGATAAAAGGTAATTTTTTATTCCTAGTGACAACACAGCACTCACGTTATGTGGTTAGGAAGTGCAGAATTTTGCAGAAAATCTGATAAAGACCATATCGGCAACTTGAAACATGCAGGTCACAGGGCTTTCATCACAAAGATTCAGTTGTCAGATCTATCCCTCAAATTGCAAAACTTCAAGAGCCACTGAAAAGAATACTCACATATACCTCTTCGTAGATTCTTAAGAAATTCAACAGACTCCAAATCACAGGCTACTAGGATTATGGTTTTGAAACACCTTAAATCAGAATAACTATGAGTCTCAAATCTCAGGGTTCTAAGTGTCTTCTGCAGAGTGACCTCAACTCAGCTCATTGAGAGTTGAGTATGCTCAACCTCTTGCAGGATGGTGCCCTAGGACATTTCAGTTGATTCAAATGTCCATCTTTCAATATGAAGAATATGGCTTTAGTTGAGAGGGACGGATTTACAACATACAATTTGTCCCAATAGTTGTACTTCACAATAGCTCCACATATGAAGTTTCAATGGTGAAAACTTATTTATGCAAAACATTTGTGGAAGTCACTGCAAAGCTTGGATTTAATTTTAAGAGACAGAGCTAACAATAAAATCTTCAGCTTCAATCCTGCTCCCAATGAAGTCAATGGTGCTGTTACCAATACCTATGATGGGAGCAGGTCCCAACTGTGTTAATTAGAAAGGAACATAAAAACTATTTATTGTTTGTTGTTGCTATTCTCCACTGTTGTCAGCACCCTTTTAGGAGCCTGTAAAGAAAAAAGTCCTTTTTATGATAATTGTGTCCTTTTTCATTGGGCACATATGGTGTTCTATGTTTTCAGTGGAAATGAAAGTAACATATCTACTTCTCTTTTATTTGATACTTCCTACCAGCATCAGAAATTACATTAGTGTTGTCAGAACAGTTCTGCAAATCATGGTAATCGACTTATACTCCCTCCGCTAAGGGGCCCTTCTTCCTGTGTCACCAAGACATTTAAACTCCCAGCAACCAATTCTGATCTCTCTAGTACTAGCTGAGCACTGCATAATTTGACTGAGATCATCCAAGTTACTCCTAATTTTTAATTATGTGAGATCAGAGGCAGGCCCCCAATCTTTACAAGTGATTCTACTGCAATATATTGGTACTGCAGAACCAATGGCCACTCAGCAGAGAGAGTCCACATTAAAGAACATGCAGCCAAATCTCGTTTGCCTCACTCACATGATTAAATATAATAGAGCTATGTTGGCAGCAATTTTGTCAGCTAAATAAAGATGTATTTACTGAGTTTTAAGCATTTAGAAATTTACTTATAGAAATAATGCTGAAATGTACGTCAATATTCAGCTTTTGTTCAATAAAGGCAAAACAACAGTGTGAATTAGCCCTCTCAGCCAATGACTTTAACATCAGTACTAGGGAACCAGAGATCTTTGTTTGAACTAATTACAGATTTCTGGTAATGGAGATAGGAAATTGCTATCCCCCTTCCCCAAGCATTGACTTGTGCACCAGACCAAAACAATAATGATGATTCATCTTTCACATGTTGTTAATCAATACACATATGTTCCTAATTTCATGCTCCCGCAAGGCAAGCTGAAGGGACAATTGTTTCTGAACTCTAACATCAAGATGAATAATCAGTGTTTATCAAACACATTAGTTAGTAAACTAAAGTTTTATATCTGACAGCTGCTCTTTTCATTTTTAAACTCTATCACTATTTTCTACTAAGTTGAACTATTTTCTATATTTAAAGTTATCACCAATTTCAACAAAAAGGTTAAATACCAGGTATTTTCTACATGCTTCCTTTTGGAGTGCTTCTACCAGAATATATAACTAGCATCTGTACAAGCTGTAAAAATTGGGATTTAATGACAGAATTAAACTTAAAAACCTGAATGGCTGATTTTTTTTTCTTTTTCTGGTAAGTTTTATATTTTGTTAAACAAATTATTCCAAAATTTAACTTCATGAAAATTTATTTTTAGTAACCCACAACCTGGCCGAGCGGTAGGGAGAGAAGCAGTTGAGGAAAAGGCGGCTAGGATCCAGTCGACTGACTGGGATGTTGCTCTCGGGCCCACCCTCAAAATGATTGTTTCTGGTCCCTTGGGTATTTAGCAGCCCCAGGCTGGGCTGGCGAGTGAGAGGAAGAAGGGTGACAACAACTAAAACTAGCATCCCTTCTCCTTGTAGGTCCCTGACGAGGCTGCCTGGGTCTTGGCGGTGGCCAGAAGAGCTTTCTGGTGGATTGCGGCGTGTGCATGCCCAACAAGCGAAAGGTAGCTCTAGTGTCCTTCAACCTGTGCAGCCTGACATCCGTTTGATCCGAGAACAGACCAACTCCATCAAAGGGAAGGTCCTGGATTGAGGCCTGCATCTCCTGGGAGAGGCCCGCCATCTGGAGCCAGGAGCTGTGTCGCATGACCATCACCGATGCGACCACCCTTGCCACCAAGTCCACCGTGTCCCATGCCATCTGCAGGGAACATCTGGCCACCGCAGTACCCTGCTTCACAAGAGTGCCAAACTCCTGGGCCAAACCCTGAGGGAGGGTTTCCTGGAACTTTTTGAGACCGTCCCAGAGATTAAAATTGTACCGTCCCAGCAGGGCCTGATGGTTCACCACCCGAAATTGCAGGCTGGCAGTTGAATAATTTTTTCTCCCAAATAAATCGAGTTTCTTAGCCTCTTTCTTTTTTTGGGAGTTGAGGCGGTAGAGACCTGCTTGCCTTTTTTGTTGGCCACAGATATAACCAGCCAGCCCGGGGGGTGGGTGGATATAAAGGTATTCAGTACCTTTGGCTGGCTCAAAATACTTTTTCTTGGCTCGTTTTGAGGTGGGCAGGATGGAAGTGGGGGTCTGCCACAAGGCTGTGCTATCTTGAGGAATCCCTCATGTACAAGCAGGTTGACCCGGGCGGGAGAAGAGGCCGAGAGGACGTTGAAGAGGGTATCCTCCTGCTCCGCCATCTCCTGTACCTCGAGCCCCAAGTTCTTGGCCACGCGCCGGAGAAGGGCTTGATGTTCCCTAAAGTCATCCGGCGGGCTAGCTCTGGAAGGTCCCGCGACCGCCTCATCGGGGATGACGAGGAAGACTGGACTGCCGGTGTGTGTGCTGGGGTCTTGACCACTGTCGGAAAAAAAGGATTTGAGGTGGGCACAGGTTCCTCTGCCCCAACCTCGGAACAGGCTTCCAGTACCAGGTCCGGTGAGGCCGCCGCCTGATGCTCCGCCTCGGCCACCAAAGAGTGATGTGAAGGAGACCACTGGCCATGTTGCCATTGTGGTGCTGCAGACGAGGGAGCGGGCTCCGGTGCTCAATCACACCGATGAGACTTTGGCAATAGGCTGAACTGGCCTTCCGTCCTGGAGGAACTTGTCGATGCCTGCATTTTTTTACTGGTTGCGGCTACTGGTGACCGTTGCCCAGGCGTAACTGCCCGGTAACTGTAGTGTGGAGAGCAGTACCGGTGCTGGGGAGATTGGTACCGGGACGGGGAACATTCCCACTGCGCTGGTGATTGGGACCGACAGCTAGAGGAGAGAGTGAGAAAGTCCGGAACTGCCCGAGAGTAGCGCCAAGGGGATCTTGAAGTCCGCCTGGGCAACCGAAGATGTGATTGGGATTTGCCCTGGGATTCCCGATGCAGCGGAGATCGACATTTTCTGTCGGCATTGTTCCCCTGTCTCCTAAGGCAGAGGTTCTCAAACTGTGGTCTGTGGATAGTTCCCTCTAAGGTGCACACCTGGGCAGCCGCACAAGAGAGAATGAAGGGCCACCCACCTAATTAGTGGAACCGCGCAAGTGTGGCTCCACTAATTAGGTGCCTGGACCCTGGAGAAGACGCGCATGTAAGGTGAGGTGGTGGTCTTGGGGAGAATAAGGGGTAGGTGGGAGGGGACAGTGGGATGAGAAAAAGGGGAGGAGGGAATTTGGGATGTGCAGGGCTGCGGTGGCCAGAGAAAGAGGCGACTTTCTGCAGCTGCTGGGGAAAGACAGCCCTCCTTCCCAGCCTCAGCTCTGTGGCTGCTGTGGCGGGGGAGAGACCCCCCCCCTCCTTCCCAGCCCCAGCTCAGGGGCTGCCGCGGTGGGGAGAGAGAGGGCACATCTATCGCAATAGAAAGGTAAGACTACTGATATTAAAATAGGAGTTGTGTGCCTTTATTTGTAGAACAAAAAAACGTTAATTATTATTAAGGTTTTTTTTTATATAGTGCTTTTATCCAAAGTGCTTTACACTTTGTAGCTAACGGTGCAAACAACATTTGGAAAGATCATTAAGTGGTCCGCCGAGGCCCTCAGCAATTTTCAAGGGGCCCACGAAAAAAAAAGATTGAGAACCACTGCCTTAAGGGGTCTTAACAGTGGGCTTGCCCTCTTGGGAAGCCATAGCCACGTCCTAAAGCATGAGGGTCTTCATCGGAGCATGTGGAGACCTGTGCTCTCTCTGCGCCGGGGGAGCCTGGGATGATGAAGGTGCAGGCAGGAGTGTGGCTCCCATACCGCTCCCAGGAATCGGTGGTGGACATTTAAGGGGGCTGGGCTCCACAGTAGCCTGGCAGGCAGGCCTGGGTCCCTTGATACATGACCCGTGGGCCTTCTTGCTCGGTGCGCTTCTTGGCCTTCTTCTTAGGCAATGGCTAACGGTGCCAGGAGGAGCCGGGTGCTGGCGGTGCGCTGTGCACGGAAGCCAAGGCACTCGGTGCAACCTGTCTGGACAGCTCAGAAGCCGGGAGGAAGGCAGACTCCACCAGAAGAGCCCTGAGGCAGGTATCCCATTTCTTTTGGGTAGGGGGGCCGAAAGTTTTTGCAGATCTGATACTGCTCCTTAACGTGAGACTTCCCCAAGCACTTAAGGCAGCTGCCGTGGGGGTCACTCACAGGCATTGCCCTGCTGCAATCAGAGTAGGGCTTAAACCCAGGAAACCGGGGCATGCCCTGCCTGGGGGCAAAGTCCAGCTGGGACCCTAACTACTAACTGGTTTCAGAGTAGCAGCTGTGTTAGTCTGTATCCGCAAAAAGAACAGGAGTACTTGTGGCACCTTAGAGACTAACAGATTTATTAGAGCATAAGCTTTCGTGGACTACTGCCCACTTGTGGACTATGCATCCGAAGAAGTGGGCTGTAGTCCACGAAAGCTTATGCTCTAATAAATTTGTTAGTCTCTAAGGTGCCACAAATACTCCTCTTCTTTTTGTAACTACTAACTAACATTTAACAAGTACTTAACACTATCAACTGCGAACTATGTACAATGGCCTTAAGGCATGAAGTTCCGAATGGTAGAAACCCGCTAGCTCTTGCTAAGCAAGAAAGGCGCTCCGACTGACCACTGCGGGCAGTAGGAAGGAACAGAGAGGGCATAGGGCTGTCGGTATGAGCACGGCACTCCAGAGGGTGGCACAGCCGGCCGTATGGGTACCGCTAAGGCAAAAATCTCCGACGGCTGCTCACGTGGGCGCGTGCACACCTAGAATGGAATCGGCATGAGCAAGCACTCGAAGAAGAAATGGAGGTTGTTTGTGTCTTGGAAATGTTTGTAACTCTGAACAAAACATTATGGTTGTTCTTTCAAAAGTTTGCAACTGAACATTAACTGAATACAGCTTTGAAACTTTACTATGCAGAAGAAAAATGCTGCTTTTAATCATCATTTAAATGAAAGAAGCACAGAAACAGTTTCCTTACCTTGTCAAACTTTTTTTTTTTTTTTTTTGGTCTCTACCGCTGCCTGTTTGCGTACTTCTGGTTCCAAATGAGGTGTGTGGTTTACTTGTCAGTTCATAACTCTGGTGTCCATAACTCTGAGGTTCTACTGTAGTAGTTACCACAGTTTGGACATTCTGAAGAAATTATTACTATTACTTTTGAATTGAATTATTGAATTGAATTATTTTGAATTGAATATCTACACTGATCCATAAAAGTAAGCTTTGTACTGTATAGAAACAAAATAGAAACCCTGAATTGAAGAACCTGCAACTGAAACAAGACAAACTGAGGAGATGATAGCAACAGAAAGGAAAGGATGAACATATTGACAAATAAAATGTGAAACAAGTATGGAATGAAAAAGTGTACTAGAGTTTAAACTATAAAAATAAGATAAAGGGGGAGAAATAGATAGCACTACAGCAGAAATCACTAGAGTATTATTCAACAGAGAGTCCTGTGGCACCTTTAAGACTAACAGATGTATTGGAGCATAAGCTTTCATGGGTGTATAACCCCACAAAAGCTTATGCTCCAATACATCTGTTAGTCTTAAAGGTGCCACAGGACTCTCTGTTGCTTTTTACAGATCCAGACTAACACGGCTACCTCTCTGATACTAGAGTATTATTATTATTTGTATTATAGTAAAACCTAGGGGACCCACTCAAAGATCAGGGCCCCACTGTCTTGGGTGTATAATAAAAGACAGTCCTTCCCAAAGAAAAGTTTACTTCCCTAAATGAGGACAAGATGCAAGGAAATGTCAGGATCAAAACAAAATTAACCAAAAGCTTTAAAGACCACACAGAAAGATGCCTGGTGAACTATACAGTAACTTCTCACTTAACGTTGTAGTTATGTTCCTGAAAAATGCAACTTTAAGTGAAACGATGTTAAACGAATCCAATTTTCCCATAAGATTTAATGTAAATGCGTGGGGTTAGGTTCCAAGGAAATTTTTGGGGGGCAGACAAAAGGCATTATATACTGTACAGTACTGTACTGTACTGTGATTTGGAAGTGCCCCTGGCTTACCCCACACAGGCACAGCCTGCTGCAGGCAAGGACGCTAGGAAGCACCTTTGCAGCAGCAACGGCAGCTTCCCCAGAGAAGCACAGGTGCCGACTTTGCCGGGGGATGCTCCAGGCCCACCTCTTCCCACCCCCACTCCACCTCCTCTCCGGAGCAGCCGCATCCCCGCTCTTCCCCTTCCCTCCCAGAAAGTCCTAAGACCCGCCAAACAGCTGTTTGGCAGTGAGGGAAGCGCTGGGAGGGAGGGGAAGGAGGTGGAGAAGAGGAACTTGTGCAATACTCCCTTGTAAAGTCGCTGCTCTTCCACAGAATTTTACAAGCAGTGGACAGAGCAGGCAGCCAAATGACATTATAAGGGAGCATTGCACAACTTTAAACAAGCATGTTCCCTAATTGAGCAGCAACATAACTTTGAAACAACATTAAGCAGGGGGACATTAAGTGAGGAGTTACTGTACTTACTTTAAATACAAAGTAGTATGGCTCAGAAACCTGTTCTGCTAAGGCAGGTTATATCCTTTTACTTTTTTTAAAATTTTATTTATTTATTTATTAAAAGCAGTGTCTGCTTCAAGGTGGATTTTACATATTTATGCATTGTGAAAACACATGCTTTCATGTGGGAGTTTTCTATGAAAACTAATTGGACTCCATGAATAAATCTACCAAGCAACTCCTCATGAAGAAGTGCTTTCAAAATTCAGTATTATTAAAACCTCAAAGATTCAGTGCCAAATTCAGCCTTGTGTTAAACAGATAAAATTCTACTGAAGTCAGTGTCCTTTTGACCACTTACATCTGGTCTATATTTGGCCCTTATTCTTTTCTGCTAATGTTTTCACATCTTTTTCAACAATGCCTCGCATTGTCAAATCTAGCTCTCTGCCTCCCTGTTTTCAGGAAGACACCAGCTCCCCAAATCTACCTTAAGAATCCAGCATCCTGGAATCCTTAGCTCCCATAGCCTGGGATTTGCAAACATTCTTCTTATCAGGCAGAAGCACAGATAGGGCTTTACAACTAGTGCCTGTAACTTTAAGCTCTCCAACCCACTGCTGCTGGGTCGCTTTTTGCCCCCTCGCCTCCAATCCCTTTCCTGGAGAAAGATTATAGCCAGGCATTTAATCTGAAATCAATAAATCAAACAAGAGAACCTCTCTAAGATTGTGTGTGTGTGTGTGTGTAAGATGTCTAAGACAAGCACTTGTAGGAAACAGGAGTTTAAGATAAACACTTGCTAGACTTGGATGAAGTCTGATGCCTAATCTCAGAAACATACAAATTAAAAGACTTTACCAATAATGCCTGGAATCATACCATCTCTGCCAACTTCCCTGATATTACCCCTAATGATCCCTTTCTCTTACTCTGTCATTTTTCTCTCTCACTACACTCTGCCTTTTGGTACATCATCTGTAGGATAGTTTCCCATGTAGTACTATCCTGTTTGGTTCTCTCTGGTTACTAGGGAAAACTCAGCATTCAGTGTCAAATATTAACAACATTGCTCTTACACAATTGTCCCTTTCAGCTACTGCACTGGATTGTCTGGACATCAATTAGGCTCTTCCTATGAGCTGGAAGAACCTTTGTTTTCATGTTAACAGAGTTAATGTTTTGACTTCCTGATCACAGTACAACCTTCAGGGAGTAATATGCCTTGTGACCTGGTCTGGTCACAATACACTTCCCTTTGTTTCAGGTTTTCAAATATGAACAATTTTAAGTGTTTCTCTCAGTATCTCGGGTCTGGCCACACCAGAGCTTTTTCCTTAAGTTACTCTAGGATAAAGAACAAATGTTTATGTGCTGGAACAATGTTTGTGGTGTGTCCACATTAGCCTTTACAAATACTGGAAATTATTTAACTCAAAGTGAAACACTCAAGTGTAGACAAGCCCCAAAAGATGACACAATTGTCCTGAAGCCTCACATTCTATCTAACAATAATCTGGAAAATGCTATTTTATTGAGGATTCTGGTAAATATTCCATCCTCCTAAAACAGTCTTCGGTAAGAACATTTCATATGTATTTCCCTAACCCAAGATTCAGGAAGATAATCTCTTATCCAGTGCTCTTTTGCATAAATTTAAAATTGAGGTACTGGCCATTTGTGATCACTAAAGATCTCACAGCACTTTTCACACGAGTAGGGTGTTATCTTTGATGTTATGGTCGACTTCCCACTTGGGTAATTACATTCCAGCTGCCTAAATTCTCCTGCCATTTCAACTGGATGCGGTATTCTTCAGCTGCTCCTATTATGTAATGCTTTGTTAAACCACTGCTGAGTTTCACCCCAAACATACTGTATTTTAGTGGAGGATAAAGTAGTCTTCATATAGATAGATACAGATATAAAATTATTTGCCAGTTAAGCTTCTGAGGTATTTTATGATCCTTTGGAATGAAAGATATTATATAAAAATTAACTACTCCTATAAAATTATGCAAAGTATGACAGAAGATAGTCTTTTAGTAGGCCTCACCACTCATTATTTTAATCTCTTTAAAAAATACAATATATACTGTCAGTTTACAGTATATCAGTGAAACAAATGGAAGGTAAAAAATCATTGCAAACCACAAATAAAGTACTTGCACTGTGCATCTTCAGAATACAATATATCTTTTATGTAGCTGTTCGCAGGATGTGTTCCAACTGGTTTACCTTAAGGAAGAGACAGTTCTTAAAGCCACAATTTACCAACAATAGGAGAGAATTTAATCTATACAGTTTGCCTTCTACTATGAAAATCTTAAATCTCTTCAGTCAAGCCCAGGAATTCAATGCAGCCAGGCATGGCAAAAGGAGGATCACTGTTCTTATTTCTTTCAATCATTTGCAAGTTCTTTAAAGTCTGACCTGCCCCGTTTAATTGTTTCAAGTGTTTTGTCTGAATAAGCATAATCATGGCAAAATGTATTATTTTTAACTGCATTTCACCTAAAAAAAAAAAAAGTAGACAACAGCAAACAGTTCAGATTCCCACTAATGTTGCCTAAGTGCTGTAGTCTAAGGATTCTTGGACAGAAACCAAAATTCTGCACTTAAACTATAAAAAACAAATAAAGAGAATTCATTCCTAAGATTTCCCAAGATAAAAGCATTTAATGCATCTTGTTTTGACTCTACTGCACCAATTATACTTCACAAAATGGGCAGCAACCTGTTATTCCAAGCAAGTCAAACAAAATGTAGTACTTATTGTCACTGTAAGATGGTATTCAGGATCTAAATCAATATCAGTATCTCTGCTGACCGTCCATTAAAGTATAAATGTAGACAGCCACAGGCATAAGAAGCAGGGTCTCCACCCACCACTGATTTTAGGAGAAATTTGGGAACTAGTCAACAGGTGGTTTCAATAGATGCCCTGGAACTGTGGGAGAACTATGCTCATTTCTAAAATCATACAGCTTCAGTCATTCATTTCGCTAATACGTCTACCATGTTAAGAGGCAGGATAGCTTCCAGAATACAGAATGTGTAGTGGAAAGAAAGCATAGGGAGTTCACAACCTTCTAAGATTATGGGGAAAGCATGGACGATCTGGGGATTTTCATGGATCTATGCACACAAATCCATCTTGATATGTCTACTAAATTCCAGACACAGCTACATTGCAAATACAAAAATTACGTGGAACCACAGGCCAAACCTCCACCTCACAGTGAGCCATAAAGGTCAACAAGTTCAGTGGGAGAAGAGCAGAGCATAATTTCCAGAATCAACATCCCTTCATTGAAAATGCCTCCTGTGCACCGAGGAGGCAGTATATAAACCCTGCCCCTCCAGCTGGAGCCCTCTCTCATGTCCAATAAAGGGAGGCAGCCAAGCTAATTGCTGGTACCTCCTCATGGCAGGTGTCCAGTGCAGGTACTTGTTCCACAGCGGGTCTCGTTACCTAGAAAACCAGAATTAGAAATGGACTTAACGGCAAGGTATCTTCTAAGGACACTGGGAAAGGGGGAACTGGGGCTCCAAATGGCTGGTACAGTGAGGAGACAACACTCTTTCCCCAGCTCCTTAACCTTCATAAGAGGGAGGGCAGTATAGTCCCAGCAGAAGCTGGAACCAGGTATGGAGAAGTGGGGACCTTTGTGGGTCAACCTTAAACTTCAACTGGAGACCAACTGCAAGGCTGTGCAGAGTACAGAGTACAAGTGTAATAGGCTCCCTACATAAACGCTGCTTAATAAGCAAGTAAACACAGCCTGCACCAGCTGAAATTCCTGAGCCGTCTCAAGTTGACAAAGCATGGATAACTGTGGAGCACTCCATAGACAAAAGAAATGTTCGTTATTTCCTGTCCATCCACAGCTATCTGGGGTCTCCAGGATGGCAACTAGGAATTCACAAGGACTCCAATGCTGTGGATTGTCTTAATAACTGAAGGACAGAGGCAGTGAGTGAAGTGAGCTTTTTCGATGTGGAGAGTGTTTTAAAGCACTTCCTTCTCACCCCACCCTCCCGGCATAACCTACATCTTGTCTGGGTTCAATGTCAGCCAAATACCTTCATTCAGGTGCTTATGGCTTCCAGACACTGGGGTGGCCAGGAGATGGCGATGCTAGTGTTTGACGTTAACAAAATGAAGAGCTGGGCATCATTTACATATTGCTGCCACTTGAGCCTATGCAGTTGTAGCCCAAGGTCCAGTGTGCTTCAACAGCAGCTGTGGGAACTACAAATAGTGGACTACAAACTGAGGCATGTTAGGAGAACTTCCTGGTTCCTGCCAGACAGGGCCGGCTCCAGGCACCAGCGAACTAAGCAGGTGCTTGGGGCGGCCAATGGAAAGGGGGGCGGCACGACGGGTCCCTCAGTCCCTCTCCTCCTCATTGAGTTGCCGCCGAAGTGCTGCCAAAAAGGAAGAGAAGGAGCGAATGAGCTGCCGCTGAAGTGCCGCTGATCGGCTTTTTTTTTTCGCTTCGCGGCTTGGGGTGGCGAAAAAGCTGGAGCCAGCCCTGCTGCCAGAATATATCCCCTGCCCCCCCGAGCAGGAGGTTTCAGCACTGACTGAGCTGGGAGCAAATAGCAGGCAAGCAGAAAGGAGGCTGCTGGACTGTAATCCTATTCTATGTTCTTTACAGAATAAAGCCTTCTTCCTGGTGGTTTGTCTGAGTGGGTCTGGTCTGAGGTGAACACACACTGACACAACGCAGAGCACACAAAGAAGCCTCAGGCCCAGTTTCCCAAAGTTGTGTATAAAGTTGCAAGGCAGGCTTCCCCTATCGTGAATAACCTCACACTGGGTCAGTGAACAGGAGAGGGGCTACACTGTCAGACAAACTCCCCTAATAGCTTCATACAGATGTCTTTGCTATCATTTTCACATAGAACTCTTTAACTCAGTCTTTCAAGTCATCACATTAATATCTAGACATTTTTTTAAAATGAATTTAAAAAGCAGGGGCAGGTGTAGTATTGACACTTAGTCCCCTGCCAATTTTAGTTGTTTTACAATCACATTTTTTTCAAATGACATTCTTTCCACTGTTGCACTGTGCAACCCACAAGAACAACTGAGGAAACTGACTGACTTTACAGGGGGAAAGGTGGGGATGACGATATCCAAAATGCTGTCAAATACAAAGTAAACAAATGCACAAAGTAAGCAAACTAAAAAAACAGAGGGAAATGTTCTTTTCACTGATCTTTATCAATTACGGGAATCTTAGGTGTAACTTGCAACACAAATAAATAAAACAGACTTCCTACGAGAAGCTGGGGAAGTCACTTAATCTCAACATGCCTCAGTTCCCCATGTCTAATATGGGCATAATACTTCTTTTCTACCACCCTTTGTTTTGTCTCTTTAGGGCAAGCATTGTCTATTACTATGTATATATACAGTGCCTAATATAATGGGGTCTCAATCTGGGTTGGGGACTCCAGGTGCTTTATTAATACAATTAATGAATAATCATAATAATAAAGGGCACGTCTGATTCTGCAGCAAAAGGCACACTTTGAAGACTATGATTAAACAGAGCCCATTTTTATTTTTTTTTAAGGGAAACGACTACATAATAAGCTGAAAACTCAGCCTCTGGTGGACAATAATGCCATAATCCGATCAGATCATTAACATTTATAACCAGAAAGTGTCAGCCACTTACCATTACATTTTATATTTAAGTTTAACTCAACAACTCAAAGGCTTAATGTGGATCCCAGTACCTAAACATTTGTGATGTTAATAAAATCAAATCCTTCACTGTAAGTGCTATCATTTTCCAAATATGAAGACATTTTTTTCAAAGATACATTAAATGTTGAGATTTAATAATAGATTATAACTGAGTATGATCATCATTCTGTTTATACTGGATGGACTGTTTATACTGTTTTGCAAATAAAATGAAGTTTTATCATCTTAAAATGCAGAACAGATTGAAATGTTGGAATCTTTGGAATCTGATGCATGTAAGATGAGTACAGGATCCCTATCTATCAGAATAACAGTGCTCCCCGATAAATTCTATGAATGCATGTCTCGCTTCAATAAATTATACCTTGGGGAAAACTCTGCACTATTAAGCAGTTGCAATATCCAAGTTTGAATCCTCCTGATTTTGCCATTTTAATTAACCAAGCTCAAAAAAGGGAAAGGGGAAAAAACTGAAATAAAAGACCCCAATGAATTGCAATCTGCAAATCTTCCCCATAAATTTTTTTTAAGAAGACTGTACATTCAACAATACTGATTAAAGGTTGAAAAACCTTTCATTGTAACATACTTTTCTTATGCTTGCACGGGGAGTTACAGGCATTCTTCCTCATGTTTCAATATGAGAATAACCCTTTATGTCCAAATAACCACCTGTGGAGCTCTTAAAAGCTCAGGCTTAAGCCTGGCAGACAAGGGAAAAGATCAGAGTCTGATTTTTAAATCGTTATGGTTTGGTGGACTGCTTTCTGCATGCTGTAACAAGACGTATACATTGTTAATAGCTTGAATCGTGGATACGTGCTGATCAGATAACATCAAAAGCTTTTATTTTAAAGGAATATTTATTTAAAATAAAATGAAGAGGCAAAAGTCCGCCAACTCTGAGCATATAAACAGAAGCCAACATGTTCTTTATGGGTATATAGTATAAGAATGTTATACAATCATTCAATAACCAGATGTCTGCCAGTTAAAAGCTGTGTGTTTTCTCATTTATTTTATAAGTTTTATTAGAAATTATAATGATGCTTGCATTTTGCTATTACCCTATATATTGTATTGCTCTCTAGTTTATAGTCTGACTAATGCTAGAATGCACAAAACATAAACTACCAGTTTTTAGAGTAAATCTTTCATTACTTGGGATTTAACTGCTTTTTTAAAAAATGTTCTACCTGACCCGTTTCAAACCTGAAATGTACTTTATGAAGTTGGAATCTGAATTGATTGTAACAGGATACGTACAAGCTGAGAGGAGCTACTACCAAATTCTCCAAACAGAAGTTGTGCAGAGAGCTCCTGACTGGAGTTTATAGTTCTGAGGAGAGTTTATCTTACAAGCCATAGATTTTGAAAATGGAAGGAACAGCTGCTTGCATTGCAGCTGTGAAAGGGTTAGCATTATGCAAAGGCTGGTCTGTCAAAAATGTGACATACTCTGTCCATTTAGAGAGAGAGAGAGAGAGAGTGTGTGTGTGTATGTGTGTGATCTCTTCCCCCAACCCCAGCCTGTCTGCTACATTCTTTGGAGGGAAGCTGTTAAGAGCTCTGCTGTTGGAACACAACAAAGAGGGATTCTTGTAAAGTTCAATATATTCCCCATTCACAGTCATGAAACACACAGGCACAGATGGGAAAAGCATTATGTACACACTTAAGCTCATTATTGTGCACAAAGCTTTGTTTTGGTATGGTCACGGTCTTCTTTTTTGAGGATGTGGGAGGAGGGTAGATTAGAGATTACATGATTGTATAGATCAGGACAATATGAAATTTTATATGTAATTTTTAAAGTAGACAAGATTTGGAACTTCTCAACTTTGAGGACTGTTTCTTTCAGGTTATATAATTATTTCCAACCCTTTTTGAAAGGATTTAGAAACACACAACTGTTCTTCCCCACACAAATGATTTCTGGACTGAAAGTTACTAGACAAGGTAGTATCATTCCATGCACAGAGTCAAAACCTTGATTTTACACATACAAGCCATCGAGCCTGGACACTACTGTGATGCCTTGGGGCTGCTAATCCCCAAAAGTATCAGCCACGAAAAATTCAGCCAAACTCAATAGCCTCCAAACTGTTGGAGAACACAAAAGGATCACTTGATAAACACATGAAAAGAGAAGTGTATCAACAACTTTACCGGATACTTGCATCAATCCAAGCAAAACCTTCCACTGTCAGCTTTGAGGAAGTAAGAGAAGGACTTGCCGCAATGAAAAAAAGGGAAGTCTGCAGGCCCCGATGGTATTCTGCCAGAATTCCTCCTCCATCTCAGCCCCAAGGATTTCATTGGCTAGCAACATTGTACTACGCTACCTTAAGGACAGTACGGACCCCTGAAATATGGCGTGAAGCAATGGTAATTGTCATTCGAAAGCCTGGGAACCCACTGATGAAGCTGGGAAGCTACAGGCCAATTTCTCTACTATGGGCAACCTATAAACTTCTTGAATGTATCATCCTTAAAAGAATACCCTCAGGCAGGCTTCCAGTCAAAACATAGTTGTTGCAACCAAGTTCTGGCACTCACAACTCACACTGAGGCTGGCTATCAGAAAAAAACCTAAAGACTGGTGCAGTATTTGAAACCTGTCATCTGCGTATGACACTGTATGGATTAAGGGCCTGATGCTGAAACTTACAAAATTATACTTTGCTACCAAATACTTTGCCTGCTGTGGACCATGCTGAGTAACAGATGCCTACAGGTGTGCCTGGGTAATAAGATCAGCTCACCCGTACCATAAACAATGGGCTCCCACAAGGCTCTGAACTCACACCAACCCTTTTTAATATTTACATAAGTGACATGCCTCCAGCTGAATCATAAAAATGTGGATATGCAGGTGATCTTGCCATGACAATCCAAGCACCAAACCTCCATGACATTGAGAGAGCATTAACTGAGGACCTCCAAACTATACTTCCGGAAATGGAGGCTCACACCACACCCTGGAAAAACAATAGTAAGTGCATTTCATCTTGATAATAGGCGTGCCAAAACCACACTGAAAGTAGCATCCTGTGGTAAAAATGTGCGACATGATTACACCCCAACATACCTTGGAGTGAAACTTAACCGCACCCTCATCTTCCATGTTCACCTTGAGAAGGCAGCTGCACAGATTAAAACGAAAGCCAACATAATTCAGAAACTAGCAGGTACAACCTGAGGTGCAATGGCATCAGTGTTGCGAACATCTGCAATGGCACTTGTATATTCAGTAGCTAAATATTGTGCATTGGTATGGAGCAGATGCAGCCACACGCAACTTGTTGACACCCAGCTGAAGTTGACTCCAACACCAAAGCTAATTGTTCTAACATCGCTCCCCTGCCAATACGCCGAACAGCTGTGACACTCTGCGAAGCTCAGCGAATCCAGGAAAACAGATGTTTTCCTTTCTACCAAGACCTCGACAATGTCTCACCCCCCCACACACACACACATCTCAAGCCCCAAAAGTCTTTCTGGGAATATTCGCTTAATCTCATGCAAGCAAACGATGAGCAGAAGGAGGCTTGGAAAGCAGATTGGGCTAACCAAAACTTAAAAAATAAGCATCTTGTCCTGGATCCCATGCAGAAGGTTCCTGGGTTTGACCTTCCACACGCATCTTGATCAACTCTGAACCAAATCCGAACCAACCATGATAGATGTGGACATCTAATGCACAAATGGAAAATCAAGGACCCCTCGGTGTGCAAGTGTGGCTCCCCACAACAGACCATCAAACATATTACTACCTACCGCCCAATTGATAAATATGAAGGAGACATGGCTGCAATAAATTCTGCCACTCCTTAGGTAGCCATCTGCCTCAATCAACTTCAAGTGAAATTGTAGTTACTGCTCTCCACCAGCCATACAAAAGACGAAGAAGATGACTGCAAAGGGGGTCTTTTTTGCAGTTTAGATGTATCCTTAGTAGCATCAAGAGGCAGCGCTTCCTTTCAAATCCACTACAGTCAGCAAGGACTTCTATATGTATTGACACTAAGTACTCCCCCTTCCTGAAGGGCTAAATGTGCTGCCTTCATAACATTCAGAGTTTAATTGCTCATGGAATGAGAAACTAGATTTGATATCTAGATATCTTCTACATGGCAATGCAAAGGTGCTGTGGATCAGAAGGAAGAAAGAGTCTGTGACTATAGACTCAGTATCTTTAGCATTGTGGAAAGATGGATAAAATACCAAATAACAGTTCCTCATACCTCTCCCCTAGAAGGCAGTCAGATATCTTCCTGTTTCCTCATTTTACAAACAAGTTAATGGAGACACTATATAAGATGATTTCAGGCAGCATCAGGGATAGAACAATTTCAGCCATACTGCCTTTCAGATTGTCTATGCTAAATGTAAAAGCTTTAGTTCCCTTATCTCTGGGCACTATGTTACAGTCTCATCCCACAGCAAGGGATAGAATCCAAGATTCTTGCTTCAGCAAACAGTTGCACTTATATAACTCAAATGGCTGCATGTGATAGAATTTGTTTTTTCCAGTTTTTTAAAAAAACATGGTTTATTTAACAAATAAAAAAATCCTTTAAAACATATTCTATAGTTAATAACCATAATCATATATCCATTATGGAGCATTCAACAACAAAATACAGGTGTTCCACACTTTGGTCATTTTGATTGCTGGTGACAGGTTTGAACTTCAAGAGACATAAGCCCCACTGATGGCCCTCTGGTTGCAGCTTTGGAACTTGCAATTGTCAGGGAGTATAGTACTGGTAGAAGCTACTACAGTTCCCCCAGTGACCCTGGCCTTCATGTTAGCAGGCAAACAAAATCTGCTGCCAGTTTCAATGGTCTGCAATGCACACTCCACAGACCCCCAAAAGGACAGCTTGAAGGAACTGGTCCCTCTCTACCAGTGGTCTGCAGCCCTCCCAGTTCCAATCTCTTGAAGTACCCAAAGACAAGTGATAATAATAAGAATCTGGAATTGTGATGTGTCACGGAGTGTGGGGGAGACATGGCCTTGCATCCCCGACTTCCTGTGATTCACCATGAATCTCAACCAGCCAGTAAAGCAGAGGTTTATTTAGAGGACAGGAACACAGTCCACGACAGGTCTTGCAGGTACAGACAACAGGACCCCCTTAGTTAGGTCCATCTTGGGGTCCCAGGGACACCACAGAGCTAACTTTGATTCCATTAGGAGTCTAGTTACAGGCTGCTGAGCTGAATTCACTTTGGGCCAATGGTGCACCAGCACTGGGGCTCACCTACTACAAGCTGAAATCACTAAGAGCTGAAATCACAAAAGAGCTAAGAGCTGATTACTAATTACTAAGAGCTGAGATCACTGAGATCACTGAGTGTTGTGTTAACTAGTGGGGGAGCCTGAAGCTATATTGCTAAGCAGCTGGGGAGCAGTTTGCGGGGACGGCTGGAGGAGCGGCTAGCAGAGCGGAGCAGTTTGTGGGACGGTTGGAGCGGCCCCCGGAACGGCGAGCGGAGGGGAGCCGCGGAACTGAGCAGTTTGCGGGGATGGTTGGAGCGGCCCACGGAACGGCGAGCTGAGCACCACAGCCCTGTTGGGAAGCCTGAGCCACATCTGGGCCTCCAACCCCCTTCCTGGGTTCTCATGTTATGTGCTCAAGTATCCTCCCTCAAGGCCAGTCTCCCATCCCCCAATGCAGACCATCCCAGCAAAACTCCCCTGCAACCTTTCCCAGCCAACACTCCCCACTCAGCATTCAAAGAACATATTAAGAACATTCCCACTTCGTCACATGATGTCAATCAAAATGTAGCCATCTAGGAACCAAAGAAGAACAATTCACAAGACCAGCAACCAGTACTGAATAAGAAACATCCACACTTCACCTCACAGAGGAGCAGACAAAGAGAATTGATTGTCAAAGCTGAGTGTCTCTCTCAGGAGTTTTGTTTTCATTCTAACTAAGTCTTTATTTTGAGTCTATCACCATGTTATCCAAGCACCTATTTAGATGTTCATAGCTGTGTCTGCCTTCAAGATTGTGGCTTTTCATTATGACTTCAAAAGTTATAGTGGGAAGAGGAAAGAAGAACAATGTATTCAGATACTGCTATGTACTCATCTAGTTCACAAACAATTGAATTTTAAAAAAATATATTGCTAAGTCCTATCAGAGTTAGAACAATAAAGTAAATAATGTGTGTTTTTTAAATACATCTGTAATGGCAAACTCAAAGACTCAGAAGATTAGGGTTGGAAGAGACCTCAGGAGGTCATCTAGTCCAACCCCCTGCTCAAAGCAGGACTAATCCCAACTAAATCATCCCAGCCAGGGCTTTGTCAAGCCGGGCCTTAAAAACCTCCAAGGATGGAGATTCCATCACCTCCCTAGGTAACCCATTCCAGTCCTTCACCACCCTCCTAATGAAATAGTTTTTCCTAATATCCAATCTAGACCTCCCTCACTGCAACTTGAGACCATTGCTTCTTGTTCTGTCATCTGCCACCACTGAGAACAGCCTAGCTCCATCCTCTTTGGAACCCCCCTTCAGGTAGTTGAAGGCTGCTATCAAATCCCCCCTCACTCTTCTCTTCTGCAGACTAAATAACGCCAGTTCCCTCAGCCTCTCCTTGTAAGTCAGGTGCCCCAGCCCCCTAATAATTTTTGTTGCCCTCCGCTGGACTCTCTTCAATTTGTCCACATCCTTTCTGTAGTGGGGGGCCCAAAACTGGACGTAATACTCCAGATGTGGTCTCACCAGTGCCGAATAGAGGGGAATAATCACTTCCCTCGATCTGCTCCTACTAATGCAGCCCAATATGCCATTAGCCTTCTTGGCAACAAGTTCACACTGTTGACTCATATCCAGCTTCTCGTCCACTGTAATCCCCAGGTCCTTTTATGCAGAACTGCTGCTTAGCCAGTCGGTCCCCAGCCTGTAGCAGTGCATGGGATTCTTCTGTCCTAAGTGCAGGACTCTGCACTTGTCCTTGTTGAACCTCATCAGATTTCTTTTGGGCCCAATCCTCCAATTTATCTAGGTCACTCTGGACCCTATCCCTACCCTCCAACATATCTACCTCTCCCCCTATCTGAGTGTCATCCGCAAATTTGCTGAGGGTGCAATCCATCCCATCATCCAGATCATTAATGAAGATGTTGAACAAAACCGGCCCCACGACCGACACCTGGGGCACTCCGTTTGATACCGGCTGCCAACTAGACATTGAGCCGCTGATTACTATCCGTTGAGCCCTGACGATCTAGCCAGTTTTCTATGCACCTTATAGTCCATTCATCTAATCCATATTTTTTTAACTTGCTGGCAAGAATACTGTGGGAGACCATATCAAAAGCTTTGCTAAAGTAAAGGTATATCACGTCCACCACTTTCCGCATATCCACAGAGACAGTTATCTCATCATAGCAGGCAATCAGGTTGGCCAGGCATGACTTGCCCTTGGTGAATCCATGTTGACTGTTCCTGATCACCTTCCTCTCCTCCAAGTGCTTCAAAATGGATTCCTTGAGGACCTGCTCCATGATTTTTCCAGGGACTGAGATGAGGCTGACCAGTCTGTAGTTCCCCGGATTCTCCTTCTTCCCTTTTTTAAAGATGGGCACTATATTTGGCTTTTTCCAATCGTCCGGGACCTCCTCCGATCGCCACAAGTTTTCAAAGATAATGGCCAATGGCTCTACAATCACATCAGCCAACTCCCTGAGCACCGTCAGATGCATTAGATCCAGCCCCATGGACTTGTGCATGTCCAGCTTTTCTAAATAGTTCTTAACCTGTTCTTTCACCACTGAGGGCTGTTCACCTCCTCCCCATAATATGTTGTCCAGTGCAGCAGTCTGGGAACTGACCTTGTCTGTGAAGATCGAGGCAAAAAAAGCATTGAGTACTTCAGCTTTTTCCACATCATCTGTCAGTAGGTTGCCTCCCCCATTCAGTAAGGGTCCCACACTTTTCCTGACCTTCTTCTTGTTGCTAACAATCCTGTAGAAACCCTTCTTGTTACCCTTCACATCCCTTGCTAGATGCAACTCCAATTGTGCTTTGACCTTCCTAATTACATCCCTGCATGCTTGAGCAATATTTTATACTCCTCCCATGTCATCTGTCCAAGTTTCCACTTCTTGTAAGCTTCCTTTTTTGTGTTTAAGCCCACAGAAGATTTCTCTGTTAAGCCAAGCTGGTCACCTGCCATATTTACTATTCTTTCTGCAAATCAGGATAGTTTGTTCCTGTGCCCTCAATAAGCAGGGATTTGGAGCAATCAAATTTTTGAATTGCTCCGCTCTGGCTCCGCTCCAGCTCAGGACAAAAGCCTACTGGTCCAGGCTCCAGCTCCAGACTCCGCTCCAAAGCCCTGTCAATAGGGCTTCTTTAAAATACAGCCAGCTCTCCTGGACTCCTTTCCCCCTCATATTAGCCTCCCAGGGGATTCTGCCCATCAGTTCCCTATGGGAGTCAAAGTCTGCTTTTCTGAAGTCCAGGGACCGAATTCTGCTGCTCTTTCTTCCTTTTGTTGGAATCCTGAACTCAACCATCTCATGGTCACTGCTGCCCAGATTGCCACCCACTTCTACTTCCCCTACCAATTCTTCCCTGTTTGTGAGCAGCAGGTCAAGAGGCGCATGGCCCCTTGTTGGTTCCTCCAGCACTTGCACCAGGAAGTTGTCCCAAACACTCTCCAAAAACTTCCTGGATTGTCTGTGTACAGCTACACTGCTCTCCCAAGAGATGTCAGGGTGAAAAGTCCCCCATAAAAAACAGAGCCTGTGATCTGGAAACTGTTGTTAGTTGTCTGAAGAAAGCTTCATTTACTTCATCCTCCTGGTCTGGTGGTCTATAGCAAACACCCACCATGACATCACCCTTGTTGCTCTCACATCTAAACTTAACGCAAAGACTCTCAACAGGTTTTTCTCCAGTTTTATACTGAAGCTCTGAGCAATCATACTGCTCTCTTACATACAGTGCAACTCCTCCACATTTTCTCCCTTGCCTGTTCTTCCTGACCAGTTTATACCCATCCATGACATTGCTTCAGTCTTGTGAGTTACCCCACCAAGTCTCTGTTATTCCAATCATATCATAGTTCCTTGACTGTGCCAGGACTTGCAATTCTTCCTGCTTGTTTCCCAGGCTTCTTGGGATCGTGTACACAGGCACTTAAGATAACTAGCTGATTGCCCTACTTTTTCAGTATGAATCAGGAGGCCTCCCCTGTTGCACCCTCCTCCTTGTGTTTCCTCCGGTATCCCAATTCTCCACTTACCTCTGGGTTTAGGTCACTATCCCCCGGTGAACCTAGTTTAAAGCCCTCCTCACTAGGTTAGCAAGCCTGCCTGCGAAGATGCTCTTCCCTCTCCTAATTAGTTGGATCCCATCTCTTCCTAGCAATCATTCTTCCTGGAACAACATCCCATGGTCAGAGAATCCAAAGCCCTCTCTCCGACACCATCTGCGTAATCACGCATTTACCTCCACAATTCGATGGTCCCTACCTGGGCCTTTTCCTACAACAGGGAGGATGGACGAGAACACGACTTGCGCCTCAAACTCATTTATCCTTCTTCCCAGAGCCACATCGTCTGCAGTGACCCGCTCAAGGTCATTCTTGGCAGTATCATTGGTGCCCACATGGAGAAGTAGGAAGGGGTAGTGGTCCAAGGGTTCAATCAGTCTTGGCAGACTCTCCGTTACATCCTGAATTCTAGCTCCAGGCAAGCAGCATGCTTCTCGAGTCTCCCAGTCTGGACGGCAGATGGATGACTCCGTCCCCCTTAGAAGGGAGTCCCCGACCTCCACTACCCGTGTCCTCTTGGGAGTGGTGGTCGTGGAACCCCCATCCCTAGGACAATGCATCCCATGCCTTCCGGTCGATGGGGTCTCCTTCTGATCCCTTCCCTCAGATGACTCTTCCAAACCATTCTCAGCTGTAGTACCTGTGCAGAGAGCCTGAAAACAGTTTCTTACCTCTATCTGCATTGGGGATACATGGGTTCTCCTCTTTCTTCTTCTGGAGGTCACATGCTGCCAATTTTCTTCCCCGTTCTGCACTGCCCCCTCTGATTCTTCAACATGCTGTGCCTGCAGTACCAAACGCTGACTTCTACTCCTTTAGAGCTGTTATATGCTATCAATTCCTGTGATTTTTTAACTATTACAAACGGAAATCTAAATACAAATATTTATTTTAATGTTTTAAATATTATTTAAACTCTAGTCTGACTGCATTCAGTTTCCACTAATAAAAGTTAAATCCTCTGGATATCACACTTTATAATACACTTAAATAAGTGAAACAGTTTAAGAGTTCCATTTTTCCTACAAATGTAATGTTAAGTACATTTGAAAGCAGGCCAAAGCAAAGGTTACATGTTCAATCCATAAAGTAAGATGTTAGTTACTAATTGTTATTTTCGTACCGTTATATTACCTGACATGAAATGTGATATTTGCAGTCAAATTCACCATCTCACACAAGCTGTAACAACTTGCCAGGACCTTACGTTACTATAGTGTTGCCATTTGCGCTGCTACAGTTCAGATCTGGCAGTATTTCCATTGTAAGCCCCCTTTAGACAAAGACTTGCTCTGACCCAAATCTTGGTACATAAAAGTCTCAGCTGGGGAGTAACTTTTTCTTATATTCTACAAATGGTTAAAACTGGATTGGCCAGTTTAAAAACTGAAGTGGTGAAGAAAAAAAAAGTTACAAATGAGATTCAGATTTTCTTTATTCTGAATTAAAAACAGCTTTCATATAAATAATCATTTACCATTAATCTATAATGTGAAATAATCCCTTAAAAGAACAACAAAAGTCTGACCAAAGTTCCCAAATGAGGACCGGATTTCATTCGTAGGTCCACTTGCTCATTTCCTGGGCTGACAAGGACTGGGTGTGCTGCAAAGAAAACAGTCAGACTCAGGGTGAGAAGTAGAGCTTTGTGGGTTCATTTCCTGACTTGGTCAGAGAGTCCCTGTGTGACTTTGGGCAAATCACTTAGTCTCTAGGTACCTCAGCTCTCCATCTGTAAATTCAGATAATAATATTTCCTTTCTCCAAACCTTTGTCTGTCAGATCTAATTAGACTGTAAACTCTTCAAAACAGGGACTACTGCTTATCTTGTGCATGTACAGCTCCTAGCACAATGGAACACACTCTCAGCTGGGGTCTTCAGGTGATACTCTAACACAAGTAATTTGTAACAAACCTATAGTGCAATCTGTATACTGTATTATTTCACAGCAATTATTTTTTCACATTTTATTTCCCTGTTTAGGAATGTATTCCTTAGAACTAGCTTATTAAATTAGGTCTTACCTATCTATGTTAGGTGCTTATTGCTAAGTGTCTTACACAAAACCCTGCATAAAACAGTTCTTAACAATACAAGTAGGATACTCGTCTACTTTTTCAAACACCTGTTTTGCTAGTGATAACTGATTGCCCTGTATTCTATATGGCAGTGTGACAAAAGGGCACTAACATGCAGACTTCTTCCAAAGGATAGCAACCCCTTCTAGCTTTTATTTTGTATATTATCTTTTCTGAAAAGGCTCTCTCACCTTCAACTGAGGAGGAAGCAAGGTCTGAAGTGACAAACATTATCCACATGGACACCATCTGATGGGAGTCCTTTCTTCTGTACCCTCTCCCTGCCCTGCCTCCCCGCAAATTTTCCTTAATATAATGGGAAGCAACCTGGTCTGCAATGAAAAGCAGAGAGTTAAACTGTCACCCTTACTTCAAAACACTTCTGGTTTTTTGTTTGTTTTGTTTTGTTTTATTTTACTTTTCCCAATAAGATGATAATAAAGTCAGTATGGAATCTGCAAGAAGCTTGTTGTGCATTTTTGTCTTTGTTATAAGAATTTAATTCAAAATTAATCAGACTAGCAGGCACTACATTTTTGCAACCACATTTTGCATTGTACATATTCACAGGCAACAATGAAAAGATGTTTTAGGAGGATAATTTATTTGTTAACTTTTTAAAGTAAGAGAACAAAAGTGTCCTTTCCCCTGGTCACCATCTTTCTCAAAATATACATTTCCGTTTTATTATTTGCACAGCTTTATGTTTTAAACTACTGAAAACATTTTAAAAACTATTTAATGTGTGAATATGTATAGAAACTCAAATCAGACAGCAGGCAGTTTCCATTAATAAAAGTCACACGCTATAGATATCACACTTCAACATAAACTGTTTAACTTTTTCAAGTGTAAGAAATCCATTACACTAGAAGAACCTAATCACCAGACAGGAGCTTTTTCTTTATTCAGAAAGTAGCTGATTACAAATACAAAGGTCTGAAACTTTGAAGTAGCTTGGCCATGGTACACTAACTCATCTTACTGCTGTTCTCTTGGCTTATACAGACATTTACCTGGAAACACACAATTACTATTCCTTCTGCCAATAAAAAAGGTTTTAAATAATCAATACTGAAATACAGCAAATATAAGACATGTAATCATTTAAATAATACATTCATGTTAAATACCATAATCAAAAAGAAACTAATATTGTTTGAAAAGATATAATACACATTTAATCAACTAAAAGTGCTTAATTACGTTGCTATGTACAGTGACTTTGCTGAAATCAGAAACTTTTGCCCTAGACCGTACGATTGAAGCGATTTGAAATGGAAATATTTCCTGTCCACTCACTGCCAGTTTCTGCTCCCAGAGTGATATAACAGATGACATCGAGTACAATAAATTCTTTTATTAACCATAAATTTGAGACTGCTTTAGGGATTTGAAGTGTTCAGTTTCATGCTGAAAAAATGTAATGTTATCCACAGACCTTCAGTGTGTGTAACAAAAACAGAGGCACAGGTTATGCTACTTTGATCAAATTTTGAAGAAAAAAAAAGCCTTTTGATTTTGACAATATGTTAAAAAGATTTACAAACTTTTTTTTAATATGAGCCCCAAATAGTACACTGAGCATTTTACTATATGAAACAATTACTCCTAACAAACAAGACTTTGGACAAAAAGTTAATGCTATGCACAGGTTTTCTCCTGCCAGCCATTTTAGTTAAACAACACACAGGAAGGCAGAATTGCAGCATAAGATTTAAGAGTTTAAACATTTAACTGTAAAGATTAGCGAGTTAAATCAAGGCAGTAGTTCTTACAATCTTTACCAGGCTTCCTTTTGTCAGAGCTAACATGAATGTCTAAAAAGCTAATCTTTGAACACTTAACAGGAAGATAAATATGGTATATAAAACACTTCCAGTTAAAGCCTTCATCTACTACACAGAAAATGTCCTGTTATTGTACTAACTTGAGAAGTGGGTCCTAAAACTGCTGTAAGCTTCCACTTCCACTGTAAATAATAACTCACAACAACAACAAAGCTACTTGGAATAAATATGAAACATAAATATTGAAACAATTATTTTCTCTGTTGTAACCAAAACTCATCAAGCCAAAAGAAAAGCAAACTACTAAACTATCACACCAAATTTGCAAAAGTGAAGTTCTGCATGTGAGTGGAACACAATAACCACCAACCAAAATGTTCATATCAAATATAATACAGCTAACCTGAAAAATAATTATTCATACCTATCAGCATTGTTGGATTATACTGGGTTTTAGCCTCATTTATTTTGTGGCTTCTATTCTTGCATTTACTGCCAAAAGAGTAATAAAAAGAAAATTCTGTCTTTGCAGCTCATTCTTTAGTGAGCTGAATGTCCCATTTTAAAATCTCTGCATGACATTTCACGGCTAGCGGTCCTTACTCGAAAAGAACCCCAAAAGTGAATGGCATGATTAGTGAATTACTCTTACAAATGCAACTATATGGAAAAACCTAAGCTATACCGACTTGTATTATCCCTAACTTATGAATAAAAGATACAGGTTTTGTTTCCATTGCTGTTCTGGAACAGCATAGAATAATAACTTGTCACCTGTTAAGGGTCAAGTTTTGTTGATATTTTAACTTACGTGTGTGTGTGTGTGTGTGTGTGTGTGTGAGAGAGAGAGAGAGAGAGAGAGAGATTGATTAACATTTAATTTCAGTCAAAAGAAAGATAAACCACAAGGTTAATTACAGAATATTAACAACTCAGCCTTTAATCTAGGGATATACTAACTGACAGAATTGTAATAATAGAGCTTTAACTATGATGGTACGGCTTAAACAATCCTGATAGTCTTCAACATTTATTTCACTTATTAAACATTTTTCTATTATTAAACAAAAAAAAGATCTGACACTGAAAACTAATTCATGACAAAAACATCAAGGATAAGGGCCAGACTCTCAACTGGCATAAATCAATGTAGTTTCATTGACTTCAGTGGAGCTACACTAATTTACACAGCTGAGGATCTTCCCCCCATGTTGTCTTGAGCTGTTAATACATGTCCTGTGTAATGACATAGAGAGGCTTCAGAAAAAGATTTGATGCTGTAAACAAAATCAAAGATCTTAGCAATTCAGAAGGCCCCTTAAATCCAAATCAGTAGGGTACCAGCACTCCAGCACATTTGTTATGTGCTGACTGAGTTGTTGTCTTTAGGATGAGATGTGAAACAGAGATCCTTGACCACTTATGGTCATAAAAGACCCTATGGTTCTGTTCTGTAATTTTAGTATGATTTTTGAAATTATAGTCTGTCTGTCTAAATTCCCCTTAGAGTTACAACTGGATACACTATTCTTCATTTCCTGTCAGAAAATGTACAGCATTACAATGCACTGTTAAATAATTGCTGCATTCCACCACAGAGGCAGTTGCTTTTCAGTGGAGGCTGAAATGGTTCCTATATATCCTTTGTCTTCTTCACAAGATTGTAAATCTAAGTTAATGCTTGTGAAGTACTCACCATTTTGAAATCCTCAGATGAAAAGCACAATCAAAACATTAAATATTGTAAATCTTTTAGAATGGTGCTGTTTTATATGTGGTGCATTTCATAATCTAGTGAGAGATTTTCACAGGCACAAATGGAAATTTTCCTCCGCCTTTTTTGGCCAGATTGTAAAAAAACAGGTGCCTAAAATTACATTTTTTGGGTGGAATTTTCAGAAGAGCTAAGTGACTTATGAGCGCAAGCCCCATTGAAAATTAATGGGAGCTAAGTGCCTAACTTGTTAGGCACTTTGAAAGTCCCATCCTGTACTCCGAAGTCATTTAGGTGCTTTTGAAAATCCCATCACTAAGGCCTTATTTAGATGCAGGCCTAAATAAGTGGCCTGATTTCCAAAAGTGCTGAGAATCCAGTGCTCCCACTAAAGCCAAGATGAGCTGCTACATGCTAGGCACTTCTGAAAATCAGGCCTCTTATTTAGGCACCTACATATGGACGTAGAAGCCAAACTCTAGGCACACAAAGATAAATTCAATTAAGTAAATGAGTTTTACCACTGACTTCAAGGAGACAGGATTTTGACCCCCTTTTTAAAAATCTTGACCCTTGCTTCTAACTCATGGGCTATGTCTACACTACAGAGCCTATGCCAGCATAGCTTTGCCTCCTACTGTAGATGCAGCATGCACTGACAGAAGGAAAAGCTTTCTCTATTGGTACAGGAACCCCACCTCCCCAAACAACATTAGCTCAACAGAAGTCTTCTTCTGTTGGCATAACTGCATCTACACTTGGAGTTTTGTGACCATAGCGATGTTGCTAGAGGGTATGTTTTTTTCACACCCCTGACCAATATAGCTATGCCAGTATTAGGTGCAGAGCAGGCCACTTATAAGTGATAAGCACAGGCCCTGACTGTTAATTTGAATCACTTTATAAAACCAAAACATATTTTTCAAAAACAGATAAGATATTGTAAATACACCTCTACCCCAATATAACGCTGTCTTAGGGAGCCAAAAAAATCTTACCGCGTTATAGGTGAAACCGCGTTATATCGAACTTACTTTGATCCACAGAAGTGCACAGCCCCACCACCCCAGAGCGCTGCTTTACCGCATTATATCCGAATTCGTGTTATATCGGGTCGCGTTATATCGGGGTAGAGGTGTATGTTACTGTTAAAAACTGTACATATTTCCTATTATATTTTCTGATAGCCATATAAACCATGCACAGAATACCCACTTGTAATTGTAAATGAACAGCCAGCAGTTTCTAGACTAATCATTTAGCTGTTTGGATCAAAACATTTACAGGACAGGCTTTTCAACTTATCAAACATGGTTAAGTGAAAGGTAACAAAGAACCCCCAGATAAAAGTATTATTATCCAAAATTGTTATTATATATTAACTACATTAATATATATTAATGCATATTATATATTAATATGTATATATAAATTATAAAAAAGTTATTTCAAAAACTCAAACTACTTTATAATCAAGTAGTCAAAAAATAGCTATCTATATGGATATAAACTCTGAAAGCAAAACTTCCATCAATTTCATTAGGGTCACCTAAGATCTATTTTTAATGTTTTTTAATGTTGGACTCAAAACCTTTAGAAAAAGTTATAGGAACATAACTGAGTTAAGCAAAAGAATATTTGATAGAGAAGAAAATAAAATTAAGGTATATATTTAGGTGAAAATATTACAAATTTAGGATTTCAAAAGTGTCCTGGTTAACAGAAAAAAACAGTATTTCAAAGTACAGAGTAAAAGCAATTAGAAAACACAGTTTGAGTGAAATGTATTCTTGCAAGAAATTCTTATGAAGGATCACCTTGAATGCATTTGATGCTGAGGAGACTCCATAACTTTTCTTTACACAAAAGCAGTCATCAGCAGAGCACAACCAGATGTTACGCTTTCTTTTCTTAGTTTCTGTAAACCCCCATGACCTCCTTCAAATTAAAAAAGGGAATAGCATTTTTTTAAAGCCACAGGAGCTATCATTAGTGAAGCATTCTAAGGATTTTCATTAATTCATAGCCAGCCAACCAGGAATTTTCCCACAGCCTTATACAAAAAAAGTCAGGAAAGTCACTGATTGCTTGGTTGGATTTGAATATGGTCAGAAGTAAGATCAGAAATATTTAGTTCCTCCCACTGGAGTGGGGGGGGAGGTGTCCAGAAATGAAAATCCAAGTCTGCTCACCAAGAATGATCAAAATTGAGTAGTTCACATTGCCATTTAAAACCCCAGTGAAAGTAAAATATGAAGCATAAGTTTAAATCACTTAGGAAAAATCAGATACAAATAAATTAAATGAATTAGAAACATTGATATAGACAATTTTTAGAAATTGTTCTTCAAAAATGTCATAAAAAAGATGCATGTCCAGTAAAGAGTACATTTTTAAAATGCGGTGCAATTCATAAATTAAATGTATTCAAATGACTTCTTCCTAAGGAACTTGGTTTTAGCAAAGTATTTAAAACTATATGCTAGACTAGAATATTATGAGTTTGAGCCTGTCAGGTGCTTACACCCATTGAACTCCATGCGGGTTGAAAGGATTCAACACCTTGGAAGAGCTGGTGCTGAGTACTGCCAGTTTGGAAGCCCTTATAGAATATTCACTACCCAAAAACTTTATTAACACATGAATTAAAGCTGACTAGTTGTGCCAGGTATCCTCCCAGAACATCGAGTGCACCTACTTTTAAATCTCTTGAATCCAGTTGTTACACACAACAGTACTCCTCACAACCTTAACTCTGCCCCCGGAACTAATACGATAAACTGGGGATAGTACGTTTTGGCCAGGGCTGCCCTATAATAAACGGACATGAGGAGTGTACCATTTTATGTGGTATGGTGTGACCCACAGAATTGTATTCTCTCATTTATCTGCACGCCCTCCAACTGTCCTTCACTGTGTTAGGGACAGGTATATTGACTAATGCTGGGATTAATTGCAACAAGTAGCTGCAGCTCAAACTGTGATACAAAGAGTGATGCATCGGTACCCAATGGATCTGGGACCCCTCATTTCTGTGCTGAATTATGCGGGTTATGCAAATAGAGGAGCACAATATTCTTGTTGAGGGATTTGTAACAGTCTGACGGTAAGCATGACAGTGTACTACAGGGCAGAGATGCAGGTCGTGTTGTAAGGGGAATCCTGAGGACAAGAGTCAAGGGGTGCTAGCATTTGGTGCGACAGGGTGCTGTTAGCAGCTATAAATTGAGCCTTTGGAAGCCAGCACCCTGGTCACTTAGAACACCCAGAGCACTGGGTGTAGTTAGAATAGGAGAGGCTTAGGTAGTTTGGGCTTGGAAGAGTAGAAGGGATCATTTGCACCTGTAGGGAGCCTGATGAACTAATGAGGTAATTAGCTTGCCAGCTGGGTAGCTCTGAGAAGAAAGCAAGTAGTATGAGCCAGGGAGCAGGAAGGGGGTTCCAGACAACTGCTGCTCTGTTGTGATATATTTGGAGCATAAACCACAATAAAGACACTTGGAACCCTGCTGGACCGTGTGTGGTGCTTAATTCACAGAGAGTGTTCACTAGTCAGTGTTTCCAGGAGGTGAAGAGGGAGCCCCTTCACAGGTGGTTTATACAGAGTAGGTGAAATAGTCAAGTATAGGCCAGGCCTACCCAGCTGGTATTCATGAAGTGTGCCCCAAATGCAACTTTTGCCTTACTCAGGACATAGTGTGACAGTTTCTCCTACCATAGGCATCCCCACAGTATCCTATATCATATGGAAAAAGAGTGCTATGATGTCTGTCAGAGCAGGTTGGAGCATCATTCAAGGAGGGCAGAGTTAAGGTTACAGAGAGGGGCTGGTATGCACCGTAACTCATCTTTTCCTGGTTTCAGAGATTTAAAGTATAAGTGCACTTGACATTCTGGAAGGGTATGTAGAACTGCCAATCAACCTTAACTCTGTATTAATAAAGTTTTGGGGCAGTGAATGACCCTTGTTTTTTCAGTAAGTGGTGGTAATGATGGGGGTCTGACTAGGGAGTACCTATGCACAGGCACAAGAAAGTTTCCTGGGAACACATTACTGGCAGTCTGTTACCATCTCTGGCCTCCTCCTGGACTCTGCATTTCCCCAGTATGGGTGGAGGGGCAATGAGGAGGAAGGTAGGTGGTAAACCAATGGGCTGTGAGAAGCACATCTACCAGCTGGAGGCAGCAAAGAGGCATGGATGAAAGACTCAGATACCATACTCCATTTAGGGCTAATGTAAGGGGAAAGCGCCCTGCACAACACTCTGAAGTCTAGGAGGATTGCTGAGGTTTGAAGTGGCCTGTTCATCTCAATGGGTGATCTCCTCACCACCTCCCCAAGTCTACCCCATCCACTGTTATGAACTATCCGTTTTCAGGACAATCTCACCGTGCATGTAGGTTTTAGAGCAACTTTAATATTAATATCATCTCTTTATTGGGGGCTGAAACTGAAGAACACATTGACCAAATGACTTCAAATTTGTATGCAGAAGCATACCCCTGTTTCTGTTGTGGTATGCAATATTCAAGATAATCATACTGTTCACACAGATATTAGTGAAAATTAAAAGAAGCTCGTAGTACGGGAGGGGCCTTATATTGAGAATCCCTTGTTCAAATGACCCCAAATTTGCACTGCAAACGCTATCCCAGCCTCTGTTACAGCATACCTATTTTCAAGACAATCCCCCTATGTGTATGTACTTTAGAACACTTTGATTATTAAAATCGGCTCCTTATTTGGGGACTGTATCTGAGAAACCCTTGAGCAAATGATCCCACTTGCACCCCTATATCTACCTCTGGCTCTAATGTGGCAGCGCAGCAGTGCCACCACAGGTAAAATTGCACCAGATTTTCATTTTACCGGGATGAGAAAGGTTCTACAAAAATTCTGGCTTTTAGGTTAGACTATCATTTACAATATTCATTGCTATTTGTGGATTGCTTGATTTTTTTATAACCCTTTGTGAAGGGAGAATGTCATTTGAGGTTTGTTCTGCCTTTTTTTTTTTTTTTTTTTTTAAAGAACTACAATTTTTCTAAGGAACCTCAACATTTTGAAGGGGAAAATCAAGAGGTCTGAACCCTTAGTTTGTGTAGATGGATTAATTATTGTAGAAAGTGTAAATGTGTTTATTTTTAATGAAAAATATGGGTTACTGATTTGATTTATACAATATTCTGACAGTGCATTAGTCAATGTTGACGTCACATAAGTTTTTAGAACAGAGCTCTCTACTATGGGTAGTTTCCTGATACTTAATAATCACTTTGATCATACTGACATTGATGAGAGTCACAGCTACTTTCTTTGCTATACATACCTCACACTCAGACCCACTGTTCAGAAAATGAGTCAGGAGCATGTGGCATGGTTACATTATCCTAATGCTGCTGCTTACTAGAATCTTTAATCTTCCCTCTATTTAATTAATGCTATTATTCTTGACAATTCCTCTAAAGTAAAATCTGAGTATGCATAACGATTGCAGGCAAAACTTCCAGAAGATGACCCTGCACGATGCAACTAATGTGCACAAGACAGCCTCAGAAAACTCCCAAGTGTAGGTAGGACTTGAGCTAATTCACAGTACATGGGTGGTGCTCAGGTTCAAAAGCCACAGTATGTCATCTTTTAGCCCCCAATTAATCTGATGTCAGGCTGTCTGCAACCATCCTGGATTGCAACTAAACTCTAGTCCTGATGCACATGGGCAAATTTCTTCCTCTGACATGTCAACTTGGTTCAAGCCATATTGTAGATCCAATTTTTACCTTGAATAATTTTTTTAATCTTGCTTTCTCAAAGTAGGAGTGGGTACCAGACACTAGCCCAGATCAATCTTGAGTGGATGATATCAATTTGGGGAGGATCAGAGCCACAATAGGCAAAATAAAGTTACAAGAACTGTAACATTTTGATTCCATTTTGATGGGGAGAGGAATGGGCTGTATCTTGGAAACCCCTTGCTCAAACAACCACAAATTTTGATCACTAATTTTACCCTAGGTCCCAGGAGGCACAGCAATTTTCAAGACAACCCAAATAAGCATGTGGATTTTAGAGAACTTTTTAAAAATCATCTGTTAAATAGTAAGCTATTATAGTGGTACTATCAACTCCTTCTATCAGAGTGTTTGTCAGACCATTTATTTCTAAGCGTTTTACAAAGCAATACCTACAATTTGAAAATTGGTTATTAGAAATGGGTCCAGTGGAGTTTAAAGATCAGTCAGATTTACTAAGAAACATCTGTAACATGGAAACTTGTTATAGCTAATGTTAAACAATATGCACTTGACTTCCCTACATTGCTGCATGTTCATGGCATACTTCCAAGAATTAACTTTTGGAAGTACATTTTGTATCGTTATATACACTTGATACAGGTGCCGTGTTCAATTGCAGAAATAAACAACATTAAATAGATTATTTTATAATTTCAACTGATAGTACTGGTTTATTTTTAATATTTTTTCTATTTTTATCCATTTAAATGTTCACTTTTCTGGGAAATTATGGGAGAGGTCAGACAATAATTATTTAATAACAGTAGACATTGACATTCAAAAAGTTAAAGCTATACAACTGTTAAAACACAAATTGCCAATATCAAATGTGAAAATATTCAAAGTAACTATCCCTAAATCAAAGTCTGATAAGTGCCCCAGCAGCATTTTTCTTACTTTGTCTATCTGTAACTTTCAATTATCCACGGATATATTTTTTCAGATATTTTTGGGTGTGTATCATGAAACTGACTTTACCGAATTGACTGATAAAAAACTAATCCTTCCAAGACTATTTATCATTTTTTTTAAAAAGAGACCCCTTAGATTATATGGGTCAATATTACACTTTTCACACCACTGTGGAATTCTGGGGTCACTCATTCTACAGTCTGATGACAGTTATTGTGAAACCCAGGAAGAGATGTTTTCAGTATGCTATTGAATGCACAACATATTGCTAAAGTAGCATAAGGCCTGACATGCTGGAAAAGGAAGCATACAGAAGATGTTTAAATATATGGCTCAGCTAACAGGATTTAGGATAGTCACTAAAGTGACAAAGGGGTTCAAAACCATATATTTTTGTTAAATAAATATTGCACATCAGAACAGCTGCAGGAAACCATCCATTACTGTAGCAAACTGCTATATGCTGTAAAGTAATCATTATTCTCTGATTTTAATCTCTTGTGGAAACTCATACAGAGGCACAAGTACAAGTGTAAACAATGGTGACTATAATTGTCAAAGCTTGGAAAGGTAAATAGCTGGATGAATTTACAATTGCAAAAAACGTGATAGGATAAAATCTTTTTTTCCAGTTTCACAGTTTATATCTAATCTCGAAACAGGGTTTCAAATATATATGCATTTAAAATAAATCAAGCTGAATGTCCATTTGAAAGTAATAAAAAGTAGCTTAATTAAAATAGCTCCTATGACTTGCCCTTCTTTCACAAAATTGGTTGTCAAAATTAATATAATTTTATGCGGAGGGAAGAACAAGGGAACACCACAAAATTAATGGAGATATATAACCTGAGATATAAATTATATGTGTTTTTTCAAATTGTGCTATGCTTTATATATCAGTTTTTACACATAATGTTCAGTTTTATGTTAAGCAGATAAACAAAGCATAAATACAGCATAAAACTTCAAGGTAAATTGTTAACTTTCAGAAAAATAAAAATAAAACTTTTGGAGTTTCCTCCTTCAAGCACCATTGAACATTATTGGGAGCATTACACTTCATATTTTACAACCACAAGTAAAGTAAAGAGAAATTATTTTCACATTTAAAAATTGAAGACCAATTTTAGTCTTATTGTTCACCAATAAAACTTTGCACTCCTGTCATTTTTATAGTACCCTAATAAAATGCCAAATTAATTGGCAAACTTCAGCCTTTGAGCAGAATTAAATGGGCAAATTCACATCAAAGCTTTGTTTCATCATCTTTGGACGGATCTGTTGGAAAAGACAGCTGGTCCTTATTAAACACCCATTTAAAATGTTGCAGCTTAAATGAACTAACATCCACATTACACTAACATTATCAAGTAATTAACTAAAGAAAAGCTAGAGTCATCTAATGATGGCTTAACTTTTTTCCACCAGTGGACAAGAAAATATTTAAATCTATGAAATTAATTAAGTATTTGTTTTGCCCCTCAAATAATTTATCTAGATTTTGAAATTAGTCTGACTGATACATTTGTTTCAAGTTGTTAAGAGGCAACTTTTGTTTGTTGAAATCTAAACCATGGCATGCATTATAAAGAGGAAACAAATCCAGTCCATAATATTGCTGGGAGGCCTTCAACTACAGAAATGCTTGTTAGGTCATGAGCCTTTTGAATGTCCTGAATAGTCAAAGTACACAATTACACAATAAAATGCATGTAAAAGATTAAAGATGCATTTTTATTGTCAATATTCAGAACAAGTTTATTATAAGTAAACTGGAATAAGTTTTCATCATTTTTCCTCTCTAAATGTTTTGTGCATTTGAAAGCCAACTCTGAAAATACATTACTTGCACTATTTAGACTAAATGCTTTTTATGGAAGAAAGGCTCAGACCCACTATAAAACAATTGTAATGAAGAGACATCTTCCTGTTCGAGTAGTGTATATACTTAAATTGTGATGTTGGTTTTTAAATAAACATAAAGCAGTAGGCATGCTGTAGTTAGCATGTTTTTTATGGAAATTTAGTTAAGTGATCTAGGCTATGTCTACAATACAGAGCCTAAGCCAGAATAGTTATGTTGGCATAGCTACGCCAGCACAGCCCCCATGTCTGGACACAAACTTCTTCTGTTGGTGTAGAACAGGAGTAGGCAACCTTTCAGAAGTGGTGTGCCGAGTCTTCATTTACTCACTCTAATTTAAGGTTTTGCGTGCCAGTAATACATTTTAACGTTTTTAGAAGGTCTCTTTCTATAAGTCTATAATATATAACTAAACTATTGTTGTATGTAAAGTAAATAAGGTTTTTAAAATGCTTAAGAAGTTTCATTTAAAATTAAATTAAAATGCAGAGCCCCCCAAGCAGTTTGAGTGCCACTGAAAATCAGCTCGAAAATCAAACTTTCTGAAGATCAGAAAGTTTGGGGGGGGGGGGGGAGGCATGGGTAGAATGGATTGCACACATAGCACCTGGCATGGGGAAGGGAATCAGGAACCCTAGCATGGGAGAGCAGGGGGCCACACAGGAGCTCATGGCATGAGGGACGAGATGATGAAGACTGCAGAAAATCCCTGGAATAGAAGCGGATGGGAGGATGGCACATAGGAAGCTTCTGGGGGAGAATGGAGGAATGCAAGGAGCCCCTATTGTGGGCAACGTACAATACTTTTTGTTTTTTTGCTTTAAAATATGCCAAATGCTATATTCTCTCTCAGTCAATAGTCTCATTAATCTTATGTTTTAGTCTGAACACAGTCAAAGGCCTGATCCTGCAGAGTTAAGAATGTGGAAAACTTTACTCACATGAGTAGTCCCATTGGAGTCAACAAAATTAGTTATGTGAGTAAAGTTACCCATGTGCTTAACTCTTTGCAGAACTGGGCCCCAAATATATACAACTAAATTTTAAAGCTCAGTCCTTCATTCCTTACAATACCTACATGGGGAAATTAACCGAAATAGCTATTTCAGAATAAGTGTCCACACAGGGAGCTATTCCAGAATAGCTATTGTGCTTTAAATTTCAATCCTAACTCAAACTTGTACAACTTGCAAATGTAGATAAGCCTTAAAATTCTCACTGAAGTAAATGCGTGAAACCCTGGCCGCACTGAAATCAAAGGAAGTTCTGCCACTGAGGTTAGTGAGGCCAGGAGGATTTCACTCAGTGAGACTACTCATGTGCTCGTAAGTTACACATATGCTTAACTGTTTTGCTTGTTCAGAGCCATGTTGGTCTTGCAGGACTGGGACCAAACTACTACAAAAGAATGCACTGCAAGTATTCACATATTTTGCAACTAAAGTTGTCAGGACCTGTTCCATAACCTTTAGATTTTGCAAATTCAAATGATTCAAATGAAAAGAATAAGCTGAGGGTCTCTGAATTGAAACAGCAAATATTTGCAAATATAAATTCTTACCAACACAAATCTACACTATTCCTTTACCAAATGAAATTTTTACTGCAATAAAACAAAGACAAATTTCAAATATTTACATTAGATTAAAAGCAAAAAGATTATAGTATTTTTTAGAAAAGTTCATATTTTTTTGTTCTAATAAATTAAGCAAACCTAAGCAGAATGTGACATGAAAATTTCACATATGAGGAAAATGAGCATGAATTTGGGGAAAATAAATAAAAGTGCTCAAATTGAGGGGTGGGGGAGCCAGGTTTTCCCCCCAATGCAATTGTGAGAAAAGTGTGACATATCCACACAATTCTACCAGTGATAAGAAAAATAACACACACATAGATAAGTCACATTCTATCTCTTGTTTAATTACTCAAATATCAACAGTTAAACAATATTTTTTTCAATACTATACTAGTGAAAATTAACTTAACAAGCATTGTTTTACTCAAAACACATTAGACATGCATGCTATTCATCTCTCTCTATAAAGTTTTTAGATTTGTTCCTGCCCTTAACCTACAGATTAGAAACCATTTATAAATAAGCTACAATAAGAATATCTATTTGAATAAGGTACAATTACTTCAGGGCTTATGTCTTTTCAATCAGTCAGTGTCCCTGCAGTGTTTAGAGTGGCAGAGGGGAAGTGGCCTGTGGTTAAACAGAGGAAATACCAAGGAATTTTAATAGAGCAAATAGTCTCTTTACTTCCTACAGGGTAGCACTTCAAAGGCAGCCCTGCCCCAGAGCAGACAATGTGTTACAGGGGCCATCAGTCATTTAATAGTATGTCAAGTCTATTCAAAACTTACATGCACTCCAAGATAAATACCACACAACCAAGACAATGGGTCCCTTCCTGCAGTCATTCCTCTGGCAAAACTCCCACTTAAGTCAATACGAGTTTTCTCAATTAAGAATTGTACTACAGAATAAGATTCATTATCTAAAAAACTGGTCAGGCAAATTTGCTAACTGGAAATAAAAAATATATTGGTAACACAGTCTAACTGATTGGAATGTTTGTTTAGGAAATTAAAACCTTAAATTTGTTGTATGTGATACAAAAATAAAGGTTTTCTTCACAGTAACTTGAAAGATTGTGTTTTTAGCAGATTTATTACAGGGGACTATTTTAAAAGCTTTACATTAAACAGACCCAGATATAATCAGTTTAATATATACAATATAATTCATTATGTAAGGAAAAATCAATTAAATATATATTGCACATTCCTCTAGATGTCAAGATAAGCAAAATTAATCAAGCATTATAACTCCTAATAGGTAATGACAGTATATTTAATAGCTGCTGCTGAACCTGACAGAAATATGTACGCTGGTAGTTTGAAATATGTGGCGCACACGGCTTACATCTTGTGAAACATGAATACTATAGTAAAATATATTTTGCTAGTAAACCGTGACTTAAGATGCAATATGTGAATTTTTTCTCTCTCTTACATAGTTTCCAGTGTTTTCTAACTTCCAGTGAATTACACTATTCCCTCCATATCCCTGATTTGTGCCTTGCAGGAACTTTTTCAAATGTTATGATCTGAAACTAATGAAATCATTAGTGAGAATCTAACAAAAAAGAAAGGCAATGAAAGTCAGTCTTTTCCTTCCTATGGTCCTTGGAACTCCACAATTTAACTAGAATTCTCGCTAGCCTTTGTGAGGAGAAAACACTGAAAGGTGATTTTTGAAAAACAAACAGGAAAACGCAGCAAGAAAAGTCTGAAGCTAACGCACCAGGAGCCGGAACAAAAGGTAAAGACCAATAACGGAATGTTTCACCTTCCAGCTCCCCCCCTCCACGCCCCCCGCCAATTTACTTTTCCTACATCCTATGTCTGATGATCAGGCCTGAAGCTAAGACCCCAAGCCGGCCTCGAATCATTAAAATAACAAAGCCCAAATGATCGCCTTTTTATCCTGCTGGCAGGGCAGGTCGAGTTAAGGAAGGAGAGAGCTGCGGATAAAGGACCTGTTGAGTGACTTCTTCACACTCGCTGGTTAAACGATGCCTCGCACCCCCAGGGCGAGAAACCAGTAACTATCCCTTCTCTGGAAATGCCACCTTTCCTCCTGGCCGCAAATTACCAGCTGCAGAGCCTTGGAGCAGCAGCAAAGGAGTTGCAGAAGAGGCTCCCCCCCCCCTCCTGCACACTGCCCAGCGAGCTCTCCTTGCATATTCGGGAGAAGCAGCAAGTCGGACAGGCAGGTAGGCACCACACCTGCATTGCTCAGATGGGCTGGGCTGCAAAGAGTCCGCTGCCCACGGGACAGCGCTTGCGAGGCTTAGCTGGGAAACTCTGGCATCTCCCCACGCCACTCCGCCAAATCCTGCAAGTTTGGAAAACCCAACTCAGCGCATGAATCTGCCCGATTGTGCGGAGAAACAAGAAACAAAGCTTCAGTCCACTCACCCTCCATCCACACGTGTCGGCCGCAGGCTCCCGCCTGCTGCTGGGTCCTCCGGCAGGCCCAGCCAGCTGGTGACCCTTGAAGCAGGCGATCAGAGTGAAGAAAAAGGAGCTGAACTGGAGCCAAGGTGCCATGGTCTGCAGCGGCAGTGCACGGAGACTGGAGTCTGAGCAGAAGCAACAGCAGGAGGGGGGGTTAGCTGCGTGCATGCGCGAGAGAATGTGCAGCTGCTGCCCCCCCCCCTCCCCTCCGCATCCCTGCTGGTGGCAGGGGGGCTGTTCCTTGCGAAGAGAACTACAATAACTGTGTCTGGCGCAGAATGCAATCGTTGTCCCTCCTCCCCAGCCCCTAGTCATGTACTATTTTTTGGCAATGAAAAGAGATGCTGCTTCAAAGTCTTTGCCTCTAAGGAAGGCGAGATTACTCAGGAACACCACAGCTCCAAAAAGGAAAGTTAGCAAGACTTGCATACAAGTGTCTGTGTGCACGTCTTTCCCATGGGCCTTTAACTGTCCGTGTCCTGTCCCCTCTGCATGGACGTTAAAGATCATATGGTATTTTTTTGAGAATAGGGGGGTTGCTCCGGTGGCTAACCATTTTTCCCTATCTTCACCCCATCTGTTGTTCACCTATCTGCTACACTTTGTCCAGAGATGGGTATATTTCAATATATGGATTTTGTCCCCACTCTTGCAAACATGTAAGCACATGTGTAACTTTACTCAGGGGAGCAGTCCCAGGGATGTCATGAGTAAAGTTACTCACATCTACACATAGGACTGGGGCTATCGTTTGCAAAACACTGAGAATTTTGCAATGAAATAATAAATCATAACATTTAAAAAAAGACAAACTGAAGGTAAATGCTATCCAATAAATTTAAAGGTAGAAAAATCAATAGAAATTACTTGGATATATGTTTATTTTACTTTTTTTGTATTGATCTCTATACTGCAAACTTTGACCCAAAACTAAATTTATTTAAAAAAAACAACAACATAGTGTTTCTAATAAATATAAATTACAACAGCATCGTATTTTGATGTATTCTTGTCATGACAACTAACACAAACTTTTTGAGCAGAAGAAACACACACCCTTAAGGACACACTGGAGATTGTTGTTCCTACAACAGCTCACCTAAAACAGACAAATGCACTGTGGGTAAAATTTTCAAAAGTGACATAGGAGCCTAAGTTTTCTTGAACATAAAATGGAACTTAGGCTTCTAAGTCACTTAATTCCAATGACTTTTGATACTTTTACTATTGTTAACACTGCCCAAAAAAGCAATCCTGATGATGGCATGAATGAAACCAGCAGGATCCATAAAGGACTACATGGCTCAACCTGATCAGAATAAAACTGTAATGGAGCAAGTCGCAGCAAAAATGACCCAGGACTTGGATGAGTTTGAAAGGATATGTGAAACAGAAATCACTTATTTCAAAAATAAGCCTTATCATATGGCTTTATCTGCATTTAATATTATATAGGATAAGACCACTCACTTATATTTAGGTATGTTATTGAAAACAAAAGGAAAGAATTCTGCAGATGTATATTCTTGTAATATTTACAATATTTTTTTTAATAAAGTATAATTAGCAAGCAGAGAGTTTCTCATTTTCCTTAATCTTTTTACAGTCCTCTTTCTTATTTTATTTCCCTCTTACACAATTAATTTAAGTTTTTATACTCAAAATATTCTTGTCCACATATTATCTATGCGGATTTGGTTGGAGTAAATGGAATACTTCATGGTAGAAGAAAGTGCAACTCCATCTAGCATGTCTCTCTAGATTAGAGCATGTGATTGAACACTCCCAAGAAAAAGGGGACTACTTCAACTTCCAATAGCAAACTTAACTCTGTCACCTTGCATGGAAGCATTTCAGTTGAGTCTCCCCTTACATGACCACATGACATATATGCAACAATATAAAGTAATATTACAATGGGCTGCCTAGAATGTAAGTGTATCACTGCCCTCTAATCAACGGAACCAGAAATGCTCAAGTATGTTTCAGAGGCCCTATATGGCTAACAGCAAACAGAATCTCTTCTTTGGCTCAAGCAATAGGAGGCTGTGCCTTTGGAGTTGAATTAATTAGCCATGGCGTACAGCATAGTGACACCTGTGAAGTCCTACATGGCCATCGATTCTGTCGCTGAGAATACAGATGTCTTTAAAATTTCATGTCAGCTTACTCTTGTCTGAACTCTTATGTTTAATGCAATATTAATTGAATGCTGCAGTGCTAGACATCACTTTAAGCAGACTAACACAGATACAGGGATAAAGTCAGACCTGGTGTAAGAGGGCTTAATTCCACAGACTTTATGCAATATTTTAGTTTATCCCAGAAACTTGCATGAGAGGGGTGGCCAAACTGTGGCTTGCAGCTCTTTTACAGTTAAAGTATGGCTCGCGGAGCCCCCCACCTACTCCCCTGTTCTCCACCTACCAGGCTGGGGGAGGGGGCGGGGAGCTCAGGGCTTCTGCCAAAGACAACTGGTGACTGCTGAGAGTTGGGGGCACAATTTAAAGGTTCATCCCCCCCCAACAGCTTGAGTCACATACCCCAGGCATGCCCCCCTTACCCTCAGCGACCCCTTCCCACAGCTCCCAGGTGTTAGCTCCACATGGAGAGGCAGTAGTAAACAGATGGGAGCTGCAGGGAGGGGCTGATGCTTTAACTCGGGGAGAAGAGGCAGCAGCAAAAACAGCAGCACTCCCTGCAGCTCCCAGCTGTTTGCCACTGCTTCTCCTCTCAGGCCACAGCTCCCAGCTTGTTGGCTCCAGCAGCTGCCATACAAGGAGGAAGCCTGGCGGCACCATGTGACTAAGCAGGGCCAGCAAACCCTGGCAAAAATCGGTGGGAGTGGGTACATGATCCCACATGCCCCCCCTCCATTGTCCCAAGCTTCTGCCCAGCGGGGTGGGGTTCTTGGGACTTCAGACCCATAGGGTGCGCCTGCCAGGGCTTGGTGCTTAAACAGGAGCGGGGCTGAAGCCCCAACCCCAAGCAGGTGCCTGCTGCACAGTTGAAGCCCTGTCAGGCGTGCCCTGGCTCTCGAACTTCTGAAGATTGTCATATATGGCTCCAAGGGTCAATAAATTTGGCCACCCCTGGTATATAGCACACATCCTTTGTTAGCAGTACATTTCCAAGCCATAAGGACTTGCAGTTATAGTACTTTCCATATGAGGGCACTCTTGTTATTATGTATTCCTCTTTGTTTCACATTTCTTCTTTTCCACTCCAGGATGAGGTTGGCCTTTTTTCCAAGCCCCCCCCTCCCGCCCCCCGCCCATATACCCATTTTTTTACTTACCTTTGCCCACCGTAAAGGTCTGTTGTTATAACAACATTCTTTTTGGCCACATATGGTTGGATACATCTCCCTTTGGAGCCCATGAGCCAAAGGAGGCAGAGGCATGCTTTCTACTCCAGGGGCTCTGCACTGTCTCTACAATGCTCTCAACTGCTATATACCCCCTCCTCCTTCCCAGCCACGCAAAAAGGGCTGCCCGAGCGCTACCGGCTTCACACAGCTGGAGCCCGGGAGGGGAAGCGCCCAGCCGGGGGCGCAGGGTCTGGAGGCTGCCCGGCAAACCATGAAGCCGGTAGTGCTCGGGCTTCGGGCAGCCCCCATGCCTTCGGACCCTGCGCCCCCGGCCGGGCACTTCCCCTCCCGGGCTTCGGCGGCTGTTGTGCTCCCTGCATTCCTGGGCTCTGTAAGCGCTGAGCTGCCCGAGCGCTACCGGCTTCGGGCAGCCCCCATGCCTCTGGACCCTGCGCCCCCGGAGCCCGGGAGGGGAAGTGCCCGGCTGGCGGCACAGGGTCCGGAGGCATGGGGGCTGCCCGAAGCCTGTAGCGCTCGGGCAGCTCGGCTCTTACAGAGCCCAGGAGTCAGGGAGCACAGCAGCCTCCAGCGCCCGCTCTAAGGTAAGCCAGGGAGTATTTTTCCTGGACATGTTCGGCTTTTTGGAAATTCCCCCTGGACGGGGGTTTGATTACCAAAAAGCCGGACATGTCCGGGAAAAACCAGACACATGGTAACCCTACTGTATAACAATTGCCTCCCCTGTACTACATATAACACTACTGTCTCATGTTGGCTCATATTCATGGACTGCGGGTGGAGCCCCACTTTGGGGAGGCTAGACCCCAGCTCCGCCCCTTCTGCCCACGCCCTCCCCACACCCGGAGCACTGAGACCCACTGACCTCCCCTCGCAGCCGGTGCCACAAGGCCCCTCCACCCCAGAGTGCACACACTCCACTCGGCACAGGTGCCCCGGGCAGGTCGAAGCCCTGAGCACCCCACCTGCTTGGCCAGAGGAGCCCCGGGTTGGCCGAAGCCCCGACCTTTCCCCCCATGCCCAGAGTGCCCTCCCCAGCACCTGGAAGAGCCCCGTGCCAGCTGTAACTGTGCTGTGCCGTGCCTCCCCTCCCCAGACTAAACTTGCCCAGGGGAAAAGCATCTGTTAGAAGATGCTTTTGATATGCCCCATCTGAAGAGGCATTATGTGCCTCCTCAGCCGCCCTGGAACCTCCATGGTGCATAATAAAGCAAAAACTTCGCCGCCAAACCTCACAACCAGGGGTCCGACAGTCGCGGCCATGCTGGGGGAGGTAGAGCCTTCCCTGGCCTATTATACCCACTGCCTATGCTCATATTCAATTTGTGGTACACTATAACCCCCAGATCCTTTTCTGCAGTACTACAGCCTATTCAGTTATTCCCCATTTTGTATGTGTACATTTTATTTTTCCTTCCTAAGTGCAGTCTTTATTGAAGTGTACTTGTCTTTATTGAATTTCATCTTGTTGATTTCATATTAATTCTCCACTTTATCAAGTTCCTTTTGAATTCTAAACCCATGCTCCAAAGTGCTTGCAACCCCGCCCAGTTTGGTGTCATCCACAAATTTTATAAGCATACTCTCCACCTCATTATCCAAGTCATCAATGAAACCATTGAATATTATTTGAACAAGGACAGACCCCTGCAGATCCCCACAAGCTAAGTCTTCCCTATTTGACAGCAAACTACTCATAACTCTACAAGTAAGGTTTTTCAAACAGTTGTGCACTCACCTTAAAGTAATTTCATTTAGACCACATTTCCTCAGTTTATTTATGAGCATATCATGTGGGACTGTGTCAAAAGCGTTACTAAAATCAAGATACATCATGTTTGAAGGATTGTGGGGAGACAGTAAGTTTTGAAAAGGGATTTTAAAATGGAGAACAAGTCTGGCATATAGTACCTGAGAGAATATATCAAGTGGAGCAGTATGGGTGAAGGTACAGAGAGGCGTTTGTGAGAGAATAGAACTAAAGATACATAGAGGGAGACAGAAATAGCAGAATGCAGGGTTTCAACAGGAAAAAGTGATGTATGGCCAGTGCTGGGGAGTAGGGTGGTGCAAAGCTGTGCAGGGCCCTGAAAGTGAGGACAAAGTTTTTCTCTCTAGCTGTAATCTCATTGATCTCAAGATGTGACAGTGTTTCTCTAGGGTCCATTACATCCCAGGGCAGAACTGTGAGTTTTTGTATATTTTTCTTCAATATATGCACTATACTTCCAGCCAGATGTTTTAGTCCTCTCATTGTATTGTTTGGAAGTGACCAAAGAACACAGAAAGACATCTACCTACCATTACATCAAGTCAGAACAACTTCATGTCTAATACACTACAAAACATACAGAATTCAGGAACATAGTGGCAGGGCGAGTGAAAGGAAGGCTTATTCATACCTCATTTATAGGCTAACAACGCCGCAGCCCATGGTCACTCATGATCAACAGTGATTCTATTGAACATCTCTCCAGTGACCTGAGAACTGATCTATCTTTAGACCTCTGGGAAACCAAACCACTATACAGTTCAGAGTTATAACAAAATATCTGAGGCACATGGAGAAGCTGGATATTGTATGTGGGAAGAGAAAGGAAACATGCATTGCCTACTACTACAGCTAGAATAGTGGCTGTCAGAAAAGTTCTGCTGTGATCTCAGATAGAAATAAAAGAATAGACTATAATAAACACTTACATTGGCTAGATGGCAGAATACCAAAAAAGGGTCATCCAGCAGCAGCTGGCTACAATGGTGACATGCCGAAAGCAGAAGGGACTGTGCAGCACGAACCGGCTCACTTACTGAGACCTGGAACCTAGTGGTACTGTCCATTAGAAAGAGTCATCTGAGCCACAGAGTAACTCATATACAAACCAAACAGAGCTACCCATAAACAGAAGATACTATTGCATGCTGGATTAGTAGTATGAGTGACAGGCTGCAGAGAGGGGAATGTTGTAGGGCTGCAAAAGACCTACTAACTAAACTAGATGATTTCAAGGAACAACCGAAGAGAAAAGAGGGAGATAGGAACATCGCTTCCTTATTTCTTTTGTTTTTTAAAGCTCAGGCCTCCATCAAATTGGCCAAACAGATACAGCCCTGCAAATCCATGGATATCTGCTTTATATCCATGGATAATTTTTGAGGAGCAGATGTGGATATAAATTTTCACCATGCCCCCAAAGCACCATTTATGATACTTATACGTCTGACTAACATATTGTAGTAATGCCCATAGTTTCAAAATAGGATTTAGCAGCAGAGCTTCTACGGAAGTCAAAGGGAGTTGCAAGTGTTCTACATCTCTGGAAATCAGGACAGCTATATTTAGGTGTCTAAATATGGACTCATAACTTAAGGCATCCGCATTTGCAAGCCTTTGCCTTACTTTCCATGCCTCTATTTTCTCATCTGTAAAACTGAGATAATACTTCCCTTTCTCACAAGGATATTGTGATGGTTAATTACAGTGATTAATGTTTGTAAAGCACTTTGGGAACTTTATATAAATGACACTACACAAGGACAAGATTTTTGCCTAAAGTATTAAGTATTATTACCATTTATGAGCAGATCCTTAAAGCGTATTCCACCTTCTAAATCTTATGCACATTTGCTTCTCCCTATTTAAACTGTACTAAAACAATTTTGGACTCTTGGAGCTGGCTCTGCCTTGTTTTAGTTAGGTGCCCAGGCCATTGTTCATCATTGTTTGCAAATGGTAAGTGAGTAGCTGGGCTCAGGCTTCTTTGAGAAAAGTGGATTTATGATGGACAGAAAATTATAAATTTCATAGAGGGAAATACTTTTTGTTACAGAATTGTTGTGTTACTAATAACCCCACAAATCTGTCAGTGTGCTCACAATTATATGTCTTTCAATATTTGGCCATTTTTTCATCAAAATTTTTGAATACTGCGTCTTATAAAAAGAAAAAGAAAGGAAAGATTTTTTCTCTAAACTTAAGTGTGCTCTCTTCTTCAATGATTAAAAGTGCAAAACAAAGTGCCAAAATGTAGCCTGAACACAGCTATGAAACTTAAAGAAAACTAGGATATTTCACAAACTCTTCCCAGCTCCAAACAATACTTCTCATTCCATCGTGCCCACTTCTTCCTCTACCCAGCGTCCCTGTCAACCAATCAAACAACTCACAACCTGCCCTCATCAGAAAGGCCCTAAGTTAATAGTATTTGGGAGGAAAATAAATAGATTTTTTTGGAATTTGAAGAAAATAAATTCACAGAAGATGAGAGGTTGACCAAGCACAAACAGAGGTAACAAATACAAGTTATGAATAAAATTTGTTAATACTTTGAAAGTTCATGCATGTTAATAATAATAAAATAAAAAGTTAGAAACCTAGAGAAATTAACTACTAATGAATAGTTAGATAATAATAGTAAAAATCACTGGAAAATCCCTGAGCACTATTAAAACTACACTTCATTCGGGAATATGTTTTCACAAGGGCATCTAGCCACTGCCAGCTGCATTCTGATGGTGAGGCTGATGCCCTATTAGAGTGTTTCCACTTGCTCATTTTTTATTTATCTTTTACAAAGAGCTGAAGCAGTTAGCAATTAGGTTGTCAGGTGACCTTGTACTGTAACTGTAAATGAGATACCGTTCCAACTTTGAAGTAAGTCAAATGCATTTTGCCATGGGTCCCTTACTCAAACATTTGGCCAATGACAATATGCAAATATTATAATAGTGGGAAACAAACTTTGAAAAAAAAGATACTGTAATGTGAGCATGGCTTTACATTTTGAAATATTTTATACTCAGTGGACATTTTGATATATATGACAGAATCTGCCGATAAATGTGCAACATTTAAATATCACAAAGTAATGTATATGCTATTAATATGATAAAACTATTAATGATAAAAGAAGTGGCTGGCGCCAATGAGTCCTGTATGACAAACATTGGAACTGTCAACATTACATTTGTTATCAAAGGAGAATTGTGTTAGTAGATGTATTAGCAGAATTAATTCAAGTTTGATTTTAAAATGGTCAGTTCTAAAAATCATACACTCAATTTTCTCAAATTGAATATTGCATGTACAAATATTCCATTAGAATAAACTGCTTGAAAAAACTGGCCAAAATGTGAAACGGAGGCTCCCCCACCTTTCCAAAATAATTACCACTGAAGGGAGGCCATGGGTGGGGGTGAGGGGATTGGAAAGCAAGCACTCACCTTGCAGCGGCGGCTTCTGTCCCACAGACCTGGCCCTCCCCCCATTCTGGGCATTGTGATCTGGTACACAGAGTCGCAACACCACTCAGGTTTGGCCCAGCATCCCCTCCATCATGACAGAATGGCAGCTGAGCCAAACTTGAGTAGTGCTGTAAACCCATGCACCAGGTCATAACACCCCTTGGCTTGGGAGCCCTCTCAAATGGGAGGCGTGGGGCAAACTGGTCTTTTTGTCCCCACCTTTGGGCGGCTCTGAACACACTCAAATGAATAGTGCTACTCAACTGAGTAGTTCCCTTGACATCAAAAGCAAGATTTTTTAAAATGGCTGCCTAAAGTTAGGTTCCTAAATTCATATTTAAGCCCCTAAATAAGTAGCCAGATTTTCAAAAGTGCTGAGTACCTAACAGTTTCTTCACTTCAATGAGAGTTCTTGAGTGCTCAATTGTTTCAGAAGTCAGGCCCAAATACTGAGATGCCCAAATATGGATGTAGGAGCCTAACTTTAGTCCCTTACAAGTTAAAAAAATCTTGGCCCAAGTTAGAACTCCTCAGACTGTGTTTGTAGGATTAGTCCCATTGTAGTTTAAAGTAAATCATAAAGGTCCTGTTCTTGCACATACTCTGTGTGCAGAATTACCATTGACTTGATGGGGATTCTGCAAATGAACAGCTTACAGGACTGGGCCCAATTTTTAAAACAGGAATTTAAGTATCCTTCTCGCTTTCATATCTCTATTATAATTTCCCCCAAAATCTGTCTGATTAGAAATATGAAATCCCTTGTGCATGGCTCATCTGTTTCTCTGATAATTTTGATATGGATCGTGCCCCTGGAAAGACAGTGTTCACAAGCTCTTGTGTTTTTATTTAGTTATTTATTTATTTAGTCAACTGGCATTCTGGTGGCCTTGAATAAAAGCTATTAGAAACAGCGATCTGGTTACTTCAATTCTCATCCCAAAAACCAGCCTGAGCTGTTCAAAGGTGGAGCTGACTCAGATGTCACAATCCCACCTAGTTATTCCCCAATGGGAGAGAAAGAAAGAACAGGAGTGATTTACCTCTGTCACAACCCCACCCAAGCACCTTCCTACTGGACAAAGAGGAGGAACAGAAGAAGGGGAAAGAAAGAATGATAATTGATTTACCTCCAAAATCCCAATCCCACTGGGGAAGATGTCAAATAGTCCCACCATCCAATAATCAAAGGGTGGAGAAGGCAGCAGCGGAAAGATTAGGTAGGGAGAAAAAGGGTTCAGAAAGGAGAGTAGAAGAGTTACTTCCTACATAACCAGTCCCCAATCAACAAGGAGCTTACATAGGAAAGTGAAAAGAACAGAAGTACCATTGAGACATTGGAGGGAAAGAGAAAATTGAATAATAAAAATCAAATGCTATTTTTAAAGGGACAATTAGAAAAATCAACATTTCGCTTTCTAAAACTGAATATTACTGTCCAAAGATTCTGTTCCAGTAAACAGCTCTTATTGTTTATGATGTATGATTGTGATATTGTTCTTGACCAGCCTGGATGGTGTAAATATTATGAAAACCAGCAAAGTCTATAGCTGTGATGGTTTTTATGATATTTGTGCTTCAGGTTGCTCATGAACATGGTGCTGTTGTTTACTAATCATGAGGTAAATTTCAAACCACGGTAACTTTATACTTCTTTGGAAGACTTCATTGAGCTCTACCCTCATCAACTTTTACCGGGACTGTAATTGATGGCCACCATTAACACCTTCCAATATAACAATATTTCCATGATGGGATGATGGCCAGAGTGGTGAAAAATGTAATGTCACCACTTGCGCTAAACAAGGCTGTGTGCTGGCTTCTACACTCTTTTCCATCCTTTTTTCAGCTATGCTATTGGATACATTTCATGACATTGACAGGGGAGTTCTGCACTACTGGGAAGTTGTTCAATCCGCAACACTTCCATGCTCATATGAAAGCAGAGAATTACTTATTAAGGAACTTTTATTTGCTGATGACTGTGCACTGGTTGCTTACTTGATTGATGACATTCAGTTGATAACTGATCACTTCATTTGTGCTGTCCATTGTTTTGGTTTCACAATCTGCCTAAAAAAACCCAAAGTATTTGTGCTTGTGCTGGGGGATGCCCATATCTACCCAATTATTAAGGTAAACAACATTTCTCTCAAGTCTGTAAAGCTGTTTTGCTACCTAGGGAGTATACAGTGGCAGAATGCCACAATTGATGATGACATTACCCATCACATAGCCAAGGCCAGCTCTACATTTGGAATGCTTTCATACCACATATTGAACACTAGGGGAGTCAAAATAAGCACAAAGCTAAATGTCTATCAGGCAGTTGTGCTTACTACACTTCTATATGGTTATGGAAGATGAACAACATATCACTGCTACATTAGGAAATATGATCAGTTCTATATGTGCTGTCTTCATTGTTTGCAGGGTCAAATGGTGGGCCAAGATTCCCAATACTGAAATCCTTATTTACTGTTGGATGTCTGACATTCAATACATGCTCATAAATGCTGAGCTGTGTTAACTGGGCATCTCACTCATATGGCCAACTCGAGAATACCCAAGGACATATTTTATGGTCCACTAAAGCAAGGTACCCATTCTCATGGTGGCCAGTACAAATGATATAAAGACACATGGAAGTCAAACCTGAAAGCATGTCACGTTGATCTCAGCCACTGGGAAGCAACAGCCCATGACAGAGCAAGGTTGTGGCAGATTTGTCATGTTGCCATTAACTGCATTGAAGCAAGGTTTATTAACACCTTACAAGAAAAATATGAATAGTACAAAGCAAGGATACAATAGCCTGCAAAGGTCATGTACAATCTTGTGTGTCCCACATGTAACCATGTTTGCAGTTCTTGCATTGATCTGACCTTGTATATACATGTTCACCTGAATCCTTGTACATTGACATTACATGAGACTCCATCGTCATTTATTCCTTATGATCGTCCTAAAGTCTCTCAGGGGCTAATGCCATCATCAGATGCTGTCAGCTGCATCATGATGTAGCAATACAACACTTTTAAGTATCGGTAACTAGTTCGCAGTAAATATAGTACCTAATTATCCAACTCATTAGCATTCCCTTGTGTTTTTTTTAATAGTTTAGATAGTTTTCTTGTACTGTGATCAAAAGGGGCTACTATCTGCTGACTTTCTGTCCTTGTCATACAAAGCTATTGTTAAAGACAGCCTCTCTCTGTCTGGCCCAAAGCTTCATTTAGATTCACTATTTTTTGTTTGTTTGTTTATTTTGTTTTGCTTTTAGTAAAGAGCTGAGAGTATAAATCTATCTGCCAACCACAAGAGGGAGCAAGTTACACATGGTAAAATAGCATCTTTTTTACTGAGATTGAAAAACATTGACTTTGCTGTGAGACATATGTGAACTTAAAAGCTTGATTTAGTTTGAAAAGTAAATTGTTTAACATTTGGAAAATGTATTACAGCACAAATATACTCTCCTTAATTAGAGAGTTCTCTATTTCCTGTCCTCTTATTTTCCTTGATTTTATTTTGTTTGGTATCTTTCATACACACTGCATCTCAAAACATTTTACAGTGTTACTGTAAATAATACAATGAAAGAGCTAAATATTAGTAGATGGAGAAAGAAATTAATAGGTAAAGATCAGAAGTTAAGATATATTTTCATCTGAAATATGAAACTGAGACATAAGTCAATGGTGCAGAGAGAGACAGTAAATCTTTTACAGACACTGGGAGCTGCAGATGAAAAGGCTATTGCATCCAAATGATGCAATTATGTGGAAAGAAAAGAAGGCAATAAGTTCTAGAGGAACAGAGAGCATATAGAAATAAAGTCCAAGACACAGATTGGGGCAAGGCTACTGGTGGGTGGCTTTATAAGTAAGAATAGCATTACTGAAATGAATGGAGGTGCCCTTGTCTTGTTTGAACATGAGAGTGAGGTGGCTGTATTCTTTATGTTTGGGAGAAGTCAGACAGTAGCATTCTCCACATCCTGCAGTCCAAAGAGTTTTGGCTTGGGAAAGCTATATGCATGAAAGCAGACAAGAGATAAAAGTACAGATGAGGCTCTCAGAAAAGATGGAGCTCAGGCAGTGACATCCCATAACAATGTTGAATGGATTTATACATATGGTAGATTTTCCTCTGAAATCTCCTTCCCAGGAAAGGGAAGATTTCAGAGGGAAGATGCCAAGGTTACAGACACAGGAGGCAGAAATGAAGTCTGAGTTGAGAAGTGATAGAGCTCTATGTTCAGAGTTGTATACTTCTTTGGCCCAAGAGTAGAACTTATGTTCTTAAATATTTAACAGAAAAAAAGCTCTTTTTATCTAGGTGTTTATATGGGAGCATTAGAATATTATCTGAGTGGCTGGGATGAAGCAACAGGTTTATCTGACTACTCCTCTTCACAAGAAAGAATTACATTACTATAAAGTCATTTTACTGATGTACAGAAAAGAATCCAATGAATCCAGCATCAAAGACCAAATCTCTCAGTAAATATTAAATGGTTTTAGAACTGAGAACTGTAGGGAGGTTTCTGATTGGTAACGAGTGTTTTCATGCCATTCAGCATAATGACCAGAAAAATCAGAAAGTTTGAGATTCTTGGTTGGGGGTGTTGGAAAGGGAGCTGTGTATATAATAGCATTGCTAACCCCAGCCATTCAAAAATCATGGGTGATGCCCCAAAAAATCATCAGATTGTAAAAAAGCCACCTTTGAATTGTCTCCTAATTTGGTTTCTGATGTTTAAGCCTTTTGGGTTCACATTTTCAAGCTTTTCTCTGCAGCCATGAGGGCCAGAAACTTACTTTTAAAAGAAAGACAAAATTCTCACATAATCATGACTCCAGGGGTTGGGGACTTTAAGGAAAAAAACCCAAATACTATGAAATTCACAATAAAATCATGAGAGTTAGCAACAGTATGTGTATAAATTCCATTTGGCAGCAGAAACTGTAAACTCCACACTTGGTATTTTCTAAGTGATTATTAATGACAATGATGCTAAATAGTCTCATTTATAGAGCAACTTTCATTGAAAGTTGGCAAAGAGCTTTTAGAGCTATCAGCTGCACAAGGTGAAGGAGAGAAGTGGCACTGTATATGTAGTGGGTCCTCAGGCCAGTCTGCTGTCAGAAAGAAGATTGGATCTGAGAAGATATACTCTATAAGGCATTTGCTTGTAGTTTTAAAAAGAAGCAACACTTACTTCCCCTTCCCGCCCCATGGTGTCCTGTGGACTGCAGCATACATGCAGACCACCCATTCAAGTCCTGACCATCTCTCAAAGCAGAAGATTATGCCTCTTGAGGCTGTGGATTATGACTGGGCACAGGGACTCCCTTCCAATCATTCAAGAGAAGGTACAAGGTTATTGCTTAGAGATGGCTAAAGTAACTGGGCCTTGAGCTTTGTGATTTATAACACTGAACAAACATACTCTAGTTACACAGTATAGCACTGTTTATTGTTTTTTATTTTATTATTATTTTATACAGGGCCGGCTCCAGCATTTCTGCTGCCCCAAGCAAAAAAAAAAAAAAAGCCGCGATCGGCGGCGGCAGTTCAGCGGCAGGTCCTTCGCTCCTAGAGGGAGTGAGGGACCTGCCGCCCCCGAATTGCGGCAGCTGCCGTCCCTCTCCCTTAGCCACCCCAAGCACCTGCTTGTTAAGCTGGTGCCTGGAGCCGGCCCTGATTTTATATTAAAGCAACTTGTTCCATTATTCCAAGGGCAGGAGCATTCCAAGATCATCTGACTATATGCAAAATAGACAAGCTTGTGTAAAATTCATAGGAAGTTACACCAGCTATGTATGTATCAGACAAGACAGACCACAGTCCTAAATCTCATGCTGATGTTTCTAGTATCTCACTGCCAAAAAACAAGTGTCCTGCATCCACACAGATTAGAAAAAAATCAATTTAGTGCTTCTAGTAATCTTGCCAAGCACAATGATTTCTTTTCTATTTATTCATTCATAGATGAATTTACCACAGGTGAAAAGGAAAGCTAACATTGTGCCATATATGCCAAGCAGGTACTCAATGATTTCCTGTTTAGTGTAAGAAAATTACTTCAGTTATATACAATGTGAACTTTATCATCTGCTGTGCACCACCCTATTGTGGGGCACCCAAAAAAAAAGACAGAATCCACTCCCTAACTCAAAAGAGCATGGGTATGCCCCACCATGGTGCTGTTCCATGTGCTCTGTCTGGCCCTTTCCCACCCCTTAGCATGCCTCTTCTTCATCCCCCCCGTCCTCCCCTCCTACAATGACTGAAGAGTGGCTCTGAACCACCTGCAGACTTTTCTCTCTCAGAGAATCCTCAGCTGCTCCTTAAGGGAAGTTTTCCAGGTGCTTTGTGCTGACTCCGCATGGCAAAGCACCAGAGCTGTTGACAAGGATCTGGGCATAATTCAGTAATATAGAACCCAATTTTGCAGGGTACTGAGTGGCCCCAACACCCATTGAAATCAGGATAAGTTTTCTACTGTTTTCTTTATGATTACTCCATCATGGTTCAGTGGATATATGTAAACTTGGATATACCCAATAAGCACTATTGGCATTCATAGTTTTGTTTTCATTCAAGACAATTTGAGTAACTATGTTGATGAACACTTAGAAGAGTCAAGCTCTAAACAGAAACCTGGTTTTAATCTTAACAGTAGCAGAGGAGGGCATCCTGCTATAATGCAAGATATTACATTATATAAACTGCAGGTCATCAAATATTGGTTTGGGTCAATGGCTGCCATTTCATCACTTTCCATACTGATTTTTTCAACAAAAACAAAACTAAAAAGCATAGAGCCCTCATCCAATTACATAATAATTAGTCCTATAAAATGAAAAATTAAAATAAGATCATCCAAACAATAGTTACAAAAACCAAGTTAATCCATTGAATCAAAACATGACCTGCCACACAATTGGTTTCTAAACAATCCTGATTGGTGATCATTAACTATCTATGATTGGTGATCATTAACTATCTATGAGATAATCTTAAAGGTCTGAAATTAGTGACCTAGAATTGTCTCATTCCACACTGGGCAAAATAAGGATTTTGCAAATGATGTTACCTGGTTTTTGTGCATTTGTTTTAGGAGTCATATTTCCCTGTATTAGTAGGCCTGCAGATCAGCAAATCTTCTTATGCACAATAGAACAAAGTCCTGTTCTAATTTTTATTGCTTCAGTGAATTTTCAATACCAAACTTTGGACAACTAGTAAAGTGTGGTATTGAACAAGGGACACTGTCAATTTGAAAATTATATGTACTTACACATGTTACAAATAGCAGCTAGTGTTATTAAAACTGAAGGAATATATTATATATAATTTACATCTTTCCTTTAAAGGAAAGGGAAAATAGACTTGTAAGTTTCACTAAGATTTATGCTGAGTATGTGGACTTTTTTACATTAAGGTTCTCATGACTAGAACATACTACAATGTCTGTATTGCAAATATTACAATAATTTTTGTCTTAAACTGCTTCCATTGCAATTTAAAAAATCATGGAAATATTTCTATCAATCGTTTCATAACTATGTGAACCATTTGTTCTTAATTGCCCCCTACCTCATCCATCTCTCAGCTCCATACAAACAGCTACGTATATTCAAGAGAATTTTGTATTGTATTATTGCTCCATAATGTGATCTCAATGTTGCCATTACATTATTTTATAATGGCATGTATGTTAAGTTTAATGTACATATGGAAAATACCTGTTAGAGACAGGTATTAACATTTTTATTAGTTACATCAAAATCCTGTGCACATGGATAACTTTTATAAAGTAATAATGATCAATTACGTGTTTTAGTCATATAGCTTTATCTCCAGTCGAGACCATTTTTTACAGGAGGTTTCTCTGGTGATATGGGACACTGATTGACTACATACTAATATTGATAGGGAATTAACTTTGCTTAAAATCCTATATAGAAAAACTATACGCACATATATTCCTTACTAGGAGCTTCCTTGGTTTATAGGTGAGGGAGTTGGTGGCAAAGAATTCTCCATGAGGGCCCCTCTTCTAGGGCTTTTAATTTTACTTGAGAATTCCTTTGAAACCTTGAGGCCAAAGTACAAAGGCCATCTTTTTCTATTGTCATCTGGGGATGACTGAGATTTGTGGGTGGAGGAGGTTCTTAGAATATTGAAGGATTAAGTTAATGGAGATATAACAATTTACAACAACTGAGGAAGTGGGCCAGTAATTTTAATTTTCTGGCAGGGAACCTAGACCCTAACTCAGGAAAGCATCCCTAATCAGGAAAGCACTTAAGGACAAACTTAACTTTAAGCCCATTGAAGCCAACACTACGGCAACTTAAGTCCTATGGAATGGGCTGGAATAGCAGCATCGCTCTGTGGTCTAGGCTTATTATACACATTTTATAGATGGGGAAACAGACACTGAATTTGTGATTTCACAGAGCAACTCCGTGGCAGAACCGGGATTAAAATTGAGAAGTTCCTGGCTTCTTGGAAGTATACCTGAATGTAACAACTCGCTTTCCTCACAATACTCCCAGTGGGTGGTATATGAACAAAAGCTTTATATGAATAAGACTCAAAAGATGTAGAATTGTTACTGGATTAAATTACAGTATTAGTGGTAGATAAAAACAACTTTCTTAATTATAACTGAAGCAATACACCTGAGGCATGTTCTGACAGAACATTTACATTATTTGGATTGTCTGTGCCTAAACAGTTGAATATAGCATGCTAAATTGTTTATATGTTGCTGTTGTAATGCAAGATACTAAGCAATCAGCAGCAATTAAGTCTGAGATACTGTATGTGTCATATGAAGAGCAGATTAACATTTTAAGTTGAGAATGGAGTATTTGTCTTAACGTGATAAATATGATGTCCCTGATGTAAAGCAATGTGTATCATGAAACAAATGTGAAGTTAGTGGCCCTTCTGTGCTGTTAACATCTCATGAAGCCAACAGCATTGTGACGGAGAAAAAGCTGATAACAATTGTGCTAAAGAGACTTTGTGCAACAACACTGGTATGATATGAATGGGAAGCATCCCATTGTTAACATTCACTAATTGAAAGCTGACCACCAGAGCTGGTGCTATTATTATGTTACTAGTCCTGTGTTGTAAATTGCTTTGTCAGTCTTCTCTTGTGAGGAAAAAATTCCATTATGAGAGACAGTAACCTTATTTAGGTGTTTTGTCAGATAATAGAGTGAGGCTTGTAGGCATTAACCTGACTGGCTTAGTGTGATTTATTGCTGCTGTAAACTTTGTTTCCAGCATTGAGTTAGACAATAGCTTCAAATTACCTGGAACAGGGTTAAGCTGCGGAATAGATCCTGTATGTTGGGAGGGAGAGAAATTACCCCTGCATCTCTAGTACCATCTTCACTATCCAAATGAGGGAGGTATGCAAATTCTCACATTCTCTGAATCTACCCCCATTGTAGATATTTTTCTGCTAGTGTGTGAATTCACCATGCTTTTGGGATTTGTTGGTTTTCCTTAATTAACCCTTCTATTTGAAAGTTTTGTTTAATACCTTTTGTTTGCTGCCTTATTGTATATCAATGTATTATAGGTCTAAAATTTTGGAGTATTAAGAATTTTATGTTAATGAATATTTGGATCTTAATTTAATGATATCAATACAGTATATATCTCTTTAGATTACTTTTCCTTTACTGAATTCTGATTAGTTGGGTTTGATGAAAGTCTCTCAATGATATTTAACACGATTACAACTATCAAATTCAGTTCTCCTTAAAATAAAGTATGAATTACTAACTTTGATAACCTCTCTCCATACTGAAGTAAAATCTTTCCAGATTAAAACAGTCTTTTTTAACTGTGAGATCAAATAACTTTCCATTTTGTATGGAACCCATAAAGGTTACAGATAATTCATCAATGAAGCTACATATCGGAGTATATTAAAGAAAACTATCCACATTGAGCTAAGGAGGCTTTTTATCTTACTTTGTGGCAATTATCAGGGCTTTTTTGTTTAATCTCTTGCGCCTCCAAACAAATCTCAACTGAATTCTCTTGGTCAATATTTGGAGTCGTAGTTCAGTCACAATGTATCTACCACATACTCCTTGCAAATGCCAGGCACTATAAAACAATAAAAAAGCAGGCAAATAAATATTGACCTTCCATTCTGCAGACCAACCAATAGCATGGGTAAAACTTCAAGCAATAAAGACAACTGTTTTCTCTTTGTCCATGAAAGTTTGGTAAATTTCTGAATCAGATGGGTTTCCAAATAGATTCCAAAACATCTAGCAAAAGACACAACTTCAGTGAATTCTCCACTAATGTAATGTAAAACACAGCCATCTGCTATTCCATCTTTCCTGTTCACTATTTTTGTGAAGTCAGCACTTCCTAGCATTGAAAGAAAGTCCTTCCTCTAGAAATGTTAGTGCAGCTTACCAAGAATCAATCACCCTCCAGGAATAGAAAGAAACAAGGCTTCAAAATTCAACCCTTATCTCTTTCAAGAATAAACTAAATTGAAAATAACGTACCTGGGAAGGTTAAATTTTGTCTATTCATAGTTATTATTTAATTAGCAAAGGAAATAAGATACAGAGAACATTTAATTATCAACAGAACTATATTGCAACTGGAGAAGATGGTGGAGTTTCTCCATTTTTCTCCAGTTCTCTCACTTTTTGCTATTTACAGCTGACCTGAATTACTGACAACATGCTGTATTCAGAGGTTTTAAGAAACTAATTCCATATGAAGTAAGCATCATAGATAGTAAAGAGGACAAAGATTTTGAGACAGATGCTCATCTGGTGTAAACTGGTGTGACAAATACATCAATGTTCACCATCTGGGGCCATAACCCTCTGAGTATCTATCTCCCTGCACAATGCAGTAACTAAGGGATTAATCCTACAAACACAAGTTGGACATGTGAGTAACTTTACTTAAGTTAGTTGTCTCATGGAGTGGGACACAAGAGGCTGGCTCTCAAGTGGCTAGGGGCACGAGCACCCAACGGTGCCAGGGAAAGTTGGTACCTATGGTATATGGTAGCTCTCTGCTTTAAGGTCTACAGATATGTGCAGTTCAAAAAAATGGTTACAAAAAAAGGAAAAGGCCAGTTAAAGGAATTGGTACTTTTATTGGTCTAATGGATGAATCACCAAACTCAGAAAATCAGTTTTCTTGTAGAGAGACAAGATTGGTGAGGTAATACCCCTTATTGGACCAACTTGTTGGTGAAAGAGACAAGCTTTCAAGCTTTAACAGAGTGGTTCATGACCATGAGTGAAAAACTCAGGGCAGACTGTCAAGAAGCAAGGAAGAGACCCCAAATTGGTTATGTGTTACAGATTTCACCAACCCAGTAACAAGGTGAATTTCTAAAGCACTATAATAGTTTTACCATGGAATCACAGACAGTCATCTCTGGCATTTCTGTCTATCTTACCACCAGAGCTGGCTCCAGGCACCAGCCGAGCAAGCTGGTGCTTGGGGCAGCAGCTTGTAGGAGGCAGCATTCCGCCCAATCCTAAGGCGGCATGGCCGCTTTTTGTTGTTGGTGTTGTTCCGCTCCAGCCGCCCTGTAGGGGGCAGCGGCGTGGAGGACGGGAGTGCCCTGCAGCAAGCCCGGCAGGGCAGCCTGCGTCCTTCCCTCCCAGCCGACCTGGAGCAGTGTGGAGCCCTCCCGGCAAGGGGCACAGTGGGAGGGCCGTGTGGCAGCGCCCCGCTGAAGCCCTGGCCGCCCCCCTTCTCTCCCTCCGCTCCCTCCCCCTCCCCCCGCTAGCCGGGGCACATCTGCACATTTTTTTTTTTTGCTTTGCTGTTCTGGCCGCCGCGGTTTTTTTTTTTTTTTTTGCTTAGGGTGGCCAGAAAGCCAGAGCCGGCCCTGCTTCCCACTCAGGCAAGAAAGCTTGTAAGCTCAAAAGCTTATCTCTCTGACCAACAGAAGTTGGTCCAATGAAAAATATGACCTCACCCACCTTGTGTCTCTAATATCCTGGAACCAACACACCTATGATACTGCATACAACAATGGAAGACATTGAATTCTGCCATCTGAAATGGAGTTTCCTTGTATACTGTTAGGCCCCAATTCAGGAAAACACCTCTATTCAGCAAAGCACTTAAGCATCAGCTGACATCCCATTGAAAGCAATGAGACTTCACCATATACTAACAGTTAAGTATGTTAATACTTTGCTCAACAGGGATGAATGTAGATTTCCTGAATCAGGGCCATGTAAATAAATTAAAGGTTTTACTTTGTAGATGGGACTATGTACATTAGGGTTACCATTCGTCCGGATTTACCCGGACATGTCCTCCTTTTCGCGCTAAAAATAGCGTCCGGGGGGAATTTGTAAAGCACTCACAATGTCCGGGATTTCCCCCTCCCCCGGCAGGGCGAGCGGCTGGGAGGGCTGCAGGGAAGTCCCGGGCTGGACTCCTGAGCAGCTGTAGAGGAGCCGGAGCCGCCCTGCATTCTGAGTTGTCTCTCCTGCAACCCGGTCCGGCAGCACTGTGCAGGGCCAGGGACCGGGTTTTGTTGTGCAGGGCCAGGGACCGGGTTTTGTTGTGCTGGGGAGCGCAGCCACGTGTCCGGCTCGGCTGGCACAGAGCCCAACACCCTGTTCTGAGCAGCAGGGTAAGGGGGACCGGGGGCAGGAAGGTTCTGGAGGGGGCAGTCAAGAAACGGGGGGGGGGCTTTTGGGTGGGGGTGGAGAAAGTTTTGGGCAGTCAGGGTACAGGTAGGGGGTAGGGTCCTGGGGGGCAGTTGGGGGGGAGGTCTTAGGAGGGGGCAGTTAGGGGACAAGGAACAGGGAGGCTTAGGGGTGGGGTTCTGGAGGGCAGTTAGGAGCAGGGGTCCCAGGAAGGGGCAGTCAGGGGACAAGGAGCAGGGGGGTGGGGAGCTGGGAGTTCTGGGGGGGGGCTGTCAGGGGGCAGGAGTGGGGAGAGGGATCAGAGCAGTCAGGGGACAGGGAGCAGAGGGGTTTAGATGGGTCGGGAGTTCTGGGGGGGGCTGTCAGGGGGCAGGGGTGGGGAGAGGGATCGGAGCAGTCAGGGGACAGGGAGCAGAGAGGTTTAGATGGGTTGCGAGTTCTGGGGGGGGCTGTCAGGGGGCAGGAGTGGGGAGAGGGATCGGAGCAGTCAGGGGACAGGGAGCAGAGAGGTTTAGATGGGTTGCGAGTTCTGGGGGGGGCTGTCAGGGGGCAGGAGTGGGGAGAGGGATCGGAGCAGTCAGGGGACAGGGAGCAGAGAGGTTTAGATGGGTTGGGAGTTCTGGGGGGAGCTGTCAGGGGGCAGGAGTGGGGAGAGGGATCGGAGCAGTCAGGGGACAGGGAGCAGAGGGGTTTAGATGGGTTGGGAGTTCTGGGGGGGGCTGTCAGGGGGTGGGGAGTGGTTGGATGGGGCGTGGGAGTCCCAGGGGTCTGTCTGGGGGTGGGGGTGTGGATAAGGGTTGGGGCAGTCAGGGGACAAGAGGCAGGGAGGCTTAGATAGGGAGTGGAGTCCTGGGGGGCAGTTAGGGGCAGGGGTCCCAGGAGGGGGCAGTCAGGGGACAAGGAACGGGGGGAGGGTTGGGGGTTCTGGGGGGGCGGGAAGTGGGAGGGGCAGGGGCGGGGCTCCTCCCGTCCTCTTTTTTGCTTGCTGAAATATGGTAACCCTAATGTACATTGACTTTGGGTTAATTCAAAATCAAATGTCAGGATGCTTGGTTTCCATATATCAGCTGATAAAAATCTTTACCACTATAAACTTCATCCAGTATTATTGGATACGAGAATGAATAAACAAGGAAACAATATATCTAATCTCAAATGGGTTTGATCCTGTGAATTTTCTCATGAGTTACCGGGGGCACTCAGTACTTCACAGGACTGGATCATTAATACTGATAAAACCATTTGGATGGGACATAGTTAAGCTGGTAATATTAACTAAGCAAATATTAGCTAAATTTACATTAATTAAAACATGAGAAAATATGACGTCCATAAGAATGACATTTTAAACTGGTTTTCAGTTTAATTGGTTTAGCTAAAATAAATTATACAAATGCCACACATTGTTACTGTTCTCTAGGTTTTTCCATTTATAAATAGCTAGCATGTCTCATAAAAACAAGTATATTGTATCATTTTTTAAAATTTCAACTCTATACTGCAAACATTGAAAAGCTATTTCATTCCAGTAAAATACCGAAGCTAAATTTGCTGTAACAGCAGTAGCATTTTTGCATAATTGTGTACTTTAAATGATTTTTTACTTCTACCTTTAAAAATATTTGAAGCTTTGTTAAACAAACAAAACAAAACAAAAAAGTTGGTCACTTTTTTCATGTATTCCTGATGAATTTTCTGAAATCAGTAACCACACAGGACCAAATCAACTAGTATAAATTGGTGTAGCTCCATTGTCTTCAAGTAAATTATTCAGATTTACATCAGCTCAGGATCTAGTGTATTAAAGTTTGTTATCTGCAAAAATATCTTACATGTTTTGGAAAATATTTATTAAAATATATGGAAAACTTTTTATTTTATTTTTTTACAAAAAGTGCAATTATAATATGAGGCATGTCATAATGAAGTATTTACAGTTTATTCTAATGAATATCATGATAATCTTTCAAAACTAGATGCAAATATCAAAGTACAAATATTACATTATCATTGCTTAATAATGCAAATTATGAAGTTCCAATAATTCTTCATGTTCTATTGTGGTAGAAGAATGGTGAACTAGCTGGCTTCTTCCTATTCCAGCAGGTTGGAGGTTAAAGTGTTTTTCACCATTATAAACTGAGATTCTCTGTGGGATCTTTTCAGCTTTGCACGGCGATTCTGGAACCAGATCTACAATTGAAATAAAATGCACATTTCTTAGAAATGGGTAATTTTTCCTTTTAAAAGCAACACTGTATGCAGGCCAGGTTTGAAGTTAATAAAGAATATCAGTACAACCATACAGTGAAATAATTTGTGAAATTTTGATAATTTGGAATCTGAAGCAGCTTGGAAGTTTCAAAGCTACAGATGAAGGTAGACGGTGAGCTGTAATAATTTTAATAAATAATGATGTAAGGCAGAGAAAATTATAGACAAAGGACTCATCGCATTTCCTAGCTGAATTGGAAGGTAAGGACCTACTTTGTTTCCCACTGAAGTTAACGGCAAAACTTTCATCAACTTCAGTGGAACACGTCTGGACCCTCAGGGCTTGATCCAGGAAGATTCTGAGCATTCTGAACTCCCAGAGGAATCAGTGGAAGTTCAGGATACTCAATAACTCCCAGAAGTGCTTAAACCCTTGCAGTATAAGTTAGTAGGGCCTGATCCAACTTTTATGACAAACCCTCCAACTGACTTCAATGGAAGTTGATCAAACCCTTAGTGAACATTAAGGGTCTGATCCAAAGTCCAAAGACGTCAGTGGGAGGTTTTCTATTGACTTTGATGGGCTCTGGATCAGACCTTAAAATCCCTATGTACACCGAGCTTTGAACCAAATGAGACAGAGTCTCAAATGTGACTTTAAAACAGTTTTGTCCTGTCTAAATTGGCTAGCCAAACCCTGCTTGAAATGTATTTATCCATTTGCGTAACTGTATTTATTTAGTTTTCAAACATGGTTCCAAACCCATTGTAGGAAAGGTTTTCAAACCTGGGATCGGAGAATGAAATCCTGGCCCCACTGAAGTCAGTGACAAAATTCCCATTTACTTCAATGGGACTTGGATTTCAATCTGAGTGTTCAGTAGGGGGAAAGCTTTGTGATGGTCAAGGAGGATGACACTGAAGTATTACAGCGATGAATGTCATATCAGTGCCAGAGAGAAGGGGAGACTGAGAGGGAGTAGAAATTTCACTGTTTCCCCACTACAAATTACTGCCAATATAGTACCTATCTAATAATACACTAATGACTAAGGATCATTAAGAATAAATGCAATTTTCACATGGTTATCCCATCCACCTACTTACATCATAGCTGAGGAGACATCATGTGATTGCAGAATATATATATTTTTAAATTAAGTTACCTGGATCCTGTCTTCATCTAAATCTAGTTTGTGAGCTAGTTCTTCTCTAACGTCAATGCCAGGATAGGAGTTCACTCTAAAAACATTTTCCAGCATTTCAATCTGAGGAGAATAAGCAAACAATCCATTAAACAATTTAAAATTTTACATTGTAGGACACAGAGAAAGTCTGTCAGTTCAAGTAAAAGCCTTTCCCAACAATTTTTTGGGCCAGACTCCAATCTCATTTATACCAACGTAAATCAAATGAAATTAGTGAAATTACCCTAGATTAACACCAGTCCTTAACTGCATATGTACATCTCTGCCTCTTTATCCAATAGATATACAATATTTTATCAGCTAATCATTACATGCTTCCTATTGTTGAATGCATTTTACTCAATAAATGAATATAGCAAAACATACCTATTTATAAATAAAATAATGTAACTGAATCCTCACCTGGTTTCTAGTGAAAGCAGTTCTTGGTCTCCTACCCCTGTACCAGCTCAGTTCCCTTTTGTAAGATAGCCTTTCAGTGGCTGAAAAATATTTTTCACATTTCAAAACTCTTTCCTCCAGCATCGGGTAACTGTTAACATGAAATAATGGCCCTTCACAGGAAATGACAGGGGTCTGCAGACACTGACTAGTGTCTTCTCCTAAAAACATAAAAATATAGAATTTAAATTCATAAATCTGTATTTGCCAATTTTTGAATGAGACTGTTATATTAAAATGCAAGCCTGTAACAAAATAAGTGATAATCTAATGTTTTAAGTATACATCTAATCATACTGAGGTGCTTATTGAAACATATCCTTGATAATACATAAAACTTAACATAGGGCAAAAAGTTAAGACAACAGATAACTGAAGCTGATGACATACCTAAATTGTTGCATGTATCCATCCACGGTCTGTGAGGTATCGCAGCTGGAATGCCATCTTTTTTCTGTTCTAATCCCAAAATGCTTTCAATGGAAAATGAGCAATGTGTGGTTTTAGTTTCCACAAAACTGGATACTTTCTGAAGATTTTGAGACACTGCTGTATCAGAAGCACATAATGATGTACTTGCCATTCTTTCACCTTCAGTCTATGCACAACATGAATTGTATTTGCATTTTCTTGCAGGTCCTCCTTATAGCTGTGTTGGCAAGGGGGTTGGATTTGCAACGTCAATAATTAAAATCTTTTATTAGAAAGTTTTAGCATGTCAATGAAGACTCTCCCACCAAGAGGCACGAGGAGTTAATTGTTTATTTGTTTGCAAGTAATTAGCAACTAATGGCGACACTAGGGGGGCCACCAAGAGGGACAAAAAGTGTTATCTCTCCTAACCAGAACATCGACTTAACTTTCTCAAAAGAAGCTATGCACAAATATAGTACTTCCCTTTTATTTGAAATCGTTAATGTATAAAATCAGTTTTTAAAAAAACTTTATAGTCTAATGGACTCCACTTACCTAAACATAGCAGCATGATAGGAAACCAGTCAAGTAATAAGTAATCTCATTTAAGTGAATTTTCTTCCAAGGAAATTTTAAAAATAATCTCTTAATGCTATTAGGGTAATCCTGATGAAAATGCCTCTGTTTTTTCATATGCATATGTAATGGTGAACGTGGTCAATAAAACAACAATAGTGTTTGGCACAAGGCACACTGCAGTGGGTTGGCAATGTTGTCAAAGCTCAGTGTAATTGCCTTCCAAGTGCCTGGATTAGTTAACAGGAACAGTTGCACCAAGTATTTAAATAAATAATTAATGCATTCACTTGCTTCATTTTCCTATTAAAATAATTTTGGTGCAGTTTTCTCAAAAGATAGCAATGTGAAAATCTCAAAACATTCTTTAAAACATTTGTATTAAACATTTTAAAAGTAATGGAATCACTGTATTTTAATTTCTTGATTAAAGTCAGAGTACTTTTTTCTACCAGCCTTTCATTGTAATCTCTTGTTTATTTGTTTTAAACCAATGGGTGTTTACGTCAGTCATCAGTGTTAATATTTAAAATAACCAAAAATAGAGAATTGGAGATGAGTTCAAGCATTTTTACAAAATTCACAGTTGTTTGAATCCAGATTTGTGGTTTGGCCCATTATAAAGAAGGTGACATATATAAAATTCATATCTGGATTCAGGTTCAAGTCTCAAACACCATCAAAGCTCGGGGTATTTGGATCCAGGTTTTGGTTCTGGACCATCTCTCTACACATTTCCCTGTTTTTCTTATTCTAAAACTTTATTTGAAAAAAGCTGCAAAAATTAAATAGAATTTTAAATGTAAGTGTAGGAGGATTCAGAGTTTGCAACCTTTAAATCAAGTTCTGACCTCTGATTCATAGATTCATAGATTATAGGACTGGAAGGGACCTCGAGAGGTCATCGAGTCCAGTCCCCTGCCCGCATGGCAGGACCAAATACTGTCTAGACCATCCCTGATAGACATTTATCTAACCTACTCTTAAATATCTCCAGAGACGGAGATTCCACAACCTCCCTAGGCAATTTGTTCCAGTGTTTAACCACCCTGACAGTTAGGAACTTTTTCCTAATGTCCAACCTAGACCTCCCTTGCTGCAGTTTAAACCCATTGTTTCTGGTTCTATCCTTAGAGGCTAAGGTGAACAAGTTCTCTCCCTCCTCCTTATGGCACCCTTTTAGATACCTGAAAACTGCTATCATGTCCCCTCTCAGTCTTCTCTTTTCCAAACTAAACAAACCCAGTTCTTTCAGCCTTCCTTCATAGGTCATGTTCTCAAGACCTTTAATCATTCTTGTTGCTCTTCTTTGGACCCTTTCCAATTTCTCCACATCTTTTTTAAAATGCGGCGCCCAGAACTGGACCCAATACTCCAGCTGAGGCCTAACCAGAGCAGAGTAGAGCGGAAAAATGACTTCTCGTGTCTTGCTCACAACACACCTGTTAATGCATCCCAGAATCATGTTTGCTTTTTTTGCAACAGCATCACACTGTTGACTCATATTTAGCTTGTGGTCCACTATAACCCCTAGATCCCTTTCTGCCGTACTCCTTCCTAGACAGTCTTTTCCCATTCTGTATGTGTGAAATTGATTTTTCCTTCCTAAGTGGAGCACTTTGCATTTGTCTTTGTTAAACTTCATCCTGTTTAACTCAGACCATTTCTCCAATTTGTCCAGAAGATGCACACAGGTAGATCACCAACTGGAGCAGTGTGCATTCACGGGAAGAATCAGGACCTCTTGTTGGCATTTATCCCTGTTCTGTCACCTTCCTGTATAAACATATAGTTGGATATAAATCTATTTCCACAATTTTGATCAAATAAATACCTACCATATGGAAACATGCAACTGTTATTCTGATACAGTTAAGGAGACCATGAAATTCTGGGAAATTAAAGATCTATATGATATACCCATCATTTCAAGCAGATCTGAAAAGATCATTCATGAACTATATATATTTATCCTGTTGCTCTTGGCCATGTCATTACTGTAAGACAGCAGCTATTGAAGCATGGTGCCCCCCTAACACCATGATAAGGTATTGCTTCAGTACTAACTTAAGATATTGAGTTTCAATTTACTGAATCACGATTTCCAACACCGTTGACCACATTATCTATTAAATAAAGGTCTTACCTATCCAAGGACTGACCCAGCCAGACCCTGTTAACCTTGAGAGATAAGAGCTGATGAGACAGCACAAGGAAGCATACACAAAGTATCTTTATCGATTCACAAAAGCATGTGCTGAAGGTTTCATAAAAACTAAAATAAAGATGCAAGACAGTGTACCTATTACACTAGATTATGAAGAACATAAATCTTTGAAGAATAAATTTAATCAGGATGGAATTTAATTTATACCATGATATATGCCCTTGTGACCACACAGCTCAATTTTGAGCACTTATGTTGGATTTAAGTTAGTCATAGTCCTTGTATTGGCCCACTACACGGGGTGAATTTTATCCTTGCTGAATAAAATGGCTTGAGTATCCAGAGAGCTGTGAAACAGTAATGCTACATAGAGAACATTTTTCATAATTTTGTAAGTATAGTTCAATTATACTCACAGGATTAGCATAATCAAAGAGTTTACCCAGTATTGCCAATCTGAGAGTTCAAAAATCATTTCAGGTCTCAAAAGACCATGAGAATGACTTAAAAATTATGCAGTTTTTAAAATAAGTAAATTTTGGGTTCTTTTCATTTGCCTTCTGGTTTGTGACCTCTAGAGTTCGTGTTTTCAAGCTTTTCTCCATAATCATAAGGGCTAGAAGCTTGCTTTTTACAAAAATGAAAGCTGAGATTTTCATGTAATCTCATGACTGGGAACTGGACCATTAGGAAAATCACCAAATATGAGATTTGTGATAAAAATCTCAGGAGTTCACAACACTGCCTACTACTGCAGAAGGCACTGGTATTCTTTTTAAAATATAACATAAAAAATATAATGGGAGGCTCAGTATATCAATCTGACCAAAAATCATATACTGCTGCACGAGTGGAGAATTATGGGTCAGATTTTTTTCAAGTGTAGAAAACCATTAATGACTATAATACAAATAACGGCTGGCCTTCAAACATAGCCCATTACTTATTCCTATGGCAAGTTAAAAAAAATATGGACAAGGGACTATAAGGAAAGTAAATATCTCATTTACAATGATGGCTTGATGGGATCATCTTAGAAACATGAATTGTAAGAAGTCCAAAATATGGTAACTGGCTTTATAAAAATAAATTATGTAATAAAATCTTATTTCTCTTTAAAGGGCTACTAAAAAACTTTCTAGAAAGATAAGTGTTAGTAGGGATAAGAGGAGCATTTAATTATATGCTCCTTACCTCCTCAAAAGCAACTGCTAAAAGGTCTACATAGTTTACTCCTGAGGGAATTCTGCACCAAAAAATTAAAAATTCTGTGGATAATATTTTAAAATTCTGCATATTTTATTTGTCAAAGTAAACACAAAATAATCACACCATTTTCAATTATTTGCTGACAAGTATTTTGAAATAAATTGCCAAAATAATTGAAAATGGTGTGATTATATGATTATTGTGTTACTGTATTATTTTGACAAATATAATATGCAGAACTTTGCAGAATTTTAATTTTTATAATTGTTTGGTGCAGAATTCCCTCAAGAGTACCAAGGTTCTGTGTGGCACAGGCTGGGTGCAGGCAGCTCAGTGGGGGGTTCTGGGTGCAGGTGGACTGGGACTCTGCAAGAGAGTCCATGTGAAGGTGGTTAGGGCTCAGGCGGGGCGGGGGAGGGAGCCTGGGGGAGAGGGGCTTGATGGGGTAGGGGGTCAGGGTGTGGTTGGTTGGGGCTCAGTGGGGTGGGGTGTCCAGGTGGGGGGGGGTCTCACAATGCAGGGGGTTCAGGTCAGAGTGTGAGTTCGGGGGTCTCCTGATGCGGAGGTGGGCTTGGGGGGAGGGGTCATTGTACTGGGAGCCGCTACCTGTCAGCCCAACCCTGTAAATCTGAATCCCCACACACCCGAACCCCACCCCACTGAGCTTCACCGCACCCCACCCTCCGCACCCAACCCCCTCCCACCCTGCAGTGCAGAGCTTCCTACAACCAGAGGAAGTTTCTGGGGGTTGAATGCCATCAACTCACAGTTGGATGTACTCAGCAACTTGCAGGACTGGGTCCATAATACCCTTGTCAGGTAAGCAAGCAGATGTGGTAGCTCCCAGGAGTACTTTCACAAAGGAGGCCAGCATTCAGCCATTGAGTCTTAGGGCATGTCTACACTACAAAATTAGGTTGATTTTATAGAAGTCAATCTTTAGTAAGTGATTTTATACAGTCGATCGTGCATGTCCCCACTAAGCACATTAGGTCGGCGGAGTGCGTCCTCAATACCGTGGCTAGCATCGACTCACGGAGTGGTTCGCTATGGGTAGCTATCCCACAGTCCCCACTGCCCATTGGAATTCTGGGTTAAGCTCCCAATGCCTGATGGGGCAAATACATTGTCATGGGTGATTTTGGGTACATGTCGTCAGTCTCCCCTCCCTCCCTCTTTGAAAGCAACAGCAAACAATCATTTCGTGCCTTTTTTCCTGGGTTATCCGTGCAGACGCCATGGAGCCTGCTCAGCTGCGCACTGCTTTCATGAGCATTGTAAACACCTCGCGCATTATCCTGCAGTATGTGCAGAACCTGGCTAGGAGCCACCAGCACGAGGAAGATTGTGAGGAGGACATGGTCACACACGTTTCTGAAAGCCCAGGATGTGGCAATTGGGATATCATGGCGGCATTGCGGCATGTTGATACAGTGGAACACCGATTCTGGGCCCGGCAAATAAGCACAGACTGGTGGGACTGCATGGTGTTGCAGGGATGGGATGATTCCCAGTGGCTATGAAACTTTTGCATGTGTAAGGCCACTTTCATGGAACTTTGTGAGTTGCTTTCCCCCACCCTGAAGCGCAGGAATACCAAGATGAGACTGCCCTGACAGTTGAAAAGTGAGTGGCGATAGCCCTGTGGAAGCTTGCAACGCCTGACTGCTACCGGTCAGTTGGGAATCAATTCACAGTGGGCAAGTGTCCCATGGGGGCTGCTGTGATCCAAGTAGCCAGGGCAATCAATACCCTTTTAAGAAGGGTAGTGGCTCTGGGAAATGTGCAGGTCATAGTGGATGGCTTGGCTGCAATGGGGTTCCCTAACTATGGTGGGGCGACAGACGTAACACATATCCCTATCTTGGCACCAGACCACCTTGCCAAACAGTACATAAACCGCAAGGGATACTTCTCAATGGTGTTGCAAGCACTGGTGGATCACAAGGGCTGTTTCACCAACACCAATGTGGGATGGTCGAGAAAGGTGCATGACGCTCACATCTTTCGGCATTCGGGGCTGTTCAGAAAGCTGCAAGAAGGGATTTTCTTCCCAGATCAGAAAATTACCGTTAGGGATGCTGAAATGCCAGTAGTTATCCTTGGGGACCCAGCCTACCCCTTGCTCCCATGGCTCATGAAGCTGTACACAGGCAGCCTGGACAGCAGTAAGGAGCAGTTCATCTATAGGCTGAGCAAGCTCGGAATGGTGGTAGAATGTGCCTCTGAACGTTTAAAGGGGCGTTGGCACAGTTTGTTGAGTAGGTTGGACCTCAGCGAAAGCAATATTCCCATTGTTATTGCTGCTTGCTGCGTGCAAGGGGGAGATATTTATGGTGGGGTGAGAGATTGAGGCAAATTGCCTGGTGGCCAATTTTGAACAGCCACACACCAGGGCAATTAGAAGAGCACACCTAGGCATGCTGCGCATCAGAGAGGCTTTGAAAAACAGTTTCATGACTGACCAGGCTACCGTGTGACAGTTCTGTGTGTTTGTCCTTGATACAAACCCGCCCCCCGTGTTGAATGTACTTCCCTGTAATCCAATCCCCCTCCCCCCTTTCGACCACAGCTGGCACAGGAAATAAAGTCCCTATTGTTCTGAATCCATTAATTCTTTATTTATTAAAAAAAAACTTGAGATCACTGACAACACTGACTAGTAAAAGGTAGCCCAGCGTATAGGGTGACCGGACAGCAAATGTGAAAAATCAGGACGGGGTGGGGGTAATAGGAGCCTATATAAGAAAAAGATCCCAAAATTGGGACGGTCCCTATAAAATCAGGACATCTGGTCACCCTACGGGTGTACAAAGGGTTTGATAACAGGGTGGGGTGGGGGAGGAGGGAAGGACAAGGCCACATTGCTTATTGCGGCCACACTACAAATCAGTTTGAATGACAGCCTTCTGTTGCTTGGGCCATCCCCTGGAGTTGAGTGGCAGTGGGCCCGGAGCCTCCCACCCCGCGTTCTTGGGCGTCTGGGTGAGAAGGATATGGAACTTGGCGAGGAGGGCAGGCGGGGGTCTGTACTCTAGTTGCCTTTCCTGCAGCTCCACCAGACGCCATATCATGTCTGTTTGCTCCCCCATTAACCTCAGCAGCTCCTCCTGCGTGTTCTGATCACGCCCTGGGAGGGTATTGGCTCTAGGGTAAGGAAAAGGTCCTGGCTGCTGGGGAGAACAGATTCTCTGGTTGCCTGCTGCGCAACCTCCTCCTCCACAAAATCCTCATCCCTGTTGCGTGAGGCTGCCACCTTGCAGGTGTCCATGGAGAACAGTGGGGTACTGGTAGAGTCCCCCCCCCCCTAGAATGGCATGCAGCTGATCATAGAAGCAGCATGTCTGGGACTCTGACCTGGAGTGACCGTTTGCCTCCTTTATCTTTTGGTAGGTTTGCCTGAGCTCCTTAATTTTCACACGGCACTGCTGTGTGTCCCTGCTGTAGCCTCTGTCCACCATGCCCTGTGCGATTTTGGCATATATCAGCATTTCTTCTGCTGGATTGGAGTTCTGCCTGCATAGACTCTTCTCCCTATACAGCAATCAGATCCAGTGTCTCCCCTTCGCTCCGTGCTAGAGCTCGTTTGCAATTCTGGACTGCATGGTCACCTGTGTTGATGAGCTCGCCACGCTGAACAAACAGGAAATGAAATTCAAAAGTTCCCAGTGCTTTTCCTGTGTACCTGGCTAGTGCATCGGAGTTGAAAGTGCTGTCCAGAGCGGTCACATTGGAGCACTCTGGGATAGCTCCTGGAGGCCAATACCATTGAACTGCACAGCACTGCGTCTACACTACCCCAAATTTGACCTAAAAAGGTCAATTTCAGCGCTATTCCCCTCATCAGGGAGGAGTACAGCAGTCGATTTTAAGAACCCTTTAGGTCAGCAGAATGGGGTTGGTTGTGTAGATGCATTCATTATAAAATCGTCCTAATGCGGGTAATTTCGACCTAACCTAGTAATGTAGACTCAGTTGAACTCAGTTGGTGTTTGAAGAACTGAAACTAAAGTAATACTGCCATCTAGGGTTCACAGGTACCAGTGTTAGTCTTGTTCAAGAAATTACTTTCTAAAGATACATGCATAATATTGCCTTCTAAAAATTGCAAAAATACAAACAACATTACTAGAAGATTAACAAATCTTATTTTTTTATTCAAGGATCCATTTCAAACAGCTAAGTCCCCTTATGTTGCAGGGTATAATAAAAAAAGAACCCATCTTGAAGTCAATTGGCGTTTTACTGCTAACTTCAACAGGAGCAGGACTGAACCCTTTTTTCATGTGCCTGTTGAGATTATTCTGCACGCCAAATCAAATTTCTACATTTTAATGCCAAGTCTGTTATGGTTTTGTTGTAGCACACTTCCATCTCTTCAGCACTAATTTAAGATGTATTATTTTCACTTCATGGCAACTAAAAGAAAATAAATGACTGTTGCCATCTAAAGAGGTGCATAGATGAGAGAAGCAACAGAAACTCCACTTCCTAAATACCACTTGCTACCATCTATGATTTTGCTAAGGAAACATGTCCTCAGTCTTACACATTGTATGAAATATACAAACTGTCACCAGTAAAAAAATTCCCATGATTTGACAGCTGTACTAAATGGTCACTAGTTGACTGATTTCAAAAAAGGAAAGCCATTCATGACATTTATAGATTGTGAATTAGTGTATGGCATATCCATACAATTTTAATCTGGAGAACCAGACATAAGAAAGTTACTGCAAATCTTAATCCTCACAACATCCTTGTGAGATAGGCAAGATTAGTCACATATTGCAGATAGAGAAAGAGAGAAAATGAGGTTAAGTGACATGCCACATAATGGGTCAGTAGCTGAGAATTAAACCAGTTGAACCTGAGTTACTACTTCTAGTTTCCTTCCCCAACCACTACATGATTTAATGTCTACATCTCATCTAATTCTTTTAGAGTATGGAATCTTATATAAATAATGATAAACAATTTTTTATCACAATGAAAATACTGTACATTAGTTAATCATTTGCTCCACTAACAGACTTATCACACTTTCTAACCTAGCTTTGCACCACACTCACTGGAGTTTATTTAACAATATAAATTCTCCTACCCTTCTTTTCTTGCCTGACAAATGTCTCTCTTTCTCTTGAGAAGGGGAAGCAGTCCCCTTTCTTTTCTTCTTACCCCATAATAATAACCACTTTACTCAAACGTTACTGGTTTTCCATCAAAAGTTCTTGTGGTCATTTTTTCCCCACCAATGACACCAAATAATTTCTTTTTAAAAAACTATTATTTTACAATTTCAAATGTATTTTATCTCCTGGTTTTTTTCCTGTCATTAGCCTTTCAAATGTTTGAATTTATATTTCTTGCTGGATTTCATTTCACACTCATTGTTTCCTGTTTTGAATGGAATTGAAATTAAAATGTTTAACAATTAGGGTATGAATATCACATACCACTCAGATATCCATTTTAACATCTACAGGAACCACACAAATACAATACTCAAGGTCAAGATGTTCTATTCACAAAGCTATAAAAAGGGCCTTTGAGGAATGATGCAGGGGGGAGGGGGGAACAGGACAGGCCAATGTGTCCTTCTAGTAAACAACTGCAGTTAGCTACAAGCACGTTTGAATAAGGTTTTCTAATTCTGTTGTGCTATATGAAGCAGAACAGTGCATTAAAACCACGTCCAAACAGAGTTAGAAGGAATTATTACAAACAACTTTGACACTCAAAAATGTTTGAGGCTAACTTCCATCGCAGGATGCAAATAGGGCTTCTGAACACAATTGTAACATGTTGGTTCAAACAAACCATGCTGGGGAGTCACTGTATTCAACACGTGTTAAACAGAAGATGTAGTGTAGAAGGGGGTGGGGATAACTAATTCCTCATAGGACGGCTATCACAGTTTAAGAAAGGTTCAAAACCATGTGAAATTCTAAATGCCTGAGCAGAAGAAAAGCACGACCACCATCTGGCATTTTAAGGGGGAAAGTGAAGTCCCAGTGCGCGTCTCTCCCTCCGAAACATCTAAGACGCAACTTTTGGACCTGTAAACCCACTCGCGTTGCTTATGGGTGTGATTATAGCCTGAGACGGGGACTCGCAGGCACACAGCGCGGGGCGATGACGAGGCCGCTCGCTTGCGGGAAGGAGTCGCCCCGGGTAAGGGCAGAGCTGGATTGACGAGAGCGAGGTAGGCGCCTGCCTACGCCGCCCGAAACTGGGCCTGCTGCCCCCTGTGCTGGGCGGGGAGATCGTAGGCGGACGCAGCAGACTCAGCCACTCTCAGCCTGAGAGCGGGCGGGCAGCAGCCGTAGCACCAGGGCCGCTCCATACGTCACTCGACGCCCTCGCCCCTAGGCCCGCCCCCACGCCGTAATTAGAGTGACGCCTCCGTTGAGCAATGAGAAGGCGGCGGAGGGGGCGGGATTTCCGGGGCGGGGCTGTGCTGTGCTGTGCTGACGAAGGGGGGGAGGGGTTCAGTGTTGGGTGCACGGGAGGGTTTGTGGGCACGTCGGCCCGTAGAGACCCAGCCGTCGCCATGCCCGGGATTGACAAGCTCCCCATTGAGGAGACGTTGGAGGACAGTCCCCAGGTGAGAGGAACGGGGCCCAGTCGGGTCGGCCCTGCGGTTCTGCGCGGGGACGGGGCTGCCGCAGGTTGGAGCCGGGGCCCGGGGCTCTGCGCCCGGTGGTACCCCCAGGTTGGGGCCCGCGGGCTCTGTAGCTCGCGGGGATGTTCGGAGGCAGGCTGGGTGGCTGGGTGCGGTGAAGGGGCAGGAAGCCGAGACTGTGATGTCCGGGGCGAACTCCCAGGGGCCTGGGGAACAACCCCCGGCATAGGGGACAGGAGCGCCCCGCTTGTATTTCTAGTCTGGCTGGGAGGTCTCTGATGCTGTGAGCCACAGCAGTGTCAAGCCATAAATAGACCCCGAGCTTCCCCCGCAACTTTGCTACTGTGTAAATGTGTGAGCTGGGGGGGCAGGGAGGAAGTCACTCTGTGTGTGTCAGTTTCCCCCCCTCACGTCATCCCTACCTTGCAGGTGTGCTCTGCCTAGTGATTAGTTCGGTCACATTAAAGGCCCTACTCTTACTTAAACAGCACTGCAGCGGTGTGATGCTTAATGTGCGAGTCTCCTGTTCCTAGGAGCTTAATCTTAAAATACAGGCCATTTTATTTTGAAATATTACTCCTTCACATTGTCAATTTGAGAAGAGTTTTTGTTAATGTGAATCCTGTGGCTATGTCTTAACCAAAATTTACCTTGTAAAAAATTATTTTTTAAAAATTATGAAGACTGCTTGGATTCATGAAGTGTTTCTGAGAGCTGTGCCTAGACTGGAAATACATGCGATTGACTTACAGCTTTTTAATTACTCTGATTTCTTCACTCATTTGTTGCTGTTTGGTTCATCAGTTGCTGCTTGATATTAAGAAGGCCAGGATATCCATAAATGCTGCCAGCTGTCAGATACTGTTTTGTAATCTCCTTCTTGACATTGAACAATATAACACTAATGTATAATATTTCATGCTAAGTCAACATTGCTCTTATTACACTATTAGCTGGCAAATGTCAGCTTATAGAACAATGTTGACTGACACTGACTATTTGATTTATTAGTGTAACTGAGGATGATTTGTTGTAATTTAACAATGTGCACATATTGCTATTTCTGAGCTTAATTTAGGATTTTTAGCAAGGTGGTGAGTTATGTAGTGCTACTTATATAAAATGGAAATTTTTATTAAAAAGACTAATATTTTAAAATACTGAACTAAAATAAAATGGTTATAGGGACCTTTTAAAATGTGAAGGGAAAAACCATAAAGGGTTTGACTACCCTACATTTTGAAATAATCATACTATATTGCTACATATTAGCAGTATTGATCTAAGAGTAAGTGCAGAAGAAGGGAGTGGGCTAGAAAGCTGAGAAGTTTCCAGAGAAACTTTGACAACTAGATCATCACTTAAGTTTTAAAATATGTTGTTACTCATAGGAGCTGTGGAAGGAAAAATAAACTCCAAGAACAATACTGTGTTTAATATTCTAAATACTAAAATAACTCTGAACTTACATTTAAAAGTACTTCAAATATTTTTAGAATGGTATGCATGATAGTAATTATTCAAATGAATTATTACAATTTTTACTACTTTATATACTGCTTTCTATTCAAAGATACAAAAATGTTCTAATATTTTCCAGAATCTATTAGGATCAATTCACCCACCATTGAAATATAGCTATCTCTGGACTGAAAGGCAACAGTTGTTTAATCAAGTATACGACTGCTGAATATTTTAGGATCAAAAGAAAAATACCTTATTCACTTGAAATTGTAGAGGAATTCAGGTAGGCAAAATATAATCCATTTGGGATTTGTCCAGGAAGCCAGGGCTTAAGCCACTGCTTATGTGAAAAGCTCCACATGTTGTTTAATGACCCCAAGTGTTCAAGCTCTGAGGTTTGTCTTCTCTGAAAGACTAACCCTTCAAAAGCTTACTACTTCTGATCCTAAAAAGAACTAACATTGACCTGTTCTTTCACTGTGAAGTCTTTTCTTTCATATCCCAGTTTTTTTTAAACTGATTTTAACAAATGAATCTCTGCTCTCCACACAGACTATTCAGAGCCAGAGATTCTTTACTCAAGATATCAAATGCAAGATAATTTAGCATCCAGAGTAAACCGTTTTTGCCCCCTTCTGTTAAATATACTTTTTCACTAATCTTAAGGAAAGAAAGTTGCTGTTGGAAATACTCACTGTATGTAAGGATGGCTTGTTAATTTATAGACACCAATTCAAAATACAGTTAATTTGTTTAATCCCTTTACAGTCTTTCAGACATGTTGATCATCTAGAAAGTCCTTCAGTGGAGATTTTGTGGCAAGCTTTAGCTAGTCTAGTCTATTTTGAGTTAGAGATCATTACTCACTATTGAGCCTGCACTTTTTACCTGCTAGATTTGCCTACACGCTTTCATAAGGCAGAGGTCTTAATTTTTTTATTTTTAAGGGTAAAGTTGTGTCTACTTAAAACAATTACTTTGGGTAGAAAATGCTGGCTGAAGCAAAACATGTTAGAGATCAAGTAATTTTATTCCTTACATTCTTCCATACTCTGTCCTGAATCCTACTTCTGACCATCGCTAAGTAAATAAAAACAACTACGGTCTCATTTTACAATCTGGTTCCATTATTTCAGAAGTAGATAGCAGTTCAAGGCCACAAAGTGGAATAGTTTGTTTTACTGGATCATACTGTAGCATTTGGTATCTCATTCTTCAGAGGGAGAGGGAGTAAGACACAAAGTATAATGATTTCTCAAGCAGAATGTCATGACCACTCCATTTCTTTATGACTAGGTGGATCCTGAAACTTTTCTGGTGTAACATAGGTCATGATATTGAAGAGGTTGAGAACTACTGACCTAGACAGTTGTGCAGTGCTGGAGTTAGGCAGGGAAATTCCTTCCTGAGCCATATGTGAGCGCAGTTTACAATCTGAAGCATAAGATTTGTTTGCCCTAACTTTAGCTTGTAGTACTGCAAATTCTATTAAGTCTTAAAGCTATCAGTGTTTTTTAATGAGGAAAAAGCTACCTTTTGCCTCTGGAATGTCAAACTTTAAACACTTGGTGTTCTTTAGACTATCTTAAAAGGAAGATAGAGATAAGATTATCAAAAAGCACAATCAATTCTTTATGCAGTTTAGCAAACTGTGCTACATGTAATATTTAAAGTTCAATTAGTCATATTCATTAGTTCATTACTGCAAGATCCTGCACAAATTGAAGAACTGCCTTTGAAATCTGTTGTGCTATAGGATAGCCAAAAACTGTGGTGATAGACTACAAAAGGACTTCTACATTAGCAGTAGTATTTTAAGACATGTACAATGATACTTAAAAAAAAAAAAAATCTAGCATCCTGTAAATCACTCTCACTAGACACAGTGGGTTTTTTTTGACACCAGATAAGGTTGATTACTGTTTACTGTATTCCGGTAGCTTCTGCAATGTGGTAAGCACATTCTACATATACAGGAAGACAGGGTTTCTGTCCCAAAGAGCATACAAAACCAATTAGATTTTTTTCTGGAAGCTTGAGTTTAAGCCAAGCTCCATACCCAAAGTAACTGAGCTTCAGCTTTTTAAACTTCTAAGCAACAGGCCTATGTTTTATCATACTCTGTTGCTGAGTGGATTTGTTCAGGGTAATAAACACAGCACAAATAGAAATCCAATTAATGAATGTAATAATGTTTAACTTTAAATAAACATACTTCAGTGCAACTTAGTTGCTGCATATATTTTCACTTTCTTGAATATTTGAATTCTGCACCACAGAGTTTGATTGCAATAAGTCTTCACGTTAATAGGAAATACCACTAAATTTAGGTAGATTATTTTATTTCAAAATGGTAAATTCTGCCTCTTCTTCCCCCCCCCCCCCCATTCTCTTTCCTTTTGAAACTGTCAGCTACTGCTGCTGTTAATCTGTTTTGAGGGTATTGAGTCTGCCATTCTGCACTTAGGGTTCTATCTTATGTTTTCCCCTCTGTCTCCATTAGAAAACATTAAAAGTTTCATAAGTATAAGGCTGTCAGGATACAGCAGGTTAACTTCATAATTTCAGATTTTGCACATCCTCTCCTCATTCTAGAATTTAGAAACAAGATGAATTATGAAAAAAGTTGCACGCTATGAATGATGCTCCTCTAATCAGGCTTGTAGTTGTACTATGCAGACAACCAAGTGGATGTTTCAGGTTAAATAAAAGAATGATGTGGAAGCTTTTTCCTTATTACTTACTCATTTGGGGTATGTTTTTATTAAAGGATTTGTGTATCTGACTTAGCATTTGTGGAACAAAGATACATACTGTACTTTCTTTGCACATCTCCATAATACATTTTAGGATAATTTATTCCACTGTAGAATTAGAGAGTTCCCGGTTCTGTATTATAAACTAGATTATATTAAAGTAGTTACACCATTTCTGGAATGTAGGTTTTTGGATTATGTAATAGAAATATAAGTAGTTCACTGCTAGGTTCAAGAATGTTTGTGTAAATAGGGCATTTTACTTATCTTCTCAAGTGTCACTGAATTGTCTTGTTAGCAAAAGTCTGATAAGGAGAAACATGGGGAAAAAAACCTCTGCTTTGCAAGAAAGCATTGTTGCTGAGGTTTGTTTGTTAGCCCTCAATTTAAGCGAGCTTCACAAATGTTTCCTGTCTAAGGAGATATTCCAGAAAGTATTCTGTGTATAAAGATTATTCAGCTGTGTAGTTGCCCTTTAAGATGCAACAAAATTATACTCCAAAACTTAAACTTTCATCAGTAATTAAGAAGATTGCTGAAATTCAGTTGGATTTTAGCTGAAGACTATCTGCAAGCTATAGTAACTTTGTGCAGCCACTGCTGGTAAAATCAAGGGGTGGCTAAAATATGTAAGGCATTGCTTGTGTATTGCAATGTCTAGGCATTTGAAAGCACCTTATTGTAAAGTCGTCTTACCTCTGTGAAGAAGGTCTGATACAGCCCCAGATGGAGTCACAACAAACTGAGTTATTTGCTCTTCCCCCATGTGGGATTTTGGCCTACTGGAATAAATAGGCCTGAAGCTAGTGGACATACCACTATCTGCCTTTTGCTGGAGGAAATTCATTGCCACTCCAGTGCAAACAAGTTACCAGCTGTCTCATTCATTCTCTTGTAATTTAAGCATTTGCTATAGGTGTATCTTTCAGCTGTTTATGATAAGCCTGTTTATTTTGATTATGGTTACATGCTTTTGGTGCCCGTCAGATGTATTTATTTTAAAATTCTTTTAGAAAAAGATGTAGCAAAGCTTAATATACATAGGCATAATGGGATTTTAATATGGCATACCTTCCCAGATATGGAGACATGGTCTTTCACAGTTTTCCTTTTGGCAGCCCAGTGATTTGGTGTCTATCAGAGTTTAGCTCTCCAGCCACACCTGAGAGTCCTTCCCCTCTCAGGGATCAACAAAAACAGCTCTTCTTCACTACCCCAGTCCAGGCTCACCATGCCTTCTTGCTGCCTCTGACCAGATTCTCTGGTGCAATAGATCGTCTCCCTTTCTGGCAAGATAGTCGGGCTGTCCATTCTGGTGGTAATGCTACTGAAAAGTTTAGGGCACGTATGCACCATCTTCTCCAGGTGGTGCGTTCAGGTTCTCTCTCTACTTGGGGTTTTGGTCTAGGGATCCCTTAGCAAGCAATGACTGGCCACAGCTCCAATCCATTGTCACTTCATAGAATGCTTGTTTCACTTCCCTAGACCACTTTCTACCTAGAGTCTACTCCTCTCCCTTTAGTTTCTTTTTTCATTGGCCTGTCCCCAGGCTTATCCCACATCTTGAGCCTGCTGTGGAGAGCCCAACCCATTGTCTCTCTCTCTTGGCTCTAGATTCTCTAGAGCCTGCCCCCAAATTCTTCCTGATAGAGTTCTTATATTCTGTGACCCTGCACCTCACATGACTGTCACCTGATTCTAGATCAGGGGTTGGCAACCTTTCAGAAGTGGTGTGCTGAGTCTTCATTTTTTTCACTCTAATTTAAGGTTTTGCGTGCTAGTAATACATTTTAACGTTTTTAGAAGGTCTCTTTCTATAAGTCTATAATATATAACTAACTATTGTTGTATGTAAAGTAAATAAGGTTTTTAAAATGTTTAAGAAGCTTCATTTAAAATTAAACTAAAATGCAGAGCCCGCCAGATCAGAGGCCAGGACAGTGTGAGTGCCACTGAAAATCAGCTTGTGTGCCGCCTTCAGCACGCGTGCCATAGGTTGCCTACCCCTGCTCTAGATTCTCAGTCCTGTCATCTGGGAGATGGGCTAACCAGGCACATGAGAGACTGAGCCCAGTTCACTTAAAGGGGGCTGCTCACTCTGACATATCTACTTCTATCAAGTGAGAAACATATAAAGACACTCACAGGAATTTGAAATGTTTGTAAACTTTAGAAAAATGAGCCTCTAAATTATGAAGAAACATGTTTTCTTAAACCCTATTTTTACTAGTTTTGAGGTCTTTCTGCTGTCACTTGGAAAAGGAAATTTGTTTTAGTGTCTGATTCATTAAATAAATCATATTTAATGTCTTTGAAATACCATGAGATTCTTTGCTAAATTGATTTTTAAAAGAGTAATACAAATTCATTGTGTGGTCTATTTTTGACAGACACGTTCTTTGCTGGGTGTATTTGAAGAAGATGCTGCAGCAATTTCCAGTTACATCCACCAGTTGTATCAAGCCATGCGTCGAATTTATGATGCACAGGTAAAATTATAGCTGTTCCCTGTATGCATTTAGAAAGTTTATAAAAAAACACCTTTTAACTAATTTATTTGAACATGGGTAAACTGTATTTTTTTTAAACTATAGGTTAAAAATTAGAGATGAAAACTGGAAAATGCCATGTTTGCCAAGGCCTGCTGGGTTTTGAAACAAGATTTGTCCGGTGGAAGAGTTGTGTTCTCTTTGCACTTAACACACCTTTAGATGTCTAAATGATTTTTTTTCTGAACAATTGCCATTGTGGCTGTAATATTAGTTTCTAAATACATTTGGACAGTTTCTTCTTGTATTCACTTAATTTTGTTAACTTTAGTTCCTGTAGCTTGTATTTTGCCTTATTTTGTTTTATCTTGACTTGAATATGGTGGTGGTGGTGGTGGTTCTTTTCATGACCCACTTGTTTGTTACTTGCATGTTGCTTCATTTTGTTACCTTCCTTTTGTTGTTGTTTATTTCTGCACTTTCTGCTGTTCAGGTGTATGAAACTGCTTGTGCAGATCTTTCCTTAGTCTCTGTCTACAGTTATTTTAAGAAGTTTGTAACCAGTTAATGGAATGGTTTGTTCTAACAATTTTTATCCCCACATGTAGTTAATACTCAGTAACTAAGATGGCTGATGTGAACTAAATATTTTGTTGTCTGCAAATTGCAAGACAATTGAAAATTTGAAAGCAAGTCCAATTTTTATGGGTCTGATAACTCTACAGTGTGCATGATATGTACTGTTGCCTTGACTTTCAGAAATACTCAGCACCCACCACTCCCATTAATTTCAGTGGGAGTTGTGGGTCTCAACTTCTCTGAAAATCTGGCTATATGTATTTTGAGATGATTTCCATTTTAACCTTTTGTTCTGTATTCCTATGTTTCCTCTTCATAAATGTAATGCTTAGAGTATATATTGATTGGATTGAAAAAAAAGGATTAAACTGTTTCCCTTTTTTTTAAACCAGAATGAATTAAGTGCAGCAACCCATCTAACTTCAAAACTTCTAAAAGAGTATGAGAAGCAGGTACAGTATACATCAGTTTCCCTTTGAAATAGTTCAGAATAAATGCTTTTGTACATTTAAAAAAAAAAAAAAGTACAATTTTTTTCTTCCCACACAGCAAAGTGCAAAACTCCACAGGTCTGATCCAGACAAAATAAGCCATTGCAGCTGCTGGTTCACAAGAAATTCACCAGCTACAGGGGTTGCTTCCTATTCTGTGTTGAAGATCCATAGAACCTGCAGAATGCCAAACTAGACTTGTTGTGACTTTTTCTCGGGGCAGAGTCTTTAGGCTCAGCTCAGGTCCACCAACATGAATAATATTAAGAAAAGGAACTCTTTGGCTGTCCATCAGTCATCTAGAGACATTTTAAAGGGACAGGAGCCCAAAAGCAGAGAGCACTTGCTAGATGACAGCTCTAATTCAAGTAGTCATAAGAAGAGATTGTGTGGCCTGAAGATGTACCATTCCCCAGCAACCCAATGAGGAGGAATGGAGCCTGTACCCAGCCACAAAAATCTCCAGTGATTGGGAGGAGAAATCCCCACCCCCAAATTAGCAGTTTTTATAAATTCTGAAGCCCATAATTTTCTTCCCCACTGAACAAAGAGTGATATTTCACACACGCAGTAGTACCATTAAGGGAAATGTGAGGAAATAGAGGGCTCTGGAGTGCAATTTGTTGTTTTTGAATGTCTCTGTGGGCAGCCACCCTACCTAAGGGCTGCAGCTCATGGGGTAGGGCAGGCTACTGGAGTCTAGGCCTTCCTACTCCACCAGTTTCCAACCCAGGGCCTTGGCAGGCTGGTTTGGCTTCACTCACCTGGTGGTGCCTTGCATCAGTATTAAGTCAGGAAGTGACCCAGGGAAACTATCTCCCTGTGCATCCCAGCCAGCCACTATCTATTCCTGAAGAGCACCACCTTCTGAGCTTCAAGCCCTGGTCAGTCTCCAGGTGCTGTGGTTCTCCAGTTCCCAGGCTTGGTGTCGGCACAGCTCATGTCTCTCCCTGGAGCTCTCAGGGCACACCTTTCCCTCTGGCCCAACAGCCTCTGGCTGCCTTTTAAACCCCGCCTCCAAACCAAGCATACTCTACAGGGGTGGAGAGCCGGGGTTTCCTTAGCTCAGAGTTGCTCCTTAACCCCCTCCTGTCCAGTGAGGGGTTTATACATCCTGTCATAGTCTTGTAAATCAGAAATAGTCAGCCTTATACTCTCTCCTTCCATCTTCTGTGGGAAGATCATTTATATGAACGTAGTTCTTTTTTTCTCCATTTTTTCCTCACCCCCTGTTGAGATTCCAAGTTGTTGCATAATTTACTGGTGTGAAGCTGGGAATTTTAGTTTCAAACCTTCCCCTGGATGGAGCCAACATCATAACTTTCACAGCTTGTTCTTGTCAAGTCAGTTATAATATTTAATCTAGTCCCTAGCTGTTACAGACTGTTGGGAATCATTAAGAAAGGGATAGATAAGACAGAAAATATCATATTGCCTCTATATAAATCCATGGTATGCTCACATCTTGAATACTGTGTGCAGATGTGGTTGCCCCATCTCAAAAAAGATATATTAGAATTGGAAAAAGTTCAGAAAAGGGCAACAAAAATGATTAGGGGTATGGGACAGCTTCCATATGAGGAGAGATTAATAAGACTGAGACTTTTCAGCTTGGAAAAGAGACGACTAAAGGGGATATGACTGAGATCTATAAAATGACATGTGTGAAGAAAGTATTATTTACTCCTTCTCATAACACAAGAACTAGGGGTCACCACGTTAAATTAATAGACAGCAGGTTTAAAACAAAAGGAAGTATTTCTTCACACAATGCACAGTCAACCTGTGGAACTCTTTGCCAGAGGATATTGTGAAGGCCAAGACTATAACAGGGTTCAAAAAAGAGCTACATAAATTCATGGTGGATAGGTCCATCAGTGGCTATTAGCCAAGATGGGCAGGGATGGTGGCCCTAGCCTCTGATTGCCAGAGTCTGGGTGTGGGTGGCAGGGAATGGATCACTTGATGATTGCCTGTTCTGTTCATTCTCTCTGGTGCACCTGGCATTGGCTGCTGTCAGAAGACAGGATACTGGGCTAAAGGGAGTTTTGTCTGAGGCAGTATGAAGGTTCTTATGGTCTCCCACTACTGTTCTGTAATAATAGTATAAGTCATGACAAGTATTACTATTGATTATACAGATTTAGTCTTTTGAAAATGTGACACTTGTAGCGTGTTTTTGTTTGCAATGTTAATTTACATTAGCTTGTTTTTCTTCTTAAGAGACTTAACTGTGGAATTTTACATTTCAAGTCCACATTTTAAAGTCCATAAATATGAATGCTACTAACAATGTCCATGTGTAATTTCTTACTGCAATTTTAATTATCTTTAAGTCCTATTTTAATTTATTTTTTAAAGTAGCTGTAATAATGGGTGTGGAATTTTTTTCAATATTACCATTTAAAAGCCAACAAATTTGGAATGATAAAAATTTTGCTAATTAGAAATGTAGTGAATTTTGGTTATTTTGCTTTCTTATCGCTAACAACTTTGTTTGAAAATCAAAACTCTCAAGGCAGTCCTTAAAAATCAGGGAGACAAGGTGGATGAGGTAAAATATCTTATGGGGCCAGTTTCTGTTGGTGAGAGAGACTTTCAAGCCGCCGCGGCTGGAGGCTCTGCTCCTCCCCTGACTCTTCGGCTCTGTTTAAGAGCTGGGCTGCCCGAGCGCTACCGGCTTCGGGCACCCCCCCATGCCTCCGGACCCTGCGCCCCCGGCCGGGCACTTCCCCTCCCGGGCTCCGGCGGCGCAGGGTCCGGAGGTATGGGGGCTGCCCAAAGCCCGTAGCGCTCGGCTCTTAAACATTCCCATGCCATCTCTAAAATGTATCTCAATATAGCTAATATTCAAAGTTATTATGTCCTCATGTCACTACTGTATTATTTTCAGGTTTTATTTAGGAAAAGCAACTTTTAAGATAGCAGGCTTTTTGATAGAGATTTTGTTTTAGATTTTATATTTGATGCAAAACACTGAGCAGATATGCTACAATTAATAAAATGGGAAAATTTGGTACACATTTTAGATACTTATCTGATAAAGCATGTAATTAAACAATGTTAATTACAAATTATGCCAGGCAGATTATTGAGCATATCAAAATTTGCTGGCATGGAATTTATATTTACTGTAATTACCATGACAAGATTCATAGGAGCATGAGTTGCTTGGTTCTGACTTGCTAGATCCTGCCAGTATGTGATTTCCTCATTTCAATTAAGTTTTTAGTTACAGCTTTGATGGTCTTTCAATGGATATAAGGTATAAGTCTCTCAGTCTTGCAGTCCTTACTGAGGCAAAACTCATTGTGTTTTTATATATAATTGCTATGAATTAAGTATCAGAATTCAACAGCATTGAGCCCTGTATTTTATCTTTTGGTTTACTTTTCCATTTCGATGGAAGGCTAGGTTTGTTGTTCTTACACTTTCTAATACTTTAGAAAATTGCTGACACCACTGTGAAGAAGAGAAATGCTTAAAATGCACCACAAAACAACCTAAAACAAAATTAACATTAAAAACTTGAGGATTCACATGCATTTTTTAAGAAAAGATAAAGGGTGGAAAACAGTATTGCCAACCTCATGCATTCAAAAATGTGGAGGGAGAGTATCACCCTACAAAAAAACATTAGTTTAAAGTATAACACTTTCAACCATAAATTTGGGATTTTTTTATTTGCATTCTGGATTTTGAACCTTTAGGATCCTACTTTCAAGCTTCTCTCCATAATCATGAAGGCTATAAGTTTGCTTTACTTAAGGTTTTTTTTTTTTTAAATCACATGACAGAGATCGGGGGGGGGTTAAGGAAAACACCAAATCTAACATTGAGAGAGTTGACAAAACTGAAATAATAATGTCATTCTCCAGAGAAGTCAAGCTTGAATTTTTCCCAATACTAGAACTAATCTATGGATTTTTAAAAGAGGTAACTATGTATGTAGTTGTCATAAATATTCTTTGTTAACATGAAAGTAATAAGCTATTCTGCAAAATGTCCTACGAGGTAATTACAGTTACTGACTCTAAACACTGGTATTTTAAGTTCCTATATTTTTCCTTTCAAAATAATTAGACAACCAGTATGTTGTTAGGTTACAGCTTTCTTCTGTCATCCACAAGGATGTGTCAACATTTTCTTTTTTATTTTTATAGCGTTTTCCATTAGGGGGCGATGATGAAGTTATGAGCTCTACCCTACAACAGTTTGCAAAAGTGATAGATGAGGCAAGTGTTGAATGTTTTGGCTTACCTTTAACCTTTGTTAGTCATCTATAGACTTCTCAACTGACTGTCATTCTTGGCTTTCTTTAGGATGAGCATTCAGAAGTAGCTTTTATTTATTAATGATGGTAACACTTTAATTACTTACCCTTGACACAGTATAAAATTGTGTGTCCTGAAGATAAAGAATCAGTTTAGTGAAGTAAGATTACATTGTTTCTAAACAATGTACTTTTTATGTCCTGTAACTTTCTGTAGCAATCTGCCATAAAAATTGTTACCCTACAGAACTAGAAGGCAGCAGATTTATAGTATAAGCATTAATTGTGGACATAAATTGATACCACTTTCTTCAACATCTGTTCACACCAAAGTGAATAACCTTTAAATCAAGGGCAATTTCAAATATACACTATCATTTATAATTAGTGTTGGGGTAGCGCCTCAAAACTGCAGTTAAAATAGGGGATCCATTGTACTAGACATTTGAAGATGCCATTCTTGGTCAAACCAGTGCAGACCAATTTAAGACACGATGAAGCAAGTGAATGTAAAAACATAATAGGAAGGAAATTGGAAGGGATAGGGAAGAAAAGGGTAACAGTAATTTTACACACTTAATATAAGGTTTGTGCATTAATAGTTCCATAACTTACTTCTCTATATTTAAAAAGCTTTTATCAGGAACTTATTGGCTTTCTATCCAGCCATGATCATTTAGCTATTTTATGTGGGCATCACAACAACAATGGATCTTGAGGAGGGATTTGAGGGAGGACAAGGCAGTTGAGACTTACACATTTGTTTGGGGAAGATGCTACATGCATCAAGAGTAGCATGGCAGTAACTGTAATGGTGCTTGAGGGGTTAAGTGACAATCAAGCTTGGCATAGTTGTCATAATGGAGAAGTGGCTTGATAAGGTAGAAGAGCAGAAAGTAGGTAGGGTCATAATTGTGAGGTGTTAAAGGTGTGAACAAGAAGCTTCACTTGGATGCAGTGTAAAATGATAGACAGTGGAGGGATTCAAAGAGGGATGATATAGTGAGAATCACAGGGACGTGCTTTTATTGGACTAGAAAAGGGTGAAGTAGGTTACAGTATTAAATGTTGGAGATGATGAGATGTTGATGAGAATTTTAGCTAGGTGGACAAAGAGAAAATGTTATTAAAGAAGAAAGCATGAGATTTGGACATGGCGTGGGTGTTAGGACCAAGAAAGGGAGGAGTCAAAGGTTACCCACCCCAAAGATTATAGGCCAGGGCTGTAGAGAAGATGGTGGCGTTGTCAACATTGACAGAAAATGGTGGGGGGGATGGAAAGAACTTGGGAGGGATGATTAAAGAATTCTCTTTTAGCCATGTTAAGTTTATGTTGAGGAAGAGACAGAGAGGCTATGATGTGGGATTGGATGATGGAAGTCGGATCAAAATTGGAGAGGTAGATTTGGGAGTCATTAGCATAAAGTCTGAACTGAAGTCATATTAGCCCATGAGATAACCAAGAGTGAAAATATATAAAGGGAGAAGAAGAATGGGCCTAGAACAGAGCTCTGTAGAACTCCCACACAGAAAGTTGTTGATGAGATGAGTACAAGCTGAAGAAATCAGGGAAAGGTAGAAGCGTGAGAGGATGGAGTCCTGAAAACTTCAGCTGAACAGGAATTTTCTGATGAATCAGGGTGTGACCCAAGGTGCCTAGGGTATCGCACACTGGAAATGCTAATGACAGGGCAGGCTGCAAAAAAGAGAGATGATCTCCCCCCCCCCCCCTCCCAACTGGCTGTTAACACTGTAGTTAGATTCACCAACCAGTCACAAACTCTGCTCTTGATCCACTGCACTGGTTATCAAGAAGCTGAAAGAAAAAAAAAAATCACATAACCTTCTTTATTGCATTCCAGTCTCTGGCTCTGAATCAGCAAATAAATCCAGTAAAGTGAGAAGTTACTTAAAACTCTCTTTACTATACAAAATGTTCTTCTGATCCCCAAAGGGCCAGCCACATTACCAGATCAGTATTAGTTTGGATCTTACCCAAAATACCATGCTGCCAGCCAGTCCTTTAGTATGTAAAACCAAAGGTTTATTAGAAAAGAACGAGAAGAGAATTGTTAAATGATCAAAGCAAACACACACACACACACACACACACACCTTCAGAATCCATATATCAGGTTCTTAGCAGCATTGGTGAGTTTGCTTGCTTGTAAAATCCCTCTGCAACATATCCAGTGGGTTTCAGTCCTTTGTTCAAAGCTTCAGTTTGTAGAGAAGTTGCTCCAGAGGTGAGAAGCAGTATTGAAAATAAAATGGAGATGATCCAGTTGCCTTTCTATATCCTTTGCCCCAAACACAAGCTCAGAGCACATGCGCATGGAAAACCAGTGTTGCCAACTCCACAAAGCAGGAAGTTACCAGACCAACCCTGAAAAGTTGCTAGATGTAGCTGTTTAAGTACTCAAAAAAGGAGTCAAAAGTCACTGAACAAAATTTCCAGAGAATAACAGAATTTTTATTTTTATCTATATATACACACACATGAGTATAGTCACAAAATCATTCACAAGCAGCTCAATAGTGTTAATAAAATCCATTTCATGCTCCTCTTACTACATTCTGTTGCGCAGCAGAAGCAACTACACCAGTACACTGTCATCATTAGGAGGGCACCCTCTGCTCAGTGGGAAGGAAACTGCAGCTGTCTGTTCATTGGGAAGGGTGCTCTGTGCACTGCAGCCCAGGTTAGCTGGCTTGGTTCATTTCAGCTGAGCCTCCCTTTCTTGCCAGCCTGGATTTGAGTTGACAGGTTAGTGAAAGGGAAAGCCCAGAAGCAGGGGGGAGAGGACATTTACCTCACCTGAGCTTGGCGCAGGGAGCCAAGAAAGTAGATTTAAAGACAAAAATCTGCTAGCTGGACCCCTTCCCCCTGCTTCCAGGGTTTAATTTCTGAAAACAGCTGAGCAGCTAACCCCAGGCCAAGCCAGGGGAAGGAGTAAAGGGGAACTGAAATCAAGCCAGCTCCACCTTTGATCCTGTAGTAAGGACTTCATTCAGGGAAGCACGGTGCCCCCCACCCCATTGGGGCACATGGCCCTGTCTCATCCCACCCCACCTTCCATCCATGCAGCTCTCCTCGCTGGCTCACCTACCTTCTCCCCCTCCCCCCCCCCCCCCCGCCCACTTAATTAGCTATCTTTCCCTGCATCACAGAGTGTGCTACCTACTATGGAAGGGTGAGAAAGAACACATTTGGGTAAAAACAAGCCCTGGCTAATGTGCTGCTCTCTCCAAAGTGCACCTGGCTTTAGCAAAGTATTTAATTAGCCTCCACAAACTTCTTTTCCTTGCCTGCAGATTAGTGATTTCAGCCCAAGATGCCCTGGAATGTGATTCCTTCTGAGGACATGCTCAATTGAGATGTAATGACATTGACTTGGTGTGCAACAGAATGTAGTAAAGAAGAGCATGGAATGGATTTTATTAACATTATTGAGCTGCTTGTGAATGATTTTGTGACTAGAGATATTGGTGCCTTCTTTCTCTGAATGTCACTAAGTGGCAGTGAAAGTCACTATATTTTCTCACTAGGGAAACCAAAATGTCACTAAATCTTGTGACAAAGTTGCTAAGTTAGCAACATTGGGAAAAGCTTTTGGAGTCCCCTGTCCACAGGCATGTCCCTTCAGGTCCTGCTGACTCATAGGCATAGTCCCTGGCTTCTCTCAATGGGTTCATTGTACAGCTGATTGCCTTTGATTGGCCATAGAGCAGGCTGGATAATGTGATGCCAATCTGTCTCAGTATCACCCAGATACACAGCACAAGTTTGAGATATCAAATATATCACACATTCATAACTCAAAGATGATACATACATATAAACAAGCTTATCCTATTAGCAAATCATAACTTTTCCACTCATACCTTACATGGCATATCTTGTATAAGATTCATTGCAATTTTGTAATATTGGTATCAATAATATTATAAATGGTCACCGATATTCCATACAGCATCACACACACTTTTGTTGGAAAAGGCAGATTCATCAGACCAAAAATGTTTTGCAGAAACGTGTGATTCAGTCCTCCAATGACCAACAGGCAAGGTTCTGATAAAACCTAGCCTAATAGCCTGACAGTTTGCCTGAAAGGCTGCTGGGGGAATCTGGGCTTTCATGGTCTGAGGCAGCCCCAACACACAGGCTGCCCTGGGGCTGGAGACCCCAGAGTCCATGGCTCTGGGCAGTCTTGACATGCAGCTAGCCCCAGGGTTTCTAGGCTTTCTGCTACAGAGATGGAAGCACTGTTTTCAAAGCACAAAGCCCCCAGGTCAGCTCCAGCTCTGGCTGCCAGGGCATCTAAGCTTTTGGCTCCCTATCCGTCTGCTGGTGACCGGGAGCTTACAGGTCCTGCGAGCCATGGTTGAACCAGGAGCCTCAGGGTTGGAGCTTACAATGTCAATTTTGTTTCAATTCGCTTAGTTCTGTTCCAAACAAAAACTAGACATTTCTAAATTTCTCATGGAACAGAAATTGTGTTTTTTTTTTTTTTTTTTTTTTAAATATAGAGATATACCTATCTCCTAGAACTGGAAGGGACCCCGAAAGATCATCGAGTCCAGCCCCCTGCCTTCACAAGCAGGACCAAGTATTGATTTTGCCCCAGATCCCTAAGTGGCCCCCTCAAGGATTGAACTTACAACCCTGGGTTTAGCAGGCCAATGCTCAAACCACTGAGCTATCCTTCCCAGCTCTATTGAAAACCAAGAGAGGACAAGTTTTCAAGAAAGGGGTACAATTATCAGCTAAAAAGCTATATGCTTCATTCAGTGTCCGAACATAATTAAGTCTTTTCCATACTGGCCTATTTTATTATAACACACATCTGCAGGATCTCAGTGTGCTTTGGCATTCCTCCACATAGATACAAAGACTATATTTTTTATAGCTATCTATCTACAGTGTGTAACCTTAAGTTCTCCTAAAGGTGACCTACAAAAGTTGAATAAAAAAATCCTTCTGTTACTGCAACATGTACTTCATGCTGTTAGCTGCAAGGCTGAGAGGGACTTAGTTACTTTTTAACACATACATTTAAAATTAAAACTCTGTATTGAATATCCTTCTTTAGCTTGAAGTAGTTTGCAAACATGGCTGAAGCTCAGGAAAGATATTTTAAAGACTTGCTTGTCATCTGTAAGTGAAATTTATACCAAAGCAACTTTGCTCATGGAGGCTATTAAAGCCAAGCAGAACTGGAATTAGTAATATTTTCCAAAAACTACTTACATAGCTGACTATTTGCTCTCTTGTTTTTTTCCCCTTACAGCTCAGCTCTTGTCATGCAGTACTTTCAACTCAACTAGCTGATGCCATGATGTTTCCCATTACTCAGTTTAAAGAAAGGGATCTAAAAGGTAGAGTAGTCAAACTGGTTCAAATAGTGGTTTTTATCCATAGCTCTTGCTCTACCTAATTGCAGGCTACATCACTTAATTTACACCTGAATATACTCCAGCTGTCTCAAACTTGTATATTTTTTGTGTAAATAATTGACATTAGAAATACTAAACAGATATTTTACAAAACTTTGTTCATGTTTAAAGGGATTAACCCCATGTCATGTCAAAAAACATGTTAATTCCTTTCTGCCAATAAACAGTCCTGTTCAAGATCTAGTTTTTTGCAATAGCCTTTCACATAGGTGATCCCAGTAAAAAAAAAAAAAATCAGGTTTCAGTTAAAAGATCTAAATAATTTGTAGGTTGTAGCCGTAGCTCAACAGTATAATAGGTCTGGATTTGTAAGGTGGTTTCTCTGACACTGCTGGTGAAATAGTTGGCTTTAGCAAATGCTTATAGTTTGTGAGCACTTTATTTTATATTAAACAAAATAAGATGCACTTCTTTAATAATGTGAAGTTGGTAATTATGGCAGATTTTATTTGCATACTAAATTTACTAGACTATTGAAAGCTGGTTTCAAGTATGTAAAATACAGTGAATTTAAAAAAAAAAAACACTAATTAAAATTCCTAACGTAAAACCTTCCATACTAATAATGTAGACACTACACTGAAGGAAAAACAATGGCTCTGCCATAATCCAGATAACTCTTTATGGATTTCAGAAAAGATTATTTTCCTTTTCTGTAGGTGCAATGCCAGGTTGCAGAAGTGATTATGGAACAAAGTAGACAATGTTATTTTTCAGAACAAGGAAGCAATGGTATTTCTCCAGTCAAGTCTAAAATTACTTTTCATAGTTCTCAAGGGTGGCCATTAACTATGTAGTGGTTATCAAAGATAGTTCCTGATGCCATACTCACAGCTGAAAATGTGCTCATTACAAAAGTGCATAACCTGCAACTGAAATTATATTTCACATCTTTATGTACTCTACAAACACTTTCTGTTTACACCAATTACCTGGCTGTGGAAGTACTTGAAGTTCTCATGGATCCAGAGATAGAGGCCACTTTTCTTCAATCTTTTAAAAAGAAAACTAAAACACTATCAAATATTCACATTATAATAATGTTATAGTTTCTTCTGATATTGGTCTCTTATTCAAATATAATATTATTTGCAGAGATATTGACTTTAAAAGAAGTTTTCCAAATTGCCAGTAATGGTAAGTACACCTTAAAAGTTTAATTTTCCTGTGAATATTTGTATGACAGAATATAAAATCAGGAGGGAGGGTGGGGATTTAAAAGGGATTTTCAATGCACATAACTTTCCTAGCTTTCTTTGAAAATCCCAGGCTTGAGTCTCAAAAGTTTATGGAAAATTGGAGTCCAAACAAACTAATTTCATGTGGCAAGGTGAGCCTCCATAGCCCTGCCCTGGTTCTACTCGCCCTGCCTCAGTCCCCCACACTTCCCAGGAAACTCACAGTTAGTAATCTCTCCGAGCACCTCCTGGCAAGGTATTAGTAACAAACTTAGACAATAGTTCTGAGTGCCACATAAACAAAAGGATCTTCTGCTTCTCCTGGGCCCAGGTCTCATTTCTTTTTTGCTCTCCTACAAAGCATTGACTTTCAGGGCTTTTTTTTCCCTCTGGGAGTCTCCTATTTTCCAGGGCCAGGCACAGGAGCAGCTTCCCTCCTGTAACCTTCAATCTTTCTTCAACCTATTTACCTGGGGATTACCCTTCTCCAGGGTTTACCGGAGGAGCCCAACTGCCCTTCTGCAGCTTTCCCCTCCAACTGAGCTCTCTTGCCCTTTGTAGTCATTCTATGACCCCTTCCTGGCTAGGTCTAATAATTGAGCAGGGCTATCTGATTCCTAGATGATTAGGATCAGCTGGGAGAGTAGCTGTTCTGTCACAGGCAAAGTTGGGCCTGACTCCCTTTAAAGGGCCACTCAGCCTGTGACAACTTACTTATAATACCTTAGTGAAAACGTAACTGAAAATTAATGCAGTTACTACTAACTGGTGGAAACAAAACACTAAATATAGTAAAAATAGAATGACAAAGTGTATTGTTAAGTATCGGGGTAGCCGTGTTAGTCTGTATACCACCGGACTCCTTGTTGTTGAAGTGTATTATTGTTTAGGTCTCAGTTGGTTTATGAATTTCTGTGCTCTGTGAAATAGGGATTGGTATAATTAATGGAAGTTTAGTTCCCTAAAATTGCTATTTCATATTTATTTTTCTGTGTTAGGTGTGGTAATGTTGGTTTAAAAATGTAACTGGTATTTGTTGGAGAGGAGAGAAGGCACTATTTAGTCAGTTTCTTTAATGTTAAGCCTTTTCGTATATGTTAATAAAGGGGACAAGCTTTAGATGGAATCTATTTCTTTATAGAACAGAATATGCAGATGATTTTATTAATAAAAGTGCTTCTCCATTTCAGAAACTGTGGCTTGACCACTTCAAAGAATAATAGGTATTTAGGGAAAGTTTTCCTGACAGTTTCTGTTTCTAATTTTTGTGAGGATACTTGCATAACTGTTTAGAATTTGTATCCAGCTTAGGTAGCTAGGGTAGTGGAATGATAGTCAAGAGAACAAAAATTATTCATGAGATTTCATTTTTTAAAAGATTGAGGTTTTAATTTTGGAGAGCTTTGTGTTCCAAGTGTCAGTGAAAGAAACCATTAAAAATCTAAGTGGTTTTATTTTGTTTCATTGAATTTAAATATTGTCTATTACTGTATCTTCTCTATGTTATACTCTGCTTAATTTATTAAATGACTATAAGATATTAAATATTTTATTATTTAGATCATGATACTGCCATTAACAGATACAGTCGGCTGTCAAAAAGAAGAGAGAATGAAAAGGTTTGTGAGACATACTTTTAAGCAGCCTCTTTAGAGGAGGGAAACCAAGATATTCTAGAATAGACATAATCTCCAATGATGGCAAACAATATGCAACAGAGTAGACTTTACTTAAATTCTGATAGTTCAGGTTCTAATAGTAGAGACAACTTTTTACAGTAGACAAAAGCTACTTTTGCATTGTAGGAGTGGCATGTAATATTTTTAAAATGCTATGAGTGTAAGGATGCAATATTATATTCAGGTACATTTGGTTAAAGAGAGAACTCAGTGCTGGAAAAACAGAAGGCAGGGTTTGATTACCATGAATTCCTCCTCCATAATCTTTAGAAAAGGAGTCATGGGGCAAAAAGTACCATTTCTGGTGTATGGTGAATTTTTTTAATGGTAATGTTTCAGTGCTGGTTATAAATAAACCTGTACGGAAAGGATATGCTAAACAACGAGTCACAAACCTTGTAACTTTTTTTCTCTTTAGGTCAAGTATGAAGTTACAGAAGATGTGTATACTTCCAAGAAGAAACAGCATCAGACCATGATGCATTATTTCTGTGCGTTAAATACTCTTCAGTACAAGAAGAAAATAGCCATGCTGGAACCCTTGCTAGGATATATGCAAGCACAGGTGAATATTTCAAACACTGAAAGCGGTAGCTTTGAAAAAAGGTTGGAAAGTACTTTTCACAGCATTGCTGGTAGGAATTTTCTCACAGCATTGTTGGTGACCGTTGAGTAAATCTTTGGCACTGACAAGTATGCAGGGAAGCTAAGAACTGAATGAGTATAGCAATGGTATGGTCTTCTCACCTCCAAGAGAAGGGTTCCTTCAGTTCAGTATTGAAGCACATTCTGAGGGAATGATATGGGGAAGCTTGTACTATTACTCTCCTTTGGCAGCTGTTCTGAAGAAGACTTAGGGCTTGTCTACAGTGCACTGCAGTGAAGACTATGGGAGTATGTGAATTGTAGAGCTCACTGAAGTCTTGTGATCTAACTGTCCCATGTGAATGCTGCTTGTGTG